>NC_135883.1:8701883-11321219 GCF_964194155.1 Cetorhinus maximus | reverse complement strand
TAACAGGGTACCTCCTGCTCTACTAAGCCCTCAATATGGTGGGCAGGAAGTGGATGTACAGTTCCAGGTGGAAGCGCACTGCCTGTCACGTTGAGATAGGACCGAATATAGGCATCCTTTAACCTGCCTAAAACAGGCATTAAGCCCTCACTTCAAGGTTGGCTTGCAGGCTGCACTCAGGGAAGCCAGACCTTGGGATGACCTGTTATCTACAAGGCAAATATTTTACATTTAATTACCTAACTGGGGAGCCAGGAGGAACAGGACTGCTCCCCCTGACCCTCACATTTCACCAAAGCTTGCTGTCGCTTTATCACCCCAACCGCCAATTGCTGCCACTTCCGACTCCACCCAATTGACAGTGTTCGCAATCCTTAGCCTCCTCTCCTGAACCCCTGATCCTCTCTTCCAATGTCCGGATCAGTCCCTCCACCCCGATCCTGGACTCTGGGCCAGACCTTCAGTCCAACCCAGATTTGGGGGCTGCTGCTAGCATTGCAGCATCCGGTCTTCATCTCCTCTTCACCGATGGGCTGGCATGCTTTGCCAGCTCCTTTACAATGAGGCCCAACACCCAACATCAGGTTGCCTTTTGCCTCATCATTTAGCTCTCTGTACTCTGCCCTCTCAAACTGTGTGTCCTAAATAGGCACACCCAAATTTACTAGCCATTGATTTTGTGCAAGAATAAATCATAGAGCAGTAAATGCTGTCTATTGAGAAAAATTTGTGTCAGCCATAGCTCAGTTGGTATCATTTACCTCTGAGTCACAAAGGTCCTAGTTTAAGCCCCACTCCAGGATGTAAACACAAAAGTTAAGGCTGACATTCCAATGCCGCACTGTCAGGGGTGCTGCCCTTCCATTGAGATATTAAACCAAGCCTCTGTCTGGCCTCTCAGGAGGATAGAAAAGATCCCATGACATTAGTTGAAGAAGAGCAGGGGATAGTTCTCCCTAGTGTCCTCATCAAAATTTATCCCTCAATCAACATCACAAAAACAGATTATCTGGTCATTATCCTACACTTCCTACATTACAACATTAACTTCACTTCAAAAATACTTCATTGGCTGTAAAGTGCTTTGTGATGTCTGATGGTTTTATTTCTTCTTTGCTGAGAAAAAGATCAGGGCTATAAAGAGAAGGTAAATGAGGCCACAGAGACTAACAACACTAAAGGCAAGTATGAATCAACTCCCTATATGTGGAAATAAAAAAATGGGAAATGGGATAAGCCGTAGTAAGCCTGTGGCCTGAATTTTTTGGTTGACGGTCTCTTTTGCCTCCCGCCATCTGAAGAGTGGCCGGGGAACACATCCTTGCTGGCTCCAAGTGCCCCACAGCCATTTCACCCTCGAAGGAGCGTTAAGTCTGTCAATCCTACCTTAGAGAGCTGCCAGCCAATCAGATTGGCCAGCGGTTCTCCAGCCCCCTGCAGCGACAGCGCTGCAGTGGTCAGAAGAAGGACTGCAGGAGGACGTCACAGCCTCAGTCCAGGCACTGGAGGCCCAGGTAAGTTCAAGAGCTCCCAGCGCGGGAAGGGTAGGGATGGCCTGGGGTAGGTGTGAAGGGGGCGATCGAGGTCTCCGGGGAGAGGTGGGGGGGGCGGCGTGGTGGAGAGTAGGGGAGGGTGGTGAGGGAAGAGCTGCCAATAATTGGCCATTTAAGGGCCTCAAATGGGGCAAGAGTGGGCTTACCCGCCCCAGTGTAAAATTGCTGTGTGGTCAGAGCAGGCGGGAACCCGGAAGGAATTCCTTCCCTTCTCTTCAACTTCACGCTCCACCCGCCCCTCTCCCTAAAAGTCTGCCGGTGGGGGAGGGGTGAGGGGGAGCATAAATTTCTAACCAATGAGATTGTTTTACTAACTCCAACAGGAACCAGTGCTAATTATAAGCTCCAATGAACATGTCTAAAGCATAACAATGGTAAGTGTTGATATTGTCTCATGATCAACAAATTGCAACTCATTTTTTTAATCCTTGACTGTTAATGGAATATTGATAGCACTGTTTCCATTTACCATTCCTCAATTATGTAGCAATTTTTTTTTCCCAATATGTATCACTACTACCTTGAAATCTGCTTTAAAGCAAGAAAAATTTAGTCTTGCATGGCTGGTTTTTGGAAACCTGTAGGAGGCGGGATTGAGACGGGCAGGTCTGGAATTTGCCAGTTTGCTGGAATTTGGTGCCCCCAGGCAATTTTTAAGGTGGCACATCAGCCTTAATTATAACAGGCATAATTGAAAGGCCTACTGGGCCTAAAAGCACTGTAGCAAATCTGCACCAAGTGGACTGCAATGGTTCCATAAGGTGGCTCACCACCACCCTCTCAAGAGCAAGTAGGGATGGGCAACAAATTTTGGCCTTGCCAGTGAAGCCCACATCCCATGAAATAACAATAAAAGGTCAATAATCAGAGGCTGACTGGAATTTCTCTGTCAGCCTGTAGGCCCCTGTACATCTAAGGGCGTGGCAAATGGCTGGAGTTGGCCTCCCATCAATGGACTTGGTGGGGGAAAAGCGTTGCAGGATTATTTTGAACACCCCCATCCTCGTAGTTGCCATTCCTATATGGTCATTGCTGTGATTGCAGGTTGTCCTGAGGTGGGTTTCCCCCTCCGCAATGCTGGCCTGGCAACTTTAGTCATTTCTTTTTCAGAAGTTTATAAAAAGTGCTTAGGGTTTGCCTCCATTTCGAGTCGCCCTCTCTTTTCCTTAACTGCATCAACAGGTCCAGCTCCTTCAGTGCTGGAGGGCTGTCCATTGCCCTCCGGCTTCTGGAGCTTACCTGTTGTCCTTTATCGGACAGCAAGCGGCCCTCTGGTCATTAATGGGCCTTTCATTCGAAAACTGTAGCAAGCATGTCATCCCAATGCAGTGTGAGGCTGGGACTTGGAAATTACCTCTGCGTTGGGTTCCGGGTCCAAAAATGAAAATCCGGCCAACATAAATAACTAGTTACTTCACATTAATAAGTAAAAAAAAATCGCAGTTGGTCCTTTTTTTGACATTGTACACGCAACATCGAGGATGTTGTGATTTTACATTCTTTTTAATCTGAACAAAGCACCATTTTGGTTGTAATAACAACAAGGTATTAACAAAGATGCCTTTGTGGAACTGAGTAAGGAGGGCTTGTAGGTGTGGGGACTGGGAGCAGCGAGTTCTTTGTTTAATCTGAAAAAAGCCCTTGAAACTCAGTGTCAGCCAGTGATGTATTTATTGTATTTCCTGTTATTTTAGTGAATGCTATGGTTTAGTTTAGGATTTTTTTTTGTGCCTGTCTTTTTTTTAAGTCGGGTATTAACTCATTTGATGAGTTGGTTGTTGGAGGTGGCTTCTATTACTTTGCTTTACCAAGAAAGTGTGAGTGTGTGAGAAGTGTCATCTTTTTCTGATGTGTTATGCATTTTTCCTTTCTCCTCACTCTCCCATCATCATGCAGCAGAAGAGGATATTGGGCTGTGTTATACTATTTTCTTTAATTCGCAGCAGCTGAAACAAATATTCCTACTATCAGTTATCACCTGAAAGGAGAGGAATTGGTCACAGGCTAAATTCCTTAAATGTGTTCACCCCTGGGTGGTCCAGCACTGCAGGGCTTTTGTGTACTCGATCTTATGGAATTTATTCTTTACAATATAAGTCTACTAAATTCCATTCGTGTCTTGGAAACATTGGCCAGAATTTTGCCGTCGGCGAGTTGGGGGTGGGGCCCGCTCGCCGACGCGAAAATGATGGCGGGATGAGGTTGGGAGGAACCCCCGATGTCACCCCGCCCCATTTAAATATTCAGGAAGGCGGGCAGACAGCGAAATCAGCTGCGGGCCCGCTAACCTGTCAGTGGCCAATTGAGGCCATTGACAGGATAATTAACCCAATTAAAGGCCCTGCCCATCCAACCTTAAGGCTGGCGGGCAGGCCAGGAGCCCTGGCGGGGAATAGAAAAAATATGAAACCTCATCCACCGGCGGGATGAGGTTTCATGTCTGTTTTTAAAAAGTTTAATAAAGTTTTAGTCATATTTATTAACATGTCACATGGTCACATGAGGGGGACATTTTAATAATTTTTAAATTTTTTTATTTTTGTTGTTTATAAAGCTTCCACCAATCTCCCTGAGGCAGCACTTAGTCTCAGGGAGCAGTGCGCACTCTCGCAGTTGGGGAATCCCCCCTCCCACCCCTGCACAGGAAGCCCATAGTGCTTCCCGTCGGGCAGCCCGCTGGGCAGGCCTTAATTGGCCCACCCACTCAAAATGGCGGCGGGGCCCGTTTTGGCGGCGGCGATCGGCTGCTCGCCCGCCCGCCAAGCCGGTGGGGCCCGCCCGCCCATCAAGGGCAAAATTCTGCCCATAGGGGGAAATTTTAACTTGGGTGAGGTGCTGCTAGCGAAGGAGCCCAGTAGCACGTGGGGAACTCGGGCAGCTCATCGGTGTGTTCCTCAGTGGCTTTTTAACTCAGCCGCTGCGTTAGTATCTGACTCCCAGGCTTCCCAACCCATTAGTGCGAGTGGGTGAAGCAGCCCACACGTGGTCTATTTCAGCTGAACTACTCAAAGGAACACTGAAAAGATAACAGTTGAAGGAAAGTCCAGGCATGTAAACAGAGGAAGACATGACAACAATAGATTCCCATTGCGGCAGGGTTGCACTTCACTACACTGCTGCCTCCCGAGAGCTGATGTTGCATTTTGTAAAGGACCCACAGAGAGATTTTGGTACCTGTTGAATGGAGGAAGAAGCCTGCCTGGGGTGAGGGGGGCAAGCGGCAGAATTGATTGCTAGCTGGCTTCAAGACAGGAAGCAGACAGTGGGAGTAAAGGGTGTTCAGGTTGGGATTTTCCGGTTCCCACCACTGTCCGGCATCAGCGCGGGCGAGACGGGAAAAGTTAGAGAGCCATTGACAGCTCTCCAAATTTTCCCATCCCCACCCGTGACGATGCATCCTGGTTTCAGAGCCGGAAAATCCCGCCCTTGGAGCAGCAGGAGGTGGGAAGTCCCGTTCCACATAGATCAGTATTGGAACGACTGCTGTTCACAATTTACATCAACGATTTGGATTTTAGAATCGAAAGCACAATTTCTAAATTTACAGATGGCACCAAATTAGGGGGATAGTCAACACTGAGGGAGAACTGCAATAGCTTACAGAAGGACATGAATAGGCTGACAGAATGGGCAAATAATTGGAAAATGAGGCTTAACACAGGTAAATGTGGCATAATACATTTTGGTAGGAAGTATAGGGAGGGCACTTATACAGGGAGGTGCAAGTGGGGCAGAGGAACAAAGGGATCTCGGAGTATAAATTCATTAATCGCCAAACGTTGTGCCACAGGTTAGCAAGGCTATAAAGAAAAAGCAAATTAAGCACTAGGCTTTATTTCTAAAGGGGTAGAATTGGAGAGTAGGGCTAAACCACTTATGCTAAACCAGTATCAAACCTTGGTTAGACCACACTTAGAGTACTACGTGCAGTGCCAGTTGCCATACATACAGGATATAGAGGCAGTGGAGAGGGTGCAGAGGAGATTTACAAGGATGATACCAGAAATATGTGGGTATACATATCAGGAAATGATTGAGAGGCTGGGTTATGGAAGGTTTAATAGAGTGGATAGAGAGAGAATGGCTCCTCTTGTGGAGAAGAACATAACTAGAGGCTAGTAATATAAGACAATCACCAAGAAATGCATTTGGAATTCAAAAGAAACTTCTTTACCCAAAGGGTGGTGAGAAAGTGGAACCTGCTACCACAGGGAGTAGTTGAAACAAATAATATGGATGCATTTAAGCAGAAGCTAGATAAGCATTTGAGAAAGGAGGGGATAACTGGTTACAATGGTAGATTTAGTTGAGGAAAGATTAAGTGGGCTCCAGATACTGGCATGGACTGAATGGGCTGAATGGCCTGTTTCCGTGCTGTATGCCCCTATGATGTAATGATTTCAGGCCCCAGTGCACTTCAACTTCATAACTGCAGAAATCTAGAAAACTCTCAGGAGCTTGTCTTTTGTATGGGGATGGAGTGATGGATGCCAGAACATTTCAACGTAAAACAGACATATATCAGTTTGGTATTAATTTTTCTAGAAAAGCAATGCTGCAACTCTGCTCTTGCATCTAAAGAGTTTCACAAAATTCCAGGCCTGAATGCCTTATCTGCATTATAACTATAATGTACTATGAAATACTGTTATAGAAAATTACATGGAAATTATAATACAGAAACATACTGCATCAACCCAACTATCTCGCTCCTTTCTCTTGAGGTATCATTCCCTCAGAAGGCGTTGGTGACCATGGACCTCCATGTTAATCTTGCTCTGCAGGTGCAGAACATTTTCATTGGTGGTACATTCTTCCATTTTGCAAAGCTCTTTAGAAAGATTGAAACAAAAACAAAAGTTGCTGAAAAAACTCAGCAGGTCTGACGGCATCTGTGGAAAGGAAGACAGAATTAACGTTTCAAGTCTAAGAAATGTGGTGAAATATAAGCTGTTTAAGGGGGAGTGGGACAGGTGGAGCTGGATACAGGGCCAGTGACAGGTGGAGGCAAAGGAGAGATTGCCAAAGATGCTGTCAGACCTGCTGAGTTTTTCCAGCAATTTTGTTTTTGTTTCAGATTTCCAGCATCCGCAGTATTTTGCATTTATCTTTAGAAAGATTGTTCTTTGCCTACCTCGATCTCTTTTACCATCGATCTTTCCCATCAGCATCAGACTTTCTAAATCACAATTTCTTAGACAGTGCTCAAGAAATTCCGAATGTCTCTTCCTGATCTTGGTCAGCAGAGTTATTGTGGTCTCAGATTTTACTGTCACCTCTTCATTGGTGGTGTGACTCATCCAAGATATCTTTGTTATTTGGCTCAAAAAAACACTACTCTGCAGCCTCAATTCTTCTCTGCATCACTACCGTTTGTCAGAGTTGGCATGATGTAGCATTCCCGGATTGTCAGCCTTGTTTTCATGGCTAATTTTGAGTTGATCATTATCTTTTTCATTTTCTGAAATGCATCTTTGGCCATTCCAATCCTTCATCTTATCCCTTGGCCCATCAGTGTTAACATACTTCCTAGGTAACACAATTTGTCTACCTGTATGACATTTTCATTCTTCACTATGATCTTGCATTCTGATCTGACTTTCTTTTGCGACATTACTAGACATGTTGTTTCCTTACTATTTATGCCCAGTCCTTTATTCTCACTTTCACTCACTACTCCATCCAACATCTTTTGCAGTTTCTCTTCAGAGCTGACAATAAGAGTAGTGTCATTGGCATATCTTATATTATTAAAGTTGTAACCTCCAACTAATGATCCAGGAAGTTTTTCAATCGCTCTAAGAATATTTTCACCATATATTAGGGGGAACCTCTTCATTCAGAGTGGTGAGAGTGTGGAACGAGCTACCATCTGACGTGGTAAATGTGGGCTAACTCTTAAGTTTTAAGAATAAATTGGATAGTGACATGGGTGGGAGAGTTCTGGAGGGTTATGGACTAGGTGCAGGTCAATGGGACTCGCGGAATAATATTTCTAGAAGGGCCGAATGGCCTGTTTTCTGTGATGTAGTGTTCTATGGCTCTATGGTTCTATACAAACTGAATAAATCTGGGGAGAAAGCACACCCCTGTCCGATTCCTCGTTTAGTCTTCACAAAGTCGCTTAGGCTGTTCTCAACTTTAACGGCTGCAGTTTGTTCCCAGTAAAGATTTCTTATCGCTCTAAGGGGAGAATTTTTAGCTTGTTGGACAAGTGCACACCCGCCCCGAGCGACATAAAATGACACACGATGACGTCGGGCAAGCGCCTCACCGTCATCGCGCACCCGCGTGACAATTCGGTCAGTGGGTGGTGCGTGGAGTCAGCAGCGTGGCCACCGACAATTAAAAAGCCTGTTCAGGCCATTAAAAAGGTAATTGAAAGAAATTTTTCATTATAATAATAAAAGCCAAGAACTGCGGATGCTGGAAATCCAAAATAAAAACAAAAGCAGAAATACCTGGAAAAACTCAGCAGGTCTGGCAGCATCGGTGGAGAAGAGCACAGTTGACGTTTCGAGTCCTCGAAACCTCAACTGTGCTCTTCTCCACTGATGCTGCCAGACCTGCTGAGTTTTTCCAGGTATTTCTGTTTTTGTTTTTGTCTTGAAATTTTTCGCTACCCGGCCAACCTCACGGTTGGCGGGCAGGCGAAAACGCCCAGCAACCTTTGCATTTTTTTAGGAAACCTCATCCGCGGGCGGGATGAGGTTTCCAACAGCAAATAAAAAAAAACCAAAATTTTTAAAAAAATTTCATTTCTAACATGCCCCTGCTCATGTGACATGAGGGGACATGTTTTATAACATTTCAGAAATCTTTATTTTTTTATTCTGAAAAATGTTCATCTCCTTGAGGCAGCTCTGTGCCTCAGGGACCTTTCCTAGTGCGCACTCACGCAAATTCGCGAAGTTCACCCTCTCCCCTCCCTCACACAGGCAGCGTTGAGCGCTTCCGCTTGCATTTCCATGTTGGGCGGGATTTAATTGGCCTGCTGGCGTGAAATAGCGGTCCAACCCCGATTGCGGGCGGTGATCTGCTTCCCGTCTGCCCAGTTCACCCGATGAGGGAAAACAAACCTCCTCTACGATCCTTACCATCAGGGTCAAGAGACTCTAACAGGCTCTTCAGTTCTTCATGTTCCATCTTATCGAAATGCCTTACCATAATCAATACAATACATGAATACGTTTTTTTTGTTCACCTCCATGGGTCTTTCTGACATCAAAGGGAAACATGGGGCTGGATTTTTAGCTCGGTTTGAGGGCGCACACCTCACATGCACGAGTGCGAAACAGCGCATGATGACGTCGGGCGAGCGTCCCGCCGTCACCGCACTCTCGTGCGATACTTCGGTCGGTGGGCGCCCGCGGGAGCCGGCAGCCTGCCTGCCGACAATGAAGAGGGCTGTTAAGGCCCAGTAATAAATTAATTCAACTGAATTTATCCCTTGCGGTTGGCGGGCGGGCGAAAAGGCCAAGCGGCCTTTGGATTTTTGAGGAAACCTCATCCACGGGCGGGATGAGGTTTGCGATGTTAATTGAAAATAAAATAAAACTTTTTAAAATCTTATTTTTAATATGTCCTTGCTCATGTGACAGGATCACATGAGCGGCCATGTTTACCTTAATTTTGAAATCTTTATTTTGAATGTTGGAGATCTTCAGCTTTCTGGGGCAGCTCTCTGTCTTCAGGGAGCTTTCATTGCCCGCTCCCCGGTTGCCCTCCTCCCATCGCCCCCCACCCGGCAGCGCAACATGGGAGAAATCCCAGAAGACTTAAGTAAATCAATATTTATTGCGCTTCCTAAAAAGCCCGGAGCAATTGAATGTGAACTCCACTGCACAATCAGTCTGAAGAGTCATGTTACTAAGATCTTTCTTCGAGTACTGATGAATAGGGCCAGGAGCAAGTTAAAGCCAGAACTTCCAGCTCTTCAATATGGTTTTATAGAAGATAGAAGAACAAGAAATGCTATCTTTATGGTCCAACTATGGGCAGAATTTTCGGCCTACCAGGCGGGTGGGCCCGACCCAATCTCCGGCGGGCGGGGAGCCAATGCCAGCCGGAGAAACGGGCCCCGCCGCCATTTTAAGCGGGCGGGCCAATTAAGGCCCACCCAGCATGACATCCGACGGGAAGCGCTATGCGCTCCCTGTGCGGGCGGGGGGGGGATTCCCCACATGCGAGAGTGCGCTCTTTCAAGCATGCGCACGATAGAGCGCACATCTTCCTGAGGATAAGTGCTGCCTCAGGGAGATCGCCTGCACTTATTCAAACATTAAAAATAGAAGAATAAAAAAACCTTAACACGAGATGGGACACGTTAATAAATTTCACTAAAACTTTATTAAGGTATTTTAAAACCTACATGAAACCTCATCCCGCTGGTGGATGAGGTTTCATGTTTTTTCTATTCCCTGCTGGGGCTCCTGGCCAGCCCGCCAAGCTTAAGGTTGGATGGGCAGGGCCTTTAATTGTTTTAATGATCCTGTCAATGGCCTCAATAGGCCATTGACAGGTCGGCGGGCCTGGAGCTGATTTTGCTGCTCCCCCGCCTTCCTGAAAGTTTGAATAGGGCGGGATGACATCGGGGGTTCCTCCCGACATCATCCCGCGTCATTTTGCGTGTCAGCGAGTGGGCCCCGCCCCCTGCTCACCGAGGCCAAATCCAGCCCTCTGTCGATGGTTATTCCCCACACAAGCAATAACCCTAATCCCATAAACTCAACCCGTTATCATATCCCTTTAAACACCTTCTCCTTAAGCGCATGTTGACATGTAACTATATCAGTTAAAATATTATAGCGTTAAGCATATTCCCCCTGCCCTGAACTGAAACAGGTACTGATGAAATTCTGATCACTGACAGAGGTATTAAATTGTAAAATTAGGTAACATCTATTTCATATAAGTTCTCGTTGTAACTCTGTGGGAAGAATTTTCACCCCGTCGGTGGGGAGGGTGGGCGGGAGTGGGCGCGGGCGAGCGCCATTTTGTGTGGGCGGGTCAGCGTGACACGCACACGGAAGCGCTGAGTGAGGGGGGAAGGAGGGGGTGTCGGGGCCTGTGCTGTTTAGCGCACGTGCGTGAAAAAGCGCAGAAATCTCCCTGAGGCACAGAGCTGCCTCAGGGAGATCAGCGTGATTTAAAAAAAATTTTAATATTAAAATTTTTTTTTAAGACATGTCCCCCTCATGTGACAGTGTCACAGGAGCTGGGACGTGTCAATGAACTTTAATCAAAGAATTTATTTAATTTATAAACCCTTCATGAAACCTCATCCCACCCGTGGATGAGGTTCCATGAAAAATGCGAAGGCCGCCTGGGCTCTTCGCCTGCACCCCCCCGCCCCCCCACCTGCCAACCTGAAGGTTGGACGGGCAGCTTAATTAATTACTTTAATTAGTATTTAAATGGCCTTAACAGGCCTTTGACAGTTCGGCGGGCGCGCAGCTGACTCCACTGCGTGGCCGCCGAACTGAGGATCAGGATGACGCGCTGTGATGTCGGGACACACGCCCGATGTCACTGCGCATCATTTTATGTGTCGGCGAGCAGGGCCCCGCCCCCCGCGCTCACCGACCTGAAGACTCTGCCCTGTGGGAGGAAATGGTTCCTAAAAGCCTATCAGTTAAAATTCATGAAGCTGAGTAAAATCATGAGCAGTGACTCCAGCCTTTGGAGATAACTTTTAGGTGGATAAGGGTAACAAATGAATGGTTTCTGCTTCAACCATTTCCCTCCCTGGTAATGGGTTACACTGGCTCACAGCATTCTGTGTAAAAGAGTTTCTCTTGCTGCCTCCAACCACAATAGGGCAAAGTATGAGCACGTGTTGGCCATATTTCCTTCTATATCTTTGCTGAAACGCATAAACGCACAGAAGCAGCAAACTGTGCCCTTTCAGCAACAGATCTGACCACAGCACACAGCACCCTTGCCAGTGGGAGCCGACACCAGCCAGAGACACATTGATTAAGAGGAAGGTGCCCAGGGAGGTCTTCATTTGCATGTGGAGATGAAGATGGAGATGCAAAACAAGAGCTGGTAGCTGGAGGCTGGCACGATGCCTGTTAAGTTCCTTCTACCCATTAAACAGAAGATGCTCCAGGAACATGAACAGGCGCATTAATAACTTTTCCCTGTACAGAGCTGATCCACCCTCAGCTCACAACAATCAGATATTCAATTATGATGTTAAAATCCCTTGAGCCGAAATGGATTCTGAGAAAATTAAACCGAGTGATCAAAAAAATTATGCGATGCTCCAATAACTAACTACAGCTTTGCACATTAAATTGGAAGAAAACAAAAAGTCAGAAATGCACCTTCTGTTACGATTTGCTCAAAAAGTTACAATATTTTCATTCCTGTTGGAGGAATAAATTCTGTTCTTTACTATTTGCTAAAGTAAAACCATTGTCTGCAACCTCAGTCTTTGTGGACCTCCACAGTCTTAACATTCACAAGGTTCAATACCTTGACATGGTTTCTTGGTCCAGATCACCCTTGGTTAACATTGGACTGTGCTTTAAATAATTCTCCAAAATCAATATCATCAAAAAAAAAACGTAACACGTTAAGGTAGAAGTTGACAGTCCTGCGACGGATTCATATCTGAATCTCACGACTTTTAAGGTTACTTAATGCCAGAATCTGATCCCATTGTTCCTTACTATTTTCATGCCTATACATTTTCTACTATCTACAAGTTTTGAGATTTTGCACACCATGGGCAGAATTTTGCCGTCGGCGAGAAGGGGGCGGGGCCTGCTCGCCGACATGTAAAATGATGTGGGATGATGTTGGGCGGAACCCCCGACGTCACCCCGCCCCATTTAAATTTTCAGGAAGGCGGGCCCGCAGCAAAATCAGCTGTGCGCCCGCCGACCTGTCAATGGCCAATTGAGGCCATTGACAGGATCATTTAAACAATTAAAGGACCTTAAGGTTGGCGGATCATCCAGGAGCTCCGGCAGGGAATAGAATAAACATGAAACCTCATCCAACAGTGGGATGAGGTTTCATGCAGGGTTTTAAAAATTAATAAAGTTATTCTGTAAATTATGAACATGTCCCATCTCATGTGACTGAGGGGGGACACGTAAGGGATTTTTTTTTCTCTATTTTTAATATTTTTCAAAGTCCAGGCGATCTCCCTGAAGCTGCACTTACCCTCAGGGAGATGTGCGCTCTATCGTGCACATGCGCGAAAGAGCGCACTCTCGCTTTTGGGGAATCCCCCCCTGCCCACACAGGGAGCGCATAGCACTTCCCGCCGGACGTCACGCTGGGTGGGCCTTAATTGGCCCGCCCACTTAAAATGGCGGCGCAGCCCCCTTCTCCAGCGGGGATCAGCTCCCCGCCCGCCGGAGATTGGGTCGGGCCCGCCCAGCAGGCAGAAAATTCTGCCCCCTATCCTCATCCATTTTATTTTACAAGTGGCAGACTATTTCAGTTCCCCTGCCCTGAACTTAAACAGGCACTGATAAAATTCTGATTACCAACAGAGGTATGGATGGTAAATTGAATTGTAAAATTAGGTAACATAGGGCAAAACTCTTAGCTTGGTGGGCGGCCGCTTGGCCGACCCACTCGAGCGTGAAATGGCGCGCGTTGACGTCGGCCGAGTGTGCCGACAGTTCGATTGGTGAGTCGGCAGCAACGCCCACCGACAATTAAAAGGCTTGTTAAGGCCATTAAACGATCAGTGAACCTAAAATCTCTGCTGCCTGTCCAACCTTACGGTTGGCGGGCAGGTGAAAAGGCCATCCACGGGGCAGGATGAGGTTTCCGACAGCAAAATAAAAATAAAGTTTTAAAATGTAATTAATACCAGAGTCACCAGGGAGATTTGTGCTCGCCCCACCCATCCTCCTTCTCTCTCCCCCCTCCCCCCATTACACACACAGGCAGCGTTAAGCGTTGCCACTCGCATTTCACGCTGGGCGGGCCTTAATTGGCGGTGAAATCGCGGTCCGGCCCCTGATCGCAGATGGCGACCGTCTTCCCCACCATCCCTGCCCGGCCCCCTCTGAGCCCACCCGACATTGGGCTAAATTCTGCCCGTATATTTCGAATAGATTCTCGTTGTTACTCTAAGGAAGGAAATGATTCCTAAAAACCCTATCCGTTAAAATTCATAAAGCTGAGTAAAATCATTGCCAATAACTCCAGCCTTTGGAAATAACTTCTTTGTGGATCAGTGTAACGTGATTAATATGGCAGTAAGGAACTAAAAGACATAATTGGATAAATAAGTGGATCACGTGTCCATTTTAAGGGAGTAGGCGAGGTGCACTGAGGCCCAATTTTGGTGAATAACGCCCCATAAATAATGCCTGAGAAACATTCAACTCGAAATTGGCTTGTGCCGTTTTTCAGGGGCCCCTGAAGGCTGCCTAAAACAGGGATGAGTCCCTTACATTTGTAAATAAGCCTTAATGCCTGACTTAGGTCTTCTCACAATGGGTGTTGAGCTGAATGGGCAAATGGGTGTGCTCTGCAGATGCTCTGCCTTTGCCACAAACTAAAAGTACATTTTTTTTAGTGCAATTTTTTTAATGAAAACTCTCCTGTGGAGCCGAGAGGAGTAGGAGTGCTTCCCCAATTCCACAGACATCGTGGTTGCATCCTTACCCACACCCCTCACAGCTCACCCACTTCCCCACCACCATCCGCACCCCCCATTCCTGCTGCCCACTTCGTTCTTCCTTCCTGGGTCTTACCTTCAGGCTTCTGCTGATGAAGCAAACTGCTCAACATTCTTGCTCTTCAAATGCACATGCTGCCTGTGAAAAGGAGACAGGGTTTGGACCTCTTTCTTAGTGTACACACTACCTGCGCAGCGCCTAGTTTAAGCCTGGAAATGGACATGGACAAATTTCTATCTCAGTATGTGTTAAATGGAACCAGTGGTACAATGTAATGGCCAGTAAGGAGATGAAAGGATTAAAGTCGATATAGCTTTAGGATATTTTCCCATTTTAAAGGTGTTGCATACATGCATGTCATTGATGTAAATCTATAATGTCATCATGCTCAGCTTTAGTTATAAAAGGTAGACATGGTACTGGGTTTCATTAGCAGAGGGATATAATGTATAAATCAAAGGAGGTTGTATTGTTGCTGGTGATCAAAGGTGTCTTGACATTTAAAGTGCATAAATAATACATTTGCCAGAAGCCATCTGGAATATTATATATACTTATGCTCACCTAACTATTGGAAGAATTATTGTTGCCCTTGTAAAGTGCAGAGGTGAACAACACAGATTATTCTAGATAAAGAATTGGGGAATAAATCTCTTTTGCTGCTTCACTAATGTGATATTGTAACTCTGGTGGTCTTTTGTGAAAAGACCAGATCCCTGATATGGTGGATCCAGAGCTGATTTGGAAATTCCTACTGAAGCATGTAAGGAGTGGAACCACCACCTGCATATTATAAGAAAAAGCGTGTTACAGGATGCTGGAAAGAGTGGGTGGGGGGTGTTGGGAATTGGGTGGAGGCGGGGGGGGGCGGGTGGTGGTACTTCCTACACCAGAAGCTTATGCTTTGTCAACCCTAAGGCAGTGGTGCTTCTCCAGAGAGTGGTACACTGAGTCTGAGGAGGTTACCAGCCCTGGAAAGGGCTCAACAGACTCATATCATGGCATTGTTGGTGATGGAGAGAGGAGTGTGGGTGAGATGGAGGGGTGTGGTGTGTGAGGAGGCAGCAGTTGGCCCAGGCCAAGTAAAGAAATGCCCTGGATCCCCAAAGGTGGATGGATTATTTTTCAAAAAGTTTTAATAGTGGCCTGTCTTGCAAGGAGGGCAGTAGATGAAGTTTTTAGTTGGGGTTTGGGGAAGATGAGCACTGATGAATTCCTCCTACCAGCAGTTGAAGTGTGTGAGAAGTTTCCAGGACTTGAGGCTGAAGGGTTCTCAAAAATTCCCACATTTTTCATATCATCAACAAAGATATGACTTTTGGACTTTTAAACTGCTGAGTTAAATGTAAAACCCTGCAGACAGGAGGCTGGGCCCATGAAGGCCTGGGACTGGACATGCCCGGGTGTGTTGAGTGCAGTGTGGATTGTTTAGCCTGAAACTAGACAACGAGAGGAGACAGAATACACATTCTTCCTTTTAATACAATCAACCCAGAGAAAGACTTCACCTCACATGAAACTGAAGCCCATCAAAAACCTTGCATAAATAATCGCTACTAACTACTAAGGCGGGAAGGCACAATCAATTCAATTATGCGAACCCATCAATGCTCCACACATACAATGGCTTTCAGTTCAAAACTAGTTACTAGGCAGGAAGACAAGGATAAACATCATGTGAGCCCATTAAAAACAATGAGACAACAATCACCGGGGGAAGCCCACCAAAATCAAACAAAGAACTAACCTTGATTTGGATTCCGATAAGAAATTGGAAAGACAGTATAACTGGGCAGTCAGTTACAAGAGAGAGAGAGAGGGAAACCAGCTAGCAGGAGGGTGGCCAGTTTTGAAACAGTTGAAACAGAGTTTAAGCAAGAAGATCTGGAGGTTTGCAGGCCCACAGGCAACATCACGGTGAGGGGTACGGGGTGGCAGGCTCAACCGAAGACAACAAGGCCGCAACCGCAGCCCTCCACGAAGATCGACCACCCACAACCGCGTCCTCCCCCCAACTGAAGAACCTTCGCAGATTCCACAGACCAGGACCACGTGGGGATGGCAGGCCCCAGAGGACATAAAGAGCGTACCCCAAAACTGCAACCGGCTCACCTGGCTGGATTTCGAACTGTCAAGGAACCCTGGGTTGGTGAGCATGATCCCTGACCTCTCCTAGTTCAATTTAGTTAGGTTTTGGGGGTGGGACAAGGGTAAGGGGATTAGTAGCGTGATTTTCCCTCATTATGCCGTGTGTTCCCCATTCTTAACTAAGTGTACTTTGTAAGTCTGTATAATCTCAGTGTAATCCTAATGTTATAAGTTCATTTGTAACTGTAAACACAGTTTTTTTCTTGTACTAAAACCAGTTGTCTGCTGCACTTTGTCACAACCCCCAAATAAGTCCAAGGTCTAGAACCCAGGGAGTGGGAGTGATTCGAACCGCTCAGAAGTCAGAGGTGAAACTGACACACACCACCACCCCCTACAAGGGTAGGAGGGAAACATGCTGAGTCAATCGTGATACATTAGTACCTGTTAGCCCCATGCCAATATGATGCTCCCCTTTGCCAACCTTAGTGGAGTCAGCACTGGAAGACATTTGCAGGCAATTCCACTATAACTGTTGAGATCGTAATTCATGGATTTTTTAGCTCATTAACATTATGAGGGATACTTTCATGGAATTGGAGATGGCTGTTTTGGAAATAAGAAACTTTTTACCTGAAAATTTGGAAGTTATGAAAGGAAATGACAAACTTGATCAAGGAAAATGTATCATTATAACGAAGGATAAAAAAAAACTAAAATTAGCAATCAGGAATGGGGGTGGGGGGTGGAAACAGAAATGGCTTTATTTTCTCCAAAATATAATAAGAGTTTCGGAATAAGCTACCAAGGCAAGTAATTGCCGGGGAAGAATTATCTGATTGTATGCGATAACGAGCAAATCAATTGAGGAATGTGATGAGAAGGGGGATGGCAGGCAATATACCCGGGGTTGACTGATTGCAAAGATGATGGGTTTTTGGAGGTTAATGGATTTTTTTCCTGATGTCATTGTCTTCACATATTTCAATCACTGCTGCCATCTTTAGATTTAGGTTAAATTGGAAATTCCAATCCTCCAGGGTTGTCTTTGGGTGATCAGGAATTAAAGATTAATCTCCTGCTGAGAGCAGCCTACTGGAGGTTTTGTAGTGACATCATTTTTTTTTTAAATCCTTCAGTTCTTCTATTCCTTATAAAAATGAGATGTAGGAAACATTGTTTAAACCAACAGTCAAAAATCATCCCATTAGATGTAAAGGAACCTGTTGTTTCCCAACCAGTGTGAGAAGGCAATATGGTGTATGGATGGATATCTGGAGAGATCAATGGCAGGAGTGTAAATGGTTGGCGGGAGAAGATCATGTGATGAACCCTCCCAATGTACATCCAACCAGAGCTGGCAAGCTTAACCTGAATCTAAAAGCAAGTTCAAAATGTTATTATCTGTTAATGTGGGTGCATGTAGTTTTGGACCAAAAACACCAAATCCAATATAGTGAGACTATTTCTTACCAATCCATCTGTGTGAATTTGATATACTGAGTCTTACTTTAACTACGATATAAATGTCTGTTTAGTTTTAGTCTATTGCAGAAAGTGGGCCCGCGACAATCAAGCAGTTGTATTTTTAACTGCATCACCTCCCAGATGTTTGGAGCAATTGACACATTGTTGACTGAGTCATACTGCAGAAGAATTTTTGTAATAGTGAATAAACTATTAATAACAGCATTTATCATGTAAGTTGTCCCGGTTTCAGCCTTTCCCATATATAGCAACGGTTACAAGGGCCATTTATTTTTCAAACTTCCAGTTGTTGGGGAGAAGGTGGGGGATTGGGGGGGATTGGGATGGGGAAGCATTTCCACACAGTGAGTTGTGCCATAGCGCTGTATTAAACATACAATAAACTGCTAGGTTTTCCTGTTGACCTCATTTGAATAAAATATTTATTGACATGATCCCTGTATAAATAGGGGGTTGTCAATTGCAGGCTATGGAAACTGGAGTATAATCTTTTAAAAAAGCAGATCAGCCTGTACATTCCACTGGCAGCCATGGGCTGGGTGGGTGGGTGTTGGTGGGAGCTGGGGTTAATGGTAGGAACAGGGCGACTGGGTGGGGGAGCGGAGACAAGCAGGTAAAGAAGGAGCAGCACTTGTCTCACCCACTTGATTCTCAATTAACTTCATTGCAGGTCTCAGCTTTAATTTTGAATCATGCTTTTTCAGATTATTTGCACCAGGAGCAAAAAAGCCAAACAAAGCACCCAGGCACAGGGAAAAAATAAAAATAAATTAATCTCCTTTCATTGTTCTTATTGTTATCCTTCCTCACTGAACAACATGGAACATATTTTGCATTGCAGAAGCATGCCACATGTTGGCTTCACTTCTTGGCCTAAAAAATAGAGTGAGTTTGAGAAAGAACGACCGGCTTAAGAACAAATGACAAGTAGGGAGCAACAAACTGAGGTGGGCACCAGAAGAACAGGAAGCGGCAAGTGTTAGGAAATAGAGATGGCTCAAGTAAATTACGATGGTATTTGTAGGTGTTAGAATGAGTTTTAGCTTTAAAGTTTAAGTTTGATTTGTATTTCTGCATCTCTGGGCAGAGTTTTCTGGATGACGTGCGGGTGGTGGGCCCCACACGTCCGCGTGTAAAATAGCGCGCGGTGAGATCGGGCGAGCGTCCCGACGTCACCGTGCGCCATTGCGATATTTAGCTGGGCACGTGCCCGATGAAGTGCGACGTGCGCCCGCCATTAATTAAAGGGCTTGTTAAGGCCCCTAACTCAGCAATCAACACCGATTTTCAGGCGCCCATGCGATCTTCGGCTTGGCGCACGGGCGCAACGAGCAGGGGGGTAAGTGACTTTTTAATAAAACTTATCCATGGGCGGGATATGTGGGCTCAGTGGGGTTGTCAATCTGTTCTGTGAAGTATTTATTGCAGAAAGTGTTTTAAACTTGCCTGTGTGATCTGTAGCAGTTCAGAACGCATTCCAGCAGCTTTCACTGTACTTTGAACCTTCAGCTCAGCACTCTGCAGACAGGGATCTTTATCGGGCCTGCAGCTTTCTGGAGGCCTCCATTTAGCCTGGGCATGGGTTCTGACATCTCCACTGGAGGCAGCTCCTCTGTGGAGGAAGGGAGGGATAGAATGAGGAGGAGGCCAGGAGTGGACAATCAGCCTCCAGGGGAGCCACCTTTGGGAGTACAGGCGCAGGCACAAGGGGTGCAGGGTCAAGAGGTAGACCAAGATGGAAGGGGCCGCAGAAGACGCCACTATCCTGCTGCAGGGTTTACAGGCAGAGAAGCAGCTACCTCAATATGTCTGAGGTGCAGTGCTGAAGGTGGCTCAGACTGTCAAGGGAGACAGTCAACTATATCTGTCAGATGATTGGCCCTGAGATCTCCGCTAACTGTGTGGGTGGACACCCCATGCCAGTGACTCTGAAGGTCACAGCTGCCATCAACTTCTATGCCTCTGGCTTCTTCCAGGGCTCGGTGGGTGATCTTTGCAGTGTCTCCCAATCAGCTGTCCACACTTGTGTCAAGCAGATTACAGACGCTCTGTTCAGGTGTGCATTGACCTTCATCCACTTCCGCTGTGACCAGGCAAGTCAGACACAGCGAGCCAAAGGCTTTGCGGCCATTGTTGGCTTCCCCCCGTGTCCAATCTTGCACAATCTTGCACTGGAAAGGGGGGATGCAGTGGACGATGAAGATGTTGACACAGTGGAAGAGGCTGCACGCAATGAGTCCAGCACTGATTCTGAGGATGAGGAAGCACAGGGGAATGATGAGGGGCTGACTGCTGACCCGGAACTACAACAAGGAGGCAGGGACACCCGGGGGACTTTAATCCAATGAACCTTCAGCTAGCTCCACACACATGGATCAGGAGGACCAGCCTTGCCTGACGCATCCATACGCGGCACTTAATCTGCAACTTCATCAGCTGCAACGAAGGGCTTTGGACATAAACCTCAATGTCCACTCAAACATTTATGATATGTCTGTAAAACATACAAATGCAGCACAAAGGAGCCACCCTCAGCCATGGTAACACATGTGGATTTAATTTCATCCATGATATTGTGCAACAAAATGAAAGCAAAACGTTCCTATAACAGTAAGAAATGATAATTCCCTAATCTCGGGACAACACAAAGGCACCAGTGATAAACCCGTGGTGTGCCTAAGGTGCCTGATGCTTACGCTTTCGGGTGCTACATCTTGGTGCTGCCCCATCGCTGGGGAGTGGCACTGAGACAGCCTGCTGACTCTGCTGTCCTGTTGGCCTCGATGATCCCCGCCTGGGAGGGAGCTGCCAGTTCCACAGCTGGTATCTCCCCAGTCGTCGCAGCCTCACCGGATGCAACGGTCACTGGGAGAGGAGTGGAGGAGCTGCTGCCCTCATCCGGAGCACCCTGAGAGGAGCCCACAGAGATGACAGGCAGCTGCTGCGCCGACGTGAGGTCGCCCCGGACCTCCCTGCTCACCGTGGTTGGATGTGCACCGAGCTGGGAAGCTTGAAGCCCACACCATCTCCCACATTGGCACTGACCAGCTGTGGCCACTGGCGCTGTGAGGGCTTGCTGGTCCGAGCGTAACCCCAGGAGAAGCTGCTTGTTCTCCTGGAAGCCCCTCTCCACGAGAATCGCCACTCTCTCCTTGGAGGAAGCATGACACTCTGACATGAGGCTCATTGCTCAGTGATGCTCCATGTGGACTCCTCCACCATGGACACCAAGCGAAGCACAGCCTCATGTATCACTCCCAGATACTCCCACACACCCGGCCACATTTCCTGCAGCTGCTGCATCGCGGACGACTCCAGAGGCACATCATCAGGCACCGACTGAGCATGTGCCTGGTTCCCTGCAGCCCTCTGACTGCTGGCGCCATGGGTACTCTCTGTTTCTGCCATCTCCTCCAGCGATTGTGAAGTGCCCTCACCGCTGTTCCCCGGGACACTAGCCAATGTTCTAATTCCCGCCGAGGTGCTAGTGTCTGCACTGGTGCCTGCCTGGCAGAGATGGTGTGACACAGGTGGCAGTTCACGGCCCACATGTGTGAGAGGAGCATCTGTAATGGAGCCTGGCAGCCATGCTCTGATGATGCTGAAATGGACAACAAGGACAGTGGATCAGTTAGCGTGTGCACAGTGACACACTTCATCCCTTTCTCCTGGCTCATTATGCGCTTAACCTTTCAGAACCTATGCAGACAAATAATGGTGGGGTGGCAAATAGCCAGGAGGATACCCTAACATTACAGGCGGATACAGACGGGCTGGTCAGATGGCCTAAGGAATGCCAAATGGAATGTTATGTGGATAAGTGTGAGGTGATGCACTTGGGCAGGACAAACAAGGCACAGAAATACACGAGGAATGATAGGACCGTGGAAAGTAATGACGATCAGAGGGACCTTGCTGGGCATGTCGACAGGCCTGTTAAGGTAACGGGACAGGTACATAAGGCGTTTAACAAGTTAAATGCCAAACTTTCCTTTATTAGCCGAGGTATAGAACGTAGGAACAGGGAGATCATGTTGCAAGTGCATAAAACGCTGCTGAGGCCACAGCTACACTTCTGCGTTCAGTTGTGATGAGCACTTCATGGGAGGGATGGCATTGGGGTGGAGAGAGTGCAGAGGTCACTGACCAGGATGCTGGGCTGGAGAGTTTGACTTATGAGGACACAGCATAGTTGGGGTTATTTCCTCTGGAGCACAGGAGATTAAGGGGGGACATTATTAAGCTTTATAACATTATGAGGGGCATAGATAGGGTGGAGAGAAAGCAATTTTTCTCCTTGGTGGAGGGATGACTAACCTGGTGGCATTTATTTAAGGTAAGGGACATGAGGTTGACAGGTGAGGTGATGAGGAACTCTTGCACACAGTAATGTGGGACACACTGGCTGAAAGGGTGGTGGAGACAGAATCCCTTCTAACATGTGATAAGTATTTGGATGTGCAGTTGCAATGCCATGGCATACAAGACCATGGGGATAGTGGTCGGAAATGAGATAAGGTGACTTTGGAAGGTGCTAGACATGCGCATCTTCAAAGGGCTGAGGGACCTTTGTCTATGACCCACACATCTGACTCTATCAGTCTGTGAATGAGCAGTGTTGCTACATTAACAATTCCAACAATCATCGGTGCTTTGGATGGTGGGAAGACAGAGCGGATGTGACTGTGGACCTCAAATACCTGGCCGCTCCAACCCAGCCTCACCGACACCTGTGGACCTGGGCACTTGGTGCCTCTCAAGCTCCAGGGCCTCCTGCTCAAAACGGCTCAATATCACCAACTGGGCCTGGCTGCCTCCAGTCCGCAAACGCTCATAAGCATTATGCGCATTTTTCTCCTGCAAAACAGAGAAGGCCATTCATTGGGGCTAATTGCATATGTACTCTGCACGCGCGCCGCACCCCAAACACAATGGCTCATCTCAGGCCTCCAGCTTCTCCATGCTACTGCTGATCGGTCACAAAAATATAGCACAGCTGCTCCCAACCACCACCTCACCCCCCTCCGCCCTACAAGGGCCACCTTGGACACATTCTGCGTCAATCACTTTCAGAAATACACGGTCTTAGCTCCCATGGCAAGGAGGCGCAGCTACGTGCAGCATCGAGGGCACCAGATGGCTCTTGGCCACGAGACCTTGAGGCTCCCCTTCCACAATCTCATCACCCTGAATAGGACATGTGTTGGAGTTCTGAGTATGCGTCTATCTGCATCTCCTGCAGGTTGCCCCCAGACTAGTCATGTGCTACTAAGAGCAACACATGGTGCGGGGGAGAACCCATCTCCTCATGAACCACTCATGCTGATGTAAGCATGGGCACTATCTGCTCGCCCACCCAGCGTGCGACAAATGTTCAACATGAGTCGATGTAGTCACGACAGTAAGACTTGGGGGGGGGCACCCTCAAAGGCTAAGGCCACCTGCTGGGTTAAATGCCCAATGCCAACGTGGTACTCACCCTTCTAGAGCGCAACAAATTGTTGAAGCGCTTACGGCACTGGATCCAGTTGCGCCGCACCACGTTGCGGGAGCTCACCACCTCCGCCACCTCCTCCCAGGCACGTTTCATCATGTGGGGGGGCGGGGGGTGGGGGGGTGGTGGGGTAGGGCCTCCTCCTCCTCCCATCCTGGGGAAACAGCACCTCCCGCTGTGCTGCCACCTCCTTGACAAGGGCAGCAAGGCAGTTATCAGAAAAGTGAGGGGCTCATTGGCCCCCTGCTGACCTACACTGCAGCCTTCTCTGCTCCTGGGCCACACTCTGCAGCCTGGCCTGCTCCTCTGGCCTTCCCTCAACATTGGCTTGCTGTGCAGACCCCCTGCGGTGCCATCTGCAGCTGGTCATAATGAGCAGCCTAAAGGAGGCTGCCAGGCCTTTTTTTTAAACAGTCTGCCGGGTCGCCATTGGACCCGGCGTTCTGTACACACCCGTCGCAAACCTCAAACTCCTGCTCTCCACGGGAAATACGCTGGGCGGGCCTTAATTGGCCTGCCTGCGCAAAATGGCAGCGCAGTCCCGATCGCGGGCGGCAATCAGGTCTGCAGCCGCCTGCATTAGCACCTGCTCCACCCACCTGCCAAATGGAAAATTTTGGCCCCTGTGTTAAGAAAGGTCAAATTGAGTTTTAGTTTCATTTTAAAAGTTGCTTGCATTTCTATTGAGAGTTTTACGACTGTAAGCTAAGTTAAGTAAACAAGAGTAGAAAAAAACCTGCTGTTGCCTAGCAACAGGCGTCCAGAGAAGCAGGTCCCTCCAACAGACACAGAAACAGAAAAGCTAAAAACAGCAGTTTGATTTGGAAGCTATTGGAGTTCAGTTGGTTTGAAGACTGCTGCTAAACAGAACCCACCTAGAAGGGACAGATAGCTAGTCCCGAGCTAAAATTGGTTGAAAGTAGCTGCCATTGAGAGATTGGAGCAAAAGGGACAGATTGCAAGTCCCAAGCTAAAGAAAAGACCCCAAAATCCAGTGGAGTGGAAGAGGAGAAAGTCCAAAGGTGACCTTCTAGTCAAAGGAAGGATAGGAACCTGGGAAAAGGTCCTGGTAAGTGAAGTCAAGAGTGAGGGGCAGAGAAAGGCTCCAAGCTTCAGGCTTAAAGAGATAAAGGCTCGCAAGGGGCAAGAAGGTCCAAAGAGACAACTGAATGTCTGTAACTCTTTGTTATGGGCATGTGAAGCAGTGGTGTACTGTTAACAGCTGAGTCAGTGAGAGAGAGTGAGTGGAAGAAAGCTTGAGTGCATGTGGTGACCCAGGGGAGAGGAACATCAGAAAGAGGGTTCGAAAGCCTGGAGGTGAACCCTTTTGGAAGGTGTCTGAGAGAAAGCGTTGGTTTGGGAGAAGATTCCAAAGCAAGGTCTTGAAGAGTGGAGATTGGAAACTCTTGTGTGAAAGACGGAGTGCAGTGAGACTGGTTGGCTCAGGGTGTGACAAGCATTTGGGGGGAGTTGAGGAGTGATCTGTAGCATCTGGTTGAGGTGGCATCTGTCACCTGGTTTCAGAGTGTGGTGTGTCTGGATACAGGGTGCTTATTGGTAGAAGGACTGTGTTCTTACTGTGGACATTAGAGTATAAGATAGCTTTTGTAATTTGTGTTATCCTTACAAATCTGTATATATCTGGGAAGGTATAATTGTGGGTGAAGGAGTATTGTGATATAGTTCATCCTTTCTTGTTTAATAAATGTTTTATTCTTTGGTTAAAAGTTCATCAGCTGACTCCTGTGACTGTGCAATAGCTGCTCTCTACGTATCTAAACAAACAAAAGTTAGGATCTATGGAGCTGTGTTCCACCCTGAGATCTGTCCAGCGGTAACCTCAGCTGGGGATCATTACGCAAGCCATAGCATAATCCCTAGACATTTTCCTGCTGGGTAGATCAGGGATAGGTACCCCACTGGACCTACCTTCAGAAGGGAGTTGATGGGTGCGATAAAAGCTTCATGATGTATTTTGACAATACACTAAGCACCTTATAGTGTATGTGCAATATTGCGCCTTCAACATCTGTATAGCCAGATGTGACAGATTCACACAATTTTGATGTACTTTGGATCAGCTGTGGTAGAGTGCCTAAGAGTGATAAAGGTTGTTTCATTACATGAACACTGTGACTGAAGATACATTATACCTTGGGCTCAATTTACAGAATTCTCTCAGTATCCACTTGGTTAAGCTGAGGGTCAGTATCTCCAAACTATTTAATCATACCTTATATATATTGCTCGTGCCACATGTATGTCTGCTCATTCTATCCAGGCACTGTTCAGGAATTTCTCAAGAGTTATCAGCAGGACTGATGAATAGCCTTATTTTTTTTCTCAGCCATTCAGTTTACCTCATCCATCAATAGCTCAGACATAGTGGTCTCCTGCAGAATGAAAGGTGTATTGTGTGGTCCCTGGATAATAGACTTTTATTTATGTTATGATATTTCTACGCAAATTACCACCTGAAGATTAATTAAAGTGCCAGTAGAAAGGCAGGTGTTGTATACTGAATGCATGTACTGTCCCAGACAATCTTTACTAATTTCACTCTACAAGGGAAGCTGCCAGTGAGCTAGACCATCTCCTCCAGAATTACTTGCAGATAACGTTAAGAACAGGGTGAACTTTTCCTTTGAAATAATTTTCATGTAGCCAATAGAGCTGATCTGAAGATCATGATGGCCACATCTGCTTCACCTTGGACTCTTAGGAATCCTGCCATCTTGTAAAAGCTCTGTGACCTGTCCAACTGATTGCTCCTTTCCACAGGGTAAACGATGAAGGTAATTCTCTATGCAAGGATAGCACTTTTAAGTTGCTTAATGCATTTATGGACATGAGATGGGCTGATGTGTCCCATGGGATGGCATAAAACTGCATTGGGGATGTTCCAGAGTGTGGGAATTGGGGCCTCCTTAATGGACACTCCATGGTCGATTTAGGGTCCCCTGGAGGCTGCCTCATGGTAACAGCACTGCTGGTGCACCACAGCCCCCAAACCCTCTGACCTGGCCCCAGCTTACCCCAAGAGTGACCATCCGGAACGAACTGCAATCATATCAAGTGAGCTATCAAGAATCCAAATGAACATTGCTGCCCTCAGTGTGACCCACCTTCCTGGGGAGGGGCAGTTGAAGGAACAAGCAGGGGGATACATGTTCTAATGGAAAGAAAAGGCTGACAGTGACCCTCATGTCTACGGAATTAGTTTTGCCATCTGGAGTAGGATCTTGGATGTAATGCCAGAACTTGCAATTGTATAAATGAAAGACTCATGACACTTCATTCACAGCTCAGCTGTAAACAATATGCCATACGCTAATGCCCCAACCCTTAACTCCAATGAAGATGTTAAGGAAAAGTTCTATTATGACCTTGGTGAAGTCCTCACTGTCAACCCAAAAGCAAAAAAAAAGAAAAAAAAAACATTATTCTGGGGAACTTTATTGCCAAGGTTGGCCATGTCTCCAATATCTGGAGCGGAAAAATGGGGTGGGAAAAAGCCAATACAAATGGCATCTTCCTACTGACAAAGTGTGCTCAGCATGGCCTCATTATAACAAACACCCTCTTCTGACAAAGGGACAAGTACAAATCCACGTGGTCACCACCTGTGATTGGACCGGGAGCTCATGGGGAAGTGCTGTCATCCTTAATTGGACAGCGGTCCCAATGGTGGCTTCTTAATAGGCCACCACTGGCAGTGTGCCACCCCGCGTTCCACCCTTCACCGAAGTAAGCTCGCCTCCCGCTTTCGGCCCCAGCAGCAGGACTTTCAGGTAAGTGGAAATATTCAGCGCAAAGTTATAAAGGCCCCAAATTTCAGAGTTTTTGTTCCACTGCTGGAAATACAGCAGAGCAGGACATCCAGCTGCTGACTTCATAAAATGTTGACACCACCGTAAATCACAGGGATTATTCACGTTTGAATAATCAGGGTGAGTGGCCTTTGCCTGTAGAGGGACTATCGAAGTGATTACTCTGAAGGCAAACTGGAAAATAGAGGAAGCACCCTGCCAATCAATCAAAAAGTTGGAGTCACTTGACAAGCTGAACTTAAAACCGCAAACATTTATAATATCCAAAAGGGAACTCCCGCTGAGTTGTAGAGCCTATCCAAATACCAGTACCTATCCCACACTTACCCTCAGCAGGTGTGAGGCCCACTAAAACCTATCAGATAGCCTACTAGCCAGAATTCTTGAGGTACTGCAGCAACCCTCTCAGACCTGTCTCTAAAGTCTCACCTAGACACACAGGGAGTGGGGGGGGGGGGGTCACTTCACCTGCCTCCCCACAAGAAGAATTTGGACCCCAGATTTCATAGGACAGAAACCTGATGGATTCAGCTCCAGATTTATACACAATTGAGGGTGGTCCACCCATTTTACTGACCCGTTCCCAGGAATTTCAGCCTACAAAGTCTTCAGTGCTTAAAAAAAAAATGAAACTTTGCACCTAACAGTCAAAAATATCGCAGGGCTTTAAGAATTCTACTTCTACAACCAGAGAGCCAAAGTCTATGGCCAGGATATTACGGACCCTCCTATCTGGTGGGATATGACGGTCCCGCTGAACTGAATGGGGATTTAAATGGCTCGCTGCGTCTGCTGGGGGGAGAGACATCCCAAGGCGGGGCTGTAAAATCCTAGCCTATGTATCTTTTCTATTGGAGAGCTGTTCTATAGGAAAGGAGCTGGCCGTGCAGTTGAAATTAATTTTGGACAAATTAACATAAACTGTGTAACTTAAGTGAAGCTTGCGTTAGACTCTAATGCATCCAGCTCTACATCTAGGGCAGAATTTTATGTTCGGCGTGTGGGCGCGCGCCCGAGTGTAATATGACGTGCGTCCCGACGTCATCGCACTCTCGTGCGATATTTCATTTGGTGGGCGCGCGCCAGAGTCGGCTGCGCGCCCGCCGATAATTGAAAGGCCTATTAAGGCTATTGAAGGGTCATGAGGACTCGAAACGTCAGCTGTGCTCTTCTCCACCGATGCTGCCAGACCTGCTGAGTTTTTCCAGGTGTTTTTGTTTTTGTTAAGGCTATTAAGAAGCTAATTAAAATCAAATTAAGCTGTCCATCCAACCTAATGGTTGGCGGGTAGGGGAAAAGGCGAAGCGGCCTTTACATTTTTTAGGAAACCTCATCCACGAGGGGGATGAGGTTTCCTGAAGCAAAAAAACATTAACTGAAAACTTTATTTTTGAATTAAAAACATGTCCCAGCTCATGTGACAGTCACACGAGGGGACATGTTTTTTAAAACATTTTTATTGTCTTTATTAGTTTTTTTAACAATCGCTTCAATCTTCCAGCGGCAGCTCCGTGTCTCAGGGAGATTGAAGCGCTCTTTCGTGTGCATGCGCGATCTGCGTGCCAGGCCCGGCTCTCCCTCCTCCCCCCGTCAGCGCTGCAACTTGCGATCCCATGTAGGGCGGGCCCTAATTGGCCCGTCCACGTGAAATCGCGGAGCGGAGCTGATCACGGGCGGCGGGCGGCTTCCCGATCACTCCCACTGAGCCCGCCCGCTCCCGCCAAGCCTGCCAGACAAGGGAAAAATTCTGGCCTAAGTATTCTTTTCACTACAAAATTGGGCGCACAGCATATTTGCGCAAGGGCTTATAAACCATGAACTGTGCTCATAGTAGCAAGGCTCCGCACCACCAGCTAATGTACGTTGGCAGGTATTTTGACCATGAAGAACATCACAGGGAAGCCCTGCCCATTTCTGACCTGATCAATTATCGATATGTGCACTTTCCAGCAAGAAGTCATTGGATGGTGTTTTGTTCACTGCCATGATGATAGTGAGCACTCTTCCTGAGATCAAGGCAGACTGGGATCTTCCTGACCAGCATCAGAGCTACAGTACACTGAGCTATTGAGTAAGATATTACATTGTTTTTCAAACTGTCGTTAATCTGCAATTGCTTTCAGTTACCATCTGATAGTATTTTAAGCAAACAGTTTGATTAGTCCTGTTAGGGAACCACCAAAGACTCCTGACCAGCATCAGAGCTACAGTACACTGAGCTATTGAGTAAGATATTACATTGTTTTTCAAACTGTCGTTAATCTGCAATTGCTTTCAGTTACCATCTGATAGTATTTTAAGCAAACAGTTTGATTAGTCCTGTTAGGGAACCACCAAAGTCTCCGGGACACCCTGGTCCACTCCTCCATCACCCCGTACTCCTCAACCCCCACCTATGGCACCTCCCCATGCCCACGCAGAAGATGCAACACCTGCCCCTTCACTTCCTCTCTCCTCACCGTCCAAGGGCCCAAATACTCCTTTCAAGTGAAGCAGCATTTCACTTGCATTTCCCCTAACTTAGTCTACTGCATTCGTTGCTCCCAATGCGGTCTCCTCTACATTGGAGAGACCAAACGCAAACTGGGCGACCGTTTTGCAGAACACCTGCGGTCTGTCCGCAAGAAAGACCCAAACCTCCCTGTCGCTTGCCATTTTAACACTCCACCCTGTTCTCTTGCCCACATGTCTGTCCTTGGCTTGCTGCATTGTTCCAGTGAAGCCCAACGCAAACTGGAGGAACAGCACCTCATCTTCCGACTAGGCACTTTACAGCCTTCCGGGCTGAATATTGAATTCAACAACTTTAGATCTTAAACTCCCCCTCCCCCCATCCCCAACCCGTTTCTCCCCCTCCCCCACTTTTTTTTTTCAATAATTTATATAGATTCTTCTTTCCCCACCTATTTCCATTATTTTTAAATCTAAAACTAAAACCTTGTTAGTCTTTTCCACCCCACCCCCACTAGAGCTGTACTTTGAGTGTCCTGTCTTCCATTCTTAATTAGCACTTTTCTTAGACAAATATCACCACCTTCAACACCTCTTTGATCCTTTTGTCTGTGACACTTTTTGATTATCTGCTCCTATCACTGCTTATCTCCACAATCACCACACCCTCAACTTCTCTCTCTCCCCCACCCCCCCCCCCACCTTAAACCAGCTTATATTTCACCCCTCTCCTAACTATACTTCAGTTCTGCCGAAGGGCCGTGAAGGCTCGAAACATTAACTGATTTCTTCTCCACCGATGCTGCCAGACCTGCTGAGTTTTTCCAGGTAATTTTGTTTTTGTTTTGGATTTCCAGCATCCGCAGTAGCTTTTAGCTTTTTGTTTTTATCACCAAAGACTGATGCTTATTTAAAAGTGCTGGTTTACAACAGGAAAAAAAAAGGGTGATGTGATTGGCTGAGGGCTCCATCCTGATTTTGTGTTATTTATTACTTTCTGATTTTTGTCAATAGAGGGCACCCTTTCATTATCCATTGCCCGATTTTAGTCACTGCAAGAAAGATTATCTATTAATTGGAAATGTTTCAAGAGTCTTATTGGGGCCTCAGTGTTCTCCAAATTAACATGTACCACAGACCAAGCAAAGAACACACTTGGCTGTAAGAAATGGTGTTGTTTCTCATTTCCAGTTATAAAAATGAACTGTTGGCACCCAAGCCAATCTACCGCTTTGCATATTTGTTAACACAAACCGGTGAATGCTCTGTTTAATGCAGTACATATTCTATCCCTTCTGACACAGGAACAAACAACTCACCTCATAGTACAAATGGGACAAAAGAAACAGCAAACATTGGAAATCTGAAAACAGGAACAGAAAATGTAGAAAATAAGTGGATGGCGGGTGGGTGGGTGGTGTTAAGAGACAGAACTGACAGAGAATGTCCAAATCACATTTTTTTTAATAGCAGCCAAAGAAATAATTCTGCCGACCATCAAAGAAAATTTATTAAAGCAAGGAACGTACATCAAAAAATGTGTGAGTAGGAGAGAGGTGGAAGCACAGAGTCATTAGGCAAAGCAGCCACCTGATTTGCACTGATTCTAGTATGGTCTGCTCCAAGTGAAGATCACCACATGCGGATGTGGTAAGCATTTTGCTGAAGTACTCAGAGATTGGATCAGGATAAGACTAAGGCAATCCTGCCAAGCCAATTTGTTCAGCATCTTTAATATTTTGGACTGTTGTCCACTTAGGGAGAGCTGTGCCACAGAGTATTCAGGGAAATGCTTGACATAGTTGTACTTGACAAATCGTATCTTCCAGCCACCATTCAAGCTTCCTCCATTACCATCCTGTGTGCATTCTCTGTCCCGCCAGCAGGATAGGCTCAGCAGAGATGGGTTATAGTGATATACAGTCAGATGGGCTTGGCTCTGGAGTCTAAAACATTAGCTTTAGACCTGATGATATCACGTCTTCAAGTCAAATAAGGTCAAGGACACCTCCGACTGATCATTACTTACCATTTCCAGTCTGACACTTCCACCATGCCAAGTAGGGAACGTCTAGCAGTAGACCTGGTCAGCAACTGGGAACAAGCAAATCCTGTGGAACTGTTCTTGCCAACCACAAGCTCTGCAAAAGTATCTCACAAATGGTCACCAAAGAACAACCAACAATTTGGCCCAAAATCCATCTCCAGCCTAAAACAAATAACCAGTGACTTATTTAATGGAGGTGAGGATTCCTGTAGAAAATCTGCTTGCCAATTGTTCTTTCATGATTTGCTGGGCAAGGCAATGATATTTCAGGAGCGCATGCACAGCAATTTAACAGAAGAGTGCTGTATCAGGATTAAATCTTGCCCCATCGGCCTAATCTCAGTCATCAACAAAGTGGTGGAAGGAGTCATCAACGGTGCTGTCAAGCAGTACTTACTCACCAATACCTTACTTAGTGAGGCTCAGTTTGAACTCCGCAAGGACAGCTTGGCTCCTGACCTAATAACCGCCTTGTTCCAAAAATGTGGACAAAAGAGCCAAATTCCAGTGATGAGGTTAAAGTGACAACACTCAACATCAGGAAAGCATTTGACGAAGTGTGGCACTCTGCAGTTTTCACTGCAGTTTACTGAGGCAGGTATGCCGCTTTGATGTTTTCAGAAGATTGTGGATTCAAATTTTACCCCGAAGATAAATCTAGGATGCCAATGCAAAAGTGAAATACTGCAGATGATGGCAAATTTGAAATAAACAACAGAAAATGCTGGAAATGCTCAGCGTGTCTGATAGCACCTCTGGAGGGAGAAACAGAGTTAATGTTTCTGGTCTGGAACATTTTATCAGAACTGATAAAAGTTAGAAATATAATGGCCTGGGTATTCCGAGGAGGGGCAGTCTTCGTTGGATTGCCACTCCGCTCGAAAATTCCCCCATCTCAATGCTGCTCCACATTTCTTCCAGGACCTTCTGAGCCTGGCTTTTCCAGAGACAAATTTAAACAAATTTGATTGAATTTTTTGAGGAGGTGACCAGGTGTGTAGATGAGGGTAGTGCAGTTGACGTAGTTTATATGGATTTCAGCAAGGCCTTTGACAAGGTTCCACATGGGAGACTTATAAAGAAGGCAAATGCACATGGGATCCAGGGTAATTTGATCAGGTGGATTCAAAATTGGCTTAGTTGTAGGAGACAGATGGTGATGACAGAAGGATGCTTTAGTGACTGGAAGCCCGTGTCCAGTGGTGTACCACAGGGATCTGTGCTGGGTCCCCTATTATTCGTCATTTATATAAATGACATAGATGACTATGTGGGGGGTAAGATTAGTAAGTTTGCGGATGACACAAAGACTGGCTGGGTGGTTAACAGTGAGGTTGGGTGTCTTTGGCTACAGGAAGATATAGACGGGATGGTCAAATGGGCAGATAAGTGGCAAATGGAATTTAACCCTGAAAATTGTGAGGTGATACACTTTGGAAGGAGTAATTTGACAAGGAAGTATTCAATGAATGGCATGGCACTAGGAAGTTCTGAGGAACAAAGGGACCTTGGTGTGTGTGATCTCTGAAGGCGGAGGGGCACGTTAGTGGGGTGGCGAAAAAGGCAAATGGGACATTTGCCTTTATCAATTGAGGCATAGATTACAAAAATAGGGAGGTCATGTTGGAGTTGTATAGAACCTTGGTGAGGCCACAGCTGGAGTATTGTGTGCAGTTCTGGTTGCCACATTATAGGAAGGATGTGATTGCAATGGAGAGGGTGCAGAGGAGATTCACCAGGATGTTGCCTGGGATGAAACATTTAAGTTATGAAGAGAAGTTGGATAGACTTGGGTTGTTTTTGTTGGAGCAGAGAAGACTGAGGGGCGACCTGATCAAGATTATGAGGGGCATGGACAGGGTGGATAGGGAGCAGCTGTTCCCCTTAGTTGAAAGGTCAGTCACAAGGGGTCATAAGTTCAAGTTGAGGGGCAAGACGTTTAGGGGGGATGTGAGGAAAACCTTTTTTACCCAGAGGGTGGTGACGGTCTGGAACACACTGCCTGGTAGGGTGGTGGAGGCGGGTTGCCTCACATCCTTTAAAAAGTACCTGGATGAGCACTTGACACGTCATAACATTCAAGGCTATGGGCCAAGTGCTGGTAAATGGGATTAGGTAGGTAGGTCAGGTGTTTCTCACATGTCGGTGCAGACTCGATGGGCTGAAGGGCCTCTTCTGCACTGTGATTCTGTGATACTGTATGTGGAGCACAGTGTCCATTGAGGAACAACTTTGAAGCTAAGTAGAGTTGGGGAAAAACAGGACAGGTGGGTGAGGTGTGTAAGTGGGTAGGGTGGGTGAGGGAAGTGGGTAGCTGGGTAGGGCAGGTAGGTCTGTAAGGTGGGTAGATAGGTAAGGCGGGTTGATGGGTTAGGTGGGTTGATGGGCTAGGCGGGTGAGGTGGGTAGGTGGACTGAGGGGTCATGTAGGGAGGGGTAGTCAGGTCGGGTGCTAGTCAGGTCTGGTTGGGGGGAGTAGTTGGGTGGTTGGGGGTAGTCAGTTCTGGTTGGGGGGACAATCAGATTGGGTCGGGGAGGTAGTCAGGTGGTCAGGAGGGATAGTTTGGTCAGGTTGGGGGTAACTTGTGTCAGGGGATAGTTAGGTCAGGTCGGTGAATAGTTGGGTGGTTGGGGGTAGGCTGGTTGAGAGGGGTCGTCGTGTTCAGCCAGGGGTCGGTCGGGGGTGGCTGGGTCAGATTGGGTCAAGAGGGTAGTCAGGGGTCAGTGGGGTAGTCGTGTTGTCAGAAGGGGTAGTTAGGTGATCAGGGTGTTGTTCGGTGGTCAGGCGGATTAACTGGGTAGTCAGCTGGTCAGAAGGGGTAGTCAGGGTCTGGTGTAGTTGTGGGAGGTGGGGTGAGGGGTGGTCAGGTGGTTCAGTAATTGGGGGAGTCACCCAGGAGATAGACTAGGCATTAATCTGGCTAACATTTCCTGGGTAACTATCCAGGTAAATGTCCCTTCTGGAGAGACTCTGGAGGAAACTGTGACCACCATCAAACAGATGAAGAGCAACAGACGACTCAATAGAATTCCACCAGACGCCTTGAAACAGGGTGGCCCTGCCCTATATAGCAAGCTCCATGAGTTATTCATGGCCCTGCTGGGAACAGGGCAGGATTCCATGGGATCTTAATGATGCCACTATCATCACCTTGTACAAAAATAAAGGAGAAAAGTCAGACTGCTGTAGCTACCATGAGATCAACCTCGTTTCTAATGCTAGAAAGATTCCGGCTGGAATCCTTCCGAACATCGCGGAAGAGAACCTTCCAGAGAGTGAGTGAGGCTTCAGAGGAAACAGGGGCACCACAGACATGGTATTTGTACTCAGACAAATACAAGAGGAGTGTCATGAGCAAAACAAAGGCCTGTGTATCACTTTCGTAGATCTCACTAAGGCTCTCGACACTGAGCAGACATGGAGTTTGGAAAATCCTTGAAAACCCTGGATGCCCACCTGATTCCTGGCCATGGTGAAGCAGTTTCAAGAAAATCAGTCTAGACAAGTCAAGCACAACAGTGACCTCTCGAGTCCCTTCTGATTCTCCGGTGGTGTGAAGCAGGGATGTGTGCTGGCTCCGACCTTATTCACCATCTTCTTCAACATGATGCTGCAGCAGGTAACGGAAGACCTTGAGGAGGGAGTTTACCTGTGCTTCCAGAATGATGGAGGCCTTTCCAACCTCAGGCGCCTTCAGGCTCACACAAAGACACGAGAAAAACTCATCCGTGAACTTCTTTTCGCTGATGACTGCTCTCTCCTGGTCCACAGTCAGTCAGACCTGCAACATATAACAAGACGTTTGTCTGAGGTGACACAGCTCTTCAGACTAAAAATCAATTGATGCAAAACTGAAGTCCTGCATCAGCCTGCACCCCAAGAAGAATACAGACTACAAACATTGTCATCAAGGGAACCAAGCTGAATGCCGTCTAGCAATTTACCTATTTGGGAGCATCATCTTGTTTGATGCCATCACAGACAAGGAAGTGGACAATCGGCTTTGACATGTTTGACAAACCTACTGGAGTTTTTTGAGAATGTAAATAGCAGAATGGATAAGGGAGAACCAGTGGATGTGGTGTATTTGGATTTTCGGAAAGATTTTGATAAAGTCCCACATCAGTGTGCAAAATTAAAGCACATGGGATTGGATCAAGGATTGGTTAGCAGACAAGAAACAGAGAATAGGGATAAATGGATCTTTTTCAGGGTAGCAGGCAGTGTCTAGTGGGGTACCGCAGGGATCAGTGCTTGGGCCCCATCTATTCACAATAGATATCAATGATTTGGATGAGGGGACCAAATGTAATATTTCCAAGTTTGCTGACGGCATGAATCTTGGTGGGAATGTGAGTGGTGAGGAGGATGTTAAGAGGTTTCAAGGTTATTTAGACAAGTTGAGTGAGTGGGCAAGTACATAGCCGATGTAGTATAACATGGATAAGTGTAAAGTTATCCACTTGGGTAAGAAAAACAGAATGGCAGAGTGTTATTTAAATAGAGATAGATTGGGAAATGTTGATGTACAAAGAGACCTGGATATCCTTGTACACCAATCACTGAAAGGATGAGCTATGATCATATTGAATTGCGGAGCAGGCTCGAAGGGCCGAATGACCTACCTCTGCTCCTATTTTCTGTTTCTATGTAAAAACAAATAGTGCATTCGACAGAGGTTACAAACGAGTGTGGAGCAACCACAGCCTCAGAGCACAGACCAAGCTCAAAGGGCAGAATCTTCCGGTCAGCATGCGGGGACGGGCCCGACACGCCGACATGTAAAATGACACACGATGATGTCAGACGTGCGTCCTGACTCACCGCGCGCCTTCGCGATATTTCGTTCAGCGGGTGCGTAGCCAACTCCGAAATGTCAACGGCCTTATAAGGCCATTAAGAAACGGATTAAAGTAGCTAATAACGCTGCCCGTCCAACCTTAAGGCTGGCGGGCAGGCGAAGAGCCCAAGCAGCCATCGCGTTTTTCAGGAAACCTCATCCATGGGCGGGATGAGGTTTCCTGAAGCTTTTAATAAATAAATAAATTGTCATAAATTTACAAATATGTCCCCACTCATGTGGCACAGACATGTTTAAATGAATTTTTAAATCATTCCTGTCCTTATTTTATTATACATTCAATCTCCCTGAGGCATCTCCCTCAGGCCCCGACTCTCCCTCCTTCCCCTGCCCTCACAGGTAAGGCTTAGCGCCACCAGCTGCGCATGATGCTGGGCGGTCCTTAATTGGCCCGCCTGTGTAAAATGGTGGCTCCGCGTCCACCCCTGCCCCCTCCCGCTCAGCCTGCCTGCCATAGGAAAAATCCAGGCCAAAGTGTGCAAAGCCGTAGCCCTTACCACAATTCTGTATGGCACCAAGTCATGGGTCCCATACTGCCGTCACGTGCACCTTCTAGAGCGCTTCCATCAGCGCTGCCCCCACAGCATCTTTAAGATCCACGGGCAGGACTGCACCATTAACATTGAAGTCCTGGAAACAGCCAACAACACCAGCATCTAGGCCATCCTCCTGCAAAGCCAACTGGGTCACGTTGCCTGCGCGGACGGAGAACGGACCAATGGTAAACGGAACAGAGGGGCCATATGCAAATGGTTCAAGGACTCCCTGAAGAAGCCTCTCTCTGTGTGGCCACATCGACTATCACCACTGAGAAGCACAGGCCATAGATCATGATGCCTGGAGACACCTTGGAGACTGAGCAAAGAGCCAGCATGACAGAGAAAAGGAGAAGAAGGATAGATCCAATTAGAACCATAGAACCGTAGACCACTACAGCACAGAAAAACAGGCCATTCAGCCCTTCTAGTCTGTGCCGAAATATTGTTCCACTAGTCCCATTGACCTGCACCCAGTCCATAACCCTCCAGACCTCTTCCATCCATGTATCTATGCAATTTATTCCAATTGCCCCCAGCATGGTCTGTACCTTCACTTGCACTCATTGTGGGAGAACCTGACATGCAAGGGTAGGCCTGACTAGCCACCAGTGGGCCTGCAACTGATAAGAAGAAAAATACAACCTTCCAAAAAATCTTCGTCCATGAAGAAATACCAAGAAGAAGAAGATCCAAGTAAATGCATTGAAACTCTTCAAATTCTCCGACTCTAACTCAGACCTACAGACATTTGCAGAAAGTCCTGGGGAGCAGCTCCATTTGCCCCTCGGAAGTTGAAACTTCTTGGGGAATTCCCATGGAGGTCCACACATCAGGCCTTCCGCAGAGTCCCGACCTACGTCTTTGGTAACATGCCTGGTCTCCGACAATCTGGTGACCGGAAGATTTGGCCCAATAAGTTTTGAGCAAGTGAAAGGGAGGAGGGTGGGAGGAAGAACAGAAGAGAAGCTCGGTGATACTTGCAAACTGAATGGAGGTGTTCCGCAAAGCGCTCACCCAGTCTGCGTTTGGTCTTCCCAATGCAAAGGAGACCACAACGTGTTCAGTGAGTACAGTATAATAAACTAAAAGAAGTACAAGTAAGTTGCAGTTTCACGTGGAGAATTAATCTCGGACGCCAGTCCAGTGCAGAAATGAGGAAGATGAGATGTTAAACCGAGGCTGGGTGTGCTCTCACAGGCGGATATAAAAGATCCCGTGACACTATTTCGAAGAAGAGCATGGGAGTTATCCCTCGTATCTTGGGCCAAAGTTTAGCCCTCAATTAACATCAGTAAAAAACAGATTAACCGGCCATATGTTGCTGTTTGTGGAAGCTTGCCATATGCAAATTGGCTACAGCATTTTTTCCTAAATTACAATGAGTACAGTTCAAATGTACTTCACTGATTGCAAAACGCTTCAGGACATGCTGAGATTGTGGGAGTGGCTATAAAATGCAAGGCTTGCTTTCTTTTTATTCCGAATTCAGGCAGTTAGGCTTATAGCTACCAAAAGCAGCACTTACCCATTAACTGGTTGAAAAACCCAGTTAGCAGTTATTAAGCTAGGTGACAGTCTAGTGAATTATTTTATTCCATTGTCATCAAGGAAGATCCACGCTCTGTTATCATGTGGTCTTACATCACTGATGATGTAGGCTATATATATTTACACATTTGATATTAACCCTTTATACTACAGTTGAAAGCCATCATTTTTGGTAAAGAAAGTAATAAAATGCAAATCGATTAAGAAAATAATACAAAGCTTAATGTGTAAGCAATTCGGGGGAGACAGTGGCGTAGTAGTAATGTCACTGGCCCAGTAATCCAGAGGCCCAGGCTAAAGCTTTGGGGACATGGGTTCAAATCCCACCATGGCAGCTGGTGGAATTTAAATTTGATTAATAAATCTGGAATTAAAAGCTAGTCTCGGTAATGGTGATCATGAAACCATTAACAATTGTAAAACCCACCTGGTTCACTAATGCCCTTTGGGGAAGGAAATCTGCCACCCTTACCTGGCCTGGCCTCTATGTGACTCCATACCCACAGCAATGTGGTTGACTCCTAAATGCCCTCCGATATGGCCCAGGAAACCCACAGTTGTATCAAACTGTTACGAGGCCTAGAAGGAATCAAACCAGATGGACCACCTGGCATCAACATTGGCACCAGAAATGACAACAGCAAACCCAGCCATCTTGACCCGCAAAGTCCTCCTTAGTAACATCAGGGAGCTTGTACCAAAATTAGACTAGTCAGCCAACAGCCTGACATAGTCATACTCACTAAATCTTACCTTACAACGTCCCAGACAACACCATCACTATCCTTGGGTATGTCCTGTCCCATCGGCAAGACAGGCTCACCAGAGGTGATGCGGCACAGTGGTTTACAGTTGGGCGGGATTTTCCCTGGGAATCCTCAGCATTGACTCTGGACTCTATGAAGTCTCATGGCATCAGGTCAAACATGGGCAAGGAAACCTCCTGCTGATTACCACCTATCGCTGGCCCTCAGCTGATGAATCAGTGCTCCCCCATGTTGAACAGCACTTGGAAGAAGCACTGAGGGTGGCAAGGAGGCAGAATGTACTCTGGGTGGGGGACTTCAATGTCCGTCACCAAGAGTGGCTCAGTAGTACCACTACTGACCGAGCTGGCTGAGTCCTAAAAGACATAGCTGCTAGATTGGGTCTGCGGCGGGTGGTGAGGGGACCAACAAGAGGGAATAACCTACCTGACCTCATCCACAATCTACCTGTTGCAGATGCAACTGTCCAAGGCAGCATCGGTAGGAGTGACTGCTGCACAGTCCATGAGGAGACAATGTCCTGTCTTCACATTGAAGATACCCTGCATCGTGCTGTGTGGCACTATCAACGTGCTACAGGGGATAGATTTTGAACAGATCGTGCGTCTATGAGGTGCTCTGGGAAATCAGCAGCAACAAATAAATGTAAAAGCAGGCACATTCAGGTGCTACTTAACAGCGCCTATGGCGTCAAATGCTGATATTTTCTGCTGCATTGTAAATGTCAGAATGTATTTGTCTGTGATTGTGACTAATTATTTGGTACTGTAATCGCTGAAGATTTACAAAAACCCTGACAGTAAATAAGGATAGATATTATATAGCATGAGCAAATAAACTAGTTAATACTTCAGTCACTTATTTGTGTGCAGATATGACTGACTGGGAAGAGCTTAAATATTTCTCAATCTGCCTTTAAGAGAAACAAGTTACTTTTGTAAAAAATGAGTGTTAAATTTCATAGATAACATTCCAATGCATCTTGAAAATCTCAGGGGTGCATTTTCCCCTCACTGGGCGGGCGGGCGCCCACACACACTGAGGTGAAAATTCAACCCTTAATTGCAAAGATACCACCATATTGAAAATAACTACAAGTAGGGATCTCCAACAATCTTACTTCCTTTTTTCTTATTTTTCCTTAACGTCCCCAGCACTACTTTCACTGTAATTGAAATATTTATTCACTCATGGGTGTAAGCATTGCTGCCACGGCCATCATTTATTATCCATCCCTGATGAAGGTATAACTATGAACATCTGTTACACAAGGTTTCCATTAATTCAAAGCTGACAGCAGCCTTCTAATTTCTGTCTGACACCATCTACAAACTCGCTTCAGAATTGACAGAGTTCTTCCTCATCTGGGATTAACAGGCATATGTTGCTGTTCTTGTCCTCTCATGTAGTCAGGGTACAGTAGGTGTGATGTTCCTTCAGTCACGATGACATCCAGTGATTCACAAATTGAATGTGTGTCAACTGAATGTCAACATTCAGGCTATTGTGGTGTCCTGACATATGCACACATCTTGCAGGTAAGTTAGATGGGAGAGTTGATTTTGGATGAACGCATGTGAGGATATGAATGAGAGAACACTCCAAGGTGAAGGCTCAGAGTTCAAAGTACCTTCTTTGCACAATGGACATGCATGTTAAGCATTGAAACAGTAAAGGGAGATATTTGGCAGATATGCTTAGTACACTATTTTAAGAGAAGGTAATGCATCTTAATCTTTGCTGGCCTGACAGAGAAAGGTAGAACTTGCATTAATATAGCACCTTTCACAACCTCAAGACGTCCCAACATGCTTCATATCCAGTGAAGTATTTATGGAATGTAGTCACTATTAAAGTCAGTACTCTTCATGCAGCATGGTTTCATAGGAACAGAAGGCCATTCAGCCCATCGAGCCTGATCCGTCATTCAATACATCATGGCTAATCGAACACTTCAATGCCTTTTACCCACACTATCCTCATAACCCTTTACGTTATTGTTAATCAGAAATCTATCAATCTCCACCTTAAACATACTCAATGTCTGAGCTTCCACAGCCCTCTGAGGTAGAGAATTCCAAAGATTCACAACCCTTGGAGCAAAGAAGTTTCTCCTCACCCTGGTCGTAAGTGGCTTCCCCCTTATTTTGAAATTGTGTCCCCTGGTTCTAGACTCCCCAATCAGGGGAAACATCTTGCCTGCATCAACCCTGTCTATTCCTTTAAGTATTTTGTAGGTTTCAGTGAGATCACCTCTCATTCTTCAAAACTCTAGAGAATACAGGTCCAGTTTGCCCAATCTCTCTTCATAAGACAATCCCGCCATCTCCGGAACAAGTCTGGTGAATCTTCATTGCATTCCCTCTATGGCAATAATATCCTTTCTGAGGTAAGGGGACCAAAACTACACACAGTACTCCAGGTGCGGTCTAACCAAGCTTCTATACAATTGAAGCAAGACTTCACTACTCCTGTATGCAAATCCTCTTGCGATAGAGGCTAACATTCCAATATAATCTCTTACCATTTAGGAAATACTCTGCATATCTTTTCCTTCTACCAAAGTGGATAACCTCACATTTTTCCACATTATATTCCATCTGCCATGTTCTTGCCCACTCACTAAGTCTGTCTAATTCCTCCTGTAGCCACTTTACATCTTCCTCACAACGCACATTCCTGCCTAGCTTTATATCATCTGTGAACTTGGAAATATTACATTTGATCCCCACACCCAAATCATTGATATATATTGTGAACAGCTGGGGCCCAAGTATCGATCCTTCCAGTACCCCACTAGTCACAGCCTGCCAACATGAAAATGACCTGTTTATTCCTAGTTTCTAATTTCTGCCTGTTAGCCAATCCTTAATTCATGCCAGTATATTGCCTCCTATCCCATGCACATTTATTTTTGCTAATCAACCTCCTGTGGGGGACTTTATCAAAAGCCTTCTGAAAATCAGCTGCATAATGGGCATACATGTTAAGCATGTTGAGTGGGATGTATGTGGCATGATGAAAGTATCATTAACACTGCTTGCCATTTGATTTTATTCTATGTAAGTTGCATACTTGGGCACTGCAGTGCTCCTTAATGAAGAAAACCACTGATCCCTCTCCTCCTCATCTCCCTCTGTTCCCCAAAATCTGCCTGATCCTTGCCACCCTAATAGAGAAATACACCATTCTCTGTCTTCTCTGCCTTCCCTTAGTGATGTTTTAAACAAAAGTGTAGCTTTTGTTTTCAAACTGCAAGGCCACAGTGCCTATACTTTAAGCTGCTATATACCTGTAGCTGCTATAGTAGCACCAGACCTTCCCAACCACATTTGGGCACAGTCCCCATATCAAGTACTTTCTATGCTAGCTCACCCACATTACATTGGGTTCAGAGTTTTCCTAGAACTATTGCCTATTTGAATGGTGGAAGCAAAGGCAATGAATGATTTCAAAAGGCAATTGGACAGACACAAGAGGGAAATAAACTGACAGGCTACAGGGTTGCAGAAGGAGAATGGGACTAATTGAATTGCTCTACATTGAACCAGCATAGCCTCAATGGACTGAATGGGCTCCTTCTGTGCCATAATGATTCACTCACTTTCTGTGGCTCTATAATAATGAAGATAACCCAAGAAATACATGCAGGGTCAGCAAACTGAAGGTCAAGTAAATGCTATTCTCACACTGCCTGACTTCTGTTTTAGTTCATACCAACAAAAAATCTAAACCAGAGAGGTAGAAGGAGAGAGGGAGAGAAAAAATGTACTTAAGGGAGGAATAGAGACGTTGGGGGTAATTTTGCCTTTGGGGAATTGGTAAAATGATTTACACTCCCTCCCAATTATCATTACTGTTGACTTTAATGGAGAAATGGGCTGCATTCTGGCTCAAGTATTGGGATCTTCACTGCTAACCCCATGCTAAAGTTCACAAAGTCAGCATAATTTTTTTTATATATAGCCAAGGAATCATTAGGCATACGTTTGTCTGTTTGTTAGAGAGTTTGGGGAGGTCTGTGAATGTCAGCAACTCCGGGTGTGCGCAGCATCTCTTCTGGAAAGAAATTATCGATTCCTTTCCCCAACATCCCCCCGACCCGCCACCATACCCGCAAAGGCTCCTTTGTGAAAGAGTTACTATAAAAAGCTTTATTAAAAAATAGATTTATTTATTCAGGGCCACATGACAGGTACCTCCACTGACTCTACTTTGTGTCCTTTTTAGGGTCAGAAAAGTAAGAACTCCCAATATCGGGAATCCCGACCCTGATCCCATTGCCGCTTACACTGCTGACCCTATTTCAGATGGACGGAGGCTTTTCCTCCAACAATGTCAAGCAAGAACCTTTGTGTAATGTTGAGACCCAGCGTAGTTGAGTCTTCATCTAAATTCAAACCCTTTCAGCAAATTTCCTAATGTGATAGGAAGAGAGAAAAACACTAAATTGTGCATTGCCGGGTGTAGGTGCGGGGAGAAGAGAAAGCCTGTTGCAGGGGCAGTGAGGCACCTTGGACTTTGCAAAAAGGAATGGGATAGTTGATTAGTGAGTTTACATTACAAAGCAGCAACGCTTCTGACTCCCTTTGTCAATGCCATGAGAGAACCACTTGCATTAGAACAAGTGGAAGATCAGAGCAAACATATGTTGATCACACGAGGTGCACCAAGTATGAGACAATTACATCCTCACCTACATGTGGATGTTACAATGTGGAATTTCCTCTTGGCATAACATGTGTTCGATAGTAGAATTTCACAAGAAGGCTGTTTTTTTTTTAAAGAATATGAAGTATTGAAGAATATTAATTATTCTGAAATGCCCTTAAGGAAAAAAAAGATTTCATCAGATTTTCAGTTTTTGTATGACTCGCTCTCTTTCATATAATGTTTTTCCGCTAGAGTAATAAGATAACTTACAACAAAGTATCTGGATCAGAACTTACAGGATAATGGATGACTGCCAGTGAAAAACTAATTCAAGGGTTTTTCTTACAGTATAAACTGTAATGCCAAAGTTCAGAGAAAGGCAAAAACCACAAATGCTGGAAAGCAGGATATGCTAAAGAGCTTAAATCCATCATGCAAGCCTCCCTAGCTGCTAACAATTGTGAGTGTAGCCACAAACTGTAGGATATACAAACTGCCGGTGGTAGAGAAATGAAGCAAAATCTTCATTAAACTATTAAAACTAAAGTTATTAGTATACAGATAATTTAAATGCAATTTCTCACCTTTTTTGTCAGGAAGGCACTGCACTTTAATCTCACTTTAAGGTAATACAGCAATTTTTGGGGAGTAGGTGTTGGGGTTGACAAAGACAAATCAGCATTTAAAGGGAGACCAATGATGTTTGAGTGTTGCAATTTGAAACTGGAGCTTAGAATCATAGAAACTTTCATCACAGAAGGGGGCTATTTGACCAGCCATGTTTGTGCTGGTTCTTGGAAAAGACAATTGTGCTTTTGTCCTCACATCCTTGCTATTTTTGTCTGTGACCCTGTAAGTTCCTCACCCTCCAGTACCTGCCCAACTGCCTTTTAAAATTATTTATGGAATTAGCTTCCACCACTATTTCAGGTGGAGCATTCTGGATCCCAACAAACTCCGAGTGATCTCCCTTCATCACTGCTCTAGATCGTTTGCCAATGACTTTAAATCTATGACCTTTGGTTATTGATCCACACGTCACAGGGAATAGTTTTTCTCTCTTTGGTCTATCAACCTCTCATCACCTTGAAAACCTCTATTAGGTCAACTTTTGGTCTTCTCTTCCCCAAAGAGAACTTTTTCAACCTCCCCTCAAAACTGAAGTCCTTTATTGCTTATAAGATGCTGTTAAACATCCTCTGCACTCTTTCTAAGGCCTTTACATCTTTTCTGAGGTGCGGTGCTCAAAACTGTCCACAATAGTCCAATTAAGGGCAAACCAGTGATTTATTAAGTTCCAGTATGATCTTGTTGCAGTTATATTTTATTCCTCTACTTATAAACCCAAGTAACCCATATGCGTCTTTAAACACCTTATCAACTTGCCCAGTCATCTTTAAGGATTTGTGTATAAGGACACCAAGGTTTCTCACATACATGCCATTTATAGTGTACAGTCTTACCCCCTAAAGTGTTGTAATGTCGGTACACCCACAGTGCTGTCAGGGAGTGTGTTCCAGGATTTTGACCCAGTGACAATGAAGGAATGGTGATATAATTCCAAATCAGGATGGTGTGAGACTTGGAACGCAAACTGCAGGTGGTGCTGTCCACATGTCCGCCTGCAGCCCTTGCTCTTCCAAGTGGCAGAGGTCACGGGTCTGTATGGTGCTGTTGAAGGAGCCTTGCAAGTAGTTGCTGTGTATCTTGCAGATAGCACAAACTGCTGCCACTGTGCATTTGTGGTGGGGAAAGTGAATGCTTAAGGTAGTCGATGGGGTATCAATCAAGTGGGTCTCTTTGTTCTGGATGGTGCTGAGTTTCTTGAGTCTTGTTGGAGCTGCACTCATCGAGGCATGTGGAGAGGATTCCATCATACTCCTGGCTTGAGCCTTGCACATGGCGGACTGGCTTTGTGGAGTCAGGAGCTGGGATACTAGCTGTAGAATTCCCAGCCTCTGACTTGCTCTTGTAATCACTGTATTAATATGGTTGGTCTAGTTAAAGTTCTGCCCAATGGTAACCCAATGCTGGGAGATTCAGCAATGGTAATGTTGTTAAATGTCATGGGGATGCGGTTAGATATGGGCCTGAATTTTCGCTCCCACGTTGGGTGCACAGAGTCAGAAGATTTCCTGGCTTTGCGAACCCAGCTTCTGTAAAAGTATCACAGAATTTCTGGGTTTCGGTCCGGAGTGTGGGGCGAAATGAGAATTGTGGCAGGTGAGCCCAGGACTAGTGCAGAGGTGGAGACCAGCCCAGCGTGGGTTGGGCAACTCAGTCAGGTATAAAAAACAGGCTGTTAAGAAAGACCATTTGTTAGGGAGGAAGTCGATGGTGAAGCGTCAGAGCATCAGAGGAGATGCCACTGACCACTCAGGTGAGTCTGAACTCTCTAAGTGTTGTCCAATTGGTTGTTGATCCAGGAACAGATGGCCCATCATGGGCTTTCCATTGGAAAAAATTCTCATCTTGCTGCCTATTCGCATTGTACTGAAGGAGTGCACTGAACCACTTAAAGCATTGAATGGCTTCACAAGACACAGCTATGGAGATGGCAGCTCTTTAGTACCATACCTGACAAAGATATTCTGCAGTAATATAGTTAAATGTTATGCCTCAGTGTATGTATAGTGAACAGTGCCAAAGTCCTTAGCCCAGCATCTGCCCTCTTGCCACCATCTATCAGGAAGCAGCCACGCAATTGACCCTTGACCAGGCCCCTCACAGCTGCACACTAGCGTGTGCACACCTGTGCACAGTCCTCCTCGAAGAAGGAGGAGGGAGGAAAGTACTGATGATGCTCCAGCGGTAAAGAATGTGGAGGCTCAGAGTTTGGGACACTGCACTTGGACAATCAGGTACAGATGTGCGCACAGCTGGCAGAGTTTCCTGAGGCAAAGCAAGCTCATGCACTGCAAGTGGAGGAGTCCATGGCGGCGATGAGCTCCACATTGTGGAGGGAGTAAGACAGTAGGGTAGTTGGTGGTTGGGAACACGGCATGCTATCTGGGAGTGATAGCTGCAGCATGCATGGTGCCATGCACTTGTGCGGGCACATGTCCTTCCCTAGGCCTCAACAGTACTCATTGATAATATAAAGGGAATGGTTAGTGCATGTAAGCACACAAATGTGATTGAGAGCATTGTAAGATGCATGGCTCACTACTTTTATCCATTTACATATTGCCAGAATGTCTTACAGAGAAGACACTGTTTAAGGAGCTGGTCCTGCAGCACCAAGGTTCAGCAACCAGGTCCTGCATATTTTAGTGGAGCGGCTACAGAACAGAAGGCCCTGCTGGCCAATGCAACTCTCTGGCCACAATGAAGAAGACATGGCTCGATATGTCAGCTACAGTAAGCGCAGTTGGGGAACAGTGATTTGGATTCAGTGCCGGAGAGGGTTCCACAAACTGCTGCATTCCAGCAAGTTAAGCTGTTTGGCACTTCCATACAAAGGTCCAAGAGGGGTCGCGTCTGTAGCTGCAGCTAAGGTGTGAGAGCTGTCGCATACCTCAGCTATAGCATTGAGGCTTGTATGTCCAAGCTGCTTACATAGGTGCGCACAGTATAGATGTGAATGAGCACTGTGATGCACAGACACATGAAAGAGAATTCTCCCTGCATTCACTACATAACAGGCTAACATACAATCATGTTGTCTTCAAAGCCTAAGAGCACCCAAAATGAGATGGTCCGGACTGGGGGGTGGCTCAGCAAGGCTGCAGACAATTCATTCAGCCGAATAGACAGCCATGGAAATAGCCAGGGTACCTGTGCGGTTGACTGTCAGTGATCACCCACAGAAGGTGATAAAGGCTTGTTAAATGCACTTCAGAACATGGCATTAATGATGGAGGCAATGCTGCCAGGTCAGCCATGATCATAATGAATGGCGGAGCAGGCTCGAAGGGCCGAATGCCCTACTCCTGCTCCTCGTTTCTATGTCATTGATCACAAAGGGATGTTGGTATGACAGTGAGTACAAGGATGGGGTTGCATCGTAAGGGTCGTGTGAGAATGGTTAACGGCAATGGTGTGAATAACAGAGTGCTTTCACAATGTGCAGGGCTATACCTAAATAACTCCTTTTGTGCCTCAGAAAGGTCTTAGCTCTGGCCACTCACGCCCCCACCACCACCCCCCCCCCCCCACCCGGCCCACGACACCCCCACTCCCAAATCATTCCTCAGGCCTCAGGTGGACAAAGAGATTTCTGAGCAGACAGTGTCACATCAGACTAGCCCACACTCTGCCAACTCAAATACCAGCCCTTTGGAGGGATGTAGTGCACGCATGCAGAGTCAGTGGCACAGGGTGAAGGGCATCGCAGCACAGTTTAGGAGGACATGTCAGTGTCAGAGACACCTGTGCACAGTCCTCCTCGGAGAAGGAGGAGGGAGGAAAGTCCTGATGATGCTCCAGCGGTAAAGAACGTGGAGCCTCAGAGTTTGGGACACTGCACTTGGACAATCAGGTACAGATGTGCGGACAGCTGGCAGAGTTTCCTGAGGCAAAGCAAGCTCATGCACTGCAAGTGGAGGAGTCCATGGCGGCGATGAGCTCCACATTGTCCCGACGGCTCAACCACATGAGCTCTGAATATAAGGGATTGGCCAATCTCATGGAGAGACACATTCAGCACTTGGAGTGGATGTAAGAGCAGTGTCTTGGCCGGGAAAAGGTGTAAGCCTCCCTCAGTAGCCCGGATGATTCTGTTCAAAGTATAAGCGCTGGCAACCATGGAATAGATGAGGAGCTCCATACCCTTAATAGGATGATTTCGCTATTGGTACAGTGGTTGCTGGAACAGAGAGCAGCCAGCCCCATCAACCCCACCTGAAGACCAACCAGTGGAGGTAGGTGAGGAGGCTGAAGGTATCAAGAGCTTCTCAGCACTCTCACTCTTTTCCGCCTCCCCAGCCCCTCCACCAGAGCCCTCACCTGCTCTGCAGGTACCAGTGACCACGGCTACCTATGCAGAGATGCAGAGGCCGCAGTCTAAAGGAGGTGCCTAGTGGGTGCCTGCACGATGAGGCTGGCCACACGCTTCGTGTTGCCATATAGAATGAGACGTGAGCAGAGTGGCTCCACCTCTCCCGAGCCAACAGGGAGTGTGCGTGAGCGCTGGGGGACATTTGGCCCAGAGCACTAGTGGGTTCACTATGGTTACACTTTTCGCTTCATACACATCACACTTTTTGATTAAAACAAAAAGCTAAAAGCTACTGCGGATGCTGGAAATCCAAAACAAAATAAAAACAGAATTACCTGGAAAAACTCAGCAAGTCTGGCAGCATCGGCGGAGAAGAAATCAGTCAACGTTTCGAGCCCTCATGGCCCTTCAGCAGAACTGAAGCATAGTTTCAACAAGCAGATAATCAAAAGATGTCAGAGACAAAAGGGTCAAAGAGGTGTTGAAGGTGGCGGTCTTTGTCTGAGAAAAGTGCTAATTAAGAATGCAAGACAGGATATTCAAAGTACAGCTCTAGTGGGGGTGGGGTGGAAAGACTAAAGGTTTTAGTTTTAGATTTAAAAATAATGGAAATAGGTGGGGAAAGAAGAATCTATATAAATTATTGAAAAAAAAGGCGGGTGGGGGGGGGAAAAGAAACGGGGTGGGGATGGGGGGAGGGGGAGTTTAAGATCTAAAGTTGTTGAATTCAATATTCAGCCCGGAAGGCTGTAAAGTGCCTAGTCGGAAGATGAGGTGCTGTTCCTCCAGTTTGCGTTGGGCTTCACTGGAACAATGCAGCAAGCCAAGGACAGACATGTGGGCAAGAGAACAGGGTGGAGTGTTAAAATGGCAAGCGACAGGGAGGTTTGGGTCTTTCTTGCGGACAGACCGCAGGTGTTCCGCAAAACGGTCGCCCAGTTTGCATTTGGTCTCTCCAATGTAGAGGAGACCGCATTGGGAGCAACGAATGCAGTAGACTAAGTTAGGGGAAATGCAAGTGAAATGCTGCTTCACTTGAAAGGAGTATTTGGGCCCTTGGACGGTGAGGAGAGAGGAAGTGAAGGGGCAGGTGTTGCATCTTCTGCGTGGGCATGGGGAGGTGCCATAAGTGGGGGTTGAGGAGTAGGGGGTGATGGAGGAGTGGACCAGGGTGTCCCGGAGGGAACGATCCCTACGGAATGCCGTCAAGGGGGGTGAAGGGAAGATGTGTTTGGTGGTGGCATCATGCTGGAGTTGGCGGAAATGGCGGAGGATGATCCTTTGAATGCGGAGGCTGGTGGGGTGATAAGTGAGGACAAGGGGGACCCTATCATGTTTCTGGGAAGGAGGAGAAGGCGTGAGGGAGGATGCGCGGGATATGGGCCGGACACGGTTGAGGGCCCTGTCAACGACCGTGGATGGAAAACCTCGGTTAAGGAAGAAGGAGGACATGTCAGAGGAGCTGTTTTTGAAGGTAGCGTCATCAGAACAGATGCGACGGAGGCGAAGGAACTGAGAGAATGGGATGGAGTCTTTACAGGAAGCGGGGTGTGAGGAGCTGTAGTCGAGGTAGCTGTGGGAGTCGGTAGGCTTGTAATGGATATTGGTGGACAGTCTATCATCAGAAATTGAGACAGAGAGGTCAAGGAAGGGAAGAGAAGTGTCAGAGATGGACCATGTGAAGATGATGGAGGGGTGGAGATTGGAAGCAAAATTAATAAATTTTTCCAGGTCCCGACGAGAGCATGAAGCAGCACCGAAGTAATCATCGATGTACCGGAGAAAGAGTTGTGGGAGGGGGCCAGAGTAGGACTGGAACAAGGAATGTTCCACATACCCCATAAAGAGACAGGCATAGCTGGGGCCCATGCGGGTACCCATATCCACACCTTTTATTTGGAGGAAGCGAGAGGAGTTAAAGGAGAAATTGTTCAGTGTGAGAACAAGTTCAGCCAGACGGAGGAGAGTAGTGGTGGATGGGGATTGTTGGGGCCTCTGTTCAAGGAAGAAGCTAAGGGCCCTCAGACCATCCTGGTGGGGGATGGAGGTGTAGAGGGATTGGACATCCATGGTGAAGAGGAAGCGGTTGGGGCCAGGGAACTGGAAATTGTTGATGTGACGTAAGGTGTCAGAGGAATCACGGATGTAGGTGGGAAGGGACTGGACAAGGGGAGAGAGAAGGGAGTCAAGATAAATGTGCATACACTCCATCTGTCTCCATGTGTGTTTGTATAAAACAAACCTCAATGAGAATGCTAAAATAAAGAAGATCATTCTTGCCAGTGCCAGTCCAGGGGGCATGCTGAGGGCCTTCTTGCATTGGCATCATCAGGAGCAAGGATGTGACCATATTTGTGAGGCAGTGGAAGGCTTCTTTCTTCTCTGGTTTTTCACATTAGGTGGTAGTGAACAAGGGTCAAAGACTGAGATGCTTCTTGCATCATTCAGTGTCCACCCATGCTTGACTTTAAGGGAGGCTCAATGACCAGGTGGAGTTCATCAGGTGCATCTCAATTTTGAGTGTTGGGGCAAGGCAGTCATCCACACATCTGTATCATGCAGTGAAATAAGCATAGGAAACACAGGTCCAGATGCCATGTATGACCCAGAGAAGATTGATCGTCTACTCTCTTCAATATTTTGGTTGCCTTTGCACTCAGGGTGGCAGAGGCTGTGGTTGGTAAGGGAGCTGAGATTTATGGGTGCAATGCAGGTTGCACATGTTGCCCGCTCATGACACTGGACCATGGGGCGAATAGGATGATTCCCAAGGTCATTCCAATACCTGGTCTTGCACAGATGTGGGCTCACCCTTCACAATTTGTATTATCTCCATGGATGTTGTCAAATGTAAACAAATCAGCTGGTTTTGGGTGTGCTGTCATAATTCCAACTGGCACTCTCCGCATTGTTGGCATGGTTTGAGTAGGCACAAGGTGTCGGCTCGGAAACGCCACTGTCATCCTTTGTCACTAATATGAAGGACCCCATTAGTTCTTAAGGTTCTGAAGGACTTCTCAAGCTTGTATTGGTAATATGTTGAGGCCTGTGGTTATGACGGTGATGGTTTCTGCCTTCTTTATGTCACTGAGTCACAGTCATTGATGTTGCTTTTACCCCTTGTGAGGGATGGGCTTTTTTGGGGTAACAGTGGGTTCTATGTAAAAGGTTCATTAGAAGTTGCTCACCAGGGACAGCCTGACAGCAAGCGTTAGATGTAAGGAGACTATGTGAATCTGTTTGTACTTGGACATGTCCGGCGGGGAGCCCCCTGCACAGAACCAGCCCTGGATGGTGATTCCTCTCAGCTGCTCTGCCATTGCTGCCCTCCTCATCCTCCTCTGTATCAGACTTGTGAGATTGGATCCTCCTTATCCTCCCCTTCAAAGTTGGAGCTCTGCCGATGGCGTATTCTTCCAGTTGGAGGCCCCTCTGCTACGCAATGCTGTGTAGCATGCAGCACACCACTACAACTGCGAATACGCTTGATGTGGTATATTGCAGAGCTCCACCTGAGTGGTCAAGGCACCTGCAGTGTATTTTGAGAATGCAATAGGTATTTTATTGTACCCCATATGGACACATGGCTGCTGTTGTATTGATGCTTGGGCTCAGTTTATGGCTGCTGAACAGGGGCCTTGAGGCAACTCCTTCAGAGAAATGCCTTCCCCCACCCCCCAGAAGCCACGGATCTGTCTAGGTGGATGAAACAGCTGAGGGAGTTGGAAAATCCCCAGTAGGAAGGAGGTATGGCAGCTACCTGGAAACCTGGTCACAAACAACCTGGACATTGAGGGAGGGGAAGGACTTTTGGTTGACAAATGTGTCCGATAATTGAGTAGGAGCCCTTATGGCGATGTGAATGCAATCAGTCACCCCCTGCACCCGAAGGAAGTGTGGTATCTGTGAAAAAGCTGTGGCTCTTTGTATCTGGGGCACCAAATCAACGGAGAAATGAATGTCCTCCCCCACAAAAGCAAAGAGGGACTCAGTTACTGTCTTGATGCAGCTCTGTGCAGCAGATTGTAAAATTCCAGATACATCTCCTGATGAGCCCTGGAAAGAGCCAGAGGCATAAAAATGGAGACCCACGGTAACCTTTACAGCCACGGACAAGGCATGGAATTAAGACAATGTGGTTCGAGATGCTGCTGACTACGCCACATATGTCGATGGCTATTTCTCAGCTTAACCTCAGCAAACTTCGGCATTGGTTCTCCGTCATATTGAGGTGAGATCTGAGGTCAGTACACCCTTCCCACAGGGTAAAACATACTTACAAAATAGGAGCTGAAGTAAGCCATTTGGCCACTCGAGCCTGCTCTGCCATTCAGTAAGATCATGGCTGATCTGTTTGTGTTTCGAGTTCCACATTCCCATCCACCCCCGATAACCTTTGATTCCCTTGCCTAGCAAGAATCTATCCACCTCTGCCTTAAAAATATTCAATGATCCCGCCTCCACCACCTTCTGAGGCAGAGAGTTCCAAAGTTGCACAACACTCAGAGAGAAAAAAATTCTCTCTATCTCTGTCCTAAAAGGGCGACCCCTAATTTTAAAACAGTGCCTCATAGTTCTATACTCCCCCACAAGAGGAAACACCCTTTCCACATCCACCTTGTCAAGACCATTCAGGATCTTATATTCTTCAATCAAGTCACCGCTCACTCTTCTAAACTCCAGTGGAAACAAGCCCAGCCTGTCCAACCTTTCCTCATATGATAACCTGCCCATTCCAGGTATCAATCTAATACAGCCCCCTCTAAACCGCCTCCAACACATTTACATCCTTTCTTAAATAAGGAGATCAAAACTACACACAGTATTTGAGATGCGGCCTCACCAATACCCTGTTTAACTGAAGCATAACATCCTTACTTTTATGTTTAATTCCTCTCATAATAGAGGACAGCATTCCATTAGCCTTCTTGGTTACTTGCTGTACCTGCATACGAACTTTTTGTGACTCATGCACCAGAACACCTAGATGCCTTTGCACCTCGGAATTCTGCAGTCACTTTCCATTTAAGTAATACTCTGCTTTTTTACTCTTCCTGCCAAAGTGACCATTATACTCCATCTGCCAGACTTTTCCCACTCACTCAACTTATCTATATCCACCAGCAAACTCCTTTGGTCTTTTTCACAACATGCCTTCCTACTTATCTTTGTGTTGCCTGCAACCTAGCTACCATGCCTTCGCTCTGCTCATCTAAACCATTGATATAAATTGTAAAAAGTTGAGACCCCAGCACAGATCCCTGTGGGATCCCACTTGTCACATCCTGTCAATCAGAAAAAGGCCCATTTATGTATACTGTCTATTTTCTGGCAGCCAGCCAATCTTCCATCCAGGCTAATATGTTACCCACTACATTATGGGCTTTTTCTTTTCCACAATAACCTTTGATGTGGACCTTATCAAATGCTTTCTGGAAACCCACGTACAGTATGTCTACAGGCTCCCCTCTAGCCCCAGCACGTGTTATTCCTTCAAAGAACACTAATAAATCAGCTAAACAAAATTTCCCTTTCATAAAACCATGCTGACAAGCATACAATGCGGCGAAAAGCAGTGGGAAACCAAGGGGATTGGGAAGCTTACAAAGACCAACAGAGGACAACTAAAAAAGAAGTAAGGAGGGAGAAGATTAACTATGAGGGTAAACTAGCCAGTAATATAAAAGAAGATTGCAAGAGTTTTTTTTGGTTATATAAAGGGTAAGAGAGATGCAAAAATGGACATTGGGCCGCTGGAAAATGACGCTGGAGAAGTAGTAGTGGGGAACAAAGAAATGGCGGAGGAACTGAATAGATACTTTGCGTCAGTCTTCACGGTGGAACACACGAGTAACATCCCCAAAGTTCAAGAGAGTCGGGGGGCAGAGGTGAGTATGGTGGCCATTACCAAGGAGAAGGTGCTAGGAAAACTCCAAGGTCTGAAGGTGGATAAATCACCTGGACTAGATGGATTACACCCCAGAGTTCTGACGGAGATAGCTGAAGAGATAGTGGAGGCGTTAGTGGTGATCTTTCAGGAATCACTGGAGTCCGGGAGGGTCCCAAGGGCTGGAAAATCACTAATGTAACCCCCCTGGTTAAGAAGGGAGTGAGGCAAAAGACGGGAAATTACAGGCAGATTAGCCTGACCTCGGTCGTTGGTAAGATTTTAGAGTCCATTATTAAGGATGAGATTTCAGAATACTTGGAAGTGCATTTTAAAATAGGGCAAAGTCAGCATGGTTTCATCAAGGGGAGGTCATGCCTGACAAATCTGTTAGAATTCTTTGAGGAGGTAACGAGTAGGTTAGACAGAGAAGAGCCAATGGATGTTATCTACTCGGACTTCCAGAAGGCCTTTGACAAGGTGCCGCACAGGAGGCTGCTCAGTAAGATAAGAGCCCATGGTGTTAGAGGCAAGGGATAGAAGATTGGCTGTCTGGCAGGAGGCAGAGAGTGGGGATAAGGGTGTCCTTCTCAGGATGGCGGCCGGTGACTAGTGGAGTTTTGCAGGGGTCAGTGTTGGGACCACAACTTTTCACTTTATACATTAATGATCTAGATGAAGGAACTGAGGGCATTCTGGCTAAGTTTGCAGATGATATAAAGATAGGTGGAGGGACAGGTAGTATTGAGGAGGCGGGGAGGCTGCAGAAGGATTTGGACAGGTTAGGAGAATAGGCAAAGAAGTGGCAGATGAAATACAACGTGGGGAAGTGTGAGGTCATGCACTTTGGTAGGAAGAATAGAGGCATAGACTACTTTCTAAATGGGGAGAGAATTCAGAAATCTGGAGTGCAAAGGGACTTGGGAGTCCTAGTCCAGGATTCTCTTAAGGTTAACTTGCAGGTTGAGTCGGTAGTTAGGAAGGCAAATGCAATGTTGGCATTTATTTCGAGAGGACTAGAATATAAAAGCAGGGATGTGCTGCTGAGGCTTTATAAGGCTCTGGTCAGACCACATTTAGAATGTGAGCAATTTTGGGCCCCGTATCTCAGGAAGGATGTGCTGGACCTGGAGAGGGTCCACAGGAGGTTCACGAGAATGATCCCAAGAATGAATGAGGAACATTTGAGGACCCTGGGTCTATACTCAATGGAGTTTAGAAGGATGAGGGGGGATCTGATTGAAACTTACAGAATACTGAAAGGTCTGGATAGAGTGGACGTGGGGAAGATGTTTCCATTAGTAGGAGAGACTAGGACCCGAGGGCACGGCCTCAGAGTAAAGGGAAGACCTTTTAGAACAGAGATGAGGAGAAACTTCTTTAGCCAGAGAGTGGTGAATCTATGGAATTCATTGCCACAGAAGGCTGTGGAGGCCAGGTCATTGAGTGTATTTAAGACGGAGATAGATAGGTTGTTGATTGGTAAGGGGATCAAAGGTTAGGGGGAGAAGGCGGGAGAATGGGGTTGAGAAACTTATCAGCCATGATTGAATGGCGGAGCAGACTCAGTGGGCCAAATGGCCTAATTGCTGCTCCTATGTCTTATGGTCTTATGGTCTTATGGTCTGACTCTTTCCGATTACCTTGAAGTTTTCTAAGTGCCCAGCTATAACCTCTTTAATGATCAACTCTAACACCTTCCCCACAACAGATGTCAAGCTAACTGCCCTATAGTTTCCTGTTTTCTTCCTCCCTCCCTTCTTGAATAGAGGGGTTATATTTGCTACTTTCCAATCTGATTGAAACTTTCCAGAATTTAGGGACTATTGGAAAATTAATGTGGTTGACTCTGAAATGCCCTCTGAAATAGCCTAGCAAGCGACTCAGTTATATCAAATCGCTAAAAGGTCAATAAAAAGGAGTGAAACTGGATGGTCCACCCAGCATCAACCCAGGTACTGGAAATGACAACAACAAACCCAGCCCTGTTGACCCTGGAAAGCCCTCCTTACTAACATCTGAGGGCTAGTGCCAAAATTGGGAGAGCTGTCTCAGACTAGTCAAGCAACAGCCTGGCATAGTCATCCTTATAGAGTCATACCTTACAAATAATGTCACAGATACCACTATCACTAGCCCTGGTATGCCCTGTTTCATCAGCTGGTCAGACACAGCAGAGGTGGCGACACAGTGGTTTATAGTCGGGAGGGAGTTGCCCTGGGAGTCCTCAGCATCGACTCCGGCCCCATGAAGTCTCATGGCATCAGGTCAAACATGGGCAAGGAAACCTCCTGCTGATTACCACGTACAGCCCTCCTTCAGTTGATGAACCAGTGCTCCTCCATGTTGAACACCATTTGGAGGAACACTGAGGGTGGCAAGGGCACAGAATGTACTCTGGGTGGGGGACTTCAATGTCCATCACCAAGTGTGGCTTGGTAGCACCACCACAGATGAGCCCTAAAGGACAGAGCCACTAGACTAGGTCTGGGGCAGGTAGTGAGGGAACCAACTAGAGGGAAAAACATACTTGACCTCATCCTCACCAATCTGCCTGTGGTAGGTGCATCTGTCCATGGCAGTATCAGTAGGAATGACCACTGTACAGTCTTTGTGGAGATGAAGTTCCATCTTCACATTGAGGATACCCTTCATCATGTTGTGTGGCACTAGCTCCGTGCTAAATGGGATAGATTTTGAACAGATCTAGCAACTCAAGACTGGGCATCCATGAGGTGTTGTCGGCCATCAGCAGCAGTAGAAGTGTAATCTATAACTTCATGGCCAGGCATATCCCCCACTCTACCATTACCATCAAGCCAGGGGATCAACCCTGTTTCAATGAAGAGTGCAGGAGGGCATGCCAGGAGCAGCACCAGGCATACCTAAAAATGAGGTGTCAGCCTGGTGAAGCTACAACACAGGATTACTTACGTGCCAAATAGCATAAGCAGCAAATGATAGACAGAGCTAAGTGATTCCACAACCAACGAATCAGATCTAAGCCCTGCAGTCCTGCCACATCCGGTCATGAATGGTGGTGGACAATTAAACAGCTCACTGGAGGAGGAGGCTCCACAAATATCCCCATCCTCAATGATGGAGGAGCCCAGCACATCAGTGCAAAAGGTGAGGCTGAAGCATTCACAACAACCTACAGTCAGAAGTGCCGAGTGGATGATCCATCTCCGGAGGTCCCCAGCATCACAAATGCCAGTCTTCAGACAATTCTATTCACTCCACGTGATATCAAGAAACAGCTGAAGGCACTGGATACTGCAAAGGCTATGGACCCTGAAAATATTCTGGCAATAGTACTGAAGACTTATGCTCCAGAGCTTGCCAACTTCCCTAGCCAAGCTGTTCCAGTACAGCTACAACACTGGCGTCTACCCAGCAATGTGGAAAATTGCCCAGCTATGTCCTGTACACAAAAAGCAGGACAAGTCCAACCTGGCCAATTACCGCCCCTTCAGTCTACTCTCCATCATCAGTAAAGTGATGGAGGGTGTCATCAACAATGTTATCAATTGTCACTTGCTTAGCAATAATCTGCTCACTGATGCCCAGTTTGGGTTCCGCCAGGGTCACTGAGCACCTGACCTTATCAAAACCTTGGTTCAAACATGGACAAAAGAGCTGAACTCCCGAGGTGAGGTGAGAGTGACTGCCCTTGACATCAAGGCAACATTTGACCGAATGTGGCATCCAGGAGCCCTAGCAAAACTAGGGTCACTGGGAACTGGGGGAAAACTCTCCACTGGTTGGAGTCATACTGAGCACAAAGGAAGATGGTTGTGGTTGTTGGAGGTCAATCATCTCAGTTCCAGGACATCGCTGCAGGAGTTCTTCTGGGTAGTGTCCTAGGCCCAAGGATCTTCAGCTGCTTCATCAATGACCTTCCTTTCATCATAAAATCAGAAGTGAGGATGTTCATTAATGATTGCAAAATGTTCAACACCATTCGCAACTCCTCAGATACTGATGCAGTCCATGTCCAAATGCAGCAAGACCTGGACAATATCCAGGCTTGGGCTGACAAGTGGCAAGTAACATTTGTGCCACACAAGTGCCAGGCAATGACCATCTCCAACAAGAGAGAAACTAACCATCACCTCCTGGCATTCAATGGCATTACCATTGCTGAATACCCCACTATCAATGACCTGGGGGTTACCATTGATCAGAAACTGCACTGGACCAGCCATATAAATTTGTGGCTAGTAACTCATCTCCTGACTCCACAAAGCCTGTCAACCACTACAAGGCACAAGTCAGGAGTGTGCTCGAATACTCTCCACTTGCCTGGATGAGTGCAGCTCCAACAACGTTCAAGAAGGTTGACACCATCCAGGACAAAGCAGCTCACTTGATTAGCACCTCTTCCACAAACATTCACTCCCTCCACCACCGACGCACAGTAGCAAGTTTGTACAATCTACAAGATGCGCTATAGGAACTCACCAAGGCCCCTTCAACAGCACCTTCCAAACTCATGACCACTACCATCTAGAAAGACTAGGGCAGCAGATAGATGGGAACATCACCACCTGGAAGTTCCCTCCAAGTCACTCACCATCCTGACTTGGAAATAAATCACTGTTCCTTCACTGTCGCTGGGTGAAAATCCTGGAACTCCCTCCCTAACAGCACTGTGGGTGTACCCACACCACATGGACTGCAGCGGTTCAAGAAGGCAGCTCACCACCACCTTCTCAAGGGCAATTAGGAATGGGCAATAAATGCTGGTCCGCGATGCCCACAGCCCATGAATGAACAAAAAAAACTCTGCAAACTTCAGACCTGTTCCCACCTTCTATAGCTTGAAAATGTTGTGCTTCCCTCTCCTAGCTGATGAAATCAGACCTGAATGGAAGCAGCTGCAGTTTTATGTAGGCAGCTGTGTCTGTGAAACGCGTGTGTCTAAATTCTGACCTGCTCCCGTTCCACCCCATGTGAAAATGTTGGGGGCCACGTATGGGGGTGAGATTGCTTCGTTTGGGCTTCCGGTGTCATTTTCATAGCAGTGGAGAGCATCTCCGTCTGCATGAAAATTCAGACAATGGTCATTGCCTAACGCTTGTGTGACCATAAGACCATAAGACATAGGAGTAGAAATTAGGCCATTCGGCCCATCGAGTCTGCTCCAACATTCAATCATGGCTGATAAGTTTCTCAACCCCATTCTCCCCATAACCTTTGATCCCCTTACCAATCAAGAACCTATCTATCTCGGTCTTAAATACACTCAATAACCTGGCCTCCACAGCCTTCTGTGGCAATGAATTCCATAGATTCACCACTCTCTGGCACATGAATGTTACTTGCTAATTATTAGCCTGAACCTGAATGTTGTCCAGGTTTTGCTGCATGAGGGCAAAGATTGCTTCATTATCTGAGGAGTTATGAATGGAACTGAACACTGTGCAATCACCAGTGAACATCAACAGTTCAGACCTTATGATGGAAGAAAATTGACCAAACAGCTAAAGATGGTTGGGTCTACAACTCTACTCTGAAGAACTCCTGCAATGTAGTCCTGATGCTCCGGAAATCAGGCCTCCAACAACATACGGACATACAAACATACGAAATAGGAGCAGGAGTTGGCCACTCGGCCTTTGAACCTGCTCCACCATTTAATTAGATCATGGCTGATCTGATTGTAAATTCAACCCCATATTCCCACTTACCCCAGGTAACCTTTCACCCCCTTGCTTATCAAGAAGCTATCCACCTTTGTCTTAAAAATACTCAAAGACTCTGCTTCCACTGCTTTTTGCGGAAGAGTGTTCCAAAGATTCACAATGCTCTGAAAGAAAATAGTTCTCCTCATCTCTGTCCTAAATGGGCAACCCCTTATTTTTAAACAGTGACCCCTAGTTCTAGATTCTCCCACAAGAGGAAACATCCTTTCCACATCCACCCTGTCAAGACCCCTCAGGATCTTATATGTTTTAATCGTGTTGCTTCTTACTCCCTAAAATCCAATAGATACAAGCCTAGCCTGTCTTCAGAAGACAACCCAGACAATCCAGATATTTGTCTAGAAAATCTTCTCTGAACTGCTTCCAATGCATATACATCCTTCTTTACATAAGGTGACCAACACCGTACACAGTATTCCATATGCGGTCTCACCAATGCCCTGTATAACTGAAGCATAACCTCCCTACTTTTGTATTCAATTCCCCTCCAATAAATGATAACATGCTCTTAGCTTTCCTAATTACTTACTATACCTGCATACTAGCCTTTTGTGATTCATGCACTAGGACACTTAGATCCCTCTGCATCTCAGAGCTCTGCAATCCCTTGCCATTTAGATAATATGCTTCTTTTTATTCTTCCTGCCTAAATGGACAATTTCACACTTTGCCACATTCTACTCTATTTTCCAGGTCTTTGTACACTCACTTAGCCCATCCAAATCCCTTTGTAGCCTCCTTGTGTCCTCTTCACATCTTACTATCCTGCCTATGTTGGTGTCATCAGCAAATTTAGCAACCATACCTTCAGTCCCTTCATCCAATTCACTTATATAAATTGTAAACAGCTGAAGCCCCAGCATCCTGTGCCACACCACTCGTTACTTCTTGCCAACCAGAAAAAGAAAATGCCTACCCTCTGTTTCCTGTTAGCTAGACAATCTTCTATCCATGCCAATATGTTATTCCTACACCGTGGGCTTTTATTTTTTTTCAATAGCCTTTGATGTGGCACCTTATCAAATGCCTTCCAGAAAACTAAATACAAGTAAATCCATCAGTTTTCCTTTATCCACAACATATGTTACTTCTTCAAAGAATGTTGATAAATTGGTTAAACATGAGGCAGAATTTTACGGTTGGCATGTGGGGGCGGGCCCAACATGCCGACATGTAAAATGACGCGTGATGATGTCAGGCGGGTGCCCCGATGTCATTGCACGCTATCGCGATATTTCGTTCGGCGGGTGCACGCCGGAGTCGGCTGTGTGCCCGCCGAAATGTAAACAGCCTATTAAGGCCATTAAGAAATTAATTAAAGCACTTAAGAACGCTGCCCGTCCCAAGCGGCCTTCGCGTTTTTCACGGGCGGGATGAGGTTTCCGGAACCTCGTGTTAAATAAATAAATACATTTTCATAAATATAAAAACATGTCCCCACTCATATGGCACAGTCACATGAGGAGACATGTTTAAATACATTTTTAAATCTTTTCTTTCATTATTTTAACATCCATTCAGTCTCCCTGAGGCAGCTCCACGCCCCAGGGGAGATTGCGCGCATGTGCGAAAGAACACTGGCCCAGACTCTCCTTCCTCCCCCCGCCCGCACAGGTAACACTGAGTGCTACCGGTCGCATATTACATTGGGCGGGCCTTAATTGGCTGTGTAAAATGGCGGCACAGAGCCGATCACGGGCGGCGATCAGCTCTGCGCCCGCTCCCGCCCAGCCCACACGCCATAGGTAAAACCTTGGCCATGATTTCCCTTTCACAAAACCATGTTGACTCTGCCTGATTATCCTGAATTCTTCTAAGTGCCCTGCTATAATGTCTTTAATAATAGCTTCTAATATTTTCCCTATGACACATCTATCTTCCTTGGTGTTTGGTAATGACAACAGCTAGTGGAGAGTTTTGGCTCTTGATACCACATCCAATCAAATGTAATAAAGGTGACATATATACAAAGGTTCTCCACAAACAGAGAGATAGTTTGTCATTTGTTTTACACTTTACCAGTACATCAAATCAGAAAGCATGTGGGTAATTTTCTTCTGAGTATATGTAACTGTACTCTGTAGAATCATCAATCTTGCATCTAACATGAATTTTTCAAGCAAGGGAAAGTTCTATCTCAGGCTTTAAAAAACCAAACCTGCAAAGCAGCTAGTGGGGTGAGAAGCAGAATTTGTGCTCTGGCTGCATCACTGTAATGTTAAAATGCCTCAGCATAAAAAGGATGCCTATGGGTTTTGTGTCATCCTTTGAAGAAATCGTAGAATCATAGAATAGTAAAGCACAGAAGAAAGCCATTCAGCCCATCGACTCTGCATCAGCTCTTTCAATGAGGAATCCAGTTAGTTCCACTCCTCCACTTTTTCCTCATTTTCCTGCAATGTTTTTCTCCTTCACTTATTTATCCAATTCCCCATGAAGGCAGCTATTGAATCTACATCCATCACTCTATATGGCAATGCATTTTAAATCCTGAACAATCATTTAAATCATTGTGTTAGAAGGTTTTTTTTCCCTTCATGTCACCTCTGATTCTTTTACTAATCACTTTAAAGCTGTGTCCTCTGGTTAATAGCCCATCAGCCATTGGATAGTTTCTCTTTATTTACTCCATCTAAACCCTTCATGATTTTGAACATCCTCTCTGTCAAATCTCCTCTTCACCTTCTCTCCTCTAGGGAGAACAGTTTTCCCAATCTATCTACATCCTCATCACTGGAATCATTCTAGTACTCTTCTGGATCTTCTCCAAAGTTTTCACATCATTCCTAAAATCTGGTACCCAGAACTGGACACAATGTTAGGTCTATTTGTTATCTTATATTACCATTCTAGCACACATATTGCAGAGAAAGAAACAATTCATGTTTATGTAGTAAGAGTCAGTCACTCAAACTGTGTAAAAACACAATGCACACTCCACTTAACATTGCAGCACTAAAATGTCCCTAGAGCCTTGTACGTCCATCACTGTAACACTAGAGAGCAGCAACCTGATCGATTTGATTGTAACTTGATCTTTAACAACACATCAATGTTGTTTAAGGACAGACAGATTTTAATTCCTGAGAGGTCATGGTTTGTTATATTCTGATGTTCCGTGTCTATCTGACCCATGCCCTGGTGAGGATTATTACAGCTTAGAGGAGTGTATGTCTTTGATAAGATTTTGACTTACCAAAAAACTATAAATCGAATTTTAATCAGACATTGTCATTGAAATAAATTTTACGGTAAACGAACTAGCAGTTTGTTACAGGTCAGGGCATTGTCAGTGTAGAATAGGAAAAAATCTTAATAGTAAGTGATGGACAAAAAGCAGTAAGAAAGATAAAGCAAATCCAATTTATAATTTATGATATTTAATATCCTAATTATGCTGTTGGAAATGTAATGCATTTCAGTTTCATGAAAGGCAGCTACTATGTACAGAAGACTTCTGTCCAAGGATATGGTCAACAGAGAGACCTAGCTATAGGAAAACATAATTGTTACCTTATTAATAAAAAAAATACCAAATTCAAACCATCCTTATGATTTGAATGAATTGAGTGGGACAGGACATTTGTTGGAATTTTCCTCATCAGAGCTATTGCTGATGTAAACGTGGCAGGGTAACTGTGGAAGTCATTGCTGACCTCAGCTAATATTCTATTGTCAAATGAATGGATATATCTTAAGCGGGCTTAAACAGCCGCTTATACTCGTGGGCTCAAGGTTGTGGAGAAGGCAGCAAATGGGTATTACTGCCGGGTTTGGATACCTGCAGTAGCTTAAAGAGGCAGATGGCCTCCCAGAATGACAATACAGTAAATTTTGTGTTATCTGGCACTCTACCAGCCAGATTTCTCAAGTAACTGGAATTTCAGAAAACTCTTTTTTTTTTAAAAGCCAGTCACTTTCATTGCTCAGATAATGTATTCTTTAAAAAAAGCTAATAATAATAACAGAGATAAAAGCAAAAAAACTGCGGATGCTGGAAATCCAAAACAAAAACAGAAACAGAAATACCTGGAAAAACTCAGCAGGTCTGGCAGCATCGGCGGAGGAGAGCACAGTTGACGTTTCGAGTCCTCATGACCCTTCAGTTCTGTTGAAGGGTCATGAGGACTCGAAACGTCAACTGTGCTCTCCTCCGCCGATGCTGCCAGACCTGCTGAGTTTTTCCAGGTATTTCTGTTTCTGTTTTTGTAATAATAATAACAATAGATTGTAAATCTGCAGAAGTCATTCTTAGCCTTTACACTGAAATTAATAAGTTATTGTGACAGTTTTGTTATTGTGTCTGGACAAAGATATACCGCATCTTGTCTTGTGTCCGAGTGATGTAACTCACTGTTAACCGGCACTACCATTACCCGAGCATGCCAGATAACAAAGATTTTACTCTAAATTGGTAACTCTGAGAACATTTCTTAAATCTACTGATTAGCTCATCCTCAGCAATTAGACGTTTCATTTAGATGTTTTTAAATTTTTTTTGACATCCCAAGCAATGTTGGCTTCTTATATATCCAGATGCTGCTAACTCCTAGCATGCTGAAGCAGCATTGATGGAAAATACAACAGCATCATTATATGCAGTAGGAATAATGGTGAGGCTAACAGTGGTCACTGTTATTAAGAGGTAAATTGGACAGAACATCCAGTGTCTGCATATTTTTGTTCAAGCTTGGAAAACAGGAAACTGCTGTCTGGTCTGACCTGCTCTTCCACAAGTTTAGCTACATTGTTACAAAAATCTAGTTCCTAATTCATATGTTTTCAAAATAATGCTGACCCTTGTTCTGCTGTTAACACATTCTGCTATCTTACCTTTATGCCACTACCGGCACCTTCTTTAATCTTTAACACTACAATTAACATTTCCTTTGCCTTATGTCCATGACATCTTTGTCAATTTCTCCTGTGCTCCCACCTATCCCTGACCTTCTATTTTGTTCCACCCCCTCTTCAACAGTATAAAATCCATCACATTTCTACTTCTCTGTAGCTCTGAAGAAGTCATATGGACCCAAAACATTAACTCCTGTTTCTCTCTCCATAGATGCTGCCAGACCTGCTGAGATCTTCCAGCATTTTCTGTTTTTATTTCAGATCCGCAGTATTTTGCTTTTATCTTGACAGCACCTTATCCATTTCAGTCTACATTACCTTTGTCTTGTCAGCCCAGAAAGTACTCAGTAATTGTGGTCAATTGTACTTGTTCTACAAGATCCTGCAGCCCATTATAAGCATAATAGGCAAAGAAAGCAATTCATTAACCGCTCACTTCGAAATCTGGGCCATCATCATTAAGTATTAGGGCAGGCACTTCCAATGTCATTGAAAACAAGATCAATCCAAAAATGGGTGAGGATCCAATGTGATGTGTCCCCACTCATTTTTTCATCTCTGCCTCTCCAAGACCTCCGCAGAAGCCAATGGTAGAGAAGAGAAAAATCCTGCCTACTGTATGTTCAAACATGTTATTATAGCTAATCACATTGTTGGCCTGTATCTCGCTGAATATGCGCTAATATGTACTTATATTGAAAAGGGGTGATTAAAACCTCCCTGGCTGATACATATTCTTCTCATTATTGAGAAATTTACTTCAAATAATGAGCATCTCCAATTCCAGGTTATTAGCCATCAGTTTAATACTTTCTTACACATTTGCAGAGAAGTTTGTCTCAAAATGTGATCACATTGTATCCCATTTAAGCTGGTTAATTATAATGTTAAATGCACAGATATGCCTGAAAATATAAGTAAACCAACCTTTATATTGCATAATAATTACAACTCCTTAAATGTATACAAAACCTTTTCAGACATTTTGATGTGGGAAAGTGCTACATAAAGGCAAACATTAATTTTTTATTAAATTTTGGAAAACATAAGAAATGTATTCATGAATGTGTGCATATCTTGTAAGTACATAATACCCAACACATGCATGTTTGCAAATATACCTTTGTTAGTGTAATAACTCAGAAAAGTTGATTCACATGCGTTTAGCTCTGAGGTAGGGTCTTATACCTGAAATATTAATCTGCCATTTCTTTTTCAAGTTACTAACTGGCCTGCTGTGTATTTCCTGTATTTTTTTGGTTCCATTTCAGGTTTTCAGCCTTTGCAATAATTTTTCTTTTCATTTCCACTATTCAACCTCGTCTGGCTGCTGTTTATGGTTGATGAGAAAGAAATACCTGTATTTATATAAGGTTTTATCTCATCTTTCATAAATGTCTCATAGAGCTTCACCACTACTTTGACAATCAGTGACTGCTGTTACTTAGGCAAACCTTCATCTACACTAGCAGCGTTTTTCCCTGGAGACTTTGATATCAGTCCGTGCTCACAATTAACTTTCAACCCTATTTCTGACCAAATATTTACCCAGCTCTTCCTTTAAGGAGTTAGCCAACTCATTATGAATGCCTTTTGTTGGAAGCCTGTACTATTTATCTACTACTCCATGGGAGTAAAGGTTTCTCTAACTTCTAGTTTTGATTGAGTCTAGTTATTTTTAACTGGTGTCTGCCAGTTATATTGAATTATATAACGTTAAAGAACAGTAGGAGGCCAGTCAACTCATCACATCTGTGCTGGCCTTTTATTAGATAAATCCAAAATTGGTCCCACCACCCTCCTCTCTCCACATAGTCCTATATCTTCCTGAATTCAAATATCTAACATTTTTTTCATTAAAGGCTCAATATCTCTGTCTATAGCAAGACATTTCAAGTTGAATTTGATTGCAGGTTTGGAGATATTTGCAATGCGTTCCTGCCTCTGGGAAACCTTCCTAGGGACAAGCTGGGAATTGAATTGAAGGCCTGGTCCACATTTTGCCACTGGCAGGGCAACCCACTGTTGCATCCGGTGTCCGCCAGCGCAGTGGGGACAGCATTCCTACGGCAGGCTAGCGGTCTTCAGAGCCAAAGGTTCCATGTCCTAATGACAGGTTTGGGGACAGGAAAGACTGCAATCGGGTCTGGATTTCCGCTCCATTCTGGAGGGATCTGTCAGCCTAGATCCTGTTTATTTCTTCACTGCTGTGCAGCCCAGTGTGGGCAGCTGCATGCCAAGATGCCCTTGTGGTCCCCGAGCTGCCTCAGAAGCGCCCATCTCTCCTGGCGGGGCTGCTGAGGTTGGAGGGCTGCTGGCCCTCTTGTTGAGCCAGAGGTATCGAGAGTCCACCATCTTTCATCGGGCAGTGAGCAGGGAGGCAGCCAATTAGGAGGCTGTCTCCTGGAGTGTTGCTAAGCCAGTCTCAATCCCAGCAACTGCAGGTTCAGGATCCCCATTTGGTCCCAACCTGCCAGTCCCAAAACCCTTGGGAAAATTCAGTCCTTCATTTCCAGCAATACTCTCCCTTCAGAAATTTCTCCAAACGTCTGTCACACAAGATGAAAAATGAGGAAAGTCATTCTCCTGCATCTAGTTGATTCTTAAATAATTCTAGGCTTGTCACACCCCAAAAGTCAGCTCATTCCAAGTGTTGATCATTCTCTGCATGAAGAAGAGCATCCTAATATCAATGCCAAAGTTACCTTTCACCAGTTTGAACTAGTCGTCCACCCACTGTTTAATTTAAAGCAGTAATCTGGATTGACATTTTCTATTCCCTTAATGATCCTACATACCTCTGTTCAATCTCCTTTCAGATGCATTCTTTCAAAGTTGAAAAGCCCAAGTTTCTTTCGTTATAACTCACATGTGTAACATTAGGGATCAGCCTTGTGGCTTTTCTTTGCATTGCCTCTAGCGTTGGAACGTCTCCCTTATTCCACAGCAATCGGAAGTGGACACAGTAATTAAGGTGTTGTTTGATTAAACTACAGTACAGTTTCCTCTAACTTGTATTCTCCTGTTTTAGCTCTCTAGTTCAACATTCCATTGGTTTAGTTGATTGCAGCTCTGTATTGCCTGTACATGTCAAACATTGAGTCTACTTAGACTCCCGGCTATTTCAGTACCATTCATGAAATATGCAACTTGCCCCTTTTCATTTGCAATACTTTACTTTTGTTTGCATGAAATTTCATCTGCTATTGTACTGTCCACGCACAACTTTGTTTAGCTTATTCTATAGAGTCTGGAATGGCTCCTTCGATTCCACTGTCCATCCAAGTTTGACATCACCTGCAAACTTAACCAGTTTGTATTGAGTTTCAGACTCAAAATCGTCGATATAATTTAGGGATCTTAGTGCTCCCTACAATGAGTCCTGGGCCACCCCACTCATACTGCCCCACCCTGACATCATCATCTCTCCCCTTCAGCCAGTTTCTTATCCTTATCCAGGTTTTGCTCTGATTCGCAATAGCGTTGCACTTAATTAGTAACCTTTAACAAAGGTCTTTATCAAGTGCTATTTGCCAATCTAAGTGCACAACATCATTGAATTTACCACAGTCAACTTAGGTGCCACTTCCTCAAAGAAATCAAGGAGCTCGGTCAGACAGGATTCGCCTCATCACAAGCCCACATTGACTGCTGTTTATTACCCTGTTGTTGTACAGATACTCTTCAACTTTACTCCAAATGATTGGGTCTATTATTTTGTTTTAACTGAAGTGAGGCTAATGGGTTAGTCGTTGCCTTTGTCTGCTTTGTCACCATCTTTGAATATGGGCAGCAACCCTGTTAAAATCTGCTGGGACTGCCTGAGATCCACTAACTCCTTCAGAATGAGTGCCAGCCCCACACAAATCTCTTGCTTCTCTCAAATTTCTGGGATAATTACCATCTTATTTTGGTAATTTCCTCACTCATTAGTAACATTTTGAATTGATAACTTCTCATCACTGATTTCCTAATCAGAGGAAATTGTCTTTTTCTGTTCCCATTGATATGTTCCTCTAACAAAAACCTATCATAATTTTAAGAAGCTTTATTAAACTGAATTAAGCTTTATATTGGAATACAGAGTAAAATTTCAAAATTTGCCGATGATGCTAAACTTGGAGGCGTGGCAAACAGTGAGCTTGATGTCAATCGACTGCAACAGGACATAGATAGGTTAGCAGAATAGGCACATAAGAAGCAGATGGAACTTAATACAGAGAAGTGTGAGGTGATACATTTTGCTAGAAGTGATAGGGAGAGGCAATATAGATGTAATGGCATAGTTCAGGGAATGTGTAGGCGTATTCATGTGCATAGACGTTTGAAGGTGACAGGACATATTGAGAGAGGATTACCCATGCATATTGGATCTTGGGCTTTGTAAATATTGATATTGAGTACAAAAGCAGGGAAATTATGCTGGACCTTTATAAAGCTCTGCTTTGGCCACAACTAGAGAATGCGTCCAATTCTGATCATTGCACTTTAAGAAGAATGTGAAGGCCCTTGAGTAGGGTGCAGGAAAAATTTAAGAATCTCTTCTTAAAGAGATTTAAGATTAAAGGGATCAGAGAATTTAACTACAAAGCTAGGTTGGAGAAGCTGGAGTTCTTGAAGCAGAGGAGGTTGAGGGGAGATTTGATAGAGGTACACAGGATTATGACAGATTTAGATAAGGTAGATGAAGAAAATCTGTTCCTATTAGTTTATGTTACAAGGACTAGTGGAGACAGATTTGAGATCTTAAGCAAGAGATCCAGGGGGAATGTGAGGAAGAACGTTTGTCAGTAATGAATGGTAATGACCTGGAATTCACTGCCTATGAGGGTGGTGGCAATGATTTCAAAAGGAAATGAAATGAGCATCAGAGAAATAAACCAATCGGGATATGGAGATAGAGCAGGGGGAATTGGACTGACTGGATTAACCATGGGAGAGGCTCCGCATCAGTCTCTCAGAGGTGGCAAAATCTCCTCCGATGAAGTCAGAGGGAGGAAGGGGCTGACGTAAGATTCCTGGCCAGCGGTGGTGGGATGTCAGTCAGGCTCATTAATGAGCCAATTGACACCCATTATCCCTGAGGCCAACACAATTTAGAGGCGGCTGAAGGGATTAAATGGATGCCACATGACTTTCGCACGCCCTCTGAAGTCAAAACCAGCAAACCTGTCAGGTTTATCAGAGGCCACATAGTGGAGGATGGGGGAGGGGGGGTTTGCCCCTCGTAGTCAAGCACTCTGTACCAATTCAGAGACTTGGCATTGGGCAGAGGGGTGACCGCTAAGAATCATCCTCCGTGTTTGCCTCTGACCTCCTCTCCTGTGACCACCCCCCCACTCTGCAAACCCCCATTTCGCCTTCACTTACCTTTGGTTTTTGGGTCCCATGATGAACTTGGGCCTCAGATGGGTGCATTCCCGCCAGCAGTCAATGAGGAGCTGCCAGCTTCTGACTGGAACTTCTGCCACCAGGGACCTCAATTATGGGGAAGGCCTGACAGTGGCCACTTAAGTGCCTAAAGGGCACTTGATTCCAAAGGGCTTCCCCCGCAGACCTGACTCCCCAATGGTTCTATGACAGGTGGGGTGTCCCCTCGGCCCGACAGAATCGCAGCCAATTTTCTTTCAAGATAAAATACCCAAAAATTACAAGTAATGATCAAAATGTGGTCTTAGTAGTAATTTTACTAGATTAAAGTAATGTGTTTGGATTAATAAGCAAATTCCCTTGAGCTGCATCATCGCATTTCATAACAGCTTCACATTGAATGGAAACTTTCAATTAATGATCTAAGTCACACTCAAGTTCTTCACCACCTTTATTGATGGATACCTTTCATTTTCTATCAATATTTTATGCATCCTCTTCCAATATTTTGCATTTATATCTACATTAAAACCCACCTCCACAGATGACTAGTTGATGGAGGATTCGCACCCTCGCTGTTTGCTGAGGTCCAGGTAGTTCAGAATGATAAGATGGAAGTCACTTCTCCCTGCTGGTTTTAAACATCTTTTGTGAAACGAGTATCCACCCAAATCCTGTTGGTATGGGCCCATCGAACAAAACTGCAATTCCTTTTAAACAATGTGGCACAAAATTTGGTGACCAATATGACTTATTTGTGTGGCAGAGATTGCATGGTCTCTTGCTAGGGCTGTGCACGTTGTGGAGATAAACGAGAAGAAGCTTTACCAAGGTCGGCTGGTACTTGATACTCACACCAGATGCTCAAAACAGTTTAATATACCTCATCTTGATGAACATAAAATTCATTAAAAGGATAAAGATGAGACATTTAAAATGAATTAAACTAAAACTAACTACGATTATAGTTGATGTCCCCCAGCCAGGCCGCTAAGTAATTCAGATCTTTTCGGAATTTTGTTTATTCCTCTTGTTCTTGGCCAATTGTTTCATTAGGGTTAGTGAACTTCGATTTTCTTGAAACGTTTTACAGGTGAATGCTATCAAATATCTCCCAATTATCTAAGTTGATCTAAAACATATCCGCAAGATAGTGCCTCCTCAACAAAGTTAAGCAACATTATTATTATAAGAAGCATATTCCTCTAAATTGTTCCATAAACTGAAGGATTGGAAGATTCTTTTTATGGAGGATGCTGTTAGAAACAGTGGTGAAATCAGCTTTTAAAAAAAGGATGGCTTAAATATTTGGATAAGAGACCTTTTAAAGAATGTGGGGAAAGGGTTGAGGAAATGGGACTATGGAGCACTCTTTCTAGATTGGAACAGGCATGATGGTTGAATGGCCTCTATCTGATGTAGTAAGATTGTCTGATTCTTTGATCATATACACAGCAGGGGACCTTCCACAGACCTCGGCAGCATTCCACTGACTCCACCACCAGCAGTTTTCTCCATTTATCATCACTTTTTGTTTCCTATTGGTAAAAACTGTTTCATTATGGCTAGTGAACCCATCCATTTTCTTATAAGTTTCACAAGTGAATGTTATCAAATATCTCCAAATTATCTCAGTTGAACTAAATCAAGATAGTGGCCTCCTCAAAGAATTCCAGTCCCTTTCTGAGGCAGCAAGTGACATTATCAATCTGTTTTTGAGACCCTAAAGAGATGCTATTATCTGGCTGTAACTCAGCAGTCGCTGGCACACCATTCACAGCCCTTTCTCATGTTGGTCCAGAGCAATGTCATAATATTGTTTAGACAACTTTCTACATTCTTCTTGAAAGTACCCCAAATTCCCTTGACATGTTTGACAGCAAGAATGTTAAAAATTCAATGTTCTTTGGCCAGCTTTAATTTGATCAAAATTGGAAAATTGGCCTGAACCAAATCCAAGAATATGATGATGTTTTATCTGGTGTATGTGTGCTATTATTGGCTGGACGTCTTGTACATCACAATCATGGCAGCTGTATTTAATGGGGCATTTAACCGTATTCCAACAGTCATGAAATAAACTAGGAATGCAATACCATATTGCACTGTTTAATGGGCAATGGCAGGAGCAAACTGTAGGACAAGTAAGTCTGCTTTTAAAAATGATGCTCATCAGAATATCACTAAATCACAGACTTAAGTGGATTTCAGCCAAACGTGTTTCATACTGTGAGTCACACTATCACCGCCTGTGTTGTCATTCCAATAAAGAAAGCAGCAAGTGAGTAAGATGTGGTCACTCTAAGAGTTCTGATTTTAATTTTGCCTCTGATGACTGAATCGCCTTCATCCCCCAAAATGACATCAAACTGGGGAGGATCGCCAATATTGAGGAGGACTGCAATTACAGTACGGCCTTAATAAATTTGCAGTATGAGTAAATCATTGCCAAATTAAGCTCAACATAGATGAAATGTTTTGGCAGGAAGAATAGGGAGGCTGCTTATTACTTGGAAGGTGCAAGTCTGGGTTGGTTAGAGGAACAAACTGACATTTGTTCAGTGATCAGGCAAAAGCAAAACAAGTATCCAGTCCTTTTCTTGACCCAAGGCTATTCTAACATCTATCCAGAGTTTATGGATCTCCGGTACCGAAGCACACCAATTGCGATGAGTTATGCACAGTCAGAAAACATTCTAGGAATTAATGTTCACACAGAGGACTTGCTACGAAATCTGGACTACATTCAACAAGCCAAGTCAAATGAATTGGTCATTTGTGAGTACAAATAAACCTATCACTGAAGTTCTGCCTGCGAGGAGAATCAATTTCCAATTGATGGCCCTTCATCAGGACTGTTTCTCTCCACAGATACTGCCTCACCTGCTGAGTTTTCCCAGTATCTTCTGTTTTTATTTCAGATTTTCAGCATCTGCAGTATTTTGCTTTTATACTAAAAGTTGCACTACAGGTTAGCAAGACCATAAAAAAACAAGCACTAGGCTTTAGTAGGGAAGTTATGTTAAACCCTTATCAAACCTTGGTTAGACCACACTTAACGAGTATTGTATTCCGCTCTGGTCGCCATGTTCTAAAAAAGATATAGAGACACTGGGGAGAGTGCAGAAAAGATTTACAAAGGTTGTGAGGAACCCGTTTTGGAAAAATTGAAGGGCGTTGAATTTTGGACATTTTTCCTCCTGAGTTATTTTTAAAAGTTTGCAATATTAAGCTGAGGCTGTGAATATGCCACTCTTCAAAAAAGCCGTGGGTCAAGATAGATGTCCAGCGGGGAACACCTGGAAAAGAAAGAAATACTTTGTATATCTAAGTTAACAAAGAACTGCTGTTGCCAGCCTAAAGGCTCTTGCTCATTGGTTAAAAACGCCTGGCCTGAGAGAAGTATTCTTGGAACATCCTAGTCTTTAAAACTCTCAGTGATAGAGAAAATGAGTTTGTGTGTGTGTGTGTGTGCGTGTGTGTGCCTGAGAAGCAAGTTGCAAGAAAAAAACTCTCTTTCCCTCTCTCTGCCCCACCTTTATGTTAAGCTTTCCTCAGAAACATCTCATCAGGATAACTCGTCTGTTTTTTTGAGAGTTTGGAAAGTTGTGACAAGTGAGAGTCATCAAGGACAGTTTCGCTAAAAAAAAAACTGCCTGCAAGAACTTCCAGACCTATTGTAACCAGAATTCTGTTAGATCAACAGCGTCGAGATCTCTTTGCATTTTATCCTTTAAAATAAACTTTTCCATACTCCAGCCTCTGCAGGGGATTGTGTTTGTTGTGCCCTGTTTTGTGTTTGTGCATGAATGTACGGGGGTTTGAATATCTGTTCTGTTTTTAAAAAAGTGGAAAATCATTATACTTTTAAACTACAACTTGTATGTTAACCAGTTTATTAACTTGTTTTTAAAAAGTAGTTTGTTTTATAATAACTCAATATATTTTTGTGTTTACTAAAAGAAGCTTGGTTAGAGTCTTTATATGCTCAGAATAACAGTATCGGGGGTAAACAATTAGTTAGTTTTGTAGGTGAATTAAACATTTAAACTATTGTTGTGACCTGTGGAGAAGTGGGGCTAGAATTAATTACGCACTTCTCCCATCATGGTCTGTAACAAGATGATACCAGAAATGTGTGGGTATACATATCAGGAAAGGATGAACAGGCTGGGTCTTCTTTCTCTTGAAAAAAAGAAGGCTGAGGGGTGACCTAACAGAGGCCTTTAGAGTTATGAAAAAACAGAGAGATGGAGAATGTTTCCTCTTGTGGGAAAGAACATAACTCCTCCTTCAGGTACCATGCCCTAAGAGGGCATTGTCAACCATGAACTTCCATGGGATTGATCCATGATTATGCTTGGAAAAGTACTGCAGTGATTTGCCATTGCCTTCTGCAGGGTGGCTGATCAGGAAACTCTCCTGCTCTTACTGCCTACCCACAGGCATATTGGAAGGGTTTACAGGCTGATAATTGACCTGTTTGGCCATTACAGATAGATGGCTGCAGGATGACAAAGACTGGGACCAGAATATTCATGATATTTAGGAATGACTGGAAGCTGGGAAAGAATTGAGGGGTAGCTCTGTTTATTAAAGATAACATCGGTACAATACAGAGAGATGACCTTAGTCCTGGAGATCAAGAGGTAGAATCATTTTAGGTGGAGTTGAGAAATAGTAAAGATCAGAAGTCACTTGTGGGAGTTGTTATGGGCCCCCTAACAGTAACCACACAGTAGGATGGAAGAAATAATGGCGGTTTGTGAGAAAGGTACAGCAATAATCATGGGTAATTAAACCTACATATAGATTGGACAGATCAGATTGGCAAAGGCAGCCTGGATGATGAGTTCATAGAGAGCTTACGCGACAGTTTCTTAGGCCAGGATTTTCACGTCGGCGTGCGGGGGTGGGCCCTGCACGCCAACATGTAAAATGATGTGCAGTGACGTTGGGTGAACATCCTGACGTCACCATGCACCATCGCGATATTTCGGTGGGCAGGCGCACAATGGTCTCCGATGCATGCCCGCTGTTAATTAACGGGCCACTTAAGGTCCTTGAGGCAGTAATAGATGCCGATTTTTCGGGGCCGTTGCGATCTTCAGGTCGTCGCATGGGCGCAACAGGCAGGCGGGTAGGAGACATTTGTATAAACCTCATCCATTGGCGGGATAAGAGGAGTGAGTGGGGTCGTGAGTGTTATTTGTCAGACATATAATGCTTAAACTTACTGTTACTTGCCTGTGTGAGCAGGAATACTTCAAAACTCTTCACAGCTGCTTGGACATAGGCTTCAGGTCAGGACTCTTGAGTAAACATCATTTTTGGGGCTTGCTTTTTTAACAAAGCCTTCCCTTAGCCTGGGAATGGGAGTTGTGCTCTCCACTGGAGGTACCTCCTCTGAGGGGGAAGGGAGGGCCAGAAGGGGGAGGAGGCCAGGAGTGCACATTCAGCCTCCAGGGGAGCCACCTTTGGGAGGAGAGGCGCAGGCACAAGGGGCGCAGGGCCAACAGGAAGTCCAAGGCGAAAGGGGCCGCAGAAGACGCCACTATCCTGCTTCCAAGGTTTACAGGCGGCGAAGCAGCTACCTCAATATGTCTGAGTGCAGTGCCAAAGGAGGCTCCGTCTCTCAAGGGAGACAGTGATCTCCATCTGTCAGATGATCGGCCTTGAGGTCAGCTCCAACTGTTTGAGTGGAAACCCCATGCCAGAGGCGTTGAAGATCATGGCTGCCCTCAACTTCTATGCCTGCGACTCTTTCCAGGGGTCGGTGGATGATCTTTGCAGAATCTCCTAGTCAGCTGTCCACATGTGTGTCAAGCAGGTGACAGACGCTCTGTTCAGGCGTGCATTGACTTTCATCCACTACTGCTGGGATGAGGCCAGACAGACAGAGTGAGCCAGAGGCTTCGCGGCCATTGCTGGCTTCCCCCGTGTCCAGGGTGCTATAGACTATATACATGTGGCCATCAAGGTGCCAGCGGGTGAGCCCGGTGCCATCGTCAACAGGAAGGGCTTCCACTCCATGAACGTGCAGATAGTGTGTGATCACAGGATGCTGATTCTACAAGTCTGTGCAAGGTACCCAGGCAGCTCCCACGACGCCTACAACCTCAGACACTCCCAGGAGCCGGGGCTCTTCAGTGCTCCTGCCCGGCTGGATGAATGGCTGCTGGGTGACAAGGGCTATCCCCTCAGAAGGTGGCTCATGACGCCTCTCCGCCATCCAAGAACAGAAGCTCAGCAGCGGTACAATAGGAGCCACGGCACCACAAGGGCTGTGGTGGAGAGAACCATCTGTCTTCTCAAGATGTGCTTCCGATGCCTGGACCACTCAGGGGGCGCACTCCAGTAGCCCCCAGATCGTGTGTCACTGATAGTGGTTGCATGCTGCGCTCTCCACAATCTGGCGCTGGAAAGGGGGGACACAGTGGAGGAAGAAGATGTAGAAGCAGATGCTCCGGCTGCACATGCTGAGTGCAGCAGTGAGTCCGAGGATGAGCACGCACAGGGAAATGCTGAGGGGGTAGACGCTGACCCGGGCATACTCCAGGGAGGCAGGGACACCCGGGAGGCTTTAATCCAAAGAACCTTCAGCTAGCACTCCACAGATGGACCTTCAACACACACAAGTGCTGCAGGCTCCATACTTGATACCGGACAGCAACATTTGCCTGGTTAGAAACATTAGCTATGTACATTGTCAATAAACCTCAATGACAAACAAGTCACTCATAACATCATGGGTTCCTGTCCAACTGCAGGAGTAAGGAATCCCCCTGAGCCATGCTCATATATAAACGTTTAATGAATTAACAATACGAAGCAGAAAAGAAACTAAATGCAAAGGTGTTACGCATCACACCAACTTGTCAACTCATAGCAGCGCAACATAAAACCACCAGTGAGAAGCCTGTGGTGTGCCTACGGTGTCTTAAGTTAACGTTTCCGGGTGCTATATCTAGGTGCTCCCCCCTCGCTGGCACTGGCATTGGAGACAGCTTGCTCACTCTGCTGTGCTGTTGGCCTCGATGACCTTGGTGGGTGTCCTCTGGCCCGTGGAGCCTATGCTGGCCTCGCCTGGGAGGGAGCGGACAGTTCCACAGCTGGTATCTCCCCGGTCGCTGCAGCCTTATTGGATCCCACAGTCACTGGCAGAGGGGCGGAAAAGCAGCTATCCTCATCCAGAGCGCCCTGAGAGGAGCCCGCAGAGATGCAGGCAGCTCCTGCGCCAACGTGAAGTCACCTTGGACCTCCCTGCTCATCATTGATGGATGGGCACCGAGCTGGGATGCTTGGTGCCCAGACCATCTTCCATGCTGGTACTGACCAGCTGTGGTCAATGCCGCTGTGAGGGCTTGCAGGTCTGAGCGCAACCCCAGGAGGCCCTGATTGTTCTCCTGGAGGAGCCTCTCCATGAGAGTCGCCACTCTCTCCATGGAGGAAGCAGGGCGCTCGGCCATGAGGCTCATTGCATTGGTGATGCTCCGTGTGAATCCTCCAGTACAGAGACCATGCCACACATAGCCTCATGTATCTCTACCAGATCCTCCCTTCCAGCATTCGCTGCCTCACGGACGGCTCCAGAGACACATCATCAGCTACTGACTGAGCATGTGCCTGGTCCCCTGCAGTCCTCCGACTGCTGGCGCCATGGGCACTCTCTGTCTCTGCCCGCACCTCAAGCGAATGTGAAGTGCCCTCACCGCCGTGCCCTGGGACACTAGCCGACAATCTAATTCCCACCGAGGTGCGAATATCTGCGCTGGTGTCTGCCTGGCAGAGGTGGAGTGATGCTGGTGATTCCATTTGTTCTGGGTCTTCAGGTGTGAGAGGTTGCCCCTCTGCCTCCTCCTCCCAGCCCTGCTCCGGTGATGCTGAAAGGAAGAACTAGGACATTTGATTAGTTAAAGTGGAGACAATGTCAATGTGCATGCCTGTCCTCCGGATCAGTATGCGCTCATCCTTCCATAATCAAGGGTAAACCCATGTTGGATGCTTCAATCACTGAGCATTCAGCATTGCCATGGCTGCTGGGACACACATGGTGACCTCAGTGCTCGGCAATCTTACCTCCCCGTGGCACCCCAGCCTCACCGCCACCGGTCGACCTGGGCACATGGCGTATCTCCAGCTCCATCGCCTCCTGCTTGTGTCTGGTGATTATGGCCAACTGGGCCTGGCCTCCGCCAGTCCGCATCCGCTCGGGGGCATTGTGTGCACAGTCTTCTCCTGAAAAGGAGAGAGGAGCATTGATTAGTCCGGCCTGTACCTGGATTCCGATCACATCCCTGTCACCCCAGCCAGAGTGGGACATTGCAGGACTCCAGTGAATTGTCACCCCACAGCTGCCGCACACTCACACCAAGAAGCCAGGGCTGACCCCCCCTTGCCCACATGCTGCCTCCATCACATTTGCCACTGCACAGTTTAACCTTGCAAGGCAGGGACACACTAGCATGTGGAACACCAAGGGGCAGCAGATGGATTGGTGCCCCGCCACCTGGAAGCTCCCCTCCCCCAGCCTGTCAGCACCCCGACTTTGACATGCCTCACATTTCCAGCACTGCGCCTCGGTGTAGATCCTTGAGGTAGCCCCCAAGAAAGTACTCTGGGTGTCAGTCTACCACACGCTGCGGGTGCAGAACCCATCTCAGCACTACCGTCTCAGGGTGACCTCGGCATGGGTAATATCTGCTGGCCCACCCAGCGAGGGAAACATGCCGTCAATTATTCAATGCTGTAACTGCACTCTGAGTTGGGGGGAGGGTGGAGGCAGGTTGGGGGTGGGGGAAGGTAGGGGCTGAGGGGAAAGCCTACCTGCTGGTATGAAGTGACCTCTGCCGACATGGTACTCACCCTTCCCGAATGCAAGAGGTCGTTGAAACTTAAATAAGAGCAATGATGAGATCATGAGGACAGAGTGAAGTAAAATGAACTGGGAAATTAGGTTAAGGGATAGGTCAGTAGAGATGCAGTGGCAGATATTAAAGGAGATATTTCAGAATACTCAGAAAAAAGGTACATTCCAGTGAGAAAGAAAGACGCTAAGGGGAGGACACACCAACTGTAGCTAACTAAAAAAGTTAAAGATAGTATCAAATTGAAAGAAAATGTGTATAATTCTGCAAAAATCAGTGGCAGGTGAGAAGATTGGACAGAATAGAAAGAACAGCAAAGAATGACTAAAAGATTAATATGGAGGGAGAAATTAGAGAATGAGAGAAAGCTAGCTAGAAATATAAAACCAGATTGAAGAATCTTTACAGGTATTTCAAAAGGAAAAGAGTAAGTAAAGTGAGCATTGGTCCTCTAGAGAGTGGGAATGAGGAATCAGTATTGGAAAATAAGGAAATGGTGGATGAGTTGAACAGATATTTTGTGTCTGTCTTCACTGTAGAGGATACAAATAACATCCCAGAAATAATTATGAGTCAGGAAGTGAAAGGGAGGGAGAAACTTAAAACAATTACAATCACCAGGGAAAGGGTAGTGAGAAAATTAGAAGAACTAAAAGCTGACAAGTCCCCAAGTCCTGATGGACTTTATCCTAGGGTCTTAAAAAAAATGGCTGCTGAAATAGTGGATGCATTGGGTTTAACTTTGCAAAATTTCCTAGATTCCGGAAAGGTCCCATCAGATTGGAAAGTAGTGAATGTGATTCCTCGATTCAAGAAAAGAGGGAGACCGAATGCAGGAAACCACAGGCCTGTTAGCTTAACATCTTTCAAAGGTAAATTTCTGGAGCCTATTATTAAGGAGGTTATAGTGAGGCACTAAGAAAATCTCAATGCAAACAGGCGGAGTCAACATAGTTTAGTGAAAGGGAAATCACGTGTAACTAATTTGCTGGAGTTCTTTGAAGAGGTAACATGGATAAAGAGAAACATGTGAATGTGCTGTACTTAGATTTTCAGAAGGCATTTGACGAGGTGCCACATCAAAGGTTACTACGCAAAATGGCAAGGGTGTAACATATTAGCATGGGGTAGATGGTTAACTAACAATAAGCAGAGAGTAGAGATAAATGAGTTTTTTTCTGGTTGGCAAGATGTGACGAATAGAGTGCCCCAGAGATCAGTGCTGGGGCCTCAGCTGTTTACAGTGGCTAGGATGAAGGGGCCGAATGTATGGTTGCTAAATTTTCCACTGACACAGTAAGGAAAGTAAGTTAATTCCCATACCGGCTGAACTCATGCTTCTCAACCCCGTCCCTCACCTGAGAAGTGGTGACCCGCACGTTAAACTCACCACCAGTCGTCTCTCTCTAATGAGAGGCAGCCTATGGTCCCCTGAGACTATGGCAGCTTTCACTTCATTAAGAAAGTAAGTTGTGAAGAGGACGTAAGGCGTCTACAAGGGGACTTAGATAGGTTTAGTGAAGAGGCAAAAATTTGCCAGACGGAGTATAATGTGGGAAAATGTGAACTTGTCCACGTTGGCAGGAAGAATAGAATAGCAGTATATTATTTAAATGGAGAGAGATTGCAGAATTGGTGGTACAGAGGGATCTGTGTGTCCAAGTACATGAATCAGGAAAAGTTAATAGGCAGGCACTGCAAGTGATCAGGAAGGCAAATGGAATTCTTTCATTTATTGCCAGGAGAATGGAATATAGAAGTAGGGATGTTTTGCTACAATTGTACAGGGCATGATGAGACCACATCTGGAGTACTATATACAATTTTGATCTCCTTATTTAAGAAAGGATATAAATGCATTGAAAGCAAATCAGAGAAGGTTCACTCGACTGATACCTGGGACGAGGGGGGTGCGGTTATCTTACAAGGAAAGGTGGGACAGGCTGGACCTGTATCCATTGGAGTTTAGAAGATTGACAGGTGATCTTATTGAAACATGTAAGGTCCTGAGGAGACTTGACAGGGTGGATGTTGAAAGGATGTTTCCCTTTATTGGAGAGGCTAAAACTAGGGGACATAGTTTAAAAATAAGGACGCTCCCATTTAAGACAGAGATTAGAAGAACTTTTTTTCTCTCAGAGGGTTGTGAACCTTTGGAACTCTCTTCCCAGAGAGTGGTGGAGGCAGGGTTAATTAATATGTTTAAGGCAGTTGTAGATGGATTCTTGACTAACAAAGGAGTCAAAGATTATCAGGGGTAGGCGGAATGTAGAGTTGAGGCCACAATCAGATCAGCCATGATCTTATTGAATGGTGGAATAGGCTCGAGGGGCCGAATGGCCTAGTCCTGCTCCTAATTTGTATGCTTGTACGTCTTTTGGCCATTATGTCAGTGCTGACTTTGTTAGAACCATCCAAATTAAATCCTGTTGTTCTACTCTCTGCCCAAAGCCTTGTGTATTTTTCTCTGTTTCAATATATTTATCTACTCCTGCTTTGAAATGCAGCAACAATTCCCTTTGGAAATACATTCCATACTTTGACTAGTCTCTCTCTCCTCTCCTCTCTCCTTACTCTGTTAATGGCTTTTTTAAAACTGATGATTATTCGTTTATTATTATGCTTGCAATATGTGTACTAAACAAATTATTTGATCAGAATCAAGTTCTTTGAAGTGACATTTTGCAGTGTTTTTCCAGCAGTGAAGCTGATTACAGATGATCATTGGCACTCAGCTTTTGTTTATGTCATATTAACCTGCACTGCATACAACCTGCCAAAGTCCAAACTAAAAACATATATGAATAAAATCAAAAATATTTAATATACATCGTCAGGAATAACCAATCAGAGAAGTTGGCAACACAACGGGGGTCATAATGGGGAACTGAAATCATGTGGCTTCCAAAAAAGGCACTGATCTGGCTGCAGGTTTTACTGTCTAAGAGAAATGAAGGTGAACATTTTCTCCAGTGGTGGTTGCACACTCTCCTTACACCTCTGGGAACTACATTTCACATGAATAGGATTGGATGCTGGATTGATTTCCCTCTCCACCCCAGCACCACACCTTGCCCCAATTAATACCCAATTAGTTAATCTTGCATTGTCAGAATGTTTTTATTTGTAGTTTTAAGCAGTACACCATCAATGTTAAAGTACAGAGCTGTTGAGATTGTAATAATGCGTTTCCATTATTTTTGGACTGCTTTAAAACAATGTTATGTGCTGTGAACAACAGGATAAATTCTCTTTCCTCCCTCAGGAACGAATAAACTGGTTCCAGGCGAGACCAGCCTCAAGGCTGTGGAATAGTTCAACAACACAGATTATCACCTGGGTTTAAAGGCCACAAAAATAGCTGGTACAAGATGGGAATGGTAAAGCATTCAGCAGGGATGGTCTCCTGAGCTTAAGGTTTAGGTACACGATTGAAGCAAGGTTGACGGAGTTTTTAGTCTGCTTCTGAAAGAAAGTTAACATTTCGAGTCGTATGACTCTTCTTCAGAAAAGCGCTGAAGAGTCATATGGGCTCAAAACATTATCATTGTTTCTCTCTCCACAAATGCTGCCAGACCTGCTAAGTTTTCCCAGCATTTTCTGTTTTTATTGCTCTTTCACAAAACCCATTCAAAGATTTTAAATCCACACAAGTGATCAATCTAATATAAAAGCAAACAGACCTCTATTCAGTAACCACGTTAAAGACAGCAAATCCTTTACTAGCCTTTTAAAATGGTCAATCAAATGTGAATTCAACCACACTGCTGAGATAAGTGATTTTGGAACTTTTGAAACTCAGCCAAGGATTCGCAATGACCTTAGCTATTATAATAATAGCCCTTGGCAAATGACAACAATGAAGTCCATTGACACTGCAGGAACATATGACAAATTTTTTTAAGCTACAGCAGAAGTCCTGTTAATCAATGTGTTCCGGCAGTGGGTGTTATTTTAACACTAACTGACAGCTGCAGCCTGTTCTCTTTTTCATTTTTAAAGGGGTGGGATTTAAATTACTTCAGATCATGATACCCTATCAGACTTTATCTGCCCTACACAAGCACTTATGCATCATCCATAAAGCCATGACTTCCACGCTGTGGGTTAAGACTTAGAACAGTGAAAATGGGATCTGTTCGAACTCAGCACCAATTTCAGATGGCCCTGCTGAGTTTGGGTTTCCCACCTGCGTGATTCATACCTCTCCCCCTTCCTTCGGCTGGCAAAAATTGGATCCGCTGGAAATGGGGGTGGAACTTCTGCATTCGGGGCCCATCCACGATTTTTAAAGCCCTTCGGAATTATCTGACCCCATGGAAATCTAGCCCTATACTTTTTTTTCGTGATAGCCAGGATTTTCCAAAGTCCAGAACATCATTGATGGCCCAAGGGGGTGGGTGGAAAGGCAGAGGTTGGCATAAGGGGCCTGAGGGGGTATGTGGGAAGGCAGAGGTTGGCATGAGGGGCCTGAGGGGGTGGGTGGAAAGGCAGAGATTAGCATGAGGGGCCTGAGGGGGGATGTGGGAAGACAGAGGTTGGCATGAGGGGCCTGAGGGGGTGGATGGGGGAGGGAATGAAGTGGCATAGATGGGGAGTGTTTGGAGGGTGAAGGGGGTGAGGGCCGGAAGGCCTTTGTGTCTTTTTCCATCGGGACAAAGTCCCAAGGCACCGAGGTGGGCCTTTTAAACAGCCCACCTCCGCACCTGGCAGCCCCTCTGGCTGCCTCCACCACCCCCCACCCCGGCTTCCTGTGTCAGCTGGCCCAGCTCCAGCTTGCTCCAGCAAGGAAGATCCCATCTTGGTGGGCACTTGCTCCCTTGGCGGGTGGGCCAAGCTGGGAATTTTCCTGGCTCCCTCTACACGCCCCGAAGACGAAACCCCAGGCCGATAATCTTTACGTCCTGTAAATAAACCTATTTTAGACTTAGAACAAGTGTTCATCTCGGCATTGCTCTGAGAGAAATCAGATATATAAGATACACAGCAAACTGGCAAATACGTTACAACCTGCACTCCTGGCCTTGCTGCAGTTGTTGCACAGTGAACAGCAATATTTTGATTCCACACATCACAACAGTACTGATACAGATAGTGGATTCCTCTCTACAGTCGCTATCAGCACAGTGTCCAAAGACTGCAGCAATCATGCTTTGAAAGCATTTAAAAGCAGAACCCTTACTAGTTGTTGCTTTACTGGAAACTTATCTGTGCACCGTGATTTCAAACACTTGTTGCCTTTGATGTTCTTGTTGCCAACAAAATTAGCAACTGTTTCAATGGCAGCGCAGCCACTTTAAGAGTCCCCATCCCAGTTAGTAACTTCTAAGGAGTAGGCCCAATCAGTGCTTGCAATGAATATATAGCAAAGTCAACCCAGAAACCTTTCTCCTAGCTGTGTGCACATAAAAAAAACTCACAATGTGCCAATTCTGCATTCTTAGTGCTCAATCAGAAATTAAACCCCCAATGTATGTCACATGTTGTGGGACCCAAAAATTATGGCTTATACAAGGGTGTAATTCATTTGTGTGCATTTTTCGTGCAGCATTTCATACATTTATGTTAAAGTCCTGTGTCTGCTTTTTTAATTAAGTTGATAACCCCCTTTATTTAAGCAGGTAAATGACCCAGTTAAAATAACAGTCATGACATTTTAAGAAGGAGGACTTGAGGTGCAGTGCATCTCTACCTCTGAGCCAGAAGCTGCAAGTTGAAATCCCATTGCAGTACTTGATGGCCAAGGAAGGTGTGTTCATAATAAGAGCATCAGTCTGTAAATCCTTCAAACAGACGCCAATGGCAGACGGTAACAGCAGGGGATTCCTAGTCAGCCATCTGATGGAAAGAATTTGGAGCCTCCACCATCACTATCTACAACATGCATTTGAAAATGTGTGTTGCCACAGCAACTTGGACCTCTTGGGGGCCATGTGGTTCTGTTGGCTGGACAACCAATGTGGATTAGATTGGTGCCAACAGAACGAGATTCAATCCCTTTTCTAGCTGGGGTGGTTTCTGGACCTGTCTCCTTGCTTTACCCATGGTGGAGATCGTGGCACTGTAGGTCAGGCCAGTCTTTGGCAAAGCACTTCAAGGAGATGAAAATTTTGAGGTAAAATATATTCATCAGTACACTATAAATAGTGCAGAAAAAAATTTCAATGCTGTGATTTTATAGTAATCCATCTTGCTACATTTTACAAAGAATATGTAATCTCTATATAAAAAAAAACACTTACCTAATAATAACCGTTGCAATTCATTTACAGAATTTTTGGCATCTTGTCAGTCTAATGAGACACATTACAGCGTACATGTGCACAAACCTATTTTCGTACTGGTTTCGGAGTGCTGGTAACTGCACCTGATTATACAATGTACTCGGTTTTCCTTTCCCAGCCATTACCCTGCACACATCTGCATACAGGCACAGACAGTGCTCATAACTGGAATTCTTGGGACTGTCTGGTTTCCCAGGGTCCTTGGGGGATATAGACTGTGCACATTTGGAATAAGAGAAAGTACATGTTTTCATCAACAGAAAAGACCCGCTTTCTCTGAACTAACTGCATACTTTCAATACTTCATCACTCAGAAGTTTGGCAATGTCATAATATCCTACCATGAGTCCTCTGTTCCATCTCAGTTGGCACTACCACATTTCTTTACGCACCTACATGGTTGGCTGGTGGGAAACAGCCATAGCTTGAACCCTTGGTTTCCTCTTATATACTGGTACACCTGCCAAAGAACAGGACAATCAGATACAGCATGTTAAAATAACATAACGTAACATAAACTATTAAATCCATTAGTTGCTTCTTTGTTAAGTAGTGACTATATTTAAACTCTTGACCTTAATATACTGTTCTCTACACTCCTCCTATAAGAAGGTTCAAATGCTTGATTGGGCACCTGAAAGGTTAATCCGTCTTTCTCTTTCAAATGACTGTTGAGAATACCATCATGTTCTATTTTTACTTCAGGTTCTTAGTGACTGTTGATTCATTAGACAGGAGGTTGTGTGGACTGTAAATTGGATGCACTGACCCCAACACTTGGATCCACAATGTTCATTCTCACCATGGAAATAATCCTTTATATATACACGGTCTCATTATATATTCCATTCTGCCTGAATTAACATTCTGTTGTTGTTCTTCATGTACCCCAGTTTGCACAGAGTGCAAGGATAAGTACCTTTGGATCACCAAGGGGAAGAACTTCTGCAGGGTAATTTTCTGCAGCCACTTCAGCAGAAGATGAGCGGAATCCCTGAAGAAATGACAGAAGCCACCATTTTTAACCTTTTACCGGGGATTCTGGCGACCAAAAGTCACGGCCGTAGAAATGGAACTGCCAGCGCCCAAAACCTCCACCACACTCTCTCTGTAAAAATTCCAGCTGCAATCTAAATGATCAAGCAGCAACAAAATTCCCCCGAGTATGAAGGGACCATTTAGCTCTTCAAACAACCTCTCCAAAGACAATGAGCTAAAGTTGTGATGCAGTTGCCTCAGCGCAGAGCTTTACATAACGGGTGCATATATCAGGAATTTCTTTAAACAGGAGGCTGTGTGGACTGTGAATTGGGCACATTGAGACCCCCCCCCCCCCCACATGAGAGACCTCAATGCAATTCCTAACATGATAGTAATCTTTATATATATATAAAGACGGTCTTATTACATATTCTAGCCAACCCTTTCAGCTTTCTGTGGAAATCATCCATTACAGGTAAAGCATTCAAAAGATTCAAATGAAACGAATCACTCATTTTTAAAAAGTAACCAAACAAGAGTTGCGACCCATACTGTTCAATTCATACCAGTTTTAATCCGCAAATGACTCATCTGTGTCTCTGTGAACGGAGGAATCATTGTACTTCACGCAGGTTTTAATTACCTCTGTCTATCTTTATCCTTATAATTTTCAGCACAGTGCTTAACCAAATAATTATCCAGCTCTGATTAGAAGAGGTTCATCAACACTGCATGAATACTTTTGCTGAGAACCAATTGTACATTACCACCATTTTGGGGGAAATTCTAATCTGTGACCAATAGTGATATGGTAAGAATGTAAAAAAAAAAGGCAGTATGAAACACAAATAAGGATTTTTGGATCATCAACCCTAATTTTTCTACAGATCATATGTAATGCTTTACAATTTTCAACTATTCTGCAGTTTCTTCTGGTGTGTTTCACCTCGGGTATTATATTCAGTTCCCCAGTCAGCTTCCTTGTGCCTTCCTGGTTGCATGCTTCTATGTGTTAAATATCATTTACTTCATGTTCGTTATTACTGTCGCTGGAAAGTTCACATCTATGAGCTGTATTTTTCCATTATTTTTATTTCCTCACCTTAGGTGGGCGGATAGTCTGGTCCATCAGTCATGTCCTAAGAGGATCTAATTTCGTGCTTTGCTGCTGCCAATTTAGAATGGGAACGATTGTTTGTGGTGACATGATTGCATAAATGCTGCTACTGCTCGTATCAAAGTCTTTGCTCCCCTATTTTCATGGAAGTGTTAATCTGATTATTTTTGCCTCCATTAAAATAACGAATACAGATAAGCAAATCATGTGGTAGAGGTACCAACAGTAGTTTCTACTTTTCTTAATTTGCCATTGGAATGCATGTGACTTGTTTTTGAATTTTATTTTCCTCCATGTTCATTTGTACCGAGCCTTCATTTAGCATTCCTCCTTTTAACATAAGGGTAATTTTACAAACTCAAGCTCCTCATGTGGAAGAGAACATATCGGGAATTTTGTTATCATGATTTTCTATTCTTTGAAAATCATAAGATTTTGTGAGTTGCTGAAATGTGCTTCTGGTGGCCAAAGATCCATGTCACTAGAATGATTCCGTAAAATACTTTGCATGGCTAAAATGTGAAATTTTGTGGGAGTTTTCTGGTCATAAAGCAAATTCTTGTCATTTCATGGCAAAGCCTGCTGCAAAACATGAACATCTGTAAAGGTTGTTTAATCTACCCTGCCTAATCACTTTCAAAGGGCCATAAACTAAGATCAATTGTTCTGTCAGCTCTGGTATCTTTTGTCGGCTATCGGGAAGTCTCTTGTGGTCAAAGGAAGGGGGCGTTAAGGAAGAAAATGAGTTCGAGAGGATGAAATGGATGGTGTTTTGCAAATTAAATATTGTCAAGCGTAATGCAAGAAGCTGTTTCTAAACACTTTGGGAAAATGTACAGTGCTGTATTTGAATATCTATGAGGGGATTTTCCTGAGTCTGTGCCTAGGTGCAGAGGACAAACTGAGCACAACAAGTCGAAGAAAATCAGATGAGTCAGAGTACACACCTTTAGGGGTATCTGCTCAATCTTCCTTCCTTCCACCCTAACTACTTACCTACCTACCTACCTATCTACCTACATAACTACCAACCTATCTACCTATCTACCTGCCTACATACCTACCTACCTACCTATCTACCTACCCACCGATTCTTTTAGAAGAAAGATTTATTCCAAATGATGCCAGTACACAATGGCCACTTTGTTTTGATGCAAAGGGTCCTCCAGGATCCCTGCCATAACTCCAGTAGAAGTTCAGTGGAAGCCACTGGAAAAGGGCACAAAATCAGTTACACTGGGGTTCCTGCTGGTTCTGGGATTCTCCAACTGGACACATATAGGGTTGCAAGGACCAAAGGGGAGATGGCAGGTGTTTCAATGCAGTTTGCAGCTGTATTAATCAGGACGATGACACACAAAGTGCACTCCACCCAATATGACCTAAACCCACTTGTATTTCTAAATTTGGATCTTTAACATGGTCCATTCCTGGCATCACCAAGGGCAGAATTTTGGGCCAAAATCCAACCCTTCTGCGGGCTTCTTTGCACTCAGCAGTGGTAATGGCAGGACTTTAATTGTTGCTTTGGCATCTTCAGGAGACAAGGGACAGAAAGATTATAAGAAAACAGTGTACAGTGTAAAGTATTGGAATTTCACAAGTAGTTTACCTGGATGCTAAACCTAAGATTATGAGCATGGCATCAAGAACTGAGCTGACTCCTAAAGAAAGCACAATGAGGTGATCTCCAGGCTATCTCTTCCTGTTTGCTCTGATATCTGAGTTGGCTCACTCTCCCCTCTGGTGAAATGTACATGGAAGTGACATTATTAGAGGAAGAAAGTGGAAGAATTGAGGAAAAGTTATTTCGCAGACATAATTTTAAAATAAATGGTATTTGTGGCTCATGCCTATCGTTATACTGTCTTTGATAAAGTAAATAAAAGAAAGAGAGAAAAGTAGGACCATTCCAAGTTAAATATTATACTGGCACTGTTGACTATATAGACATGCTAAAGTCCATTTGTTTAAAAAAATAGTAATAGACCTAGGGAGTGACCAGTGCAAGGCTGTCTGGTCTTTTTTGATCCCATTTCTGACCTTTTTCGCTTTATCTAACTTAAATCAGCAACAGGGTGTTAATTATGGGGTAAATAAGCAGTTACTTCCTAAAGCAAATCAGCGAGAATTGGGTTTGTTTTGGAGGTCTCAGAGATCACAGTCCTGGGTTTCTTCAGGTTTCAGTTTACCAGGCTGAAGACACTTAAAAACATTTAAAATGAGGAGCTGGGGAGTGATCATCTTACAGCTGACCTGCGAGATTCCCTCTCATCCACTGAGCACAGTTTATGTAATCAGCCTCACACAGATAAAACTCTGACAAGTTAACTCTGCCACATTTCTAATCAAAAAGTGCCTTTTGTTGACCTTATCACAACCAGAATGTCATTCCGTACTTTAGCTGATAGCAGTTTTTAAGCAATTTACTTGCAGAAACCTGCACTAACATCAACTGATTTTCACCTTTTCACAACTGAAAGGTGACACTCATTAGCAATCTAATAAACTGTTCGATATCTATGTAGCAATTTTGTTAGAATGAAAAACCTATGAAAACGCATGAATGAAATCTAAATGAGCAGGAAAAGGAGCCAGTCTAAAGCACTGGATGGCAAATTCGCTTGAAACTGTTTATCTATTGTTGAAGTTTCTCATTTAATTAAACCATTTATAGTATATGGATTTGGTTTAAGAACTATGCATCTTAAGGTATAAAAATCTGCTTTAACAGAAAACTGTAAGAATGATAATGTATTGGCTGCTAAGCAATTTCTGCAACTGCAGATTCATGTCAAGAGGCTTGGATTTTGAATTTATTATAGTTTTACTAATTCTTAAGATGCTGCTTTGATAAGCATCATTAAACCATGTCACAAGCTTAAGTATTTGAATGTATTCTGCCCCATTCAATTTTTACTTAAAGCATGTGTATCTTCAAGATCCTTTGAGGTCAGTGCAATTGGTTTATTTTTTATGTTATCCACTTTTTACAGAGTGTGGAGGCTTTAAGTCGTGACAAAGTGTGATGGATTTGCATGTCCATGACTTTGGTTCATTAACAGCCTGTTAGTTCTGTACCTGAGTTTTATCATTCAAAGAACAACACAGTTGTAAAAAATAAAGCCCTACTCTTTGATTTAAAGGTACATGTGCAACAGGATTTAAAGGGATATCAATTATTTTCTTGATTGTGAACAAAGACAGCAAATGTCCAGAAAACTGCAAGTCTGCTTTGTTCTCCTCAGCAATGGCAGGCTGGTAGAAACTAAACATTGTAATCTATAGCAAGAAGTTTGTGTTTAATAATTGTGTTCAAAATCTTCATTTTTTTTTAAATGACACCTGAATAAGAACTTCAACACAAAGCAACTTTAAGACAAACTATCATACACCTTTAATAAATATAAGTCTTGAACTCAAAAATACTTCAGGCAAATCTCTATTATTCTTTCCTAAGCTTTTGGGTTTTGAAATTATATATTTGACGTTAAATTAAACAATCACAATTTTGCTTGCATGAAATCTACTTTATTAGGAGCCATAAATATTATAATAACACTGGGGAATAATTAATCATTCAATTACTACCACGACAAAATTAAGTGATGCTGAGTCAAGGACTATAGCCAAAGTGAAATAAAAACTAGACCCAATTGCCTCTCCCCCGTACTATTTAGGGAAAATGCATGTTCCAGCAAAATCTCCAAATCCACGGAGATTAATTCCTGGAAGAAAACCAAAGCAATAAAATTGGTTCCATATAAAGGTCTTAACCTTTGAATCTACCTGTACTTCAGTCTCTTCAAAATATTTTAGTATAGATGCTCTCTAATGTGGAACCAGACTAAAAGAGAAATGAATTATGAAGAGCCGTGGGATGTGATTTATATTTCACCAGTGGGCTGACCCAACAACTCACAAGCAATAAATTTGATTCAGAGCGTTACAGAGCAGTAACACAACAAAGCTGAAGTGGTGTGCGAATGGTTATCTGATCGCTGAAAAGTGCCACTGGCTTTGAAATCAAATTGTATAACTTATGTATGTATAACTTATTGAAATGCAAGGATTACAACAATGTACCAGAAGTTATTTTAACTTCATTGAATTGTTTTTCCAAAAAAAAAATAGAACTGGCAGAAGTTAGCATTATAAAAGCCATCTTTTGCAGAAAGATGGAAAGATCCATGGAATGAAATTCACAAAACACTGGTTAAAAATCATAGAATCCCACAGAAGGAAAAAAACAACATCTGACTCATAAGTGGCCCTGATCATTATCTATCAGTACAACAAAGCTAGTTCTGATAAACACAGATTACTCAAACCGAACTGATACAGTAAATATCCGGTGGATGGTATCACCCTGAAATTTTCACAGGGTTATTTATGACAGTGTTGCCCACTGCAGCTGGGATTCGTAATGGCTGATACTGTCCATGCTCATCCCATCATAACCCACAAGGTCAGTTCATCAGCATGCCCTTGGGTGGTTCATTATCACGAATCCTATTTAACATGGAAATATTCGGAAAACTGGACCATTAGCCGCGCAGCCTTTGGAGAGAAATGGCTGCAGTTTGCAGCAGCTGCCGGGTTGGAATAGTGGGAGGGGGGCAAGGGGTAGGGGCGGCACTGAGTATAACTTTCCTACCCCCACCACTGCAGACTTCTGTGCACGAAACTAACACAAGTGTTTTCTCCTCCGCTTTGTAGGTCAGTAGAGTGACTTTAGGCACCAGAAATATCAAAAAAACAGCAAGGAATTTCAGGATATGTATTTGTTTACAGTGAAAAAAATATTTTTAATGCTCGTATTTTCTAACCTTACACCATCTTAATCCTACTTTTATCAATGTCATCCCATAGTTAGCATACTCAGTGTACTGATGGATATAAAGAAAAGGAATTAGCTGTAGAAAATTAGTTTAGAATTTGTTCAGGGGGTAGTTGGGGGTCAGGGTGTAGCTAGGGGTCACTTCAGTGATCTCCTGAGATCGGGAAGGGTGAGTACCGTGTTGGCATGGATCACTTTGCAGAGCAGTTAAGAGGTGCCCATTCCCCACCGTGGACCTCCGAGGTGTTAGAGTTTGAGTGGCAAATGTCAATGAAGCAACATCTGGCCAAAGGGGTGAGCCCTGGCTGCTTGGACTGAGTGCCTAGTGGCTCCAGGGTCATGAATCAGCTGAGCCCTGCGAGGTATTCCGCAGGTGGGGTTGGCCAGGCTGCAATGGGGCTGCAGGTAGAGAGTGGACTCATCAATGCTTCTCTGTCCTTTCAGGAGAAAACATCCCAAAATAATGCAGAGAGGTCACGGACTGGCGGGGGATCCCCACATCTCCTAATCCTGAATTGATACAAGCAGGAGGCCCTGGAGCTGAAGAGGTGCCATGTACCTCGGTCAAGCAGCCGCGGTGAGGTTGGGGTGCCAGAGGAAGGTAAGGGTGCAGTGCACTGAGGTGAGAATGTGGCTTTTTGCAACCATTGCAGTGTAGTCTGTATATTGATGTGAGCCTCAAACCTGGAACGCTCATTGATAATGGAAAGACGAGGGCACCATGATGCATATCTCTGTCTCATCAGGTGCCAGACATGCACACTGACAGTCTAATGACTTAAACTAATGACATGTCCTTCTTTTCCCTTTTAGGCTCACCAGCAGCCCCTCGTTGTGAGGACCCTGAAGGCCCACCCCTGACCCCTGAGGACCAGCAAGTTGAGCACACACCAGCATCACACCCTCTCTGTCAAGCAGTCACCAGCACAGATACCAGCACCTCGATGGGTATATGTCTAATATCTGGGTGGACATTGGTGAGGGCACTTCACACTCGCTTGAGCTGCAGGCGGAGGCAGGGAGTGCCCAGGGCACCTGCAGTCGGAAGACGGCTGGGGAACAGGACAATGCTCAGTCAATGGCTGATGATGGGCCTCTGGAGTCGTCCATGAGGCAGAAGCTGCTGGATGCCCAGCAGGGTGTGCAGGAGGATCTGGCGGAGATACATGAAGGTATGCATGCCTGTTGGTGTCTGTTGTGGAGGAATCCATGCGGAGCATAAGTACTGTTAAGTACTGTGTTGACATTGATGGCCGAGCGCAATGTCTCCTCCATGGAGAGAGTGGTGATTCTCATGGAGAGGCTCCTCCAGGGACTCAATCAGGGGCTCCTGGGGGTGTGCTCAGACCTGTAATCCTCAGCTGGTCAGTGCCTATGTGGGAGATGGGTTGGGCACCTAGTATCCCAGCTAGGTGCCCGTCCATCAATGGTGAGCAGGGAGGTACAAAGTAACGTCCCATTGGCACACGAGCTGCCTGTCGTCTCTGCGGGCTCCTCTCAGGGTGCTCCAGATGACGGCAACAGCTCCTCCGCCCCTTTGCCAGTGACCTTGGCATCTGATGAGGCTGCGGCGACTGGGGAGATGCCAGCTGTGGCACTGGCCTCTTCCTCCCAGTCGGGGCCAGCACAGGCTCCACGGGCCAGAGGACGCCCACCAAGGTCATCAAGGCCAACAGGACAGCAGAGTGAGCAGGCTGTCTCCAATGCCAGTGCCAGTGAGGGGGGAGCACCTAGACGTAGCACCCGCAAGTGAAAATTTAAAGCACCTTAATCACAACACGGCCTGATCATGGGTGATATTTGTTTCCCCCATTTTTCTGGGGTTTTTTTAATGGTGTGATGTAAAACTCCGGTGAGTGTTGTTTTCTGCTGTGTTTGTCGTTCAGAAGTAAATGAATTTTTCTTTTGTAACTGGCCTCTGGATGCTTCATTTACTTTGTAAGTGCAGGGTAGGCCATGATGTTATGATGGATGTGTGACTCCTTAAACTTTATTGCAAAGGCACATAGCGTATGTTGTTGACCAAGGAACTGGTCCTGTCAGGGTTCAAGTATGGAGTCTGCAGCCCTGGCATGTGGTGGTGGTTATTATTTGGTAGTCTAGCTGAAGGAGTATTGGATCAAAGCTTCCCGGGTGTCCCTGCCTCCCTGGAGGTTACCCAGGTCAGTGTCTATTTCCTCAGCGTTCTCCTGAGTGTGCTCATCCTCAGACTCACTACTGGACTCATCGTCCATTGCCTGTGTGGCTGCGTCAAGATCTTCTTCCTCCACTGTGTCCCCCCTTTCCAGCGCCAGATTGTGGAGAGTGCAGCATGCAACCACTATCAGTGACACACGATCTGGGGGTATTGCAGTGCGTCCCCTGAATGGTCCAGGCATTGGAAGAGCATCTTGAGAAGACTGATGGCTCTCTCCACCACAGCCCTTGTGGAGGCGTGGCCCCTATTGTACCACTGCTCAGCTTCTGTTCTTGGATGGCGGAGAGGCGTCATGAGCCACATTCTGAGGGGATAGCCCTTGTCACCCAGCAGCCATCCATCCAGCCGGGCTGGAGCACTGAAGAGCCCCGGCACCTGGGAATGTCTGAGGACGTAGGCATCGTGGGAGCTGCCTGGGTACTTTGCACAGACTTGTAGAATCAGCATCCTGTGATCACACACTATCTACACGTTCATGGAGTGGAATCCCTTCCTGTTGATGAAGGCACCGGGCTCACCTGCTGGCGCCTTGATGGCCACATGTGTACAGTCTATAGCACCCTGGACACGGGGGAAGCCAGCAATGGCCGCGAAGCCTCTGGCTCGCTGTGTCTGGCTGGCCTCGTCCTTATGGTAATGAATGAAAGTCAATGCATGCCTGAACAGAGTGTCTGTAACCAGTTTGACACAAATATGGACAGCTAATTGGGAGACTCCACACAGATCCCCCACTGAGCCCTGGAAAGAGCCAGAGGCATAGACATTTAGGGCCACCCTGACCTTCAGCGCCACTGGCATGGGGTCTCCACCCACACAGTCAGAGCTGATCTCAGGGCCGGTCCTCTGACAGATGGAGGTCACTGTCTCCCTTGAGAGATGGAGCCTCCTTTGGCACTGCACCTCGGGCTTAGCGAGGTAGCTGCCTCGCCGCCTGTAAACCCTGGCAGCAGGATAGTGGCGTCTTCTGCGGCCCCTTCCACATTGGTCTTCCGTTGGCCTTACGCGCCTTGTGCCTGCCCCTCTCCTCCCACAGGTCGCCCGCCTGGAAGCTTTATAGGGACACCTGGCCTCCTCCCCCTTCTGGCCCTCTCTTCCTCCTCAGAGGAGGTGCCTCCATTGGAGGTCACAGTCCCCATTCCCAGGGTAAGGAAAGGCTGTCTGATACCTGGAAGGCCCCACACGGTGTGAATCCTGCGGGGGCCTGGAAGACAACACCGAGTCCTGAACTGAAGCCTCTAAATGCTCTGAATGCAGCTCTGAAGCGAAATGGAGCTGTCCTGTTCACAGGAACAAGCAGCAGCAAGTGATATCCAAAACTACTCACTATTCACTTTCTGAAGCCCACTGACCCCTCTTATCCTGCCCGTGGATGAGGTTTTGTAAATTGTGGCCTGCCCTCCTGCCCATTTTGCCCGTGCGACGGCCTGAAAATCGCACGGGCTTCGTAAACTCGGAGTCAATCGGTCCTTCAAGGGCCTTAACTGGCCACTTAATTAATGGCGAATGTGCCTCCATCTTCATTGCACGCCCGCTTACTGAAATATCGCAAGAGTGCTCGTCGACGTTGGCATGCTCGGCCAATGTCAACGCGCTTTATTTCACGCTCGGGCGTGTCGGGCGCGTGCCTGCACGCCAAGGGTAAAATTCTGCCCAGAGATTTGGAGGATTCCAGATGCAGGGGACTTGTACGTCAAAAGTCTAAACTTCCTGGGCAATTCTGGCACAGTGAATGCATGGGGACTTCTGAGGGGTCCTTCAGTGCATCTTGCAGGTAAAACCAACTGGAGAACAGAAGTTCTGGTCTTCAGCCTCTTACACTTCAAACGTAAGTTTGAGGAACAGCACATTATCTTTCAGTTAGTCACTTTACAACCTTCCAGAGTCAACACTGAGCTTAACAATTTCAGATCATAACCTTTGCTCCCATTTTTTTCAGACAGCACCTGCTGGTAATGATTCTGTTGTTGCCATTTACACCTCCTCTAGACTTTCTCTACTTATTACTTTTTTGTCCCATCACTCTATTTGCCTTGCATAACCATTCCTTTTGTCATTTAACTTTCATCTTTATCACAGGGCATTCCCTTTTGTTCTTTCCTCCCCTCCCCCATCTCCCTGCCTCGAAGCCTCTTTAAAACCTATTACATCTCTAAGTTTATCCAGTTTTAGTGAAAAGTTATTGATCCGAAACGAAAAACTCTGTTTCTCTTTACACATGCTGCCTGATGTGCTGAGTTTTCCTTCATTTTCTGTTTTTTTTTAATCTTAGAAATAAACGTCACTGTATAAGTTGAGGTAAAGTGAAGGGCTTAGAACCACACAACACCCAGCATCAAACTGCTGATTTTGCAACCTTGCTTAAGAAGGTTGGTAAGACAAATGGAGAAACTACATCAATGCAGTGGCAGCCTAAGGTTGGAATTATGACACGTTATCAGGACACAGCAGAGGGAGCTTTAACTCTATATCTGACCAATGTTTTTTTTCTGCCATATGAGATTGTTACATGAATGTTGATTGCCAGAAATGTTCTTTTTTTCAAATAATGCCTTTCCGATCATTGTTGAATGCGAAAAGCAGTGTGGAAGCAATGTTTGATGGTGCCTGTGAAGCACCAAAATCAGCAACTTCTAAATTCTATGGGCTTGGGTTGGAGGGATCGGGGTGGGGTCTCATCCTGATCAACCATTGTAACTTTAGCAGAAGATTGGCATAAACCATGTTTATCCAAGGAACTGGGGTGTCCAGCAATTTTCACTGAAGTTGTAGTGGCCAATTAGGAAAATTGCCAAGGGAATCACTCGTGCAAATATCAAGACGGGGGTTGCAAAATATGACAAATTTTAAGGTGGAAAAATGATTTGTATCATGGGAGCATGGAATCCACATAGTTTACAGTGACGCAAATCTGCTCAAATTCAGCTTTATACATTTTTTAAAAAATTCTCTCAGTGAATTAACACTCGGGATGGGCAATAAATGCTGGCCCAGCCGGCGAAGCTCACATCCCATGAATGAATAAAAAAAGAAAGAGTTCAGGCAATAATTCAGTTTAAGGACTGGTGACATTCACAGATTGCTTAAGTTTTAATTCTCATTGTTTACCGCAGTTGTTTGATCGAGTCACTGCCTATAACTCATTTCCAGCCATCTAGTGTCCTGCATTCATTTCCGAGCTGAGTCTATGAAATACAATGTTTTGGAGAGTATTAAAATTTATGAGCAACTTTAAGAAACAAAATGGTTACAGCTATCAGTTTGGCTTTAAAATTAGACTGCATGGGTATTAACGGATAAATGCTTATTATGTTCATACGATATTTCATGGCTGATTGTTTTAGTGGAAGCATTGAAACATTGAAATGAATTTCATATCGGCTAGCGAACTATTGGTGTATTAGGCTTTGCACAAGACCATGTTCAAATCTAATTAAAATTAGGTTTAATTCCTCTTGTTTAATTTGATTGATTTACCTAAAGTGGCACAACAATATCAAAAACTCATTAAGCACATAAAAAAACTGAAATGAAAGTTAAATCCTTGTGCCGTCGGTATAATTAAGCTGATAATGATTTCAAAAGACAAATTTATTTTTATCCATTTTTATTTTATTTTCACGCAGTTTGATACAGCTGCTGCTATCAAGCCTCTATAGAATTTACAGATTAATTGCTGCTATCTAATCTTTGATACACGTCTTGCAGATTTATCTGCACATCACAGGTCATTAATTTACCCTCCTGCCTCAACATTCCATATTTGGCATTGCCATTTCCCCACTGAGCTGTTATTTCTGACTATGTTAACAGTAATTAAATCATTACACAGGGCATAAAGCTTTTAGATCCTTTACACACAAAACCAACCAACGGGGCTAGAGGCCACGGATAGCCCTGCAGGGATTGTCCCATAAATCCTGCCATAAATTTGTGTTTTCAGTAAACATCGGCTTAAATTCAGGCAATAAATTCCTTTCATCAATTTGTAATCAAGCTATTTTCAATTTACATTCTTTTCTGTCGAGAGGTCTACGGTGCCGCTTGGCAGAGCTTATGAACCCCAAAGGCAATCACTTGCAAGTAGTTAAAGCATTTAAAAAAAAAATACTCCTTGGAGCGAAGAACGCAAGGAAAACTTTCCATTGCAAAAAGTTGCCACAGCGTGAGGTGTGTGTATATTTTAGGGCACAGGGGCACTTTGAAACATTGGGCACAAACATTTTAGACTGTATATGATTTTGTTGGTTGATGCCTGCCCCATCTGAAAAAGATCATCTGGGGAAGTCCTCGGAAGTGCTTCCGCTCCACCAATGTTACTTCGTTAGCAGTGTAATTGGAACCCTGAAGTTCCTGCTGCATTTGCAGCAGAACAGAGTAGCTGAGGAATTTTTTCCCAGCCTTCTAGTTTCTTTTGAAGCTTCAAAGACTGGTGTTATTTTCCAACTGTTGTCACCATGGTTGTCAAGCTAGCTCACCAAGTCAATGTTAAATCATTGTTATATGTTTGCTAAACTTGAATTGTTGCTTTCCCCATTTGAGTACAGATGTGAATACTTTTAATTTTAATGTTTGCCTGGAATGGAATTCTATCTCAAGATGCATTAAAGGTCGTTTCCTACAACCACTCTTAGTTTTTCCAAAAAGGAGGATTACGAATAGCTCTTGAAGAGTATAAACTCAGTATAAAGGCACGTGGAGCTGCTTCTAATCTTCCATTGGCAGACACTGTTCCTTTCCCTGCTCATGTTTTCAGTTGTCGGCAGTGACATTTTTGTTTAATTCTTGCCCTGCCTAATACCTCCTCAAGTCTGTATTTTGCATGTAAACGTTTGTTAAGTATGTGTGAGAGTGGCAGCAAAGTAAAACTGCTGAATTACTCTTGTTAGTCTGAATTGGCTTTTTGTCCTGACTTCTATTACACTTAGTCGCTTGTTACCATTAGATTTCCTTAACCCAGTACAAATTATGATATGGCCAAGTGGGTCGACTGGCTCCCCTGATTTTCCTCCCGTTATCACGTGGAATCACTTTGCATTTTTGCATCTGACAGCAGAATGTTTTAACATTTTTAGGCCACAAATTGGTGGGAAGGATGTAGAGGAACAAATTTGCAAAGGAAGCTACAGAGAAATGCAAGGATTATAGAGTGGTTAAAATGGGGGACATAAGGCCTGAACTTTTCCCGCGTCGGGTGGGCTCGGCGGGATTGGGTGGGGGCGGTTCCGCCCGTGATTGGCTCCACACCGCCATTTTATGTGGGCGAACCAATCAATGCCCGCCCAGCGTAATATGCGAGCGGTAGTGCTCAGAGCTACCTGTGTGGATGGGGGGAGGATGGAGAGTCGGGGTCAGCGCTGTTTCCCGCACGCACGCGAAAGAGCACTTCCTTAAAAAATATTTTTACAGACATTAAAAATTTAATGAAACATGTCCCCTCATGTCCCCTGTGTCACATGAGATGGAACATGTTTTTATTTTTCATTTAAACTTTCTATTTAAGTAGTAAAAGCTTTAGGAAACCTCATCCCGCTCGCGGATGAGGTTTCCTAAAAAAACATGAAGGCCGCTTGGCCTTTTCGCCCAACGCCAACCGTAAGGTTGGACGGGCAGCGTAAACTTTACATTAATTACTTTGTTAATGGCCTTAATAGGCCTATCAATTATCAGCGGGCATGCAGCCGACTCCGGCATGTGCCTGCCGAATGAAACATCGCGATGACGTCGGGACGCACACGCTACGTCATTGCCAGTTATTTTACGCACCGGCGAGTCGGGCCTGTCCCTGCATGCCGCCTGAAAAATCCTGGCCTAAGTATCTGAATATAGACTGGGATAGTAGTAGTGTAAAGGGTAGAGAAGGCAGAGCAGAGCAAGAGTTCCTAGATTTTGTTATGAGAATTTTCTGAAGTATGTTTCTAATCTAACATTTCCACCAATTCCAGTGTTATGTCACCACCAAACACATCTTCATTTCCCCTTTCAGCATTCTGAAGGGATCACTCCTGCTGTGATACTCTGATCCAGCCTTCAAACGCTCCAACATCCTGTCCCCTCCCCAAGGCAACTTTCCATGCAAACACCTGCCCTTTTCCCTCCTCTCTCCTCATCATCCAAGGTCCCAACTCTCCTTCCAAGTGATTTATGTGTACTTCTTTCAATTTAGTCTACCATATTCGCTGCTCACAATGTGGTCTTGACTCCACTGGGAAGACCAAACGCAGATCGGGTGACCACTTTGTGGAACACCTCCATTCAGTCTGCAAGCATGACCCTGACCTTCCAGTTCTGTCATTTTAATTTTACATCTTTCTCTCATGCTGACTTCTCTGCCCTTGGCCTGCTGCACTCTTCCAGTGATGCTCAACATAAGCTGGAGGAACAGTGCCTCATTTTTCAATTAGGCATTTTACAGCCTTCCGCACTCAGCACTGAGTTCAAATGGCCCCGCTGAATTCAGGTTTACATCATGTGTGAGTCATGCCCCACTCCCTTTCCCCTACTGGCGAAAAGGAGAACTGTCAGAAATGGGGACAGAACTTTTGAATCTGGGACCCACCTGCCATTTTTCAAGGTCCACGGAGTCTCCATGACTCCGTGAAAATCTGGCCCAAAAATTAGCAGACAAATCCGTAACTGAACAATTAGCTGCATTTAAAGAAGAGCTTGTTTGGGCACAGTTGAAGTATATTCCCACGAAGGGGATCGGTAGGACAAACTAATCCAGAGGTCACTGAATGACAAAAGAGATAAAGATGAAGCAGAAAAAGCGTGATTATGACAGATGTCAGGTGGATAATACTATTGAGACCCAGGCTGAATAAAGAAGGTTCTGAGTGGATTTGTAAAAGCAAATAAGAGAAGCAGAGAGAGAGAGAGACAGAGTATGAGAAGAGACTGGCAGTCAACATAAAAAAGGGAATCCAAAAGTCTTCTTTGGATATATAAATTGTAAAAGCAGTGTAAAAGGAGGAGTGGGGCCAATTAGGGACCATAAATGGGATTTATGCATGAAGGCAAGGCTGAGATATTAAATGAATATTTTGTACCGATGAAGAAGATGCAGCCTAGGTCATGGTGAAAGACAGATAGGTCAGACAATTGAAGGGTTTAACATTGATAAGGGGGAGGCATTGGGTAGGTTGTCTGTATTTAAAGTTGATAAAGCACCAGGATTGGATGAGATGTATCCAAGTATACCGAAAAAAGCGAGAACGGAAATTGCAGAGGCGCTGACCATAATTTTCCAGTCTTTCTTAGACTCGGGTGGTGCCAGAGGATGGGAGAATTGCAAATGTAACACCCTTGTTCAAAAAAAGGGTGTAAGGTAAGCCTAGCAACTACAGACCAGTCAGTTTAACCTTGGTCGTGGAGAAGCTTCTAGAAATGATAATTATGTGTTAATAGTTGGTTGATCATTTTGTTAAAGAATCACAGGTGATGGGCATTGTTTTGAGAACACATATAAAGAGAGTCAGCTGGAACACTGGGTCACTAGTTAGGAGGCAGAGATCTGTAATGCTGCATCCTACAAATACCAACAAGGAAAAGATTTATATCTTGTTTCATTCTTCACCAACTGTCTTGAAAAATTCTTTTGAGTTATCAACAGTCACAGATTGCAACTCTTTTGAGTACAATCACAGTTCTTGGTTTCTGGGAGTGGGACACGAACCCACAACCCTCTGATTCAAAGGCGAGGGTGCTATGAACTGAGCCACACCTGACACCTCCACCATCTGTCTTGAAACTCTGTCGAGTTATCAACAGTCACAGATTGCAACTCTTTCGAGTACAATCACAGTTCTTGGTTTCCAGGAGTGGGACATGAACCCACAACCCTCTGATTCAAAGGCAAGGGTGCTATGAACTGAGCCACAGCTGACACCTCCACCATCTGTCTTGAACCCACTTAGTATTTGGGACGACATGAATAGCCACTTGGGCAAATGTGGGTTAATTAAGGAAAGCAAGCCAATCATATTTAACAAAATTGCTTGAGTTGTTTGATACTGTAACAGAGAGGGTCAATGAGGGTAATGTTGTTGATATGGTGTACATGAACTTTCAAAAGGCATTTGAGAAAGTGCTGCACAACAGGCTGGTTTGAAAAGTTAGAACTCATGGAATAAAAGGGACAGTAGCAACATGGATGCAAAATTGGCCAAGTGGCTGGAAGCAAAAAGTTGTTTTGCTGACTGGAGGAAGGTTTATAGTGGAGTTCCCCATGGATTGGTGATAGGACCCACTGCTTTTCCTGATATATATCAATGACTTAGATCTTGGTGCACAGGGCACAATTTTAAAATAAGAAACTTGGAAATATTGTGAACCATGAGGAACTTCAAAAGGACAAAGACAGGTTGGTAGGATGGGCAGACAAGTGGCAAGTAGCATCTAATGCAGAGAAGTGTGAAGTGATTCATTTTGGTAAGAAGAGCTCAGAGAGGAAATATAAAATAAAGGGTAGAATTCTAAAAGAGGTACAGGAGCAGAGGGGCCTGGGTGTGCATGAACATAAACCATTGAAGGCAACAGGACAGGTTGAAAACAGGGATAATAAGGCTTGTGGCATCCTGAGCTTTATCAATAGGGGCATAGAGTACAAAAGCAAGGACATTATGTTAAATCTATATAAAACACTGGTTCGGCCTCAACTGGAGTATTGTGTCAAGTTTTGGGCATTACATTTTAGGAAGGACATGAAGACAGTAGAAACAGTTCAGAAAAGAGTCATGAGAATGGCTTCAGGGTTGAGGAACTTCAGTTTTGTAGAAAGATTGGAGAAGTTGGGACTGTTCTACTTGGAGAAGGTTGAGGGGAGATTTGAATGAGGTATTCAAAATCATGAGTGGTCTGGACAGAGTAGATAGGGAGAAACCTTTCCTATTGGTGGAAGGTTTGACAACCAGAGGGCACTAATTTAAGGTAATTGACAAAACAATCAATGGCAACACGAGGATAAACTTTTTCATGTAGCGAGTCGTTAGGATCTGGATGCTCTACATGAGATTGTGATGGAGGCAGGATCAATTGAGGCTCTTAAAAGAGAATTTGATCATTAACTGAAAATGATCAATTTTTAGGGCTATGTGGAAAAGATGTGAGAGTGGCATTGGGTGAATTGTCCCTTCAGAAGGTCAGGACAGACACGGCCGACCCAAGGACCTCCTTCTGTGTTGCAAACTTCTACATTTTCATCAAACCTGTGTATGGTTGAGCTCCATGGATGACCATTAACGTGATATGCATGCTAAATGAATAATACCTTCATTGGGTGTGTTAATTATGGCTTTATGTAATGTGCAGTATACCTTTAAAAAAGATGTCATAAAGGAAGACCACATGACCTCCTGTAACCAATAGAGGAGTAGCGCGGGCTACCTCGGTAGGCTGTAGTCTGCAGTGAGCAGCAGATGTATGGAGATAGGGTTCGATGTAGAAGCACACATGTGTAGCTGCTGAGCACCTTGTAAATAAACAGAATGCGTTCCACCTAAGAAGTGACTGCTGATCAACTCTTATCTATAGTGCCAACTCGGCTACCCACAACAAGGGTGCAAATGGGATTCACAAGCTTCAACAAACTGGCGACTAGGATAAAGCGAGGGTAAAACAGGGATAAAGCGAAGACTCGACAAACTTGCGATGAGGACACAACAAACCGGCGAAAAGGAAAAAGCGAGGATAGAAGGAAAATACAATGAACTAGCGTTGATAGTAAAATCACTTAATGGAAGAAATTGAGAGAAACAAAGTCGGGCTGTACCTCGCACAGTGATTGTATGTAGAATTTCCATCCCAATCGTCGAAGTAATTCCCTCACAGAATGCTGCAATTCAGAAGAATTGATCCTTTCGATACAGCCATGGATGATTGGTCTCATTATGTTGAACGCCTCACGTTCTATTTCCAAGCGGGGAAAGAAAAGAGGTGGCGATCCCTTCATCTACATGTGGGAATAAAGTCTAAGGCTCGATTCGAAGTTTGATTGCACCCAGATTCGAAAAATTTTGATGAATTGGTGGACCTCGTGAAGGGTCATTATCAACCCAAAACCCTCGTTAACCATGCAATGTTTAAAGTTTAATTCAAGGAATAGAACCCCGGGGGGAGACAGTTGCTTGTTATGTGATAAGTTTGAAACAGTTAACAGAACATTGCGATTTTGGTACATCTTTAAGCAACATTCTCAGAGATCGTTTAGTGTGCGGTGTGTATGAGGACACGATTCAGAAGAGATTACTGTCTGAAACAAATTTGGATTTTAAGAAGGTGCTAGAGATAGCACTGGTCATGGAAAGTGCAGCAAGGGATTCAAAAGCCATATAAGGAGCGGAAAATGCCACTTTTTTCTCCACATTGGGCGGGTAGCCCCAGCCAAAACGGGCATGAAAATACAAGACTCTGCCAAGAAACGGGAAACAGCCACTGCTTGCAGAAAAATAAAAAGAAATGACTTAATAGCGAAAACAAGCATGGACCTTCTCTTCACATGGTCAATCCATCAACAAATTACAGCTGAAAAGCTGCTGATTAAGGACAAGTTGTGGATATAGAGAGTGGAAAACTGCCTCAAGCTTTTTTTTTGCTATTAAAATAACAAGCATGTCTTTAATGGTGTCGGAGTTGTGCACTGTTTCATAGAACAAACTTGTACAACAATTCATTTAATTGCTGTAACTTTTTATTGTAATAGCTCCTGAGTATGGTGAAGCTCTGTTGTTTCATCAACTTTGATGTAAGTCACATTAATCTTGGCCCATGGATTGATAAATAGCCCATAAAGGACCAATTTTAGAAAGCATTTCCCATCTTTTTTATGTCTCCCAAAACAGTGTTATAAAAGTAATTAGGAATAAACCAACAAGTGACTGTAATTTGTGGAAAGTCATTTTGTATGTCAGTGAAAATTAATGCATTTAACAAGGGTGATGCAATTTCTGGGAAATACCAGAAAAAGTCTTTTTTTTTTAATTAAGCACATTCATGGAAGAACAAAGAATATGTAGGTTAATAAGGCTTAATCTATGATTTTGATTCAAAGACGATCATTATTGTGATGTTTAGCTGTTGATCTGGTAGCTGCTTGGAAACACGTTTATGTCCCAGATTAGGATGTTGATGACTGAGCCTAACATTTGTTATGAAAGAAGAAGGATAAAATAAAAGCCAAAGTGAACCAATTAAGAAAGAACAGTTCTTTCATTTCTCTCCATGAGAGAAAGGCTGAAAGCCTGTAATCCATTTCTCCTCCACACTGAGGGCATTGACCCATATCAAATACTGCAGTTGCTTCCTTAGCCAGTGAGGACTGAACTTCTGGCCCATTAGCCCCTTTCCTGATGCCCTTTTGGCTTATAGTGTGAGGAAAGTCAATCAAGAATTAGCACTGAAGCTGATCCAAAATCCTTCAATCACTGATTTAGCCAATGTCAGAAAAGTTCAGAGAGGATCACTTTCAATTAAAAAGTATAACAACGGGACGAGATTAGAGAAAATACTTAACTGCTCTAAAGACAGCAAGGTCAGGGAACTGACAAGATGAGTCAGTCAAGTCTCAGTGACCCAGGATAAGTACAAAATCACCTCTAAATAGAGATCATTTGGAAGGTTAAAAAGTAGTGACTGATTATTAACATGAGGCTCAGAAGGTAGATGATGGGTGGACAATAATTTTCTACTTATATCAGGATGTTTCTGTCAGTGCACTAGTTCATTTTTTTTTGCTTTGAATTAACATTTGCTATCATGTATCATCTGGTTGTGGCACATAAGGGAAGATTGTGCAAATGGACAATGAAGACATTTTCATGTGCAACACACATTGTTACCTTTAATCAGATCTCAATGCAAGTAGAGTACAGCTTATTCCCTAGTGCAAGAGAAGGAACTAAAGTTATTTACTAATACTTAGCACTTTCTATTTGTTTATACTTTATTTAATTATTTATTTAATTAAATTGTGTCTCTATTTGTGCTACCAAATCATTTAAAGATAATTGTTTTCTGAATAACCGACTTGCAAAACAATTTACCAAATCGTTTAATTTCCTTTAATTGCTCATTGGTTGGTGGGCTAACATAGAATTATTTTGTGCAGCAGTAACTCAGCTTATGGTCACACACTACTATGTGAAAATAGTGCACAGTAGGAAGCATAATTTTTTTAAAAAGTGCACTTACAGACATAATTAAATTCCCAGGAGTTAAAATACAGAAAGTACCATGACAATTATATGAATACAATGCTGTTAGCAAAACATTAATCCTAATTAATATAAATTCTCTTTTTCTAAATGTAAAAATCAAACCAATTCAAAGCTGGAAATATATTAATATTAAATTTTACTCTGTAGCAGATATAAGTAGAGATTTTATGAATGAGCTTTCAGAATGATCTTCACATGTCAGTGGTATGTAGTGGCTGTGGAGTGCATTGGCGTGGTTTCTGTCCATTGAAATGAACAACCTTTAAATGAGTGAACGCAAAATCTTGTGGGCCCTCCAACCTCTGTGTTCAAATTTCTAACATTTGCCCTGTGCCGGAAGACCAAGTTTATCAACTCTACCCTTAGGTGAATTTTAATCTCCTAGGTGCATGCAGCAGGAGGCCCAGTCAATTTTAATGGCAGATCTCAGATCTCTTATATTTCCATGACCAGCTGCCCAGGTGATGAGTGAGCAACCTGGAGTCCACCGGTTGGCACTCGGTTGAGTCACAGGGCAGAATTTTGCCCTTGGCAGGGGTGCTTGGCAGGGGTAGGCGGGGTCGGTCGGGAAGCCGACTGCCGCCCAGGTCGGCACCGCACCGCGATTTTACGCGGGCGAGCCAATTAAGGCCCCCCCAGCGTGGAACGCGAGCGGCAGCGCTGAACGCTGCCTGTGCGGGAAGGGGGGAGGAGGGCGAGTGGGCCTGAGGTACGGAGCTGCCTCAGGAAGGTGAAGCGCTGTTTAAAAAAAACTAATGAAGAATATAAAAATGTCATAAAACGTGCCCCCTCATGACTCTTGCCATGTTGTTAATTCAAGTAGAATTTTTGTTTTGTTTTTACTTGCTTTAGGAAACCTCATCCCGCCCGTAAATGTTTCCTAAAATGTGCAACAGGCCGCTTGGTGTTTAGGCCTGCCCACCAACTTTAAGGTTGGACGGGCAACGTAAATTTGAATTTAATGACTTTTTAATGGCCTTAATGGGCCTTTTAATTGTCAACATATCGCGGGATGCTCGCCCAACATTATCGCGCATCATTTTACGCTTGGCTGGGTCAGGTGGGTGCCCCCCCCCGCCCGCCAAGCTCAATGTTCTGTCCCGTGGTGTCAGTGGTGGTGATGGGGTGTGGGGCAGTTGGGAATGTCCAGGACAGGAGGAAGAAGATAAAAAGAAAGAAAGAAAGCATTTTCAGTTTGCAGATGATACAAAGATAGGTGGAGGGACAGGTAGTATTGAGGAGGCAGGGAGGCTGCAGAAGGATTTGGACAGGTTAGGAGAATGGGCAAAGAAGTGGCAGATGGAATACAACGTGGGGAAGTGTGAGGTCATGCACTTTGGTAGGAAGAATAGAGGCATAGACTATTTTCTAAATGGGGAGAGAATTCAGAAATCTGGAGTGCAAAGGGACTTGGGAGTCCTAGTCCAGGATTCTCTTAAGGTTAACTTGCAGGTTGAGTCGGTAGTTAGGAAGGCAAATGCAATTTTATTTATTTCGAGAGGACTAGAATATAAAAGCAGGGATGTGCTGCTGAGGCTTTATAAGGCTCTAGTCAGACCACATTTAGAATATTGTGAGCAATTTTGGGCCCTGTATCTCAGGAAGGATGTGCTGGCCCTGGAGAGGGTCCAGAGGAGGTTCACGAGAATGATCCCAGGAATGAAAGGCTTAACATATGAGGAACGTCTGAGGACTCTGGGTCTATACTCGATGGAGTTTAGAAGGATGAGGGGGGATCTGATTGAAACTTACAGAATATCGAAAGGCCTGGATAGAGTGGACATGGGGAAGATGTTTCCATTAGTGGGAGAGACTAGGACCCGAGGGCACAGCCTCAGAGTAAAGGGAAGACCTTTTAGAACAGAGATGAGGAGAAACTTCTTTAGCCAAAGAGTGGTGAATCTATGGAATTCATTGCCACAGAGGGCTGTGGAGGCCAGGTCATTGAGTGTATTTAAGACTGAGATAGATAGGTTCTTGATTGGTAAGGGGATCAAAGGTTACGGGGAGAAGGCGGGAGAATGGGGTTGAGAAACTTATCAGCCATGATTGAATGGCGGAGCAGACTCAATGGGCCGAATGACCTAATTTCTGCTCCTATGTCTTCTGGTCATATGATCATTTCTGTACAACTTTTCACAGCCTCAGAATGTCCCAGAGTGCTTTACAGCCAATGAAGCACATAGAAAAGCTTCAGCACTTAACAAAAGTCAGAGCAGCCTGCTTCCGAAAGCACCACAGCTCGTCCAGGTTCAGAAAGCTGAGCTCGTTGTAAGAAGAGAAAAAAAAGATGCAGAAGGTTTAAAAACCTTAGTCGGAGCCAGGAATCCACAGTAACGCCTCCAATGTCGCAGGGAAGGCCCCGAATCATTGATTTAACAAAAAAAAACAAAGAGGTTGGTGCTGCCATCATCACAGCAGCTCAGTGGGAAGGTCCTTTGAAGAAATGGTTCCTGTGGCGCCATCTTTTAAACCTGCACAGCATTTAAAGCTTGATGCACCTCAACTTTAAAGCAACCCCATGGACAACAAATCAACATTACCAGATCAATTTGGACAAATCCAAGGGCCAGGTCAAACACAAGACTGGGGACCTTATTGGAAAGATTCTTTCAGATTCATGATAGCTTCAGGATTAGATAAAAAGTCGGAAGTTGAACTAATGAATACACTACCTTATTCAGTAAGTCCAATAGCTGGCGACATTGTTGTGAGGCAAGGAATAAAAGTAAATTTGATGAAGTTCTAAAATCATTTAGTACATATTTTAATCTAAGAAGCAACAAAATTTTAGAGAGAACTAAAATCAACAAACGTGTCTAACAGCCTGGAGAAGCAGTTGACTCTTTTATAAACAAATTATACAGATTGGCTGAAGGCTGGGACTATGGTGACCTTAAATCAGAACTCACGCGGGACAGAACTGTTGTCAAAGTGACTGACAATGCCCGTTCAGACATGCTACAGGCCACGCAAGATGTAACTTTACCAAGGGCCCTCTAAATGGTTAGACAGCCTGAAGTCTGCCTACAGCACTGATCCATTTTATGTGGCTAAAAGCAAGCCATGGTACAGAGCAACCCCAACTGTCCAGCTAGTAAAGCAACAAAGAAAAGAGACTCCAGGCCAAGGAAGGCAATACCCAAACTGACCACAAGAGCGTGGATGACCGTGTCAGCACAGTGGAGCCAAACAACCTCACAGGCAAGAGCAATATCCAGAAATCCCAGTGCAGTGTTTCCACCTGTGGTGCTTCAGAAAGCTACGCAAAGTTAAGACACCCACATGGGTGGAGGATCCCAAGACAATCTATGAGATGGAGATACCACACCAGGAAGCAAGCCAACCATGCTTCTTGGTTGAGGTAAGGATCCAGTATTCTCTTTTTGGAAAGTGGACATTTCAGTAAACAATCACCTCACCAACTTCTAATTGGCCATGGGAATCAATGTTATAGTCCTCTCAGCTAAGTGGCTGAGAAACATCTGGCTACGGATGACAGACACACCACTCTGTGGGCTTGGCGGAATCTGACTTCTGGTCATAGGCATGTCCTTGAACCACTAAGGTATGGTGACTAGCAGATATTCAAAGACATGTATGCCATCCAAAACCAATCTTTATCTCTCTTGAGCAGAGATGGCTCTGTTGCCCTTAACTTTCTTAAAATGGCAGAAGATGTAAAGACAGCCGCTGTTGTCAACGACACAGAGCTGCACGTTCCAGAGAAGCCCAGCAGTAAAGAGACTCATGAATGGGACTTGAGCTCTGAATTGTCTTCACTCTTCGCAGAGCTGGTTTGTTCAATGTTTTTGCAGGCGCTAGAAGCTCCTCTTCGGTCAGACCAGCCAAACCTTCAGATAATTACCACTGTACCTCGAGTGGAAGACACGCAAGAAAATGACCAGCACCAGAAGAATCAGCCCCAACTCCAGGCTCCAACACTTGCTGTCAGACTACCTGTAAACAACATGGCACAGACACTACAACCTCCAGTCAATACCGAAGTCTGCAAGACAATGTTGGAGCAAGGGACTATGACTCACCAGATTACACCTCAGTGAGACAGAGGGCCACATGGAAGAACAGAGTGTCACAGAATCACACAGTGCAGAAGAGGCCCTTCGGCCCATCGAGTCTGCACCGACACGTGAGAAACACCTGACCTACCTACCTAATCCCATTTACCAGCACTTGGCCCATAGCCTTGAATGTTATGACGTGCCAAGTGCTCATCCAGGTACTTTTAAAGGATGTGAGGCAACCCGCCTCCACCACCCTCCCAGGCAGCGCATTCCAGACCGTCACTACCCTCTGGGTAAAAAAGTTTTTCCTCACATCCCCCTAAACCTCCTACCCCTCAACTTGAACTTGTGTCCCCTTGTGACTGACCCTTCAACTAAGGGGAACAGCTGCTCCCTATCCAACCTGTCCGTGCCCCTCATAATCTTGTACACCTCGATCAGGTCACCCCTCAGTCTTCTCTGCTCCAACAAAAACAACCCAAGTCTATCCAACCTCTCTTCATAACTTAAATGTTTCATCCCAGGCAACATCCTGGTGAATGTCCTCTGCACCCCCTCCAGTGCAATCACATCCTTCCTATAATGTGGTGACCAGAGCTGCACACAGTACTCCAGCTGTGGCCTCACCAAGGTTTTATACAACCCCAACATGACCTCCCTACTTTTGTAATCTACGCCTCGATTGATAAAGGCAAGTGTCCCATATGTCTTTTTCATCACTCCACTAACATGCCCCTCCACCTTCAGAGATCTATGGACACACACGCCAAGGTCCCTTTGTTCCTCAGAACTTCCTGGTATCATGCCATTCATTGCCGGCATGATAAAAGCCAAACTGCAAGATGAGCCCACCGATGAGGAACATCCAAATGTCAGGGAGGGACACATTCAGTTACCACAAAGATTATGGTAGACCACATGGAAAAAGAAAAAAATGGATTTGTATCGCAAATGAACAGAGTGAACACTCTCTCCAGAAAGAATCGGACAAGCCAGTGCTCCCCGAGGAGAGCAGACAGGGAGCTGACAAAAAGAAGTTCAACTCCAAGTAGCAGAAAAGTGTAGCAGAAGAAGAGAACCAGGTGCCAGGAACACAGACTACCAGTCAAACTCCATATCAACAAAGGCTGCTAAAATCAACAGAGCCTACCACTCCTCCAAATGTGACCAGAAGGAGATCTGGAAGAATTGTCAAACCTCCAGACCATCTGAATTTATAAAGCCGGAGACTTGAGGTGGGTAGAAGGAATAGCACAATTGTAACGTAACTATGTTGGATAAAGTCTTGGGGGGAAGGGGTGGAATAAAGGTATCTGGCGTAGCAAGTGTTAATGTGGGACTGGGAATCAGTACTGCCCACAGTGTGATGTAAAGAGACACATGACCTGAGACGAAGGTCATTTAGACTGGACAGAGACCTGTGTAGAAGCAAGCATAGAGTTAATCCATAGCTTGGGCTATACCCTATATATATGTACAGAATAATGTGTTAGCAATAAACACTTAGAGGAGAATTTTTCCCCATGTCGGGTGGGCTGCGTGGGAGTGGGCATGGGTGGGCACAGACCCGATCGCCGCCGGCAATTGGGTCCGCGCTGCCATTTTACGCAGGCGGGCCCAGCGTGTTTCGCGGCTCCCAGGGACGGCGGGAGTGGGCGGGCATTGGCGGATTGGCAATCGCCCAGCGGGTCCAATGGAGACCCAGCGGCCTGTTGAAAGGCCAAGCTGCAGCCACTCCAAGGCTGCTTTACATGGCCAGAGGTCGGGGCCAAGGCACATCGAGGCTAACCATGCAGGAGGGTAGGGCGGGTGGTCACTGTGTGCCCAGACGAGTGCCTTGCTGCCCTCGAGGAGGTGGCAGCAATGGTGGGAGGTGCTCATCCCTCAGGACGGGAGGAGGAGGCCACCCCACTTGACCAAACGTGCCTGGGAGGAGACAGCGGAGCTGTTGAGCTCCCATGACGTGGTGCGGCACACATGGACCCAGTGCTGCAAGCGTTTCAACGACCTGCTGCACACGGGAAGGGTGAGTAGCACGTTGGCATCGTTCACACCACTCATCATGTAACCTTCTCCCCCCCACCCCCGGTGCCCCACCCATGTCTAACTGGCCTGAGTGCAATGAGTCATTGACGGTATGTGTCCTTAGCTGGGCAGCCCAGCAGGTATTCCCCATGTGTTGGTCAGTCTGAGAGGGTGGTGATGAGATGGGTTCTGCACCCACAGCATGTGGTGGACTGAGACCCACATGGTTATGGTGGGGGCAACCCAAGGATCTGCACCCAGGCACAGTGCTCGAGCCCCAGGACATGTCAAAGTCAGGGTGATGACATGGTGGGAGGGGGTCTTCAAGGTGGCATGGCACAGATTGATCTGCTGCCCTCTGCACTCCACGTCATTGTGTCTCCTCACTACGGCAGGTTAAACTGTGTGCTCCCAAGTGTGATGAAGGCAGCACGTGGCCAAGGTAGGGGGTGGGGGGGAACCTGGCATATTTGTGTGAGTGTTTGGCAGCAGCGGGGTAAGGATGCACTGGACCCCTGCAATGGCCAACTGGGCTTGGGGTGGGCTGGCTGCAAGGAGATTCACGGTACATGTGTCACTTATCAATGCTCTTTTCTCATTTCCAGGAGAAGAATTCTCACAACACCTCCGAGCGGGTGAGGACTGGTGATGTGCCAGACCAGGTAGTGCTGCTTAGCTGTTTCGAGCAGGAGGCCCTCCACCTGGTGAGGCGCCATGTGCTCAGGTCCATCGGAGCCGGAGAGGCTGGGGTTCCACGGGTAGGTATGTGTGACCAGCACTCACATCACCAGTAGTCTCCCAACAGCCATGGCAGTGCTGATTGTTGAGTGAGTGACATTACCAACATGGCTTGCCCATTGTGTGTGGAATGATGAGCACATGATGATCTGGGGGACAGGCATGTACATTGACATTGCCCACACGCTAACTGATAGAATATCCTTACTCTTCCTTTCAGCATCAGTGGTGCAGGGCCGGGACCCAGAGCAGCAGGGCCCCCTCTGACACCTGAGGGCCATGAAGTTACACAGTCAGAAGCGTCACACCATCTCTGCCAGGCAGGCACCAGTGCAGATACTGGCACCTCGGTGGGCATCAGATCTTCAGCTAGTGTCCAGGGGCACAGCGGTGAGGGCACTTCACAGTCATTGAAGGAGCTGGCAGAGACAGAGAGTGCCCATGGCGCTGGTTGTCGGAGGACTGCAGGGGCCCAGGCACATGCTCAGTCCATGGCTGATGTTGAGCCTCTGGAATTGTCCAAGATGCAGCCAACCACCTGGTGGAGATATATGAGGCTGTGCTGGGCTCGGTGTCCATGGTGGAGGGGTCTACGTGGACCGTAGCCAATGCATTGAGCCTCATGCATGAGCGCCATACACCCTCCATGGAGAGAGTGGCGACTCTCCTGGAGAGGCAGCTCCAGGAACAGGATCAGGGGCTCCTGGGGTTGCACTCGGACCTGCAATCCCTCACAGTGGCATTGACCTCAGGTGGTCAGTGCCGTGTGGGTGGTGGTTTGGGTAACAGGTATTCTACCTCGGTGCCCATCCATCTACGGTGCACAGGGAGGGCCGACCGGAACTCACGTCGGTGGGTCATCTCTGCGGGCACCTCTCAGAGCGCTCCAGATGAAGCCGGAAGCTCCTCCACCCTCCGCCAGTGACCACGGCACCCAATGAGGCTGCGACGACTGGGGAGATACCAGCTGTGGAACTGGCAGCTCCCTCCCAGGCGGGGCCAGCACAGGCTCCACGGGCCAGAGGACGACCGCCAAGGTCATCGAGGCCAACAGGACAACAGAGTGAGCAGGCTGGCTCAGATGCCAGTGCCAGCGATGGGGCAGCACCAAGACATAGCACCCAAAAACATAAAATTAAGACACCTTAGGGAGACCACGGGTTCATCACTGGTGGGTTTTGTTGGCCCCCCCTACGAGTTCCTTCTGATTGAGTTTGCAGTGCGACACCATTTTATTTGTGTTATTTTAAGAGACTTTTGTGAAAGCATTAAATTAAGATCATCTAACATGGATGGGGGTGTCTCTTTTCTTCGGCAGGTGGATGGATTCCTGAGACGTTATGAGCGATTTGTGTGCCATTGATATTTATTGACTGGGCCCTTCGTCAATGCTCCTTTCCTGACAGGTTTGGCACTAATGTCTCCAGTATGGAGTCTGCAGCCCAGGCTTGTGTTGGAGGTCCATATGCGCTGTGCTAGCTGATGGTTCCTTGGATTAGAGCCTCCTGGGTGTCCTTGCCTCCCTGGAGTATGCCCAGGTCAGCGTCTACCCCCTCAGCATTTCCCTGTGTGTGCTCATCCTTGGACTCACTGCCGGACTCATCGTGTGCAGCCCCAGCCACTGCAACTACATCTTCTTCGTCCACAGCGTCCCCCCTTTCCAGTGCAAGATTGTGGAGAGCGCAGCATGCAACCACTATCACCGAGACACGATCTGGGGGGTACTGGGGTGCGCCCCCTGAATGGTCCAGGCATCGGAAGCGCATCTTGAGAAGACCGATGGTTCTCTCCACCACAGCCCTTGTGGTGCCGTGGCTCCTATTGTACCGCTGCTCAGCTTCTGTTCTTGGATGTCGGAGAGGCGTCATGAGCCACCTTCTGAGGGGATAGCCCTTGTTACCCAGCAGCCATCCATCCAGCCGGGCTGGAGCATTGAAGAGCCCCGGCACCTGGGAGTGTCTGAGGATGTAGGTGTTGTGGGAGCTGCCTGGGTACCTTGCACAGACTTGTAGAATCAGCATCCTGTGATCACACACTATCTGCACGTTCATGGAGTGGAAGCCCTTCCTGTTGACGAAGGCACCGGGCTCACCCGCTGGCGCCTCGATGGCCACATGTGTACAGTCTATAGCACCCTAGATGCAGGGGAAGCCAGCAATGGCCATGAAGCCTCCGGCTCACTGTGTCTGGTTGGCCTGGTCCCAGCGGTAGAGGATGAAGGTCAATGCACGTCTGAACAGAGCGTCTGTGACCTGCTTGACACAATTGCGGACAGGTGATTGGGAGACATCGCAAAGATCACCCACCGAGCCCTGGAGAAAGCCGGAGGCATAGAAGTTGAGGGCAGCTGTGACCTTTAGAGCCGCTGACATAGGGTGTCCGCCCACTCAGTTAGCGGAGATCTCAGGCCCAATCATCTGACAGATAGTGTTGGCTGTCTCCCTTGAGAGACAGAGCCTCCTTCGGCACTGCACCTCAGACATATTGAGGTAGCTGCTTCCCCACCTGTAAACCCTGGCAGCAGGACAGTGACGTCTTCTGCGGCCCCTTCCACATTGGACTACCTCTTGGCCCTGCGCCCCTTGTGCCTGCGCCTCTCCTCCCAAACGTGGCTCCCCTGGAGGCTGAATATGCACTCCTGGCCTCCTCCCCCTTCCAGCCCTCCCTTCCCCCTCAGAGGAGGTGCCTGCAGTGGAGAGTTCAGCTCCCATTCCCAGGCTCAGGGAGGCTTCCTGAAATCTACAGGCCCCAAGACAAATCCTCACTGCAAAGTGCTGACCTGAAGGTTAAGAGTCCAGTCCAAGCAGCTGGTATGTGTTTTGAAGTTTTCCAGCTCACACAGGCAAATATCAGTAACTTCTGTACAGTATCTTTTAAATCTGTAGAATCACGACCCCACTGAACCCTCTTCTCCCGCCCGTGGATGAGGTTTATATAAATTTCTGTTACCCGCCTGCCCGTTGTGCCCGTGCTGAAGATCACACGGGCGCCGCAAAATCCGTGTCAATTGGAGCCTCATGGGCCTTAAATGGCTCGTTAATTAATGGCGGGCGCGCAACAGAGTTTGTCCCGCGCCCGCCCACCGAAATATAGCGACGGCGCACGGTGACGTCGGGACACTCGCCCGAAGTCACCGCGCATCATTTTGTGCTTCGGCGTGCGGGTCTCGCCCCCGCATGCCAATGGGAAAATCCTGCCCTGGATGTTCAACCATACCAGACTCAGAACCTATTCCTGAGGCCCACTGAACAACTGAGCAAGTTGGGTTGCTGTAGGCGACCTGCTTACTCAGTGGTTGAAGTACCAGCAGGGTTCTATATAAGTCATAGGATGCCGATTCTCCTAAATGGACAAGGCTGGCATGTGATTCAGCCTATCACCTCACCTGCTTGAAAAATCGGAGTTGTCAAACTCATCGCAGGCTGGAATGGAGCCCCAAATTGACTCACTCCATTTTAACTCCTGCCCCAGGCAGAAGGAACTAAAATACTTCTGTCATAAAATGTTAGTTTAGTTTGTGTAGGTGACAGTGCGCATAATGATAAGAACATTTTAAAATTTGATGTTATTAAGATTAACGTTGCACAACTAAAATAATCTCAGTGGTTTCATTTAAATTGCGGTCTGCTCTTGCGCAGAGACACCAGATTTAAACCTTTTTGCTTACAACTCCCAGTTCCATATCTATAAGGGTTCATCCGTGTTTGGCTGAAAGATTCTGCTGTGTAGCCTTTATATTTCTAGCATCGTGGTTCTCGCTGTTTCAGCTCCAAAATGGCATCCGTGCTTCACATGCACATTTCTGGTGCTGGCCATGTCAGATGCTATTTTAGCTGGGACTGTGCACCAGAAGTATGCAGAGGAGGCCGATTGTGGCATCAGTCACTGTGGAACACTGATTGGACTAGAATAGTACCATTTTCGGCCTGAACATTCCAGCTAACACCCTCTTATAGCCTTGCATAGCAAAGCTGGCGTTCAGCAGCAGCAAGGACCACCAGCAGTGCGATTTAAAGACATCATCAACCTCTTTCAGATTAGTTACTGTCATACTGCAGTATTATTCAAAAAGAATTAAGAACTATATTGTTATGTGCATGTATACATAAGTATCCAAATGCCAGATCGCTCATTACTGAACTACAGTATGTGAACTGAACTAACAATGTATAATTCCACAGTGCATGGTGAGATCTGACTTGGAACTATAGCGCCATTCCTTCACCAGTACTGGGTCAATATCCTTCGATGTCAGCTCCAGTATCTGTGTAAAATAGTGTGATTATTTCAAACTTTGGGGAACTGAATGACATACCAGTTGCTGATTCATTTCTACCGGCTTTTGATGAATAAATAGAATTGATTTGGATTTTGTATTGCTTCTTAAGGTTGATGAAGCCTACAGGTGTGACCTGTGGTGAAGGCCTGTTCTCAGTTGAAGGATTTTGCTCTGCAGAACTTGCTGCCAGTGATGGGTGCTGCTGTTTCCATCACCAAGGGCCTGCAGCATGACAGGGAGAATAGTAGGGGCGACCCAGAGGAGGACAATTTACTTGAAGAGGGAGAAAAGGGTTCTCAACTGGAGCATTTATCCATCCAAGGTTTTAAGGGAACAATTGTCCTCAACTTCAACTTCAGTGAGGAACAGTAGTTGCGACATCGCTGCTTCATTGAGGAGATGCTCACTGAAATCTGCCGCCCGTTGCAGGCAGACTTGCCGCCACTGAGCAGGGTGAGCATGGCACTGCCAATGACAATAGAGGTGGCAGCAGCCTTGAACCTCCCCACAGCAGGCTTCTTTCAGGCCGGAGCAAGCTAAACCTCCAGCAATTAAAAAAAATTCATTCCTGGGATGTGGGCGTCGCTGGCATGGCCAGCATCTGTTGCCCCACATGGCCTAGAGAAGGTGGTGGCAAGCGTGTTCTTGAGCCGCTACAGTCCATGTGGTGTAGGTATACCCACAGACCTGTTAAGAAGGGATTTCCAGGGTATTGACCCAGTACTGGTGAAGGAACGGCGCTATAGTTCCAAGTCAGGATGTTGTGTGGCTTGGAGGGAAACTTGATGGCGGTGGTGTTCCCATCCTCCTCCTAACCTAGTTCTTCTAGGTAGCAGAAGTCATGGGGTTGGAAGGTGTTGTTGAAGGAGACTTGGTGGATTACTGTAGTGCATCACTTCTGCTGCTGTGCACCAGTGGTGGAGGGGGTGAATGTTTAAGTTGGTGGATGGGATGGTGTTGAGCTTCTTGAGTGTTGCTGGAGCTGCAGACGTCCAGGCAAGTGGACTGTAATCCAACACGCTCCTAATTTGTGCCTTGTAGATGGTGGACAAGCTTTGGGGAGTCAGGAGGTGAGTCACTTGCCACAGAATTCCCAGCCTCTGATCTGCTCTTGTAACCACAGTATTTATATGGCTGATAAGCTTCTGATCAATGATAACCCCCAGGATGTTGATGATGATGAAGCAGTTAGTGATGGTGATGCTGTTGAACATCAAGGAAAGATAGTTAGTTTCTTTCTTTTTGGAGATGGCCATTGCCTGGTGTGGTGCGGATGTTACTTGCCAATTAGCTTTTTCACACACAAAATGGTTAGAGTCTGGAATGTTCTGCCTGAGAGTTTGGTGGAGGCAGGTTCTAGTGAAGCATTCAAACGAGAATTAGACTGTTATCTAAATAGGAAGAATGTGCAGGATTACAAGGGAGAAGGTTGGGAAATAGTACTAGATGAGATGCTCATTCTGTGAGCTGGTGCAGACACAATTGGCTAAATGGTCTCCTTCTGCACCATAACAATTCTGTGAATTATTAGCCCAAATCAGAATATTATCTAGTTCTTGCTGCATTCGGACAGTATCTGAGGAGTCATGAATGGGATTGAACATTGTGCAATCATCAGCGAACATCCCCACTTTTGATCTAATGATGGAGGGAAGATCATTGATGAAGCAGCTGAAGATGGTTGGGCCAAAGACACCATCCTGTAGAACTCCTGCAGCAATGTCCTGGGACTGAGATGATTGGTCTCCAACAACCACAACTATCTTCCTTTGAGATAGTGTTATGACGTAGCAGGTGATGTGTGCCAGGCAGACCAATTCACAAGGGAAACTTGGCCACGCTATCAGAATGGTTTTGCAATTTGTATTTATTATGAGAAGATTTGTGCACTGAATTCAGAAGTAATGAGCCCACTGACGCATTTAGAGATTTTTAAAATTAAAGTAAAACATTAACAAAATATTTCAAGCACATACATAAGATTACAGTTACTTAATACTATGACAAATCCCAAATTCCTAATTAACCTAACTCCCAACTACATACCCTCTTTAAGGCAAAAGTCCAAAATAGATTTAAAATTTAGGCAACCCAGTAAGTTTACTATAGCACCCACATGACAGTCGAATTCCAAAAGATTATAACACAACTTTGCTGGATACAGAAGACTTCTGCAAAAGTGGCTGGAGGCTTTTACCCCATCCCCCCTAAAGGTGTTTTACATGGTCCCCAACATAGCCTTCCATCCTTCTTTATATACGTGCCTCTCTCTTTATTCTGTAAATTCCATTGTTCTATGTGTCATTGGGAAGGTACTTTTCCCATTATATAAAAATCTTTCATGTTGCCAATATGGTCAGTGCCTTTGGGAAAAATAAACATGATGTTTGGCTTGCTTACCTTGTTAGTTGTAAACACCCTATCATCCCTTTGAAACCCAAACAACCCCTCCATTCCTCCACACCCTACATACTGCCCTCATCCATGTTTACTCATTAGCATTTCAAATGCTCTTTACACCCAACTTCTTTTGATAATTTCAACCTTGCTGTCTATCTGACTCCAATTCAATTAAATCACCAGACAGAACCATACACACTCACACTCATAAACCTATTTTGCAATTAACCACAATAATGTTATGAAAAATATGATAGTTTCATGTCATTAGGCATGACTCCAACCAGTAGAGAGATTTCGTCCTGATTCTCATTGAAATCAATTGTGCTAGGATTCCTTAATACCACACTCGGTCAGATGCTGCCTTGATGTCAAAGGCAGTCACTCCTGCCTCTTGGGGGAGACAGTGGCATAGTGGTATTGTCACTGACTAGTATTCCAGAGACCCAGGGTAATGCTCTGGGGACCTGGGTTCAAATCCCATAGCAGATGGTAAAATTTGAATTCATTAAAAGTATGATGACAACCATGAAACCATTGTTGTAAAAAATCTGATTCACTAATCTGCTGACCTTACCTGGTCTGGCCAAATGTGACTCCAGACCCACAGAAATATGTTTGACTTTTAAATGCCCTCTGAACAGGGGCAATTAGGGATGGGCAATAAATGCTGGCCTGGCCAGTGATGCCCACATCCCATGAACAAATAAAAAAAACCTCACCTCAGGAGTTCATCTCTTTTGTCCACATTTAGACATCAAGGCTTTAATGACATCTGGAACTGAGTGGCCCTGGCAGAACACAAACTGAGCATTGGTGAGCAGAGTAAGTGCCACTTGATAGCACTGTTGACAACTCCTTGCATCACTTTTCTGAAGATTGAGAGTAGACTGATGGAGTAGCATTGGATTTACCCTGGTATTTATGGGCAGGACATACCTGGCCAATTTTCCAAATTGTCGGATAGATGCCAGTGTTGTAGCTGTACTGGAACTGCTTGGCTAGATGCACGATTAGTTCTGGCGCACAACTCTTCAGTACTACAGCCTTAGCTTTTATTGTATCAAGTGCCTTCAGCCGTTTCTTGATCACTGGAGTGAATCAAATTGGCTAAAGACTGGCATCTGTGACATATGGATTATGTGAGGGAGCCCTGGTATCCTGTCTATCTGGTGCAAGGATTCCATGCAATATTTCCATCTTAATAAAAACTGCCATCAAGCAATTTGAATGCATGTCATTAATCTAAAGCTATACGTATTGCTTTACAGAGAAAAAATGTCCTGGTCCAGCAATTACGTAATTGTGGCTATGATAGTTTAATTTATGGTATCAGTAACTTCTATTTTTTTAAAAAAATCAACATTCCTTGAATTGACATCCTACTCCAAGGATTTCATGTTGTTTATTATTTTTTACAGCTTTCTTCAACAAAGACATGGTATGTGTCACAAATGATACAAAACAGTTCATTGCACATTACAAGCCAAAACACAATGGGGCTCGTGTTTCCCACAGAGATGTCTAATTGTAACAACCAAATTCCTTAGCACTTGCAACACACCATTGGCTTTATGGCTTTCTCTTCACCTGCAGACAAATACACTAGCCAATACTGCAATACTCCCAAATTGAATGAGATTCTCTCAACTCGATCTGTAACATTTAGGTTTAATCTAACCTGGGTTTCTAAGGCTGACCATGTATGTCTATTCAGTTAATTGTTTTTTTCCCCAGCCTGCCCTGTGTTTGTGCTCAATCTTCTTGTTCTCTGTCACGAACGGAGTTTCTTTTCATTTGTAGAGTTTCAGTGAGGAGAATCGGTTTTATGCTGTCAAACCACTGAAATCAGGCAATTGATAATTAACTGCAAGATGCCCAAGTGTAATAAGTAGAGGAAAAAGTTGCAGGAATGCCTGTCTGAACTGAGTTGAACATAAACTTGTCTGCGTGCACTTTTGCACTATTTTCTCATGTCATCTCATGAAAACACTGGGAATCATTTTTAACTTTGACCCCGGGGCATTAACCTGGTAGAGCGGAGGGAGCTTCGACCTGTTGGAAAGCCATAGTTTTTTTTGTTCCATATAAATCAATGGACAGGGGATCTGCTCACCAAATTACAGCTAAATTTCGTGAAGGCAAAATCTTTCCCCACTGACTCTGACTGTACTTTGGCTTTATGGACGGTGGAAGGTATTCACTCTCTTTCCTAAGAAGCCCTTCTTGTGAGCTGTGACAGTCAATATCAGCATGCTATCTCCCCATTAGGACCATGGGCATAGTCCTTGTCCGTGTCCTGTCCGGCTGTAATCTGAATCAGAAACAGAGCTTGGCTGATTCCTCCACTTTTTCGGCCTGGTGCGTTGAAGTCAATTTAAGATCCCCCACTACGAGAAAAGGTGAGATCATCTGAACAAAAGCTAGGGCCTGAAGCACGGCCTCGCTTAATTATCTACATCATTTGGTCCCAGGCCATGCATCTTCTCATTCATCCGGAGCAACGCATCTGTGTTCTGCACTGACATACAAATACATGTTCAAGCTGAGCACTGATAAAGGAAGTTAACTTATCGTTAAAAGTTACAAAGAATTCATTGTGCAACACAAGTGGATCTTTGGTTGTTTTGCATGTTGTAGTGTTATCTCGCTATAGTTTCCATTTTATTCGGATCAATTGACCTGCTCTTTTGGTTTAAAAAATTCTAGAGCAGATGGACAGTTAATCAAACAACCTGTATAACTGGAGGCTTTTTAAAATTTAATTTCTGATCTAGTTGCACTGGGTAAGATGTTGTAAAATTACATTCATATTGCATTCACCTGGTATTATTTAGTACTCAGCGTGTATGTTGGAAGTAAGTGCAATTATAACCATTTGTCATTTTTACAGTTATAATTGTGGGTGCAATTGCTATTTGATTAATAATCCCTACAACAGTAGTCATGAATATTTATCAATGGATCAGTTGCTTATAAAGAAATCATGTTGTGCCTTTGGATGATTGAACCACTTTGAAGACTTAACCACAGACATGTTTTTGCAATTCATTAAACATAATAATTGGCAAATGTACAGACCCTATGGTGCTAGCAGGCAAACAATTTAAGCTGAGCTGTACTTTGCAGATACAAATGGGTTTTGGAAATTGCATAATATGGTGCTTGTCATCAATTGTGCCTGCAATCAACCAATGTGACCTCTTAAAATTTATGTCAGATCAAAAGTTTCACAGATTGTAGGGCCTGTGCTTGATGGCCGACACACCTGACCCTTTTGAAAAAGCCCTTAATCCAACAGAAATGACATAGCTCTTAATGCGGAAAAGGAGCTCTCACACTGGAAATAGATATGCTATAACAATTACAATGATATTAACAAGTTGAAGACATTTTTACAAACAAAGTATTTTTGCTTCTGCTTCTGGTATTTGTATCTCTCTGATGAAAGCCAGACATCCCATGATTTTCTACTGTTGTATTTAAGTAGATGGCTGCTGTTTCACGGTGCCTTTTAACGAAGTCCAGGACTCATTCACGGGTCTTGACTATTTAAAATTAACCACCAATATGTTCACACAGTGTAATTTCTTCCAAAATGTTCACTTTGAGTGCGCTTCATCGCTAATGCTTGTTAGATAATTTCCACTAACTTTTATTGGTCTTTAAATCCTGTGATTATTCTATGATTGAGCAAAATTCAAATTGGCAAATGAAACAAAGATGGCGCTGCTTACATAATAGTTCTAGATTGAGTACAGCGTGTGTTACTTGATAGAAAATTGTACCAAAATAGGTCAACTGTTATCACATCTAGAAAAAGGTATAACATTTGACTGCGACAGTAATGAATGAAAAGGTAATCATCCAAGTTTTAGCACATTAAAGTTATGAGGAGAAATGAACCTAAGAATGCTGAAACTTTGCAATGAATTGCTGATTATCTGCATGTGGAAGTTGTTTTAGACTTTTTCAACATTTACATTGAAGATATGCTCACTCTACCATTTACCTCCCTTTAATTATTTTATAACATTCTTTGGACTGAAATGTCTCTGTGCGTTAGAGACAAGAGGCATTCTAACTAGGCTCGACTTTAAAAGCACCTGGCTGGCATAAATGGGGAGTGCCGTGAAAGCAGTGTGAGTAAAAGTGACCATGAAGCTGTTGCATTGTTATGAAAACCTGTCTCATTCACTATGTCCTTAAGAGAAGAAAACCTGCTGTCCATACCCAGCTTGGCCTATAAATGACTGCAGTCCCACAGCAGTGTGGTTGACTGTTAATGGCCATCAGAACTAGCAAATGGCAAGCCATTTGGTTGTATCTCAAAAAGTTAGTTTGCAGGTACAACAAATGATTGTTGTAATTTATTGCAAGGGGAATGGAATATAAAAGTAGGCAAGTTTTGCTACAGTTGTATAGGACGTTGGTGAGACCACATTGAGTGTACTGTGTACAGTTTTGGTCTCCTTAAGAAAGGATATGATTTAATTACAAGCATCACAGGGAAGATTTACTCTACTGATGCCTGGGGTGAAGGAGTTGGCTTATGAGGAAAGGTTGGTCCTGTATCCATTGGAGTTCAGAAAAATGAAAGGTGATCTTATTGAAACATACAAGATACAAGACTTTACAGGGTGGACATTGAAAGGCTGTTTCCCCTTATGGGAGAGACAAGAACTAGGGGACACAGTTTAAAAATAAAGGGTTTCCCAAAGACAGAGATAAGTAGAAATTATTTTCTCTCAGAGTGTTAGTAGTCTGTGGAATTCTCTTCCCCAGGGAGCAGTGGAGGCAGTGTCACTGAATATTTTTAAGGCTAAGTTAGATAGATTTTTGACTGACAAAGGAGTCGAAGGATATAGGGGGTAGTCAGGAAAGTAGAGGACACAATCAGATCGGCTATGAACATATCAAATGGTGGAACAGGCTTGAGGGCTAGAATGGCCTATTCCTGCTCCTATAATTCATATGTTCATGGCCCACTACCACCTTCCTAGCTAACTAGGGATGAATAGTAACTGCTATTTACTATTGCCTGCAACATCCGCATCCCGAGAATGAATTTAAAATACTGTCCTGTTTACACAGGTTGGCAACTTAGTTGGGGCCTGAGAGTGCCAATTAGAGCCTCTACTTGTTTCGGGTAAGAGACCACTTGTGTAGAAATGTGGCTCCCATAATGTATGTAAGATCCCAAGTGCAATTTTGAAGTACAGCTCATCAGCTGCATGTAAATAATGTCCTCACCTGGAAATGGCACGCATCTCGTAACAAGGAGAGGCGGTGGCGTAGTGGTATTGTCACTGCTCTAGTAATCCAGAGACCCAGGGTAATGCTCGGTGGCTGATCTGATTTTGACCTCTACTTTCCTGACTACCCCCTATACCCTATGATTCCCTTGTCAGTCAAGGATCCATCTAACTCAACCATAAAAATAGTGGGCTTGAATTCTACCATGGCAGGTGGTGGAATTTGAAGTAAATGAAATATCTGGAGTTAAAAGCCTAATCATAACCATAAATCAATTGTTGTAAAAACCCATCTGGTTCACTACTTCCCTTTAGGGAAGGAAATCTGCTGTCCTTACCTGGTCTGGTCTTTGTGTGACTCCAGACCCACAACAATGTGGTTGACTCTTAAATACTCTCTAAACTGACCTAGCAAGCCACTCAGTTGTATCAAACTGCTAAAAACAAGTCAATAAGGAATGAAACTGGACTGACCACCAGGCATCAACCTAGGCACTGGAAACGACACTGGCAAACTCAGTCCTGTCAACCCTGCAAAGTTCCCCTACTAACATCTGGGGGCTGGTGCCAAAATTGGGAGTGCTGTCTCACAGGCTAGTCAAGCAACAGCCTAACATAATCATCATCACGGAATCATACCTTACAGATAGTGTCCCAGAAACCACCATCACCATCCCTGGGTATGCCCTGTCCCACTGGCAGGACAGACCCAGCTGAGGTAGCGGCACGGTGGTATACAGTCTGGAGGGAGTTGCCGAGAGTCCGCAACATCAACTCAGGACCCCATGAAGTCTCATGGCACCAGGTCAAACATGGACAAGGAAACCTCCGGCTGATTACCATGTAGAACCCCACCGCCCCCACCCCCTCAGCTGATGAATCAGTGCTCCTCCATGTTGAACATCACTTGGAGGAAGCTCTGAGGGTGGCAAGGGCACAGGATGTACTCTAAGTGGAGGACTTTAATGTCCATCACCAAGAGTAGCTCGGTAGCACCACTGCAGACTGAGCTGGCCAAGTCCTAAAGAACCTATCTGCTAGACTGGGTCTGCGGCAGGTGGTGAGGGAACCAACAAGAAGGAAAAACATACTTGACCTCATCCTCACCAACCTGCCTGCCGCAGATGCATCTGTCCATGACAGTATCGGTAGGAGTGACCACCACACAATCCTTGTGGAGACAAAGTCCTGCCTGCACATCAAGGACACCCTCCATCATGTTGTGTACCAAATGGGATAGATTTTGGACAGATGTTACAATTCAAGACTGGGCATTCATGAGACACTGTGGGCCATCAGCAGCAGCAGAATTGTACTCGAATTGTACTCTGTAACCTCATGGCCCAGCATATCCCCCACTCTACCATTACCTCCAAGCCAGGGGATCAACCCTGGTTCAGTAAAGAATGCAGGAGGGCATGCCAGGGGCAGCACCAGGCATACCTAAAAATGAGGTGTCAACCTGGTGAAGCTACAACACAGGACTACTTGCATGCCAAACAACATGAGCTACAAGTGATAGACAGAGCTAAGCGATCCCACAACTAACGGAACAGATCTAAGCTCTGCAGTCCTGCCACATCCAGTCGTGAATGGAGGTGGACAATTAAACAACTCACTAGTGGAGGCTCCACAAATATCCCCATCCTTAATGATGGGGAGGCCCAGCACATCAGTGCAAAAGATAAGGCTGAAGCATTCTCAACAATCTTCAGCTAGAATGATCCACCTTGGCCTCCTTGGTCCCAGCATCACAGATGCCAGTCTTCAGACAATTGGATTCACTCCACATGATATAAAGAAACAGCTGAAGGCACTGGATACCGCAAAGGCTATGGGCCCTGACAATATTCTGGCAATAGTACTGAAGACTTGGTGCTCCAGGACTTGCCGCATCCCTAGCCAAGCTGTTCCAGTGCAGCTACAACACTGGCATCTAGCCTGCAATGTGGAAAATTGCCCAGGTATGTCCTGTACACAAAAAGCAGGATAAAGCCAACCTGGCCAATTACTGCCCCATCAGTCTACTCTCGATCATCAGTAAAGTGATGGAAGGGGTCATCAACAGGGATATCAAACGGCACTTGCTTAGCAATAACCTGCGCACTGACACCCAGTTTGGCTTCTGCCAGGGCCACTCAGCTCCTGACCTCATTACAGCCTTAGTTCAAACATGGACAAAAGAGCTGAACTCCTGAGGTGAGGTGAGAGTGACTGCCCTTGATGTCAAGGCAGCATTTGACTGAGTGTGGCATCAAGGAGCCCTAGCAAAACTGGAGTCATTGGGAATCAGGGGGGGAAACTCTCTGCTGGTTGGAGTCATACCTAGCACAAAGGAAGATGGATGTGGAATCATCTCAGTTCCAGGACATCACTGCAGGAGTTCCTCAGGGTAGTGTTCTTGGCCCAACCATCTTCAGCTGCTTCATTAATGACCTTCCTTCCATCATAAGGTCAGAAGTGGGGATGTTCGCTGATGATTGCACAATGTTCAGCACCATTTGCCACTCCTCAGATACTGAAGCAGTCCATGTCCAAATGCAGCAAGACCTGGACAATATCCAGGTTTGGGCTGACAAGTGGCAAGTAACATTCACGCCACACAAGCGTCAGGCAATGACCATCTCCAACAAGAGAGAATCTAGCCATCACATCTTGACATTCAATGCCATTACCACCACAGAATCTCCCACTATCAACATCCTGGGGGTTACCATTGACCAGAAACTGAACTGGACTAGCCATATAAATACCAGCTACAAGAGCAAGTCAGAGGCTAGGGATCCTATGGCGAGTAACTCACCTCCTGACTCCCCAAAGACTGCCCACCATCTACAAGGCACAGGTCAGGAGTGTGATGGAATCCTCTCCACTTGCCTGGATGAGTGCAGCTCCAACAACACTCAAGAAGCTTGACACTATCCAGGACAAAGCAGCCCACTTGATTGGCACCCCATCCACAAGCGTTCACTCCCTCCACCGCCGATGTACAGTGGCAGCAGTGTGTACCATCTACAAGATGCACTGCAGGAGCTCACCAAGCCTCCTTCGACAGCACCTTCCAAACTCACAACTACTACCATCTAGAAGGACAAGGGTAACAGACACATGGGAACATAACCACCTGGAAGTCCCTTTCAAGTCACACACCATCCTGACTTGGAAATATATCGCTGTGCCTTCACTGTCACTGGGCCAAAATCCTGGAACACCCCCCCTAACATGTGGGTGTACCTACACCACATGGACTGCAGCAGTTCAAGAAGGCATTTCATCACCACCTTCTCAAGGGTAATTAGGGATGGGCAATAAACATTGGCCTAGCCAGTGACACCCACATCCCATATAAAAAAAATGGAACAGATAGATGCTGTTCCTGCCAATTCTCCATTGTGCAACTCTGATTAAAATTAGCCCCAATCTAACTTATAGTGATGACAAATGCATTTATTTTGCACATGCTCCTAAATATTCTCTGGGGAGTAATTTATGTACAAGCCCAATGTTAAGCATTTTTTTGGAAGCTTGTTTAAGCACACCAGAAAATTTACACATGCTTGCCTTTCACATCGATTGTGGCTGCTATAAAGGTCATGCTTAAGGGACAGTCACCACAGGCCCAGTGTGAAAAAAGCCGGAGACATTATATAGAGTGATTTGATATAGTGTTTTAATCTGCCCAACAGTCAGAGTGCATCAGAAAGCTGAGCATGTGAAGGAGGGGGAATGGCAACTGGAGGAGGTCAGGGAGATTCGAGAGAAGCATATGAGAAAACTCAAGGAGTTATATTATAACCATGGAACAACAGTACCTTGTCGAAAGGGAGGTCATAAAAATCGCACAATTTTATATCACAGAAGAAAGTCATTCATTCCTTTGAGTCACCTTCTGACCTTTCTTTCTACTTTTTAACAAGTTTCTCTCATAGAACTTGTAGATGATAGTACTCAGTTCTTGAACCAGAGTGCCATGCTCATAAAAGGTTAAGAGTCTTTGTGAGAATCATCCAGCAACATGCCATATCCAGACCCGGGAATCTGTGTAACTACCCATTGGGGCGTTCAGGACTGATCCTGGTCCCTTGTTTGGTTCCCAATGGCAGTGTACACACCACTCGGAACGTACCAGGGATATCCCACCCACCAAGGGGATCAGAAAATTCAGCTGAAGGAAGTGCCAAGTCCCGCTTGGAGAGCCTTTTGTTTTGCCCAGTTAAAATTTTTAAATGATATTCGAGCTCTTTAAGGTCCCAGGCTAGGATTTTCACTTGAACTTCCAGGTGGTTCCTATGTGTGTCACTGTGCAGCCTGACACCAGGCTTATCTTCACCAATGCTAGAAAAGAATGCTTTCAGGGCTGGCAAGTTGCAAACTTTTGTCAGAACTAGGCCCTGCCTGCACCCTCTTCTTATGCCAAGGGCCATATTTGGAACAGGCAGATGGCCTCGAACAGTTCATTCAGAATCATTACATAAATTTTCAGCCTTTCCAACAGATTTCCAACAAAGTTATGGTGGGCATATGCTGGATGGGCTGTGGACTTGGTAACAATCATCTAACTTGGTCTTCGCCACTGCATGTCCAGGCCGCAGCTCTGGACTCCTACACTCAGCTTGTTTTATTGTAGCAGATACAGCACGTGAAACCTCGTCAAGCAGACAACAGAAGGTTAATTTTCTGAATGATAAGTAGAGCAAAATATTACCCCTGAGGCGGCTTTGATGCCAGGACTGGGAAGGTAGGAGGGCACCAGGTCAGTTCGTCAGGGCCAACATGTGTCACCTCTGGCTAATCTTGCCAAAGACACTGTGAAAGCAGCAAAGGCTACCTGGGAACTGATGGATGCCAATTAGAATAATTAAGCACCCCTTTTAAGCTGATTGAGGATGCTGCTGGGATCTTTCTGGCTGTGGACACCCCTACACCCCACCCCGCAGCACCCCCAGTCCCCCTTCCCCCCCACCTCAGCACCCCCCCACCCCACCCCACTTCCCAACTGATGCCAAAGTCCGGCAGGTGCCTGGAGCTGGCTTATCGGCAGCTGATGTAATCCCAAAAAAACCCCTTTAGAACTTCCCCCACACCTCCCCCCCACTCCCCAAATCCCAAGCCAGAGCTGTGGGGATTAGCCGGCCACAGCTGCAGCTGAAGGACAGAAACCCCTCCACTGTGGTGTCCTAGGCAGCTGTGGTCACAGTTTAGGTTAAGGAAGTCGAATCCCCTTAAGAGGCTGGCAGGTCTTGTGCTCAGCAGTGCCACAGGGGGAGGCCTTGGCAGCTGCCATCAGAAGGACAGGCACTGGAGTCCCAGGATTGCAGAGGTGACTGAGGTCACAGGTAAGTAGTGTAGGGTGGGGGGTTTTCTCAAGATGGAGGGGTCATAGGGATATGGGCGCAGGGGAGTTTGGCAACAAGGGCAGAAGAGCAGCTCTCAGCAGGCACCCCCCCCTTGCCCCCTTCCCAATGTCCAGTCCCTCAATCAGGCACTGAGTGCTTGGGTTAATACCAATGGCGGCAGGTTAAAGCCCTTAGGCAGTCATTAATTTGGCCATTTAAGGGCCTCAATTGGCGGCAGGGCGGAAGGTCAAACATGGGCCTACCCACGCAGAACTTAATTCTGGCGAAAGTGGGAAGGCAGTGGGGATCTAGTACGCCATCATCCTGCATCAGTAAATGCCCTTCCCACCTCCAAGCTCGCCACCAGTGACGGCACTAAGATTCAGGCCAGAGTGGTCATAAGTAAACAGGTTTCCACTATCGGCTGGCATGAGGACTGCTTCACCGCTGACACGCCGCCAACTGAATTTCCCAAACTCCACACGACGCCGACAAACTGAGCTGTCATATCCTGCCTAATTAAATCCTCGGCCTGCCTTGGTTTCTGCTCTTACCAGCCCCATTAGACATTGATCCACAAATGAGTTCCTCCAAAAACACAACACCTCCACGTAATCTGCAGCAGCAAAAGAGTGTCAAAAAAACAGCTCACCTGAAAAGTTGAATGGTGATCCCTTTAAAATAGCCCGAGTGGAGGTGTCCCCTCTTGCAGCTGAACACATGTGGCTGTGGCTCTTTAAGAGAGGATGCTAACAGGACCTCGGAGATCCAAAATGGCACCAAATTAATGTTTGACGCTCAGCAACATCATGTTTCGGGGCACGCGTGGGACACCCGTGCCACCGACGTTCAGTTGGTATCAGAAGCAGATCCTCCGCCATTTTTTTCTTCTCCCATGATGCAAAGCCGGTAACACCACACAGCTGAATTTAGCAGCCCTGGTGCAGTTATTTTTCAAATTGCAAACAATCTTTTTTTATTTTCCTTCTTCTCTGGTTCTCTGCATGAAGGCAGATTCTTGAGAGTTATCTGCTAAACCACGACTAAGTACTGTGGTTTTGTTTTTTAACAATGGGTAGGGCGGGGAGGCAGACCCTGAGTCTACCTTATCTGGAACGGGGATCAAAGCCTGTGCTTATTGCCGTTATTTTGATCCACACACTCGCTGTCTGGCTAACTGAGCTAACCAGCCTCCTAAAGGGCCAGGCTTGAAGCCACAACCCTCTAGCTCAGGAGGCAAGGATACAATTGAGCCACAGTTGACAGCTCATTTCCCGCCCCCCCCTTAACAAATAATAAATAAATTGTCTTTATGTAAAAAGGTTTCACGTTGGAAGTGATGAGAACATGAACTGGATGTAGATTTTCCAATAAAGTTTAAACAAGTTTTTCTTCAGAAAACATGTCGAGATGGTAACCGGAGTGAAAGGGAAACAAATTGTCCTGTTCTTTTAGAGTTAATCACTGGCGATAGAACTTTTGTTTATACAGCTGCTGCGAGTAAATTAAATAATTTTTCACCATTGTATCGAAAATACCAGAAACTGAGTATGGTTCAAACCGGAAAACAATATTAATCAATTTATAGTTCTCAGATTGGTATCCAAATAAATACTTGGACTATTATAATCTCGTAAGTGATACCTTCTGGGGTAATCTATGGAAGCACTTATGATTGCCAAGAAGACAGGCTATTTACAGAGATTGTTACTTGCAAGCGCAACCTCCTTCCATCCATTTTCCAGGAGGTACTTGAAAATAAAGATATATTTTTATCAAGGCAAACACATGTGAATGCTGACTGCTTCAAAGTTGTTGGTGCATAGAGAATGGAATGTGTGAATATTTAGATGGCTGTGATATTTATCTAAGAAAAAAGACCCGAAAGAATTCAACAACCATCCAAACCCCACATTAGACCCCCAGGCCTCCCCAGAACGCTCCTTTCTGAGTGCTGCCTGATCACAGGATCGATATCCCCCCCGCCACTGACTCGATCTGCAAAACCAAAGGACTTTCATCGCCCTGCAGTGACTGACTGACTGCTCAGAACCTCTGCCCTAGTGCTGCCAAACACCAGGACCTTCCTCCGCACACTGCCAGAGCCCAGAGTTGTCCTCCTCCCAACCTCCCATATCCCAAAGCTGCTAAATATCATAACTCCCCCTTTTCACTAAATGACAGGTCCCTACCTCTAATCTCGCATATTTTACATGCAGTCTTGCTGCTGTGTAGCTTCAACTTTAAAAAAAAAGGAAAGGGCAAAAAATGGAATTCAGGATTACTCAAGGCCATTATTTTATTGCTTTCACAGAATAGTTTTGGTGGAATTCAATCCCAAAACTCCTGATAAAAATTCAACAGCCCTTTGTAATAATGACAGAATTTGACTTATTATTTCGCTGTAAACCAACGTCTCGAATAATGCATTGTGTATTACATGGCACAAGAGTCCTATTGTCATTAAACTCACCATAAACATGGCAGATCTACTGGTTCATAAAAAAACAAAGGTAATATATTTAAAATATTTTCCTAAATTATAATATTAATGTTCACTCCTCTATGTGTATCAGAGAATACTTAGCTCGCCCTGTACTGTCGACCTTTCCTCGTGCTTGCACTAAACAGAGCACGAGAGGCTTGAAATCCAGTATTGCGAGCGTATGGTAGAAACAGTGCAAAAATTTCACCGTAAGTTGTGCTCCCCCATTTGTTCAACCACTCATTAAAAGGTTAACTTGTTGATGTGCTGCAGGGGGTCAAGAATTTCAGTCTGAATCCAGACAATGCTATAAAGTGAAATATGGTCCAAGTTGGGGCAGCTTGGGACATACTTAAATTTGGACCTAAGCACTGAACCATCCCAAATCTGCAATGTGAGAGTTATCATTAATATTTTATTATATTACACCTTGTCAACAGTTCAGGCACATACTTATTTTCCTTAGCTTTACTTGCCTCAAGTGAGTTGAAGAAAGAGTCATATGTTTTTAGTGTTTCCTTCTTTTTCTTCTTAGGAATAATACTGGAAATTATTTTCCTTAGTGAAGCTCTGAAACGCATAAATAAATCATAAAGCAGAAAAAGGTTAAAATTATCTAAAGAGGTCTAGATTTTATAATAAATAACAGACAGCCAGATTATTTTTTCTCGGAGGATGACATCAGTAAGGCATTTTAAAATTATTTATTTCAATGTTGATATCTCCACTGGAATAATGCACTGCAACCCAACCGACACACTCTCTGGAAACCCAATGCAAACATTAACAGGAAACTGCAGCCATTCGGTTCATCAAAAATAACTGAAATACAAAAACAGCTAATAAAGTAATATATCAATAACTAATGCTGTGTTTTATCCTGTTCTACTTCATGCCAGAGTTCTCCTGGAATTGCTAGGATTATTGCAATCAATTTTAAAGGTGAAGAATTGTTTTCAGAAATAAAATTTATTGTTTTAAGGACATCACCATTCAGCAAAAGAATGATGTGCCTCTGGATTTGTCCGCAATGCAGCAGGGGCATGAAGTGCGGCCGGGTGTGTGGGAGCACCTGGGGAAGGTACACGAGGTTTTGTTTGGCTTGGTCTCTGTGGTGGAGGAGTCTATGCGGACGATCGCCGAAGCAATGAGCCTCATGTCCGAGCGCCATGCATCCTCCCTGGAGAGAGTGGCGACTCCCCTGGAGAGGCTCCTCCAGGAGACCCATCAGGGCTTCCTGGGCATGCTTTCTGACCAGTAAGCCCCCACGTTGGCATTGACCTCAGCTGGTCAGTGCCAGTGTGGGAAGTGGCCTGGGCACCACGTTTCCCAGCTCGGTGCCCATCCATCCAGGGTGAGCAGGGAGGTCCTTAGCGACCTCACGTCGGCGCAGCAGCTGCCTATCATCTCTGTGGGCTCCTCTCAGGGCGCTCCAGATGAGGGCAGCAGCTCCTCCGTCCCCTCTGCCAGTGACTGTAGCATCTGGTGAGGCTGCGACGACTGGGGAGATGCCAGCTGTGGAACTGGTAGCTCCCTCCCAGGCGGGGCCAGCACAAGCTCCGCAGGCCAGAGGACGACCGCCAAGGTCATTGAGGCCAACAGGACAGCAGAGTCAGCAGCTGTCTCAGATGCCACTCCCAGCGATGGGGTAGCACCAAGACATAGCACCCAGAAACGGAAACAAAAGGCACCTTAGGCACACCACGGGTTTATCACTGGTACTGGTGTTGGCCCGAGATGAGATCTTTATGATTTGTTTTGAATGGGAACGCCCTTGTCATTTTGTTTCATTAAGTTTCTTTGCCTGTGATATTAAATTCAGACAAGTGACCATGGCTGAGGATGCCTCTTTTCTTCTGCAGGTGGATGGTTTCCAATCATGTTCTGAGTGCTTTGTGGGGCATTTAACTTTATTAACAAGGACCTGAGTTACTGTTCCTAACCAGGCAGATTTGGCACATAGGTATCGAGTATGGAGCCTGTAGCCCAGGCTTGTCCTGGAGGTCCATATGTGGTGTTCTAGCTGAAGGTTCCTTGGATTAAAGCCCTCCCGGGTGTCCCTGCTTCCCTGGAGTATGCCCGGGTCAGCGTCTACCCTCTCAGCATTTCCCTGTGTGTGCTCATCCTTGGACTCACTGCTGGACTCATCGTGTGCAGCCCCAGCCACTGCATCAATGTCTTCATCGTCCACAGCGTCCCCTCTTTCCAGTGCAAGATTGTGGAGAGCGCAGCATGCAACCACTATCACTGAGACACGACCTGGGGGGTACTGGAGTGCGCCCCCTGAGCAGTCCAGGCATCAGAAGCACATCTTGAGAAGACCGATGGTTCTCTCCACCACAGCCCTTGTGGTGCCCTGGCTCCTATTGTACCGCTGCTCAGCCTCTGTTCTTGGATAGTGGAGAGGCGACATGAGCCACCTTCTGAGGGGATAGCCCTTGTCACCCAGCAGCCATCCAACCAGCCGGGCTGGAGCACTGAAGAGCCTCGGCACCTGGGAGTGTCTGAGGATGTAGGCATTGTGGGAGCTGCCTGGGTACCTTGCACAGACTTGTAGAATCAGCATCCTGTGATCACACACTATCTGCACGTTCATGGAGTGGAAGCCCTTCCTGTTGACAAAGGCACCCGGCTCTTCTGTTGGCGCCTTGATGGCCACATGTGTACAGTCTATAGCACCCTGGACACTGGGGAAGCCAGCAATGGCCGCAAAGCCTCTGGCTCACTGTGTCTTGCCCCAACGGAAGTGGATGAAGGTCAATGCACGCCTGAACAGAGCGTCTGTAACCTGCTTGACACAAGTGTGGACAGCTGATTGGGAGACACCGCAAAGATCACCCACCGAGCCCTGGAAGGAGCCAGAGGCATAGAAGTTGAGGGCAGCTGTGACCTTTAGAGTCACTGGCATGGGGTGCCCACCCACACAGTTAGCAGAGATCTCAGGCCTTATCATCTGACAGATATAGTTGACTGTTTCCCTTGACAGTCGGAGCCTCCTTCGGCACTGCACCTCAGACATATTGAGGTAGCTGCTTCCCCGCTTGTATACCCTGGCAGCAGGATAGTGGCATCTTTGCGGCCCCTTCCACCTTGGACTACCTCTTGGCCCTGCGCCCCTTGTGCCCGCACCTGTACTCCCAAAGGTGGCTCCCCTGGAGGCTGAATGTGTGCTCCTGGCCTCCTCCCCCTTCTAGCCCTCCCTTCCTCCACAGAGGAGGAGGTGCCTCCAGTGGAGAGTTCAGCTCCCATTCCCAGGCTAAGGGAAGGCTTCCATAAACCTGCAGGCTCAAAAAAGATTCCTCACTGCCGAGTGCTGACCTGAGGATTAAGAGTCCAGAGAAAGCAGCTGGTATACATTTTGAAGTATTGCAGATCACACAGGCAAGTTTCAAAAACTTTGAAAAATCAATGCTCGAGAGAGCACACTCGCGACCCCACTGAGCCCTCTTATCCTGCCCGTGGATGGGGTTTATACAAATGTGTCCTACCCGCCTGCCTGTTGCACCCTTGCGTCGACTCGAAGATCGCACGGGCGCCAAAAATTCGGCGTCAGTTGGGGAGACAAAGGCCTTCAATGGTCCGTTAATTAATGGCGTGCAGCAGATATGATCGCGCGCCCGCCCAACGAAATATCGCAATGGCGTGCAGTGAAGAAGTCGGAACGCTCGCCCGATGTCACCGCGCGTCATTTTACATGCAGACATGCGGAACCCGCACCCGTCACGCCAACTGGAGAATTCTGCCCACAGCACTTGTTGTTTCCTAAAATATTTCTTTCTCTAACATGTTATCAATTTATTTGGCCCTTTTCAAATCCTTGGGACTGTTGGAGAATTAATTCCCTCTTCACGCTTATTAGCAACATTTTCAATGTACTATGCAGTTTTAAGGGTTTCAGGATTAACAGTGATTATTTCAGTCCTTACGTGAATGGTGTGACCTCCGTTCTTTAATCTCAGCCACATAATCTCACACTGGCAGCATATGGACCTCCATACGGAAGTCAGTTTTATCATTCGATTCCTCTTACGTCGTGCTGATGAGAACGCATTCATGCAGATTGTAATCTCTAATGTTAAAAAAAATCTATTACGGCACAATCTTCCATTGCATTATGATTAAATGCATTCGGGTGATTCTGCAGTCCAACATTTCTGGGGAAGGGGAGCAGTGATTGCAGGAAGTGCATCGCAGGAAATTGTAGGAGACTTGGAATGCCAAACCTTGGAATTGCTTCTATTATTCAGTAAAGGATCACAGGAAAGCTTATTTTTCAGTTCCCTGTGCAGCTTGTGGAATTTCTCGATGTTTTTGTTAAGGCGACATTAAAATTATGGAAATATAGAACCCTGCTGGACACCAGTTCACGGCTAGCAAAATGACTGGGACTCAGAATAATATTACGTGCATTGAAAGAAGGTGGCCCAGCACCACCACCACCTTCTCCAGGCTAACTAGAAAATGGGCAATAAACGCTGGTCTTGTCATCGATGCCCATTGCCTGAAAACGAATTTTAAAAATGAACACCAGAGAATTAGATTGAATTGCAGCACATATTTGTCATAACCTGAGCGGCTGATATACTCAACCTTCCAAAAAAAGCATAAAAATATGCGAGATTAGTTTGCAATGATGGATTCGGAATTTACTGAAGGGTGAGTGCTGAAGGCATGAGATTTATTTTCTCCAGAGTTTGTGGATATGCCCCATTCCTTTTTAAAGATATTGATTTTTAATGGCTTTTTTTTTGTGCTCCATTTTCCTTTACTGTATGACTTGGTGATTCCGCTTTCCAAGCCAAAAATAATTGTGCCTTAAAGGGATACAGATATATACAAATATGCAAAGAGACATTACTGAAGGGACATCGATACAACTACATCTTTTTTCTTTGACATCTCACCCAATACATTCATTATGCTTATTTGTGAACTGAACACTTTTACAGCAGGTATATACAATAATCCCACTGGCTATGTATTGATTATTGAGAAGACCCAACTGGCTCACTATCGCAGCTGACTCTGTGCCAGAACTCATAATAGGCCAAAGACAAACAGGAGTTAAAAACAGAAAATGCTGGGGAAAAAAAATCAGCAGGTCTAACAGCAGCCGTGGAGAGGAAATCAGAGTTAACCTTTCGAGTCCGTATGACTCTTCTTCATAGTTTAAGAGAAGTAAAAATGTGATGAAATTTATGCTGTTTAAGGGGGGTGGAGCAGGTGAAGCTGGATAGAAGGCAAGTGATAGGTGGGGCAAAGGAGAGATTGACAAAGATGTCATGAACAAAAGGGCAAAGGGGTGTTGATGGTAGTGGTGCTGGCTAAAGGAGGTGCTAATGGTGGAATTAAGGTAAGAAAGCAGGATGTGCCTTTTCCATGTCTGATTGATGCTTGGTAACTGCCAAGCTGAAAAAGGAATCATTTTATTAATAGTTTCCATCTCACTGAAGAGACTTCAGGCCAATCCATGTCCAACAACTTGCTCTGAAAACTCTGCTCACATTTTTGACAGCTGTGTTAAATCCCACCACTGCAGCTGAGACAATCCATAACATTTTAAATAGTGCAACTCTCAAATTTCTAACAAGAAAAGTAAATTTGGCCTATCTCCCAGCGTGAAAGGATCCTTTAAAAAATCCGGGATCTGGATCCAAATCTGCAACTTCACCAAAAACTAATTAGTTCTTCCTTGGACCATACCCTATCTGGGTACTAATTTTCACTGAAATCCATCCATGAGATGTATTGTTTACAGACAAATGGACTAAACAGGGGCAAAAAACTGTCACATTGGAACAAAACCTGTTTTTTCCTCCTTTAGTCCCCTTACACAGTCACTGCCTTTAATAACATTAAATTACATACCGATGTCCACTAATTCCCGCAGGCCTAATGTTCCCAGTAAACTGCATGGGCGTATAGCTGTGCAGCAGCCTGTATCTCATCGCACAGGCCTTATCCTGTGATAACCAGGCATCACGCAAATAAGTTGAAAGGGACTGGAAAAAAATGGTCACATTGGAACTAAATTTTGAAGGAGACACTGCACAGGATCCTATCTTGTTATGTAAGCTATTGTGGTCAGCCTTATCAAAAAGGTTCTTTGAAAATCAAGCTACACAATGTCAAATAAAAACAGGAACTGCTGGAAATGCTCATAGGGCAGGATTTTGCCCTTGGTGGGGGTGCTCGCTGGGGGTGGGTGGGAAGCCGCTTGCTGCCCGCGATCGGCTCTGCACCACGATTTCACACTGGCAGGCCAACTAAGGCTCGCCCAGTGTGCAATGCGAGCGGCAGCGCTCAGCGCTGGCTGTCCGGGAGTGGGGGGGGGAGGGAGGCGGGCAGACAGGCCTAGCGCCATTTTGCGCATGTGCCCCCGAAAGAGCATTTCAATCTCCGAGACACGGAGCTGTTTTTAAAAAAAATAAAAGGAAATAAAATCGTCATCAAACATGTCCCCTCGTGTGACTCTGTCTCATGAGCTAGGACATGTTTTCAATTCAAAACTAAAATTTTTATCTGCTGCTTATTTGCTTCAGGAAACCTCATCCCGCCCGTGGATGAGGTTTCCTAAAAAATTGTAAAGGCCGCTTGGCTCCGGCGTGTGCCCGCCAAATGAAATATCGTGAGACGGCGCGATGACGTCGGGATGCTTGCCCGATGTCATCGCGCGTTATTTTACGCTCGGGTGTGTTGGGCTCGCGCCCGCATGCTGAGCGTAATATTCTGCCCAGAGGAAGCATCAGTGGAGAGAGAAATAGTTAACGTTTTCGGTCGATGCCCTTACATCTCAAACTTTTTCCAGTTCTGATGAAACAGGTTTTAAGCAAGCACAGGGGTAGTACAAGACTAAAGGCGACGGGTCACTGTTCAAGTAAACAAACAAGAGATGGGACTGGAGGACATGTAACGGTAATAGTAGAAGCAATTACCACAAACTGTTATCTGAAAAAATGAGAGCAGTGATTATGATCTGATCTGTTGAATGAAATGTTAAGTCTGGAAGTTTTTGAAGTGTCTGAACGAAAGGTGAAGTGCTGCTCCATAGGCTTATGTTGCGATTCATTAGATCCATGTCAGAGGCCGAGAACTAAGATCAGAGTCGGGTAGGTGGAAAATTTTGCTTTTGTAGAAAATAACAATTGGGCAACCTATATCCACCAATCTAGTTACTTCTTCAAAACATTCAAGGAGCTTGGTGGTACATGACCTAATTTCCCAAAAGCTACATCAAGAGTCTCTAACAACCTCTTCTCTGTCAAGACGCTCATAAAATGCATTTCTAATCAGTGCTTCTAGCATTGTGCTTAGAAACAAACTCAAACTACAGGTCTGCTATTTCTAAGTCATACTATTTTAAAAGAGTAACAATTTAACACCATAAAGTCTAATCTCCAGTACGTGATAACATTCCTAAACACCAGCAACCTGTTAAATAGATGACCAAGGGACAGAGAGGTCCCAACCCCCATTACTGTGAACACTATCAGGTGAATTATATTAGGACCAACTGCCTGATCTCTTTTATGATTCCTTATTCTAATCAGGATTATAACTGTTTACACTTTGACACTTTCAATTCCAGTATGAACCCTAAGATGCATTTTTGGTATCTCAACGTCATCTGCAGGAAAAACTGATGACAATTAAACTTCTGCCATATCTTGAAGACCACCTGAACCTGTCCTGAGGTATTCTTCAATGGGGAAGAGTGTCCTGCAGTCAGCATCATGGTGAAGCAGTCTGGGAAGAGTGTCCTGCAGTCAGCATCATGGTGAAGCAGTCTGGGAAGAGTGTCCTGCAGTCAGTTCTTATTGAAAATAACAAGAGTGACATCACAAGACAGTGTGAGTGAGCGACGGAGAGATCAGAACTAGCCCGAGTGCGGGGAAGCTTCAAAAAGTGATGTCAACACAAAGGTGAGAGCTGATTGGTGAGTAGTGGGTAAGTGTTTTTCTCCAGTTTAAAATAGATTAAGCTAAGGAAAGGTAAGGGTTCTAGTTTTTATTTAAAGTACATAAATAATGTAACTTTTTTTTTACTGTATTTAACTTAAAGTAAGGGTTTTTTTCAACTAGAGGCATAGCAGGGCAGCTCAGTCTCGTGTTAATTACCACCTGCAACATGTGGGAAGTCCTAGACGCTCCTTGCGCTCTGACCGACCACGTGTGTAGGAAGTGCCACCAGCTGCAGCTACTTGAACTCCGGGTTTCGGAGCTTGAGCGGCAGCTGGAGACACTGAGCTGCATCCACGAGGCTGAGAGTTTCATGGATAGCACGTTTTTAGACATGGTCACCCCACAGCTTACGGAAGTGCAGACAGAGAGGGAAAGGGTGACCATCAGTCAGAAGAAAGGTGTCAGGCAGGAAATCCCCAGGGTGCATCTCGCTCGAGAACCATTTTTCTTTGTTGGAAAACGGTGAGAGTGATGGTTCCTCTGGGGAGTGCAGCCACACTCATGGCACTGTGAGTGGCTCAGCTGCATAGCGGGGGGGAGGAAAAAGAGGGGAAGAGCAATAGTGGTAGGAGACTCAATAGTAAGGGGAACAGACAGGCATTTCTGCAGCCGTGGATGTGACTCCAGGATGGTATGTTGCCTCCCTGGTGCCAGGGTCAAGGATGTCACTGAGCAGCTGCAGGGCATTCTAAAGGGGGAGGGCAAACAGACAGGGATCATGGTACAGATTTGTACCAACGACATAGATAGAAAGAGGGACTACTATTTGGTAAATCTGCGTCAGAGCAGTGGGACTCATTCAAGAAGGAAATAGGGAGAGTACAGGGCCAACATATTCCAGTAAAGACAAAGGGTGGGACCAACAAATCCAGGGAACCCTGGATGTCGAGGGATATACAGGATTGGATAAAGAGGAAAAGGGAGGCTTATGGCAGATACCAAGGTCTCAAAACAGCAGAAGTCCTAGAGGAGTATAGAATGCGTAGGAGGGAACTTAAAAAGGAAATTAGGAGGGCAAAAAGTGGGCATGAAAAAACATTGGAAGGCGAAATAAAGGAAAATCCAAAGTTATTTTACAAGTATATTAAGAGTAAGAGGATAACTAGGGAAAGAGTAGGGCCCATTAAGGACCATAGTGGTAATTTGTGCGTGGAGCCAGAAGACATAGGTAGGGTTCTAAATCAATACTTTGTGTCAGTGTTCACAAGTGAGAAGGACGAACGTGGGTATGTAAATCAGGCTGAAGGACTGTCATATAATTAAAGAAATTAGCATAGAAAGGGAAGAGGTTCTAAGTGGTCTGGCAGGCTTAAAAGTAGATAAATCTCCAGGCCCGGATGAAATGTATCCCAGGCCGTTGAGTGAGGCAAGGGAGGAGATAGCAGGGGCGCTGGCAATAATTTTCAATACCTCTCTGGCCACAGGAGAGGTGCCAGAGGACTGGAGGACAGCCAATGTGGTACCGTTATTCAAGAAGGGAGGAAAAGATAAACCAGGGAACTGCAGCCCAGTCAGTCTAACCTCAGTGGTGGGGAAACTATTGGAAGCAATTCTGAGGGACAGAATTAATCTACACTTGGAGAGATAGGGATTAATCAAGGACAGTCAGCATGGTTTTGTTAAGGGGAGGTCATGTCTGACCAATTTGATTGAATTTTTCGAAAAGGTGACCAGGTGTGTAGATGAGGGCAATGCATTTGACATAGTCTACTTGGACTTCAGCAAGGCTTTTGATAAGGTCCCGCATGGGAGACTGATAATGAAGGTAAGACCCCATGGAACCTAAGACAATTTAGCAAATTGGATCTAGAATTGGCTGAGTGGCAGGAAGCAGAGGGTGATGGTCGAGGGGTGTTTTTTGTGACTGGATGCCTGTGTCCAGTGGGGTTCCACAGGGATCGGTGTTGGGTCCCTTGCTGTTTGTGGTATATATAAATGATTTAGACTTGAATGTAGGAGGGTTGATCAGTAAGTTCACGGATGACACAAAAATTGGTGGGGTGGTAAATAGTGAGGAGGATAGCTTTAGATTACAGGAGGATATAGATGGGCTGGTCAGATGGGCTGATCAGTGGCAAATGGAATTTAATCTGGATAAGTGTGAGGTGATGCGCTTGGGCAGGACAAACAAGGCATGGGAATACACGATGAATGGTAGGACCCTGGGAAGTACCGAGGATCAGAGGGACCTTGGTGTGCATGTCCACCGGTCCCTTAAGATAACGGGACAGGTAGATAAGGTGGTTAAGAAGGCATATGGGATACTTGCCTTTATTAGCCGAGGCATAGAATATAAGAGCAAGGAGGTTATGCTGGAACTGTATAAAATGCTGGTTAGGCCACAGCAAGAGTATTGCGTGCAGTTCTGGAATCCGCGTTATAGGAAGGATGTGATTGCAATAGAGAGAGTGCAGAGGAGATTTACCAGGATGTTGCCTGGGCTGGAGAGTTTTAGTTATGAGGGGAGATTGGATAGACTGGGGTTATTTTCCCTGGAGCAGAGGAGATTGAGGGGGGACATGATTGAGGTGTATAAAATTATGAGGGGCATAGATACGGTAGACAGGAAGGAAATTTTCCCTTTGGTGGAGGGATCAATAACCAGGGGGCATAGATTTAGGAGCAGGAGGTTTAGAGGGGATATGAGGAAGAATTTTTTCACCCAGAGGGTGGTGGGAATCTGGAACTCACTGCCTGAAAGTGTGGTAGAGGCAGAAACCCTCATAACATTTAGGAAGTATTTGGATGTGCACTTGCTATGCCATGGCATACAAGGCTATGAGCCTAGTGCTGAAAATGGGATTAGAATAGTTAGGTACTTGTTTGACCGGCATAGACTCGATGGGCCAAAGGGCCTTTTTCTGTGCTGTAGACCTCTATGACTCTAGCCCTCTGACTCCCAAGTATAGTATAGTCATCCGGTATCTTCTCCTCAATGTCCTTTAGCCTGTTCTGATACCAGCTTATGTTGCTTCTAGCTGAAATTGATATATGCCCTTTTTCTCCTAACACCTGTTTTCTTTAAGCCTGTAAAAATATTTTTGCTTGAACCTAATTTTGCTTGGACAGGACCTGTTGAGCAATTAGGCTTTGTTGTACTTTTTGTGTTTAGTTTAAATCTAGTGACATACATAACTTCCTTTTTGCATTAGGATGACTTTGAAATATTCCCTGTTTTTCTGTGTTGCTGATGTCCTTACCTAGAAGAATTGCTCAAACAGCCTTGAAGCTATGGCACCTTTACAAATCTAACTCTCTTGAAATTTAGTTATATACTGGCATTACATTTTCTGATTACGTACTCAAGTCTCTGGATTTGGGTTTCAATCCAAAACTGCCTGACTCAGATTAAAAGCTACCACTGAGCCAAATCTGACACCTATTTGTTACACATAACTCTTTTAAGGAAAAATACTAAATAAACATACCTGTAGCTGTAATTTTCAGAAAGTCTTATGTCATCTCATAACTTTTCTGCCTCAGTTCATTTGCAATCAATGTTGAGGTCAAATAGCATCTGATTGATTGGCCGCAGCAGACTCTACTTTTGGCTTGTTATTATCTAATTACTTCTGACAATGATCTTTACCATCCTCTAACTGGGTTCATCCTTATAGGTTCCAATCCATCTTTACAACCAATCAGATTGGTTAATGCTGAATGACTCCAACTTCAGCTATAAAAATTATTTTCCTGTAAAAATTGGAGACTTTGATTTGATCTTTGTAAGTTTGCTTTAAATTTTGGCTTTGATTTTGCAGTTCCCTAATTTAGGGGCTGTGTTTATATTGTCCCTTGTTTTGTTAATTTAGTCTAATTGTTTGGCTCAGAAAGAGTTAAAAATTGGAGATATAGGCCCAGATTTTTGCCACGATGGCGATTCTTTCCATTATGGCAAAAATAGAGGAACTTCCTGAAAATCTTAAGTCACTCCCCATTTATGCGAGAATGGGGCAGGGTATATTTCACGCAAACCTGTTTTACAGAGGAAGCTGGCTATTTAAATCATCATTTGGCTCCGTTCTAGTCAAATTTTGGTACCCTTGGAATGTGAATTGGGAAGTGTGGAAAGCATACCTGGATTTTTCCTTCGTCGGGCGGGCTGGATGTGGGCGGGTAGGGGTGATCGGGAAGCCGACCGCCGCTGGGGATCGGGGCCGGACCGCGATTTCACACTGCCGGGCCGATTGAGGCCCGACCAGCGTGAAACGCAGGCAGCGCTCGGCGCTGTGTGTGTGGCAGGGGGGAGGAGGGTGAGCGTGAACACGGGTGTGCACTTGACAATCTCCCCGAGGCACAGAGCTGCCTCAGGGAGATGAACAGTTTAAAAAAGTAAAGATAAAGATTTCTAAAATGTTATAAAACATGTCCCCTCATGCGACTCTGTCACATGAGCAGGGACACGTTATTAATTAAATTTTTTAAATTTAAATTTTTTTTATTGGCCTTTTCACCTGCCTCCCCCAACCGCAAGGTTGGACAGGCAGTGAAAAGTTTCATTCAATTACCCTTTTAATGACCTTAACAGGCCTTTTAATTGTCGGTGGGCACACTGGTAACTCCCGGTGATCAAAATATCACGCGAGTGCGTGATGACATCGGGGGACTCGCCCGACATCATCGTGCATCATTTGACGCTCGGTCAGGTTGGGCGTGTGCCTGCCCGATGAGCGGGAAATTCTCCCGCTGTTAAGACCAGGTCTGAACTTGCTGTCTTTCTTTGGATAGCCAGGCGGACCCCTTGGAAGTGGCAGGGTATCCCTGTGGAACTTGCTTTAAAATTTTATTCGCAGTCCCAGAAGCGACACAAAACAAATTTCAACTGTCTACGCTTAACCCAAGGGAGTAAGAGGGTACAGTCCTTGGTGCCACAGAGCAATTATTTTTGCCCCTTCTGACTTGTGCACCCAGGTGCCAGGCAGAACCTTGTGATGGAGATGGGTGTATAGCACTTTGTGCGAAGGAGCATAGAAGATGGACATGGCACCCTCGCACACAGAGGTCATGGAAACCAGTCACCCTGAGCAGATGGAGGCCAGAGGGAGGGCAGAAGGTCAGGAGGGAGAGGCTGCTGCATGCATACCAGGAAAGAGAAGGAATAGAGGCAGGACAACCAGATACTACCCTCTGGGAAGGGTGTACAGACCTAGGACATCCTACCTAAATATGATGGAGAAGCAGTGCTGAAGGTGACTGAGGCTAAGCCTTGAGGTGGTGACAGACATATGTCACATGGCCCAGCAGCCACCCGAGCCACAATCCATCGACCCCTGTGCTCTGCCAGTAGCTGTGAAAGTAACCGTCGCTCTCAACTTCTTTGCCTGAGGATCTTTCCAGGGATTATCAGGAGACCTGTCTGGCGTATCCCAGTCAGCAGCACAAAGCTACATTAAGGCTATAGCTAATGTCCTGTTGCTTGTGTGGAGGATCACATTAATTTCCTGATATATTTATTGTCTCAGACGCAGAGAGTCATGGCCTTTATCCAATTAGCAGGCTTCCCTCAGGTGCAGGGTGCTATTGGTTGCACCCATGTTGCCACACAGAGACCAATTCGACACGCAGACACAAATTTCAACCGGCAGTTCTTCCACTCAATGTCCAGGTGGTTTGTGACCACAACAAGGTCTTCCTTCATGTGTGTGCAGGTTCTCTGGCAGCTGCCACAACTCCTTCAAACTAAGGAGTTCCCAACCCCCTCAGCTTTTTCAGCCACCAATGCAGATCTGCGGTTGGCTTCCAGGGGAGAAGGGGGCTACCCCTTAAGAACTTTCCAACGACCTCTTTAGGATCCCACAAACAGAGACAGAGTGCATTTACAACAGCAGCCATGTCATCACCAGGAGTAACATCAAGCAGTTAATTGACATTTTAAAGATGTGCTTCAGATGCCTCGATCGCTCAGGTGGAGCTCTGCAACATACCTCAGCAAGGGTATTAAGAATAGTTGTGGTGTGTTGCAAGCTGCACAACATTGAGCAATGGAGGGGCATGCAAATCAATGATGATGATGCCATGGGCAGCTCTCCAAACTCGGAGGAGGAGGGAGATGAGGAGGAGGGGAAAGTCTCTGTCCATTTGGAAGATTCTGTAAGCGGATGAGGATGAGGAAGCCTCCAGTGGCAGAGCAGCTGGGTGGCTGGGTGACGTAACCAGGGCTGACTCTGGATCATCGCCTGATAGGTCCTTACGCAAAATAGATTCTCAAAGGATCACCAATACCACAATTGCTATCAACCAATCCCTGCTGACATATTTCGACCTAAAGAACCTTGTATATTGACTCCACAACTAATCAAGGGACTGCCCATCCCCAGTGGTGGATTTACCATGAAACAAACCGTGCTGTGGCACAGGGCCCCCAAATGACAGGGGTCATCCCTAAATGCGGGACATCCCTTTACCTCCAGAGGCTGAGATACCATCTTATTGGGAATGGGTGTTCTACACCTACAATACTGAGCTTGCACAGAAATACAGGGTGAAGCCTGCGGGAAATATATCTGACTAGAACATTCCATGGGACCAGACAAAGTCAGACTGAAAAAGAGGGAATATGATGTGCAGGTTGGTGAATTCATGTTGTCTTCTCAAAATTAAACTGAAGTTAACAAGGTGAAAGTCATTATTTCTGATAAACTGTTGACAACGTTGCAATCATTGACAGAATTGTCCTTAGCCGACTTCAGTAAAAATTGATACTTGACGCTTTTGAACTCTTTGCTTTCTGTAATAAAACCAACAGCAGCACGGATACTTCAGCCATAGACCTCCACCAGTTCCTGGACTCATTCCCATGCACGGATATACCTTTCTAATAGTTCCCGGAATACTGCCCCCATGCATCCCTACCCTCCACATCACTGCTGCTTTGCCTTTCTACTTTCCTGCTGCCTCCGGCCTTCTACCCCCACTGACTACACACACACACACACACACACACACACACAGACACACACACACACAGTTTCATTGTAAACATTTGACAAGGGCCAAATGTGATAGACCAGCACTGCGGGCTGGGGGATCTCCGAGATGGAGAGTGGGTTCATCATCTCCCCCATATCGGTAAATAAGGGCGCGCACTTGTTAGTCACTCTGTGCATGCAGCCGCCTCTCCCTAGGAGCGACCATTAAGAAGGTGATGCGCGAGGAGAGGGTCAGGGATTCCCTAAGAGGGAGAGAGAGAAAGAGAGAGAGAGAGGAATGGGGAATGTGGGAGGGGTAATTGGGAAATGTGAGGGGAGGAATAGGAAGGGAGAATGGGGGAGGGAAAATCTGGGAAGAGGGAGAGAATGCGGAGTGCGGTCAGAAGAGTGGATGAGGAAGGTGGATGGGGACTGGTGATGGGAAAGGGACAGAGGGGAATGAGGGCAGGTTATGGGTGAGGGGGAATGGAGGAGGGGGGGAATGTGGAGGGGAGAATGGGGTGAAAGGGGAGGTAATGGATGGGGAGCGGGAATGGGGAAGGGGAAATGGAAGAGAGGGGACCGGCGGGGGCGGGGGTGGGAAGAGGTGGTGATTGGGAATTGGTAGAGGGAAGTGAGGGGGCTGATGCATCAGACATGGGGAGAATGAGTGGGGAGGGAGAACGGAGAAGGGCTTTTTGATGTCCTGAGGTGGTAAAAACCTGTATAGAAATGGCAGCCCTTTCTTCCTTTTAACTGTATACCATTGCTCAGCGGGGAGCGCTTCTCCCTCGCATTTCTGTGTCTGAAAGTTGAGGATTCATACTCCCTTCAAGAGACTCGAGACCCAAGTGCCAAGCCGATACTTGCTGCATTGATAGAGGCTCGGTATTGGGGGAGTGCTGCACTGTCTCAGCCTGAGTGGGGGGAGATAAGAGAGAAAGCTCTTTTTCTTGGCTGGGTCCCAAGGTGGTGGTGGTGGTGGAGGTGGTGGTGGGGGTGGGGCGGTGGGGGAGGGGGCCTGAAAATGACGCTGCTCACAGGGCCCCACTAACTCTAAATCTGCCACTGCCCATCCCCACATGGAAGAGAATGTACATCAATGAGTTTGACTCAGTCACATTCCTATGGCTGAAATCCTCACCATCAATAACCATGGGCCTCATCATATTGCAAACACACATGGTAATAAATCACTCACAACCTGGCCTCCTCACATGATTGTCAATTGACAATACATGAGGGGCCCATTTGTGCACAGTCCTCCTTGGAGGAGGGAGGAGAGTCACTCCTTTGTCTAAATGGCAATGGGGAGTGTGGTGGCTGCCTGATCATGAGGACCTCATTCAGACTGCGGCCTGTGCATCTCTGCATTGGCAGCCACGGTCACTGGCACATGTGCAGGCAGATGAGGGCTCTGGCAACGGGGCTGGGCAGGCCGAGGAAGATGAGGGAGCTGAGGAGCTTTCAGTACCTTCACCCTCCACAGTGGCCTACGCAGCCCTGGGTTGGCCTTTAGGTGTGGTTGATGGGGCTGGCTGCTGGTCTGCAGCAGTCATCCATTCCAGCAACCACTGTGCAAACAGGGTGACCACCCTGTTAAGGGTACGCAGCTCCACATGCATTCCAAGGATGTCAGCACTCATACTCTGAGTGAACTGATCCGGGCTGCTGAGGGAGGATTGCGCCCTTTCCTGGCTGAGACGCTGGTCTTGCATCCAGTCCGAGTGCTGCTGCATGTGTCTCTCCATGTGATTGGCCAATCCCTCATGGTCAGAGCTCATATGGTTGAGCCCCCCCAGACAACGTGGAGCTCATGATGGTGATGGACTCCTCCACTCACAGTCCTAGAGCTCCCACAGCCTCAGGGAACTCTGCCAGATGTCCACACATCTGCTGCTGATTATCTAAATACTGTGCCCCAAAAGTTGACTCCTGAGGCTCCACATTCTTGCCCACTGGAGCATCCTTGTGACTTTCCTCCCTCCTCCAAGGGGGTCTGTGATCATATGTCTCTGACTCTGACATGCCCTCCTGCACTCTGGTGCAGTGACTTTCACCCCGTGCCACCGACTCTACACGCGCGCTACATTCCTCTGGAGTGCTTGTATCTGTGTCGGCAGAGCGTGACAGCACGCAGTGCCCCAGGTTCAAAGAACTTCGACGAATTGATGGACCTCGTGAAGGGTCACTTTCAAACCAGGCAGGCCTCAGTCACGATGCAGAGGTTCAGGTTTAATTCGCGAAATAAAGCCCCGGGTGAGACAATTCCATGCTACATGAGAAATTTGAAGCAGCTAACGGAACATTGGTACGACTCGGAACGACAGGCTCAGACTCTGTTTAGTATGTGGTGTGACAAAGGACACTATTCAGAAAAGATTATGGTCCGAAGTGAATCAGGATTTCAAGAAGGCACTAGGGATAGCGCTGGCCATGGAAAGTGCTGTAAGAGATTCACAAGCGATACAGGGTGTGCAAAACAGCACCGTCCTCCACATCGGGTGGGAAACCTCAGCCAAAAGAGGCACAACAAAGCGAGAACCCGCCGAGATGCAGGAAACAGCCCCTGCTAGCCGAAGAATAAAGGAAAATAACTCAGCAGCAAAATTGAAGAATAATTTTAATAAGAGGTGGAAATAATCAGCCTTTTAGCGATTGGCAATTTAAAAAAAATTGAGTGCTACTATTGTCATAGAAATGGACATATGCTTAGGCAGTGCAAGGAAAGATTCAAACAGGCTTGTAAACAAAAGAAGAAGCCCAATGAAATCTACAATGTAGAAGAGCCTGAAACAACAAATTCAGACATTTACTCATTGTTTAATCTGAAAGTTGGAAAGACAGAACCAATATTTGTCACAGTGAAAGTAAATGGCAAACCTGTTAGAATGGAAGTGGACACGGGAACTTCCACTACAGTAATTGGGGAACATACGTTCGGATATTTGAATAATGGTGAACATCAATTAAGCCTCCTGGGGCAAAATTAGTTCAAGGAGATTAAGTTAGAATGGACTGAAATTTTCTAGTTGAGAGCAAGTGGGCTATCAGCGCCACTTAGAAAGTGCGCTACCATCTTTTAGGGCAAACTGGGGAAAATCCAGGGCCTGCAGTCCAAGATTCATGTGGATCTGGAAGCAACGCCTCACTTCATGAAGGTGAGACGGTGCCACATGCCCGGTGAGAAAAAATCGACATCGAACTGAACAGACTAGAGAAACTGGGCATTGTACAATCTGTTCAGTTCTCAGAATATGCAGCACCCATCGTCCCCGTCCTTAAACCTGACCAAAGTGTCTGAATTTGCGGAGACTACAAACTGACGATGAATAAAGTAGCTAAGCTAGACAGACACCCCATTCCAAAAATCGAAGACCTGTATGCCAAGCTGGCAGGAGGGATAATGTACACAAAGCTTGACATGAGTCATGCTTATCAACAACTAGAGTTGGATAATGCCTCCCTGGAATTTGTCACAATTAATACCCACAAAGGGTTGTACCAATATACACGATTGCCCTTTGGTGTCTCCTGCACTTGTGCTATCTTTCAGAGAACAATGGAAAGTTTACTGCAGGGACTGCACCAGATTGTAGTCTATTTAGACAATGCATTGGTGACAGAGAGCTGAAAAACAGCGTTTGGCAAACTTAGAAGAAGTCTTAAAACGTTTCTTGCAAGCTGGAGTGCATTTAAAAAAGAAAAGTGCACGTTCCAAGTGAGGGAGGCACTCTATTTGGGTCACCAGGTAGATTCACAGGGCCTCCACCCGGTTGAGGAGAAAGTGAGGGCCATAAGAGAGGCACCTGCACCAAAGAACACCTCAGAGCTCAAATCATTCCTAGGAATGATCAACTATTATGGGTGGTTCTTACACAATTTGTCTACAGTGCTGGCTTCCCTGCATTCTCTACTCAAACAGAACCAACATTGGTCTTGGGAGGTGCCCCAGAAAGAAGCTTTCATAAAGGTGAAGCAATTGTTGCACTCGTCCAATCTATTAGTGCATTATGACCAGATGAAAGAAATGGTGCTGACATGAGACGTATCTCCCTATGGAGTGGGAGCAGTGCTCTCTCATTGGATGGACAACAGCACGGAACGGCCAGTACATATCAAGAATGCTCCCCACAGTGGAAAAGGGATAATCTCAGATAGAAAAAGAAGGCCTGTCCATCATCTTTGGTGTCAAGAAATTTCACCAGTATGTACACGGCCATCATTTTACAATCATTTCAGACCACAAACCATTGCTAGGATTGTTTAGCGAGGACAAAGCTATACCACCCAGAGCCTCAGCAAGAATACAACAAAAGGCTTTAATTCTGGCAGTGTACAAATACACTTCCATACATAGGCCTGGCAATCAAATCACAAACACCGATGCCCTTAGTCATTTGCCTTAACAAGAAAATGATGAGTATGTCCCAGTTCCACAGGAACTTGTTTTACTGTTAAATTTCTTAGATTCCTCATCAGGATGTACTGGATAGATCAGAGACTGGACAAGTTGGGACCCAGTCCTGTCTCGGATACGAGAATAAGTGCTACACGGTTGGTCACAGGAGCTCGTACATGATAAAATGAAACTGTACATCAACAGAAGACATGAAATAACCAGCCAGGATGGCATCTTATTGTGGGGAGCACCAGTGATAGTTCCTCCAAAGGCAAGGGAGCCACTTTTAATTGAACTACATCGTGCCCATCCAGGAATTTCCTAAATGAAGATGATAGCACACAGCCATCTATGGTGGCCTGGGATGGATGGTGAAATAGAGAGTTTAGTAAAGCACTGTATGCAATGTCAGAAATTGCAAAAATTGCCAGTGACAGCTCCGTTACACCCATGGGAGAGGCCGGGTAGACCCTGGGCACGCTTACACATTGACAATGTTGGAACTTTCCTGGGTACAATGTTTCTACTCATTGTCGATGCCCATTCAAAATGGTTGGACGTATATGAGGTGAAGTCACCAACGTCGGCTGGTGCAATTAAGGAACTACGTCAGAGTTTTGCCATTCATGGACTACCAGAAGTATTCGTTTCCAATAACGGTACAGTATTTACGAGTTCTGAGTTTCAATGGTTTATCAGCCTCAACAGTATCACTCATGTGAAAACTGCACTATATCACCCCTCCTCAAATGGACTGGTCGAAAGGGCAGTTCAAACGTTCAAGGCAGGCATGAAAAAGCTAACTGGCGATTCCTTGGCAACCAAGCTAACACACTTTCTTTTTCACTACAGGACTAGCCCTCACACAACAACAGATGTCACACCTGTGGAGTTATTATTGAAATGCCGTCTCAGGACGAGGTTGAGATTAATAATGCCGAATTTAGAGGGGAAGGTGGGAAGGAGTCAGGGAAGCCAGAAAACTAGACACAATTGGCATAGTCGCAAGAGGGAATTTACTGTGGGAGAGTCGATATACGCAAAGAACTTTGGGGAAATAAGTGCAGTAACTAGACCTCTATCTTACCACGTGGAGGTGGAAGGCCGGATCATCCATAAACATGTGGACCATTTAAGAAAGAAAGGGACAACTCACCAAGGTTTGGTTCCTTCAGCGATCATGACCGGGTCTGTGTTTCCTGTTGAGAATAGTCAACCCAGGACTGACATGTCTGATGTCCCTATGAGAATTGAGGATACAGAACTGCGAGTGCCCACTGAATCACCTGATATTCAGGCAACTCCAGAAAAGGAGGTTCCTGACAAAGAATCTGAAGTTGTGGAGCTGCGACGTTCCACATGTACTAGGAAACCACCTGAAAAACTGAACTTATAAATTCCTTACCCAGTGTAAATATTATGTTGTCTTGAAAAATATATACTTGTAACTATAATATGTATAGCCAAGTTAAAGGGGGAGGAATGTAGTAATTATGGTTTTATTTAGTGTGTAATGTACCTTTAAGAATAATAATTGCTAGACAAGATCACATGATCTGTAGTAACCATTACGAGATTAGCGCGGGCCACCTCAGCATTGAGTGTAGAGATGGTGTTGGAGTTGAAAGAACACATGTAGTTGCAGCTGAGTATATTATAAATGAACTTAAAGTTTCCACCCAAGAAATGTCTGCAGATCAACTCTCTCATTAATAGCACAACTCGGCCACCCTACAACAGACCTCATATGATATGACTCTGCCTCATCAAACATCTCTTCCTCCTCTTGACATCCATGGATGATCTGGCCCTGGGTGGCATGGGGGGGCTGGGGGAGAGGGAGCAGAGCTGGGACCTTTGTGAGACACAAAAGGAGTTATTTAGGTATAGCCCTTCACGTTGTCAGAGCACGCTGTGATGCACGCCATTACCTTAACCGTGCTCGCGCTGAGCACATGGCGTAACCCCATCCTTGCACTCCCTCTCATGCCAATGTCCCATTGTGCTCAGTGAACTGACATCATGACCTTCACCTTACCAACATGTGCCAAAGTGATTTCAACACAGCCTTCATCACCATCACCATCAGAGCAGCTGCTTAGGCACCCTGAAAATCTCCATGGCCATCGGTTCCATGCGATGGATTTATCTCAGCCAGGCTGAACCATCCCCATCCTGGCCATCTCTGTGATGTTCTTCATCTTATTCATCTGCAATGACAACATACATTTATGTTAGCCTGATATATAGCGCATGGAGAGATATTGCTCTTCACTGTGTCTGTGCATCACAATGCTCATTCACATGTGTCCTGTCCGCATCTACATATACCAGCCTCAGTGCTAAAGCAGCAATATGTTCCATGTCTCGCACCTTAGCTGCAGCATGCAGATTTTGTTTTATTTGTTCATGGGATGTGGGCATCACTGGCTAGGCCAGCATTCATTGCCCATCCCTAATTGCCCTTGTTCAGAGGGCTGTTAAGAGTCAACCATATTGCTGTGGGCCTGGAGTCACATATAGGCCAGGCCAGGGAAGGGTGGCAGATTTCCCTCATTTGGGAACCAGATGAGTTTTTACAACAGTTAGTAATGTTTTCATGGTCATCACCAGACTTTTAAATTACAGGTTTTTTTTAATTAAATCCAAATTTCACCACCTGCTGAGGTGTGATTCAAACCCAGGTCCCCACAGCATTACCCTGGTCTCTGGAATACTAGCCCAGTGGCAATACCACTAATCCACCGCCTTCCCCTTCCTTGGAGCTCCATGTGGATGAGCCAAGCTACTCACCTTGCTGGAACATAGCAGGTCATTGAACCCTTTCATGCACTAAATCCATTTGTGCGGATGGTCTCCTGCTGAGCTCACTGCAGCCGTTATTTGATTCCAGGCCTTCTTGGTTACTGCAGGGGCTTTACAGGGGCCAGCAGGGTAGAGAACTGGTCTCCACTTCTGGACCTCTTCGACCAAAACGTGAAGGCCATGGTCAGAAAAACATGGTGCAGCTGGACCCAGCCCTTCCCCTGTGTCTCCTCTGTGTGACATTCGATAAATAAAATTTAAGATGAAAAGGGCCAGGAGCCATTCAGGTTACAATGCTCTCATTCACTTTTGTATGCTCACATACACCACCTGCTTTCGCCATAACAACAATGATTACTGGGAAGGATTGGTGGAGGAAATGGCTCTGCACAAATGCTTGGTGCCATGTATGTTGTGACTGTGACTCCAAGGTAGCACACTGTGCTCCGTGACCACTGACTGCCTGTTTCCCCCCTTCTTAGTCACACTGTTATGCTGTGACAATATGCAGCTTGAGCTGGTCAAGGGTCAACAGTGTGGGTGAATCCTAATAGATGGTAGCAAAAGGGCAAGTGGAAAGAATAATGAGCACTATTCATCATTCATCCACCAACTTAGTCTTGGCAACTAACTACATGACTGCATAATATCGGTACCAGGTAGTGGTGGTGAGACGATACCATCTCCATGGCTGTATCTTGTGAATCCACTCCAAGCTTTCAGTGGTTCAGTAAGTTACACTTTGATTCAGTAGCAATAATTCTTCCATAGGGAAAGCACATGATGGGCCATTTGTTCCAAGGACAGCTAACAGTTGGACAACATTTACAACGTTGACACTTACCTGACAAGGCAATGATATCTTCGATGCACAGGGACGTCACCATTGACGACCCACTTCTGAAATGGGCCTTTCTGAAGGCCCCACTTTTTAGGTGCACCCGAGTCTGCACCGGGCCTGCCTCCACCCCCCCTCACTACTTTTGGGGTCGGCAGCTCCTATTCTAGCCCACCAACACCTACCGTCCCCGAGAGTCGGAAGTTCGGACGGCCATTTTTAAAGTTTGGGTTCACAGAGCCAAGAATTCTCCTGTCTCATCGCACCCAACCCAGGAGTGAAAATCCGGGCCATGGTTATTTTGCGCCTGAGCAACGGCGAGCTCCCCTCTTGTTGATAGAGATCACACCAGGAACCTGACATCATAATGGGTCAGCTCCAACCCAGGGAGCTCACTCTACCAAGAAAACTGACTTGGAGGAGAGTTGCAGTCTGGTTGCCATCTTATCATCTTAAAACATTGATAGTGGCATGTATATTTCCATCCCCAGGTTTCCAGCAAGATACGTCTCAACGCATAGGCCTGAATTTTTCCCGCATTGGGCGGACTCGGCGGGAGCAGGCGGGTGTGGTCGCAGAGCTGACCGCTGCCCGCCATCAGCTCTGCACCGCCATCTTACACGGGCTGGCCAATTAAGGAGCATGGAGCTGCCTCAGGGAGACTGAAGTGCTTTTGAAGAAAAAAAAAATGAATGTAATCAAAATTTAATGAAACATGTCCCCTCATGTGACTGTGCTACATGAGGTGGGACATGTTTTTATTTTTCTGAAAAACTTTTTATTTAATTTGTAAAAGCTTCAGGGAACCCCATCCCGCTCGTGGATGAGGTTTCCTAAAAAAAACGTAAAGGTCGCTTGGCCTTTTCGCCTGACCACCGACCGGAAGGTTGGACGGGCAGCATAAACTTGAAATTAATTACTTAGTTAATGGCCTTAATAGGCCTATGAATTATTGGCAGGCGCGCAGCCGACTCCAGCGCATGCCCGCTGAACGAAACATCACGAGTCAGCGCGATGATGTCGGGACGCATGCCCGACGTCATCGCGCATTATTTTATGTGCCGGCATGTCGGGCCCATCCCCGCACGCCGACTAAAAAATCCTGGCCATTGTCAGAAACCAAAGTGGGCGTTGAAATGGTTTTCAAATGAATTTGGAGTCACTTCATTGGCATCCTTATTATAGGTGACTACCCATTCTGGAAAGTCAACTTTTGTAATTTGTGAATGGTAGTTTTTGTTCTCCTTTGCCACCTGGTCACTGACATGCTTTGTTCAGTTGCAATTTGTCTTTTTTTTTTAATTAAGATGATGTTCAAGGCATTCACATGCAAAGGAAATGCATGCTTTGCATATCAATTATAGACAAAAGTGGACATTTGACAATAGTTTTTTTTATGTATAGTTTTACGACCCTTAGCTAGACCCCAAGTTGTTGGTGAAACCCAGTTCAGGACCAATAACGTTTTGTTTAAAGTAGACCAAGTTTGGTATTCAAGACACCTGGCAAAATCTTCCATGGGTTTTGAACAAGCAAAAATAAACTTTATAAGTTCAGAAAGGTAAAACAATTTACAATATCTACCTTATACTCTAGTATTCAGGATAAGTATGAGGTACATGTGAATTAACAGACAAACTGTGGTTGAACACACCACACTACACAATAAACGACAGATGCGACCAACACAGATTCCATGGATTTCTCAACAACCCAGCCAGACGGTCCGTCACACTGTGAGCTAGCCAATCTCACTGAAACTCCGTCTCTCTCACGAGGGTTTCCAACCTTCACCTTCAAAGATCTTGCCTTGGAATTCTCTCCAAAGGTTGCTCCAACTTGGACGGCCTCAATGACGGCCCTCCTCGCGGGGTTTTAATCTCGCCCTTCGAGATCACATTCCTCCTGGATTTCCGAGTGCACTCAAACTTCAACCTGCAAGCATAATTTCAGATCTTCGTCCGCACCAAGCAGAACATCACTGCTGCTTTGCCTCAACAACCTGCAATACAGAGTCACCAACTTTCGGTTGCTGCCTTGGATCTCTAGGTCTTCTCCTGAGCCCTCTACAATTACCAGGGCTTCTCGCAAGCCAAAGTCTGCTACCTGCAGCATTTTCTTTAACTGTTCCTCCTTTCCTTAACTTAACTGGGACCTGTTCCTGCCCCCTGTCTTTTGTTTGGGACCTCTCCCTGTCACCCTCCCTTGCCCCTTTCCCCGGGATGCTGACTATGGCGCTCTGCCTGGCCTGGTTTTGTGGCTGTTCTTTTTTCCCTATGCGCAGGCACACAGGGCCTGTCCCGGGCCTAAATACTGTGAAGATGCTGAACCTGCGCATGCACTGGAGTTCCGAGGATTATTGAACATTGGAGTTCCCAACCTCGCAGTTAAGTCTGATTTTCTTAACAATTATGATATACAGCAACAGCAATGCAGCTTGTGATATCAATGGCATCCATGAACCTATTAGAGAATCACTGGACTAAGTGGTATAGATAAAAAAATAAATTGCCTGGAATTTTCGCTGGTATTCTCCCAGTCTTGGACAGTAATTTCTAAAGAAGATCAGCAGAACTCCCAAAGAAATGGTGCCATTGGCTAAAAAGAGCTACTAATGTGTTCCTCCAGGGTCATTGCCAATCCTCTGCAGTAGCTACAGCAGAAAATTGATGAAAAATCCGGAGGAAATTTTCCCATATTATATTTTTCATGATGGCACATTGTGGCTTTCTGCATACATTTAAAAGATTACATTTGTTCAGTACTATTCTGCCTTATCTTTAAACTAAAGGAACCATTAAATCCAAACAAGGGAACAGCCACTACTCAGACTTCAGCAGAAAAAAATGGAAATTATTATTAATTGACTTCCTCTATTTGCTCCATCTATGCCAATACATCATCAGGAGAAAAAAAGTTGCTGCTAAATTTGCAATTGGACCGGCAACAAAACTGCCTGAGATCAGAAATGGTCAAAAATAAAATTGTTCAGAAGCCTTTGTATTAATATTTGGTTTTCACCAGAGTCACAAATCATCCATTGGTTTCAAAGCATTCAACCCGGGAAAGACAATGCTTAATCCTTCTTCAATACAGACACTGTTTGGTCAAGGTTCATGTGTGCTCATTTCACCTTAGTGTACACTATGCTTCACAAACAGAGGATCAAGCTTAACAGCCACTTTGTGTGTCCGACTGTTCGTGTACGGTTTACTCAGGCTGCAGTCCACATTCCCCAGTCATACAAGAAGCCCTGAGATCAAAGTGCTAGGAACAGTTCTACTGAGAGGTTACCATGAGATCAGTGTTATATATATATTTGTGTGTGTGAGGGAACAGTGGGGACCATTGTGTAAACTCATTGCTTTTAAAATAACTGCTATCAGATTGATCACCCTTATCACTCTCAGGTCTCCAGGGTCAAATCGAGGTTTCCTTTAAACCAAGTTACCCTCAGCCCTTTCTTCGTATAGATTCAGTTCTATCAATGAAACATTTACTAGAAGCAATCAACTCCACATAATTCAAATCAAGACTCACAATTTGCTTATCGCTACCTGCAATAAATTGTAAATCTCTTGTCTGCCAAAGCATTTTTATTAGGTTTCTATATCTAGCTAACTCACATCTAAAACGAAGTGCTAATCTCCCATTACCTCTGCTTTCTCAGAAGATTGGTGTTAGAAAATACCCAGTCAGTGTTTAATATGACCTATTCTAACAGGGCTAGACAGACTGGGTGTAGGGAGGATGTTTCTCCTGGCTGGGGAGTCTAGGACCAGTCTCAGGATATGGGGCAGGCCGTTTAGGACTGAGATGAGGAAAAAATTCTTCACTCACAGGGTGGTCAACCTGTGGAATTCTCTACCACAGAAGGTTGCGGAGTCACTGAGTCCATACAAGAAAGAAATCGATACATTTTTTGGATATTAGGGGCATCGAGGGGTATGGAGAGAAAACGGGAATATGGTGTTGAGATAGAGGATCAGCCATGATCATATTAAATGGTGCAGCAGGCTCAAAGGGCTGAATGGCCTACTCCTGTTCCTAGTTTTTATGAAGAGAATTTTCCCCCCTTCAGGAGGGTTGTGCGGGGGTGGACGTGGGCGGGCACGGACCCGATTGGCACCCCCAATTGGGTCCGCAGCGCTATTTTACGTGGGTGGACAAATTAAGCGCCCGGAAGCGCTGAGCGCTCCCTGTGTGGGTGGTCGGGGGGGTTCCCTGAGTCGGGAGTGCGCTCTCTCGCGCATGCACGTGAAAGAGTGCAGAAATCACTCTGAGGCACAGAGGTGCCACGGGGAGATAAGTTTTAAGTTTTAAAAATTTTAATAAAGAAAAAAAAAATTTAAGACATGTCCCCTCAAGTGACAATGTCACAGGAGCTGGGACATGTCAATGAACTTTAACGAAAAGATTTATTTAATTTTAAAACCCTTCATGAAACCTCATCCCGCCCGTGGATGAGGTTCCATGAAAAATGCAAAGGTCACCTGGGCTCTTTGCCTGCCCGAGGTTGGACGGGCAGCTTTCTCAATAGCCTTAACTTGTTAATTAATGGCCTTAATAGGCCTTTGACAGTTCGGCGGGCGCGCATCTGACTTGGCTCTGTGCCCCGCCGAACTGAAAATCTAAATGACGCGCGGTGACGTCGGGACACACGCCCAACATCGCCCCGCAACGGCGAGCGAGCCCCATCCCCGCTCGCCAAGCCGAAAATTCTCCCCTATGTTTCTACCATGCACAGAAAATCATAGGCAATATTATAATAACAAAATTAAAAGTTAGAAGTTATTTGTCATTTTAATTCTTTTGTTAATTAATTGCAACCCCTATTGACCCACATTGCATTTGATCATACATTGTACCCAAGGTAAAATACTTACAGCAGTCTGAAGGCGTGAGTGAGCTTTACTGACTTGTTGAAGTGTTGATGACTTTGGAGGCGAACTCCAGGAAACGACAGTAGCAGCAGTGTACACTGCTGTGTTCATCCATTGTATTAGTGCCTGATTGGAATAATCCTCATACCCATATCCTCAGTGAATATTCTTAAAATGGACTGCAGTTATTTACATAGTACAATGATAGGTAATCAGGTTGTGCAGCTGGTAGGTTGATTCACAGTTCGGCAACATGGGAAGTGGTGGCTTTCACTCTCAGGGCTGAATTTAACGCTGGCAGCAGTGGCCCCCATTGATGGGCTAGAAAGCCAGGGGCAAGGATGCCCGCTGCAATTCTGTGCCCATGAGGCAATTAACTTCCGGGTGTCAGGACTCCCGTCCCGTTGAGGGTAGAGGTCCTGCCTCTGAGTGCTCCCAGCCAATTGGAGGGCTGGCAACTCTTCAGTCCCAGCAGCGCCACTGGGAGCGCAGGCCACTGCTGGGACTGCACCCAGCCAGCGGTGGCAAAATGGCCCCAGGATCCAGGTATGGTCAAGCTCACTGGGGCCAGTCAAGTAGGCAGTTTCAGCAGGGGTGACCTTCCATGGACTGCAGGGTGCCCGATCAGGGGCGCCACCCCCACCTCCACCCCAAGCCCGCAGGAACTCCAAGAGCTTCCATTTTCCTGCCTTTGCTTCTTATCCCTTGATACCTTGACAGCAAAAATCTATCAAAATCAGTGTTGAAAATTTCAGTATCCACAGTCTCTTGGGCAAGAGAGCACCAGGTTTACACAACTCTGTGTGAAAAAGAGCTTCCTGATTTTAGCTAAATGGCTTAGCCTGAACTGCAGAGGAAATAGTGGCCTCAAAGCTGGATTGTGCTATGTCCGTTTTTCAGACCGCAGCCTGGCAATACTATGTCTTCTGCAGATGGAATATTGGTTAGGGTGCTTTGTAGCTATCCAGGGTGCCCACTTTAAACAGATGTTAGGGCTATTGTCTGGATTGCAACTGGCTACAGCATGATCCATGCATGCTGTGGTCAGTATTCTGAGGCAACCAGCAGTCAAACCAGTCACCTTTAAAGGGACGCATTGAACCTACTACCGAAAAGGTAAGTACTTACCTGAATATGGAAGCGGAAGGAACAGGAGAGCTCTTCCAACAACTGTCTTCTTTGACATCATCAATAATTAGCAATTTTTGAGAATCAACTAACCCACTTATGAAACATGTGACTAAATTAATTGACTTAGGCCGGAAATTCCTTACGGTTGCTTCCACTTCATCAGTTTTCCTTTTCCAGCAGACTATGGAACCACCATTGGCACATGTAAACACTTCCTGGCAAAGAAACGCGGGTGGAATGGGAGCAGGTCTGAGGAATTTCCGGGCTATAAAAAATCTATCCATCCGAAACTTTGACATGACTATGATGCAGCCAAAACTGCCTTTAACTAATAAGAGAGACTGGGAAAGGGGGAGATGGAGAAAAACTGAATTAAATGGCTAAAAATCCTCAGACTGCGGATCTTAACATAAATGCTAGGATCCATCTGATGCTGGCCTTGGCAAAAGATGCAGGGTTGGGCAGGAGGCCAACTCGTTTAAATATGCCCATGGGTGACCGCACCATTAGTGTATATCCCAGCAGCAGAGGGTACGTGTGCTGGGAAGAGGGCAACTTACAGGCTTGTACCCAAGGAGGCTTTCTATCTGTCATTCAACAAGCCAGCATAACTGGCTTCTCTCAGCCTACCAGTCTATTAATGACCCTCTGGGCTGGCAGAAAGAAAACCCCCAATGGGAGATCCCTTTCCTAGCGTACTCACTGTGACACCAATCCTTACATGGCAGGGGCTTGAGGGGGTTGGTGGATATGGGGAGGCTCCACTCTCAATAGAATCCTTTGGAAAGTGGCAGCAAAGGTTGTGATCCATCATATCTGAGTCCTGTTCTAATTGCCACCCTTTACTCTGCAGTCCTGCTGGACATATTGGTGAACTGTGTCACAACTTTTGGCCCCAAAGTATTCAATTTTTTTATCGTACTTATTTTTTTTAGACGTTTTTGTAATTTCATTTAATACTATAAGGAAGTCACCCCTTACATCAGAGTAGATTGGTTACTGTATTATGCCATTGTCAAATGGCAGAGAGCACAGTAATTTTCCAGGACTTATTTGCAGTTTTCGTATTAACACATATTAAAAATGAACTAGATTACTATCTGGTTAAGAGCACGTTTGAGGATGGTAAAGATAAATACATGCAGTCAGAGATATCCAGAAAATCATGGTTCTGAACTTTCGGATTGGAAATGGCATACGAAGGACACAATTGACTGAGGATGTGTGATGCAAGATGGAAGGTTAGACAGGTAGTCTGGAGTATCACATGATCTGTTCTCAGGAGCAGTTTGTAAATTCTTGAGAAATCAAGTTTGTTGGGAAGAATCTCAAATAGGGCAAATTGTGCATGATCTTTTGAGCAAATCTTTCAATATCTGCACATACACATTGTGCACATTAAAGCTTAAAAGATTAGAGTTCAAGAATAGGGGAACTGAACTAATTGTAGGAAGGATTTTATATACGTTCTGTAAGTCCACTATTTTGTGTGGATGCATGCCAAAATGTCTTTAAATGGTCATTTATAAGTGGATGGAAAGTGCAGGTAAGATCATGGTTTGTGATCCCCAAGGGTAGAATTAGTTACCCATATGTGCATTGTTGGATGTACTCAGTAACCCTCAATAAAGGTTGTTTTTACCTTAATTATGTTTTGCGAAGGACAAAAGGCAGTAGTTCTTAGTATGGAGTGTTGTGTATGAGTACTCCATATAATCAACCCATTAAGCCCATTTCCTTCACATTCCATGTATAATCTGCTCCATTACATACAATCCACCCAATCTACAGAGCAAAGCTTTTGAAAAATTTCACCTTGCTTCCTGAAGTTAATTCAAGTGAACTTCAGAGTGCCTCTCGTACATTACATCCTTCATATACTGTTGCAAATATGAAGTTTATAAGGTTGTTATGTTTTGGGACTGTGTCTTTGGTTCAAGGTAAAATGAAGGGGGGTCATGTGACCTGTCCTGAAGTCTGCCTGAGAACAAGCCTGGGTGGGTTGATTGTCAGAGATTAAAGGGGGACCAGGATGTTCTACTGGTAAGTAGATGCAAGGTGTTTACACTTGGAGAAAATGCTAGCAGATTGTGTGCAAGTGGATAGACTGTGAGTCTCCAAGGTCCCATAAAAGTGTTGGGAATGTCAGGTTGTAAACAGTTGTGCTTTAAAATGTCCATTTAGTTCCAAGATGAAAGAGAGCTGGGCTCTCAAATATAACTAAACAGCATCTCTACCTGGATACAAGGCCCATGTGATTCACATTGCCATGGTGATGAGTTTTGACATGGGAAGAGTACAGAGGAACTCAGTGTGAAAATGTCACTGTATGTCACAGACAGGGACCGGGAGGGAGAGAGAGAAAGAGAGCAAGAGAGCGAGCAACTAGAGGCTGAAAGTCTCTCTGGTTCGCCACATCGGAATGCAGGTGGAATCTTGGGCTCAGATTGAAAAGACCAAATTTGTGAGGATTCAAAATGAGGCTGCAAGATTCTCTTACCTTCCGCTGGAGGGAGGATCTCCAGGAATACTCATACCTTGAAGGTCAATTCTGGGGTTGGAAGTTACCAGAGTGAGAAAGGAAAAGAATGAAATAAACCCTTGTGAGCTAAGAATCACTTTGGAATAATTCTGGCAAAATTGAATGTCTACGTAAAGGACAGTGAAACATAGACCTGTGAAATATGTTTTCTTTTTGGCTGTGGTAAAAATAAGAAGGTGTGTATTCCATTCTGTGATTTAAAGTATAAGTTACCTACAAAGGAAGTGTTGAAGCATTAGTGCTTTTAGTCTTTTGCTACAGAAAATGTCTTAAAATGTGAAATCTTTTATCATCCTTTCAGCTATTAAGTTGAGGTTTGAATTTCTTTTTAAAAAAATTATTGGTCTCTATGAAAACTGTAACAATATATCCTAATACATGCTACGTTAAGAAAAATACTCAAGCAAGACTGGGATAGTTGCTAGTTATGCTGTTTAACAAGGCCAAAACCATATTATGGCAGTCATTTTCATTTTCAGTGAGTGGAATACTGGGGGTTAGGGCATTGTCTGCCCAGATGGGCTTCAATCACTGTTCTTTCTCATGGGCTTCAAGCAGAGTGTGTAACGTGTGGCCAGTCTGCAACTGCCAGTGTTCTGCCCATGCTAAAAGTGTGAGTTACCCACTAACTGGCTTACTGAAGGATATGGAGCACAATTCACTAAGACAAAGTTAATGGACTCTTTAGATAAGAGAAAACTTATAATAGAAGATGATTAAAAAAAGAAAGTGAAGAGAAAGCAAGGAAGAGAAGTGTGGAAGTAAAATAGCTGGAGAGACTTTTAAAACAGCTGCAACTTTAGGCAGACAGTCAATGATTGTCATGTTGCTGTATTGAAACCCATTTTTCCCTATTTTATTCATTTTTTTAGTTATTATTTCCCTTGACATCCCAACTGAGATTGGCAACCATTACCAGGACCAGCATATTTCCTTAAAGAAATATGAGCAAATCATAACTGGGCAGCCAAAATCCTTTGACAGTTATGAACATTATGCAGCAATTACTTGTGCAGCGTAATCTTTGAATACATATAACTTTTAATTGGGGATAACACATTGTTTCCATGCAACAGCTAACTGTGTGTAGGTCTATTCCATTTTTTAGGTCATCATAGGTATTTCCAGCTCTTCCTCAATGCTGTTGCAGTGCTAGCCTGCCAATTCCAAAGCGGTTTTGATATGTTACATTTCAGATGGATATAATCAACATCAATGAGTATTTTTGCCAAATATAGTATAATAATAGCTTCTACAGGGGCTGATTGACAGCCCCATACCAAGTGGGACCTGTCAAATTACTGGCTTTAAACTGTTCCTTGCCTCGACTATGAAATCCACAACGGATTTGACAAAACAATATTTACCATAAGGAAACCCTAATGATCCAGCAATTTTCCAGTGAACTTCAAGAAAGTGTTGTATTACTGCTTTAAACCTATGGGCTGTGCCAAATAGTTTCTGGACGTTTTATCCCATTAAGAATGACTATATAATGAATGCGTACTTAATACTTCAACATATAATAATGGTGGACTTAATTCTCAGACCCCAGTGGAGGCAATAGGAAAGCTACATTATGCTCATGTGCTTTCATCAATGCTATTAGATGGGCAGAGGCAGAGTAATCCTTTGCCCTCTCTGGCTGTGCAGACACCTATAGGGATTAAAAGTTTGTTGAACACTTGCAGGTAAAATAAGAGAAACAACAAACACTGACTGTCATTGGTAATCAATCACAATAAATAAACGGGGTTTTATTTTGTTTCTTTAGTGGCTGGTTTTGCCATAATTTCTAATTAATCTTTGTGGCAAAGTTGAATTAGATAACAGGTATCAAATCTGATTTAATGATCAGATTTGACACTCTTTCCTTCATGGCTCAATTGGTAAATTTCAACCAGGATATAGACGTAGCTTCACTGCAATTCCACAGTTTGCTGAAGGTTTTATAGTCTTTTTTATAGTTACGCTGCCTAATTTTGGGGTCAATTTTAACTGCCTCTGCTTGGCTTAAATGAGGCCTGAAAATGGTCACTAACTGCCCCCTCCATGATGGTGCTCCGGCTACTGTCATCTAGCGTAGGGTCCTGAGAAAGTGACTGAAGTGCCCACCTGTTTCAGGTGAGAGGCCACATTTAGTATGCAAATCAGAGTCCTAAGATGTATGTAAGACTCCAATCACAATTTTGAGTTACAAATGGTAGCCTCATATATCACCAACGTTCTATTCAGGGGTTGAGCAGCTGAGCTCTAAGTTTTTAGAGGGTCTTTTGGAGGTCACTCATTTGCCCAAAGAAATTTATAGCTTTTAATTTGCGAAGCGAGGTTGGGCAAAAAAGCATAGGCGCTGTCTGATTTTCAGCCACCCCTAATCAGCAAGCTGCCTCAGAGTGCTGTTACTGAGGCCCGCATCTGAATAAGTCTCTGGCCTTATGTGGTTACAGTAGTTGGGCATCAGTGGCACTCCGCCCACCTATTTTCTGCCTAAACTGAACATTGGCTCATTAATGGTTTCTATAAATGTTGGCACTGCATCCCTGTACCACAGTCCAGAATCGTTTCTATGTGCAGGAAAGCAACATTTACCCCTGGGCATCCGCTAATTACATCCATATTGCCTGACAAGCACCATTAGCCACTACTCTCTGTTTACTGTCCCATAGCCAACTTCCTATCTATGCTATTCCCTTCAAAACTGTGTGCTTTAATTTTATCAAAAACCTCCTATGCAACATTTTATTCAAGGCGTTTTGAAGATCCACATACACACCATAGCCACTACATACCCTTCATTTATATATTCTGTTATTTCCTCAAAGAACTCAATTAAATTTGACAGACTTAACTTTGTTTTTACAGATCCTTGCTATTGCTTTTAGTTAATCCACGTGGGCTAAATCAGTGTTAATTCAGATATCTTACCTTCTTTAAAATTTGCTCATGGGTTGTAGGCATCACTGGCTATGTCAGCATTTATTGCCCATCCCTAACTGCCTTTGTTCAGAGGGCATTTAAGAGCCACATGCAGGCCAGACCAGGTAAGGACAGCAGATTTCCTTCCCTAAAGGGCATGAGTGAACCAGATGGGGTTTTTACCACAGTCGGCAACGGTTTCATGGTCATCATCAGACTTTTAATTCCAGGTTTTTACTGAATCCAAATTTCACCATCTGCCATGGTGGGGTTTGAACCCCGGTCCCCAGAGCATTATCCTGGGGCACTGGAATACTAGTCCAGCGACAAGACCGCTACGCCTCCCTCTACAACTGATGTTAAGCTGATTGGTCTTCTATTTACCCTTTCTCCCTTCTTGAATAGAGGCGTTATTTTGGCAGGCCTTCAATCCATCCTTCATTCAGCATTCTTGGATATGCAGTCAGAGGTGGGCAACATTTCCAGTCTGAATTCCACCATCTTTCTCAATGCTACTTCTTTATTTACTGATCCAATTGCTTCACCTCCTCTTCTTTCACCTCCAACCTTTCCTGCTTGCATGATAATCTTCTCTGAAAATGGAGGCGATGTCCTCATTTGTAATCCCCACAATTCAGTCATTTTACAAGCAATTTCTTTTTTTCATTTCTAATTGGTCCTACCCTTTCTTAAATTACTTTACTATTAAAAGTTTACAAAATCCATTACTATTTCCCATTATGTTATCTGCCAGTCTTTCTATATACTGTCTCTTAGCCTTTCTAATTTGATTTGGCTTACCCTCTATTTTTTTCTGATTTTCCAATAGGTTTGCATTATTAATCCTAGATTTGTTCTATTGTGCTTTCAGTTTCACTTTAAGTGTAATTTCTCTATTCACCCTAGAAACCCTACTTTGCTGCATCCTTGTTTTATCTGTAACCTCCACCGTTTACTACTTTCCTATTGTTTGTTTCCTGCCTTGTCTGCCAATTTGATCTGTCCAATCTATCTAGGCCAGCTCCCTTTTATCCCATTTACATTTCTGCATATTTTTACAACTTTAATATCTTTTCAATGTAAAGTACAGGCGCTAGAGAAAAGCCTTTTTATGTTAAAAGTGTTAAATAAATTCAGGTTGTTGTCATAATAACGATAAACCTGCCCTGCTATGCTTTACCGGGCGGTTTGCCCACATGGTGTGAACACATAAGGGCATCACTGACCTCTATTGTCCTGGACTTACTCAGGGGGTGGAGTCAGGAAGGCAACAGTGTCTCCATCCCGTAATATCCCTCCCCAATTAACTGCCCTCCCACCCAACTCGAACCTGCCTCCAGGGAGGGGAAGAATAAAAATTCCGCCCCTTTCTTCTATCTATCTCGATGATTAAAGCAATGAAGCGATAAAGTGATTTGATCTGTATGCACAATTTCGTAGCCTTTTATAATTCCTTTTACCAAAAATATTATAGCAATCAAGTTATAGGGTGGAATTCTCCCATGCGCCCGGGAGCAGGGTCAGTGGCAGGAAGCGGGGGGTGGGAGGAGGGGGAGAATTCTGCTGCAGGTCCAAAAATCAGTTTCAGACTGGCCTGAAATGACAGCGGGATCTTCCCATGCTGCCCGCCACGGCCGATTGGGAATCCCGCTGTAGGCCGGGGCGAAAGCAATTTGCATCTCGCGAATAGGATGCAAATGAAGGCGCGACAGGAATCTTCTTCCCACGCCCGATTCTCCGCAATGCCAGCGGGAAACCGCGACGGTCCAGGACACGTATTGGACCAACGCGGCATGCAAAAAGTCATGGCTCCTCTGCAAAGCAGCTTTCAGAAGGTGGGAGGTTTCCACGCAACAGTTTCGACTTTGCTGAGACTTTGGCCGTCCAGGGACTTTGCTGAGACTTTCGACAATCTCCCAGGGACTTTGCCATGGGGGATGGGATGCTGGAGCTGCAGGATGGAATGCAACATGAGTTACTGATGGGCAGTGAAGGAGGGGGGTTCATGGGGAATGTCCAGGTCTGAAGGGTGGGGTCTGAAGGGTAGGGTAAGGAGAATGTCACAGGGAGGGGTCAGCGGTGTCAATTGTTGATTCCTGGGGAGTGAACTCAGGGTGGGCATGATAGGAGGATATGGTTAAGGTTACAGGGAGCAGAGGGGGCCAGCAGGGTGGGAGGGCGAGGGTGCGATGGTGTCGGGTGAAGGGGCGGTGAGGGTTGTTATCGAGGACGCAGAGATTGACACGGACACGGTGGGGGTGGGCAGGAGGAGGCTGGGGAAGCCAGTGTGAACAGGGGTGGGATACTCTGAAAGGAATGGAACGTGCATGTTCACCTGGACATTCTGGAGGGAAAAAGTTTCGGGCTGGAGGGTAATAGTGGGGAGGTCGAAGATGATACCAGGGTGTCAATGACAATGGGGAAAGGGCATGGGTGACTGGGGGAGGGGAAATGGTGTACGAGCTCATGAAGTAAGTGACAATAACCATGCTGGTCAAATCGAAAGTGAGCGGAGCCTTGTGTTGGATGGCACAGGTTCAGCGTGCACAGGTGAGTGCTTGCACGAGGCTCTGACAGGCCCTGCCGCAGATCCTTGTCCCTGTAGATTCACTTGTGTGGTCGGCTGCGTGCAGGAAAACTGCTTGGTGTGGGGGGGGGGTTGCGATTGGGGGGCCCTCTCAAAGCCTTTAGAAGGATACTGAAAGAAAAGAGTAGACATTATGCAGTGAAAGTGAATATATTTGCAGACGTTTAAGTTGTGAGAATTATTGTGTTCGTCCATGCAACCAGTTGTGATCAAAGTTTCTCGATTTTTCTAGACCTACCACTTCTTCTAGGTGCTACCCTGACATCTGCAGCAGGGGTGGAGGCAGCCTGCTGACTCATTTGCCCTATTGCCTTTGATAATTTTGGTGGTTGTCCTCTGGAGATCCAAAGCTTGGAGGATCCTGGCTTCCTTTGGCTGTTCTCCTGTGGGCCAGCTGCTCCCTCTGAGGTGACAGGATGAGTTTGACGGGGGCCACACGCAAAGGGGGTTCGGAGGGTACGGACAATCTCTGGAGAGTCCTGAGTGGATGACCCGGGGGCATCCAGGTGCCGACTCTCCTCCCTTTGGGGGCCCCAGCCTGACTCTTTGAGGGGAAAAAACACCTGGCGGGAGGTCGAGGTGCCCATCATCCTCTCGCATTGACACTGCGGGTGCCGCAATAGACTGTAGGTCTGCGTGCATTTTCAACAGTAACTGGGCATTCTGCTAGAGCTGGGTCTCCATGGTGTCTGCCATCCTCCCCATGGAAGCCTCAATGTGCACACATGTGGGCGGCACTTCATCAGAGAGCAGGCAGACGGACTCCTCTGACTCACATGCCACTCTGTTGAAGGCTTCCAACAACTCTGCCTGATGTCCCCCTGTATCTTGCTGACTGTCCATGATGTGTTGGAAGGCTGATTCCAGAGGCTCGTTACCTGACTCAGACCCCACAGATTCCTCTTCCCCAATGGTCCTCTGAGTGCCGGGGAGCTCGGTTGAACCTGCCCCCTCCTGCTGCAGTCACGTGTCCGTGCGGTGACCTCCAGATTGTGACACCCTTCCCAAACTAGCACTGATATCCACCGAGGTGTGTGTTCCTTAGCCTGGAGGGTGAAGTTGTCTGCTGTGATGCCTCTGTAGGTATGTAGGCCTCGTCTTCTGCTCTCGCCTGTCTCCTCTCTGGACTGGTGCCGGTGCTGAGGCCTGACAAGGAGTCCTCCTGCTCAGTGCTTGGCCTCTTCCTGGAGGCACCCGTTAGTGAGAGAGGAGAGTGCAAGTGACTGCATCAGCTGTCTCCAACATGAGGCACATTTGACCCTCAGGTTTCCATAGAATGGATGAACCCTTACTAGGTGGACACCCAAGTCTGAGCTCCCCATCACCAATGGTACAGTCGCACCCCACTCTTGTGAGCTGAGGTGTCCCCTCCTCAAATTCGATGAGACACCTCAGATATGGGTGCCTCCTCCTGTCTTCTGTGGTTATGATTGATCTCGCCCTGTTATCATGGGTTTGAGAAGAGCATGCATTGGAACATTGCAATTTGGTTCATTTATCACACTTTCCCTTGTAAGATAGCCCACTTTTGTGTGTCTGATCACCACAGGTGCGAATTATGTAGAAGCGTTGTAGACCAGCTCCCTCCAGAGCACTGAGCCTATCTGCAATGAGAAGGCTCAGACAGGCATCTGATTTGCAGAGGTTGCTGGTTCCCTCTGCGCCTAAGGTCATTTCTCCCCTCCCCCCACCTTCCATGCAATGTTCCAAGTCTGTTGAAGGGTGAAGGAGGCACAATAGTCACTCCACCACAGAGTGGATGCAATGCAGCAAGGCTGTGAGACATGACTATGCCATTGCCACTGAGTCCCATGTGCCCTGACATTTTGGTCTCTTTGTGGTTTATGCGACAATCTGATGAGACTTACCCTGGCGGAGCGAATAAGATCGTTCGTCCTTTTCTGGTACTACATTGGCCGCCCTCTTGTGCACCCCCGGGGCTCTTATGGCATCGGACACCTGTGCCCATGCAGGGTTGGTCTCCCTCCTTGGCCTCCTCCTCCCATCAGCTGGGAAAAGTGTATTCCTCCGGACCTCCACGTGGTCCAGGAGGACGCGCAGGGAGGCATCAGTAAACTTAGACGCTGGCCCCTCAGCTACCCTTCCAGACATCCTGTTGTTCATGTATTGTGGATGCCCAGGTGACTTATAAAAAGGGTGCCTGGGTATGATGGCGGGCCACACACCATCCAGCCCGCCCTGCCACGGAAGATGTTGCAAAACCCCTGGCAGCATAATTAATGAGGCCGGGGATGGAAGATACCGTGGAATTTCCTGTCGACCTCCGCCACGGGGTTAACTCCCTGTCCCTGTCTCTGCTCCCGCAATGGGACTTAGTCCCCGGTGGGAGAATTCCACCCAGAGAATTAAAAGCTAAAGTTCGAACGATCATGACTGAATTCAAATAGACTGCCAAGAATTGTTTGAATACATAATTAAATTTGAAAATGCACATTTACATTATGCAATAAAGAATAAAAATGAAAATCATTACTGGAATGTTTCAGACCCTCCATACTTTTATTGCCTGATTGAAACATGTCTAATACAGCACATTACATTGACGGAATTATCCTGTGTTTTTCGCTGCTCACCCACTATGATGGGATAAGGGAGAATTAATAGTAGGAAAAGATGAAGTAGCAGATTCTTACTTATTGCGACAGAGTGTATTAGATACTATGGATTAGCAGTCAGATAAATCTGGACAGCAAATCCCTGAAATTTGCATTATTAAATCACAATCTGATACTCATTGAAAAAAAATCAGTGAGTTGCACTTTCAGGAATTTCAAATCCAATAGGCCACTCAAGTAATCAGATCCTTTCTACCCCATCCTTCCCTGCAAAAATACTCTGCGAGACACCCTGACACCTTGGAGATGGCCTGCTAGACAGACAGAAAAAGCAGCTGCTATAGATTGGTAATGGTTAGACTGCCTGCCAAATTTGATGCATGGGTATGTAGCCATGGCACCGTAGCACAGATTACCATATAGATGCATTTATTTTGGAAGATATGGGCAAAGTGGTAGATTGGTGACACAAAATTCGGGCATAATTTTAAACAGCAAATCACTCCAAGCGCTCACATCTGAAACCCAGGAAATATTGCAGTGCATGAATAGAGTCATAGAGGTCTACAACACAGAAAAAGGCCCTTCAGCCATCGAGTCTGCACCGGTCAGACAAGTACCTATTCTAATCTTATTTTCCAGCACTAGGTTCATAGCCTTGTATGCCATGGCATCGCAAGTGCATATCTAAAGATGTTATGAGGGTTCCTGCCTCTACCACCCTTTCAAGCAGTGAGTTCCAGATTCCCACCACCCTCTGGGTGAAAAAATTCTTCCTCACATTCCCTCTAAACCTCCTGCCCCTTACCTTAAATCTATGCCCCCTGGTTATTGATCCCTCCATCAAGGGGAAAAGTTCCTCCCTGTCTACCCTATGTATGCCCCTCATAATTTTATACACCTCACTCATATCCCCCCTCAATCTCCTCTGCTCCAGGGAAAATAACCCCAGTCAATTCAATCTCTCCTCATAACTAAAACTCTCCAACCCAGGCAACATCCTGGTAAATCTCCTCTGCACCCTCTCTCGTGCAATCACATCCTTCCTATAATGCGGAATCCAGAACTGCACGCCATACTCTAGCTGTGGCCTAACCAGCATTTTATACCAGTTAATGTATGATGTTTGGTGTATTATTGCCAAAATAGTGCCACAAATGTGAACATTAAAAAAGGTGAGTGATATCCTGTACCTGCATGATGCAGTTAAAAATATTCATGATCTTAAAGATTCCTAAACAAATGGACTCTTTGTTGTATTTGGACATTAAGTTCAATTGCCCAATTTAGAATACTTTATATCCCAAATTGATGTAATAGTTTACTAATGTGGTATGTTACTTGAGTAGTCCTTTATAAGTGTTATTTTGAATAGGCAGCAGCAATTTTAATTACTGAAATGACTTAAAGGAGCTGGTATGATAAGTTTGAAACATTTCCCGTGTGTCACTTTTTATTGTCAAATACATTTTATATTTCAATGCATTTCAGTTCACCTGTCTCATGTATAATAACAAATGGGACACTTGCAAGTATTTGTTTAAACTCTGTCACTCAGATGATGCTGGAGTGCCTTATGGAGAGATAAAGCATGGAGTGGCTACCATCACACATTCCTAAAGCGTCTCCAGAAGACTTGGGAGTAAAAACACACCCTTTCCAAACAAACAAACTGCTTTATTGCACCATTTGTTAATGGTCTGACATTAGCTGCCTAGATGTTTTCAATATTGGCTCACCATTAGGGCAGCTATTTCATTAAAAGCTCAAGGCTCCATTTTTGGTAAGAGTAATTTGTTTGTAATGATCAACAAAATCCAAGCATCTTTGCTTTAGATAATGGCTTTTTTTTATCAGTTGTTCTGCCTTACTTCAAATAAAGGTTAGCAACAGTTTTAACGGAACCATTTGATCTTCTACAATAACGATTAGCCACGTCTGATTAAATCTAATAGTGGCATTTCATACATCTTGAAATCACTAGGATTACGCTTCTGTTGCTAGATAATGTAATTAAAAGGCGACTGTTCTAGTTGAAAGTGTTTTGGCTCATCAGAAAGAGCGGATTGCGTACTAAAGCTCATTCGCGGAATCGTCCGAGTTCGGTAGCGGGCATGAAAAACGTCACTTTATCCGTGAGCCGCAATGGCGGATCTTCGCACCATATGGTCCCCTTCTCACCTCATAAGTTGTGCAGTCGTGGGAAACACGACGTCTTGCTGGCGGGTGGCCTCCAATTTGCCCACCTTATGGTAACTTCGCTGCTTCCTCACTCCGGGCACCGTATTTAAACTGCAACTACACACACACTACTCAATGCTTACAGTCCAGGATTGCTCCAGTGAAGACATAGCCTCAAAAGCCAAGAAGAGTGCAGCCCCCCCTGATTCAGTGACGTATCCCTGGAACGCTTTTTGCACGCCATAGAGGCCCGACGCAATGTCCTCCACTCCAACTCCGGCCACAAGAGGCTCATCATCCCACTACTCCGGCTTGGGAGGCGGTGGCAGCGGTGGTCAGTGCTAACGCTGCACACAAGACATAAGCCATCCAGGGCAAGAAATGAATGAATGATCTCATCTCTGCCGCCAGGGTAAGTCAAGCATCTCATCACTCTAAACTAACCCACTCACAAGCCTGTCACACATTCGCTGGCATCTCACTCACTGCCAGCTCAAGGAACTTCACCACTTACTCTCTCAAGCACACCCTCGCATCTCCATCTGGCCTCATCTCTTCTGGAGACTGCCTCCTCATCCCATCCATGGCTCCACTCAATACACACGCATGCCTGGCATCCTTCTCATTTGGCCTGGCGTGTGCCTTGCTCACACTCTCTCCATCTGTCTTTATACCAGACAAGATCATGCACAATCAATGGGAGAGGTCCCAGACCGGGGGTGAAGTGCCGGACACCAAGGTCCTCACTCCGTTTGACAGTTGAGCGTTGGAGCAGGCCGGAGAGGATGTGGACCATTCCTGGGTCAACGGTGAGGTCGGCGACTCACGTGAGGATCTTGCACCAGATCATCACTATGTCAACGCTACTCTGAGCACTATTCTGTGTGTATCGCGGCTGCCAAACACAAATAATCTCCACTTTCTCTCTTAGACACATCTGCCACATCACCCTCAGGCAAACATGACCCCTACTCCAGCGCTGAGAGCACCTTGGAGGAGGACCCTGAGGGCAGCGCCATTGAAGACCCATCACGGCGCTCACACATACCCTCCACCAGCGCAGCGGCATACATCTCGGTGGGACTTAGATGTACAGCAGCCATGATATCACAATCTGGTGAGCGCACCACACAATCTGTTCCAAAGCAGGTGGAGTCAGGGACATCAAAAGTTGCCGGCACTCGGAGGACTGCTGGAGGCAAGGAATCTGCTGAGTGCGAGTCAGATGATGAGCCTCTGGACTCGGTCCTCAATCAGCTATTGAAGCTGCAAAGGCAATCACGGGAACAACAGGAAAGGTTGTCTGGTGCACTTCTCACATTGCAAGGGGCGATGGAGGAGTCCGTCCACCTTAAGTCCGAGGTGTTTGTGCTATCATGCTGGTGCACTGAGGTCAACACTGGCACGCTGGCAGCCGCCATGGAGACCTTGGTCCAGGACATGGGTCCTGCACTGCCGCATGGGCTGAACTCCATCGCTGATGCCATAGTTGGCCTCCAATAGTGTCAACGGAAGTGGGGTGCGGGGCAGCCTGATCTCAATCCAGCTTCCCCTTCTCCTCCAGGAGTCATCCGCAGGCCGTGGGCCACCCATAGGGTGGAGGATCAGCATCTCGACATCCCGGGGCCATCCACCCTGGTGACTCCAGGAAGTCTGTCCGATCCAAATCCCCTCTTCCTATGACCCCGTTATCTCTAGCTCCACAGGCCGAGGAGAGTGCACCTGGCCCACAGCAGGGTACCCAAAGCAGGCCAGGGCCCTCCAGGTCTCAGCCCTCAGAGGACGCCCGCCAAAGTCATCCCAGACAGGGCGCAGCTGTCAGCCTCCACCTCCACTGTGGATGTTGGGGGAGCACCAAGATATAGTGGCAGGGTTAGGAAGGTAAAGAAGATGTAGTTGCGTAGCCTGGGCACAGGTATTAATCACTGGTGTATAGTGTTCACTATTGTAAATAAACTCCCAAGAATGTCCCCTTGTCTATGGCTCCTTGTTCTAATGAGCAGTGTTTGTGTCAGTCAGATGTGAAACCTTGGTTCTTGCACAAGATAAAGACAGGTGCCTCAGTCCAGTGCCTTTTCCCTGTGCAGTGTGTAATACGCAGAGCAAAGTGATGGTCCGGCTTCACAATCACTGGAAAACATCAGTGCATCACTAATGTTTCGGCGATTGTGATTGCTGCCAGAATGTCGTGGGTAAGCATGGCAGATGTAGTAATTATAGTTTGGATAAACGTAGGACTGTAGCTTTAAGAATAATCCTGTGTTGTAAAATCACATAACCTGTGTAAACCAATCAGTTAGCAGCGCGGGGAACCCCTAGGAGAGAGTTCGTCTTTAGTTATGAAGCTTGTAGTTGCTGCTGCTGTCTTATAAATAAAGTTCAATGTGTCCACCAAAAAAAGGTTGCCTGGAAGGTCAGCTCTATAACAACAGAGTTCCGTCATTGCACTCAGCACCTTTGAGGTGGGGCTGGGCCCCCCATTTCTTTAGTATCTGTGTCCAGTGATGCTGTGTTCCTGAAGGGGTCAAGTGCTGAAGGCTGATAAAGTATCAGGCGCATTTAAAAGTTTTATTGCTGTGTCTCCAAGATATGACCCTGATCACAGAGCATATGCGAGCTGCCCTCAGCCCCTCTCAAACGTTCAAGAGACAATGTGAAGATCTATGGAGTGTCCTCACTGCACGTCATCATCATCCTCCTGGAATCGAGTGACTATGAGGGCCTCCGCTGCATCTCTACGACATGAGCCTGAGCACTGAGGGTATGTGCGCTGCCTTCAGTCACACAGGAGTCAAATGTTCACAGATGCAAAGTGAGGATGTCAGGACTGTCTTCACTGCAGCTCATCATCATTCTCCTCGAATCTTGCAGCTAGTAGAGCTTCCTGAGCATGACTGCCTTGTCTAGCTTATGTCTCATCGCTGGAATCCTCGCCTTCAAGGACCTCATCATCATCATTCCCTTTGACGTCCTCCACATTGGAGGAGATGTGCAGCTCTTGTATTTCCTCCACAGCCAGCTCCTCTCCCTGTTGCAGCGCCACATGAGTGCAGCTGAATGCACCCTGCACTTGTGGGAAACCAGAGATCGCTGCAAATCCCAATGCACTTGCTTCCTGGCTTGCCTGACCCCAGTTGAAATGCACAAAGTCTGTGCCTTTGTGAAGGTGGCATCCGTAACCTCCTGGATGCAGTTGTGGGTGGCAGCTTGCAAGATCCCACACAGATCACCTGTGGAACCCTGGAAGTAGCAACTGGCATAGAAATTGAGCACCACGGTCACTTCCACAGCCAGTGGATGCCCTCAAAATCCCATGGTGCCAAATCCTGCAGCAGGTGGCATATATGACTGATCAGTTCCTGAGACATGCACAGTCTTCGGCCACACTGGTTCTCAGTCACCTGCAGGAATGACAAGCGCCATCCATAGACCCTGGGTCTAGTGAGGTGCCTACGAGTGACGGCTCACTGTGGATCTTCAGCTGCATGCACAGCAGGCTCTGCCGCCCCTTCATCTTAATGGAGGTGCTCCTCCCTTTGCCGAGCCAGACACCTCCGCCACTCTCTTCTCCTTCTTCTCTGCTCCCTGTAAGCCATGAGGCATACCACTAAATCACTGGGCTCCATGACCATGATCTTCTCCTCCTGCAGGATCAAAGAGAGAGACGCATGGGTCAGCATATGTGTCCTAAGGACCTCTCTTGGGTAAGTCTGAAGGCCCCTTCATGCATGCAGGAGAGAGCTGGCCATCACTTGAATGGTCAGTGTGTAGTGTGCTTCATGGCTGTCCGAAATCCCACCCGCCTCCTCTCCACTCCACTTGACCGATTGGTGGTAACTTTGGCCACTCGACTACCCACACTGCAAGGCGGCGCTGTTAGCTTGAACCATGAGGGATACTGGTCCAAACCTGAATAAAGACATTGCAAAGGGCTGTGAGCGCCTCCACCAGTGACTGCGCCATGGCCACCTTTCACACCAGGATTCTTCAACTTGCCCAGCCGTCCAATTCTTCTGAAGCCCCCTAAAATGCAAATTAATTTTCAGTCTGCGCCCAAAGGTGAAAAGTTCTGGAGCACTTTCATGTTTTTGCGTTGTTTGAGTGGGCAGAAAAGCTTCAGAAGCCCAAATCCAAGCCTGTCAATGGAGCTGCTGCTGAACGGTCTCAGCTGTGGAAGAATGCTCACTTTTGACAAACTTATCCAAGTGCACGGACACTTCCCTCACCCTCCCCACACACCCCCATCCCCTCCCACCCCGGCATGTTCTTGTGTACTTCCATCAGTCTGTGCTGCCTTGCCCCCCACCTCTCCCTTGCCCGCTCCCGCCCTACTAGTACTGGAGCCCTTGTCTCCGGTACCGCACTGAAACCCAGCCGGGAAAAAGCCTGTGCCCCCACTGAATGCGCGAATCCTCTTCCTTTATGTCCTGCGGACCTTCCTGGTGAGGGCTGTGCAAGGTTGTGTGCACTCACCTCCAAGTTCCCTTCGAAGTTCAGCTCGCCAGGTGCACGCCTTTTGACGGCAGTCGTATATCACGCTGTTCTGAAGTCACGCTGACGCAGGAGGTGGGGGAATGATTCTAGCGTGCAGGGACAATGATGAGATGCAAATGCATTAAAATGAAGTTCCTGACGTTGGATGGCGGGAAACGTGGCCCGCCATTGACAGGCAAAGCAGACGATTGCAAACCGGCTTCACAATGGCGTAAAACTGATTTTTGGCCTTCTCGCCATATTGTCCGCTCACACCCGATGCCAATGGGAGTGGAAATTTCTGGCCTATACCCCATATGTGAAAGGTTTCTACAGCTCTATCAGTTGCAATTTTATTTTCTTATTAAGATCAAAGAGAATCATGATGATGCATTGTGTTACTATTTCATTAAGTTCCAAGGAGTGAAAAGCTATGGGGTTTATGCCTGTGGTATCCCTGATCTCATGTATGTGTAGGGAGGGGAATTTGTTTGATGTTAGAGACAGGCATTAAAGCTGTGAGATAATGTAAAACTGAGATTATTTTTCCTTTTCTGTGCTACTTCATGGCCTGAATTTTTCAGTTGGCATGTCAGGCCCTGCCCCCGCATGTCGACTGAAAAATTCTGCCTCATGGTTTCCGAATCTTTACCTCAAAAAAAGAGACCAGTGATTGATCCAACTAGTATTAGTTATGGAGAGAGATTGGAAACGTTGGGACTGTTTTCCTTGGAGAAAAGAAGGCTAAGAGGAGACTCGATAGAGGTATTCAAAATTGCGAGGGGTCTGGACAGAGCAGATAAGGAAAAACTGTTTCCCACTCCTGTTAGAATCGAGAACAAGAAGGCACAGGTTTAAAGTAATTGGCAAAAAGAAGCAAAAGCAATATAAGGAAACATTTCTTCACACAGCAAATGGTTAAGGTCTGGAATGAACTGCCTGAGCGTGTGGTGGAGGCAGGTTCAATCAAAGCTTTCAAAAGGGAATTATAGGTGTTATCTGAAAAGGAAGAATGTGCAGGGTTACCAGGAGAAGGCAGGAGAATGGTACTAAGAGAATTGCTTTTGTGGAGAGCTGGTGCAGACACAATGGGACAAATGGCCTCCTCCTGAGCTGTAACAATTGTATGATTCCGTGTTTTACCTTGCAAAACCTGCGATTGCTAGTTAAGGAGGCTTCAGAGATTCAACAGTTTTCCATTAGAGAAAATTAAAACGATTAGGTGACAATTGGAAATAGATGTGTTTAGTTTTCAGATTTCTGACATCCTAAGTAGTTTGCATTTTTGGTAAGTACCAATTAGGCTACCCCATTCAGCTGGAGTCATTTGGAAGACCATTTCTTCAACATTAATTTTGGGGCCGTTGTTAAATGGTTCACTTTTGCCATTTGGTGGAGAGACCTGTCTGGAACTGCTAATGCTATTATGGGCTAATCACCACAACCACAACAGCACCCTGCCATCACTCTCCTCCCACCAAATCACCAGACTACTAGCAGCAAGCTTTTGAAATTTGAGGTTCCAAAATAATTAATCATCTAACAGAGCTTGGCTCAGGCGCATTTTCAAAAGTTAGCAGTAAACATTGAAAAGCCCTGATTGCTGTTCAACTGTAAATTTCATGCTCTGTCACGGAACATTGGAAGCCTTAAGGTTTCTCATCGTTAAATCCCTCCCATTTCATCCTATCTCTATAGCTTCTTCCAGGCCCACAGCCCTCCAAAAACTCAGTGTTTCTCCAAATTTGACCCCTTACACATTCCCAACTCCCATTGCCCCACTATTGGTAGCCATGCTTTCAACTGTCTAGGCTCTAACCTCTGGACAACAAATTTGCTGCTTTGCTTAATTTCCTGCTCTCCAGAGCTGGATTAATATTCATGCTTATTCTTTAAATAAGCTACTTGAGAGGAATGAAATAGACAGTATTGGAGGCAACTCCTCCCTTATTAGTTACGCTAACAAATTCCTAGAGAACAAACTCAGCCAGTGGAAAATTAAAGTAAATTGCATTCTTAGTGCGGTTAAATTAATAAAACACTGGTAAAAGTAACTACATTTCCAAAAGTGGAAAACATCCCTCATAGTTCTTTGTTGAAACTTTTTCTTTGATTCCAATAAGTTCCCCAATTATGAAGGATGCTCTATATTTGTAAGGCATAATGAAACCACTTCACAACATGAATAAATAGGAACAGGACGACTTTCGCAGTGGTCATGTTTTCGTGCCAATTTTATTTTCAGATTTTATGCCAATGCTGTTTACATAGATGCAAAAACTGGAGACAGCGCTTAAGAGTCTCTTGTACCAATTTTAGAGATGGGTTTTTAATAGCAGTAAATAGCTGCTACTATAAAGAACCATATCAGAGGGTTGTAAAATAGATGGCAGCCACTTCTTCTTGGGAGGGAATTCAGACAGTATATTACATTACTCTGCTATGGTGCATTTCCTATTATCTACTTGAAGAGAGCCATCGCTCGCTCAATGTTTTGTTCAAAGAATATGCATGTTGGCAGACATAAAAGAAAATACACAATAAAATAAATTGAATACAAAATAGAAATAAGCTAGCGACCTGATATTCAAATGAAGTTGCAGGAGTATTCTGACAGTGTACTCATGTTGTAAGATCGTAAGAAATAGGAGCATGAGTCAGCTATTTGGCCCACTGAGCCTGCTCCGCCATTCCAGAAGGTCATAGCTGATCTGATTGTGGCCTTAACTCCACTTTGCTGCCTGCCCCCATAATCCTTGGCTCCTTTATAGGTAAAAAAATTGTCTAACTCAGCCTTGAATAAATTCAATGACCCAGCCTCAATTGCTCTCTGTGGAAGAAAATTCCAAAGACTAATGACCCCGTGAGAGAAGAAATTCCTCCTTATCTATGTCTTAAATTAGAGACCACTTATTTTTAATTTATGTCGCTTTGTTCTAGATTCCCCACAAGGAGAAACATCCTCTCAACGTCTACCCTATCAAGCCCCCTCAGAACATTATATGTTTCGATAAAATCACTTCTCATTCTTCTAAACTTTAGGTTCAACCTGCTCAGCCTTTCCACACAAGGCAATGCCTTCATCCCAGAAATCAGCATAGTGAAGCTTCTCTGACCTGCTTCCATTGCGAGTATACCCCTCCTAAAGTAAGGAGACCAAAATTGTGCACAGCACTTGGTGCAGTCTCACCCTTACATTTATAGCAAGAATTCCCCGTGTTTATACTCCTTTGCCCTTGCTGGATGTTACAACAAAAACAACAACTATTTCCTATTGTAAAAGAACAAATACCTGCCATTTTTTTTGTATATTAATGACTTGGATCTTGGAATACAGAATAAAATTTTACAATTTGCCGATGATACCAAACTTGGAAGAGTGGCGAGCAGTGAGGATGACCTGAAATCGCCTGCAGCAGGATTGTCCTATGAGAAGAGATCGAGGAGATTGGGTCTGTAATCTCCGGAGTTTAGCAGAATGGGAGGTGACCTCACTGAAGCATACAAAATTCTTACAGGGCTTGACAGGGTAGATACAGGAAGGACGCTTCCCCTGGTTGGGGATTCTAGAGCCAGGTGACAGTCTCAGAATAAGAGGAAGGCCCATTTAGACCCAAGGTGAGGAGGAATTTCTTCAGTCAGAGGGTAGTGAATCTTGGGAATTCTCTACCCCAGAGGACCTCTGTCATTGAGTATGTTCAAAACAGGTTGATAGATTTCTAGATACCAATGATATCAAGGGATGCAGGGATAGTGCGGGAAGATGGTGTTGAAGTAGAAGATCAGCCATAATCTAGTTGAATGGTGGAGCAGGTTCGAGGGGCTAAATGGCCTACTCCTGCTCCTATGTTCCTAGAACTCAGATAGGCTGGTAGAATGGGCAGGCAAGTGGCAAATGGAATCTAATATAGAGGTGTGTGAGATGGTGCATTTTGGAAGAAGGAGTAGGGGGAGGCAAAATAAATTTAATGGCAAGAGGAACCTGTGATGTGCATGTGCATTGATCTTTGAAGGTTACATGGCATATTGGGAAAACAAATGGGATCTTGGACTTCATAAATAGAGGTAATAATTACAAAAGCAGGGAAACTATGCTGATTCTTTATTGACTTCTGGTTAAGCCCCAACTAGAATACTGCATCCCGTTCTGGCCAACACACTTCAGGAATGATATGAGGATCCTTGAGAGAGTGCAGAGGAGATTTAGCAGAACGATTCCATGGATCCGGGATTTTAATTACAAGATTAGGTTGGAAAAGCTGGAGCTGTTCTCTTTGGAGCTAGGGAGATTGAGGGGAGATTTGATAGAGCTGTACAAGATTATAATAGGTTTAGATGAGTTAGATAAGGCAAAACTGTTCTTATTAGCTGATGGCACAAAGACTAGAGGACACAGATTTAAGATCGAAGACAAGAGATACACGGAGAATATGAGGAGGATAATGACCTTGAATTTGCTACCCTCGAGGGTGGTGGAAGCAGAACTAATCAATGAGTTCAAAAGGAAATTGGATGGGAACTTGAAGGAAATAAACTCGCAAGGCTACAGGGATTGGGACTGACTGGACCACTCTGCAGAGAGCTGGCATACACTTGATGGATGGAATGCCTCCCTTCTGTGCTGTAAGTGACTCAATGACTCTACAGAAAGGTGGACACCAATATAGGCAAACAAGAAACATGGTGGCAAATTGAAAGCATAGTCAAAGAGATTTTTTTTTTTTAACCTGTGAAGACAGGGAAGTGAAGTTTTAGTAGGGGTAACTGAGGGAAGATTGGGAAAGAAAGAAAGAACGATCTGAGTCAGTAAAGGGAAATTGTGTTATGGGATGGAAGGCTGGCAACAGTTACTCAATCCGAGTACAGCGAAGCTATGGAGGGGTATGAAGCTAAGTGCATTAACCATTCTCAAAGCTCAACCAGGCATTCATAATGAGGCCATTTGGCAGCAATATCAACAAAAACAGACTCAACATGTAGCCTCATTATGAATGCCTGACTAGCTACAAGATGCCAGCAAGTAATGTTTATACAGACAGGAGGCAAAGTTTTGTTTTATTTATGTTTTTATTACGTTGTAATAACCTGCTGTTCCTTTGAAGGTTTTTTGAAGGTTGATGTTTCAGAGCCTGCCTCCAGAGGCAACAGGTCTAACACTATACTGCTCCCACCTCCACAAAACGAACATGTGGTGGGCAGGGGTCTCCTTAATGGAGAAGGGTGTACAGAGTCGGGAACTTTCACAATATCTGTCTCCCACACAAAAATCCAGCCCGAGGTATTTGGGCATTTTTCAGAAACTTTTCCCTGCAAAATCTTTGTTGTTCCCTTTTTGAAGATTTAATACTATTTTTGACAGGAGGAGCTTTTCATCTTCATCAGCATTCTCCGATGGGAAATAGGTCTTTTCCTTTTTTACAGTTGTGATAAATATTTTGGAAGACGATTATACATTTTGTTTAGTCCAATAATTCAGTGTAGTCTATTCCCACGGTTATAGCTACAGAAAACACCAAGCCCTAGGTTTGAATGCATGGACATCAACAGTTAGGTTTAATAACGTTTAAAACATCTGTTTCTGCATTCGAAATGGGAGCAATCTCATGACAAATCTGAGCGTTGTTAACCTCCTGGCAATCCCACTGGCAAAAAGAAATCAAATATCAAGCAACCACTCATGCTCACCCCCCACTTTGTTCCCTGTCAATGTATATCTCCCCATTTATCAATGAGCAACTGAATAGGCGACGAAGAATATGCAAGGTGGGAAAGTGGCAGAAAGTAATAAAATTGATGTGATTCTACTAAAAACAGAAATTTCATAAAATAACAATTTTTCATACACCCATGTGCAAACTCTTGTGCAACTATAAAGCTTTACTCTTCCTTTTCCTACTGCTCTTATATGGTGCAATCCCTGTGGCTTCAGCAGAACTTAGATTCCCTGCTCTGTCTCCTGAGATGCTCTTGGCTGATGGCCTCGAGTTTTGGTTTCTATGCTAGCACAGTCAATGACTGTCCCACCTGCATTTGTGCAAGGGCAGACTTGGTCTTTGGGTGAGAAGCAGCATGTCAGGTACAGATTGAGGGGAGGAGGGAAACGGGTAAGAAGTGGGAGAGCTTGGAGTGGATTCCTCACTTTCATGTCCACTTTTATATCATCCCTTTCAAGGGCAAGCCACTGGAAAGCAGCTAGGTGCAGATCAGTGAGGTGCTGTAAGGCTAAGGCTAAGGTACCAGTCAACCTAAATAACACATCAGAGATGTTGGCATCCAGAGTTAGCATGGCCATGGTCAAGGATCCATTTGATTGATTGATGTGAACCATTTTATCAATGGAAGAAGACATCTTCACAATGCCCTGCGACACCAACTCACTCATGCTTGAGGTGGACATCTTTATTCTCTCTGGAGTTGTGGACAGTGTTTGGAAGGTCAGATAGTACATCACAGGTTTTACACTGTCACTCGATGATTATTCTTTTCATTGTGGGTCTCTGGAATACAGCTAAGCAGAGCACGGAGAGTACTGTGCGCTCTGACACAATAGCTCCACAGCTGTCCTGGCCACAACTTTCTGCTCTTCCTCACTTGTGTAGTGTGAATCACCAGAAAACCCAACTATCTGCCTTGCTGGATGCACCTAATTGTGAGAGTCTGCACTGGTGCATGGTAAAAAATGAGTACTGTGATGGTGCAACTTTGGAAGGATCAATTCCTCTGAGGATTCATCGTCCATGAGGACCATTGACTGCTGAAGTAGACACGCAGGCCCAAGTGGAGAAAACATATGTGAATTAGTAGTGACAATCTTGCAATTTATCATAGTGACGATGATCACATTTCACTTGCTGATGTTGTACGCCATGTGCTTTGATGGTATTTAATTTTGTCACCAGTGAGCTGGAATGTTTGCATCTCCATGGCCAGGAATGCCAAGCCACCACTGATCTCCAGCATTTCCACCTTGATTGTTGTGAGCTTTGAGATCTGTAGGGAGCTATTTATGGTTCTCACTCCCTGCCTGGTGTTCTATGCTCTCTTCAATAAAGGGGGAAAAAATAGACCTACAATTGACTATAATGGCATGTGCTCATCTGATGAATGCACCGTAATTGGGAGGGTGGTGATCATGGAGTGGCATCAAATTACATAAGATTGAGGGTGAGTGAGAGTGGTGAATAGATAGATGGGGACCTGAGGGAGTGCATTGAAGGAGAAGGATGGATGCATATGTGAGGTAAGCAGTTGCAAGAAGTGATGTGATGGAATAATCATGACAAGGCAAGAGTGGTGTGCACAACAGGATATAGGTAAATGGGCACTAAACTCACCTTTCGTAATTTCCAGCATCCGCAGTAGTTTTTTGTTTTTATCTATGGTTTAATGAGGCTCAGTCTGATTCAGGCAGGCCACTGGACAGTCCCTGTAAAGGTTGCAGGGAAATGGCAGCAGGTGGAATCAGAGCAGGAACGGGGCTTCAAGTACAATCATTGATTTTAGAACAGCTACCACATCATTCTCCCTCGATACTCTGACTTTTTTTTTAAAAAATCAACCTTTCTAGACAATTTCCCAGTCTAAGAGGAGGGATTGCTGAACTGTTCCTGTATCTGAAGACACCAAAGTGCCTGAGGGGAAGTCAGGATGACTATCTTTCTGTTCAGCTTCCCACCTGTGGGGAAGTACTCAGTTTTCATTCAGCACTTGTCTACGCTTTCCTTCCCTATTGAAATTACAATCTTATTCCTATTTGCTGTCAATTTGTTGTAGAGATATTGAAAGTTGAGCATGCTGTTTCATCCATGCTGCGCTGATAGTAATCTTTACTCCATAACTATTTATTTCAACTTTTCTTGAGAAATATTTCCTATATAAATGCCAATATATATGTCTGAACAATGTCAATTTTGGCTTCATTACCAATTGCAGAAAATCCATGATTAAAGTTATCGTGACATTAAACATTGCAGATTCTCTTGCTTAAAGTGGCAAAACAGAAACTGATTCATCTTATCTGTATTTCATAAATTGATCAAGTATATCATGTGACCTTGATTACCAGCAGACTGGACCTCATCAGGTTTTTCTTGTCCCAGACATTGATTTGCCCGAGCCTTTTAAGGAAAGATCAAAGCACTTTTTCTTTCCCTCAATATCTGAGAATCTTAAGTGTGGCTGTGTTGCTGGGGTCAGAATCAAAGTTATCTGCCTGTGCTATCACAGTTTACTCTTTATCGGTTGTTTGGCCTCTAGTGTGAGAAAATCAGTAGTCATTTCCTCAGTGACAGTTCTTTTTCACTGTGGTAGATAATTACCTTTGTACAACCTATTTGTTCTGATCTGAAATCAGTCTGATATGGGGTAAGAGAAGTTATGAAAAACAATGGGCAAAATCACTTATATCCCCACTAGCAGAAACAATTCCCTCCGGGCTCCACAAGGTAAGTTTAGACCTACCCTGTCCCAGAGATCCCTCTTCTCCCTGAGGCCCTAGTCCCCACATTTGCCTGAGCATTGAAGGCCTTACAAGGGCAACCCGATTTTTCCACTACTCCTTCCCACTCCTTAGAGTCGCGTGGCAGCATATTAAAGAGGCCCAGAGGGCATAGCATTCTTTTGCAGACAGGGGGATTCTAATTGAAACATTGGCTTCAAAATGGCAGTTAAAATGCTACCCAAGATAACTGTGTTGTGAACCTCACCAAGAGTTATCATTTTAATTTGAGCACCCAGCAGCAAACTCAGTAACAGGGCGTCTGTTTTAGACTGTTTGTGATTTTTAGCATGTGTCAGTAGAAGAATAGGATCTAGGAGTCAGGTCAGTAGCTGCATGCTCATCCTACTCAGGAAGCAATTTACATTCTATTGGGTGCATCAATATAGTTTTGCAGGTACAAATCTTGAGGAAATAAGCTCATTTGTACAACTCTCCACATTGTTTAATTGAAAAAGGAGGTTATTTTTCTTGAGGTAAATCTTGCAGCATTAACCAACAGCACTGCTTCCTCCACAGGTGCTGTGAGCTGGTTTAAGAGTTGGATTTCTCCATCAGCTGCAGAGCTGGCTTTGTTGGGCACTGTTTTTATTCCTTCTGTGGTTAGTTTGAATGGGTGTTAGACTGGTATGTGTTCTTCCAAACATATGGGAATATTTGACAGTGAGAAACACAATTGCACTTTGGAACTTCCAAATAACCTCCCCAATGCAAATCTACTACTGAAGCTGAGGATTCTACCCATTAAAGTAAAGAGGGCAGATCCATAAAACATCAGGAGCACCAACGGAAGAATGAACTGAGATATAATCTGGTGTGGCTCCAGTGGTTTGACTTGGCTCTCTGCTCATTCTCTCATGTTGCTTGCAAATAACATATCTTGGTTGAAATGCCAGCGGTTTGTGAGCAGGAGTGAAAAACTGGAGGAGATGGAAAGAACCCTTGTGGCAAGGAACACAATTTGACAGCGTTACTGAATTCTGAAGGCATTGGGTTGAGACCTTTGCGGGAATTTTTTCTCTGTTGACTTTGCTCAATTACTGTTTCAATCATTCTGCTAAGATCATGTCATCTTCTGAAAATATTATATCGCTCCCAAATGTCTTTTTAAATAAATTATTTTTATCTGCTTTCCTTTCTTTGCCTGGATAGGAATATTTTTATTATTTTACAAATAATTTTTCAGTGTGATAGGGTCAGATTTTAGCGTTCTACAATGTGGGAAATGTGGGAAGAATGCATGACTGGTTTCTAAAGCTACTATACATAATAATAGTATCTACAGGCACAAATTAGTTGCCTATGGAGTGCTTTTGGAGGCCATGCAATTGTGAAAGACATTATACAAGTGCAAGTTCTTTCTTCTTTCCATCTATTGCATCAATTGCAATCTACTGCATCAGGTCCTGGCCTCATTACAGCCTAGGTCCAAACATGGACAAAAAAGCTGAACTCAAGAGAGGAGGTGATTTCCCTTCACATCAAGGCAGCATCGAGTTGGCATCAATAAAGTAAATGGGAATCGGGGGAAACTCTCCATTGGTTGGAGTCACATCTAGCACAAAGGAAGATGATAGTGGTTATTAAAGGTCAATCATCACAGCCCTGGGACATTGCTGCAGGAGTTCCTCAGGGTAATGTTCTCAGCCCAACCACCTTCAGCTACTTCAACAATGACCTTCCCTCCATCATAAGGTCAGAAGTGGGGATGTTCACTGATAATTGCACAATGTTCAGCTCCATTCATGACTCCTCATATACTGAGGCAGTCTGTGCCTAAATGCAGCAAGATCTGGAAAATGTTCAGGCTTGTGCTGTAAAGTGGCAAGTAATGTCCATACCACATGAATGCCAGGCAGTGACCATCTCCAAGAGATAATCTAACCATCACCCCTTGACATCCAATGGCATTACCATCGCTGATTCCACCACTATCAACATCATGGGGAATACCATTGGTTAGAAACTGAGTTGGGCTAGCCATATAAATACTGTGGTTACAAGAGCAGGTCAGAGGCTAGGAATCATGCGACAAGTAACTCACCTCCTGACTCCCCAAAGCCTGTTCATCATCTACAAGGCACAAGTCAGGAGTGTGATGGAATAATCCCCACTTGCCTGGATGAGTGCAACTCTGACAACACTCAAGAAGCTTGACACCATCCAGAACAAAGCAACCAACTTAAATATTTTGGAACCAGCGACGCACAGTGGCAGCAGTGTGTACTGTATACAAGATGCACTGAGTCAACTCATCAAGGCTCCTTTGACAGCTCCTTCCAAACCTGCGACCTCTACCACCTAGAAAGACAAGGGCAACACCACCTGCAAGTTCCCCTCCAAGCCGCACATGATGTTGACATGGAGCTTTATCATTGCTCCTTCAAAGTTGCTGGAATAAAATCCTGGAACTCCCTTCCCAACAGCATTGTGGGTGCGCCTAAATCACATGGACTGCAGCAGTTCAAGAAGACAGCTCACCACCACCCACACAAGGGCACTTAGGGATGAGCAGCAAGTGCTGGCTTTGCCAGCGAGGCGCATCTGAGATTCAGACAGTCACACTCCTTGAGGTGCTTTCCATTAACAAAAGACTCCATTCTGGTTACCGTTAGACTTTTCTTCACAGAAATTTGCAGATATGTTACCAAATACTTGAGATACAGGTGCCACATTGAGATCTTTTCCTATGAGTACCAGATAGAGTAGGTGAGAAAGGTCATCCAGCTCATCCAACTACAGTCACCCTATCTAACTGCTTCTTAAATGCTTCCAGGGTCAGTGCTTCCACTAACCTGTCCAGAAGCTGATTCCACACATTAATCATTTTGTGTGAAGAATTTCCTGACATTAATCCTACATTGGCCTTTAGTCAGTTTGCACCTGGGTTCTCTTGTCCAACTGGAACAGTTTAACTTGAAGGAGTGACTGGGTTTTCCCTTTTTGATATGTTTACTGTCTCATGCAGCTCGGTCTGCTCTCCTCTTAGTCACTTCCCTTCAAGACTAAAAATCAAAACGTCCTACAGCCTTACATCAATAATCAGCCTTCTGTTTTGCTAATAACTAATCAAATTCATTGTTTTCTCATCAAGTATAAATCAAGTTTATAATTACAAAAAGCGGAAGCATTATTAGGTGCAAAGGAATGTTCTGCCCACAGTTTTGACTAAGAATAATTGAGTAATGAGTGGAGGACTTGCTGGAATCTTTAGCATTTACTGTGGACAAAAACCATGAAACCATTTAAAAACTTAATTTTTCTGATAGAAAAAGTTTTGTTGCGAGCGTTTTACCTTTTTTGTTAACCCCCTTCTTGATTTTCCTTAACTGGTTTCTAACATGTGGATCCGGGCGGCAAATTCCACGAACATACTGAAAGTATCTTTTCCTGTTATGTGGTTGCTGCTGAAACTTCAAACCTAATAGTGTGCCTGTTATTGCTCAGTTTCCCATCAACGTTGACTTATAAAGGGTAATTTTACAAATCAATGTTGCTAGTGTCAGGCCTTTGCCCTCTGGCTCTGCATGCCAAAAATTGTAGGTAGGGAGTAACCATAATTTCCTAGCCACTTGCAGTGCCTGCCCCAAATTTCCCATATGGATTGCAAGCGGATGGGGCTCCACGGTTTGTCTGTGGCCAAATATCTGACATGCGCTACCAATGCGTGAGATGCCTGTTGGCAACATGGGCTCATAAAATTACGCCTAAAAATGTCACCACTCATTTGAGAGCAGTTTCTAGTGTTACACCATTTTAACTTCTAGGCTGTAAACTCAGCTATAAAACATCCAGCTACACAGGGAATATAATTTAACCTTATTCCCACTCAGACTTGACTATCATTTCCATTCGATATAATGGGGGGGGCACTGCATTTTTATGGAAACAGGGCTGAAAAAGCTTTGAAAGTATTTTAACTCATTTCAATCTGATTCTATTCACAAAGCCATTCCATTCGTAAGACATGGAATAAAATATTAAGCAAAGAAATGTGTTTCTGTCTTTATTTCATTTCTCAGAATTGATTATTGAAGTCCCTGCATTCCATTTAAAGTGGATCGGGAATCAGAGAGATATGGATCATGGAAGGTGATTTTTTTTGTGTGACATGCATTTCCAGGAATTCTGACGCTGTGAAATTGTTGGGCGGAATTTTGAACTTCTGGTTCTAGCTAAGACAACTGAGCCTGTAGTGGGCCGGTGGTCTGAATGCTGAAGGAACACACTTTGTTTAATTCAGCCACTGCATTAGCACCCCACTTCTGGGTTTCCCAGCCAGCCAGAGAGGGCGGACGTGCCACACGCTGGATCTGTCAATCGAGGTTCTCTGTTTAAAGGTACCTGGCAGATGTCTGAATGGCTACAAGGAATCTCGCTGTGGAAGGAATCAAACTACTGGATGATAGGAGGAAGGGGTGGGAGAGCTGGACCCCACTTCTTGCACTTCATCCCTGAAGGTCATGATGGAGGCAGGGGAAAAGTGCTCTTCCCTGAGGATGGGAGGAGAACGCCATTAATCCTTAGGAAGTAGCCATGGCCAGTGATAGCAGAAACTGTGAGCCGCAGGAATCCAGTGCCTAGGGCTTGGATTCATGCTGCAAAAGGTTTAACAACCTCTTTAAGACTGGCAAGGTGTGTGTCACACCACTCTCAGCTGGCAGCCATCGCTCTCTGACATCCCCCCAGTATTCTCCTACACTGCTCTCCTTTGACCAACACAACGTGCAGTTCCACACATTCCTCTCATCCTGGCACCCCCTTCTATTACCCTCTCACCCCCGTTCCTCACAGTCACCATCCTCAAATAGTTTTTATTCTATCTTCAACATTTATTACACTTCTCACATTCATAATACTTTGCCATCAGCCATTGCAGGAGAAGAAAGTGTAAAAACCAGGGAGAGGCAGAGAACTGGGGGTAGATCTGCAGCCATGGTCACACTGACTGTAACGGAGGAGAACGGCCTGGAGATCAGCAGGGTGCCACAAGTACTAAGTATCTGCTTTGGAGAAATGAGGTGGGCCAGCGATCTGGTGACAGCTTTAGATGGTGCCCTGCTACTTGGCACTTGACAGTCACTTCTGTTGAATTGAGGTTGCAATAACTGAACTCTCATGATATACACTATGTTGACTTTGTACCGTTTTTCAGTGTCTGTCAGCACTAACTCATGTCATTCATTTCCACGGATCCTTCATGTGTCACAATGGAAATGATGAGGGCCAGCCTGAGGAGTCCCCCGAGAATGGCAATCACTCTGAGGATCCACCATTACGTGACTCCTGCACACACTCCATCAGCACACGTGTATACACCTTTGTGATTCCTGCATCAGGCGTTGCCAATATGGTGATGAGAAGGACATCATGTGAGCAGGAGCAGGAGTAGCAGTGGAGAATCTCTGGCGGGTTCAGGACGCTGGAGGCTTTGCTCAACTGGACGTAGGTGCTGAATATTGGAGGATGGCCACAAAAAAGGAATTTGTGAAGCAGCAACAGGAAACGTGTGCTTCTGTCAACATCTCCAGAGACAGTGTGCACCCGTGGAGAGGGAATTGAGGATTCCATCTCTAGTGTGAGTACCACACTTGTGTCAGGCTGACACCACCTCCGTGTAAAGAATGGCCAACTTCATGGAGAATCAGGTGCAGCAGGCCAATGACAGCATGCCAGTGCAGATCAATGGTCTGCAAACGCTGGCTGGCACTTTACACAGGATGGAGCAAAGCCTCATCTGGGTGGGCAGTGCCTCACTGACATACAGACAAGTGCTCTCCCGTTCTTGGCTAGCAGGGAGTGCAGGTAGACCATGAGAGGGAAGATGGAGAAAAGCACTTGGCATTGGGGACACTTCTCAAAGCGCTCCACTTCTCATCTCATGCCCTTCACCCCCAGACCAGAGCCAAGAATCTGCCTCCTACCCTGATGACAGAGTCTGCCCCTGCACAAATACAGTTTGGAGCCCACCGACTCCAAAGCCCAGAGGTCGATGAGAGCATCTCATGTCTCAAAGCATTGTAATGAGCTGCCTGCCTCTAGTTCTGCTGAAGCTACAGTGGCAGCATACTGTAGAAGCAATGGAAAGTGACAGGGAAAGATGTCATAGCTACACAGAGGTGAGGTGAGAGTGACTGCCCTTGACACCAAGGCAACATTTGACTGAGTGTGGCATCAAGGAGCCCTAGCAAAACTGGAATCAATGGGAATCAGGGGGAAATCTCTCCACTGGTTGGAGCCATACCTAGCACAAAGGAAGATGGTTGTGGTTGTTGGAGGTCAGTCAACTCAGTTCCAGGACATCACCGCAGGAGTTCCTCAGGGTAGTGTCCTAGGGTCAACCATCTTCAGATGCTTCATCAATGACCTTCCTTCAGTCATAAGGTCAGAAGTGGGGGTGCTCGTTGATTGCACAATATTCAGCACCATTCGCGACTCCCAGGTCTTCAGTAGGTAGCCTTTGTCTCCCAGGAGTCAGGCACTGAGACAGTGTGGAGGGGAGAACACTGCAACAGATGTGATTGGTGAAGAATGAAGGAGTCATGGCAACCTCCTGGATATCTGATAGAGATATGCATGATCACCTTGGGGTGGTCACAAGCTAGCACTAAGGGAGTGGAAAACTTTCTGATTCATGAAGACTCCAGGCTGACCTGTTGATGCATGGAAGGTCACGTGTGCAATCAATCACCTCCAGTGAAAATCCAGCCAATGCTGTGAAGCTGACAGCCCATTGGGTTAGAATGACCTCATCTGTAGCTGTTGATATAATTAATGGCCTTGGCAAACAAGGTATCGCTGAACTGAAAAGTGCCAGGTCTATCTCAAATTACTCTGGAAAGGCAAAGTACCTAAAAAATTTGAACAATCAGTTAAGGATGCCATTTCACACTGCTACTACGCAGTGGCTGCACTAGGGGCATTTTCTACTAACAGGGTGCTGTCATCAGTCCAAAAAGACATTTTGCCTTCCACACAATTGAGCAACGCCATGAATGAATTTCACTGAGGGTGCAGTTCCAGGTACTTAGGCCGTACGTCCCGTGTTTGGCTGATCAAATCATATAACCTGTTCCTTTGGTTGTTCCTAATAGGCAGTGTGCAGACCATATTCTATAGGCCCACGCATGCAAACCTCGAAACAAAATTTTTACTGGTAGGTGTGATTCGATAATTGGGCGGAATTTGCTGAACAATGCTGAGTGCGCTAATAGCTACACTAACAGCCAATTTAAGATGATCAGTTGAACTCGTAACATGGTTCAATGACGCTTGTTAGAAGCCATATGTTTTCATATGCAGGTACTGGTTCTCTGCAAATAAAAGGAATATGTTCAGGCCTTGTGCCTTTTTTTGAATTACCCAAGAACTTGGGGAACCAATAGTTTTCCATTTCTTTCTCTATAAAAACACTTCAACTAATCAGAATTCACTTGCTAACCAATCACCACCATTTTCTTCTGTGGTATAAATTGTTGAGACTTTGAAATTTGGCATTCTTGCATTTGTCCTGATGAGTGCAAGACAAAAAGCTTGGCAACATATCTCTCTTTACAGCACTTTTTCCCCATTTTTTTTTCCCAATCCAGCAGTTTTCCTTTGGCACCTATGTGGATTGATCACTGATAATTATTTTAAAATGAAAATATAAACAAATACTCTCAATAATTATACTAAAAATAATTTGTAATTGGGATGTTAAAAACAGCATGAAAAACGACCACAAAATAATTACGAAGACATGTTGTAACCACTTCTAGGAGTGTCCCATGTGGTTAAAATTATGACACAAATGTTTGCTCAAATAATCTAGCACAGAAATTGATGGAAAGATGTTTCCAATAGCCTTGAGTCTCTTTTTTTAAAAAAGATTTGCCATAATGGGGATATTTTGTGCTCAGGAGGATGACTGGTGTCAGTGCCAAGGGATGGAACACATCTTTACTCCATCATGTGTCAACATCTTAAAAGTTTTTGAAAGTGAACTTGAATAACCTGCCATATTCTGTGAAATAGAAAAGTCTGTAATGCAGACTCGATTTACATCTGTCCTAGTTAAACTAGTCCAAAAAACTCTTGACAGTCACGCAAAACATTTAGAAGTAGCAAAATTCGAATAACAGGCCTTCAGAGCTAGAGACACATCAAACTTGAAGGTCAACTGTAAAAATACTAACAAAATGAATAACAGTGAAAATCTTTATGGTACACCCACTAGTTCCATTAGTAAATGTAACAGTGAGAAGCTGATCCATTAAGGCTAGAAAAGCCCAAGTCTTGATGCTCAGTCTATGATAAGCATATTGATCTCAGCCAAACTAATGGAGGGACGCTATAATGACATCAGTGACCGGGAGTAGGGAAGAAAAAATTGCCCAGGATTCCAGGATCTTGTTGCTAGCTAATGTTATGTGCTGCAAGGTGCAAGGGCAGAATTTGATGTCCCACAGGCAGGCGCGTACCCGAACTGATTGGCAGTAAAATAGCGCGCGATGACATTGGGTGAGTGTCCATACTGTCAAGAGGGAGCCAGTCAGTCCCAGGGTACAATGTTCCAGCCGCACTGCAGTATTAAAACTGTTGCAGCACCAGAAGAGGTGGTCACTCCCCTTAAAATACAGAGTACCCCGAAGGTCAGAATGGCTCTCACTGAAAGATTCAGACAAGACCCAGCCTCAAAGCAGCTAATTGTTGGACCTGACATGGAGAATTTGCTACAAATTTCCCTTCCTACAGTGAGAGAAGTCGAGACTGTTTCTGCTGTTTCCTGCGACCCAAGACCACCTTCCACATGATAAATGCAATGCATAGAAAATAAATTTTCCAAGTACCGAGGCCCTACCTGCCTGCCACCATTCATATGCAACAGGTAGGGAAGGTTCAGTCAGGGGCAGTCCTGGTGAAGGTTGGGGCGACTGGGGGGTGAGTGGCAGGGGGAGAAGAAATCTCAGTCGAGATGGCGTGGCAGGCCTCACCGTCAAATTTTCCATCAACCTACACCACAATCCCATCTGATTTCAAGCAGGATTGTAGAGGAGAAATTCCCCCCACTTTTCTAGGTTCAAAAACAAGAGTTGTCTGGTTGATAGAGGTATAAAAGGGCAGCTGATTTCTCCATAATTATTCCATGAGTCAAAAGGAGAGAACTGGAGAACCAGGAGGATTAGACAATAGAAACACCCTTAGTTTTGACAACTAGTAACATTTTCTTTAAATCTATGTCACCCTGTCTGGATTTTATTAGATAATAAACCATGTAAATTTACATATATGTGTGAATCTGTTCACAGTTTTTGTGAAGCACTCCTGAGGCAGGTCATCCTACAAAATAACTGGGAATCAGGTCACTCCGAGTCTATTCCACATTATATTTGCTCAGAACTGAACTCACTAATGTTGGTTCAACTCTTTTACAGACAGTAGTCTGAGCTGCTCAATATTTTATGCAAATTTTAGCACAGGACTGGAGAGTAACTAAATCAGAAACTTGTTCAAGAAGAATAAAAGGTGTAACTGACCAGCTGGTCTAACATCACTTTAGGAACACTCTGAAGTTCCTGAGGATACTCTCCACTGATGAGAGAGTGTCGTTGTTTGGAAACTCGGTCCGATCAAAGGAAAAAAGTTAACTTTCTAGAACCTTCAGCTCCAGGACAAACTGTTCAGCCTCCCAATCAGAATTGATTGCTTCTGCCTAGGTACTCAGTAGGCCTCAAAGAGACTCGTCTCATTCTCAGCACTTTTGTTGGCGTGTAAAGAGCATAACTTTTGAGGTATAGCCAGAATTCCAACAACACAGCCACTCAAGATAAAAGCAGATGAGCTTCCCCACATGTAAATGGCTGCACCAAAGAGAAAGGATAGACTTCTGACAGAAACCAGGTTTCACCCCAAATTCTGGCTGCAGGTAGCTCATCAATCCCCTTTCCATTCCTGATCTGGGCCAGAACTTCAAGAGTTTATAATCTAGAATTGGATATCAAGTTAACAACGTGCATTTATAGAGCACATTTAATGTCATAAAATATCACAGGAGCATTTGAAAGCAAAATTCGTCACTGAGCTATGTAAAGAGGTGGCCAAAAGTTAGGTTGAAGAGGTGGGTCTTATAGGAGGAAAGCGAGGTAGAGAGGAGGAGAGGTTTAACAGGGGAATTCAAGAGTTTAGGGCCTTGGCAGCTAAAACAGCTAAAGGCATTAATGGTGGGGATAATAAAATTGGAATGGTCAAGAGATCTGGAGGGGCACAGATATTTCAAAGGGTTGTGGGGTTGGGAAAGATAATAGGGATAGGGATAGGTGGGAGGGGGAGGCAGTAGCATAGATGTTAAGTCCTTGGACCAATAATCCAGGAGCACAGGCTAATAATCTGTGGACACAGGTTCACATCCCACCATAGAAGCTGGTAGAATCTCAATTCAATTAATAAATATGGAATTAAAAGTGAGTCTCATTAATGCTGACCATGAAACCATTGTCGATTGTTGTAAAAACCCATCTGGTTCACTAATGTCCTTTAGGGAGGGAAATCTGCTGTCCTTACCTGGTCTGGCCTACATGTCACTCCAGGCCCACAGCAATGTGGTTGCCTCTAACATGGCCCAGCGAGCCACTCAGTTATCTCAAACCGCTACGAAGTCTAAAAGGAATGAAACGGGACGGACTAATCAGAATCAACAATGGCACAAAGGAAATTGGTTGTGATTGTTGGAGGTCTAAGTGCATTTCGGAGCTGGAGCTGCGGGTGGATTCACTGTGGAACATTCACGATGGTGGTTGTCGTGGACAGCATGTTCAGTCAGGTGATCACACCGCAGGTAAAAACTGGACAGGCAGAAAGGGGATGGGTGACAGAGTAAGGGAAGGCAGGTAGTGCAGGAGTCCACTATGGCCATCCCCCTCTCTAACAGACGTACCGTTTTGGATACTGTTGGATACTTCTCAGGGGAAAGCAGCAGGAGCCAAGTCCATGGCACCATGGGTGGCTCTGCTGCACAAGACAGGAGGATGAAGAGTGGCAGGACTATAGTGATAGGGGATTCAATAGTAAGGGGAACAGACAGGTGTTTCTGTTGCTGCAAAAGAGACTCCAGGATGGTATGTTACTTCGCTGGTGCCAGGGTCAAGGATGTCTCCGACAGGCTGCAGGGCACTCTGAAGGGGGAGGGCGAACAGCCACTGATCTTGGTACACATTGGTCCCAACAACATAGGTAAAAAAAGGCATGAGGACCTACAAGCTGAATATATGGAGTTAGGATGTAAATTAAAAAGTAAGACCTCAAAGGTAGTAATCTCAAGATTACTACCAATGCCACGTGCTAGCAAGAGTAGAAATAACAGGATATATTGGATGAATATGTGGCTGAAGAAATGGTGTAAGGGGGAGGGATTCAGATTCCTGGGACATTGGGACCTGCTCTGGGGAAGATGGGACCAGTACAAACAGGACGGGTTGCATCTGGGCAGGACCGGGACCAATGGTCGCAGGGGGGTGTTTGCTAGTGCGGTCGGGGAGGGTTTAAACTAGAATGGCAGGAGAATGGGAATCTGAGCAGGGAGACAGGGGAGGGGGAAACAAGGATAGAAACGAAAGACAGGAAAGTAAGAAGCAAAAGTGGAAGGCAGAAAAAACAAAGGTGAAAAACAGATGCGGTCATAGTGCAACATAAAGCTAAGATGTCTAACAAGGTTAAAAAGACAAGTCTAAAGGCATTGTATCTTGATGCGCGGAGCATTCGCAATAAGGTAGATGAATTAACAGCGCAAGTAGATATAAACGGTTATGATATTGTTGCAATTACAAAGACATGGCTGCAGGGTGACCAAGGATGGGAACTGAACGTCCAGGGGTATTCAATATTTAAGAAGGAAAGATAAATAGGGAAAGGAGGTGGGGTAGCACTGTTGGTAAAGGAGGAAATCAATGCAAAAGTGAAGAAGGATATTGGCTCTGAAAATCATGATGTGGAATCTGTTTGGTGGAGATAAGAAACACCAAGGGGCAGAAAATGTTGGTTGGGATTGTCTATAGGTCCCCAAACAGTAATGGAGATGTAAGGGAAGGTATTAAACAGGAAATTAGAGAAATTAAAGATTCCTTAGACAGCACCTTCCAAACCTGCAACCTCTACCACCTAGAAAGACAAGGGCAGCAGATGCAAGGTAACACCACAACCTGAAAGTTCCCTTGCACGTCACACAACATCTTGACTTGAAACTATATAGCCCGTTTCTTCACTGTTGCTGGGTCAAAATCCAGGAACTATCTTCCCAACAGTACTGTGGGTGTTCCTACAACATGGACTGGAATGGTTCAAGCAGGCCGCTCACCACCACCTTCTCAAGGGCAATTAGAGATGGGCGATAAATAATAACCTAGCCAACGATGCCCACATCCTATGAATGAATAAAAATGATGTAATGTGGGGATTTAAAAACAAGGGTAAGAACTTTAAAATTGAGATGTTGCTTGATTGGGTGTTGGTTTAGGTCAGTGAGCACGCTGATGGCTGAGTGGAACTTGGTGTGAGTTAAGAAACAAGTAGCAGGGTTTTGGATGACCTCAAATTTATGGAGGGTAGGAAATGGGAGGCTGATGAGGAAAGCATTGGAATGGTCAAGTCTCAAGGTGAACAAAGGAATGGATGAGGGTTTCAGCAGCAAATGAGGTGAGGCAAGGGTGGAATTAACTAGCAATTAAAAATGGATGTGTTAGAGTCAACACAAGTTTGTTATTTGCAGCTCACATTTAACAAATTTTGCAGAGTTTTTTGAAGTGATTGGATGGATAAAGATTTTCGTTAGGTATGGGCATCAAGACATATGGAGAAAAGACAGGTAAATGGAGTTGACACCAATCAGGCATGATCTAATGGAATGGCAGAACAGGCTCTACAGTCTGAATGGCCTACTCTTGTTCCTACAACCGATGTTTGACTGAGCATGGGCCTTGGGATTTAAATACATTGGGCAGAATTTTTAGTTCAGCGTGCGGGCGCGCGTCTGACCCAGTTGGACGTGAAATCGTGCGAGGTGACGTCAGGCAAGCGTCCCGATGTCATCCCACACTCGCGTGATATTTTGGTCAGCGGGCGTGCGCAAGTGTCGGAAGTATGCCCGCCGACAATCAAGAAGACAATTGAAGCTGGTAAAGTTCCAAATGCCCCCAGTTTTTCGTGGTCCATCCAACCTTACGGTTGGCGGATGGGCGAATCTGCCAGGTGAACTTTGTGTTTTTGATGAAACTTCATCCAAAGACTGGATGAGGTTTCCCTTATTAAATAATAAAAAATAAAAACGTGCGGGCAGAATTTTCATCATGTATATGTTCAGGTGACTGATTCTGATGTGTGGACATTTTTTCTGGATTTTACAATCTTTATTTAATTGTTTTGAAGTTTTCAGCTCCCTGAGGCAGCTCTCTGCCTTCAGGGAGCTTTCATTCAGCGCCAGCCTGTGCCCGCGCTTACGTCAGTGCCCGCACTCCTCCCACCCCCACCCTGGCAGCGCTGAGCATTTCAGCACCAGTTTCACACTGGCTGGCCGTTAATTGGCTAGCCAGCGTGAAATCGAAAGTGGTGGTCCATTGCTTGGCCACTCCCAGGCCCGCCAATCGTGCCCACACACTGACCTAAAAATCCTGCCCATGATTCTGTGAAAGTGTGAGTGCAGATAGATATAGCCATAAAAAAGGCCAACATCACTCTGTGTTCTATAAATATGGCATAGGAAACAAGAATAAATAAGTAATGATATATCTGTACAAAACATCAGTTGGGTCACAGGCAGAGAAATACACATATTTATTGCCCTTCCCTGATTGCCCTTGAGAAGGTGGTGGTGAGCTGCCTTCTTAACTGTTGCAGTCCATGTGGTGTAGGTACACTCGCACTGCTATAAGAGAGGGAGCTCCAGGATTTTGACCCAGCGACAATGAAGGAACGGTGGTATATTTCTAAGTCAGGATAGTGAGTGTATTGGAGGGGAACTTCCAGGTGGTGGTGTTCCCATGTCTCTGCTGCCCTTGTCCTTCTAGATGGTAGTGGTTGTGTGTTTGGAAGGTGCTGTCTAAGGAGCCTTGGTGAGTTCCTGCAGTGTATCTTGTAGGTGGTACACATACTGCTGCCAGTGTGAGTCGGTTGTGGAGGGAGTGAATGTTTGTGGATGGAGTGCCAACCAAGCGAGCTGCTTTGTCCTGGATGGTGTCAAACTTCTTGAGTGTTGTGGGAGCTGCACTCATCCAGGCAAGTGGGGAGTATTCCATCACACTCCTGACTTGTGCCTTGTAGATGGTGGACAGGATTTGGGGAGTCAGGAGGTTCGCTACTCACTGCAGGATTCCTCTGACCTGCTCTTATAGCCACAAAGTATTTATATGGCTAGTCAAGTTCAGTTTCTGGTCAATGGTAACCCCCAGGATGTTGATAGTGGGGGACTCAGTGATGTTAATGCCATTCAATGTCAAGGGGCGATGGTTAACTTCTTTCTTGTGTGGTGCGAATGTTACTTGCCACTTATCAGCCCAAGCCTGTATATTGTCCAGGTCTTGCTGCATTTGGACATGGACTGTTTCTGTATCTGAGGGGTCGTGAATGGTGCTGAACATTGTGCAATTATCAGTGAACAGCCCCACTTCTGACCTTATGATGGAAGGAAGGTCATTGATGAAGCAGCTGAAGATCCTTGGGCCTAGGACACTACCCTGAGGAACCCCTGCAGTGATGCCCTGGACTGAGATAATTAACCTCCAACAACCATCTTCCTTTGTGCCAGGGATGACTCCAACCAGCGGAGAGTTTTACCCTGATTCCCATTGACTCCAGTTTTGCTAGGGCTCCTTGATACCACACTCAGTCAAATGCTGCCTTGATATCAAGGGCAGTTACTCTCACCTCACCTCGGGAGTTCAGCTCTTTTGTCCATGTTTGAACCAAGGCTGTAATGAGGTCAGGAGCTGAGTAGCCCTGGCAGAACCCAAACTGGGCATCAGTGAGCAGGTTATTGCTAAGCAAATGCCACTTGATAGCACTGTTGATGACCCCTTCCATTACTTTACTGATGATCGAGAGTAGACTGATGGGGCGGTAACTGGCCGGGTTGGATTTGTCCTGCTTCTTGTGTACACGACATAACTGGGCAATTTTCCACATAGCCGGATAGGTAGCTGTACTGGAACAGCTCGGGTAGAGGCACGGAGAGTTCTGGAGCACAAGTCTTCAGTATATTGCAGGTGGTCTTTGCAGTGTTCAATGCCTTCAGCATCACATTATAGAAATGATAATAAAATATTAGAGGATGATTATATAGATTCACTGTGATGAAGGCGGGATTCAATAAATATTGCGATGTAGTGAGACATGAAATAAATGGACTATTTCCAGCAGAGTACAGAGGCTCAGGGGAGATTTAATATGAGTTTTTAAAATTATGAAATGTTTGGTAAAGTGAATAGTGAAACACTATTTCTGCTCGTTGGGTGGCCAGCATCAGCTAATCATCAATTGAAATGATAATTCAGAGAATGTAGAAAGAGGTTGAGAGAAATTTATTTCCAAGAAGCATTCCTGGAGCACTGAATGCTTTGCCAAAGGGAAAGGCTGAGTCAGAAACTATTGCACCTTTTAAAGAGAATTAGATAAACATTTGAAGCAAAGACATACAGGTGTTTGGGAGAGAGCAGGAATTAGGTTTGAAAGAACTAACATATACCTGATGGACTGCATGGCCACTTTCTGTCCTTTGGAATTTTATGGCACTTTGGTTCTAAGTCAGTGAGGTAGCAACTTAAAACTGTGTTACTTGTATATTTCAGCTTGGTTTAACTATAGCTATAGTTATAGCCATCTAAAATACAACTGATTCTGTGGCTATTATTTCCTGGCTTTTAATTGGTAATCGTTACCCAATAAAGTAGATCTTCACATCCCTATTGTCAATCCTTTAGCACCAATTTCATCACACCCAGTGTATCAGGAGAAAATAAATGCTAAATTATCCTTGCAACTTTACAGCGCACATTACAGAACTGGTGGATGTTTTGGAGTGATTTCAAAGCTGTAATCTGGTTTCGTATGGTGGTTACAAATCCCTTTATGTTTTGCTCTTGCTATATGCAATGCCATCTGAACCACTTCTAAGATATTACTGACTTGTAATCACTTTAGCTATCCATTACTCCTTGAATTGTTTTTTTTAATTTTTATTCCTGCAATCATCTGATTAATTATCTGCTTTACAGTTAAGACTACACAGGCCTTAGGTAGGGCCACGAGTCGATTAGAAATGCAACCTAAGCTCCAGTTTGCGTATTTATCTTGGTGTTTTTGTTGGTTAGCTGCGGCATTAAAGGTTCTTGGGTTGTATTTGAAAACACAGCTGTCAGGGCTGTCCCATTGATGCTGCTGTTTTATTCTGGTGTAATGGCTGGTTGTGCTTTCCAGGTGTCGTGAATGCTTGAAGACCTTTCACGTTAGCATAACCATAATATCAAAAGAAGGAACAGGAAATAAATCTTTATTTTCCCTTGTTAATATTTTGTGGCAGTCTATTGTTAACAATACATTGGAAGTATGGGACAAACCGTTTGACTCAAGGTCCAAATGCCAAGTCTGTGGCACTGCGCCATAGAAAGGCTGTTAGTTTGATTATTTAGTGTATCAGAATTAGTTGATTGCAGCCAAGGCAAAATTGGAGACACTATAAATACACTCAGCATCCTTGGGATAAGGGGGAGAAAGATTAACCAGGGTTCTTTCGAGCTGTACAGTGCTATTAGCTGGAAAGTACTAACTTGCAAACATTAGGTGGGGACAGTATCATTCTCAACAGCGATTCTCCTTTTCCATGAAGTTGAACAATCTTCCAGCACACCATGCCCTGGGTTAGATAATATGATCACCGATCAAGGGACTGCCCGCCAGAAAGCCTCAGTTTGTTACCAGGTGTCATAGTGCTAAAATATCGGTTGGTTTTTACTGGAGGCGGTTGGGGTCTTGCCCACCGGGTGGAAAGCCAACCAGAATCCTGCGCTACATCTTGTAGGGAAGGCCCTCCAAATTAAGTGACACTCAGCACTTAACTGGACACTGGTGGGCCTGTCTTGGGATCAAGGTGCACAGGAGGAAGAAGACCTGCCCACCAAGTGCTGTCAGCCAATCAGAGACTGGGGGAGTGGGGGAGAGATGGGGGCGGGAGAGATGGGGGGAGCAGAAATGGGGGCGGGGGCAGAGATGGTGGGTGATGGAGGGGGGTATGCGGGGGTAGGGGGGCGGATTTCCACTCGCTATCCTCATGCTTGATTAAATGCCCCCCATTACCAAACTCATGACGGGGGAGGGCATTAAATGCCACCCATTTTTTTTTAAATGGGCTAATATGTTTGGAAAATGCACAATGGAAAAATGGGAATAATTGGTTAACTTTCTGTTACAGAAGTTTCTTCCACCTGCATGAGCTTTCATGAAGTGTCACATATCACGAGGTGCTACATATCTAAAGTAATCTAAAGGAACAAATGCATTTATTTTGGTGCTAAAAAAGGACCATCTGATCGTGACACTGATTAAAAAAACAAACAATATAACTCACAGGAGCTGTCAGTACTTTGACATAAATTAAACCAAAGAGGAATACAGATTTATTTGGTCCCTAGCTCAATGATAGATATTGTACACTGTAGCCACTTAGTTCTGTTGAAGGGTCATGAGGACTCGAAACGTCAACTTTGTTCTTCTCCGCCGATGCTGCCAGACCTGCTGAGTTTTTCCAGGTATTTCTGTTTTTGTTTTTTCATGTCACTTATGCTTGAATTAGGAAGTGCCAAAACATGCTCAGTTCACTTTCCATTCACAACTGTGCATTTGTTGTGCAACCTTGCCAGCTTGGCTCAGTTGTTAATACTCTTACCTTTGAGTCAGAAGATTGTGTTCAAACCAGACTTCAACTTGCACATATAACCTAGATACTTCAGTGAGCAATGAGGGAGAGCCACGTTGTTGGAGGCTGCATCTTTAGGATAATACATGAAGCTAAAGCCCCTCCTACCTGTCCGGGTGAATGTAAAGGATCCCACGCCAAAATTTGATGAGGAGCAGAGTTGATGCACCCCATGCCCTCTGCACTTGTATAGGTGTTGAGTGGGGATAACCAGCAGCCGATAAAGGTGTTTTTTTTTTTGTTTTCTTTTTAAATTGGAGCAGGAGAAATAGTCCTGCTCCTCCTGGATGCCCTAAAAAAACCTGTGGCTCGTGCCAGTCTATCTCAGGTTGCCACCCCCAGGCCACTTGTGCCCCACCCCATTCCCACCAGCAAGCTCAAATGTTGGCCTGCACTGTGTAGGGGTGACTGGTTCCCCCCCCACCCCCACCACCCTCTACCCCCAACAGTCAGCTGCTTTGGAGGAGTCGTTTGATGCCTGTAGCTCACTGGTTTCAAGTAAGGAAGGGCTGGGTCTCAACATGGTTCAAACCTCACAGCGCTAACAACACTTGTGCAGTTAAACCGGTGAGTGCCGTTTGGATTATTGTAACATGCATTCAGAATGTTTATGCTCTGCACATTCTATTAATCGATTGTTGTGTGATCTGCGTCTAGCATCAGAACATTCTGTTCAGATTAATTTTCAGAGAGAAACCCAGTCCTTGCAATTAAAATGTGATGTTATTTCAGATGCATGAATTAGGAAAATATTTAATGGAAGCAGCACTGTTACATGTGCTATAAAGTAGTATTAGCTTAATTCGTTTTTTTTCTTCTCCTTGGAACAAAATGTGCTTTGTAAACCACCATACTGGATACACACCAAGGAGGAGAGGGAAAAGTTGCTGCAGTGCCAGCATTATGCCTTGCTGAAGCCTGGCCTACTTTCTGGGTGCATGTCAAGTGCAAAGCAAATGTACTGCATCAAATAGCAAGCACTGGAGGCTAAAGCCTGTAGCTGACACATACTGATGTAAATCCCACCAAAGTTTGAGGAGTCAGGACAGACCCAGTGATTAACATGCCACTGGTGTATGCCTACACAACTCGAGGCACATACATCTAGGATGCCCGCCAGTCTCAATATACTGTAACATCTGAAGGATGCTGGCATGTCCAAGGGTGTGCATGGGTCCATCCATATATCTCCTTCCACCCTACCCCATCCCAACCCTTCCTGCAACATGGGTTAAGCACACAGCCTGCACATAGGTTAAAAAACAAGGTTCCTTTATTCCACCAGCATCAAAACTGGACAAACTCTCAAGGGAAAGCGTAACTTCAAAAAAAACAAATTATTCTAAACAAACTAACAAACAGGGAATATTCGCTGCTGATGTTGGAGATCTCTGTCCTATCCAGGGACTCGGTTTCTCAATGCAGTGACTCACCAGGCTTGATTTGCTCCTCCAGCTCCTAGCTGAAGTCCTGCTCTCTATCTCCCAATGAAGCTTCTCAGACTCAGGGGTGCTGTCAGCCAGCCTGACTCGGTGTCCTACATAAGAACATAATAAATAGGAACAGGAGTAGACCATTCGGCCCCTCGAGCCTGCTCCACCATTCAATAAGATCATGGCTGATCTTCTTGTGTTTCGATTTCCACATTCCCATCTAACCCTGATAACCTTTGATTCCCTTGCCTAACAAGAATCTATCTACCCCTGCCTTAAAAATATTCAATATCCCCGCCTCCACCACCTTCTGAGGTAGAGAATTCCAAAGTCACACAACCCTTTGAGAGAAAAAAATTTTCCTCATCTCTGTCCTAAAAGGGTGACCTCTAATTTTAAAACAGTGGCCCCTAGTTCTGGACTCACCCACAACAGGAAACATCCTTTCGACATCCACCTTGTCAAAGCTGTTCAGGATCTTGTATACTTCAATCAAATCACACCTCACTCTTCTAAACTCCAGTGGAAACAAGTCCAGTCTGTCCAGCCAAGGCAATAATCTCAGGATTGCTAACTGAGTCACGGGCAAACCGACATAAGGTAAATAAAGTCAAGGAGTTAAATGCATGGTTCAGAGATTGGTGTGGGAGGAATGGGTTTCAGTTCATGGGGCACTGGCACCGGTACTGGGGTAGAAGGGAGCTGTTCTGGTGGGATGGGCTTCACTTGAACCTTACTGGGGCCAGTGTCCTGGTGAACCAAATAACTAGGGCTGTAGAGAGGGCTTTAAACTAAATAGAGGGGGGGGGGGGTTCTGGCGAGGGGTACAAAGGCTTACAAAGCAAAAGGATATGGCAGCCTTGCAGGGCAACTATTTAGGTAATGATACCCAGATTGTGACAGGGAGGGACAGAGCATACAAAACATTAAAAAAAGCAGCAAATAGGGTCAAAGGGGGAAAAAATGGTAAAAAGGCAAAATTAATAGCCCTTTACTTAAATGCACATAGCATTTGGAACAAAATAAATGAACTAATGGCACAAATAGAGGTTAATGGGTATGATCTTATAGCCATTACGGAGATCAAAACTGGGAACTAAATATTCAGGGGTATGCGGCTTTTTGGAAGGACAGGCAGGAAGGAAAGGGTGGTGGGGTAGCTTTGTTAGTATGAGATGGAATAAGTACCATTGCGAAAAAGGATCTTGGATCGGAAGATGTAGAATCCATATGGGCAGGGGTAAGAAATAACAGCGGGAAGACAACACTGGTGAGAGCAGACTATAGGCCCCCTGACAGTAGCTATACTGTAGGACAGAGAGATAAATCAAGAGAAAATAAAGGCATGTAAAAAAGGCAGTACATTAATCATGGGTGACTTTAATCTTCATGTAGATTGGTAAAATCAAATTGGCAGAGCAAGAATTCATAGAGTGTATCCGGGACAGTTTCTTAGAACAACGTGTTGTGAATCCAACCAGGGATCAGGCTATTTTGGATCAGGTAATGTGTAATGAGGTAGGTTTAATAAATAATCTCAAAGTAAAGGATAGCCTAGGAAATAGCGATGATAATATGGTAGCATTTAGCATTCAGTTTGAGAGTGAGAAACTTGGGTCGTAAACAACTGTGCTAAACTTAAATAAGGATAATTACAAAGGAATGACGGCAGAGTTGGCCGGAATGGACTGGGAAAGCAGTTCAGCAGAAAAATCAGCTGAAAAACAATGGTAGACCTTTAAGGAAATAGTTCATGACTCTCAACAAAGATATATCCCAGGGAGGAAGAAGGATTCAAGGAAGGGGATAAACCAATCACGGTTAATCAAGGAAGTTAAGGACAGTATCAAATTGAAAGAAAAAACATACAATGTGGCAAAGATTAGTGGTAAGTGGAGAATTGGGAAACCAGCAAAATATGACCAAAAAATAAAATGAGGGAGAAAATAAATTTTGAGGGTAAACTAGCAAGTAATATAAAAATGGACAGTAACAGCTTCTTTAAATATATAAAAAGGAAGAGTGAGGTGAGGGAAATAATAATGGGGAACCAGGAAATGACAGAGGAGTTGAATAAGTGCTTTGCTTCAGTCTTCATGGTAGAAGACAGTGATAGCATTCCAATACTAAATAATCAAGGGGCAAAGGCAGGGGGCGGGGGGAGGAAATAAATACAATAAATATCACTAGAGAAAAAGTACTAGGGAAACTAATGGGGCTAAAGGCCGATAAGTCTTTTGGACTTGGTGGGTTGCATCCTAGGACATTAAAGGAGGTAGCGACAGAGATAGTGGATGCACTGGTAATAATCTTCCAAGAATCCTTAGATTTTGGAAAAGTCCCAGAGGATTGGAAAACTGCCAATGTAACACCCTTATTCAAAAAGGGAGGGAGACAAAAAACAGGTAACCATAGGCCAGTTATCTTAACATGTCATTGGGAAAATGTTGGAGTCTATTATAAAGGATGTAATAGCAGCATTTAGAAATACATAATCTAATCAAGCAGAGTCAACATGGCTTCACGAAGGGGAAATCATGCCTAACAAATTTATTAGAATTCTTTGAGGAGGTAACAAGCAGGATAGATAAATGGGAAACAGTAGATGTAATATATTTGATTTCCAAAAGGTGTTCGATAAGGTACCGCACATAAGGCTACATAATAAGATAAGAGCCCACGGTTTGGGGGTAGTGTATTAGCATGGATAGAGGATTGGCTAACTAATAGAAGACAGAGAATTGGGATAAGGGGGGCATTTTCAGGATGGCAACTTGTAACTAGTGGATTGCCACAGGGATCAGTTATTTACAATATATATATGACTTAGATGAGGGAAGTGAGTGTACTATTACCAAGTTTGCGGATGACACAAATATAGATGGGAAGGCAAGTGCTGAGGATGATACAAGGAGCCTACAGAGCGATATAGACAGGTTATGTTATTGGGCAAAAACTTGGCAGACGGAATATAATGTGGGAAAATGTGAGGTTATGCACTTTCGCAGGAAGAATAGGGGAGCTGAATATTATTTAAATAGAGAAAGACTACAGAAGACTGCAGCACAGAGTGATTTGGGGGTCCTTGTGCATGAATCCCAAAAAGCTAACATACAAGTTCAACAGGCAATAGGGAAGGCAAATGGAATGTTGGCCTCTATTTCAAACAAGATGGAGTATAAAAATAGGGAAGTCTTGCCAAAACTATGCAAGGCACTAGTTAGACCACACCTACAATACTGTGAACAATTTTGATCCCTTTATCTAAGGAAAGATATACTGGCATTGGAGGCAGTCCAGAGAAGGTTCACCAGGTTGATCCTGGGGGATGGAGGGATTTTCTTTTGAGGAGAGGTTGAGTAGGTTGGGCCTGTACTCACTGGAGTTCAGAAAAATGAGAGGCAACCTTATTGAAACATATAAGGTTCTTAAGGGGCTTGACAGGGTAGATGCTGAGAGGTTGTTTCCCCTTGTGGGAGAGTCTAAGACCAGAAGGCATAATCTCAGAATAAGTGGGTGCCCACTTAAAACAGAGATGAGGAGGAATTTCTTCTCTCAGAGGGCAGTTAATCTGTGGAATTCTTTACTGCAGAGGGCTGTGGAGGCTGGGTCGGTAAGTATAGTCAAGGCTGAGATAGACAGATTTTTAATCAGTAAGGGAATCAAGGGTTATGGGGAAAAGGCAGGAAAGTGGAGTTGAGGATTATCAGATCAGCCATGATCTCATTGAATGGCGGAGCAGACTCGATGGGCCGAATGGTCTAATTCTGCTCCTACGTCTTATGGTCTAACCTTTTCTCATAAGACAACCCATTCATTCCAGGTATCAATCTAGTAAACCTCCTTTGAACCGCCCCCAATGCAGTAACATCCTTCATTAAATAAGGAGACCAAAATTGCACACAGTATTCAAGGTGCGGTCTCGCCAATGTCCTGTATAACTGAAACATAACATCCTTACTTTTATGTTCAATCCTTCTCGTAATAAAGGATAGCATTCCATTAGCCTTCTTAATTACTTGCTCTACCTGCATACTAATTTTTTGTGACTTATGTATTAGAATCCTAGATCCCTCTGCACCTCAGAATTATGCAGCCATTCTCCATGTAAGTAGTACTCTGCTTTTTTGCTCTTCCTGCCAACTTGAACAACTTCACATTTGCCCACATTAAACTCCATTTTCCAGATCTTTGCCCACTCACTCAACCTATCTATATCCATCTGCAACCTCCTCATGTCCTCTTCATAACATACTCTTCTACCTATCTTTGTGCCAGCTGCTAATTTAGCTCCATGTCTTCACTCCCCTCATCTAAGTCATTGATGTAAATCATAAAAAGCTGAGGCCCCAGTACAGACCCCTGTGGGACTCCACTTGTCACATCCTGCCAATCAAAAAAAGATCCATTTATGCATACTCTCTGCTTTCTGCCAGCCAGCCAATCGTCTATTCTTCTAATATGTTACTCACTACACCGTGTGCTTTTATTTTCCATAATAATCTTTGATGTGGCACCTTATCAAATGCCTTTTGGAAATCCAAGTCTACAGGCTCCCCTTTATCCACTGTGCACGTTACTTCTTCAAAAAACTCTGATTTTCCTTTCGCAAAACCATACTGGCTCTTTCCAATTGCCTTGAGCTCTTCTAAGTGCCCAGCTATAACCTCCTTAATAATCGATTCTAATAACTTTCCCACGACAGACGTCAAGCTAACTGACCTATAGTTTCCTGTTTTCTGCCTCCCTCCCTTCTTGAATAGAGGGGTTATATTTGCTACTTTCCAATCCGATGGAACCCTTCCAGAATTTAGCGAATTTTGGAAAATTAACACCAGCGCATCCACTACCTCATTACCACCTCTTTTAAGACCCTAGGATGTAGTCTATTGGGACCCGGAGACTTGCCAGCCCTCAGCTCCATCAATTTGCTCAGTACAATTTCCCTAGTGATTTCAATTTCACCAAGTTCCTTTCTCCCGTTCACCTCCTGATTTGCAGCTATTACTGGAATGTTTTTTGTATCCTCTATAGTGAACACAGAAGCAAAATATTCGTTCATTTCTTCCGCCCTTTCCTTATTATCTACTATTAACTCCCCACTGTTACTCTCTAGAGGAACAACACGCACTTTACTTACTCTTTTTCTTTTTAAATACCTGTAGAAACTCTTGCTATCCGTTTTTACATTTCTAGCTAGCTTCCTCTCATACTCTAATTTCTTTCTCCTGAGTAACCTTTTAGTCATTCTCTGCCGTTCTTTATATTCTGTCCAATCATCCATCCTGCCACTCATCTTTGCAGAGTTGTATGCTTTTTCCATAAGTTTGATGCTTTCCTTAACATTTTTAGGTAACTATGGATGCTAGGTCCTCCCCTTGGAATTTTTCTTTATAATAGGAATGTACTTATTCTGAATACTCTGAAATATCCCCTTAAATATCTGCCATTGCTTTTCTACTGATTTATCCTCTAACCTAGTTTCCCAGTTAGCTTCAGCTAGCTCAGCTTTCACCCCCACATAGTTGCCCTTGTTTAAGTTTAAGATGCTAGTCTTAGACCCACTCTTCTCCCTTTCAAACTGGATGTAAAATTCAATCATATTGTGGTTGCTGTTACCTAGGGGTGTCTTTACTCTGAGGTCATTAATTAATCCTGTCACGTTACACAATACCCAGTCTAATATAACCTGCTATCTGGTTGGTTCCAGAACACGCTGCACTAAGAAACTTTCTCGAAAGCATTCTAAGAACTCCTCGCCCAGGCCAAACCGATTTTTCCAATTTATGTGTAGATTAAAATCACCCATGATTATTTCCATCCCTTTATTACAAGCACACAATATTTTCTCTTGAATACTTTGCCTACACTGTGGCTAATGTTAGGGGGCCTGTACATCACTTCCACTAGTGACTTTTTCCCCTACTATTCCTCATCTCAACCCAAACCGATTCTACACAACATCTTGATCTCCTGGACCGAGGTCATCTCTAACTATTGCACCAAAGCCATCTTTGATTAACAGTGCCACCCCTCCACCTTTACCTAGCTTCCTATTCTTCTTGAATGTCATGTACCCTTCAATATTAAGGACCCAATCTTTGTCGTCCTGCAGTCACGTCTCCGTAATTGCTATCTGATCATATTTATTTACTTCAATGTGGGCCATCAATTCATTTACTTTGTTATGAATGCTACGTGCATTCAGATAGAAAGCCTTCAGTTTTGTATTCCCCTTCCTGTCTTTAGACACCTTCTGAGGCTTCAAGCTGGGCTATTCATAGCCTTAGCTCCTACTACTCACACGTCCTGGACTTGCCCTTGCTGCTCTCACTCACCTCATGGCACCTATCTCCACCCCTCAGCTTGTTAAAGACACTGCTGTCTGCAGGGAGGTGCCTTCAGGGGCCAACCAGTTCCCTTGCTTAGTGCTCTCCCCCATCATCATCACCTGCTGCCAGAGATCCCACTACACCCTTTTCTGGAATATGAATTGGTGCCACCTCAGCCTTCTCTCCAAGAGGGCTGAATTGTAATTTTAAAAATGCAATCCTTTTCATGGGTCAACACCAGGCTATGATGAAAACATGGATGTCTTGGTGAATCTCCCAACCACTATTAAGTGGCTAGGTCCCTCTGTGAATAAGGGACATGCCAACTTTCACTCCTGGGGAGTCCCAACTCCAAGCTCCACCTTTTGCTATAATATCAGTTTTGTGCTTGAATGACAAGTTGAAAATATTTCCCACATACCATATCTAGCCTGTTGCTGACTCTTTCCTACAGCAATTTGTAAATTTGAGATGGAAACAGAAAATGCCGGAAATACACAACAGGTCTAGCAGCATCTGTGGAGAGAAGAACGGAGTTAACCTTTCAGGTCCGGGACCTTTCATCATAACTGGGATAAGTTAAAAATGCAATTGGCTTCAGCGAGTGAAAGGGGGGGAAGGGGGAACAAGGAACACAGGGGAAGGTCTGTGATGGGGTGGTGGGCAGGAGAGATTAAATGACAAAAAGTTTCATGGAATGGTAATGGTAAAGAGACAAGTGACTTTTCTTGTGGAGGTGTGAATGGAAGGATCATGAATAGCTGCCATCCAAAAGCAATGAAGTGATATAAAAGAGAAACAAGACAGAGACAAAAAAAATGAAGAAAAATTCAAAGAATAACGAAACAAAATAGGGGGCAGAGGTTACCACACAAAATTGTTGAGCTCAATATTGAGTTCAGAAAGCTGTAAAGTACCCAGTCAAAAGGTGAGGTGCTGTTCCTCTTTACTGGAACACTACAAAAGGCCAGGTTGCAGAAGGGTCAAGATGGAAGCAAGGTGGAGAATTAAAACAACAGGCAACTGGAAGATGAGCACCATGCTTGCGAACTAATTGAGGTGTTCCACAAAGCGGTCACCCTGGCTCCCCAGCATGAATTTTGTCTGGGTCTTAGTTCATATGGACATGGACTACTTCAGTATCTGAGGAGTTGCAAATGGTGCTGAACATTGTGCAATCATCAACGAACATCCCCACTTCTGATCTTATGATGGAGGGAAGGTCATTGATGAAGCAGCTGAAGATGGTTGGGCCTGGGACATTGCGCTGAGGAACTCCTGCAGTGATGTTCTAGGACTGAGATGTTTGACCACCAACAATCACAACCATCTTCTTTTGTGCTAGGTATGACTTTGATCAGTGGGGGGTTTTTCCCCTCGACTCCCATTGACTTCAGATTTGCTAGGGCTCCTTGATATCATACTCGGTCAAATGCTGCCTTGATTTCAAGGGCCGTAACTCTCACCTCACCTCTGGAGTTTAGCTCTTTTGTCCATGCTTGGACCAAGGCTGTAAGCAGGTCAGAAGCTAAGTGGTCCTGACAGAACCCAAAATGGAAGAGCACTGATTCGTCTGCAGTGGTGGGGGCGGGGGGGCGGGGGGGGTGGTGGTGGGGTGGGGGGGGGTGGTGGGTGTGGGGGTGTGATGCCGGAGCAAGGATAAGCAGTAGATGGTAATCAGTAGGCAGTTTCCTTGCTCATGTATGACCTGATGCCTTGAGACTTCATGGGGTCTAGAGTCAACGATGAGGACTCCCAGGACCACTCCCTCGCGACTGTATACCGCTGTGCCATCACCTCTGGTGGGTCTGCCCTGCCTGTTCGATAGGACATGCTCAGGGTGGTGTCAGGGACGTTTTGTAAGGCATGATTTTGTGAGTTAGATTATGCAAGGCTGTTGCTTGATTCGTCTGTGGAACAGCTCTCTAAATTTTGGCACAAGCCCCTAGATGATAGTAATGAGGGCTTCGCAGAGTCAACAGGGTTGAGTGTGCCATTGTTGTTTCTGGTGTCTTGGTTGATGCCGGGTATTCTGCATGGTTTCACTCCTTTTTGATTTTGTTATGGTTTGGTACAACTGAATGGCTTGCTAGGCTATTTCAGAGGGAAGTTAAGAGTCAACCTCACTGCTGTGGGTCTGGAGTCACATCTAGGCCAAACCAGGTAAGGATGGCATTTAACATTATATTCTACCCAACTCTCAATTCAGGCTAAATCTGATTCTGCAGAACTCAAAGAGTTCAATTTACTTCCCCACATGCATTATCATCAAAACCAACTTCATCCAACTTAGCAGTAGTGAGAAAAGATAGGAGTGGAGGTGATCAATGTTGAAGAGCCTCTATTGTTTGTTGTTATCACTTTCAAACTCGATCTCTCTAATGATTCCAGGCTGGCCTCCCCTCTTCCAGCATCCAGAAATTGTAACAATACTTCGGAAATGTGCTTAAAGTGGTTACAGCAGAAATTTGGCAACTCATGCCCCAAGCTTTATTTATAAAAGTTTTTTGCGCACACTATTCACACAGTCATTACTTACATTATTTTTGTTCTTCCTATGTTGTTATTTAATTCTTTTTAAAACTCCCTATCATTCGTTATCATTCTCCAACTGGGAGAATCGATATGTGACCTGGGACCAAGTTTATGCTAATGTCATTGTACCTTGCCTTTGGTAATAAAATAAGAATAATATTTAGACGATGGCTTTCCAATTGAAACATCCTAAAACATTTTATATGACAAATTTATTTTCAAAATGCATTTCGTATTGTTATCTCAGTAAGAGAACACCAAAGTGGGTCAGTATCCGATACCGTCTTTTGTGCATCACTGAGTAATCTGCTGATTTCCTACCCCAGAGAGGATAAACTGAGGTTGGTGATTTATGTGATTACTTTACTGCAGGACTGAGACATTGCTTTCAATAACATTTTTTTAACCAAATCACAGTTTATTAAACATGAATACGATCAAGTCATAATGACTGTCATTTCTATCTTTGGAATGATCCTTAATTCATTACTGCTGCAGATCAAAAGAGTATGTGTAATTATACGAGTTGAATTGCCTGCAGTATTATTTCCCATCAGTATTGAAACAAATTAAGTGAATCCTTTCCCTCTTTTTTTCCTGATTTGGTAGATTTCCAACAACCATTCATACTTTCCATTTTTGAACACTGAGGCAGATGTGCTCCACCGGTAGCATCCCCCATATCAGGACAAGATAAACACTAGTTATTGGAGAAGTTGGAACTGCTTTGCATTAAGATAAAATAATGGCAAAAAACACATTCTACAGAGACAAATGTTATAAATTAAAATTAACAAGAATTTCAACTTGTAGAGAAGCTTACCTTCTTGACCCAGAAAGTACAAAGACCCTTAATAAAATTCCCTGTGGGGGAGTTAACAAGGCAACTAAGTAGGTACAACTTTTAGGAACTAAAACCTTTTGCAAGAAAAAGCAAATAAATCACTGCACATCCCAGCATAATGGGAAACAGATTTCCTTGCGCTGCATCTGTTCAGTGTCATTTTTGAGGCTGGGACCGGTGCAAAATCTTTATTGTGTAGTTATCCTGCCACCTTGACTGATCTTACACCAGTACAGTTGTTCAGCAATTGGATTTTTTTTTTTCTATGTTATTGAGTTCTGCTATAATACTCCGGAGATTTCTTAACACAGCCAAAAGGGTCCTCCAGATCGCCAAAGTTTCAGTAAAGGAAGCTTAACTTACTAAAATTGTACAAAAAAATCTTAACTGCGAGAGAATAAACCGGAAAAATCTGCTATTGGCCATCTGAATCTGATGAAGTTCCGGGGCCTTGAGCTCTATTTACCCCTTCCACATAGGAGACATAAACTAATCCTCACTTTGTTTTGATGCAAGGATGCCACTGAATTTCCTGTCAAGTTGCAACAGAAAATGAATGTACTCTGGGTGGGCAGGGGAGGAAAACCAGGCAGGAATCCGGTCGTCAGTTTTCTTGTCCCCCTGATGTCATTTCTAGATATTTCCTTCCAAAGTGAACACCAGGACATAATACGTCCACCCAAATACGGGTAGCTATATTAAAACTAGAAGTAAATGAGGGAAACACATCATACTATATATTTCCTGATATTTACTCCCAGGAATACTGAATTCAAAGGTGCAGCTATGCCCTCTACATGAGGCATCACTAAGGGAATTTTAAAAGGCTAATTTTACAATGAAGCTAATTGCAGCATTACAGAACTAACACTAAAATCAAGTTGCATGTTAAAAAAATATTTTTGCTGTTTTTGACTGACTTATGCTGTAGCTGCAGTGGGTAGTTCAGCGTTGTAAAGGCACCAGCACAACCCAAATTATTAAAACAGACCCGGTTGAGGTGGTGGGAGAGCATCCTCATTATATCCCACAGCCACCCATATATCATGAATTCATTTAGAACGTGTTACGCAAACCCATCCCATTTCCACTGGGTAGGTTAAGTTAAAAATCGGGTTACACCTCACCTTTCCAAATCAGCAGACTCCATCCACTCAAAAGCCATTCAGATGCAGGAAATCTCTCAATAGCTGGACCGCCTTCTTATAACTTCTTCACTAAAAGGGAACTGTGATTCACATTCTGTTCCTACATCCTTAAGTTCGGTCTGTTAATTGCTAGAAAGTTAAAACATGTGCCATTTTCAATAATAAATAGCACCAGCTATTTGAGAGAAATGCTACTAAAATCCTCAGAATTATTCACCTGATGTTATAGCGTAACTCGATCATTACCACTAGGTGCCCCGAGATACTCAAAATAGGATCTTCTAGGATCTGAATACAAGTCACTTTTGCTCTGAATTTGAAAAGATCTATCCATAAAGGTATGAGAAGCATTCTCTTTGAAAAACAAAAAAAAAAGTAAAACGCTTAGACTGAAAATTACACCCACAAGATCACAAATTCATCTAGAATGATGAAGGCCCACGTGGCTCTTTTGATCTCTTTCTCTGAGGGATATCAACATTAGCGCAAAGGCCCAGACTTGCAGTCAGGGGCAAAGTGACAGCACTCACCACTGACCTTGAAGAACACTGCCCATGAACTTCTCCTCGGCCAATGTCAGTTTGATTTTGCTGCCAAGTCGAGGGAGTCTCCCAGCGTCCAGCAATAATGATGTCATCAACCAGTAAGCAGCCAATCACGTTGAAATGTTCTCAACCGGGAAATAAAGCAGGAAATAAAAAAAAAACACTCACAATCCTCACTTTCAATTACATTTTACAGAGAGAGAAATACATGATTGGAACATACACATGGGATTAAGGTAGAAGCTGAAATATAAACTTTAAAAAAAAAACTTTAAAATATGTGGATGTTTTTAATGGAGAACTTTGACATTTCACAAATATAGCACTAATTTTTTTAGGGCCAGGAAGGTTTTTCGGCAGTAATTATGAACTTAGCTTGCCCATTTAAAACCCAGTTACATGCCATTCAACGAGGTTTCTTTTTCAAGGGTTTTTACAGTGAGACTATTAGCACAAAAAAGTTCTCAACAAACAGTACAGTGATTTCTATTTGATTGCAGTCTGTAGGGACTTCAGTGATGCAACCTGTAGAAAAGTGTAAATCACTAAAAGCAACTTCTGGATTTCCATTTTAAACTGCACATGTGCAAGCTCTAGGAGTTGCTGTCAGTTTTAGAGGAGTTATAATGGTGAAAGCTGGCAGTTTTGCCATTATCACTACCACAAAATCGGGGCCTGCAAGTTATTACAATTACATTCGAAGAAAAGGGGTAGCCACTGAGTGATGTGGTCCTGCAAAACCAGATAGGGTTAATATTGCAAACTAAAATAAGGAAATGGCAGACCTATTGAATAATTACTCTAGTATCAGTCTTCAAAGTTGAGGAAGAGGTTAATATATCTGACATTCCAGGGAAATAAGTGATGAATCAAGGACAGGAACTAACTAAAATTAATGTTAACACTAACGCGGGATTAGAAAAAAATAATAGCACTAAAGATTGACAAGTCCCCAGAATTTGATGGATTCAATTGCAGCATTTAAAAATAACTATGCGAGAAAATTGCAGGTGCTTTAGCCATTAACTTCCGAAGTTCTCTCAACTTGAGAATTGTCCTTTTAACTTTGAAAATTACAGATGTATCCCTCTTACACAAGAAAGGTGCAAGAGAAAAATTGGGAAATTATAGACTTGTCGGTTGAATCTCTGTTTGGGAAAGGATATTGGAATCTATAATTAAGGTCAGAGTGACTGCAACACTCGGATTTGAATTGATTATTGAGAGCCAACATGGATTTATGGATTTATAAAAATTAGATCATGCTTGATGAACTTAATTGAATTTTTTGAGGAATTAAAGTGGTTGAGAAGGGAATATCTATGGGGAGAATGTTCTCCCCGCCAGGCGGGCTGGGTGGGAGCGGGCACGGACGGGCGCAGAACTGATCGTCATCTGCGCGCCGCCATTTTACATGGGCAGGCCAATTAAGGCCCACCCAGCGTGACGTGCTCCCGGCAGCGAAAGAGCGCAGAAATCTCCCTGAGGCACAGAGCTGCCTCAGGGAGATTAAGTTGAATGTGAAACTTCACAATAAAAAAAGTTAAAAATCATTTGCACATGCCCCCTCATATGACAGCGTCACATGAGCTGAGACATGTTTATCAAACGTTTAATAAATATTTATTCATTTAATAACCCTACCCTGAAACCTCATCCCGCCCGTGGATGAGGCTTCATGAAAAATGCGAAGGCCGCCTGGGCTCTTCGCCTGCCCCCCCCCCGCCAACCTTATGGTTGGACGAGCAGCCCTGTCAAATTGCTTAATTAGTTTCTAAATGGCCTTAACAGGCCTTTGACAGTTCGGCGGGTGCGCAGCCAACTCCGGTGCACGCCCGTCGAACGAAAAATTGGAATGATGCGCGGTGACATTGGTACACACGCCCAACGTCACCGCGTGTCATTTTATGCTTGAGCATGTGAGACCCACCCCCACACACTGAACAGAAAATCCTGGTCTATGGATCTAGTTTATATGTATTCTCAGAAGACATTCTATCAGATTACATGTAAGAAACTGTCGCCTGAAGTTAAAGCTTATGAAATTGAAGTCAAAATACTGATCGGTTAGGCAGTAGATATAATGGAAACATACTCAAAGTCGAGGGAAGTGACTAATGGGGAGAGGGGTGGTGGTTCCACAAAGATCTGTGCTGAGGCCTCAGATATTCAGTATATTTTTTTTAATTATTTAAACAGCACAACAGAGAGTCACATATCCAAGTTTGTCAATGACATAAAGACTTGGTGGTATCGTAAGTAGACCAAAGCATAAAAAGGAAGACTTGCACCATTCATGACTTCAGGACATCTCAAAATTCAATGAGGCAAGTGAAGTATTTTTTGACAAAAGCAAAATACTGCGGATGCTGGAAATCTAGAGCAAAAACAGGAATACCTGGAATATCTCAGCAGGTCTGACAGCATCTGCGGAGAGAGATACAGTTGACGTTTCGAGTCCGTATGACCCTTCATCAGAACTAAGACATATAGAAATGAGATGAAATATAAGCTGGTAGAAGGGGGTGGGACAGGTAGAGCTCGGTAGGGGACCAGTGATAGGTGGAGTCCAAGAATAGACTGCCAAAGGTGTCATAGACAAAAGGACAAAGGGGTGTTGACGGTGGTGATATTATCTAAAGGATGTGCTAATGGGGACATTAAGGGAAGCAAGCTAGTGGCAGATGGCCCTAGTGGGGGTGGGGTGGGGAGAAGGGATCAAAATGGGCTAAAAGGTGGAGATGAAACAATAGATCGAAATAAATTTAAAAATAGGAGGGAAAAGAAAAAAATATGGTGTAAAAAAATTATAAATTATTGGAAAAAGGGGGATCGGAAAGGGGGTGGGGATGGAGGAGAGAGTTCATGATCTGAAATTGTTGAACTCAATATTAAGTCTGGAAGGCTGCAAAGTGCCTGGTCGGAAGATTTTTTTGAAGTATTTTTCTAAATGTGGTCACTGTTGCAATGTTAGAGACATGGCAGCCAATTTGCACACAGCAAGTAGGATTACAAAGAGACATTGATAGTTTAAGTGTGTGAATGAAACTGTTGCAGATGGATTTAAAATCATCTGTAGAGAGAATGAACACTTCCAGTCATTGACCTCTCTTGTTCTTGGTGGTTTTTTTGTCACCAGTCATATCCCTTCCAATCTGTATCTCTATTATCATGTTCAGTTTTCGAGAGTTTGTCACTAGTCTCTTCAATCAGGCTGCCATCCTTCTTACGTTGGTTGCCTGCTTCTTCTAGAGCTGCTTTTGTCTCTTTAGGTAGCATTATGTTTTATATCCTGCTGTTGCACCAGGTTGCACTTCACAGGGAATGATGGTTTAGTGGTATTGTCCCTGGACTAGTAATCTAGAGACTCAGAATAATGCTCTGGGAGCCTGGGTTTCAATCCTGCCACAGCAGATGATGGAATTTGAGTTGAATGAAAATCTGGAATTAAAAGTCTGATAATGAAACCATTGCTGATTGTTATAAAAAACCCATCTGGTTCACTAATGTCCTTTAGGGAAGGAAATCTGCTGTCCTTACCTGGTCTGGCCTACATGTGACTCCACATTAATGTGCTTGACACTTAAATGCCCTCTGAACAAGGGCAATTAGGATTGGGCAGTAAAATGCTGGCCTAGCCAGCGACGCCCACATCCCATGGATGAATTAAAAAAAAACCTTCCAGATATTTCCAATGCTCTTTCTACCTAATATCAAAGTTGGGGTGTTCCATTTATCATATTTGCCGCTTCTTTAATCTACAAGTATTTAAAGCAAATCATTACTAATTATATATACCACCATTAATCTATTTTCTTAAAAGATTTCTCTCCTTCTTAAAGGAATTACTATTCTTGATAGTCAAGTTTTGATGTGGAATAAGAAATTCTGGATGAACTGCTTGAAGTACCAGATTAAATAGGATTACTGGAATCCTCAAGTAAGGAGGCAAATCCTTCCCATTTGCAAGTGTTTCTGGCTATTCTGCCAGCATGCAGCAGCCAAGTTTTTAACTAATTTCGAAGTATCCTGAGCTGAAAAACAAGATTGCTTCGTGTTTGGATATATAAACAATCTGGAAACTCTCTAAAGTAAGTTCTGCTCAGTTTCAATTGTCCTGTTTTGTTGCCCGCCAAAAAAGATTGCAATTATTTCTCTAACCATTTAACATATTTTGTCATGAAATCATTATCAAAACCACAAATGGCCTCTTACATGACTCCGACAAGGGCGGACAGGTTTCTTGGCCTTCTGCAGCTTCTGACACAGTTGACCACATCATCCTCCTCTAACTTCTCTCCACCATCGTCCAACTGGGTGAGACTGCAGTCAACTGGTTCCGTTTTTATCCATCTGATGGTGCTCAGAGAATCAACAATTGATGGTGACAAATTGATGGTGACAATTGGTGGCGCAAAAACACGTCAGTTGATGACACCCAGCTTGACCATTTGACCGTTCCACTGTCTCTAAGTTGCCAAACTGCTTGTCCGACGTCCAGTACTGAATGAGCAGGAATTTCATCCAACTAATTATTAGGAAGGCTGGCGCCATTGTCTTCCGCCAGTCAGAAGCTCCATTCTTTAGCTACCGACTCCACCCCTCTCCCTGGCAATTCCCTATAGAATTCCCTGTGGACTCGTAATCTTGGTGTCATATTTGACCTCAGGATTAACTTCAGAACACATTTCTATGACATCAGTTAGGTGGCCTCTTTCTGTTCCCATAATATTGCCTGACTCCCTTGCCTCTGCTCTTCTGTTGCAGAAACCCTGATACATGCCTTTGTTGAGATCGCAGAGCAAACAAATAATTGCGCAGCAGTTGGAGAATTCAAGTTATCAGAGAAGGATGTTAGAGATTGGAGGAAACTCTCTACACAGGTTAGACAGGTGCCTAAGGATAAATGTGCAATCAGAGGAAAGCCTAGCATGTGGTTGTGGTTGGAAAATGAAGTTGCAATACATTTGGAATAAAATCGCCAGAATGGACTCAGTTTCTTGTGCATTTATCTTGATTCTTTGCCCTGAAACAAGTAAAGGAATGAGCATTGCAGATTTCAAAGCCAGCCCTGGATCTTGTACCAGGTTTATTATGAGAAGGAAAAATTTTGTACTGCGATAGAAGGCCAAGATTTCACATATTTTAAATAAAAATCCAATAATAAAAATACGTTTTGGCTCTTTTTGCCCTGCTTTTGGGGACGGGGTTGGTGGGAACAGTCTCCGACCTGGCAACTCTTTGATAGCCAGACGATGGGAGAGGGTGGATTTCAACCCCTCAAAAATATTACTTGTATGAGAGTCGGCCCCCTTGCTTTGGACTCAAAAATTAGTCTTAGAAACTTGACGTTTACATGAGTAAATATGGTACGCAATTTGTTGTTGTTGAGTCCACAAAAGAGCTGAGTAATTCCTTTCATAATTAAATATTGAGTAAAATGTGACTCAACAATATAATTGATTTAATTAATAACGTGGCAGAGAGTCTTCGCAAATGAATTGGATAATTTTAGTTTCACTCTGAGTTAGATATCATACATTTATTGTGTATCATACATCTACTATTTGTTACGCCAGAGAGGTAAATCATGATTTGTCCTTCCAGTTTTATTTAGAACCCTTAATACAGAAATAAATTCAGATTAAGAGAGAATATTTCCAGCAAACCAGAAAGAAATAAAAAGGATATTTCATTCTAACCAACTATAAATATGTTGGAACTTGTTCAAGAAGGATAAAATGACAGCGAGTATGCTAATTGAAATTACAATTCATTTAGCCCACAACTCTGTAGGGAATAGTTTCATTTTAAAGATGGGGAAAACATGGAAGAATTCATCATAAGGGGAAAAGAGAACATTGATCTGAAAGGCTGATGATATCACATACCAGTAAATTGTTTATCGAAAACAACAGCTTGTATTTAAATAGCACCTTTAACATAGTAAAACATCCCAGAATAGTTATCGAACAAAATTTAACACTGAGCCACATAAGGAGATATGAGGACAGGTGATGAAAATTTGGTCAGAAATGTAGATGTTAAGGAGCACCTCGAAGAAGGAGAGACAGGCAGAAAGGATCTAGGCGGAATCATCCCAGATTTGCATTAAGTGCGGTAGCGGGTGGGTAAAACATTGTTTTACCCGCCGGCCGCAATAGCGGTTTTTCATGCCGTATTGTCCAGAACTCGCCCCATTAATTATGCATTCCCAGGAAAAATGCCATTTCCGTGGCGGGCTGGTTCTTATTTGCTCGTCACACCATCACCTCGCCGCTTCATTGCGCCGGGCGCCATATTTAAATCCAGCCACGTGCACACCTCTCAGTGCTTCCAGCTCAGGACTGCTGCAAAGAAGACATGGCCCGGAAAGGCAAAAAGACTGCAGCCCACAGGTTCAATGATGCATCCCTCAAGCACCTTTTGGACGCAGTTGGAACTTGCCATGATGTCCCCAACCCCTGCTCTGGCTGCAGGATGGGCAGCAACCTCACTAATCTGGCTTGGGAGGCGGTGGCAGCGGTGGTCAGTGCCAATGCCCTTCAAAAAGAGAACAGTCACCCAGTGCCGCAAGAAGATGAATGATCTCCTCCGTTCCACCAGGGTAAGTCAACTCTTCTCATCACTCGCAACTCACACACTCACAAACCCATCACACATCCAGAGGGATCTCACTCACTGTCGGTTCAAGGGACATCACCATTCACTCTTTCACACACACCCTCATTGTCCTCATCCTGTCCATGGGACCACTCAATGCTCACATATGCCAGGCATACTTATCACCTGGAAGGTCTCCTGCTTACACTCTCTCCATCTCTATTCATGCAGGACAAGCTGGCACACAACAACAGGGAGAGGTCGCAGACCGGTGGAGGAATGCCTGAAATGAAGTTCCCCTGTGACTTTGAAAACAGAACCATCCAGCTGGCCGGCGATGACCGGGACCGTTCCTGTGCTGAAGGTGAGGTCGGCGCTGGTCTACCAAGTGAGGATCCAGCAGTCCAACATCCATCAGACAACCATGCTGTGAGTGATATGTCCTCTTTAACAGGCCACTGCCATGCACTAATTATCGCTCCTTGCTTTTGCAGGCACATCTGGGAAACAGTTGACTGAGTCCACGACCCAGGGTCTCCAATAAAGCTTCGAAGAAACCTCTGAAGAGGAATCTGGAGGCATTCTCCCTGAAGACCCATCACAGCGCCCACCCACACCCTCCACCAGTGCAGAGACACACACTTCGGTGGGACCTAGCTTTACAGCAACCTTGGGATCACAATCTGGTGAGCACATCGCACTGTCTGATTCACAGCAGGCAGCAGCAGGGACTTCCCAGGTCCCTGGCACTCGGAGGACTGCTGGAGACCAGAAATCTGCTGAGTCCGAGTCAGATGATGAGCCTCTGGACTTGGTCATGTCACAGTTGCTGGAGCTGCAAAGGCAAACTCAGGAGCAACAGGAAGGGATGTCTGCTGCACTCCTCAGATTGCAAGGCACGATGGAGGAATCCATCTGCCTCCAACAGTGTGTATACGAGAGGGGTGCAGGGCAGCTCAATCTCACTCCAGTTACCCCTTCTCCTCAAGGAGTCAGCCTGGGACCCTTGGGCACCCGTAGGGAGGAGAATCAGCAAGTGTACCCCGAGGGACCGTCCATCCAGGTGACTCCAGGAGTGTCCAGCCCATCCGAATGCCCCTCTTCCTGGGACCCCAGCAGCTCCAGCTCCACAGGCCAAGGAGGGTGCCACTGCCACACAGCAGGATCCCGAAAGCAAGCCGGGGCCCTCCAGGTCCTGGCCCTCCAAAGGAAGCCCGCCAAGCTTATCACTGACAGGGCGTACCAGTCAGCAGGCTGCCTCCACCTCCACTGTGGATTGTCAGGGAGCACCAAGATGTAGTGACAGGGTTAGGGAATTTAAGATGTCGTAGTTGCATTTGTGGTGGTCGCACACCAGCTGCACATTCATTGAAAGAAATCCCTTGCTGTTGACATAGTTGACCTCGTGTTGTGACGGAGATCTGAGCGCCATGTGAGTGCAGTCTATGGCACCCTGCACCTGTGGGAAACCTGAGATCCGGGCAAATCCAATTACTCTTACATCCTGGCTGTGCTGGTCCCAGACGAAATGCACAAAGTTGTGTACCCTCGCGAAGATGGCATCTGTGAGCTCATGGATGCATTTGTGGGTGGAAGCTTGTGATATCCCACAGAGGTCACCTGTGGAGCCCTTAATGGAGCCGCTGGCATAAAAATTGAGTGCCACCACTTTCGGGGCCACTGGCAGTGGATGCCCTCCATGTCCCTGTAGCGCCAAATCCTGCATTAGCTGGCCAGATGTGACCGACCAGTTCATTAGATGTGTGCAGTCTTCAGCGACATTGGTACTCTTTTATCTGCAGGAATGAAAGGCGGTGTCTATAGACCCTGGCTGTAGCTAGGCGCTGACCAGCGACGGTTCACCGTGGCTCTTCAGCGGCATGTGCGGGATCCCCAGCCACCCCTTCTTCCTGAGGCTGCTGCTCCCTCTCTAAACAGCCATGTACCTCCGTCACTCTCTTCTCCGTTGTCTCTGTAAGCCACGAGGCATACAGCTAGTTCACCAGGCTCCATGTCCCTGATGTTGTTCTCCTGCAGGATGAAAGAGAGAGGCGCGTGGGTTAGCACGGGTGTACTCAGAACCTCTTGGTTAAGTCTGAAGGCCCCTTAACACATCCCAGAGAGTGCTGGCGACCACTTGATGGCCAGAGATTAGTACCGCTGCATGGCTGTCCAAAACCCTACCCACATCTGCCCCGTTCCACCTGACCGATTGGTGGCGGCTTTGCCCATTGGACTGCAGGCTGTGCTCTCAGCTCAGGCACACACATTCTCCTAGCCCACGCTGCAAGGCTGCACTGTTAGTGTGAACCATGGGGGAGACTGGTCCAAACCAGGACGATGACATTGCAAGCACCTCCAGCAGTGACTGCTCCATGGCCAGGTTTAGCAAGGAGATTGTACAATGTGCCCAGTCGTCCAAATGATCTGCAGTCCACTAAAACACTCATTAGTTTGAAGTCTGTGCCCAAGGGGTGAAAAGCTCTGGAGCACTTGGTGGCACTTTCATGCCTCTGTGTTACTTGAATGGGAAGATAAACTAGAGGCCCGACCCCAATCATATCAATGTGGCTGCGCCTGAACTGTCTCAGCTGTAGAGGAATGGTCACTTTATACAAGGTTTCCTGAATGTGTGGCCGCTTCCCTTGCCCACCCCCTCCCATCCTGCATGTGTAGGTGCGCTACCTTCAACCCCCCACCCCACATGTCGCCTCAACCACAGGGCAGCCCTTTTGCCGCCCTCCCCTGCTCCCACCAAAGCCACCTCAACTGCAAGGCAGCCTTTGCACATCCCCCCCTAAGTCGCTTCAACCACATGGCAGCCCTTCCCCAACCCCAGAAGACACCTCAACTATAAGGCAGCCCTTCCCGACCCCTCACAAATGATCTCAACCACAGGGTAGCCCCTGCCCACCACCACTCCCCCTCCATGTTCCTCAACCATGAAGTCCAACAGGCGACCCAGGTGAGCCCTCTGCAACGTTACAGTGCACTCACCTCCGAGTTCCCCTCAAAGTGCAGCCCGCCAAGCGAATGCCTTACGTTTGCTGCATTGAAACACGTTAGCGTACAATCACACTGACGTGGGCGGATGACCCTGCGTTGGGGGTGGGGCGGTGGGGTGGGGACAATTTCGTGGGCTAGGATTATAGTGATATGCAGATGTATCACAATGAGGATCCCAACGCCTGATGGCGGGAAACGTGACCCACCATCAATAGGTGGAATGGATGGTCGCAAACTTGTTTCATTACATCGTGAAGCCGATTTTTGGCCTTCTCGCCATATTGTCCACTCACCCAACCGAACACGCCTGACACGGAGCGGGCACGGACGATTCCGCCCTTTGAGTGGCAATTCCAGAGTTTATGGGCAACTAAAAACAAAGCCACCATTGGTGGCATCATGGAAATTGTGGGGCACAAGAGACCAGAATTGGAGGAATACTGATCTACTTGATCAAAACCAGAGATCTCCAGCAATGACCATTTTCGCTTTTCCATGCTGTTACCTAAGGACCTATCCTTGGCACCACCTCTTCCTTTACTACATACTACTTTTCGATAACAATGAGTAGTTCCACATTGACAGTACATATCATTATCATTCCACTCCTTGCCTTGACATGTAACATTGACTTCATACCTGACAAATATTCTTGGATGAGATGTAATTTTCTCCATCTAAACAATGAAAAGACCATAGCTATAGAGTTTAGTTCCGATCATAAACCATGTTTCTTTCCCACAGATTCCAACCATCCTGCCGACCATTGAACCAGACTATTTGCAAACTTGTTATCCTATGCAGTTCCTAGATACGCTTCCAACCCCATATCCCCTCCATCAGCAAAGAATGCCTATTTCCTGACCAAGCACTAATATGCTCTGTTTTAATGCTGAAACTTCCATTCATGCTTTTGTTATTGCCAGACTCCGCTACTCCATTGGTCTCCTCAATGGCCTCTCATCCTCTGCTCTATGTAAACATTAGCTAATTCTAAACTCTGGGCAGAATCGTCCATGCCCGCTGGCGTCGAGCATGTTCGTTGGCATGAGCGGACAATATGGCGAGAAGGCCAAAAATCGGTTTCACGACGCCGTGAAGCCAGTTTGCAATCATCCGCTCAGGCCATCGATGGTGGGTCACATTGTAATACACCAGCATACCATTGTAAGACCAGCCCACCAGACTCATTTCCATCGCCCCCCCCGCTATGGCATGCTGGGTGGATTCTCACGGGCATGGCTCTGCTGTGAAGCAGCTCACAGAAGTTGGAAAGTCACCGTTGACTTTCACAACGGATGATGGTTGAGGGGGTGGGAAGGGAAGGTCGAGGGTTGGCTGGGAGAGAAACAGGTGTTGGGGGGGTGAGGTTGGGAGCGGGAGAATGAAAGTGTTGGGGAGTGAGGTTGTGGGGGTGATGAAGGTGTCAGGGAGTACAGGGAAGGAGTGGGTAACAGGGGAGAAGATGGCAACTGGGGAGGTGGGTGTAAGGGGGGGTGGAAGGTTTAAGGGAAGGAGTTCGGAGGTGGGGAAGGAGTGTGGAGATGGGAGGGAGTCCAGGAGGAGGAAGGAGTGCGAAGAGGAGAGGGAGTCCGGGGTGTGAAGGAGAGCGGAGAGGGAAGAGAGTAAGGGTTGAGGAAGAATTAAGTGTGGAGGAAGAGGTTGGGAAGGGGGAAAGAGTAAAGCTGGAGGAAGAAGTGAGGCTGGAGGAAGAGGTAAGGCTGGACGAATAAGTCAGGATGGGACAGGAACTAAGGGTGGTGGAAGAAGTAAGGGTGTCTGAGGGAGTTAAGAAGGGGGAGGGACTAAGCAAGGGGGGAGTCAGAGGGGTTGGGAGGAGTAGGTGTGGGGTTCCAGGGGGAAGGGGTTCCTGGGGGAAAGGGGTCCAGACCGGGGCGGCGAGGAAGGCGAGTTCCAGCAGGACGAGGTCCAGAGGGGGGAGGGTGGGGGCAAAGGGTCTGACGGGGGGGAGGGGGGAGGGGCGGGGAGGTGTCCAGGTGAATGTGCAAGGGAGAGGTCTGATGGGTCCATGACTGCCTCCTGGTGAGCGAACTGAGGGTGGGCGTGATTTGAGGGAATGGTGAGAATGACCGAGGGCAGAGTGAGGCGGTAGAGTGGGAGGGTGTGTGTTTGAAGGTAGTGGTAGGAGGGATGGCGAGGGTGGTTGGTGGGGCCTTGGAGGCAGACACGGACCCTGGGGTTGGGAAGAAGGAGGTCGGGGAGGTGAATGTGGATGGAGGTGGGATTTTCAGGAAGGGAAAGTGCACATTCACCTGGATATCCCTGAAGGAAAAGGGTTGTGGCTGGTAGGAAACAGAGGGAGGTGGAAGGTGATGCCAGGGGGGTAAACTGTGATGGGGGAGAGGAAATGGGTGACTGAGGGAGAGGAAAAGATGGGGAAATTGACGAAAAAGTGAATCCAAACCACGCTGTTCAAATCGAAAGTGAAACGAGAGTCGTGGTGGGCGAGATCAGGTGCCGCATGGGAGGGTGGTCATTGGGTGGGTGGAGATACAGGTCGGCTCAGATGGACAACTGAAAGCGAACCCCAGCAGGCAGCATTGAAAATGCTCAGGACATTGAGGTGAGTGTGATACAGGAGGATCTGCATGTGTGTGGGAGAGTGCTTGTACAAGGCTCCGAAAGACCCTGCCACACACACACTTCTCCCTCCAGAATCACTCGTTGGCCAGTTGCTCCCTCTGCAGTGACAGAGGACGAGGTTGAGGGAGTCACAGGCAAACCGGACTCAGAGGGAGAGGACAGCCCTTGAGATTCCTGAGTGGATGACACAGGGATGTCCATCTGCCGCTCCTCCTCCCTTCGGGAGCTGGGGGGGGGCGCCCAGCCTGACTCCTTGAGAGGAAGGAGCATCTGGAGGGGTGTCGAGGTGTCCCGTTTCCCTCTCGTGTTGCCTTTGTAAGAACTCACCCGTGGCTCCTATGATAGAGTGCAGGTCTGCACACACCTTCGAGTTCTGCTGGACCAAGGTCTTTATGGCATCCACCATCTTCCCCATGGAGACCTTCTCATGCGCATATGTGGGCACTACTTCATCAGAGAGCAGGCGGACGCAGTCCTCTGACTCATGAGCCACTCTGTTGAGGGCTTCCAAAAGCTCTGCATAATGTTTCCCTGCCTTCTGCTGACTCTCCAGGATGAGTTGGAAGGCCAAATCCAGAGGTTTGTCATCTGACTCGGACCTCACAGATGCCTCCTCCCCAGCAGCCCTCCGACTGCCGGGAAGCTCGCACGAACCTGCCCCCTCCTGCTGCGGCCGTGTGTCTGTGCGGTGACCACCAGATTGTGATACCGAACCTGCTCTAGATCTAGGTCCCACCGAGGACTGTGTCTCTGCGCTGGTGGAGGGTATGGGTAAGTGCTGTGCCGGGTCTTCCAGGCTGCTTATTTCCAGCTCTTCAATGGTGGAGGTGTCCTCCTAGAGGTGAGGGCATGGATGGAGCTGAGGGATTGGCTGTCTGAGGATGTCGGTCGCTTGGCAGAGCTCCCTGTGAACCAAAGTTGAATTGGATAGTGCATGGCAGCAGAGTCAAAAGCAGGAGAGAGAGCACTCACAGTTGCATTGAGAGAGGGATGATGTGGTGCAGGATCCTCACGAGGGTGTTCGCCACCGACCTCACCGTCACCGCAGGCACGGTCCACATCCTCACCAGTCAGCGCGATGGCACACTCCTCAACGTGAGTGAGGGGCCTAATGTGGGCCACTCCACCCCAGTCTAGGACCTCTCCTTGCTGATGTGAGCCGGCTTCTCCTGCATGAAAACAGATGCAGAGAGTGTGAGCAGGACACATGGCACTGCGTGGAATGTTCGTGTGGTGAGCAGAGCCATGGACAGGAAGAGGACTCGAGCTCCAGTGGATATGAGCCTGATGGAGATGTGAGGGTGTGTGTGAGAGTTAGTGGTGTTGTCCCTTGAGGTGTGAGATCCCTGTGGGCGTGTGATGGGTTTGTGAGTGTGTGAGTTGAGAGGGATGAGAAGAGTGAGTTACCCTGGCGGAACGGATGAAACAGTTCATCCTGTAGCGGCACTGGGTGGCTGTCCTCTTTTGCAGGGCATTGGCACGGACCACCACTACCACCGCCACCCATGCTGGACTGGTGATGCTGCTGCCCCTCCTGCGGCCAGAGCAGGGGTAGAAGATATTATGGGCGAGCCTCCACGGCGTCCAAAAGGCACTCGAGGGACGCATCACTAAACCTGGGGGCTGCAGTCTTCTTGCCTTTTGGCGCCATCCTGTCTTCGGTGCAGCAGTTGTGCGCTGGAAGCACTGAGAGGTGTGCTTGACTTTCAATATGGCGCCCGGCGTGATGAAGTGGCGAGGCGATGGCGTGGCGGGTGAATGAGAGCCCGTCTGGCATGGAAGCAGTGTTGGTTCCTGGGAATGCATAATTAATGCAGCGGGTTTGGGACGATATGGCATGAAAAGCCGCCATTGCGGTCGGTGGATAAAATGTCATTTTCCTCGCCCACTACCACACTTAGTGCAAATCTGGGACAATTCTGCTCTTTGTCAGCTATATCCGAGTCTGCTTATTAATCCCTGTCGTTGCTGAACTTACATTGGCTCTCAGTGCCCCAAAACCATGGATTTAAAATTCTGAACTTGTGTATAAATCCTTTCATGGCCTCATCTCAAATTCTCCACTCCTCTGACTCTGGCCTGTTGTGCAATTCTTTCTCCTTTATGTACTCTACTTAAAACCAAATTCTTCTATCGAGCTTTTTGTTACCTCTGCTATCATCAACCTCTTTGGCTTGGAGTTCATTGTTTGATTTCCACCTCTTCAAAACCCCTTGAGATGTTTATCTATTTTCAACGTGCTATATGAATGCAACTTGGTATATCTGTTGCCCTAAGTATAAACCAAGCGCAAAGGAAAGGAAAGATGGGATCAATATTTGTATGCTTCCTGCTGGGATATAATAACTTCCCACATCCATAGCAGGACAAGAAGGGATTGCATGTGTCGTGTAAACCATGCGTTATGTCAAAAAATGATTTTTGAATTTACTGGCTGGAAACCCCTGCTTTCTTTTTTAAAGACCAAAGCCATGTTCCAGTGACTTGGACTCAGAGTCAAAGATGGCTGAACATTTGCATCACTGCACCTTCTACATTCCAAAACTATTGAAATGGAGACACCCTGTCAGTAAAGTCACACCAGAAACAAGTGCCTTAAAAGAGATGGACGGTGGCCTTCTCCTATCCTATTATCAAAGCATCCAGACTGGGTGGAGACAAACCATTAGACATGATCTCTTAGACAATGAAACCCTGTCTAGGAGAGAAATTCCCCAGCTATGATCTAACCAGGGTAACTGGAATACCATAGCCATGGGCACATTAGGGTCATTGGGCAATTGAACAGAGAAGGTCATGTGACAAGCCAATCCTTTATCTGTTTTAAGCACCTGTTTTCTCTGCAGGACAGGACAAGCAGCTGAGACACTGGAGGAACAAGACCCTGAGTGGGTTTGTTTACCCCCACCTCTCTTTCTCTTTATCTCCCTCCATTCAACTTGCAAGTTTTGAACCCGAAACAAAAACAAAAATACCTTGAAAAACTCAGCAGGTCTGACAGCATCTGCGGAGAGGAATACAGTTAACGTTTCGAGTCCGTATGACTCTTCAACAGAACTAAGGAAAAATAGAAAAGAGGTGAAATATAAGCTGGTTTAAGGGGGGGGGCGGTGGGGGGGGGAGGGGGGGGACAAGTAGAGCTGGATAGAGGGCTAGTGATAGGTGGAGATTGCCAAAAGATGTCATAGACAAAAGGACAAAGAGGTGTTGACGGTGGTGACATTAGCTAAGAAATGTGCTAATAGTGACATTAAGGGTAGAAAGCAGGACGAGCAAGGGACGTCTGATAACTTAACTATTCAGGTGCCATAGGCAGAGATTTTAAAAATAACTCAACCCAGTACTGTTGTCTCCAGAAGAACAGTCTGCAACTTTGAACCACCTTGACGCCTAAAGCAGCAGGGCTACCCAGTGACAGTAGCAGGACCACAGAATTCAGTCTGAAGCCAGCCAAGTCAACAACCTTCAAGAGGTGGATAGCTCTTTAATTTTACTGGACCCTATATTACCTAATCTATCCTCCCCAGTCTGCAATCTATTTGTGTGCGTGTGTGAACTTTGAGCATGTGTGTGTATGAAAGTTGAAGTGTTTCTATTATTTTACTTAGACCAGGTTAAGTACAATAAATTAACCTTAAAAAAAAACTCAAGAAAACCTCTGACCATGTTTTTTATTGTCACAGCACATAGACTGGAGAGTAGCTCACCTCCTGACTCCCCAGAGCCTCTCCACAAGGCACAATTTAGGAGTGTGATAGAATGCTCCACACTTGCCTAGATGAGTGCAGCTCAAACCCATCCAGGATAAAGCAGCCTCCTTGATCAGCACCCCATTCAACACTTTAAATGCTCTTTTCCTCCACCACCAGTGCACAGTGACAACAAAGTGTCCCATCTACAAGATGCACTGCAGCAACCCTCTAAGGCTCCTTTGACAGCATCTTCCAAACTCACAACCTCTACCACCTAGAAGAACAAAGGAAAAAGGCACAAAGGGACACCACCACCTGCAAGTTCCCCTCCAAATCGTCATCCTGCCTTAGAAATGTATCATCATTCAATCACTGTCGCTGGATCAAAGTTCTGGAACTCCCTCCCTAATGGCACTGTGGGTGTAGCTACACTACAAGGACTGCAGCATATACATATATATATATATAATTGTGTTTAATTACATGCAGATGGTTGGCATTAACTGGTGATTCACTTGAAGCCATGTAAATAGACACAGACTGAAATTGTAGCTGCTGGTTTAGAAGGTGAATGCTTGTAATGTGTAATTTTATAAATAAATATAGAAGTGTGTCAAGATTGGCTGCAGTTCTGCCCTTCACCAATTGGCATCCTGGAGTATAACATTGTAGCAGAGGACTGTTGCCTAAATGTGAAGGTTGGAAGCAAAGGAAACAAAACAATTGAGACAGGAAGCTACAATACCATCAACCATTGTGAAAAATGGCAGAAAGCAAGTGTAAATTATCATGGTATGACTACTCTGCAATGTTTTCAGAGTATGAACCATATGACCAGTAGAAGAATTAAGTGGACACGTGGACATGGGTTACATCCCTTCTGAAGAGGTAACAAGGTATATGTCAGAAGCAAAGTATTTTGTGAGCTGGATGCCTGTCAGTTGGACAGTGGCGAATGCTTGGAACTCTTTTTTTGAGCCCTTGGATGAAACTGACAGGAAAGCTGGTCTGTTAAGTATCTGTGAGGCATAGTCGGACTTTGACAGATTTTGGAAAATAGATGGTCATTCCACGGATGAATATACCATGATTTTTGTCTGACAAAATTCAGCTTGTGGATCCTTGGATCATTATGAGAGTTTACATGGCTGGATTGTGCTAAGGTGTCTCACAGGGACAGACTACACGCTCTAACTGCTTTTCCGTTCTCAGAGAGGACTATCTGTTCGATTTCCTGCTGCTTTGAAAGAAATCCTGGGCAAACATCCATTTATTTCTGTCTTCATGGGACTAATGGGTTTCCACAGCGACAGAGAGGATAGAAGACTCAATGATTTCCAGAGTTTAGAATGGTCCAGATACTGGACAAAGTACCAATACAATGGAAGCGTTAAAGGCAGGCAAAATGAGGACAAAAACACCTTTAGCAGATCTGGCTATTACAGCAGAAGACAATTTTGGAACATTTATAGCAGGTGAATGAATCCCAGGAATGTCCAAGGAACATTTAATAGGTGTTTAATAGATGCGATTTGAAGTACCATCATGTGATGAACTACCCAAAATGGAGAGGCAGGATCCTCAAAATACCGAAGAGAATTCTGAAGAAGGGGATGAAAATAAATATAAATCCAAATGATACTGGTCACAAGGCGATTTAATCCTGTGATGAATGTGTTAGTCACGGATACACTTAACTTTCCAGTGTTGGATAGTGCTTTGACTTTGACAGTGTGTGGAACAGATTTTTTGAAACATTATCTTAATTCACTAAGTAGTGAGGTTAAGGAACATATAAGGATGACTTGCCTTAGGTTTGGCAATCACAACTCATTCAGATCACTAAAGAGAGTCGTAAATCTGTGTAAAATAGCTGGAGTGAGCCATTTCGTAAATACTGATGCCGTCTCTCATAAGATACCTATGCTGTTGAGTAAACCTATGAAAAGTGCATAAATGAAACATGGCATGGAGCATGGAAAGGGGATTATTTTTGGAAAGTCAGCGGATCTGCAATTTACCCAGTCAGGGCATTGTTGTATCCCCTTAACAAAACTTAATGTTTCATTGTCAGAGATGTTAAACAATTATTAGTAGCATTAGGTGAGAAGAATCAGAGAGACAAAAAGCAAATTGCCTTAAAGTTACAGAGACAAATTTCAAACCCTACTTGTCAAAGATTAAAAAATCCCATTAAACTTCGCAGGTGTGGTTGATAAAGAGTATACATGGCTATTCAAAGAGATAAGTGAAAAGTGTGAAATCTATAAAAGGTATTGCAGGACACTGCCATGTTCTACTGTGTGACTTTAACAAGGGTGTAGTGGTAATGTTAGTGACCTTGTAATCCAGGGATTAAGCTAATGCTCTGGAGATATGTGTTCAAATCTCACCATAGCAGCTGGTGGAATTTAAATGTAATTAATTAATAAATCTGGAATCGAACGTTAACCTCTGTAATGGTGACCATCAAACTATTAAGATTCTGAGGGAGCTTGAAAGGATAATGGCTGAGAAGATGTTTTCCCTTATGGAGAACACAGTTTAAAAACAAGGGGTCTCCCATTTAAGACTGAGATTAGTAGAAACTTTGTCTTTCATAAAATCATAAATCTTTGGAATTACCTTCCCCAGAGAGCAGTCAGTAAGGCTGGGATGTTGAATATATTCAAAGCTGAGTTAGACAGAGTTTTGATCTAAAAGGGAGTGAGGGCTATGGGATCAGGTAGGAAAGTGGAGTTGAGGCCACAATCAGATCGATCATGATCTTATTGAATGTCAGAGCAGACTCAAGGGGCCGAATGGCCTGCTCCTATTTCTTATGATCTTAGTTGCCATGGATTTAAAGGTATGGGACAAAGACAGAAATATTTTCCTTCCACATTGTGTAGATCAGGGTGACTAGATTGAACTTTTCTACAATATATAATAAGGACATAAGGGTTATCATGGACAAAATCACAGAGGAATGGATAAGGATTGGACTTGTAACACCAGCAACCTTTCTAACTAATAATGTGCAGGGAGTTGTCAATTATAAATTCAGAGACGTGTGAAAACATGAACGTCAACTGAAAGCCCTTTCAACAATAGACTGTGTGAAAGGAATCATGCAGTGATCAATGAAACGCTGCATAAAGTTTGAGTTGATCAACCAAACTACAAGCTGACAACCACAGTGACATGGGGTGTTCATGCAGAAAATCCAGCCCGCGTGGATGGAGGGTTTAGTCCCTATCAATTAGTTCATGGGCCATATCCCAAATTGTCTGCTGTGTTGCGTGAATGGCCCTCCTTCCCTTAGACGTACCACTGTGTTTTCTATTTGAATACTTTATATGTAGGGAGATGGGCTTTCGTCATGGCTGAGGCCTTGGAGAAGATTCAGAGAGCACCGGGGGCATCATACAAGACCATCCGAAACAGAATTTAATTCTGGAGAAAAGAGAGGGTCAATGGATAATGAAAAGGCCCTGGTAAGGTGATCGGTTATGTTAGTAAAAAGCACTTATCAAACATAGCAATCAAACCATTCAGGTTAATTCCTCATGGTTAATTTGAATTAATTACAAAATCTTGGCCCCTCAGAGGCTGATGGAAGTAAAAGAGGCAGCTCATTGTGTTTTGTGATGAAGCTCCTGAGGTCCCGAATACAGTAGATTGGCTGGATAGCGGTAACGTGAGTGGTCAAACATGCATGGAAGAGCTTTCACATCCACACAGGCCAATTGTCCAGAGTGGGTACTCAGGCAATATATATTCCAGAGAGATTGAATAAATGTCAGGATGCGACAATTGTGAGATGCGCAGGTAAAGCTACTGGCAAGTTTAAATATCGGTTGAATGTTTTAGTATGATGGTCAAGAAGTGAGGTCCATGGACTGGCTGAATGAAGTGAAAGAGTGGAAAGTAAGGAAGTGCAGTACAAGGACTGATTGTGGGCCTTGAATTGTCTCTTGATTCAGAGAAACATCACATGTACCAGAGAAAGAACCTCTTGTAGTGCAAGAAGGCGATCTCACCGTTGCAATTCTGACAAACGGAAAAGTGCAAAGTAGAGGTTCTCCCCATCCTATCATAACTTTGGCAAGAAGTCAGTGAACACTCAGAGAGAGAGAAGTCATAAACAAGTGAAAGGGCAGAAGCTAATGGGTGGAATTTGATGGTCGTGTTGATGGGCCCTTCACCAGCTAAAGAGCTGGTGGCAAACCCACCACAGTCATTTCCGGGAGCCCTTTTGGGATTAAATCCTAATTAGGCAGTCTGATCACTGCCATCGGGTTTCCTAGCTCCTGCTAGGGGAGTTTCCCACGGAAATATCTCCTGGACGGTTCCACCTCTGAGAGTTGCTGACCAGTCAGCTTCCCAGCACCAGCAGTCCCTCCAGGAGCAGTAGCCATAACCGATACTGATATAGGCCTGAGGCTGAGGATCATTGCTGAAGGCCTGAACATCAGGTAAATGAGGAGAGATCGCCGGGGATAGCCATGTATGGACCTCAGGTGACTTTCATGCAGGAAGGCCATTCTTGACTCTTCCCGCCCCAGACTTCATTGGGGGTGTTGGGAAGGTGACGGGCTACCCACCCCAGGCCTTCCTACCCCATTATACAGACCCCGCCTCCCACCCCACCTCGGGGGCATTAAATTTCACCTTGTATTTCACTGTTTTTACTTCATAGCAGGAGTTAGAAATACTACATTTTATTTACTTATTATTTATTTCAAATAAATTTAAGTGATAACCTCTGCTCCCAGGATTACTTCTTTGCACAAATAAGTCTAATTAAGCATTGCAGGGGCCTATATCATATTGTAAATCTGAAACAATTAAACAATACGAATGGAACGCTGGACTTGTAAAGCAGAATAGTTAGAGTGCCTAATTATTTCCTGGCAGCACCTTGCCAATAACTTATAGGGGATGGTTTGACTTACTTTTCTAAATCTCAAGTGAAGCTATTTAGGCTATAAAGAACTTTTAAAAAAAAATCATTGAAAGTTCAGTTCACCCCAATTGTTTTTAATACAGTCCAAATATGTCTAACAATTATTAAAGGTCAAAAATGGAATTAACTGTTGGCTGTCTCAGTCTAGTGCCAGCAGGCACACATCCATAATATGTAAGTGTCAACCTTCAGCCAGAAATTTGTGGATGACAATTTATTTGTTAATGTCAGAGGTTTTTATACGAGATGGAGTGTAGAAACTTAGGTGCAATAAATCAGAAGCAGGGGAATAGATATTGCATTTGTTTGACCATTGTTTGACTGTCTGGAAATGCGATTTTAAACCACCAGTTTTCTGAACAGTAAGACTGAAACTGTCCTGTTTGTGATAATGTTATTGCATATTTGCTGCTTCTAACAATGTGGTTATTTTGTTGATGAATCATAAAGGGTTGGATTCATTAAAAATTATAAATGCCATTCTCCACTGTTTTTTGTGCTAAACAGGCACATTCAAAGTAGAACTCCTATGCTATTAAATCAATGATTAGCCATACATCTCATATTCCTTTCTTCTAAGTATGAATCTCCTCTGATTTCTAACTAAAGAGATTCATTATCATCCACTATGACGCAGCTACAGAGGAATGTTAACATTTAACAGCAATCTATATTTTTTTGTCCATCAATAATGATCATATTGAACAGCTGTCCTCAAGGGACAGTAAAATGCTAATCTTCAGATTGCAATCCACTTATTTCTATAATTTACATGACACAAAGAAAGCTACTTTCTACATGTTTAACAGTGTTTAGAGAAAAAGATAATCCTTGTGCCAATGCCCTCCAGAAACTAAAAATGAATGTTAAGATCCCTGTCATTGCACAGATGCTGTTCCCGACCAAACACGGTGTAGATGTTGGCCCTGGTGGAGGCTGCTGGCTGACAAGAGGGTAGGTCTGGTGGTCGGGGGTACAAGGGGTGTGTTGTGTTCATCATAGGATGGGAAGGGGATGGCGGAGTCAAATCAGCATGGGTTCTTGTGGAGTTCAAAGGAACATAGATGTAGTAATTATGGTCTTATTTAGTGTGTAATGTGCCTTTAAGAATAATGCTTAATAATAGGAAAGATCATGTGATCTGTAGTAACCAATAGGAGAGTAGTGTGGGCTACCTCAGCAGACAGTCTAGAGTTAGAGTTGGAGTTCAAAGCACATGCGAAGTTGCTGCTGAGAGTATGGTAAAAATAAACTTAATGTTTCCACCCAAGAAGTGTCTGCCGTTCAACTCTATTGATAATAGTAGTGACTCGGTCACCCTTACAACAAACTGGCGATGAGGATAAAACAGGACTGAACAGAAGAAATCAAGTTAAAAAGGAAATCAGCACTGTACCTCGCCCAGTGATTGTAAGTAGTAAGCTCCGTTAGAATTCAATAAGTTATTCTCTCTCAAAATGCCGCAATTGGGGATAACTGATCCTTTTGAACCAGCCACAGACGATTGGTCTCAATATATAGGAAGCTTCACGTTCTTTTTTCCAAGCAAATGAGATTACGGGGGAAGAGGAAGAGGAGAGCGATCCACTTAAGCACTTGTGGGAGCTTGATTTGAAGTTTGAAGGCACCCAATGCCCCAGCTTCGAATAGTTTCCATGAATTGGTGGAGCCTGTGAAGAGCCATTATCAACCGAAGCCCTCAGTCACGATGCGAAGGTTCAGGTTTAATTCGCAAAATAGAGCCCCGGGTGAGACAATTCCATGCTACGTGGCAAATTTGAAGCAGCTGACAGAACATTTGTGAATTTGGTACATCTCTAAACAATATGCTCAGAGATTGTTTAGTGTGTGGTGAGAATGAGGACACCATTCAGAAAAGATCATTGCCTGAAGTGAATTTGGATTTCAAGAAGATACTAGAGATAGCGCTGGGTATGGAAAGCGCCGTAAGAGATTCAAAATCCACACAGGGGTGTGCAAAATGGCGCCGTCCTCCACATTGGGCGGGAAACCTCAGCTGTAAAGGGCGCGAAAATGTAAGACTCTGCTGAGAAGCGGGAAACAGCCCCCGCTAGCCGAAGAATAAAGAAAAATAACTGAGCAGTGAAATCAAAGAATAATTTTAATAGAGGTGGAAACCAGCAGTTTTTTAGTGATTGGCAGTTTAATAAAATCGAATGCTACTATTGTCGCAGAAATGGGCACATGGGGCAGAATTTTACATTCGGCATGTGGGGACAGGCCTGACATGCCGGAACGTAAAATGATGCGCGATGACGTCGGGACGCATGTGCTGTCTCACGATATTTCGTTCGGCAGGTGCGCACCAGAGTTAGCTGCGCACCCGCCGATCATTGAAAGGCTTCCTGAGGCTAATAATGTACTAATTAACTCCAAATTTACTCTGCCCATCCAACCTAAAGGTCGGCGGGCAGGCGAAAAGGCCAAGTGGCCTTTACGTTTTTTTAAAAAACCTCATCCACAAGCGGGATGAGGTTTCCTAAAGCTAATACCGATTATATAAAAACTTCATTTTGAAAATAAAAATAGATCCCATCTTTCAGTAAATGTTTAATGTTGGTAATAAAAGTCTTTAAAAAACGCTTCAATCTCCCTGAGGCAACTCCGTGCCTCAGGGAGATTGAAACACTCTTACGCGCATGTGGAGTGCTGGACTCGACTCTCCCTCCTCCCCCCGCCTGTGTAGGTAGCGCTCAGCGCTACCACTCGCAATCCATGCTGGGCGGGCCTTAATTGCCAATCGGCTTTGCAATCACCCGCGCCCGCTCCTGCCGAGCCCGCCCACCTGATCAATGCAAAATCCTGACCATGATCAGGCAGTGCAAGGAAAGATTCAAACAGGCTTGTAAACAAAAGAAGAAGCCCAATGAAATCTACAATGTAGAAGAACCTGAAACAACAAATTCAGACATTTACTCATTGTTTAATCTGAAAGTTGGAAGGACAGAACCAATATTTGTCACAGTGAAAGTAAATGGCAAACCTGTTAGAATGGAAGTGGACATGGGAGCTTCTGCTACAGTAATTGGGGAACATACCTTCAGATACCTGAATAGTGGTGAATATAAATTAAGTTTAGAAGAAACAGCTGCCAAACTAAAAACATATACAGGTGAAGACATTCAAGTAAAAGGCATAAGCAGAGTAACTATCCAATATGGAAGCCAATCAGCAAACCTACCCATGATGGTGGTAGCAGGTGAAGGGCCAAGCCTCCTGGGGCGAAATTGGTTAAAGGAGATGAAGTTAGAACGGACTGAAATTTTCCAGTTGAGAGCAACTGGGCTACCAGAGCTACTTAGAAAGCACACCACTGTCTTTAAGGACGAACTTGGGAAAATCCAGGGGCTGCAGGCAAAAATTCATGTGGATCCAGAAGCAACCCCTCACTTCATGAAGGCGAGACCGGAGCCATATGCACAGCAAAGAAAAATTGACACTGAACTGGACAGACTGTAGAGACTTGGCTTTATACAACCTGTGCAGTTCTCAGAATGGGCAGCACCCATAGTCCCCGTCCTTAAACCCGACCAAAGCGTCTGAATTTGTGGAGACTACAAATTAACGGTTAATAAATTAGCTAAACTAGGTAGGCACCCCTTTGCAAAAATCAAAGACCTGTATGCCAAGCTGGCAGGGGGGGACTATATACATGAAGCTTGACATGAGTCATGCTTATCAACAATTAGATTTAGATAATGCCTCCCGGGAATTTGTCACAATTAATACCCACAAAGGGTTGTACTAATATACACAATTGACTTTTGACATCTCCTCAGCTTACGCCATCTTTCGGAGAACAATGGAAAGCTCACTGCAGGGACTGCCCCAGGTTGTAGTCTATTTAGACAATGTTTTGGTGACAAGGTTCACTTAAAAAGAGCATTTGACAAACTTAGAAGAAGTCTTAAAACGTTTCTTGCAAGCTGGAGTCCGTTTAATGAAAGAAATGTGCATGTTCCAAGCGAGGGAGGTAATCTATTTGGGTCACCGGGTAGATTCACACGGCCTCCACCCGGTTGAGGAGAAAGAAAGGGCCATAAGAGAGGCACCTGCTCCATAGAACATCTCAGAGCTTAAATCATTCCTAGGAATGATCAACTATTATGGGTGGTTCTTACCCAATTTATCTACATTGCTGCCCCCCCTCTGCATTCTCTACTCAAACAGAACCAACGTTGGTCTTGGGAGGCGCCCCAGAAAGAAGCTTTCATAAAGGTGAAACAATTGTTGCACTCGCCCAATCTATTAGTGCATTATGACCAGATGAAAGGATTGGTGCTAACATGAGACGCATCTCCCTATGGAGTGGGAGCAGTGCTTTCTCATTGGATGGACGACAGCATGGAACGGCCAATAGGTTATGTATCAAGGACGCTCACCACAGTGGAAAAGGGATAGTCACAGATAGAAAAAGAAGGCCTGTCCATCATCTTTGGTGTCAAGAAATTTCACCAGTATGTACACAGCCGTCATTTTACAATCATTTCAGACCACAAACCATTGCTAGGATTGTTTAAGGAGGACAAGGCTACACCACCCAGGGCCTCAGCAACAATATAATGATGGGCCTTAATTCTGGCTGCATACAAATACATTCTCGCACATAGGCCTGGCAATCAAATCGCAAACGCTGTCGCCATTAGCCTTTTGCCTTTACAAGAAAATGATGAGCACATCCCAGTTCTCCAGGAACTTGTTTTGCTGTTAAATTTCTTAGATTCCTCACTGGTATGTGCTCGACAGATCAGAGACTGGACATATCGGGGCCCAGTCCTATCTCAAGTACGAGAACAAGTGCTACATGGTTGGTCACAGGAGCCCGTATCTGATGAAATGAAACCGTACTTCAGCAGAAGACATGAAATAACCAACCAGGGTGGCATCTTATTGTGGAGAGCACAAGTGACAGTTCCTCCAAAGGGAAGGGAGCCACTTTTAATGGAACTACACAGTGCCCATCCAGGAATTTCCCGAATGAAGACCATGGTATGCAGCTATCTATGGTGGCCAGGGTTGGGTGGTGAAATAGAGAGTTTAGTAAAGAACTGTATGTAATGTCAGCAACTGCAAAAGTTGCCAACGACAGCTCCATTATGCCCTTTGGAGTGGCCAGGTAGACCATTGATGCAGATACACATTGACTACGTTGGACCTTTCTTGGGAACAATGTTTCTTCTCATTGTCGATGCCCATTCAAAATGGTTGGACATATATATGAGGTGAAGGCACCGACTTCAGCCGCTACAGTTGAGAAACTACGTCAAAGTGGGAGAGACGGAATACGTGATAAACTTCGGAGAAGGACCAAAGTGGTTACTGGGTGAAATAAGTGCAGTGGCTGGACCTCTATCTTACCACGTGGAGGTGGAAGACCGGATCATCCGTAAACATGTGGACCATTTAAGGAAGAGAGACATAAATCACCAAGATTTGGTTCCACCAGCGATCACAACCGGATCTGCATTTACTATTGAGAATACTCATCCCAGGACTGACATGTCTGATGTTCCTGTAAGAGTTGAGGATACAGAACTGCGAGTGCCCACCGAAGCACCTGATGTTCTGGCAACTCCAGAAAAGGAGGTTCCTGACAAAGAATCTGAAGTTGTGGAGCTGCGACATTCCACACGTACCAGGAAACCACCTGAAAGACTGAACTTGTAAATTCCTTACCCAGTGTAAATATTATGTTGTCTTGAAAAATATGTATTTGTAAATAAAATAGGTGTAGCTGAGTTAAAGGGGGAGGAATGTAGTAATTATGGTTTTATTTAGTGTGTAATGTACCTGTAAGAATAATGCTTGCTAGGAAAGATCGCATGATCTGTAGTAACCAATAGGAGGGTAGCGCGGGCCACCTCAGCAGTCAGTGTGGAGATAGAGATGGAGTTGAAAGCACACGTGTAGTTGCAGCTGAGTATATTGTAAATAAACTTAACGTTTCCACCCTAGAAGTGTCTGCCATTCAATTCTAGAGTCAACAGTAGCAACTCGGTCACAATAGACTTCCCAGCTGTCTGTCAAAATCACAAAATGTATGTCATGGGGTTTTGATTTGCATATTGAAAGGACTCACTGCCTGACATGGGCATTGGCTTTGGCCCAGCCAGCAGAAGGCTCTTTTAAGGTGGGCTGCTGCTAGAGCCATGACATGAATGGGGTGGTAAACCATTTTGGGCTGTTTAAGCTCATTGGTGCCAGGCAGCCCCAGTTAAAACGTAACCTAATCTATCCTAAATTAAAATAGTTACAAACATTTGGCTTTCAGAAGAGCCTGAATTCAAAAGTGATCAAAAACAGTTTAAAGGGTTCAAAATACATATTACATTTCTTACATATTAAAAAGAAAGAACACATAATAAATACTGCTAAGCTTTAGTTGAAAAAAAATGAAGTAAAATTCAATAATGCGAGCTCAGACTGCATTGCCACATTAGCTACAGTGGCACTGAAGTCTGGCACAGTATTCTTTGGAAGATATATGAAGACACAGAAGATTCCTTATAGATAATCCTCCTAAACTGTGTGTGGAGGGAGGTGGTTGGTTGCAGAACAGAGCAGTTGGCAGATTGATATTTGAGTTAATCTAATTGTGCCTAGACTATACTTGTGTGCTACAGGGGAGAGAGATGCTATGTTCCTTTGCTGCTGATGTAAGATACTCTTATTCCCATGTAATTTTAAAACATGAAATGGTGAGGTGATTTCAGCACAAGTCCTGTACCCTTTGGTTTATAAGCCTGAGCATGTTTTGTCGGCTCCTTGACAAACTATAGTTTTAGTTTTTTTTTACCATGTGTGCATTGTGGAGTTGACACTGACATTGTCTTTTTTTTATTCCTTTTTAATTCTCTCATAACAGAAAGGCCCATCTTATTTTTTCCCTAATCATTTTTGAAATCTTTTTCAGGCTTGATAGCATGATTTCCATTATTAATCCAAAATAAGCTGTAGACTGAGATGTAGGTGAATTATTTCCAAAGGTTCAAAACCACCTAGATGCTGAACTGTATTTTTACATCCCAATGTTTCTAAGGTACAGACAAAATGGATATTGTCTTGAAGTTACAATGAACAAATATTAGCCTTTCAATCCTTAACGTGTTATGATATTATTTGTTGGCCCACTATTTTAATTTTTGAAACTAACCTCTTTTAATTTAACTGGTTTTATTATCTTCATGAAAATAACAGTTTTACCATCATATGAACATTTTACATTTTCATATGTTCATATTTGTCCTTGTGGTTATGGTTTACAGTGAGGTTTAAATTTCTCCTGCAAATGTTATTCAATTTGAGAATGGCATCTATCGCAGGTTAGCTGCCACAACAGGTGGTCAATATTTTTAAGCAATTCAGTAATCTACCAGATGCACTGCACAAGTTGCCAAGGCTCCTTCAACACCCACCTTCCAAAACCTGCAACCTCTGCCACATAAAAGGACAGTAGACGCCTGGGATTGCCTTAAAGGAGGAAAGTAACGTAGATAGGTGTGAGTTGTAGGGAGGGTATTCCAGACCTTAGGGCCTATAGGGAACTGAAGGCACAGCCGCCAATGATAGTGTGATAAAAATCGGACATACTCAGGTCAGAATTAGAGGAGCTCAGATATCTTGGAGGGTTGTGGGGCTGAAGGAGGTTAGTAGGGAGGACTTAGGGCTGAGGCCATGGAGAGATCTGAAAGCAAGGATGAGAATTTTAAAATCAAGACATTGCCTGACTGGGAACCGATGTAGGTCAGTGAGTACAGGGGGTGGGTAGGTGATAGGAGAGTGGGACTTTGTGCAAGTTACAACATGGGCAGCTGAGTTTGGACAGCCTCAAGTTTATGGAGGCTAGCGTGTGTGAAACCAGCCAAGAGTGCATTGGAATTGTCCAGCCGACAGGTAGTGAGGGATGAGCAATAAAAGTGCCGGCCTAGCCAGTGATGCCCATGTCTCATAAAAGAATTAAAAAATGAATGCATGAGATGAGCAGAGTCAGGGGTGAAGTCGGACAATGTTATGGAGGTGGAAATAGGCAGCCTTAGTGAATGTGAGATTGGATGTTCATCTCAAGGTAAAATGTGACACTAAGATTGCAAACAGACTGGCGTAATCTCAGAGTGCTTTCACTGGCCCTTATATCTAGATGTGTTTCATACCCAGTGGGGAAAATAAACAGGGCTATTTTTATATCACTTCCTCTGGTTCTATATCTATATAACCCTGTTGGAATCCTCCTTGTATTAAAACATCAAGATGACACTATAGTAAATCTTTTCATATGGGCTTGAACTGTCAAATAAATTTATTGAATGGAGTAGAACAAGTAAATACTCATGGGGTGCCCTCATGCAGCTAAATACATGTTCAACTGGGAGTGATTAAGAGAGGGCAGTAAAGCTCTTGAGTTTTGCAGTTTATAAAGTCATCGGAACCCCTCAAGTGGGCTAAACTCTAGAAGCACACGACCAGCTATGGAAATGCACAGATTTGTACTTACTGCAAGTGCAGTCAGTTCTGAAGCTTCCAGCTAAACATCTACTCTTAAAAAATGAGAATGAACAGCTATCAGAATAGTTATCAAATCCCCAAAATTTTGCTGCCTGTCGAGTAAATTGGAATTAAGAGAAAATTGCTTTAAATGACTTGCTTTTACTCAGTGTAATATATTTGGTTTAAAGTACTTCTAACAGCGATAAACAGTGGAAAATATTGAACGTGGTGATTAACTGTAAACAATAGCTCAAAAAATTCCAATGTATTACTTACCAGGAGATCAGTACAGAATTGTTTAACAAACTGCCTTAAATTAAATATAGTACATGGAGTATCCCCATCTGTTCGGCAAACCTACATTTGAGATCAAATTTTATCAAATCTACATTTAATAATGGTTATCCAGCATTAAAAGAATTAGCTGCATGTTAGGAATGTGACAAGGTCAGATTAATGTTATAACGGAGATAAAAGTGCATTGCTATTATGAATGAAATATTGATTTCTTCCAAACAACTCCTCTTCTTCTGTATTATAGATGGATGGAATATGAGTAATTACAACATTCTGCCTTTTAAATGAACATGAATTTATAATATTAAAATAACATCCTGCTGTAGGAATGTTGATGTTGTGTAAAAGGTTTAGTCTGTTTTATTTCAGAAGATACTCCAAACCCTAAGGCCAATTTCAGAAAAAAAAAATATTAGTTTAACTTAACCAGCTGCTGTTAAATGGAGCTGTAGCTGTTAAATTCACACATCACACTTTATAGCAAATGTTGTCTAACAAATAAATTTGAATGTTGTCTGGTTAAGTTTGTTTAAGCCAGAATAAATATCTATGCATTGTCAAGCCAAAAACAGCATTTCTTTCATTAAGTTTGCATAAATAAATGATTGGACCCATTTATGGGAAGGTTGGTAATTAAAATTGTATTTTAAGTTGCTAAAATTCAGTATGTAACAATATAAGATGATAACAACAAACAGAGATGTGAAAAACCCAATCAACTCATTGAAATCCATCCCATCTTTGTATGTCATTGTGTGTATTTTAAATTAGCAATGTAGTGACTACATATATGTATAATTTTGCAATATCATCAGCACTTGATAGCATTAGGTTCCTCGTGGTAATCTTTAAATATTATAATGCAATTTAGCTAAACAAAAGTTCTCATTTACCTTATTTGTAATCCTTTTCTTCCTTCAGACTGGCACTTATATCCCCCTGAACTATTTTTACATTGTAAATATTTTGCAATGCGTTCCTGTCATAAATTTCACAAGATAGATTTAGAAATTAATTTCACATAAGTTGTTACCTGGTCAGAAAAATGATGGCTGGGGACGGAAACATATGGTTGTTGTTAATTTTTGCTTTATCATTTTTCATTTTGACGTTAAAGTTGTTATGTAGTGGGTTTCACGCACTGTGCATTGTAAACCGTAATATGGAATGAGGCTTATAGCTTCATGCCAAAGGAAATGTGATACAGAAACAATTTCAGCCAACTGTAAGGTGATGCGGCACAGAATACCAGAAGCTGTTGAAACTTTCAATACCACTCCTGGACAATATAATACTTACTACAAAGAGACTCATAAAACAAGTGAAAGTCACCTCATTACCCCATAAATAATTCCAGGATGCTCTAATCTACAGGTCTGTAAATCCTACTCTGAGTGCAGGCTATTCTTTTCCTCACATAGTTCTATAAATTAAACATATTTACTTGAAAATAAAACAAAAAATCATTTCCATCATGTAACTACCTGAGGAACTTTAAGTTTTTGATCATAAACATAGCTGATTTTGTGTGATTCTACCTGTAGATTTGTAACTATTGTTCAATAAGAAAGAAATGAAAAACTTCATTGAAATGATTGAGTTTATGAATATCCAATGCTAACATATTTATTTATTTCCATGCACTATTTGATACTTGGCCAGTGTGTTAGGTTCTGAGAGAAGCAGCACAAGCCAACCCCTCAGTGAAGGGTTACATGTGAACCATTAACCTATTTTCTTTCCAATTCTGATCGACTTTCTGTACATTATTCATGGCTTCTCTTTATTATTTCTGATTTCTAACATTTTCTGTTGTCTTTTTATCAATGTTATGACATATCTTTCTGAAGGTATACAACCTTCTGTCTTATGCTGTGGGTTTCATTCAGGAACCATGCTCAGCGATAGCTTTTTCTGGTTTACCAGCTGCACCACTTTTCCTTCTTTCTCTCCTAAAAGAATTGACCTTTCCGGGAAGGTTCCACATTATCTTTCAATACTCCTCCCAGTGGTATATATTTCAAGTGATTCAAATGTTAAATACCAGTCGATCATTAAATTGAACAGGATAGAGCAGCACATCAAGATCCTGTCCTCTCTCATGTCCATGCCTGCCATCAGAGATCTCTGAAAGTGACCAAAAGCAGGCACCCATTGTTAGTTCAAGGTCAGTTGAAAGCACTTATCATATTTCAAATGCCATCTTAAGATCAACTAACAGCACAGGCCAGAAATCAAAGTTGGCACCTTCTAAGTTGTATCGTTTAGTATCATATCACATAGGACATATCCCCATCAAGTTTTTTGGGAAAGCTGATGACTATTTTTCTCAAGTCCCAGAAATAATTAATTTGGTTCCAGGTTTTGTTTGGCTTTCATTTACTATTGCTTGCCATTGTTTGATAACATTAGTTCTTTTTTTCTGGGATTATGAAACCACCATGCAGCAAGTTCCTTATAATACAATGTAATGAAACAAATCACTCAAGAAAACATAACAATACAATTTGTATCACTTTATTTGGATTTATGTTCATGCATCCCTAGTGCCATAAAGGTACTGCTTCACTTTGCAAGAGTTTGACACAAACAGGATCATCCTCAAAGCCAAGGGAAGTTTAGGATGATCAAAAAGCCAAATACTTTTACTTACTGTTTATCAAACTGACGATTAAGAAAGCAGACTATTAATATTGTTGATCATGGATACTCTTTTACAACAAAATCTAAATGAGGGTTTCTGGCACGAGACCACTGCAAATGCCATTGTAATTCCTCAGAACGTTCATACTCATCTTTTACCAGCAAGCGTGCGCTACAGGAAAACCCGTCTCTGAGCTCACCTGAACATATATGGCAGAATTTTATACCGGTGGGGTTTTACGGTCCCGCTGCAGTCAATGAATTTTTGAACGGCTCTCTGCGTTTTACAGCCCCACCCCCACTGCAACGGGGCTGTAAAATTCCGCCCATAAGCTTCTGTGCACCTTTGCTGCTGCTTTATTAACTTTGGCCTTGATATAATGGCATGGGAATGCTGGTTGGCCTTTGTACCTTTCTGTCTAACCAACAGCTACCACTTCTTACTTGGATAGTTGTACCCTCAGTCCTCACTTGTTAACAGATGTGATCACACCAGTTTGAATCTTACTGGAAGTTCTCATTCATTTGCTGTTCTGACTAGGCAGCAGAAAGAGATAGAAAGCAATTACCTTAAATATGGAAGAACAAAAAAAAAAGCACAAATTAAAACATGTTATCAGAATTACGATCTTAGTAAATCAATTCGGTATTTTCCAACTATTGATAAATTTCCTAATCAAATTGAATCATGTTGAGTGTTAGGTATTTGGCAGAAAATGGCATATTTTCTGCCAATCTGAATTTTCTAATTTAGATTTATTTTCATGGAAAATGTTTCCCACGGCACATCTAAAACCAGCAATTTCAGCACCTAACAGGAGACAAATTCAATCATGTTCAGTTTCCTGGTGTCACTACATACGTTCACTAGGTACAGAATTAAAATCTAACTTTACCACATTTGAATGCTACATAATCTGTAAGACATAAAAATAAGCTGTTTTTGATTTGAAATTTATCACAAATTTGTAATATACAATTTGCATTGCTATTTCCTATTATAAATGGTTATGGTGGTAAATCAATGAGTCTCATATGCATTGTTGAGTGCTAAAATTTCACAACGTAAATCTTGTCAGTGCAATTATATCGCTGTATTACTTGGAATGACCATTTTGGAAAATGTGCATGTGGAAATTTATGACTATGACAAATAACCACCCTCTTTGAAAATTGTGCAAAAGGAAATTTATGGCTATGACAAGTAACTTATATTACAGAACCAGTCCAATTTAAACCACCTGCTACTTTATAATACTCATTAAGGCAAAAGTCATAGAATAAAACAGAGACACATGTGGCAAATGATTTTAGGAATTGCACAAGTGACACATAGCAGGCTGCACTACTAAGTTGAAGTGATCTTACTTTTAAAGGTGAAAACGAAAATGGATAATGTAATAATGTAGAAAGAAAAGACACAAGAAAAATGTGATGAACACAACCCTTTTATTCCAAAGGCCAGAAAAAAGAACTCTTAATTGTAAGAAAAAACATAAAATGATTAAAACCTAAGCTAGGCTGCATTCATAACATAACTTTTAAACTTTATGATGTGAGTAGCACAAATTGGGATGTTATTAGGAAGCTAGAAGCAAAGGTTGGAAGAGTAGGAAGAGGTTTCACAGAGATGCGAAAGGAATCTTAAAGGTATCAGGGCAGAAGACCAGTACAGTGTAATTGGAATGTCTGTTGGGAAATATAATTCATGATGGTTCTTTTGGCAGTGGAGGGGAAATGGTACACAGCGAGTACTTTACTAGTTCAGAACTTTTTGTGACTATTGTATTTTATAAATTTTTGTTAACGTTGGATGGTATGAATTGCTTAGAGGCCTTTGAGTAGCACAGAAAATTAGATACCTTCAGCATATGCCACAACATTAGCGACAATTACTATTTTTGTTCTATTAGTTTTCAACTGTGCAAGATATACAATTTCCAAATAATTCAATATATATTTTCAGTAATTTCATTGCCCACTAGATTTGCATTTCATTTAAATGGAAATCTAAATTGTCACAGCCACCAGGGCGCATAATGTTAAATACTATAAGTATCTAGATGCCTTGGATGGGAGTGGGAAAGGGGTGAAACAGAACATTCCACCAATAATAGAAAATCAACAGATCAAAAGAGGGTTGATGAATCATGAGGACCATTCTGACTTAAAATTCGGTCAAAAAGAGGATCACAATCAAAAGCCTCCTCGTTGATTAAAATAGAATTGAAAGAGGACATATACCAGTATTTAAAAATGCTGAAGGATAAGGTAGTATTGGTGCAATTGTTGAAACCTACTGTTGTCAGACACTGGCCTATTTCAGTTCAGCTCCATTGTATTCTTTCTGGAATTGTACAGGGTTCTACCAGAAATCCAGCTCCCCAGTGTTTGTAGTGATGACAGGGATGCAGGCGCAAGAAATGCTATCTTCCCCAGCTGGTCGTCCCCTTTGGAGCCAGGAAGGAGATAATATATGGCAGCATGGAGTTCCACTCCAATTTCTTCAACAAGGAGTTGCGCTCCAGTATTACGAATGCAGGACAATGAAGCATTTGTTTGCACACACATCCGTGGCTTCACTTAGGACAACCCAATTTCAAGAAGGGGTCCCAAAACACTCATTGGGTATCTCATTATTATAGGTAAAGGGCTTAACATCGTCCTCCCCCGCCCCCCTCCGCGCCCCACCAACCAACCCACCAGATGCCTGAAGAATCGCTAAACCCAATATGACATCTGGGCCAGAATTTTACGTTGAACATGCGGGCGCGCGCCTGACCCAGAATCGCATGAAATCTCGCAAGGAGATGTTGGGCGCGCATCCCGATGCCATGACGTTCACGTGAAACATCAGGATCGGCGGGCGTGCGCAAGCGTAGGAAGCGCGCCCAACCGACAATTACGCCCATTAAGGAGCCCAATTGTCAGCAATTTTAGGGGGTCCATCCACTTTTACGGTTGGCGGACGGCCCAATCGGCCAGGCGGCCTTCACATTTTCGCTACAAACTCCATCCAGGGCGGAATAAAATGTCAGGGGGTTAAATAAAATTAAAGGTGAGGTTTGAGGGATGAGGTGCTCTGTGGTCTGCAGTCAGGTGCTTGAATTTGCAGCATTGATACAGTTTGCAGCAGTTTATTGACCTCATTTCGTTTTTACAGCACTTCAACTCCCTGAGGCAGCTCCACATCATTGGTCAGCCTTCAGGGAGCTTGTTGGAGACACCTGCCCACACCCTCACTTCCCTCGCCGCCTGCCCTCTTCCCGCCTCTTCCCTTGAGAAGGTGGTGGTGGTGAGCCTTTCCCAGCATGAGTTTCACGCTAGCTGCTGCCAGTTAATTAGCCAGCCAATGTCAAATCGTGGTCGGAAGCATATATCACATAAGCTTCCAGACCTGCTGATCCCACGCGCCCGACAAGGGCAAGATTCAGGCCCTGATGTATTTCAGACATCTTTCAGGGCTAACTATGATTCCACTGACCGGAACAGTTGCAAATTTGGCCAGCAGAGTTAAAATCCGAACATGGGGATGGGGGAGAATGTTCTGCCTGTCAGGCGGGCCAGTCTGGAGCAGGCTCTGGACAGGCACGGAGCCGCTCAGCGCTACCTGTGCAGGCGGGGGGGGGGAGGGGGGGGGGGGTGCGTGGGAGAGTCGGATCGCGAAAGAGCTGCCAAAATTGCCCTGAGGCACAGAGCTGCCTCAGGGAGATTCAGAACATACTGAGAATTTTCAATAAATAAAGTTTAAAATTATTTATACGTCCCCTCATGTGACAGTGTCACACGAGCAGGGACGTGGTTATGAAATGTGAAAAATGCCTTTATTAATTTAATAAACCCTTCATGAAACCTTGTCTCGCCTGGTCTCTTCGCCTGCCCCCCCGCCAACCTTAAGGTTGGACGGGCAGCCCTGTTAATTATCTAAATTGGTTTTTAAATGGTCTTAACAGGCCTTTGACAGTTCGGCGGGCGCGCAGCTGCCTCTGGTGTGCGGCCACCGAACGGAAGATCGGAATGACACGTGGTGACGTCACCATGCGTCATTTTACACGTCGGCGATTGGGGCTCGCCCCAGCATGCCGCAGAAAACATTCGGCCCATGAAATCTGAGGGATTAATTATCTTTCTTGTTCCGCATTTTCTTATTTTTTTTTATTCATTTGTGGGATGTGGGCGCCACTGGCTAGGCCAGCATTTATTGCCCATCCTCAACTCCCCTTGAGAAGGTGGTGGTGAGCTTCCTTCTTGAACCGCTGCAGTCCATGTGGTGTAGGTACATCCACAATGCTGTTAGGGAGGGAGTTCCAGGATTTTGATTCATTGAAGTAACAGCAAAGAGGTTCCACATCAGGATGGTGAGTAGCTTGGAGGGGAACTTGCATGTGGTGGTGTCCCCATACATCTGCTTCCCTTGTCCTTCTAGGTGAAGCTCTTGTAGTTAATTGGTTCAGGAGCGATTTCCAAAATGTGAACATACAGGATAACAAATACATGCACACAAATATTATTGAAAACTTTTACTCTTGTAACCAAATGCTTCTAATTTAGTCATCTGTATGAGCTATGTTGTAAATATTTTGGCCCCTTTTCTCTTGTTATCTTGCATAATTTTATTCATAATTGAATCAGTTATTTTATAATGTCCAGTAAAATATACATTTGACTGATCAAATAAAATCTATATTCAGACGAAGACCTTAAGTTTTGGAGAGATGCCAATAATTTTATTCTTTGCTCCATGAGAGAACTGTTTTAGAAGTAATTATATGATATGATTTAATTGCTGCAAAAATAATTTATTTATTTTCTCTATCTTTTAGAGTTAATGTACAGTCCTGAATCTATTTCTTTGGCAATTTGACTCCCACTTTCCAAATTCAATGTAAAACGTACATCAATCATTTTTGTCCTGTCACTTATTTTGTAAGTTATTTTTCTGCGGCAAGTTTGGCGTATAATGAAGTTACCATGGTCTTGCTTTGTGTTTTACAATCAACTAAGAAGCACAACAGTATATCTGCAAGGAGTACGTGTACAGCAAGAATTGCTCAATTCCTGCAATATTGGGAAGTGAACAAAAATAATATAGGCTGGAAAATTGTTACTGTCATGTAACCAAGCCCTGAAACGATGCTGTGTTTGGCTGAAAGATGCCTCAGGTGATCATCTTTCACAATCATTTTATCTTTAAACAATTATAGGTTGGTTGGATACAGCATACCAGTTTTAATGTTCCTCCGCTACTTTCAAGCTTGCTGTCTGCTGCATTAACTTCCTAGATTGGTGGAGTGCCTTCTGATGTACTTTTACACTCACTTACAATAGGTGCCAGTTCTTTTTGATGTCCCAATGTTTTACGAGTGAGAGGTTTTAACTAGATCATAGTTTCTCAGGATAAGACCTTCCCTTTGTACCATTTTTATATTAGCCTTTTATTTCTAATACAGCTCTTAAAAATTAATATTTTGCTAACAAGGTGAAGGATGCTTGAAAGTGGAGTACATTTTCTATTCGTTGTCATCGTCCAGCTCTCCAGGTGCGGTTTAGCACAGTCAGCTGCCAAGTAAAACACCTTTTATTCTGTTCAACAATGTGCCTTACAAATCAGCAGCTCCCACTGCGACAATGTGATTGTAATTCCACCTCTAACACTAGCTACCTAATGACTTCACGGTGTGAGATTTCCAATTAGTGCCAAATTAGGGGTAATTTTTCCTGCAAGTCCATACCCATTCAGGTTTAAAAGTGCAATGGCCCATACTCACTTCACAGAGCTCTCTTGTAGCCAGAAGACAGAGGGGACGTTCATTACATTAGTCTGGGCTGGATTTGGACTTAAGCCCTACAAAGAAAACTCATGTCTAACCCAACCTGACTTTCCAGGCTCCTTTTCTAATGTTTCAACCCACCCCTCTAATTATACATCTGTAATCAGGCGATTATGCTATGTCATCTGGACCTTTCCACAATTGGTTGGGCTCCCATTTGGGCCACCAGGAGTGGAGTGGCTCTTTCTGACTTTCTTCCCACTCATATGCCAAGGCCAGCAATGTCCCATCAGCAGGAGACCAGGTATAAATGCTAAGATTAGAATTTAACATTAAGATAAAAGCAAAAGACTGCGGATGCTGGAAATCTGAAATAATAACGGAAAATGCTGGAAAAACTCAGGAGGTCTGACAGCTTCTGTGGAGAGAGAAACGGAATTACCGTTTTGAGTCTGTAAGAAGAGTCATACGGACTCAAAACGTTAACTCTGTTTCTCTCTCCACACATGCTGTCAGACCTGCTGAGTTTTTCCAGCATTTTCTGTTTTTGTTTTAGAATTTAACAGTAGGTTTCTTAGGCATTGGCATTACACACCTGGTTATCACCTGCACACAGCCATTTTTGAATTCATTATGGGCTATTTCTTTTACCAAGAGAAAGACAAACTAATTTTAAGGAGCCATTAGAGACAGTTCCACATCCGTTGAACTGAAGGGGTTTTCGACATTAGCACTAGGCCAATAATCTAGTGGAACAAATCGTGTGCCCTTTAAAGAAGCTGATGGGTTTCCTTCTTTGAAATAAATGGATTGAAAGCCGAAGGCTTTCTGGCAAAGAACATAAGAATTAGGAGCAGGAGTAGGCCATTTGGCCCCACAAGCCTGCCACACTATTCAAAAGATCAAGGCTGATCTGACTGTGACCTTAACTTCCCTTTCTTGCCTGCTCACCCCCACACTTCCACCCCCAACAATAACCCTTGACTCCCTCATCGATCAAAAATATAACTCAGCCTTGAATACATTCAATGACCCAGCCTCCACTGCTCTCTGGGGTAGAAAATCCCAAAGATTAATGATACACTGAAAGAAGGAGTACCTTCACAGCTCTGTCTTAAATGGGATGCCCCTGGTTTTGGAACTGTACCATCTAGTTCTAGAATCCCCCATGAGGGGACAAAGCCTCTCAGCATCTACCCTGTCAACCCCCCTCAGAATCTTATGTTTCAACAAGATCACCTTTCATTCTTCTAAACTCCAATGAGTATAGGCTTAACCTGCTCAACCTTTCTTCACAAGACAACCCTTTTATCCCAGGAATTAACCCGGTGAACATTGTCTGCATTGCTTCCAATGCAAGTATGTCCCTCCTTCAACAAGGAGGCTGAAACAGTACATGGTACTCCAGGTATGGTGTTATCAATGTCCTGTATGGTTGTAACAGGACTTCCCTACTTTTATACTCCACGCCCCTTGTTTGACAATTGCTCCACTGGCTTATCATCCGGACAATTAAACTGAAAAATGACCCAGTAGTGATTGCACATCTTATTAAACACATATTTGAAAAAAGATGCTACCTCATGCGTGTTATGGTTCGAATTAAGTGTTGGTCCCTCGTTTGCTCTTTAGAAACACAAAGCGGAATGAATTTATCATGTGCTGATTTTCTGAGCAGACGGTGACTGTGTCCGCCCTCCTCCCCGCCGATGGGGAAAGGTGTGATCCATTTTCATGACTGGCTCTATTTGATTGATCTTGGTGTGCTGCCAACACTGAACCAGCACTGAGGTGAGACGCTGACAGGGGTTGGTTGAAATCCAATGACTTCTCCCTGCAACCAAGCCAAGATTGGAGCCTTAAATTTGGGGAGGCGGGGGAACTTGGAGTGATGGTCGACAGTACATCTGTTTGAGGCTACGAGGAATATTAATTGGGACAAAAAATTGGCTCCACAATTTAAGTCCGTCCCATGTATGTTTTCAAGTTATTATTCCTCCTGGTGATACTCAATGACTGTTTTTCAAAAATAACATGTCTTATTCAGTCTTTTGTATCACTTGGAACAACACGTAGCATGAAACATGTCATAGTCAACTTCCCGTTTCTTATTTCTCTGTCCTTTTTTCATATTGTGTTTTCATTAACATAATAACTTTGGAAATAAATAGCCTTTAAGAATGTTTAGCCAAAACAAAGATTTAATGTAACATCACCAAGGGAATAGAGCCTGGGCAAATTTTCCTTTAGTTTTCTGCATCATTTTAATGTACATGATAAGCTGACTTGCTGACAAATGCAAAGGGCAGACAGAATTTAGGAAGTTCAGAATTTTTTGACATGAATTGTCTGCTTTCAGTTAAAGTGTCAAGTCTTGTTATATTCTCGAAGCTGAGCAACAATATGATTAGGATGGAAATGGCTCATTCGTATCATTTACTTAGGCAATAATGAATGAGAAAACATGTGTACGTCGAGGCTTTTTATCATGCCAGTGATTGGCTTGACGTGAATGAAAGCTGAATGCTGGGGAAAACCTTTGTTCAATAAAAACTCGAGCATACACATGCCTGTCCTCAGGAACCATACCCCATTTACTGATAATTAAGGAGAAGTCAACCATTGTCATCAAATTAATATTTTAAATACTAAGTAAGCTTCTAAATACAGACATAAAAGCCCACAAATTACCATCATCAATAATAGCTTAATGCTTTATGTGTTCACATGACATTCCTTGATCTGCTGTTTTAAGAGAAGAACTACCCCATTTAAAATAAATAGGCCAGCACTGTAGCATTTTTCTTTAGTTGCCACTTGTTAATAATCATCAAAGACATCTTAATGAACTGGTATCTTATTGCTCACTGGCTAAATGGAACATTACAATTATTAATCAACAACATTTTAGAGGGATCAGAATGGAAACTTCACATTTCACTATTTTATACAAAATGTCAATTCAATTCAAAAAGCTTGATTATAATGATTGGAAATACAACATCACACAAACTCATTTCATTCACTAATTTGACAATCTAAATTTCTATGGAGCTGTATACTGAACTGAATCCTAGTATGATAGCCAATGAATAATCCTAGACTGTACTAGCAATCTTTGGTATCTTCAATTTGGAAAGAACACCAGCCAATCGGAAATGTTCCTCCTCCCAATCAGCCACACCCTGAAGAAAAGGATAAGTAAAGCTTTGATGAAACCAAGTACTGCACGTGTTCATCTTGCTCTTCCTACAATTAACTTTACCATGCTCATCAAATTTCTAGGACTCATACTGAGCATAATGGTATGTTTTCCACTTTCTTATTTACCAGTAAATACCCTGCACCATGCTTAGAGTCACACCGAGAATATACAGGATGTAGCTGATTGTTGCTTTGGTGAAGCCGGCTCTGTCTACCCAGGAACTGGTGGAGGATTTGATAGCATACCTTATCTAGTGCATTACGTATGTAAACCACACTCATATGGCAGCCTTCCTTCTCGTAAGATGATGGTTTGTGCTTTCATTGTCAACTCTGTATTAAGCATTGTCTAGTGTGATTCAGGAGTCCTGCCACATTTATTGCAGGGGAAGACAGTGGGCTGAGAAGATGTATGATTTGATGGCCTCTGTTTTGTCTGGTCCCTCCTCTCAGTCAGCTGAACTTCTTGTTCCTGCTTGCCTTTTCCAATGCCCCTCCAAATAGTCAGCTTCCAGAGGTCACGGCAATCAGTGACCATCTCCAAGTTTCCAGTGTCAGTGTCCACCATATTCATATCTTGCTTGCAGATGTCCTTGTAGTGGAGTCATGAATACCCAGCAGGTCATGATCCAGTGGCCAATTCACCGTACAGAAGGTCTTTGAATATACGACCATAATCCATCCGATGAACATGGCCAAGCCAGCGCAGACATTGCTGACTTAGAAATGAGTGTATGCTAATGGAATTAGAACCTCTGCGTTGGTGACTGTGTCTTGCCAAGAGATACCAAGGTTACGTTTGAGACAGCAAAGGTGGAACTGTCCAGCATTTTCTCCCGCCTAGCATACATTGTCGAGATCTCACCATTGTAAAACGATGCACTGAGGACAAAGGCTTGATAGACTGACTGTTTGGTGTATTCGGTCAGGGTGCTTTTGTCCCATGCTTTTTTACTCTGCTTGGACATAACAACAGCATATGATGCATGTGTTGATTTCAGCATCAAGTGACAGACTACTGGTGACTATGGAGCCGAGATGTGTGGAGCTATTAACAACCTCCCAGCGTTACATTGTCAATGCAGCATGGCAACATCCTGGCATTTGTCTTCTTGATTCTGATGGTCAAACCAAATATTTACTGGCATGAGAGAACCTGTCTGTTTATCGCTGCAGGGGTTCCTCAGTATAGAACATTAGTGCAGCATCACCAACATAGAATAACTCTCTGATGAGGACTTGGCACACCTTTGTCATGGATCTTAGGCGAGAAAAGCTGTGCAGCTTCTGGTCTGTTCTGGTATGTAAGTAGACACACTGTAGATGACCAGCTGGTGCCAATGCCCTGATCTTGGTTGTCTCCAGGGCACCTTGTGACATGGTTTGTTCTGAAAGAAGGTATCAGTTACACAAAGCTCATGGTAGACAGCAGCAAAGAAAAAAATATGCCAAAGAGTGTCAGTGCCAGAATACAACTCCGTTTGACCCCGCTGCAGATCTCAGCAGGTTCTGATGTTGGCCCATCATAGCTGACCTTACACATCACATTGTCATGGAAAGAGGAGATCACATTGAGCAGCTTCAGTGGGCAGCCAATTTTCTCCAGCTGCTTAAGTACATCACTTCTGCACATGGTCGAATGCATTGGTGGGATATTGATGAAAGCAATATATAGTGATCTCCTTCCTTCACAGCATTCCACTTGCATCTGCTGAACTGAGAAGATCATGTCAATTGTAGATCTTCCAGTTCTGAAACCACACTGGGATTTGGGGTAGATGTGTTCAGCCAGGATCTTCACTCTGAAAAGAGCAACATGGGTAAATACTTATCCCATGATGCCAATGGTTATTGCAATCACTGCAGTCACCCTTGTTCCTGTACGGGGTCACAATCTTTGCATCATGCATATCCTGGGGCACTGCCCCCTTCCTCCAGCAGAGACAGAGACGTTTGTGCAGGTGCTGCAGCAGCGATGGTTTCTTGTGCTTAATGAAGTCAGGCAGTATCGCACCTCCACTATGGGTTCACCAGTTCTGCCATGACAGGCTTCCTCAGTGACAGTGTTCTTCCTAGTGTACACCTCAAAGTAGTGTTCCACCCATCTGTCCAACTGCTCATTGCAGACAGTGGTGACCTCCCCTGCCCTTGTTTTCAATCGAGCCATTTTCTTTGCTGATGGACCTGTTGCCTATCTGATCCCTTCACACATGCACCTAGCATTCCCTGTGTCGAAAGGCTTCTGAATATTTTGGCAAAGTTGTAACCAGTAGTCATTGGCGCACCGCCAACAGTTTGTTGAACTTCAAGTGGCTCTTACTGCATTCAGAGTCTTCTTGCTTGGATCTCTCTTGTAATTAATGAGAGTGGACTGCTTGGCTCCAATGACAGGTTCCATCACAGTGATGTTAATCTCAGCCCAGTCAGCATTTTTCCACTCTTGCTTCTATGTTGAGAGTTTGGTACTGTAGATGGTGCCTTAAAGTATGTTCTATTTTGCTTCTGCACTCTGCCAGAGAGTGCCTGTTCACTCAAATTGTGGAACTGTTGTTTTTTATCTGGGTAGGCAGTATGGCTGATATTGATACGCAGGTGCAATTTTTCATTGAATGAAAAAGTTTCAAGGGTTGCATCCTCACCTGAATGCACAGCAGGGAGTGATCTGTATCACAGTGAACACTGTGGTAGCTGTGTGTGTTGGGAATGCTGTTCAGAGAGTCATGTCTGATGATGATCAGGTCCAGCTGGTGCCAATGCCCTGATCTTGGATGTCTCCAGGGCACCTTGTGACATGGTTTGTTCTGAAATAAGGTATCAGTTACACAAAGCTCATGGTAGCATCAAGTAGTCTCTGTCCATTCTCATTTATCTTTCCCAGGCCATAATGTCCGAGGGAGGAGGGCCTTGCCTCATGGTCCGCACCCACTGTTGCGTTGAAATCCCCCAGTAGGTAAAGAGGTTCTGATTTGGGGATTCTGCTGATAGCAGTGTCAAGCTCCTCATAGAACTGGTCTTTTCCTTTTGTAGTGGAGCGCAGTGTTGGAGCATAGACACTTCTGAGGTTAACTGGCCCTATTTGAGCTGAGAGGCAGATGGAGAGAACATGTTCTGAACCATTTGTGCGGTTCTATCATTGAGAGTAGTGTGTTCCTTACAGTGAAGCCCACACCTTGCTCACGTGTTTCCTCTGAACTCTTCCCCTGCCAGGTAAATGTGTAATGTTTTTCTATTAGCGGTCTGCTCTCGGTGAGTTTAGTCCCTTGTAGGGAATGTTCAGCCTTTCAAATTCCATGTTGATCACAGCAGTCTTGCACATGTTATCAACTAGCTGTAAATTGTCAATACTGTGCACATGGTCCTGTCATTCCAGCTTGCCAATGGAAGGGTTAACATTATCTTTCTTGCGTTTGTTTTGTTTGTTGGCCAGCTGCAATGGATTCCATTCACTTGTTGAGCAGAGGCTCTAAGCTCCAAGCACTCATCAAAGCAGATGGGCTGTGGCGGGTCAGCAACTTACTGCCTGACATGAGGTGGGTGCTGGCTGACCAGTGGGGCATGTTAGTCCCTCCCACCATTGGAGACCGCTTATAGCACTCATTGTCTATGCCAGTTGAGTCGAGCTTACCACTCGTAACTGCTGACCCCTGTGTTATGTTAATGTTCTGTAGCAAAACTGAACTCTCCTCTCCAGGACACAAGTCTAGGCAAAATTTATGGAGACCCTATCCTGCCCAAATGTCAGGGACCCCTCTCATCATCACTGACTGAGTCCAAAGGAATCTAAAGCACTAATGTGGCACTGGCTTGGTTGCTGAAGTTGCTGGAAAGATGGAATATTTATACATATTTAGAATCCTTTGGGATTCACTCCATTGTTTTTTCAGGGTTTACTTCCTTAACCTTCAACTCTCCTGAGGCATCCATAAGGCAGTGGCGCTATTCGCCCATTGCTGGGAGTTTGGTTCATGAATACCAAGGCGTTCCCACATACCAGTGGGGCCCACACACTGTAGGTCTGGTGGCCAAACCTCCTCAGAGTCTCTCTGAAGCTTTAGCCTGGGGCAGCGAGGGACCTAGTTTCTGTGTGTCACCATGAGGAGGGGCAGCTGAGAACTTGCCAATGTGTACAGAGACTCGCATATTTGGCTCTCTTTTTTTGCATTGCTGCTAGCCAGCTGTGTGGGCTAAAAATGAAAAGTAAACTCATACACAAAAGCAGAAAGCATGTTAACTCTCTTCACCCACACACTAGATGCATCACATCCATCTGTTGGACATGCCTATAGATAATATGCAATGCCCATTTCGAGAAACTCAGCTGGTCCCATGTGGCATTCTGGAAGTTCATTCTTTAAAAGAAAACATTGTGTGCCTTTTACTGTCGTCCTGTTGTGAGGTTTATTTGTTTTTTCCAGTTTATTGGTTTTCCACTGTTCTTTTTGGAGGTTAACTGTACATTTGAGGATGGCAGCGCTAATAGTTGTGCACATGCACTAACAGTGATCGAGTGGTGAAACTGTAGGACAAAAACAGTGAAATATAATTATCTGAGTAGAAAGCGAGACACAAAAATATGGTGGTAAAAATATCATGGGCAGGATTTTTAATTCGGCGCGATCGACGGGCCCGATAGTGGCCAGGGACCACGTTGAGCTAAAAATTCTGCCCCATCTAAAGGACAAAACAAAATGGAGGAAAGGAAGCATCCAATAGAATTAGAGAACTGTGCATTCATCTGCTAACTGTGAGGCCAAATCCTATACATGTAAGATGAAATGTGTGCAAGATGGGATCAATTAATTGGTATCGCCCTAATGAGCAGGATTCTGAAAATTGTTCCATGCTGTGGTTAGATCAATAATATTAACTTCCACAAGGTCTATGCATAATGTTGTGAGTTATTGTGGTAATGTGAAACTAGAGCATACTTTCCAAAATCCAGCTCAGTGAGGAATTCATAAAACTCAATCTGTGGATTGATTTTAAACAGAGTTTGGATTGGGGTATCTTTATTTATTACAATATTATTGTGCCACCTTGCCTTCTCATGAATATTGACAGCAGGGGGAATATTTTCCAGATATCAGGAGAAAATTATTTTAGTATCTTCTTAACCTTCCTAACCCTGCCACTACGTCTTGGTGCTCCCCTAACATCCACACCGGAGGTGTAGGCAGCCTGCAGTCTGTGATGACCTTGGCGGGCGTCTTCTGCAGGGCTGAGACCTGGAGGGCCCCAGCCTGCTTTCGGGATCCTGCTGTGTGGCAGTGGCACCCTTTTCGAGCTGTGGAGCTGGAGCTGCTGGGGTCACAGGAAGAGGGGATTTGAATGGGCCAGACACTCCCTGAGTGGATGGCCCAGGGGTGTGCACCAGCTGATTCTCCTCCCAATGGGTGCCCAAGGGCCCCTGGCTGAATCCTTGTGGAGAAGGGGAAGCTGGAGTGAAATCGAGCTGCTCCACACCCCTCTCGCATACACACTGTTGGAGGCCAAATATGGTGTCAGCGATGGAGTTCAGCCAACACACAGTGCAGGAGTGATGTCCTGGGCCAAGGTCTCCATGGCGGGCCCCATCCTACCTGTGTTGACCTCGGTGCGTTGGCATGCCGGCACTATCACCTCAGCCTGAAGGAGGATGGACTCCTCCATCGTGCCTTGCAATCTGAGGAGTGCAGCGGACATCCCTTCCTGATGTTCCTGAGTTTGCCTTTGCAGCTCCAGAAACTGTGACATGACCGAGTCCAGAGGCTCATCATCTGACTCGGACTCAGCAAATTTCTGGCCTCCAGCAGTCCTTCGAGCGCCAGAAACATGGGAAGTCCCTGCCCCCGCCAGCTGTGGATCAGAAAGTGTGATGTGCTCAACAGATTGTGATCCCGGGGTCACTGTAAAGCTAGGTCTCACCAAGGTTTGTGTCTCTGCGCTGGTGGAGGGTGTGGGTGAGCACGGTGACAGGTCTTCAAGAAGGGTGCCTCCAGATTCCTCATCAGATGTTTCTTCGGGGCTTGATTGGAGGCCCTGGTTCGTGGACTCTGTCAGCTGTTTGGCAGATGTGCCTGTGAAAGCAAGGAGAGATAATTAGTGCATTGCAATGGCCTGTGAAGCAGGACACATCACTCACAGCATGGTTATCTGATGGATGTTGGACTGCTCACTTGGTAGAGCAGCACCGACCTCACCGTCAGCACAGGAACGGTCCAGATCCTCACCGACCAGCTGGATGGCTCTGTTTTCAAAGTCTGTGAGGACCTTGATTTCAGGCATTCCTCTACCAGTCTGCGGCCTCTCCCTGTTTTTGTGCACCAGCTTGTCCTGCAAGAATAGAGATGGAGGGAGTGTAAGCAAGATGCCTGCCAGGCCAGATGATAAGTATTCCTGACGTGTGGGTGGTGAGTGGTCCCATGGAAAGGAGGGAACAATGAAGGTGTGTGTGAGAGAGTGAATGAATGGTGATGTCCCTTGAACCGGCAGTGAGTGAGGGCCCTGGGAATGTGTGATGGGTTTGTGAGTGTGTGAGTTGAGAGTGATGAGAAGAGTGACTTACCCTGGCGGAACCGAGGAAATCATTCATTCTTTTGCAGCACTGGGTGGCTGTCCTCTTTTGCAGGGCATTGGTGCTGACCACCACTGCCACCGCCTCCCAAACCAGATTGGTGATGTTGCTGCCCATCCTGCGGCCAGAGTGGCGGTAGATGACATCACAGCTGGCCTCCATGGCGTCCAATGGCGCCTTGAGGGTGCATCATTAAACCTGGGGGCCGCAGTCTTTTTGCCTTTCAGGGCCATGTCTTCCGTGCATCAGTCCTGGGCTGGAGGCAGTGAGAGGTGTGCGTGCGGCTGCATGTTAAATATGGCGCCCAGCATGATGAAGCGGCGAGCTGATGGCATGGAGAGCGAATGAGTCATCGAAAAGGTGTGTTTCCCGGGAATGCATAATTAATGTGGTGGGTTTGGGACAATACGGCATGAGAATCCACCATTGCGGCCAGCTGTTAAAAAATCATTTCCCTCACCTGCTACCACACTTAGTGCAAATCTGTGATGATTCCACCTAATGTTTTATTGTTTCACCTATAATAGTCTCAGTTTCTGAAGGGAAACCCTGTTTGACAAATTTATTAGAGTTTTTTGAGGATGTAACTAGCAGGGTAGATAAAGGGGAAATAGTAGATGCAGTATACCTGGATTTCCAAAAGGTATTCAATAAGGTGCCACACAACAAGTTAATAGGCAAGATAAGGGATCCTGGATTTGGGTATAATGCGTTAGTATGGAAAAATGATTGGTTAATGGATAGAAAGCAGAGAGTGGGCATAAATGGAGCTTTTGCAAGTTGGCAGGCAGTGAATATGGAGTGCCACAAGGATCAGTGCTGGGGCCTCAGCTATTTATCACCTCTATGAATGACTTAGATGACGAGACAAAGACTAATGTATCTAAGTCTGCTGATGATAACAAACGAGCCTTAGAATGGGCAACAAGATGGCTGATGGGGTCTAATGTAGGAAAGTGTGAAGTTATTCACTTTGGCCGCAAGAATAGAAAAGCAGAATATTTTGAAAAAGATGTGAAACTTGTAAGTGTTAATGTTCTAAGAGACTCAGGTGTGCTTGTACAAGGAATGCAGAAAATGAGCATGCAGATGCAATAAGCAATTAGGAAGGTAAATGGCATGTTGGTCTTTATTGCAAGGGGATTGAATAAACAAGAATAAAGAAGTCTCATACAATTGTACAGGGTTTTTTTGTGAGACCACATCTGGAATACTGTTTGCAGTTTTGGTCTCCACATTGAAGAAAGGATACATTTGCATCGGAGGTGGTACAGCGAAGGTTCACTAAATTGGTACCTGGGATGTGTGGGTTGTCCTATAATGAAAGGCTGAAGAAATTGGGCTTATATTCTCTGGAGTTTAGAAGAATGAGAGGCAATCTCATTAAAACCTGCAAAATTCTGAAGGATCTTGATAGGTAGATGCTGAGAGATAGTTTCCACTGGTTGGGGAATCTAAAACACAAGGGTATGGTCTCTGGATAAGGGGCTGATCATTTAAGTCTGAGATGAAGAGAAATTACTTCACTCAAAAGATTGTGATTCTTTGGGATTCTCTACTCCAAATGGTTGTGGATGCTCCATCCTTGAATAAATTTAAGCCTGGGATAGATGGATCTTTTGTCTCTCAGAGAATTAAGGGATATGGAGACCGTGTGTGAATATGGGGTTGAGGCCCAAGATCAGCTATAATTGCATTGAATGACAGAGGAGGCTTGATGGCCCATATGGTCTACTCCTGCTCCTATTTCTTGTGTTCTTGTCCCTGGCAATAGTCAAAATTGTGCTGGAGAAGGGCATCAACTGACATGTTCTGTTAGACTTCTTCATCCATGTTTAAGTTTTAATGTTTTTTGCCTCAAGCTGCTGGAAGTGCGAGCTGACAATGGTGCACAAGGGCAATATGGCAGTTGGGACTTTGGTGAACAATGGAATGACCAATGTATCTCTTTAACCAATGAGATTAAAGGATTGAGAAATAAACAGGGGAAGGACTAAGAAAGAGGATGAATTAAATGAGGGTGAATTCAATGTCAAATCAGGGACAGAAAGAAAATAAAGAGGGAAAGAAAGATTGGATTAGGAGATGGAGAAATAAAGGAAAAGTAAGAAAAATGTAAAAAAAATTAAATTTCGCATTTTTAAAATCTTCAGAAATAATTCGCAACCTCAATGAATGGCATCATACTTGTGATTGTTCATTTTCTAAGCAAGAGGAGTTGTTTGACAACCATTAACAATTATCTTGGCATTAAAAGGAACTTTGTTAATTACCAAACTTATATTTCAGTGGTTAGTTTAAGGTGCAATTAATGCACAATTGCAGTAACTTTATGAAAACCAATAAGAGATTAAGTCCAAGATGTTACTTTCGCAAAGCTAAAGGCACAGCGGCACAAATTGGCCAGCAACTTGTGGCAATTCAGAATTCACGAGGTGTCTCTTCATCACCACATTTTGCTGGCCAATTTGCACATTAATAATGGTGTTTATCCTTCACATGTTGCTATTTTTCCAGTAAAGTCTGGATCAATATCAGTATGAACTATATTATGACCCGAATATAAATGCAAATGCTTTAAAATAAATGTAAATGTTACTGATCCATTATTGGCACGATAATATCTTAACATATTCATAGCTCAAGATGAATCAAGAAAGATTTTTCCACATGTATCCACAGATAATTGAGACATCATCTGTTCTGTCGGTGTGCTTGCAATGATTCACTGAGGATTCCCCCAAGTAATAGATCTTTAATTCTGTGTTAAATAGCCTTTTAAAAAAAAATTGCTTTCAGATTTCATAGATACCACAACATGTTTTTATGGTTAAATGTACAGTTTGAGATCTACAAAATCTTGATGGTGTATTGCTTTATTCAATGATACTTTCTCACTTAAAAATACTTTATACATGTTACTTAACTTTCCTCTTTCATACCTCATTCACAGAACTTTTGCGCTGTAGATTCACACCTTTGCAAGACCAAAAGCTGGGCTCCTTCTTGATATTGACGGCACAATCTATAGGATAAGTGAGGCATTATAGAAAATACACTGCTTTCCAACTTCTGTCTGTGTTCAGGTAGAGCGCTGTTTAATTATGTTACATTAAAAATAAATTTTACAGACATGTGGTAGAAATATATAAGTAAATAAACAATTCCACAAGATGGGTCTGTAACTCTCTCTTTTCTGTGGTGCTTATTAATTATTAGGTTAAATATCAACCACTGTTTCTGGTGTGTTTCCCTATACATTCTGATTATGCTGTAGGGAAAACATCCTGTTCTCACTGACCGGCTTGACCATATGATTGATTGCTGTACAAGACTTTCTGGGCAAAGCAATCACTTACCTTCTCAATTCCATGAGTTGAAAAGCAAGATAGTTCTTCATGAAATGAGATCATTTTATTGTACCCTTTTCACAGTATCCTGCTTTCAAACATGCAGCCTGAAATCTGTATTCTGTCCTACAAATCAACATTGCAGTTAGTTCTGGGTATTATAACTAGAAAGAACAAATGTATTGCAAACTGCCATTCTCAAACATTTTAAGAAATTGGTGATAAGTGACAGAAGCAATCCGTTTCATTTGGGCTTGAGGGTTTAGCTGGTTCACTTTCTCCGAGTTATCAGCACACTACTCCCAAATGCCACAACATCAATGTTTCATTATGCTTAAAAACAGTCTGGTTTTATCAATCAAGTGCATTTTGGTTTGACGTTTGTGTGATATATGACTGAAATTTGAAATATCTTTCCATATCACTATCCCATTGCCCAAAAAACTATCTTTAACAATAAAAACGAGATTATAAATATTTTTCAGTTACATTTGACACTTTCTTCAGCTCTATGTGTTTACAACTTGGCTGAAACCCGCAGCTGGAGATAAACTAACACAGAGAGCCAGTATTCTACTTCTGTTGAGACACAATCCTTAATTACACAGAGTTATGGTTGCAGCCCACAGTGAACTGATTGAACACTGCTGGACTACAAATAACTGAATTAGGGCTACTGTAACAAATAGCCCAAGCTTTCCTTGCATACACTTACCGTGGAAAGAGTCAATTTCTGTCTCACACTTTTTGCCTACAAATGCATTCTACAAAACAAATCACTTGTGTGTAATATTATAATAGTTAAAATACATCTGAGTAGAATGTGCTTTTGAGAGGAAGCAAATTATTGAATGAAGAATCTCCATCATAAATCAAAAAAAATAATTTCTACTGTAAAATATTTGGCCTCTGCAAATTATTGATAATAGATATGATGAAAAGAAAATAGCCATTCTGAGAACAGCTTTGTTATTGTAAGATTATTGTTGAATATTGCTGACAAGCGAGACGTGTTGCCATAACCTCTAGCACAATATAAGATCAAGCTCATAATGTGACTTATTAATGCTTGCTAGAAATGGCATACACTGATATGCAGGGAACCATTCTCTGCAAACAAAAGGGATATGTTTAAGCCTTGCACGTTTTTTAAATCACCCGGAAGTTTGGGTAGCACATCATTCCCTGTTGCTTTCTCCATGACAATGCCTTGGCCAATCAGAGTTGATTTGCGAACCAATCAGCACCCTTTTTCCCTTTAGCATAAATTGTTGTAATCGTTTGAAATTTGGCATTCTTGCCATTTATCCTGATGAGTGCAAGATGAAAATCTTCTGCAACGTGTCTCTCTTTACAGTAAATTATTGTTGCAAAGGAGTTTATATCCTATTGTACTCTATCCACAACAACAACATATTTATGTAACACCTTTAATGTCATGAAACATCCCAAGGCACTTCACAGGAGTATTCTTAAACAAAGTATGACACAAAGCCATATAAAGAGATATTAGGTAAGCTGCCCAAAAGCTTGGTCACAGAGGTAAATATAAGGAATCTCTTAATTAAAGGAGGGAAATGAGATAGAGACATGGAGAGGTGGGGAGAGGTTGTTTCAGAGCTTGAGGGACTAGGCAACCGAGGATACAGCCACCAATGGTGGAGCAATTAAAATTCATGATGCGCAAGATACCAGAAATAGAGGAACATAGATATCCATCTTCTTAGGGCACTTTTGATTGCAAATACATTTTCGTTTGCATATGCACATCTATGCATGTACACAAATACATGAACTTGTCTGGGAAGGATAATCTGGTTAAAATAAACCCACCTGTAGCATCTAATCCAAGCAGAGGTCATTCAAGGTGATATTGTAAATCCAGTTAATACAGTATGGATTTTTAAAAAAAAAACTCATCTGGGCCCATGAACAGCTGATTCCTGCTGTGGATCCATGAGGACAAAAGCTATGCCATTAAAATGGGGACTGAATTACATCAGATTAGTGTGGCCCAGTTATCCTCTGCCTTCTGCCCTGCTTCACCTAAATACTGACACTCACTAATGACTCCCTGGGTGCATGGGAGGTTAATATCTGTTCACTTCCTGCTTGTTCTGCTGGTTTGGGCTGTTTCACTTAAAATATAGAAGGGACTGGGTGAAATATTATATATTTGGCCTGGTTTGTGTGGGTCTAATTTCATGTGACTGAGCGAATCCTTGTATAGTTGGATTCACATTCATCCACCAACCTCCTGGCACATGCAATTACTTCCTCTTAGCAAAGTTACATTTAAAGACAGCCACTCATAATGACGTTTACCAACACTTCATTAGGTATTAAACATTTTTTTAGGTGTATCACCCTTGTATAAAGCAGAACTCTTGAACTTCAGGTGAGATACCAAACCATATCAACACCACATTGTATTAGAATTTTGACTTTGCAAGAAAAGAATCATGGATATTGCAGGAAGAATTTTCTGGAATTATTATGTAGCTGTGGATATATTTAGATTTGAAATGGAGTTTTATGGAACGTTTTCCCATTTACCTCCTTTTGACACTTCAAAAATAACTAAATTTGACATGATAGCATAATGACAAATTATTACATGGGCTGTACAATTAAAGTATATATCAACAGAATGCATGTGATTAAACGTTAAATGCGTTCAAAGCGCTAAATCTTTGTACTAAAAATGAGGTGTGTGCTAGCAAATGGAGAGCAGATATAGCTCAGCTTTTCAACTGCAAAATATATTTCATTTGGAGCTAAAATCTTTGAAATAAAGCAGAAACTCTGTTTGTCCTGTGAGGGTACCCTTGTGTTGCCAGGAAACTAGACATGCTCAGTACATATTATCCCACTCATCCATCATTTGGATGCAAGTAAATCAGCTTAACTCAAACAGAGGCAGCACACTGCATAACAGTTGAAATTCACAGTACCTTATGTTTGACCTGGCATAAGATGTTAAAAAAGCAAAGCTTGTTGGTCTTGAATTACGTTTGCACCATCCAGCGTTTCTTGACCATGATATTAATTCTTGATTCTTTTGATGATGTGGTTTCTGTTTTAGAAACACGGTGAAAATGAATTACCATATAACAATGACATATCTGTCATTTTTCTATTTGCTAAAGTCTCCAACAACGACCTCTTCAAAGAAGCTTGGAAAGGCTCAATGTGTAGATCAAATCTCAGCCTCTGGAATAAAGGTGAGGCCAGGCCGGTTTTTCAGAAGATAAAACACATGTAATAACTGCCGCTTATGCAGGATGATCTAAACCAGAGGAAAAATGCAAACAAAGCTCTTCCAAACATTAAAAAAAAACAGCTGATGAGAAAAATCAGCAAACATCTCTGGAGCAACTAATAGCCCTTGTGTTGATAACTATGAGATAGCAGCTCTGGGCAAAGGAAGATTTTCAGATTCTTCAAAAGGATCAAGACGTTTGCAATTTAGATTCTGTATGAAATAAATGGAACTATTTAAAACATTATAAAACATTACAAATAGGGGAGATGGTGGTGTAGTGGTAATGTCACTGGGCTAGTAATGCAGAGGCCCAGGCTAATGCCTTGGGGACATGGGTTCAATTCCCACCACAGCAGCTAATAGAATTTAAATTCAATTAATAAAATCTAGAATTGAAAGCTACTAATAGTGACCATGAAACTATCATCGATTGTCATAAAAACCCATCTGATTCACTAATGTCCTTTAGGGAAGGAAACCTGTCATCCTTACCTGGCTTGGCCTATGTGTGTCTCCAAACCCACAGCAATGTGGTTGACTCTTAACTGCCCTCTGAAATGGGCTAGCAAGGCATTCAGTTCAAGGGTGATTAGAGATGGGCAACAAATGCTGGCCTTGCATTATGCCCACATCCCATAAAAGAATAAATTTTAAAGAATTAAAATATATAAAGGAACTGTTTGGCACTAACTAGAGTCTTGTTTTCAATTCTGGAACAGACTTAAGGAAGAATATAAAGGCTTTAGTACAGAAAAGGGTGTAGAGGGTACAGAAGAGATTTACTAGAATGATTCCAGGGATAAGGGATTACAGGTACATGGATATTGGGAGCCTCAAAACTTAATCAAAAATCATTGAAAAGAAACTTCAAAGCTCTCTTCAATATTTTCTCATTTCATGACTCCTTTAACGTGAGCAGTGGTATCTGCACCATCTCCCACAGGTGGCCATTCTTAATGTATATCTGGACAATAATGATCAGTGGGCTGCAGTGAATTGGCAGGACAGGCTGATCCTGTCCTGACCTGGTACTGATACTCATGTGTTCTGCTCCCGTGGACAGAAAAACTGCAGCCAACCTTAATAGTATCAAAAATGCTAAGCAATATCAGCTAATCCCAGAACAGGATTGATCCTGGAACCTTAATCAGAAAGAGTATATTGACCTGCTAGCATATTGATGCTCTACTGGTATATTCTGTCTAGTGAAACCTGTTGATCACTAATTAAAAACATCAATCTGAAATGTACCTGCTCAATCCTGCTTCCAAACAATTTCAGCTTGGCACCGGAACCCTATGGAAATCTCCTTCAAGCAATGCTACTGCAGTTAATGAAAAAGTAAATAAATACAGTTGGCATATTCGCATATCAATCTTAATTTGATCTTGAACTGAATGTTTTAGACAGCTCTTTTTAAAGTATAAATAAGAGCAACATTGCACTTTGCAGGAGGGCATGCAAACAGTCCAGCAGATGTTTGGGTGTGTAGTATATCATTTGCTTAAAGGTATTCCACAGACTTGACAGTCATCGATTTTTATATAAACTGCTTTTTATTCATCAAAAATAACTGAAATCAAGTGGGAAACGAAAATCTCTCCTCCTATCATTAAAAAAAACAATGGATTTTATGCAGCTGGTTTGCTGAAGTCCGTGAACCTTACTTATAACAGAATCCTCATTACAATGCATGTTTTGGCTCATTTCCCAAACTGACTTCTAATGAGGGTCCATGGCAATGGAGTTGTAAAAGATCATGGCAACAGCTTGTTAAACTCTATAATTACAATATAAAGGGGTCTGCATTGGGGCACTTCTAGTTATTTTGCTGAAGTTTTGCATAGCGACTTCATTGGACCTTAGTTGTAGTTGCTTACATACATTATATTGTTCAATTCATTGTGTTTGGCATAAAAGGTTCAATGTAAATGTGCACTGTGATATTCAGTGAGTCTTGCATTCAGCCGTAGCTTGCAGGTGACTCCAGGAACCTTGGAGTGAAGGCAATGTTCAGGTGTATTACTGAGCTGCCTCCAGAGTTATTAACCTACATCTTCCAATATGGATGCAGTTTAATCACTAATGGTAAGAAGTAAATTTTAGGTGGACTCAGGAGGAGCTGTATTATTTGTCCGCAAGCATGACCCAGACCTCCCTGTCGCTTGCCATTTCAACACTCCACCCTGCTCTCATGCCCACATGTCCATCCTTGGCCTGCTGCAATGTTCCAGTGAAGCCCAAAGCAAACTGGAGGAACAGCACCTCTTCTTCCGACTAGGCACTTTATAGCCTTCCGGACTTAATATTGAGGTCAACAACTTTAGATCATGAACTCTCTCCTCCATCCCCACCCCTTTCTGATCCCCCTTTTTTCAATAATTTATAATTTTTTATATTTTTTTATATATATTTTTCTTTTCCCACCTATATTCATTATTTTTAAATGTATTTCCATCCATTGTTTTTTCTCTACCTTTTAGCCTATTTTGATCCCTTCCCCCCACCCGACCCCCACTAGGGCTATCTGTCACCATTAGCACATTCCTCAGCTAATATCACCACCATCAACACCCCTTTGTCCTTTTGTCTATGACATCTTTGGCAATCTCTTCTTTGCCTCCACCTATCACTGGCCCTCTATCCAGCTCTACCTGTCCCGCCCAAGTCTACCAGCTTATATTCCACCTCATTTCTATATTTCTTCGTTCTGATGAAGAGTCATACGGACTCGAAACGTTAACTGTGCTCCTCTCCGCAGATACTGTCGGACCTGTTGAGTTTTTCCAGGTATTTTTGTTTTAGTTTCTGTATTATTTGCACTTACTTTCTGGAGGTCAGCTCACGAGCAGTGCTCCAGGTACAGATTTGGACAAGTGTAGGTTGCACACAGGTGATGAAACTAATGTTGAAGTGGCATCCAAAGGCAAGGGTACAATTAAAAGGAGGTAGTGGAGGGGGGTGCCAAAAACCCTAGCTCAGAAACTTGGCATTTTTCATTTCCTTGTGCTTACGTAGTAGTTAAACACCAAGGCACAAACCACATAGAAGCGATCGGTTTACACAAAAATTCATAGGGAAGAATTTTCCCGTCGGCAAGCGGGGGCGGGGCCCGCTCGCCGACACGTAAAATGATGCGCGGTGATGTCAGGCATGCGTCCCAACGTCACCGCGCGTCATTTAGATTTTCAGTTCGGCGGGCGCGCACACAGCCGAGTTGGCTGTGCGTCCGCCGACCTGTCAAAAGCCTATTAAGGCCATTTAAAACCTAATTAATTCAATTCAATGAGCTGCCCGTCCAACCTTAAGGTCGGGGGGGCAGGCGAAGAGACCAAGCGGCCTTCGCATTTTTCATGAAACCTCATCCACGGGCGGGATGAGCTTTCATGACGTGTTTTGAAAATCTGATAAAAATGTATACTTTTATTCTTTGACATGTTCCAGTCATGTGATAGTGTCACATGAGGGGACATGTTTTAAAAGGGCTAAAAACCTTTATTTAAAACTTTAGCACTGAAACAAATCTCCCTGAGGCACCTCTGTGTATCGGGGAGATTTCTGCAATCTTTCACAACGCAGGGAACCTGTCAGGGAATCCCCCTCCCCCGCCCGCCCGCACAGGGAGCGCACAGCGCTTCCGGGCGAGCGTCACGCTGGGCGGTCCTTAATTGGCCCACCCACGTAAAATGGCGGCGCGTCCCCGATTGGGGGGGGGCGCCGATCGGGTTCGCGCTCGCCCCTACACAACACCTACCCCGACGGGGGGAAATTTCTGGCCATGGTCTCATTTATTAAGAATTTAACAGGGTGGTAGCAGTATTACACAGCTGAAGATGCTGCACGCATGTTGGAGTTGGGAGCTTCCTCAGAAAGGAGACGAAGGGCGGAATGTTCCGTGCCTGTTGGCACCGGGCGTCATGCCGTGCGTGAACGGACGATATGGTGGGAAGGCCAAAAGATCAGTTTCACATTGTTGTGAAACCAGTTTGTAATCATCCGCTCTGCCCGTAAATGGCGAACCATGTTACCCACTGCCGGGAATCGGGGGCTTTATTTTAATCCATCTGCATATCTATATAAGCCCTGCTCGCCAGAATCATCCCCCTCCCAACACTCCACAGCAAATTTACTGCCCACGTCGGTGGGAAAACACGCTGGTGTATCACACATCCTGACCAGTGTGAGATACAGAAGCCGGGACTCACAGGCAGGCAGGGCCTTGCTCACATCGTGGAGATCCGAGGAGCAACAGTTGCTGGAGCCCGACAGCAACGGGATCCTGGAGGAACATGTGCATTACATGCGGGGTGGATTCTGATGGACATGGTTCAACCACGAAGCAGCTCACAGAAAGTGGAAGGTCATCATTGAGGGTCTGCTTCGAGATATCAGCATCTTGGTCATGCTCTGCTATGGATGATTATCGAGGGTGGGGGGGGAAGGTCTATGCTTGACTGGGAGAGGAAGGTGTACCGGGTTGTGGGGTGGAGGTGGGGTGAGGCTGGGAGGTAGGGAGGGGTGGGGGGGCGGGGATGGTATCTGGTGGGGGTGGGGGGCGTTGGGTGACATATAGGCACTTAGAAACTAGGAGCAGGAGTAGAAGTGTACAAGGACACCCAGATCCCTTTGTACATCCATATTTCCCAATATATCACCATTTAAATACTACTCTGCCTTTCTGTTTTTCACACCAAAGCGTATAGCTTCACATTTATCCACATTATACTGCATCTGCCATTTGTTTGCCCACACACACAACTTGTCTAAATCGCCCTGAAGCCTCCTTGCATCCTCCTCACAACCCCGCCCAGTTTCGTGTCATCAGCAAACTTGGAAATATTGCATTTGGTTCCCTCATCCAAGTCATTTATATATATTGTGAATAGCTGGGGCCCAAGCACTGATCCCTGCGGTACATCACTAGTCACCGCCTGCTACCCAGAAAAAGACCCATTTCTCCCACTCTCTGTTTCCGGTCTGTCAACCAATTCTCAATCCATGCCAGTATATTACCCCTGATTCCATGTGCTTTAATTTTGCCCACCTGCCTCTTATGTGGGACTTTATCAAAAGCCTTCTTGAAATCCAAATGCACCACATCCACTGGTTCTCGCTTATCCATTCTACTAGCTACATCCACAAAAAACTCCAGTAGATTAGTTAAGCATGGTTTCCTTTTCATAAACCCATGGTCACTTTGTCTAACCTCGTTAATGCTTTCCAAGTGTTCTGTTACCACATCTTTTATAATAGAGTCATAGAGATCTACAGCACAGAAAAAGGCCCTTCGGCCCATTGCGTCTGCACAGGTCAAACAAGTACCTAACTATTCTAATCCCATTTTCCAGCACTAGGCCCATAGCCTTATATGCCATGTCATCGGAAGTGCACATCCAAATACTTCTTAAATATTATGAGGGTTTCTGCCTCTACCACCCTTTCAGGCAGTGAGTTCCAGATTCCCACCACCCTCTGGGTGAAAAACTTCTTCCTCACATCCCCTCTAAACCTCCTGCCCCTTGCCTTAAATCTATGCCCCCTGGTTATTGATCCCTCCACCAAGGGGAAAAGTTCATTCCTGTCTATCCTATCCATGCCCCTCATAATTTTATACACCTCAATCAGGTCCCCCCTCAATCTCCTCTGCTCCAGGGAAAATAATCCTAGTCTATCCAATCTCTCCTCATAAATAAAACTCTCCAACCCAGGTAACATCCTGGAAAATCTCCTCTACACTCTCTCTAGTGCAAAGCAGCTGGGGAAAAGATGTTCTCAGCCTTGACGTTTCATCCAGGCCTGATGATTTATCCTATTTTCAGAGACGCTAAACATCTTAATATTTCCTCCATCACTATGTTTGTCCCATTCAATATTCCACCCTTCTCCACCTGAACTATAATTTTCACTCTCAGACAATGTCTGATGTATGGGTCTTGATCTATGTTCAGTAGATTTCATGAAGAGGCTCTGAGTCTTCAATGGTCGAACATCAAGTGTTTATTGATAACATATAGCTTAGGCTATAACCTGTATACATGTACATAGTTATGAGCAAACTATGTGGTTGCTTCTATACAGGTCCAGTCCACAACTGACTAGCCTCAGGTCATGTGTCTCCTTCTATCACACTGTGGGTGGTACTGTTTTCCACTCCTACCCTAACCCTTACTATGCTAGATACCCTCATACTACAGGTCTCACACTAGAAGCAAATGTTTAACTGGTAACTGTGCAATTGCAGCTATGTTGAAATACTGAAATTGGACCCTAACAAACAAGATAGGCTCCAAAAGAGTAACTAGAGTCCTTTAGGTATATTTTTAAAGAATTGCATTATACAATGAAACCTTTAAAATTAAGGTGAACTGGGACAGTACCTCAATAACCTGACAGATACTACACTGGCCTGCTCAAAATTATTAGCAGGATTAATTAATACCAGACTGTTAGAATTTCCTCCCCATCCCTTTTGTGCCAACATTGGTCGTTGAACAATCTACTGATCTTCAGTGTTGTGGACATAAGAAAAGATAAATTCATGTGAATGTGCAGATCTGAACAAGGAAATATGACTGGTTTGCCCTTCCCTGAGCACGGAGGACAATTGTAGGTTCTCCAACTGCAATCAGCTAATTCAGCAAAAGCCAAGATCAAAACTGAATTTTCTGTGTGACTTACAACCACCACTGTATGGGGAAGGGGCAATTGCTACATTCAATGAAATTATTCTTACAAAGTGGAGAGAGAAACAGATAATAGCCTCTAGCACTTTTCCCACTACTGGTGTTAGATTAACTGGTCTGTAATTCTCTGTTTTTTTTCTCTCCCTCCTTTTCTAAATAGTGGGGTTACATTTGCCACCCTCCAATCTGTGGGAACTGCTCTAGAGTCTATAGAATTTTGGAAGATGACCACCAATACATCCAATATTTCCAGGGCCACTTCCTTTAGTACCCTGGGATGTAGATTATCAGGCCCTGGGGATTTTTCAACCTTTAACCCCATTAATTTCTCTAGCACCATTATTTCACTAATAGTGATTTTCTTCAATTCCTCCCTCTCACTAGACCCTTGGTTTCCTAACATTTCTGGGAAATTATTTGTGTTCTCTTTTGTGAAGACAGAACAAAAATAAGCGTTCAATTCTTCTGCCATTTCTTTGTTCCCTATTATAATTTCCCCCGTTTCTGACTGTAAGGGACCTGCATTTGTCTTCGCTAATCTTCTTCTCTTCACATATTTATAGAAGCTTTTGCAGTCAGTTTTTATGTCCCCTGCACGTTTACTCTCATACTCCATTTTCCCCTGCTTAATCAATCCTTTAGTTCACTTTTGCTGAATTCTAAACTGTTCCCAATCCTCAGGGTTGTTGCTTTTTCTGGCAATTTTATATGTCTCCTCTTTGGATCTAATACTATCCTTAATTTCTTTTGTAATCCATGGTTGAGCCACCTTTCCTGTTTTATTTTTGCATCAGCCAGGAATGAATAATTGTTGTAATTCATGCATACGTTCCTTAAATATTAGCCATTGTCTATCCACTGTCAACCCTTATAGTAAGGTTCCCCAACCCACCATTGCCAACTGGTGCCTCATAGCCTCGTGAGGTTGGAAGGGGGTATTGAGTACAGGGGGAGGAAGGTGTAACGGAGGAGAATGCGGCCACTGGGAAGGTAGTTGTAAGGGAGGGGGAAGGTGTAAGAGGAGATCGGATGGAGGGAAGGAAGTCGGAGGGGGGAAGGACTTCGGGTGGTGGAAAGAGTCCAGAGGGAGGAAGGACTCCAGGGGGAGGAAGGAGTAAGGCGAGGGGATGTCCAGGTGAATGTGCAAGGGAGGGATCTGTGGAATCTATGACTGCCTCCTGTGGACCAAATGAGGGTGGGCGTGATAGGAGGGAATGGTGAGAATGTGAGAGGGCAGAGTGAGTCGGTAGGGTGGAAGGGTACGATGGTAGCGATAGAAAGGATGGCGAGGATGGTTGGTGGGGGTGCTGAGGGAGACACAGACCTTGGAGGTGGGAAGGAATAGGCTGGTGAGGTTAATGTGGATGGGTGTAAGATTCTTAGGAAAGTAAGGAATGTGCATATTCACCTGGACACCCAGAAAGAAAAGGGTTCTGGCTTTTAGGTGGTGATGGAAAGATAGAAGGTGATGCCGAGGAATGGGTCAACAGTGATGGGGGAAAGGAAATGGGTGACTGGGGGAGGGGAAAGGATGGAGGAGCTAAAGACAAATTTCACCAGTACCATGCTTCTAAATTCAAAAGTGAAAGTAGCCTCGTGTTGGGCGAGAACAGGTGCTGCTTGGGAGTGTGATCATTGGGTGGGCGGAGATGCAGGTCAGCTCAGACGGACAACTGAAAGTGAACCCCAGCAGGCAGCATTGAAAATTCTCAGGACATTGAGATGAGTGTGATGGAGGGAGGAGCGCGTGTGTGGGAGAAAGCTTACATGAGGCTCTGAAAGGCCCTGCCACACAAACACTTGTCCCTCCAGAATCACTCGTGGGCTGGCTGCATGCAGCTGAACTGCTAGTGGGGGTGGGGGAGTGGAGGGGGAGGACTCACAAAGCCTGTAAATGTAACTGAAAGACGCCATTACGCATTATGCAGTGGAAGTGAATATATTTTCAGATTTCAAAATGACAAACTGCGAAAAACTTTTCCCCCCCCGTTGGGGGCGGGGGGAGTGCGGGAGTGGGCGTGGCCGGGCGCACCTCCGATTGGCGCCCGTGATCAGGGGCGCGCCGTCATTTTACATGGGCGTGATATCCGTCAGGAAACGCTATGCGCTCCCTGTGTGGGCAGGGGGGAGGTGGTGGGGGGATTCAGATCCATGAATGATTTTAATTAGTTTCTCAATGGCCTCAATTGGCCGTTGACAGGTTGGCGGGCGGGCAGCTGACTCAGCTGCACCCCCACCGACCTGAAAATGGAAATGACGCGGGGTGACGTCGGGAATTCCAACCGACATCATCCCGGGTCATTTTATGCGTCGGCGAGTGGGCCTTGCCCCCCGCTCGCCAACGGGAAAATTCTTCCCAATGTGTTCACCCGTGCAGCCGCTTGTCATCAGAAGTTCTTATTTTATAGGCCTACCACTTCTAGGTGCTGTCCAGACATCCGCAGCAGGGGTGGAGACAGCCTGTGCTATGGTTGGCCCTGTTGCCTCTGATGACTTCGGCGTGGGTGCCCTGGAGAGCCGAGGCCTTGAGGGCCTCAGCTTGCTTCGGCTGTCCTCATGTGAGCCAGCTGCCCCCTCTGTGGTAACACGGGGCCAGGCTGAGGGGATCGCAAGCAAAAAGGACGCAGAGGGAGAGGACAGCCTCTGAGATTCCTGAATGGATGATTCAGGGATGTCCAGCTGGTGCTCCTCCTCCCTTTGGGTGCCTGAGGGCCCCATCCTGACTCCTTGAGGGAAAGGGGCACCTGGAGGGACGTCGAAGTGCCCCATTTCCCTCTCGCGTTGCCACTGTAGGACCTCAACCATGGCTCCCATGATGGAGTGCAGGTCTGCAGATATCTCCACGTTCTACAGGACCAGGGTCTCCATGGCGTCTGCCATCCTCCCCAGGTAGACCTCCATGCTCGCACATGTGGGCACCACTTCATCAGAGAGCAGGTGGACGCAGTCCTCTGACCCGTGAGCCACTCTGTTGAGGACTTCCAACAGCTCTGCGTGATGTTCCCACGCCTTCTGCTGGCTCTCCAGGATGAGTTGGAAGGTTGAATCCAGAGGTTCATCATCTGACTCGGACCTCAAAGATATCTCTTCCCCAGCAGTCCTCTCAGTGCCGGGGGCTCGGCTGAACCTGCCTCCTCCTGCTGCGGACACGTGATTGTGTCCAGATTGTGAAACCGAGCCTGCTCTAGATCAAGGTCCCACAGAGGGTGTCTCTGTTCTGGTGGAGGGTGTGGGTAAGCACCGTGATGGATCTTCCAGGCTGCTTATTTCCAGCTCTTCAATGGAGGAGATGTCCTTTTGACTGGAGATGGAGGCATGGATGGAGCTGAGAGACTGGCTGGGTGAGGGTGTCGCTCGCTTGGCAGAGCTCCCTGTGAACCAAAGTAGAGATGGTTAGTGCATGGCAGCAGAGTCAAAAGCAGGAGAGAGAGGGCACTCACAGTTGCGTTGAGACAGGGATGATGTGGTGCAGGATCGTCAGGTGGGTGTTCACTGCCGACCTCACTGTCACCGCAGGCATGGTCCACATCCTCACCAGTCAGCATGATGGCCGCTCCTCAAAGTGAGTGAGGGGTCTAATATGGACCACTCCACCCCCGGTCTGGGACCTCTCCCTGCTGATGTGAGCCTGCTTCTCCTGCATGGAAACAGATGGAGAGAGTGTGACCAGGACATATGACACTGCAGGAATGTTTGTGTGGTGAGTGGAGCCATGGACGGGAAGAGGACTCGAGCTCCAGAGGATATGAGCCTGATGGAGATGTGAGGGTCTGTGAGAGAGTTAGTGGCGTTGACCCTTGAGGTATGAGATCCTTGTGGATGTGTGATGAGTTTGTGAGTGTGTGAGTTGAGAGTGATGAGAAGAGTGAGTTACCCTGTGGCAGAACGGATTCATTGTTTTTCGGTAATGGGTGACTGTCCACTTTTGCAGGGCGTTGGCACTGACCACCACTGCCACCACCTCCCATGCTGGGTTGGTGATCTAGCTTGCTGACCTTCGCCCAGAGTGGGGATAGAGGACATCACAGTGGGCCTCCACTGCGTCCAGTAGATGCTCGAGGGAGGCGTCCTAAAATTGGGGGCAGCATGTTTCCTCCCTTTGGCAAGCATCAGTTCGCAACACCTTCCTATCCCTTGAAGAGTGCTCGCTCTTTGCAAGGGTGGCCTTTAACTATGGCTCCCAATTTACTGAAGGCCTGATGTGATGACGGGTTTGGTGAATGAGAGGACACAGTGTGTTTCCTAAGAATGCATGATTAATGAGGCGGGAATGGGATGATATGACGTGAAAAGCCACCATTGTAGCTAACGGGTAAAATGTCCTTTTTCTGCACTTAATGCAAATCTGGGATGATCCTGCCTTGATTCTGGACCAGTCATTCAAATACTGTGGCTAAAAGAGAAGGTCAGAGTCTAGGAACCCTGTGCTGAGTAACTCCTCTCCTGACTCCCCAAAGCCTGTCCACCATCTACAAGGTACAAGTCAGGAGTTTGATGAAATACCCCCCACTTGCCTGGATAAGTGCAGCTCCACAACACTCAAGAAGCTGGACACCGTCCAGGACAAAGCAGCCCACTTGATTGGCACCCCTTCCATAAACATCCACTCCCTCCACTACCGACACACAGTAGCAGCAGTGTGTACCATCCACAAGATACACTGCAGGAATTCAGCAAGGCTCCTTAGACAGCACCTTCTAAACCCACGACCACTACCATCTAGAAGGACAAGGACAGCAGATATATGGGAACACCACCACCTGGAAGTTCCCCTTCAAGTCACTCACCATCCTGACTTGGAAATACATCATCATTCCTTTATTGTCACTGGGTCAAAATCCTGGAACTCCCTTCCTAACAGCACTGTAGGTGTACCTACACCACATGGACTGCAGCGGCTCAAGAAGGCAGCTCACCACCACCTTCTCAAGGGCAACTAGGGATGGGCAATAAGTGCTGGCCCAGCCAGCGAAGCCCAGATCCCGTGAACGAATAATAAAAAAAGCATGATACATAGTGACGTATACAGAAAACATAGCAACACCCACTTAAAGGTGTACCACAACAGCTATTTCAATTTCCCAACAATTTTTACCATGGCTGAAATGGAAAGGGATTAAGAAGTGACACGAGTAAATGTAGAGAATAGAAACCCAGGTACAGGCATGATTTATAGCTAGGTGATTGACCAGCACAATACTTGATGCCCTGTGTGCTGAGGTGCAGATCTGTTGCATTTGATGGTTGTGAGGTATGTGTTATGCCATTGCACTGTGTCCACAGGCCAATATTTCACCATGCCATCAAGGACATGGCAGTAAGTTGGAGGCCACAGCTGTCAGGTACTGTCATTTCTGTGGTAATGCGTGATGGAAGACATGCCAAGGTGATCAACAGCCAGTGCAGTCCGACAGTACTTAAAAAGTCATTAACCTTTGAATACTCTGAGGGTTTGGTCAGGCATTTGGTAAATGCACATTTTTCTTTGATATTTGTTGCATAGCATAAATTCTGTCATCCTGCACACTGAGTGGGAAGCTACTTGAAAGGCAAGGTTTAGGAGCAGGTTTCATGGCTTCCCCCATAAGGTGACGAATACAATGTCGTTGAGACCTTAAAGGAGCAGAAAAAAACAACAAAAGAAACAGAAAACAAAATTCATAAGTGGCTACTTGAAGCGACATGGGGCAGAACTTCACTCATGTTGGGTGGGGGCAGTTGGGGAGCTGACTGCCGCCCGCGATCAGGACCGGAAGGCAGTTTCACACTGGCAGCCAAGTAAGGCCCACCTAGAGTGAAACACGAGCAGCAGCGCTCAGCGCTGCCTGTGTGAGTGTGTGGGAGGGAGTACAGCGGCGAGGGAGGGGGAAGGGGCAAGGAGCTGCCTCAGGGAGATGAATGGACTTTTAAAAAAAATAAAGATTTTATAAATGTTATAAGGCATGTCCCCTCATGTGACTCTGCCTCATGAGCAGGGACATGTTATTAATGAAAAATTAAAGTTTCTATTTATTTTTATTTGCTTTTTGGAAACCTCATCCCGCCTGTGGATGAGGTTTCCAAAGAAGTGTAAAGGCCGCTTGGCCTTTTCGCCTGCCCCCTCAAAACCGTAAGGTTGGACGGGCAGTGAAAATGTTCTTTTAGTTAACTTTTTAATAGCCTTAATCGGCCTTTTAATTGTCAGCGGGCGCGCTGCCGACTCTGGTGCGCGCCCACCGACCGAAATATCGTGCGAGTGCGCGATGATGTTGGGACGCTCGCCCGACGTTATTGCGCGTCATTTTACACTCAGTCAGGTTGGGCATGCGCCCGCCCGCCAAGCTAAACATTTTACCCACGGCCATGGTTGTCTTCTTCGCCAAACTAGCATAAAGCTGGCAGAATGAGTCTTGCAACCATCTACTTCACACACCAATGAGCCAGTGAACCTTCTTGGCGACAGGCATATACAGTTATTTTTGTGCCGCTGGTGCCATTAACACAAGTACCGTAAAGCACAAAACCAGCTGGAGGTTTGGTGGGGGGGCACTGCAGTCATGTGCCAAATAACAATGTATTAACCTATCTGTCCACCAGCCACATGGAGAACAGCAAGAGATATGTTCGATGAAGCTCCAGCATTTTGCTGGAGCAGGATTCTCAATTAGGATTCCCAACTTATCAGGGGCAGACCCCTTACCTTTAATAACGACAGACGCGATGAGCGTGATTTTCAACATGTGCGGCAATCCCTTTTAATGTCCACTTCTTCCAACTGTAACAATTTGCAACATTACAATAATTAATTGTTTACCGATTGCTTCGTACCCCCATGTGCTGGAGCTCTTCCTGGCTGGTCAGTCCGCTGACGATTTCTCCGCCACCAGTGACTGAACAGGTCACTCTTCCCAACTGCAGTACCGATGTCTCTGTGGACTCTCCTTGTAAAGCTGATTGATCTTTGCCCATCTTAACTCGGCGGCACCTGCATGTCTACCTCATTCCACTTAATGAGCCACCAGCCAGACTCCAATGACCCCACCTACCTGTGTCTTCTGCATTCTTTGTCCAGGTATGTGGCAGTAACATTCGCCCCGCTCTATCTCCGTCGCCCTAAAGTTTATTTCCATCAAGTGCTCAACCAGTTTCCTTTTGAAATCATCGATCAAGTTTCAGGTCATTACCACTCACTGCATTAAAAGAGTTCTTCCTGACATTCCCCCTGTATCGCTTTCTCAACACTTTAAATCTGCGTCCCCTTGTCCTTGTGCAAACAGCTAATCAGGACAGTTTTTTTCCTTGTCTGCCTTATCCAAGCCTGTCTTAATCTTGTACACCTCTATCAAATCTCTCCTCAGCCTGAAACAAAAACAGAAAATGCTGGAAAAACTCAGCAGATCTGTCAGCATCTGTGGGGAGAGAATCAGAGTTGACATTTCGAGTCCGTATGATCCTTCTTCAGAGCTCTCCTCAACCTCTCTTGCCTCAAAGAGAACAATACCAGATTCTCCATGCTAACCTTGTTGCTAAAATCCCTCATCCCTGGAGCCGTTCCGGTAAATCTCTTTTACACAACCTCAAGGGCCCTCTCATCCTTCCAAAAATGTGATGACCAGAATTGGATGCAATGGTCTAGTTTTGGCCAAATCAGATCTTTGTAAAGGTTCAACATAACTTCCATCCTTTTGGACACAATGGCCAGGATGTCACAGCCCCTCCCACCCAGTGGGATATTACAGTCCTGGCAAACTGAATAGAGATTTAAAAGGCTCGCCACATCTACCAAGGGGGAGACATGCCATGGCGGGGTGTAAAATCCTGGCCTCTATATCTCTATTTACAAAGCACAGTATCCCATATGTTTTGCTAACCGCCCTCTCAATATGTCTCACCGCCTTCAAAGATCCATGCACCTGAAACCCCAGGCCTCTCTGTTCCTGCACACTCTATAGAACTGTGGCATTGAGTCCATATTGGCTCTCCCTATCATTTCTGCTAAAATGCATCAACTCACACATTTCTGTATCAAATTCCATCTGCCACTTGTCTACCCCTTTCTGCTAGCCTATCGATGTTATATTGCACTCAGTTTGTATCATCCTCGCTGTTTGCCATTCCTCCAAGTTGTGTATCACTGACACATTTTGAAATGTTACTTTGTATTGTAAAATCTAAGTCATTTATATGTAACAAAAAAGCAGTGATTCTAACACTGACCCCTGCAGAACACCACCCGTCTACCTACCTCCCGTCATGAAAAGAGCCATTTAGCATGACTCGCTGTTTCCTGTCCTTAAACCATTTCTTTTTATCCAAGCTGATATTGACTTTCCTATTCCATGAGCCACAATTTTGTTAACCAGCCTTTTATGTGGTCCTTTGTCAAGCACTTTCTCAAAATCCATTTGGATGAAATCCTCCCTGTTATGTCATCTAATTTTTCAGTTAGATTAGTCAAGCATGATCTGCATTTTTCAGATCCGTGTTGGTGTCAGGAAAGTATAATAATTCCCATATTATTGTGACCTATAGTGAAAGTAAGTTAATAGTGGGGTTTGGATAGTTTCTCAGTGTGCATCTGTGTGCCTGGGATTTAATTGAACTGGAAACAGCTGGCCTGGAGGCTTTTGACTTATCAAGGGGAAGCTAGGTTTGAAATGCTAAATATGTAAACATGGCTGAAGTTTTAAAAGGCGAAGAGAGGAGAATTTGCGTTTTTAGATAAATCAGAGCAGTTTGAATTTCAAAGAGATGGTAGGATGTTACACCTAGCCAGAGAAGCTGGGTCAAACAGTGTGTTTATTTTTCCCAAAGGTTACTGATAGTACTAGCACTATGAAAAGATTTATATTATGGGGAAAGTAAAGTTCCAAAGACATATGGGAACAATGGAATTTGCATTAAAATGGAGAAACATGTATAGAGGAGAAGAGGTTATGGGCAGAATATTGCCATTGGCATGCAGGGGGAGGGCCCAACACGCCAATGCGTAAGATGACGCGCAATGATGCCGGGCATGCATCCAGACGTCATCGCGCACATCATTTTGATATTTTATTTAGTGGGTGTGCGCCTGCCGAACTGTCAATGGCCTATTAAGGCCATTAAAAAAGTAATTAACGTTGTTAACAATGCTGCCCATCCAACATTAAGGTTGGCGGGGGGGCAGGCGAAGACCCCAAACGGCCTTCGCATTTTTCAGGAAACCTCATCGACGGGCGGGATGAGGTTTCCTGAAGCTTGTATAAAATAAATAAATAAATTTTCTTGACTTCACAAACAGACACTGTCACATGTTTAAATAAATTTTTTACTTTATTTATTTTGTCACCCATTCAATCTCCCCAAGGCAGCTCTGTGCCTCAGGGAGATTGTTGCGCTCTTTCGCTGACATGTGCGAAAGAGTGCAGGCCCCGACTCTCCCTCCTCCTCCCCCCCGCCGCTACCCGCACAGGTAGCGCTCAGTGCTACCAGCTGCGTATTACGCTGGGCGGGCCTTATTTGGCCTGTCCACGTAAAATGGCGGCACGCAGCCAATCGAGGGTGGTGATTGGCTCCGCAACCACCCCCGCCCGCCCCCGCCCAGCCCACCCGCCATAGGAAAAATTCCCCCCTATGTGTCAGAGGGGAAGGCATTGTAAGATCCACCAGAAGTGTGAAAAGCCTCCAGTAGTTGTGCATTAAGCTGCTGTCTACAGAAGCTGGAAGAAGCCACTTTGAATTCTACTGCCCAGGGTAATGCGGTGATTTGCCTGGATCTGTTTAAAATCCTTTTGTTTTCTTTTACTGTTGCCTTAATGGGGATGTAGCTGGAAGCCAGATTAATTAGGGGTTTTAGGAATTATTATAGTAGTAATTTGTAGGCCAGTGTATATGCTTGAAATCTTTTCTTTTGTTAATAAATGTTTAATTTAGTTTTGTAAAAATCTCTAAAGCCTTGGTGGGCTTATTGCTACTGAATTCAGGTCTCGCACCTCGAAATAAAATACAAATTTCAAAATCACTGTGACCGCGTGATCAAGTTTCCCTTGTGGATTTGATCTGCCGGGCGTATATCATCTGCCGTGTCATAATGATTGGCTATCCCTAATTAACTCAGACTGTCCAATTTCCTCTTGATTTTTTCCCCTCAGTATTGTTTCTGAAACCTTCCCCCTGCCCCCACTAATGTTAAACAAATTGGCCTGTAGTTACTATGACTTTCCTTACACGGTGGCCTAGTTTTTCATCTTTGCAGCAGGAATCAAGACATTTCCCAACATCATGCACAGAATTTTCTGCCTGTCGGGCGGGTGGGCCCGACCCAATCTCCGGCGGGCGGGGAGCTGATCCCCACCAGAGAAACGGGCCCTGCCGCCATTTTAAGTGGACGGGCCAATTAAGGCCCGTCCAGCGTGACGTCCGCCAGGAAGTGCTGTGCACTTCCTGTGCGGGCAGGGGGATTCCCCAAATGCGGGAGTGCGCTCTTTCACACATGCGCACGAAAGAGCTCACATCTCCCTGAGGCTAAGTGCTGCCTTAGGGTGATCGCTGACAGTTGTATAAACAATAAAAATAGAGAGAAAAAAAAAATCCTTAACACGTCCCCTTCATGTGACAATGTCACACGAGATGGGACATGTTAATAAATTTCACTGAAACTTTAATACACCATTTTAAACCCTACATGAAACTTCATCCCGCCGGTGGATGAGGTTTCATGTTTTCTCTATTTGCCGCCGGGGCTCCTGGCCTGCCCGCCAACCTTAAGGTCCTTTCATTGTTTTAATTATCCTGTCAATGGCATCAATTGGCCACTGACAGGTCAGCGGGCCCGCAGCTGATCTCACTGTGCCCCTGCCTTCCTGAAAATTTAAATGGGGTGGGATGACTTTGGGGGTTCCCCCCGATGTCATCCTGTGTCATTTTGCCGTCGGCAAGTGGGCCCCGCCCCCTGCTCGCCGATGGCAAAATCCAGCCCCATGATTCTACCTCCTATCAAGTAGAGCGCACTGATGCTATTTTCATCCTTTACGCCCATACCCCCTTACCTCCCCACACCCCACTCACCCAGATACCACACTCATACCCTCACTCCCCTTCAAATCCCACCACAGCAGCTGGTTTAGTTTAAATTTGATTAATTAATAAAAACATGGAATTGAAAGCTTGCCTCAGTAATGGTTGCCATGGAACTATCATTGCTGCAAAAACCCATTTGATTCACTATTGTCCCTTCGGGAAGGGATTCTGCCATTTTTGCCTGGTCTGGCCTACATGTGATTTCAGATTCACAGCAATGTGTTTGATTCTAAACTGCCCTCTGAAATTTCCTAGCGAGCTACTCAAGTCAAGGATAATGAGGGATGGACAACAAATGCTGGCCTTGCCAGTGATGCCCACATCCATGTAAAAACAAAACCCATATCTCATTCACCCCTTCAGCCCCACTCCACCTCATGCCCCCATTAGCCTTCCAATCCACTCATCCAGTAGGCACAATAAGCAGAACTTATCAGACCTATAATAATATTTGGAAGTCTTTTAAAAACTTATAAATCTGTCAAAAAAACAAACATTGCTTGAAAGTCCATTAAAAGCCATTATCCTCTTAAGAGCTCATAAATCTGTCAAAATTAGCAAGCTCATATTCCCTTTGACAGCTGTGTCAACAAACCCTCTGAGCAGAATCCATTAGTGATATGGAAGGCAATCAAACATTCATAATGACATTCCTGTGAACAACTGGGTAAACAAACCTTGCTGAACAAATTTTTTTAGAGCCTTTGAAAACAGCCAGAAGCATTGAAGCTGCCAAACAGATGATTGAACTGAACTTCAAGGAAAATATCAAAACAATGGGGAAACTTCACACAATCAGATCTGGATTTCAATAGTATGCAATGCAAAAGAGCACATTATCCAGTGGGTAATGTACTCGAACACATCTGAAGATTTTTCTAATTTTAGAATGTTGCTCTTTCCCTTGACAACTTCCCAGCAATCTATCAATCACATTAATTAAAATCATTTTTTCAAAACAAATCTCTATGATCAATCACTGTAGTAAAAACAGATATAATTTATGCTGCAGCATTTCATCTGACATGAAGTAGGAAGCTTCTTTTGTACTTACTTTTCATATGGTTCCTGCTTCTAAAGTATGGGTCACCCATGGTTCATAACACCTCTGTGCTGGTGTGACTCATGTCATCTACAAAAGCCTGCCCCCCTCCATCAAAATCAGATCAAGGGAAGATTGTAAGGTTGTGGCAAGCCCTTCTAATGCAGTATCCCAGCCTTGCTCAGCACCTCTAAGCATATATCAACCTTTTTGTCCCAATAGGACCCATTCCACCTCTTACTACCCACTTGTTGGTGGAAGGATTTTGGATCCTCACTTGAAGAATTTACCTAACATGCGGCATGCACCTTTTTTTTTGTTTAAACATATTCCCTATCTTCTTCATCATCCAAGGACCCAGGCCTTTGATTCCCCTACCTTTCACCCTTATTGGAACGTACCTAGCCTGTACCTGAAGTGTACTCTGTCCTAGGTGGCTGGCCCAAAGGAGCACAGACCTCAATTCAAAGTTGAAATGTGGCTCCTGTGCCAAATTCCAGACAGTTTCATGAAATTGACTAAAATTATTCAGAGCTTGTGACTTTTGACATTTTACTTTTTACTTTTACTGTGCTGATTACTTTTTCAGACACTACAGTGACCTATAACCAGTGGACCTCAAAGGGACCCACAGGTAAGTTTTTTCTTACACTACCGTAACATGGAGGCTGGAGGAGCAGAAGTTACCCTCTTCTGTTGCTGTCTTACCTAAGGGTAAAGGAGTATAGAAAAAAATGACATAAAATGTGTGGCAAAAGTGTGACAACAGAAAGTAAAGTGACATAAATGTGTGCAGATAATTCAAAAATTATATTTTTTTACAATAACATAAATATTGATTGACTTGTCTCTTGTTTATTTTAATGTCTTCGTTGGAATGTTGACTTGCTGGTCACCCACTCCCAATAGCTTGGGCTTGGAGTGGGTGCAATAAACTGAGTTTGGATGGTGCAATCTGAGTACGGGCAGTGTGCCTTACTTCCCAGTCAGCTATTTAAAGAAATATTGTTCTGTGGTCCTTAACAGCTGCTGAGAAAAGGGATTTGGCCACTCAAAGACAAGTGGTCAATGGGCAGGGGGTGGAATTTTGCAGACCCTGATCACTAGTTTAATGACTGGCAAAGTAGATGGTGCAATCAATGGAATAAAAATCATGCAAGTTGTACAATGGTGGGCATTCTGCTCCACAGATGACCTTTCTGGCAGTGAAAACAAAAAAAACGACACCATTTAAAAAGTATGAAGTGCAAATAAACAGGTAACAAAGTCAAAATATCACAGTTGTGATATTGTTTTAGATGGTTCAGGAAATGTGGCTGTTATACAGAGCTGGTTATCTAAATACAGCAAAGCTGTACAACAGTATCATGGCACTAACATTGTTCCTTCATAACTTGCACCACCATAAGCTACTTGTTGCGGGGGTAGGTTAGCTCAGTTGGCTGGATAGCTAGTGTGTGGATCAGATTAATGCCAGCACAGGGTTTGGTCCCTGGCTGAGGTAGACTCAGGGCCTACCTCATCACCTATAGTGAAAAAAATCGCAGCAATTTGCTATGGTTCAGCGAATAATCACCAAGAATATGCCTTTAGGCTGAGAGCTGAAGAAGAACTACTTGCTATTAGGAACATCATTATTTTTGTATATTTCTCATTTGGACTGTAATATTTTATGTTGATCAAATGCTTTGGATTAGCCAACTTGGTTGCGTTAAATACATTTTTGCGAATGTCCAGTTCAATAGTCAAACAAATTAAATCAAAACTGCTTAGAAAGAAAAAGAGACTTTCATTACAACACATTTGTGGAATTTTAGAAATTGCATTTTAAGTCATCTCGTTAAACCCAAAGTTGTAAATCTTCATTATCAGGGGTTAACATTTTCAAAAAACATATATTTAAAGAAACATGTACAGAATTAAAATGCCATCCGTGCAATTTTTAATAAGCAATTTATGATGACAATGACATTTGTACAAATACTGCGGTCTGCCTTTAATCAAAAGTAGATTGATTGATTGCTTCATGATGATCTTTTTTCCATGAGCAATGGTACAACTTACGTCAGGTCCAACTTACTTTTCCTTCAAGTATAGCATTGTAATTAATAGGCATTTTTAGGATATTAACTGACTAATTCAAAACAAATTATAGCCTACTTCCGCTTGCCTTTCCAGAATTCCCTGTGCACTTCAAGGTTAGCCCTTGTGCATTACTTTTAACATTCTGTAATTTCCGCAGTAGAATCAGACCATAAGTGGCACAATATTAGCCAAAGAACATGTAGACTAAGTGGAACAATGGCCAAAGCATCAATAACTTTAATAACAAGGGTTGAAAAAAGGAACATGCTCTCATTGAAGGAACATTATGCTATTCAGGTGAATTAGTGGGGGCTAAACAATTATATTTTGATCCGATGGCATGAATATTGAAACTGCAACTCACCATGTGAGGGACACCTTGCAACCTGAGATGTGCACCTGGAGAAAAGGGAGATCGTTGCAGTTGTTGTAATTGTTACTGTTGTAGTAATGGCGGGAGTAGTAATAGTGATATAATCTTTATGCATCCAGTTTGCCTTAGCTAATATAATATTTAAGAACATATTGTTAATTATGAAGCACCACAGACCAAGCTATTTTAAAGAAACTTCAGTATTATTAATTACCATTCAATATTATCTCGCAATTTACTTATTGTCAATAAGGTTTATAATTTAAAGAAATTCAGCTATGTTTAATTAATCTGATTTGCATAACTGGGCAATGTAAATTTTCACATTGAACCTAAACATAGCAAAATATAAACATCTGAATAGCCTTGACAGCTAAATCAATTTTAATTTTGTCATAACCATTTTGCAATAATTCTGCAATTCATTCGTTCTCCCATTTATTTGAGCTCCTTAAAAGAAAGTCGGGTAGAAATTGAAATGAATTTGGCCCATTTTTTGAGTATAAGCTGGGCAGCAAGCACATCAATTTAGCAGTGTGATGGCATGCATCCAATTCCCAAACAGACACCTAAAACAAACATTAAGGCCCTTCAATATGTAATTAGTGGCCATTATACCTGTTGAGGACCCCTGTCAGAAATGTTTCCCAAATGAATCGGCTGAAGCATTTTGGCATTAAGGCTTGCCTCGCTCAGGAATCTTCGGCAGTCCCAGTGACAGCCAGCCAAAGGAAGGTTTTGAAAAGAGATATATTTAAGAAAAAACTGTTCCTGTGGAGCTGGAAGAACAGGAATGCACTTCCAATTCAGCTGGAGTAGTGATCGCCAACCAGCCACTCTCACTGTCCTCCCCTCCTCTAGCCCACTACAGCTCCCTTCCCAGGACTGCTGCCTAAGAAACAAGTATCCCAAATTGCACAGCATTGAGTCTGAACCCAAAAAGAAGTCCAGGCTAATTTCTATTCCATATTGCCTCTTGTTTTTTTTTTCCACTTAACTTTAATTCCACGCTTCTATAAGTTCAATCTTTCTTCTAGTTTTTCTTCTAGCTTTCCCTTTTATCCTCTTTAGGGTTGACAAGATTCTGCCTGGTTACATTTCATTCACGCTGTACTTTTTGGGGACTTTCCAATAAAACACTGAGTAAATCTATTGAAGGGTTTGCAAATACAGAGAGGGCAAAACCGAGATAAAATCACAATCTCCTGCAGGCAAGGGCTATTGCTGAAGACACAATCACGCACCATAAGGGAAGCTTAGCTAACTGTTCTAACTTTAACGCTGGACCTGAGTTTAATGAATTAATTGTCCTTTTTTGTAGAGCTGATGGCCTAGAATTCAATGGCATCTCGCCTGCTTTTTTTTTTGAACATTTCACTTTCATTATGGCGGGTGGGATGTGCACACTCTTGGTCTTCTTTTTAAAGGCTTACATAAGGGGAGCTTCTGGTGATGCAGCGCCCCAACATTTGAGCTGTTCTCTCTGGAAAAATGGCTGTTGATGACCGTTAGATCTTTCTGTTCAATCACAGATATTGATCTTCGTGCCCATTCGAATTTCTAGGCCAATGCTTCTGCTCTGCTATGAGTTAGTCCACAGGAACGAGTTTTGGGAAGTAGATTGAGGCATGGGATCTGAGAGCAATTGACTGAGGCAGACCTATAGAAAAGTAACCCAGTAAGGAAGAAAGCTACAAACTATAGAAAGATATTAATAGACTGGTCGGGTGGGCAGAAAAGTGGCAAATATAATTCAATCCAGTGAACTACGGGGTAATGCATGTGGGAGGGCAAATAAAGTAAATGAAAATAAAGTAAATGGATACACAATGAATGGTACGACACTGAGAAATGTAAAGGAACAGAGAACCTTGAAGTATGTGCCCAGAGATTGCTGAAGGTCGCAGAACATGTAGATAAGGTGGTTAAGAAGGCATACTGGATTCTCTCCTTGATTAGCTGAGGCATAGAATATAAAAGCAGGGAGATTATGCTACAGCAGTATAAAGCACTGATTAGGCCACAGATAGAGTACTTGAGTACTGTGTACCATTCTGGCCACCACATATAGGAAGTTATGATCACACTAGAGCGGGTACAAGGGGAGATTTATGAGAATATTGCCAGGAATGGAGAGTTTTAACTATGAGGAAAGATTTAATTGAGGTGTATTAAATTATGAAGGGCCTAAATAGAACAGGTGGAAAGATCAGTTTTCCTTAGCAGACAGGCCAATAACCATGAAACATATACTTATTGTAATTGGTAGAAGGGTTAGAGGTGAGTTGAGGAGAAACTAGTTTACTCAGTAGATAGTGGAGTCTGGAACTCACTACCTGAAATAGTGGTCAAGGCAGGAATTCACATTTCATTGAAAAAATTATTGCATGTGTGCTTGAAGCACCAGAACCTACAGAAGCAGACCAAGAGCTAGAAAGTGGGATTAAACAGACATTTCTTTTTCAGCTGACACAAACACAATGGGCCTCCCTCTCTGTGTGGTAATTTATTTGTTTCTAAATGCATTTCCTTGCACAAATCCAGCAGCCAACATATTAATATCCTCAGGACTTCACATACCATCACCCAAGAAATACTCCAAACCATATGTCTACCAAGAAAAGACTAATCCCTGCTATGTTTTAGTTATTTAAAATGTATGTTTCCTTTCAATGTACTAATTAAATAAATAAAACCACCCATATTGTGTGATGGCAACTTAGTAATTTCACTCGGAAGTGAATTATTTAACTCAATTGCTATTACATGCTTCATAATTTATGACAATTTTCACCTTGTGGGATAGAAATCAAATTTCATTTCACAACATGGGTTATCCTGTCTGACATTATAATGTATTAAAAAATGTGTTTAAGGGGATAACAAGTGATTTTAACAGCTTGTTGTGGTGGTTAGGCTGGCCAGGCAACACTTATGGGTATCTCTGAAGTTTCCCATTTTTCCTAAGCTGCGCAAAACACCATTCAATATATACTTTGCCTCCTCATTGGTCTAAAATTAAAATTCATCATGCTTACCCCCTGTAACTTTTTCTTGACTAGTACCTCACAGAATCAAATAACTTTGCGGTACCAGAAGCCATTTAGCCCACCACAAGTACTGACAACCTAAAGAGCTACCTGTTCAGTCCATTTTCTCAACTCTTTGTTTTCCTTTTTCAAATATTTATGCCCCTTCCTTTATAGGTTTTGTGGTAATCTGATGTGAAATATACCTTTAAGAAGAATGTTATAATGGAAGATCACATGATCTTAGTATCCAATAGCAGAGTAGCACGGGTTACCTCGGTAGTTAGTAGCAGCAGTAGTGTAGATAGTTTGAAATGATAGCTCATGTTTAGTTGCTGTTGAGTACCTTTGTAAGTAAATACAGAGTTTCCACCTATGAAGTGACTGCTACTCAACTCTATCATTAGTACCAAATTGGCCACCCCTTACAACAAGTGTGCAAACAGGATCCAACAAACCGGTGACTAGGATCTAACAGATTTTATGGATCTAGATTCCAGCTTCATTTCTGGTAGGGCATTCCATGTCTGAAAAACCAGGGGTAAGGAACTTCAGTTATTTGAATAGATTACAAAAACTGTTGTTCTCATTAGGGTAGAGAATATTAAGGGGAGATTCAGTCGAGGTGTCCAATATTATGAAGAGTAAATTCATAGAGTAAATAAGGAAGTACGCATCTCCATCGGCAGAATGTTTGGTAACCAAAGTACACCAATTTAAGATAGTTAGCAAAAGAACCAGTGGGGAGATGAGGAAAAAAAATATTCATGCAGTGAGTTGTTATAGTCCGGAATACAATGCTTGAAAGGGTGGTGGAAACAGATTCAATAGTAGCTTTCTAAAGGGATTTAAAAATATAGCTGGGCTGTGATTTGCAGAGGAAACGGCAAGGAATACTTAGATAGTTCTTTCAAAGACCAGGCACAAGTGTGGTGCGATATGCCCTCCTGGCTGGCTTCCCACTTTGCACTGTCCACATGCTTGAGCCTGCTAAAAATCTGATGCCCATATCCTAACTTACACCCAGTCTGGTTTACCCATCAACCCTGTGCTCTCTGCCCTACATTGACTAAAAATCAAGTAGTGCCTCGATTTTAAAATTTTGATCCTTGTTTTTAAAGCCTTCCATTGCTTTGCCCGTCTCTATCTCAATAACATTCTCCAGCCCAACAACTCTGGAATTTCCTTCCTAAATCGCTCCACCTCTCTACCAACCTCTTTCTCTTTAAGGCGCTTCTGAAAACAGACTGGTAAATTTCATTAACTTTGCTTTCAATTTCACCTCTCCTTCACCTTCACATCGGTCATCTCTTCCCTTCCCTGCCCTTCCTCAATTTCTTTATCTCCATTTCTGGTAGTAGGCTGTCAACCAGAATGAACCAAAGGCCCACTGACTCCAACAGCTACCTTGGCTATACTTCCTCCCATCCCACTTCCTATAAGGACTCCATTCCATTCTTCCAGTTTCTCTGTCTCCACTACATCAGTTCTGATGATGCCACCTTCCATCCTAGAACTTCCGATATGCCTTCTTTTTCCCTCAAGGGGTCCCCCCCCACTCCACCCCGGTGTGTATGCCCCATTTCCATACTTCTGCTGTCACTCCTTCCCCTCCCAGAAGGGTGCCCCTTGTCCTCACCTTCCAGCCCAACAGGCTCCTGCATGACAACACCACCAAAAACAAACTCTCCTCCCCTTCCAGCATTTTGAATGGACTGTTCCCTCACAACCCCCTTGGTCTTTAATCACCACGTTCCACTGCAAGTGCAGGAGATGCAACAGCTGTTCTCTTACCTCCTCTTTTCCCACCATCCAAGGCCCCAAACCCTCCTTTCAAGTGAACCAATGACTGGGATTTTATGGTGAAAAAGTGGGCGGAGGTAGAGGTGGGGAGTGGAGACCTTTGTGTGAGATGGCGTCGAGACGGACCCTGAAGTCATCATGTTGGGGTGTTATATTTCATGTGGTATACGGCAAGCCTTGAGGGGGACTCTGCTCATGTTTCGAAAATGAGTAACTAACAGACAATTCAGATGCCTGAGGAACTAATTGAGCCTAATTTTATGGGCCCCTCCGAATTTTTCGATTAGCGCATGGGTGACACAAGGGTTGGAGCCGCAGCAGTTTTTAAAGGCTGATGACGAGGCAGCAGCTGATGGTGTTGTTGCACTCGGTAGGTGTGCATTGAGTCTTTTCACTTTCTTCCCCAGAAAGGAGTAGGGCAGACATTAATATGGGGTCGAGGTCCACTTGAGGAATAATTCCTCCTTAGAGAGGGGCCTGAGAAGAATGTGTGCTGGGCAGCATTGCAGCAGGGTGCCCCCATTAGACCAGCAGTGCCTAGGTAGCATGGGCATTGTTCATTTCGAAGGAGATCCTTCCAGCATGGAGGAGAACCTGAGAGGGAGGGAGAAGTGGATACACGGATCAGGACAGCAGCAACCTCCTGGCCACCTGCAAGGGCAGCTTTGTGATGGGAAAGTGGCAGAAGGTCATGGAAGGGACCCTGAGCAGAGACCAGCACAGAGATGAGGGTACCCTATGGCCAGAATGTTGGAGCAGCAGTATCTCCAAAGACTGTGCCTGTCTCGAGAGGCTGTGGCCGATCTGTGCGCCTTGATGGCGAAGGAGGTGAGCTCTGATTGCACTGATATTCATCCGATGCCAGTAGCCGTCAAGGTCACTGCGGCCCTGAATTGCTATGTCTCCTGTTCATTCCAGGGGCTCACTGGAGACACGTACAGCACCTCCCAATCACATCACTGCCATCAAGGTAGTGACAAATTCCCTCTTCAGAGGGGGAAAACCAACACATCAAACTCCAAACCGATGTGGACAGTCAGGTCCAGAGAGCCAGAGGTTTCAGCTCTAGGGCTGGATTCCCCGTGGTACAAGGTCTCATAGAATGCATGCATGTGCCCACCAAGGCTCCCACAGGCCGTGTTGTGGTGTACCCTTAAATTGGTGTGGTTATGTTTTCTGTGTATGTCATTAGAGGGAAAATAATGCAATGTATCATCTGATTCAGACTTAGTTGCAGCTTGTTCTGAGGAAGATACCAACTCCAACATATGAGCATGTTTTCTAACTGTGTAATGCTGCTACCATCTTGTCAAATCCTTAATAAACGAACCCACATATTTAACCAATCCCTTATAAGTGGTTGCTGCCTGATCTACTAAGTAAGCACAAGGGAAAGAAAAACCCAACAGGTCAATCGAGGTTCTATTGAAGAGTCATACGGACTTGAAACGTTAACTGTCTTCCTCTCCGCAGATGCTGTCAGACCTGCTGAGTTTTTCCAGGCATTTTTATTTTTGTTTTTGTTGAGGTCAATCAAGGGCTTTCATTAACCTGGAGATTTCACTCCCTCTAATGTCCAACATGTTTGTGACCACTACCAGTGGACCCTGCAGGATTGTGCTCGTTATCCTGGGGGCATCTACGATGCTTCCATTCTCTGACACTCTCAGGTGTCACATCTTTTCACCCATTCTGTGCACCAGCAAGGATGGATTATTGTTGATAAGGGACTCCCACTGCAGAGATGGTTGCTGACACCAATGAGGAACCCAAGGACTGAGACAGAGGGATGCTGTTAAGGGAGACTCGTGGCAACCTGAGCAACCAGAGAGCAGACCACTGGCCTCCTGAAGATGAGAATCAAACGCCTGGATCTTTCTAGTGGAGCACTTCAAAAGGCCCCAGGAAGGGCCCTCAAGTTAACAGTAGTCTGTTTATTTTACATTACCTGGTGCTGCAGAGGGGGGAGACCTTCGCTGCTGAAGAGTGCGAGACATCCTCAGATGAGGAGGAAGATAGGGAAGCCAATGAGGAGCCACATTATCCCCACAGTCATCAGGGCCTGTTATAGGAGCGAGGGAAGCTGAGGAAGCATCACATGCATTTCACCTGCCACTTCAACCATCCAGACAAATAAAGAGCCACACAGCAAGCGTACAATAGTCACTCACTTCTGCTGTAAGCCCAGACTTCCTCGTGCACTGGCACCTGGTGCTTCTGCAATGTGCAAAAGGTGAACACATACATCGTAGTCAACCTCAAGCAGCCCTTGGATCAACGCATGTCACTCTTGCACTGCCAGAAGGTCACCAACAACTCCCATAAACCAGATCAGACATTTATTACATTAATCATCACATTCAGGCAGAGATTTATTACTTTTCTGAGCCCCCATGAGGGTGAAGCTGTGTTTCCTTTATTCTTTTACATAGGCACCCATGTGGCACCACCACCCCCCCTCCCAACCCCTTCACTGCCAGTTGCGATGCAAACAGGCTGCTAACGCTGCAGCTCCAATACCTGGGATGACCTTGGTGGTTGTTGTTACAGACAGGAGAGGGGTTAACTTAAACAGCTCTGATTTCTCCTCTCGCCACCAGAAAGGTGTTTTAATTTGCTTCCTCCTTTACAAGTGGTGGCATATTTCTCAGCCCCTCAGTTTTGGTGTGATCCCAATCTCTATTAATAACCCCAAAGCAAACACAAGATAGGATGAACTTAAAGGGTTAGTTTATTTGCACACTCTTAAACCGCAGGAGGAGGGTTGTCACATTGCCTCCTGTTCACTCATACAGTAAAAGAAAGATAGGGAAAATAAATATTTACAGGGCAAAGACCACAGAGAAAATAGTTATTGTTTCACATGGGATCTAGAGTCCAGAATCAAATTCCAATGAGGTATTCCTTCATAGAGGTCAGAAGGCTGCGAATCAATGTGGTATAATTCACTTTTCCGGTGGAGTTGATGTCACATGATGAGATAGGCATACAGAGATGGATCAGTCTTGTAGGTGATGGTACAGAAGTTCCAGCAGAAACAGTGTAGATGGGGCCAGGTATTCAATCTGGGCAGAGGTGTTTTTCTGTGAGGCTGCTTATATATGGTAAGATGGCAGGCTGAGCTTGCACCACAGCAAGGCAATATAACTGGTTGCAATAGCTAGAGGGTCACATCACATGACTCCCATCTCTCCACATTGTCTTTGATAAGGAATGTGTATCCCTTGCCTGGGTTCCCGAGGTGGTTAAAAGTTTGAACCACTAAGAATTGAAAGGAAGGTTGCGGGCTTCTTTGTCCTAGCAGACGAATAGACTCCGGTTGCCCAACCTGGGTTAGGAAATGCAGATGGCATTTGTATAGTTGTCATTGAATTTGGTCTGTACAGCTCACAGGGCTGTCATTAATGTCTCCTCAGAGATAATGAGGTACGAGTGTCCCTGATACTGTTAGAAAGCTCCTTTTGTTCGAGGGTCACAGATAGACATAGCTTCAGACATTTTAAAAGGTCTTTGTCCAGTTTTTAAAATTCTAGAACTAGCCATGAGGATATCTATGTCTATTTCATAACAATATATACATGTCCCCTCACACTGTCCTCTGGCTGCCTAATGCCTGGCAGGCACTGGCACATCATGCTACATGCTAAATGCTACAGCTGCAACTCATCACCTGCCCTGCCATCTTTACTGCATTTTATTTAACTAATTAGGTTTCAAGTTTAGAAATATCACTCAATGATTATTTGTAGTAGTTTAACTAGTTAAGCTAGTTAAAGTAATACAATACTTTTATCTCCCCAGTACCATTTTAAACTACTGGCCCAATTTAGAGAGAAAATACACCTTAAAACTCACCAACCAATCACCTACCCGCTCACCAAATTAATGCCTCTGGGCTTCAGCTCTCAGGTCTCAGTGAATCCAGCTCCCTCCTTCAGATCACTCCTTGTTCAAATTCCTCCAGTTAAGCACTCTGTCTCACAGTACTCAGTTGAGCTGGACTTCATTCTATTCCTAAGGGGTACAGGTGCAGGAGCCTCCTCTGTCGTCATGTTAAATTGAAGTTCTAGTGTCACTAGCAAAGAGGCTGAGGAGGCACTGCCCACATCAGGAGCAACCTGAAAGGAACACCTAGATATGGGAGATAGCCACTCCTCCCGCCTCACGTTCCTATCCGAGGAGATGCAGCAGCCTCCACCCATAGCTACTGACATAGTCGGGTCTCCCTTCCCATCATCCCTACCCTCAGACTGACCCACTTGCTTCCCCCAAAAGGGGAACTGAGGTTTCTCACTCACCCTAACAGAATGGAGAAGGTCGTTGACCCAGCTTGCGGCAGTGCAGCCAGGTTCTCTGGACAACTCCACTGCTGCCGACCTCCTTTGCAACCTCCTTTCAGGCTGGCCTGTTTGGTCAGGGTCATCGCCTCCTTCTGTTCCTGGGGAAGAGGGCCCTTTGCTTGGCCTGAGTAGCCTGGAGAAGTGCATGGACGGAGTCATCACTGAAACAAGGGGTCACCCAGGTTCTTGCTTCTGCAATACCAACGAGTGGGTTCCCACAGTGGTTTTGTTGTGCAGATTGTGTGAGGCCACTGGTCGCTGTGTTTCTTGAAGGCCGCCATTTGAATCAGGGCTCAGGTGCTGGCAGCTCTTTAAACATGTTGGAAATACTTCCGTCAACGTCTCCAGGTCCACCTCCAGATGTTCAGCGGCCGACCACCTGGTCTGCTGGCTGTTAATTGGCCAACTGGCATGAAATGCTACGGTAGCAGGGTTCAGAGTGGGAGGCTTCCAGTTTGCCCCCTCATCTCTGCTCCTCCCCATAAAATTCCAGCCAGTAACTTCCTTGTACTTTTTTCAAGTTAGTACACTGTATTTGCTGCTCAAGACGCAGCCTTCTCTACATTGGGAAGGCCAAAAGCAGTGATCACTTTGCAGAACCCTTGCACCCAGTCTTTAAACATGACCCCGATCTACCATTCAACTGTCATTTTAAATCTCTGCCCCACTCCAACTCTAACCTCTCTGCTTATTATTCTATTATTATTCAAGTGAAACCCAATGGAAACTCGAGGAACAGCACCCCCTCTTACAATTAGGCCCTTTGCAACCTTCCAGACTCAACACTGAGATCAAAAAGTTCAAATCATAATCACCACTTCTCCTATTCTTTTGCCAGCAACTGTAGGTAATGGTTCTGCTATTGCCAATATCAACCCCTTTAGACCCATATTTTCTTTCTTTACTTACCCCATTACCATTCCCTTTTGCCTTGCTCCGTCATCCATTTTGTCATTTAATCAATTCTATCTTTCACCCCATCACACACCTTTCCTTTTGCTCTTTCCTCCCCTCCAATTCCCATTACCTCTTTACTCGTTTTAAAACTTATATTGTGGACCTTCTCCAGTTTTGAGGGAAGGTCCATGATCTGAAACTTTAACTTTACTTCTCCCTTTTTTAAAATTCATTCATGGGATGTGGCCTTCGCTGGCTTGGTCAGCATTTATTGCCCACCTTTGTTTGCCCTTGAGAAGGTGGTGGTGAGCTGCCTTCTTGAACTGCTTCAGCCCCTGTGGTGTAGGTACACCCACAGTGCTGTTAGGGAGGGAGTTCCAGGATTTTGACCCAGTGACACTGAAGTAATGGCAATATATTTCTAAGTCAGGACGGTGAGTGACTTGGAGGGGAGCGTCCAGGTGGTGGTGTTCCCATCTATCTGCTGCCCTTGTCCTTCTGGATGGTAGTGGTTGTGGGTTTGGAAGGTGCTGTTGAAAGAGCCTTGGTGAATTCCTGCAGTGCATCTTGTAGATGGTACACACTGCTGCTACTGTGCATTGGCAGTAGAATGAGCGAATGTTTGTGGATGTGGTGCCAATCAAGCGGGCTGCTTTTTCCCTCAACAGATGTTTCACGACTTGCTGAGTATTTCCAGCAATATCTGTTTCTATTTCAGGTTTCCAGCATCCCCAGTATTTTGCTTTTGTTCTATAATCCAGGTTATTTGGTTGTAGAGAGGAGGGAGCTGAGGAAATCCCTGTCATGGAAATTCCCTCCTCTGGTTCTCTCAGATGCAAGTTTAGTTTTCCCCTGGTCCTTGCAAAAATGGATTGACTTGCTTCAGGCACGGCATGACAACTTTCTCTCCTTTCCTATAAGACTTCTGGCCAGATACATATGTGTGCTTCATGCCTGTCATATTGAATGCTTAATAGGCCTTAGGGTGTCGGTGTTAAAACTTTAACACCAAAATAATAGGCATTGCATGGCCAAATTTATTGTCCCCAAATTTATTGTCCGTCAGCCGCATCTAGAGGAAAGTGTGAGAGGAGGAACCTGGGACAGGCAGTCAGCAGCAGCTAGAGGAGAGTGCAAGAGGAGAACCCTGGGACAGGCAGTCAGCAGCACCTAGAGGAGAGTGTGAGAGGAGGACCCTGGGACAGACAGTTAACAGCACCTAGAGGAGAGTGTGAGAGGAGGACCTGTTTTTACATGTTAGAGTGGAAGTGTGTCAGCTGTGGCTCAGTCCATAGCACCCTCGCCTTTGAATCAGAGGGTTGTGGGTTCATATCCCACTCCCGGAAACCAAGAACTGTGAATGTACTCGAAAGAGTTACACTGGCTGAATGTTAGAGTGGAAGTGTGACATCAAAGGAAAGCAGGTAGGTGATTGGTGGGTATCTCTTCCATGTCTCTTTTGATTGGACATGTGGTTTAAATCAGGAAATGCTATTACAGCTGAAGAGTACAGTTAAGAAATTCACTTTTAAAATATTTAACATCCAAATTAATGAATTAAATAGAATAGAGATGGCTGAGCAGGTGATGTGTTGCAGCGGTAGACAGGAGGGTGTGACTGCGAGTGAGGCAGGTATGGTGATCCAAAATTTAGCTCTGGAGGAGCCTCAGCCAGTGCCCTTGTCCAATCGGTACGAGGTTCTTGCTCCCGGTGTGGACGAGGGCACAGATTGCAGGGAGGATGAACAAACTGACCACAGCACCATGGTACAGAGCGCCATTCAAGTGGGAGGAGGAAAGAGAAATGTAGTAGTAATAGGGGTGAGCATAGTTAGGGGAATAGATACTGTTCTCTGCAGCAAAGACAGAGAGTCCCGAAGGCTGTGTTGCCTACCTGGTGCCAAGGTTAAGGATATCTCTTCTAAGCTGGAGAGGAACTTGGAGTGGGAGAGTAAGGATCCAGTTGTCATGGGCAGTGTAGGCACCAATGACATAAATAGGACTAGGAAAGAGGTTCTGCTGAGGGACTATAAGTAGCTCAGGGCTAAATTAAAAAGTAGAACCGCAAAGGTAAGAGCCTAGTTGCGAAGGTGTTTCCACTAGTGGGGGAATCTTGAACTAGGGGACATAGTTACAGAATAAGGGGACACTTATTTAAAACTGAGATGCGAAGGAATTTCTTCTGTCAGAAGGTAGTGAATGTCTGGAATTCTCTACCCCAGAGTTGTGGAGGCTAGATCACTGAAACTATTTAAAGAGGAGGCTGATGGATTGTTAAAATATCAGGGGGTTGAGGGCTATGAGGAGTTGGCACGAAAGAGGAATTGAGGCCTGGGACAGATCAGCCATGATCTTATCAAATGGCGGGGCAGGCTTGAGGGGCTAAATGGCCTACTCCTGCTCCTATTTCTTATGTTCTTACGCTCTCATTCCTTGAACGTGTGAATACAAAACCACAGAAAAAGGACAACTGCATTTTGTGTTTCTTGTAAACGGACATAGAGTAAAAAAGATATGTTCAGTTTGTTTAGCCAACAATTAGGTCACAATTAAAGTACTAAGAACAATTTTGTAAACATTATTATGGAAAGAATTTTATTGCTGAAAAGAGTTTACGCCATATATTTACCAGGATGTTATCAGGGATGAGAAACAATAGTTATGAGCCAAGATTTGAGGTACTGAGGCAGTTTCCATCGGGACTAACATGTGTGGAGGAAATTTTAAATTAGAAAGGAATTTAACAGCGTGTGTGGGAAAATATTGCTTATTTTAGTTGGGAAGATGGTAGGCCATCAATTTAAAATGATTAATACGCAGTGAAGAATGAGGATAAAAACAAATTGTTTTGCAGCGAGTTATCAGATTATGGAATGCTCTGTCACAGGAGGAACTAGTGAAAATTACCAATGCATTTTTAAAGGAAAAGTGGATGAACTTTTGAAACAGTGGAAAATACAGGATTATGGGAAGACAACGAGACTGTGTGGTTAGTTTTGGATCGCAATTGGAGGGCTGATATGGAAGCAATCGACCAAATTCTTAGTTGTATATTCATTGTATTTAATTGGTGGGCATTAACTGGGGAGTCACTTGGGCCCCTATAAAAATAGACACAGACTAAAACTTTGATTGTTTTGTTAGGAGGTGTATGCTTGTAAGATGTAACTCTGTAAACAAAAAGATTGGCTCTAGTTCTATCCTTCACATCAGATATTCTGGACCAAAACAAAATAGTCTTCTGTGCTGTAAACTTCATTGCTTCTACGGCTCTATTAATTTCATTCCTTACTTGCCCTTCTTGATTTCCAAGGATTACGTCTAGTCCTTTCTCCTTCCTAGTCGGACAAAAAACAATAATAAAGTCTTTGTCCAACTGGTTTCCTCATGCCATGACATGGTTGAGTATGTAATAGAAAAGCAGGTGTGGTGTCATTCTGAGTGAGGACGGCATTTGCAGTTCTGAAAGTATCATTGCTAATTCCATAGTGTTGGAGCTCAGCACTTGCACTAATATATCGTCAAACAAGCTGAGCTGCTCTCTGATGCAAATGAAGACACTCTCAATATGCTCTCTCATGTTTCCTGTAAGCTGATGGAGATGGCGGAAGCTAGTGCCTGAGCAGTACCAGTTTGAGCTTCAATCAAAGCTGCCAATGCTGGTATCACAGGTTTCCAACATTGAACTGAAGACCCCCAACTGCTCCATCCATGGGGATTATCACATGCTGCATGATTGGCTGGAAGGAGTTGATATTATTTACCAGCACCCCACACAATTTACAATGGACGTTTTAGATTTTGCAAGAAAGTCATAGAAGATTCCTGACACTTCCTGGCAGACAGGCCAATGCATCCAGGAATTGTTGTTGCACAGAAATTGTCCTTCTTTTATCCACTGGGCCCCTTAAGTCTTTATCCATACTCTCAGCGGCAGACAGAGAGCATGAACTCGCTTGCGGATGAGATTAAACTATAGCAAATAAGTGGCAACACAGTACATCACCCAGTTGTCACGCAGTGTGCGAGAGAAAGAGCTCGCCATGAAGGGACTAGACGGGAATATGGCCAAACACTCAGCTACATATAGGGCAGAATTCTGCCCTTGGCGGGTGGGGGCGTTCGGGAAGCTGATTGCCACCCACGATGGACAGCGCACTGCGATTTCACGCTGGTGGGCCAATTAAGGCCCGCCCAGCATGATGCATGAGAGGCAGCGCTGAGCACTGCCTGTGCGGGCAGGGGGACAAGAGCGAGCAGGCCTAGCGCGAACTTCGCACATGCGCTGAATAATTTGAAGAAGATATCGAAAAAATTATTAAAAATCAGAAATATTTAATAAAACACGTCCCCTCATGTAATTCTGTCACATGAGCAAGGACATGTTTTTAAGTAAAAATTAAAGGTTTTATTTCATTCGTATTTGCTTTTGAAAACAACGGGCAGAATTTTGCCCTTTGGTGGGCAGGCGGGCCCCAGCGGTTCGGTGGGTGGGCGGACAGCCAACCCCCGCCACCGAAACGGGGCCCGCCGCCATTTTGAGTGGGTGGGTCAATTAAGGCCCGCCCAGTGGGCCATCCAATGGGAAGCGCTATGCGCTTCCTATGAGGGGGGTGAGGGAATCCCCAACTATCAAAGAGTGCACTGAGCCCTGAGGCAAAGTCCTGTCTCAGGGAGATTCGTGACAGGTAAGAAAAGTCTAAAAATAGATAAATATTGAAATTATTAACATATCTCCCTCACGTGACAATGTCACACGAGATGGGACATGTTAATAATAAACACATAAAATTTATTAAATGTTTAAAAAATGGACATGAAACTTCATCCTGCCAGTGGATGAAGTTTCATGAATAAACAATGGCTGTTAATTGGCCATTGACAGGTCGGCGGGCGGACAGTTGATTTCGCTGTCTGCCCGCCTTCCTAAAAATTTAAAGGGACTGGGATGACGTCGGGGATTCCTCCCGACCTCATCCCACGTCATTTTCCCCTCGGCGACCAGGCCCCGTCCCCAAATCACTGAGGGGAAAATCCTGGCCCACATCCCGCTTGTGGATGAGATTTCCAAAAAATGCAAAGGCCGCTTGGTGTTTTCACCTGTCCGTCAACTGTTAGGTTGAACAGACAGTGAAAAATTAAGGACAATTGATAACTTCATGTCCTTAATAGGCCTTTTAATTGTCGGCGGGCGCGCTGCCCACTCCGGCATGCGCCTGCCGGCCTAACTATCGCACGACTGCATTGATGCGTCTTGCTCGGCCGACGTCACCGCATGTCATTTCACGCTCGGTTGGGTCGGGAGCGCACCCACCCGCTGAGCTAAAAATTCTGGCCATAATTTCCAACCTCGCCATCTGCCATATTTTTACCAACAACATAATTGACCAGTTGCTCTATTGGCATCAGGACTTGCATCGGCCACTGACCCTTTTCTTGTTTTGGTTATTTGCATCTGCTGTGTGCCAAGTCGCCCTGCATGTGGAGTGGAAGCATAATGATGTGTGGCTTTTTGAAGGCATGTGATGTCTGAGCCTGGCACAGTGTCCTTGGTGAGAGACTGAAGCAACGAGCATGAGGAAAATGAGGCAGCAGTTCATAGAGCAGCATCAGTTGACTAGTACAGGGCTAATTAGAAACTCAGCTCAGGTTATTAAATAACTTGTAGCATTGTTTCCACATCCTGTGAACAATGTTTCTAGAACTGGTAGCCTTAGTCCCCTCTCACCACTGCTGCTGACCCAGTTTGGGGCTAACGTGCGAATTACCCCCATGTTGTCTCTTGCTCTGATCATTCAACATTGGTTGTGTCCAGCATTAAGGAGCTTGACTCTTACCCTTGGCTTCTCAATTAAAGAGAAACTACTGGGAAAAAAAATGAACACGTTTCTGACTTAGTTCTGACTTTTCTTCAACAATATGTTTGCAGGCATGAAAGATATTGAGGTATATTCTATTGGAGAAAAGGACACTGCCACTGTTTAATATTCAGGTGTTATTTAATCTGGGGCTTTTGTTGTTTTATCTTGCAATTCATGGATGTGATTTCTGTTGAAAAATTACAATGCAAGATGTCTGTCAAATGTCAATTTATGCAGCAAATTGAGTTTTTGACAGAAAATTAATTTGGTACATAATTAAAAGCTTTCAAGTATTTAAATTAAATGATTTGTATTGTCTTTTCTGTGACATATAGGGTGCAGTCATCCAAACTCGCTGGTGTCGAGCCTGTTCGGTGGCGCGAGCGGACAATATGGCGAGAAGGCCAAAAATCAGTTTCATAACGTCGTGAAACCAGTTTGCAATCATCTGCTCAGTCCATCGATAGCGGGCCGCGCTTTTTACCTTCAGACATTGGGAACCCCATTGTAATACATCTGCATATCACTATAAGGCCAGCCTGCCGGAAATCATCACCCCCCCACCCCACCCCCCCTCCCCCCATGCTGGATCGTCCGCATCACACCGATGTGTTTCACGACTGCACGTAAGTGACATGCACCTGGCGGGCTGCACTTTGCTCAGGACTTTTTGTGACAGTTTGTTTTCCCATCTTACTTCAGGCAGCACTTGCAGTCATTAGCACCAGGCTTTGCAGACAGCACCACAGCACTTAGACAATTCCGCTGTGGGTGTCATAGGTCAGAAGTCGTCAGGAAGGCTTGCTGTATCAGCAGAGGCATATAACATGATGTTAACAAAGGCATAATACTTACAGTAAGGCGTGGTTTGTGCCATTTTGGGTTCCTCAATGAATTTACAACTTTTTGCCAGCTTTGTATTCAGAGTGTTGTATATCAACATTTCTCTTTATCATGGCCTGTGAAAGGGTTGTAAAGACCTGTACAAAAACAGAAATACCTGGAAAAACTCAGCAAGTCTGGCAGCATCGTGATGCAGATTAAAATAATTTGCATGCTTAAGAGACAGAAACAGCAAGTGTGTACAAGACAATTATTTGAGAAAAGTAAATACAGTGTGAGGTGTGAAAGAAGTGAGAGAAAGGTGACACTTATTTGCATGCTGAAAGCAGAATGTTGTGTGCGTTAGTTTCGAAGGCATTAACAGGTGTTGAGTGTGTGAATTTAAGTAGCAGGAGGTGCAGTGAAGTCTTTGAAAGGAGGGGATTGGGGAAGTGAAAGTTTAATAACACTTGGGGAAATATATGCCATTGCTGGGCTGCCTTTGGAGTAAAAGAGATATCAAAACGGAATAACAAAATTACAGCTGAGCCTGTTTCTGAAAACTCCTGAGAGTTTCATATGTATATTTCCATGTAATTTCCACCCCAACCACCCACCCCTCCCCGTCTCCTTACTTAAGGGCTGCTGAAGCTGTAGTGCCTATTCCATTAACCTAATTTAAAGCAGACAGTGCAGCAGCTTTTATCACCTCTTGCCTGTACGGTTCAGTAGCACTGCACTAAACCATGAGGTAAGCTGAGCATTTCAAACCATGGTCATTGCACTAACAACATTATCAGCCAGCATCCTGAGGCAGCAACATACCGTGATTCCAAAACAGGAAAAAAATAATAAGGCAGCAAACAACAGAACGGGAAAAAAAAAATCTTCGGCAAAAGCAGATAAAGTCAAAGGCAAATTTGAGATAAGTATATACCAGAAACATGAGAAATAAAATCAAAGAGCAAGAAAGATGAAAAGAAAATAAGTTATAAAAGGCATGCATTTAATGATATACAACATAACCTTTCTTATAATTTCTTTTGCTATTATTCGGTATATTTTGCTGTGTACATATGCTTTAAATAAAATACTTCAGTCATTTAATTGTTTCCATACAGTTCATGGATGACTGATGAGTTTTCAATGATCTACCTCTACAGGAAAATACAAACTACTGATAAATAAAAAGAAAATCCTGTAAGATTCATGGCAAGCCTCATGATGATCTGGGATAATAACCTTTCTAAATGAAAATATTTGTGAGCTTTAGAAATTATTGAAGACAGCCTCATGTACCTCAAGCAATGTAAGTTAAGAATGGGATATATTGTTGAACTTTGGGATGTCTGTTAAAATAATCTGGCAATAGAGTTGATTTTAGTCATTGTTTAGAAAAAATATGGGGTATTATATTTTGCATTAAAAATAACTGCTTCTGTCTTTAAATTAAAGTAATATGATCTTATCTATTAAAGCTCTTCCTATATTACTTTTTAAATTCAATTTGCTTTAAAGAGAGAGTTTCTACATTCAGCCTCAATATGTTTAACCCTGACTTCAGATTGATTTAGAAACTCCCTGTGGCTACATTGGAAGGCTTGTCTCAAATTTGATTTGCGCATCTGGATCCAGCATTATGATGTACAAATGCTATCTATACTAATTTTGACTTTATTTCATTTTCAGCTTTTAATTTCAAAGAGGTTCCCTTTCTGACTTTCTGACTAAATGACATTTTTATGAATGTCGTAGAAGTGTGGGTTAATTTTAGTACAAGGCATTCATTGTGTCTCTTCGCATGTTGCACATAGATGGAGAGTTTAGGGCTGGCAGTGTATGGGTCACTGATTTATGTGTTCACGGGAAGTACTGAAGAACCCACTGCCTTGATTACTCACACGGGAATATAGTCATACTTTTAAAAATAATTTGTATCCAAACATACAATTAATTTCAAATATTTCATTTTCATTACAGATCGAGCAGGAAAACACAGTGAAGAAATACGTACCAAGCTTTCACTGAAGGGATGATGTTTTGCATATTTCTGACATGGAGTATTGCCTGGCAAAAGTGCACATTGAGAAATCACAAGTGCACTCCCTAAACTATTCTATCCTTTTAACTTGGGCTGAGCATTTGTAAACTTACTGTTATAGATAAGGAAGGGATTGATGATATCATGAGTTATGATGTCTTGGTCAATTATGGAATACATTGGGCTTGTAAACTAGGGAGCAGCATCCACTGTTCCCAACTGTACATAATCTTGTTGACTGATAAGAGGCTTTTATTTCTTTGTGGAAAGGGATAGTTTTTTTCTATTTTTTTTAAGTTCATTCAGCTACAATTATCTTTTTGATTTACCATAATATCCTATATTTTGATTTCATCCAGATAAAATTAACCTGACATTTGCCTTAATATAGGACATTAGAATACAGATGATTATGGTAAATCAAAAGATAATTTTAGCTGAAAGAGTTTTACAAATAGAAAAAAAGTAATTACTCTTTTCTCTTAGCAAAGTAATTTTTAAATTTTGCATTCGCGGCAAGTAACCTCGCCCACTATGAACACACAGCAAAAAACTCTTGCACAGAAATGTATGGTATTTGTTCTCAGCAGGTGAGTCCCTCTGCCAAGATTGTGAACTCAGAAAATGACCTTTTGACTTCATTCCTTTCCTTCAGTTTTTATGTCCCACCCTTTAATCCATAATTTATGGTGAAATGCCATTCAGTGAATGATGGCAGCTTGAGATACTTGCCCAAGTGGCCTTTATTCATTTGTGACTCTGGTCAGTAAGTGCTTGACTATTATTCAATAATAATTTTAAAAAATAAATCTGTGCCATCAATTATAGTGATAGACTAGTATATCTCCCTAGGTGATTTTCATAGGTAGCTCAATATCTTCAAGGTCAATTCTAACGCTATATATCCAATAAAAACCGGGCACGTAGGCAGTCGAAATTTATTGGGTGACAATGTCCAATTTTTATTTGCTCTTCTAAGCAGCTGGTAAAGGCACCCAGCGATGTTGGTGGACTCCTTCTTTAAATATTCAGGGTAGTTTAATAATATCATCAAACCCATACTGTGTTTTAAATTCTGACCTGAGCAGGTAAATTACTGTGGCTTTCCAACCAGGTAAAGTCAAGTGAGAAAAAGGATTGGAAGCAGAAGAGGACATTCAAGGGCAGGTTTTTACTTCCCTTTGTGGGGCTGGGATTCTGGTTTCACAAAATATTAATTTTGTGAGGCTACGCCCTGTGTCCCAAGGATACCGGAAATACGCCCGACGTCATATTGACCTAAGACCAAATTCCAGTGTCACAGACAGTCATCTTAAACAGGTTTGAGGCATGTGTTAATGAGTAGCCTTGTGACTGTTTAAGGATGTCTTTCAGAGCTTGAACAGAACTGACTGGGGGAGGCACCCGGCCTACTTAGATTTGTGCAGCATTTGCAGAGGCCTAGCTAGTGGTCGGCAACAAACAGGATTTTTTCCAAAATTTATTTTCATGTAGAGGCAGGAGGAGCAGAGTTGCTCCTATTATTTTAAAACAGTGTTGCCTTAAAATTGATCTATATCCATTTTCAGGTCTGAAATAGACAGTAGACCCAAAGCAGGAGATTCAAGGTGGGAGAAGGTGAATAGGAAGGGGGACCAGCACAGTGCAGTGGCAGCCCTCTGGAATGTGGTGAAGTCAGGGATTTTAGTGCATTGACCAACGTGTGAGGTTGGTGGTGCAGTGGGTAGGAGAAGATATTTGAAAATGTATTCACTGACTTTGACCACTCTTGTAAGCCAGGTCTTCAGGGTCAGTCTACTAGCTCCCATTTCCATTCTAAGTGTGTGTCTGGATGGCCTCCTGGCTCCCTATGGAAAGATGGGCTCTCTCTTCCTTTCCGTCTCCATCACTAAGGTCTCCAGTGCTGCATCAGGAAAACCTGGAAGCCCTCTGGCCTGCTGCTTCAATGCTCCTCTTTCTCCCTCGTAGAAACAGTGCCACAACTTCAGCAGCTGTTGCAGCCAGAATACGCTTCCCCTTTAAGAGGTGTATACTGATTTTAAAAAAAGGGCAGGCTAATTTTAATCGACGTGGGCCTCCCACAAAACTTGGGTCCCCTGCTGAGCATGCAGCACCAAGCTTAGCACTGAGCTGCATGCCATAATCATGGAGATGAGCGGGGGCAGCGTGAAGTTCACATGCTGCCTGTGTCGCTTTATCAAGCACAGGGTCATCATGCCTCGCATTCCCAGCACCCATGAACAGGCCTTATCCAACCTTTAGCCCATTATTTTTGAAGTAATGGAAGACCCCTAGGCCCCCAGGTGTAACTGACCTTGACAGTATGAAGGAAAGGTTAATGCACATTATTTAAAATAAAACTGTAAGATCTCAGGCACAACAAAATTAGTCATTGAAATCAGAACTAAAGACTCTTTTGAAATCTTTTTAAGGCCAAGAGGTTTTGAGGTTGGCAGAATCAAGCCTAACACAAAAGGCACCCTATTTATGCTCGACACTCCACTACACTCGACAAACTCCAGTTAGAGGATATTAACTTCATACTACTGTCACTGTCAGCTTAGTGTAGGACATTGACGGAATATCTGAACCTGACAGTGAGGGAGCAGAGTTAACGTTCATAAAGGTACAATCAGAAATCCGTTTTCTCACAAGTGGGGCTCAGTAACTTTTCCAAATTCACACCCTTAATTATGCGTTTTTCTTTTAACACCTACATACCACAACTCAATTGCAGCTTCTCAATTCTTTTTAGTCAAAAATATTCAAAACCTTTGTTGACGTGGACCAAAACAAATGTACATTGCGGTTAATTATAATTCTTTGCCACCAGTTAACTTGTTAAAAGTGGCCCTGATGGCAAGGCTCTCTTTATAAACAACCTGTAATGACTTTGGGCTGGCAAATATAATGAGTTTTTGTTAGCTCGAAGCGCAGATGATAAAACTTTATTTTAAAAATGCTTTGGCTACAAACAACCATCATTAGGGTATTTTGTGCTTGGAAAGGAAATGTTGTAATAAAGCTTATAAGCTTGGAAAGCTGAATATAATTATGCATGTATACACACCGTGGTATCTCGTTTAACACCCTACATTCCCAGCCTCAATTACATGTCCTGCTTTTCAGTCCCTGACCAACAAGGAAAGACATATAACATTAGTTATGGCTTGACCATGGTCCAACAACATCTGGACTATTTGCTGCATGTCCCTGAACATACCTAAAACAGTACAAGGGGACAGATAAATATTCAAATTCGTGTCCATACGTCTCCCTTAAACTTCCTGCTGTTTATTTTTGTAGGTGTATGTTATCCCAAATAAAGCACTTAAGTCTTCAGAAGCCAGATGTAACTCTGAATCTTGTGCATTTAAAACAAACCATATGCCATCAATAAATTCAAGGTGGTTGAGGGGGTGGGGGTAGCGCACGCCGGGGTAGAGTTTAATAACACAGCAAATTAATTGTGATGGTTATATTAGTAAATGTTACTAGATCCATTTTCTATGCTTCATGGGATGTGAGTGTCACTGACCATTCCTAATAGTCCTTGAGAAGGCGTCGGTGAGCTGCCTCCTTGAACTGCTGCTGTCCATGTGATGTAGGTATACCCATAATGTTGTTAGGAAATGAGTCCCAGGATTTTGACTCATAAAGAAATGGTGATATATTTCCAAGTCAGGAAGGTGTGTGGCTTGTAGGGGAACTTGCAGGTGTTGGTGTTCTCATATGTCTCCTACCTTTGTCCTTCTAGGTCGTAGAGGTTGTGGGATTGGAATGTGCTGTCAAAGGAGCCATGGCAAGTAGTTGCTGTGCATCTTGTAGATGGTACACACTGCTATCACTGTGCACTGATGCTGGAGTGAGTGAATATTTAAGATGCTGGATGGGATGCCAATCAAGTGGGTAGTTTTGCCCTGGATGGTGTTGAACTACATGAGTGTTGTTGGAGTCATGCTCATTCAGGCAAGTGGAGAGCATTCCATCACACTCCTGACTTACTGTGCCTTGAAGATGATGGACAGGCTTTGAATAGTCAGGAAGTGAATAACTCACCATAGAATTCCTAGGCCCGGACCCGCTCTTGTTGTCGCAGTATTTATATGGCTGGTCCAGTTAGATTTCTGATCAATGGCTGACACAGGTATAATGGACCAAATGATCTTCTTTTGTGATGTAAGCTTTCTGTTTCTAATTTTGTTTTTAACATTTTCTATGTTTCATTTGGCTTGGCCCATGTGTTGGCATCATGTAATCTCAAATAAATATCAGTCAGAATAGAACGTCATACTCTTCTGTATTTCAAATTACATTGGAGGTGTAATACTAAGGGGAGGAATGTAAGATTCCCTGTTGCTCATATCCCTCTCTATATGTTATAACCTCTACTGGATAATGGAGATTCTGTTGCTATATCCTGTTAATCATTCAACGTTTTTCAAAATAGTTTTTAACTGGCACAAAATGCTGAAATGGCCGTGTCAGGTGTACTTAGATTTGTAATTTTGATGACCTGCTGTGTTGTTGTTCACTGCCACCATGAGAAAAACAATGTCTCAGTTGGAATTTAACAAAGAAATGTTCAGAGAGAACTCTGTCACGTTGTTCCAGGCTTCATAATCTCTAAATAGATTTATGCTGATTGCTTCGTAGAAGAATTTCTCTTCACACAGAGGAAAATATACCCCAGGGTTATTGTTAAAAACTTGTAGCTCTGTTCCACAACTGCAGAAAAAGAATAACACAAGGGCATAAGAAATAGGAGCATTCAGTTCCTCAGGCCTGCCCCGCCATTCAATAAGGTCATGGCTGACCTGCCCCGGTCCTCAACTCCTCTTTCATGCCAGCTCCTCATAGCCCTCCACCCCCTGATATTTCAAAATTCTATCTACCTCCTCTTTCGGTGATCTAGCCTCCACAACTCTCTGGGGTAGAGAATTCCCGATATTCACCAGCCGCTGAGAGAAGAAATTCCTTCGCATCTCAGTTTTAAATGAGTGTCCCCTTATCCCGTAACCACGCCCCCTCGTTCGAGATTCCCCCACTAGTGAGGGAACCTTGAGCTAGTGCAGAGGTCATTAAAATTATACTTGTAGGATTTTACATCCTGCTTTCATGGTTTTGAGCATTTAGGCAATCAAACAATGTTTTTTTTTTAAAAATTGTTTTTCTTTCACTGGACTATTTCTGTTAAACTTTAGTCAAAGCTTACTTTCAAAGTTGAGAAATGTTTTTTCTTCCCTTAATGAAAGGTTGCATTTTAAAATAAAATAATGGCTATTTTATAGAACATGTGTTTGTACTGAGCCATTAAACATCAGTTCAAAATCAAGATGTTTTATCCTTACTTTTGTATTCCATGCCCCTACTTATAAAGCTCAGGACTGTGTATGCTTTTTTAACTGTGTTTTTAACCTGCCCTGCAATCTTCAATGATTTGTGTACATATACAACCAGGTCCCTCCGCTCCTGCACCCCTTTGGAATTGTACCTTTTATTTTATTAATTGTACCTTTTATTCTTCCTGCCAAAATGAGTCACATCATACTTCTCTGCATTAAATTTCATCTTCCACTTGGAACCCATTCCATAAGCCTGCTTATGTCCTTTTGGAGTTGAACACGATCCTCCTCACAGTTCGCAATGCTTCCAAGATTTCTGTCATCCACACATTTTTAAATTGTGCCCTGCCCTGCACATCAAACTCTACATCATTAATATATTATCAGGAAGAGCAGAGATCCTAACACTGAGCCCCTGAAGTGTCAGAGATTAGACTGGAACCTGGGATTTACCATATCGCAGACTTATGTGAGGAATTCCAGAGAACCTTGTGAGACGTGGAACATCTTCCCCTTTCTTGCAAAGTTCTGCTATGTGGGATGGGTGAGGACTACCAACTCTAGAACTTCCCATGCCCCTGATCTTGTGGGGCCTGGTACATCAAAGATGGGAATGTAGATGGTGAAAAAAACGCTGCACCAATCAGCCAAATAGTACAGGCGGACCCCATCCATAACAGTATGCATCCTCGGCAGCTGGGTGGACACCCGAGATCTGTCTCGGTGACCAATTCAGCTTTGGCAGGGTCATTTAGCAGAGGTCTTGGGCAGGGATGTCGTGGCGCTTATGCTAAGATCAACCCTCCTAGAGGATTCTCACCCCTTATGATCTTAATAACAATTAAGTATGACGGTGCTACTGTAGAGTGTGGATTTGTTGCATCAAATGACAAAACAACTTGAAACGTTTCCCAGTTAACTGCTTTGTGCATTCATCTTGTGGATTATTTTGCCTACAAAATTGTAAAATGAAATTTACCGACCACATAATTAATGATTGAATGGATAATTTAACTCCCAAGGTTCTATGCTCTGATATGGTTTCCTGATAGTGGCCCACAAATAAAATGAATACTACACACCAACTCACTGGCCTGTTGAGCTGGAGAGACCACATTCAATTGATTTATCCACAGCTCCCTGAGAAATTCTGCGTTTGGCAAAATATTACACTGATGAAACCAGAAATTCTGACTGACAACCATAGCTGTCTCTTTTAGGCTTCTAACCTTAAAAAAGCAGTCAAATTAAATTACGCTCCTTTACATTCTCAGATATGCATTTATTTAATAATGAACAAATCGGGTTACTGTGAATGTGAAGCTGCCCCAAGAAATAAAGATGTTTGACAATGCATCAGGTGCGACCCATTCACGGCGTTTACAAATTACACCAGAGTCAGGATGGAAATCATCCATGACATCATTTTATATTTTTAAACTTAACTTTGTTGCAAACATTTTTTCTCAGATTTTTTTCTTTTAGACATCCATGTTCATGTGGGAAAGTGATTCACGAGAAGAGATACCACAAGGAATTTTCTAAATGACTTCAGATTAATTTTGCTCACTGAAGCCAGCACCAAGGGCGGAATCGCCCTTAGATTTTCAAAGTGCGGTGGTGGGCGGGGGGAAAGAAGTTGTTTTCCTGCCGGCCGCAATGGTGGTGGGCTTTTGCGCCACATTGTCCCATTCCCAGTGTGTCCCGCCTCACTGATAATGCACTCCTTGGAAAATGCACCGGATCGCTGGCGGGGCAGCCTCTGAATTGCCCGCCCTGCCATCGCCTCAGGTCTTCAGCAATCTGGGCACCGTATTTAAAGTGCGCCCCTGCACAGAGCGGGGGCACTCTCTCAGGGACAAGAAGCTGCTGGTAAGTCGTGGCTACCAAAGGGAGGGAACAGGCTGCCCCCGAATTTAGCCACGCCTCCCCTGGGCTTTCCTGATCCCGGTTGAAATGCACAAAGTTTGCGAAGATGGCGTCCGTGACCTCCTGGATGCATTTGTGAGTGGAGGCTTGTGTCATCCCGCACAGGTCACCTGTGGAGCCCTGGAAGGAGCCACTGGCATAAAAATTGAGCCCCATGGTCACTTTCATGGCCACTGGCAGTGGATGCCCTCCATGTCCCCGTGGCGCCAAATCCTGCAGCAGCTGACATTTGTGACTGACCGGTTCCCTAGACATGCGCAGTCTTCAGTAACACTGGTTCTCAGTCATCTGCAGGAATGACAGGCGCTGTCTATAGACCCTGAGTCTAGTGAGGTGTCTATGAGCGCCAGCTCACTGTGAGTCTTCAGCCGCATGCACAGCAGGCCTTGCCGCCCCTTCATCTTCAGGGATGTGCTCCTCCCTTTGCTAAACCAGGTGCCTCCACCACACTTCTTCTTCTCTGCTCTCTGTAAGCCATGAGGCAAACCGCTAAATCACCAGGCCCCATGATCCTGATGTTCTCCTCCTGCAGGAGCAAAGAGAGGGATGCATTGGCTAAGTCTGAAGGCCCCTTCACGCATGCAGGAGAGTGCTGGCCACCTCTTGGATGGCCAGTGTGTAGGGCACTCATTGGCTCTCCAAAACCCCACCCACAGCCGCCCCACTCCACTTGGTCGATTGGCGGCAGCTTTGCCCATTGGACTGCAGGCTGTGCTCTCAGCTCAGGTGCAGACATTCTCCTAACCTGCTCTGCCAGGCTGCACTGTTAGCTTGAACCATGAGAGATACTGGTCCAAACATTAATAAAGTCATTGCTAAGGGCTGTGAGCACCTCCACCAGTGGCTGCGCAATGGCCACCTTTCGCAAAGGGATTGTACAACTTGCCCAGTCGGCCAATTGCTCTTCTGCCCCCTAATACACACATTAATTGGCAGCCTGTGCCCAAGGGGTGAAAAGTTCTGGAGCATTTGGTGACACTTTCATGCTTGTGCGTTGTTTGAAGGGCAGAAAAGCTACAGGGGCCCAGCTCCAAGCCTGTCAATGGAGCTCCTGCTGAACGGTCTCAACTGCGGAAGAATGCTCACTTTTGACAAGGTTTTCCAAATATGTGGCTGCTTCCCTCATCCGCTCTCCCCCCACTGCCCCAGCACGTGCTTGTGTACATTCTTCAGTCTGTTGCTGCCTTGCTGCCCACACCATCCCCCCGGCCCTGGCCTAACCTGCACTGCAGCCCTTGCCCCCGGCACAAAACTTGCCCCCGGCACGAAACTTGCCCCCGGCACGAAACTTGCCTCCGACCCCGCGCATGCGTGGCGCCATTTCCTTGATGCCCTCTGGGCGATGCTCGCTAGTGCTGGGTAAGGTGGCCACACTCACCTCCGAGTTTCCCTCGAAGTTCAGGTCACCAGGTGCACGCCTTTTAAAGGCAGTCATGGAGCACACTGTTCCAAAGTCACACTGACGTAGGCGGTAAATGTGGGAGGATGATTCCGGCGAGAAGGGTTGTAATGAGATGCTAAAGTATTGAAGTTAGGTTCCCGACATGCAGCGGTGAGAAACACATTGCATTGCCATTGACAGGTGGAGTGGACGTTCTCAAACTGGTTTCACCACAGCGTCAAACTGATTTTTGGCCTTCCCGACATATTGCTACACCCCCCCCACCCCCCTCCTCTCCCCACCCACCATGGCTCCTGGCACCAACAAGGCGGGAAAATTCCTGCCTCAGTCAAAAGGCATCAGGGAAACTTTACACCTTAAAACATATAATTATAATTCTCATTTTTCTTTTAAATAATCAATGACAAATATTAAATGCCAAAACTTACAGAGCATAGTTCAGAGAGATGACTGGGTGAAAATAGCTCTTCGCTTTATTCGTGGGTATTCACATTTCAAATTGTTTTTCACGGTTAGGTTAGGTTCACTGCAATGTATCAAAAGGAAGCGACTGAGCAGCTGTGTTCAATTCCGTTCAGTTGTCGAAATACTGTCAATGTAGGATGGGTGTGCAAAATTATGGCCTGCGTTTTGTGGCCATCGGCACTGATCTCAGAAACATCGAAAATAGCAGCAGCAGTAAGTTATTTGGCCCTTTGAGCCTACTCTGCCATTCAATCATGGCCGATCCTCTATCCCAACGCCATACTCCTGCTCTCTCCCCATACCCATTGTTGCCTTTAGAGTCCAGAAATCTATCTATTTCCTTCTTAAATATGTTCAGCGACTTGGCCTCCACAACCTTCCGTGGTAGAGAATTCCATGGGTTCACCACCCTCTGAGTGAAGAAGTTTCTCCTCATCTCACTCCTAAATGGCCTACCCCATATCTTGAGCCTGTGACCCCTTGTTCTAGACCCCCCCAGCCAGAGGAAATATCATCCTTGCATCCAGTCTATCCAGCCCTGTCAGAATTTTATATGTTTCAATAAGATCCCCTCTCATTCTTCCAAACTCCCAATGAATACAAGCCTAGTCGACCCAATCTCTCCTCATAAGAAATCCTTCCATCCCAAGAATCAGTCTGGTGAACCTTCACTGGACTCCATCTATGGCAAGTATATCCTTTCTTAGGTAAGAAGACCAAAACTGCACACAATACTCCAGGGGGATGGTGTAGTGGTATGTTGCTGGACTAGTAATCCAAAGACCTAGGGTAATGTTCGAAACCAGCCATGGCAGATGGTAGAATTCGAATTCAATAAAAATCTGGAATTAAAACTCTGATGATGACCATGAAACCATTGTCGATTGTTGTAAAAACCCATCTGGTTCATTAATGCCCTTTTGGGAAGGAAATCTGTCGTCCTTACCTGGTCTGGCCTACATGTGACTCCAGACCCACAGTGATGTGGTTGACTCATAAAATACCCTCTGAGCAACTCAGTTGTACCAAACTGCTACAAAATCACAAAAAAGAAATGCAACCAGACAGACCACCCGGCATCGACCAAGGCACTGGAAACAGCAACGACATCGCCAATCTCAGCCCTGTCAACCCTGCAAAGCCCTCCTTACTAACAACTGGGGGCTAATACCAAAATTGGGAGAGCTGTCTCACAGACTAGTCAAGCAACAGCCTGACATAGTCATCCTCACGGAATCATGCCTTACAGATAATATCCCAGACACCACCATCACCATCCCTGGGTATATCCTGTCCCACTGGCAGGACAGGCCCTGGAGAGGTGATGGCACAGTGGTATACAGTCGGGAGGGAGTTGCCCTGGGAGTCCTCAACATCAACTCCGGACCCCGTGAAGTCTCATGGCATCAGGTCAAACACGGGCAAGGAAACCTCCTGCTGATTACCACATACCGCCCCTCCCACAGCTGATGAATCAGTGTCCCTCCATGTTGAGCACCACTTGGAGGAAGAACTGAGGCCATGTGGAAAGGGCGCAGAATGTACTCTGGATGGGGGACTTCAATGTCCATCACGAAGAGTGGCTCGGTAACACCACTACTGACCGAGTCCTAAATGACATAGCTGCTAGACTGGGTCTGCGGCAGGTGGTGAGGGAAAAACATACTTGACCTCATTCTCTTGCCGCAGATGTATCTGTCCATGACAGTATCAGCAGGAGTGACCACCGCAGAGTTATTGTGGAGAAGAAGTCTTGCCTTCACACTGAGGATACCCTCCATTGTGTTGTGTGGAACTACCACTGTGCTAAATGGGATAGATTTCGAACAGATCTAATAACTCAAGATGGGCATCCATGAGGTGCTGTGGGCCATCAGCAGCAGCAGAATTGTACTCAACCACAACCTGTAACCTCATAACCTGGCATATCCCTCACTCTGCCATTACGATCAAGCCTGGTTCAATGAAGAGTGCAGGAGGGCACGCCAGGAGCAGTACCAGGCATACCTAAAAAAATGAGGTGTGAAGCTATAACACAGGACTACTTCCATGCCAAACAGCATAAGCAGCAAGTGATAGACAGGGCTAAGCGATCCCACAACCGACGGATCAGATCTAAGCTTTGCAGTCCTGCCACATCCAGTCATGAATGATGGTGGACAATTAAACAACTCACTGGAGGAGGAGGCTTCACAAATATCCCCATCCTCAATGATGGGGAGCCCAGCACATCAGTGCTAAAGATAAGGCTGAAGCATTGCTACAATCTTCAGCCAGAAGTGCCGAGTGGATGATCCATCTTGGCCTCCTCTGGAGGTCTCCAGCATCACAGATGTCAGTCTTCAGCCAATTTGATTCACTCCGCATGATATCAAGAAATGGCTGAAGGCACTGGATAGTGCAAGGGCTATGGGCCCTGACAATATTCCAGCAATAGCACTGAAGACTTGTGCTTCAGGACTTGCTGCACCCCTAGCCAAGCTGTTCCAGTACAGCTACAACGTGGCCATCTACTCGGCAATGTGGAAAGTTGCCCAGGTATATCCTGTACACAAAAAGCAGGACAAATCCAACCCAGCCAATTACCGCCCCATCAGTCTACTCTCGATCATCAGTAAAGTAATGGAAGGGGTCATCAACAGTGCTATCAAACGGCTCTTGCTTAGTAATAATCTGCTCACTGACACCCAGTTTGGGTTCTGCCAGGACAGCTCCTGACTTCATTACAGCCTTAGTTCAAACATGGACAAAAGAGCTGAACTCTCGAGGTGAGGTGAGAGTGACTGCACTTGACATCAAGGCAGCGTTTGACTGAGTGTGGCATCAAGGAGCCCTAGCAAAACTGGAGTTAATGGGAATCAGGGGGAAAACTCTCCACTGGTTGGATCATACCTAGCACAAAGGAATATGGTTGTGGCTGTTGGAGGTCATCATCTCAGCTCCAGGACATCACTGCAGGAGTTCCTCAGGGTAGTGTCCTTGGCTGAACCATCTTCAGCTGCTTCATCAATTACCTTCCTTCCATTATAAGGTCAGAAGTGGGGATGTTCGCTGATGATTGCACAATGTTCAGCACCATTCACGACTCCTCAGATACTGAAGCAGTCCATGTCCGAATGCAGTAAGACCTGAATAATATCCAGGCTTGGGCTAACAAGTGACAAGTAACGTTCACGCCAGACAAGTGTCAGAGAATGCCCATCTCCAACAAAAGAGATTCCAACCATCGCTCCTTGTGGTGCAATGACATTACCATCACTGATTCCTCACTATCAATATTCTGAGGGTTACCATTGACCAGAAACTAAACTGGACTAGCCATATAAATACTGTGGCTACAAGAGTAGGTCAGAGGCTAGGAATCATGTGACGAGTAACTCACCTCCTGACTCCCCAAAGCCTGTCCACCATCTACAAGGCACAAGTCAGGAGTGTGATGGAATACTCTCCACTTCCCTGGATGAGTGCAGCTCCCACAACATTCAAGAAGCTTGACACTGTCCATGACAAAGCAGCCCGCTTGATTGGCACCCCATCCACAAACATTCACTTCCTCCACCATTGACGTACAGTAGCAGCAGTGTGCACCATGTGCTAGATGCACTGCAGGAATTCACCAAGGCTCCTGAGACAGCACCTTCCAAACCCACGATCCCTACCATCTAGAAGGACAAGGGCCGCAGATAGATGGGAACACCACCACCTGGAAGTTCCCCTCCAAGTCACTCACCTTCCTGACTTGGAAATATATTGCTGTTTCTTCACTGTTGCTGGGTCAAAATCCTGGAACTCCCTCCCTAACAGCACGGTGGGTGTACATACACAATGGGAGCCATGGGTAAGACATCTTTCAAAATATTCCTGCATCCAGACTATGGTTCACAACTCCTCTGAGGGGCCATGAGCCACAAGTCCTTGAGAAGCTGGCCTGACTCCATGAAAATTGTGGGCGCTAGGAGTTGTCAACCCTCACGATGGAGCTGGTCAGATTGAGAATGCTGGGTGTGGGCTCACTGCCTACACCTGTCTCCCATGCTAGTGAAAATTGAGGCAGCCGGAATGAGGGCGCAGGAATCCTGGAATAAGGTCTGTATGTTATTTTAAAGGTCAGCGGAGCCTCCAAACTCAGTGAAAATGAAGCCCATCAAAAACAATCTTGAAAAGAAAACGTTTTTCTAATATTCAAAACCTGTGGCTGTTTTCCCCTAATAGAGAAATCAGAGCTTTCACACATATAAAATTAGGTTTCAGGACCATTGTCCATTGTAATTACGGCCTGAATTTTACACACATCGTGTACACACATCCTACAAGCCTGGAAGCAGATGCGTTATCCACTCCCAACCACGATCGCAGCCCGGACGCAATTTCACGTTGGGTGGCCAATTAAGGGCCGACCAGCATTAAATGCGCCCAGACATTGGCTCAGCGCTGCAGGCAGGGGCGGGTGCCAGCTGCAATGGTGACCAGGAGAGGAAATTTTAAAGAGCACAGGCAGCTCCCTGAAGGCTTCCAGGGATTGGGGAGGACCCTCAGGAAGCTGTCAACGAGAGAGTGCAAGATCGTATGCTTGGTAGGGGTGATGGCCTCAGCCCCCGCTGGGCAGGCCAGGTGGGAGGGCAATGCCAGTGGGCACTCTGCCTCCCAGTTCCCTGACAAGTACCTGCACGCTCTAGTGGAGGCAGTGAGTGCCCGGCGTGACATACCCATGCCACAGGATGGCAAGAGGAGGCCATCCCACCAGACGAAGAAGTGGCTGCCCAGGTGAGAGGACATGATGTTGTGTGCCACACTTGGATCCAGAGCTGGATTCAATGATCTTCACCGGGGTATTCGCTAGTACAGTGGGGGAGGGTTTAAACTCGAGTGGGAAGGGGCTGGGAACCTGAGTGGGAAGACGTAAGAGAGGGAAACAAAGATAGGAATGAAAGACAGAAAAGAAGAAAGCAAAAGTGGAAGGCAGGGGAAACAAAGGCTAGCAGCAAATAGGGCCATAGTACAAAGCAAATGTATGTAAAACAATGCAATGGTCTTCTGTGCTCTGCAAGGATGACTATTAACTTGGTGTGGAATTGTGTATAGATGTCTTTGAGGGTGGATGTTCTTTGTAGCACTTGGGTGTGAAATGCAGAGTGCCAAATGGCACATATTCCTGTATATACCAAGGCTGGGAGGTGTGCCCACTTGCCTTGGGTGTATAGAAGGGTGAGGTGTGATAATCTGACGGGCACTTCAACCTGTGTCGCCTTGGGATCCGGGCAGGGGGGTGCACGAGGTTGGGATGGTGTAGCAGGTAGAGGGTGCACTAATGAATGCACTTTTGCCCATACAGGAGAAGAGAAGCCATAATACACTGGAGTGCACACGAACAGGTGGTGGGGTCCCCAACATACTGATACTTCCCAAGTTCAAGATGGATGCCCTGGACATGGAATGTGAGTGTGGAGCAATGCCCACAGGTCGTGGAGAGGTAGGAATCTCAGATGAAGTTAAGGGTCCAATGGAGAGGGGTGAGACTGGGGAGATGTGCAAGAACTGTTGGATAGCGGCATTTCCAATGAGATGTTCTAATCAACAGTCCCCATCACTCGTCCAATCACAGTGCCTCAGTGAGGCAGTTGCCCATTCTGATAAGCAACCATTGTTCATGCACAGTCACTCTGTTACAATCTATTCAACTGACATATTCTGTTCCTCGTTCAGAAGTGCCAACTCTCATGATGTCCGATAGACCCTGTGGACTCGCCATTGACACCAAAGCAGGAGCCGGGGATGGATGCGCCCGTGTCACATCATCTTTCCAAACCAAGCACCAGCGCAGATACAGGCACATTGGTGGGCAATAGCATGTCGGGGCAACTGTTAGTGCAGAATGGTGAGGGCACATCACTCTTGCTTGAGGAGCTGACGGAGGCAGACAGTGCCCAGGGTGCCGCAGTCGGAGGACTGCTGCAGACCAGGACCATGATGAGTCCGAGGCAGACGATGAGCCTCTGGAGTCATCCGTCAGGTGGTAGATGCTGAATGTCTAGCGGGATGTGCAACAGGATCTGGCAGAGATCCTTGAGGGTCTGCGTGCCATTGCCTCTGCCATGGAGAAGTTCATGTGGAGTGTGAGCACTGCATTGACCCAGAGTTCCGAGCACACAGCCTCCTCCATTTACAGCACTGCGACTCTCATGGAGAGGCAGCTCCAGGTTCCTGGGGCTGAACCCGGACCTGCAAGCCCACACACTGGCTGTAACCTCAGCAGGTGGGTGAGGCATATAGTCACTCTGCGAGGTGCCTGTCCATCAATGGTGAGAAGGGAGGTTCAAACCAACCTCATGCTGGCGGACGAGCTGCATGTCACATCTACGGGTTTCTCTCAGGGTGCTGCAGACGACGGCAGCAGCTCCTCCAGTGCCCACGGCATCTGATGAGGCCACGATGACGGAGAAGTGCCCAACCATGGCGCCGGGCGTTATCCCCCCAGGCAGTGTTTGCACAGGCCCTGCCGGCCAGAGGGCGTCTGCCAACGTCATCAGGGCCAACAGGACATCAGAGTCAGCAAGCTGCCTCTAATGCCACTGCCTGCGTCAGGGGAGGGGGTGGGGCAGAGGCAGGGTGGGGGCACCAAGACACAGCACTCACAAGCAGACACTATAAACACAAGAGGGGTTGTCACGGGCGATATTACTTCAGTTGAAGTGTGTACTTTGTTCAAATTGTGTAAACATGACCACCATTTAAAAATGTTATTCTGTCTCATTTTCTGAATGCGCTTTTTGTTTCTTAAAGGTGTTGGGCATGGAAGTAGTTTGTGACAGACGGGAAGGGCTGTAAACTTCATTTCAGAGGTAGTTAGTTGACATAGGGGTCATACATGCAAACATATGTAATAGGAGCAGAAGTAGGCCAGTCAGCCCCTCTGTTTGTGTTTTGAATTCCACATTTCCATCTACTCCTGATAACCTTTGATTCCCTTGCCTAACAAGAATCTAGCTACCCCTACCTTAAAAATATTCAATGACCCCGCCTCCACCACCTTCTGAGGCAGGGAATTCCAAAGTCGCACAACCCTTAGAGAGAAAAAATTTCTCCTCATCTCTGCCCTAAAATGGTGACCCCTAATTTTAAAACAGCTCTAGTTTTCGACTCACCTACAAAAGGAAACATCCTTTCCACGTCCATCTTGTCAATACCGTTCAGGATCTTATTTACTTCAATCAAGTCACCCCTCACTCTGCAAAACTCCAGTAGAAACAGGCCCAGTTTGTCTAACCTTTCCTCATAAGACAACCGACTCACTCCAGGTATCAAGCTAGTAAACCTCCTCTGAACCACCTCCAACGCATTTACATCCTTTCTTCAATAAGGAGACCAAAACTGCACACGGTATTTGAGGTGCGGTCTCACCAATGCCCTGCATAACTGAAGCATAATATCCTTACTTTTATGTTCAATTCCTCTCATAATGAAGGGTCACAGGGTGGGTTCGTCAGAAACGTTTAGTAAGGAGGCATCACAATTGCCCTCACTTTCACGCCAAGCCTTGGATGCTGAGCTGAATACACGGAGAATCAAGCCCTCCCTGGTTTCCCTGCTTCCCACAAGGTCTGTCACTTCTGCAGCCATGACATAACCCTGGGCATCTTCTGCATCCTCAATCAGACCCATCAGTTGGGTCGTCGTTTACGGCCTGGGGAGCTGCCTCACTATCTTCAACCTCCAAAAAGTCCCCCCTTGATAGATCCAAATTGTGCTGAGCACAGCACACAATGACAATAAGGGAGACATGCTCTAGAGGATATTGAAGTGCTCCCCCTGAACGGTCCCGGCTGTGGAACCTCATCTTCAGCAGCCTCTCAGTTACCGCCCTTGTAGAGGCATGACTTCTATTGTACCTCTCCTCTGCTTCTGTCCTTGGGTATTAGAGTGGTGTCATGAGCCACATTTTCAGGGGATAGCCTTTGTCCCCCAGGAGCCAACCATCCACCCGAGCTGGAGCGATGAAGAGCCTTGGCAAATGGGAGTGCCACAGGATGTAGGCATCATGGGAGCTGGTGCAGACCTGCAATATCTGTGTCCTGTGGTCGCAGACAATCTGGACATTGATAAAGTGGAAGCTCTTCCTGTTGACGAAGGCACCTGGCTGGCACCTTTATGGCCAGATGAGTGCAATCTATGGCACCTTGGATGAGGGGGAAAGCCAGCAATTGCAGCGAAGCCTCTGGCTCGCTCAGCCTGGCTGGCATCGGTGGCCTAGAAATGAATGAAGTTATTGAACCATCTGAAGAGAGCGTCAGTTACCAGTTTGATGCACCTGCAGGCAGCAGATTGGGAAACACGGCATAGATCTCCCACTGAGCCCTGGGAAGAACCAGAGGTGAAAATGTTCAGGGCCACTGTCACCTTTAGAGCCACTGGCATTGGATGGCCACCGACAAAGCTTGAGGCGATCTCTGGGCCAATCATGTGGCAAATGAAGGTCACAGTCTTCTTAGAGAGGCGGAGTCTTCTGTGGATCCTTCCGCCTTGCAGTTCCTGATGGCCCTGTACCCCATGTGGCTGCATCTCTCTTTCCACGGGTCACTCTCTGGGATGCTGCCTGCAGACACCAGCCCTCCTCTCCCTTCTAGCCCTCTCCTCCTCAGAGGAGGTCCCTCCAGAGGAGTAGACAACCCCCATTTGCTGAAATACAGATGGCACAGGATAATGCCCTGAAGCGTGCACACGCCAGAAAGCCTTTAGGAAAAGCTTGTAAGCCAAAGAGTCCTCCAGAAAACACAGAAAATGCAATGAACTGTCGGGAAAGCACCTACAACCAACTCTCAGCTAAACTCCTCCCTATTGACAGCCACCAGTTCTGCTCCACTTTTATCCCACCCTGGATTGAGTGTCACTTAAAAAATGGGATCGCCATCTGGCCATGTGGCCCATGCATTGGCCGCTAAATCGCACAGGACACAAAGAATTTCAATCAATTGCCTTTTTAATGCGCTTAATTGCCCATTTAATTGTCAGCACGTCCGCTTCCAACTCCCGCACGTGCCCGGTGACCATAATATGGTATGACAGCGTGATGACGTTGGGGCACGCGCTCGGCTTTTTCTCGCCAGATTTCATGTGAGGTCGGGTCAGCCACGTGCCCGATCCTGCAATGCAAAGTTCCGGCCCATGGCTTTATAGGCCATTGAAAACCTAGTTACACGTCATCAACAATCCACAGCCTTCTTCGTGGGGCTGGGGAAGGGGTGGTGGGAGGGGAGGTCAGCGAGATTAAAGCACAAAAAGAGAATTTCATGTCAATTTCAGCGATTGCTAAAGGTCCCCATCTGCAGGTACTTCAACAGCACATTCTGCAGAGGAGCAGGGAATCACTGAAATAAACCACATTTCAAAAAGACAGGCAGAATGGGAAAGTGGGAGGAATACCCCTGATAATAAAGGATGCCATAAACACATCAGTGAGAAAGGATCTTGGCTCAGAAGATTAGTAGATTAGTAGGTTAGTAGAATCAGTATGGGTGGAGATTAGGAATAGCACGAGTCAAAAAACGCTGCTGGGAGTAGTTTATAGGCCTCCGAACACTAATTGTACCATTAGGCAGAACTTTAAGCAAGAAATAATTGGAACTTGTAACAAAGGCAAAGTAATAATTGTGAGGGAATTAAATTTTCAAATAGACTAGAAGGTGATATGGAAGATGACTTTGTGGGATGTTTTCATTATGGTGTCCTGGAACAATATGTTGTGGAACCAAATGGAGATAAAGCTATTTTAGATCCAATATTGTAAAATGAGTCAGGATTAATTAGTAATCTCGCAGTAGAAAATCTGCTTGAAATAGTGATCAGAATACAATTGAATTCCACATTAAGTTTGAAAGTGACATACTGTAATTGCAAACAAGAATCTTACAATTAAACAAAGCCAATCACATAGGGGAAAGCCGGCTAAGGTTGGTTGGGCTAAAAGACAATAAATAAACAGTGGGAAATATTTAAGGAACAATTCAAAATGTTCAACAAAAATACATTCCATTAAAAAAAGCAAAATCTCAGCAAGATAGATCCGTCTGTGGCTTACTAAGGTAATTAAGGATGCTATTAGATTAAAAGCAGAGGCTTATAACGTTGCAAAGAATAGTAGTGAGCCTCAGGATTGGGACTAATTTAGAAAACAGCAAAGGGCCACCAGTAAGTTGGAAAACTTGGGAAAAATTGAGTACGAGAGTAAACTAGCCAGGAATATAAAAACAGATTGTAAGTTTGTACAAATATATAAAGAAGAGTAGAGTAGCTAAAGTAAATATTTGTTCTTTAGAGGCTGAGAGAGGAAAAATTATCATGGGGAATGGGGAAATGGCAGAGAAATTGAACAAATATTTTTGTCTGTCTTCAGAATAGAAGTCACAAGTTACCAGAAATAGAGGGTAATAGATGAAGAGCTGGAGAGTAACATATCTAAGTTTTCTGACCATACAAAGCTAGGTGGGAATGCAAGCTGTGAGGAGAACACAAAGAGGCTGCAAAGACATATAGATAGGTTAAGTTAGTGGGATATAAGTTGGTAGATGGAGTCTGATTCTGAGGAGATGGGGGCATAGTGGTAATGTCACTGGACTAGTAATCCAGAGGCCCAAGCTAATGCCCTGGGGAAATGGGTTCACATCCCACCGTGGCACCTTGTGGAATTTAAATGCAGTTAATAAATCTGGAACATAAAGGTAGTTTCAGCAATGATGACTGTGTCAACTTCTAACTGTTGTAAAAACAAATCTGGCTCACTAATGCCCTTTAGAGAAGGAAATCTGCCATCTGTACCCAGTCTGGCCTACATGTGACTCCAGACCCACAACAATGTGGCTGACTCTTAACTACCCTCTGAAATGGCTGAGCAAGCCATTCAGTTCAAGGGAAGTTAGGGATGGGCAACAAATGCTAGCCTTGCCAGTGACACCAACATCCTGTGAAAGAATAAAGAAAAAAATTAATGTGGGGAAGTGTGAGGTGATTCACTTTGGTAGTAAGAATGGAAAAGCAGAATTTTTTTTAAAAGGCATGGAACTTGTAAATATTGATGTTCAGAGAGACTTGTGTGTAGTCACACAAGGTACGCAGAAAGTTGGCATGCAGGTACAACAACCAATTAAGAAGGAAAATGGCATGTTTGCCTTTATTGCAAAGGGATTGGAGTACAACAAGAAGCAAGTCTTGCTACAATTGAGGAATGCTTTAGTGAGACCACACCTGGAGTACAGTTTGTAGTTTTGGTCTCCATATTTAATGAAGGACATACTTGTGTTGGAGACTCTTTCAAGTTATCAACAGTCACAGATTGCAACTCTTTCGAGTACAATCACAGTTCTTGGTTTCCGGGAGTGGGACATGAACCCACAACCCTCTGATTCAAAGGCGAGGGTGCTATGAACTGAGCCACAGCTGACACCTCGTTATACTTGTGTTGGAGGCAGTACAGTGAAGGTTCACTGGCATGAGATGGTTGTCCTATGAGGAGAGGCTGAGTAAATCGGGCCTATATTTTCTAGAATTTAGAAGAATTGGATCTCATTGAAGCAAACATGATTCTGAAGGGGCTTGATAGGATAGACACTGAGAGGTTGTTCCCCCTGGCTGGGGAATCTTGAACATGAGAGCACAGTCTCAGGATAAGGGGTTGATCATTTAAGACTGAGATGAGAAGAATTTTTTTCACTTAAACGGTTGTGAGTCTTTGGAATTCTCTACCCTAGAAGGTCATGGATGCTCCATCATTGAATATATTTACAGTATGAGAGGGAGCTAACTAGAAATGCAAAAACTGATAGCAAGAGTTTCTACAGGTATTTAAAAAGGAAAAGAGTATGTAAAGCGAGTGTTGGTCCTCTAGAATCGGGAGTCAAAAGAAGATAATAAGGAAATGGCGGATGAAATGAACAAATATTTTCCTTCTGTCTTCGCTTCGAACACACAAAAAACATTCCAGCAATAGCTGCAAATCAGGGGTTGGAAGGGAGAGAGGAACTTGGTGAAATTACAATCACAAGGGAAGTGGTACTGAGCAAACTGATGGGGCAGAGTTTTGCCATCGGCGAGCAGGGGGCGGGGCCCGCTCCCGACGCGTAAAATGATGCAGGATGATGTCGGGCAGAACCCCCAACGTCATCCCGCCCCATTTAAATATTCAGGAAGGCGGGCAGACAGCGAAATCAGCTGTGTGCCTGCCGACCTGTCAATGGCCAACTGAGGCCCTTGACAGGATCATTTAAACAATTAAAGGACCTGCCTGTCCAACCTTAAGGCTGGCGGGTCTGCCAGGAGCCCCGGCGGGGAATAGAAAAAACATGAAACCTCATCCACCGGCGGGATGAGGTTTCATGTAGGGATTTAAAAAGTTTAATAAAGTTATAGTGTCAATTATGAACATGTCCCATCTCATGTGACATTGTTACATCAGGGGGACATGTTAGGGAATTTTTTTTCTATTTCTAATCTTTTTCAAAGTGGAAGTGATCTCCCTGAGGCTGCACTCAGCCTCAGGGAGATGTGCGCTCTTTCATGCGCATGCGCGAAAGTGCGCACTCTCGCTTTTGGGGGAATCCCCCCCGCCCGCACAGGGAGCGCATAGCGCTTCCCGTCTGGTGTCATGCTCGGCGGGCCTTAATTGGCCTGCCCACGTAAAATAGCGTGCGGCCCACTTCTTCGGCGGGGATCGGCTCCTCGCCCGCCGGAGATTGGGTCGGGCCCGCCCGCCCAACAGGCAGAAAATTCTACCCCTGGAGTCTCTGGATTCTAATGGAGTCAATCCTACGGTCTTAAAAAAGGTGGCTAATGATGTTGTAGGTTTGTTGGTGTTAATTTTCCAAAATGCCCTAGATTCTGGAAAGGTTCTGTCAGACTGAATAGCAGCAAATATAACCTTTCTATTCAAGAAGTTAGGGAGGCAAAAAACAGGAAACTATAGGCCAATTAGCTTGACATCTGTTGTGGGGAAGGTGTTAGAATTGGCCATTAAGGAGGTTGTAGCTATGCACTTAGCAAAACTCAAGGTAATTGGGAAGAGTCTGCATGGTTTTATGAAAGGAAAATTATGTTTTACCAATTTATTGGAATTCTTTGAAGAAGTAACATGTGCTGTGGATAAAGGGGAGCTGAAAGACATACTGTACTTGGATTTCTAGAAGGCATTTGATAAGGTGCCACATCAAAGGTTATTGAAATAAACAGAAGCTCACGGTGTAGAGGGTAACACATTATTATGGATAGAAGATTGGCTGGCTGGCAGAAAACAGGGAGTTTGCATAAATGGATCTTTTTCTGATTGGAAGGATGTGACAAGTGGAGTCCCACAGGGGTCTGTACTGGGGCCTCAACTTTTTACAATTTATATCAATGAGTTAAATGAGGGGAACAAAGCCATGGTTCGCAGATGACATAAAGATAGGTAGGAAAGTATGTTGTGAAGAAGACATAAGGAGGTTGCAGAAAGATAAAGATAGGTTGAGTGAGTGGGCAAAAATCTGGCAGATGGAGTATAATTTGGGAAAATGTGAAGTTGTTCACTTTGGCAGGAAGAATAAAAAAGCAGGGTATTACTTAAATGGAGAATGGCTGCAGAATTCTGAGGTGCAGAGGGATCTAGGTGCTCTAGTGCATGAGTCACAAAAAGTTAATATGCAGGTACAGCAAGTAATTAGCAAGGCTAATGGAATGTTATCCTTTATTACAAGAGAAATTGAACATAAAAGTAAGGATGTTATGCTTCAATTATACAGGGCATCTCGAATACTGTGTGCAGTTTTGGTCTCCTCATTTAAGGAAGGATGTAAATGTGTTGGAGATGGTTCAGAGGAGGTTTACTAGATTGATACTTGGAATGAGCGAGTTGTCTTATGAGGAAAGATTGGACAGGCTGGGCTTGTTTCTACTGGAGTTTAGAAGAGTGAGGGGTGATTTGATTGAAGTATATAAGATCCTGAATGGTATTGACAAGGTGGATGTAGAAAGGATGTTTCCTCTTGTAGGTGAGTTGAGAGCTATGGGGCACTGTTTTAAAATTAGGGGTCGCCCTTATAGGACAGAGATAAGGAGGATTTTTTTCTCTCAGAGGGTTGTGCGACTTTGGAACTCTCTGCCTCAGAAGGCGATGGAGGCTGGATGACTGAATATTTTTAAGGCAGAGGTCGATAGACTCTTGTTAGGCAAGGGAATCAAAGATTATCGGGTGTAGATGGGAATGGGGAATTTAAAGCACAAACATATCAGCCATGATCTTATTGAATAGCAGAGCAGGCTCAAGGGGCCGAAGGGTTTACTTCTGCTCCTATTTCGTATGTTGAGAGAGATGGATTTTTGTTCTCCAAGGGAAATAAGGGAAATGGATAAAGGACAGTAAAGTGGAGTTGAGGTTGAAGATCAGCTGTGATTGTATTGAATGTTGGAACAGGCTCGATGGGCCTTATGGTCTTTCCCTGCTCCAATTTCTTATATTCTATCAGCAACGTCTGGATTTCGGTGATTAACTGTACACATGCTGAAACCAGATTTTTCTATTTGTTTCGCAGTTGTAAAGATGGTGAACAACAGCAAAATCTAGACCATTATATATAAAAGCATGTGATTTGACTCAGTACTCCTGTGCATTCTACAGGGACTAAATTCCACATGGTTATGTCTGTCTCTTCAGTGTGAAGTATTTTGAATGTATAACTACACGCATACCCACTAGATGAGGATTTATCTGAAGCACGTTTTCTTAGAAAATTTGCTCAGTTACTTTTCATTCCCCTTAGTTTTATTTTCCATGTATCTTTGACTGTCACAAGGTCGGGTGTGGGGATAGATGGAAAGCCTGATCTTGAATGGTGTGACTGGATTTTGACACCTCGGGAATGCAGCGCAGTTTTCAAAGGCGGGAGGGGTGAGCAGGCAACCTGCACGCCTCCAATTAGCAGATTCTGGAGCTCGTTGTGGAGCTCATTAATAGTCTTTGGAGCAGGAGTCTGAGATTTTCAAAGAGGAGGCATGGGGAAGATGGAGAGTCTTGGAATGGAAGGATGCAGTTTTCATGTACAGAGCAGGGAGCCATAAGACCAATGGATACACTGATCAGCACATTTAAGAAACAGAGAATTGTGCTCAGCTGCTCAACCCAATAGCTAGTACTGAGAGGCTTGTGTTTGTAAACAATGGGCAGAATTTTCTGGATGATGTGCAGGTGGCGGGCCCCACACGTCAGCGCTTAAAATGGTGTGCGCTGATGTCGGGCGAGCGTCCCGACGTCACCGCGTGCCATTGCGATATTTAGCTGGGCGGGCGCGCGATGAAGTGCGATGCGCGCCCGCCATTAATTAAAGGCCTTGTTAGGGTCTTAACTCGGCAATCAACGCCGATTTTGAGGAGCCCATGCGATCTTCGGCTCGGCGCACGGGCGCAACGGGCAGGCGGGTAAGTGACTTATTAACAAAACTCATCCACGGGCGGGATATGTGGGCTCAGTGGGGTTGTCAATGTTTTATCTGAAGAATTTATTGCAACAAGTGTTTTAAACTTGCCTGTGTGATCGATAGCAGTTCAGATCGGTTTCAGCAGCTTTCTCTGTATTTTGAAGCTTCAGCTCAGCACTCTGCAGACAGGAATCTTTATCGGGCCTGCAGCTTTCCGGAGGCCTCCATTTAGCCTGGGTATGGGTTCTGACATCTCCACTGGAGGCAGCTCCTCTGAGGACGAAGGGAGGGATAGAATAGGGAGAAGGCCAGGAGTGGACAATCAGCCTCCAGGGGAGCCACCTTTGGGAGGCCAAGCGCAGGCACAAGGGGCACAGGTCCAAGAAGTTGTCCAAGGTGGAAGGGGCCTCAGAAGACGCCACTATCCTGCTGCCAGGGTTTACAGGCGGAGAAGCAGCTACCTCAATATGACTGAGGTGCAGTGCCGAAGGAGGCTCCGACTGTCAAGGGAGACAGTCAACTACATCTTTCAGATGATAGGCCCTGAGATCTCCGCTAACTGTGTGGGTGGACACCCCATGCCAGCGGCTCTGAAGCTCACAGTTGCCCTCAACTTCTATGCATCTGGCTCCTTCCAAGGCTCGGTGAGTGATCTTTGCTGTGTCTCCCAATCAGCTGTCCACACTTGTGTCAAGCAGGTTACAGACGCTCTGTTCAGACGTGCATTGACCTTCATCCACTTCCGCTGTGACCAGGCAAGTCAGGCACAACGAGCCAGAGGCTTCGCGGCCATTGCTGGCTTCCCCCGTGTCCAGGGTGCTATAGACTGTACACATGTGGCCATCAAGGCGCCAGCAGAAGAGCCCAGTGCCATTGCCAACAGGAAGGGCTTCCACTCCATGAACGTGCAGATAGTGTGTGTTCACAGGATGCTGATTCTACAAGTCTGTGCAAGGTACCTAGGCAGCTCCCATGACGCCTAGATCCTCAGACACTCCCAGGTGCCGGGGCTCTTCAGTGCTCCAGCCCGGCCGGATGGATGGCTGCTGGGTGACAAGGGCTATCCCCTCAGAAGGTGGCTCATGACGCCTCTCCGCCATCCAAGAACAGAAGCTGAGCAGCGGTACAATAGGAACCATGTCTCCACAAGGGCTGTGGTGGAGAGAGCCATCGGTCTTCTCATGATGCGCTTCCAATGCCTGGACCGCTCAGGGGACGCACTCCTATGCCCCCCAGATCGCGTCTCTGTGATAGTGGTAGCATGCTGCACTCTGCACAAACTTGCGCTGGAAAGGGGGGACGCAGTTGACGATGAAGACCTTGACGCAGTGGATGAGACTGCACACGATGAGCCCAGCAGTGGCTCAGAGGATGAGGAAGCACAGGGTGATGATGAGGGGCTGAACACCCACCCGCTACTATATCAAGGAGGCAGGGACACCCGGGACACTTTAATCCAACGAACCTTCAGCTAGCTCCACACACATGGATCAGCTGGACCAGCCTTGCCTGGCGCTTCCACACGTGGCACTTGAGTGCTACATCTTCCACCTCATCAGCTGCAACTAAGGGCTTAGTACATAAACATCAATGTCCACTCAAACACTCATGATATGTCTGTGAAACAGACAAATGCAGCACAAAGGAGACACCCTCAGCCATGATCACAAATGTGGATTTTATCCCCATCCATCAGATGGTGCCACAAAAAACATTACAAAACATTGCTCCAACGTTCACAAAAATAAATTCCCTAATCTCGGGGCAACAGAAAATCCCCAGTGACAAGCCCGTGGAGTGCCTAACGTGCCTTATGTTTATGTTTGCGGGTGCTTTGACTTGGTGCCGCCCCATTGCTCGGAGTGGCTTGTGAGACAGCCTGCTGACTCTGCTGTCCTGTTGGCCTCGATGACCTTGGCGGCCGTCCTCTGGCCTGCAGAGCTTGTGCTGGCCCCGCCTGGGAGGGAGCTGCCAGTTCCACAGCTGGTATCTCCCCAGTTGTCGCAGCCTCACCGGATGCAACGGTCACTGGCAGAGGGGCGGAGAAGCTGTTGCCCTCATCTGGAGCTCCCTGAGAGGAGCTCGCAGGGACAACAGGCAGCTGCTGCACCGATGTGAGGTCTCATTGGACCTCCCTGCTCACCGCAGATGGATGGGCACCGAGCTGGGACACTTGGTGCCCAGAACATCTCCCACATTGGTAATGACCATCTGTGGCTATTAGCGCTGTGAGGGTTTGCAGGTCCAAGCGTAACCCAATCAGATGCTGATCAATCCGTTGGAAGCCCCTCCCCATGAGAGTCGCCAATCTGTCCATGGAGGAAGCCTGACGCTCTGCCCTGAGGTTCATGCCACCACTGACACTCTGCCTGGATTCCTCCACCACAGAGACCAAGTGAAACACACCCTCATTCAACCCTGCCAGATGTTCCCACGCACCCGGCCGCTTGTCCTGCAGCTGCTGCATTGCTGACATCTCCAGAGACACATCATCATGGCCCGACTCAGCATGTGCCTGGTCCCCTGCAGTCCTCTGGCTGCTGGCGCCATCGGCACTCTCTGTCCGTGCCATCTCCTCCAGCAATTGTGAACTGCCCTCTCCACTGTGCCCCGGGACACTAGCTGACGTTATATTCCCCACCAATGTGGTAGTCGCTGCGCTGGTGCCTGGCTCACTGAAATGATGTGACGTTCGTGCCAATTGACGCCCCTCAGATGTGGAAGGGGGACTCTGGACGTCCTCCTGGTGGCCATGCGGTGGTGATGCTGAAATTAATAACAAGGACAGTGGATCAGTTACCGTTCAGTCAGTAACACAATTCTTCCCCCCCACCCAGGCTCATAATGCGCTCAAACTTCAAGAGCCTAAGGAGACCAACATTGGTGGGGTGGTAAATAGTCAAGAGGAGGCCCAAACATTACACGCGCAGACAGACAGGCTGGTCAGATGGCCTATGGAATGCCACATGGAATGTTATGTGGATAAGTGTGAGGTTAAGCACTTGGGCAAGACAAGCAAGGTACGGGAATACAGGAGAAATGGTAGGACCGTGGAAAGTAAGGACGATTACAGGGACCTTACTGGGCAGACCCGTTAAGGTAGCAGAACTGGAACATAAGGCGTTTAACAAGGTCAAAGCCAGACTTGCCTTTATTAGACAAGGAATAGAATGTAGGAAAAGGGAGGTCATGTTGCAAGTGCAGGAAACACTGTCGAGGCCACAGCTACACTTCTTATTCAGTTGTGACCTGCACTTCATGGGAGGGATTGCATTGGAGTGGGGAGAGTGCAGAGGTCCCTGACCTGGATGCATGCTGGCCTGGAGAGTTGGAGTTATGAGGAAACATTACAAACACTTGCAACATTTGCCGTGGAGCACGGGAGATTGACAGGTCACATTATTGACCTTCATACCGTTATGAAGGGTGTAGACCCAGTGGACAGAAGGCAACATTTCCCCTTGGCGCAGGGATGACTAACGTGGTGGCATTTATTTAAATTGAGTGCCATGAGGTTGACAGGTGAGGTGCTGAGGACCTTTTGGACAGAGTAATGTGGGACGCACTGGCTGAAAGGGTGGTGGAGGTACCAACCCTCCTAAGATGCAATAAGTCTTCGGATGTGCAGCAGCGATGCCATGGCATATTAGGCCATTGGGATCGTGGTCAGAAATGGAATAAGGCGACTTTGGAAGGTGCTAGAGACGCGCATCCTCAAGGGGCCAAGGGACCTTTGTGTATGACCCACACGTCAGAGTATCTCAGTCTGTGAATGAGCAGTGTTGCTGCATTAATTATTGCAGCAACCATCAGTGCTTTGGATGGTGGGGAGACAGAGCGGATGGGACTGTGGGTCTCAAATACCTGGCCGCTGCACCGCACCCTCGCCGACACCTGCCGACCTGGCCACTTGCCTCCTCCCCAGCTCCATGGCCTGTTCTTCGAAGCGGGTCAGCGTGTGCAGCATGGCCTGGCCATGTAAACGCTCTAGATTGTTGTGTTCAGTTTTCACCTGCAGAACAGAGAAGAGCATTTATTGGGGCTGATCGCTCATGTACTCTGCACACGCACGCCGCACCCCAACCACAGTGGCCCATCTGAGGCCTCCAGCGGCTCCTGTCCACACTACTGATGATCAGTCCCCAGGAGAGAGTACGGCTGTTCCCAACCCCCTCCCCCAACGGCCGCCTTGGACACATTCGGCGTCCATCACTTTCAATAACACACGGGTCTTAGCGCCCATGGCAAGGAGGCGCAACTAGGTGTGGCGCTGAGGCCAGCAGATGGCTCTTGGCCACGAAACCTTGAGGCTCCCCTTCCACCATCTCATCACCATCAATATGACATGTGTTGGAGTTCGGAGTATGTGTCTAGCTGCCTCCCCTGCAGGTTGCTCCCAGACCACTCAAATGCGAAAAACACCAACATATCCTGCAGAGAGAACCCATCTTCTCCTCAACCGCTAAGGCTGATGTAAGTATGCTCACTATCTGTTTGCCCACCCAGCGTGCGCCAAATGCCCAACATTAGTCAATGCAGTAACGACACTAAGACATGGGGGGTTTGGGGGTGGGGGGTGGGGTGGGGGGGTGGTGGGTGGGGTCTCAAAGGCTAAGGCTGCCTGCTGGGTAAAATGGCCAAGGCCGACATGATGCTCACCCTTCCAGAGCTCAACAAATCATTGAAGCGCTTGTGGCACAGGGTCCATGATCGCCACACAGCATCATGGGAGCTGACCACCTCTGCCACCTCCTGCCAGGCCCAATTCATCACGTAGGGGGGGTCTCCTGCTCCTCCCATCCTGGGGAAACAGGACTCTCGTCGTGCTGCCACCTCCTCGAGAAGGGCAGCAAGGCAGGCGTCAGAGAAACGAGGGGCACATTGGCCCCCCGCTGGCCTACCCTGCAGCCTGCCCTCCTCCTCTGGCCTGCCCTCCTCCTCTGGCCTGCCCTCCTCCCTTGGCCTGCCCTCCTCCTCTGGCCTGCCCTCCTCCCCTGGCCTGCCCTCCTCCCCTGGCCTGCCCTCCTCCTCTGGCCTGCCCTCCTCCCCTGGCCTGCCCTCCTCCGGAACCCGCTGTGCAGACCCCCTGTACCTAGGACTCTGGCCACGGTGATCAGCCTAAAGGAGGCTGCCTGGCCTTTCTTTATACAGACTGTCGCTTCCCCATTGGAACCGGCGGTCTGTACACACCCACCGCACATTTGAAAATCCCGCTCACCACGGGAGTGTGAAATGCACTGGGCGGGCCTTAATTGGCCCACCCGCACAAAATGGCGGCGTGGCCCGCTTCGCCAGCGGCGATCAGCTCCGCACCCGCCGGTGATTGGGTCAGGCCTGCCCGCCCGACAAACGGAAAATTCTGCCCAGTGAGTTGTTGTGCTCTCTGTTCATGGGCAGCTGTCATGTCGCCCTTATCTCTAAAGAGATGGATCCTGATGCCTGTAGAGGACACAGCCACAGATACAGAGAGGTGCTACAACCAAATCCACCTAACAGCATGTACCTGCAGACCATTGGCACCTTGATGCGCTTCCATTGCCTTGACCAGTCGGGTGGTGCCCTCCAGTGCGAGCCAGTACGGTGTCTCACATCGTGGCTTGTTGCCGTTTACTGCACAACGTGACAATGCCAAGAAGTCTGGAGCTGGATAAAGAAGAGGATCTGGAACACCATTCTTCCTCAGAGGAGGACTGGGAGGAGAAATAAGCAGAGGAACAGGAGGACACAGGAGACGCTCCAGAGGAGAGCATTGGAGGAAGCTCCCTAGAGCTGTCAAAGGTCCCATGGTGATCGGCATGCTGACATAGCTGCAAAGGCCACTCCGATTTGACAACGTTTTGCTTGAGTGGCTCCCAGCCCTAACGGCAGATAACTTTGTCACACACCTTCTATCAAGGAGAGAAATTATCCAGCAAGGTCACACATCTGACTAATCTCATTGCCACCCGCATTGATGGAAAATGAGATCTCCACCACCAACAGTCTCCCCCCTATCCAGACCATGGCACCCGCTGCAGGGAACCACAGCCCCCACTGCCCATGGCTTGACGCGATGGCACTCTTGCAATCTCCAACTCTACCTCCTCTGCCGGAGTCAGTGTGTGGGGCTAAGTCCAAGACATCTATCTGGAATTATACACTCTTTTCTCCTACAGCATGAATGCAGAAGGATTTATGAGAAGGCTGCTCTCCCTCATCCATTCCAATATGACATTCATACGTTGATGCTGAGCTCCTCACTGATGCCTCTGCTCAACTGCTCACCATATCTTAGGTTTGCTGATGTCTCAGTAATGCAACTGGCCACTTGGTCTGGCAATGATAAGGAGAACTATGGACACTCAACCAGCTGAGCTTGTCTGTATGCTGGTTTATGCAGAATGCAACCTTTTTCAGTTCTTTAACAAAAAATAAGCTTTGAACTTCTGTAAACAATATGAAAATACAGGAAATGCACAACAGATCAATTGGTTTTTGAAAGCGTAAGATACAATAACATTTTGGATGTGACCCAATGTCAGAATTGGCCTGTTCACATTGGAGAAGCCACTTATATTGGACTGCAAATCAAAGGAAAATAAATCAAATCTGCTAACTGCTTTAACAGAGAAGCAGGTAACAGGTTTGAAAACTTTTAGTAACAATCTTTAAAAGGCTAAAAAGAGATGTAATGGGATGTAGAAAGGTCACTTCAGAAAGATATATTTTTACAGACTGAATATGAAGATAAGAAAGAAAATCAGTAACTGGTATAACAAATCTTAAAAGTCTGAATCTTAACCACAGAACTTTAAGGCCACAATGTCATTATGTTGATCTGAGTGCATGAGTTTGAGGTTTCTTTGTCTGGAGTGGAAATGAAACTTGCTTTGTTAGGCTTGTCACCAACATGTAATTTCTTTTTAACCGGTAAAGATAATCATTTTGAGTTTAAGGAATTTAACACTGCCTATGTTTTGAGAGGTGGGAGTGTGCCATTTATATTTAGGCTTGTAGATGGTTTTGCTTTTTTTAATAAGCGCCTGATTTTGCTGAAGGCATCTTTTTCAATGAAGAAAGGATGTCTTAATATGAAGACTTTGGCAGCATACCAGAATAAGTTACAAAGCTAGGAAATCCCTATCCCATTTGTGGCATCACATGTGCTGAACTGTTTTTTGACAAGCACATTGAATTTAACATTCTGGGAAAATAATTACATCAATCTCTTTTTGAAAGGCTTTTTTAGTAGGATTTGAAGGTCACCGAAAAGCACGACTAGGAGTGGTTATGCTGCAGTCGAAACTTCACCTATGTTATCAAAAAGTAAAGATGGTCTGTGGGAGAGTGCCTAGGATGGTGAACCCCAGCACTTATACCAGGATGGTTTCCCATATTTTGGATTTTTGGCTCGAGGATGCCAACCCAACCAATAATGCACTCATAACCGGTGTGCATGTCATAACCGAAAGAGATTTTCATAGGTGGATTGTTTGCTTATGATTGTTCTGCAGGTACAAAATATCACTTTAAAGTTAGTAAATCCCCAGTTTAAATACATGTAATGTACTTCATAAAATATTTGTTCTTTCCTCTTTTTCCATTATTTCCTCTCTTTTGAATTTACTAGAAAGCCATTAACTTTAATACTTACATTACATTTTAGATACTATTAATCCCTACCAGGTGTACTGAAACTTTGCAAAGACTTAAGGTATTGAACATCCACAACCAGTCTAGTGTACTCCCACTGTAACCTCAACAGGAATGGCCAGAATTTAGGCTCCAGTCACTTATATGTCAGTAAATTGGAAGTTCAGTAATATAGGATTTGCCTGGTGGCTACACTGTCCTTCAGATGAGATGTTGCAGTGAAATCCTGAGGCAGATTTGAACTCAAGGCCATCTGATTTTTAAAACCACTGGGGCAGAGGTGATGGGGGCAGGGTGGATGTGGTGGTGGGTACCTCAGCTTAGATGCTCAAGGCCTATCCCGTGGAATATTCAGCCAGGCCTGCTTACATGAAACAGATGTGACGCTGGAAAGAAAGTTGCAGCCTCTACTATCACTATCTATAGCTCCAGACTACAACATGTATGTAAAAACGTGCATGTTGCCATGGCAACTCAGACTCCCTGAGTGAACTGTAACACACCACGTTATGAATGTACCTTTCTTGGCCATCAAGAGCTGGGGTGGGACTCAACCCAGAGGTTCTGACTTAAAGGCTAGGATGCTACCCACTGCAAGACCTTGAAACAGGCGTAAGGCTGCTTAAATATAAAGTTAGCTCTGAAGAAGAGTCATACGGACTCGAAACGTTAACTCTGCTTCTCTCTCCACAGATGCTGTCAGGCCTGCTGAGTTTTCCCAGCATTTTCTGTTTTTATTTCAGATTTCCAGCATCCGCAGTATTTTGCTTTTATAAATATAAAGTTGTTATTCTAGGCTGTGTTGTGATGTGATGTGCATGGGTGAGTATCTTTAACTGTTGCCAGTGTTTTCCCACCTCAAGACAGGATGTGATGTATTCATCCCAGGACTCTGAGACAGAACAGAGCAGTAGTTGAAGAGGTCAGACATGTCTACATAGTCTCCCAGTTAACATTGTATGTAAATAGTCTTACCTTGAAATAAAGAATCCACATTATTGTTTTACCAATCCTTGTCCTATGATTGGTACATTTGCGATAAATAGAAGAATGCATCATGTTGGCAGTGTTGGTGGTCAGTGATTTTTGATCAAGAAATATGCAAACCTCAACCCTTTCACATGCAACAGAAGGATTGGTGTGGAAGTAAAACAACTATAAAGTATTCACAGGGATCCTGCACATAGTACCTTCATTCTGGGACATGCAGCTCACTCCAGCCTGCAGGCAATGGGTCCTGGTAAGATTCTTCAAATTCGAGAGAACTTAAGTAGCCTAAGTCTAACTGCTGTGAAGTTTGTGCAGGAACAGACACTAAATAGCCGGAGGGTATAGCTTTAAGCAGAACTCCCCAGGTTGGAGAATCCATTGCTGTTGCAGGTCACGTCTGCAGGAGGTCAGAGGGAGGGGGTGAGATTAAACATTAGAGACTGGGCCAGGAACGTAGGAAAATAGGAACATAGGAGCAGGAGTAGGCCATTTAGCCCATCAAGCCTGCTCTGCCATTCAACATGATCATGGCTGATCATCCACTTCAATGCCTTTTTCCCCACACCGTGCCCTTTATGTCTTTTATATTCAGAAATCTGTCAATCTTTGTTTTAAATGTACTCAGTGACTGAGCTTCCACAGCCTGAGCTCTGGGGTAGAGAATTCCAAAGATTCACAACCCTCTGAGTAAAAAAATTTCTCCTCATCTCGGTCCTAAGTGGCTTCCCCCTTATTTTGAAATTGCGTCCCCCGGTTCTAGACACTCCAACCAAGGGGAACATCTTACCTGCATCTACCCTGCCTATTCCTTTAAGTATTTTGTAGTTGTCAATGAAATCACCTCTCATCCTTCGAAACTTTAGGGAATACAGGCCCAGTTTACCCAATTTCTCTTCATAGGACAGTCCCACCATCCTGGGAACAAGCCAGGTGAACCTTTGTTGCACTCCCCCTATGGCAATAATATCCTTTCCGAGGTAAGGGGACCAAAACTGCACACAGTACTCCAGGTGCGATCTAACCACGGTTCTTTCCAATTGAAGCAAGGCTTCGCTACTCCTCTACTCAAATTCTCTTGTGATAAAGGTTAACACACCATTACTGAACCTGCATGTTAGCTTTCAGTGACTTAATGATGTGGACACCTAGGTCCCTTTGTACACCTGCACTTGCTAATATCTTACCATTTAAGAAATACATTGCACATCTGTTCCTCCTACCAAAGCGAATAAACTCACATTTTTCTATAATATATTCAATCTGCCATATTCTTGCCCACTTATTAAGTCTGTCCAAATTCTCTTGAAGCCATTTTGCATCTTCCTCATGACATATTCCCACATAGCTTTGTGTCATCCGTGAACTTGGAAATATGATATTTGGTCCCCACATCCAAATCATTGATATATATTGTGAATAGCTGGGGCCCAAGCACTGACCCTTGTGGTACCCCACTAGTCACAGCCTTCCAATGTGAGAAAAAACCATTTATTCCTACTCTCTGTTATCTCCCTGTTAAGCAATCCTTAATCCATGCCAGTATATCACCTCCTATCCCATGTGCTTTAACTTTGCTAACCAACCTCCTGTAGGGGACTTTATCAAAAGCCTCCTGAAAATCCAAGTATCTTATGTCCACTGCCTACCCTTTAGCAATTCTGCTAGTAACATCTTCAAAAAACTCCAATTGGTTCATCAAACATGATTTTCTATTCATAAATCCATGCCAATTATGCACAATCAGATCATGATTATTCAAGTGTCCATTTATCACATCTTTTATAATAGATTCTAGCATTTTCCCTACTACTGATGTAAGGCTAACAGGTCTGCAGTTCCCTGTTTCCTCTCTCCCTCCCTTCTTAAATAGTGAAGTGACATTTGCTACCTTCTAGTCTGCAGGAACTATTCCAGAATCTATACAATTTTGGAAGCTGGTCACGAATACATCCACTATCTCCATAGCTACCTCTTTCAACGCTCTGGGATGTAGAATATTGGGCCCTGGGGACTTATCAACCTTCAGTCTCATTAATTTCTCCAATACAACCTTCTTCCTAATACTAATTTCCTTCAATTCCTCATCTCCCTAGTCCCTTGGATCTAACTCTGGAAAAAATGTTCCTCAGTGAAGACAGACACAAAGTAATAAGTTATCTTCTCTGCCATTTCTCTGTTCCCCATTATAAATTCTCCTGACTCTGCCTGTAATGGACCCAGTTTGATTTAGCCAAATGTTTCCTTTTTTCTGTACCTACAGAAACTTTTACAGTCCGTTCTTATGTTTTTAGCTAGTTTACATTCATATTCTATTCTCCCTTTCTTTATCAGTTTCCTGGTCCTCCTTTGCTTTATTCTAAAATGCTCCCAATCCTCAGGTTTATTATTATTTCTGGCAACTTTATAGGCCTTTTCATTTAATCTTATACAATCCTTAACTTCCTTTGTTAGCCACAATTGACTGTTCTTTTTGGATTTTTTTGCCTTGAAGGAATGTATAGTTGCTGTGAACTATGTAATAATTCTTTAAAGACTATCCATTGCCTATATACCGCCATACCTTCTGATGTATTTTCCCAATCCACCTCAGCCATTTTGCCCCTCATGCCTTCATAATTTCCTTTGTTCAAATTTAACACCCTGGCTTCAGATTGACCTACCTCACTTTCAAACAGAATGTAAAACTCTATCATATTAAGGTCACTCATCCCTAAAGGTTATTTTATAACAAGATTATTAATTAGCCCTTTCTCATGACATAATACTAGATTGAAAATAGCCTGTTCTTAGTCGGTTCCTCAACATACTGCTCTGGAAAACCATCTCTAACATACTCCAGAAACTCATCCACCACAGCAGAAACTGAACTGGACTAGCCATATAAATGCTGTGGCTACAAGAGCAGGTCAGGGGCTAGGAATCTTACGGCGAGTACCTCACCTCCTGACTCCCCAAAGACTGTCCACCATCTACAAGGCACAAGTCAGGAGTGTGATGGAATATTCTCCACTTGCCTGGATGAATACAGCTCCCACAACACTCAAGAAGCTTGACACCATCCAGGACAAAGCAGCTTGCTTGATCATCCACAAACATTCATTCCCTCAACCAATGACGCACAGTAGCAGCAGTGTGTACCATCTACAAGATGCACTGCATGAATTCACCAAGGCTCCTTAGACAGCACCTTCCAAACCCACAACCACTGCCATCTAGAAGGACAAGGGCAGCAGATAGATGGGAACACTACCACCTGCAAGTTCCCCTCCAAGCCACTCACCACCCTGACTTGGAAATATATCGCTGTTCCTTCACTATTGCTGGGTCAAAATCCTGGAACTCCCCCCCGCACCTAACAGCACTGTGGGTGTACCTACACCACATGGACTGCAGCGGTTCAAGAAGGCAGCTCACCACCAACTTCTCAAGGGCGATTAGGGATGTGCAATAAATGCTGGTTTAGCCAGTGATGACCACATCCCATGAATGAATTAAAGAAAAAATTAGTGTTCATTGGGCTTACCCAGTACATATGCAGTTGAAGCCACTTATGATTATGGTCTTACCCATGCTACATGCTTCTCTAATATCCTGATTAATATCATGTCACACACTACCACTACTGTTTGGAGGCCTGTAAATAATGTCTACCAATGTCTGCTGCCCCTTGACATTTCTTAGCTCCACTCAAACTGATTCCACATTTTGTTCTTCCAATCTGAGATTCCTCCCTTACGAACGTACTGATCCCATCCCTTATTATAAGCACAACCCCACCTCCTTTTCCTGTTTGCCTATCCTTCCTAAATGTCGAGCATCTTTGAATATTGAGTTCCCAGTCTTGGTCATGTTGTAACCATATTACCGCAATGGCAATTAGATCATACCCATTTATCTTTATTTGTGCCTTTAAATCATCTCCCTGGTTGGGAATGCTGCATGAATTCAGGTAGAGTGCCTGAACTTTATCTTTTTGACATTATTCCACATTCTAGGCTTAGTTGGTGCTGGCCTTTGTTTCTCTTGCCTTCTCATTTCGCTAGCTTCTTTTCTACTTCCCATTGCCTGCTTTACCCCTTCCAATTTGAGCTACCCCTCAGGTTCCCACCCCCCCGACAAGCTATCTTAAACCTTCCACGACAGCACGAGTAAATCCCCCTGTGTGGATATTAGTCCCAGTCCTGTAAGGTGTAACCACCTGTCTTGTACAAGTCCCACCTGGCCCAGAACCAGTCCCAATGCTTCAGAAATCTCATGCCCTCCCTCCTACACCAATTCTCCAGCCACGTGTTCAATTGATCAATCCTCCTATTCCTGTGCTAAGGAAAGAAGAGTCTAACTAGTAACAGCTTCCAACAGCCCCTAACAGCAAGAAGAAAGCTGTAAAAAAAAAATCTTATTTTACTGTTTAACTTGCTTTTTCAAGCCTGCAGTTCTTTTTCACACCAAAATCACTGCTTTGTGGGCAGAGCTTTGGTGAAGCCTGAGAAAGAAGAAACAGCTCAACAGCACCACCTACTGCAAGTCAATTCACAAGGTGTGGCCAGTAGAGGTACAGAAATCAGGGAGCTGCAAGAAACTAAGTTCTGAAGGGATGTGAAAAGCCTGAATGTCTGTTTCTGTTACAGATATTACGACTAGTCCTGTGGCAAAAAAGCCACAGGATGACCACAAAATTTCCAACACTCAATTGGAGATCACCTCTTTGAATTTACTTTTGACAACACATAGAGCTCTGTTTTCTGGACCTGGATATTTTGGAATTAGATAAACAAGCATAAAGGTTAAAATTGCAATAGTCAATGAAGAATTCCACAGACTGAACGCTTCATGTCAGTTGGATGATGACCTTAAAATGTGGTCAACGCTTAGAGATGAATTACAAGTGAAGCTCAACTTCTAAGTACACCATCTGAAACTCATGTTTTTTTAGAATACAACCGACTTGATCAATTCATAAGTAGATGCCGAGACGAGGTGCGCGATTGTGACTTTATGGTAGAAGAGCTGGCTGACAGGATAATCAAGTTTGTTATAGCTTCAGCCCCAGTAGGAGCATTCCTAAAAGGCCTCTTGTACCAAACTAAAGCTTACAGCATGGAAGCACTATTGGAAAACGGAAACAAGTACAAAGCCATACTCCTGGGTAAACAATGTCTACAGGTTATGTGTAATTCACCCAACATTGGCATGAAAGCCAACGAAGGCAAGCCTAATAAGCAATGTGACCTCACACGTGCACCTAGACATTTCGCAGCCTTCAACATTGTATGCAAGGCATGTGGCACTAGAGAACATTGGAAGCACCAATGCAGAAAGCAAAGGTCTGAACAAGTGGTTTATCGTCATGAGAAGTTACAACCAGAGGCCAGACAGGTACAGCATTCCAACCAACTAAGTGTGTACCAAACAATGTCAAGACAAGATCCACAAAATGTCTAACCAATCTATAAGGTCAGGTGATGAGGATAACAAGAACGTTGATACATGAAGTGAGCAGACATTCCACATGGTGAATATAAAGAATGTATCAGTACAGTGGTACCAACAGAAGTCTTTTCCACTCTCCAGATTATATGCCCACAAATGCAGGGACAGCATAAATTATATGCAAAACTGGATAACAGTGCAGATGCAAACATCCTTCCACTTTGCACACTGATATGTTTTTACCCACAGAAGTGGCAAGTGATGGTTCAACCAACTGTTATCAAACTCACTGTGTACAATGGCTCGGAGATTCCATCCCTGGGATCCGTTTCACTCAAGTGTTACTACAACAACTCACCCTGGTCACCACAGATATTTTATATAGTGGACACCACAGGTCCAGTGATTCCAGGGCTACCGGCGTGCAAGAACTTGTCCTTGGCCACCATTCATGGTATCATCAAAACAATGTTGAGGACCACGGGTGGGGTGCCATTGGAAACTGCACGCTTACACCGGGAGAAAACCACCTAACTCTGCAACACAGGTCATCAGCCAACAGGCTATGCAACACAGTTTGAGCCAAATATGAATATCCATTCTGAACTTACAAACTTCATTTTACTGCAGAACCAATGCGGAATTACTATTCGGCAGACAAGTGCAGTCATACTGCAGGCCCCTTCTCCTGGATCAGCTACTCAACCCTTATGGTTCAGAGGTTTACTCTGGATATCAATGATTCAATGTACACCTTACTTGTGTTACAAGCAATACTTTTATTAATCTAAATCCCTTAGCATATAAATCGATATCAATGTAAACATACTAATACAATTACCCGCTAATATATACTCACAATCCAGTTGCTTGGTTTGTCGAGGAATAGATAAGGTCAGGTGGTCAAACCGTCCTCTTCTGAAACTCACGTTGATATTGACCAGGCTATCCTCTCTACCAACTGCTGCCACGAGTCTCCTGCATATCTGATTCTTATACCCTTCTGTCCGACCTGCATACTACATTTGCAGTGATGTTGCTTTCTCATTAGCACAGTGCTTTCAGCCTCATGTTACCCCACCCAGTGAGATAATGGGTCCTTGGGGACATCACAATTGCCTGCATCCTGATTGCAGCATTCAAACCATGCTGGGCTGGTCCTTTGTTCCAGGGCTGTGTGTGTGTGTATGTGCAATTTGACTTGTTTCTGCCTACATGTCTGGGCATGTTCTCTCTTGTCTGGTCATTGTCTGGGCATGTTCCCTCTCTTCTAGTCATTGTCTGTCCAAAACCTAACCTTCTTTCCATCAGCTCTCGGTCCACCAGGCAACTATTTTGTGTTATACTAAAAATACATCATTCAATCTCTAATACAATGTTTAGCATGACTTCTACAAAGAAAACCAGTGCATAAATCGTTTCAAAAGTGTGGATCAAGGAAACAAACTACAAAAATATCAACATCAAAATATCAATATCAAAATATCAACATCTGTAACAGCAAATGCTGGGCAAGTTCCATTCTGACAATTTCATCACAATCTTGTTCTATCGCTATATTGCAAAAGTCAGTAGTTAAGTTACAGATGTTATTCTCTTCATTTACTGACAACTAAGACACACTATCTGTTGTTTAACAACAATGTATAGGTTGCTGTTGCCAAGCTTATTAACACTTACATGCCCACAAACATCCACCCTTGAGTACATTACATTCCATTTCATGGTGATTATGATGTACTTTGCACCAATTTCTGTTTTCCTGGAACTATGGTAAAAACTTTAGCTATCTCTTTAGCATCTCTTGGCGATGATGCTTCCTCCACCTGGCACAGGCCTCCCACAACATGCATGTACCTGAATGTTAAGACGCCAATCCCAAATGTCTTCCTAACATGTGGTGTCATCTATCCAATGTCTTTGCCTATTTCCTTGTTCCCCGTTCTAACATGTTAATATGTCCTGTGTACCCTCTTAAACTCTTTCCGTGTGGCAGTTAGATGCTCGGGGGTATCGGGTTGGTTGACATATGTCATTAGATTACCTTTTACATCTTTCTCACCTGTATATAAGCTGTTTCTCACTTGTGGATATCCATCAATTCTACCTTTCCCACCCAGGTTGGGATCTGTGGGTGCAAGTGCACAATGTGATTGTTCAGTAGGCATATGGGGCTCTCATACTGAAATTCCTGTCTCCTGGTTATAATGCAATATCTCCCTTGCCCCATGTACACTATTCATATCAGTTCCATTTGGGCCATACATGGCCTCCATGGTAGAGTTAGCTGTGGCTTTGAACGCACATTTGGCTTCCTCCGTCACATAGATAGGGTATGGGCATGCTACCATTGATGACCCTATAGTATATCCCTCGAAGGCTGTGCCAATGATGTTCTCCCTGTCTCGACTACATAAGGCACTTCATTATAGTACCGTGCATAATAATCTTCCTGAATAACACCTATGTTTTCAACTCTGTGTAATGTTCTCTCTGAGGTTGAGTCTGTAAATACCGGAATAACTAAGACCAAACTAATTAACATTCCATTCACACAACGCATTCGGCATTTGTGGAGTAGACACAAACTAAACCCCTGAGCTGAATCCATTTTCCTGGACAAATTGACCAGTTGCTCATTGGTAATTCACATTGGTACCATTCCCTCCTGCAGCTGCCTCAGGTTTTCCCTAGGCCAGGATTTTCCCATTGGTGTGCGGGGGTGGGCCCCGCATGCCTGTGCATAAAATGATGCATGGTGACGTCGGGCGAGAATCCTGACACCATCGCGATATTTCATTGGGCGGGCGCACGTTGATCTCCGATGCGCGCCCGCCATTAGTTAACGGGCCACTTAAGACCCTTGAGGCGCTAATCGACGGCAATTTTCCGGCGCCCATGCAAACTTCGGGTCAGCGCATGGGCGCAACGGGCAGGCGGGTAGGACACATTTGTATAAATCTCATCCACGGGCGGGATAAGGGGGCTCAGTGGGGTTGCGAGTGTGCTCTGTCAAATATTGATTTTTCAAAAGTTACTGATATTTGCCTGTGTGATCTGCAATATTTCAAAACACATACCAGCTGCTTGGTCTGGACTCACAACCTTCAGGTCAGCACTCTGCAGTGAGGAATCTTTTTTGGGCCTACAGGTTTCAGGAAGCCTTCCCTTAGCCTGGGAATAGGGGCTGAACTGTCCACTGGAGGCACCTCCCCTGAGAAGGAAGGGAGGGCTAGAAGGGGGAGGAGGCCAGGAGTGAACAGTCAGCCTCCAGGGGAGCCACCTTTGGGAAGACAGGCACAAGGGGCGCAGGGCCAACAGGTAGTCCAAGGCGGAAGGGGCCACAGAAGATGCCACTATCCTGCTGTCAGGGTTTACAGGCGGGGAAGCAGCTACCTCAATATGACTGAGGTGCAGTGCTGAAGGAGGCTCCGTCTCTCAAGTGTGACAGTCAACTCTATCTGTCAGATGATTGGGCCTGAGATCTCCGCTAACTGTGTGGGTGGACACCCCATGCCAGTGGCTCTAAAGGTCACAGCTGCCTTCAATTTCTATGCCTCCGGCTTTCTCCAGGGCTCAGTGGGTGATCTTTGCGGTGTCTCCCAATCAGCTGTCCACACTTGTGTCAAGCAGGTTACAAATGCTCTGTTCAGGTGTGCAGTGACCTTCATCCACTCCCATTGGGATCAGGCAAGCAGGGATGGTGTGACACTGGTGAGGCTTCAGGGCCCTCAGGTGTGAGAGGGGGCCTCTGCTGCTCCTCCTCCCGGCCCTGCTCCGCTGATGCTGAAAGGAAAAACAAGGACATTGGATAAGTTAACGTGGAGACAATGTCAATGCGTATCCCTGTCCCCCGGATCATTGTGCGCTTATCCTTCCATAAGCAAGGTCAAGCCATGTTGCAAACTTCAATCACTGAACATTCAGCACTGCCATGGCTGTTGGGAGGAAAATGCTGACCTCACTGCTGGGGAAACATACCCGCCCGTGGCACCCCAGCCTCACCGACACCGGTGGACCTGGGCGCATGGAACCGCTCCAAATTCAGGGCCTCCTGCTCGAAGCGGCTGAGAATCGCTAACTGTGCAGGGCCGCCGCCAGTCCTCACCCGCCCGGTGGCATTATGTGCATTTTTCTCCTGAAAAGGAGAGAAGAGCATTGATTAGTGCTACTTGTACCTGGACTCTCTTCGCGCACGGCCCACCCCAACCAGAGTGGGACATTTCACGCTAGCTTAATTGGCCTGCCAGCATAAAATGGCGGCACGGACTTGATCGCGGGCAGTAATCAGGTCCGCGCCCGCCCACTCCAGCTCCGCCCACCCGACAGGCAGGAAATTCTGCCCCTAGCCTGTTCATGCACTCACCACACGTCGGTGTTACAGACATTGTTTCAAGATTCTCGGGTCGAGGCATTATCTCTCTCTTTATTTAACTCATTAAGGGTATTAGTGTGACTTTCCAACATAGTAGCCAAGCCCTGAACCACTTGAGTTAGGTCCTGGTCGGAGCAGAACTGTCCATCCTTGTTTGAGTATTTCCTTAAGTTGTTTACTTAGTTTGTGGACCTTCCCATCCAATGAGGCCAAATCGATTGAATTTACCACAGATGTTCCTGTGTTAAATATCGTTGCAGTATTGTTTACTAGGCTGCGCTTTCTCTGGTCTCCTTTTGAGGGTAGGTTTTATATTTCTCCCCACCATTAAATTGGGCTGCCTGTTTTAGCATTCGCCTCAACAGGCCTGAGTATGATTTTTGTGTCTTGGTTGGACACCAAGCGGATAAGCCAATATCTGCTACATTCGATACCATGGGTACCAACTCATGATGTACATTGTCATATAAAACTTTGTCGTCCTTTACGAGGGCCAGGCCATTGCCTAGTCCTGGTGACGCTTGAGGACATTTCAAGTAAGGGGCATGCAGGGAGACAGGTGACTATGCCGGAGTGGGATGGAGACCAAGTGAGCAGGGAATTAGGCTCACATGGTAAATTCTGGTAAATCCTTTTCATGATTAACTATAGATTAAGAAGCCAGATCTGACAAAAGTAAATTAAGCTAGCTTGTTAAGTAGGAAGCTGCCTTGAGTGGCAGTTATCTGTCAAGCAGTTGGTTCAACTGGTATTAATTACTTTAGCAGGAAGCTACACTAGCTGGTGACTCATCATAGGGTCCATAAAAGAGACAGGTTTTTCAAACTGCACGGTCAGTAAGGGTCCTGAAAGGAATCAGGTGACTATGTCAGAGTGAGGTGGAGACTGAGTGAGCAGTGAATTAGACCCATGTGGGAATTTGCTGCATGGGGGAAAGAGGTGTGGTATACATTGGAATTATTCTAAATCAGGAACAGGAGCAACTGACCAGAAATGGACCTGGGTGTAAACATCACCTTCGGAGCTGAGTTTGGAAAAGAAATTAAACAGTGACATCACAGGAATACTGCAAATTTGTTGGTAAGAAACTGTTGTTAGGGATTGTCTTTAAATAGCTGTAAATTAGAAACATGTATTATTTTTAAAGAAGTAGCTACTTGGATTTGAGCAAGAAACATTATGAATAAGGGGAAGTCAGGGCCAGTAACATAAAGTAATATACGTAAACCAAAGTAAAATAAAGTTGATGTAAGGGAAGTAAAGTTAAGACATGGCAGGGTAGCTTGATTGTGTGGAATGTGTGTCGTGTAATATGTGGGAAGTCATGTACACTACTGATGACCTAGACAACCACATGTGCAGGAAGTGCTGCCAGCTGCAGAAACTTGAGCTCCCGGTTTCAGAGCTCAAGTGGTAGCTGGAGTCCTTGAGGCACATCCATGAGGCTGAACATGGATAGCATGTATAAAGAGGTGGCCACACTTCAGGTTAGGAGCATATAGGCAGAAAGGGAATGGGTGACCAAGAAAACCAGGCAGGCAGTGCAGGAGTGCCCTGGGGTCCCATTCACTTATCAGTTTTCCATTTTGGATACTGGTGAGGACATTGGTTCTTCAGAGATATGCAATCAGAGCCAAGTTTGTGGCACCATGAGTCGCTCAGCTGTACAGGATAGCAGTTGGTGGGGGGGGTGGTGGTGAAGAAGAAAGGATGAGCAATAGTGATAGGGGATTCATTAGTTGGGGGAACAGACAGGCAGTTCTGTGGACATAGATGAGACTCCAGGATGGTGCTTTGCCTCCCTGGTGCCAAGGTCAAGAATGTCACTGAGCAGCTGCAGGACGTTCTTCTGGGGGAGGGTGAAAAGCCAGAGGTTGTGGTTCGTGTTGGTATCAATGACTTAGGTAAGAAGGGGGGTGTGGTCCTACAGACAGAATTTAGGGAGCTAGGAATAAAAGTAGCAAGCAGGACCTCAAAAGTAGTAATCTCCAGATTAACCCCAGTGCCAAGTGCCAGTGAGTACAGAAATAGGAGGATAACTCAGATGAATGCGTGGTTGGAAAGATGGTGCAGGGGGAGGGCTTTTGATTCCTGGGACTGGCTCTGGGGGAGATGGCACATGTACAAGCTGAACGGGTTGCATCTGAACAGAGCTGGGACTGAGTTCCTTGTGGAGTGTTTTGCTAGGTCTTTAAACTATGTTGGCAGGAGTGTGGGAACCAGGAGAGAATATTAGAGTAATACCAAGGTGCACAAAATATTGGGAGGAACAGATAGCACTAGAATAAAGAAGATTAAGTTACTCGATGCAGTTGGAGTAAGGGAGGAAGTAATAAAGTCTAAATCAGGTTTATACTGCAAGTATGTGAATACATGGAGTGTGGTAAATAAGCTTGGGAAGTTACAGGTGCAGATTGCCTTGTGAGATTATGATCTTGTGGTGATAACAGAGACTTGGCTCAAGGAAGGGCAGAATTGGGTGTTAAATATTCCTGGATACAAGGCATTCAGGAAGGATAGGGCAGGAAGAAAAGGAGGAGGGGGTGGCTGTATTGGTTAAGGAGTGCATTGCAGTGCCAGAGAAAGGATGTCCCACAGGGTTCAAGGACAGAATCAATTTGACTAGAGCTTAGGAACAAAAAGGGTGTAAAACATTGCTTAGTGTAGTCTATAGGCCACCAACTAGTAGCAAGAATGTAGAGGAACACATCTGCAGGGAAATTAGAGGTGTAAACATTATAGAGTAGTTATAATGGGGGACATTAATTATGCAAATATAAATTGGGATAGTAATGTTGAAAAGGGCAGAGAGGGGCAGGAGTTCCTAGAGTATGCCCAGGAGAATTTTCTACAGCAGTGTCCAGTCCAACAAGAAAGGAAGCATTGCTCGTAGACCTTGATCTTGGAAATGAGGTGGGCCAAGTAGATCAGGGAATGTTGTAGATTTGGGAGGTACTGTTGAACAGTACACTGCAGCCACGTTCTGCTGGTAGTGGAGGAAGGGAATGATTAAGCAAGTGGACTCCTGTCTTCTAGACCTTGCCAATCTACTTGAATGTTATTAGAGCTGCACTCATCCAGGAAAGTGGAGAGTATTCTATCACACTCCTGGCTCATGGCTTGCACATGGTGGAGAGGATTTGGAAGTCAGGCTATGAGCCAGTCATTGTAGAAAAGCCTCTAATATCTGCAGGTAACCACGTAATTTATATGACTGATCCTGTTGAGTTTTTGATCAAAGGTGATGCCCAGGATACTGATAGCAGAGACATTAATGCCATTGCATATCAAAGGGAAGTGCTTAAGACATCGTCAACCTACATTGATTCCTGGTCTCTCACCTATTTGCACCATCTATTCACACCACTCAGACTACCTATTTAAAATTCTCATCCATGCGTTTATACCCCTTCAAGGCCTCACTTGTTCCTATTTCTGTGACCTTATCTAGCCTAAAAAGCTCCCCCCGAACCTTCTGTAACTTTCCCCAGCCCTACAACATTTCAGAAACCCTATGTTCATTCAATAATGGCTCCATTTGCATACCACCATCCCTTTGCTGCACCATTGGTGGCTGTTTTCAGCCATTTAAGCTCATGCTCTGAAATTCCCTCCAGAAACTTCTCCACCTTCATCTATTCCTTTGAGATTCGCCTTACACCCCCTTGACCAAGCTTTTGGCCATCACTCCCAACATTTTCCAATGTGACAAGGGTTGCTAATGCTGGTTGAATGACCCACCTCTGCAGTGATGCTATTGGCTGTCCAACACATTCATCTGCATTACCTGCACCCATTGGAAAGCAAATAGAATTTTCTTTATCTAATTGCATAGTAATTGACTCTGCCAAACAGCCTTTTTACCCTACTGCAATATTTAAAAATGAATAAAGTATTAAAATATATTTTTTTTTCACATGTCCCAATAATTTTTCTCCTGGGTTAATTGCAGCAGTGCCCTGGAAATTAATCTTAAATTCCTGGAGACTCCAGGGTAATCCTGGTGGGGGTTTTTTTTTTATTCTTTCATGGGATGTGGGCATCACTGGCAAGGCCAGCATTTGTTGCCCATCTCTAATTGCCCTTGAACTGAGTGGGTTACTCAGCCATTTCAGAGGGCAGTTAAGAATCAACCACATTGATCTTGAGTCACACGTAGGCCAGACCTGATAAGGATGGCAAATTACCTTGCCTGAAGGACATTGGCAACCTTATGGTTGACTCAGCATCCATGTTTTGAATGAGACCTCTGTGGAGCACCTTGTGACCTTATTTTCTGTATTAAGGGTGCTATTGTTTTGAGATGTAAGGTTCAACCAAACTGCATATTTATATTTTGGTTCAAACTCTCCAAAAGAATCTGTTGGGCAACTAGCAAGTGGGAAACATAGCCTTTTTGTGAATTCTTAGTTACGCATTAGTGTATTAATAAAACTGACGTGTTAAACAGGAAGGTTTAGTTGAAGAATGACACATCATCTGAAAGCTAAGAATCACACTTTTTTATTTTCATAAAATATAGCATTATGCATCTCGTCTATTTTTGACTATTTTTCAAGAAAGGATGTTAAAATCTGAACCAAAAACAATTTGAAAAGCATAAAGAATGAACTAGTAGCGGTCCATAGTTGTCATTGACCAGTGAGATTTATTTTAAAAAATCTCTTCACAATTTGGCTCTGATTTAAGTAAACACTTTCAGTCTTCCTGTTCTTTCACTGCACCATTCCACTTATAGTGCTGCCAGGAAAAGCAGCCAAACAGTTCATTTACCTCCCAAACCAGCCAGTAAGTAGATTGCACAGTTTAGATAAGGGTCAACACAACTACTGCACATTTTCAACAAATGAAACACTATTTGAGAAATTATTTACATTAAGTTATTTTCTTTCAGAACGGGTAATTAATAGATTAAATGCTAGATAGCATCTTACAACTTTGACCGGGAATAAAAATATGCTAGCTTTTAAGTTATGCTGATAGATTTATACACGATCCTTAACCTTTTGAGAGCCATGAAAACCTTTCCGCATTCACTGCTGCATTTCATCATTGAGTGTGACAAAGGTAGAATGTGGATATGACATGATTCCATTCATCAAGCAGACAATATTATTGTGCAACATCTAAAGAAATGTTTCCAACAGATTGGTGAATCTGCTGTTTCAGCGTAATAGCTATCAGGGGGCGGAAATACGCACAGCTTAGTAGCTATCAGGTATCGGAGTGATTTTCCATTGGGGGTTCTCCTGCTCATCCACTGTAACTTCAGCAGAAGAACCATGGAAACCTTGTATTGAATGGCTTAAACACCATTCATGCCATTTTTTTCTGGGGCTTTTTCTACCCATGTTGCAGTGGACGAACAGGATAACTCCTAGGGCAGAATTCCCCCCCCCACCCCCCGACTGTTAGGGTGGGAAGTTCAGGAACGGGCACGCCTCCAATGGGTGTGCCGCCATTTTACATGGGTGGGCCAATTAAGGCCTGCCCAGCGTGACGTCCGTCATGAAGCACAATGCGCTCCCTATGCGGGCAGGGGGGTAAATTCCCTAAGCCGAGCGTGTGCTCTTTCACGCATGCGCACGAAAGAGTGCACTCATCTCCCTGAGGCTCAGTGCTGCCTCAGGGAGATCGGCGCCAAATTTTAAAATGTTAAATGTAGAAAAATAAAATTTCCCTGACATGTCCCCTCATGTGACACTGTCACATGAGCTGGGACATGCCCATCACTTTTAACTAAATTTTATTAAATTTTTAAACTTACATGACACCTCATCCCGCTCATGCAAGAGGTTTCATGCTTTTTCTAAAGCCCACCAGGGCTCCCGGCCTGCCCGCCAACCTTAAGGTTGGATGGGCAGGTCCGTTAACCAGTTCAATTAGTTTTTAAATGGCCTCAATAGGCCGTTGACAGGTCGGCGGGCGCACAGATGATTCGGCTGCACCCCCGCCGACCTGAAAATTGAAATTAAGTGGGGTGACATCGGGAGTTCCACCCGACATCATCCCGCGTCATTTTACATGTCGGTGAGTGGGTCCCGCCGGGTCCCGCCCCCCTGCTCGCTGACCTCAATATCCTGCCCCTAAGGAAATTCATCTGCATTTTCAATGAAATTTTGTTATAAATAACAATATCAATATTGTTATAGAGTTGATCTGCCAGAAAACTTTTCGCGATGGACAGATTTAACTTTATTTACAAGACAGCAGCAGCAGCTACACGTCTGCATCAAACTCCATAACTAAAGAAGAACTCTCTACTCGAGGTTCCCTGTGCTGTTAGCACATTGGTTTACACAGATCATGTGATCTTGCAACACAGGATTATTCTTAAAGTTATAGTCCTACGTTTATCCAAACTATAATTACTATATCCCTCCCCCTTTAACTTTTCTGTACATTTTGTATTTACAAGGATATTTATCTCATGACATTACAACATTTACACAGGTCATGGAATTACAAACAAAAACATGTTTAATGAAATTACAAGTTCAGTCTTTCAGGTGGTTTCCTGATCCATGTGGAACGTCATAGCTCCATGACTTCAGATTCTTTTGTAGGAAACACATTCTCTGGAACCACATTACCATTGGGTACCTCACTAGGCACTCGCAGTTCAGTGTCTTCCACTCCGACAGACATCGGGCATGTCTGTCCTTGGTTGAGCAACTTCAACAGGAACCACTGTTCAGTAATGGTTACAGGTGAATCATCATTTTGTTGGGGTACCTCCCTTTTTCTTAAATGATCCACATGCTTATGGGTGATCTGGCCCTTCACTGGCATAACAATGGTCTGGTCACAGAACTTACCTTACCAGATAACCACTTCAGTCCTCCACTGGAATTTTTTTACATATACTGCTTCTCCAACAGTAAATTATGGTCACGACTATGCAAATCATGAGTCGCTTTTTGGTTCCCTTGACTTTTCCCCACCTTCCCCTCCAAATGGGGAAGTACCAGGCTTAGTCTTATCCAACGATGGTGCCCCATCAGTAATTTTACAGGTGTTGCTCCTGTCACAGTGTGGGGGGTTGTTCTGTAGTGAAATAGGAAACAAGCAAGTCTAGCTTCCAATGATTCACCTGTTAACTTTTTCATTCCTGCCGTAAGAGTTTGTACTGCTCTTTCCGCCAGTCCGTTTGATGAGGGATGGTACGGTGCAGTCTTCATGTGGTTGATACAATTGATGTTGACAAATCATTGAAGCTCATAAACGCAGAACCATTATCTGAGACAATTACTTCCGGCAATCCATGGGTGACGAAGCTCTGGCATAGTTTTTCTATAGTAGCACCTGATGTTGGCAACTTTACCTCATAAACATCTAACCACTTGGAATGAGCATCTATAATCAGTAGAAACATGGTTCCAAGGAAATGACCAACATAATCAATGTGCAATTGCACCCAGGGTCTACCAGGCCACTCCCATGGGTGTAATGGGGCTGCCACCGGCAACTTCTGTAGCTGTTGGCATTGCACATGGTGTTTTACCAGCCTTTCAATATCGCTGTCCATCCCTGGCCACTAAAGGTAACTTTGCGCTATCATCTTCATTTGTGAGATTCCTGGATGGGCACTGTGTAGCTCTACTAAGAGTGGTTCTGTTCCTTCTGATGGAGCTACTACTCATGCACATAATAGAATACCACCTAGACTGCTCATCTCGAGTCTTCGGTTGAAAAATGGCTTCATATCGTCAGAGATTGGTCCCTGGGACCAACCATGTAACACTTGGTCTCTCACTCGAGACAAAACTGGATCGTGATTTGTCCAGTTTCTTATCTGCCTGGCACAGATGGGTGAGGAATCCAGGAAATTCATCACTAACCCAAGTTCTTGGGGATTTGGGGTGCAGACTCGATGGGCCAAAGGGCCATTTTCTGTGCTGTCATCCTCCATGACTCTATGGTCATTGTTCTCTTGCAAAGGAAGGTGACTTAGGGTGTCGACATTTGCTATATGATTTCCTGGTCTATGTACAAAAGTGTATTCATATGCTGCCAAAATTAGGGCCCATTTTTGTATTTGTGCAGAAGCTAATGATGGCATAGCCTATTCCTCGCTAAACAGGTCCAAAAGTGGTTTCTGGTCCAATAATATCGTGAAAGGTCGCGCATGCATGTATTGTGGAATTTTTTGACACCAAAGGAGGAGATTGTGAGAGGAGGAATCGGACAGACAGTCAGCAGCACCTAGAGGAATCGAAGAGGAGTGCGAGAGGAGTCGAAGGGGAGGAGTAAAACGTGTGGGAATGTAATAGTTATAGGGGATTCAATCGTAAGGGGAATAGATAGGCATTTCTGTGGCCACAAACGAGACTCCAGGGTGGTATGTTGCCTCCCTGGTGCTAGGGTCAAGGATGTCTCAGAGCAGCTACAGGACATTCTGAAGGGGGAGGGTGAACAGCCAGTGGTCGTGGTACACATTGGTACAAACGACATAAGTTAAAAAAGGGATGAGGTCCTAAAAGCAGAACATAGGGAGTTAGGAAGTAAGTTGAAAAGTAGGACCACAAAGGTAGTGATCTCAGGATTACTACCAGTGCCACACGCTAGTCAGAGTAGAAATAGCAGGAAATATCAAATGAATATATGGCTGAAGAGATGGTGTGAAGGGGAGGGTTTCAGAGTCCTGGGACATTGGGACCGGTTCTGGGGGAGGTGGGACCAGTACAAACTGGACGGGTTACACCTGGGCAGGACCGGGACTGATGTCCTAGGGGGAACATTTGCTAGAGTGGTTGGGGAGGGTTTAAACTAAAATGGCAGGGGGATGGGAACCTATGCAAGGATTCAGAGGAGGGGGAATCAAGGACAAGAACAAAAGACAGAAAGCGGAATAAGAAAAGTGATAGGCAGAGAAATCAAGGGCAAGAATCAAACAGGACCTCAGTGAAAAATAGTGGGAATGGGACAACTAATGTTAAAAAGACAAGCCTTAAGGCTTTGTGCCTTAACGTGGGGAGCATTTGCAATAAAGTGGATGAATTAACCACGCAAATAAATGTAAACAGGTATGATATAGTCGGGATTACGGAGACATGGCTGCAGGGTGACCAGGGATGGGAACTGAACATCCAGGGGTATTCGGTATTTAGGAAGGACAGACAAAAAGGAAAAGGTGGTGGAGTTGCATTGCTGGTTAAAGAGGAAATTAACACAATAGTGAGGAAAGATATTAGCTCTGACGATGTGGAATCTGTATGGGCAGAGCTGAGAAACACTAAGGGGCAAAAAACGTTAGTGGGAGTTATATAGAGACCCCCAAACTGTCATGGCAATGTTGGGAATGATATTATACAGGAAATTAGAGATGCATGTAATAAAGGAACATCTGTAATTATAGGTGACTTTAATATGCATATAGATTGGGCAAATCAAATTAGTAACAATACAGTAAAGGAGGAATTCCTGGACTGTATACAGGATGTTTTTCTGGACCAATACATTGAGGAACCAACGAGAGAACAGGCCATTCTCAACTGGGTATTGTGTATGAGAAAGAAATAATTGGCAATCTAGCTGTGTGAGACCCCTTGGGGATGAACGACCATAATATGATAGAATTCTTCATCAAGATGGAGAGTGACGTAATTGATTCTAAGACTTGGGTCCTGAATCTTAGTAAAGGAAACTACGATGGTATGAGGTGCGAGTTGGCTATGATGGATTGGGAAACGTTACTTAAAGGGTTGACTGTGGATAGGCAATGGCAAACATTCAAAGAGCGCATGGGTGAACTGCAACAATTGTTTATTCCTGTCTGGCGCAAAAGTAAAACAGGAAAGGCAGCCAAACCATGGCTTACAAGGGAAATTAGAGATAGTATTAGATGCAAGGAATAGGCATGCAAATTGGCCAGAAAAAACAACAGACCGGAGGATTGGGAGAAGTTGAGAATTCAAAGGAGGACCAAGGGATTGATTAAGAAGGGGAAAATAGAGTACAAGAGTAAGTTTGCAGGGAACATAAAAACTGACTGTGAAAGTTTCTATAGGAATGTGAAGAGAAAAAGATTGGTGAAGACAAATGTAGGTCCCTTACAGTCAGAAACAGGGAAATTTATAATGGGGAACAAAGAAATGGCTGACCAACTAAATACATACTTTGATTCTGCCTTCACAAAGGAGGACACTAATAACATACCAGAAATGTTGGGGAACACAGGGTTTAGTGAGAGGGAGGAACTGAAAGAAATCAGTATTAGTAGGGAAATGGTGTTGCGGAAATTGATGGGATTGAAGACCAATAAATCCCTGGGGCCTGATAATCTACATCCCAGAGTACTTAAGGAAGTGACCCTAGAAATAGTGGATGCATTAGTGGTCATCTTCTGAGATTCTATAGACTCTGGAACAGTTCCTACAGATTGGAGGGTAGCTAATGTAACCCCACTACTTAAAAAGGGAGGCAGAGAGAACAAGGAATTATAGACCAGTCAGCCTGACGTCGGTAGTGGGGAAAATTCTAAAGTCCATTATAAAGGATTTAATAGCTGAGCAAGTGGAAAACAATGGCAGAATCGGACAGAGTCAGCATGGATTTATGAAAGGGAAATCATGCTTGACAAATCTACTGGAATTTTTCGAGGATGTAACTAGTAGAGTTGATGAGGGGGAGCCAGTGGATGTGGTTTATTTGGACTTTCAGAAGGCTTTCGACAAAGTCCCACAAGAGATTGGCGTGTAAAATTAATTTGCATAGGATTGGGGGTAATGTATCCAGATGGATAGAGAACTGGTTGGCAGACAGGAAACAATAGGAATAACCGGGTCTTTTTCCAAATGGCAGGCAGTGACTAGCGGGGTACTGCAGGGATCAATGTTGGGACCTCAGTTATTCACAAGATATATTAATGATTTAGATGAGGGAATTAAATGTAATATCTCCAAATTTGCAGATGACACAAAGCTGGGTGGGAGGATGAGCTGTGAGGAGGATGCAGAGATGCTTGTGTGATTTGGACAAGCTGACAGGACTAGACCGGGTAGATGCAGGAAGGATGTTACTGATGGTGGGGGAGTCCAGAACCAGGGGTCACAGTCTGAGGATATGGGGTAGACCATTTAGTACTGAGATGAGGAGAAATTTCTTCAGAGTGGTGAGCCTGTGGAATTCGTTACCACAAAGTAGCTGAGACCAAAACATTGTATGCTTTCAAGGAGTTAGATATAGCTCTTGGGGCAAAAGGGATCAAAGGGTATGGGGAGAAAGTGGGAGCAGGCTATTAAGTTGGATGATCAGCCATGATCATAATGAATGGCGGAGCAGGCTCAAAGGGCCAAATGGCCTACTCCTGCTCCTAGTTTCTATGTAAAAAAATAATCAACAGGCCTTTCTTTTTGATCTGAGAATATCTCTTTTCAGCTGTGGTAAGTGTCCTGGACACATAGCCTATCAGCCACTCTGTACTGTCATCTATTTTGAGATAGTACCACTCCCACCCCATAGGGGGATGCATTGCAGGTTAGCACCAATTCCTTCATCTGGTCCTAATGCACTAACAAATTTGAAGAGTGTAAGAGCTGTTTTACTTTCATGAAGGGTTCTTCTTGGGGTGACTCCCAAAACCAGTGCTGTTTTACTTAGCAATGAATGTAGAGGCTTAGTATTAGTCCCTGTAGTAAGCTCTCCATTGTCCTCTGGAAAAATGGCACAGGCTGAGGAAACACTGGAGGGAAGGTGTGTATATTGATATAACCCTTTGTGGGTATTTATGGTCACAACTTTCCAGGAGGCATCATCCAGCTCCAGTTGCTGATATGAATGACTCATGTCAAGCTTTGTATATGTTGTCGCTCTTGTTAGTTTGGCACAAGTCTTCAATCTTGGGAATAGGATACCTGTCCAGTTTGGCTGCTCTGTTGACTTAGCTTATAGACCCCACAGAACTGGACGGTCTGGTCTGGTTTAAGGACAGGGACTATGGTTGCTGCCCACTCTGAGAACTGAACCACTTTTATGACACCCAGCCTCTCTAGCCAGGTCAACTCAGCATCAACCTTCTCTCTCAGGGTGTACGGCACCGGTCTTGCTTTCAGGAAGCAAGGAGTTGCTTCTGGGTCCATGTAAATCTTGGCCTGTAGGCCTTGGATTTTTCCCAGTTCATCCTTGAAGACAGTATCATATTTTTTTTGTGGTTCTAGTAGTCTCCTTGCTCGCAACAGGAAGATTTCACACCAGTTTAATTTAATCTCTTTCAACTAATTACACCCTAGAATGCTTGGTCCTTAGAATTTTTACTCAAAGTCATTGTACCTTGCTGAAAGAAGTGCCTTCCATACATTGTAGCCAACCATATCTTTTTATTAATATAAATAAAAACAAAAAAACTGCGGATGCTGGAAATCCAAAACAAAAAATAAAAAATACCTGGAAAAACTCAGCAGGTCTGGCAGCATCAGCGGAGAAGAGTACAGTTGACGTTTCGAGTCCTCATGACCCTTCAACAGAATTATTGATGTGCTGAAAATAACAATTTTTATTTTATTTATTTTATTTTACTGGTAGCTGTGCTGTTTGGTGTTGATGATGAACTATCACTCTAGTGCTACCTCTTACCTGAGTTTCTTCGCCTGTGTATGCTTTTAACTTGGCAGATATTTGTTCCAAATTTAATTGATCACTTTTATTTTAATATCTGAAAGCGTGTTCTCCTCTTAGTGGTAGAAACACTCATGTCTCCTTCCATTTTGAAGGGTTTATCATTTGCTTGCACTGTGACAATAATTGGCTCTGTCTTCCCAACTTTCATGTTAAATAATGAATAGATGTCAGAATTGGTTGTTTCTGGCTCTTCTACACTTTTGACTTTATTGGACTTCGATTTGTTGTTTAGAGGCCTCTTTAAATCTCGCTTTGCACTATCTCATTATGTGTCCACTTCTGTGACAAAAATAACATTCTACTTTTTTAAATTGCCAATCGCTAATAGACTGTTTCCACATCATTGATAGTTATTTTTCAATTTAGTTGCTAAGCTGTTTCCCCCTCATCAGTCAGTGGGGGCTGTTTCCTGCTTCACGGCAGAGTGCCAGCTTTTCGCGTCACTTTCACCTGACTGCTCCCGCCCAACTAGGGGAACGGTGCCATTTGCACTCCTTAAATTGCTTGTGGACCCCTTACAGCATTTTCCATCGCCAGCGCTATTTCTAACGCTTTCTTAAAATCAAGATTCACTTCAGCCAGCAATCATCGCTGAATAGCATTTTCCTGCATGCCACATACTAAACGATCCCTGAGCAAGCCATTCAGAGTTTCACTGAAATCACAATATTCCGTTAGTTCTTTTAATTTCACCATGTAGGTAGCATTGGTCTCCCCCAGGGGCTCTATTCTGTGAATTGAACCTGAATCTCTGCATTGTGATTGAGGGCTTGGGTTGAAAATGATCCTTGACGAGGTCTACTAATTCACTGAAAGTCTTCAAATCTGGAGCACTGGAGGCTGTTAAGCTTTGAATTGAACTGTAGGCCTTGCTCCCACAAATACTCAGGAGAATCGCTCTCTTCTTTTTCTCCCCTGTGATTTTGTTGGCTTGAAAGTAGAATGCAAGACATTCTATATATTGAGACCAATCGTCTATGGCTGGGTCAAAGGGATCGATTCTGCCAAAGTGTGGCATTTTGGATGAGTTTATCTTTTCTTTTTAATGAACTTAGGTACTCAGTCGCTGGGTGAGGTACAGCACTGAATCTGATTTATCCTTGTTGCCAGTTTGTTATAGAATTAATCTTCAAGACAACTTTTCTTAGTGGACACACTTTACTTATAAGACAGCATGTGTGCATCAAACTCCATAACGAAAGAAGAACTCTTTATTAGAGGCTCCCCGTGCTACTAACACATTGGTTTACACGGATCATGTTATCTTAAAACACAATTATTCTTAAAGTTACAGTCCTACATTTATCCAAACTATAATTACTACAGGTATTAAACATGGACAGAGTACAAGCTTGACATACACTTTTCAGTGGCATTATTGAAAGTTTACACATGTCTCTTTCATAGCTCATTGGGTAAGTTCACTATACATAACACTAATGAACCAATGAGACTGGTCTGTTTTGAGTTAGCCAATCTTACCTGGCATGACAATGGGAATTCGACAATTGGCCTGAACATTACCAAAGTTGGGGGGTGGAAATCCGAAGAGAGGGTTCCTCCTCCTAATTTCTACTTGAAAGTTTACTCCTTTATATCTTTGTTGAGAAGGTGATTGAGCTCATCTGTAATGCAATTGAACAGCCTTCCAGCATTCACTGTTTAGAAAGCATAGAAAAAGTCGATATTGAGTTGAAATGGTGACTGCACTAGTACTGTGGACAGTAGCTGCAGTAAAATAAGAATATTGCAGCTATTGAATGGGGCAACCAATATTATTGAGGATGAGTGATTGAAATATAATAAATGATATAAATTAGGAATTCTGTCACTAGAAAACAAACTGTGAGGTGGTACTTTCGGTGTTTTAGAATTCTAAGGGGACATAATATAAAGCATGAAAACCAGTTTTCCTTTGGCCAAAATGTTAGAGCCAGAGAATATGGCCTCTGCTTCAAGGTGGAAGATGCAAAGAAACATTGGGGTCAATTTTACCCATTTTGCCCAGCAAGACGTTGACATGGAGAAGTTAAAATTATTTCAGGGCCCCGAGCTCATGTTGTCTCAACATCTGTCATCTGATGTAATTTAGAAATTCAAAGGCTCAATGGGGTTGGGGGTGAGTTTGGCACCCAATTAGCTGCATCGGGATTGGCCTGGATTTGGGAGTTAGGAATCTGCCAAGAGAGACCAAAAGGGCATGAAGAGAGGTGGCAATGGAAGCAGAAAGTGCTTCAATGATCTAAGTGGAGCCGCACCTGGAAGGAGAAAGGCATCATGAGAGCTGGCCAGGAACCGAGCACAGACCTGTGGTTACAGACCAACCGCACATTCATTGAGTGCAAGATTTTTCTGTTCAGGAATCTGGATGGTTAGTTCATCAGAGCCTTGACAGCTACATGGCTGCAATCAATGATACCCGGAGCAGCAGGAATCCATTGCTGGCAGCAAAGCTCAATACCTTGAATGCGATTTAGACAAATAGATACATTAGAATGTGGATAGGTGTAAAGTCATCCACTTTGGTAGGAAAAACAGAATGGCAGGGTATTACTTAAATGGTTATAGATTTGGAAATGTTTATTGTACAAAGGGACCCTGTGTCCTTGTACGCCAGTCAATGAAAACAAGCATGAAGGAATCATGGTATGTTGTCCTTCAGGGCAAGAGGATTTGAGTACAGGAGCAAGGCTGTCTCACTGTAGCTGTACAGGGCCTTGGTGAGACCACACTTTTTAAAATTCATTCATGGGATGTGGGCTTCGCTGGCTGGGCCAGCATTTATTGCCCATCCCTAGTTGCCCTCAAAGGTGGTGGTGAGCTGCCTTCTTCAACTGCTGCAGTCCATGTGGTGTGGGTACACCCACAGTGCTGTTAGGGAGGGAGTTCTAGGATTTTGACCCAGTGACAGTGAAGGAACAGTGCTATATTTAAAAGTCAGGATGGTGAGTGACTTGGAGGGAAATTTCCAGGTGATGGTGTTCCCATCTATCTGCTGCCCTTCTCCTTCAGATGGTAATGGTTGTGGGTTTGGAAGATGCTGTTGAAGGAGCCTTGGTGAATTCTTGCAGTGCATCTTGTAGATGGTACACACTGCTGCTACTGTGCGTCAGTGGTGGAGGGAGTGAACGTTTGTGGATGGAGTGCCAAACAAGTGGGCTGCTTTGCCCTGGATGGTGTCAAGCTTCTTGAGTGCTGTGGGAGCTGCACTCATCCCGGCAAGTGGGAAGTATTCCTTCATGCTCCTGACTTTTGCCTTGTAGATGGTGGACAGGCTTTGGGATGTCAGGACGTGGGTTACTCATCGCAATATTCCTAGCCTCTGGCCTGCTCTTGTAGCCAGTGTTTACATGGCTAGTCCAGTTCAGTTTCTGGTTAATGGTAACCCCCAGGATGTTGATAGTGGGAGATTTAGTGATGGTAATGCCATTGAACATCAAGGGGTGATGGTTGGATTCTCTCTGTTGGAGATGGTCATTGCCTGGCACTTGTGTGGTGCAAATGTTACTTGCCACTTGTCAGCCCAAGCCTGGATATTGTCCAGGTCTTGCTGCATTTGGACATGGACTGCTTCAGTATCTGAGGAGTCACAAATGGTGCTGAACATTGCACAATCATCAGCGAACATCCCCACTTCTGACCTTATGATGGAAGAAAGGTCATTGATGAAGCAGCTGAAGATGGTTGGGCCGAGGGCACTACCCTGAGGAACTCCTGCAGTGATGTCCCGGAACTGAGATGATTGACCTCCAACAACCACAACCATCTTCCCTTGTGCCAGGTATGGCTTGAACCAATAGAGAGTTTTCCCCTGATTCCCATTGTCTCCAGTTTTGCTAGGAGTGTTTTGTGCAGTTTTGGTTTCCTTATCTAAGAAAGGACTGACGTTGACGGAGTGCAGTGAAGGTTCACCAGACTGATTCCTGGGAAGGCAGGATTTTGTATGACAAGAAATTGGGTCGAATAGGCCCAACAAAAAGTAATTTTAGGATCTGAGCGGTTGTCTCCTTCACATAAATTCCCTGCTTCTTTCTTTTTAATCACAGAAGTTAAAGGGGTCATGGACCTGTCATCAGTGAAGTACGAACTAAGAAAAGCATTGTTGCGTTGCACTTATTTCCTGTGTGGGAATTGGAAAAAGTTAACAACGTATTGCAAAACCTCAACCTGACGTATAGATAGGTGTAAATGAAATAGTTCCTATGTGGGGGAAAAAAAGGAAACACTGTTTTAATTAGAAACAAAACACAAAATGCTGGAAATGCACTGCAAGCCAGACTAGCAGAATCTGAAAAGAGTAACATTTTGCTGTGACCCTACATTTTTGTTTTTGTTTGTGTTCAAAATTGGTTTGTTTGACATAGCAACAGCGCAACATTGAAAAGAGGCTCTTAATGGAGAACAAAGTTTATATTGCCTTCAACGAGTAACCTTTTTGTTTCCCAACAGGGGAGCGAGCCAACAATTTTTTAATCTGACAGGGTCTGTTGAGCTATGTTTCCAACAAACTGACATGCTTTTTTTGGGTCAACTTGCCAGCAGGTCTGGTTGATCCAGTAGAATGTGAGGTCTAATGAAAGCTCCTTAATATAAAAATCCCTATGACAACGGTTGCTTTACGTTTTTTCTTTCGTATACACCAAGTATAATTTAAACTCCAATACTGATCTTAATCTTTGATACCTTAAGGTAAGAAGGGCATCATAGCTCAAAATTGTAGTTTCTGACAGATGCTATGGTTCTTGCTCTGATTCAAATGGTAATTGTTAAGAGGGAAGGTAGAAGGGAAGGTGCACCAGTTATTTTAACTACCTGGTCACCAGGTTCCTGACAAATCAGCCGGGTTAAAATCAACTCTTATATGTAAATACCTTTTGATGGCTTTTACATTTCTGATAATCTGTGCATGTATTTGAGAAGGTGTGACACCAAAAAAACATTCTAAGTTATAATGTCTCTCCCATCAAGCGTATTTGATTAAACTGCTTTTCTAGACCTTTTTTTTTCATGAATGTTTCTTGCGTTCGCTCAAATTCCCAATACCTTGGTTTCACATCTATATTTGGGAATATTATGGTATTTCAGGCATTTCTTCAGGAACGAACTGCATGAAAGATAATTTAGAAAGTGCCTGGAGAAGGTGCAGTCTACCAGTCTGAGAAATTCAGTGGGGAGAGTTATGCTTTTTTTTTTTGACGAATTTTGGGGGGGAAAAAAACAAACAGTACCCAGAATGTGATGAAGAACGACTAGGAAGAGAGGCATTGAAGAAGCCAGGGACTGTGGAGGGCTCAGTGAAAGGGAGATATAGAGCAGCTGTGCTATGACTGAGAAGCACTTTAGAAAGAGACAAAGATGAAGAATGAATGATTCTGTTGGAGAGTTAGCTTAAAAATCATTCCAAAAAAGTGACATGTTACAGTTCAAACCATTCTCGTAAATCAACCATTTTCCCAAAAGAATTAATAAAAAAAAACTTTCTAGACCTAACATGCTGATAAAGTGGTTACAATTTTAAAAGGAAACATGTTATGTGGAAATTTGAACATGCACCAATGATCTGTAATAGCAAGGGTATGTTATAGAATCTCATTGCCACAAAGCTTGCACTGAATGAGTGCCAGTAAAATTAAGATAAAAGTCCAAACCTCAAAAGCAGAACACTGGGTAAAAGAGTTTCCACAACTGCCAGCACACAACCATGCTCACCTGAACTCGTGTGTTTGACCTTAATCATGTATGCAATAATTGTCCTACTTATGCAACAGGCTGCCCGTGAGAACTTGGACCAGAATACATTGTTACAACAATTTAAAGAGGAGGGGGGGATGGTCACAGAAGTAAACCTATTCTGGAAAAACTGAAAATAGTACCAATTAATCCTACAGGTGGATCTGTAATAGGTATTTTCAATGCTGAACATAAGAAATAGGAACAGGAGGAGACCATTCAGCCCTTCAAGCCTGCTCTGCCATTCAATAAGAACATGACTGATCTGCCTGTGGCCTTAACTCCACATTCCTGCCAATCCCCCATAACCCTTGGCTCCATTGTCGATCAAAACTGTAATTGAGCCTTGATCTGTTCAATAACGCACCCTCTTTTCTTAATGGGAGAGAATTCCAAAGCCTAATGACCCTCTGAGAACAGACATTCCTCCTCATCTGTCTTGTCACAGAATCACAATCTTTTTGGGCGACCTTGATCATTGACCAGAAACTGAACTGGATTACCATATAAATACTGTGGCTAAACAGCAGGCCAGAGGCTAGAAGTCCTGCAGCAAGTAACTCGCCTCCTGACTCCCCAAAGCCTGTCCACCACTTACAAGGCACAAGTCAGGAGTGTGATGAAATACTCTCCACTTGCCTGGATGAGTGCAACTTTAACAACACAAGAGGCTTGATACCGTCCATGACAAAGCAGCCCGCTCTATTGGCACCTCATCCACAAGCATTCACTCCCTTCACTACCGACGCACAGCACCTTCCAAACCCAGGACTGCTACCATTTAGAAGGACAAGGGCAGCAGAGTCATGGAAATATGTGACGTTCCCCTCCAAGCTACACACCATCCTGAGTTGGAAATATATCGCCGTTCCTTCACTGTCGCTGGGTCAAAATCTCTCCCTCACAGCACTGTGGGTGTATCTACACCACATGGACTGCAGCTGTTCAAGAAGGCAGCTCACCACCACATTCTCAAGGGCAATTAGGGGTGGGCAATAAATGCTGCCTAGCCAGCAATGCCCATATTGCATGAATGAATTAAAAATAACTTTGCCTCCTAGTTCTAAATACCCCCCACCCCCTCACAAGGAGTAACTTCCTCCCAGTATCTACCCTGTCAAGCCCCCTCAGATTCTTACACATTTCAAGAGGATCATCTCTCGTTCTTCTAAACTCTAATGAGTGAAAGCCCACCCTTCTGAACCTTTTATTATAAGACAATCTCTTCAATTCAAAAATCAGCCCAGTGAACCTTCTGTGAACTGCTCCATATGTAAGTATATCCCTCCTTAAATAGGAAGACCAAAACTGTACAAAGCACTCTAGCTACAGTCTTACCACTAGCCTGTACTGTTGTAGCAAAACTTCCCTGCTTTCATGTTCCATTCTCCATGCAGTAAAGGAGAACATTCCATGTGCCTTCCTAATTACTTGCTGTATTTGCACGCTAGCCTTTTGAGATTGTTATGATCCTCCATGAAGATGAGCAAATCAAAAGAACTGAATTTACCGAACTACCCCAATGAGAAAACCAATGGACAAGACTTCACTTTTTAAAGCTTTTACTGTAACAATCAAACGCAAAATCAACATAGATTAAACATGGGCCTGAATTTTACCTTTTGGTGGGCGCATTGGATTGGCGGGTCTGGGAGCAGACAGGGAAACTGGCCCCGAACTACAACTGGCCCCCGATTGCGATTTCATGGGGGCTAATTAATGGCTAGCCCGTGTGAAACACGCCCTGAAAAGCTCATCGCTACTGGGGAAGAGAGCGGGTGATGATGTTTCCACGGGCATGGGTGAGCGCTGCGAGAAAGCTCCCTGAGGGAAGAGAGCCACCTCAGGGAGCTGCAGACCTGAAATCCATCAAATAAAGGTTAAAAAAAAGCTGCAAAAAAATTTCCATGCATCACAATCTATCACCTGAAAACATAGCTGATAAGAATGCAGATATTTATTTTTATTTTATTACATAACGGAAATTTCATCCTGCCCTTGGATGAGATTTGGTGAAACATGCCATGGCCGCCTGGCCGATTCACCCGTCCACCAACTATAAGGTTGAACGGGCCACAAGAAATCGGACATTTGCGCCGTTAATAGGTTTAATTGCCCGCTGAATTGTTGGTGGGCGTGCTTCCGACTTTTGCCTGTGCCCACCAAGTGAAATATCGTGTGAGTGCAATGACGCCGGGATGCTCGTCCAATGTCTTCTCATGAGATTTTACACCTGATCGGGCCAGGCGTGTCCACCCATGGGACGTAAAATTCTGCCTGGAGGAGGGCTTGGAGGAGAACTTCCAGGTGGTGGTTTTCCCATATGTCTGCTGCCCTTGTCTAGATGGTAGCAGTCATGGGTTTGGAAGGTGCTGTCTAAGGAGATTTGGTGAGCTCCTGCAGTGCATCTTGTAGATGGTACACACTGCTGCTACTGTGCGTTGGCGGTGGAGGGAGTGAATGTTTGTGGGTGGGGTGCCAATCAAGCGGGCTGCTTTTTCTTGGATGGAGTCCAGCTTTTTGAGTGTTTTTGGAGCTGCACTCATCCAGGCAAGTGGAAAGTATTCCATCACACTCCTGACTTGTGCCTTGTAGATGGTGGGCAGTCTTTGGGTGACAGTCAGGAGGTGAGTTACTCACCACAGGATTCCTCTAATCTGCTCTTGTAGCCAAAGTATTTATATGGATAGTCCAGTTCAGTTTCTGGTCAATGGTAACCCCCAGGATGTTGATAGCGGGGGATTCAGTGATGGTAATGCCATTATATGTCAAGGGGCGATGGTTAGATTCTCTCTTGTCGGAGATGGTCTTTGCCTGGCACTTTTTTGTGGTGCAAATGTTACTTGCTCCTTGTCAGCCCAAGCCTGGATATTGTCCAGGTCTTACTGCATTTGGACATGCTTCAGTCTCTGAGGAGCTGTGAGTGGTGTTGAACATTGTGCAATCAGTGAACATCCCCACTTCTGATATTATGATGGAAGGAAGGTCATTGATGAAGCAGCTGAAGATGCTTGGGCCTAGGACACTACCCTGACGAACTCATTTAGTGATGTCCTGGAGCTGAAATGACTGACCTCAAACAGCCCCAACCATCTTCCTTTGCACTAGGTGTGACTCCAGCCATCGGAGAGGTTTCCCCGATTCCCAATGACTCCAGTTTTGCGAAGGCTCCTTGATGCCACAGTCGGTCAAATGATCCCTTTGCGCTTCAGCATTCCGCAGTATCTCTCTCTTTAAATATTATCCTGCTTTTCTGTTGTTCTTGTCAATGTGGACAACCTCACATTTTCCCACATTATATTCCAGCTGCCAAATATTTGTCCATGAACTTAACCTATCGATATTTCTTTGCAAAATCTTTGTATCCTTCTTGCTACTTGTTTCCCTGTCTATCTTTGTATGGTCAGAAAATTTGACAACAATACATTCAGTCCCTTCATCCAAACCATTAATATATATCGTAAATGCTTGAGGCCCCAGCACTGATCCCTGTGGCAGTATCAACATCCTGGGCATTACCATTCACCAGAAACTGAACTGGACCAGCTATGTAAATATGTGGCTGCAAGACCAGGTCAAGATGCTGGGAATTCTGCGGTGAGTAATTCACCTCCTGACTCCCTGAAGCCTGCCCCTCTACAAGGCACAAGTCAGGAGTGTAATGAAATACTCTCCACTTGCCTGGGTGAGTGCAGCTCCCACAATACTCAGGAAGCTTGACCCGATCCAAATCAAAGCAGTCCACTTGATTGGCATCCCATCCACAAACATTCACTCCCTCCATCACCTACACACAATGGCAGCAGTGTGTAACAACTACAAGGGGAGGTGGTGGCATAGTGGTATTGCCATTGGACTAATAGTCCGGAGACCCAGGGTAATGCTCTGGGGAACTGAGTTCGAATCCCACCACAACAGTTGGTGAAATTTGAATTCAATAAAAAGCTGGATTTAAAAGTCTGATGATGGCTGTGAAACCATTGTCAATTGTTGTAAAAACACATCTGGTTCACTAATGCCCTTTAGGGAAGGAAATCTGCTGTGGCCTACATGTGACTCCAGGCCTTAAATGACCTCTGAACAGGACAATTAGGGATGCCAGCAATGCCCATGTTGCATGAACAAATAAAAAAAAAACAAGGCTCCTTAGGCAGCACCTTCCAAACTCATGACTTCTGCCACCTAGAAGGACAAGGGCAGCAGATGCATGAGAACACCACCACCTTCAATTCCCCTTCAAGTCATACGCTATCCTGAGTTGGAACTATATCACTGTTCCTTCACTGTCGCTGGGTCAAAGTCCTGGAGCTCCTTTCCTATCAGTCCTGTGGTTCAAGAAGGCACCTCACCATCTTCTCAAGGTCAATTAAGGATGGGCAATAGATGCTGGCCTAGCCAGCAATGCCCACATCCCATTAAAGATTTTTTAAAATCTCCAGCATTGATAGTTTGCCAACCTGAAATGACCCATATATCCTGACTCTCTTTCCTGTTACCCAGTCCTCAATTCACGCTAATATATTACCCCCAACACAGTGAGCTCTTATCTTGTATGGTAAATTATCAAATACCTTTTTAGAAATCCAAATACACTACATCTACTGGCTCCCCTTTGTCCACCCTGCTTGTTAGATCCTTAAGGAACTCTAATAAATCTGTGAACACAATTTCCCTTTCACAAAAACATTTTGACTCTGCCTGTTTGTATTATGAGTTTCTCAGTGTCCAGCTATCACGTTCTTAATATTGAATTCTAGCTTTGTCATGACAGAGTTCAGAATGGATGAGAGTTTCCCGTTGTCAGTCTCCCTCCCTCCTTGAATAATGTTGTTACGTTTGTGCTTTTCAAATCCACTGGGACCTTTCCAGAATCTAGGGAATTTTGGAAGATTACAATCAATACATCCTCTACCTCTGCAGCCACTTCTTTTAAGATCCTAGGATGCAGGTCATTATGTCCATAGGACTTGTCAGCCTTTAGTCCCATTAGTTTTCCTAGTACTTTTCACTAGTGATTGTGATTGTTCCCTCCATTTTACCTCTTGATTTTCTACTATTCTTGGGGCGATTTTTGTGTCTTCTACTGTGAAATCAGGTAAAAAAATGTTTGTTTAAACATTAATTCTTCAGTCACATCTTCCGAGAGACCAATGTTTACTTTAGCTATTCTTTCCCTTTTTCATGTATTTGCAGAAGCATTTCCTGTCTTTTATATTTTTTGCTGGTTTACTCACATACTCTAATTTCCCTCTCTTTAAGTTTTTTTTTTTAGCCATCCTTCACTGGTTCCTATAATTTTCTCAATCTTCTAGCCTGTTACTAATCTCACAGAATTGTATGCCTTTTCTTTCAATTTGACACTAACCTGAACTTCCTCGGTTAGCCACAGATGTTGCCTCTTCTCATTGAGTCTTTCTTTCTCAATGGAACATACCTTTGTTGAGAGTTATGAAATGTCTCCTTAAATGGCTATCATCTTACCTGTTAACCTATTTTACTACTCCAGTTTAGCCAACTCTAATTGTAATTACCTTTATTTAAGTTTAAGACTCTAGTTTCAGACCCAAATTTCTAACTCTCAAACAAATTGTGAAACTCCATGTTATGATCATTCTTACCAAGAAGATCCTTTACTATGAGGTCATTAATTAATTAGGTATTACCAGGTCTAGAAAAGCCTGTTGGTTTGTGAATGCATTGTTCTAAGAAACTGTCCTGAATAAACTCTGTGAACTCATTCTCCAGGCTACTTTTGCCAATTTGACTCATCCAATTTATATAAAAATTAAAATCTCCCACAATTATTGCAGCATCTTTCTTACAAGCCACCATTGTTTGTTCGCATATACCTCTTCCGACAGTGTAGATATTGTTGAAGAGCCTATACACTATTCCCACCAGTGACTTCGTTCCTCTGCTATTTCTCATCTCCACCCAAACTGATTCTACATTTTGGTCTACTGAGCTGAGATCATTTCTCACCACTGTACTGATCTCATCCTTTAATAACAAAGCTACTCCTCCTTTCCTTTTTTTTCCCCTATCCTTCCAAAATGTCAAATACCCTTGAATATTCAGGTCCCAGCTGCTGTTAACTTGCAACCACGTCTCCATAATGGCTACCATAGCATACTCGTTTATTTCTATTTGTGCTATCAATTTATCCATCTTCTTATGAATGCTGCATGCATTCAGGATTTAATTCTATCTTTTTACCATTTGTACTCCCACCTTGTTTGTTGGCACACTCTCAAGTTTGTACACTCTCTGTCCCTTCCTGTCATTCTCTGGTTATCATTACCACTATCACCACCCTGCACAAATATCTTGTCCTTTCTCTTTAACTTCCCAATTCTTCCTTCACATGAACTCTTCCCTCTCCTCAGCATTTAGTTTAAAGCCCTCCCTACAGCCTCAGTTATATGATTCACCAGAACACTGGTCCCATTGCAGGTCAGGTGAAGGCCTTTCAACAGTACTGCTCCCAATTTCCCCAGTACAGGTGCCAGTGCTCCATGAATTAAAACCCATTTCTCCCACACCAACCTTTTTGAGCCACGCATTCAACTCTCTGATCCACTGCCACTTTGCTCATGCCTCAAGTAGTAATCCAGAGATGATTACCTTGGTGGTTCTGCTTTTTGATTTAGCCCATTGTTGCTCATACTTCCTCAGCAGAACCTCTTTCTTAGCCTTACCTATGTCGTCGGTACTCATGTGGACCACAATAACCGAATCGTTCCTCTCCAGCCTCAGGGAAATGTTTTTAATCCTGGCGCCAGACGTGTAACACAGCCTTCAGGACTCATGCTCTTGGCTACAGAGAACCTACCCCCTAACTATGCTGTCCCCTACTACAAATACATTCCTTTTTACTCGCCCCACTTGAATGGACCCCTGAACCATGGTGCCATGGTCAGTTTGTTCATCCTCCTTGCTCTTGTTCACATAAGCTGAAACAATATTGATTCTGGTGGACAAGCGCAAGGGCTAAGGGTCCTATAGTGTTACCTTCCGGATCCCTATACCTGTTTCACGTGTAGTCACACCCTCCTGCCCCTCATCATGGACCAAATCTGAAAACCCTAGCCCAGTGCTTACCAAACCTTTTTGCTGGTGTCATTTTAATGTTTCAGACTTCATGTGACACATTAGTGAAAATTTGGTTGGGGGAGGGGATGGGGGGGCGTTGGTAATGAGAACTGTTGAGCAGGGGAGAGGGGGAAGGCTTCATCTGAGTGGGTAGCAGAGAGGCTTCAGTTGTTGAGCTGTTGGTTATTAATGTCATAGGACTTCTGATTAATGTAATAGGATCCACATTATTGATACAATAGGTCATTGATTAATAAGTGTATAGATTATTAATATATTTGGATTTTGATTATTAATGTAATTGCATCCTGATTCCTAAGTTTATAGGATCCTAATTATTGGTGCAATAATTTCCTGATTATTAGACAATAGCCAGCTGATAATTAATGCAAGCAGGATCATGTAATTAATATAATTAGACCCAGGTTATTAATGTAATAGAATCCTGATTATTAATGTACTAGGACACTGATGATTTATGTAATAAGATCCTGATTGTTGATGCAATAGACACAAGACTATTAATGTTAGATGATTCTGATTATTGATGTAGTAGGGCTCTGAGCATTGATGTAATAGGATTCTCAATATTGATGCAATAGGATTCTGATTATTAATGTAATAGAATCATGACTATTAATGATCTTGGTTATTGATGCAAGATGGTCCTTATTGAACAAATAGGCTCTCTACAAAAAAAAACAAACACCTACCTTTTTGTAGTTACCTTTTTTTTGCAGCAACAGCAATGGTACCTCAGAACAGTCCATTAGGCCACGCCCACCAAAAGTACACACGGATTTAAAGGGGCCTTGCAGCTGTCAAAAATCAGTCTGAGCTCAAGGGGATTTAGAATTCAAAAGTGAGGAAATGATGCTTCATTTGTACGGACCCCATCGGGCATTCAGTTTTGGGCACTGGAACTCAGAGGGATTGTTAGCCTTGAAAGGATTACATTGCACATTCACCAAAATGTTACCAGGACTTAAAGCACTAGCTGCCATGAGGTAAGTTTAAATGTCCAGAGTGAATGTTAGTGAATGGGTAGGGTGGGTTAGTGGATGAGGTGACAGGTGAGCAGGGTGGCAGGTGAGTAGAGTGGTAGGTGGGGAAGGATGATAGGGCGCAGGTGGGTAGGGTGGTGGGTGGTAGGTGGGTATGGTGGGTAAGGTGCCAAGTGGTGAAGTGTGGGTGGATAGGGTGGGGAGGTGGGTAGGGTGACAGGTGTGCAGGGTGATAGGGTGTCAGGTGTGTAGGATGGGTGAGTTGGGGAGGTGGGTCAGAAAGTAGTGGGGTTGGGTCAGGAGGGGTTGTCAGCTCCGGGACTAGTCAGGTTGGGTTGGTGGGGTAGTCAGATAGTGGGGGCTAATCAGGTCAGGTTGGGGGGTAGTCAAGTCGGATCAGACGAGGGTAGTTGGGGGATCAGGGGGGCAGTCAGAAAGGATCAGTGTGAGTGATTGGGATGTCAGTTGTATAGTTACCTAGGAATTAGACTAGGATATTTCTGTCTAATATTTCCTGGGTAACTATCCAGGCTTGTAACTCTAACTCAGAGTTGGAGACTTTTTTGGAGTGTTCGGAGAACAGGAGAATTGTCCGTCAGAAGTTCAAACTTCCCGAATAATTCCCATTGAGGTCCACGCGCCTTCCGTGGGGTCCCAACGTGCATCTTGTGTCACATGTCCAGTCTCCAATGATCCAGATACCGAAAGACCTGTGGCTATGTTTTCACCATTTACTGTTACTTCAATTTTCTCCAAAAAATGAACTTTGAAGTCAGCTGATTACCCCCACCTGTGTTTTACCTCCATTTCCACACAACAATCAAAGTTCAGTGCTAATCATACACGACTGAATGAGAGAGTCCAATGTCTACCCTCCATGCGATGGAGGGAGAGAGAGAACAATAATACACAAATAGAGAACAATGCGTACAGGCAGTTCCCTTTTCATTTTTTGTTATTAAAGGGGTGACTTCTGAAAGTAAACAGAGCCTCTTTGAGAGAAAGAGAGGGGAGGAGTGGAATATTTGGATAAAACTTGCACTCGTTGAGGGGAAGTTGTGCTTTGACTCCTAAGGACCCACCTCTGAGGAAATGAGTGGGGTGAGTGGATGGAAAGTTGGAATGATTGACAGTGAAGCAAAGGAAGAATAAGGCCGGATAATGATTGAAGCAAGGGGATGGTGAGAAAGAGAATAGTTTTCAGGCACCATGCTGTACAACTGACCACCTCCCATTTCAAAAGAGAAATAGATTGAGTGAGATGCAGAAGATGAGAGGGAAACCCAAAGGGAGCTAAGATGTGAGAAGCAGTAGGAAGATGAAAGAGACAGTAGGCTGGATGTTCAATCGCCCATGAGGGTAAGCATGTATGCAAGCGCTCATTGAAAATAGCACTCTCATGTCCTGGACACCAGATCAGTTGTAGGTAGGAACTGCCCTGGGGGCCATGTGGCATTAGTTCATTGTGGACCATAGCACAAGCATCCAAGACCCAACTGCCTGGATAGTCCGGATGCCTCCGAAGTGAGACAGGATTTTCAAAGGTAGGGCAAAAGGGGGAGGCCAGGAACCCACACACCTCTGATCATTAAGCTCGTTGTGCAACTCATTAACAGTCTTTTAAGCGGTAGTTTGCAATTTTCAACCAGGAGACACAGGAAAAGCAGAGGGTCTGGAACACATAAGGGTCCAACTGTCATGAACATAGTGGGAGCCTTAAGGGCAAATGGATATACTGATTAACACATTAAGAAGCAAAGAATCATACTCAGCTGGTCAACCAGTGGTACAGAGTTGCCATCGCTGGTTCTAAAAGGCTTTCATTTGTAAGCAATAAGCGGTAGGACCCTTGAGTGGGGTGTGAAGCACTGTGGGCATCACTTGGGAATCATAGTTTGGTTGATGAAGCCCTGGTGAACGATAGGTGAGGGAGTTGAGATGGGAGCAGGTTCCTCTGACATTAGACAGAGGAGTGAGGAGGAGATTCAGCAGAGGCATTTTCCTGGTCAGGAAGAGGCCAGAGGAGCACAACGAGGGGCTCCGCAGAACATTGCGCCTACCGCCCGAGAGTCAGCTACTTGCAGAGTACAGAGCACGTGTGCCATGGGAGACTGCAACTATCCAGGCAGTTGGGTCTTGGTTGCTTGTACTATGGTCCACCATGAACTGATGCCACATGGCCCCCACAGCAGTTCCTACCTACAACTGATCTGGTGTCCAGGTCCCCGACCCAGAATTGAAAATACTGACCTATGGCTCGATGAATTTATACCCCATTGATTTTGCTGTTTGTTTATCCCACTTTCATTTTTAACCTCAGATCTCAGATGACGTGCCATCCCGAGTGCTCCCCTAGTATAACAGGAGTCTAATTGCCAATTAGTAATTAGCTGTGGTAAGCTTGGGAGGGCACTAGCGCTCAGTCTCAGGATTACTACCAGGCCCACAGATTCTTGAGACCTTTTAAGTTTAGCTCCAGAATATAAATCCCTATTGACTATTTACACCTTTTTTAGAACAAGAATAAAAAAAATATTGTAAACCAGACAAAATATCTAAATATAAGCAAAACAAGTTTAACAACTGGTACTTAATATTCTTGCATTTGCCATGCTCCTATATTTATCCATCATATCATTTTTTTCACTTGCTCTACCCTTCTCCCAAAACTATAAATCAATCCGACGTAGGCCTCAGCCAAAATTTGGCTACTTTCCAAATTATGCAGTAAGAAGCTCTATTCCTAACATGGAAACCTACTGGAAAATATCCAGGGGGCAGATCATAGAATCATATGGTACAGAAGGTGGCGATTTGGTCCATCGTGTCTGTGCCAGACCTTCCTGAAGTATTAAGGGAACAAAGTCAATATTTTTTTTCTGTGACTGATGAATGTAATCCCATGGACCAATTGCTGCTGTTTATGCATCATGTCTGCATTATCATTCAATGGCAGAGGTCTTCCGGTCAGGGTCCTTCCACTACCCGCTAAAGTTTTCACCCAGGACTTCAGATCCTGGCTGAGGCTGAAATGGCTCCTGTGCAGCCCTCCCAGAGTAAGTCAAGCGAGTGTAGACGAGTTGGAGAAGGGAGAGGAAATGTCCCCTTTTTTATGGCATGAGTTTCCATATTCAGGTAAGTTTTTTTTCTTAAAAGGTTTCGAGTCTTAAAATGAATGAGTGGGTGGGTGGAATTTCCCCTCCTGCCTGTGGTGGGGGGTGGGGGTGGGGTGGGGGGGGTGGGGAACTGGAAAATTTGGAGACGGGCCAAATATCAGCTTCCCGTCGGCAGCAAATCCGTTTGTAATTTTCCCACTCACTGTTTTCATGGCGGGGCCGATGACGGGTCGGGTTTCCCGCTGATCCAGGGCAGGAACGCCGTTTACATGCATTACCGTGTCATGAACGCTCATTAAAAGGTCTACTTTCCGGAATTGCGTAGCCCCTCTCCCAAACAAGTAGGAAATTAGACCAGTCTGAAACACGTTTGGATATAAATGACGTGTAGCTGTTGGCCCTCACTTTGCTCATGGCTGCGAGGTGAGTGCAACATTCAAAGCCTACCTGCAACAGCGCGGCTCCAGGTTCTCACCAAGATGCTACGCTGGTAGGACCGTAGGGTTTGTCTGCTCACTGGCTTCCTCTCTTCTCTGGGAGGGTGTCATCTGTGAGGCTCAGGCTGGACTGCATACGAGACAGAGGCCAGCATTGCACCCGGGGGAGGGTGGGGGGGGGCTAAGGAAGGTGGAGACACGGGTGACAATGGGAAATGGTGGGGTTGGACAGGGGGGTGGAAGGAGGAAGGAGACATGGGGGTCAATGGGAAATGGTGGGTTGGAGAGGTGGGGGTGAATGATGGCAGGCAGACCTTTCCCTCCCTCCCCACCTCGACAATCATCCCATGGCCAAGACCGTGATGTCCCGAAGCAGACCCAAGGCATCAAAGGAGACCTTCCATGAGCTGCTTTATGGTGGAGCCAAGTCCATATAAATGCACTCAGCATGCGATGCACATGTTCCTCCAGCTTCCGGTAGCTGTAGGGCTCCAGCATCTTCTGCTTCTCGGATGTCCGCAATGTGAGCAAGGCCCTAACGGTAAGTCCTGACTTTTGCACGTCACACTTACCAAGGCGTGTTCTCGACTGGCTTGTTTTCCTGACGCATGGGTAAATTTGACGTGGGGGGATGATTCCGGCGAGCAGGCAAGATGATGAGACGCAAATGCGTTGAAATTAAGTTCCCGACGTCCGGCAGCGGGAAAGGCAGCCTGCCGTTGAAGGGTGGAGCAGATGATCACAAACTGTTTTCACGATGACGTGAAACCGATTTTTGGTCTTCCCACCATATTGTTCAGTCCCCCACCCACCATGATGTCCAACGCCAATAGGGCCGGAAATTCCGGCCATTGCCTTTCATTGCGTGTTCACAAGAGACTTCAGGAGTCATTGGCTTCACAACACAGTCACTCCATTTGAACACTAACAGAGAGGTACATGAGGATAGAAAATTGCAACCATGAAGGAAGCACAACTGCTGCGTATCTGCCAGATTATCAATAAAAGCCTCTAATGTGCTTTCTCCAATTGGCATGGATAACGGGCCAAAGGGCATTCATTCACTGATGTTGAGCTTGACCAGCATGCATGGATTGCAGGCGTGTTTTTGGTAAAAGTGGCACATTCCATGCATGTGTCCAAACCTCTCCCAGCGTCTGTGGGATTGAGATGTCAAGCATCAAGGTTGGCATTGTGGTCATCTAGATATATGAATGTGCACCTCAGCTGTATCAGTGAAAAGCTAGTACCACAGACATTGGTTTTCTGTGTACGAGTGGGAGGTCTTCTGTATTTGCCCAGTGTTCATTAATCTGTTGCTTTATTAATAGGGGCATAGAGTACAAGAGCCAGGAGGTTATGCTGAATTTATATAAGACACTCATTAGACCTCAGCTGGAATATTGTGTATAATTCTGGGGGCCACTTTATAGGAAGGATGTGAACACATTGGAGAGAGTGCAGAAAAGGTTTACAAGAATGGTTCCAGGGATGAGAAACTTCAGCTATAAGGATAGATTGGATTCTCTCCTTGGAGAGAAGAAGGCTAAGAGGAGATTTTATAGAGATGTTCAAAATCGTGAGGGGGCTGGGCAGAGTAGATAGGGAGAAGCTGTTCCTGGTTGTTAAAGGATCAAGAATGAGAGGGCACAGATTTAAAGTGATTTGCAAAAGAAGCAAATGTGACTTGAGAAAGCTTTTTCACACCATGAATGGTTCAGGTCTGGAATGCACTGCCTGGAAGTGTGGTGGAGGCACGTTCAATCGAGGCATTCAAGAGGGTGTTAGATAATTATTTGAATAGAAACAATGTGCAAGGATACAGGGAAAAGGCAGGGCAATGGGACTAGGTCATAATGCTCATTTGGAGAACTGGTGCAGACACGATGGGCCAAATGGTCTCTTTCTGTGCCATTAAAATTCTGTGATTCTGTGCATCTATCAGTCACCAGGGAAAAGAAGGATTGAATAATGGAGCCTGTGGTCAATGCTGCCTTCTTGATGGCAGTGATCCAATTGAGGAGGGGGAGGAGAAGAGCCTGGAGCCACCTAGCGCAGCTTCGAGAGGAAGCCTAGCTGAGGTCTATGGTCCTTGGGAGCCCCAGCAAGTACTGGAGGATGTGGAGGTTAGACAGACCCCATGGAGGTGACTCACATGACTAAGGGTCCACTGACGAAGACTCTCCTATCTGAAAATGACCAACAGACAATGCCGGGCTCATCTGTACTTGTCAAGAGATGTGGTTGATCACATCTGCCACATTCTGCGGGAGGATCTAAAACCCATGGGCTGGGAAGACATCTCCTGCCAGTGCCCCTGAAGGTCATCGCTGCACTGAATTTTTTTGCCAGCGGATCATTCCAGGGATCCACAGGGGACCTATGTAGCATCTCTCAATCCTCATCACATAAATGTGTCAAGGAGGTGACAGATGCCCTCTACAGTAAGGCTCATCATTATGTGAAGTTCACACTCGATGAAGCTAGCCAGGCTGCTGATTCCTGGGGTTTGCAGCTATCTCAGGCTTCCCTACAGTACAGGGTGTGATCGATTGCACACATGTTGCTTGAGAGCTCCATGGCAGTAGCCCCTAATGTTCTTTAACAGGAAAGGGTTCCACTCCCTCAACGTTCAACTGGTGTGTGACCATCAGAAGCACATCACGCACGTTTGTGCCAGGTACCCTGGGAGTTGCCATGACTCATACATCCTGACTCACTCACAGGCGCCTCACATATTCATAGGGCCTCAGCGAGTATTGGCTTGGCTGCTTGGGGATTAGGGCTACTGCTCAAACAATGGCTCATGACACCAGTGTATCGTCATCTGAGTCACTCGGAGGAGAGATACAATGAGACGCAGAAGGCAACATGATCCATCATTGAGCAAACTATTGGCAACCTGAAGATGCGCTTCTGATGTTTGGACCGCTCAATTGGGACTCTGTAGTGCTTGAAATAGAAAATTCCACTCCGTGAGTGGGTGGGTGAGTAGATGAGTGATTGGTTGGGTGAGCATGGGTGAGAGGGTGAGTGGGTGGGTGAGTAGATGTGTTAGTGTGTAGGTGGATGGGTGATTGGCTGAGTGACCGTGGGTAAGAGTGGGTATGTGGGTGGGTGAATGGGTGGACGGGTGAGTGAGTAGATGACTGAGTGATTGAGTCAATGAGTGGGTGAGTGACTGAGCTGGTGGGTGCATGCATGGGTGAGTGCATTGCTGAGTCAGTGAGTGGATGGTTGAGTAAGGAGGTGAGAGTGCGTGAATGGATAAGTGAGAGGGTGAGTGAGAGACTTGGTGAATGAGTGGGTGGGTGTGTGGGTAGATGAGAGCTTGGGTGAGTGAGTTGCTGGGTGATTAGGTGAGTGAGTTGGTGATGAGTGAGTGGGTGAGTGGGTCAGTCAGCTATTGAGTGAGTGAGTGGCGAATGGGTGAGTGAGTGAATTGACAAATGAGTGGACAGTTGCGTTAGCTGATCAGGTGTTTAGGTCAGGTGCGCAGTGGGGTTAAATGGGTAGCCAGTAGGGGTGGTCGGGTCAGGGAGTGGTGTAGCTGGGTTGGGTCAAGTTGGCAGTTGGGTGAGGTCAGTGCTCAATTTGGGGGTGTTAGTCGGGTCGGGGGGTAATCGGGTGGTCGGAGTGGGATGATCAGAAGCTAGTCAGGTGGTGGGGGAGGTCGGTTGTGGTGCTTAGTCGAGTTACTCTGGCTAACCACTGAGTTAAACCAGGCACTACATTTCCTAGGTAAGTGTCCAGTAAAGTCCCACATACCTGGCCCAAGTGCCAACCCTGAACTCAGTGTCAGAGATATTCACAGGGAGTCAATCCATCGGAAGTTTAACCTTTCTGGGCAGTTACAGCACACATGTGTGAGTCAGGGCTTCCACAGGGTTCATACGTGCAAGACAGATTTAAGTCCAAAGTTCGCTTCTCTGGACATCAGAGGATTTGGGCCAATGTGATTAGCAACCGCTTGTAATACTAAATGCCCAGTATAATAGAATGTTTTACTACATTGGCTATAGTTTTTCTCTCAATCAAGTCAACAATATTTTCCAAAGCAGCTAATAGCCTCTACGAGCTTAGAATCAGCTCCGCTTTTTATTTCTGGTATGTCACTCTTCTGGATAAAGTCACAAATTCCACAATTAGACTTGGATTTAATAAAATAAAATCTATGTTAATGGAAGTGGCTCATTGTAATCCTTTTCAGGCTCTTTTACGGCTCTTTTTGTGAAGTGAAAACAATGCTCCTCACTCAGCTGACTTCTCATATTCCAAGTACATTCAGGAGTTTTGAAACAACTGTACTTTCAGAGCTCAGCCCCGTTCCAACACTTCGAAGCAGAACAGGGTAATTACCAAATTCATTGGGTCAAAGGTGACTGTTGCAGTGATTTTAAATGGCCTTCACACCATCACTTTCAATAGTACTGAGTATGGAAGTGAAATGATCGGAATGTGTCGAATTTAGCTGAATTTAGATCGATCCGACTTACCCTGTATTTCAGATAGTGGACAGAGATGAGTATGGTGAAATCTGTGTTTTTGGAGGGTTTTTTTTTGTCTGTGTGTGCTTTAGGCGTGGGGCCACAGTAATTTTGCACTTGTGGGGAGTGACAGTTGGTTGACTGGAGATTATAACATATATAAGGCAAAGAATGTTCCACGTTCGATACATTCGCCCTGCCTCAGAGCAGGGGGTGCAGAACCATGTTGGGAGATATCAACAGGACAGATCAGTCCAAGCAGCAGTTGTTGTTAGTTAGACGAGAGCAGATGAAGATGAGATTCAATTCCATGCTGCCTTAGCTCCATGCTGCTGAGAGGGCTGGGCCTCAGAGAAGCCCAGAGAGGCCTTGGGAGTTGTTGGTAGCTCCATGCTGCTGAGAGTTGGGGCTCATGGAAACCCAGGAGCCATATTTGCTCAGTGTAGCTGGGGAGATTGAGGCTCAGGAAAGCCCAGTTGCAGTGTAGGCAGCAGCATGGCTGAGAGTGTAGCCTGGCCGACACAGGGAAACGCGGTCTCGGTAGTAGGTCAGGTCAGCTGGAAAAGAAGACCAAGAAGACTGGACCTGGAAGCAGATCTGAGAGAGATCTGGAACAGTGAGCTTTTGGGTGAGGATTGTACTCGTGGAACTCAGACAGAGCTGATGTCGGCTGGGGATTACTCTAGCTCTTTGAAGAACTGGAGCTAAAATTCTTTGTGAGGAAGACGGAGTTTTAAACAATTTTTGTGACTCACAGTGATGACTGACATCTGGGTGGATTGCTGAGAAAGTTAGTGGGGATCTGTCTTGGTTGTAGCTGCCATTTAATGTACAATTTGTGGTGTATCCGATCACATTTTCTCTGTTAATTCATGGTCAACTCATGTTTGTAATGTTATTATAATGATTTAATACCTTGGGCTTATTTACTGTACAAGGCACAAGGCACCAATCACTCACAAGGGATGTGGTAAACATGCTGTGGGTTCATTTATTAAGGCACATGAGAACAGTTATAGGTATAAAGCTTGAAGACATCAGTGCTGTGTGTGTGCTCTGCTCAAAGCAAAAGTGAAACTAAGACTAGATCACATGACACATTTCCCTTCTCGTGATGTCATGCTGATATCCCTTAAAGGAATATTACAACAGTGTTGATTCTGGATGTTAAAGTGTCATAATATAAAGATGGATAGTAAGAGTTTCTTTAGATATTTAAATAAGAGTTAACAAAGTGAGTGTTGGTCCTGTAGAAAATGCATCTGGGGGAATTGATAATGGAAAGTAGGGAGATGGTGAATGAATTAAATGGGTATTTTTCCTCAGTCTTTACTATAGAAGACACAAGTAATATCCCAGAAATAGCTGTAAATCAGGAAATGGAAGTGAGGGAGGAACTCAGGAAAATTACAATCACCAGGAAAGTGGTATTGAGAAAATTGTTGGAGCTGCAGGCTGACAAATCCCAAGGTTTGGATGGACTTCAACCTAAGGTCTTAAAGGAAGTGGCTAGTGAGAAAGTTGATATATTGGTTTTAATTTTCCAAAAGTCCCTAGATTCAGGGAAAGCTCCATTAGATTGGAAAATAGCAAATGTGATTCCTTTATTCAAAAAGGGAGAGAGACGAAAGCAGGAAACTACAGCCAGTTAGTTGAACATCTGTCATAGAAAAAATGTTAGAAGCTATTATTAAAGGTGTTATAGCAGGGTGCTTAGAAAAATTCAAGGCATTTAGGCAGGGTCAACATGGTTTTGTGAAAGGCAAATCATGTTTAACCAATTTATTGGAATTCTTTGAAAGAGTCACGTGTGTTGTGGATAAAGAGGAACTGGTAGATGTACTATACTTAGATTTCCAAAAGGCATTTGATAAAGTGCCACATCAAAGGTTATTGCAGAAAATAAAAGTTCATGGGGGAGAATTTTCTGGTCAGCAAGAGGAGCAGGACCCGCTCGCCAACGCATAAAATGACTCGCAGTGATGTCGGGCGGGCCTCCCGATGTCACAGCATGTCATTTAGATTTTCAATTCGGCGGGCGTGTAGCTGACTTGGCTGCACATCTGCCGAGCTGTCAAAGACTTATTAAGGGCTGTTTAAAATTAATTAAATCAATTAAATGAGCTGCCCATCCAATTTTAAGGTTGGCGGGCAGGTGAAGAGTCCAGGCGGCCTTCATATTTTCCATGGAACCTCAACCACAGGCAGGATGAGGTTTTGTGAAGTGCTTATAAATTAAATAAATTTTTTAATTAATGTTCCTTGACATGTCCCAGCTCATGTGACACTGTCCCATGAGGGGACATATCTTAAAATATTTTCAATTCTCTGTTTAAATGTTTGAACCTTAAACAAATCTCCCTGAGGCACGGAGGTGCCTCAGGGAGATTTCTGCACTCATTCCCGCACATGCACGAAAGAGCGCAGGCCCGGACTCAGGGAATACCCCCCACCACCCACCCCCTCGCCCGCTCTGGGATTGCTCAGTGCTTCCGAGCGCACGTCATGCCGGGCAGGCCTTAATTGGCCCACCCACGTAAAATGGCAGTGCGCACCCGATCGGGGGTGCCGATCGGGTTCATGCTCGCTCCCGCCCAAACCCCGCACAACCTCCCCGATGGGGTAAAAATTCAGCCCATGGCGTAGGGAGTAACATATTGGCATGGATAAAAGATTGGCTAGCTAACAGGGAGCAGAGAGTTGGCATAAATGGGTCTTTTTTTTGGTTGGCAGAACGTGGCAAGTGGTGTGGCACAGGGATCAATGCTGGGGCCTCAACTTTTTTACAATTTATATAAATGACTTAGATGAAGGGATGAAAGGAATGGCTGCTAAATTTGCTGATGACACAATGGTAGGTAGGAAAGTGAATTGCGAAGAGGACATAAGGAGGCTACAAAGGGTCATAGATAGGTTAAGTGAGTGGGCAAAGATCTGGCAAATGGAGTATAATATGGGAAAATGTGAAATTGTCCATTTTGGCAGGAAGAATAAAAAATAATCTTATTATCTAAACGGTGAGAGATTGCAGAGCTCTGATTCAGAGGGATCTGGATGTCATAGTACATGAGCCACAAAAGGCTGGTGTGCAGGTATAGCAGGTAATTAGGAAAATTAATAGAATGTTAATGGTTATTGTGAAGGGAATTGATTACAAAAGTAGGGAGGTTGTGCTTCAGTTGTACAGGGCACTGGTGACACCACACCTGGAGTATTGTGTACAGTACTAGCCTCTTTATTTAAGGATAGATGTAAATGTTTTAGAAATGGTTCAGAGAAGGTTTCCTAGACTAATACCAGGAATGGGCGGGTTGTCTTATGAGGAAAGGTTGGACAGGTTAGGTTTGTATCCTCTGGAATTTAGAAGGTGACTTGATTGAAACCTTTAAGATCCTGAGGGGTCTTGACAGGGTGGATGTGGAGAGGATGTTTCCTCTTGTGGGAGAATCTAGAACTAGGGGCCACTGTTTAAAAATAAGGGGTCGCCCATTTAAGACAGAGATGAGGAGAATTTATTTCTCTGAGGTCGTGCGTGTTTGGAACTCTCTTCCTGAAAAGGCTGTGGAAGCAGAGTTTTTGAATATTTTTAAGGCGGAGCTAGATAGATTCTTGATTAACAAGGGGGTGACAGGTTATCAGGGCTAGGCAGGAATGTGGGGTTAAGGTTATAATCAGATCAGCCATGATCTTATCGAATAGCGGAGCAGGCTCGAGGGGCCGAGTGGCCTACTCCTGTTCCCAATCCATATGTTTGTATATTCGTATAAATAGTGTTGATTGTTTGCTTTGCTGACTTTTGTGGCTTTTTTCTCTTTATTAAATACCGAGGATGTCAAATTTCATCTACTTCAACAAAAAAAGTTACTGCTCCCTAACCAGGTCATAGTAAATTTGGGTGCCTCATCTGGGATCTTAACAAAATTTGGGGGTCTGGTCTGGGATCATAACACCAGCAACTGTGAGTATGTAAGAAGTCATTGACACAACTGGAAACAGAGGAATGAATGGTCATAAGTGAGGGTCTAAGCTGGCAATGGAAGAGTGAAAGGCAAAAGCAGAAACCGGCAGATAAATTGGATCCCATAGCATCCATTTTTAAGGAACTATGCAGCCACATAAGGGTTGAAAATTTGGTCTGAAATACTTGTGCAGGCTTTCAATAGGCAGTGCACAGGACGCCATCTTTGTAAAGGACAAATAAGAGACATTGTTCACCAACGTCTGAAGCAGGTTTTAGATTGTTTGCATAAGAAAATGAGGGGCTAATGCCTGCTTCTGGTTCATGCTGCAATGTTGGTTTACCCTGAGACAGCCAGCTCCAGTGCTAGTTCCCTCCATGAAAATCAACCTTAAACACCACAAAATAATTTTTAAAAATAAGCATTTTTCACAATCACCATTACTCCTGGTCCCGAGATCACTGACCACCACCCTGGCCTCCAGTCCCCCTCCTCTGATTTCCTTTCAGCCCTAGCCACAATCTCCTAGCCCCTCTGACAGCACTGTCAAGGCCAGTGATCTTCCTACCTAATCCCTGACATCCAGAGGTTTTGGGGGGGGAGCAGGGGCTAATTTAAATCACAGTGTCACACCCCGATGATGTAGTTGGGGTATGCATTCCATTTTATCTGCATGCGTGACTGCAGCGCCTGGCTCTCCACAACAAGTGCTGAAGGCATCAAGAATCGAAGTACAGGTCAGTCCTCTTTAAAAAGTTTTAAAGATTTCTTGCAAATCAGGAAAATCAGGCGTGCCATTCGTGGCCTCACATTGACCCTCCCCTGCCTTGGCCTTCCACCTTCACTGATTGTGGACTTGCCGACATTCCCAATTCATTCTTTCCTGGCCGAAGACTGTTTCCGTGAGTGCAAGGCAGCCTGGCCCCCTCACCAGCCCCCACTTAACGGGTTTGATTCCACATATTTGCTACATTACCATGATCATCCATTATCACCTCCATAACATGACCTGACTCTGTTCCTGCCTCAGTTCGTCTAATGCTGAAACCCTCGTTTGTGCCTTTGCTAACCTCTAGACTTAACTATTCCAATGAAATCCTGGCTGGGCTCCATCACTCTACACTTCACATCATCTGAAACTCTGCTGCCCGTGTCCTTACTTGGCCAAGTCCCATTCAGCTCTTACCTTTGTGCTCACTGACCTATCTTGGCTCCCAGTCGAGCATTTTAAAATTCTCATTCTTGTTTTCAAATCCCTCCTTGGCCTCCTTTCCTCATCTCTGTAATCTCCTCCAGTCCCGCATCTTTCTGAGATATTGGCACTCATCCAATTCTGGCATCTTGAGCACCCTCAACTTTAATCCATCTACCGTCGGTGGTCATGCCTTCAGCTTCTTAAGTCCTATGCTGTGGAATTCCCTCCCTACACCTCTCTGCCTCTCTACCTCTCTTTCCTCCTTCAGGACATTCCTTAAAACCTACCCCTTTGACAAAGCTGCCCTAATATCACCTTATGTGACGCAGTGCCAAATCTTATTTAATAATGCTCCTGTGAAGCATCTTCTGATGTTTTATTATGTTAAAGCTATATAAATACATTGTTGCTGTTGTCTGCTAGCAGTCACATCATTCCTGTCAGCTTTCGACTGGGGTTAAAGTTGGGACATACAAATAAGACCCAGGAGTTAAGGTTTCCCAGAGGTGGGTGCTAGTGGGGGTAGTTGGTTCAGGTTGGTTGGTTTAGGCCCTTGCATCCTTGATTCCTGTGCTATAGAAGTTGCATTCAACACAAGAGGTGGCATTTAATAAAATTGGAAAAATGTCAAATGGGTTAATGCCCTTGCTAAATAACAAAGTGGGATTTCATGTAAACATGTTTATGCATTTGTTACAAATGTCGTGCAACACAACTTTGATCCCTTTCTTATTAAAACTCCAACCACATCAAAAAATTGCTAATAGGAGTTTTATTTTTTTTTCCAGCTCAGGAATAGAACATCTTGAATAATGCAACATTTGGATTTACTTAAATAGCCCAAATCAGGCCAGTTTTGTTTTCAAATTTGGTTGCAGGGTTGATTTGTTGGAGCATGGTAAAGACCACTGGCAGAGTGTCATGACACAAGTTACATGAACCAGCAAACTTCATTCATACAGTTACTGTTGGGGGGCGGGGGGAACAAGCAAATTGTCACAGAGCTAAAGGAAATAAATACCTGTGAGCAAGGCCTCACTACGGACCAGCACTAGACCTACTAGTTAAGTAATTATTACCGCAAAAGATTTCTTCTTTAGAAAAGTTTTTAAAAGTTAGCCTTAGCTCCCTTTCATTTGAAAACTATTCTTTGATGAAATGGCTCATCTTGTGCACCTCTTTGAATCAATCTATGGACATATTTAGATTGTGATTGTTACCTGCAATTCAAAGGTAGCTACTGGAGTAACAGTAAAGATTTGTTTCTTTAGGCTGCATAGTTCTCCAGGTTGGATTCCAGAAATCTCCCAGTTGATGTAGTTTAGGGGTTAATAGCAATGATTAATTATTCAGTTGCAATCAGGTTTCAGAACCTTCAGCTAGACTTCCTTAGGCTATGTACAATCGAGTTGTTCCTCATGTTCCCTGATTTGATGCTTCTGTGATTTGAATTATTAAGTAATCACAGTGCTCCTTACAGATGGCTGCAGTTAGCTAAATGATTAAACCTTTTGGTAAACTACCAACATTTTCATTGAAAACATAGGCTGCTTGAAACATATTCTCACACTTCTTTCACAATTTCCCAAGACAACTGAATTACCCAATGACCTGTAAAACAGTATCTTATCCAGTCACAAAACTTCATGAAAATACAAGAGTGTGATCTATTAGAGGGTCAATGTACATTACATAAGTACAAGCTGTTTTGGGAAAAAGCTGAAATGTAGAACACGTCAAACCCTAGGGGCATTTTGTCTAATAGCCTCATTATGCCTTGTCTCAAAACACAGTACAAGTTATTTGCCTTTTTATCCTGTTGTACATAAAGGAGGATCATGCAACTTTTGGTAGCTTCCATATTATTCCAATTTCATTTGAAACCAATTATTTGATGCAAAGACTATTTGTTTTATTTAGTACATATCTAGTCGTAACAATGCCCGCAATTTTTCTCCCTTGACCGTGAATTTTCCTATATATAAGCGCCACAAGTACCCACAATGACTAATCAAAACTATTTGCATTTGTAAGAATGAGATGTTAATGGTTTTAAACTATATCTTGTGGGAAATAAATAAAATACACAAATACACAACTGAAAACATCCTTCATAATGTACCTTTTTCAATCTAGCTTACCTAGTAGAATAGTCATTTTAGTCTTTAACAGATTAGTTGTTACAAATATGTTTTAATGGCAAATATGCATGTGAAGTGATGTTTTTGCACATCCCTGAACAGAGAGTTTGGGTCTGTAAGTGCTACGCTATGCAACAGGCATTAAGTTCGGTAAGTGAAGATTATCTCTTAAAATGTGCGAGCAGCTGGCTTTAAAAACTTGGAACTAACTTGATACTAGCAATTACTCAGCAGCCCAAAAAAAAAAGTCTGATGTGTAATTACCAGTACTTTGTCTTTGCTGTTTAAAGCAATGAAAGAAATGAAAATAGCTTCCATTCATTTGGCTCCCTGAGACATTGGAATGTAGTAAGGTCGCCTAAGGGATACATGTGAAGAATGATACCTATAGTGTAGAAGAGCACAGCTTTGTCATTGCCAAAGTGACATGCTCCTTAGTTTCCACACCTTGTCTGCAAAAGCAGAAAGGTGCAGCATTTGAAAAAAAAGGTAACTAATTCAGAAATGGAACTTTGAAATTCATTCTGTTTAAGCAGGTTTCATCCACAAAGTGTCTTTAGCAATTCAAAGAGCTTAACTAACATTTGCAATAAACATGTGTACTTGCAGAGTACTTACATCCAACTGGCCTGACCAACTAATAATGCTTTTCTCTGAGTATTCATAGTGCTTGCAATGCATATGGTAATTCCACACCTAAAATCCTAGGCTGGAATTTTCCAGCCCCTCACGCCAGCGGGATATTCCTGTCCTGTCGATGTGAATGGACATTTCCCTGGCTTGTCAGTCCCACTGTAGGGAAAGCTGCTGCGGGGGCGGTGGGGGGGAGCTGGAAAATTCTGGCCCGAGTTGTAATCCTCAAAATCATGACTTTAAGTGAATCAGAGGTTCCCATAGGAATCAATGTTAAAACTGGAGTTATGTTCTTTTGGACATTTCTTGCCCAGAAAATCCAATGTACAAGTCGAAATACTGCACCACATATGTACTGTGCTGTGCATTCCCAGCTGAAATAACTTGTAAAATAATCACTAAACATAAAAGAAATGCTGCATAAATTCAAGTTAGATAACGCTCACCAGTCTTTCTCCTTTGGCAGACACTCGGGACCGAGGATGACTTGCTTCCACTCCAGTTTGATTCGTGTTGGAACGGCTGCTAAGTCCAATGGGCAATCTGCAGGCTCTACTCCATGTGGGGCAGGTGTTACTTGGACGATCAGGTAGATGCATTGTTTGGAGGTTTGTGCACTCTCTCCAACGTGTTGACTTTACCTCGACATGTTCTTGACAAAATCTCTTGATGGGGACTGTGACTTCCCAAATGAACCATCTCCATTTCAGTCAGTTACCATGATTTGGTGTGGATGTTTGATCTATTCAGGAAGACACCCCTAAAGCATTTCAGGAAAGGTGCTTTTGAGGTGATTAGTACCTCGATGTTGACTATTTTGGCTTGGGAGAGGACAGTGCTGTTGGACTGCCTTTCTTTCCATTGGGTTTAGAGGATCTTGCAAAGGCACCACTGGTGATGCTTTGAGGTGCCTGCTGCAGACTGTCCAAGTCTTAGAAATATAGATAGGCATGTGGGGGGTCACTGCTGTCTGGTGAATCATGACCTTAGTCTTGGGTTTGAGATTCTGGTCCTCAAATGCTCTTATCCACAGTCAGCAAAGGCTGAATTGGCACATTGGAGGCGATGATGGGGGAATTTAGTTGTCTATGTCTGCCTTCATCAAGAATAGGCTTGCAACATATGGAGAATGATCTATTTTTTCCAGGATCTTACCGTTGATCTTAATGTGCTTTGGGAGTTGGTTGGAAATGGACCTTAGTTTTCCAGGTGTTTGGTGAAAGGCCCATTTTCTCATATGCTTTCTGAATGAGTGCACACAGAAGCATCTTCTGCATACAGAAGCTAATGACCAAAGTTGAAGTGATTTTGGTTTTGAATTGAAGACAGCCAGGTCCTGATGGAGTTAATGGGATGTTATAGGAAGGATGTGATTGCACTGGAGGGGGTGCAGAGGAGATTCACCAGGATGTTGCCTGGGATGAAACATTTAAGTTATGAAGAGAGGTTGGATAGACTTGGGTTGTTTTCGTTGGAGCAAAGAAGACTGAGGGGTGACTTGATCGAGGTGTACAAGATTATGAGGGGCATGGACAGGGTGGATAGGGAGGCAGCTGTTCCACTTAGTTGAAGGGTCAGTCACAAGGGGGCATAAGTTCAAGGTGAGGGGCAGGAGGTTTAGGAGGGATGTGAGGAAAAACTTTTTACCCAGAGGGTGGTGACAGTCTGCCTGGGAGGGTGGTGGAGGCGGGTTGTCTCACATCCTTTAAAAAGTACCTGGATGAGCACTTGGCATGTCATATCATTCAAGGCTATGGGCTAAGTGCTGGTAAATGGGATTAGGTAGGTAGGTCAGGTGTTTCTCATGTGTCGGTGCAGACTCGATGGGCCGAAGGGCCTCTTCTGCACTGTGATTCTGTGATTCTGTGATGAAGGGACCAGGATCATCAAAGCCTAGAAAAATTTATCCAAGGGTTATTGGATAGTTTTCTTTTTTTCTCTGCCAGTAGATCTCATTGTAGGAGTCACTACCAACACTGATCGCCCTGTTCACTTTGGCACTGTGCTCTCTGGATTATCGTTTGTGAAGGTTTCCATTGCCTCTTCCATGAGTTGGAAAGCTCTTGACAGACATTTCATTGACAAAATTTGAGGGGATGGTATTTCAGTGTGAACTTCCTCTTAAGTTTGTTGACTCTAGCTATATTAAATCTTCATTGAACAATTCCTCTTCGTGGGATTCAAGCAATTCCACCACATCAGCTTCCTCCACTTCATCAAAGCCAACTTCCCTCGCCAAGGTGATGATTTCACACTGAACCTCAAGGGCAGTGCTGTGTGATTCTTCATGCTCTCTCATGTAATATAAGGGTCTGGCACATGAAGGGTTAACATGGGACTGAGTACAGTACCGCCCACACAGTGATATAATAGAATACATGATCTGCACCTAGGGGTCAGTGTAGTGTTGGCCAGAGCCATGTGTAGAAGCAAGCATGAAGACAGCTCCTAGCTTGAACTTTTACTGTATCTATATATATATATAGGCCAGCATCTTCCGGTTGGCGAGCGGGGGCGGGGCCCACTCGCTGACACGGGGTCACATCGGGCGTGCATCCCGACGTCACCCCACGTCATTTAGATTGTCAGTTCAGTGGGCACACGTCCGACTTGGGCACGCGCCCGCCGACCTGTCAACGGCCTATTAAGGCCATTAAAAAACCAATTGAACTCATTTAGTGGACCTGCCCGTCCAACCTTAACGTTGGCGGGCAGACTGGGAGCCTAGGCAGGCTTGTGAAAAAACATGAAACCTCACCCACGGGCGGGATGAGGTTTCATGAGTGATTTTTAAAAATGCAGAATATTTTACAGTAAAAGTTATGGACATGTCCCAGCTCATGTGACAGTGTCACATGAGGGGACATGGCAGGGAATTATTTTCCTAATCTTTATTGAAAGTTTTAAATCGGTGCAAATCTCCCTAAGGCAGCACTTTGCTTCTTGGCGCACGTCACGCTGGGCGGGCCTTAATTGGCCCGCCCACGTAAAATGGACCTTTACTGTACCTATGTATATACTTTCTAGTTGTTAATAAACACTTACTGGTGAACTACCTAAGACTACAAATACCTTAAGACCTAATGAACTGAGCCCAACACCTTACAATGGCTGACACACTCAGAAACACTTTAAACATTAACATTCAGAAACGACAACATGACATCATCAGCGATATTGTCAATTCCATTGGGGGATATTGTAAACGCACCAAAATTCCATGTGCATCCTCACCACCTGTTGCCTTGGAGAGCTGGAAGAAGGTATGATGTAGGTAGTAAGCCTTGAATGGTGCTGTTGCTCCCTGTTCCATAGGCTGTAGCAATGAAGTCATGTTAAGTGACAGAAAACTCACTTTTGGACAAGTCATCACAGTTGATAGGATGGCCTGGACAAATATCCAAGAGGGGTAAGGCGATATTTTCTCAGGCACAATATTTCCTCCAAGCAGGGATGGCGTAGAGTGAACTGTTCTTGAAAGAGTGCCACTGTCATCCAGACTTTCTTATTTTAACACCAAATGGTGTGCAATTGTTCCTTGCAATGACCCTTAAAGCCCTTGGTGTCTCGGACTGGTACATGACTAAAGGCTTAGATTTGAAATGTCCTGCAAGGTTCCCACCAAGAAGAACAGTCAAGTGATCTTCAGCAGCTTTAAATCCTGGTGTCAGCTTCTCCTCTTTAAAGATGGGATCCCAGGAGTAGGATCAGATAGGTCAGGTTCAGCTCAGAAAAATGGAGGGAGAACATTAGCTAGGGACATTGTGATAGACATGGAGTTACAGGAGAAGCATAGTTTAAAAAGTGTCCAGAAAGGGAAATTGACAGGGTTAATCTGTTCATACTTCATTGCAATGAGTATTACAAACAAGGTAGATGTGTTAAGGGCTCAGGTAGACACATGGCAGCAGGATGTCATTGCTATAATGGAGACCTGGCTAAAGGAGGGACAAAACTGGCAGCTTAATATCCCTGATTATAGTCTTCAGACATGATAGAGTAGGAGATAAAAAAGGAGGGTAGAGTAGCACTAATGGTTAAAGAATTAATTCCAGTTGTAAGAAGGGGTGATATACTAAATGGGTGAACAAACAAGGTTTTATGGTTTGAGCTTAGAAATAAAAAAGGGGCAGTCACACTACTGGGAGTATACTACAGACCCCCAAATAGTGAAAGGGAGATTGAAGAACAAATATGTAGGCAAATTTCTGCTTGTAAGAACAAGAGGGCAATAATATTAGGAGACTTCAACTATCCTAATATCAACTGGGATTCAAACAATATAAGGGGCACTGAGGGAGAAAAATTCATGTAGTGTGTCCAGGAAATTTTTTTCAACCAATTAGTGACAAATCCAATGAGAGGAGATGCAATTCTAGACCTAGTCTTGGGGAACAAAGAAGGGCAAGTGGGTGAAGTGACAGTTGGCGACCATATCGGGGACAGTGATCACAATTCAGTTAGATTTAGCATTACCATGGAAAAGGACAGAGATAAGGCAGGAGTAAAAGTCTTTAACTGGGGGAAGGCAAATTTTGCAGAAATGAGAAGGGACTTGGCTGAGGTGGACTGGACAGCACTGCTGGAGGATAAAACAGTGGAAAACCAGTGGGAAGCACTAAAAAGTGAGATCCTAATTGTACAAAGTAGACAAAAATAAGAGTGGTACTGCCAAATCTAGACCCCCCCCTGTTGCCTAGAGGAATACAGGGGAAGATCAAACAGAAAAAGAAAGCATACAATAGGCACAAAGAACTAAGCACAGCAGATAGCCTAGACGAATATAGGAAGTGCAGGTACAAAGTAAAAAAGGAAATAAGGAAATCAAAAAGACGGCATGAAAAAAGATTAGCAAGTAAAGGTAAAGATAACCCAAAGAGGTTTTACCAATACGTTAATGCTAAAAGGTTAGTTAAGGAAAAAGTGGGACCTATCAGAGATGAAGATGGAAACTTGTGTGCAGATGCAGAGGCTGTGGGGAGGGTTTTGAATGAATATTTTGTCTCCGTGTTTACAAAGGAAAGGGAGGATGTAGATATAGTAGTCCAGGAGGAACACTGCGAGATATTGGACGGGATAGTCATAAAGAGAGAGGAAGTACTCAAAGGGTTGAAATCCTTGAAAGTTGATAAGTCACCAGGGCCAGATGGATTGTTTTCGAGGCTGCTGAAGGAAGTCAGGGAGGAGATAGCAGATGCTCTGAGGATGATTTTCCAATCTTCACTCGATACAGGGGAGGTACCGGAGGACTGGAGAAATACAAACGTAGTTCCATTGTTTAAAAAGGGATCAAAGGAAATGCCAAACAATTATAGGCCAGTTAGTCTTACATCGGTGGTGAGCAAATTAGTAGAATCAATCCTGAGAGATAGGATTAACTGTCATGTGGAAAGGCATGGACTAGTCAGGGATGGTCAGCATGGATTTGTTAAAGGAAGGTCTTGCCTCACAAATTTGATTGAATTCTTTGAGGAAGTGACAAAAAGGGTTGATGAAGGTAGTGCAGTGGATGTTGTGTACATGGATTTTAGCAAGGCATTTGATAAGGTCCCACATGGCAGATTGGTCATGAAAGTAAAAGCCCATGGGACTCAGGGTAATGTGGCAAACTGGATAAAAGGTTGGCTTTGTAACAGGAAACAAAGGGTAATGGTCAATGGATGCCCTTGTGAATGGAAAGTTGTCTCAAGTGGTGTTCCACAGGGCTCGGTGTTGGGACCCTTACTGTTTGTGTTATATATTAACGTTTTGGACGTGAACGTGGGGGGCACGATTGGAAAATTTGCAGATAAGACAAAGATTGGCCGAGTAGTGGATAGTGTAAAGGATAGCCATAATCTCCAAAATTATATAGATGTGTTGGTGGAGTGGGTGGTAAAGTGGCAGATGGATTTTAACATAGAGAAGTGTGAGGTCATACATTTAGGGAGGTCAAACAGTGACAGGGATTACACAATAAATGGGAATATACTAAGAGGGGTAGATAAAGTGAGAGATCTTGGCGTACAAGTACACAGGTCCCTGAAGGCAGCAGTTCAAGTAGACAAGGTTATAAAGAAGGCATATGGAATGCACCCCTTCACTGGCAGAGGTATAGAATATAAAAGTAAGGATATAATGTTGGAATTGTATAAAACACTGGTGAGGCCACAACTGGAGTATTGTGTGCAGTTCTGGTCACCACATTACAGGAAGGACGTAATAGCTCTGGAGAGAGTGCAGAGGAGGTTTACAAGAATGTTGCCAGGGTTAGAAAAGTGTAGCTATGAGGAGAGATTGGATAGGTTGGGGTTATTTTCCCTGGAACAAAGGAGGCTGAGAGGTGACTTGATTGAGGTGTACAAAATTATGAGGGGAATAGATAGAGTGGACAGGATAAAATTGTTTCCCTTGGTGGAGAATTCTAGAACCAGGGGACATAGATTCAAGATAAGTGGCAGAAGCTGTAGGGGGGACATGAGGAAGAACTTTTTTATGCAGAGGGTAGTGGGTGTCTGGAATTCGCTGCCCAAGTTGGTGGTAGAGGCAGAAACTCTAAACTCTTTTAAAAAGTACCTGGATCTGCACCTTAAGTGCTGTAAGCTGCAGGGCTATGGGCCGGTGGGATTAGAAAAGGCACCTGGGTGTCCTCGGGCTGGCATGGACAAGATGGGCGAATGACCTCCTTCAGTGCTGTAACTTTTCTATGGTTCAATGGTCTGCTCTCTGTGGCAAACACTTCCAATAAAGCCCTGTTAAAGGCTTGTTTCAGTGAGTAGCCAATGATTCTCTTCAAATAGGGAGGGAAGTCATCAGCTGCTTCTGTATTGGAGCTAGCTGCTTTGCTGGTCACTTTAATATGCAGATAGGAATGTTTCTTGAAATGGTGGAACCATGCATGATTAGCATTGAAGCTTTCCAACTGCGAACTCTCACCCTGCTCATTCTGTAAGTCATCAGACAGGCTTTTAGCCTTTGTTTGGATGATCATCAAATTCAGAAGCACCTTGCATTGGATTTGGTCTTCAATCCAGACTGCCAAGAGTCGTTTCATACTCTCCATAATGCTACTTCTAGTCTGACTTACCTCGTTAGCATTTAAAGGTGTAACACTTTGCACGCTTTGTTTGATTTGTCAGCATTACCTCAAATTGTTCTCACTGGTTCAGGGGCAGGCCAAGCACTCTGCCAATATTAAATGCTCATTCTCAAAAATGTTTCAATACCTGCAATTTCATTGCTAAAATGATAGTTTTTTTTATTGTTTTCTTTGCAGCAGCAGGCTCACTACCATCACTTGCTGGGCAATTTTTGATTCATATTTAAGGGATTGAAGCACTAAATCACAAGCTTAAAACAATCTCAGATGACTTTAAAATGGCCTCTCCGTCTCGCCATTGCAAAAGTTCACACCCGGGCTGCGGAATTAATCAGAAGATTGCAGAGTCAGAGCCTGCTGGCTTCCCCTTTCCCCCTGAAAACTCTTGTAATCGTTGTGAAAAGGCTCTAAGCCAAGGACAGCACTGCAGCCTGCAGCAAATGACTCTCTAACTGACTTTAAATTGGCTTCTCTGACCTGCAGCAAAGTTGAACAAGGGTCACACTTGGGGTTCCAAAATTAATCAGGAGATTGCAGAGTCAGGCTCCTGAAGAGTAAATAATCTGTATTTTTTCCCAAGCCCTGAGCCAAGGAGACCAATTTATCTGCAGCAAGTGCCTCTCAAACCAGCTTTTAAAATGACCTCTCTACTTCACCCAATATAAAGCTCCACAGCACGCACGCCTTAGGCTCCAAAATTGCAGGATTGCAGAGTCAGGAACTGCACCTTTCATTACACAAAAGTGAACAGTCCAGGCTTCAACCTCCCCCTTGAAAAAAGCGAAATTTCTGCTATCTGGCACTTTACCAACTTGAATTCTATATTAGCTGGAATTGTAAGGTCAGGTCTGTTGGATCTGTTTTTTGATTGGAGATGTCAAACTCACCAGTAATAGCTATCGTGGCCTATCCTTGTTCCGGTCCCAGCCTCCCGCTACTCTGTAACCTCCCCATCTCCCCTCAGCTCTGCTCACTCAATTCATGCATGCACCTCTTGTGAGACCTCAATACACACACAGCCTTGCTTTCTCATTAGATGAAAATGCAGCACTCACCTTACACCCGAGTAAGAGAGATTTCCCTGTATTGTGGGTATTGTTACAATTGTGAAGTTTATAAAATTATTATAGTTCGGAAATGTAGCTTTAAGTTTAGGGTAAATGAAAGGGGTCATGGGGCCTGTTCTGAAGTCTGCCTGACAGTAAGCCTGGGTGGTTTGATTGTTAGAAGGAAGGCTTAGATCGTTTAACTGAGAAAAAAGTGCAAGGTATTGATACTTGGAGACAATGGCAGCGGCCTCTACATTTGCAATGAGTAGAATATGAGGCCCTGACTTTCGCAAAGTTGTAATAACTCTGGAGCCATTTAAAAATAGTAGACAGGACCCAATTCTGGGAATTCCTCCCGCTATTCCTGTGTCCACGATTTTTGCTGGCATAGGCTAAGGGTGCGGGTAGCAAGCCCTCACCCTGAACTCCTGACCTGGCCAGCTCCATCGCAGGGGTAGGCATCCCCTAGCGCCCCCTGCAATTTTTATGGAGTCGGGCCTGATTCTCCATGACTGGAGGTTAATGGACCTCAGAGGAGTCGTGAACCATAGTCTGGATTGGGGAACATTTTGAAAGGTAAGGTCAAAAGATCTGCCCCTTCATGTCTCCCCATGCCCCCTCAATTCCAACTCAGTGCCAATTCATACCCCCACCCACCCCCATGGCCCCTTAAAACCACAATGCAACCTCATTCCAACTTATGGCCCTTCATGCCCATTCACCCATTCCCCATGGCTCTTTACAGCCTCCATGCCAACTCATGCCAATTTATGGCCCTTCCATGCCCATTCACCAACTCAATCAGTGAGACATATAGTAACAATGGCACGTGTGGAACTGTTTAGTACAAAAGACACCCATTCACAAATCATCTTTTGAAAAAAAACTGCTGTTCCTACAACCATATAAAAGTATCAATCAGACAGACCATTAAAATATTAATAGCAGAGGCTTCAAACACCACACCTTTTAATCATATGCAAATAGAATTGAAATATCACAGAAAGAAGCACTTATCATAACCACTTAAAGATGTCAATCAAGCAAACTCAACAACTTTCTCCAGCTGTCAAAACAGAAACCAACTGAGAAAATCTTTTTATGAGTCCAGGCACTCAGCCAAGCCTCAATATGCATATTTTTATACAATGTATATGGTACATAGTGTACATCGAGGTGTCATGGGGAATGGTGGGACGTGTGAGGGGGGAGGGCTAGAGGACATAAAATGTCACAATTCAATTGAGACGAAGCCCCAGAGAACCGAGGTGCACCTTTTAAACCGTCTACCTTGGCACCTATGTCTGCATGTGTTCTGTTTCTGAGGCTAACGGATCTGATTCTATCCCACACCCACCCCACTGGAGTGAAGATCATGCCATTCAGGGGCCTTTCTACCGAGGAGGGTCTGGAAAGCTGGGAAATTTCCCAACTCAAGCTGGCCTCCTTGCGAAAATCTAGGCCTTGGTCTCCCAAAGTCCCAGAAAGGTGTCGTCGGTATCTGGGGCAAAAGTTTTAGCTCAGCGGATGGGCGCGCATCCAACCCGCTTGAGCATGAAATGACGTGCTTTGACGTCGGTCGCGTGTCCTGACGTCAACACGCAGTCGCACGATAGTTCGGTCGACGGGCGGGCGCCAAAGCTGGCAGTGCACCCGCCAGCAATTAAAGGGCCTGTTAGGGCCATTAAAGAATCAATTAACTGAAATTTTCCACTGCCCGTCCAACCTTATGATGGGCGGACAGGCGAAAAGGCCAAGCGGCCTTTGCATTTTTTTGGAAACTTCATCCACGGGCTGGATGAGGTTTCCAAAAGCAAATAAAAATAAAATAAAAGTTTTAAAATTTAATTAATATTGTGTCCCTGCTCAGAGTCACATGAGGGGACATGTTTTATTACATTTTTCAAATCTTTATTTTCTTTTTTTAAAAAACGCTTCATTTCCCTGAGGCAGCTCTGTGCCTCAGGGAGATTTTCAAGTGCTCACTCGACCCACTCACCCTCCTCCCTACCCCCCCCCCCCCACCACATAGGCAGCGCTGTGTGCTGCTGCTCGCGTTTCGCCACTTAAGGCCCACCCAGCATGAAATCACAGCCTGGCCCCGATCACAGGCGGTTGTCGGCTTCCCAGCAGCCCCCACCCACCCCCGCCAAGCCCGCCCGCCCGCCCGCCCAACGTGGGCTAAATTCTGCCCCTGATTGTAGACAGCTGTGCTATAAACTATCTAATTTACCACGAAGCTGAAGGGGAGTTGGAATCAAAGGTAGCTAATTAGCTTTTCTTCCTGGATGCAAGGTTAATGTCTTACACATTGCCACAGGGTTAAGAGGGCAGAGGAAGCCACCGTTGAGACCAGGTTACAGGCTTCCCTACAAATCAGTGAATATCACAGACATACGGCAGTTCTGCATAGTCAGCAGAGAGAAAAGGCTGAACTACCACAGCCAGGAGAAGGAGGAGATGGTCTTTACTCGAAGAGATGCATCCTGCAGCCATCTAAGGATCCAGTGAGATTCATCTTGACATGGGCAGAGAAAGAAGAATCATTGGAACATGCTTTACTGGTGGTGTTGGATTTAGGATACTCTCCAAAAAAATGAGGAAAGCTTCTGGAGACTGTCAGTCAAAGATACTACTCGGCAAAGCAGGGAAATGGGAACTCATTAGAAACTGGGAGCAACTGTGGACTGTTTGTTGATAAATATAAAAGGAGAATGTTCTTCTCTGTAGTTTAAGGTATAAATTGCCTACAAAATGAAAATAGTGTTTGGTCAAGAGTTTTTTTATTATCATTTGTTACAGTAAAAGTTTTAAAACATGAAACCCGGTCAACTAATAACTGGAAGATTGAATCTCTTTTTAAAATCTATCAATCACTATTGAGATCAAAACAGTATAGATATTCTTCACACAAAACCATACTGCAGGGATTTAAGAAAAAGTCATGTTGCTTCAAGCGTGATTGAGCGCCTCTCATGCTTGCTCAAAAATGGTGCCAATTGGGTCATGCGATGCTACGTACGCCCCAAAACCACGCTAAAGTGGAAGTCCTGATGCTGAGAATGCATGCTGGCCCCATTATATTTGTGACTTAAAGCAGAAATGATGCTGAATGAGGCAACCCAAAACGGAGACTGACTGTACTCCAGAAACATTCACTTCTGTAAGGGATAGATAATTGACACAAATATCACTGTTCTTCAATTATTCAGCAAGAGACAGCACCATGTTTAAAAAAGGTCAAAACTACTTGTCTGCAGGAAGTTATGCTCCTTTTTGCTGTAGCTGTTTAATGGCATTGACTGCTTGCGCTAGTCTCTGTTTTTGCAATGACTTTTGGTTTGAAAATAGTCTGCATAGTTTAAAACACAACTGCTCAATATAACCTCCAGAAACAGTTGACATGATTTGAGTGTCAAATGGGAGGAACAGCAATAGGTTGCTTAGTTTGAGAAAAGCATAATTAATGGTTAAAGGAGGAGACAGGGATTTTCACACAACATGGGAGTGATGCATGAACTGGACGTGTAGCACCAGCTTAGTGAGATCATGCCCTGTTCTATGCTTGGCGTGCGGACAGCGTTTTGGTACCACAACTTGGAGTAGAATTGACTGAGTAATTGATCAATTGCCTGTGATACTGCTTGTGGTAAATCAGGAGTTATGTTGTTGCAGGTGGACATATTGGGAATTGGAAGTAGAGGAGCCATACTCATTGCTAGTAAAGAATTCTTGTGAATTCTTTTTTTCTATTTTATGTTGCAATCTTTAATATCAAAGTTCAGCTTCAGGCTCTGCTCTGTCCCCATAACTTTGTATCCATTAAAACGAAATGGACTAAAATAGCAGACAATAATATTCATACATAATGTCAGCATAATTTTAAAGCTGTTGTAATGCCTCTTCATGTGTTTCCCCAAAGTCACCAGTGAGCAGTGTGTGTGTGTGTGTGTGTGTGTTTTCTTACCTGTGGAGTAAGAAATTCAATTTTAAATAGCCCAGCAGCAAAGCCCTTTTTACTTAAAAATGAAAAGGTTACTTCATTTCACTCCACTGCTCTGGAAGTTACTTAAGAAAAAATAAAGTTACTAACATATACACACACAAAGTTTTGTTACAAATGAAGATAAAATGATACTTATAAAAATCGGATCAGTTTAGTTCATTTTCAGTGCAGCCCTGATATTTTTGAAGTTGAGATTTTGCATTGGCCAAAGTGAAGTTTTTGAAGTTGTCGGATTGTCTCTGCAGCTGTGATGGCTTCCACTGCTGAATTTCAAGAGGTTAGCTTCGGAGGTGAGCTTAGTAGGTAGAATCGGGTTTACAGAAAGGAGAGATGGTTCCTTACTCCTGTTCTGCAAATTAGACACTTTTAGCTGCCTCGTTACTTTACAACAGAGAAGTAGCTGTTTTGTGAAGATTTTCTCTGCCTCTCCCTGGTTGAAACTTCTTCAAGGTAGTTGTCTGTGCACCTGCAGCTTCCTATCCTTTTCAATGCAGGTAAGGCAAGATAGCCACATTATCATATGACCTGTACAAGAATGCCAAGTCACTTTCCATATAAAGCAAGTGGTAATTCCATTAAAGTCTCCTTACCCCCTGTAGTGATCAAAAGGTTCTAGGTTGGTCACACCTTACAATTGCTTATCAGTTAGTGTCTTTGTGTTGGGAGGAAACGCTAATGTATATGTTTGAGGATGGCTCCTCTCTGTCAGGCTGAAGGGGTTTCAGCCAAAATCCACAAGGAGAAAGTTGAGGGACCCTGGGAGTCCATTTTGGGAAACTGTCTTTAAACCCAGTCCAAGGTTTACAAAATGTGGCCTTCCAAACATAAATAATAAAACATACCTTGGTAGGGGACAGTGAACCATGCATGATGTTGGCCGCCATTGAACAGCCAATACCCCTTCCACAACCCTTCCAACACATTGAGAGTCCGTAGCAAGGATGACAACAGGAGCTCTGGAGGCAACAGCTTGAAAGGCATCAAACAGCTTTGGGCTTTTTCTAAAAATTCATAATATCATAACTGCACACCATAACGCTTTCAAGTATGATTGTTTCTGTTTTCTAATTTGGGAGTTAACAGACTATGATAGTGGGCCTGGCTGTTTTGATGTGGCTTCACTTGCTCTATGAGTGACTTGGAGATAGTCAGTATACAGTTTTTTTCTTGGACATATTTATTTAGATCTATTTATATCTAAGATCTCATAGTAAGCACATCGGTCCCTGGACACAGACAGTTCTGTGTCTGGCTCCCTTGGTCACCTGACCCTGATGTCATGCTTCATCATTAACATCATTATATAATTAACATAACCATTAACTCTTTACTCTACATCTTTCCCTAAGTATAATCTCCAAAACTGTTAACTTATTTTGTTTAACTATTTACATTCCCAACATCTCCTCTCAAAGTCATAATCTCACAGGTTGAGCCTGTTGGTGAGCATGCCGACTACAGTGCAGTCGCAAATTAACTCATGCTTTAAAGTTCCGCTGTGGCAACGACTGGCCAGTTGATACAAGTCATTACTAAATGAAACAATGGATTCACCCTGTCTTTGGCCCCTTCAGTTGAATCTCACCTGTTCAATGACCAGATCCTTCTTAGAACTGAAATAATTCTCGAAGGCCCTCAAAAACTCCTTGTAGGACATTGAGGTCTCCTCAATTCCTTATCTTGCTAAGACATCATCACCTATGGCCCCAATCGTATATAAAAAGGTACAGACCTGGTGTTTCTGTGTCTTTTCTTGTAAGCCCGAAGCTGTTTGATGCCTTTCACCCACAGAGCTCCTGTTGTCATCCTTGCTGTGGACTATCAATGTGTTAGAAGGGCTGTGGAAGGGTTATTGGCTGTTCAATGGCTGCCAACAGCATGCATGGTTCACTGTCCCCTACCAAGGTATGTTTTATTTTTGTCCTTGTTTGTCGTGAGGTTGAGCTGTTCCAGAGTCTTCACCCGTGGGTTACCAATCTGTGGTCTCAGTTTCTTAGACTGTGGCCCCCAGTGCTGCTACCATGTTTTGATGTGGTTTCACTTTTCTTCATTCATTCATGGGACATGGGCTTCACTGGCTAGGCCATCATTTATTGCCCATCCATAATTGCCCTTGAGAAGGTGGTGGTGAGCTGCTTTCTTGAACCGCTGCAGTCCCTGTTGTGTAGGTACACCCACAGTGCTGTTAAGGAGGACGTTCCATGATTTTGACCCAGCGACAGTGAAGGAACGGCGATATATTTCCAATTCAGGATGGTGAGTGACTTGGAGGGGAACTTCCAGGTGGTGGTCTTCCCATGTGTCTGCTGCACTTGTCCTTCTAGATAGTAGCAGTCATGAGTTTGGACAGTGCTGTCTAAAAAGCCTTGGTGAGTTCCTACAGTGCATCTTGTAGATAGCACACACTGCTGTCACTGTGCATCGTTGGTGGAGGGAGTGAACGTTTGTGGATGGGGTGCCAATAAAGCGGGCTGCTTTTTTCTGGATGGTGTCAAGCTTCTAGAGTGTTGTTGGAGCTGCACTCATGCAGGCAAGTGGGGAGTATTCCATCACACTCCTGACTTGTGCCTTATAGATGGTGGACAGGCTTCGGGGAGTCAGGAGGTGGGTTACTCATCGCAGGGTTCCTAGCCTCTAACCTGCCCTTGTAGCCACAGTATAAATATGGCAAATCCTGTTCAGTTTCTGGTCAATGGTAACCCCAGGATGTTGAGAATAGACTTACTCTATGAGTGACTTGGAGATAGTCAGTATGTAGTTTTTCCTTGAAAATATTTATTTAGAAAAATTATATCCAAGACCTTGTGGTAAGTACATTGATACCTGGACACAGGCAGATTTATATCTTGCTCTCTTGAAACCTGTTGGCCATCCGGCCGTGATGTCATGCTTACATCGTCATTAACATCATTGTCTAATTAACATAACCATTACCCTTTATTTTAAACTGGCCCACTTTTGCTTTTTCTAGAGTGACTTGCACGACTTATGTAGGTTGGATGATTGAAATGCCCCATGTTTTTGTGAATCCCAGAACTAGACCACACGACCTGAGAAACTAAAGTATTACCAGGCACAGAGGGCTCTGCAACAACAAGATTCTTATGGTTTTCTGATGCACTAGGGAATCGTTTACTCAATAAAATGAGAGCTCAGAGGGATGAACCTCTGGAGACTGAGAATTGGCAGTTCCATAACAGTCGGGTACAAGCATTTTGCAGAGGCAGTCTGTGCAACCTCCGAGACCCTGCAGACTGCCATACAGTGCAGAAAGAGGTTTGATAACCCTACAAAGTTGTCCAAGGTAAGCAAAGGCACTATTCCCATGTACATCTTGTAAGCTTGACAGACCCGTCACTTTTACCACATTACTGATCATGCCCTCTTTGTGTTATTAATTGATGAGCTGTACTATTCACAAGCAACTTATGATACTAGTACCATATCTTGTTAACTCCATACTAAAGTGCAAACACACAGTGCTTCCCAAAAGAGAGTTGTTCTAATCTCCAAATGAATTTATTTAAAGGGACCCAGCACCTGCAAATATTACACTTATGGGCTTATAATGTGTTAAACATAAGTTTACATAACTAAAGAAGTTTTTTGTATTTTTAATACCCTAGAAGGTGGTGTGAAGGAAGAAGACAACCAGCCCAAGGAGCAGTTGACTAATTAAAGCTAAACACCTCCTGACCCATTCTCACCAACTCCATCATTCTTACACATAACTTTAGCACCCCAAGGAAACCTTTGAATATAGTAGATTAGGGAGTTGGACAGATTTTCATGGCATGAAGCAATTAGCAATTCCTCTTCAGTGGTTTGTCAAATGCCTGTCCTCGGATGAGGAATGCGGGGGTCAAGATCTCCGGGGCCCAGCCTCCAAGAAAGCAATGCTTCAGGAGTGTTGCTCCCTTATGCAGGCAGTTAGGATGGTTTCCACTCACATTGCTGAGGTGATGGGTAATTATGAGCATCTGTAGTATGATGCAGGAAAAAAAAACTTTGTCAGTGTGACAGTCTAAGAGATATTTGCAATGACAAGGCACCAGGATGAAGTACTAAGGACATTATTGATTTCTAGTGCGCTTGCTACCACTTTTTCAATTGAAGCCTTAAGGGTCAACCTTAGCACAATACTCTCACAGGCTTCCAAGATTTAATTCGAACCAGAATGAGTAAGTTGGGTCTGGCACAATGGGTAGGCACAATGGTTAGAAATAAATATAGTAAGTATTCAAATGATTGCAATCATTTGGAAAATATTGTGCTGAAAAGTGAAAATTAAGTATCCTCTCAAACTTCACATTGTTCAATTTTCTGGATGTATGTTCCTTTGTGGACTACGTTGATGAAATGTGAAATTGTGAGATTTTAAACTTTGAGGCAAGGTAAAGAAAACATAACTTGCATTTATATAGGCATTTTACATCAGAATGGCCCAAAGCACATTACAGACAATGAGGAGTTTTAGTCTAGTTACTGTTGTAATGTATGTAATACAACTGCAAATTTTCACACAAAGAAGTCCGTCAAATAATGAGACAAATAATCAGATAATCCATTTTTAGTGGTACTGGTTGAGACATAAATATTGACCAGGATACCACAGAATCCTATTATTCTTTGATATAATGCCATGGAATCTGTTATGACCAGCTAGAAGGGACCTCACTTTAATGTCTTATCTGAAAAGCATCATCTTCAACAACGCATACTCACTTAGTACTAGATGGAAGAGTTAGCCTAGATTATTTGCTCAAGTCTCTGGAATGGCACTTCTGACTAAGACATGAGAGGGGTCCCAATGGGCCAAGACAGACATCAGGTAGAGATGCTGTTAGGAATGCAGGTATTATGGAAGTATTTAGGGATATAGGGGAAGAGCCATAAGGGAAGGATCCTTATTTGACTTTGCAACTTATTTTGCGTGAATGCAATCAACAGCAAGTTAATGTGCCTTTTCCACATGCCGATAGATCTCTTGCTCCACCTTCTCTGCTCAGGTGCATTCTTATCCAGGTGTGAAGATGAAAGGCCATCACCCTCATCTTCATCATCATCCTCCTCAGAATTGGGAAGTGGTAGTCCTCTCTACCCAACAACATTAGGTAGCACAGAGCGAGCTTCCAAAATCCTGAGCACCCTTACTGTGCTGTACTGTAGGGCTTCAGCAGGTGTCTCCAGGCATCTAAGTGAAGATTTCAGAATGTCAATGGTCATTTCTATTAAACTTGTTGCGGGCTCATGGACCTCATTATATTTGTTCTCCTCCTCTGACTGTAGATGCTATAATGCAGTTATTAGTTATGACTACCGAGGACAACTGCGATCACCAATCAACCATCCTGGTATATCATTTTGAGTCATCAGGGCTAGTGGATACCAGTCAGTTACATGTTAAAAAAAAAGGGTTGTTTGCAAGGAAAAAAGTGATGGCCATCACACACCAGCTGTACAGAGAAACTCATTCTTACCGACTATTGAACTTCAGAGGTAGTCATTTGTGCTTTTCCATGCCACAGGTACTATTAATCGCAAGGCAATGACATGCAGCAAGGTGGACTCGGAGTAAGGGATTATCCTTGTCAGGGGGCCTTCAGAGCAAAATTTCAGTGGTCATTTTTCAGGCAGCATTAAATTCCATGGCCAGGATTTCCCGGTCAACGAGCGGGGGGGCGGGGCCTGCTTGCCGATGTGTAAAGTGACGCGGGATGACGTCGGGCAGAACGCCCAATGTCTCCCTGCCCCCAGATCGGCAGGGGTTCAGCCGAATCAGCCTTGCACCCGCCGACCTGTCCACGCCAATTGAGGCCATTGTCAAAGTAATTAATGTAATTAGTGGACCTGCCCGTCCAACCTTAAGGATGGTGCGTTGGCAATGTCACTGGACTTGTAATCCAGAGGCCTAGGCTAATGTTCTGGGACTATGGGCACAAATGGCAGCTGGTGGGGACTTAAATTCAATGAATAAATCTGGAATGATAAAGCTAGGTCAGGGTTTCTCAGTCGGCGTGCGGGGGCGGGCCCGACACACCGGCGTGTAAAACGATGCGCGGTGATGTCGGGTGTGCATCCCGAAGTCATCACGCTGTCTCGGTGATGTTTCATTGGGCGGGCGTGCACCGGAGTCGGCTGTGCGCCCGCTATTGTTGAAAAAGCCTATTAAGGCCATTAAGGAAATAATTAAGGTCAACTTTACGTTGCCCGTCCAACCTTACGGTCGGCGGGCAGGCGAAAAGGCCAAGCGGCCTTCACATTTTTTAGGAAACAGCGGCCTCGAGTGGGATGAGGTTTCCTAAAGCTTTAATGAATTAAATATAAAAAATTCTGAAATATAAAAACACGTCCCGTCTCATGTGACACATGAGGGGACATGTTTAATTAAATTTTTAATCCATTTATTTATTTATTTCAAAAGTGCTTCAATCTCCCTGAGGCAGCTCTGTAAAATGGTGGCACGGAGACGTTTGAGGTTGGCTCTGCGACCACCCCTGTCCGTTCCCACCCCACGGGGGAAATATTCAGGCCCTAGTCTCAGTGATGATGTCCAGGAAACTATTATTGATCGTTATAAAGATCCATCTGGTTCACTAACGTCCTTTAGGGAAGAAAATCTGCCGTCCCTATCTGGCCTGGCCTTTCGACAACTCTTAAATGGCTTTCCACGCCACTCAATTCAGGGGCAATTGAATGATGCCCACATCACATGAAAGCTTCAATGAAAAAAGAATTCCCCTTTAATCAATGGTGTACCATTTCTTTATAAAAGTGTACTAATGAAGTTAGAAACGCTTATACCCTATTTTAAATGTTTGTTGATATTATTTTCATGCTGCATTCATCACTAAAATGCATAAGACACGAAAACTGGCAAATTATATGATGTGATATTACCAACTGAGTACTTGACACGTGCTCATGTAAGCAATTGTCCACTATTTTACCAAGGGAGTCAACCAATTTGAAATGTGAGCTAATGTCTCCATTAAAATCTTTGGTAAAGTAACTTCATTCAAACATGCTAATTATTTGTACAGTAAAGTCACACAGCAGAATTTCTAGCCTTAAAATGCAAAAACAATACCAGCAGCACATGAAATAATAGGAAGATTTATAAATAAGACAAAAAAAATCAAAAATCTCCATGAATATTAGAAACAGTAATAATGAGCAGTGATTCATCTACAGAGATCTATTCAAGGAGTTCAGATAACATCCATTCATACCCATTTGAGTTCCCTTTTCACTTTTTATCATATGATTGGATTGCAGCCTTGGACTCACTTCCAACCTCCTATTATTCCAGATGTATTTCCAAAGATAATTGCCTGAAGAAAACTCTTCATGGTGTTGATGTCCACATTGTCCTTTTCTGTCTTCCGTTGCTCCCTTATCCTTGCGCCAACATCAATTAAAATGTCACTGAGTTGCTTAGCTATATTGGTGTAATCAAGCTCAGTGATACCACCGTATTCTTTGATGTGCTTCACTGTATGAATGTACCAAGACATTTCCTCAAAACCTCTTTCATCTGTGATATCATGTACCCAATTTCGGATTCATCAGCTCACAGAAGAAAAACAAATATGCTCCAAATTATTCATGTGAAACTGGTAGTTCAATAGTATCTACCTACAAAGAGCAATTTGTTTTTGGAACAATGGTGTGCATTTAAGTATTATTATAGCTGCAGTACATTGTTAAAGTTGCTCAGTGGATGTAAGATGAAATAAAAAAAAAGTAATATAAGCACATCTCAACTGATCAGTCACTTTAGTCACTCTTCCAAACCCTTCTTCAACACTGTGGTTTATAAAGCGTTGGTCAAGTTCTGTAACTGTAACCTGAACCATCATATATTACAGTACTTCAGGATATTAAAGGCCTCATTTCATTTCCTCAGAGCTCCCAGAGGAATTAGATGCAAACATTATCAAGCATAGCTGAAAACAATACCTATCTTTGCTGTCATCTATGTTGAAGTTTAGAAAGGGACATGCTTTGGGCATAGAAGGTAGATTTTAATTTGGGGAACCCTGGTGTAAATGGGGCGGTAAAAGCAACAAAATCAGTGAGTGTAATGTACTGGCCTATTCGTACTGATGATCCTGGAGCTGCAAAGGGCCTATCACTGCGTAGCTGTAGCATCCACCAATTTCAGGTAGTAGGATCTTTAGATATGTAAATCCGAGGCCTATAACATACTTGGTATCTAGGACTCAGCTGGGTGGAGTCTGTGCTATGCTCATTTTGCCCCAGTTTTATAGGTGGTGCAGCTCACAAGGCTGTCAAGGAGTAAGTCTATATTATTTTTGTAAGGCCTGGAGAAGTAGGATAAGCTGGGCTGCTGCTGCTTCCACTCTCCGTGATCACAAACTCTCTCCACCCCAGCGCTTCCCTTATTGACGGCCAAGAGGCCATTTGACTGCCTGATATTATGAGCAACCCTATTTGGCAAGGTGCATTGCCCCACCTTGGGGCAGACCTTCTAATTCCTACACTTGAGTGTAAAGGATTGCCTGTGCATGGTGCTTACAAGAAAGATTACAAGCATATAATCTTGCCTGCCTATAATTTTGCTGAAGAGTCTTTGCAAGATGAGAGCCCAGGCAGCAGCAGCATCACAGTTTCTTGCCCATCACAGTGTGTTGGTGAAGCTACTATTCCCCCTTCTTCCGCACCAAATACTTGACTTACTACCGCAAACTGGAGCAAGCAATTAGTGTTTTGGAAAATGATGCACCAGTTAAAGTATTGTCTACAAGAGGAGCAAGTAATCCAGAGACCTAGGATAATGATCTGGGGACCCGGGTTCAAATCCCACCACGGATTACCATGATTACCACATACCACCCTGTCTTAGCTGATGAATCAGTACTCCCCCATGTTGAACACCACTTGGAGGAAGCACTGAAGGTGGCAAGGATGCAGAATGTACGCTGGGTGGGGGACTTCAATGTCCATCACCAAGAGTGGCTCGGTAGCACAACTATGGACCGAACTGGCCAAATCCTAAATTACATAGCCGCTAGACTGGGACTGCGGCAGGTGGCGAGGGAATCAACAAGAGGGAGAAACATACTTGACCTCATACTCACCAACCTGCCTGCCACAGTTGCATCTGTCCATGACAGTATTGATAAGAGTGACCACGGCACAGAGGTTGTGGAGACAAAATCCCCTCATCACATTGAGGATACCCTCCATCGTGTTGTGTGGCACGACCACTGTGCTAAATGGGATAGGTTTCGAACAGATCTAGCAACTCAAGACTAGGCATCCATGAGGTGCTATGGGCCATCAGCTGCAGCAGAATTGTACTTGAACACAACCTGTAACCTCATGACCCGGCATATCCCCCACTCTACCATTACCATCAAGCCAAGGGATCAACCCTGGTTCAATGAAGAGTGCAAAATCCTGCCCATGAATTCTGTTTCTCTCCACAGATGCTGCCAGACCTGCTGAGTATTTCAGACATTTTCTGCTTTATTTCAGATTTCCAACACCAACAGTGCTTTTGTATCGGTGTTTAAAGAGATCCTGGGGTACTCATGAATGCACTGAGGTATATTTCCACCTGTAGAAGATGGCCCATTATAAAGTGCTATTTCTTATTCAAACATGTAATGGTCTGGGAGTTAACAGAACTAGGTCCAACCTCACAATCCCCTTAGGTGCAAATAAAAAGCACAGAGCGCTCCAACTATTAGAAATCTGAATTAATAACAGGAAGTATGGAAAACATGCAGCAGTCCAATTGTCATTTACGGAGGGGCATATTTCCAGGTCATGGGAGGTGGGATTGAAGGCAGAGGGGCCAGGGAATCAGCATAAAAAAAGTGTTGGCCTGGTTTGCCGATGTGATCCTGCCTCTGGGCTCTTTTCCTGGGGACAAGATGCCTGCATGATTGGCAACGCTTTTGCCAGCATCCGGAAGCCAATTAAGCTAATTATGGAGGCAATTAGCGGGAATTTTTGGAGCCCTGCTGTGTCTGCAGCTCATCCACTGATAGGAGGCAACAGCAGGGTCAGAGGTCGAAATGCCATGACATTCAAATGCAATGATCACTTTAAAGAAAAAAATGGCAATCGTCAGGACGACCGCAGGCAAATGGTTGCAACTGTTTGCTTGCCACCTGCAGACGGATCCACCATCAGAGTGCAGAGTGTGGCCAATTGCCTACCAGTCCCATTAGCAGTATGGCACCTCCATCTTGTGCCACCCATCCTCCATTCACCCCACCAGCACACAACATTCACAGTGGACCTGCTGACTAGCTTTCACTCCAGGCTCTCTGATTGGCCCTCCTGCATCCTCAGGTCGCCCATCATCCCTTCTTGGACAATGTTCCAGAGATAACTTCTCCATTGGCTTCCTCTGGGAAGATCATACCCGATTCCTGCCATGCATGTGCACATCCTGCTTCATAACATCTTACAGCAATAACATGGCAATTACCCAACATAATGTGCATGTTAACTTTTGTAATGAAGGAGACCATTCAGCCCATTGTGCGTGTTCTGGCTCTCTGAAAGAACTGTCCCATTATTAGCACTCTCCTGTCCTTTCCCCAGATCCTTGAAAGATTTTCCTTTTCAACTATATATCCATTTCCTTTTGTAAAGTTATGATTGAATCTGCTTCTAACATCCGGCAGTGCATTCCAAATCATAACAATTTGCTTAATAGAACAACTTCTTCTCAACTTGTCCCTTGGTTCTTTTCCTCAATTGTGAATGTGCAAGAGGTTGAAAGGTTGGCTCTGGGGGGATTTTAGCATCAGCGGTCAATGATACCCATGCGAAATCCCATTAGCCAGTTCAGACTAGCTGCAATGAAATGCATGTGAGCTGCACTCCCAAAACATTACAGCCAATGATTCCAGGTTTTACAATCATATTCCTGTCATCAGCTTTGTATTTCTGAACAGCCCTTTTATGGGATGCAGTCTCAATTCACCATAATCCGTACTGTTGTATTTTTTTTTGCTGCGCTCATAGAAGAAACGTTCTTATTCCTTTGTGTTAAAGGATTTGCACTGAAATGCTAAATAAAAAAATCTCATACCTGTCTGTTAGATTCTCCAAACTCATAATATTGCATCTTTATGTCAATCATATTAACATTCATGAGTAACCTTTGAAATCTTCTCAGGTGAAACTGTATTTTTTTCGGTCTTTATCCCACATCTATTGAGTGAATTACTCTGTTTACTCTCACAGACATTTATATTGAAGTCTGATATATGTACAAACACATTGGGGTAGGGAGAGAGTGTCTATCAGACTCATAGACAATGCTGTGCATCTCCATGCACCTTGAATAAAGGGCTTTGAACCTTATCACAGAAGCTTGTTTACTGGTCCACTTCATTTTGCTATGTGGGTCTAAGGCACTTGTACTAAATACAATGGCTTAGTGATTGCTTACTTCATTCATTCACTACATTCAAAGACTCGCACGTCCAAATTGTAGCATGAGAGTTATAATAACTCGCAGAAATTAAGAGTGATCGATTTTTACCCATGCTCAATGCACAGAGAGGAACTTCTACTCATAAATTCTTCAGATAATTATGAAAAGAGTTCCAGCATGCTTGGGCAAACTTCCTTAAAACATACCTCTCCAGATCAGGCATATTATAGGGAAATAGAGGGCCCCTACTAACCTTAGGATGATTTTGAAGGTATTCACAGAGCAAGTTGTGAGTGCAAACGAGCCACTTAATTTTTCTTACTATGTGCACAAATGCTTGCATATGTTCCATTATGTGCACTAACATAGCCAAAGCTTTTGGCGCAGGTCAGCCAGCTGTCCATATAAAGTTACCGTTGTAAATGTTTTATTGTTTGCAACATTTTTCCAGGGTTTCCATGACTCTTCTGCCAAAGTTATGATTCACGATCAGGGGAACTATCCTCTTCTCTGCCCTCCCATTGCCTCCCGAACCCTTTCATGCAAATTCTCTCCCCCCTCTTTTGCGACTGAGGTTGTGTGGTCAAATTTCAACTTGCATCCTGGGTGTGAAAGCCCACTTGATAGATACTGGGCGGTTTTCATTGCCTAAATGAACAGCCAATCCACAACGCCAGCTTTTTGCCCAGGCTCTTAGTTGAAAATCTACATATTTTCATAGCATATCCTAAATCAAGCCTCTTGCTCTTACTTTCAGTAAGCAGGAGTAACACTAAATGGTTCCTGCACATTTGCCGTACCTGACAACTAGAATTTCACCCCTAGGGATTCCGAACAGTCAGGTTAATCATCTTCCTCAGGACAGAAATCTTTGATTCAAAAGATTTATTTGCACTTGGTAAAATTGGTCTGCTAACGGTGAAAGGATAGCCACATTCAGCTATAAAATAGTCAAACAAATTTTACATAATTATCTGATTAGAGCTTTCATTTGTATTCTGTGAATTCACCTCATGTCTTCAGCCACAAATGCCTTTAATGTGCATAGGTGCTTTGCACACTTTTTCTGAATTGTGCTGATCTGGTTTATCACAGCAATGAACAAATTTGTCACATTGGCATATTTTATGGAAGCAAGTGCATTTTCTCACAGAGCCTTTGAAACACACTTTGAAACTCCTGTAATTCTTCTGGCATTTCTTGCTTCTATTATATGTAGGATGCGCTGACCCTTTCCAGGTTACAGTGTTGAACAAAAGCATTGTTTTGAACAAAGCAAAAATAATTTAATGTGGTGGGGGAGAGGGAATTTCCTTAAGTTATCCTTTTGATTTTTTTTTTCTGGAAAAAGTCACTGTCAATGCTTACGGGAGGCTAAAAATTAGCTAGCCCCATTTTTGGGGTTGCAATTCCTGCCCCTAGTGTGCCGGCACATGTACTTGGTGCAGCTACCTCGGTACCATGATTATAGTGTCGACAGTCTGCTGCCCTGTCAGCTGCCTCTGCATACAGCAGGGGTACTCTACACTGCCACTGGAAGCACGTGATGCAGCCAACACGCAGTTCTTCAAAGCAGGCTGCCTGTCTTAAAGGGAAGCTACATTGAATATTGTTGCTGGAATTTGAAACATGGAAAATGGAACACCAGGGCAGAAAGAGTGTTGCAGTGTACTGGAACCCGTGCTGGAATCCTTAGTGGCCTGGATGGGCAGAAGAGCTGCCATGGTTCTGTGGGGTGCCAGTAGGCCCTCAAGAACCGCCCTCAGAATGGAGTGGGACTAGGTGGCCCAGGGGGTCAATTCCTGGTGTCTGGCACTAAAGACCTGGCAGCAGTGCCACAAGGAGTCAAATGACCTGCTAGTAAAGGCACCCCTAGGTAACAGTGATCATAACATGATTGAATTTCTGAGATGGCTGATTCACAACCCACAGACTCTACTACATGCCGGGCAAATGGTGCGTGAAGGGTTAGGTTTGAGAGTTTGTGTCCTCCCTCCGATGCCTCGACTTCACCTCTGCATGTTCCCAATGATGTCTCTCGATGTGTTCAGTGCCTTCCCAGATGACCCCTTTCCATTTTGGTCGGTCACAAGCCAAGGACTCCCATGAGTCGGCGGGTAAGTTTGACCTTGTCAAGGATGCTTTGCGGAAACCCCTAAAGCATTTCCGCTGTTTACATGTTGTCGGCGATATTTTTGACATTTAATGATTGAAAATCTAAGATTGTACAAAGTACAAACTACCTTTGAGTTACAGGTGAATTTCTCCAATTCCCCGGTTTACACATGTGGCCAGATGAACTGCAGCAACTTGCCAAAGCTTCTTCAATTGCACCTCTTAAACCCACGACCTCTGCCACCAAGACAACCAAGGGCAGCAGGCAGGTGGGAACAGCACCACTTGTAATTTCCCATCCAATTCACAGCATCCTGATTGGAAATATATCACCATCCCTTCACTGTCGCTGGGTCAAATTCCCAGAACTCCCTCCCTAACAGCACTGTGAGTGTATCTACATAACATGGACTGCAGCAGTTCAAGAAGGCAGCTCAGCATCATTTACTCGAGGGAAATAAAGGATGGTCAATAAATGCTGGCTTTGCCAGCAATGCCCACATCCCATGACCGAATGACCAAAAAAGGCCTCATACCTGCTTACCACAGTTGATTCTGACACACAGACCAGGATTTTCCATTTCTGCTTCCCTCAGCTTACGATTTTGCAGCTCGTAATAATGAACAGGTGGAAAAGTGCAGGCTGGGGATCACAGAATTGGAAAATTCTGGCTCTGGCCTCTAAGCAATTTTGAGTTCTTTTTTGGTGACAGCTACTGATTTTTATTCATCCTTAAAAGAAATGTGGTCATAAGAGAGTGTCTCACCTTCCCTGACCTAGCAGGAGACAGAATTATGAAAAGAAAAAGTTAACTTTGGCTGCTCTCCCACATGGTTTCAATGTACAGATGTGTAGCTTTGCCCTTATATGGTGCTCTGTCTGGTTACCCCTTTTGGTGTTGCTCAAGAAGAGAATGCTTAGCTGCCAAAAGATTAGTTGAAAATATGTCAGCAAATTTAGCCATCATATGGTTGGAATGAGTGAGCTCTATGAACCAGGCATCTTATGGAAGCTTAATCATATCATATACATGACAGAAGATTAAAGTATATGTAAGAGAGCACTGACCAACCTTCTCCATGTGTGCATCGTGCAGGGAGTTGTTGAAATAATTCCTACATGGCCAGAAAATCTACCCCTATGTTGATAACCATAGCAACAAAACAAATTGTTACCCTCACACGCTTTTATTACAGAACTCTGATATCTGTCACCATCCAACAAGATACTGCTTTGTCAAAATTAAAAATCACCATATAGTCTCATCTAGGTAATGATATAGCATATGTCCTGTGCAGCTGGAACCCATAAATGTGCTGAGCTTTAACTGTGTGGTTGATGACAATCCCTGATCACATCAAGGCATTGCAGTCTTGCAACAATCTTCAATCCCTGTTAACTAATGTTTACCATGCTCCAAGATGCATTATCTTCAGTGTACTAAACTCAAGGCTCTATGCCATTCTATATGCAACATGTTCCAACATGGATTATCTTATATATACCACAGAAAGAGGAACAAATAATCATATCACCCACCTGTAATTAATCATTGAATTGCCAGCAAAGACAATGTGGATTTGTTTCAAAATAATCATTTTTAGACAAAATGCAACTTTCAAATCATAGTTTGAGAAGCGGATTGTTTTTAATTTAATGGAATTGACCCTCAAGATCCCTGAGCCCACTCTAATGGAGTACTTTCAGCAGAGTGGGTGTTGGAGGTCTCTATTTCTCACCCTGCTGGAGTGTCTGAGGTCAGAGTGAGGTCACGTAATGTGCGTGGCTGCAGTCATGAGTGGCTGGTCGGGTTGCTGAGGTGTTTGGGAAATGCTGCATAGGTAAGACTGCAAGCGCTGTCCAGTTGGCACCATTGGCTCTCCTTAATTATTAAAGAAAAATGGTCAATCACCCCCCCCAATAAAATGGGCAAGAATGACCTCAGGCCGCTGACTCTATCATTACCATCAGACCAGGTGACCAGCCCTGGTTCAATGAAGAGTGTAGAGCAGTATATCAGGAGTAGCAACAGGTATACCTAAAAATAAGGTGCCAACCTGCTACTACAACAACAACAACTTAGCACCTTAAACAGATTGAAATGTGCCAAGGCGCTTCACAGGAGAATTATAAAACAAAGCATGACACCAAGGCATGTAAGGAGATATTAGGTCAGGTGACAAAAAGCTTGGTCAAAGAGCTAGGTTTTAAGAATTGTCTCAAAGGAGGAAAGTGAGGTAGAGAGGCAGAGAGGTGGAGAGGGGGAATTCCAGAGCTTGGAGCCTAGGCAGCCAAAGACACAGCCACCAATGGCGGAGAAATTATGATTGGGAATGCACAAGAGGCCAGAATTAGAGGAGAACAGGTATCTCAGAGTTTTGGGACTGAAGGAGAGGACAGAGATAGGGAGGTGCAAGCATGGGGGGGATTTGAAAACAAGGAGGAGAATTTTAAAAGCATGACGTTAGGAGACCAGCCAGGAGTGCATTGGAATAATTAGGTCTAGAGGTAATAAAGACATGGATAAGGATTTCAGCAGCAGGTGAGCTGAGACAGCGGCAAAGTCAAGTGATGTTCTGGAGGTAGGAAAAGGCGTTTTTAGGGATGGCCTGAAGATGAGGTTGGAAGCTTCTCTCGGGGGGCAGTGGAGGGGGTGGTGTTGCGAACAGACTGCCAGCGAGATGGACTGCCAGCTAGAGAACTGAGCTTTGAGCGGGGACTGAAATCAATGGTTCCAGTCTTTAACTGAAGGAAATTTCTGCTCATCGAGTACTGGATGTTGGATAAGCAGCCTGATCATTTAGCAACAGTGGAGGATTTGAGAGGTGGTGTTGAGGTGGAGCTGGGTGTTATCAGTGTACATGTGAAAACTAACTATATCTTCATATGATGGCACCAAGGGGCAACATGCAGATGAGAAATTAGAGGGGGTCAAGACTGTTCCTCGGGCGACGCCAGAGGTAATGCTGCAGGAGCAGGAAGACAAACCATCGCAAGTGATCCTCTGGCTATGGTGAGATAGATAAGATTTGAACCACATGGGAGGAGTCCCACTCAGCTGAACGACAGTGGAGAGGCGTTGGAGGAGGATAATGGGATCAACTATGTCAAAAGCTGCAGACAAGCAGGCAAAAGTTTATCTTTGTCATACTCACATAACATATTCATACAATATAGGACTACATGCATGCTAAACAGCAGAAACAGCAGGCTGTGGACAAAACTAAGCAATTTCACAAACCGGATCAGATCAAAGCTCTGAAGCCCTGCCACATCCAGTTGTTGGTGGACAATTAAAACAACTCATAGGAGGAGGAGGTTCCATGAAAATTTCCACCTTCAATGATGTTAGAGCCAGCATGTGAGTGCAATGAAGCATTCACAACCAGCTTGAGCCAGAAGTGTTGAGTAGGTGATCCATCTCTGCCTCCTCATGAGCTCCCACCATCATAGGTGCCAGGCTTCAGCCATTTTGATTCACTCAGCATGATATCAAGAAGTGGTTGAGCACACCGGATACAGAGGCTTTGGGTTCTCTCAAAATCCTAGCTGTAGTATTGAAGACTTGTGCTCCAGAACTATTTGTGCCCAAGCTGCTCGATAAAACTACAACACTGGCATCTACCTGATAAATCCATACCAGCCAATTACCACTTCGCTAGCCTACCATCAATCATCAATAAAGTGATGTAAAGTGTCATTTTCAGTGCAATCACTCCACACTTAATTCAACAATACTTGCTCGCAGATGCCCAGTTGAGGTTCTGCAAGGCCACTCAACCCTAGACTTCATTACAGTCTTGGTCCAAACATGGACAGAAGAGGTGAGATGAGAGTGACTGCCTGTAACCTCAAGGCAGAATATGACAAGGTGTGGCATCAAGAAGCACTGGTAAAAATGAAGTCAATGAGAATCAGGGAGAAAACTCTGCATGCCTAGCACAAAGCAAGATGGTTGTGGTTGTTGGAGGTCAATCATCTCAGTCCCAGGATATCACTGCAGGAGTTGCTCAGGGTAGTGGCCCAGGCCCAAAAATCTTCAGCTGCTTCATAAGATCAGAAGTGGGGATGTTTGCTGATGATTGCACAGTGTTGGGTACCATTCGCAACTCCTCTGATACTGAAGTGGTCTGCTTGCATGCAGCAAGACCTGGACAACATTCAGGCTTGATTTAACATGCGGCAAGTAATGTTTGCCCTGCAATGAACATTTCCAACAAGTGGAGGTCTAACCACCTCCCCTTAATATTCAATGCTACCATCAGCATCCTGCAGGTTACCATTGACCAGAAACTGACTGTAGCTACAATAGCAGATCAGAGGCTGGAAATTCTGCAGTAAATGACCCCGTAAAGCCTGCCCATCATCTGCAAGGCACAAGACAGGAGTGTGATGGAATACTCTCTACTTACCTGGATGAGTGCAGCTCCAACAACACTCAAGAAACTCAACATCATCCAGAACAAAGCAGCCTGCTTGATTGGCACCCCATCCACAACCTTAAACATTCACTCCCTCCATCACCGATGCACAGTGGCAGCAGTGTGCACCATCTACAAGATGCACTGCAGCAACTCACCAATACTCCTTTGACAGCACCTTCCAAACCATTGACTTCTACCATCTAGATGGACAAGGGTAACTGGTGCATGGGAACACCACCACCTCCAAGTCCCACACACCATCTTGACTTGGAAATATATCACCATCCCAGTATCGCTGGATCAAAATTCTGGAACACAGCCCCTAACAGAACTGTGGGTGTATCTATACCAGTTGGATTGCAGTGGTTCAAAAAGGCAGCTCACCATCTGGAAGTTAGGGATGGGCAATAAATGCTGGCCTAGCCAGCGACGCCCACAGCCACGAATGAGTAATAAAATAGAGAATGTCCCAGCCTTCTTCTGGTTTTCAGAATCAGGTGTCGCAACGACTGTTGACACTTAAATGAGCTAAATGTCAATGTCATCAGTGTGTGCACAGTGCACTGTTTTCCAACTATTATGTTAATTAGTTGGGAAATCATACATCACATGGGATGTAATTTCAGACGCATTTCCACTAGATGAGCTTCCCTGTAGGAGGCTCCAAGTTGGAACACGCTCCCTTTGCTGCATACATTGGTTCCAACAGATGGCACAATTTCAAAACCTTTTTTCTATTGAGCAACATCATTGTGATGAACATTTTGTATCCGTTTTGATAGCCAAAGTGCCAAGTGTACATCTTTATTCCTAAATAAGCATAAATTAATGAAAAGTTGTATCCGCAAGCACTTTGACTCAAGTGAACCACAAGTGCTCCATGATTGGTTTATTAAAATTAGTCATTTGTTAGAGCAGATTATTGATTAAGGGGCTAGATGAGAATTATTTTTGGAAGACCCTGAAATATTTCTTTTGGCATAGTCCAGCTGAACATTCCATGGGAACAGTAACTTGCTCAAAGAGTGCATTTTTTTCATGTATGTGAACTCATAGTTAGAAAAATTGCTCTGGCTATTATTAGATTTTTTTGGAACGGTACTTACATGAGCAAAAATTTGCCTGTTAATGTAAATGATAGCATATGTTTTCTAATCTATTTTAACCCACTGTAAAAGCAGTCCTACCCAGAAACCAAAATGGGTCTGTGGGGTAGAAAATAAAGCGTTTGGCACTGTCTGGAATGCACTGCTAGAAAGAGTGGCAGAAGAAGAATCAATTGTAATTTGCTAAAGGAGTTCAAATACATGCTTGAAAAGGAAAACAATGTGAACAAAGCAGGAGCGTGTAGCTAATTGGATAGCTATTTCAATGAGCTGACACAAAGGCGAGGGATCAAATGGCCTCCTTCTTTGTTGTAAGATTTGCTGATTGCTGGCAAGTCCCACCACTGGGGAGAAAGCAAGAGGCCACCCCACTTCAGTGGTGGCGGGTCCTGGGGCAACAGACTGCCGACGGCAGCCAATTAACAGCTTTCAAGAGCTGCCAGTCCATAGATGGGGTCTCAATGGCTGGGCGACCATGAAAAGCACTGAAGTGGGTTGGCAGAAGCTGGGGCCAGGCTGCCAGGCACCAACAATTTGGGAGTTCATGAAGTACTGGTGGCATTGTTGCCATGAGGATGCCCTTTGCTACAAGGGGGGCCCATTTGTGGACCATGAAGTGCCTATAAAGGAGGGCACCCTGCCAATCAGGAGACCACTGGGAGACTGCCAGGTTTCACTGGGCAGTGTCCCCATGCGGCAATGGCCACTCCCGACTCAGGCAAAATGTCCCAGGACGTGGCAAGCAGCCCTTAATTGGCCACTTGAGTGGTTCAATTGGCCTCCTGGCATGCATCCAAACAGCCACCTTTCCCACTGCTGACAATATGGCATGGCGGCAGGATGATGGTAAACTCCCCTCCTGCAGCTTCTCCCTCCACTTTGTTGGTCTTCTTGGCTCCCAAGCAGCCCCCACTTGGAAAATTCAGCTCCTTGATTCTGAAGTCTCCCAGTGGTCTCCTGGCTGGCAGGATGCCCTCCTTTATAGGTACTTCATGGCGCACAAATGGGCGCCCCTAGCAGCAAAGGGCATCCTGATGGCTAACAATGCCTCCAGTACTTCATGATCTCCCAAATTTGAATTCAGATAGAACTCTTCTTCTGTTTACCACATATATTTACCCATATAAGGGAATTATTTCCTATAAGTCGACAGTCTACAATTTTTCTTCTGCATTTTCCAAGGATGCAGAAATTGAGGTGAACACAATTAAAAAGTTGCGTGGAGATCAGCAACTCAATGATTTACCATTTTGCGCATCACACGCATTTTCAGTAGTGAATATAAACGGGTAAGAAACTCCCATCCAAAAACAGGTGAGAACTTGATCCTAATATTTAAGTGAAGGTTGATGACATAATTTCAACAGGTACCCAATATCCTGACGTTCCAGTATGCATCATGCTGAAAGATTTTCAAAACCAGATATAACTATTGTCCAGGCTTGCAAGGGAATGTATCTATATATACAGAGGTAAACATTGAAGAGAATTCAGTGATCAATTTTCAGGCCCTTTCATGATTTATTTTTCCACCAACGCTTAGATTTCCTAGCGTTTTTGCAGCATAGAAACAGATGTAGGCCATTCAGTCCCTCGAGTCTGTTCTGCCATTTACTTAGATTACGGCTGATCTGTAACTAAAATCCATTTACCTGCCTCTGACCTATATCCCTTGATACCCGTACTTAATAAAAATCTGTCAATCTCAGTCTTGTGCTATGATTTTCTTTCACCTCTAGTTCCAATAGTGCCACCATGAGTTTTTCAAATGGGAATGCTGCTAGTTGCTCAGAATAAAAAGTGGTAGGCCAGTGCAAGGATGCTAGAGAGCTGAGACTACATCAAGGATATTCTGTGCCTACCAACCAGTGCCTTCACTTCTTGAGAAAAATGATGTACATACTTCAACTTGTTGAGGGTTTTGTGTATGCAAAGCCTCTTCAATTCCCAAGAGACGCCAGTTCAAAAAAAATGATATGGCACAAACATGAGCTGTGAAGACCTGAACGCTGGATTTTTCTTGAAGCATCTCAATCACAATGTTGTGTAAATGAAGGCATTTCCTTCCAACATAAGGGCAGAAGTGGGGATGTTCGCTGATGATTGCACGATGTTCAGCACCATTCGCAACTCCTCAGATACTGAAGCAGTCCATGTCCAAACACAACAAGACCTGGACAATATCCAGGCTTGGGCTGACAAGCGGCAAGTAACATTCGCACCACACAAGTGCAAGGCAGTGATCATCTCCAACAAGAGAGAATCTAACCATTGCCCCATGATATTCAATGGCATTACGATCACTGAATCTCCCCACTATTACCATCCTGTGGGTTACCATTCACCAGAAACTGAACTGGACCAGCCATATGAATACTGTAGCTACAAGAGTGGGTCAGAGGCTAGGAATCCTCCGGTGAGTAACTCACTTCCTGACTCCCCAATTTCTGTCCACCATCTACAAGGCACAAGTCAGGAGTGTGATGTAATACTCCCTACTTTTCTGGATGAGAGCAGCTCCCACAACACTCAAGAAGCTTGACACCATCAGAACAAAGCAGCCCGCTTGATGGTACCACCTCCACAAACATTCACTCCCTCCACCACCGATGTACAGTAGCAGAAGTGTCTACCATCTACAAGATGCACTGCCGGAATTCACCAACATTCCTTAGACAGCACCTTCCAAACCCACGACCACTACCATCTAGAAAGAGAATGGCAGCAGATAGGTGGGAACACCACCACCTGGAAGTTCCCCTCCAAGTCACTCACCGCCCTGACTTGGATTGTCACTGTCACTGGGTCAAAATCCTGGAACTCCCTTCCTAATAGGTCTGTGGGTGTACCTACACCACATGGACTGCAGCGGTTCAAGGCAGCTCACCACCACCTTCTCAAGGGCAACTAGGGATGGGCAATAAATGCTGGCCCAGCCAGTGAAGCCCACATCCCGTAAATAAATAAAATCAAATTTTAAAAATTCTGAGTGATAAACTGTCAGCAGAACTCACCTAGCTGCACCCACCAAGATGTCAGCTATCACTGCAAGGTCTGATCCAATAACCTAATCATGACCGAAGGGAACTATTTCCACAGGCTCCTGTTTGAAAAGGAACTAAAATGCAAAGCCGTGCCACCTTCTGCAAAGGCGCCTGCAGTGAACATGCACCATGGCACAATGACACTGGAAGCCACGCAGGACCGTTACTTATTAATCTCTGCATTTAGCCTTGACCGGATGTACACGTGTCCACAAACACTGGGCTATGCTGAAATTTGCAATATAGGGCAGAATTCTGCTCTTGGTGGACAGGCTCAGTGGGGGCGGTCGGGAAGCTGACCACCAGCCGTGTTCAGCACCTCACTGCGATTTCGCGCTGGGCGGGCCAATTAAGGCCCCCCCCAGCTTGAAAAGCAAGCGGGCAGCGCTAAGCGTTGCCTGTGTGGGGGGGGACGAGGACATGAGCGGACCGAGCGCAAACTTGGTGCATGCGCGCGATTGAACGTCCCCTCATGTGACCCCCGTCTCTGCCCATAAAGTTTATTTACCTCCTTCTATTTGAATAGGTCCCATAAAAAGTGAAACATGTCCTCTTCACGGGACATGCAAAGCGGCAAAATCTGGCTAGTCAACAATATTTAGTGGCAGCGTTCTCACCCTTAGAGAAGAGATACATTTCCTTCACACCGAACCATTATTTTCTCTGGAGAATGGCTGGAGGTGAAACATGGGCAAAACTCCGTTACAGATGCAGGTGGCCCTGCTGAGAAAGGTGAAGTGAAGATAAAAGCAAAATACTGCAGATGCTGGAAATCTAGAACAAAAACAAAAGTACCTGGAGAAACTCAGCAGGTCTGACAGCATCTGCAGAGAGGGAGACAGTTGACGTTTTGAGTCTGTATGACCCTTCATCGGAACTAAGACATACAGAAGTAAAAATAACTGTTTTTGGGGACAGAAAGCTACCCACCATTGAGGACGGAGTCAAACTGCATGAAAGAAGGTGGTGTGCTAGGGCAACACAGTCTGCCAGATCCAAAGGCAATTGCTGAGGAGCGTTCGAGTGGTGCCAAGGTAAGCGGGCACTCTTTTGAATATTTGCTGCCTCTATCTTCATGAAAGAGATGGCACACAAGGTTTTTCTAATATAGCAAGTTGTAACTAAGGAGGGAAATCAGATTGATGACGGAAGCCAGGGGATTGGTTGTGAAAGTCAAGCTTCATCAATTTTGGTGGCAGCCAAGGGTCTGCCCTCATTCAAGCCAGAAAGAAAGGAAACAGAAAGGGAAATGGAAGGAAGGAGCCTATGTCCAAGGAAACACAAGATTTTGAAAAGTTAAAGACTGCAGAATCACCAGGCAGGGCCTTGTAATGGGGCGTCCAATTGATTATGTTCAAAGGGTTGAGCGAAGAGGACTTTTTTAAAAGAACATTGGAAGATTCACCTTGGCAAAGCAGGGAAATGGGATCCTGTTAACGCCAGGAGGAGTTGGACTTCAAACTTACAACTACATGTCTACAGATAGTGCAGTAAAATGTATAAACACAATGTGGGGTTTTCCGTTGTGCTAATGGTGACATTAAGGGCAGAATTTTACGGCCATAAAATGCGGTGAGCCATTATAAATCCCGTTGACCAAAGCGGGAATGTAAAATCCCGCTGTCAAAATTCTGCCCTAAGAGTAGAAAGCAGAATGTGATAATGGCCGGACCAAGGTCAGCACTCTGGAGAGCAACAGATGGCCCTAATAGGGGGAAGGGGCGGTGGTGGGAAAAAAGATCAAAAATAGACTAAAAGCTGGGGATAAAACAATGAATGAAAATGGAAATAACTTTTAAAAATAATAATGAAAATAAGTGGGAAAAAAAAATAAATAAAAATGAACATGGAAAAAAGGGGGATAAAAAAGGGGTGGGGATGGAGGAGAGAGTTCATGGTCTGAAGTTGCTGAACTCATTGTTAAGTCCGGAAGGCTGTAAAGTGCCTAATCGGAAGATGAAGTGCTGTTCCTCCAGTTTGCGTTGAAGTTCACTGGAACATTGAAGCAGGCCAAGGACGGACATGTGGGCATGAGAGCAGGGTGGTGTGTTGAAATGGCAAGTGACAGGAAGGTCTGGGTCATGCTTGCAGACAGACCGAAGGTGTTCCAAAAAGCAGTCATCCAGTCTGCATTTGGTCTCTCCAATGTAGAGGAGACCGCACTGGGAGCAGCGAATGCAGTAGACTCCAGCATGATGCCACCACCAAACACATCTTCCCTTCACCCCCCCACCGGTTGGCATTCCATAGTGACTGTTCCCTCCAGGACACCCTGGTCCACTCCTCCATCGCCCCCAATGCCTCAACCCTCTCCCACGGCACCTTCCCATGCAATCTCAGAAGGTGCAACACCTGCCCCTTTACTTCCCCCCTCCTCATCATCCAAGGGCCCAAACACTCCTTTCAAGTGAAGCAGCACTTCCCTCAATTTGGTCTACTGCATTCACTGCTCCACAGATGCTGTCAGGCCTGCTGAGTTTTTCTAGCATTTTTTGTTTTTGCCTCGCTCTCTTGCCCTTGGTCCATAGCTCTGTAGGTCAAATATATGACTGTTTCTGCCTCCACCACCCTTTCAGATAATGAGTACCAGACCCCACCACCCACTGAATGAAAAGATTTTTCCTCAACATTCCTTTAACCTTTCGACCAATTACTTTAAATGTATGCTGTATGATTATTGACCTCTCTGCTAATGGAAGTAGGTTCTTTTGGTTTACTTTATCTTGGCCCCAGATAACCTAATACACCTCAATTAAATTTCCCCTCAGTCTCCTGTGTCCCCAAAAAAATCCCAGGCAATCTTCATCACTAAAACAATCTATAATATCTAGCTTATTCTCTAATATTCAGAATTAACATGAGGTAAATATGAATTAATCAGCAAACTGATTGAACACACCACACAGCTCATTAAATGGCAGATGAGACCAAGGCAGATCCCACAGATTTCTCAACAACCTACCCAGACATCAGTGACCGCTGTGAGTCACAAAATCTCATTACAACCCTGTCTCCTCCAGAGGGATTTCAACTCTTCACTTTTGAAGAACTGGCCTCTGATTTCCATTGCATTCCGTGAGGTTCACAAAGCAACACTCCCACCTCTAGTTACCAGCACACTTGCAACTGTTGACCAGATGCTAGTTTCGCTAAGTTGGCACTGGCCCCTGGGCTTCTCCAAAATCAAGTCTCCCAGCTGCACCATGCTATAAATGGTCTCCAGGACTTCTCCTGAGCCCTAATTCCTAAGCCTGCTAACAACTCCCAGGGCTTCTCAATGAGCTGCAAACCTCACAAAGCCTAAACTGCAACCAAACCCCTAAATAAATGCATAAATAAATTGAAACCAGAATATTTTTATAAGCTCCACCCATCTCCATGTCAACATAGCCTTTCAGGGTTCACTGAATGCTTTTAAACTAATTTAGCTCTAATTCCCTAAACAAAACTTCTCTTTGGACTGCACTTCTTTGCAAGCAGTGTTAAACCATTGTTATATACCACAAACAGCAAGGGACCCAGCAGAGCCCTGCAGAACCCAACTGGAAACAGCCTTCCAACACAAAAACACTCGTTGACCATTACCCTTCTCTTCCTGCCATTGAACTACATACGGACAATGCAAACATACGAATGCAAAAGATAAGGCTAAAGTATTTACTACAATCTTCAGCCAGAAGTGCCGAGTGGATGATTAATCTCGGCCTCCTCCGGAGGTCCCCAGCATCACAGATGCCAGTCTTCAGCAAAATTGGATTCACTCCACCAGATATCAAGAAATGGCTGAAGGCACTGGACACTGCAAAGGCTATGGGCCCTGACAATATTCCGACAATAGTACTGAAGAATTGTGCTCCAGAACTTGCTGCGCCCCTAGCCAAGCTGTTCCAGTACAGCTACAACACTGGCATCTACCCGACTATGTAGAAAATTGTCCAGGCATTTCTTGTATACAAAAAGCAGAACAAATCCATCCCAACCAATCACCATCCCATAAGACTACTCTTGATCATCAGTAAAGTAATGGAAGGGGTCATCAACAGTGCTATCAAACGGCACTTGCTTAACAATAACCTGCTCACTGATACCGAGTTTGGGTTCCACCAGTGCCCACTCAGCTCCTGGCCTCATTGCAGCCTTAGTTCAAACCTGGACAAAAGATTTGAACTCCTGAGGTGAGGTGAGTGATTGCCCATGCCATCAAGGCTGCCTTTGACTGAGTGTGGCATCAAGGAGCCCTAGCAACAACTGGAGTTAATGGGAATCGGGGGAAAACTCTCCACTGGTTACAATCATACCTAGCACTAAGGAAGATGGTTGTGGTTGTTGGAGGTCAATCATCTCAGCTCTAGGACATCATTGCAGGAGTTCCTCAGGTAGCCCAACCATCTTCAGCTGCTCCATCAATGACCTTCCTTCCATCATAAGGTCAGAAGTGGGGATGTTCGCTGATGATTGCACAATGTTCAGTACCATTCACTACTCCTCAGATACTGAAGCAGTCCATGTATAATTGCAGCAAGACCGGGACAATATCCAGGCTTGGGCTGACAAGTGGCAAGTAACATTTGTGCCACACAAGTGCCAGGCAATGATCATCCCCAACAAGAGAGAATCCAACCATCGCCTCTTGATGTTCAGTGGCATTACCATCACTAAATCCCCCACTATCAACATTCTTGGGGTTACCATTGACCAGAAACTGAACTGGACTAGCCACATAAATACAAGAGCTGCCAGAGCAGGTCAGAGGCTAGGAATCGTGCAATGAGTAACTCACCCCATGACTCCCCGAAGCCTGTCCACCATCTACAAGGCACAGGTCAGGAGTCTGATGGAATACTCCCCACTTGCCTGAATGAGTGCAGCTCCCACAACACTCAAGAAGCTTGGCATTGTCCAGGACAAAGCAGCCCACTTTATTGGCCCCACATCCACAAACATTCACTCCCTCCACCACCGATGCACAGTAGCAGCAGTGTGTAAGGCATTGCAGGAATTCACCAAGGCTCCTGAGGCAGAACCTTCCAAACTCAAGTCCGCTACCATCTAGAATGACAAGGGCAGCAGATAGATGGGAACACCACCACTTGGAAGTTCCCCTCCAAGTCACTCACCATCCTGATTTGGAAATATACCACTGTTCCTTCACTATCGCTGGGCCAAAACCCTGGAACTCCCTCCCTAACAGCACTGTGGATGTACCTACAGCACATGGAATGGACTGCAACAGTTCAAGAAGGCAGCTCACCACCACCTTCCCAAGGGCAACTAGGGATGGGAAATAAATGCTAGCCCAGCCAGCAAAGCCCACATCCCATGAATGAGTAAAAGAAAACAAACAAATTAGGAGCAGGAGTAGGCCAGTTGGCCTCTCAAGCCTGCTCCGCCACTCAATAAGATTGTGGTTGATCTGAGTGTAACCTCAACCCGGTATTTCTACCTACCTCCGATAACCTGTCACCCCCTTGTTAATCAAGAATCTATCTAGCTCTATCTTAAAAATATTCAAAGACTCTGCTTACACCACCTTTTGAGGAAGAGTCCCAAAGACTCACAACCCTCTGAGAGAAAAAAAATTCTCCTCATCTGTCTTAAATGAGCAACCCCTTATTCTTAAACAGTGACCCCTAGTTCTAGATTCTCCCACAAGAGGAAACACCCTCTCCACATCCACCCTGTCAAGACCTCTCAGGATCTTACAGGTTTCAATCAAGTTGCCTCTTACTCTTCTAAATTCCAGTGGATACAAGCCTTACCCGAACAGCCTTTCCTCTTAAGACAGCTTGCCCTTTCCTAGTATTAGTCTAGTAAACCTTCTCTGAACTGCTTCTAATGCATTTAAGGAGGCCAGTGCTGTACACAATACTCCAGATGTGGTCTCACCAGTGCCCTGTACAACTGAAGCATAACCTCTTATCTTTATAATCAATTTCTCTCATAATAAATGATAACATTCTATTAGCTTTCCTAAGTACCTGCTGCACCTACACACTAACCTTTTGTGATTCATGCACAAGGACACCCAGATCGCTCTGTGTATTAGAGCTATGCAATCTCTCACCATTTAGATAATAAGCTTCTTTTTTATTCTTCCTGCCAAACTGAACAATTTCACATTTTCCCACATTATACTCCATTTGCCAGATCTTTGCCCACTCACTTAACCTATCTATGTCACTTTGTAGCCTCCTTATTTCCTCTTCACAATTTACTTTCCTACCTATCTTTGTGTCATCAGCAAATTTAGCAAACATTCCTTCAGTCCCTTCATTCAAGTCATTTATATAAATTGTAAAAAGTTGAGGATCCAGCACTGGTCCCTGTGGCACACCACTCATCACATCCTGCCAACCACAAAAGTACCCGTTTATGCCAACTCTGTTTCCTGTTAGCTAGCCAATCTTCAATCCATGCCAATATGTTACCTCCTACCCCATGAGCTTTTATTTTCTGCAATAACCTTTGATGTGGCACTTTATCAAATGCCTTCTGGAAATCTAAGTATAGTACATCCACTGGTTCCCCTTTATCTACAGCACATGTGACTCTTTCAAAGATCCCCTGTAAATTGGTTAAACATAACTTACCTTTCACCAAACCATATTGATACTGCCTAATTGCCTTGAATTTTCCGAAGTGCCCTGTTATAACATCTTTAATAATAGCTTCTAACATTTTCCCTATGACGGACATTAGGCTAACTGGCCTATTGTTTCCTGCTTTCTGTCTCCCTCCCTTTTTGAATTAAAGAGTTACATTTGCTATTTTCCAATCTAATGGAACCTTCCCTGAATCTAGGTAATTTTGGAAAATTAAAACTAATGCATCAACTATCTCACTAGCCACTTCTTTCAAGACCTTAGGGTGAAGTCCATTCGGACTTGAGGATTTATCAGCCCGCAGCTCCAACAATTTGCTCAATACCACATCCCTGGTGATTGTAATTTTCCCCGAGTTCCTCCCTCCCTTCCATTTCCTGATTTATGGCTATGTCCAGGATGTTACTTGTGCCCTCTATAGTGAAGGCCGAAGCAAAATACCTGTTTAATTAATCCGCTATCTCCCTAATTTCCATGATCAGTTCACCAGATGCACTTTCTATAGGACCAATGCTCACTTTGTTAACGCTTTTCTTAATGAATTATCTAAAGAAACTCTTACTATCCGTCTGTATATTACTAGCTAGCTTTCTCTCATTCTCTAATATTTTCCTCCTTATTAATCTTTTTTGTCATTCTTTGCTGTTCTTTATAGTCTTTCCAATCTTCTGACCTGCCACCTGCTTTTGCATAATTATGTCTTTTCTTTAAGTATAATACGGTCTTGACTTTTTTTAGTTAACCACGGATGGTGGGCCCTCCTTTTGGAATTTTGCTCATTGGAATGTATCTATTCTGTGTATTCTGAAATGTCCCTTTAAATGTCTGCCACTGAACCTCTGTTGACCTATCCCTTAACCTCATTTGCCAGTTTACTTTAGCTAGCTCTGCTTTTATTTCCTCATAATTGCCCTTATTTAAGTTTAAAATACTAGTTTTGGATATGCTCGTTTCTCCTGCCGGAGATTGAGTCTGGCCCGCCCGCCCAACAGGCAGAAAATTCTGCCCCTCATCTACGCTACCTTTGCCCACATGATTTTTCCAGTCTACATGTAGCTTTAAATCCCCCATGATTATTACTGTATCTTTCTGGCAAGCTCCCATTATCTCCTCTTTTATACTCTGTCCTACTGTGTAGTTACAATTATGGGGCCTGTACACCACTCCCACAAGTGACTTCTTGTCTTTACCATTCCTCATCTCAACACAAACTGCTTCTACATCCTGGTGCACTGAACTTAGGTAATCCATCTCTAATGTGCTAATACCATCATTAACAGAACCACTCCTCTGCCTTTTCCTAACTTCCTGTCCTTCCTAAATGCCACATACCCTTCAATATTTAGCTCCCAATCTATGTCATCCTGTAGCCATGTCTCTGTAATGGCTATCAGATCATACTTATTTATTTCTATTTGCACCATCAGTTTATCTGTTTTGTTTCAAATGCTATGTGCGTTTAGATACAGAGCCCTTAGTTTTGTCCTTTTATTATTTTTGTAGCATCTAGCCTTATCTGCTGATTTACTCTTAGAATTGTACCCTCTGTCCCTTCCAGTCACAGTCTTTTTTATCATTTCCCATATTAACACTTTCTCTCTTGCCTTGTCTCCACTCTTTGGTTTACCACATCTTCCCAAATTTGATCCCTTGCTCCCTCTATCCAGTTTAAAATCTTCTCTACTTCCCCAGTTATGCAGCTTGCGAGGACACCAGCCCCAGCACGGTTCAGGTGTAGACCGTCCCAATGGTACAGATCCCACTTTCCCAAAGTGGGGGCCCACGAACTGGAACTCACTTCTCTCACATCAGTCTTTGAGCCACCCATTCATTTCTTTAATCTTATTTATCCTATCCCAATTCGCACTTGGATCAGGTAATAATAGAGAAATTATTACCTTTGAGGCTCTGTTTCTTAATTTGGTGCCTAGTTCATCATACTGACTATGCAGAACCTCCTTCCTCATCCTGCCTATGTCGTTGATACCTACATGGACCACAACAACTGGATTCCCACCCTCCCAATGCAAGTTCCTCTACAGCCTTGAGCAGATGTCCTGAATCCTGGCACCAGGCAGGCAACAAAGCCACCTGGACTTTTGCGCTTTGCTACAGAGAAGTGTCAATCCCCCTACAGCTACTACATTCCTTTTTACTCCACCCCCACTTGGATGGCTTCCTGTACCACAGTGCAATGACCAGTTTGCTCATCCATCAGCAAACAAGCTGCACAATTGCAGAGGTTCACACTCCTGCAATCCTGCCCTCTGGGTCTTTTACCTGCCTCGTTTGCAGTCACACCCTCCTGTCCTTGGCCACTGACCAAATCAGAAACCCCTCTCCTAAGAGGTGTGACTGCCTCCTGGTACAAAGCATCCAGATACCTTTCCCCCTCCCTGATGTGTCGCAGTGTCTGCAGCCCAGCCTCCAGCTCAATGACTGTGAGCCGAAGTTCCTCAAGCTGCAAACATTTACTGCAGATGTGTTTGCCCTGGATCACCATGTTATCCAGGAGCTCCCACATGCTGCAGCCTTGACACATCACCTGTCCTACCATCCCTAATGTGTTTTAAATAAATAATTACTTAATTATATTAATTACTTACTTATGTTGCTTTCTTATATATTTTATTAACTTTACCACCAAATTATGTACTATTTTAAACCTTAGGGATAGAATAGAACTTAACCACTTACCAGATACCCACCAAACAGCTAACTCCTTTTCCTGCAGTAAAGCAAGAACCAATTTCTATGGGTGAGAAAGATGGAAAAAGGAAACAAACACGTCCTTCCCCCAACTCCCCTCTCACCAAACTCCAAGGGTGGGATTTTACGCTGGCGGGATTTCACGGTTCTGCCGAAGACAATGCAGTTTTTAACGGCTCGCTGCATTTTACGGCCTCGCCCCTGCCAAAACAGGGCCATAAAATTCCACCCAAAGTCTTCACTCAGTTAGTCAGCTACACTAAAGAACCCTGAATTTATAGTAAACTGAATTGGGGCCACAGTAACCAGACTCAACCAGTTAGCTAATTTACTACTCAGCTCCTACAGCTGAGAGTGAGTTTACCTTGTCTAAACTGCAAGAAAGGAAGATCTTAGCCTGTTTACACAGCGCTTTCCAGTTACTTCTAATTACAGGCTAGGTTAGATTTTAAGAGCAAACTTTAAGGGCAAAATTAACACTTAAAACTCCCCTCTCACCAAACTGCAAGTCTTCGCTCTGTTAGCTCAGCTGCACTATTTTGGATCTAACTTGCCAGAACAGCAAACCATTGCACGAGCTGAGGTGCCAAAAGCTGTGGTGGAGTCACTTAATGATTCAGCAAAAACAGGACATGACATCTCCTTTGAGGAACAGCAGCTGTCAACAATACTTGCTGCTCCCATTGAGGTGCTACTGAGAAGGGACAGGAGAATAAGAAACAGACTATATATATATATATATATATATATATAAACAAAAAGCTAAAAGCTACTGCGGATGCTGGAAATCCAAAACAAAAACAGAATTACCTGGAAAAACTCAGCAGGTCTGGCAGCATCGGTGGAGAAGAAATCAGTTAACGTTTCGAGTCTTCATGACCCTTCGGCAGAACTGAAGCATAGTTAGGAGAAAGGTGAAATATAAGCTGGTTTAAGGTGGGGGGGTGCGGGGGGAGAGAGAAGTTGAGGGTGTGGTGATTGTGGAGATAAGCAAGCAGTGATAGGAGCAGATAATCAAAAGATGTCACAGACAAAAGGATCAAAGAGGTGTTGAAGGTGGTGATATTGTCTAAGAAAAGTGCTAATTAAGAATGGAAGACACTCAAGGTACAGCTCTAGATCTAAAGTTGTTGAATTCAATATTCAGCCCGGAAGGCTGTAAAGTGCCTAGTTGGAAGAAAGTCCGCAAGAAAGACCCAAACCTTCCTGTCGCTTGCCATTTTAACACTCCACCCTGTTCTCTTGCCCACATGTCTGTCCTTGGCTTGCTGCATTGTTCCAGTGAAGCCCAACGCAAACTGGAGGAACAGCACCTCATCTTCCAACTAGGCACTTTACAGCCTTCCGGGCTGAATATTGAATTCAACAACTTTAGATCTTAAACTCCCCCTCCCCCCATCCCCACCCCATTTCTCCCCCCTCCCTTTTTTTCAATAATTTATATAGATTCTTCTTTTCCCACCTATTTCCATTATTTTTAAATCTAAAACTAAAACTTTGTTAGTCTTTCCACCCCACCCCCACTAGAGCTGTACCTTGAGTATCCTGTATTCCATTCTTAATTAGCACTTTTCTTAGACAATATCACCACCTTCAACACCTCTTTGATCCTTTTGTCTGTGACATCTTTTGATTATCTGCTCCTATCACTGCTTGCTTATCTCCACAATCACCACACCCTCAACTTCTCGCTCCCCCCGCCCCCCCACCTTAGACCAGCTTATATTTCACCTTTCTCCTAACTATGCTTCAGTTCTGCCGAAGGGTCATGAAGACTCGAAACGTTAACTGATTTCTTCTCCACCGATGCTGCCAGACCTGCTGAGTTTTTCTAGGTAATTATATATATATATACACTGTATACTGTCACCAAGCATGATCACTGCAAAAGCAAGAATTGGTGCACATCACATGTACAGCAAGCAAAGAAACTGGTTGCACCTCCTTTGGAATGTTTGACTACGATTTGTTAGCCAGTCGGGATATATGATAGTTCATGATCCAACCATGTAGGGACAGCAGTGAAGGCAGGGAGGATTTGAGTTAACTTGTTGGTAGAGGAAGAGCATTGTAAGATAGCACCATAGAACTGTTCAGATAAGGAATCAGGGGCTCTTTTTAACCTATAACCCTGCTAATCACTCCTGCCAATGATGCACTAGCCTACTGAATGGGTATTGGTATGAACCACTCACTCTTCCTCATCTTCCTCCTTCTCTTTTCCTCTTCCTCTGCAGCCAAAGTTGCAGGCTCACCTTCCAATCCTTCTGGTTCGATGAGTTTTCTCCATGAATGGCAAAGTTCTGTAGCCCACAAGATACTCAGATGACCTGAATAATGTCCCTGCAGAGCAGGACTCCACCTGATCAGTCCATACATCAGGAGCAATGCTTTATCTTTCGAACCTTATTATTTTATGCGTTCATGAGATATGGGTGTTGCTGGCCAGGGCAGTATTTGAAGCCCATCCCTAATTTCCCTTGAGAAGGTGATGGTGAGCCTCCTTCTTGAACCGTTGCAGTCCATGTGGTGTAGGTACAGCTGTTAGGGAAGGGTTTCCAGGATTTTGACCCAGCGACAGTGAAGGGACAGCAATGTAGTTCCAAGTCACGATGGTGAAGGCTTGGAGGGGAACTTGCAGTTGGTGGTGTTCCCATGCATCTGCTACCCTTGTCTTTCTAGGTGGTAGAGGTCACAGGTTTGAGAGTTGCTGTTGAAGGAGCCTTGGTGAGTTTCTGCAGTGCATCTTGTAGATAGTACACACTGCTACCACTGTGCGTCAGTGGTGGAGAGTGAGAGTGTTTAAGGTGGTGGATGGGGTGCCAATCAAGCCAGCTGCTTTGCCTGAACCTTATGGAGGACCAGAATTTGGGTGGGAGCATGGGTTTTGTTATATTTGCCCTCTTGCCTAGTGTAGTACCTCTGAACTGCTGCTGATAGCCAGGGCAGCAAGAGGTAGCCTTATTCTGATAGCACCACCACAACAACAAAAACTTGCATTTATATATCACCTTTAACATAATAAAAATTTCCAAAGCGCAGTACAATTTGACACTGAGCCACATAAGATGCTCTTAGGATAGATGGCCAGAAGGCTGATCCATGAGATAGTTTTTAAGGGGTATATTAAAGGAGGAAAGGGATGTAGATAAGCAGAGAGGTTTGGGGTAGTAATTTTGGAGTTTAGGGCCTTGGCAGCTGAAGTCATGCTCGGCAATGGTAGAGCGATTAAAATCAGAGATGTGCAAGAGGCCAGAATCAGATAGGTGAAGGTTCTCGAAGGGTTGTAAGGCTGGAAGAGGTTACAGAAATAAAGAGGGGGCATGGCCATGGAGAGACTTGAAAGCAGGGATGAAAATGCTAACACCATCATGGCACTTTGTTATTCATGGATGCTACTTACAGTCATTCAGGAAATGATGCCGTCATTCGATGCTGATATATTCACTTGATTGATGACTGGCAAATTCATGCAAGATAAAGAGGGTCGATATTGCCTTATGTTGTAGAAAGGATGAAGAATGAAGGGAATGTCTCCTTATTGGAAAGTGGGGGAGAAGGAGATAGGGTGGTAGTGCCAAAGCTCGTCAGCATTATACAGAAGAGAAATCTTGAGTGATGAGGTGTGCTCTGCAGCAGTCACTGGGAAATTCATTGAGTGTTGGCCATCATGATGGTTTCCTCCCTTTAGTCCTATAGTCAACAAACCAGGATCTCCTTTCCAGCAATGGCAAAGCCCAACCATTCTTAAATGGGAAAAATGAGAAGGGCAGATCTGGGTATAATGTATAGTACAATGAAGCATTTCCCAACCTATCCAGGTCACATAAACATGCTTTTAAGAGCTCAACAATCCTCTCATTGGCCAGCTGTAGAGGCACGTGCCTCATTTAGTGCTCTCCTGCTGCTTCTCGGACCCTACTTACTGGGGGCTTTAATCATGGGAACAGAAAGTAGGCTTTACCACCCATAAGCCATTTGCTATAATTTTTCTCCCTAAAGAGATTGGAGGGAGCTGATTTTTGCTTTGTGAAGGCATCACAACAACCTCCAACATAGTTAATGTAGAAATATCGAGGTTGATACCCTGACAAAAATATTCAGCAAAGACATCGGATGGGTCCTTTACCACTTTATCTAATTCCTTGTCCAGGAATCTTCTGAGTATTGTTCTGACACAGCAGTTGGTAAAGGCTGAATTGTTTAAACCCTAGAGGGAAACTTGGACAACTGTCATAACCTATATTTTCAATTGGTATGTTTGAGATGCAGCTCTGAATTCAGGAATAAAACCACCAAGTCTCAAGAGGTTTTTAATATAAAACTAAATTAAACATTTATTAATTTAACAACAAATTAAACACATACACATGTCTACAAATTACTACCATAATAACTTTTAAGCAAATCCCCAAATTAATCACTCCCAAGTAAATCATCATCAAGGCAACAATAACCCATAAACAGATACCAGACAAAACAAATTTGACCTTATGAATTCAAAATGAGGTTCCTTTCAATTTGCAGACACAGTTGTTGGCTTACAGGCTGGTTAGATCTTACGTGCCTCTGACTTATACACACAAACTCCTTTCTGTTCATACCTAGCTTCCCCTTTGAATGTAAATTTTCCATTGTATTACTAGGTTTTTTCATTTTAACCTCTCCTAACAATAATCCTTTCATTCCACCAATTTTATTCATAATATAAACACATTGCTTGGTGTCTCCCAGTTGGGTGCAAGATTTTACCCATTCTTTTGAATGGTTTATTCAACAAATGTACTCTACTTTTTAACTTCCTTACATTTATCTAACTAACATCTCAAACTACTATACATCAAAGCACCCAGGCTAGCTAGCTTCATTCTACTTAAGACACACACAGACGCACACGGGGAGAATTTTCTCCCTGTCGGGGGTTTGGGCTGGAGCGGGCGCAGGCGGGTGCGCAGCCCGCAATCGGCTAGGTGCTGCCATTTTATGTGGGTGAGCCAATTGAAGCTCGTCCAGCATGACGCGCACCCGGAAGTGCTGAGCGCTCCCTGTGGGGGCGGGGGGAGAAGGCTGAGTCGGGGAGTGTGCTCTTTTATGTATGCACGCGAAAGAGCGCAGGAATCTCCCTGAGACATAAAGCTGCCTCAGGGAGACTTGTTTGAGTTCTGAAAATTTTAATAAAGGGAAAAAAAAAATTTAAGGCATGTCCCCTCATGTGAAAGTGTCACATGAGCTGGGACATGTCCATGAATGTTATTAAAATTTTTTATAAAACTTTAAATACCTTTATGAAACCTCATCCCGCCCATGGATGAGGTTTCATGATAAATGCAAAGGCCGCCTGGGCTCTTCGCCTGCCCTCCGCCAACCTTAAGGTTGGACGGACAGCTCAGTTTATTGCTTTAATTGATATTTAAATGGCCTAATAGGCCTTTGATAGTTGGCTGCCCACTTGCCAAACTGAAAATCTGAATGACGCGCAGTGACGTCAGGACGCATACCTGATGTCACCATGCGTCATTTTTGAGCCAAAGATTCTGGCCATAGACACCCACATGGACACAGACCCTACTGCAATTCCAATTTAAAAATAATTTCCAATAGCATTACAGACATTAATCTCTTCATGACAGTATTAACCATCCAATCTATGTTTTAGATTTAATAACACATATATTTGGCCTAGTGAACTGTCTTTCATCAACCAATTTAGGCTATATTAGCATTTGCACATTAACCTCCCATCAGAATCCACACAGGGCTGTTCAGCTATGTCTCAGTAACTCAGCATTAAGTGTGGGCTGATTATAAAGTCAGTTAAGCATCTGAGATTCATATAAATTGGAGAGATTAATGTAGGATTCAATTCTTTAGATGGCAGTCAAGTTAGCTGTATTAGAGAGTCAGTCTATTGGATAGCCTTATGTGTTGGAACGCAGGAGCTGGTTCCCTCAGGGTTAAAGATCACAACTTTATTTCACTGTTCTAGTCATTCCCCAAAATTACCAAACAATTTTAAAAATAAGGAATCAGGTGATTGCACAGATTATGATGCTAATTGATGTCAGCTGTGAATTTGCTAAGAGCTGTTTGCACTCTGTCACTGTAACTTCACCAGAAATGTAGCAGAAGCGTTGGGCAGTATTTAATGGAGTTGATGGGGTTCCCGTCTGCTGGCTGGGGAGCCAGTGAGAGCCCCTCACTGCCTCCTTTTGGGAAGGCCTGCTGAATTAAGTGCCGATTATGGCATTTAATTGCCCACTAAAAGGGGCCTCAATTGGCATCGGGGCAGGGAGGCCACCCATGAGCCTACACCCCCAGAATTAATTGGGGTAGAAGCGGGAAGGTGGCAGGGTCTCCACCCGCCACCCTCCCACCTGGTTACAAGGCTACCCACCACCACACTCACCTCGGGGGAGGGCATCAAATTCCACCCCTCACTTCCACGTATAAAGGGGTATTTCTGGTGAAGTTATGGCAGTGGAGCAGAGGTAGTTCCAAGGGAACTCCTGGCTTTCATGTTCATCCTTTCCAGCTTTCGAGAACATCCTCCTTTGATCTGAACTGACAATCTCAAGTCATCTACATTTCTGACAAGACCACGTTAGAGTATAAGAACTGTCGTAGATTTTCTGCAAAGATTGTTGTGTAAAATATTCACTGGGGAATGCTTTGATGCTAAACAGTTTCATCAGCTTCTTATCTTGGAACGGGGAGTGAAATCCAGCTCTCTTGTAGATCAGTTTGTGCTCAGTTAGCAGGTCATAACGGGGATGATGGTAATTGTTCTACATTTGAATTCAGTGGCCTGGGTTAAGGATGGAAATTAGTCAGTGCTCCCGTACCTACTTCATTTAATGATATTTTATAAGGCACTTGCATGCAGATGGATGTCAAGATCAGCTGTGATGAATGAATAAGCTTCCAACAGTAACTATTCAAACGTCTTTTTTTATTCAATCATGGGGTGTAGGCATCACTGGCTAGGCCAGTATTTATTGCCCATCCCTAATTGCCCTTGAGAAGGTGGTGGTGAGCTGCCTTCTTGAACCGCTGCAGTCTCTGTAGTGTAGGTACACCCACAGTGCTGTTAGAAAGGGAGTTCCAGGATTTTGACCCAGCAACAGTGAAGGAACGGCGATATATTTCCAAATCAGAATGATGAGTGGCTTGGAGGGGAACCTCCAGGTGGTGGTGCTCCCATGTGTCTGTTATCCTTGTCCTTCTAGGTGGTAGCAGTCGTGGGTTTGGAAGGTGCTGTCTAAGGATCCTTGGTGAGTTTCTGCAGTGCATCTTGTAGATGGCACACACTGCTGCTAATGTGCGTCAGTGGTGGAGGGGGTGAATGTTTGTGGAAGGGGTGCCAATCAAGTGGGCTGCTTTGTCCTGGATGGTGTCAAGCTTCTTGAGTGTTGTTGGAGCTGCACTCATCCAGGCAAGTGGAGAGTATTCCATCACACTCCTGACTTGTGCCTTGTAGATGGTGGACAGGTTTTGCGGAGTCAGGAGGTGAGTTACTAACCACAGGATGCTTAGCCTCTGACCTGTTCTTGTAGCCACAGTATTTATATATCTAGTCCAGTTCAGTTTCTGGTGAATGGTAACCCCCAGGATGTTGCTAGTGGGGGAATTCAGTGATGCTAATACCATTGAATGTCATGGGACAATGGTTAGATTCACTCTTGTTGGTGATGGTCATTCCTTGGATCTTGTGTGGCGTGAATGTTGCTTGCCACTTGTCAGCCCAAGACTGGATATTGTCCAGGTCTTGCTGCATTTGGACATGGACTGCTTCAGCATCTGAGCAGTTGCAAGTGGTGCTGAACATTGTGCAACCATCAGTGAACATCCTCACTTCTGACCTTATGATGGAAGGGAGGTCATTGATGAAGTAGCTGAAGATTGTTTGGACCGAGGACACTACCCTGAGGGATTCCTGCAGTGTGATGATTGAACTCCAACACCACAAACATCTTCCTTTGTGCTAGAATAGCTTGGCTCGGGGCACGGCAAGTTCTGCAACACAAGCCTTCAGTACTATTGCCGGAACATTGTCAGGGCTCATAGCCTTTCCCATATCCAGTGCCTTCAGTTGTTTCTTGCTATCACATGGAGTGAATCGAATTAAGTGTTGGAGAGAGAGAGAGAGTGAGTGTGGGGGAGAGAGAGATTGAATGTGGGGAAGAGAGAGAGTGAGTATGGGGGAGAGAGAGAGTGTGGGAGAATGAGTGAGTGTGGGAGAGTGAACTAGTGTGTGTGAGAATGTATGTGTGTGTCTGGCTCATTCGTAGTCTCAGGATTCCCACTCACCCTCACCCCCACACACCAACGCACAATCACACCTGCTCACAGTGGGTGAGGGTAGGTGAGTGATTGGGCATCAAGAGATTGGGAGTGAGCCAGACAAACAGACTCTGTCCCCCTCACACTCTAATGGTGATCTTTATTAATTACTCTTTTTTAATGATCAATTTATCGCTTTATTTTTGCTCAGCAAGTTGTTTCTTTCCTTCATACCTCAACCATATTCTGAAATTCATGTTCAATGGCGTGCCAAACTTTATGCTTCTGAAATCTGCTCTGCGACCCGTGCATGAGAAAAAAATGGAAATGTGGTCCCCGCAAATGAAAAGTTTGGACAAGCCTGCTTTAAAGTCAGTTCTGAATTTTTCTAAAATAGACCCCCCCCTACCATTCCAAGCTTTGGGAGTGAGAGTGATAGGACACACATTTGTGTTCTCATAGGATATTTAAGCTAAGGGACAATGTTTTCGGGATCCCATGAAGACTTGGAGCACAGTAGTATTCATCTGAATTTATAACCAAGCGATTTTTAACAATGTCAGACTCTACAAAAAAAAGAGTTAATTACCCAGTTAGACATGTTAATATTCTAATGCATTTTTACGTGAATTTTATGTAGAATTATTTCAGCCCTGGGATGTTAAAGCATTAAATGGGTTTACCTCCCAGATACAGGAGAAGTTTGGCAGATATTTACATTCTCTTTTAAGAGCCATGCCAGCCTCGGTGTTGTGTTATCTCAACTTCAGGCTGCGCTGAATTTGCCGCAATTTTTAAAGAAAACATTGAGGAATTTCACTTTCAGATACAAAAATAAAATTACCTGCCCAGGCATTCACTTTCAGAACATATTGGTGGATATATTTGTCTATTTAAGAGAGAAAAATGTGGGGCACCGCACTGTAAAAACACATCGATTTTCACATTGACTCCGCAGAGTGCTTTCAGGTTTAAGAAAACTGCCCGTTTATAAATAAGCACTACCTGACAGATTAGCTGCCCAGGGCTGTTCGCTGACTAAAATTTTCACTAGTGCTTCTAAATAGTGCTTTAATCCAAAGCAAGTTAACAATATCCACAAAGTGTCAACCTTTTCTCTACTTGGCTTTCAGTACCCTGACGATTACAAACCTGACTTTAACTTCATTTCAGATTAAACAGCTTCACAGAATATAACACAATAGCAATACTGTCTTATTTTGAAGACACTAATCTCTTTGGCTGCAAAGCACTCTGGGAGAAAGAAAAAAACTGGGTGTTTCCTCATCACATAACTTTTACAATTGCACATTGTCAAGACTTTGACACGGAGTAAGATCATACACAAGCTACACCCATGGCACTGCTCTTTGCCACTGGAGCTCAATTTACTTTACAGTTTGCACACAACCTGTCACTGTCTGCAATCTGTTAAACTGCCATAACAGAGAAGGAAAAGAAGTTTAGAAATTTGTTTTTGTTTTTTAATCATTGACCCACTCAAAGTGAAACAGAAACTCTCTCAGTGGAGCTACTGCCTTTATACAGTGTCAGAGTCCCCTTTGTGGAATATGATCTAAAATCACTTTATAAAGTTATGCCACATAAGATCATTTTTCTCAAAGCGAACGGAAAATGTGCACACTATTGTCAGCGCCCCGAATTCAACATAAACACCTACTTTTTTTTAGAAGAATGGGCTAAAGTGTCAATGACATTTTGGCTGCCCTGACATTTTCTATCAGTCACTGTACTTGCATTCGGTGCTTAATTTGTTCAGCATGCCTTGCTAATTTGGTGCTGTTTGCTTTGGCACCGAAAGCATAATGCAGCTGCTACAGATATCCTCCTCTGCACTTTATTTTTCAAATGGGGATTTAGATATAAAAAAGCAGCGATGTCATGGACGAGGCTGGGCTTCCTGTTTATGAGTCAACATAAATATGTAAGGTGGCAGTTGACATTTCTCAGCCTAAGCTTCAGCAGTGCTTCATGTCAGGAGTATAGCTCCCAAGCAGGGTGGTCCCTTTGTGCCCTTGTAACCTCATAAAATGGTATATAATGTTGCTTTACATTGTAATCTAGGCCTAAAACGAACCAATAAAGTGTTTTTAACAGGGAACGCAAGCCAAAAAAAAAAATCATTCAAAACTTGCACATCTTTAAAAGAATGTATAATGTCATATGTTGTGGTATATGTTTTGTTTTTAACTGTCCCTATTGTCCTTTTCTAAAAAAAAAACTTCACTGACACTGTTCATGAATTAATGACTACTTTAACTTCAGGGATGAGAGGTACAGTGAAAGATAGATCACCATATATTTAATCTGAAAAGGTCAAACTAAGTGCAGTTACAGAAGGAACATTTTTCAGTTGGACTTGAAAAAATAAAGGCCCAGGTTTAAAGCAAAAAAGGGATTAAGCAGGATACAAGGGTTCACAATTTTTCAAAAGAAATCCATCAAAGTATTAACTGAAGCTTGGAATTTATTTAATTTTTTTTGGCAAAATCAACCTGAAATGTTTTTAAATATCTTATTACAATATGAATTTCTAGCACCCTGCTCACTGAGTTGAATACTGCTATAAACGCTTACAAATGGATTGACTGAAACAGTGGTTCTCAAAATGGGATCCACTTGATCCCAAGGGATCCACAGGGACTTTCCAGGGTGCCCACAAGTAAAAGGATGAGCGGCAGCTGGAGGAGAGCTTGGTGTGAGCCGGGACGTGGGAGCGGCCAACAAGTGTGCAGTGCAAAGAGGGTTGGCCACTTCTCCTGGGAGGGGAAGGTGCATGGAGGAGCACTGTGAGTAACACAAAAATCATCAGATTGAGCTGCAGTTACCAAGGCTGGTGGCGGGTGCCAGTTGAGTTCGGCCTTGTTCAAGAGAGGGAGTATTTTAATATTTAAGTGGGCACACACAACTCACTGATATCTGTAAGTAAATACTTGCTTTCTTAATAGCATTATTAGAACACTCTTTGCTTGCAGCACTATCATATTATGAACACTGTACAATATTATAATTTTAATGGGAAGTTTGTGATCACTAATCCATTTGAAAAGGGATCTTTCGACCAAAAATGTTTGAGGACCACTGGACTACAAAGCCATAACTTACAACAAATGTTGATGGTATGTTGATTTTGGTGTGTCTACCTTACTTTGCTAGGTGAGCTCATGAGCCTAGCTTCAAATGCAGACTTCAGATGGGTGTAGGGAATCAGCCAGGTGCACTAAGAGGCTGCAAGAACTATTTAGAGGTATCTTGCGTAGTAGGACCAATCTGGGTAGGCTGAAATAAAAAACAAAAATGCTGGAAAAACTCAGCAGGTGTGGCAGCATCTCTGGAGAGAGAAATAGAGTTAACGTTTTGAGTCTGTATGACTTCTTCAGGATATGCTGACATGCCTTCTTCCGTGTAGTGGCACTAAAAATATGATGTACAATGATTTGGGTGCTTCCAGAGTTGCATTCAACATTATACTTAATCAGGTGCTCACATAACTTAGTGATGCTGTGTCCAAACTTCTCTTAAGAAGAGAACTCTATTAATCTCTATTAATAAGTCTGTTGTCTGTAGACGTGGCTGCCTTGGTTCCAGCAGGTGAGCCAATAGCATCCCTCGTGCAACTTGGCCCATGTGGCATTAATTGTAGGTCCTCCCAGGCACATCAGATTGGAGGGTTCCCATAGGGAAATCCATTGGCGCCAGTAGTGATGCTGAGCGCATTACAAAATGACATTCTTTCACCATTTTATTTAATCCTTTAAAATTATCTGAAAACTAACATTCCCACTGGCTCTAACTTTCTAAATTACTAAACTGTGATTTCTCTGACTGGAAAGCAATGCTGGAGCTGGCAATATAATTCAAGTCAGATAGCACGCATTTTTCTGTATAATATTTCCTGGTTAGCTATCCAGGTAAGTAAATCAAAGCTGTTCAAAGTCTCCGACTCTAGCTCTGAGTTGGAGACTTTTTCACAGGGTCCAGGGGAGCTGGGGAATTGTCCGTCAGAAGCTGAAATGTCCCAGGCAATTCCCATCAAGTCCTTGTGTGTCTTTCGACCATCCAGAGATGGGAAGATCTGAGCCATTTTTTTTCTCAAAAGATGCTGACAGGTCTAAGGTCCCCTGCCGTAACAGTGGGAGATTTGTGGAACCCCTAAGAGAAATACATTGAAGGCTAAAAGTACCTTTCAATGAAGTTTCTCTAGGGTTCCTGCTGACCTCCTACGGAAGGTGCACTGGTAGTCTGGGAGAATCTCTATAGAATTTAGGCTGGTATCTTTTCAAACCATCCCTTGGCACTACCTGTGTGTTGCTTCAGCAAACATTAGGGATGAAATTGGTCTTGGGAACATAGTGCAAAAAACAGGTCATAGCACGTCGGCCTTTACACCTGGCCTGATTTGCTTTTGCATTGACTTCAATGGAAAAAAGGGGCCACTGATTCATGACTTCCTATTCAGTACTACTTCCCAAGATCAATTTCCCCACCAGTCACAGGTCGAATATGGGTTAAGAATACCCTGGTCACTCTATGTCACTGAAAAGGATTTTTGAAGATTTCCTCTCTAGAAAAATCATAAGCACATTTTGAGCAACACATTTCCTACTGTGCTAGAAATACTGAACAGGAAATCCCCACGTGCACATTTACAATATTGCCAGCCTTAGTAACCAGAGAAATCGTTACCCAGTGGTCATTTGAGATTTAGAACATCCCACAAAACTTTAATGGTCTGTGTATTTTCTTTTGCCGCTATTGTTAACCTTGGTGTGGATTTCCCTTCTTGGGCCGAAGGTTTATCAGTTGCATTTAGAACATTTATGTCTCGTGTCTATTTACTGGTTTCAGATTTCACCATTCCCGGAGGTTACCGGTAGGCTACTGCTACTGATGGACAGGGATAGAATGACGGTCTCATAAATAACTGAAATCACCTGATTTCCCCTTATTATATGTGAATTTTAAAAAAAGCTATGATCTACAAGTGTTCCTTATTTCCTCTCCACTTCTCTTTTGATTAAATTAAATTCATGCTGAATTTGGGAAAAGGCATTTTGGAATACATCAGAAATTTAGAGTCAAAACCCAGGTCTCAACTTGCATCAGACAGACTTTATGCTACCCCTAGAATGTTTGGAGTAGGAGAAAATAAATGATCTTTGTAGCTTCTAAATTGCGTTGCGCGAGATTTAAAGATACTACCTCCTGTACCTTAACTCCCAGGTTTATGGCTGATTTGGCCAAGGGATTCAACGAGAGTGACAATTACTGCTAAGTTTTTTTTTGCAGTCTCCAGTTTTCTTCCCACATCCTAAGCCATGGTGTTTCCATTTTATCCTACTTGGTAGAATGAAAGGCTGTTTTAGCCCTGCCAAGATTTAAATCCAAGACTTTCTGGCTCCAGTCCAGTGCTACCTGACCTTATGTTGGGAAGGCTACATCAAACAAGTGTTCTTGTGTTTTTCTCTCTATTAGATGGCTATTTAATTAAAGGCTTGTTCCAGTTGACTTGTAAAATATCACATTTCACATATAATGAAGCGTGTAACTGAATTAATTCTCAGAGGTATTTATTTGAGTGGGTGATTTTGGCAACAAAAGTTACATTATTTGTTAATAAATATATTTGGGCCGGTGTCGATGAGCTACTATTTTCCACGTCCAAGTACAAAACCAGTACCCAAATAAGCCTATGAATAGTCATTCACGAATGTGTAAATACTTGCCCAGAAGTGTTCTGGCAGTGCAGTGTCCATTTATGTAACTATCACCGACAGTAAGGAAATGTACATGAGCATTAAATGATTTGGGCTTTTCACCACTGACACTGGAAATTGGAATGATGGCAGAGAGGTCAGCAGTTCCACTGGCAAACTTCTGCCTGTTGGCATTCAACCATTGTCCCTGTCACTAATGGCACAGGAGAAGCCAATTACCTGGCACACATCATTACAACCAGCTCAGAGTCAATTGAAAGTTAGTTATTGTACTTAAAGTTAACAACTGCAAACTAATCTAATCCCTGATTCTTCCAGTAATTTTCCTTTCATTTGCCAAGCAGGACAATAGCTTTTTTGGACTAAAGACACCAGTGATTTGTTTAAATCCAAATTGAGAGAAAAATAAAGAAACATTCATTCAAGCTATTTAACTCTACAAATGACACTGAAAACTTTGGGGCAGAATTTTCCATTTTTGAGACTAAGTGCTGTGGCGGCCGGATTCCGCAGCGTGTTTTCCACTGGTTAGCATGGGGGGGTGGGGGGGGCATCACACCCAATTTTGTGCTTCAAAGCTCATTAATTATGCAGAGGCGAGTTTCTCTCTGAATCACGTGGTGGATCAGGAATTGATTCGTCCGCCCTGCCATCACCTAATGGGCTCGAAGGTCTGGACGCCATATTTAATTAAACACCATCCCTACTCTCTCCAGCCCAGCTTTGAGAAGAAGACATTCCCAGGTGTAGACCCAACCTTAGGCCCAGCCTCCAGGCCACCTCGGACGAAGAAGTTGAGGAGCCATTAGAACAAGATCCATCACTACATTCACCTGCACCCTCCACCAGCTCAGAGACACACACCCCAGTGGACCCTAGTCATAGACCCTAGTAGGCTTGGGGTTACATTCTGGGAATACAAGAAGCTTATTATCTAAATGATGAGAATTTGCAGAGCTCTGAGATTCAAAGGGATCTGGGTGACTTAGTGCATGAATCACAAAAGGTTAGTATTCAGGTACAGTAAGTAATTTGGAAAGCTAAGAGAATGTTATCGCTTATTGTGAGGGGAATTGATTACAAAAGTAGGGAGGTTATGCTTCAGTTGTACAGGGCACTGGTGAGACCACATCTGGAGTATTGTGTACAGCACTGGCCTCCTTAAATGCATTAGAAGCAGTTCAGAGAAGGTTTACTAGACTAATATCAGGAAAGGGCAAGCTGTCTTACGAGGAAAGGCTGTTCAGGTAAGGCTTGTATCCACTGGAATTTAGAAGAGTAAGAGGCAACTTAATTGAAACTTTTAAGATCCTGAGGGGTCTTGACAGGGTGGATGGTGAGAGGGTGTTTCCTCTTTTGGGAGAATCTAGAACTAGGGGTCATTGTTTAAAAATAATTGCTCATTTAAGGCAGAGATGAGGAGAAACTTTTTCTCTCATTGGGTCATGCATCTTTGGAACGCTCATCCTCAAAAGGTGGTGGAAGCAGAGTCTTTGAATATTTTTAAGGCAGAGCTAGATAGGTTCTTGATTAACAAGGGGGTGACAGGTTATCAGGGTTGGGCAGGAATGTGGAGTTGAGATTACATTCAGATCAGCCATGATCTTACTGAGTGGCGGAGCAGGATAAAGGGGCCGAGTGGCCTACTCCTGCTCCTAATTCGTATGTTCGTACCTCACGGACACATCGCCACAGGGGTCAGATGCAGTGACAGGCCAGATATCTGGCACTCAGAGGACTGCTGGAGATCAGGAACCCACTGAGTCCGAGTCTAATGGTGATCCTCTGGAAACAGTTATGTCACACATGCTGCAGATGCAATGACAAGTGGCGGAAAGTCAGGTCGAGTTGCGAGAGGCAGTCAACAGACTAGAGCGAAGGATGTAGTAGTCTGTCCGTGTTTTGTCTGATCTCTTGGCTCCGAGATGCGAGTGTCTTGATGTCTCCATGGGAAGGGTGGTGGCCGCCTTGGAGACGTTGGTCCAGCAGATTCTGCCAGATTTATGCTCAGACCTACACTCCATCGCTATTGGGATCCAAGGCGAGAGGGCTGGGGTACCTTGACCTCCCTCCAAGTGGCCCTTCTCCTCAGGAAGTCGGGCAGCGGCCCTCGGGCCTCTACAGGGAGGAGGACCAGCAGCTGGACACCCCGGGTGCATCCACCCAGGTGACCTCGAGAAAGTCCAGCCGATCCCTTCTACCTCTGACCCCCTCACCTCCAGCTGCAGTGGCCAAGGAGAGCGCACCAGCCCCACAGCAGGAGACCCAAAGCAGGCCTGGGCCCTCCAGGCCTCAGCCCTCAAGAGGACGACTGCCAGCGTCATCAAGACAACAGGGCATACCAGTCAGCAGGCTGCCCCCACCTCTGCTGTGGATGCCGGGGACGCACCTAAATATAGCAGGAGGGTTCGAAAGACTAAGAAGCTTTGACATCACTTCTGGGTCATGGGTGTTCAATCAATGTTAATAAATTGCACCTTTGTAAATACATTTGCTGATCATGAGAATGGTGTCGTCACTTGAAAGTGTAGTGCCTATGCACCTATGTGCCCTCTTATTACGAGGGTGAGCCATGCTCCCACTGTGTTTGCCTCCCTTTGTGAGTCTCACACATGATGTGTAGCTGACTCATGATAATGACCCGACCATCGTGTTATGTCAGTGAGATGTGTCAAACTCTTTACTGAATTGCCTGCAAAATGCTTCCCATCAAGGTGTTTTTTGACGCAGCGTCTGCGATGTTGTGGTGACTATCACTCCCCAGAGTGCAGCAATGGAGGATTTGCCACTAACCTTTCCAAAGAATAGGGCCTAGTGAATTATCAGGGTTGAAGCTGCAAGGCTGAATGCTGAAATTACTCTCAATGTTACTGGTTGTAAAGGCCATTCAGTCCACTGGCATGACACAAAGGGACGGAAGGAACGTGGCTATGTCCCATTGCCTGTACTTGAATCATCCTGGAATCATGGATATCAGGTTGGCACAGGCACATCTTCCATGTCGTGCTTCTCCAAGGGCATCCTTACATGTAATCTGACCCGCATCTCCCAAGTTAGGTTGCTGCCCTTCCTCCTATTCATCTTCCAAGGAGATCTCAGCCTCGTCCATGTCTCCTTCTGGCAATGGATTCCTCCTCTGAAGCTCCAGGCTGTGAAGGGCACAACAGATATTGATTATGTGGGACACCTTCTGTGGAGCAGTCCAAGCCTCAGAAGCGCATCTTCAGGTTGCTAATGGTCTGCTCGATGATGGATCATGTCACCTTAACCACCGCATTGCACCTCTCCTCTGAGTAACTCAGAGGACGACACACTGGTGTCATGAGCCATTGTTTGAGCGGGTAGTCCTTATCCCCAAGCAGCCAGCCCTGTATTTACTGAGGCCCTTTGAATATGTGAGGCACCTGTGAGTGACTCAAGATGTATGAGTCGTGGGAACTCCCACGGTACCTGGCACAAACGTGCATGATGTGCTTCTGATGATCACACACCAGTTGAACGTTGAGGGAGTGAAACCTTTTCCTGTTAATGAACATCAGGGGCTGATGCCATGGAGCTCTCAATGTCACATGTGTGCAATTATCTGCACCCTGTACTCTAGGGAAGCCTGAGATAGCTGCAAACTCCAGAAATCAGCAGCCTAGCTAGCTTCATCGAGTGTGAACTTCACATAATTATGAGGCTTACTGTATTTATGTATGGAGGACTGAGATGCTTCTTAGGTCCCCTGTAGATCCACTGGCAAAAATAAAAAGGCGGTGACCTTCAAGGCCACTGGCAGGGGATGTCCTCCCCATCCACGGGATGTTAGATCCTTCTGCAGAATGTGGCAGATGTGATCCACCACACCTCTGGACAAGTGCAGATGAGCACGGCATTGTCTGTTGGTCATCTCCAGATAGGAGAGTCTTCTTTGGTAGACAATTGGCTGTGTGAGTCACCTCTGTGGGATGGGTCTAACCTCCTCATCCTCTGGTTGTTGCTTGGGCTCCCCTGGGCCATGGACCTCAGGCTGGGCCTCCTCTTGAAGCTGGGCTACACAGCATCGGCCCTTCTCCACCTCCTCAATCAGATCAAGAAGGCAGCATTGATCAAAGGCTCCATTGTCCAATCCCTTCTTCTCCCTGGGGAATGAAAGATGGAAGAGATTAATGAACACTGGGAAAATATAGTAGACCTCCCACTCGCACCCAGAAAGATTAATGTCATGCCTCAGAGCTGCGGCTGCGCTAATAGATTTTTGCTGATCTAGCCTTGTAGCTGAGGTGCACACTCACATATGTGGGTGCCCACAATGACAACCCTAATATTTCACATTTAAATTCCATAGAATTTATGGGAGCTTTGGACACATTATGAGATGTGTGACCTGACCAAGGGCAGTCCTGCAATCTAGTATCTTTTATGCTGATCAACCTCAACTTGCACATGAGCAATGACTGGGTGCCCTTTGGCCTGTCATCCATGCCAATTGGAGAAAACACATTGAAGGCTTTCCTTGATGATCTTGCAGATATGCAGAAGCTGTACTTCCTATATGTTTGCCCTCATTTACATTCTCAGATACCCCTCTGTTGAAGCTCAAATGGGGCGACTGTATTGCGAAGCCAATGACTCCTGCAGTCTCTCGTTAAAGTGTAAAAAAACAGGCAATGGCTCCAATGGAACCTTCTCAAAGACATCTTCCTCTTTTCTGTCAGCTCTGACTCCATTTCAGTGTTTTGAGTGCAAGCAGTTTGAGAGTGCCCCCTGAAAAGGGCCCCTGGGCTCCTCCCACACTGACCCCAGCCCCTCCCATCCAGATTCTTTTCCACTTCTGATTTGTGACAGTGCCATTGCTTCATGTTGACAGCATGGTGGTGTTGAAATTTTATTTTGAGACCAAGTTCGACTCTCCCCCTGAGAGTGCTCGAGTCCCTCCAATCTTCCCGGGACCCCATGAAAGGCAGGTAGAGCTCCCTCCGGTTATTCTCCAGCCTCCCTCAGTATTCCTGGTTCCCATTGCAATTGTGGTCGACATTCCAACCTTCCCACCTGAACCCATCGCTGTAGATGTCCAAATGCTGTCTGTGGACCTTACCCCATCCCCATCTCGAGGCCGTGTGCAGGGTCATGTACAGAGGAGACCCCGCACTCCGCCCAGAAAAGTTTTGAATACCCCCCCTCTGTATTAGGTTTCCCCCCTTTACAGACTGCAGGTGCCTTTCCTAATCCTCATCATCCTATGTGCAGCCCAGCACAAAGCCAGACATAGCCATGGCCAGGGACAATAAGGCAATGGCCATGCCCGGCAAACCAAGCTGTGCCCTATCCTAATTGAGCACACAGGACTTGCCCCTCCCTGAAGCGGGACTACGACGTGTGTGCAATGCATAGCCCTGTAGCATGGCCCCCAAAGCCCCAGGACTGCCTTTCATCTCTCATCCTGACTACTTGGCCCCAGACCAGGGATGATGACTGTCTTTCAATTATCTTTCCCATTCCTTCTTTATTGTTGACAACACAGTGTCCCTTCCCCCCAACAGCGTTCTCATGAGTCCTGTGCAACTTATCCCTCACATGCAAGCCCTTCCCCTGCACCCACCCCCGCCCCCTCCAACATGAAGCTCTGTGCAAACCATCCCTCTTGTGCCACACTAACACAAGCCCCCCCAACCCCCCCTCCCCCCCACCCCCCCCACCTCATATTCCAGAGTCTACGTGCATCCACTCCAATTCATGCAGTTCTGTTCCCATTCCACTCATTTCAGTGTCTGCATGTTGGGGTTTAGCTTCCCCGCCCTCAGTCTCCCCTCTGCCTGCCATCATCTCCCCTCTGCCTCTCCAATCCCACCACAGATCATTGCCCCCTGTGCCTGTCTTCCATCCTCCCCACCGCTCCAACTCTACCATTGCCCATTGTCCCCCATGGCTCCGTCTTCCTTCACAACATCCACCACACTATACCCCCTCCCCCACCAACACCCCTTCATCCCCCACAGCAATGCTGTACTATATCCCTTCTGCAGCCCTGCCTGAGCCCCAGAGGAGACACCCTCCCGGAGAACAGAGGAAGCCAGTGAGCAGAGCAACAGTACACTACCACCAGTGTAGCATCTCACTGGCATGGTGAAAACCCGGAATGGTTCTGTTGCAGGTAGCCTTTGGGTGTGGCACTCACCTTAAAGTCACGTGTGAAGTGAGGGTCAAAAGTTGCACACCACTTATATCCAAACATGTTTCAGGCCAGTCTAATTTCCCACTGATGTAGCACTAATTGGGAGGGGCTACAGCAAAGCAGTCCATGTTCAAATGCAGCAAGACCTGGACAATACCCAGGCTTGGGCTGACAAGTGGCAAGTAACATTCATGCCACACAAGTGTCAGGCAATGACCATCTCCAACAAGAGAGAATCAAATTATTGACCCTTGATGTTCAATGGCATGACCCCAATACTGAATCCCCCACTATCAACATCTGGGGAGTTACCATTGATCAGAAACTGAACTGGACCAGCCATATAAATACTGTGGATACAAGAGCAAGTCAGAGGCTAGGAATCCTGTGATGAGTAACTCACCTCCTGACTCCCCAAAGCCTGTCCACCACCATAAGGCACAAGTCAGGAGTGTGATGGAATGCTTCCCAATTGTCTGGATGAGTGCAGCTCAAACAACATTCAGGAAGCTTGACACCATCCAGGATAAATCAGCCCACTTGATTGGCATCCCATCCACAAACATTGACTCCCTCCACCATCGACACACAGTAGCAGCAGTGTGTACCAACTACAAGATGCACTGCAGAAACTCACCTTAGACAGCACCTTCCAAACCAACAACCGCTACCATCTAAAAGGACAAGGGCAGCAGACACGGGAACACCACCAGCTGGAGATTCCCCTCCAAGCCACTCACCATCCTGACTTGGAAATATATCGCCGTTCCTTCACTGTCGCTGGGTCAAAATCCTGGAACTCCCTCCCTAACAGCACTGTGGGTGCACCTACACCACATGGGCTGCAGTGGTTCAAGAAGGCAGCTCACCACCACCTTCTCAAGGGCAATTATGGATGGACAATAACTGTTGGCCCAGCCAGCGAAGCCCACATCCCATAAGTGAACAAAAAGGAAAAAAGTCTAGTGAGTAGTGTTTTTAATGAACATTCATGACATGGTAACACATGCAAATGGAATTCCCACCATGAATCAGCGGGAAACCCGATCTGCCATCAGCCCACCATTAGTGGTGGTGTGGAGAAAATTCCAAATTCTTTTCCCGCCAGTGAGAATCCTATTTCTGGCCTCTCTCTAAATTTTCTGGTCCCACCCGTCACCAAAGCTGCCACAGGCGGGAGGGGAATTTTCCGCCCATCATATAAATTTCAACAGGTGGAAGACAACCCCATTCATAGTAACAAATGAGGCCAAATTAACCCATTCCTTCAGTTCTATTTGTCGCTGATATTGAAGTCTGATATTGAAATGCTTTGACATATGGAAAATGCGGGTCAGAAGAGATCTCGAATGTCACAGCTATGCCGACTTTCACACCAGGATGATCAGAGGTGAAACTGAGCATGGAGGCGACAGCAGATAAGAAGAACCATGGCTGCTATCAACCCAAGTAACTGACCCTTCCACTCCTTGTTCTGCATTCGGGTATTGCAACAGTAGTGGAATCCATTGACGATACTCCTTGCTTGGTGATGACTGAAAAAGGATTAGGTTTATACAGCACACTATGACAGCAATATAACATCTCCAAAGTACTGTAGAACTGATGAATCATTTCTGAAGTGCAGGCACTACTCTTATATAGGCAAACACAGTTGCCATTTTGCACACAACAAAGCCCACAGACAACAACTGGAATCAATGGTCAACCTGTTTTGTTTTGGTGTTAGTTGAGGGACGGGTGTTGACTAAGGCTCTTAGTGAGGTCCCCACTTTCCTGAAGATGCCATGTGTTCACCTAAAAGACAGGCAGAGCCTTAGGATGGAACCAGCTAGCCCTGTTGGCAGCAGGCGTCAGGGCGGCTGTGAGAGGACAATCAGGTGAGAAGACCAAAAACCGGTTTCATGCAGTTGTGAAACCAGTTTGCGATTGTCCACTCTGACAGCCAATGCCGGGCCGCATTCCCTACTGTCCAACATTGAGAAGTTCATTTCAATGCATTTGCACCTCATTATTGTGCCCACATGCCGGAATCATCCCCATCCCCACATCAAATTAACCGCCCAGGTTGGCGTGACTTCAGAACGGCGTAATTCATGACCTCCTTTAAAATGCGTGCACCTGGCGACCTGATCTTTGAGGGGAACTCAGAGATGAGTGCGCACAACCTTGACCAGCGCTCCCAAGCGTCGCCTGTGGGGACATCAAGGAAGAGGCGCCGTGCATTTGGGAGGGGGTGGGGCACAGGCAAGTCGCTTTTCCCGGCTGGTTTTTAGTGTGGTGCCGGGGCAAGGGCTCCAGTGCAGGTGAGGCTGGGGATGGGGGTTGCGCAGACTGAAGTAAGTATACAAGCACACGCCAGGGGTGGGGGAGGGGGGAAGGACCGAGGGGGTGGGGGTTGTGGGGGAGGTGAAGGAAACCACCAAGCTCTTGGAAAATCTTGTCAAAAGTGATCGTTCTTCCGCAGCTGAGACCATTCAGCAGGAGCTCCATTGACAGGCTTGGAGTTGGGCTTCTGAAGCTTTCTGCCCACTCAAGCAACGCAAAAGCATGAAAGTGCCACCAAACGCTCCAGAACTTTTCACCCCTCAGGCACAGGCTGCAAATTAATGTGCATTTCAGGGGGCAGCAGAACAATTGGATGACTGGACAAGTTGTACAATCCCTTGTGAAAGGTGGTCATTGCGCAGGTGCTCACAGCCCCAGTGCAATGACATTACTAAGGTTTGGACCAATGTCCATTACGGTTCAAGCTAACAGTGCAGCCTCACAGTGCAGGTTAGGAGAATGTCTGCACCTGAGCTGAGAGCACAACATGCAGTCCAACGGGCAAAGCGACCGCCAATCGGTCAAGTGGAGTGGGGCGGAGTTGGGTGGGGTTTTTGGCACCCAATGAGCGCACTACACACTGACTATCCAAGTAGCCAGCACTCTCCTACATGTATGAAGGGGCTATCAGGCTTAAACAAGAGAGATTCTTAGAACACATATGCGAGCCCACACGTCTCTCTCTCTGATCCTGCAGGATGAGAGCATCAGAATCTTGGAGTCTGGTGATTTAACAGTTTGCCTCATGGCTTACAGAGAGCAGAGAAAAAGAAGAAGCATGTGGCAGAGTGTCTGGCTCGGCAAAGGGAGGAGCACCTCCCTCAAGATGAAGGGGTGACAGAGCCTGCTGTGCACGCAGCTGAAGATCCACAGAGAGCCATTGTTCATAGGTGCCTCGCTAGACACAGGGTCTATAGATGTAATTCCTGCTGATGACTGAGAACCAGTGTCGCTGAAGACTGCCTGTGTCTAGGGAACCTATGCCATGATGTGAACATATGCCACCTTCTGCAGGATTTGGTGCCACAGGGACATGGAGGGCATCCACTGCCAGTGGCCGTAAAAGTGACTGCAGCGCTCAATTTTTACGCCAGTGCCTCCTTTCAGGGCTCCACAGGTGACCTGTGCACGATCTCACAAGCCTCCAGGCATGAGTGTGTCCAGGGCATGGACATCATCTTCGTGAAGACACAGAACTTTGAGCATTTAGTCCGGGAACAGGAAAGCCAGGAAGCAAGAGCACTGGGATTTGTGCAGATCTCTGGTTTCCCACAGGTGCAGGGTGCCATCAACTGCACTCATGTGGCGCTTAGATCTCCATGGCAACAAGTAGTCAACAATGTCAACCGCAAGTTCTTCCACTTGTTGAATGTTCAGCTGGTCTGCGACCAAACATATCCTACAGGTCTGTGCATGATTCCCAGGGATTGTTCATAACTCCTACATCCTGATCAGGTCTCAGATCCCTGACATCTTCCAGGGTCCACAGAGGCTGCAGGGTTGGCTCCTCGGGGACAAGGGCCACCCACAGAGGACGTGGCTGATGATGCGCGTGTGGCGGCCACAGATTGGCGGTACAACAAGGCTCATACCGCGACTTTGGTGAGCAAACGATAGGCATTTTAAAAATGAGGTTCCGGTGCCTCAACAGGTCCAGTGGAGCCACTGCAATACAGTCCCCAGAGGGTGTTGCACATTTTGTTTTTACTATACATTCACGGGATGTGGGCTTCGCTGGCTGGGCCAGGATTTATTGCCCATCCCTAGTTGCCCTCACATCATCATAACTTGCCGTGTGCTACACCTGGTACTCCAACAGGTGGAGGAGCTGGCTGAGGAGGAGATGGAGGAGCTGCACATCTCCTCTGATGAGGAGGACATCGAAGGGGATGACGGTGATGAGGTCCCTGAAGGCGAGGATGTCGGCGATGAGGCCACCGCACTGGCCAGATGAGGCAGGTGCGCTCGGGAGGCCCTCATAGCCGCAAGATTCGAGGAGGATGATGATGAGCTGCAGTAAGGACAGTCCTGACATCCTCACCTTGCATCTGTGAATGTTTGACTCCTGTGTGGCTGATGGCAGCGCACATACCCTCAGGCTCATGTCATGGAGATGCACTGGAGGCCCTAATAGTCATTGGGTTCCAGCAGCATGATGATGACATGCAGTAAGGGCACTCCATAGATCTTCATATAGCCTCTGTAAATGTCTGACTCCTGTCTGGCTGAGGGCAGTTCGTTTGGGCTCTGTGACCAGGGCCATATCATGGAGAGGTGGCCGTGAAACTTTAAATGCACCTGATCCCCTGTTAGCCTTCAGCACCTGATCCCTGCACACTGTCACCAGACACAGATGCTGAAGAGATGGGGGCCAGCCCCACCACAAAGGTGCTGAGAGCACACAGAGAGAATGAGGGAACTCTGTGACACATGCCCACAACATTCTGGCAGCAATGGCAAGCACCATCGAGGTGCAGGCATCAGTAATGTGTCCAGTGAGTGTGAAGCTGAATCATCACTTTGGCCTGAAGGTTATGCACTGCACAGGGAAGAGGCCCTGGACTGAGACACCTGCCTTTAACTTGTGCAGAGACCAAGGTTTCACATCTGAGTGACACAAAACTGATCATCAGAACAAGGAGTCATAGGCAAGGAAACATTCTTGGGAGTTTATTGACAACAGCGAACATTACATATAAGTGATTAACACCCATGCCCAGGCTGTACAATGACATCTTCTTAACCTTCCTAACCCTGCCGCTACGTCTTGGTGCTCCCCCGACGTCCACAGCAGAGGTGGAGGCAGCCTGCTGACTGCTACACCCTGTCTGTGATGACTTTGGTGGGCTTCCTCTGGAGGGCTGAGACCTGTAGGGCTCAGGCCTGCTTTGGGTGTCCTGCTGTGTGGCAATGGTATCCTCCTCGGCCTGTGGAGCTGGAGCTGTAGGGGTCACAGGAAGAAGGGATTTGGCTCAGCTGGACATTCCCGGAGTCACCTGGGTGGATGGCCCCGGGGTGTTGAGCTGCTGGCCCTCCTCCCTATGGGTGCTCGATGTCTCCTGGCTGAATCCTTGAGGGGAAGGGGAGGCTGGAGTGAGATCGAGCTGCCCCGCACCCCTCTCGTGTTGACACTGGATGAGGCCAACTATGGCATCAGCGATGGAGCTCAGCCCACGCAACAGTGCAGGACCAATGTCCTGGACCAAGGTTTCCATGGCAGCCGCCATCCTGACAGCGTTGACCTCGGTGCACTGGCAATGCTGGCACTACCCCCTCGGACTGAAGGCGGACGATCCCCTCCATCGCCCCTTGCAATCTGAGCATCAGGCATCCCTTCCTGATGTTCCCGTGATTGTCTTTGCAGCTCCATCAACTGATTGAGGACCAAGTCCAGAGGCTCATCACCTGACTCAGACTTAGCACTTTCATTGCCTCCGGCAGTCCTCCGAGTGCCGGAGACCAAGGATGTCCCTGCCTCCGCCTGCTGTGGAACAGATTGTGTCCTGTGCTCACCAGAGTATGATCCCGAGGCTGCTGTACATCTAGGTCCCACCGAGGTGTGTCTCGCTGTGCTGGTGGAGTATGTAGGTGAGCGCTGTGATGGGTCTTCAATTTTGCTGCTCTCAAGGCTCTCATCCAAAGAGCTTTCGGTGCTGGGATCGGGGTCAAGTTGCCTGAGGGTGACAGATCAGTTGTACCTCGGAGAGAAAGTGGAGATTGTTTGTGCTTGGCAGCTGCAGAACACAGAACAGTGGGCTCAGAATAGTGTTGAGAGGAGGATGATGTGGTGCAGGATCCACATGTGGGCTTTTGCTGCCAACCTCACCATTGCCACAGGAACGGTCAACGTCCTCTCCGGCCAGATCCAACGCTCGACTCTCGAATGGAGTGAGGACCTCGATGTCCAGCACTCCACCCCGAGTCTCCTGTTGATTGTGCGTGATCTTATCCTGCATAAAGGCAGAAGGAGAGATTGTGAGAAAGGTGCATGCCAGGCCAAATGAGAAGGATGCCAGGCGTGCATGTGTGCTGAGTGGAGCCATGGATGGCATGAGGAGGCTATCTCCAGAAATGAGGCCAGTTGGAGATGTGAGGGTTTGTGTGAGAGAATGAGTGGTGATGTCCCTTGAACTGGCAGTGAGTGAGATGCCAGTGAATGTGTGATGGGCTTGTGAGGGTGTGAGTTGAGAGTGATGAGAAGGTTGACTTAACCTGGCAGCACGGATGAGATCAATCATCCATTTTATGCACTGGTTGGCCAATCTCTGGTGTGCAGCATTGATACTGACCACCTATGCCACCGCCTCCCAAGCTGGAGTGGCGAGACTCATTGGTCTCCTGCAGCCAGAGTGGGGGTAGAGGACATCACGGCAGGCCTCCACGATATCCAGAAGGGATGTCCTTAGGGATGTGTCCCTGAATCGCGGGGCTGCATTCGCCTTGGCTTTTGGGGCCATGTCTTCACCGGCGTAGTTCTGGGCTGCCAGCATTGAGGAGTGTGCATGTGACTGCAATTTAATATGGTGTCCAATGTGAGGAATTGGCGAAATAAGGTGGTGGGGAAATCAGAGTTCACCCGTCAGCAATCTGGAGTGTTTCCCGTGTCTGCACGATTTATGACTCAGGAAGGGCCCCACCATTATGGCCAGCGGGTAGACATCTTTTTTCACACCCGCTACCACACTTAGTGCAAACCTGTGACAACTGCGCCCTTCATTTCATTTCTCGTTAAATAGACAGACACCACTTCCACTTTATTAGAGTGCCGTCCTAGATTATGTGCTGAAGTCTCAGAATGGGACACAAAGCCATGACTTTTAAGAGATTCGAGTCGTGAATAGTTGGAACAAAGATTATTTTAAAGTTACAAAAAACCATGGATGCGCTTGCCACTGATGTGGGTACGTGAGGAGCAGTTTGTGCTGGTTCAGTTGCTCCAAAATGTTTTTCTTTTATTTCAACAGTTTCCTCAAACATTTGGGAAACCCTACGCAAGGTTATCTAATGGACAAATGCTTTTGAGTCAGTTGTATGTAATGTAAGGAAAGGCAGTAAAGGGATGTTGAGATTTTGTAAATAGAGGGTGTATGTGAAAACTGGGAGTTCTGGTTACACGGACAATGACCAGACTGTGGGGATAAGTGAACACTGTAATAGAAGCACCTTGGAATAAAATGCTTACAATGATAGTATTCCTAATAGATCATGACAGAAATGGAAGTGATTCTCTGACAAAATAATTATCTGGAGATCATGGGAAATTAAGAGAGTTTGATAGGATAAAAAGAGGAGTGAAAGACCTGAAAGTCTCCACAGAAGAGATAGAATTTAATAGTGCAGATAAATGGCATTATTTCACCAAAGCCACCAGTTACATTTGATTCAACAAGTCGTTAATTTTGTAACAGGTGTATATTGTCCAGTTGACCATTGAAGCTATGGTCATTGCATAGAAATTATGACTTCTGATTGTATTGTGCTGGAATTATGAGATAAAGAAACTGAGATCCTTCCAGGTTAACTTTTGATGAAGCAATTAATTCACAAACCAAATTAATCTACCAAGAAGGAGCAATAATATTGCAGCAACCAGCAGAGAGAGAAAGTATTGACCTGTGGGGGATGAGAAAATGCCACTGCCAAAGTCTACTGTCAAGTAGCATTATAGAGAGACTCAGAAAGAGAAGATGTAGGAGTTTGCTAAGGTTTACAAGGGTAAATGCTGGGAAAAATGCCTGATTCACTTCATCAATTGCAAATAGTCATTTGGTCGTGCAGAACTTGAATACTGCTGGGAAAAGAGACATGTCGAAGCTTTTCGTCTTGCACTTATCAGGGCATTTCACAAGAATACCAATACAAGGGGAAAACAACAATTTATACTATATACGAAGAGAGTGCTGATCAGTTGACAAGTGGACTCTGATTGATAGAGGCGTTGCCATGGAAAATGCACCAGTGATGGTGACTGACAGTTAACTGTCAATCATTGTTTGACCCTGATTGATCAAGGCATTGCCCTGAGGAATGAGCCAGCGAATGGCTGTCACATTTTTTTTTCGCTGAAATGGGTGCAATGTGTGTACCTGTTCTTTTTGCCTGCAAAGAACCGGGCCCTATTAGCTAAGAATTACGCTGACAACCAATTTAAGACTGTTAACTGTGTGATGCATTTGTGTGTATTGGAAGCTACATATATTAATGCACAGGGCCCTGTTCTTTGCAGTTAGAAAGAACATGTACACACATTACACCAGTTTCAGCCAAACAAAATAAGTGGCAGCCATTCACCAACTAATTCCTCAGGGTAATGCCTTGACCAGTAAGAGTCAAGCTGCCTGGTCTAAATTTCAAGCAATGGTTGGCAGTCACCATCACTGATGCATTCTCCATGGCAATACCTCTACCAATTGAACATACGAACAAGGAGCAGGAATAGGTCGTTCAGCCCCTCAAGCCTGCTCCGCCATTTAATAAGGTCATGGCTGATCTGATAGTAACCTGAAATCTGCATCCCACATATCCCCGATAACTTATCACACCCTTGCTTACCAAGAATCTATATACCTCTGCCTTAAAGATATTCAAATACTCTGCTACAATGACATTTTCAGGAAGAGAGTTCCAAAGACTCACAACCCTCTGAGTGAAAACATTTCACCTCCTCTCTGTTTTAAATGGGTGACCCCTTATTTTTAAACGGTGACCCCTAATTCTAGGTTTCCCACAAGAGGAAACATCCTCTCCACATCCACCCTGTCAAGACCGCTCAGGGTCTTATATGTTTCCACTTGCCAACCAATCAGCACTCTCTTCATATACAGTATAAACTGTTGTTTTCCCCTTATATTGGTAGTCTTGCAAAGTGTCCTGATGAGTGGACACTCATCAGTTAGACTTCAGTTTAGTTGGGGAATGCAAAATTTTTTTTTGTCAAAACTAGATGCTAATTCTGGCAAATCCCTTAGTTAAAGAATCTGTTCTGCTTGCAACATAATCATGCCCTGGGGCATTTACATTTCAATTAACTTCAATCTGGTACCTCTTCAGCTTTAGAAAACCTCCAGAGATGTATGCCAATGTTCCTGGAAGCCTTCCAAGTGGTTGCATATCAGATGAAGTTCTAGCGTACAAAGGGATCCAATAATCTTAGAACTATCTTGGAGAAATTTCAATATGAGGGAATTAAATTAAGTACAAAACTTGAAATAAAAAATCAAAATTCTGGAACATATAATAGTTTTGGCAGGAAATAAAATGGGCTCTGAGAAGATCAGGGTCTCCAGAATGTCTTCACTTATGAATGTGACTGAAGTATGTGCGTGCATGCTTAAGGAAGGAAAAAACAGCCTGTGAGGGAATTACAAACAGAAGTGGATAAGGAAATATGCAGACACAGAAGGTACCAGGAGACAAGGGTAGAGGTAGATACATTCTCCACACTGAGAAATGACCCAGAAAGGGAAGCCACTGGCCAGGATTTTTCGGCCCTGCCATGGCAGGACCCACCGTGGACAAGGTGGCAGCCCGGCCAAAAGGCCATTGAGTTTTGGCGGGACCGGATGATTCTGGTGGTGGGCGGGTCCAGAAAATCCCACCCGCTGTTTCTGCATAGCACTAGAAATTCCACTATCAATGGCTGTGATACTCATGATCAGAAGTACTAAGTAAGGAAGGCATACAGTTTCAAAATAAGAAAAATAGGTTTTCACTATTACTTGAATATGTCAGAGATTTACGAGCAGCTTCTTGGAAAATCTATCCGTGTTGAGACTGACGTCTGATATGTCTGCTGGGCCATTAAAAATATTGACAAATAAGAGACCATAGTGGAAATGGATGGCGCTGGCTAATTAAAGAGGAAGCTGGATAACTTTTTGATGAAAGGATATGGAAGAGTAGTACACAGTATTTATTGAAATTTGAAGGCAGTCAGGTGGACTGCAATGATACTTTCTGGTCCTGTACATTCCTAATTCTTGATAGAAGAATTTGTCAACTTCTAGAAGTATAGTGGCATTATTAAATATGAAATACACACAGAGCAATAGGAAAACAGAGTGATAAAACTATAAAGTAGTGCATAAGTTAAAAGATCCACACTATCTCTTTACACTTATAACCTGAATTTATATCCAACCAACTCCAACCTAAAAGAATTGATTTCAGGAAGATAGTTGAAAACAATGATGACAATGTTGTCACTAATCTCACTCCACAGAGGCTCCAATAAGTGAAGTTCATGGACAAGAAGAAGAAGAGGCTCTGCCAAATAGAAAGAAGAGTCATATGGACTCGAAACGTTGTCTGGGATTTTCCGTGTGCACTGGCGTCGGGTGTGTTCAGTGGTGTGAGAGGACAAAATAGCGCGATCGGTTTCACGACGGTGTGAAACCAGGTCGCAATCATTCACTCAGCCCACCAATGGCGGGTCGCGTTCTCTGCCATCGGACATTGGGATCCTCATTGTAATACATCAGCATATTATTATTAGGCCAGCCTGCCGGAATCGTCCCCACCACTGGATCGTCCACCCACATCGGCAGGAAAACACGCCGACGTGTTTCACAACAGCATATAAGCGACATGCAGTTGGCGGGCTGCATTTCAAGGTTTGAAGGTTTGTTTGCCTACCTTGCTTCGGTCAGCATTCACCGTCATCAGTGCCAGGCTTCAGCAACAGCACCACGTCACTTTTAGCGCGGCTCATTGTATGTCTCTACCTACTAGATCAGCCATATGTGGGTGGCTTAGAATTAATAGCCACATGGAAAAATGTGGGTTGATTATAAAGAGACAGCATGGATTTCTAAAGGGGAAGTTGTGTTTCACTGACTTGCTGGAGTTTTTTGAATAGGTAACAGAGAGGATTTTGTTAAAGGGAGGTCATGTCTGACCAATTTGATTGAATTTTTTGAAGAGGTGACCAGGTGTGTAGATGAGGGCAATGCATTTGGCATAGTCTACTTGGACTTCAGCAAGGATTTTGATAAGGTCCCGCATGGGAGACTGATAACAAAGGTAAGAGCCCATGGGATCCAAGGCAATTTGGCAAATTGGATCCAGAATTGGCTGAGTGGCAGGAAGCAGAGGGTGATGGTCGAGGGGTGTTTTTGTGACTGGATGCCTGTGTCCAATGGGGTTCCACAGGGTTCGGTGTTGGGTCCCTTGCTGTTTGTGGTATATATAAACGATTTAGACTTGAATGTAGGAGGGTTGATCAGTAAGTGTGCGGATGACATGAAAGTTGGTGGGGTGGTAAATAGTGAGGAGGATAACCTTAGATCACAGGAGGATATAGACAGGCTGGTCAGATGGGCTGATCAGTGACAAATGGAATTTAATCTGGATAAGTGTGAGGTGATGCACTTGGGCAGGACATCCAAGGCACGGGAATATACGATGAATGGTAGGACCCTGGGAAGCACCGAGGATCAAAGGGACCTTGGTGTGCATGTCCACCGGTCCCTTAAAGTAGCAGGACAGGTAGATAAGGTGGTTAAGAAGGCATATGTGATATTTGCCTTTATTAGACGAGGCATAGAATATAAGAGCAGGGAGATTATGCTGGAGCTGTATAAAATGCTGGTTAGGCCACAGCTAGAGTATTGCGTGCAGTTCTGGAATCTGCATTATAGGGAGGATGTAATTGTACTAGACAGAGTGAAGAGGAGATTTACCAGGATGTTGCCTGGGCTGGAGAGTTTTAGTTATGAGGAGAGATTGGATAGACTGGGGTTATTTTCCCTGGAGCAGAAGAGATTGAGGGGGGACATGATTGAAGTGTATAAAATTATGAGGGGCATAGATAGGGCAGACAAGAAGGAACTTTTCTCCTTGGTGGAGGGATCAATAACCAGGCGGCATAGATTTAAGATAAGGGGCAGGAGGTTTAGAGAGGATGTGAGGAAGAATTCTTTCACCCAGAGGGTGGTGGGAATCTGGAGGGCTAGGGATTGCTTGGCAAAGGGGGACAAGAGGCCTCAGGCAAGGGAAAGGGCTGCAGGACGAGGGCTGTATTGGGGAAAGGGGGTATCGAGGGTGTGTGTGGGGGACACATGTTGATCTGTGTAAGTGGTCTCAAGATGGGTGAGGGCTGAGAAGGCAGTCTCCAGAGGAGATGGGGCCAGATGTGAGGGTATGTGTGTGAGAATGGGTGGTGATGTCCCTCGAGCTGACAGTGAGTGAGATGCCAGTGAATATGTGATGGGCTTGAATGTGTGATTTTGGAGTGATGAGATGGTTGTCATACTCTGGCTGCACAAGTGAGATCATTCACCCTCTATCTGCATAGGATGGCCAACCTCTTCTGTGCCGCATTGGCACTGACCACCACTGCCATCGTCTACCAAGCTATAATGGTAATGTAGCTGCCGCTCCTGTGGCCAGAGTAGGGGTAGAGGACATCACAGCGGGGCCTCCACAATGTTCAAAGGACCCTCGGGGGCTGCAGAGTTCTTGTCTTTTAGGGCCATGTCTTCTTTGCTGCAGCCCTGGGCTAGAAGCACTGAGCACAGCTGTACTTTAAATGTGGTGCTAGGCGTGATGAAGTGGCAAGGTGACAGCGTGGCAGGCGAATCGGTTCCCGGGAATGCATAAATAATGTGGCGGGCTTGGGACGATACGGCATGAAAACCCACAATCGCAGCCGGCGGGTTATCCGCCCGCTACCGCACTGAGAGCAAATCTGGGACCGTTCCGCCCATCACCTGTGTTTCTCTCTCCACAGATGCTGCCAGACCTGCTGAGTTTTTCCAGCATTTTCTGTTTTTATTAATAGAAAGATGTGATTTCAGGCAATGAATGTGACTGAAAGGGCTGGATTCTACATCCTCTCGACAGCAGGTTTGAAGGTGGGCAGGGTGCATAAAATCCAACCGGCGACCTTCCGCCATCTATTACCCTGCCCCTGCCCTGCTACAATTTTACCAGCGCCAAGGGTGGCATTCGACAGCCGGCCGATTGAGACTTTAAATGGTCAATTACTGCCCACTTAAAAGCCTCATCCTCCGGCGGGATTTAACCAGAGGCAGGAGAGGCCCAGGCCAAGTAGCCAGCCTGGTAGGTTTCTCTGTGAGGGCTGATGGCGGGCTAGGGTGGGGGGTGGAGTGTGGGCGTCTATCCTTAGTGAGCCCCTGGACTCATTGGAGGACACCTACCACCGCCCCCCCCACCACCACCACCACCACAACGCGTCACCCCCTCAAGCTTCCCCTCCTCCATGGCCTCTCAAACCCAGGACCCCACCCCCAAAGACTCCAACACTGACAAAGGCACGGGTCCAGTGCAACTCGCCTTCCCAAGCCCCAAGTGCAGTACAGGCAGTGGCCACCTCTCCCAGTGGCCTTTGATTGGCCAGCAGCTCTCTAAGACAGAGCTTGCTGCCCCGAGGGGCAGAAGTGCCGCCTCAAGTTCATTAACAGCCAATCAACTATAAAATAGTTACGGGACAACCATTCTTCTGCTGTGCAGGCTCCCCACCAGCTTTTCAGCTGAAGGTGGGGACCATGGCAACCCGTAAGATCCAGGCCAATGTGGTCATGTCTGTGTAACAGACTCAAAGACCAAGGGAGTAGAGTACTAGGAAACACCTTGAACATGTGTCATCCAAACACTTCAAGAATTTCCACTGAGCTGCTCCTGCAATTCTCCTTAAACTCCATTTATGTGCATTAATGGTCTTCCCTCTGCATCTCCAATGAAGTCAGGCCAGCAGCATGAATCAGCTCTGAGTCAATTCTCAGCCATAATATTTCTATAAGAAGAAAGCAATATCATCTAGTTCAAATCCCCAATACAATGAGAAGAAAGACACCCAGAGACCCTTTAGTCTAGCACTTTGGAAACTCCGATAAGTAAAACAAAACAGATAAACTCTCCCGGGAGATGGACCAGACACATCTAAATCCTAAAGTAAAGGATAGGAAGGTACTAGATCTGAGATTATCTATACCTCAAAAAACTGTGAAAATAGTGCAGTTTTTAAAACATTTACTAGGTTGTATGTGTTAGGGATGAACATCTAGAAGTGTCCTTTTGCAATGCAAAGTTTTATGTCAGTCAATTGTGATATAAAAAGGATACAGAGTGGTGGAGGGGTATGTGTGCTGCATGAGAGTAAATGGAGAGTCAGTTTAGACCAATGAGGGCTGCAGGAGGAACATTCTAACTTGGAGATACAGAGGGAATTTCCAAAGGAAAGGCCTGAGAATGAATTACTGTTGTTAGTGTTCCCTCTTTGAACCTATGCTATTAGGATTTTTATACAACACTTTATATAAACAAGTAATTATAAAACTGCTGTACTTAGGGAAGGGGAGAAAGAGAGCAAGCAAGAGGCCTTCAGATACCCAGTCGGGTTTTTTTGACTGTTTCTTGCCCTGCTAATAGTAAAACCACAACGCACTATATACTGGAAAACTGGATCAGCAGGAAGATCAAACACAATATTATAGTTATATTTTGAAGTGTCTCTATATTATAAGAATGGTTTAACTCTCCAGAAAGGACTCATATTGCAAACCCCATGTGTCTTTAATTATGAAATAGACTGTTGAGATCTCCCCCAAAATATCAGGAAATATCAGTACAAGAAAGGACTATAAGACAGACCTGTGGCAGAAACCCTAATAAAGATAACTTCTGAATGGACATAAGAACCAACTTTGTCGTCCACACCAGTGACCTGACCATTTCCTACAAATATTATTTTGGGGAGGAGTTTCCCCATGTTGGGCGGGCTGAGTGGGAGCGGGCGCGTGCGGGCGCGGACCCGATCACTGCCTGCGTTCAGTTCTGCGCCGCCATTTTACACAGGCAGGCCAATTAAGGCCCACCCAGCATGTTTCTCAACTCCCAAGAATAGTGGGAGTGGGCAGGTGGCGGGCGTGCACAGACTACCGGGTCCAATGGCGACCCGGCGGCCTGTTTAAATGAAGGCCTGGCAGCCTTTGCAAGGCTGCTCACAGCAGAAGAGCTCAGCAGAGGGCTACTGTTGAGCAGGCAAGTCTGGATGATAGGCCAGCGGGCAGGCCAGGCTGGAGGGTAGGGCAGAGGGGCACTGTGCCCCTTGGTCTTCAGATGCTTGCCTAGCTGCCCTCCTGGAGGAGGTGGCAGTGAGGTGGGAGGTCCTGATTCTGAGGGGCAGGAGGCGGAGGCCTCCTCACCTGACCAAACGTGCGTGGGAGGAGGTGGCTGAGAGTGTGAGCTCCCATGATGTGGTGCGGTGCACATGGGCCCAGTGCCGAAAAAGATTCAATGACCTCCTGCGCTCGGGAAGGGTGAGAACCATGTTGGCTGAGGTCACTTAATGCAGCCATCATCCTTCCTCCCAACCACCAACCACCCCTCCCCCCCTCCTCCCCAGCATCAACCCTGAGTACAGTAACGTCACTGAATCCCTCATGGCATGGATCCCTCGCTGGGTGTGCCAGCAGAGATTGCCCATGCCCAGTTCACCCTGAGAGGGTTGAGTTAAAAGGGGTTCTGCACCTGCAGCACATGTGACACTGACACCAAGAGTATAGAGTAGGGGTTAAACTGAAGGATCTGCACCTAGGCATGGTGCTGGAATTGGGAAGCATTTCGAAGTCAGGGTGCTAACATGCTGGGTGGGGAGCTTCCAGTTGGTGGAGCACCAATATCCACGTGCTTGTACCTCCTTGCTTAGCAAAGTGACACCTTGTGGTGCCACATGTGAAGGAGGCAGCATATGGGCAATGGTTGGGTGGTCAGCCCTGGTTTGTTTAGGTGAGCGTGCGGCAGCTGTGGGGTGACGAAGAACTGGAGTCCTGCAATGTCCCACTCTGGCTGGGTTGGCAGGGATGCGATGGGAATCCAGGTACAGGCTAGACTAATCAATGCTCCTCTCTCCTTTTCAGGAGAAGACTGCGCACAATTCCGCTGAACGGATGCGGACTGGCGGAGGCCAGGCCCAGTTGGCCATCTTGGCTCCTTTTGAACAGTAGGCCATGAATCTGGAGAGGTGCCATGTGCCCAGGTCCACCGATGGCGGTGAGGCTGGGGTGCCACGGGGAGGTATGTTTGCCGAGCACTGAGGTCACCATGTGTGTCCCAACAGCCATGGCGCTGCCAAACGCTCAGTGATTGAAGTTAGCAACAAGGGTTTACCATTGATTATGGCAGGATGAGAGCATAATGATCCAGGGGAGCAGCTTGCAAGTTGACATTGTCTGCACTGTAACCAATCAAATGTCCTTGTTCTTCCTTTCAGCATCACTGGAGCAGGGCCGGCAGGAGGAGGCAGAGGGTCCACCTCTGACACCTGAGGGCACAAAACAAATCGACTCACCAGCGCCACACCATCTCTGCCAGGCAGGCATCAGCACAGATACTAGCACCTCAGTGGGAATTAGAACATCGGCTAGTGTCCCAGGGCACAGCAGTGAGTGCGCTTCACACTTTCTTGAGGTGCAGACAGAGACAGAGAATGCCCGGGGTGCCGGTAGTCGGAGGATTGCTGGAGACCAGGTACATGCTCAGTCGGTGGCTGATGATGGGCCTCTGGAGTCGTCCGTGAGGCAGCGAACACTGGAAGTGCAGCAGGGTGTGTGGGAGGATCTGGCGGAGAAACATGAGGCTACGTGTGGCATGGTGCCCGTGCTGGAGGATCCACACGGAGCATCACCGATGCAATGAGCCTCAAGGCCGAGCGCCCTGCGTCCTCCATGGAGAGAGTGGCGACTCTCGTGCAGAGGCTCCTCCAGGAGAACAATCAGGGCTTCCTGGGGTTGCGCTCAGACCAGCAAACCCTCACAGCGACATTGACCTCAGCTGGTCAGTGCTCGTGTGGGAGATGGTCTGGGCACCAAGTATCCCACCTCAATGCCCATCCATCTACGGTGAGCAGGGAGGTTCGAAGCAATCTCACGTCAGCGCAGCAGCTGCCTGTTGTCTCTTTGGGCTCCTCTCAGGGCACTCCGCAAGAGGGCAGCAGTTCCTCCACCCCTCTGCCCATGACCGTGGCAGCTGATGAGGCTACGATGACTGGGGAGAAGCCAACTATGGACCTGGCAGCTCCCTCCCAGTCGGGGGAAGCACAGGCTTCATGGGCCAGAGGACGTCCGCCAAGGTCATCGAGGCCAACAGGACAGCACAGTGAGCAGGCTGTCTCCAATGCCGGTGCCAGCGAGGGGGCAGCATCTAGACGTGGCACCCGTAAGCATAAATTTAAGACACATTAGGCACACCACGGGTTTCTCACTGGTGCTTTTCTGTAGCCCCATATTAGTTCATTTAAGACTTGGTGTGATGTGTAGCACCTTTTTTTGTTGGTTTCTGAAGTTACTTTTGTAATCTCACTAAATTTTGATATGTAGCCATGCCTCAGGGTGATTCCTTACTTCTGCATGTGTACAGGAAGCCATGATGTTATGAGTGAGTTGTTTGACATTGAGCTTTGTTGACAAGTTAATGTTCCTATCCAAGCAGATTTAACACTCAGGTATCGAGTATGGAGCCTGCAACCCAGGCTTGTGTTGAAGGTCAATCTGTGGTGCATTAGCTGAAGGTTCTTTGGATTAAAGCCTCCCGGATGTCCCTGCCTCCCTGGAGTATGCCCGGGTCAGCGTCTACCCCCTCAGCATTTCCCTGTGCGTGCTCATCCTCGGACTCACTGCTGGACTCATCGTGTGCATCCGGAGAAACTGCATCTACATCTTCCTCGTCCACTGTGTCACCTCTTTCTAGTGCCAGATTATGGAGAGCACAGCATGCAACCACTATCAGTGACACATGATCTGGGGGGTACTGGAGTGCGCCCCCTGAATGGTCCAGGCATCGGAAGCGCATCTTGAGAAGACCGATGGTTCTCTCCACCACATCCCTTGTGGTGCCATGGCTCCTATTGTACTGCTGCTCAGCTTCTGCTCTTGGATGGTGGAGAGGCGTCATGAGCCACCTTCTGAGGGGATAGCCCTTGTCACCCAGCAGCCATCCATCCAGCCGGGCTGGAGCACTGAAGAGCCCCGGCACCTGGGAGTGTCTGAGGATGTAGGTGTCGTGGGAGCTGCCTGGGTACCTTGCACAGACTTGCAGAATCAGCATCCTGTGATCACACACTATCTGCACGTTCATGGAGTGGAAGCCCTTCCTGTTGGCGATGGCACCGGGCTCACCTGCTGGCGCCTTGATGGCCACATGTGTACAGTCTATAGCACCCTGGACGCGGGTGAAGCCAGCAATGGCCGCGAAGCCTCTGGCTCGCTCTGTCCAGCTTGCCTGGTCCCAACGGAAGTGGATGAAGGTCAATGCACGCCTGAACAGAGCGTCTATGTCCTGCTTAACACAAGTGTGGACAGCTGACTGGGAGACACCACAAAGGTCACCCACCGAGCCCTGGAAAGAGCCGGAGACATCGAAGTTGAGGGCAGCTGTGACCTTTAGAGCCACTAGCGTGTGATGCCCACCCACACAGTCTCTACCAACCAGACCAGCCATACGGCAGGGGTGGCCTGCAGGGTTAGGGCTTGCTTGGGGAAGGGGGAGAGAAGTGGCCTCAGGCAAGGGAAGGGGCTGCAAGTCGAGGGCTGTACTGGGGAAGGAGGGTATCCCAGGGTTTGCGTGGGGGCTCAAGTTGATTTGTGCAAGTGTCCTCAAAGTGGTGAGGGCTGGGGAGGCAGCTTCCAGAGCAGATGAGGCCAGATGGAGATGTGAGGGTGTGTGTGGGAGAGTGAGTAGTGATTTCCCTTAAGCTGGCAGTGAGTGAGATGCCAGTGAATGTGTGATGGGCTTAAGTGTGTGAGTTCAGAGTGATGAGATGGTTGCATTACCCTGGCGACACAGATGAGATCATTCATCCCCTATCTGCATTGAATGATCAACCTCTTCTGTGCAGCACTGGCACTGATCACCACTGCCATCACCTACCAAGCCGGAGTGAGAATGTAGCTACCCCTCCGGCAGCCAGAGTGGGGTTAGAGGACATCACAGCGGGCCTCCACGGAGTCCAAAATGCTTGAGGGATGCATCAGTAAACCTGAGGGCTGCAGTCTTCTTGCCTTTTGGGTCTTCTTTACAGCAGTCCTGGGCCGGAAGCACTGAGAGGTGTGCACATGGCTGTACTTTAAATGTGCCTCCCGGCATGATGAAGCGGCGAGGTGATGGCGTGGCAGGAGAATCTGAGCCCACCCACCATGGAAACGACTTGTTTCCCGGGAATTCCTAGGTTTGGGATGATACGGCATTTGAAGCCGTCATTATGGCCAGCGGGTAAAACATCGTTTTAGCCCCCCCCCCACCGGCTACCGTACTTAGTGAAAATCTGGGGCAATTCCACCCATTGAGTTTATCTGCCATTGACCTGTCGGCATACTCATTTTGACCAAATCACTTTATAATTTCTGAGCTGTGTCCTTCAATTGAGGATTGAGAGAGCTTTTGAAAACGGCAAATGGCAACCAGAAAGTTGATAAAAATGGTTAAAAAAATAGAGAGCAAGCTAGTCAGGAATATAAAAACATACTGTAACACCTTTTACAAGTATATGCAAAAGGAGGAGAGTAGCTAAAGTAAATGTTGGTTACATAGAGGCAGAGGCAGGAGAAACTATCAGAAATGAGTAAATGGATGTTGAACAAATGTTTTATTTCTGTCTTCATAGTAGAAACCACAAATTACATCATGGGCAGGATTTTCCCATCGGCGAGCGGGGGATGGGACCTGCTCGCCAATGTGTAAAATGACTGTCGGTGACGTCGGGCGGAACTCCCGACGTCATCCCGCCCCATTTAAATTTTCAGGTAGGCGGGGGCTCAGCAGAATCAGCTGTGCGCCCGCCGACTTGTCAATGGCCAACTAAGGCCATTGACAGAGTCATTTAACTAATTAATGGACCCACCCATCCAACCTTAAGGTTGGAGGGCAGGCCAGGAGCCCCGGCGGGAATTAGAAAAAGCATGAAACCTCATCCACGGACAGGACGAGGTTTCATGTAGGTTTTTTAAAAATTTAACTCAAGTTTTTTTTTAATTATGGACATATCCCAACTCATGTGGCAATGTCAGGGAATTTTATTTTTTTTCTATTTTTAGTATTTTTGACAGTAGAGGCGATTTCCCTGAGGCAGCACTTAGCCTCAGGGAGATGAATGTGCTCTTTCATGCACATGTGCCCACACTTCAACTTCACCCCCGATGGGGGGAAAACCCTGCCCCATATGTAGAAATAGAGGGTAGCCAAAAGATTGGGCCTCAGAAAGTTTCTCCCCGATAGGTGGAGGCTTAATTTCCTTTATGTGCCCATAATTTTTAGTTTGCATAGAATTACTGAACCTAATGTTAATCCTTTGCATCAGCCCCCATCGCTGAGACTGGCTAGCTGGCTGGTAACAAACCCAGATTTTGCTAGCCTCAGGACTCTGTATCATGCCACACAGTTGCCTGAAATTTGTCAGCGGATTGGCGTGAACTCTGGAGAAGCGGCATGAACTGTACAGAAACTAGAACAAGAACAATCTCGAGACTGACGACTCAATTTGTGGGTTTCAGGGAGGTGAAATTCTGTTCAATTTCTCCCAGCCGCCCATTATAACTTTGATAGATGAGTGGTGGAAACCATACTAAAACACCACAATAACTTCCGGTTCACGGCCTGGCCCCTCTTTCTCCAGACGTCCTGCCCTGGACCCCCTGTTTGGGAGCACTGCCCATCCTCCCCATAGGTTGTTGGTGGCCTTCCCGCCAGGCGGCTGCTAATTCGGTGTTTGGAATGGTGAATCGGACTCCCGCTCATGCTGAAAAGTATAAGATTCACCCCCTTATCTCTATGAATTTGCTTTCAGAAAGATGGCTATCTAAGCGTAATACATAACAATGAATAGGTCTCCATTAAAAGAAACATTACGATTGCTAGAAAATTAGATTAATATAAAAACGTTTTGATTCATTCCAATTTATCAATCAGTTGTGTCTTGATCTGTTTATCCCAAGTGCTACTAACTGTTTGAAAGCTTTAGTTTACTCTAACTAGCAATCCACCACCTCTAGACTCTCTGCACAGTAATGGTAGTTAATGAGGTTATTGATGATAAATGCAATTCTGAAATTAATAAAAGCACAAAGAATTATGGACTGTTAGGAGCCTATTCAGTCATCAAGCCTGCCTCTCTCTAGGAACATAAGGAACATAAGAAATAGGAGCAGGAGTAGGCCATTCGGCCCCTCAAGATTGCCCCGCCATTCAATAAGGTCATGGCTGACCTGCCCCAGGCCTCAACTCCTCTTCCATGCCAGCTCCTCATAGACATCAACTCCCCGATATTTCAAAAATCTATCTATCTCCTCTTTAAATACTTTCAGTGATCTAGCCTCCACAACTCTCTGGGGTAGAGAATTCCAGACATTCACCACCCTCTGAGAGAAGAAATTCCTTCACATCTTAGTTTTAAATGGGTGCCCCCTTATTCTGTAACTATGTCCCTTAGTTCAAGAATCCCCCACTAGTGGAAACATCTTCTCAACATCTACCCTGTCAAGCCCTCTCAGAATCTTGTACAATTCAATAAGATCACCCCTCATTCTTCTAAACTCTAATGAATAAAGGCCTAACCTGTTTAGCCGTTCTTGATAAGTCAACCCCTTCATCCCAGGAATCAGCCTAGTGAATCTCTTTTGAACTGCCTCCAATGCAAGTATCTCCTTTCTTAAATACGGGAACCAAAACTGTACACAGTACTCCAGGTGCAGCCTCACCAACACCCTAAACAGTAGTAACCAGACTTCCTTATTTTTAAATTCCAACCCCCTAGCAATACAGACCAAAATTCCATTTGCCTTCTTAATTACTTGCTACACCTGCATGCTAACCTTTTATGTTTCATGCACATGAACACCCAGATCCCTCTGTTCTGCACTTTTTTGGAGTCTCTCGCCATTTAAATAATAGTCCGCCTTTTGATTTTCCTACCAAAGTGCATGACCTCACACTTTCTTACATTAAACTCCATCTGCCAAGTTTTTGCCCACTCACTCAACCTATCTATATCCCCTTGCAGATTCCTTATGTCCTCATCACAACATGCCCTCCCTTCTTGTTTTTGTATTGTCAGAAAATTTGGATACATTACACTCTGCCCCCTCCTCCAAGTCATTAATATAGACAGTAAATAATTGAGGCCCTAGGACTGATCCTTGTGGCACTCCACTAGTTACGTATTTTCAACCTGAAAAAGACCCATTAATCCTGACTCTCTGTCTTCTGTGTGTTAAAGACCATGTATAATTTACCCTATAACAAACCTGTTGGCAATCATTTAAATGCTCTCTGATCTCTAAAGATTATTGAGCAAAGCTGCAGAATATTTATCCCTTCACCATTTAACCTCAACCCTCTACTATCTACAAACACTATTCTTTACCACACTGGCTAGAAACATTAGAAGCTGTTAAGAATATTGGCAATGAAGAACTAAAACACAGATATCATCATGAATTACTTGTGTGACAACATCAATGTCTCTTAATGAAATAGCTCTACTATCTGTAATGTGAAATATGATTGCATTTAATATACCATTGGGTGGTAAATATTCCCACTTTAGTATGATTGAATGTCACTTAGGGAACATATACATTTACAGTAAAAAACCTAATGTAATAAATATGGTGTGACTGCTTCTCACTGGTTTCTTTTTCAGGTGCTTATGTTTTTACTAGAAAGCTTACATCGATTAAGGCGGTCAAAAGAAAGGTTTAAATAATGGATTATCATTGCAAAGCATCTATTATATTAAGTATTATTAAATAGGTGAATCCAATGTAATTTGAAGAAAATTCTCATAATTTAACTGTCTTATCTGAAATAGGAAGAATATATTTTTTAAACTAAAAGTGAATTTGGGGCTAAAATCAATCTTCCTGTCATTGGGTCGGCTACTTTAGAGACTACCTTTCCCTAATTCATTTTCATCATGAGGCCTGGATGTAAGACATGATGTTCACTCTGCATGCATTCTTCCTCATGTTGCTTTTAATTGCCTCCTTTCTTTTGAGACATGCAATCCTGCTCTTTTTGGAATCTACAACGTGCTTATTTAACAAGCTCAGTGCTTATATTCAAACTGCTTTTATGGCACTTGTACAACAAACAGCACTGATAGATCCAGTTTAATGTGTTTGAACCAAAGTGACATGAATTTTTCAATGATACACTGATACTGGAGAGGGTGAGCAAGCTATGCAGGGAATGTTTATAGGAATGGTTTCATCACTGCCAGTAAAATGTGCTACATTGTTAATACAATGAGGGAGTACTGCATGGCAGCCACTTCTGTAGGGAGTGATTCTAAAAGCCCACTAACATAAGTTAACATGTTGCATGACATAAACAAAAGTCACACAGCAGCTGTGCCAAAAATATGGCTAATGGTATGTTGGATCCAGTGCCCTGATTTGTTGGGGCTAAAGGATCCAGGTAGCACCCTTGCTTCGGGGTGACCGAGTTGGTACCAAGACAGAGAAGATCTGTAGACCGTTCTTAGAAGGAACACATCCTGTTTATTTACAATAGGAACTCAGCAGCTACACTTGCTTGCTTACATAGACGAACTCAAGACTACTGATTACAGAGGTAGCCCGCTCTACTCTGCTATGGCTATCAAGATCATGTGATCTTACATTACAATTTTGTGTTATAAGTATATTACACATCATATTACTACATGGCATTAGCATTATTAATAAGGATGGCAAACTTAAACAAAATAAATCATTTATTGGTAACGTGGACACGGGGGGACCAAGATATCTGATCACACTAAATGGCCATCTAAGCTTTCAGTATGGCAGGCAGGAGGCCCAGACTCATTCCAAACCAAAGATATGCTGCTGCCATATTGGTGTAGGAAAAAAAGTAGATATCCGAGCCCCAAGCCTAACATATGCCTTATGCATGTGACACTAAGGGACCTACTAACTGCTTCAGGCTCAGCGTGTGCAACACTGAGTTGCCTAGATTGCAGCCAGTACCAGCCCGGCTGCATTCAGGAAAACCAGATCGACCAGGGCTCCTTACTGCAGGCTGCCACCAAAAAGGTGTGTTTGTTAAATACACTTAGCTGAAAGTGGAACCGGTCAGAGCAGGAGCGGTCCTTGTAGCTCCACATTAAAACTGCAGCCACTACTGGCCACCTCTTTCTCTCTCCTGATCAACCCCCTGTTCCAATCGCCCAATGTCCTGATTGCTGTCCTTCCTGATCACCCGATTAACCCTTCCCATATTCTACCCTCGCTCAGTTACCCTGTTCCCTCCTCCCCTCTTTAAAACATGATTTGCTACTGAGGACTGACATTTCACAACTAGTTGGCTGGGTACTCTCCAGATCCTCCAATCTTACCTGAGATTCTAAGTGGTATTGTATCACCTTTTCTGTGAAACAGAATCCCAGAATCACAGTGCAGGTGAGGCCCTTCGGCCCATCGAGTCTGCACCGACACGTGACAAACGCCTGACCTACCTACCTAATCCCATTTACCAGCACTTGGCCCATAGCCTTGAATGTTATGACGTGTCAAGTGCTCATCCAGGTACTTTTTATAAGGATGTGAGACAACCCGCCTCCACTACCCTCCCAGGCAGTGCATTCCAGGCTGTCACCACCCTCTGGGTAAAACAGTTTTTCCTCACATCCCCCCTAAACCTCCTGCCCCTCACCTTGAAATTATGTCCCCACATGACTGACCCTTCAAGTAAGGGGAACAGCTGCTCCCTATCCACCCTGTCCATGCCCCTCATAATCTTGTACACCTCGATCAGGTCACCCCTCAGTCTTCTCTGCTCCAACGAAAACAATCTAAGTCTATCCAACCTCTCTTCATAACTTAAATGTTTCATCCCAGGTAACATCCTGGTGAATCTCGTCTGCACCCCCTCCAGTGCAATCACATCCTTCCTATAATGTTGTGTCCAGAACTGCACACAGTACTCCAGCTGTGGCCTCACCAAGGTTCTATACAACTCCAACAAGACTTCCCTACTTTTGTAATCTATGCTTCGATTGATAAAGGCAAGTGTCCCATATACCTTTTTCACCACCCCACTAACATGCCCCTCCGCCTTCAGAGATCTATGGACACACACGCCAAGGTCCCTTTGTTCCTCAGAACTTCCTAGTGTCATGCCATTTATTGAATACTTCCTTGTCAAATTACTCCTTCCGAAGTGTATCACCTCACATTTTTCAGAGTTAAATTCCATCTGCCACTTATCTGCCCATTTGACCACCTCGTCTGTATCTTCCTGTAGCCCAAGACACTCAATCTCACTGTTAACCACCCGGCCAATCTTTGTGTCGTCCGCAAATTTATGAATCCTACCCCCCACATAGTCATCTATGTCATTTATATTATTGACGAATAATAGGGGACCCAGCACAGATCCCTTTGGTACGCCACTGGACACTGGCTTCCAGTCACTAAAGCATCCTCTGTCATCACCCTCTGTCTCCTACAACAAAGCCAATTTTGAATTCACCTTATCAAATTACCCTGTATTCCATGTGCATTTGCCTTCTTTATAAGTCTCCCATGTGGGACCTTGTCAAAGGATTTGCTGAAATCCATATAAACTACATCGACTGCACTACCCTCATCTACACACCTGGTCACCTCCTCAAAAAAGTCGATCAAATTTGTTAGGCATGACCTCCCTCTGACAAAGCCATGCTGACTATCCCTGATCAAACCTTGCCTCTCCAAGTGGAGATAGATACTCTTCTTCAGAATTTTCTTCAATAGTTTCACTACCACTGACATGAGACTCACTGGTCTGTAGTTCCGTGGCTTATCTCTACAACCCTTCTTAAACAACAGAACCACATTAGCTGTTCTCCAGTCCTCTGCCACGTCCCCCATGGTCAGAGAGGAATTAAAAATTTGGGTCAGAGCCCCTGCAATCTCCTCCCTTGCCTCCCTCAGCAGCCTGGGACAAAATCAGAAGAGAAGAATGCATCAATATTGCAGTCAAGGTTGGGCAGAGTCTTCTCTTAAAACAGTTAGATACATCAGATTGTTGAAGGACAAAATTCCAGAAAGGACAGGCGTGGTGAATTGGGGAGTTGTGCTTATGATGGGCATACTGGGTGAAGGGAGGTGTATTTTTAAGTAGTAGCTTGGAAGAAGGGATCAGGGACTAAGAGTACTGCTCTAGAACTCTATTGTAATTAATGAATGAAGGTGAGCCACCGATAGAAATTAACTACAAGGAAGAGTCAAGGCAATCCAGTAGCTTAAGTTTGTTGCTTTGTTGAGGTTATTAAACTTCTTCTACGACTACAAATGAGCTCTGAGGGGGTCAAGATGATGACATTTGTTTCCATTATCACAGATTTGCTCTCCATATTCTAAGGGTATTCATCCCCGAACTCTAAATTGATTGTCATTCTTGCTCCATGTTTCCAAAAAGATGTCATCCAAGTTCAACTCCCTGATATCTGCCACTTATTTCTTTGATCTAGCTACCATCCTTCTGAACCACGTTGCTTGCTTTCTTTAATTCTGTTATTGCCCTTTCTCTGCCTCATCCAGCTCCTTTTTCTTTACCCTACCCACTCTTGTCAGCCTGTAGGCCCATTTGGATCCTAACTACTACATCTGCTGGTGTTTGACAACCCACACTCCATATCCCCAGTCCAACACCCATTCCCCCACCCCTGACCATGGTTCCACTTCCCACACCCTCCAAAGGCTGAGAGTTAGGTGCTTTATTTAGATTCTCTCCACATCTCCACATGTGTTATTTATCTAACCCCACAATTTAGGATGTGGTCAGGGTAGACATGTCACGGCAAGCGGAAGTTCTACTCCCCTTACTTCTGGCAGTGCAATAAAGACCTTGGAATTTCAATATCTTTGCTTTCTCTCAGCCCTAAATCATCCATGATTTGAAAATTGGTTTCATATCTGGAGAGGTCTCTCTAATACATCTCTTATTTTTCCAGACAAATGTAAGAGAAACTGAATCACTTGACAGGATATCTCTAACCTCAAACTACCCCAAGCCCATTGCAATCTTTCCTGTCTCTGTTATATCTGTACCACTAATGTCGATGTTCACTGAGCCACACTCTCTTGCTCCTTTAAATATTCAACAGATCCGTCTCACAAATCTCTCCTTCCAGCAGCACCAATGTGTTGAAATCAAGCTTTATCACACATTCTCCTACTCAAACTTCCTCTTTCCAAGGACCTTAAAACCATGGCACTTCTTACCTCCTTGGTCAGTTCTTTCTCTTACAGTCTTCCCGTTTTTTTTTTAAATCTTGGTAAATCAGCATTTAATGATAAATAAGTCTTTCAAAAGGAGTAACTGTATCTGTGCCTTTCCTCCAAACTTAATTGTACAGCCATTGATGCTAGACATCCATAATGTCCTCTGATTAGTGGTGCCCATTCTGCTCATCCTGCTGCATTGGTGGAATAACTTCTCCTGTCTCCAATATTGTGTCAAGTCTTCCGGTTTTCGATGCCTTCCTTCACTGGCACCAAATCAATACATCTTGAATTACTTCATCAGCACATCAGCCTTATTGGTTTCAGGTGCTCGGGGCCTGACACTATCACCTTGTTTTCTGAATAGAAAAAGGCCCATAAAATTCTACATTAACATAAACAGAACCTTCACAGATGTACCTCCTAAAGCTCCAGATTCAGTTATATGAGTAAGATGGACACACTCTAGAGAATATGTTCCTGACAGATGTTATTTCAAAGCAGGATATTGACTACATACATACATCCAAACAGATGAAGTGAGTGCCACAGCTAAGACTATTTGGTTCATGTTAAAGAGAAAGATGAATCTGCAATTATTTTTATGGAGACCAAACTTCCTTCTTGTGACATTATTGGAGACAAGAGCCAGCTGAAAAGTACCTGGCTGACTGCCACTTTCAGAAAAGGAAGAGTCAGATGGGTAATAGCTGAACCCAGAAAAGCTTACAGACCTCCATGGTAACCGATGCTGCCAAGCATGGTGAATTAACTTTTATATATCTTTTGGGTATAAAGTGGAAATCCTGTGAGTGGAGTGCTTTAAAGCAGAACAAATCAAAGTGGGAACTCAACACATGTTTTTCTTTTTTTTTTGAAAAGGGCTTAGGGAACTTAGAAAAAGGAAGGGAAAATATTGCAAACATATATTGAGCTATATACTGCTGTCAGTAAATGGCAGAGGAGAACTTTAAAAGTAAGTTGTGTGTAAAATATGATAAAAGTAAGGCAGAGAGGGATCTGTTTTGGTTTTCAGCAAAACAGTTACACAACCAAAAATTCTGAACAGCTGTTTTAATAAAAAAATAGTATTTATATTGATAATATAAGCTTCTCTTTCGAATAACATTCCAACTCTTTCAAATTGCAGTGTTCGAACTTCAGCATGTTGTTTTAATGAGAAGTGCAGTTTGAAGAGGAAAGCTATCTGGCAGCTCAGGTTACTTCTTAAAATTAATGTTATGTTACGTATCATCTCATAGTGTTATCGTAATATACCTCTCAGTGCTGAATGTTATCAATAACAAAATGTTTAAATAAACCCAAAGAATATAGTAATTAGAATATGCCTAACAGTAGTCCCATGAAAAGAAACAAAACTTCTCTTGAATGTCTCCTTCAGGCTCCAACTGCTGCAGTGGTACAGAAACCATGCACAAAATTAACCAAAAAATGTTCATTTGAACAGAGTAGCCCAGTCCAGATCTGTATCCATCAGCGTCTTGCACTGCACTAGAGCAGACTCACCGCAGCAAAGGCTGAGGCACTACAGAGCATCAACAAGACTAGCAAGTCACGGGGCAGAATTTTCTGTGCCCGCTGGCGTTGGGCGTGTCTGGCAGGGTGAGCGGACAGTATGGCGAGAAGGCCAGAAATTAGTTTCACAACGCCGCGAAACGGGTTTGCAAGCATCCAATCAGCCCGGCAATGGCGGGCTGCGTTTCCTGCCATCGGACGTTGGGAACCTCATCGTAATACATCTGCATATCATTATAAGGCCAGCCTTCCTGAATCATCCCGCCGGCTGGGTTGTCTGCCCATGTTGGCGTGATTGCCTGCCGATGTCTTTCACAGCTCCGCATAAGCGACGTGCACCTGGTGAGCTGCACTTCACTCGGGACTTCGAGGTTTGTTTGCCTACCTTGCTTCGGGCAGCACCCGCAGTCATCAGCGCCAGGTTTCGCAGACAGCACCCCGGCACTTTTAGGGGGGCTCACGGGCAGGTCTCTACCTGCCATAAGGCTGCTGGGCCAGGGCTTGCTTGGGGAAGGGGAAAAGTGGCCTCAGGCAAGGGAAGACGCTGCAGGGTGTGGGCTGTACTGGGGAAGGGGGGTATCCCAGGGCGTGTGTGGGGGACACATGTTGATCTGTGCAAGTGGTCTCAAGATGGTGAGGGCTGAGGAAGCAGCCTCCAGAGGAGATGAGACCAGATGGAGATGTGAGGGTGTGTGTGAGAGAGTGAGTGGTGATGTCCCTTGAGCTGGCAGTGAGTGAGATGCCTGTGAATGTGTGATGGCCTTGAGTTCTGTGAGTTTAGAGTGATGAGATGGTTGCCTTACCCTGGCAGCACGGATGAGATCATTCATCCTCTATCTGCATTAAACGGCCAACCTCTTCTGTGCAGCATTGGCACTGGCCACCACTGCCACTGCCTCCCAAGGCGGAGTGGTAATGTTGCTGCCCCTCCTGCAGCCAGAGCAGGAGTAGAGGACATCACAGGGCCTCCATGGCATCTAAAAGGTGTTCCAGGACGCATTACTAAACCTGAGGGCTGCAATCCTCTTGCCTTTCAGTGTCGTGTCTTCCGCACCGCAGCCCTGGGCTGGAATAACTGAGAGGTTTGTGCACAGCTGCAATTTAAATGTGGCATCTGGCGTGATAAAGTGAACATACGAACAAGGACCTGGAGAAGGCCATTCGGCCCCTCAAGCCTGCTCCGCCATTTAATAAGATCATGCCTGACCTGCTAGTAACCTCAAATCTGCATCCCATCTACCCCTGATAACCTAAAATTGCTTACCAAAAATCTACCCACTTCTGCCTTAAAAATTTTCTAAGACTCTGCTTCCACCGTCTTTTCAGGAAGAGAGTTCCCAAGACTCACGACCTTCTAAGAGAAAAAAATTCGCCTCATCTCCGTCTTAAATGTGCAACACCTTATTTTTAAAGAGTGGCGAGGTTGACGGTGTGGCCGTTGAATGAGAGTACACCCGCCATTGAAACATAATGTCTCCCGGGAGAAAGCGCGGGATTGGGACAATACGGCATGAGAAGCCATGTTTGCAGCGATGGGTAAAACATCGGTTTTTCTACCAGATACCACACTTAGTGCAAATCTTTGATGGTTCCGCCCATAGTATGAGTGGGACAATTAAAATGGGGTGGAAGCCTTACCATTATTGGCACCAAGCGTGGTAGCGGGTAAGAAAAGGGACATTTTACCCACTGGCCGCAATGGCGGGTTTACCCGCCATATCATCCCAGACCCGCCTCATTCATTATACATTCCCAGGGAACACACCAGATCGCTGGTAGGGTGCCCTCTGATTCGCCCGCCCCACTGTCACCTCAGGCCTTCAGTAAACCGAGTGCCATATTTAAAGTGCACCCCTGCACAGAGCTAACACTCTTCAAGGGATACTGATGGCTGTCAAAGGGAAGAAACATGCTGCCCTCAGATTTAGCGACGCATCCTTCAAGCATCATATCGTTCCATTCCCGGCAGGTCCAGCCTCATCAATAATGCATTTGTTGGAAACACGCTTGGTCGCTGGCGGGCAGCCTCTGATTCACCTACCTGGCCCTCATCTCAGGCCTCCAGTAATCCAGGCACCATATGTAAAGGGCATCCCTGCAGAGAGCTAGCTCTCTCCAAGGGCATCGGAAGCTGTTGGAAAGTCATGGCTGCCAAAGGGAGGAAATATTCTGTCTCCAAATTTGGCAACGCCTCCTTCAGGTGCTCACTGGACGCAGCGGAGGCCCACCGTGAAGTCCCCTACCCCCCGCTCTGGATGAAGACCAGCAAGCAAGGTCACCAATGCAGCATAGGAGGCAGTGGCAGTGGTGGTCTGCACTAACGCCCTGCAAAAGAGGACAGACACCCAGTGCTGAAAGAGGATGAATGATCTCCTCTGTTCCGCCAGGGTAAGTCACTCTTCTCATCACTGTCAACGCACACACTCACAAACCCATCACACATCCACAGGGCCCTCACTCACTGACAGTTCAAGGGACAGCACCATTCAATCTCTCACACTCACCTTCATCTGCCCTGCGGATCATGTCCTCACCCCATCCATGGCACCGCTCACCACCCATACATGCCAGGCATCCTTCTCATCTGGCCCGGCAGGCGTCCTTCTTACACTGTCTCCATCTCTATTCATGCAGAACAAGCAGGCACACAACAAAAGGGAGATGTCGCAGACCGGTGGAGGAATGCCTGACATCAAGGTCCTCATTGACACTGAAGCTCAAGTCAGGAAGAGGAGACCTGGACCGTTCCTGTGCTGATGGTGAGGTTGGTTGCACACAACCAAGTGAGGATCCAGCAGTGCAACATCCATCAGACAACCATGCCGTGAGTGATGGGTCCTGTTTCACAGACCCCTGCCATGCACTAATTATCTCTCCTTACTTTTGCAGGCACATCTGGGAAACAGCTGGGGATCCACGACCCAGGTCCTCGACGCAAGCCCTGAAGATACCTCGGAAGTAGAATTTGATGACACCCTCATTGAACACCCGTCACAGCGCTCACCCACCAGTGCGGAGTCACACACCTCGGTGGGACCTAGTTCTAGAGTAGCCTCAGCATCACAACCTGGTGAGCACATGACACTGTCTGTTCCACAGCAGGCAGCAACAGGGACTCCCTAGATTTCTGGCACTCGGAGGACTGCTGGGGGCTAGAAATCTGCTGAGTCCGAGTCAGATGATGAGCCTCTGGACTCGGTCATGTCACAGTTGCTGGAGCTGCAAAGGCAAGCTCGGGAACATCAGGAAGGGATGTCCGCTGCACTCCTCAGATTACAAGGCACGATGGAGGGGTCTGTCCATCTTCAGGCTGAGGTGATAGCGCCAGCATGCAAACGCACTGAGGTCAACATTGGTAGGATGGCGGCCGCCATGGAGACCTTGGTCCAGGACATCGCTCCTGCACTGTGCGCGGGCTGAACTCCATTGCTGACACCATAGTTGCTGCCCAACAGTGTCAACGAGAGAGGGGTGCTGGGCAGCTGGATCTCACTCCAGCTACCCCTTCTCTTCAAGGAGTCAACCAGGGGCCCTTGGGCACCCATAGGGAGGAGGATCAGCAGATGCACACTCCGGGGCCATATATCCAGGTGAGTCCGGGAGTGTCCAACCCATCCGAATCCCCTTTTCCTGTGACACCAGCAGATTCAGCTCTACAGGTCGAGGAGGGTGCCACTGCCACATGGCAGGACACCCAGTGCAGGCCGGGGCCCTCCAGGTCTTGGCCCTCCAGAGGACGCCTGTCAAGGTCATCACAGACAGAGTGTAGCAGTCAGCAGGCTGCCTCCACCTCTGCTGCGGATGTCAGGGGGGCACCAAGATGTAGCGGCAGTGTTTGGAAGGGAAAGAAGATGTAGTTGCGCAGCAGGACACAGGTGTTAATCACTTGTACATAATGTTCACTATTGTAAATAAGCTCCCAAGAACGTCTCCCTGCCGATGGCTCCTTGTTCTGATGAGCAGTGTTCGTGTCACTCAGATGTGAAACCTTGGTTCCTGCACAAGATATAGGCAGGTGTCTCAGTCCAGGGCCTCTTCCCTGTGCTTTGTGTAACCTCCCCGCACACTGATGGTGCACCTTCACTGTCACTGGTCACATCAGTCATGCCTGCACCTCGTTGGGGATTAGCATTGCTGTCAGCATCTCCTGGGCCGAAGGCACAGAGTTCCGTCATTCTCTCTGGGAGCTCTCAGCCCCCTTGAGCTGTGGCTGGCCCCACCCACTTCCCTCCATCTCTTCAGCATCTGTGTCCGGTGACAGTGTGGTCCTGAAGGGTTCAGCTCACGCAGGATACCACAGGATCAAGGTAAGTTAAAGTTTCCCCACTGCATCTCCACGATATGACTCTGTTCACAGAACTCAAAGCGACCTGCCGTCAGCCAGACATTCACATAAGCTATATGAGGATTTATGGAGTGTCCCCACTGCATGTTGTCACCATCCTCCTGGAATGGAGGGACTCTGAGCATCTGCTGCGTCTCTATCACAGGCGCCTTATCACAGGGGGTATATGTGCTGCCATCAGCCAGACAGGAGTCAAATGTTCACAGATGCAACATGAGGATCTATGGTGTCTCCTCACTGCATGTTCACATCATCATCTATGAATCTAGCGGCTATGAGGGCCGCCCGAGTCCACCTGCCTCGACTGGCAGTGCGATGACCTCGTCGCCGTCATCCTCACCTTCGAGGATCTCCTCACCCTGTCGGTGTCCTCCTCATCAGGGGAGACCTCCAGCTCCTCCAAACCCTCCTCAGCCAGCTCCTCTCCCCATTGCAGCGCCAGGTTGTGAAGTGCAGCAGGCGGCAACGCTGTGTGACACCCTCTGCGGACTGTATTGCAGGGCTTCACCAGACCGGCAGACCGGTCCAGACATCGGAACCTCATTCTCAACATCCCAATGGTTTGCTCCACCAAAGTACAAGTTGAAGCATGAGCTTCGTTGTACTTTCTCCCTGCTGCAGTCTGAGGCCATTGCATGGGTGTCACCAGCCATGTCCTCTGTGGGTAGCCCTTGTCCCCTAGGAGACAATCCTGCAGCCTCTGTGGACCCTGGAAGGCGTCAGGGATCTGAGACCTACTGGGAATGTAGGAGTCATGGACACTACCTGGAAACTGTGTGTAGACCTACAGGATGTGTTTGTGGTGGTCGCACACCAGCTCAACATTCAGTGAGTGGAAGCCCTTGTGGTTGACATAGTTGGCCACTTGTTGCCACAGAGATCTGAGCACCACATGAGAGCAGTCAATGGCACCCTGCACCTGTGGGAAACCTGAGATTAGGCAAATCCCAGCGCACTTGCTTCCTGGCTTTCCTGATCCTGGGCGAAATGCACAAAGTTGTGTGCCCTCGTGAAGATGGCGTCCGTGACTCCCAGGATGCATTGGTATGTGAAGGCTTGCGATATCCCACAGAGGTCACCTGTGGAGCCCTGAAACAAACCACTGGCATAAAAATTGAGCGCTAGTCACTTTCACGGCCACTGACAGTGGATGCCCCCTATGTCCCCGTGCTACCAAATCCTGCAGCTGGTAGAAAATGTGCCCAACCAGTTCCCTGGACATGCGCAGTCTTCGACGACACTGGATCTCCATCATCCACAGGAACTGCAAGTGCCGCCTTTAGATCCTGGGTCTAGCTAGGCGCTGACCAGTGGCAGCTTGCTGTGCCTCTTCTTCTTGAGAGTGCTGCTCCTCCCTCTATCCAGCCAGGCACCTCCATCGCTCTCTTCTCCTTCCTCTCCGCTGCCTGTAAGCCATGAGGCATACAGCTAGGTCACCAGGCTCCATGCTCTTGATGTACTCCTCCTGCAGATGAAAGAGAGAGACACATGGGTTAACATGGGTGTACTAAGAACCTCTCTTGGTTGAGTATGAAGGCCCATTAAGCATGCCGGAGAGTGGTGGACACCACTTGGATGTCCAGAGTTTAGCGCGCTGCCTGGCTGCCTGAAACCCCACCCACCTCCGCCCCACTCTACCTGACCGATTGGCGGCAGCTTTGCCCACTGGACTGTATGCTGTGCTCTCAGCTCAGGCGCAGGCATTCTCCTAACTCACGCTGCAGGGCTGCACTGTTAGCTTGAACCAAGGGGGAAACTGGTCCAAACCTGAATGGTGACATTGCAAGGGACAGTGAGCACCTCCACCAGCGACTGCTCCACGGCCAGCTTTAGCAAGGAGATTATACAACACGCCCAGTTGTCCAGTTGTTCTGTGGTCCACTAAAATGCTTATTAGCTTGCCCAAGGGGTAAAAAGCTCTGGACCATTTGGTGGTACTTCCATGCCTCTACTTTGCTTGCGTGGGCAGATATGCTGGAGACCCGACTCCACACATGTCAATGTGGTTGCACCTGAAAACTGTCTCAGCTGTGGAGGAATGGGAACTTTATATAAGGTTTCCTTAATGCATGGCTGCTTCACTCCCCTCCCTCCCAACCCCCTGCCTGTTCTTGTGCACTACCATCAGACCAGACTGTCTTACACCCCCCCAACTCACCCCAACCGCAGTGCAGCCCTTGTCCCAGCACCACACTGTCAGCCAGCTGGGAATAAGTGTCTTGCCTGAGCCCTCGCCTGAATGTACGGCTCCTCAGCCTTGAAGTCCAATGGGTGACCTCCCCCCGGTGAGCGTTGCGGAATGTTAATGTGCATTCACTCCGATTTCCCCTTGAAGTTCAGCTCGCCAGGTGCACACCTTTTAAATGCTGTTGCGAAACGCATCGGTGTGAAATCACACCAACGTGCCCAGATGACCCAGTGTTGGGGGGTTGATTCCAGTGAACCGGGCTTATAATGATATGCAGCTATACTAAAATGATGTTCCCAATGCCCTGTGGTGGGAAACATGGCCCACCATTGTCGGGCGGAGCAGGCGATTGCAAGCGGGATTCACGACGGCATGAAATCGAATTTTGGCCTTCCCGCCATATCATCCGCTCACACCCACCATGACGCCCGATGCCAACGGGGATGGAAATTTCCGACCACACTCTTCCTATCGAGAATGAGGAAATGCCAATCCAAAGAACAAGCTGATAAAAAATGGATCGGAGCAACACAAGTTACAGGCCGATATAACAGAAATGTTTGACATTATGAAAGCTTTAGACAGGGTAGATAGAAGCAGACATTTTCTAGTAGTTGAGGGGTCAGGAATGAGGGTCCATAGATATAAAATGAAACATAAGATACTTAGAACAGAGGGCAGGAGAGACTTCTTCACTCAGAGCTGTAAAGCTGTGGAATTCACTTCCAAGGTTAGTGCTTGAGGCAGAAACTACGGCTGGGTGGTGTGTCCATCCTTTAGACATTTCTTACTCATTGGAGTCTATAGACAGACTGAAGGAAAGACTCAAGCACATGCTGGGGGGTTGGGGGGAGCAGGAGTGGGGGTTGAGGGAAGTGGCCATGCACTTGGAAAATCTTGTCAAAAGTGAGCATTCTTCCACAGCTGAGACTGTTCAGCAGCAGCTCCATTGACAGGCTTGGAGTTGGGCCTCTGAATCTTTTCTGCCCCTCAAACAGTGCAAAAGCATGAAAGTGCCACCAAATGCTCCAGAACTTTTAATCCTTCGGCACAGGCTGCAAACTAATGTGTGTTTTAGGGGGCAGCAGAGCAATTGGCCAGCTGGGCAAGTTGTACAATCCCCTTGTGAAAGGGGCCATTGCGTAGTCACTGGCTCACAGCCCCTTGCAATGTCTTTATTCAGGTTTGGACCAGTATCCCCCATGGTTCAAGCTAACAGAGCCGCCTTGCAGTGTGGGTTGGGAGAATGCCTGTGACTGAGCCGAGAACACAGCATGCAGTCTAATGGACAAAGCGGCCGCCAATCGGTCAAGTGGAGTGAGATGGAGATAGGTGGGGTTTTGGGCAGCCAATGAGTGCACTACACACTGGTCATCCAAATGGTGGCAACACTCTCCTGCATGCTTGAAGGGGCCTATAGACTTAAGCAAGAGAGGTTCTTAGGACATATATGCTAACCCATGCGTTGCTCTTTTTGATCCTGCAGGAGGAGATCATCAGGATGATGGAGCCTGGTGATTTAGCGGTATGCCTCATGGCTTACAGGGAGCAGAGAAGGAGAGAGCAGTGGAGGAGCCTGGCTCGGCAAAGGGAGGAACATCCTCCTAAAGGTGAAAGGGTGGCAGGGCCTGCTGCACATGCAGCTGAAGATCCACAGAGAGCAGTTGCTCGTAATCCGCCTCTACAGGCCCAGGGTCTATAGATGGTGCCTGTCATTCCTGCAGATGACTGAGAACCAGTGTCGCTGAGGACTGCGCCAGTCTCAGGAACTGGTCAGTCACATATGCCACCTGCTGCAGGATTTGGTGCCACGGGGACATGGAGGGCATCCACTCTCAGTGGCCGTGAAAGTGGCCACCAGTGACTCCTTCTAGGGCTCCACAGGTGATGGGATCGCGCAAGCCTCCATGCACAAGTGCATCGAGGAGGTCACAGGCACCATCTTCGAGAAGGCACAGAACTTTTTGTGTTTTGCCCTGGATCAGGAAAGTCAGGAAGCTAGAGCGCTGAGAATTTGCATCGAACTCTGGTTTCCCACAGGTGCAGGGTGCCATTGACTGCACTCACGTGCCACTTAGATCTCCATGGCAACAAGCAGCCAACTACGTCAACTGCAAGGACTAACACTCACTGAATGTTCAGCTGGTCTGCAACCAACACAAACACATCCTACAGGTCTGCGCCCGATTCCCAGGGACTGTCCATGACTCCTACATTCTTAACAGGTCTCAGATCCCTGACATCTTCCAGGGTCCTCAGAGGCTGCAGGGTTGGCTTCTTGGGGACAAGGGCCACCCACCGAGGACGTGGCTGATGATGAATGTACGGCGGCCTCAGTCTACAGCAGAGCGATGTTGCAGTGAAGGCTCATGCTGCCACCGGGACTTTGGTGAAGCAAACGATGGCATTTTGAAATGGACGTTCTGGTGCCACAGCAGGTCCAGTGGAACACTGCAATACAGTCTCCAGAGGGTGTCGCGCATCATTGTCTGCGCACTACACAACCTGGCGCTGCAAAGTGAGGAGCACTCAGCTGAGGAGGAGTTGCACGCCTCCTCCAATGAGGAGAAATTCGAAGGGGATGAGGACCTTGGTGGGGAGGATGTTGACGATGAGGTCATCGCAATGGCCAAACAAGGCAGGCGTTCGGGAGGCCCTCATAGCCCCAAGATTGGTGGAGGATGATGACGAGCTGCACTGAGGACATTCCTGACACCCTCATCTTGCATCTGTGAATGTTTGGCTCCTGTGTGGCTGATGGCAGCGCACATACCCTCAGTGCTCAGGCTCATGTTGAGGAGACGCAGCTGAGGCCCAAACAACTGATAGATTCCAGGAGGATGATGACGACATGCAGTGAGGGCATTCCACAGATCTTCCCATTGCCTCTGAGAATGTCTGACTCCTGTCTGGCTGAGGGCAGCTCGCTTGGGCTCTGTGATCAGGGTCATACCAGGGGGACGCAGCCAAGAAACTTTAAACGCACCTGATCCTTTGTCCGCCTTCAGCACCTGACCCCTTCAGGAACACAGCATCACTGGTCACAGATGCTGAAGAGATGGGAGCTCGTCCCACCTCAAAGGTGCTGAAAGCACACAGAGAGAATGAAGGAACTCTGTGACACCTGCCCACTACATTCTGGCAGCCGTCGAGGTGCAGGCATCAGTAATGTGTCCAGTGAGTGTGAGGTTGGACCATCAATTTGGTCTGAAGGTTACACACTGCACAGGGAAGAGGCCCTGGACTGAGACACCTGCCTTTATCTTGTGCATGAGCCAAGGTTTCGAATCTGAGTGACACGAACACTGCTCATTAGAACAAGGAGCCACAGGCAGGGTAACATTCTTGGGAGTTTATCTATATTAGTGAACATTAAGAACAAGTGATTAACACCCATGCCTAGACTGTGCAATTACGCTTTCTTAACTTTCCTAACCCTGGCACTACGTCTTGGTGCTCCCCCAACATCCACAGTGGAGGTGGAGGCAGCCTGCTGACTGCTATGCTCAGTCTGTGATGACCCTGGCGGGCGTACCCTGGAGGGCTGAGACCTGGAGGGCCCCGGCCTGCTTTCAGGGTCCTGCTGTGTGGCAGTGGCACCCTCCTCGGCCTGTGGAGCTGGAGCTGCTGGTGTCACAGGAAGAGGGGAATCATATGGTCCAGATACTCATGGAGTCACCTGGGTGGATGACCCCGGGGTGCGCACCTGCTGATCCTCTTCCCTAAGGGGGCCCAAGGGCCCCTGGCTGATTCCTTGAGGAGCAGGGGTAGCTGGAGTGAGATCAAGCTGCCCAGCACCCCTCTCGCATACATTGTTGGAGGCCAACTATGATGTCAGCAATGGGGTTCAGCCCACGCAGCAGCGCAGGAGCGACATCATGGACCAAGATCTCCTTGGCAACGGCCATCCTATCAGTGTTGACCTTGGCACGTTGGCATGCCGGTGCTATCACCTCAGCCTGAAGGTGGATGGACTCCTCCATCGTGCCTTACAATCTGAGGAGTGCAGTGGACATCCCTTCCTGATGTTCCCGAGCTTGCCTTTGCAGCTCCAACAGCTGAGGTATGACCGAGTCCAGAGGCTCATCATCTGACTCGGACTCAGCAGATTCCTGGCCTCCAGCAGCCCTCCAAGTACCGGAAACCTGGGAAGTCCCTGTCCCTGCCTGCTGTGGATCAGACAGTGTGATGTGCTCACCAGGTTGTGACCCCGAGGCGACGTTAGAACTAGGTCCCACCAAGGTGTGCGTCTCTGTGCTAGCGGAGGGTGTGGGTGAGCGCTGTGACGGGTGTTCAGTTAGGGTGTCGTCAGATTCTTCTGAGGTTTCTTCGGGGCTTGAGTCGAGGACTTGGGTCGTGTACACCTTCAGCTGCTTCCCAGATGTGCCTGCGAAGGCAAAGTGAAATAAGTAGTCTGGAGGAAAACAGAAAATGCTAGAAAAGCTCAGCAGGTCTGACAGCATCTGTCGAGAGAAAAACAGAGTTGACGTTTCGAGTCCTTATGACCCTTCTTCAAAGCTACAAAGGATCGAAAATGGAATAAAAAGTGGGGGAAAACAATGAATAAATTAATAAAAATGGTAATGAATAAAAATGAAAATAAGTGGATAAAAAATAAAAATGAATTTTGAAAGAAGTGCTTAAAAAAAGGGGGTGGGGATGGAGGAGAGAGTTCATGATCTGAAGTTGTTGAACTCAATATTCAGTCCGGAAGGCTGTAAAGTGCCTAGTCGGAAGATGAGGTGCTGTTCCTCCAGTTTGTGTTGGGCTTCACTGGAACATTGAAGCAGGTCAAGGACGGACATGTGGGCATGAGAGCAGGGGGGAGTGTTGAAATGGCAAGCGACAGGAAGGTCTGGGTAATACTTGCGGACAGACCGAAGGTGTTCCGCAAGGCGGTCACCCAGTCTGCGTTTGGTGTCTCCAATGTAGAGGAGACCGCATTGGGAGCAGCGAATGCAGTAGACTAAATTGAGGGAAGTGCGTGAAGTGCTGCTTCACTTGAAAGGAGCATTTGAGTCTTTGGACAATGAGGAGGGAGGAGGTAAAGGGGCAGGTGTTGCACCTTCTGCGAGAGATAATTAGTGCAGGATAGGGGAACTCACTCACAGCATGGTTGTTTGATGGATGTTGCACTGCTGGACCCTCACTTGGTTGAGAACCGCCGACCTCACCATCAGCACATGAAGGGTCCAGATCGTCACCGGTCAGCTGGATGACTCTATTTTCAAAGCCTGTGAGGACATTGATTTCAGGCAATCCCCCGCCAGTCTGTGACCTCTCCCGCTTGCTTTGTGCCTGCTTGTCCTGCATGACTACAAATGGAGAGAGGATAAGCAGCATGACTGCCAGGCCAGGTGATATGGATGCCTGGCATGTGTGGGTGGTGAGTAATACCATGGACAAGATGAGGACCCAATCCACAGGGCAGGTGAAGGTGTGTGTGAGAGAGTAAATGCTGATGTCCCTTGAAATGGCAGTGGATGAGATCCCTGTGGATGTGTGATGGGTTTGTGAGTGTGTGTGTTGAGAGTGATGGGAAGAGTGTCTTACCCTGGCAGAACAGAGCAGTTCATTCATTCTCTTTCGGCACTGGGTGGCTGTCCTCGTTTGCAGGGCGTTAGTGCTGTCCACCGCTGACACCGCCTTCCCTGCTGGATTGTGGCCTTGCTTGGTGGTCTTCGCCAAAGAGCGGGGGAAGAGGATTTCACAGCGGCCCTCCACAGCGTCCAGTAGGCGTCCGAGGGAGGTATTGCTAAATTTGGGGGCAGCATGTTTCCTCCCTTTGGCGGCCATGAATTTCCAGCAGCTTCCAATGCCTTAGAGAGAGTTAGCCCTGGGCAGGGGTGCCCTTTAAATATAGCGGCTAGATAACTGAAGGCCTGAGGTGACGGCAGGGCGTGTGAATCAGAGGTCACCCTGCCAGTGACCAGAATATTTCCTGGGAATGGATTATTAATGAGGCGGGACACACTGAGAATGGGAGGATACGGTGCAAAAACTTCCCTTTTCCTGCCAGATACTGAACTTTGTGCAAATCTGGGCCGATTCTGCCCTATGTTAATATTCAGGATTAGGCTGCACAGTTTGATGAAGGAAAAGAAGTTAAAAGGGTATGGGGAAGTTAAAAGGATAGGGGGGAACTGGATGTGCATGATTAGAACTATTTGTTCTCCTGGAAGATACATGCCAAAACTCACTGGTCAGGCCCAATGGCCTATTTCCATGATTCTGCCCATTTTGAGGCCTACCAAGTCCCATTGAGTTCACCAGACGGGCCGGCCTTAAAATGACCCCAGTATATAATCCCACGGTCGGGATTTTCTGCACCCGCCCACCGCCGGGATCGTCCAGCCACGCCGCAAGTCGATGGGCTTCTGGGCTGGGGCACCGCCTCGTTCTCGGCGGGTCCCACCCGAGACGGGGGTCAGAAAATCCCGGCCTGCGTGTTACCTACTTTTCACCTTTCAAGCTCTGTGCATCTTTCTGCAGGCAAGTAACATGTTGTAACTGTATCCGAGGCAAAGGGCAAGATTAATGACACAGCTGTTCAATAGATCATTAATGAAAACACTGAGCTACATTTAGAACCCTGGGACTTTAGGTGGAATGATAAAGATAAATAAAGGTTTGAAACATGCCTGGGCAGTTTACTTAAGTTTGTTTTCCAATTGCAGCTTTCTTACTGCCACCCCCATGATCAGCCACTTCAATGGTGTCCTGAGATTGAACTTGTGACTTTATGACTGAAATATCAGGCAGTGTATGTATTCATTGCCCCACCGTTGCCGATAACTGTGGACTATTTTCCAATGGTGCCTTGGAAGGTATCTGGTAATTGCCACGTCCTGCTGTTTCTGCAGCTCACCCAGCTGCTGCATGTACTACTCCCAACAGAGTCTATTTTTAATACCTGCCATTTTTTATACCGACTCTTACTGTCAGCACTGTTGCCCTGTAGAAACAGCTTTGGCAGCTAATGAATATACATAAATAAGTGCACATTTCTTCTAAATCATTTGTCCTTCCAATGATGACATAGTTGGCCCTATTGGGCAAAGGCACCACCAGGTGTAGTAGTAAAGTGAAGAAATGATTGCAGTTCTGACTCTCAGCTTGTCCTGTGTAAGATGATCTCACCCAGGGATGCAGTCTAGGCACTACAACTGATCTCAGAAATGTTAGGTCATAAAGAGAGGAAAATCTCTCTATGACTATCCAGTGACCCCTGCTGTATGTTTGAGGTGAAAATTGGAACAGATAAGTAAAAAAAAATTGTCACTGCACCAAAGCTTCTAACGTTATTTTGTTTAATATTTCAATTCAACACAAGACCATTCGGCCATCTGCTGTATTAAGTCTATCCACCAGTTCAAATGTAGCATTCTGACCTTGACCAAGCCAAACCAGTGAAAGTGTTCATGGAAAACCTCATACTTTACTAGCACTTTGTGAGAAATTTAACCGTAACAGATTTAAACAATGTCCTCAGTTTGTGACATAACTTACAATTATAGCAGATTGGTGATAGGAAACATCAAATAACTGCACAAAAAAGCATCAAACGGCTGTACGAAAGGAATGATATATTTTGAAGCCACCTTTCTCAGACATGCTGTCACCTTCTTTGTCTGGAAATTGCCCAATTCACTGAGAAGAATCCATTGAGATGCACATTGTTTTTCTTCGATAATTTGCTCTTCTTAAAAATGCAAACAGCCTTGAGGATAAAGATTATTTCAATGATCCAAGAAGACAGCTTTGAACTCCTTGAAACTCCAAAGATAAGCAGTCGCTGACATGTACAATTCTTTGACTCTTGGCTTGTGACTTGTAGAGTTGCAAAGCTCCAGAACATCAGTTTTGATCTGGTACAAGGTGAAATACCCTGCTGGTAAAATGGCCTGCATGTTTGTGAAGGATAAGATGGTAACACCGGACTATTAAACAGATGTGCTGCTAAAAATATTTTATGTTATGAAAAGTTTATTTAGAATGTAATAGTGAAACCCAGTACAATACTTCCATGCAGAAGGGGTCACATCTTCAATAAGGTAAACTTTCCCTTTCAACCAACATGGCAGCCCTGAGGGAGGGTACAAAAAGCAGACTTATCCTGAATATTTCAAGAATTTAGCCCGACATGAACTTCCTTAAACCAAAGTTCCCCTAGTAACTAAGTAGATTAAGGCAACATTCAAGCACACAGACCTAATAATCTCAGGTTAAATTCCTAATCTGCTCTGATTAAACTGAGTTTGGGTAGGAAAAATCATTTTAGCTTCAGAGAGCAAGGGAGAGGCTCCTCCTGATCACTATTCAATGTTCCCTGTTGGCATGTATATGCATGGATGTTAGGTTGGTACAGATTGTGATCATCCTCTGTTCACAATAGCCTGTCAATACTTGCACATGAAGAATAGCCACTTGGGCAAGATAGTGGAGGCTGACAGCAACCAAGGAACCATAGATTCAGGAGAGGAGATAGACAGAAGATAGTAATAGTAGAAGGGAAAAACTCTCATGAATTAGGGCCATGTCCCTTTAAGTAGCAAAAGCCTATAGTAGTGCCAGTCTTTGCTAATAAAATCCATATTCAAGTAGTTGCATGAATCACCTACCAAATACGGGGGAGATGGTGGGGGTACCTTTCCTTGAAAGAATTTTAAGAGGAAAATAGTTGGGAGTGCCACCCTATGCCCACTCTCACACAGATTCTAGTGTTATGGTATAATGAAGTTTTGGCAGATGTGTTACGACCGATGCCTGGGTGAGGTCCCCCAATTTGTTATGATCTCAGACGAGATGCCCCAATTTGTTACCTTCCTGTACAGAATCTCAATTTTATTATGGTTCCAGTTGAGGAGGAATGATCTTGCTCCCTTTCTTTATTCAACCCCCTCGGTTGATCATAACAAGGTTAATTTAAAAAGGATCCCTTTCCTCATGGATGTTTTTTTTTCCATTCCAAATGTATTTATGCTTTAGACAGAACAAATTTAACAGGTTTTCTTGAGTCAAAGAAAGAGTAAGTTTATTAGTTTCTAAAAACCTGAGAAAAAAATAATGCAACACACATACACACAGATCAGAAATGAGAAGGTGAGTCCAAAAATAAAAGTTGAAAAAGATATACAAATCAGTCTTTGGCTTGTCTGTGAGCAGTAGATGGCAAAATGGTGCGGCCGTTAAGTTGGGTGATTGCGGTACAGCTGACTTTGGCAGTTGAGCAGTTGGTTTGGAGACTCTTGATTCTGCAGGTTAGCTGAAGGAGTTGTTACCTTCTTGACTAGTTTTGATGACTTGCCTCCAGCCACAGAGAGAGAGAGAGAGAGAGAGATAGTATTATACCTGCAAACTGCAGGATGCCTTAGGTGCTTGCAGGAGCTAAAAAGGAAGACTTTATTTTTTTTTCTCTAGTGTTGAGCTCTAGGAAGTTTTGGCTCCTCCTGGGTTTCACATTACACAAAGCAGTCAACCTAATAATATAGCAACATCCCTGAAATCAATGCTGGTACCTGTGTTCAGTAGCATCAGTGCAAATGTGGACATGATTATGTTGTATCTTATGAATTTTTAAAACAAAGTAATCAATAGCTACCAAAGGAACATCAACCTAATAGGTGGTGTCAGTATAATCAAGCTGGAAAATCCAGAAGTAAAGTGACAAGGGGTCTGCACCTAAGGCTGATTTTAATACACGTTTTGGGAACTGAAACTTGTGTGAGACATGATTGACCTTCCAGGGAGGATGTCACACTTCAGGGCATTTGAGTGCTAAGTATTAATTTGGTTTCAACTGCCACTTTAAAGTTGACTTGCACCCAAAATTGCATAGAATTTTACACAGTAGTAACATAAATTTAGCTGAACAATATTGTTCCTTCTCGCTCTCTCACAACCCCTGATATACCTTCAATGGGAGGCAAATGATGTAAGAAGCAACCAGATATTTCAGTGGCAAGATTGCAGGTTTCAATGGAAGAATGGCCTGAATGGCTTCCTTCACCTGTGCTATTACTTGTTCTTGTTATGACTTATAGTGTTCTTCCTTTCAACAGCACATGCTGCTGCAACATCACTCCTGAATGGTATGCCCTATAAACTCATGTTCCTGTCCAGATCACCATCTTTTTTTTATAGGGCAACAAGAAATATCCATGCATCAAATAAAGTGGTCACACTTGTGCAGTTAAAAAATATTATAATAGAAATTTGACAAAATATATTAATTTCAGGCTTAATGATAATCTTCATCCCAGCTTCAACATGTTCAGTAATTCTGGCTGTGCAATTAACAAGTATAGAATTGATCTGTGTACAAACATGCAGACACACCCAATGAATGACTTTATGAATAACTCCTTATGGTTTGAGGCATTAGGATACAAAAATGTTATTGTGCAATTAGTTTGAAATCTCATTTAAAATCTGTAATTTTCTGTGCTAAAAAATATTAATTACAAATGATATATCCTGTCAAGACCTATTAGAGAAGTTTGTATGTTTTTTTATGGCCTCAAGGATGTTCCCTTCTAAATGAAGCTACTGGTTCACATATTGTAAGGAATGTATCTTTTTAGTTCTATTGGACTGTTGTAAAGAACGTATCTTTTTATTTTCTGTTGGACTGTGGATGAAAATTACAATGTCTGCAATTTGAAAGACATGTCCACTGGAACAGGATGAGAGATATATACAATGTTGCAGTCCTGGAACACAATGGACACAATTTCATCCTGCCATGAAAGACAGGATGGTGCCAGAAAGGAGTCCTGGACCAAGTTAGCTGCCTGGCAACAATGTTTTAATTGGCTCCGGACCAGGTGACCAGGTTTTTGTATGAGGGCAGTGCAGCAGAATAGCTCCTAGCCTGAAAGGAACAAGACCTGAAACCTCTTTGCCCAGTGTGGGGAGGATTCCTGTAATTCCACAATAATAGCTAGCTGTATTTTTCTCCTCATATCTCTATAACCTGCTCTCTCTCTCTGAAAACCCCTGTCAAGAAGCAAAGAGGAAAATCACTGTTAGAGACATTGAAAGGCAAGTGGTCAACCAGTGAGCTAAAGACTGAAAGTGCTGGAAGACCACCTCGTGTCATCAACAAGAACTAAAAGGAATTTGGAAGACATTGATCAAAATCAACCCATCGGATCCTGTACTCCAGAATTGGTGCTATTGAACTGTTTTATCCCAGCCTTAAAATCCATGTAGTTGAGTGTCTTATGTGTATTGTACGTGTGTGTATAGGGATTTAAGAAAGTGTAGAGTTTAAGTTATAGAGTTAGAAATTAGCAGTTCATTTTCCTTTCTTTTGCCACTGGTTAATGACAGTTTGTTCAATAAACAGTTATTTACTTATTAAGTTTACAAACCTGGTGCTCGTATCCTGTTAACCTAAATTAAACAGTTGGGTAGACTTGGGGCAATCTGGTGGTTTGGTCAAACTTATCACATTTGTCGGGGCTCAGGGAGCAGTGGGGCTTGATCTTACAGCGCACTATCCCCAGTGAGTCGTGACAATATTCTGAAACCTGGTAACATTACAAAGGTCCACATAACATTGTAAATGAAGTATTTTTTAAAATGAAGAAGAGCCATATGGACTCGAAACGTTAACTCTGTTTCTTTCTGCACAGATTCTGCCAGGCCTATTGAGCTTTTCCAGTGTTTTCTATTTTTGTTTCAGATTTCCAGCATCTGTAGCACTTTGCTTTTATCTTGGTGTTCTCATATCTCTCTTACCTAAACTTCATTCAGACACAATTTTGGTACACAGTTTGCATTTCCACTTTTCAAGATTACTAGTTGTGTAATATAACTGGCCTGCCATGGAACTAAATGTATTTTATAGACCATCTGTACTGTAATACACAGAACGCAATAAGCCATTTTTTTCTTACTAGTTATCTCCTCATCTCACCAAAAACACTCACTTTTAATGTAAGGGTCCAACAGGGCTGTATGCCATCCAATATGTCATCCAAGGGGCCATTAATCACCTGTGAGACTTGATAGTGAGTGTTGGAAGATCTTCAACTGGTGGGGCATTACCATCGTGGGCAACCCTATCCTGTGCTCACATCCACACATAAATATTTTTAGCAGGGCATACAGTACATCAATATCAAACAAGAACATGAGCTGATTTCCTGATTCAAGCATGTTAAGGCTAATTGTAGAAATCCCACCACCTCCCAGCTGAGATCAGTTAACTGAGCGCAGACCTGACATTGGACTTGAGCCTTTCCTAGTGCATAAGGCTCAGCTATTCATGCAATAAACTCACTGAGCCATCAGAGATTTGCCAACTTAAACACTCGTGGAAATTAATATTGGCTTTGATTCGCACCAGTAGAATTACTTCAGAGTTAGATTACATTGTATTACATAGAATTTACAGCACAGAACTAAGTTATTCGGCCCACCTGGCCTATGACAGTACTTATGCTCTATATAAACCTCCTCCCACTTTACTTCATCTTATTATGTCGGTATCCTTCTACACTTTTCTCCCCTGTGTCCTTATCTAACTTCTCCTTAAATGCATCAACTTTCAACTATTGCATGTGGTAGCAATTTAACATTCTCTCTGCTCTCTGAGTAGATAAGTTTCTCCTGAATTCCTGGGATTTCTCAGTGCCTGTCTTATCACTGAATCACAGAATCACACAGTGCAGAAGAGGCCCTTCGGCCCATCGAGCCTGCATCGACACGTGAGAAACACCTGACCTACCTACCTAATCCCATTTACCAGCACTTGGCCCATAGCCTTGAATATTATGACATGCCAAGTGCTCAGCCAGGTACTTTTTAAAGGATGTGAGGCAACCCGCCTCCACCACCCTCCCAGTTTATCTATAACACCGTTGCCTCTGAGTTAGAAGGTTGTGGGTTCAAGTTCCACTCCAGGACTTTGAGCAGAAAAATCAAGGCTGAGAATAAATTACTAAGGGAGTTCTGCACTATCAGATGTGCTAACTTTTGGATGCGACACTAACCCTGACTGCCCTCTCAAGTGGGCATAAAAGATCCCATGGTATTATTTTGGAGATGAGCAGGGGAGTTATCCCTGGTAGCCTGGCCAATATTTACTCCTCAGTTAACATCACAAAAGCAGATTGCCTGGTCAGTATCACATTGCTATTTGTATGTGTTTGCAATGTGCTAATTGACCGTCACGTTTTCCACACTACAACAGTAACTATACTTCAAAAGTATTTCATTGGCTTTAAAAAGTTTTGAGATGTCTGGTGGCCATGAAAGGAACTATATAAAGGCATGCCTCTTTTTTCTTCATAATTTTAAACACCTTTATCATGTCACATCTCAGCCTTCTCTCTTCTAGAGAAAAAGAGCCCCAGCCCATTCAATCTATTCTGATAGCTGCACCCTCTCAAGTCCCGAGATTTTTTTTGCACTTCCTTTAGAGCTTCTATACCCCATTTATAACACTGAGACTAGAACTGTGTACAGAATTCTAAATGCCGCCTAACTAAGGTTAATATTGCCCGTCTGCTTTTGAATTCTATCCCTCTAGGAATAAAAAACCCATTACATATTATCAATGAATATGAAAATCGGAAGATGAAAGAAATCCTGAAGAAGGAGCAAAAATGGATGCTTTCCCAGGGTTTCTTCCAATCTTTCACAAAGGTTACCGTGGATGACTGGCTCTCAGTGGTAGCAACCAAAAACTAAAATGGTGGAAACCTTAAAAACAAAACAGAATGTTCTGAAAAATTTACAGAAGCTCATTCATCATCTGAAGAGGAAACAAAAACATCTCTGATTCAACCATTCAAGAGCAGCTGGAGGATATAAGACAAACAGTGCTCCAACCAGAGCTCTTTCACCAACACCGACCTCCACCTGCTTGAGCTTGTTCTCACCCTGAATGGTTTCCCTTTTTAGTTCTAATTATTTTCTCCATCTAAATGGTGTCACATTGGGAACCGTCATAGGTCTGTTCCAAGCCTGCTTTTTTTGTAGGAAATGTGGAACATTCTTCGTTGCAAAGCAAACTAAAATTCATCCACCTGAATCATGTGACATGACTCCCATTTCCCCACCTGGGTTTGGACAAAGGATGTATATTCCTTGTCTGGATTCTTCAGATGGTTAATATTGCAACCACTGATAAGTTCAACAGAGGTTTCAGGGTCCCTTTGCCCTTGCAGACTGGTCGTCTCCATTGGCCAGGGCCTGGCCTTAGAAATGTATATAGTCTTTGTACATTTCCTTGGGATTTGATCTCTGCAGTCACAGGGGGCATTAGTGCCTCTTTAGGGATAACGAGGTTCCTGCCATTCTGAAAGTCAGAAATGCCTATTGTGTGAGTCATAGCCAGCCATGGCTTCAGTTATTTTAAAGCCTTTGTCCAGTTTAAACAAAATAATTTTATAAATTAGCCAGGATGATATACGTAATATATATTATAGAAATATAAAGTGAGGTTTTAGCTCTGAGACAGATATCTTGCTGGACTTCATCTAATCACAGTCACATGTTCATACAGTTGGGGATTCATTGTTAATCTGAGCATAGATTATGTGAATGTGGATACAATTTTGATCAGATAATTCAAACTGCTATTTAATCATAAACGCATCAAAAACAGTCTCAGAAGGAAAGACCAAACTGCAACAGTTTGATGAGCTATTGTGTCTCACTGCACTTTCAGCCCTGGCATTCCTATGAGGCATGACCAGCAACAAACTTCTGTTCGCCAAATCTGGCCTCTTGAGCTTCCGTGATTTTAAACATCCCGGATCTCTTCCGCTGCCAAGGGCCTAAGATCTGGAATTTCTTTACTAAACTTCTCTTCCTCTCTTCCACTGTTTCCTCCTTTAACACATTCCTTAAAACCTATCTCTTCGACTAGGCTTTTGATTATCTGCTGTATGTGGCTTGATGCCAGATTTTGTTTGATCACACTACCAAGCACCTTGAAATATTTTACTACATTAGTGGAGCTCCATAAATCCAAGCTGTTGATGTTTGTTTAATGCTAAGGAGATAATACAAAGCTATTGTTAGCACCTAACTTCTGTGATGGTGAGGAGGAGGTGGAAGAGGAAGAACAAGGGCAGCTACCTCATGGTCAACCTTGATGCTCACAATTATGGCAATTAAAATAATGAAGGTGATGGAAGACTGAACCTATCCTTGAGTTCATGCATAGATTTCCTTTTTTCCTATTTCTTTGACCTAACCTTCTTCACTCAGCATCTGTGTCACTTGCATCTTCATCCTCGGGCACAGACAGGTACATTAATAATGGGAGCAGTAGATAATGTTAGTGATGACTTGACATTGGTTCCATGAAGGAGAAAGAGGGCTGGAAAGTCAATGCGTTTAAGAATCATAGATTCTTACAGCACAGAGGGGGGTATTTGAAATAGTCCGTGCTAGCTGTTTGAAAGAGTTACCCAATTAGTCAAAATTCCCCTGCTCTTTCTCCACAGCCCTGCTTTTTGTAAATTTTCTTTTTCAAGCATTAATCCAATTCCATTTTGAAAATGACCATTGAACCTAATTCCACCATCCTTCTAGGTAGTGCAGTCCAGATCATAAATTTTCCTCATCTTCTCCTTTTTTTTCGTCAATTATTTAAAAATGTGACCTCCGCTTACTGACCCTCCTACAGTTACTCCCTAGTTACTCTATCAGAACCCTTCAGAACATGGGAATGCCTCTATTAAACCCATTGTTAACCTCCCCTGTTCTACGGAGAAGAATTCCAGCTTCTCTAATTCCTCCACATAACTGAAGTCCTGCATCCCTAGAAACACTCGAGTCAATCTTTCCTGTGCCCTCTTCTGCCTTGACATGCTTCTTAAAATACGGCACCCTGAACTGGATAGCTAAGGCCGAGTCTGTGATGTATATAGCATAACTTCCTTGCTTTTGTCCTCTTTGGGTGGAATTCCCTGCTCCGGCCAGCAGCGGGAATCGTGGTGGGCAGGCGCAATTAATTTGGCATGAGTCAAAAAATCAGTTTCCTAACGGCGTAACAGAAGATTCCACCCCATGCCTCTACTTATAAAATCCAGGATTCTGTATGTTTTTTTTTAAAAAGAGTCCCATCAACTTGTCCTGCCAGCTTCAAAAATTTGTTTACATACAGTCCCAGATTTCTCTGTTCCTGCAACCCCATTTAGTTTATATTGCCTCTCCTCATTCTCCCTTCCCAAAAGCATCACTTCACACATTAAGTCTCACCTGCCATATGTCTGGCCATTTCCCCAGTTTGTGGATGCCTCCTGAAGTCTGTTCATATTCCCCTCACTGTTTACTACATTTCAAAGTAATGTGCAGTCAGCAAACTTAGAAACGTTATTGCCTCCTAAAGTGAGTAAGGAAATGGATCATCCTGTAGCTGAGGAAGTGGCTGAGGAAGAGTTCCAGATGTGGGTGAGGAAGTGGGTCAGGATGCGAGTGCTGATGTGCCACCTGCCTAGCAGAGGGAAAGTCTTTGGAGTCATGTGACCCAGCACCCATGGGTACTCACTGGAACAAAAGAATGTTTGAGGAACATGTTACCTATGGACAGGAGGTAAGCTTAATCTCTGAGAATTTGAGCCAGTAGCAAGTCAGAAAGGCTGCCTCCTGATAGCTGGCCATAACATGACTTATTTAAATTAGGTTACTCAGGGCGGTAGGATGGCCAAATTGTATGAAGGAATCTGAAGGGATCAATTTTAGGGCAGAAGACTAGCAAGAATACTTCCCCCTCTCTTTTGCTGACAAAGTAATGTTATTTGCTCTGATCGAACATTGAAATGATCCTGAAAATGGCCTGGAAATTCTTCCCTACTGCTTCTTGATGTACTGCAACCTTCTCCTATGCTTTCCACCTAAACAGCCATGCACAATGATAGCACTCTAAATTTATCACAGCAGCAGGCTGTGAGTTCAAATCCCACTACATTCTGGAGCATGCGATCGAATCTGATAGTTCAGTCCTGTATTGTCAAAGTCGGTCTTTCTGCTAAGATGCTAAGTCAAGGGCCCATCTGCTTGCTCAGGTGAATGTAAAAGTTCCAGTGGCATCATTCGAAAAAAGAATTACCCTCCTGCCTGGTCAACATTACTCTGCCATTCAATACTAGCAAAACAGATCAGCTAATCATTCATTCATTTAATGAACCTTGTATGAAAATTGGCTGCTATGTTTGCCGCAATAACAGTAAGTGAATTTTATAAATAATCCACTGTTTGTGAAGCATTTTTTGGGAGAATAAGAAATGCATGCTCTTTGTTCAATGATGGGGAGCAGTAATGGACTTAACTCTTCCCCATCATTTCTGAGGACCAAAATGAGTTGAAAAGATTGACGAGGGCACATCTCGCTCAGAAGCCACGGAACCGGTTGTATCAATCCAATGTAGAGGTAGCAATGAAGTCATAGTATCAAATGACCTGTGATTGGACTGAAACATCTCCAGACCTCCCGTTCAGGGCCCACTGAACACTACATTAATTGCTGGAGGTGTGCCAGTGAACTTAATTGAGTAGGGGTGGAACAAGTCCATGTACTTATTAAACCATCCTGTTCAGATTTGGCAGAGTATTTTTTAAAAAAAAAAATCCTATTTCCAGGAAATTAGCCCAGGAGGTAAATTCTGAAAAATAAAATAAACTAAACAAAGGCAAAATCAGCAAAATTAGTATTTGTGAGGTTAGAAAGATCAGCAGTTTGTTATGACCTGGTTAGACTGAGTAAACTTACACCTCTCTTTTGTCCCGCTCCGAAATATGCAGAAATTAACAGAAGGTTAAAAATGTGCAAATGTGTCCAACTACCCGCTTATGCAAACACAACACACACACACAAACTCCCCAAGCAGACAAAAAAGAAATACAACTCTGCAGAGTATCGGATCGTAAAACTTGGACAAGAAAACGTAAAGCCAGAGAAAGAAAAAATATTCACAGATTGTCCGGATGCTTGTTTATAGCTGAAGGGTCACTTTCCACAGTAGCAGCTCGTACTTGGGTTTCTCACTGCAGCAGTCACGACTGGTTGATTTTCTTTTCTCTTGGAGGCAGTGGTGTTGATTCAGAATCGGCCTTTAAGAATTCTCAGAATTGCAGCAATTCTTCTGGTGGATTTTCAAATCACAAACACTTCAGCTTTGATGAGAGAGGTTTCAGAGAAAGAGAGAGAGAGGGTGAGTCTTGCCCCTTGTGTTCATGAGGCAGTCTCTCTGACTGTTAGCTCAAATCCACTATTTTATACCCAAGAGCTGGGTCATTGGATCTCACCCTCTGGTTTCATCCTGGGGTTTACCTTAAGCATTATCTCTGAGAGCTCCATGGATTCTGACTGGGGTTTTCCGTTCCCACCCGTAGTGGGAACCGCTTCGGGCAGGAGAGAAAATTTGACGGGCCAACCAAAGGTTCGTTGGCTTTGGGCAGGAATTTCCGGCCCTGCGGCAGATGGGATTGGAAAATTCTGCTGTCTGTGTGCAGCTTGTGCCCTTTGCAAATACAACATAGTAGCTGCTGCAAGCCAATGCCTGTTGCTTAGCAAAAGTGTTCTTTTCAAAAAGTTCAGTATAACACATCTTCATAACAAGTTGTAGAATGTGAAATGTGTCAACAAAACCTAGATGATACTGCAGCCTGCGAATCAGGGCTTTTCCCATCAGAAAACAGCTCTGCAAATGCCTACACATGGTTCTGTTCCAGTCCATATATTTTTAAAAATATTTTATGATCAGACCAGGAACAGTAAAGACTTAACCTGCCTCTGCAAATTACTAGGCTTTGAGCTTAGCTCAAAGCCATCTAAAATGAACATGGGAGGCAAAATAAAAATGAGGAAAGTAGAAACTATGTCAAACTTGTCTGTCTCCAGCAGCATGGTTGGAAAAGCCATGTTTTTAATTTTCCAACCAACATAATTCCTAGAACTTGCCCTTTGAATATGTAATGTCCATTTTTACTTGCAGGAGGATATGCTTTCTCAAAACACGTTGCAGATAGTGCTCAAGATACATGAAACTGGAATGAAAACTTCAGTAAAGGATTGCATAAATCTACCTGATGTCATATCCAAGCCTTGTGAGTTGAGTTAGCGCAACGACTCAGCTTGTGCCCTGCAGTCAGACTGTGCCTAACTTTGATGCCATTTTCACATTAAAACCATTTCATGTTTATGCAAAAATGGAAGCATAATTCTAAGCTAAATGTTTGATATGTTCACAAATAAGCTCTGATTGAATGGAGATGACTGAGGTGCCCTGTTATTGCAAACAGGGATTGTGCACTAAGTGGGAATCATTTTTAACATTGAAGTCAATTAAAATGAAAACCTGAAAAGATGTATAATGGATGCCTGATCCAACATTGGCTGTTTTCCTCTATCAGCCAACATCAAAATACATTTGTAAGATCGGGAAACATAAGAGAACCTACGTTCGTGTTAAGGACCAAATAAATTACAAGGGTTAATGTACCCCAGGTAAAGGATGAAGAGTTTATGAGTGATACTGACAAATAACAAAGCCAAGGACAACACTGTATTTTTGAGAGAATTATCCAATGTTTGTGGTGATGTGAGGAGAGTGTTAAGTATCTGTATGAGGATATTTAAACCATGGCAAGACATCATGGCTGAATCTGAGACCGTTCTCAGTCAATGCCCTTACATATGGGGATAGCTAAAAGGAAGGGGATCCTTGGCTGATTTTTTTTTCCCTGCCTGAGAATCATTGAGACCACACATAGTCCTCCTGCTAGTGCTTTGACTGAGACCAACAAAATCAGTATAGACCAGGAATCAAACCTGCAATCTTTCTGATCTGCATGTCTTGGTTTCATAGAGGCCAGTCCATTACCTATCTTAAACCTCAAGGAAAACCTAATATCCTGTTTTTAAGTGCCTTTTTTTGCTGTTCCATGAACAATTAGGTCAACCATGTAGGCAAGGCTAGGGTGAGATGCTACCTTTAACTCCTGGCAGAGTATCTGGCCAATCTAGCCTCCCTTCCAGTTACTTATTTTCATAAGGAATTTATTTTATCAAAAATTGGCAGCATTTTGCTTATAGTAATTTACTGACACCAATACCGATAGTGACGTTGATAAAATCCAGTTAACTATCCAGAACACTCTCGTCCTAAGAAGTTTCTTGGCAGCCTTTATATTTGAGGAGGAAGGGGGACAGTAAAGTTGCAAGCCATTATTACCATAACCACATCATTTACAAGAGGCATCAACATGCGTTTACACGATTCTGCCATTGTGTCATTTTTCGGAGACGGATGAAAACAAATTTGCCAAAAAGTTTGAAGACATGCCATTTAAAGGAATGCCATGTCTTAAAATAGTACTCATATTTTTCCTTATTCTTTAAGTGAAATTGTAACGTGCATTTTATTAAATAATTTGCATTTGTAAAATAATAGCAGAAATACTTAGGCAAATGACTAGAAAGAAGAAAGGCTTTAATTTGCACAACACTTTATTATGCCCCAGTGTGGCCCAAAGTGCTTCAAAACCAATAAATTATTTGCCATCCATCCATTTCATGTAGGTAAATACATGCAACCAATCTGCACTTGCCAAGATCCCACAGACAAGGAATGAAGTATTATTTTAGCAGAAGTGAAGAAACTGGAAATTCTAGGGTACTTGGTGAGGTGACAAATATCTGTTGGAAGAAGATGAGTATGTTGAAAATCCTAGAATTGACTCATTTAAATATTATTGTTCGGGCATCATAGGAGTCCCACCAGCTGGTGCTGTCACATCTCAGACTGAAAAAGCAACACTCAAAGTCACAGATTTAACTGTAAGAATAACATCATTGATCTGTCATGTTGCCTAATTCCCTAAGATTGCTATCTGGCCTTCAACCCTAGGTCAGGTAACCTAATATGTAGCACAGCTTATAGTATCTTACAGTATCCTATCCCAGTTCTGTATAGTATCTAATACACAAGTCCACACACACAATCAGCTATCATCATGACATCCCTCCCCCATTGGACCAAAAACATGTTCATGGTTTTTCTGCTTGGTGTATGTGGCTTAGACTCCATGCCTTACTAAACATATTACAATAAATTTTGCAAACAAATTTAACAAATAATTATTTCCATATCTCACTGAGTAAATAAACTTATTCAATTATGAATGCTCGGTAAGTTCAGTGCATCACAGTCCAATATAGCTTCAGTCTTATTTCACTTTTTGGAGCTGCTATTTCTCTTTCACTGTTTAATTCTGGCATCCCTTGTAATAATCATCAGTATGTAATTTGATGCTCCTCAATGCTGCAATCTGTTTGTTTTCTTGTATACTTGCAAACATCATAAACAGGAAAGTCAAAATCATGAGTGGTCTTTGGCGTACACCCTTTTTGCTTTGACCATAATCACAACACATAAAACTTCACACTTAGGCATATGCTTTGTGTCAGGATTTGTAATCTTTCCAACCCAAATTACATTGTTTTAAATCACAAATGGTTGTTTATGTTCTGTTCTGTCACACAAAATCTTCACCTCACTTTGGTGTCCTTCTTTTACAGCGTCTGCCTGCTGTCTCAGGAACTTTGGTCATTGTGTCAGGATCAGCATGAAACGTCACCCCCTCTGGATAGCACTCCTTCTGTCAACTACACAGTCACACTGTGTTCCCTTCTTGGTGATGACAGTGCAGGGCTTGGGGTAAAATGGTATATCAATCTCACTCAAGTTATTCTGTTTCAGCAATACTTCATCACCTGGCATCACATTGGACTGTCTAGCTCCTCTTCTGTGGTCTGCATAAAACTTTGCGGCATCCTTTTTCTCCACATCATGATCTCAAATCTTCTGATTAACACTGATGTGCCTCAGCTCTGGCACTTTAGAACATATTTTGCATCCAAATAGCAACTTAGCCAGGCTTTTTCCCATTGTCGAGTGTGCCAGAGTGAAAAAACAGTAAAAACTGGGAAATAAGAATACTGGTCCAAACTTTACTTTCCTTCTGAGGTTGCTCTATACATGGCCACATATGACAACAATGCCTCCTTCTGATCTTTTCCTCAGCCTGATCAATCCTCCATTGTTTCTCTAAGGATTGGCTTTGTCGTTCCACTTCCTCATTTGCCTGTAGCCATTTAGGGTTATTCTGTAACAGTGACTGCCTGTGACCTGCACGTAATCTGCAAAGGTCTGTGAAATGAATTGTGGCCCCTAATCTGAATACAAAGTGACTGGTAAAAGTGATTGGTATCTTGCAAATATTTTGGTCACTGTAGACATCATTTTCTCAACTCTTGTAGTTCACAACATACTCATAGTAATGGCTGCAGTAGTCAATAACCATTAATAAGTATTCTCCTGATGGAAGTGAGCCTATGAAGCCAATTGCTACATCCTCCCATGGTCCAGCCAATAACAGTGTGCTGAGTACTAGATTCGGTGGATTGGGTCTGCTGACAAGTTGGCATCCATGACATGTTTCGACAAACTGCTCCAAATCTTTCTCCATCTCTGGCCATCGTTCTTTGGTCCATAAGTTTTGCTTAGTGCCAACCGCTCCCAAATTACCCTCATGAGCTAGCATCACCAGTCTAAGACTAAGCCTTTTTGGTACTACAAGTCTGCTGCCTCTGAGAACACACTTCAAAATTGTGCACAGCTCATTTCTTGTAGCGATGTATGTCTTGACTGTACAATTCTTCCCGTTTCCAGCTTGGATTCTCTGTCTGCTGTCATCCAATTCTGGATCTTCGTCTGGCTGTCTTTCAATCTCTCCAGTTGGAGAGTTGCTCTGGGTGTCGCATGAACTACCATAAAAAGCACAAATGAGCTTATTTCTCCAGTGAGGATCTGTGTGTTTGATCCCCCCATCAGTAGTCGTAACCACATATCAGCAATATTCATCTTTTCAGAAATGTGAATCACCTTGTACTTGTGCTGCTGGAATCTCAAGACCCAGATTTCAATTCTGGCACATGGACCTGGGAGAATAAATCATGTCTAATGGCTTGTGCTCCATTGCTAATTCAAATTCAATGCCGAACAAGTATGCATGGAATCTTTCACATCCCCGCACCAATCCCAGGGCCTCTTTCTCCATCTGAGAATATCTCCTCTCCACATCTGTCAGAGAGCTTCTCACAATGTTTCTCAGGCCTGCAGCATGCACTTCCACCAGCACGGCTCCTAATCCTACTGGACTAGCATCTGCTATGACTTTCGTTGATGGAATTAGATCATATTATCTGAGGGTTTGAGCGCTTGTCAAGCTGTGTTTCAAAGTTTTGAAGGCTGATTTCTGTTCTACATCAAATCTGAACCGTTCATTCTTTCTGGTCAACTTCCTCAATAGATCAGCCAGGGTAGGGAAGTTTGGAATATATCTCACACAATACTCCATAAGTCCAAGAAAACTTCTCACTTTGCTGAAATTTTTTGGTTTGCATGCCTCTGCTATTACTTCTGTCTTGTTTGGCTGGACTGAATTCACCGTTTGTGAGTTTATGCTCTGTGAACATTAACTTTGTCATGCCCAAATGAAATTATAGCCTCTGCAATTCCTACTGTCGCACCCCTTGGCTGCATCTCATCCAGTCCTGGTGCCTTGTCAACTTTAACTATAGACAGCCTATCCAATACCTCCTCCTTATCAAGTTTAAGCCTTTCTGGTGACTGAAGTCCCTCCTCTTTCACCGGGGCCTGGGTAGCACCTTCTTCCTTGGTAAATACAGATGCAGAGCATTCATTTAATCTCAGCCATGCCCCCTGCCTCCATGTACAAATCCTCTTTATGGTGCCTAATCGGCCCTACTCCTCCTTTTACCACCCTTTTACTATTTATATGCCTATTGAAGACTTTGGGATTCCCCTTTATGTTAGCTGCCAGTCTCTTTTCGTTATCCCTCTTTGTTTCTCTTTTTGCTTTTTCACCTCCCCTCTGAACCTTCTGTATTCAGTCTGGTTCTCAATTGTATTTTCTATCTGACGTCTGTCATAAGCAACTTTTTCTTCTTTATCTTAATTTCTACTTCTTCTGTCATCCAGGGAGCTCTGGATTTGTTTGTCCAACCATTCCCGTTTATGGGAATATACTTTGAATGTGCCCCAACATGTCTTCTTTGAAGGTGGCCCATTGTTCAGCTACTGCTTTTCCTGCCATCCTTTGGTTCTAATTTATTCAGTGCAGATCTGTTCTAACACCATTGAAGTTGGATTTCCCCAAGTTAATTATTCTAATTATGGATTGTTCATTGTCCTTTTCCATTGTCATCCTAAACCTTATGATACAATGATCATTGTCCCCTAAATGTTCTCCAACTGTCACTTGAACTACTTGACCCACCTCATTCACTAGACCAGGTCTAACAGTGAGTGCCTCTTTTCTCATTGGATTGGCACATACTGCTGTAGGAAATTCTCCTGAACACACTGTAGGAACTTTTGCCCCTCTCTGCTCTTTACACTACCACTGTCCTAGTCTATGGGCGGAATCATCCCATATTTCCATTCAGTGTGGTAGTGGACAAGAAAAGAAAGTTTTACCAGCTGGCCATATCATCACAATCCCCCCTCATTAATCATGCATTCCTGGGAAACAGCGTCCAATTCTTCTGCCAAGCCATTCACCTCGTCACTTCCTCACGCCGGGCGCCATATTTAAAGTGCAGCCGCACGCACACCTCTCAGTGCTTCCAGCCCAGGACTGCTGCATAGAAGACATGGCCCTGAAAGGCAAATAGACTGCAGCCACCAGATTCAGTGACGTGTCCCTGGAAAGCCTTTTGGACACCATCGAGGCCCACTGTGATGTCCTCGACCTCTGCTCTGGCCGCAGGAAGGAGCCAATCCAGCTTGGGAGGTGGTGGCAATCGTCAGTTCCAAAGCCCTGCAAAAGAGGACAGCCATCCAGTGCCGAAAGAGGATGAATGGTCTCCTCTGTTTCACCAGGGTAAGTCTCTTTTCTCATCACTCTCAACACACACACTCACAAACCCATCACACATCCACAGGGACCTCACTCACTGCTGGTTTAAGGGACATCACCATTCACTCACTCACACAAACCTTTATCATCCTCATCCCGTCCATGGGACCACTCAGCGTCCACACATGCCAGGCCTGCTTATTGACAGGCGTCCTGCTTACACTCTCTGCATCCCTATTCATGCAGGACAAGCTGGCACACAACAAGAGGGAGAGGTCACAGACTGGTGAAGGAATGCCTGAAATCAAGGTCCTCATGTACTTTGAAAACAGAGCCATCCAGCTCGCCGGCAAGGATCTGGGCCGGTCCTGTGCTGACGGTGAGGCCTACAGTGCTCAAGCAAGTGAGGAGCCAGCAGTGCCAGATCCATCAGACAACTGTGCCGTGAGTGATGTGTCCTGTTTCACAGGCCACTGCCATGAACTAATTATCTCTCGTTGCTTTCGCAGGCACATCTGGGAAACAGCCGAGGGAGTCCATAACCCAGGTCCTCAACTCAAGCCCCGAAGACACCACAGAATAGGAATCTGCTGATACCCGGATTGAAGTCCCATCACAGTGCTCACCCATACCCTCCACCAGCGCAAACACACACACCTTGGTGGGACCAAGCTTTAGAGTAGCCTCGGGGTCACAACCTGATGAGCACATCGCACTGTCTGATCCCCAGTCAGTCAGAGGCAGAGCCTTATCAGGTGTCCGGCACTTGGAGGACTGCTGAAGACCAGAAATCTGCTGAGGCCGAGTCAGATGATGAGCCTCTGGACTCGGTCATACCTCAGTTGGTGGAGTTGCAAAGGCAAGCTCGGGAACATCAGGAAGGGATGTCCACTGCACTCCTCAGATTGCAAGGTACGATGGAGGAGTCCGTCTGTCTTCAGTCTGAGGTTATAGCGCTGGCATGCCAACGCACCGAGGTCAACACTAGTAGAATGGCGGCTGCCCTGAAGAACTTGGTCGAGGACAATGGTCCTGCACTGCTGGGCGGTCTGAACTCTATCGCTGATGCAGAATCAAGGTATGCTACAGCACAGAAATAGGCCATTCGGCCCATCATGTCTCATCGGCTCCCTGAATGAGCATTATGACTCAATGCCAATCTCCTACCTTTCCCCCATACCCTTGCACATTGTTTCTATTCAAATAATCATTCAATGACCTCTTGAATGCCTCAGTTGAAAGTGCCTCCACCACACTTCCAGGCAGCGCATTCCAGACTCTAACCACTCGCTGTGTGAAAAAGTTTTTTCTCACATCACATTTGCTACTTTTGCAAATGACTTTAAATCTGTGCCCTCTCATTCTCGATCCTTTAATGAGCAGGATCAGTTTCTCCCTATCTACTCTGTCCAGCCCCTCATGATTTTGAACATCTCGATCGATTTGATAGACTTCTCCTCTCCAAGGAGAACAGTCCCAATCTATCCAATTTATCTTCATAACTCAAGTTTCTCATCCCTGGAACCATTCTTGTAAACCTCTTCTGCAGTCTCTCCAATGCGATCGCATCCTTCCTATAATGTGGCGCCCTGAGCTGTACACAATGCTCCAGCTGAGGTCTAACTAGTATCTTACATAAGCTCAGCATAATCTCCTTACTCTTGTACTCTATGCCCCTACTAATAAAGCCTGTATGCTTTATTAACTGCTCTCTCTGCCTGTCCTGCCACCTTCAATGATCTATGCACATATACACCCAAGTCCCTCTGCTCCTGCACCCTCTTAAGAATTGTACCCTTTATTTTATATTATCTCTCCATGTTCTTCCTACCAAAATGCATCATCGCACACTTCCCTACATTCAACTTCATCTGCCACCTATCTGCCCACTCCATCTTCTGAAGTTCTATATTGTCCTCCTCACAGTTTACAATGCTTCCAAGTTTCGCATCATCTGTAAACTTTGCAATTGCACCCTGCACACCTAGATCTAGCATATTAATATATCCCAGGAAAGGCAAGGGTCCCAATACTGACCCCTGGGGAACTCCACTACAAACCTTCCTCGAACCCGAAAACTATACAATGACCGTTACCCTCTATTTCCTATTACTCAGCTGATTTTGTATCCACGTTGCTACTATCCCTTTTATCCCATGAGATATGGCTTTTCTCACAAGTTTGTTGTGTGGCACTGTATCGAATGCCTTTTGAAAGTCCATGTACACCACATCAACAGCATTACCCTCATCAACCCTAGAGTCATAGAGGTCCACAGCACAGAAAAATGCCCTTCGGCCCATCGAGTCTGCACCGGTCAAACAAGTACCTAACTATTCTAATCCCACTTTCCAGCACTAGGCCAATAGCCTTGTTTGCCATGTCATCACAAGTGCACATCCAAATACTTCTTAAATATTATGAGGGTTCCTGCTTCAACCACCCTTTCAGGCAGTGAGTTCCAGATTCCCACCACCCTCTGGGTGAAAAAATTCTTCCTCACATCCTCTCTAAACCTCCTGCTCCTTACCTTAAATCTATGCCGCCTGGTTATTGATCGCTCCACCAAGGGAAAAGTTCCTTCTTGTCTACCCTATCTATGCCCCTCATAATTTTATACACCTCAATCATGTCCCCCCTCAATCTCTTCTGCTCCAGGGAAAATAACCCCAGTCTATCCAATCTCTCCTCATAACTAAAACTCTCCAGCCCAGGCAACATCCTGGTAAATCTCCTCTGCACTCTCTCTAGCGCAATCACCTCCTTCCTATAATGCTGATTCCAGAACTGCACGCAATATTCTAGCTGTGGTCTCACCAGCATTTTATACAGTTCCAGCATAATCTCCCTGCTCTTATATTCTATGCCTCGGCTAATAAAGGCAAGTATCCCATATGCCTTCTTAACCACATTATCTACCTGTCCCGCTACCTCAAGGGACCAGTGGACATGGACACCAAGATCCCTCTGATCCTCGGTACTTCCCATTCATCGTGTATTCCCGTGCCTTGTTTGTCCTGCCCAAGTGCATCACCTCTCACTTATCCGGATTAAATTCCATTTGTCACTGATCAGCCCATCTGACCAGCTCATCTATATCCTCCTGTAATCTAAAGCTATCCTCCTCACTATTTACCACCCCACCAATTTTCACGTCATCCGCAAACTTACTGATCAACGCTCCTACGTTCAAGTCTAAATCGTTTATATCTACCACAAACAGCAAGGGACCCAACACCGATCCCCGTGGAACCCCATTGGACACTAGCATCCAGTCACAAAAACACCCTTTGACCATCACCCTCTGCTTCCTGCCACTCAGCCAATTCTGGATCCAATTTGCCAAATTGCCTTGGATCCCATGGGCTCTTACCTTCATTATCAGTCTCCCACGCGGGACCTTATCAAAAGCCTTGCTGAAGTCCAAGTAGACTACGTCAAATGCATTGCCCTCATCTACATACCTGGTCACCTCTTCAAAAAATTCAAATTGGTCAGACATGACCTCCCTTTAACAAAACTCTCTCTGTTACCTATTCAAAAAACACCAGCAAGTAAGTGAAACACAACTTCCCCTTTAGAAATCCATGCTGTCTCTTTATAATCAACCCACATTTTTCCATGTGACTATTAATTCTATCCCGATAATTGTTTCAAGAAGCTTCTCCACCGCTGATGCGATAGTTGGCCTCCAATAGTGTCAATGTGACAAGGGTGTGGGGAAGCTCGATCGCATTCCAACTTCCCCTTCTCTTCAAGGAGTCAGCCAGGGGCCCTCAGGCACCCATAGGGTGGAGGATCAGCAGGTGCACACCCTGGGGCCATCCACCCAGGTGACTCCGGGAATGTCCTGCACACCCGAATCTCCTTTTCCTGTGACCCCAGCAAATCCAGCTGCACAGGCTGAGGAGGGCACCACTGCCATACAGCAGGACACCAAAAGCAGGCCGGGGCCCTCCAGGTCTCAGCTCTCCAGAGGACGCCCATCAAGGTCATCACAGACAGGGTGTAGCAGTCAGCAGGCTGCCTCCACCTCCACTGTGGATGTTGGGTGAGCACCAAGACATAGTGGCAGGGTTAGGAAGATTAAGAAAATGTAGTTGCACAACAGGTGTTAATCATTTGTACATAATGTTCACTTTGTTAATAAACTCCTAAGAATGTCTCCTTGCCTCTGGTTCCTTGTTATGGTGAGCAGTGTTCAGGTCACTCAGATGTGAATCATCAGTCCCTGCACAAGATAAAGACAGGTGCCACAGTCCAGGGCCTCTTCCCTGTGCTTTGTGCAACCTTCTCAGCACACTGATAGTGCACCTTCACAGTCACTGGACGCATCAGTCATGCCTGCACCTCAATGGGCTTATCATTGCTGCCAGGAAGTCCTTGGCTAACGGCGCAGAGTTCCCTTATTCTCCCTGTGTCTTCTCAGCACCTTTGGAGGTGCAGCTGCCCCCCATCTCATCAGCATCTGTGTCCGGTGACACTGTGGTCCTGAACGGTTCAGCTCACAAAGGATGCCTTAGGATCAGGAGAAGTTAAAATTTCCCCACTGCATCTCCATGATATGATTCTGTTCACAGAGTGCAAAGCGAACTGCCCTCATCCACACTGGAGTCAGACATTCACAGAGGCTGTGTGAGGATCTATGGAGTGTGCCCACTGCATGTCGTCATCACCCTCCTAGAATGGAGGGGCTAGGGGCATCCGCTGCGTCTCCGTGACAGGAGCCTTATCACAGAGGGTATGTGCACCGCCATCAGCCAGACTGGAGTCAAACATTCACAGATGCAATGTGAGGATCTATGGTGTCTCCTCACTGCATGTTGTCATCATTCTCCATGGATCTAGAAGCTATGAGGGCCTCCGAGTGTCTGGCCTCATCTGGCCAGTGTGATGGCCTCATCGCCATCATCTTCACCTTCAAGCACACCCCTACCCTCATCCCCATCAATGTCCTCCTCATCAGAGGAAATGTGCAACTCCTTCATCTCCTCCTCAGCCAGCTCTTCTCCCCGTTGCAGCACTAAGTTGTAAAGGGCAGCAGGTGATGATGATGTGTGATACCCTCTGTGGACTATATTGCACAGCTCCACCAGACCGGTCCAGGCACTGAAACCTCATTTTCAACATCCTGATCATTTCCTCCACCAGGTTGCGAGTTGCAGCACGAGCCTCATTATACCTTCGCTCTGCTGCAGTCTGAGCCGGCTGCACGGGTGTCATCAGCCACGTCCTCTGTGGGTAGCCCTTGTCCCCGAGGAGCCATCCCTGCAGCCTCTGGGGACCCTAGAATATGTCAGGGACCTGAGACCGACTGAAAAGATAAGAGTCATGGACAATCCCTGGAAACTGTGCGCACACCTGCAGGATGTGTTTGTGTTGGTCATTCAGCGAGTGGAAGCTCTTGCGGTTGACGTGGTGGACCATCTGTTGCCATGGAGATCTGAGCGCCATCTAAGTGCCATCAATGGCACCCTGCACCTGTCGAAAACCTGAGATCTGGGCAAATCCCAGTGCTCTTGCATCCTGGCTGTCTTCGTGCCGGGTGAAATGCACAAAGTTGTGTGCCCTTGCCAGGATGGCATCCGTGGCCTCATGGATGCATTTGTGGGTGGAGGCTTGTGATGTCCACAGAGGTCACCTGTGGAGCCCTGAAAGGAGCCACTGGTGTAAAAATGTGCGCTGCGGTCGCTTTCATGGCCACTGACAATGGATGCCTTCCATTTCCTCTTGGCATCAAATCCTGTAGCAGGCAGCAGCTGTGACCGACCAGTTCCCTGGACAGGTGCAGTCTTCGGCGACACTGATTCTCGATCATCTGCAGGAACGAAAGGCGGTGGCTACAGACCCTGGGTCTAGCTAGGTGCCGACGAGCAATGGCTTACTGTGTCTCTTCAGCAACGCATGTGGGAGCCCCAGCTGCCCCTTCTTCCTGAGGGTGCTGGGCCTCCCTCCACCCAGCCAGGTCCCTTTGTTGCTATCTTCTTCCTCGTCTCCGCTCCCTGGAAGCCATGAGGCATAAAGCTAGGTCACCAGGCTCCATGCTCCTGATGTACTCCTGAGGGTGACAGTGTTCAACCAATTGCCTGCCAGACATTAAAATGCCTCCTCTTTAACACAGACACTGTGTCCTCATGGCCATCCCTGGTCCTGGTGAACTGAAAAATGCTCAGAGACCATGAAGCCCTCAAGATCACGTGTCATTTCCAATAAAGAGTACGCTTCAATTCACTACATCTTCACTGCTATCCCATTGCTCCCCCAGCATTGTGTGAGGCAACAATGTGTACCCCCAGAGCATGCTCAAGGGCTCCATTGCCCGCCAGATATGACCATTTGGAATTAGCATTAGTGTTCTCAGCCGGTGTTCATGTGAGGGGAGGCACAGCACTGTATCTATACATTGAAAATAGAGTCTTGTGGCTGTGACACAGGCAACTACACAGTGAGAGACGCTCAGGGCTGTGGGTTCGAGCGCCAGGATAATAGCAACACTGAGAGGGCCAGAGTTCTGTCAACTTGATGTCGCAATGAGCTCACACTTATTGATCAACTTATTAGATGTACATTTGGAAAGTCGCAAATGCAGCTGCCATACAGGAGCACACACAAGCTTTGAGTATGGGCGCATAACATAAAAGCCCTGGCAGATGACAGAGTACATTGAGTTCCAGGATATAGGACCCTGCTCCATATGTTAATACATCTGTCCTTCGAAACAACACCTTCATCTTTCAAACATGCAGACGAGATGGGAGAACACTGCTGCCTCTATATTACACAGCCAAGAGTGAACATGACATGACCTGCAAAGCATGTGAAGGACGTGCCTTGTACAAGCACACTTAAAATTAAGGACAAGGCACCACTGATGTCAGAAATGATCTGAAAACAGCCAGACACTGTGGTGAAATGGAAGCAGACTACATAGACGAGATGCCCATGATAGCGACAGGTGCGTTAAGTGGGGGTTGGAACCATAGTGTCTCACCTGATGGACTGCAACACATCTCATCATGAAAAGGAGGCATACACAAAAGGAGATGTGGATTGGGTGATATTGTGTAAACAGTTGTGCACATTATATACTTGTGAACACCTGTGCCACTGTTGAAGTATTTGGCTTCCCTAAATCTAACACGATGTCTGGGTGCATCTCCGACGTCCACAGTGGAGTTGGAGGCAGCCTACTGACTGCTACGTCCTGTTGTCTGAATGAACTTGGAGGGCGTCCTCTGGGGGCTTAAGACCTGGCGGATCCCGCCCTGATTTGGGTGGCCTGCAGTGGGCCAGCTGCACCCTCATCAGTCAGTGGAGCTGGAGGTGATGGGGTCTAAGGAAGAAGAATTAGATTTGGATTGTCCGGTGACTCCTGGAGTCACCTGGGTGGACGGTTCCTGAGTGTCCAGCTGCTGCTCCTCCTCCCTATGGGTGCCTGAGGGCCTCTGGGTGACTGCTAGAGAAGAAGGGGTAACTGGAGTGAGATCGAGCTGCATGCACCCCTCTCCCGTTGACACTGCTGGAGGCCAATTATGGCATCAGCGATGGAGTTCAGCTCCCGCTACAGTCAGGACTGATGTCCTGGACCAAGGTGGCGGCTGTCATCCTACCAGCGTTGAGCTCGGTGCATTGGCATGATGGCACTATCACCTCGGACTGAAGGTGAGCAGACTCCTCCATTGTCCATTGCAATCGGAGGAATGCAGCTGACAACCTTTCCCGATGTTCCCGTGATTGTCGCTGCAGCTCCACCAACTGAGTTAGGACTCAGTCCAGATGCTCATCATCTGACTCAGGCTCAGCAGATTCCTTACCTCCAGCAAGTGCCGTCGACCTTGGATATCCCTCTCTCCGCCTGCTATGGACCAAATTGAGCGCTGTGCTCAACAGATTGTGACCCCAATCCTGCTCTAGATCTGGGTCCCACCGAGATGTGTGTCTTTGCGCTGGTGGAGGGTGTGGGTGAGCACTGTGACAGGCCTTCAAGGCTGTTTATTTTTAATTCCTCAACCGAGGTGTCCACTTGGTTGGAGCTGAGGACCTGGCTAGCTGAGGGCATCGGGCACTTGGCAGAGCTGGCAATGAAAGAAAGTAGAGATAATTAGTGCGTGGTAGCTGAGTAGGTTCATCATGTGGGTGTTTGCCACCAACCTCACAATTACCACAGGAACAGTCCTCATCCTCTCCGACCAGTTCAATAGCACAATTTTCGAAGGCAGTGAGGGCCTTGATGTCCGGCACTACAACCCCAGCCTGGGACCTCTCCTTTTTGTGTTGCATGATCTTGTCCTGCATAAAGACAGATGGAGAGCGTGTGTGCAAGGCTCATGCCAGAGTAGATGAGAAGGATGCCAGGCGTGTGTATGTGCTGAGTGGAGCCATGGATGGGATGAGGAGGTAGTCTCCAGAGGACATGAGGCTAGATGAATATGCGAGGGTGTTTGAGAGAGTGAGTGGTGAAGTCCCTTGAGCTGGCAGTGAGTGAGATGCCAATGAATGTGTGATGGGCTTGTGAGTGTGGGAGTTTAGAGTGATGAGGTGGTTGACTTATCCTGGTGGCACAGATGAGATCATTCATCCTCTTTCTGCACTGGATGGCTGACCTCTCCTGTCCAGGGTTGGCACTGATCCCGGCTGCCACCACCTCCCAAACTGGAGTGGTGAGATTGCTGGACCTCCTGTGGCCAAAGTAGGGGTAGAAGACATCATGGCAGGCCTCCAGGACATCCAAAAGCCGTTTCAGGGACACACCACTGGATCTGGGGGCTGCACGCTTCTTGGCTTTCAGGGCCATGTCTTCACCAAAGCAGTCTTGGGTTGCAAGCATTGAGAACTGTGAAGGCAGCTACAGTTTAAATACGGTGCCTGGAGTGGGAAAGTGGTGAGGTAACGGTGTGGTGGGTGAATCAGAGGCCACCTGCCAGCGTTACAGCGTGTTTACATGCCTGCATATATAATGAGATGGCAAGCAGACGATATGGCACGAAAACCCATCATTGTGGCTGGCTGGAAAAAAGCCAATTTTCGTGCCCACTACCGCACTCAGGGGAAATTCTGCCCTATGTCTTAAACTATTTATATTGAATCTCTGTAACTCCCTTTTTACAACTACAGATTTTACCCAACTCCAACTCCTAGTCTTCCTCTCCACAAGTCACAGTCCGGAAGGATTCAATCTCCCTCAGTATTCTTGGCGCTTAGGGAAGGCATCTTGGAGACATGTGGGGTTTCTTCTGCATCTAGTGGGACATCATCATCTGCAGAGTAGGACAGTACATTAGCAATATTGCTGGGAAGCTAAGTGGAGGTTGCAGGATGACTGAACTGCAAGGGCAGTGAAGATTCTTCAATGAAAGGCTGACCCTTCGAGAGAAGACTGAAGAGAATTGACCTTTGGACCTGCTGGGACTAGAAGAGAAGTACTCAGGACACTCTGAGGAAGTTAAACACACAGGGAAAGAACTTCAGAGGAAGAATGATCCTCAACTCTAGGGAAGACTGTCACAGCCACATCATTCACTGCTGCATCAGCGACTGAAAAGGCATTGACGATCCAAGGTTTCACTGAACTCAAATGAAGAAGGGAAAAACCAGCAAATTCCTGGAAGACTGTCAGGAAAAGAAGAAGAGATGGTTTCCCAGTGATATTTCAGGAGCACTGTCTAATTTCTGTAGGCAGTGGTAAGAGAGCCTTACTTCTCTCTGTGTGAGGCTGCTCCACTTCGGGCAACGGGCAGAATTGCTGAGAATATGGAGATAAGACAGCACCACCTTCTGTAAGGAGACACATTTCCTGTACATAATTAACTTGGAGATAAGATTGCTGTACAGGATTCTGCAGCTTTAGAAGTGCTAAAGGTTCTGTTGCAGCTTCTGTGCTGACCTCCAGCTCTGAAGAGAAGAAGGCTTTCGGCTGGGGCTGAAGTATGGGTGTCAATGGACTTTCAACCCTGGAAGGTACCAGCTCTTCCACAGTGTGACCCTCCATAGACTCCGACATGGGCTCAGGCAAGGTATCCTCTCTGGAAGGTTCTTCATGGGCAGCAGGAGATAGGCTAAGCAATACATTGGTCGTTTCAGTGTAACTAAGATTTAAATGTTGCTCAGCCACTAGAAACACAGCTGGCTCCTTGAAAAAGACAACAGAGACTTCACATGATGCGTCTATCAACTGGAAAGATGAATCATCCTCTCGGACCTCAACCTCCAAGAGATTGCAACAGTTTCTTCCTCCTCACTTTCTTCAGGTCCAGAGGTCATCATGGGGATGGTCGCTGTCTGTTGCAGTGCCTTCCGTATCTGTCACCCCAGGCCTCACTTTAAAATGATCTGAGAGATTCATAACTTCAATCTCCACCTGGGGAAAATGGTTTCACTGTGAAAGAAAGGAACTTGCTGCTGATTGCATAAACTTTCTCAGCTTCCAAAGGCTGAATTTCCATTACTTCTAAATGTAAGGTTGCAGATTGTTGCGTGAAAGACAATGAGTCGTTCAAATGGTCATCATCATCTGGTTTTTCCAGGATTCCTAGAAGTATGCCAGCATTATCACTCAATAAGGATGTACTTTGTGAAGAACATAGAGAGAATCAATGATCGGTTGCACCTTGGAGCTGAGGGAGAAATAATCCTGCCTTTAATTGGTAGATCTATGCTGCCTGGACCTTGTAATTTGATATCTGATGGATTAAGGGTCATTGGCTGAAGCCAGTCGAGATCATCTGCTAATATGTTAACAGCAGCTCCAGTATCAATTTTAAAAGTGGTTTCAAAGCCTTAAAACTCTTTCGAGTTATCAACAGTCACAGATTGCAACTCTTTTGAGTACATTCACAGTTCTTGGTTTCTGGGAGTGGGACATGAACCCACAACCTTCTGATTCAAAGGCGAGGGTGCTATGGACTGAGCCACAGCTGACACCTCTCAAAGCCTTGAAACTCTTTCGAGTTACCAACAGTCACAGATTACAACTCTTTCGAGTACAATCACAGTTCTTGGTTTCCAGGAGTGAGACATGAACCCACAACCCGCTAAGTCAAAGGTGAGGGTGCTATGGACTGAGCCACAGCTCACACCTCAAAGGGAAACTCTTTCGAGTTATCAACAGTCACAGATTGCAACTCTTTTGAGTACAATCACAGTTCTTGGTTTCCGGGAGTGGGACATGAACCCACAACCCTCTGATTCAAAGGCGAGGGTGCTATGAACTGAGCCACAGCTGACACCTCTCAAAGCCTTGAACTTGCACAAAACTTGTGCTGTAACTGAGCAGTGGTCTTGACTAAGCCTGTTAACTTCCCAGAGGACCTCTGTAGTTTTGTCTTTATCTTGATTTTCTATTTCTTGAATAGGTTTTGTGTCATGGGGCGGAATTCTGCCACCCCTCCCGTGGTAGGTTTCGTGGCGGGCAGGAGCAGAGAGTCCAGCAGGAGGCAAAAAAAATCAGAAACCCGCCTTCGTAAAAACAGGCCGCCATTCTCCTGACGATGCTTTCGTAGTGGGTCAGTTCTCCCGCCAACTAGTGACTCTGGTGCCATTTGCATTTTCATTAGCATGTCACGAATGGTCATTAAAACAGCTGCTCACCAGAATCTTGCCACGCCTTCCAATCTTCCATCGCGTCAGCGGGAAATTACCTCAGCCTCAAACCTGTTTGAAGAGGGGTGGTGTACACAACTCGGACCTCAGTTCGCCAGTAACTTCGAGGTGAGTGGAACATACCTGCCATAGCCCTGCATTGACCTTGTTGCGATGAACACCACTCTGCTGGGGCTGTAGGGTTGGACTACTCCTTCTCTTTGCTTTCATTGTCCTGAGGAACACCCTGTGCTGTGGTACTCATGCACTCCACTTTCAGAAACTAGCATTTCAACCAGTTGTAGACTGTGAGGCAAGAGGTCTGGCTGACAAACACGAGGGGGGCAATGGAAAAGGAAGGCTGTGGATGGCAGTCAGGAAGAAGGGTGAATATGAGGGGGACCTTCTGGGGTCACCCTCTAACCTCTTGTTGTCACCGGAGTGAGCAGGAGCCTTCATTGTGAGAGGACTTAAGTACAGGAGCAAGGATGTCTTACTGCAGCTGTACAGGGCCTTGGTGAGACCGCACCTAGAGTATTGTGCGCAGTTTTGGTCTCCTAGCCGAAGAAAGGATTTAGTTGCCATAGAGAGAGTGCAGCAAAGGTTCACCAGACTGATTCCTGGGATGGTAGGATTGTTTAATGAGGAGAAATTGTGTTGAGTGGGTCGGTATTCCCTGGAGTTTAGAAGAATGAGAGGGGATCTCATGGAAACGTATAGAATTCTGACAGGGATGGACAAACTGGATGCAAGGATGATATTTCCTCTGGCTGGGGGTCTAGAACAAGGGTCACAGTCTCAGGATATGGGGTAGGACATTTAGGACTGAGATGAGGAGAAACCTCCTCACTCAGAGGGCGGTGAACCTGGGGAATTCTCTACCACAGAAGGCTGCTGTGGAGGCCAAGTCACTGAATATATTTAAGAAGGAAATAGATAGATTTCTAGAATCATTAAGGGTATGGGGAGAGAACAGGAGTACAGCATTGAAATAGAGAATCAGCCATGACCATATTGAATGGCAGAGCAGGCTTGAAGGGCTAAATGACTTACTGCTGCAATTTTTCTATGTTTCTGATTTAAATTCCACCAGCTACCATGTTGGGATTTGAACCCTTGTCCACAAGAGCATTAGCCTAACCGCTGGATTACTAATCCAGCAACTTTACTGCTTCGCCACCATTTCCCCATGTTAGTTAATAAAACCGGCTGCCAGCCAGGTTATACTGCAGCAGGCTCCACCCTCCTGGCATGCTTCTCAACAGGGACCTGCCTGTTCCATTCCATTTTACTCATTTTGGAGAGGTAGTGCAGATGAAATGGGCTGAATGAAGGTCTTCTGTGCTCTAACAATTCTGTGATTCTGTGATTTCATGAGTGCTCTGCCCAATGGCTGGTTCATTGTCAGCTGATTTTACATGGTGGCTTTTGCCAGTGCTGGTTTGCCATGCCTTTCACCCTCAGGGGCTGGGTGAGGAGGAGGGTCCTAACTTTACATCAGCCGGAATAGGAATCAACCCGCGTTTTAGGCATTATCCTGAAACACACTCTCGCCATCTAGCCAACTCAGATAATCGGTCTAGGCCTGTTTATAATATGCAAATTAACCAAACCTATAAAATCAACTAGGATGAGACACAAATTACATGGTATATGCAACACAGAACCCAGGCCATCTGGCCTAAGAGACCTATGCCAGTGTTTATGCTCCACATAAGCTTCCTTCCATCTTACTTCATAAGTCCCAACAAAATATCTCTCTTTTCTTTTTCCCATATCTACTGATCTGGCTTCCCCTTAAATGTATCTATAGTATTGACCTCAACTGCTCTATGTGACAACACTCACCGCTGTCTGCGTAAAGGCATTTCTCCTAGTTTCCTTCTCGGATTTACGAGCAACTGTCTCGTAGTTACGGTCCCTAGTTTTGGCCCCTCCCCTCCACAAGTGAAAACATATTTTCGACATTTACCATATCGATCAACCCCTTCACAAATTTTCAAGACCTCAATCAGATTAGCCCTCAGCTGTTGCTTTTCTCAACAGAGCAACCCCAAACTTTTCAATATATCTTGATTGTCAATCTGTTGGTTCTGTTATCATTCTTGTAAATCACCTCTCCTACTACCTTTATGTGCATTTAGTAACAGGGGGATGGCTTTTTAGTGTTACAAATCTCAGATAGTATGACATTACTGCATACATGCTGCATTACAAAATTTATATGTTGAAAGTATTGCAAAGTTTTCTGCATTTGGTTAACATTGGTCAGTAACAGGGCTGAAAACATTCCTTAGCAGGGCAAAGGGTGTAAAGCTCGGGTGCTGAATGAGCACCAAGTTTGTGCAACGAATGATTATTCTGCAAATTTAGGATGTGATCAGACGTAATTAGGACCTGCCTGGTTCCTGGCTTCCCCCCACCCCCCCGGCACCGTTTGGGGGTAATTTTGATTGGGTGATAATGTAAATCGGATCAGTTGGCCATTGTACATCGTTTTTGATCTTAATTTTCATTGACTTCGGTGCAACTGCCAGTGTTCCACACTGTTTTGCTCACATGTTTATTGTGAGAGAGTGTTGGCTTGGAACATACCCTGGGAAATATTCATTCTTGCTGCTAAAAGCAAGTATCGTGTGTGTCTGCAAAAATGACAGGGGTTTCCTGCCCAGCTGACAATATATTTTAAAAAGCACCATGTGGGAAGTTACTTGATGTTAAAAAAAGAATTTGGAACAATGTTTTCGACATATAGTTCACCACTGGCTTCACCATTCATTGGGAATTTTTAAATATAATGTTTAACCGTTTTAATGTTAGCAGGAAGCATACTATCCCACTGGCTCTTTGGTAACTTCAAAATGTAATCGCCGTTTTTCCATCATTGATCAAAATTGAAACACATGTTCGAAGTTTCACTCGCCACAAATCAAGTAAAAGAATTTTATATTCAGTTCAATTATATTCAATATTCAAATAAAAGCACCTTTCACATCCTCAGGACATCCCCAAAAGCATTTTACAGCCAATCAAGCACTTTTTGATATTGTAATGTAGGAAATGCAGCAGCCAATTTGTGCACTGCAAGGTCCCAGAAATAGCAATGTAATAATGACCAGGTAAGTTGTATTTTCAGTGATGTTGGGTGAGGGATAAATATCAGTCAGGACACCAAGGAGAACCCCCTTCCCTGAACGGAGAAACCAAGCCTCAGTTTAACATTTCACCCAAAGTTGCAGCTGTAGCATTCTCTCAGTTCTGCATGACACGGAGCTGGTGATATTACCAAGTACCTTGGTTCTGCAATATTGAAAGTATATTTGTCTCAAGGTAATACCAGAAGTTAACAATAAGTGTAGTGTGTGGCATCAATAATGTACTCTATTATTTCTAAGCAGCATTAACAGAAAGCCACGTTAAGTAGAATTAAAGACCGTTTTCTTCTCATTCAACAGCAACTATGTGGTTGCTCCAAGTCTCCCAGAAATGGCGCTAAGGGCTATACACATCATCTGATAAGCATTGATAAAGAAAAACGCTGGCAGATTTCATCACTTATAAGGCATAAAGAAAGCCAGTCTCCTAAACCAGTCTTTCATTGGTCTGTCAGAAGACTGTAATTACTGAACTTCACATTCATTGTGTTATGCTAACCACAAATACCAGGATTTTACTTTACAAGGTTATTTGAGGAGAAATAATAAACAGTTATTGTAAACAGAATAGTAAGGCTTAAAAGAGATTTTGACCAGTTTCCTGGAATTTTTTATTTTTATTTTTCTTAGATAAATAATTGTTTGTTCGTCACCAAGTCAGGAAGGTGTTGTTTCATATATTCGTGGATAGCTGGATGGGCACTGAACAATGCAAGTGAGTATTAGTTTAATCGTAAAGGTTCCAGCATAAGATTAACTTGAAGCATGATCCAGTGAACTGAATTGTGATTTGATTTTAGTTCATTTATGTAAGGGCTTAAAACAATTCAGCCTGGTCTTCCTTTCTAACACGCGCACTGACAAAGTTCACATATTGATGATTTTGTTAGATCCTTCGAATCTAGACAGTAAAACAAAATCAATTATTTCCTCCTTAATTTATGTACGACGAAAGTTCAGTCCAGTGCAATATATCACCCATTAGTCTGAAATAAGTTACCAAGCAAAACCTCACCCCCCATCTGTAAAATTGTCTTCTTTATGTTTACAGGTTTTTTTTCACCTTTATGTTTTGTGATATTTTTTGCAGGAATGACAATCAGCATTACCCATTTGCAGCTCTTAATTCCCATGTTATTAAAAGTAAGGTGTAATTGCAGGCTGTGGAAGGGTTGATGCAGGCTTGTGCTTCCTATACAATTCACATTTTTTTTTTGCCCTGTTGCATGATGTTCGTATTGTGCCCCTGCAGAAATTATAGTATAATCGGTGAGTGAAACCACTCAAATAAGATTGGAAGACTGCCCAAAGGAGGAGTCTCATAAAATAAAGAACCTGTACTTACTTAGAACCTTTCTTGACCCCAGGACGTCCCAAAGCACTTTACAACTAATTAAGTACTTTTTTAAGTGTGGCCATCATTGTAATGTAGGAAATGTACAGCAAATTGGAGCACAACAAGCTCCTCCCACAAACCATACAGTAATGAAAAAACGTGAGCAGAACTTTTGTATTTCAGATAAAAGCAAAAAACTGCGGATGCTGGAAATCCAAAACAAAAACAAAAATACCTGGCAAAACTCAGCAGGTCTGGCAGCATCTGCGGAGACGAGCACAGTTAACATTTCGAGTCCGCATGACTCTTCAACAGAACTAAGGAAAAATAGGAAAGGGGTGAAATATAAGCTGGTTTAAGTGAGGGGGGTGGGGGGGTGGGACAAGAAGAGCTGGATAAAGGGCCAGTGATAGGTGGAGATAAACAAAAGATGTCACAGACAAAAGGACAAAGAGGTGTTGAAGGTGGTGATATTATCTAAAGGAATGTGCTAATCACTTGCACTTCCCTCAACCTAGTCTACTGCATTCGTTGCTCCCAATGCGGTTTCCTCTACATTGGAGAGACCAAACGCAGACTGGGTGATCGCTTTGCAGAACACCTTCGGTCTGTCCGCAAGCATTACCCAGACCTCCCTGTCACTTGCCATTTCAACACTCCACCCTGCTCTCATGCCCACATGTCTGACCTTAGCTTGCTGCATTGTTCCAGTGAAGCTCAACGCAAAATAGAGGAACAGCACCTCATCTTCCGACTAGGCACTTTACAGCCTTCTGGATTGAATTTTACATCATGAACTCTCTCCTCCATCCCCACCCCCTTTCCGATTTTCCCCCTCCTTTTTGTATTTTCCAATAATTTATATAGATTTTTCATTTCCCACCTATTTCCATTATTTTTAAATGTATTTTCACCCATTGTTTTATCTCTACCTTTTAGCCTTTTTCGATTCCTTCACCCCACCCCACCCCCACTAGGGCTATCTGTACCTTGCTTGTCCTGCTTTCTACCCTTAATTAGCACATTCCTTAGATAATATCACCACCTTCAACACTTCTTTGTCCTTTTGTCTGTGACATCTTTTGGTTATCTCCACCTATCACTGGCCCGCTATCCAGCTCTAAGCCCCCCCGCCACCCCGCCCCACCCCTTAAACCAGCTTATATTTCACCCCTTTTCTATTTTTCCTTAGTTCTGTTGAAGAGTCATGTGGACTCGAAACGTTAATTGTGCTCCTCTCCACAGATGCTGCCAGACCTGCAGAGTTTTTCCAGGTATTTTTGTTTTTGTTTTGTATTTCAGATATTGTTTGAAGGAGAGATGATGGCCAGGACACCAGTTGAAACTCCCTTGCTCTTCCTTTAAATCCACCTGAGAAACAAAACAGGGCCCCAATCTAATGGCACCTCTGACAGTGCAGAACTACCTCAGTATTGCACCAACCCAATAGTTCTGCACTATTTGCAGTATGGCTATAACCAGTGCAAAGTGAATCTAGACGGTGGATGACTCATCAACTGTGAAGGGTGTTTCAACTGAACCCATTGGTCTCCTAGCCTGTTGTCCATTTTCCACCAGAATCGCTAGGTATTTATCAGGAGCATACAAACCAGTTTTCTTTTTCCCTTCTGTAACAAAGACCCTTGCAGTGCGACAACTCCCCTGCTGAGATCAAGTTAACTCAGCATAAACAACCTTCCACTTGAACATGGCATTCTGCTGCGCTGAGTGCTGCCTTTAGCCAAATAGAAATCAGGTGAGCCAAATGCTTTTCTTTCCCTTTATGCCACCACTGTGTAGCATTCCTTGACCTTACACTGACAGCAACCTTTAAATTATTCAAACCCAAAGATGATGTGCAATAAAATAGGTCATTAAGGAAAGCAAATTGTTCCATTCTTGCATGTGGGGTAACAAATTGGAAACAGCACAAGATAATGTCAGAAATACAGCATTGGTGAGATTGGAAACTTGAAGTGCATGCAGTAAATATGAGGCACTGTCTAAGGATTTGGCTTAACTGTACATCTTGTAGTATTAGAAGCTTGAATTATGAGTCCGAGAAACAAATCATGAGATATCACAAGTCCAACTGTGAGACATCTTTCATGGGCGAAATAAACTCTGGAAAACACTATGCCTGTCCAATATTTTACGTCATATATATGAGTTATCATGTGAAAAGTCTGGAATGAAAATAATTTGACCATGCATGCTGGTAGTTTCCATGGTGATTAGACTGGTCTGGTATGAGGAGCTCATAGCTGCCAACTACTGGCTTTCTGATTGAATGCTCAGTGCTTTTGATGCCCATTCATGTAGCTACGAGGCTCATTAAATGTTCAAGTAAAACCAGAAAATGCCGCAAGCAGTCAACAGGTGAAAGTGATTTGAGTCATTGGGACTCAGGGACATGAGTAGGCCATTCAGTCTGTCCAGCCATTCACTTAGACCATGATTGATACCTACCTCAACTCTATTTACCCACCTTTGCTTTGTATCCCTTGCTACATTTATCCAACAAAAATCCATCAGTCTCAGTCTTGAAAGCTCCAATTGTCCCAGTGGCCAAAAGCTGCTGGGGGAGAGAGTTCCAGATTTCTACTACCTGCTGCTGCTAAGTTTTCCACCGCTGACTTAGGTTTAGAAGGGGGCCTAGGATGTCCAAATCATAATGCTGTACTATAAAAATACTGCTAAAACATGCTGTGAGAATTTCTCTTTGACTTATTTAACCCCCCAGAGCTGCTGATGAGTGGAGGCTGAAATGACTTTTCCCGGACCAAACAGAAGTTCCAAGTAGTTCAGCTGCTTACATCAATGGGTATGGCATTCCAATAAGAGCGATCTTGGAATTTCATGTGGAACTTGTGTTTTTAAAATGCGACTTGGCACTGTAACTCACTTTGGGAGATGGTAGAAGCAAATGTCAAGGTTCTGTTGGAGTGGATTCCAGAGGACAGTAAAGTGCCTGTTATAAAGCTGCTTTTCAAAAAGGAAGGCGGAGATAACCGCAGGTCAGTTCATTAGTACGCAGTAGGAAAAACGTGAAGATAAAAAGATTAGGTGGAGAAAATCAATCGAGGCATAAAACATGGATTTCAGAGAGTGAGATCGTGGCCCAAATTTTTGCAAGGACAAGTGGCTCTGTGCCTTAGCCTTAAGGGCGACGAGGCCCAATCCCACAAGTCCTGCCTCTGAACCCGGCACCTACCATTTTCACCAGGGGGAGAGCGGGGGGGATCTATTTTGCACATGCCTGATTCACAGACACGGCAGCACGTTTTAAAGTGCTTCAGTTAGAAGCTATTTTCATCAAGCAGCTTTCTGAAACACGATTTGTGCCCTTTACACACTTAAGGAAAAGGTCTCGGCCTATTGGAGTTCTCTGGGAAGCTCAGCTACCCTTTTAGCTGGCTTTAAAAAGTTTCAGCCCATGCCATAGAGCATCCACAAATGATATGGCAGGTGTGTGGCTGACAGCCAAGGGGGTTGGAGGGTGGGGCCTTTGGCCTTGGAAGGGCAGATGTTTTTGCCCCTTGTGACTTAGGAACTGGGGTGGGGGGGGAAGGAGAATGTGCCAGAGAAGGGAAGAGTGCACGTCGTGGTAAAGAAGCTGCAAAATGCGGGTGGCATCTTCACACATTTGTGCTAAAGAGGTGCGTGAACATGAGCAATCTGAGGCCAGAGTGAGGGGGCAAGGCCCAGAGTTAGAGGCAGTGCACTGTGCACCAGCCTGGGGGAGGAGGAGGAGGACAATCAGGTCTTGGACTGAGGCAAGGGTCTACCGACAGTGGAAGTCAGATATGACTGGATATAACTAAGAGGCCTGTCGAGTTTTCCAATGTTATCAGGGGGAGGGTCAGAGGGTTTCTTGTTATCAGGTACTCAGTTCTCAATTGAGGGGCCCAGCATTGGGAAGGGTGGGCGGCTGACAGGGATCCCCCTGCTCTTGCCTCTGACCCCTGCCCCTTCACCCCCGGCACCCGCTGCAAGCCCCACCCCACCCTTACGCCCCTGGCCTCTTTGATCCTAGGCCTCGGGTGGTGCACTACTGGGCACTGCCACCACTCCCCTGGTGGTGCCGACAACAATGAGGAGCTGCTGGCTTCTGATTGGCTGGCAGCACTTGGTGGGCAGGGTTTCTGCCTGAATCCCAGGCCCTAAATCCCAGTAAAAGCCTGACAGGGGCTACTTAAGTGCCTGACTAATGGGGGCTTCCCATCGGTTCTGTGACTGGTGGGCAAGCCGCGTTGGCCTGACTAAATCCAGCCCATTATTTATGAGGCAGAGACCAATGTCAATGGCATCTATCACAATTTGCTGAGCAGTTCAAAAAAAAAATGCTCCTTAGGTGCAGAAATATTGAATAAAATGTGGAACTTTGGAGTACACAACTTCATCAACCTCATCCTAAACAATTATACACTTATTGTAAAATCTTAATGTTGTAGTTATACTGGGGACTGTTCTGTTTACAGCTTTCAAAGGTGTTCCAGGTTCAAAAATGCTAATTTGATGTAAGATGATCTGCTGCTAGTCTGTTGGGTACAATGGCACTCTTTTGTTCTGCAGTACAAAGCATGTGTTTACTCAACTCATGTGAAATGATTGTGGTAACTGTGACTGATTCCCATTGTGGGTAAACCAAGTTTTGCTAATTCTTTTGGTGTCAGCAATGCACTTTGCCTGTCTTGTGATGGCATGAGTGAATCTTGTGGTTTTCATCTAGATCTGTAGTGAAAGACAAAGCCAAAGGAAGGCATGCCTTCACTCTGGTGAGACGAGGAATGGAGCATTATGAGGTTATGCAAAAAGCAAAAGGCAACAGTGATTGGAAATTGGAGAGACTCAACACCGAAAGTAAAAGTGATATTTTTATTTTGAAGATGAAAGGTTTGTGAATGTGACCTTTGGCCTCAGTAAAATCGTATTAACACCATGAATAAACTCTTCCAGGTTATTTGATTCCAAGCTTAGTCAAACATCAGATTAATTTTATAGTTACTGAATACAGTACATTTTTCTCCCAACACTGTTCTGCACACTATTTGTTTTACCTCAGGCACCTCCATTTTGGATTGAATAGAGTTTTGTAATTTAACAAGTTTACAACCAATGGCATTGTTCAGGGTCCAAACTAATGGGACTACTTAAGTGAAGGTGTGAAAAGTGATGAAGATGCATTCTTGTGCAGAATTTCAACAGCAGTTAAGGAGAAATCCCAAATAAGACAGAAAAAAAGCAGGCAAGAGGAAGGATCACAGAACACTTCACGGGAATTGCACAGAAAAGAATTTTAAAGACCAACATTTCTCATGCGACTTTGCCCAAAGAAAATAACTTTAGTACCAGAGCAGACACCCACTCATATCATTTGTTACATGTTTTAAATCTTAATTAACTTTAGATAGTTTTTCAATATTGGCAACTTTACTCCTGAGCATTCATTATAATTCCAAATATAAGAACGTGTCCAATCTGACTCAAAATGATACAGTAATCCCCATAGCTTCTCCCTTTCTGCACCCGAACGTATCTGCGTCTCCATTCCTTTTAAATTCTTCTTTTTCTTCGCAGGATTTTTACTTAATCGAATCTCTTCACTTCTCCTTGCGTTATAGGTTTGCATCCTGTACCTTTTTGGTTGAAAAAAATATCATACTTGGAATAAAGGCATCTCTAACAAGGTCAACTTTTAGTGCCAATCCCCAGTTGTCCGTGAAAAGGAGGTCGTGGGCTTTCCTCATGAACTGCTGGAGTCCATGTGATGAAGGCTCTTTCATAGACCTGTTCAGGAGGGAGATCCAGGATTGCGATCCTGTGACAATGGTATATGCCCAAGTTGGAATGATGTGTGACCCTGGAGGTAGCATGGAGTTGCTATGCACCTGCTAACCTTGTCCCTTTACAGGTTGGATGTCATGAATGTGGGAGTTGCTGCTGAGGAAACCTTGGCAAGTAGCTGGAGTGCAATTATAAATAGTAGGTGAGCCACTCACTGCAGAATATCCTGCTTGAGTAGTCACAGAATTTATATGACTGGTCCAATTGAGTTTCAGGTCCATGCGGTGACCCCTAGGATATTCAAAGTGAGGGATTTGTTTCTGGTAATGCCACTGAATGGCAAGGAAGGGTGGCTAGACCCTCTTTTGTTGGAGATGATCATTACCAGGTACTTGTGTGGCATGACTACGACTTGTCATTTATCAAGCCAAGGCTGAATGTTGTCCAAGCCTTGCTGCATGTGGCATGGACAGCTTCAGTATCTGAGTGGTTATCAATGGAACTAAGCACAGTGCAATCATTAGCAAAGATCCCAAGCTTAGTTCATATATGGAGGAATGGTCTTTATTGAAGCAGCTGAAGATGGTTGGGCCTTCACAGGGTATGAACATACATACGAACATACAAATTAGGAGCAGGAGTAGGCCTTTTGGCCCCTCAAGCCTGCTCCACCATTTGATAAAGATCATGCCTGATCTGATTGTGGCCTCAACTTTATTTTCCTGTCTAACCCCTATACCATTGTCAATCAAAAATCTACCCAACTCAGCCTTAAAAACATTCAATGACACCTTCACTTCTCCCTCGGGAAGATAATTCCACAGACTAATGACCCTCTGAGAGAAAAAAAGTTTATCCTCATCTCTGTCTTAAATGGGAGACTGTTTATTTTTAAACTGTGTCCCCTAGTTCTAGTCTCTCCCACAAGGGGAAACATTCTCTCAGCATCCACCCTGTCAAGTCTCCTTAGGATCTTATATGTTTCAATGAGATCATCTCTCATTCTTCTAAACGCCAATGGATACAGGTCCAACCTGTTGTACCTTTCCTGATAAGACAACTCTTTCATCCCAGGAATCAGTGGAGTGAACCTTCTCTGAACTCCTTCTAATGTAACCGTGTCCTTTCTCAAGTAAGGAGACCAAAAGAGTACCCAGTACTCTAGATGTGGTGCCACCAACCTGCTGTACAATTGTAGCAAAACTTCCTTACTTATATATTCCATCCCCCATGTAATAGACAACAACATTCAATTTGCCTTCCTAATCACTTGCTGTACCTGCATACTAACCTTTTGTGATTCATGTACCAGGACACCCAGATCCCTCTAGCTCAGAGTTTTGCAATCCTTCTCCATTTAAATAACATACTGCGTTTCTATTTTTCCTGCCAAAGTGGATGAGTTCACATTTTCCCACATTCTACTCTATCTGCCATTTTTTTATCCATTCACTTAACCTATCTAAATCCCTTTGTATACTCTTTATGTCCTCCAAATGAATTCAAACTTCACTAACTGCCATGGGGGAATTTGGACTCATGAGTTCAGAGTTTTAGTCCAGTAACATTGCCACTATGCTACCATTCCTCTATTAGTCATTCCCTGAGTCCTGGGGAACGCCTGCAGTGATGTTCTGGGGCTGTGATGATTGGTCTCCAACAACCACAATCATCTTGCTTTATGCTAGGTATGATTTCAGCCAGTGAAGAGTTTTACTCCTGATTTCCATTGATTTCATTTTGACTCAGGCACCTTGGTACTACACTCAGGCAGATACTGCATGATGTCAAGGAGAGTCACTTCTACCTCACATCTGGAATTCAGCGCTTACATCCACGTGTTGACCAAGGTTCTTGGAGCCAAGTGATCTGGATGGAATCCAAACTGAGCATCAATGACAATAACTTGCATTATATAGCACCTTAAATGTAATAAAAGAACTCAACTTTGATAAAGTGCCACATCAAATATTATTGCGGAAAATAAAAGCCCACGGGGCAGAATTTTGCCCTTGGCGTGCGGGCTCGGTGGGGATGAGCAGGGGGAGGTCGGGAAGCCAACTGCCACCCGCGATCAGGCCCGGAAGGCAATTTCACGCTGACTGGCCAATTAAGGCACGCCCAGCATGAAACTGTGTGAGCGGGGTGAGAGGGAGGGGTGGGATGCTGGGGTGCAAGTCAGGCGAGCGTGACCACAGGGAGATGAAAATGTATGAAAAAATATAATTAAAAAGATAAAAATGTCATGAAACATGTCCCCTCATGTGACTCTGTCATCCCCCCCCCCACCGTGGATGAGGTTTCCAAAAAAGTGCAAAGGGCACTTGGCCTTTGGTTGGACGCAAGGTTGACCATAAGGTTGGACGGGCATCAAAAAATTTATTTTCATTACCTTTTTTTTTAATGGCCTTAATAGGCCTTTTAATGGTTGGCGGGCATGCTGCCGACTCCAGCACGCGCCCGCTGACCGGAATATCGCACGAGTGCGTGATGATGTCAGGACGCACACCCGACGTCATCGCGCGTTATTTCATGCTCACTTGGGTCGGGGGCATGCCTGCCCAGTGAGCTAAAATGTTTACCCATGGCGTAGGGGGTAACATATTGGCATGGATAGAAGATTGGCTAGCAGAGAGTTAGCATAAATGGATCTTTTTCTGGTTTGCAGGATATAACGAACGGTGTGCCACGGGGATCAATGCTGGGTCCTCAACATTTTACAATTTATATAAACGACTTGGATGAAGGGACCGAAGGTATAGTTGCTAAATTTGCTGACCATACAAAGATAGGTAGGAAAGTAAATTGTGAAGAGGACATAAGCAGGCTACAAAGACAACCTCGGACGGCCCGCTTCTACCTCCTACCCAAAATCCACAAACAGAACTGCCCTGGCAGACCGATCGTGTCAGCCTGTTCCTGCCCCATGGAACTCATTTCTCGTTATCTTGACTCCCTTCTCTCTCCCCTTGTCCACTCCCTTCCCACCTACATCTGTGATTCCTCTGACACCTTACGTCACATCAACAATTTCCAGTTCCCTGGCCCCAACCGCTTCCTCTTCACCATGGATGTCCAATCCCTCTACACCTCCATCCCCCACCAGGATGGTCTGAGGGCCCTTAGCTTCTTCCTTGAACAGAGGCCCCAACAATCCCCATCCACCACTACTCTCCTCCGTCTGGCTGAACTTGTTCTCACACTGAACAATTTCTCCTTTAACTCCTCTCACTTCCTCCAAATAAAAGGTGTGGCTATGGGTACCCGCATGGGCCCCAGCTATGCCTGTCTCTTTATGGGGTATGTGGAACATTCCTTGTTCCAGTCCCACTCCGGCCCCCTCCCACAACTCTTTCTCCGGTACATCGATGATTACTTCGGTGCTGCTTCATGCTCTCGTCGGGACCTGGAAAAATTTATTAATTTTGCTTCCAATCTCCACCCCTCCATCATTTTCACATGGTCCATCTCTGACACTTCTCTTCCCTTCCTTGACCTCTCTGTCTCAATTTCTGATGATAGACTGTCCACCAATATCCATTACAAGCCTACCGACTCCCACAGCTACCTCGACTACAGCTCCTCACACCCCGCTTCCTGTAAGGACTCCATCCCATTCTCTCAGTTCCTTCGCCTCCGTCGCATCTGTTCTGATGACGCTACCTTCAAAAACAGCTCCTCTGACATGTCCTCCTTCTTCCTTAACCGAGGTTTTCCACCCACGGTCGTTGACAGGGCCTTCAACCGTGTCTGGCCCATATCCCGCGCATCCTCCCTCACGCCTTCTCCTCCTTCCCAGAAACATGATAGGGTCCCCCTTGTCCTCACTTATCACCCCACCAGCCTCCGCATTCAAAGGATCATCCTCCGCCATTTCCGCCAACTCCAGCATGATGCCACCACCAAACACATCTTCCCTTCACCCCCCCTGATGGCATTCCGTAGGGATCGTTCCCTCCGGGACACCCTGGTCCACTCCTCCATCACCCCCTACTCCTCAACCCCTACTTATGGCACCTCCCCATGCCCACGCAGAAGATGCAACACCTGCCCCTTCACTTCCTCTCTCCTCACCGTCCAAGGGCCCAAACACTCCTTTCAAGTGAAGCAGCATTTCACTTGCATTTCTCCTAACTTAGTTTACTGCATTCGTTGCTCCCAATGCGGTCTCCTCTACATTGGAGAGACCAAACGCAAACTGGGCGACCGCTTTGCAGAACACCTGTGGTCTGTCCGCAAGAAAGACCCAAACCTCCCTGTCGCTTGCCATTTTAACACTCCACCCTGTTCTCTTGTCCACATGTCTGTCCTTGGCTTGCTGCATTGTTCCAGTGAAGCCCAACGCAAACTGGAGGAACAGCACCTCATCTTCCGACTAGGCACTTTACAGCCTTCCGGGCTGAATATTGAATTCAACAACTTTAGATCTTAAACTCCCCCTCCCTCCATCCCCACCCCGTTTCTCCCCCCTCCCTTTTTTTCAATAATTTATATAGATTCTTCTTTTCCCACCTATTTCCATTATTTTTAAATCTAAAACTAAAACTTTGTTAGTCTTTCCACCCCTCCCCCACTAGAGCTGTACCTTGAGTATCCTGTCTTCCATTCTTAATTAGCACTTTTCTTAGACAAATATCACCACCTTCAACACCTCTTTGATCCTTTTGTCTGTGACATCTTTTGATTATCTGCTCCTATCACTGCTTGCTTATCTCCACAATCACCACACCCTCAACTTCTCTCTCCCCCCACTCCCCCACCTTAAACCAGCTTATATTTCACCTTTCTCCTAACTATGCTTCAGTTCTGCCGAAGGGTCGTGAAGACTCGAAACGTTAACTGATTTCTTCTCCACCGATGCTGCCAGACCTGCTGAGTTTTTCCAGGTAATTCTGTTTTTGTTATAAAGGGACATTGTTTGGTTCAGTGAGTGGGCAAAAACCTGGCAAATGAGATATAATGTGGGCAAATGTGAAATTGTTTATTTTGGCAGGAAGAATAAAAAAGGAGCTTATTATCTAAATGGTGAGAGATTGCAGAGCTCTGAGATGCAGAGCGATTTGGGTGTACTAGTGCATGAATCACAAAAGGCTAGTATGCAGGTACAGCAGGTACTTAGGAAAACTAATAGAATGTTATTGTTTATTGTGAGGGGAATTGAATACAAAAGCAGGTTATGCATCAGTTGTACAGGGCACCGGTGAGACCACATCTGGAGAATTGTGTACAGTACTGGTCTCCTTTCTAAGGAAAGATGTAAATGTATTAGAAGCAGCTCAGAGAAGGTTTACTAGACTAATACCAGGAATGGGCGAGTTGCCTTATGAGAAAAGGGTGGATGGGCTAGGTTTGTGTCCACTGGAATTTAGAAGAGTAAGAGGCAACTTGATTGAAACCTTTAAGATCCTGAGGTGTCTTGACAAGATGGATTTGGAGAGGATGTTTCCTCTTGTGGGTGAATCTAGAACTAGGGGGTCACTGTTTAAAAATAAGGGGTTGCCCATTTAAAGCAGAAATGAGGAGAATTATTTTTCTCTCAGAGGGTCCTGCGTCTTTGGAACTCTTCCTCAAAAGGTGGTGGAAGCAGAGTCTTTCAATATTTTTAAGGCAGAGTTGGATTGGTTCTTGATTAACAAGGGGGTGAAAAGTTATCAAAGGTAGGCAAGAATGTGGAGCTGAGGTTACTTTCACATCAGTCCTGATCCTATGTCTGGCGGGGCAGGCTCGAGGGGCCGGGTGGCCTACTCCTTGCTCCTAAGTCGGATGATCGTATGTATGTACGTTCAAGATGCTTCACAAGCACATTATAAAGCAAAATTTGGCATTGAGCCACATAAAGTGACATTAGGGCAGATGGCAAAAAGCTTGGTCAAAGCGGTAGGTTTTAAGGAGCATCTTAAAAGAGGAAAGAGAGGAGTTTAGGGAGGAAATTACAGAGCTTGAGCCTTGGCAGCTGGAGATTTTTTGAAGAAGCCATTGATACCGTGTGATTTTGGCACAATAAAGGGGATTGATGAGCTTTATTTCATGTACACATGGCTCTCTGCGCAAAGAAGCTAGAGTGTTCATTGTAACAGCTGCTAATCAAATTTCAGCTTCACTTATGATCTAATGGTAAATTCCTTGGTACCCAAATGAAGCTTCACCATTCTTTGCTGTCCACCAAGACAATCCATTCAAATAAAGAAAAATAGAAAACATGATTCTGGACAAACAAATAAGAAAGAAATTACTATATTCACAGCCTCGATATGAATTTATAATTCCTTCTCGATCTGCTTGCAGTAACATTGTCCCCACTATAAATTATTTAAAGTGAATACATCTGGTATCAACAACACAGAGTGTGTTAGCAGTTAGGACCCATGCTGTCACCACTAACACATAAATAGACGTGAAAAAATAAAACTACTGAATAAATTTAGTATTATATATTACTTCAGAAATAACAAATATCCTTCATCTATTTCAAATTGGTAATTTAATCCCAGGGTTCAAATGATAGTTATAAACTGTTCATGTTTCACTTTGCGGTATATGACATCATCTGAATCCCCCGACGAGATTACTGCCTTGTAATTACTCCCAGGTATCCGCTATTCTCTACTTAATCAACTGCAAGTGTTCAATGAAGTCGTAAAGCCTCTTGAATCAAACTCTCCTGGCACACATACAATCATTGCTGGAGAATATATGTGACCAATATTATTCTTTGTGACCTAGTAGAGAGAGAGGGAGGGAGTAATTATTTGTCTTTGATACTGAGCACAGTAATGATTCTGTTTGACAGCCTTGTTCTGATCATTCAGTTTCATTGCCCTTAAGGTTAACCATTTGTCAACCAGTACACAGCTGAGGCACAGAGCGAACAGCAAACAATTAGCAACAGGAGCCTTCATATAGCTGGACTGCAGAAAACATTTTATATCTTACCAAATATTGTTATAAGTGCAATAACAATGCAATTGCAAGACAGGTTATCATGTTGAAGGGTTCCAATATATTTTAATTTACAAAAATTGAAATGACTACAAGTAAAGTAGCTATAAATAATTTGCTTATACAGTATTGTCTAAATCCGGTTAAAAATTATATGTCATATTCACTGTCAGAAAGACAGTCTCTTTTCCAGGAGATGTAAAACATATTGACTACTTCAGTTCCAATAACTAACATGAAGACTAAGACACGGCTTGAATAATAAATATTTATATGCATTAGAGGAAAAATGTGTATGATTACCAAACTATAGAGTAATCTTTAGGGGATGTCTAACCCTAATGGTATTCTTCCCTTTCACTCATCAGCCATTCTTATTGCAAACATATGGTTGGAAACAATGCACTCGAATGTTTTGAATTTGCAAGGGACTGATTTGGCTTTAAATAAAATGCACACAACATCGTTTAGCAATCGCTTGAAGCATTCTCATGTACTTTTTATTGAAAAGTCCATTAAAAAAGTTAATCAGTAGACTTTGAAAACTGTTCCTATTTATCTCAATATAGTTCTAAAATAATTTCTTCAAAAGTGCTACTTCGTTATAAACCAGAAAAGATATGATATGCATTTCAAATTGAATATCAGAAGTTTGTTCCCTGGCTTTCGTTATCCCACATTAACAAAAAGAGTTCATTTCATTGCAGTCTGGTGGATGATGTTTTCCCTTTGCAATGTGAGATAATGGAATGTCATTAGGGCCAACGTGGATGAGACATAGAAGAAGGAATTTTAACTCATCTCGTATGGTGGTAATAGGATGGGATGTGTTCTTCCCAACATTACAACAGTGATTACACTTCAAAAGAACTGCATTGGTTGTAAAGTGCTTGGAGATGTTTGGTGGAAATGAAAGGCACTATATAAATGCACACCTTTCTTTTTTATATATTGGTGCATTCAGCCTTGCACCCAATATCTACTGGAATCCTGTTGGCCACGGCTTTATCTGCTCACTGTAATTATTAAACCTCGGCACCCACCAGAAGTAGGTACATATCTCATGAACTGATACGAACTGGAGTCCCATAATGTCAATGAGCCCCTGATTGCACTTTTACCAGGGCCTGAGCGGGTAAGTTGCTGTGAATTTACTGTTGGGTGAAGATGGGTTGGAAGCTGATAGGAGGGTGGAGACGTTTCAAGGTGGGTGGAAATCTTTCCTTTATAGGTCAGGCAGAGCACCAGGCCTCTGCCCCTGACCTATCTGTTTGCTGGCATGCCACATATTCGTGCTGCATGGCAAATTCTGCCTGCCCTAACCTCTGGTCCTACTGACTGGCCAGCAAGTGATTTCCAGCCGTTAACTCATTTGGTATATGTGGGGCCCAAAATTTAGGCCTGTGAATGTGTTGAACCCACCACCCTCCGTCCACCTGAAGCCCTGCTGAGGATTAACATCAAACCCAGGGTTTCTTAATAACTAAATGCACATTGCTAGGCAAAAAAACAATGCAAATTCTTAATTCGTATCAGGTTTGATTGTGCGAAGCTGTTCATTTATTTTTCTACTCGGTCAACAAATCTGATTATGGTTTTTGGCAGTTATACAGATGAATGCGAAGAATTCTCATAATTTTATTTCCTAACATATAACAATAAAGATTGTGGCATGCTGTTTTACAGGCAGGAGCACAGAAGAACAAGGTTACTTTTTCCAGATGTGGTATCAAAATTCTCTAAAGACCGTAATAGTTATCATAAGATTTATGGACGATAATTTATTAATCAACGTTTTCCTTAAACTCAGAGATCGACTCTGAAAGATTAAAGAGGAAGATAAAATAAGTCACTTAAAAAAAATTGGAGGGGTACATAGCGTTGTGTTTCCCTTCTAGCCCAAATTACTTCTAATGACTGTGTTCCTAATATTCCCTCCTAAAGTCAATTCTAATCCTATAGTGCTGTTTGTGCCAGCAAATTCCTTAACAGTCAAAGTGCACGTCTGGTTTCCAACATTACGATCAATTTCAGACATTTGTTGCTTTAATTAAAGCATGTTGTTTCAATGTCTGAATTTTAATATTGCTGCATGTTTAATAATCTTTTTTCTGCAATTTCAGCTGCCCCCCCCCCCAAAAAAAAACATGCTTGAAATAGCAACACTTTTTTAAAAATATGCCATTCCATTGTGATTGTGTTTTGTGCATAATGTCTATCCACTGAATGTTCACTTTAAACTTCCCCATTAAAACATTCAATAGGAACATATGTGATCATTTTGTAGAAGCTCTCATCCATTTAATAGTACACGCTTCCTAACATTTTACAGATTGCTACAAACCAATAAAAGATAAAACGTTGCCCATGGATGAAACTGCTCTAAATTAGTCAAGCTGTGGTCACACACAGCAGAATTATAGCAGGAAAAAGTTGCTTCAATTATATATGACTAGTTTTGCTCTTCACAACAGATTGCAAGTCGAAATATTCAGGATATTATCGCCAGACAATGCTTTGTATTTTTGAAGTATAGTATTAATGTTTATGGGGGGGAAAGTACAACTTGTTTACGCCTTTGTACATCTCACATTTGACGAGATCAAATTCAGTTCAATTCATGTGCAAAATCTATTACTGTGTGAAGCATCAAGGGCAAACCCTGCCAGTAAATGAGGAAAGTTCACTGAATGGCTGACTTACGTTGTCAGTCTGACTTTGGGTACACCGTTGGCCACTGAAGTGGAACCCTCAGCTGAAGCAGACTGAAGCAGCAACACAATGTGCACCTGCAGAAAAGAAATAACGTGGGCAATAGAAGTGACCAATGGAAAGCCAGCAAACAAAGTCACGTCACTGAATCCGCCATCCCGATTTGAATACGTTTTTGAGGTCGGCGATGTTATTGCCAGCCCCTTCTGAATGGGATGACTTTGGTGAGCACCTCTAATGGATTTTCTGTCCCCTTCTTTTTCCCACCACTCCTTCTTCCTTTCCTAAAAGATTTTGGGCGTAATTTTGACACTGGGTGATGGTGTAGATTGACTTCACTGGCGGGGGGGAAAAAAATCATCGGGAGCAATGTAGAAAAAGGCAGTTGAATCAATATTGTTCATTTTGCAAGTTTATCCAAAGTCAGAATGCTCCTCCATGATCTTTTGTTCTTACCGGGGTAATGTTGAATGGACATCAGGTGCAACCCAGCAGCTGTGACCAAAGCTGATGTTGTTGATGTTGAAAAACACCCAAGTCTGCTCCCTATCTCATTAGAATATGTCTGAACTCAAAATGGGGTATAACATTGACAAAAATCTGCTGAAACCAGTGTAAGCAATTGTCAAGGAAAGGCTGCTCCCACACCATAAATTTCACCTTTGAGTTTTAGAATTGAACGCTTCAACTCATTTAACCATAATTCACACACACACACACACACATCAGACATAGCGGCTCGGCGTTTCTGTGCCACTGGGCTTTTTTTAAAAGCAATTCGCTCGAAATTGGCCAAACCCGTGCACGAGATAGTTTTAAGTGCAAATGACATTCGGTCCACAAGTTTCCATGATCTATTGCACGACCTTAAAAAAAAACATCAGCCGAGATGTTAGCCCTCCCACAAAACTGATCACATCGCCAGATCCAACTGATCCCCCATGATAAGTTTCTGATCAGTGCAGTCCTTCAAAGAGGCTCTAAATATTAAGCTGGGCTCTTTTTTAGGTGCATCTTTGAAAAGATTCAAATATTTTACATTTTTAATTTACGAAGGAACTGATACTCTACGCCAATATAACTAGCATAAACGGTGTTGTATGGTTATTTTTTAAAATCATTTTCAGCCTTTTAAAATCAGGTGGTTCAGGCAAAAATTTGGGTTTAAAAGGCTTATATTTGCACTAAACCCATTTTCAGTTTTATTAATGAAACTGCACTGAGTTATCACTCTCAAATACGCCAAGGGATATTTTTCAAGTAAATTTTAAAAACCATACACTCTTAAACACTGCCCAATTGCACCGATTCATGGCCCATTTTACGTTTCGGCATTATACAAATGAGTTTGAGTGGAAACTTGAGAAGCAAAACACTTCTCAAAATTAATGCAACCTTGGGCGCAATTTGTGCTGGGCTGCTGATTGCGCCCGAAGAGGAAACTTTACCCCAGCCTGTTTAAAAACCTGCAAGCGCGAAAGCATTTTTTGTTTTAATACGACTTCAACATCGTCATAAACAATGCATTAAAAGAAACAGATAGTATGAGCAGATCTCAGGGCATTCTTTTTTTAAAAATGCTCCTAAATAGAAGACCAGGAAACTGACTGCCTTGCCTGCTGTACCTGACCATTTAGTTGCTGCATTAAAAGCCCACCCAACCCTCACTGTCCCAAATAAATGCAATCAGAGGATATTTGCTTTTGAGCGTTGGGGACATGGCTAGTTGTGTGGGCAAGGATTTGTTCAGATGGGGGGTTCCATGGACAGATACAAATGTTTGAGGAGATCTGGGCATGTTGCAGTTATGATCCTTAACTCATTTGCACTCAAAATGCTGTGATATTTTAAGACAAGAAACTGATTTGTGCCCAGGAGTGAGCTGGCAGTTGGGGGTGGGGGTGGGGTCGGGGTGGGGGGGGTGGTAAAATCGGGTAGCGTAGTGGGAGTTTCCATGCCTGTTCTCTATCCACCTTCATTGGTATTTTATCAGTGGCAGGGTAGGTGGGTTCGAAAGGGGTGGACAGGTGCATGATGTCCGCCAGGCCCAATGGCGACCCGGCAGCTGATTCAAAAGAAGCCTTGGCTGCCCCTGGAAGGCTGGCACTGAAGGACGTGGAAGTCTGCACAATGGAACCCGTTGTGGGTGGACATGGCAGGTGGGAGGGCAGGCCGGTGGGGCAGTCGGTCTCGCGTTTCTCAGACGAGCACCTCGCTGCCCTCCTGGAGGAGGTGGCAGCCAGGAGAGAAGCTCTTGTCCCCAAAGGCGGGAGGAGGAGGCCCCCCCCACCTCACCACAAAGGCCTGGGAGGAGGTGCCATCCAGGGTCAGCAGCCATGATGTGGTGAGACGCACATGGGTGCAGTGCCGGAAGTTCTTCACCAATCTCCCGCGATCGGGAAGGGTGAGTACCGTGTTGGCATGGGTCACTTTGCAGAACAGTTAAGAGCTGCCCATCCCGCCCTGGACCTCAGAGGTGTTAGAGTGTGAGTGGCAAATGCCAATGAGGCAGGATCTGGCCAAAGGGGTGAGCTTTGCCTGCTTGGACTGTGTGCCTTGCAGCTCGAGGGTCATGAATCGGCTGAGCCCTGCGAGGTGTTCCTCAGGTGGGGTTGGCCAGGCTGCAATGGGGCTGCAGGTAGAGGGTGGACTCATCAATGCTCCTCTGTCCTTTCAGGAGAAAACATCCCATTACAATGCAGAGAGTTCGCGGACTGGCGGGGGACCCCCACATCTCCTCATCCTCAGTTGATATGAGCAGGAGGCCCTGGAGCTGGAGAGGCGCCATGCACCTCGGTCAAGCGGCCGTGGTGAGGTTGGGGTGCCAGAGGAAGGTAAGACTGCAGTGCACTGGGTTGAGAATATTGGTTATTGCTACCATTCCAGTGTAGCCTCTATATTGATGTGAGCCTCGAACCTGGAATCTCCATTGACAATCGAAGGACGAGGGCACCATGATGCATATCTCTGTCTCATCGGGTGCCAGGCATGCACACTGTCAGTGTCATGATTTAAACTACTGACATGTCCTTCTTCTCCCTTTTAGGCTCACCAGCAGCCCCTCGTTGTGAGGAGCCTGAAGGCCCATCCCTGCACCAGCACCTTGGTGGGCCTAACATCGCCGTGTAGTCTATCAGTGCACATTGGTGTGAGCACTTCACACTCGCTTGAGGTGCAGGTGCAGACAGAGAGTGCCCAGGGCGTCGGCAGTCAGAGGACTGCTGGGGACCAGGGCAATGCTCAGTCGATTGACTTTGAAGTCGTCCATGAGGCAGCAGACGCTGGAAGTCCAGCAGGGTGTGTGGGAAGATCTGGCGGAGATACATGAGGGAATGCGTGCCATGGTGTCCGTTGTGGAGGAGTCCCTACAGAGAATAAGCACTGCGTTGACCCTCATGGCCGAGCGCACTGTCTCCTCCATGGAGAGAGTGGTGACTCTCATGGAGAGGCTCCTCCAGGGACTAAGCAGGGGTTCCTGGGGATGCACTCGGACCTGCAAGCCCTCACACTGGCATTGATCTCAGCTGGTCAGTGTCAGTGTGGGAGATGGATTGGGCACCCAGTATCCCAGCTCGGTGCCCGTCCATCAATGGTGAGCGGAGAGGTCCAATGCGACCTCACATTGGCTCATGAGCTGCCTGTCGTCTCTGCGGGCTCCTTTCAGGGCACTCCGGATGATGGCAGCAGATCCTCCGCCCCTCTGCCAGTGACCGTGGCATCTGGTGAGGCTGCAGCGACTGAGGAGATGCCAGCAATGGCACTAGCCGCTTCCTCCCAGGCGGGACTAGCACAGGCTCCATGGGCCAGAGGACACCCACCAAAGTCAGCAGAGTGAGCAGGCTGTCTCCAATGTGTGTGCTAGTGGGGGGAGCACCTAGACGTAGCACCTGCATGCGAAAACGTAAAGCACCTTAAGCACAACACGTCCTGATCACGGGTGATATTTTGTTCCCCCATTTTTCTTCACATTTTTTAATGGTGTGATGGAAAACACCGGTTAATGTTAATATCTGCAATGTTTCACATTCGCAAGTAAATGAGATGTTATTTTGTGTAACTGGCCTCTGTACGCTTCATTTGTTCCGTAGGTGCAGGGTAGGCCATGTTGTTATGATGGACATGTGTCTCCTGAAACTTTATTGCAAAGGCACACAGTGTATATTCTTGACCAAGGGACTGTTCCTGTCAGGGATCGAGTTTGGAGCTTGCAGCCCTGGCATGTGGTGGTGGCTCTTATTTGGTAGTCTAGATCAGGAACGTAGGATCAAAGCAACCTGGGTGTCCCTGCCTCCCTGGAGGTTGCCCAGGTCAGTGTCTACTCCCTCAGCATTCTCCTGAGCGTACTTGTTCTCAGAATCACTACTGGACTCATCGTGTGCAGCCAGAGCAGCTGTGTCAACATCTTCTTCCTCCTCTGCAACCCCCTTGCCAGTGACAGATTGTTTAGAGCGTAGCATGCAACCACTATCAGTGACACATGCTCTGGGAGGTATTGGAGTGCGCCCCCAGGCATCGGTAGCACATCTTGAGAAGACCTACGGTGGCTCCTATTGTACCGCTGCTCGGCCTCTGTTCTTGGATGGCGGAGAGGCGTCATGAGCCACCTTCTGAGGGGATAGCCCTTGTCACCCACCAGCCAACCATCCAGCTGGGCTGGAGCACTGAAGATTCTCAGCACCTGGGAGTGTCTGAGGATGTAGGCGTCTTGGGAACTGCCAGGGTACCTTGCACAGACTTGTAGAATCAGCATCCTGTGATCACACACTATCTGCACGTTCATGGAGTGGAAGCCCTTCCTGTTGACGAAGGCACTGGGCTCACCTGCTGGCACCTTGATGGCCACATGTGTACAGTCTATAGCACCCTGGACGCGGGGGAAGCCAGCAATGGCCGCGAAGCCTCTGGCTCGCTGTGTCTGGTTGGCCTCATCCTTACAGTAAAGAATAAAGGCCAGTACCTGCCTGAACAGAGTGTCTGTCACTAGCTCGACGCAACTGTGAACAGCTGATTGGGAGACTCCACAAAGATCCCCCACTGAGCCCTGGAAAGAGCCAGAGGTATAGAAGTTGAGGGTCACCGTGACCTTCAGCGCCACTGGCATGGGGTCTCCACCCACACAGTCAGAGCTAATCTCAGGGTTGATCCTCTGACAAATGGAGGTCACTGTCTTCCTTGAGAGGTGGAGCCTCCTTCGGCAATGCACCTCGGACATACTGAGGTAGCTGCATCACCACCTGTAAACCCTGGCAGCGGGATAGTGGCGTCTTCTGCAGCCCCTTCCACCTTGGACTTCTTGTTGGCCCTGAACCCCTTGTGCCCGTACCTCTCCCCCAACAGGTCCCTCCCCTGGAAGCTGCATTGGGGCACCTGGCCTCCTCTCACATCTGGCCCTTTCTTCCTCCTCAGAGAAGGTGCCTCCAGCGGAGACCACAATCCCCATTCCCAGGGTAAGGGAAGGCTGTCTGATACCTGGAAGGGTCCACATGGTGTGAATCCTCTGGGCACCTGGAAAACAACACTGGGTCTTAAAGTGAAGCCTCGAACTTCTCTGAATGCAGCTTTGAAGCAAGATGAAGCTGCCCTGTTCACAGTTACAACCAGCAGCAAGTGAAATCCTGCGCTCCTCACTAATCGCTTTGACAAGGCCACTGACCCCTCTTATCCCGCCCGTGGATGAGGTTTTGCTAATTCTGGCCTGCCCGCCTGCCCATTTTGCCCGTGCGACGGCCTGAAAATCACACGGTCTTTGTAAAGCCAGAGACAATTGGTGTGTTAATTAATGGCGGGCGCGCCTCCGTCTCCATCGCGTCGGCATGCTCGAGCAGGTCAGTGCACGCCCGCCCACCCAGCTAAAAATTCTGCCCTATAAATGTGTTACTTATAAATCTATTTATGTTTTTTCTACAGATAGTACACAGGGGAAATCCTTCCCCAAAATGATTCAGATTGATTAGCAGACAAAAAACAGAGAGAAGGAATAAATGGGCCATTTTCAGGTTGGCAGGCTTTAGCTCGGCATGTACTGCAAGGGTCAGTGTAACATGTCCAAGTTTGCTGACAGTACAAAGCTAGGTGGGAAAGGAAGCTGTGAAGAGGAAACAAAGAGGTTGCAAAGAGGTATAAACCAGTAAGGTGATTGAGCAAGAAGGTGGCAGATGGAGTATGATTCGGAGAAGTGTGAAACTATCCACTTTAGTAAGAAAAATGGAAAAGCAGCATATTTTTCAAAAGGAGAGAGCCTAGTAAATATGGAGCTTCAGGGGGATTTCAGTGCCCTTGTACATGAATCACTAAAACTCTAACAAGGCAGATGCAACAAGTAATTGGGAAAGCAAATGATATGTTAACCTTTATTGCAAGGAGGTTAGAGTATGAGAGTATAGAGGTCTTTCTGCAATTACATTGGACTCTGCTGAGACTGCATCTGGAGCACTGTATACAGTTTTGGTCTCCTTACCAAGGAAGGATATACTTAAATGTTGAACAACAAAAAATAACCAGATTGATTCCTGGGATGAGACATTGTCCTACGAGGAGTGATTAAGTAATACTGCTAGTATTCAGTAGTACTGTATTTGCTGCTCACAATGTGATCCCCTCTATATTGGGAGGGACCAAACACCAATTAGGTATCTGGAAGGGTGACTGTGAGTTCCAGTCACATAATTTTAATGATCCACCTTGTTCCCACTCTGACCTTTCTGTTCATGTCCTGCTGTGATGCTCAATGCAAGCTGAAGGAACAGCGCCCATCTTTCCACTGGGCACGTTACAGCCTTCTGGGCTCAACATTGAGAGCCATAATTTTGGATCATAACATTTGCCCCAATTTTGTTTTGTTTTTCTTTGATGATTTGATTTACTTTCCCTTTGTTTTTCTTTTGATTTTCTTATTTTTTCTTTCAGCCAGGATTCAGGATTCTGTCATTCATACCTCCTTCAGACACATCTTTTGTTTCTTTACTTATCCAATTACCATTCCCCTTGACCTTGTGTTTTTATAATGATATAGAGGCACCAATCACTCGGAAGGATTGTGCAAGCATGTTTTGGGTTCATTTATTAATTCTAGGCACATGTGAACAGATACGCATGGACATACACTTTGAAGACATCAGAGCTGTAGAGCTGTAGAGCTGTGTCTGTGTGCTCTGCTCCAAGCCGAAGTGAAACTAAAACTGGATCACATGACACACTTCCTTCTAGTGATGTCATGCTGCAATCCCTTAAAGGCATATTACACAAACTGCTCTCCACTGACGTTGCCTCTTGTTCTTCTTCCCATCTTCCCACTTTGACTTGTGCAAGACCTATAACATTTCTAACTATTCTCAGTTCAATAGAGAGATCCCTGACCTGAAAAATTAACTCTGTTTCCCTCTCCACAGATACTGCCAAACATGCTGAGTATTGCAGAGTAAAAGGAGTACCCGAAACTGATGTAACTATGATGCAATATCACATGACTAAGTAACTGAGGTCTGGTGGGAAGCAGAAGTACAACCTCTTGTAGTACTGAGATGTGCATAGATGTGTGAATGAACAAGAATGATTTTTATGAATAATAATCTATGGTAGCATTCTTAGGTGAACAGGAAAACCCTAAAGAAATGTCATTTAGACCCTGAACACAAGACAAGTCATGATGGCAGCAGACAGAGCGTAAAAGACTCAAAAAAACTTCAAGTGAAGACTGCAGACCTGAAAGACCTACTGATCCTTTGGAAAAAGGATAAGAAGAAAAAAGATTGAAGGCTAATTTAAGAACGGAACATCGTGGGTGCAGCAAATGCAAACTGACACACAGGCTCCAAGTCCAGACTGCAATGAGTACAGATCGCAATCAGCAAGCCAAAATATTGAAGCAGGAAAAGGTCCAGAGCTTAGGGCAAGCATGGAGTCTATATTGCCTCTCCCAGAACCTTTCTGAAGTGCTGAAGGCTGGCAACAGACTCAACACTGGGACAACTGGAGAAGAGGTTCTCCAGATACATAACAGCTTCAGCTTTTCATAAGAAGGAACAAAAGGATCGAGTCAGTGCTTTACTCTATGCAGTAGGAGCTATTGCAGATGACATAATAGCAAGACAAGGAGTTGATGAGGCTTCAAGATCTTCCAATGAAGCACCCCAAGCATTCAATGCATACTTCAATGTTCAAAAAAATTTAATAATTGAACGATCAAAATTTCATAACAGGAAAAGAAATGGGCAAACACGTGGATTCCTTCATAAATGACATGTACAAGCTAGCAGAAAATTGTGACAATAGGATCCCCAGATTAATATGTGATCATATAGTAGTTGGGTTTTAGATGAAACCCTATCAGATCTCTTGCAAACCAGGGAAGATTTAACTCTCACAAATGCAGTGTGACAGGTCAAGCTTAGGAAGTAAAGCAGAGTTGTTGTTCATGGGGAAAGTGATGTTCTTGGGAAAAAAATTAGCGAAGCCGGTCGAATTGCAAGACAAAAGAAGAGAAAACGTAGTGAACAAAAGACAGCAAAATCAGGAAAAGGCACACCACTGCCGTCTAGAAATGCCCTCAGTGTGGTGAGAAAACCCTGCGAAAGCTCGAAGAATGCCCATCAGAGAGAGCCACAGTTATGGGAAGTTGGAACATTTTAAAATTGTCTGCCGATCTAAAATATAAGTAACTCACAGGAAGAAAGAGAAAATAACAAGGCCAAGTCAAATCCAATAGGAGAAAATAAAGGAACAGGAAATCATTATTGGAGCATTAAATTAGATGTTTATGGTCACTCACAGAATTCAAGCTAAATACTGGCACAGATGTTTCAGTGTTACCTGATGAAGTAAAATGGCTTTAAAGTGTCACATTACAGCCATCCACCATCCAGTTGCAAGTTCCAGGAGGGACTACACTCAAAGTAATAGGCCAACTCTTAGCAAGATTAAGATGCAAGGATAAAGAAATTATTGAACCCTGTAGGTTATCAGAACCAGGAGTCATCATTTTTGAGCAGAAAAGCATGCTTGTAATTGAGGCTGATTTTAGAAAGCTAATGAAATTGCTGGTGAGCAATCCAGTAATGTGTTCAGAAATAGCAATTTCCATCCCTATTTTTGGGCTTAGGAAAGCTGAGGACAGAATATGTAAGGGTGGATGCTAAGCCTTTTTGTCTCTTCACAGCAAAGAAGGTCCCCCCACCCATTCTTGGACAAAGTCAAGAGCAAGGTTGACTACATGTTATAACAAGCGGTCATTTCTCCAGAAACCGATGGCATTCTGGATGGTCACAGTAACAAAATCCGACGGTTCAATTGGAATCTGCGTGGACTTGACCGTATTAAACAAGTCAGCAGACCGTGAGGTCCACCCAACGGCATCAATGGAAGAAAGTCTCACCAAATTAACAAAAAGCACCCTCTTCACAAAATTGGATGCAAATAGTAGTTTTTGGCAGTTGCCCCTGGACAAAGAATCCAGATTGTTAACTACTTTAATCACCCCACTCGGTCGTTATTGTTTTAACAGGTCACCATTCGGAATTGCTTCTGCACCTAAAATATTCCAAACAATGATGTCTCAGGTCCTGGGAGGCATGGAGGGAGTAATATGTCATATGGATGACATTCTCATACATCGTTCATCAAAGGAGGAACATGACTGTTGAGTGACAGCGGTCCTCAAGGTTCTACGAGAAGCAGGTTTGACAATAAACGACAAAGCCTTGCACATTGTATAAGCTTCAGGAATTATTGTTGATCCACAGAAAACCAAGGCGATTAGAGAGTTCCCACACCCTAGAACCATCACAGAATTACAAGGATTCCTTAGGATGGTCAGCCAAGTTGGAAAGTTCCTACCAAACTTGATGGAAGTCAATGAGCCATTACGACTGATGCTGAGACAAGATCAACAGCAGTGCTGGAACATGGGCCAGCAAAATGCTTTTGACAAATCAAAAATCTCCTAATTTCACTAGAAATTCTGGCACACTGTGATCCAGAGTTGCCAACAATTATAACAGTGGACACATCATCTACAGGCTTGGGCGCAGTGCTGTTTCAAATTTAAAAAGCTGGGAAAAGAAGACTGGTTTATTAAGCCTCAAAATCTCTCATGGACACAGAGAAAAGGTATGCTACCATTGAGAAGGAGGAGGTGGCAGCATAGTAGTAATGTCACTAGTACTCCAGAGACCCAAGCTAATGGTTCAAATGGCTTCACAGCATCTGGTGGAATTTAAATTCAATTAATAAATTTAGAATTAAAAGCCAGTCTATTGGGAACCATGAAATAATTGTTGTAAAAACCCATCTGGTTCATCAGTGTCCTTTAGGGAAGGAAATCTGCTGTCCTTACCAGGTCTGGCCTATATGTGACTCCAGACTACACAGCAATGTGGTTGACTCTGAAATAGCCTAGCAGGACACTAATTTTTATCAGTATGACCCTTAATCAGAACTTCTGACCTGATCCACCTATCACTGGCCCTCTATCCAGCTCTACCTGTCCCACCTCCCCCCCACCCCCTCCTTAAACCAGTTTATATTTCACCTCTTTTCTATTTTTCCTTAGTTCTGGTGAAGAGTCATACGGGCTCGAAACGTCAGCTGTACCCTTCTCCGCAGATGCTGTCAGACCTGCTGAGTTTTTCCAGGTATTTTTGTTTTTGTTCTAGATTTCCAGCATCCGCAGTATTTTGCTTTTAACTAATTTTTATCAAACTGCTACGAAGTCTGAAAGGAATGAAACCGGACGGACCACCCAGTACCAGAAATGACAATGGCACACCCAGCCCTGTCGACCCTGCAAAGTCCCCCTCACTAACACCTGGGGACTAGTGCCAAAATTGGGAGAGCTGTGCACAGCTCTGAAGAAGAGTCAGACGGACTCAAAACATTGACTCTGTTCCTCGCTCCACAGATGCTGCCAGACCTGCTGAGCTTCTCCGACATTTTAGGTTTTCATTCCATTCTAATTATCAGCTGGCAGGGGTAGCGTGATTCCGGCAATTTAGCCTTTTAATGGGCATTCATTACACAGCAAATGCATGCAACTGTGGTTCCCGACATAGATCAGTGGGAAACCGATGCACTTTTAACCCGCTATCAAATCTGGAAGTGGCAAGCATCGGGCGAGCTCCAATTCATCAACGACTTTGAAGTCAGTAGATGTTGCTTTCGCCTACCTTTAATTCCAAACTAATTTCCAGTCGGTGGGAAACTGATTTCTCCATCATGCCCAATTTAGTGCCACCCGCCATGATTCCCACCACTGCCGGGAGTGGAAATATTTCACCCTTCATCATCATCATTGATCACTGCTCCAGGTGGTTTGAAGGGAATAGACTGCATAGTGTCGTGGGGGAGACAGTCATTTCATCACCTAAAAGAACCTTTGCGACACATGGTATCCCGGACGTTGCGGTGTCAGACAACGGTCCCCAGTTTGCTTACGGGCTGTTCCGTTTCTTTGCACAGGAATATGGTTTCATACAAGTGGCTAGTTCACCCAGATACCCTCAGTCAAACGGGGAAGCAGAAAGAGGAGTTTGAACAATCGAGGAACTGATGAAAAAGAATGAAGCTATTAACTTAGCTCTTCTTAACTACAGAACCTCATGGCTAAAAAAATAGCCTCCTGCCATCAGGAAGTGGGAAGATGGCTACAAACACAACATAAGAGTGGTGTAGTGCTATTGCCACTGGGCTAGTAGTCCAGAGACCCAGGGTGATATTGTGTGGACCTGGGTTGGATGGCAGATGGTGGAATTTGATTTCAAAAAAATCTGGAATTAAAAGTCTAATGATGACCATGAAGCCATTGTCGATTGTGTCTAATGTCTGTACTAATATCCTTTAGGGAAGGAAATCTGCCGTCCTTACCTGGCCTGGTCTACATGTGACTCCAGACACACGTCAATGTGGTTAACTCTTAACTGCCTCTAAAATGGCCTGGCAAGCCACTCAGTTGTATAAACCTACAAGTCTACAAGGAATGAAACCGGATGGAGCACTCAGCAAACTTAGGTGCTGGAAACAACACCAGCAAACTCAGTCCTATTGACCCTGCAAAATGCTCCATACTAACACCTGGGAGGGCTGTCTCACAGACTAGCCAAGGAGCAGGTTGGCATAGTCATACTCACGGGATCATACCTTAAAGGTAATGTTCCAGACACCACCCTGGGTCTGTCCTGCCAGTGGGAGGTGGCGGCACAGTGGCATACAGTTGGGAGGGAGTTGCACTGGGAGTCCTCAACATTGGCTCCGGACCCCATGAAATTTCATGGCATCATGTCAAACATGGGCAAGGAAACCTCCTGCTGTTTACCATGTACCACCTCCCGACCACCACTGCCCCGGTCAGTTGACGAATCAGTATTCCCCCATTTCCTCCATGTTGAACATCACTTGGAGGAAGAACTGAGGGTGACAAGGGTGCAGATTGTACTCTGGGTGGGGGACTTCAAATGGCCATCACCAAGAGTGGCTCGGTAGCACCACTACTGACTGCGCTGGCTCAATCCTAAAGGACATAGCTGCTGGATTGGGTCTGCGGCAGGTGGTCAGGGAACCAACAAGAGGGAAAAACATACTTGACCTCATCTTCACCAAGCTGCCTGCCGCAGATGCATCTGTCCATGACAGTATTGGTAAGAGTGACCACCGTGCAGGCCTTGTAGATACGAATTCCCATCTTCACATTGAGGATACCCTCCATTGTGTTGTGTGGCACTACCACTGTGCTAAATGGGATAGACTTTGAACAAATCTAGCAACTCAAAACTGGGAAACCATGAGGCACTGTGGGCCATCAGCAGCAGCAGAATTTTACTCAACCACAATCTGTAACCTCATGGCCCAGCATATCCCCCACTCTACCATTACCACCAAGCCAGGGGATCAACCCTGGTTCAATGAAGTGTGTAGGAGGTCATGCCAGGAGCAACACCAGACATACCTAAAAATGAGATACCGACCTGGTGAAGCTACAACACAGGACTACTTGCGTGCCAAACAGCATGAGCAGAAACTGATAGACAGAGCTAAGTGATCCCACAATCAACGGATCAGATCTAAGCTCTGCAGTCCTGCCACATCCAGCTGTGAATGGTGGTTGATAATTAAACAACTAACTGGAGGAGGTGGCTCCACAAATATCTCCATCATCAATGATGGGGGAGCACAGCATATCTGTGCAAAAGATAAAGCTGAAGCATTTGCAACAATATTCAGCCAAAGTGCCAAGAGGAAGATCTATCACTCTACAAGGTATCAAGGAGTGGCTGAAGGCACTGGACACTGCAAAGACTATGGGCCCTGAAAATATTTCGGCAATAGTACTTAAGACTTGTGCTCCAGAACTTGCCTCACCCCTAGCCAAGCTGTTCCAGTACAGCTACAACACTGGCATCTACCCGGCGATGTGGAAAATTGCCCAGGTATGTCCTATACACACAAAGCAGGACAAACCCAAACTGACCAATTACCGCCTCATCAGTCTACTCTCCATCATCAGTAAAGTGATGGAAGGGACCATCAACAGTGTTATTAAGCGCCACTTGCTTAACCATAACATGCTCACTTATACTCGGTTTATGTTCCGCCAGGGTCACTCAACTCCTGACCTCATTACAGCCTTGCTTCAAACATGGACAAAAAAGCTGAACTCCAGAGGTAAGGTGAGAGTTACTACCCTTGACATTAAGGCAGCATTTGACCGAGTGTGGCATCAAGGAGCCCTAGTAAAACTGGAGTCAATGGGAATCGCGGGAAAACTCTCCGCTGGTTGGAGTCATACCTAGCACAAAGGAGGATGGTTGTGGTTGCTGGAGTTCAATCATCTCAGTTCCAGGACATCACTGCAGGTGTTCCTCAGGGTAATGTCCTAGGCCCAACCATCTTCAGCTGCTTCATCAATGATCTTCCTTCCATCATAAGGTCAGAAGTGGGGATGTTCGCTGATGTTTGCACAATGTTCAGCACCATTCATAACTCCTCAGATACTGAAGCAGTATTGTCCAAATGCAGCAAGACCTATACAATATCCAGGCTTGGGCTAAGAAGCGGCAAGTAACATTTGCACCACACAAGTGTCAGGCAATGACCATCTCCAACAAGAAAGAATCTAACTATCACCCTTTGATGTTCAATGGCATTACCATCACTGAGTCCCCCATTAACAACATCCTGGGGGTTACCATTGACCAGAAACTGAACTGGACTAGTCATATTAAAAACTGTGGCTTATAAGAACAGGTCAGAGATTAAGAATCCTGCAGCGTGTAACTCACCTCCTGACTCCCCAAAGCCTGTCCACAATCTAAAAGGCAAAAGTCAGGAATGTGATGGAATACTCTCCACTTGCCTGGATGGGTGCAGCTGCAGCAACACCCAAGAAGCTTGGCACCATCCAGGACAAAGCAGCCTGCTTGATTGGCAGCACATCCACAAACATTCACTCCCTCCAGCACCGATGCACATTGGCAGCAGTGTGTACTATCTACAAGATGCATTACAGAAACTCACCAAAGCTCATTAGACAGCACCTTCCAAATCCCGGACCACTATCAGCTACAAGATAAGGGCAGCAGACACATGGGAACACCACCACCTAGAAGTTCCCCTCCAAGCCGCTCACCACCCTGGAAATATATCACTGTCCCTTCACTGTCACCCGGTCAAAACCCTTGAACTCCCTCCCTTCCTGCACCATGGGGACTGCAACGGCTCAAGAAGGCAGCTCACCACCACCTTCTCAAGGGCAATTAGGGATGGGCAATAAATGCTGGCCTAGCCAGCAACGCTCACATCCCACAAGTGAATTAAAAAAATCAAGCTCTACAACAAACACTACAACCTCACATTACCCCAGATGATCATGAGAGAGTTAGGAAGCATGAGGAGCAACAAAGAGACAGTCAAGCTCGTAATTTCAACTTAAAGCACAGAGCATGAGACTTGACCATGCTACAGCAGCATGGAGAATGTATGGAAGTGAGATCAACAGAAAGGAAGCATTGTAATAGAATTAGCTCCACAACCGAGATCTTACAGAATTGAGACAGACCAGAGAAACATCAGAAGGGACTGAAGAGCCTTGATATCACCGTGAAGGAAACCAGTGAATCGTTGGATATACTATTTAGATCCAGATGGAGACAAGGAACCAGAAACATGTAGAAACTCTACAACCACCCAAGTGGAAGATACGCCTCTCGAACGACAGGAGAATACAGTTCATCTTCAACCTCAAAATGAAATTTGGGAATTTGGTCAAGGCACCTCAAAGATTAATCGTGTGAAGTCTGAGACTTCTAGCAAGAGATGTAGAAAGTTGTATATATTTGGGAAAACGACTTGAGGGGTGGGGATGTAGAGTAAAGGGTTAACATCAGGAGCACCTGACACTGATATAATTATGATGCAATGTCACATGACTAACTCTGATCTGGTGGGAAGCAGAAGTACAACATTGTGTGGAGTACTGAGATGTACATAGGCCTGTAAATGAACAAAAATGGGTTGATGAATAATAGTCTATGGTAGCATTTTCAGGATAACAGTCAAACCCTAAAGAAACCCCAAGGGTGAGGCAAAACAGGAATTTTCAGCATTTTATGTTTCTATTTCAGGTTTCCGGGGTCTGTAGTATTTTTCTTTGCGTTTGAGTCCTATATAGTCTATGGCGTATTAGAAGTGATATAATTGAAGTCAACAAAATTCTGAAGGGATTTGACAGAATAGACCTGAGAGGATGTTTCCTCCCACCTTCTGAGCCTAGAAATAAGGGGTTGGCCATTTAGGAATGAGATGAGGTGAAATTTCTTTGTAATTATCTGCCCCAAAGAGCTATGAATGCTCAGCTATTAAGTATATTCAAGGAACAGATTGATCATTTTTTGGAAGGTTACTTAAAGGAATCAAAGGATATGGAGATAATGGGTGAATGTGGAGTTGTCGTGGAAGATCAGCCATTATTTTATCTAATGGTGGAACAGGCTCTAAGGGCTGAATGGCTTACTCCTTCTCCTATTTATGTTCTTATGTAAATTATAGCACATTTTCCAGCAGACTAAGAGAGTGAAGCCGTGTTTGACATCAGCCAGTGCAGAAAGGGCAGAGCTTCCAATAGTTTTGGAGAAGAAGAGAAATTGCAGCTTTCTCTGGCGTTCATCGTTTAAATGTTTTCACTTTCTTTTATACATTTTTAAGACCTTGGTATCCTTTCTGGTTTAAAGCAATCTGGAGGAAGAAGACAAAATGCGGGTTATTTTCATCAAACTTGTTGGTAGGATTTAAATCAGACCCAGCGTCAAAGTTGCCTGGGTTTTATTGTGCCACGGCTTGGCAGAATACAAACTCACCGGCAAAGTTTCTCACTGGAAAGTGGCTAACAGTTAAATCCAAGGCCCTTGTTCTAGCAATTAAAAACAAGTCTTTTGGGGTTTCCGCTGTATTCATTCTTAACAAAAGTGTAAGACATTGAAAAGTTACTTCCTTTTTCAATGTGCCTTTAGAAATGTAAGGTGTGTGTGTAACCTCAAACCAAAAAGGAAAGCTGCAATGTGATTCTTGGAGGCGCTATGACATTTATTTCCTACCCTAATGGGCTGACTTTATGAATTCACCCAGGAATAGTTAGGGGCACGAGGAGAACAAATCTAGCCTGCCTAGTAGAATTGTAAAGGCATAATTTCAATGCAAGACCTCTTGTATTCCTATTCAGTCGGATGATTGGAAACTAAATTGTGCTCAGCTATTCCCTGGAATATGGCATTACCATTAGACAATTCAAAAAGTTTGGCTCATTTTGTATATTTTCTCGAAATGCTTTTCATGTCCCAGTTTTCTCACTTGAAAGCCTTGTGCTTTAGTAAAACTCCATGGATTCCAATCATCCTCCAGCATTTCAACCAATTGGCCATTCTCCCTGTGTGAACCTAGGCAATATGCATTGGCAGACAGATTGGCTGTGAATGGGGAACAGCCAGACCACAGCTAAAGCTAGTCCTGCTTTTAATTCCACGAGCACACGCACACTTTTTCTGGAGAAATCACTGAATAGTAACCAGAGGTTGAAATCCTGACTGACTTTTGGCCCCAAAGTCCGAGAGCAATGAGGCTATTCGGCTTTTCCCTGATACTAACCCAGCTGATATTAGGGACCCCAACATGTAGCAGAAATCAAACTTGGGTCCTTCTTGATCTTCATGGCTCAGCTGCACATTAGATGATGCACTTCCCAGCTCAGTCTACAGAGAAAATTGTCACAGACATTCATGGGGCTAGAAAGAATGTCAAGCTAGATTTCAGCCCAGTAACTGGGGAAGGAAGCAGGAATGTAGGACAGGATCCAGTTATGCTGGGATTTTCTAGTGCCTTTTAAATTTCAGTGGAGGAAAATATGGGTGGATCTACCAGCCACCTTGCCATCACAAGGAGACATTACTGTGGTAGTTCTCAGCCTCCCTCAGAATTCGGCCCTATAGTCCCTCCATAGGCTTCAGAAAAACTCACATCAGCTAAAACCTGGTATGAGTCCTGCTGAAGGCTTTAGCAGGCCCCATGCCTTTATTAGATAAAGGTGATCATTCCCTCCCCAAGAGGCTAGCCGACATACTGAAGATGCAAATAGGAGAATTGTTCTGATCAGCCATCTCTGCACCTCCATTTGATCAGTGAAGTGTGCTACCACTCCAGTATTCCAGCTGGTAGTTTGGGATAAGTGCTGTTGATGCAGCCTTACAAGTGTGATGCCTGCCCCAACCATCCAAACCATGAGATTTGGGAATGTTTTCTCCAGCTTGGGTCCAGGGATTGGGTTGCGCTCAGCAGTGTTTCCACTGGGTAGAGCAGATAGCCAAGTGTTCTGAGGCACGTGTGTACATTTTTATTTGAAACGTGAGAAGAATTTACATGTTTCTTTAAAATTAGTTTGTGTTTCATGAAACATAGCGGTGAAAACTGCCATTTGTAAGGGGGAAAAAACAAGATTGCTTCTTCGATTAAAAATATAAAAGAGAAAGTATCTGTTGCATGCTTTGTAGTAGTTTGCATCTCTCAGACTGAAGTGTGTTGCCGCAATTATGGATGATACCACCTCCTCTGTGATATTGTTAGACGATTACAATGTCAAGGTAGAAAGTGGACAATATAGGATTGTCAAAGCACAAAAGGTGAATGAAATGTGCACTGCCAAGATCTGGAATGAAACAAGTTGCATAAAGTAGGTTTTGAAGGATATAAAAGGTAGCACCTGGACCTCATTAACCTGCATAATATCTGTTGGGCTGACAAAATACAGGAAGCACGTGGAAGCTCAGTGATTTTCTCAGTGCATTTGGGAACTACCATAAAGACATATTTCATATTAACACTACAAGGCTGCATGAAATCTAAAAGCAAACCTGCAGAGGCTTTTTCCATGAATTCTATGATGGATTACCAGTAAATTGTTCACTCTGACATGGCTATTGTCATTAATAACTTCAACCCACTGGGAGTGTGAACTTGAAAAATGAATATTCAAGGGAAAAAAATATAGTCTACATCTTTATGTACAAGTAAACAAACCTCAGAAACAACCAAGGATGAAGGCAAGAATTGAGTCTTTTGACACAGAAGATTGCAAGCACCCACACTCCTTGAATAAGCAAAGTCCTCCTTTTTTGGATTAAACACAAGCATACTTCCAACTCTCAATATTTATAAAAGACTCGCTGCGTGACAAATATTTTCTAGAGAATATTTTTTTTCTCCCATGTTTTAACTCAGATTAAAACCAAGATTGCTTTTTAATATACAGTGAACCCTAAATATGTAATGCAATTTTAACCAAATATTTAGCATAAGCTCACACATTGGCTTTAGTCCACCATGAACAGTCTGTCTGATAGAATGATTGCACTATTTAAATATGCCAATATTATTATAGACTGATTTAATTTCCACGTTATTAGTTCATATTAAACTAGCATTTTAAACTTATACACACTGAACGCAAAATATCTCATGGGGTTCTATTCAAGCTTTTCATCTGCTCAACACAAACTCTTGCATTTGGCTTCAGTCCATGGTAACGGTCTGCCTAATGGAATGATCATAGTATTTAAAAGCCCATCAATCCATCTTGAAAGCCCTTGATCCAAGATCTTAAACTGTTCTATATCCCTTTTGCTGTTTTTTGAAACCTTTAAATGTTTGCAAAGGGATTTTTTATTAGACACCTTGGATGTCAGAATTCATGATCTGCATGATATGAAGGGTTTGTCTAAGGCTACATAAGTTGCTTTTGGAAAATGATCAAAATATACACCAAAGGAGTCTACCTCTTCTTCATACTGCTGCTGTTATTGTGTTTAGATTTGGATAAACTTTCTCTGGAAGGTGATCGCTCACAGCAGTTAACTTTAAACTTGCTGCTTAGATGTAGTCATGTGTGTGAACAGACTTGTCATCATACATTCCAGGTTTCTCTCAGAAATGAATTTGTCTTTCCTCAACACTTCTCAATTCATAGGCGGCAGACATTCCTGTTGCTCTGGATTAATCCAATTATTAAACACCTGCAGACATGTAATAACAGTTTCTCTGCCAAGTCTCTATAAACGCGGTTTTATGGAAAAATGTATACTCCACTGTCCTACTATCAGGAGTCATATTACACACCTGCCAAGCTATAAACGTTTAAAAAAAAATCACAAATGCATTGACCTATTTCGAGGGTGGAAGCTGCACTTTATGCATATTTCAGAAATATACTTCAATTGTCTCGATCGTCCAGCCTGCCAAATAAGCCATTACGATCATGTAAACTTTCAACTGATTTTATAAATGCTATTTGGTTCTGCATCGTAATGTTTATATTAAATGGCATTGTTTTACAAATTCCCCTTTCAAGGGGCATAGGAATTGAATCAACAATGTCTTGTGATATTATCTAAAACTTCATTTTGTTATGCTTGTATTTATTCATTTCTGAACCGTTACCAACATGTCCAGCACTTAATCTTATTTATGAACTATTGTTTACATGGAGATGAGTTTATTTTTAATGCTAATTGGCTAATACATCATCTGACATGATTTATCCTATGCACAAATGCTCCTACTACGCAGGAAATGTTTCTGATCGTATCTATGTGGTACGTTCCACACGGCCGGGAGAACCAACAGAAAGCACAAGAAGCACCAACATGAAGTTATCACAACCTGGTACTAGAAATTATTATAATTTAAATTATTCAAATGTTGGGTTCAAATTATAGGTGCACATATTTACTTAGCTTCAGATGACCCTTTCCAACAATTGCCAAAAGCAAACCAACATTATAAATTGCCTATAATTTATAAGCTATTTATAATTTATAAATTAGAACGATTAAAACCCAAATCAGCAGTCAATTAAGAGTTAATAACTCCACATGTTTCTTTCTTCAACCACTGTCATCATCTACTTGTGAAATATTTATTATGCACCATTCTGACCAAAGGCACAGCCTGCCCGAAGAAGTACCTTAATGCCATGTAGTATTTTGAGAACAATAATGATTAGAGAATTAGAAGAACAATGCGAGCGGAGCCCTTGTGGAAAGGTCCTGTGGTGTGTTCCTGGAATTAATTACTAAACATAAAAATATTGAATTCGTCATTTTATAGGTGGAATCGTCCGTGCCCGCTAGCATTCGGCGCGCTCGGTGGCGTGAGCAGGTGATATGGAGAGAAGGCCACAAATTCGTTGGAAAACTAATTTGCAATCATCCACTTTGCCCGCCAATGGCGGACCGCGTTTCCCGCCATCAGACGTCGGGAACCTTATTGTAATACATCTGCATATCATGACAAACCCAGCCTGCCGGAAGTGTCCCCCCAGTCCGGCTAGATCGTCCGCCCAAGTCAGCATTTTTGCCTGTCGATGTCTTTTACAACAACATATAAGAGGCGTGCATGTGGCGGGCTGTACTTTGAGGGAACTCGGAGGTGAGTACACAGTAATGTTGTGGAGTGATCACCCGAGTCGCCTGTTGGACGTCAAGGTTTGGAAGGACTGGGGGATGAGGGTTGGTGTAAGGGCTGCCCTGCGGTTGAGGCACGTTGGTGGGGGGTAAGGGCTGCCCTGCAGTTGAGGCACGTTGGTGGGGGGTAAGGGCTGCCCTGTGGTTGAGGCATGTTGGTGGGGGGTAAGGGCTGCCCTGTGGTTGAGGCACGTTGGTGGGGGGTAAGGGCTGCCCTGCGGTTGAGGCACGTTGGTGGGGGGTAAGGGCTGCCCTGTGGTTGAGGCACGTTGGTGGGGGGTAAGGGCTGCCCTGCGGTTGAGGCACGTTGGTGAGGGGTAACGGCTGCCCTGCAGTTGAAGGGAAGCGGCCACACGTTAGGGAAAGGTTGTATAAAGTGACCATTCCTCTGCAACTGAGATGGTTCAGGCGCAGCCACATGGATGTGATTGGAGTCAGGCCTCTAGATTCTCTGCCCACTCAAGCAACGTAGAGGCATCAAAGTGCCACCAAGTGCTCCAGAGCTTTTCACCCCTCGGGCACAGACTGCAAAGTAAATGAGCATTTTAGTGGACTGCAGAACAGTTGGATGACTGGGCACGTTGTACAATCTCCTTGCTAAAGCTGGGCATGGAGCAATCACTGGTGGAGGTGCTCACAGCCCCTTGCAATGTCATCATCCCAGTTTGGACCAGTGCATCACTAACAGTGCAGCCTTGCAGTGTGGGCTAGGAGAATACCTGCACCTGAGCTGAGAGCACAGCATGCAGCCCAGGGGGCAAGGCTGCTGCCAATCGGTCAGGTGGAGTGGGGCAGAGGTGGGTGGGGTTTCGGGCAGCCATGCAGCGCACTGATCTCTGGCCATCCAAGCGGTGGCCAGCACTCTCCGGGATGTGTTAAGGGGCCTTCATAAATAAGCAAGACAGGTTCTCAGTACACCCATGCTAACCCATGTGTCTCTTTCTTTCATCCTGCAGGAGGAGTACATCAGGATCATGGAGCCTAGTGAACTAGCTGTATGCTTCATGGTGTACAGAGAGTGAAGACGACAGAGAAGAGAGTGACTGAGGCACCAGGCTGCGCAGAGGGAGGAGCAACACCCTCAGGAAGAAGGGGCAGCTGGGGTTCCCGCATATGCCACTGAAAAGCCACAGTGAGCTGTCGCTGGTTGGTGCCTAGCTAGACTCAGGGTCTATAGACGCCGCCTTTCATTCCTGCAGATGACTGAGAACTAGTGTCGCCGAAGACTGCGCTTGTCCAGGGAACTGGTCAGTCACAACTGCCACTTACTGCAGGACTTGGTGCCATGGGGACATGGAGGCATCCACTGCCAGTGGCTGTGAAAGTGACCATGATGCTCAATTCCTATGCCAGTGGCTCCTTTCAGGGCTCCACAGGTGACCTCTGTGGGATCTCACAAACCTCCACCCACAAATGCATCCATGAGGTCACGGATACCATCTTCGCGAAGGCAACACAACTTTTACCTTGGACCAGCACTGCCAGGATGCAAGAGTGATTGGATTTGCCCAGATCTAGGGTTTCCCACAGGTGCAGGGTGTGATCAACTGCACTCGTGTGGCGCTCAGATCTCCATCACAACACGAGATCAACTATGTTAACTGCAAGGGGTTCCATTCACTGAATGTGCAGCTGGTGTGCGACCACCACAAACACATCCTGCAGGTCTGCGCACAGTTTCCAGGGACTGTCCATGACTCCTACATTCTCAGTCAGTCACAGATCCCTGCCAGGGTCCACAGAAGCTGCAGGGATGGCTCCTCAGGGACAAGGGCTACCCGCAGAGGCCGTGGCTGATGACACCCGTGCAGCGGCCTCAGACTGCAGCAGAGCGAAGGCATAACGAGGCTCATGCCTTGAAAATGAGGTTCCGGTGCCTGGACCAGTCTGGTGGAGCCCTGCAATACAGTCCGCAGAGGGTGTCATGCATCGTCGTAACCTACTGCGCCCTTTACAACCTGGCGCTGCAACAGGGAGAGGAGCTGGCTGAGGAGGAGATGGAGGAGTTGGAGGTCTCCTCCAATGAGGAGGACGCTGACTGTGATGAGGGTGAGGAGTTCCTCGAATGCGATGGTGATGGGGATGAAGCTCTCGCACTGGCCAGACGAGGTAAGTGTGCTCGGGAGGCCCTCATAGCTGCAAGATGTGTGGAGGATGATGACAACATGCAGTGAGGAGACACTATAGATCCTCACATTGCAAGTGTAAACGTTTGACTCCAGTCTGGCTTATGGCAGCGCACATACCCTCTGTGATAATTTCCTGTCATAGGGATGCAGTGGAGGCCCTAATAGTCACTCAATTGCAGGAGAATGATGACAACATGCAATGAGGATGCTCCATAGATCTTCACATAGCCTCTGAGAGTGTTTGACTCCAGTCTGGCCAAGGGCAGCTCGCTTGCACTCTGTGATCAGGGTCTTATCATAGATATGCAGCTATGAATCCTTAAAAGCATCTGATCCTTTGTCCGCCTTCAGCACCTGACCCCTTCAGGAGCACAGCATTACAGATTCTGAAAAGGTGGGGGCCAGCCCCACTTAAAGGTGCTGAGAGCACACAGAGAGAATGAGGGAACTCTGTGGTGCCTGCCCACGACATTCTGGCAAAAATGACCAGCACCACCGAGGTGCAGGCATCAGTAATGTGTCCAGGGAGTGTGAGGCCGGACCATCACTTTGGTCTGAAGGCTGCACAAAGCACAGGGAAGAAGCCCTGGACTGAGACACCTGCCTTTATCTTGTGCAGAAATGTTTAACATCTGAGTGACAAGAACACTGCTCATCAGAACAAGGAGCCAAAGGCAGGGAGACATTCTTAAGAGTTTACTGACAGTAGAGAACATTATGTGCAAGTGATTAACACCCAGGCTGTGCAACTACATCTTCTTAACTTTCCTAACCCTGCTGCTACATCTTGATGTTCCCTGCGCATCCACAGCAGAGGTGGAGACAGCCCCACTGACAGCTACGTTCTGTCTGTGATGACCCTGGCAGTTGTCCTCTGGAGGGCCGAGACCTGGAGGCCCCCGGTTTTCTTTTGGGGTCCTGCTGTGTGGCACCCTCCTCAGCCTGTGGAGCTGGAGCTGCTGGTGTCACAGGAAGAGGGGGTTCGGATGTGCTGGACACTCCCGGAGTGACCTGGATGGGTGGCCCTGACGAGTACACCTGTTGATCCTCCTCCGTAGGGGTGCCCAAGGGCCCCTGGCTGACTGCTTGAGGAGAAGGGGTAGCTGGAGTGAGATCGAACTATCCCACACCTCTCTCGCATACACACTGGAGGCCAACAATGGCATCAGCAATGGAGTTGAGCCCATGCAGCAGTGCAGCAGTGACGTCCTGGACCAAGGTCTCCAATCCTGCTGCAATCCTAACAGCGTTGACCTCGGTGCGTTGGCATGCCGGTGCTACCATCTGAGCCTAAAGGCGGACATGCTCCTCCATCATGCCTTGCAATCTGAGGAGTGCAGCGGACATCCCTTCCTGATGTTCCCGAGTTTGCTTTTGCAGCTCCAGCAACTGTGAAATGACCGAGTCCAGAGGCTCATCATCTGACTCGGACTCAGTAAATTTCTGGTCTCAAACAGTCCTCTGAGTGTCAGACACCTGGGAAGTCCCTGCCGCTGCCTACTGTGGATCAGATAGTGCGATGTGCTCAGCAGATTGTGACCCCAAGGCTACTGTAAAGCTAGGTACCACCGAGGTGTGTGTCTCTGCGTTGGTTACATTTTATACATAGAGTGTCATGAAATTGATCGTTATCTACCACTGCAGTGCACAAAATTTACAATCTATACATTTCCGTGCATCCAACCTTTAAAAAGCGTTTCCGCAACGAACAAGGTATAAAGCGCTTGCTCTTGTTAAAACACTTTCTTATCTGTGACACAATATGCATCAGCTCATGAGGTCTTATAGGCAGAAGATGCTGGTCTCCTTCCCTTTCTTGCACACAATCCACATTTTTGGCAAACTAGGGAGAGGGGGTCCCCTACTTGAAAAAGATGTGTTACCATAATTACATAAATGACATGGAAGCACAACTCAGGTACATCTTTGTCTGTTATCCCCATTGCATACTACTTCAAACCAATGCTTATTGTAGCTGGACATCCAGGACTGTGAGTCACTGAATAATGCAAGCAAACATATTCTGGGGAAGGAAAAAATGCAACACTTTTGAGGCCATTTCCAGCCTGCTTTCCTATTTTTTTTTCTTTATTGTTTCTCTTGCATTGGTGGTGCACTTTTAGTAGCATTTAGTATCCTTATTGCAAATGGCACAACTTTGTATCTAGTTCAGTGCTGACCTACACACTGTGAAGACAGTTCTCCATAGCCATTGCTTGCAAATATTGTTAGTTTTCACCAGCACTACAACCAGCTCTGTGACATCCAGGTTGTCCTACGTTAATTTGGATAAGATAGGATTTCCTCCAATTGAACATGGAGAAGAGCGAAGTTACCTTATTCAACTTAATTCCTCCAAAGGCTTTGCCTCTTTCATCTTTAACTGCATATGGGTAATTTTTATATTCTCTGCTCTGGGTGGGGAACCTGGCCCACTGCTAAGGTGTACACTATGTCTGATTTCCTGACCGTTAATGGTCGTGCACAATGCACACAAAAGCAGGCAAGGCTCTTCTCCAGGAGCCTAATGTCAAAAAATTAATCCTTCCCAGCTGCTCACTCTATCTATACCAGACAGTATTTAACCTTTGTGTTGCAATGCTGAACTGAGTTTCAAACCCTACAACCGATCAATCGTCCAGGCCTTTTATTTCCGCCTCTGTAACACTATCAGCCTCCACCACTCCTGCTGGAACTTTTATCCACATTTTTGTTACTTTCAGACTTGACTTCTTCAGTGATCTTCTCAGCAGCCGACCCCACTGCAACCGACACAAAAGTTAAACTTGCCCAAAAATTCACCGCCCCAACTCTGCCTCACTCTAACGTCCTGATTTTAACTGGACACAAGAATTGGCTGCACAGCCAGCGAGGAAAGTGCCAAACCCGTCTGGCCTCAACAGTTTGAATCTGAGGCGATTTTAACTTTCAGGCTTCATCTGGATGACCCGATCAGTTAACTGGCCAAAATGCACAGTTAAGGAAGCACCCACCAGCCTGAGGCAGATATCCTTGCCACTTGCTCAGCAGTGCAGATTAAATTTCTAGACAGTGGGATTGGTGAAAGACGTTACTGGATAAGCCACCTGGTCAATTTTAATTGGCCGTTTACTCAGTGCACCACACTGGTAAAGTTAAGATCACTCCTCACTCACCTTTTCACCATTTCTTGGCCAATTGAGGCCAATTGACAGGATCATTGAAACAATTAAAGGACCTGCCCGTCCAACCTTAAGGCTGGCGGGCAGGCCAGGAGTCCCGGCGGCAAATAGAAAAAACATGAAACCCCATTCACCGGCGGGATGAGGTTCACGCGGGATTTTTAAAAGTTTAATAAAGTTTTACTGTAATTTGTGAACATGTCCCATCTCATGTGTACTCCAATGCTGAAAGACTCGGATGTCATCCCGACAGTCACACGTTCTCTCCTGATGTCAGGGTGTAGCATTAGTTGTATTCAGGTGATGGGCATAAGTTGGGAACTCACGTGTACTCATCTCTATAGGAGCAGGCTAAAAGGGAGCAGCCCTGATGGAGGTGTGTGATATGTAATCTGTATCTTTGCAATTAAAAGCTTATAAGTGAATAAAGAATTCACTTCAGTGTCCTATTCTTCTCTGCTTGGCTATCTGGGTTTTGACAACAGGCATAAGAAGAACGTTCAGATCCCCTCCCCACTGGAATTTCATTTTTGTCAATAAAAAGGGGCAGCGACACAGCAGAACTGGGAACACCTCAAATTCCAGTCCTTCCACTTTACGTTCACCACAGACCCATCCTCTCAGCTCCTGGAAACTTTGGACCGCTACCTTGAACAGCCTCTGCATAATGTGAATTTATCTTTTCAATTATAGTTCAAGACTTAAAATTATCTGTCCTACTGGTATCCTTTTCTCATCTCCAAAACACCTTCTACATAAAGATACTTCATAAACATTGTGCCATAAAGCTTCGACCAGCTGCATAAGTATATTACTTAACTGCATCACAGGATAGAAGTGAGTACAGTCTGGACCCATCACCAAAATCCACGTCAGTCCACCACTGACCACCTCCTTGTGCAGCTCAGCAATGTTAATAATCAAACTCCTTCGATTCCTTAGATGGAGCAGCCTGAATGCTGCTGTAAGACCCTTTTGTGAGGCTGACCATGTGAAGGGGTCAGTTAGTGATGCTTCCTCCCACAAGTATGCCAAAATGTAAATATTGGTTATTAGCATTATTTTATTGAGGACTTATTAAGTAACATTATTTTCACCACCATGTGCAGACTCTTGAATCACAATGCCGCTGAACAGTTCACCATTACAAAATAATAATGGTGAAAACTGTTCTGCAAAGTAAACCTATGTTCTGTATAATACAGTTCTGTGATATTCTAGATAAGATGTATGCCTTTATCCTTTGGAGTCCAATTCACTTAAACCATAAAGTTAATTTTATCCTGGCACAAAGTTCCACACTGTGAATGTGAAAGTGATTTGTGCCCGGTAGCTCATCAAAATATTTAGTACAGTATGATATGCAGTCATGTCAAGCCTTGTCTTTTTGACTATAGTACAAATTATAACCTTGTAGTAATAATGAGTTGCTTACAAATTCTAAAACTTGCCATGATTATATCACAATGGTAACAGATCCCTACAGGGATCAATATGCAATACCTAGTGCTCATGGATCAACTGCACATGGAATGCTGGTGGGCACAATATGGGGCACTGAGGTTATTCTGTGACCAGTGTACAGGGTATATAATATCACAGACCTGAGGTGCCCATGGCACTGAGATCGTTTGCATATGTTGTGCATTAGACTCATTAAGGACCTGAATATTACTTAAATTAGGAACTGGCCCCATGCTGCAAGTGGAGCTCCTGAGTAATGCTCAGACACATGTGAAGTGGAAAATCCTTTCCCACATGCTGGACTTTTTTTCTTACAGTTTATATTATTTCTAATTGTTGCAAGTAATTAACATATATATGTTCCACCAATTTCAGAGCTCCTTTACTGTTTAACTGCTATGATAGATGCAATTCTAAAGGCCAATTTTATAAAGGTCAGAGTCTCAGATGTGGCAGGCATTAGCTGGAAAGATGACTTCAGGCACTTCACTTTTTCCCCATCCAATTGTTGTGTACAATTTTAATGGGCTGACTGAGACAGTACTAGAGGTATACTTTAGCTTAATCTAAATAGAAAATTAGGCAAACAAATTTCAGGGCCTTCCAACAAGGTGCATTTCCAGCATTATACCTGACCCATACATGAATAAAAGGATAATTTTGGGGATGACAGGGTGTAACTAGTGGAGTGCCACAAAGATCTGTATTTGGGTCACAGTTATGTGCAAACTTTAACAATTAATTTGATGAGGAGGCCAGGTATATTATATGCAAGTTTGCTGATGGTACAAAGTTACCTGGGAAAGTAACCTGTGAGGAGGATGCAAAGAGACTGCAAAGAAATATATGCCGTGAAATTAGCCTCTGTATCGCTACTGGAGCTGGTGCTTCAGAAATCCCAAAGTGAATTTTTTTTTAAATGTATTCTTTCATGGGATATGGGTGTCACTGGCATTTGTTACCCATCCCTAATTGCCCTTGAACTGAATGGCCTTTTAGACAATTTCAGAGTCCACCATGCTACTGTAGATCTGGAGTCACATGTAGTCCAGATCAGGAAGGATAGCAGATTTCCTCCCCTCAAGGGCATAGGTGAACCAGGTGGAGGGATGCTGGAGATCAAAGTTCTGACAGAATTGAAATACAGAGCCATCCAACTGGCCGGTGATGACTGGGACCGGTCCTGTGCTGAGGTGAGATTGGTGCTGCTCTACTAAGTGAGAATCCAGCAGTGCAACATCCATCAGACAACCATGGTGTGAGTGATGTGTCCTCTTTCACAGGCCACTGCCATGCATGAATTATCTCCCCTTGCTTTCGCAGGCACATCTGCCAAACAGCCGACAGAGTCCATGACCCAGGACCTCCAATTAAGCTCCAAAGAAACCTCCGAAGAGGAATCTGAAGGCACCCTCCCTGAAGTCCCATCACAGCGCCCACCCACACCCTCCACCAGCGCAGAGACACACACCTTGGTGGGACCTAGCTTTAGAGTAGCCTCGGGATCACAATCTGATGAGCACATCGCACTTTCTGTTCACAGCAGGTGGCAGTAGGGACTTCCCAGGTCCCCGGCACTCGGAGGGCTGCTGGAGGCCAGAACTTTGCTGAGTTCGAGTCAGATGATGAGCCTCTGGACTTGGTCATGTCACAGTTGCTGGAGCTGCAAAGGCAAGCTCAGGAACATCAGGAAGGGATGTCCGCTGCGCTCCTCAGATTGCAAGGCACGATGGAGGAATCCGTCTGTCTTCAGGCTGAGGTGATAGCGCCAGCATTGCAACGCACCGAGGCCATCACTGGCAGGATGGCGGCCGCCATGGAGACCTTGGTCCAGGACATCACTTCTGCACTGCTGCATGGACTTAATTCCATCGCTGATGCCATAGTTGGCCCCCAACAGTGTGTACGCGAGAGGGGAGCTGGGCAGCTTGATCTCACTCCAGCTACCCCTTCCACTCACGGAGTCAGCCAGGGGCTCTCAGGCACCCATAGGGAGGAGGATCAGCAGGTGCTCCGGGCTCATCCACCCAGGTGACTCTGGAAGTAACCGGCCCATCCGAATCACATCTTTCTGTGTCCTCCGCAGATCCAGCTTCACAGGCCGAGGAGGGTGCCACTGCCACACAGCAGGACCCCAAAAGCAGGCCGGGGCCCTCCAAGTCTACGCCCTCCAGAGGATGCCCACCGAAGTCATCACAGACAGGGTGTCACAGTCAGCAGGCCGCCTCCACTGCTGCTGTGGATGTCCAGGGAGCACCAAGATGTAGTGGCAGCATTAGGAATGTTAGGTAAAAGTAATTGCACAGCCTGGGTATGGGTGTTGATCATTTGTACATATTGTTCACTATTATCAATAAACTCCCAAAAATGTCTCCCTGCCTATGGCTCCTTGTTCTGATGAGCAGTGTTCTTGTGACTGAGATGTGAAACCTTTCTGCACAAGATAAAGGCAGGTGTCTCAGTCCAGGGCCTCTTCCCTGTGCTCTGTGCAGCCTTCAGACCACAGTGATGGTCCAGCCTCACACTCCCTGGACACATTACTGATGCCTGCATCTCAGCGGTGCTGGTCATTGCTGCCAGAATGTTGTGGGCAGGCACCACAGAGTTCTCTCATACTCTCTGTGTGCTTTCAGTACCTTTGAAGTAGGGCTGGCCCCCATCACACCAGTATCTGCGACCAGTGATGCTGTGCACCAGCTCCTGAAGGGCTGAGGTGCTGAAGGTGGACACAGCATCAGATGCATCTAAAGTTTCATGGCTGTGTCTCTGAGATGGCCCTGATCATGGAGCGCAAGTGAGCTGCCCTCGGCCAGACAGGAGTCAGACACTCTCGGAGGCCATGTGAAGATCTATGGAGTGTCCTCACTGCATGTCGTCATCATCCTCCTCCTGCAATCGAGCGAGTATTAGGGCCTCCACTGCATCTCCATGACAGGAGCATTCCAACAGCGGGTATTGGCACTGCCATAAGCCAGACTGGAGTCAAACCTTCACAAATGCGATGTAAGGGTCTACGGGGACACTTCACTGCAAATCGTTATCATCCTCCACAAATCTAGCAACTATGAGGGCCTCCCGAGTGCATCTGCCTCATCTGGCCAGTGCGAGGGCCTCATCCCCATCATCCTCACCTTCGAGGGCCTCCTCACCCTCATCCCCGTCAACATCCTCCTCATCGGAGGAGACCTCAAGCTCCTCCACCTCCTCCTCCGCCAGTTCCTCTCCCCATTGTAGCGCCAGGTTGTAAAGGACGCAGCAAGCGACTAGAATGCATGATACTCTCTGCGGACTGTATTGCTGGACTCCACCAGACCGGTCCAGGCACAGGAACCGCATCTTCAGCATCCCAATGGTCGGCTCCACCAAGTTGCGAGTTGCTGCATGAGCCTCATTATAGCGTCACCCTGCTGCAGTCTGAGGCGCCGCACGGGTGTCATCAGCCACAGTCTCTGCGGGTAACCCTTGTCCCAGGGGAAACAACCCTGCAGCTTCTGTGGACCCTGGAAGATGGCAGGGATCTGTGACCGACTGAAGATGTAGGCGTCGTGCACACTCCCTGGAAACCGTGCACACACCTGCAGGATGTGTTCCTGGTGGTCGTACACAGTTCAGTGAGTGGAAGCCCTTACGGTTGATGAAGTCCACCGAGTGTAGTGATGGAGACCTGAGCACCACATGAGTGCAGTCAATCGCACCCTGCACCTGTGGGAATCCCGAGATCAGGGTGAATCCAATGGTCCTAGCATCCTGACTGTCCCGGTCCCGGGCGAAATGCACAAGGTTCTGTGCCATGGAGAAGATGGCATCCGTGACTTCATGGATGCATTTGTGGGTGACGGATTGTGAGATCCCACAGAGGTCACCTGTGGAGCCCTGAAAGGAGCCACTTGCATAGAAATTGAGCACCGCAGTCACTTTCACAGCCACTGGCAGTGGATGCCCTCCATGTCCCCTTGGTGCTAAATCCTGCAGTAAGTGGCAGATGTGAGCCACCAGATCCCTAGACATGCGCAGTCATCGGCAACACTGGTTCTCAGTCATCTGCAGGAATGGCAGGCGGTGTCTATAGACCCTGGGTGTCGCTAGGTCCCGACCAGCCACGGCTCACTGTCGCTCCTGGGCAGAGTGTGCGGGAGCCCCTGCTGCCCCTTCTTTATGAGGTTGCTGCTCCTGCCTTTGTACAGCCAGGAGCCTCAGTCACTCTCTCCCCCATCTTCTACGGTCTCTGTAGGCCATCAGGCACACAGCTCGGTCACCAGGATCCATGATCATGTCATGGTCCTCCTGCAGCATGAAAAAGAGAGAGAGACGTGGTTATCATGGCTGTACTTAACACCTTTCCTGGCCCTGTGTGACTGCCCCTTAATGCTTCCCAGAGAGTGCTGATCATCCATTGAATGGCCAGAGATGAGTGCGCTGTATGTCTGCCCTGTTAGCCTGCAACATGGGGGGACACTGGTCCAAACCAGGATGCTGGGATTGCAGGGGGCTGTGTGCGCCTCCAGCAGTGACTGCTACATGGCCAGTGTTGGCGAGGAGATTGTACAACGTGTGCAGTCCAACTGCTCCGCGGTTCAATAAATTCTGTGTTGGGGATGTGGGGAGGGGGGGTGGGGTGGGAAGGTATGGAGCGTTTGGTGGCCCTTTGGTGCCTCCCTGTTGCTTGCATGGGTGGGCAGGCTAGGAGCCTGACACCAATCATATCACTGTGGCTGCGCCTGATCTGTCTCAGTTGCAGAGGCCTGGTCAGTTTATACAGGTGTCCCTAATGTGTGGCCGTTTCCCTCGCCTCGATTGCCTGTGCATGGGATGCAGCACCAGGGCAGCACTTGATCCCCCCACCCCCCACTGACAACGGTCACCTCCAAGGCTGGCCAGCACTTGCCCCCGGACACAATCCCCCCCATCAGCAGTCACCTGGGGCCAGGCATCATTGTGCCCACCTCCACACCCGGTGCCCCTGAGGTCTGTAAACAGCAGACGAGCTGTGGAGAACACTGCTGCCCACTCGCCTCAGTTCCCTCAAAGTGAAGGCCGCCAAGTGCACGTTTCCTGCGCGCTGTTGTGAAACACGTCGACGTGCTTTCCTGCCAATGTGGACGGACGATGCGGCGGGGTCCCGAGAGCCTGGTGGGACGGCCTTTTAATTATATGCGAATGTATAACAATTAGCTCCCGGCCGACCGATGGCGGGAAATGCAGCCCAGCATTGGGCTGAGTGGAAGATCGCGACCTGCCTTCACGCTGTCGTGAAGCAGATCGCGCCATGTTTTCCACGCATACCACCTTCCACACCCAACGCCAGGGGGCTTGGAAAATTCCTCCCTGAGTAACTGATAGCCTCAAGAACCAGGATAAAACCACCCCCCCCGCACCCCCCACCCCCCACCACCACTTTACTGCGAAGGTGATTGTGACAATGAGTTTCGATGCAACAGGGTCCTTTCAGGCTATCACAGGAAGTGTTTGCCGGATAAAACATGTCTGCACTGAATACCTGAATAAAGAAAGTCTGTCACCAAGGTTTGACAACCTCCATCCAGGCCACACTTGCGGAAACTCTTCTCCGTGGTTGCACTTGGAGCACCAACTCTAGAGCAGTATATTATTTCAATCATCCACAAATTGATGTGCCATTTGGGACATTGGATGGTATTTCCCCTTTATGGCTCCAGAAATGATGCTCAATAAGGATGCATGATGCACAATGTACTGTACACCAGGAGTTATGCACATATCAATTATTAAAACATCGTTGAATCATGTTATAGGGCAAGTTCAGCTTTTTTTTAATGAGAGACCTCATAGTATCCAAAAAGCAGCAATCCCAGTACCTCTGCTTAGGGACAATCTGATGATTCCATAACTCAGAGCATCTTCATATATACCAACGTTTGTGTGGCCATTTTGTCTTAGATGGGAGAGGTTAAACCGTGTTTCAAATTAGAATCACAGAATGGTTATAGCACAGAGGAAGGCTATTCTGCCCATTGTGTCTGTGCTGACTCTCTGAAAGAGCAATTCACCTATCGACCTTGACTTAGGTACTCACATGTATATAACACAGAAGGTGATCCAAAGCCAGTTTTACCCAGGCCTGTCACTGAATAATTTGCTCTACTATTTGTGTAGGAATGGGATAAATCTGTGATTAACAATGGTAGATGTGATTTATCAGCAATAAGCCCGCAGTAAAGAAAGAACTTGTATTTGTTATCAAATACAGCACAGAAGCACAGAAGGAGGCCATTTGGTCCATTGTGGCTATGTTGGATTTTTGAAAGAGATATCCAATTTGTCCCTGGCAGCATCAGCGGAGAAGAGCACAGTTGACGTTCCGAGTCCTCATGACCCGTTCGGTTGAAGGGTCATGAGGACTCGAAACGTCAACTGTGCTCTTCTCCGCTGATGCTGCCAGACCTGCTGAGTTTTTCCAGGTATTTCTGTTTCTGTTTTTGTTTTGGATTTCCAGCATCCGCAGTTTTGTGCTTTTATCCAATTTGTCCCATTCCCCTGCTCTTTCCCTATGGCCCAGAAAATGTCTCCTTTTGTATTCTGCATCCAATTCCCTCTTGAAAATTGCTACTGAATCCACTTCCACTTAACTAATCTTCATTGTTCCTCCAAAATGCATCCTTCATGACTTCAGAACATCCCAAGGACCTCACAGCCGATGTTTGAAGAGCAGCGATTGTTGAAACGTTTAGGTAAGTGGCTATAATAATGAATATAACCATTCCACTATGGGTGCTAAATGTTTGTGTATCCTTCAACCTGATTCAGCTCCCTCATATGATCAAGTTCAGTACCTCAGCTACATTATCAATGTTCAGCTTATAACTATCCAAAAACTCAACAGCAAATAGACGTTACAGTAAATCAGAATTCTTTTTCCACTGATTTGACTGGCGATGAGATTCAATTCCAAAACCCAATTTACTTGACACTAAGACTGCAATGCAAACAGTTCCATATAATAATCCCATTCACCTGCTGCTTAATATACCGCATCTACATTGCATGGCTCATCCAGCAAAAACAGAACATCTGTGCAACTTTAATGGGCCAGGGGCAGTTTTATATGTTTGTTATTGGTGATACCTTGGGGTTGAAGAGAGTGTGAGGTAAACCCCACCAATCAGGGCGTTGTGCCTCCACAACTGGACCCTTTACTTTGCATGGATTCCTCAAACAGTGGCCAATGAAATAACACTGTACAGTAAATAAGATGTATGTTACACACTGAAGCAGCATTTTCAGTCCCTCGACTGGCAGTCAGTAACCAAGCCATATAGATCAGCAAGACCGATACCTGGACTTCATGGATTAAATTATGAGGAAAGAATACATAAAGTTGTGTCGCATTTCCTGGAATTTAGAAGGTTAAGGGGCGATTGAATTGATGTTTTCAAGATATTAAGGGAAACAGATAAGGTAAATAGAGAAAACAATTTCTGCCAGCTGGGAGTGTAAAACTCAGGGACATAGTTTAAAAATTAGAGCCAGACTTTTCAGGAATGAAATTAGGAAACACTTCTACACAAAAAGGGTAGTAAAAGTTTAGAACTCTCCTCCACAAATGGCAATTTCTGCTAGATTTGAAAACTGAGATTGATAGGTTTTTGTTAACCAAAGATATTAAGGGATATCAGGCAAGGAAAGTACATGGAGTTAGATCACAGATTAGCCATGCTCACAGTGAATGGCTAAACAGGCTCAAGCGGCTAAATGGGTTCCTATGTTCCTATGTTCTTAAGGTCCTGCATGGCCAAATGTGTGAACTAACTGGTCTCAGATGACAATCAGAATACCATAATTTCAGTCAATTTCCCTGTGTCAATGAGAGGAAAACTAACCAGACCCTTCCCCCTGATTGCTATTCAGTGGCCCCTGCTGAAAGCATGATCCCACGGATGTTAAGTGAGAACTAGATTGGCCTCAGCTGTGATGCTTCCTGTGGCTGAATAACCTGCTAATAGACACAGTCAACACCTACCCATGGACACTTGGCCAAAGTACTAGAGATCAATGAGTGCCCCTGAAGCCACGCCCCATAGCGTTCAATGCCTTCAGAGGTGAACGAGATGAAGGAAAAAAGCATTGGCAGAAAAAGGAGAGAGAAATAATAAAAGCATTCTTTTCAGTTGTGTATCAGAGCTTTTGAGTTTTGCATGTAAGATGCTGACTGCTTTGGATAACTGAACCATTGGATGCTGGGACTGATTTAAAATGCCTTTCTTCTTATTAAGACAGGGCCACAAAGAAACCATTTTTGACAGCTTCTAAATCGGACTACATACAGTAGGTTAACTAAGGGAATATAATTTCCCTTACTAAATGAATCAGTTACCTCAGCAGTGTTAATGCACTTGAAGTCCAAGTTGGCTTTGAATCCTTAACATTGTCAGGTGTCATCAACAGCTGCAGCATAGCAGCTGTTTATTTTAAAAAAAGCTCTAAAGAAGTATTTGTATTTCTCTAATGCACTGGGTTCTTTATTGGGAATGTTCCTAGGTAGGAAAAATTGCAATAAGTTAGTGGTGAACCACAATCTATTTAACAAAATAAAAATGATGAATCCTTGGGCAGAATTTTTAGGTCAGCGCACAGGCACACGCCCAATCAATCGGACGCAAAATCACATGGGCTGACCTCGGGTGAGTGTCCTGACATTATCCAGCGCTTGTGCGATCTTTTGGTTGGCGGGTGCGCGCAAAAGTCTGAAGTGGCCCGCTGACAATTAAGAGACCTATTAAGGTCATTAAAGTCATAATTGTCTCCGATTTTTCCTTACTATTGGCGGGCAGGCAAATCGGCCAGGCGGACTTAGCTTTTTTCATGAAACCTCATCCAAGGGCGGGATGAGGTTTCCGTTATTAAATAAACAATATTAAAATCTGTGGACAACATTTTTTATCATGTACGTGTTCAGGTGACTGACTGCAATGCTTGGACATTTTTTTTCCCTGATTTTCCAAAGGTTATTTAACTTTCTTCAAGTCTTCAGCTCCCCGAGTCAGCTCCCTTCATTCGGCGCTCACCCGCGCCCTCGCTTAAGTCAGCACCCGCCCTCCTCCCGCCCCCCACCCCGGCAGCGCTGAGCATTTCAGCGCTCGCTTCACGCTGACAGGCCGCTAATTAGCCAGCCAACATGAAATTGCCACCGGGGGCCGATCACGGGTGGGGTCCCAGTGCCCGGTCACTCCTGGTCATGCTGACCTTAAAACCTTGCCCCTTACATTACAACTTATTCCCCTGCTGGTTTTGCCAAACAATTCCTTTCGTTCAGCCGATGTGTTGAGTCAGCTGATTTTTTTTCTTTATTAATTCATGTGATGTGGGCATCACTGGCTTGGCCAGCATTTATTGCCCACTCTTAATTGCACTTGCTCAGAGGGCATTTAAGAGTCAACCCCATTGCTGTGGGTGTGGAGTCATATGTAGGCCAGACCAGGTAAGGACACCAGATTTCCTTCCAGAACCAGGTGGGTTTGTACAACAATCAACAAGGATTTCATGGGTCATCATTCCAGATTTTTATTGAATTCAAATTCCATCAGCCACCATGGCAGGATTCATATCCAGGTTCCCAAAGCATTACCCTGGGTCTCTGCAGTACTAGTCTAGTGACAACACCATTACACCATCACCTCCCCTCTTAAGGCAGGGCATAAGTAGGAGCACTATTATTTTTAGCCTCAGCATCCCAGGGTCAGAGATGGGGCAGCCGGAGGTACACTTCTGCAAATATCAGGACAAGATTGACTCATCTGTGATACTTCATACTGGCCTAAGTTATATTACAGCAAAAAGTCAATGCTTTCAGGACAGTGGAGGGGGAAAATGTTGGCAAACAAAGTACAATTACTCAGCGCGCTCTAATTGTCCGGCTGGATCTGCCTGTAGCATTTGTCATGTAATTGGCATGATTAACCTTTCACTAGTTGTGTGTATTTCAAAATGCTACTCAATTGTTCTGAACGTTAAACCTATTAATGAGCAACTAGGAAGTTGCATTTGGTATATAACACCGTCTTTCCTATAGAAGCCCGCAGTTACAGGATATAAAGTAAAAATGTGGTCATATTGTATTGTGGCCTTTTTGTAACCTTCAGTGCCACATGTTAGCTCACGATGTCCAAAAACAACCAGAAGGAAAGAAAACATGGAGTGATGAAACTTGTCACAGTCTAAGTAATGGTCGTGTCATACACCAGTGCATTTTTCATGGAAATGTGAGACTACCCTATGGAGTAACATTCAAAGTCTTAAGTCCCACTGGGGACTCTGTAATGTTTTACATTCTGTAAGTTAGTGGACACATGTCCATATCTGCAGAACAGCCTGGACTTATGACATCATGTCCTTCTGTACTGTGAATCTTTAAAATGCAGATGTGTGGGACTGCAACACTCCTTGCAGATCATATTTCCTCCCAGAGGTGCACTTTGAAACAGCAAGCCAACAAATGTTCTCCCGCTCTACTATCTGCTTAAGCAAATTAGAAACTGCCAGCATACAATATCAGCATACTGTACAAATTGAACAGAATATAAAATGCCGCTTATAAGCACACATCAACAAAGGAAATTAAAATGATACAAAAGTTAGCACTGCCAGCAATTCAAAGTTTAGCAACACCATTTTATTTTCAGAAAAGGGTATCGCAAACATAGATACAAAGGAAGTATTTGACATAAATCACTGGGGTATTATAAGTGTTTTATTTGGCATGTGAACACCAGCACTGATAATCTATAGTGTGCTCTGAAACAAAAAATTGGATGTACTGTAAAGCCACCTGCAGTTTATAGTCTTGCGGCCAGTTTTGAGGATTACAGATATTGTTCTGAGACTCCCTCATCCAGCTGTAGTCATAACACTCCCTTCATTGGCTAGCACAAGAAACCCAAAAGCACATTCCCACCCACAATCTCTTTAATTTCTTCATCCCTCACATGTAATAACTCTGGCCACTGATAAGGGCAGAATTCAAACTAAACATATTGCCTAACTGTAACATAAACTAACTTCATGATTGCATAAACATTACCCTATGAGCTGGATTTGAAAACAGTGAAATATTAATGTTGCACTTCAATCTTCTACTTATCCGAACCGAGTATTTCCAAATGTATTGAATTATAAAAGATGACAGCAGTGCTAATTCTAATTCCGCCTTGTTATTGCTGTGGTAACAAAAGAGAGTGAATCAGTGGGCAGCCTCAGTCACGCTGTCTTGGCTAAGATGTTCTCTATCTGTTGGATGCAGCAAAATTATAAACATGTTCTTCATAAATGTGTTTACAATTTAGCTACCCCCGCAACACCATCCCCACCATCCCCCACGTCCCCACCACCCCTCACCGAATTTACAGAGCAAATGTTCCTGCTCCCTCATTGCCATAGCATGTTCAAAACACACTCATGAAAAACAATTGTTTTGTTAAAGTTTTCAAGTTTTCACAATTTAGTTTTGCTTTAGGAATAAAAGCTTTTTAAATTTCTACCTGGGACATTAACGTAGAGTCCCTTAACTTGGATCCTTCAGATCCCTAATGATCCTTTAGGATCACTTAATATAATTCTTAATTCAAATGGGTTAATAATTCTATAAAAATAGCAGAAAGAGGAATTTCAGACAATGGCATTAAATATTCCTGTGTCATTATGCCATTATGCAGTTTCAAAGACTGCATGAGATTTACATTTGCTGTGTCTGAAGAGCTATAGTCCAACAAGTTTTCACCACTAAGGTGTGCTGTAGTGCATCTGAAAGCACAGGTAATGCCTACAGAAAAACATTGTTTAATAGCCAATATTGCAACCAAGCATTAAAGTTGCTATAAACTAATTTTGTTGCCCTCTCTTATCAGATAAGCCCTCTGGTATAAATAAATGAAATTTACTAAGGAGTTAAGAGTTTCATTTCTTGATTATATTTATAGCCGCATTCTAGGTCTCCCCAGGGGTTTCCCGCAACATTCTAACCACATGCTTTGATTTATTATGGAAATCTGTTTGAATGTTTTTGCTATTCAAAAGATTCGGGGTGGCAGGGCCATTTTCATTTCACAGCAGGGATACCAAAGTTTACTTCAATGCCTCTGATCAAAAGTTAATCTTTGGATCACTACTGGAAAGTGTATATCTATGGATAGGATTGGGATCCATTGTAATACTCATAATTTAGGCCTACATACAAAGAATGGCCACCCAGCGGCTGAATGGTGCTGGAGCATAAACAGGAATCAACATCTTCAGTTGAGGAAGAAAGTCAAAACATAGGGGTTAAGGGATGGGGAGAATCTACCAAAAGCAAACGTTGAGATAAAAGCAAAAAACTGCGGATGCTGGAAATCCAAAACAAAAACAAAAATGAAAATACCTGGAAAAACCCAGCAGGTCTGACAGCATCTGCGGAGAGGAACACAGTTAACGTTTCGAGTCCGTATGACTCTTCGACAGATTCTGTTGAAGAGTCATACGGACTCAAGACGTTAACTGTATTCCTCTCCGCAGATGCTGTCAGACCTGCTGAGTTTTTCCAGGTATTTGTATTTTTGTTTTTGAAAAGCAAACATTGGTCTGTTTGGAGTTTAGGAGGAATTAGAGATGAAAGGTTAAATGAGTAATGACGATAGTCAGACTGATAAAATAGTGAAAGAAAAGAAACATTGTGATGGAGAAGTTGGAACAGGATCACCTCTCAAGTGACAAGCTTCTTCTTGTATCCTATCCAGGAATGTAAGTGAGTCACCACAGAAATAGAAACAGTGCTGAATGGCTCTTGGATGGGTTTGAGCCTTAAAGAGAGTTAGCGTTGTTGATGGGAAAGGAAGCATTGGGCACAGCAGAAGAAACAGAGTTATCTGAAAACTTTCATTTCCCAGACTGAGTTGTGTTATACCCTTGCTTGACGCTGATGCAGCTTCTCATGCTTAGCGACAATTCTGCTGCAGGTTCTTGCAGAATTTCATTGCCTCACTCTTAAGCTTCCATCGAGGCATACTGGGAAGCTGTTCTCGCAACAACTTGACTTTTTCCTTAAACCAGAGAGAATTACCAAAATATTCTTATTTATCGCCAGTGTACAATGTGCACTCTGTGACACTAATCTCTGGAATTAATGCCCTCTTGGACATAACCTTTATTTAAGAACTTGGTAAAATATGGTACCTTTGCTTTAATAAATGAATGCAAGAAAGCTGAAGCTTTGTTAAAAGGAGTGTACAGTAGCCTCAGTCAAAAAATTGAATCATTCTGAGCCTGACTGGTTTAGACATATTAGTCAGAAATAAATTATCAACTAAAATCCATGCCCCTGGCTTGAATCCAATAAAACTTATGAAAATATGAAAACAAAAAGGTGCTTGTCAATTGTGTGGCAACTCAAAATGATCTGGAAACAGATGCGTGCACTGAAAGAACATCAGGCACTGTGCATGTCAGTTATAATTGCACTGCTTTTTGACCCTGTTCTGGCACTAAGTTACATTACAATTCTTTGGATTGACATGAGCCACCTAGATGAACTTTTATAGACCTAAATACTGTAAACGTTAAACTTAGTCACATGAGAGTGAATAGCTGAAAGCTGATTGGCTTTAAAGAGAGTTCACACCCAGGCTTAAGCAATCAAGGTAAGTGAACATCAATTGTAACAGGTTCAGATAATCAAGCACAGAACAATTGAACATTACACTCTGCCTCAACTTCAGCAACTTGGGACTTCTAACCACTCCACTGGCATGTCATTGACTGGCCGATTTTCAAGGTTAGGAGAATTTAAATGTTGCTGATGGACTCCCAGCAGTTTCCTGCTTCCAATGGAGATCTTGCCTGAGGTGATTGAAAATGGTAACAAAAAGTTCTGCAATCAGTGGAATAGGCTAGAGTTTCCTTTCCATGTTGAATACTCTCTGCCAGCATACCAACTCTTAACCCTGGAATACATTGGTACTCCAAGCGCCAAGTAATGCTAGACTGTAAATAAAGAGAATTGCATTTGCACCATGCATTGCAATTTGCATCCAATTTGAAAACATCCACCCAAAGTAGGGGGGCATATCCTACGGGCGGAATTGTCCCAGGTTTGCTCAAAGTGCAGTGGCGGGCAGAACAAAGGACGTTTTACCCGCGGCTGCAATGGCTCGTCCCATTCCTGGCATGTCCCACCTCATTAATAATGCATTCCCGGGAAGCACACCGGATCGCTGGCGGGGCAGCCTCTGATTCGCCCTGCCCCACCATCGCCTCAGGCCTTCAGTAATCCGGGCGCCGTGTTTAAAGGGCGCCCCTGCACAGAGCTGGCTCTCTCTAAGGGATCGGAAACTGCTGCAAAGCCATGGCTGCCAAAGGGAGAAAACGTGCTGCCCCCAGATTTAGCGACTCCTCCCTCAGGCACCTACTGGATGCATTTGAGGCTCGGCGTGAAGTCCTCTGCCCTCACTCTAGGCGAAGACCAGCAAGCAAAGTCACCAATCCAGCATGGGAGGCGGTGGCAGCGGTGATCAGCGCCAACACCCAGGGCAGAAAGAGGATGAATGATCTCCTGCATTCCGCCAGGGTAAGTCACTCTTCTCAACCCACGCACTCACAAACCCATCACACATCCACAGGGATCTCACTCACTGCCAGTTTAAGGGACATCACCATTCGCTCTCTCACACACACCTTCACCTGCCCTGCAGATCCTGTCCTTATTCTATCCATCGCACCACTCACCATCCACACATGCCATGAATCCTTCTCATCTGGCCTGGCAGGCATCCTGCTTACATGCTCTCCATCTCTATTCATGCAGGACAAGCTGCCAGCATACCAACTCTTAACCCGGGAATGCATTGGTACTCCAAGTGCCAAGTAATGCTAGACTGTAAATAAAGAGAATTGCATTTGTACCATGTATTGCAATTTGCATCCAATTTGAAAACATCCACCCAAAGTAGGGGGGCATATCCTATGGGCGGAATTGTCCCAGATCAAAGAGAGGCCACAGACTGGTGGAGGAATGCCCAAAGTCAAGGTCCTCACAGACTTTGAAATCAGAGCCATCCAGCTGGCCGGCAAGGATCTGGACCGTTCTTGTGCTGACGGTGAGGTCGGTGGCGCTCAACCAAGTGAGGATCCGGCAGTGCAACATCCATCAGACAACCATGCTGTGAGTGAGTTCCCCTGTTCCACAGTCCCCTGTCAGGCATTAATTATCTCCCTTTGCTGTCTCAGGCACATCTGGGAAGCAGCCGAGTGGGTGCATGAGCCAGGTCCTTGGCTCAAGCCCTGATGACACCTTGGAAGAAGAATTTGATGATTCCCTAATTTAAGACCCACTCACCCACACCCTCCACCAGCGCAGAGCCAATCACCTCTGTGGGACCTAGTTCTAGAGTAGCCTTTTTCGAGAGAAGATCCACAGCAGGCAGTGGCAGAGACTTCCCAGGTTTCCCGCACTCAGAGGAGTACTGGAGGCCAGAAATCTGCTGAGTCTGAGTCAGGTGATGAGCCTCTGGACTCGGTCATGTCACAGTTGCTGGAATTGCAAAGGCAAGCTCGGGAACATCAGGAAGGGATGTCCGCTGCACTTCATAGATTGCAAGGCACGATGGAGGAGTCCATCCGCCTTCAGTCTGAGGTGATAGCATCAGCATGCCAACACACCAAGGTCAACACTGATAGGAGCGGCCGCCATGGAGATTTTGGTCCGAGACATTGACCCTGTACTGCTGCGCAGGCTGAACTCCATCACTGATGCCATAGTTGGTCTCCAACAGTGTCAACACGAGGGGGGGTGAGGGGCAGCTCGACCTCACTCCAGTTTCCGCTTCTCCTCACGCCGTTCTGAAGTCATGCCGACATGGACAGTAAATTTGATATGGTGGGATGATTGTGGTGAGTAGGGCTTATAATGAGCTGCAAATGTATTAAAATGATGTCCCCGCCATCAGGTGGCAGGAAATATGGCCTGCCGTTGACGGGGTGGAGCGGACAATCGCAAACTGGTTTCATGGCGGAGTAAAACTGCTTTTTGGCCTTCTCACCACATTCCCCACCATGACGCCCGACGCTAACGGAGCCGAAAAATTCTGGCATGTTTCCCATCATCACTGGTGGCAAAGTCTACCAGCTAAGAAGGCCATCTCCCTGACACATTTCCCGCCCAATCTATTAGAGGTACACCAGGAAGCTTACATATCTCCAGTAGAAAATTCTACTCATTTACTCTGAAGCTTCAGCGTAATGAGTAACCCTGACAACATTTCAGAATCGTTGAATTGATAATGGAGCTTCACTTTTAATAACATTACAATGAACCAAAATATTTCGAGCTCCATTTCCAGGTGGTACTCAATGTACTCAGTGTACAACACTATTCACAGGTGGCTAACCATTTCTCTACTTCAATTCATTATTTATTTTCTGCCATTTGCATTGCTTTTCTTAATTCATTGATATTTTTAAAAAGACCATGAAACAAAATAGAATCTATCAGCTCTCATTTTCTCTCTACTGAAGCCAACATTTTGTTGGTTTTATTTTTCACCATCAGCAATGCTCTACTTCTCCAAATAAGCAAACTGGAATTGTGAGAATGGATGCTATTTTTAAAAATATTTTTGGGGAATATTGTGTTATTCTGTGAAGAAGGGTGTGTTTGTGTATGTGTCTGTGTGTAATGATTTAATTAAGCTGGAGAAAAGTTACTAGAAGACAGGTCTGGAGGGTTTAAAACATGAAAGGATAGAGGTGTTGCACATTTGCAATAAGATATTATGAGGGGTCTGAGGAGGTACATGCAAATAAGTTGGATTTACATTTGCTTTTTTAGGTAAGTTTGGAGTTTGTTTGAATATCAAAAGGAAGTAAGAGGCAGCAAGAAACATGTTTGCATCTTGCAGGAGTTCCATAGGTAAATAGAAGAGGGCATATTACATTTTACTGACCCGAAAGCGGAGACAAAATAGAAACATGAAAGACTTTGGGCAGAATTTAGCCCTTGGCTGGCAGGTGGGCGGGCGGGCAGTCGAACCCGGCCGCCGAAACGGGGCTCGCCGCCATTTTGAGTGGGTGGGCCAATTAAGGCCCATCCAGTGGGCCACCCAATGGGAAGCGCTATGCACTTCCTGTTCCGGGGGGAGGGAATCCCCATCTGTCAAAGAGCCCACTGCTCCCTGAGGCAAAGTCCTGTCTCAGGGAGTTTAGTGAAAGGTAAGTAAAGTCAAAAAATAGAGACATTTTAAAATTATTAACATGTTCCCCTCATGTGACAATGTCACACGAGATGGGACATGTTGATAACAAACTCATAAAATTTATTAAATTTTTACAAAACGGTAATGAAACTACATCCCGCTAGTGGATGAAGTTTCATTAATAATCTGAAGCCCGCTGGGGCTCCTGGCCTGTCCGCCAGGCTTAAGGTTGGCCGGGCAGGGCATTTAAGTATCTTAATGAGCCTGTCAATGGCCTTAATTGGCCATTGACAGGTCGGCCGGTGGACAGCTGATTTCGCTATCTGCCCGCCTCCCTGAAGATTTAAAGGGACCGGGATGATGTCGGGGATTCCTCCTGACGTCATCCTGCGTCATTTCCCCTCGGTGAGCGGGCCCCGCCCCCAAATCGCCGAGGGGAAAATCCTGGCCTTTATATTTTTAAGGATTTAAGTTTCAAAGAGGTGTGAGAACAATGGAACATGAGATGAAAGGGGGAAAAAGGTACTTTAGAGTCACTGTGAAAAGCTTAAGTTGGCTGTTAGTTGTTACTTGTAGCTGTGGGCTAGTGGCTGAGTGAGGAAGATCTCCTGGAAACAGCTCTATGCTGGGAGAAGATGTAGTTTGAATCAGCCATCCAGTCAAGCCAGAAAAGTGCTGGGCTGCAAAAAGCAGTCTTGTGTTAAAGTTTTGGGGTTTCCACAGCAGAGTGGGAAAGAGTTTAAGAGGTCATGTGGCATGCCTTTATTAAAGTTAAGGCAGTTTGCCTTGGGTAATACTACTGGATTTTTATAGTTAAACATCTATAAGGGCGTGTTGTCTGACCAAGTAGAGAGTCTTTTTGGGGGAATGTTTTGGAAGCCTAATTTTAACTGTGCAACTGTAATCTTGGGTGCAATCATCCCAGATTTGTACTAAGTGCATTAGTAGGCGGTAAAAAGGACGTTTTACCCACTGGCCGTATTGGCGGCTTTTCACGCCAAGGTATTGTCCCAATGCCATCTCATTAATTATGCATTCCTGGGAAACACCGTTTTGATGATGGGTAGGGTCTCATTCATCCACCTGCTTCGTCGCGTCAAGCGCCATATTTAAAGTGCAGCCATGTGCACAACTCTCAGTGGGCCTCCAGCCCACAACTGCTGCAAAGGAGACATGATCCTGAAAGGCAGGAAGACTGCAGCCTCCCTGTTTAGTGACGCGTCCCTCAAGCACCATTTGGACGCAGTGGAGGCCCACCATGATGTTCCCTTCCCCACGCTGGGTGAGACCAGCAAGCAAGATCAGCAATCCAGCATGGGAGGCAATGGCAGCGGTGGTCAGCGCCAGTGTTCTGCAAAAGAGGACAGACACCCAGTGCCACAACAGGATGAATGGTCTCACCCGTTTTGCCAGGGTAAGTCACTCTTCTCATCACTCTCAACTCACACACTCACAAACCCATCACACATCCACAGGGATCTCACACCTCAAGAAACAACACCACTAACTCTCACACACACCCTCACATCTTCCTTGGGCTCGTATCCTATGGAGGCTAGCGTCCTCATCCCGTCCATGTCTCCGCTCACCACACAAACATTCCATGTGTCCTCTCCCACCTGTTTTCATGCAGGAGAAGCTGGCTCACAACAGCAGACCCAGGGTGGAGTGGCCCACATGAGGCCCCTCACTCACTTTGAGGAGCATGCATCGTGCTGACTGGTGAGGACATGGTCCGTGCCTGCGGTGACGGTGAGGTCAGTGGCGAACACCCTCGTGAGGATCCTGCACCACATCATCCCTCTCTCAACACAATTGTGAGTGCTCTCTCTCGCTTTTGATTCTGCTGCCATGCCCTTTTATCTCTACTTTGGTTCACAGGGAGCTCTGCCAAGTGACTGACGCCTTCAACCACCCTGTCCCTCAGCTCCATCCACATCCTCACCTCCAGCCAAGACGACACCTCCCCCATTGAAGAGGTGGAAATAAGCAGCCCCGAAGACCCATCACAGCGCTTACCCACACCCTCCACCAGGGCAGAGACACACACCTCGGTGGGGCCTAGATCTAGAGCAGGCTCGGTTTCACAAACTGGTGGTCAGTGCACGGACACGTGTCCGCAGCAGGAGGAGGCAGGTTCAGCCGAGCTCCCAGCACTTGGAGGATTGCTGGGGAAGAGGAATCTGTGAGGTCCGAGTCAGATGACGAGCCTCTGGATTCGGCCTTCCAACTCATCCTGGAGAGTCAGCAGAAGGCAGGGGAACATCACACGGTTGGAAGCCCTCAACAGAGTGGCACATGAGTTGGAGAAGTGCGTCCACCTGCTCTCTGATGAAGTGGTGCCCACATATGCATGTATGGAAGTCCATGGGGAGGGTGTCAGTCGTCATGGCGACCCTGGTCCAGCAGAAAGCGGAGATGTATGAAGACCTGCACTCCATTGAAGTAGCCATGGTTGAATCCCTGCAGTGGCAACACGAGATGGAAATGGGGCACCTCGACATCCCCCCAAGTGCTCATTCCCCTCAAGGAATTAACCTCCCTGATCTCCTCCTTTCCACCCCGGGGTCCATGCCTACCTCTGAGTCCCCACCAACCACCCTCGCCGTCCATTCTACCATTACTGTCGCACCCTAACCATCCCACCCTACCGTCTCACTCTGCCCTCGCTCATTCTCACCATTCCCTTTTACCACACCCTCAGTTCGCTCACCAGGAGGCAGCCATGGACTCAACAGAGCCCTCCCTTGCACATTCACCTGGGCATCCCCCCCCTCTGAATTCCTTCCCTCCTTGAAACTCTTTCCCCAACCCCCGGACTCCACCCACTCCCTTGGAACTGCTTCCCACTACCCTCCACACCCCCCCCCCAACCCCCCACCATCCCTTAGTCCTTCCCCTTCCCCCCTTCCTGACTCCTTCCTCCACCCTTAGATCTTCATTCACACTTGCACTGGACTCCTTACTCCCCACCCCCACCCCCCGGACACCTTCCCCTCACTGAACTCCTTCCCCCTTCTGAACTCCTTCCCTTACACCTTCTTCCCCCCTTACACTTACCTCCTGAGTTGCTGTCTTTTCATGCGTTACATCCTCCTCTCCCATACTCCTTCCCCCTCCCAGTCTCACCCCCCGACACCTTCATGCCCCTACTCCCAACCTTACCCACCAGAAATCTTTGTTGCCCCCCCCCTCCCAACCTCACGCCCCCATGGCACACCTTCCTCTCCCAATTGATCCTAGACCTTTTTCTCCCACCACTCAGTACATCTCCCCCTCCCAAACACAGCTGACCTTCCTCTCCACCCCCTTGACCATCAATCATTGTGAGCAGACCCTCAACGGTGACTACTTTCCACCTTCCGTGAGCTGCTTCGCGACGGAGCCATGTCCATGAGAATCCACCCAGAATGTCATGGACGTTCCTCCAGTGTGCCGTTGCTGTCGGGCTCCAGCATCTTCTGCCCCTCGAACGTCCGCGATGTGAGCAAGGCCCTGACGGTAAGTCCCAACTTCTGCACGTCACACTTGTCAAGATGTGTTCTGCACCAGCGTGTTTTCCCACTGATGGGGGTGGCTGATACTGTGCGGGGGGGATGATTCCAGCGGGATGGGTTTATAATGATATGCAGATATATTACAATGAGGTTCCTGACATCTGACGGCAGGAAACACAGCCCGCTATTGATAGGCAGAGTGGACATTTGCAAACTGGTTGCAAGACATCATGAAACTGATTTTTGGCCTTCTCACCATATTGTCTGCTCACTCCACCAAACACACCCGCCACCAGCGGGCACAGAAAATTCCACCCCTTGTGTGCTTAAGTTTTCTTTTATTCTTGTTAATTTTTAAAATCCCAAAAGTGTTGCTGGACTTCTTGCTGCTGAGATCAGTACATTTTCTTCTTGTTTACATAACTGAAAAAAGGGTGTGGCCCATAAACCAAGTTTCCCTCTGGGAATTGGTTTGCACAGCAATTAACATCTGCTGTGTCATAACAGAACGAACACTGAGTGTTGTAATATGCCTTTAAGGGATACCAGCATGACATCACTAGAAGGGGAATGTATCATGTGATCTAGTTTTAGTTTCACTTTTGCTTTGAGCAAAGCACACACGCACAGCTCTGATGTCTTCAAGCTTTAAACCTATGTATAACTGTTCTCATGTGCCTAGAGTGAGCTCACAAGGTGTTCACCAAATCCCTTATGAGCAATTGGTGCCTTGTGTCTTGTACACTAAATAAGCTCAAGGTATTATATCATTATAATAATACAGCACTGAGAGCTAAAAATGTGATAAGCTGATGCTCAATTAGCCCACGCTCACTGAAACGTTATGTTGCCTGCTCATTTCCATGATTGTGGCATGTAGCTCAGTGTTAAACGCACTGCTGAGTGGCTGCACGCTCATCCGGGGTCCAAGTTCATACAAGGTCAGCACCACTGAAATCCACAACATGTCAGTCGTAGCAGCTTTTACTGAAAATGGTCAGGAGCAGATCCTCCACCAATCTTTTTTTCTCAACCAGCTCTCATAGCACCAGAACTACCAATTCTGCGGCCTGAATCCTCTGCTATTCTGAATTAACTTGAGCAGTTTGTCAACCAGTTAACCCAAACCCCTGCTAAGCCTGGTAGTTCAACTAACCTTAGTTCTTTCCCTCATTTCTAATCCTAACTCAACTACAACTGGGGTACTTCTGTTTACTGTCTTATCTATCTCTTAAAATAATGTCCATCAAAACATTATCAAAACCACTTCTGAATCCCGAGGAGCTTTTAATCAGCCAAGGCAGATTATTGTCTTTTAGAAATATATGATGTTCTCCACCAGTTCACTTGTTACTTTTACTCTCCAAAACCTTTTCACCATGTCAGTAACCTAAACAATTTCAGTCCTTCTAATACTTTCATACCTCAGTCTTCCCCTTTCAGCAGGTCTGAAAAAAAGTTCTTTGTTCAGTCATAAGGATATAAGAAATATCAGGAATGAGAAAAAGATATTGAGCATCTTCAACTTCATCCGTCTGGTACCTAAGTCTCTCATCTTGCCATCCAATTGTATTTTGAAGAATCACAATGATTTTGTCTCCACTACTCTTGAACAGATTATTTCAAACATTTTTCACTCTGAGTAAATAACAAATCTACCAGAGCATTGCTCACTGCAAGTCAGATGACATGCCATAGAACAGACATTTTGCTATGTAAGAACAAGGTATTTTTCTTCTGCTAAAATGCAACTGACTTGCTTCGTTAATATCACAAAGTTTAATTGCAGTAAATTTTGAAATCAGTTAGAGGTTCATCCATTATTGGTGATGGTAGCTCGCAGATTGAGAAGTGTTTGTTAATTCCTGGCTCTGGATCAACAACAGCAACTTGTGTTTATACAGAGAGTAGGAATAAAAGGATCATCCTCAGGTTGGCAGGCTGTGACTAGTAGGGTACCGCAAGGTGCTTAGGCCCCAGCCATTCACATTCTGCATCAATGATTTGGATGTGGGGATTAAATGTAATATTTCCAAGTTTGAAGACGACGTGAAGCAAGGTGGAAGTGTGAGTTGTGAGGAGGATGTAAAGATGCCTCGGGGGGATATGGAGAGGCTAAGCAAGAAGGCAAAAAATTGGCGGACGGAATACAACGTGGAGAAATGTGAGGTTATCCACTTTCGTAGGAAAAACGAAAATACAGCGGCCAGGGTTTTCTGGGCCACCCATGGCAGGACCTGTCATGGGTGGGACAGAAAATTCAGCGAGGCAGCCAGACTTTGGGTGGGAATTTCCAGTCAGAGTATTTCTTAAATGGTGAGAGGCTGATAAGTGTCGAACTCCAAAAGGGTCTTGGGTGTCCTTGTCCATGAGTCACTGAAAGCTAACATGCAGTTACAACAAGCAATTAAGAAGGCAAATTGTATATTTGTCTTTATTGCAAGAGGATTTGAGTAGAGAAATAAATATGTCTTACTGCAGTTCCTTAGAACCTTGGTGAGACTGCACCTGGAGTATTGTGTGTCGTTTCAGCCTCCTTACCTAATGAAAGATATGCTTGCCATAGAAGGAGTGCAACGAAGGTTCACCAAACTAATTCCTGGAATGGGGGGGATTGTCCTGTGAGGAAAAATCAAATAGACTGGACTTTCATTCTCTGGAGTTTAGAAGAATGAGAGGTGATCTCGCTCAATCATACAATATTCTTACAGGGCTCAACAGGGTAGATGCAGGAAGGGTGTTTCTCCTGGCTGGTGGGGCGGGGTGGGGGGAGGTGGCGGGAGGGGGGGGCATCTAGAATCAGGGCACACAGTCTCAGATTAAGGGGCAGGCCATTTCGGACTGAGATGAAGAAAAACGTCTTCACTCAGAATGTTGAATCTTTGGAATTCTATGTCCCAGAGGGCCGTGGAGGCTCTGTCATTGTGTATGTTCAAGACTGAGACCAATGGATTCCGACACATTAAAAACATCAAGGGATATAGGAATTGTGCAGTAAAATGGTGTTGAAGTAGAAGATAAGCCATTATCTCATTGAATGACAGAATGGGCTTGAAGGGCTGAATGGTCTACATCTGCCCCTATTTCTAAAGCTCTTATATAGTGTCTTTAATGTAATACAACATCCAAAGACACCTCTCAGGAGCATTATGAAGTAAAATTTGACACCAAACATGAGGCAATATTAGGGCAGATGACAAACAGCTTGGTCGGAAATGCAGGTTTTAAGGAACGTTTTAAAGGAGGAAAGAGAAGTAGAGAGGTGGAGAACTTTATGGATGGAATTCCAGAGTTTAAGACCTAGACAACTAATGATGGAGCATTTGAATTTTGGGATGCTCAAGAGGCTCGAATTAGAAGAGCACAGATATCTCGGAGGGTGGTCGGCCTGGAGGAGATTATGGAGATAGGTAGGGGCAAGGCCATGGAGGAATCTAGATTGTAAAATTGATGCATTGCTTAGCCTGTGTAGGTCAGCGAGTGCAGGGATGATAGGTGAACAGGAGTTTGTGCTGGTAAGGACATGGGCAGCAAAGCTTTGGATGACCTTATTTATAGAGGATAGAATGTGGGAGGATGACCAGCAGTGTGTTGAAATAATCAAGCCTAGAGGTAACATCTTCAAATAAAAGTACAATGTTTGAAGAGTGACAGACATGTGTTAGACGTAAGAATATATATATAATATATATTCATATTTATACACATACATATATGTGGGTATGTATAATATATATACATATAATAGACCTAGCAATGCTGGTCTGCACTATTTCTGGGAATTGCTGTTGCTTAGTAAGAGATGGAATATCCAGCCATCCCATTGAGTGCAAGTGACTGCCAGGTGGGCAGAGACGAGGCAATATCCCCCGCACAGATTAAGGTTTTGGGCAAGAGGTATGGAGGATGTGAGGAAGAACTTTATTACCCAGCGAATGGCAATGAACTGGAATTCCTTGTCCATGATGGTGGTGAAAGCAGAGAAGGTCAATGGTTTCAAAGGAAGTGAAGTTGCAGGAAATAAACTTGCATGGCTACGGGGATAGAATGAGGGAATGGAACTGACTGGATTGCTCTACAGAGATTTGGCATGGACGTGTTAGGCAGGGTGGTTTCATTATGCTCCGTAATGACTCTACAACCGGAATTCTGCCAGTACTTTGGTGGCGAGCTGAGAGGTGGGAAGGCTAGCAAAATGGGCTCCTGTGGGGGGTACCCAACATCTTCCCACCACCATGCCATTTTGCCAGTGGCGGAAAAGTTGGCAGGTTGTTTGTCCACCTGGAGTCCAACTGAGCCACTTGAGTGGCCAATCAAGGGCCACTTTCAGCCTGTGCTGCCATTTTGTCCATATCAAGGAGGCTTACTGCTATATACGGAGACCACACAGCAGAATCTGGGAGCCTCCCAGAGGGCACCAGTGTTCAAACGCTCCTTTTCGGGCATTCCATGCCCTTAGAAGAGACTCCAGGGGCAATGGTTAGCTCTGTGGCAATGGCGCCACCTGTGCCTTACGACCTCGCCCCAGCAATCGCCAGAGCCTGCCTACCTTTCCAAGAGTTCCTGGCTATCAAGATGCCCGCTCCTTGCAGCTGTAGCCTCAGCAATGATCACCACCAGCAGTGACACTGCTGAGGCTGTTGAGCTGCCGGCTCTCTGATTGGCTTGGCAGCATTTGGGGATGAGCCTGGTGGCGGCCACTTAATTAGCCGCCAGCAAGAGTATGCCTTCCCTGGTCCCACCACTGGCCAAAGCAAGGTGGCCGCCTGCTTTTAGCTCCAGCAGTGACTTTTCTGTTGCTTGCACAAAATCCAGCCCTATGATTCTCTGAAAAGACTCCCAAGTTGTGTAGTCAGCAACAAGAGGTCATTAATTTAAAATCGTCAGTAAGAGAAGGAGATAGACGTTTCCTCATGCAGAGAGTTATTGAAGAATGGAATACTCTCATGAAGGCAATGGTTGAAGCAATGGCCTTTGCAACTATTAAGGGAAAATAAGATACGTCTTTGAAGCAGAGGAAGACACAGGGCTTTGGCGATAGTACTGAGCAGTGGGATTAGTTTTGGATTGCTTTCGTTAAGAGCTGGCATAGAAAAAAACTGGCCAAGTAGTCTCCTTCTGGGCAATAAATTTCTGTAATTTTATGGTTCTATAGTTCCTTAGGTCAATCAGAGTATAATTGTTTGATGAGTGAATTTGCAGATTAAGGTCAATCAGAGTTTAATTATTTGATGAGTGAATTTGTAGCATAAGGTTAATCAGTACTTAATCTTGAAGCTGCATTCAGAAGCCTGGATGAAATGTCTGGCTTTCTTTCTCATTTTTTACGTGTAATTGCTGAGACAATTTATAAGCCATAGATTACAGACATTCCTTTCATTGTATTCTTATGGTACATATCTTTCAACATGTGTACTTTATCAATATTGAGTTTAATTTTAAATCTCTTTGCCAAATTGCATAACCAACCTAAATTGTTCTCCAAGTTTCTAGCCGCTTCCTCCCTTCTTGACTATGATTCTGACATTTGGTTATGTCAGCAAATTTACCAATTTACACGTACACTCGATGCTTTTCCTGATCAGCCTCCGTAATTTCAGTGGCACGCCAACGGAAACCCAATTTACACATTCATCTAGGTTCTGTCAATCTTCCTCCAAAGTTGCAGTGGCTGGTCAGTGGAACCTCTTAGCAAATGTCTGCTGTTAATTTGGCATTTAAGCCATTTTTGTCTATGAGAAACAAAGAGCAGCTTGCCCTTACTTCTGAGGGATTCCAACCGTCACCTCCCCCTGCCTGATATTCCAATTCTCGCAAGTACTCCTTGCTTCCTATTATTAACCCATTCCTTATCTGGATTATTATTCATCCTCTGATTCTTGCAGTTTTAGTTCAAATAGAATTCTTTCATGTGAAACGTTATCTCAAAAGGTTTCTAAGAATCCAATTACAATGTTTTGTTGACATTTCTACCAGATGTCCTCAAATAATCCTTGCAGGCTTGTCAGGGAGGATCTTACCCCAGAACCATCCTTTTCGTTTCTGTATGAAATTATTCCTATGCAGTCCTCTAGCCTACCATTATATCACGTGTTTTGGTGCTGGCAAAAGAGTCTCTGGTTTCTTCGATGTTTTTTTTTCATTCTTTCACGGGATGTTGGCATCACTGGCTAGGCCAGCATTTATTGCCCACACCTAATGCCCTTAAGAAGGTGGTAGTGAGCTGCCTTCTTGAACTGCTGCTGCTGTAGGTACATCCACAGTGCTGTTAGGAAGAGAGTTCCAGGATTTTGACCCAGCGACAGTGAAGGAACGGCAATCTAGTTCCAAGACAGGATGGTGAGTGACTTGGAGGGGAACTTGCAAGTGGTGGTGTCCCCATCAACCTCTTGCCCTTGTCCTTCTAGATGGCAATGGTTGCAGGTATGGAAGTTGCTGTCAAAGGAGCCTTGGTGAGTTGCTGCAGTTCATCTTGTAGATGGTACATATTGCTGCCACTGTGCATCGGTAGTGGAGGGAGTGGATGGTTAAGGAAGTGGATGGGGTGCCGATCAAGCAGGCTGCTTTGTCCTGGATGGCGTTGAGCTTCCTGTGTGTTGTTACATGAAGCTGCACTCATCCAGGCAAGTGGGGAGTATTCCATCACAATCCTGACTTGTGCCTTGTAGATGGTGGACAGGCTTTTGGGATCCCGGAGGTGAGTTACTCGCCACAGGATTCCCAGCCTCTGACCTTCTCTTGTAGCCACAGTATTTTAACAGCACTGTGGGTGTACCTACACCACATGATCTGCAGCTGTTCAAGAAAGGCAACTCACCACCACCTTCTCAAGGGCAACTAGTGATGGACAATACATGCTGGCCCAGCCAGCGACACCCACATCCCATGAATGAATGAAAAAAAGGCTGGTCCATTTCATTTTCTGGTCAATGGTAACCCCCAGGATGTTGATAGTGGGGGATTCAATGATGGTAATACATTGAGCAGTCATGGGGAGATGGTTTGATTCTCTTGTTGGAGATGGTCATTGCCTGGCCCTTGTGTGGTGCAAATGTTACTTGTCACTTGTCAGCCCAAGCCTGAATACTGTCCAGGTCCTGCTGCATTTGTACATGGACTGCTTCAGTGTCTGAGGAGTCACGAATGGTGCTGAACATTGTGCAATCATCAGCGAACATCCCCACTTCTGACTTTATGATGGAGGGAAGGGGCTGAAGATAGTTGGGCCTAGGACGCTACCCTGAGGAACACTTGCAGTGATGTCCTGGGACAGAGGTGATTGATTTCCAATAACCACAACCATCTTCCTTTGTGCTAGGTATGACTCCAACCAGCGGAGAGTTTTCCGCCTGATTCCCATTAACTCCAGTTTTGCTGGGGCTCTTTGATGCCACACTTGGTCAAACTCTGCCACGATGTCAAGGGCAGTCACTCTCACCTCAGCTCTTGAGTTCAGCTCTTATGTCCATGTTTGAGCCAAGGCTGTAATGAGGTCAAGAGCTGAGTGGCCCTGGCAGAACACAAACTGAGCGTCAGTGAGTGGGTTATTGCTGAGAAAGTGCTGCTTGATAGCATTGTTGATGACCCGTTCCATCACTTTACTGAAGATCAAGGGTAGACTGATGGGGTGGTAATTGGTTGGGTTGGATGTGTCCTGCTTTTTGTGAACAGGACATACTTGGGCAATTTTCCACATAGCCGGACTGATGTCAGTGTTGTAGCTGTACTGGAACAGCTTGGTTAAGGATGTGATAGGGGATGACTATTTCCTCCAGCTGGTGAGTCAGCAACGAGAGGTCAACAATGTCAAATGGTCACTCAGAGATTGGCTAAGAGAAACTGAGAAATACAGGTAGTGAGGCCAAAAATCCAAATCATTTCTTGTGCACACCAGCTGTAAGGCTCGGGGTGGGGTGGGTGGGGGGGGGGTGGGTGGGTGGGAGAAAAGTGAAATGGCTGAAAAATAGGCAAAATCTCAGGCTTCCTTACTAGTCTTTGTGGGATTTGTCCTGTCCAAATAAAACTATTATCATGAGAAGTAGGAGGAGGTGACTTCCTGGATTGGAATTTGGGATGAAAATCCTTGGAATGACTACCCTTCTGCCAAGATTTGCAACCTCTTCCAACTGCTGGGGGACTCTCATAAAACAGGCAGCCACCATTACTATTTAAATAAGGAAATATACCCTGCCAATCCCCACTGCGGTGGAGTCAGTGTGAGACATCTTTAGCGGGTGCATCCTGGTATTCTATCAAGATTTCAGGCCCCACACCACCCTCCCCCTCCACCTCAACAAATTGTCCTAGCTAATATATCTGTTTGTTTCCAGTCCAGCATAGCCTCAACTGCCTCGTAATGTTTGTTGTTTTGCCATCTTTTGATCTTTTGTAAAAAAAATCTTGCCTGCTGTACCCAGCAACTTTATCAGTCTGAAACGTCCAAAGATAACTTAATGTCTACTCATGGGGCAGAATTTTCAGCTCGTCGGGTGGGCACACGCCCGACCCGAGCGAGCGTAAAATGACGCGCGATGATGTCGGACGAGCGTCCCGATATCATCTCGCACTCGCACGATATTTCAGTCAGTGGGCGCACGCCAGAGTTGGCAGCCCACCTGCCGACAATAAACAGGCCTGTTAAGGCCGTTCGAGTTATAATTGAATTAAAATTTTCACTCCCCATCCAATCTTACAGTTGGTGGCCAGGCGAAAAGGCCAAGGGGCCTTTGGATTTTTTTAAGAAACCTCATCCACGGGCAGGATGAGGTTTCAATCCGTCATTAAAAAAAGATCAAAATTTTTCATACTAATTTCTAACGTGTCCCTGCTCTTGTGACAGAGTCACATGAGGGGACATGTTTTTTAACACCATAAAATTCTTTATATTTTTTATATCTTCATCTCCCTGAGGCAGCTCTGTGGCTCAGGGAGGTTTTCCTGGGTGCTCCCATGCTCATGCATGAAGTTCCCCGCTCACCCTTTTCTTCCCCCCACCCCCAACACAGACAGCGCTGAGCGCTGCAGCACATGTTTTACACTGGGCAGGCCTTAATTGACCCCCCAGAGTGAAGTCATGGTCGGGCCCCGATTGTGGGCGGCGGTCAGCTCCCTGACCACTCCTGCCGTGCCCGCCCGACAAGGGCAAAATCCTGGCCATAGTCTTTCTAAATTTACCTGAGAGCTGCCAAATGCAATTTATTAAAAAGAACCGTTGTGAAGACAGACACAAAATATTTGTTTAATGTCTTTGCCATTTCTTCATTCCCCATAATAATTTCTCCTGCCTCTGCTTCCAAGAGAAGAATGCTTACTTTAACTACCCTTTTCCTTTTTATTGCTTTTGAAGGCTCTTTCAAGCTGTTTTATATTCCTGGCTAATTTACTCTCAATTTCTATTTTTCTCTTCTTATCATCATTTTTTGTGGCCTCTTGTTGACTTCTAAATCAGAACAAGAGCAAAGAACAAAGAAAAGTACAGCACAGGAACAGGCCCTTCGGCCCTCCAAACTTGCACCAATCATATTGCCCGTCAACTAAAACATTTTGTACTTCCGGGGTCCGTATCCCTCTATTCCCATCCTATTCATGTATTTGTCAAGCTGCCTCTTAATCAACCACTAGTCCCAATCCTCAGGCTTGCCACTATTCTTTGCAATATTATAAGCTTCTTATTTTAATCTAATACTAACCTCCTGAGTAAGCCATGGATGGATCCTTCTTGCTGAGCTTTTTTTTGATGGAATGTATTTTTCTTGAAAATTTTCAATTGTTTCTTTAAATGTTTCCCACTGTTCATTTACAGTCATACCTTTTAGCCTATTTACCTCGCCCACTTTAGCCAGTTTTCCCCTCATACCTATGTAATTAGTTTTGTTTAAGTTTAAGATTCTTGTTTGTGATTGGAGTATGTTACTTTCAAGCTTAACATGGAATTCAATTGCATTATGATCACTATTTCCCAGTGGATCAATTTCTCCGAGATTAGTATTTGACCCTGCCTAATTTCACAGTATGAGATCTAAAATAGCTTTATCCCTAGTTGGTTCCACAATCTATTGCACCAGGAGAATGTCACAAATGCCAATTGTCCCAGATGCCAATTGGCATGTGGTTCAGGAACCAATCTAGAGATGGTTACCTTTGATGTTCTGCATTTTAATTTGAATAGCTTCCTGCACCATGGTGCCATGGTCAGTTTTCTCATTCACCTTGCAACCTTGCAGTCCTTTTCTTCATCCTCACAGGTAGCAACCACCTTGTTCCTGTTGGTCAAGGTCAAAGGCTGAGGCTCCTCCATCACTGCATGCTGGTTCTCCACACCTGGCTCAGTCACACAGTCACATCTCCCTGTACCTGAGCAGTGACCAACTCTAACGTTCTACCTAACCTAAGAGGTGTGACTGCCTCCTGGAACAAAGTATCTAGGCAACTCTCCCCCTCCCTGAATTTCCGCCATTTCTGCAACTCAGACATCAGCTTAGTAACTCTAAAGCAAAGTTGCTCAAACTGCACACACTTACCGCAGATATGGTTGTCCAGAACTTCCATGCATCCTGCCGATTCCCACATGTTTCAGTTATGGCACTGTACAAGCCTTGCCATGTCTGTATAACCTTAGTTATTTAATTAGCCAATTATTTATTAATTTACACAGCTAAAGTAATAACAAGTTACAGTCTCCTATCTTGGAGACAAAAGGAGAACACTCACAGCTACTGGAGGCAGGAAAAAAGGTATAACAATGTCACAGAAAGTTAGCATGCAGGTACAGCAAGCAATTAGGAAGGAAAATGGCATGTTGGCCTTTATTGCAAGGCGATTGGAGTGTAAGGATAAAGAAGCCTTGCTACAATTGTACAGGACTTTGGTGAGACCACCTGGTCAGGATTTTAGGTTGGGGGATACTGCTCGTCAAGCCAGAAGGAAAGTCAGCTGGTAGCCAAGGCACCGGAAAGATGCCCACCCTGTAGCCAGTGGTCTACACTAGGTGGACTTCTGCCCCTCAGCGGGATGACGTCCAATTCTTGAGAGCTGCTGGCCATTCTGATCGTAGCAGGCGCTGCCGGGACTGCAAGTGGTAGCAAGAAGAAGAGCGTTGGCTGCCGGAGGCAGGTAAGTCCGGGCTTTGAGGATAGGAACAAATCCAAGAGCCCAGGGCGGGGTGAAAGGGCAGCGGAGGACCAGTTTCTGGAGGGCAGGTGGCGAGGAACAAAGAGGGGGGGTGACACCTTGGGTGGTAACCCCAATGCGAACATGGCACAGCCCGAATGATGTGCCTCCCCTTCCTTCCTGTCCTTTTCCAACCTAAACATACTGCCCACTCCAACCATATTATGGTGTGGGCAGTGTAATATCCTGGTCAATTGGCTTGGTACCAAGTTCAATTGACCTTTAATTGTTTATTTAAATATGGCGGGTGGGCTGCTGATTTTGGTATGCTGCCCACCTAGCATATTATGGAGGGAGTAGCTCAGGGGTGAGCGGGAAGGTGGTGGGCTGTGCATCCCTCATATTTCACGTGCCCATCCCCCACCAAAAATACGCCCTGCAGGGGTCTGTAAAATCCAGCCTACTGTGTGAAGTTTTGATCTCTGTCTTTAAGAAAGGACATACTTGCATTGGAGGTAGTATAGCAAAGGCTCACAAGGTTGGTCCCTGGGGCGAGAGGCTGAGTAAATCTAGTCTATTCTCTAGAGCTTTGAAAAATGAGAAGCGATCTCACTGAAACAAACACGATTCTGAAAGGGCCTGATAAGGCAGACACTGTGAGATTGTTTGTCCTGCTGGAGAATCTAGAACATGGACCAGAGTCTCAGGACAAGGAGATAATTGGTTAGAACTAGGACGAGGAAAAGTTTCTTCACTCAAATTCTCTACCCTATGTGGATGCTCCATCATTGAATATATTTAAGGCTGAGATAGACAGATTTTTGGTCTCTCAGAGAATCAAAAGATGTGGGAGCAGGTAGGAAAGTGGAGTTAAAGCCCAAGATCAGCCAAGATCATTTTGATTGGTGGAGAAGGCACGATGAGCCCCATGATCCACTCCTGCTCTGATTTCTTGGGCTGTTGTGTATGGTTAGTATTTGGCCCTACCCACATGCACAATATTACACATTTCTAAGCTGAGTAACATTTGCCAAATATGAGCCCAATCCCCCCAGTGTATCTGTTTTTATAATCTGGAATGCGCTACCTGAAAGCAGAGTGGAAGTAGATTTGATTGTAACTTTCAAAAGAGAATGGAATATATATTTGAAAAGGGAATTTTGTGGGCTGTGGGGAACAATCAGGAGAATGGGATGAATTGGATAGCACTTTCAAAGAGTCAGCACAGGAATGACGAGCTGAATGATCTCCTTCTGTGCTATTTGGTTCAATGACATCTAAATCTGCTTGCAGCGGTTGAGTATCCTTTACAGTCCTAATTCTGGACAGCATCTTGATATTTTCCACAAACCTGCAGTTCATTTCCAACGCTCATATTTAGATCATCAATGATAATATTAAATATCAAAGACACTGATCTCTGCAAGCCAGCACTAGTAAACAGTCTCCAAGCCCATCCAAATCCATTGGCAACTATTTTCCGCCTCGTGACATTCAGCCAATTATCAATCCCTGGCAGCAGATTACCACTCATTCAATACCTTGTAAAGAAGTTTTCTATATCGTACTTTATTAAGATCTTTCGGAAAGATTGGATTAACCTCATCCATAAACCACAGACTTCCCTAAAAGACAAATTCAGTTTGGTACGACACAATGTTCTTTTCCTGTTTTATCGGAGTAGACAAATATTGCATCACTGATATTCCTTGAGCATCTTCCCTATTATGGATATCAACTAATGGGGTTATACTTGCCTGGTTCTGCCTTATCTCACGTTTAAAAAACTGGAACTACAACTGCAACTCGATTCATATTAAGAAAGTTTATTCTCTCCAAGATATGACCTTCATCTATCTTAATATTAACATTTTTTTAACCATTTATTGCTGCCAGTTGCACACTAACTTCAAGATAGAAGACTGATATGAAGTACTCATTTGGAATCTCTGCCATACCCTGGGGAACCCTTCCTGACTTGTCTTATGGGTTTTAGCCCTTCAACATTTTTTTTTCCCTTTAGGAAGAATAGGGGTGATTATAACCATTACGTACAAGGTCTTAAACATTTATTTTTTAAGTCCAGGCTTGAGTTTTAAATAATGAAGTTTATTTTATAAAGGCATTGTTGCTTAATTTAGCCGAGGCTTTCTTAAACAACCCTATCTAAATTTTATTAAAACAGAGTAATGTTCCTATTTAAACTATATAACAATGGACGCATAAACGAAAATAGTTTCCTGGATTTAGAAACTTCTTGGTTTATTTTGGTTTCGGATTAAAGGAGATGTTTCACCCCTCGCCTCTCACCAACCTCTTAAAAGGGTTCCTAGCTCTTATTCTAATCCCATTATTTAGAGTGCTCAATGTTGTCGAAGAAATATTTGATGTATTTTCTATATTCCTGTATCAATCTCACTAATGTCACCAGTTTTGACAAATGCCTGCTTTTCAGCAAGACATGCTTGAATAAATAGCTCCCTCCCATAATATACACACATCCTGACCTCTGTAATACAGGTTCACTTACATTCTTCCAGCAACTGGAAAAGGAGGACGAGAGTGATCAGCACCCATTTTCTAGGTATTTCCACTGCATTATTACTGAAATGAATATCCCCAATGAGTTTCAAGTTCTTTTTCTGCATTTTCAGATAATTTTCCAATTAAGATTACATCTCCTGTTTGACGTCGTTTCTGGAGAGTACAATTAACAAGTGTACAGTTTTCTTAAAACAAAATGGCAAGAGCACAGCCTGAGCAGGTCTTTGACTGTCGTGGCTGGGATTCAATCAAATGTAAGTCCATGAGTTTAACTCACTGAAGCAAGTTCAGTTCGGATTTGTGCATTGTATACAAATGATTCTGTTAGTACTAAAAAAAATATGCATTGCAATCTTCTAATTGTCAATCTTATTGCTGAGTGGGAGGAAACTATTTTGACTCATTTTGCTCAAGACCTCAGATTATTCACTTTTAAAAAATCTTTAGTTCATCATGTTACTAAAACTCAACTTCAGCTATCCCTCTAGCTGTTTTTATTGCACAGAGCACCTGATCTCCCTCTGGATCATTGCGTTATTAAGTTATTAGACATCATGCTTGTGGCTGCCAAGAAAAATACACTCCTTAATTTCTGATCCACCCACCTTTTTTCATGGTGATTCAAAATATTGATTGGTATCATACTTTGGGATAGATTGACGTGTACTCATTTACAAAGAGCAATTTTGTTGCAGAAAGTCTGATTACTTTTGACCGCCTTGAGAGAAAGAAGTGAACTGATCAGCGGGAGAGGATTTGACTCTTAGGACGGTATCTAATGCAAGCACCAGGGGCTTTGCCTACTGACTGGAGAGCCAGCAAGGGCCTCACATCACCTACTTTCAGGAACACCTACTGCATTAAGTGCATCTCAGACATTTAACTGGGCAGCAGTGGGCCTTCCCCAGGATCAGTGACCCCAGGGGTGGAAATCCTAGCCAGTCAAAGGTCAGTAGCTGTACATTGCCCAACACTACCACAGGAAGAGCATTAAATTCCACCCTTAATGTCCTTCTGCACCTCTCAAGTGAGCACTTTATTCCACACAAATTCCCATTTGTTTTATAGTTTGCTGGTTATATTTCATACCTTAATTGGTGGACGTGTTCCTGTTTTTCTGCTTTCCATTCTAAAGTATTTTTTTTTCCCTTACTTAAATGAGGTCCTGGGGTTAAGTTTGGCAGGGCCTCTAGGTCCCCAGCCCTGCTCCCACATCCTCCTCATGTCCCTGTTAATGCCAGGACCATACTTTCGACTTGCAATAGTCCCATTGATTTCCTCTCCTTTTGCATTGACTCTTACATTGTGCATTCCCACCACTACATCTGCGGCTGAAACCCTACTCCATTCCTATATCACCTCCAGGCCAAACTATCATCCTCTATTCTGGTGCCCATATCCTATCCTGCATCAAGACCTGTTCACCCATTAAGCCTGTAGTCACTGACTTACATTGGCACCTGGCCCTGAATGCCTCAAATTTTAAAGTTTCATCTTCATGTTAAAATATTCTTCAGCACTCCAATCCCCTATCTTGCCTGTCCTTTCATCTGACCCCAGCCTCTTGTGCATCCTCCCATCACACACCTCCTCCCCCCATCATTTCAGTATTGACAGCTGTGCTTTCAGCCACCTTGGGCCTATGCTTTGGAATTTCCTCCCTAAACCCCTTTGACTTTTTTCCTCTTCTTCCAAAATCCTCCCTAAGACCCAGCCACTGGTCACCCCACCTAATATCTTCTTCTTTACCTTGACATCCATTTTCTTTTATACATCTCTGTGAGGTTCCTTGGGACATTATATAAATGAAAATATTTATTACTTGGATCATGTTTCTTTCCATATGTTCAAATTCCTGTAAAGACTCAATTTCTTCCTTACTACCTGCCCTTACAACTTCGCTTTCCACACCAGAGGGCCTGAAATTAGCTTTTTTCTTCACCTTGGTTTTTCCTTGATTAGCAAGACCATGCAATTTTGCATGTTCCCACTCTCTCCCTTTCCTCCTCTTCTTACAATGACAATTCTTCCCCTTACCTTTCATCCCACTAGGTTCTGCATTTGGCAGACCATCTTCTGCAACTTTCACCACCTACATGATCCAACACCAAGCCAGGTTCCTTGTGTCCTCTGTGCTGGTCCAACCTTCAACTCCATGACACTCTTGTACCCTCATCGTGACCAATTTTGCTGGTATTCCATGCGAAATTCTAACCTAAAGCGTTTAAGTCCAGAGTGTACAGGCCTTTAAAAAGAAAGCTAGGTGTTGCAAGAATGGTATTTGAGTAGTTGCGTGAGGTAGAGGTAGGGTTCCAGTTAAAAATCTAGGCATGCCTGAAGTTTAACTGCGAGGCCTGCATGATCATGGCAGGACTCACTTGGTGGATGGAGAGTTTACTTTGACTAATATCACACTTTGTTATTTCTTTTTAAAAATATATTATTTTTCCTTCTTTCTGTTCCCTCCTTTCTCTTTTTGCCATTTCTCCTTCTTCCTTTTGTAGAATTTTTCGCCATTCCATTTCCCTTTGTCTCTTTTATTTTGCTCCTCTGTTTATGCTTTATGTTACCTTTCTCTCTCTCTTGTTTCTTAGGCGGGGGCAGTGACCTGAGCAAAATGCAGGCAAGCAACTCATAGATGGAAAATTAGCACCTCATAGATGGAGGAGGAGCAGGCTGTTAATAAATGAACGTGCAACCAGCGGGTAATTAATAGGCCTGCAACTCCCAGGTCTCATCAGGCAAGGAGCCAAGCTTTGAAAGTCTGTTTGGCTTCTTTGACTTTTCTGTGTGGGAGCAATAAATATAGCAAAAGAAAAACCACTTAACCCACTGGCAATGAATTTGAAGTCATCCTCAGGAGCTTTGAAAAGTAACCAGGTATTTTTCCAAACCAACAAGTTCTGCCAGACCTGCTGAGTTTTTCCAGGTAATTCTGTTTTTGTTTTGGATTTCCAGCATCCGCAGTAGTTTTTTGTTTTTATCTCTGAGTTCAGTCCTTTGTCTACCAACACCTGATCTCAGCTGAATTCTAATAGGAGCCTACATTTGGTCTTGGTGCTCTGGGTTAGGAAGGTGAAATCATTGATATCTGCTAGAAGCACATGTATGAAAACACTGGGGGAAGATTAGGTTTGGGACCAGCTGTAGTTCTTGCTTTCTCCCTGCTAGTGGTCTAATCATTGTCAGCACTCACAATCTATAAAATGTGGCATTGTCACTTGAGCAACATACCAAAGGGTGACAACTGCCTCTGGAACCCAATGCCAGAAGTGAATTATTGCCTTCAGAAGGTGTTGGTGAATGAGAAAAGAAGAGAAAATTGACAAGAAAATAGATAAAGAAAATAAGTTGGAGCTAGTCGTTCAATTGCATTCAAATGGCTTCTAAGGTGGGGTGAAGAAGAGGGTGGGAACGACAACCATGATGTTTTCTTTCTTTTAGCTCAATAATTCTCTGATTAGCTGCTTCTGACATGCTATTGCTGACAATAGTAATGTTTCTGGTCTAATTTTTCACATTTTATCTGGCACAAGTGCCAAGTTCAATAATGATAGCTGCGCAGGTTTACCCTTAATTAAACCTCTCTGGCCCAAATAAGAAGAAAGTTGAGTAACTTATTTTTACTGTGTTGATGAAATAGGGAAAATGAATTAATGTCAGGAGCTTGATATTTATTAATTCCATGTGCTTGACAGAGATTGTTTGGAATTCAGAGTTTTCCCTGAAATTTGCTCTTTGAGCTTTGGATTTATTTACCATAATCAATGGCAGGTTAGTTTGCTACTATTCGAAATGTCATATAAGTCTTGATGAGTGGATAGTGTAATGTTTACAGTACGACCACTGCCAGACCACATATGACACATACATTGACAGGATATACTACAGAATCCAAGTATATACTCAGAACTAATTTACTTATAATAACAAGAAAAACTACAAGTGGTAGAAACAGGGAATAAAAATAAAATCAGAAGATGATGGAAACATGTAATGCCATTAGCACGTAAGAGAGAAAAATAAGTTAATGAATCACCCCTAACACTAACCAACTATTTTTGTATTTGACAATTTGGGTGATCAGCATTTTCCATTTTATTATTAACTTGCTTACAATAGTTTGAAATTTAATTTTGACATTTATTCATAACATTACATAATTTGTACAAACAAAGGTTTTTTTTTGTACAGTAAACATTCCTGCTCTAATATACTGATTATGCTTTCAGTGAAAGGAGCCAAATACCTTCTTACACTGTGCCTAGGTAATTAGGATTAAATGATGGATAGATGGTGGGTAGTGGCTCAAAGCCAGACATATGCAACAGGGTCCTGCCTTTTCTGGTATGCCCACTGAAATAAGGAAGAATCTATTACTTTATTTTGCTTTACTGCACTTTGTCTGTGGCTGCACGTGTATGCGCAAAGCAGAAAATGAATGTTAAGTCATCCCCAAGAGTAATGGTCTCTGTGTAACAACTGGAATAATGTCCTTCTTCTGCAGCTAATGCAATGTTGACTTTTCTCGAAAGCATCAATGCTCATTGCTTCATGAAGAAAATACAATTAGTCACACTCGTAAAAAAAAGCTCTTTACCCTCGTGGAAGGGAGGGAAGAGGGAGAAATTACCTTTTTCTCAAAATTAAGTTAGCATCCTTGCCTCACATAATGTAGTAATTGAGGAAACCGTCCACTATTGTTAAAACACCTGGTGCCATGCAACCTTGCCTGAGCAGTTTTAATATAGTATCATTATAAATTAACATTCAAAGTAGATAAAATATTCTACTTTCTCTTAGAAAACCCTTTTATATGCTTATCAAATTAAAAGACTCTGGGTATACAATCATATATTGCAGAGTTTTTGCAGAAAATCCTGATGACAAGCTACTCTAAATATTGAAAAATATGATTTAAAAATTGCATGGTGTTAAAATCTATTGCAAATACATTAAGGATGATCAAGGTCATCCCCCTTGGGAATGATTTAACCATCTTTAGACTCAAGTTAGACCAGATGGAATAAATGCTACATTTCCTGTCATTCCTTTTGTAAATGGTTTGTGTTACCAGCAACTGAAATATCAGCAAAATCCTGTTCCTTTCAAAGTTCATATACAAATGTGGCAAGAAGTATGTTTCAAGCCAGTAGTGTTAACATAACAGACTTTTTCTCTCATCTCCTGTATAAAAAATCTATAGGCCGGTCATTTCCTCGGAGCTGGTCCCACTCCACTGCTGTAAGTTAGCAGCAAATATGACAGAAAATCATTTACTAAATGGTGCATTTCTGGTGAAATTACGGCGGCCGAGTAGAAGCAGCTCTGGAGGAAATGCTTGGCTAACTGTTTATCAGTTCCTAAGGCACACTCTGAAGTGGTGCAGAATGTTTTGTTTTAATGTCATAAACACGTGTTCGGGTCAGGTGACAAGTGGTAGAATGGCTCCTTTCTTTAACCACTCCTCGGTTGACTGCAGCTGATTTTTTAACGAATTTGCCTGCCAATTCAGCGAGTGTTTAAAAGGAAATGGGATTTATTATACTTAACACCCGATCAAAATAAAAAATAATAGAAACACTCCAATTCTCACTCATACATGCATTCAAAATCAAGTGTTGATAAACACAAACACACACATGAGTGGAAGGGTAGTGCAGCGATTTGAGCTCTATACTAAACCTCAGTGTAAGAAAATTCTTGTCAAGGAATAACCTTATTGGCAAAAAGTACAATCACTAATTTAGATTGCAAACGATCATGGTTTATTGGACAATTGAGATTGATACTTCACATCTCACCAATAGAGGCATGGCACAATACACAAGTGGATGGAAAGAGAGAGAGCACCCACTCAGGGTCCTTCTTAGTTCTGTTGAAGGGTCATGAGGACTCGAAACGTCAACTCTTTTCTTCTCCGCTGATGCTGCCAGACCTGCTGAGTTTTTCCAGGTAATTCTGTTTTTGTTCCTTCTTATTCTGTGTCTCTTCTTCTGACTGGCCTAGTATCTACAGTAGTAGTATCTACTAAAACAGTATCTAAATCACAAAAGAATGTTAGTTGTCTCATCACGTGACCTTCCCCCACCCAACTGACCCCTTATCCAAACATGGCATGGGCATGATTAGCTTATGGCTGGAGGAGTTCACTTCTCAGCCAGGATCCATCGTCCAAAATGACTGTGTCTAATGGCTTGTTCCACAGCCAGTTGAGTGCACAGGTTGTGTGGATTTTTTTGCGAATGGTGCAAGGAGATGGCTGATTCACAGTCCTTTAAGGCGATTGTCCCTGATGGGCTATCTCTGGACAACCTGACTTTGTTTTAATGGCTTTAGACTTTGCAAGGTACAGCTCCGCAAATATTCGACCGCCTTGGAAACTGCTGTTTAACTCATTTTTTAAAAAATGCTGCTGTTCAGTCTCTGTACTACTCTGGTGGTTTAATTCAGCCCAGTAAATAAAGTCATTTTTAATATGAAACATGGGTTTTATAATACAAGGAAAATTAATGATGGGGAATGAAACATTTATCCAACTTCTTGCATCCAGTGTCGACATCAAATATTCCAGGTATAACATAGGCCAAGCACATGTCAAATATAAAATAAAAACAGAATTACCTGGAAAAACTCAGCAAGTCTGGCAGCATCGGTGGAGAAGAAATCAGTCAATGTTTCGAGCCCTCATGGCCCTTCAGCAGAACTGAAGCATAGTTTCAACAAGGGAGAAATATAAATTGGTTTAAGGTGGGTGGGGGGGAAGAGACACATTGAGGGTGTGGTGTGAGCAGATAATCAAAAGATGTCAGAGACAAAAGGGTCAAAGAGGTGTTGAAGGTGGTGGTCTTTGTCTGAGAAAAGTGCTAATTAAGAATGCAAGACAGGATATTCAAAGTACAGCTCTAGTGGGGGTGGGGTGGAAAGACTAAAGGTTTTAGTTTTAGATTTAAAAATAATGGAAATAGGTGGGGAAAGAAGAATCTATATAAATTATTGAAAAAAAAGGCGGGTGGGGGGGGGAAAAGAAACGGGGTGGGGATGGGGGGAGGGGGAGCTTAAGATCTAAAGTTGTTGAATTCAATATTCAGCCCAGAAGGCTGTAAAGTGCCTAGTCGGAAGATGAGGTGCTGTTCCTCCAGTTTGCGTTGGGCTTCACTGGAACAATGCAGCAAGCCAAGGACAGACATGTGGGCAAGAGAACAGGGTGGAGTGTTAAAATGGCAAGCGACAGGGAGGTTTGGGTCTTTCTTGCGGACAGACCGCAGGTGTTCCGCAAAACGGTCGCCCAGTTTGCGTTTGGTCTCTCCAATGTAGAGGAGACTGCATTGGGAGCAACGAATGCAGTAGACTAAGTTAGGGGAAATGCAAGTGAAATGCTGCTTCACTTGAAAGGAGTGTTTGGGCCCTTGGACGGTGAGGAGAGAGGAAGTGAAGGGGCAGGTGTTGCATCTTCTGCGTGGGCATGGGGAGGTGCCATAAGTGGGGGTTGAGGAGTAGGGGGTGATGGAGGAGTGGACCAGGGTGTCCCGGAGGGAACGATCCCTACGGAATGCCGTCAAGGGGGGTGAAGGGAAGATGTGTTTGGTGGTGGCATCATGCTGGAGTTGGCCCCCACCCGCCTTTTTTTTCAATAATTTATATAGATTCTTCTTTCCCCACCTATTTCCATTATTTTTAAATCTAAAACTAAAACCTTTAGTCTTTCCACCCCACCCCCACTAGAGCTGTACTTTGAATATCCTGTCTTGCATTCTTAATTAGCACTTTTCTCAGACAAAGACCACCACCTTCAACACTTCTTTGACCCTTTTGTCTCTGACATCTTTTGATTATCTGCTCACACCACACCCTCAATGTGTCTCTTCCCCCCCACCCACCTTAAACCAATTTATATTTCTCCCTTGTTGAAACTATGCTTCAGTTCTGCTGAAGGGCCATGAGGGCTCGAAACGTTGACTGATTTCTTCTCCACCGATGCTGCCAGACTTGCTGAGTTTTTCCAGGTAATTCTGTTTTTATTTTGTTTTGGATTTCCAGCATCCGCAGTAGCTTTTAGCTTTTTGTTTTTATCACATGTCAAATATACTTCAATTCTATTGCAGTAATGTTGTTTAATTTCTGAAGTACACTCCTTCCTGAACTCATACAGCATTTTCATTTCCCACACCAAACATCATTGCGCTCTGAGTGACATTGGCAAACAAGTGCAATGATGTTATGTTTTCATAAGGAACTGAGTTGTGACTGCATGGGCTGATTTTATTTAGGCCTTTGCAACTGGCAAAGACATGGGGGCTTTCATTCCATCAGCTAGGGCTGCATTCTACCACTGGTTCCTGGGCTGAATGGATAATGTTGCAATGCTGGTCATTGTTACATTTCTCAGCACTCAGACTTGCGGCTTTTCCTCCCACTCCTCATGCTTTAACCCCAGTGGCAGACTGAGCAGCAGAACCATGTTGGCAGAATAACTGCGCAAAAGCCCTTGGGCAACGACAAAGAAAAACTCTCCACAATCTTTGAAGAGGCAACAGAGCCAGTAATACGCCTAGAAGTCTATTAGCAATCTAAAACTACTAACAAGAGTCTTACCTGAACAAATACAGGGCACACAGAGGACAAATTATTGGAAAATGTCTTAATGAGGCACAGGCTTTAATTTATAGAATTTTTAGTGCTCTGCTGTATTCAGGTGAGTGCCCTAGATGACTGAAAGGTGCTTGTATCAATATAGTATCTAGCAAGCCTTCAGAACAGCACTGGCATGGAGGTTGCTACACAAAATTTTATGATAGAAAAATAGATAACCATGAATTGAATATCCAGACAGGCCCTGGTGGTAATAATCACATATTTCTTTTTATTAACTTATTTTTTAAAATTCATTCATGGGATGTGGGCTTCGCTGGCTGGGCCAGCATTTATTGCCCATCCAAAGTTGCCTTTGAGAAGGCGGTGGTGAGCTGCCTTCTTGAACCGCTGCAGTCCATGTGTTTTAGGCACAACCGCAGTGCTGTTAGGGAGGGAATTCCAGGATTTGACCCAGTGACAATGAAGGAATGGTGAGATATTTCTAAGTCAGGGTGGAGGGTGACTTGGAGGGAAACTTAGAAGTGGTAGTGTTCCTATCTACCTGTTGCTGTTGTCCTTCCAGACGGCAGTGGTCTTGGTTTTGGAAGGTGCTGTCTAAGGAGTCTTGGTAACTTCCTGCTGTGCATCTTGTAGATGGTACACACTGCTACGACTGAGCATCGGTGATGGCGAGAGTGAATGTGTTTGGATGTGGTGCCAATCAAGCGGGTTGCATTGTCCTGGACGGTGTCAAGCTTCTTGAGTGTTGTGGGAGCTGCACTCATCCAGGCAAGTGGGGAGTATTCCATCACTCTCCAGAATTGTGCCTTGTAGATGTTGGACAGGCTTAGAGGAATCAGGAGGTGAGTTACTTGTCTCACTATTCCTAGCCTCTGACCTGCTCTTGTAGCCACAGTATTTATATGGCTAGTCCAGTTCAGTTTCTGGTCAATGGTAACCCCCAGGACCTTGTTCTGGGGGATTCAGTGATGTTAATGCCATTGAATGTCAAGGGGAGATGGTTAGATTCTCTCTTGTTGGAGATGGTCATTGCCTGGCACTTGTGTGGCACGGATGTTACTTGCCACTTGTTAGCCCAAGCCTAGCTATTGTCCAGGTCTTGCTGCATTTGGACATGGACTGCTTCAGTATCTGAGGAGTCGTGAATGGTGCTGATCATTGTGCAATTATCAGTGAACATCCCCACTTCTGACCTTATGATGGAAGGAAGGTCATTGATAAAGCAGCTGAAGATGGTTGGGCCAAGGACACTATGGGATGTGAGCATCACAGGCAAGGCCAGCATTTGTTTCCCAGCCCCAGCCCTAACTGCCCTTGAGAAGGTGGTGGTGAGCCAACTACGTGAACCTCTGCAGCCCAAGTGGTGCAGGTACAGCCACAGTGCTGTTAGGGAGGAGGTTGTATAACTTTGACCCAGTGACAGTGAAGGAACAGCGATATAGTTCCAAGTCAGGATGGTGTATGGCTTAGAGGGGAACTTGCATCTGGTGGTGTTCGCATGCATTTGCTGCTCTGCTTTCTAAATGCAGTGCTCATGAGTTTGGAAGGTGCTGTCAAAGGAGACTTAGTGAGTTGCTATAGTGCATCTTGTACACATGCTGCCAGTGTGCGCTGGTGGTGGTGGGCGTGAATGTTTAAGTTGGGAGTTGGCTACTGGCACAGCTTTACTCGAGGCAATGCTAGTTCTGCAGATGGGATGTTTTTGGGGCCTTTGCAGTATCCAGTGCCTTCAACCATTTCTTGATATCATGTGGAGTGAATCGAATTGGCTGAAGGCAGGTATCTGTGATGCTGGGGACCACAGGAGGAGGCCGGGATAAATCACCAACTTGGCCCTTCTGCTGAAGATGATTGCAAATGCTTCAGCCTTGTCTTTTTCACAGATGTGCTGAGCTGCTGCATCATTCAGGATGGCATTGTTTATGGGGCCTCCTCCTCCTGCCCGTTGTTTAATTGTCCATCACCGTTCAAAACTGGATGTGTCACGACTGCCGAACTTTGATCTGATCTGTTGGTTATGGGTTCACTTTGCTTTGTCTATTCCATGTTGTTTCTGCTGTTTCGCTTTCATGTAATCCTGTATCACCAGGTTGGCATCTCGCTTTTAAGGACTGCCTGGTGCTGCTCCTGGCATGCCTTCCTGCACTCCCCACTGAATCCGGATTGAACCCCTGGCTTGACAGTGAGGGACATGCTGTGCTATGACATGACAGATTGTGGTCGCTTACAATTCTGAAGCTGCTGATGACACACACTGCCTCATGGATGCCCAGTTTTGCGCTGCTAGATCAGTTCTGAATCCATCCTCTTTAATACGATGGTCATATCACACAACGCGATAAGGATATCTTCAGTGTGAAGATGGAACTTCATGGGCTGAATTTTATGAGGGTCTAGGTGGGTGGGTGTACTGCTCACCCTTCCCTCCCCTCCCCCAGAAGAAAGGTTTGTCAGAAACCAACCAATATCACGCTACAGGCAGCCTTAACAAGCTGAGGGTTGGACTTCTGTCCCTCAGTCAAAGGAATTCCGGCCCTCGATTGGCCGGTAGCCTTGTTGCCCCAGCAGTGCCAGAACTGAGTAGTGGGCGCTACTGGGACTGCAAGGTGCCCCCAGCATGAAGAAGACATGGCCACCAGAGAGAGGTAAGTCCGGGGTTTTGGGTGGGCCGCCTACGGACAGGGGCGGGGGGTTTGGCGGTGTGGCTTTTGAAGGGCAGCCAAGGGGGCTCAAAGGGAGGGTGTATCTCATTGCAGTGGGTGGGAGGGGAGCACAGGGAGGGAGTCCCAACGTGCACAGGGCATTACCCAATGGAGATAACCCCCTCCTTGCCCATTCTGGTCCACCTTCTGCCACCCAGCATATTACAGTGGCGGACTTAGACTCTCAACTTGTTGAGGTTGCTGTCAGCGTGATAGTGATGTGGGGCGGACTTTTTAAAAGTTGGTTGGTTTCCAACAGACTTATTCTGGAATGGGGAGGGAGGGGCGAGCAGCACACCTGCCCCACCTACCCCCATACAATTCAGCCCAACAATTGATAACATCAGGTCCTCAATAAGCCTATTGGCTGCCAGCCTAGCAGGCACCTTTACCACCTCCCCCTCCGTATTATTTGGACCGAGTTACGGATGGGAGGAGAGGCAGCGGACTGGCAACCCAACATATTTTATGTGCCACCCCCAACGAAAACACGCCCGGTGGGGTCAAAAAATCTAGTCCCAACTCCACAAGGATTGGCTGGTGGTCATTCCATCATCTGCAGCAGGTAGGTTGGTGAGGGTAAAGTCAAATAGGTTTTATTCCTCATGTTGATTCTTTTACCACAGGTTCAGTCTGGCAGCTATGTCCATCAGGACTGCACCAGCTTGGTCATTAGAGGTGCTACCGAGCCATTCTTGGTGATAGACATTGAACTCCCCCACCCAGAGTATATTCTGTGACCTTGCTACCTTTAGTTCTTCTACCAAATGGAGTTCAACTTAGACGAGTTTATCAGCTGAGGATATGGGCGTGATAGGTGGTAATCAGCAGGAGATTGCCTTGCCCATGTTTGACCTGATGCTATAAGGCGTCATTGCGTTTGGAATAAATGTTGAGGACTCCCAGCGCAACTCCCTCCTGACTATATACCACTGTGCCGCCACCTCTGCTGGGTCTATCCCGCTGGTAGGGCAGGACATACCCAGGGATGGTGATGGTGGTGTCTGGGATATTACCTGTAAGGGATAATTCTGTGAGTATGACTATGTCAGGCTGTTGCTTCACTAGTCTATGGGACAGTTCTTCCAATTTTGGCACAAGTCCCCTGATGTTAGTAAGGAGGAATTTGCAGGGTCGTCTGGGTACATCGCGCCTTCGTCGGTTTCAGTGCCTCGGTCAATGCCAGTGACCCAGCCGGTTTTATTTGTTTTCAACTTTTCTGGAGTGGCTTTCTGCAATTGAGTGACTTGTTAGGCTATTTCAGACGGACGTTAATAATCATGGCTGTGGGTTCAGAGTCACATGTAGGCCAGAGCAGGTAAGGTTAGCAGATTTTGTTCCCTAAAGGGCATTAGTGAACCAGATGGGTGTATACTGCAACCTAGCAGTTTCATTTTCAACATTTCTGGGACTAGCTTTTAATTGCGCATTTATTAATTAATTTAATTTAAATTCCACCAGCTACCGTAATGGGATTTGAACTCATATCTCCCGACCATTAGTTCAGGACTCTGGATTACTAGTCTAGCGACATTACTACCATTGTACCATTTCCACCACTTAACTAACACTGCATCAGTGCATTGTATTTGTGGCAGATGACACAACAGAGCAAAGAAGAGAAAATAACTCCTTTGAGGTGGCTGTAATCCACCCAAGTATAGTATGAGTGATGCCGCCTGAATGAATCTGAATGTCCCATCAAAAGGTGCAAATAATTTCATCATCAAGGTGAGATTTCAGTCACTGAGTGTGCAAAGAGAGAGAGATGCAAGCCATCTCATTATTCATGTCAGTCCTTGGAAATATCCATGATTCTTTTAATCCAAGATACCTGCACTCCTCAGTCAGAGCACTGTATAAGGATTGTTGATAAGAAACCAGGAATATGTGTTTCGCTGCTGGCACCTTTCTGTCATCCAAATACAAAGACCAAAGCAGGTACAGTGATGTTTTCAATTTTACACAGCTATTGTTGAGCAGAACATCAAGATTCTTATTTCCATTGTTTGGACAGGTCAGGAAAGCTTTACAGAATAGTCCAGCAAAAGTTTGGTGAATTCAAGTGCTTAGCCACGTTGCTCCATATTTTAGCAATTTAAAAAGCATTGGGTCTTCCAACAGGAGAAAATCAACTCGCTGAACAGGATGCAGATACCCAAGATGTAAACTGTCTTTTAATTGTAAGGATATGGTGGACATTAGCTGGTGATTTACTTGTGTTCCTATGAATAGGAACATTCTAAAGCTGTGGTTGGTGTGTTAGGTGGTTCATGCTTGTAATGTGTAATTCTGAAAATAAATGTTTATAAAGGATTTTAAAGTTTGGTTCCACCTATCCTTTCTATCCTTCACTACATGGTTTTTCAGGAATATAACACAAGAGAACAGACAGAATAGGACAATCTGCTGCTAGAAGCATGCACCATCAGACAAAAAGTCATCATCACTTTCTTAGAATAGAAATATTGCATTCCAACTGACTTATACAAAATATCCTTGAGTATCCACTGCCTTGCTCTCAGATGACTGAATATTGGAAATTGTTGTTTGCTTTTTCTTGTTCCTCGAGAGGTTTTGTTGCATCAATGCCTCGCCAAGAGATTTGGCATTTTGTGAAGGTGCTATACTTACCCACTAGTTGCCCATTAAACGTACCCAAAAAGTTAGGGTTGGTGCATTCAGGTGTAAATTGATTTGTAATGACATGATACATCTTCATTATTGCCAAAAAAATTCTCTGGTACTGAAAATTTAATTTACTAGTATGGATTCTCAGTCCTTTGGAATTTAATTATTGCTGAAGATTATAATGAAAAGTATAAATTATAATCAAAAACTCTTTTTGCTCTTTCTTTATGTTAATCTTATCTTTTTTATTAGGTTCTCTTCCTCCTCCATGTACTACAATGCTATTACTTATTACCATGAATGCTCCTCTTACCCTTTTCATGGCTGGCCCTATCCCCTTTCTGCTATGTGGTGCTCACTTAATGTCAGGATGCTATGACCAATGTGACTGGAACTCCACCAATAAATTTCTTAAGGACTGAACATACTAAACTAAAGTGGTCTTCAGGGCATCTTTTGAAGAGATTATCCACTATGGGACCAACAGCTTTTCAGAACCTCCTCTTGAAACCTTGATAATGTAGGGACCTCCTAGAATGCCACAAACACCAGGATGCACTTCATATGGATGGCATTGTTGATGTCACTCATTGACTTCAACAACTTATCTCCAAGCTTCAACAAATCAGGGGGAGCTCCCTCCTCATTGCTTGCATATGACGTCCACATTTCAAAATCATAACTCCTTTATAGATTGAGCTGCTGAGATCTTGGTCGTTGGACTCTTTAGCTGAGAGCATTTATTTCTGATGTCTCAGCTGTTAGATTACTGCTTCCTCATCACCCCCTCCCAGCTCTTCTTGTTCACTGGTGCTCTTTGATTCACCCTGTGATACACCTTCTGTCTCACTATCTGCTTCCTCCTGACTGGGTGTGTTTATGGCTGGCACTTGAACAAATGAAGCAGCAATGAATCAGGTGCAGTGAATGGATATCCTGGAGCTGTCAGGCTGCTTATCATATGTTTCTTTCTATAAATGTTCAGGATCTATGAAGGACCATTCATTTTAGGATGGGATACTGCAAATTGTGAATCAGAAGATGTGACTAAACAATGATAAGAGAACTTGCAAGCAATCAGAGCTTCTGAAGACAGCAACCACTTAGCGTGCTCTAGAATATCTATTATCAATGCAAACCTGACAGCTTCTCTCCTATTCCTTTCTCATTCTTCCATCAGGGTGACTGGAATGGGAAGAGTTCCATTCTCAGCATCAACATCCATGCATGATGAGTATTTTGGAAAATTGTGGTTAGTGTTCCAATTTTGGAAAATTCAGCTGCAAATGAAGGAGATTCTAAATGGCACCCAATACACATTCAGCCACCCTTTTAAATCAAACTCCACTAACACATGACATACAAAGATTCTCCCCTGTTTAGTTTTCCTGGCTACATCAATGTCCCACCAACACTGGGTCTGTATTTTAATTCAGCATTCGCTGCTGTTACTTATCAACAGGCATCGATGTTGCCAGAGGTTGGGGGAAGTCACCAGACTCCCTCAAAACACTGGAAACACTTACAATAACATTGTCAATTTTCACTTAGACTAGTAATGTTATAAATATCATAAATCTATGAAATTTCAATCCTTTTTTATATTCCCAATTACATTTGGTTACTGCAAACTCATGCAAGTTGCTTAGTCCCATCATAGTGAGTGGACATCTTTTTTAAATAGTTCATGAACGAAGAGGTACACTGGTCTAGTCAGGTAATACACCACACTCCATTTTGGTACTGTTGGAAATAACCTTAAATGGTATAAATTACAGCCAGAGCCTGGGAAAACCTCAACAGTGACTTATTTTTGAGAAAAAGGTAGCAATGAGTGAGGCATTTGAAGGAAGTGCCATTTTCTCAGCTAGGATCCAAGATATCTGCAAACAAAAAACTGTAATCAGTAAAATGATCGTGAAGCTTTTGGTAGATAAAAATAAATAATTGCTTTGCTAATTGTCTTTAGGAAAGGAAACCTAGCTGCCGTCCTTAACCAGCGTGGCATATATCTGACTCCAGTTCCACATCAATAGGACAGGGATAAGTGTAGGCTTGGGTGTGTTATGAAAGTATAATAATTTTCAGAATATTATTCTGGTTTATTGTAAAGTAGGTTATGGGTGTGAATGTAGATGGTTCAGCCTCTGTGATTTAATTACCTTGGAGTCAGGTAGACTGCAAGCTTGAAATGATAAAAATAAGTTAGGTGTAGACATGTACTTGAAATGCTAATGAGTAAGCATGGATTAGGTCTTAGCATGTAGGGGGTGAAGGGAATTTGCATTTTTAGATAAGTGAAGGGGTTGTTTGGATTTAAAAGGGATGTTAGGATGTTTACAACTAGCCAGACAAGCAAGGCTAAGCAGTGTGTTTATTTTTTCCAAAGGTTATAGACAATATTGGCAACATGAAAGATTTTTTTATGTTATGGGAAAGGTAAAGTTCCAAAGACATATGGAACAATGTAATTGACATATTAAAGAGAGAGAAACATATATCAAGGAGAAGAAAAGGCTATGTGGGGGAGAGGGGGCATGTAAAATCTAACAGGAGTATGTGAAAAGCCTTTAGGAAGCCTACAGACATTTGTGCATTAATCTGCTGTGTCCAGTAACTAAAGTTGGAGACAAGCTTTTGGAATTCCACTGTCAAGTGGATACTGTGGTAACTTGATGGCTTGTTTTTTTAAATGTAACATCTATTTTGGACTGTTGCCTTAAAGGGGGCGTGTAATTGGTAGTTGGGTTAATTAGGAATTTTAGGATTTGTTATGGTAGTAAGTAATTATAATCTTATGTATGTGCTTGAATTCTTTCCTTTTGCTAATAAATATTTGAATTTAATTTTTGAAATCTATAAAGGTCTTAGTGGACTTATTACCTCTGAATTAAGTGCACACATCTCATAATAAATACAAATTGCAAAACCAGTATGATAGCGTGGCCAAGTTCCCATTGTGGATTTGGTCCATCATCTGCCACGTCATAACTTGTGACAGTGTAAAATGTGTGATAGCAAGTCGGTACACCATTGACATCTCTCCGGTTTTTATTTTCATTAACTTCAATCATTGGACAATGAGGAGTCAGGCACCCCCATCCTTTCCTTGGTGTTACTTTTCCAGACATATTGCTTCCTCTGAGATCAACTAACTCAGTGCAGACTAAGGATCAAACCTGGAACCCTTCCTGACTGCATATCTTGAATCTAAACTGGATAATGCATTGAAAAATTATACTTTACTTTCAGTACTAATGTTTTAGGGTGACTCAAAAAGGTTTTTGTCAGAATATTTTTGTCTCGTCTGTAATACATAGCATAGTGATATTACCATATTTAACCTTCCCCCAAAATGTTAAGATACAGTTGAGATCACTTATTTCACTGTGAAAATCATGCAATAGTGAAATTAGAATGGATGGCAATCTGTCATGAACTTGGCAATGAAAACCTTATGGAATTGTGACTTCCCAATCTCATGAAAATACATCCCGAAGGATATGAGTTTTATTCCACAGGAACCTAAACCCACACAGAGCACAAGACCTTTTTTTTACTACAGTCAACAGTTTGGCTGGATGACAAAATGCCATTTATGTCTGAAATGTCTCCTGGATAATTGGACTCAACTGCACTGCTTCTCACCTCAGCTCCGCCAGTGTGAAATTATAGATACAATCAACATTTTCCTGTATATTACTGAAATCAAGACCTGTCACCCCCGTACAAATTGTTGGTTGAAATCACTTAACTTAAATTTTCAGTTTAAGGAATGCAAATCACTCCTGCCCTTATATATTTGACTTAAGCTCAGTTTGCAAATTCAATCTCTGTCAATAGGACACTTTAGAAATATTAGCCACAGATTTAGAATAATAGCCTAGAAATTACTGCTGGTGATATTACCAGGGGAATGCTTAACACATTTACAGGACATTCCTTTTCTAGTTTAATCGAAGTGTTAACTTGTTTATTTTAAATAAGCTAACTTCACCTTAAAAAGTGTGGATAATGGGATGATGTCATTTAAACACACTAAGCATTATGCAGACTACATTGGCAATGGCCATTCCTAGCTTATTATATTTCAAGCACACGTAGAAGTATATTTTATTATTCAATAAATTATTTTGAGAAAATCTATTGTTTAGCTTGTACTTATGGACAGTTTGGTCAAAAAGAAGATACTTTTAAAAGGCATTTTCACTCCAGCCTGAAATCAGTCTGAACACTGTACTGTACATCTTGCTGAAGCTTTATTGCAGAACCAAATGGCATTTCACAAATGTTCTGGGTAAGCATATTGTGATTTAATTAGTCACAGGTTCATGCTCAGAGCTGAACAGACAAAGAAGCTGTTGCAAATTTCCAGTGTTAGGCAAGGATTAGCATTTCTGCGCAATCTAACTGCTAGCTACACAATTTAACACAGTCAATCACCTGCTGTGAGTGGGATGTATTTGGAGCAATTTTTGTTTTGTTGAGTATGTTTCTTGGAACTAAGTCATTTTCCTGTTTCTAATTTTTTAATGTGAGTTACAGAGTACATAGAACTAGAATGATGAAACGATCGTGCAATCCGTTTAGCCAGTTCTTTCCACAGATTACGAATGCTTTTTCTCAAGGGAAGGTTCTAGAATTTTATCATTTGTTTATCATTATGCTTTTATCAGGTTTCAAATTCATTGGAAGATAAGCTGAATTTCAGATTATGAGTCCAAAGCCTAACCTACTCATCTCAACACAGAAACTCAATGCCACGAATGGTTGAACCCTTGATTGACAGCCAGGCTGCGAGTTTAAGTTCTATAAATGTTTGGCACAAACCTCACTTGCCTTAGATAATGGGTTCATGTCCATTCTTGTCCAGGCTATTATATGGAGCTCTGCACAAAAGCAGGGCATTCCATATTGGCTGAGAAGGAGGTAAACCGATATAGTCTGTTTCATCAAATGTCTCTTGCTGTTCAGTAACAGATTGGCATTGACAGTGGTCTGTGGTTAAGGTCAGCACACATTACTGGTTGATGAAAAATGTGTGGTGGGTGGTCTGAAAACAGAAAAAATGGGGAAAAATAGAGAGAATTTAAAAAAAAAAGGGTAGCATGTGAATAGGCAGGCTGTGGGAAAATATAACGACTGAAAGATCCCAAGCTCATTCTCATTCTCTACTTTAACAGTCCACCAAGATAAGAGTTCATCCAGGAACAGGGGTGAATAAACCTTATCTGTCTTCTGTAAAGCCCCTGTAGTATGTCATTTATTTTCTCACTTCCAAACATTTAAAAAGTTAATAAACAGCACAATATTGCTCCATGTTTGAATTGCTTGATTTGTTCTTCAGATTTTGCCATTTCCATGTCCCTTTCAGCTCAGTGCAAAATAAGTTAGTTGTGGTAGGACTTTAAAATAAAACATTGCAGAATAAAGTTTAACGAAGCAATGATGTCATCATGCCACAAACCATCCATCTGCTGTTAAAGTTGATTTATGTTTATGTAAATTTAACAAACACTTGATTGAAAACTAGAAAACTAATGTTGACATTGCATTCTTGCCTTTGTGACCATTATGGCAGCTGTTGAACAGGTCTTTCAGATCAGACTGTTTCCAGATTTCTCCAAGATCTACCGTTATCCATAGACTCCTCAGCACAACAGAAGGATTCAAACTGAAGGCTCCAAGACATATTTGATGCTACTGGGTTGCCTGGCCATTGAAAATCCATTCATCATGTCATCTGCTCCTAAGATAGAGCAAGAAATTTGAATGGTTAGGTTGGAAAGAGATGAGTGCTTTTATGTGTTTTTAATTGGAAGTTTATTTATGTCCCACAGGATTCCCATTCAACTCCCTCCTGAATGGGAGTCCTCAACATCGACTCCGGATCCCATGAAGTGTCATGGCACCAGGTCAAACAGGCGCAAGGAAACTTCCTGCCGATTACCACGTACCGCCCTCCCTCAGCTGATGAATCCGTGCTCCTCCATGTTGAACACCACTTGGATGAGGCACTGATGGTGGCAAGGGCACAGAATGTGCCCTGGGTGGGGGACTTCAATGTTTATCAACAAGAGTGGCTCTACTGACTGAGCTCGCCCAGCCCTAAAGGACTTGGCTGTTAGACTGGTTCTGTGGCAGGTGGTGAGGGAACCAACAAGGGGGAAAAATATACTTGGTCTCATCCTCACCAACCTGCCTGCCACAGATGCATCTGTCCATGACAATATCGTTAGGAGTGAACACCGCAAAGTCCTTGTGGAGATGATGTCCTGTCTTCACTTTGAGGATACCCTCCATCGTGTTGTGTGGCACTACCACCACGCTGAATGGGATAGATTTCAAACAGATCTAGCAACTCAAAACTGGGCATCCAGGAGGCACTGTGGGCCATCAGCAGCAGCAAAAGTACACTCAGCCACAATCTGTAACCTCATGGCCTGGCATATCCCCCACTCTACCTTTACCACCAAGCCAGGGGGTCAACCCTGGTTCAATGAAGTGTGCAGGAGGGCATGCAGGAGCAGCACCAGGCTTACCTAAAAATGAGGTGTCAACCTGGTGAAGCTACAACACAGGACTACTTGCGTGCCAAATAGCATAAGCAGCAAATGATAGACGGAGCTAAGTGATTCCACAACCAGTGGATCAGATCTAAAACAAAAACAGAATTACCTGGAAAAACTCAGCAGGTCTGGCAGCATCGGCGGAGAAGAAATCAGTTAACGTTTCGAGCCTTCATGGCCCTTCGGCAGAACTGAAGCATAGTTAGGAGAAGGGAGAAATATAAACTGGTTTAAGGTTGTTGGGGGGTGGGGGGGGAAGAGAGAAGTTGAGGGTGTGGTGATTGTGGAGATAAGCAGTGATAGGAGCAGATAATCAAAAGATGTCACAGACAAAAGGATCAAAGAGGTGTTGAAGGTGGTGATATTTGTCTAAGAAAAGTGCTAATTAAGAATGGAAGACAGGACACTCAAAGTACAGCTCTAGTGGGGTGGGGTGGACAGACTAACAAGGTTTTAGTTTTAGATTTAAAAATAATGGAAATAGGTGGGGAAAGAAGAATCTATATAAATTATTGAAAAAAAAAGGGGGGGGGGCGGGAGAAACGGGGTGGGGATGGGGGGAGGGGGAGTTTAAGATCTAAAGTTGTTGAATTCAATATTCAGCCCAGAAGGCTGTAAAGTGCCTAGTCAGAAGATGAGGTGCTGTTCCTCCAGTTTGCGTTGGGCTTCACTGGAACAATGCAGCAAGCCAAGGACAGACATGTGAGCAAGAGAACAGGGTGGAGTGTTAAAATGGCAAGTGACAGGGAGGTTTGGGTCTTTCTTGCGGACAGACCGCAGGTGTTCCGCAAAACGGTCGCCCAGTTTGCGTTTGGTCTCTCCAATGTAGAGGAGACCGCATTGGGAGCAACGAATGCAGTAGACTAAGTTAGGGGAAATGCAAGTGAAATGATCAGATCTAAGCTCTGCAGTCCTGCCACATTCAGTCATGGACAATTAAGCAACTCACTGGAGGAGGAGGCTCCACAAATATCCCCATCGACAATGGTGGAGGAACCCAGCACATCAGTGCAAAAGATAAGGCTGAAGCATTTGCTAAAACCTTCAGCCAGAAGTGCTGAGTGGATGATCCATCTTGGCCTCCTCCAGAGGCCCCCACATCACAGATACCAGTCTTCAGCCACTTTGATTCACTGCATGAGATACAAAGAAATGGCTGAAGACACTGGATACTGCAAAGGCTATGGACCCAGACAATATTCCGGAAATAGTATTGAAGACACATGCTCCAGAAATTGCCACGCTCCTAGCCAAGCTTTTCCAGTACAGTTACAACACTGGCATCTACCCAGCAATGTGGAAAATTTCCTGGGTATGTCCTGTATACAAAAACCAGGACAAATCCAATCCGGCCAATTACTGCACCATCAGTCTACTCTCGATCATTAGTAAAGTAATGAAGGGTCATCAACAGTGCTATCGAGTAGCACTTACTGAACAATAACCTGCTCAATGATGCTCAGTTTGGGTTCCACCAGGGCCACGCAGCTCCTGACCTCATTACAGTCTTGGTTCAAGCATAGACAAAAGAGCTGAACTCCCGAGGTGAAGTGAAAGTGACTGCCCTTGACATCAAGGCTGCATCTGGCCAAGTGTGGCATCAAGGAGCCCTAGCAAAACTGGAGACAATGTGAATCAGGGGGAAAACTCTCCGCTAGTTGGAGTCATGCTTAGCAGAAAGGAAGGTGGTTGTGGTTGTTGGAGGTCAATCATCCCAACTCCAGGACATCGCTGCAGGAGTTCCTCAGGGTAGTGTCCTAGGCCCAAGCATCTTCAGCTGCTTCATCAATGACCTTCCTTCTATCATAAGGTCAGAAGTGGGGATGTTCGCTGATGATTGCACAATGTTCAGCACCATTCGCAACTCCTCAGATACTGAAGCAGTCCATGTCCAAATGCAGCAAGACCTGGACAACATCTAGGCTTGGGCTGATAAGTGGCAAGGAACATTTGCATCACACAAGTGTCAGGCATTGACCATCTCCAACAAGAAAGAATCCAGTCATCGCTCGTTGAGATTCATTGGCATTACCATTGCTGAATCCCCCACTATCAACATCCTGGGGGTTACCATTGACCAGAAACTGAACTGGACTAGCCATGTAAATAATGTGGCTATAGAAGCAGGTCAGAGGCTAGGAATCCTATGGTGAGTAACTCACCTCCTGACTCCCCAAGGCCTATCTAAATCTACAAGGCATGAGTCAGGAATATGATGGAATACTCTCCCCTTGCCTGGATAAGTGCAGCTCCAACAACACTCAAGAAGCTTGACACCATCCAGGACAAAACAGCCCGCTTGATTGGCACACCATCCACAAACGTTCACTCCCTCCACCACCGACGTACAGTAGCAGCAGTGTGTACCATCTATAAGAAACTGCAGAAACACACCAAGGCTGCTTAGGCAGCACCTCCCAAACCCAAGACCACTACCACCTAGAAGGACAAGGGCAGCAGATACATGGGAACACCACCACCTGGAAGCTCCCCTCCAAGGTACGCACCATCTTGACTTGGAAATATATCACCGCTCCTTCACTGTCGCTGAGTCAAAATCCTGGAACTTCTTCCCTAACAGCATTGTGGGTGTGCCTACACTACGTGGACTGCAGCAGTTCAAGATGGCAGCTCATCACCACCTTCTCAAGGGCAGTTAGGGATGGACAATAAATGCTGGCCTAACCAGCGATGCCCACATCGCTTGAATTAATTTTTTAAAAAGACATTAGTGGCATTACCATCACTGAATCCCCCAATATCAACTTCCTGGGGGTTACCATTGACAGGAAACTGAACTGAACCAGCCATATAAATATTGTGGCTACAAGAGCAGGTCAGAGGCTGGGAATTCTGCAGCGAGTAACTCACCTCCTGACTCCCCAAAGCCTGTCTACCATCTACAAGACACAAGTCAGGAGTGTGATGGAATACTCCCCACTTGCCTGGATAAGTACTGCTCCAAAAACACTCAAGAAGCTCGACACCATCCAGGATAAAGTAGCCAGCCTGATTGGCACCCCATCCACCACTTTCAAGATTCACTCCCTCCACCATCGACACACAATAGCAGCAGTATGTACCATCTACAAAATGCACTGCAGCAACTCACCAAGGTTCCTTCAACCTCCAAACCTGCAGCCTTTACCAGCTAGAAGGACAAGGGCAGCAGATAGATGGGAACACCACCACCATCCAAGTCACACACCATCCTGACTTGGACCTATAGCACCATTCCTTCACTGTCGCTGGGTCAAAATCCTGGAACTCCATCCCTAACAGCACTGTGGGTGTACCTATATCACATGGAGTGCAGCGGTTCAAGAAGACAGCTCACCACTACCTTCTCAAGGGCAATTAGGGATTGGCAATAAATGTTGGCCCAGCCAGCGAAGCCCACAGCCCATGAAGGAATATAAAAACAGGTTTTGCTTGAAATTTGTCCTCAAAATGAATTCAGGTTTTCATATGTAATCATGGGAAAGGAAAGAGTTCATGTTAATTACCCATGAAAGCTAATACAAATAAAACATTTCTTACCAGGGATAGAAAACACCCTCCTCACGTCCTTTGTGAAACCTTTTCTGAACAAAGACCTGAGAAGCTGGGGAGTAAATGAGTACCAGGCATTTTTGGATGCTGGTTCTTAATTGATTTAGAAGTCATCAAATCTGTGTGACTGACACCAGGAAGGCTAAACTCTTCTAACACACGTCCCTCAGTTTGGTCAATTGGCAATTTCTTTGCAAATTAATGAAATGTAAGATGCTATCCTTAGTGCATAATTTAGTTCCAGTCCTCGTAGCCATCTTTTTGTAGACAGTATAGAGTTTTTTTTGTCCGGCATATATACAAGAACGTTTCTGTAGAATCGGGAAGTGCATCCCTGATGGAGAAATGTTACCGACGCAAACATTTTATGTCACTGCCCCACAGATATGATTGTGCCATTTAGACAGACAGGTTTGCCTGAGATCAAGGGGGTAAATTTAAGCAACCTACTCCAAATTACAGCTCCCAGCATGGAAGGTGAATTTACCCAGGAAGAGAGAATCTAGGAGGAATAGATGGTACCATCTGTAGAAATTCATCATACTGATGTATCAGAAGGCTCATGCCATCCTCCCATAGGAAGTCGTGGCAACCAATTCATCCAAGCAACCTCATAAGCATAAACCCTGGAAGCATTGCTAAAATAAGCATATAGATGTTGATCTATTCAGTAGATTGGTTACCAATGCTGTTTAATTGTCTGAGAAGTATAATCCTAAATTAATCTCACCAATTTATATCAATTTCATCTGTAAATTTATCACCAGCAGGTAGTTAATGCTGAGTCAGAAACAAAGACGTTACATTAATTTAGTATGTTTCACAAGCTCAAGACATCTCAAAAGTGCTTCACTGTCAATTAAATACTTTTGAAGTGTAGCCACTGTTTGAACGTAGGAAATATAGCAGACAGCATGCACATAACAAGGTTCCACAAACAGTAATGAGATACATAATCTGTTTTAGTGATGTTGACTGAGGAGTAAATATCGACTAGGATACCAGGTGAACTTCCTTGCTCTTCTTCAAATAAATCATGGAATCCTTTGCATTCACTTGAGCCAATAACATCTCAAACAGCTCAAGATTGGCACCCCTGACAATGCAGCACTCCATCAGATTATTATGTCCCTGACTGTGGTGTGGGACTTGAATCCACAATGTTCTGACTCAGAGATGTGAACCACTCAGCTAAAGCTTATATTTGATTATTCCAACATACCTGAACTGTCTTTGTAACTCCTGTTATTTATTTTGTCAACAGACTTTATCTATTAATTATTTGCATTCTCAATGCTAAGTTTAAATAACGCTAAGGTTGGTAAGCAATGGTTAGATCATGGCTATTCAATCTGACTTCTTCAATAATTGACAAGAAATGCTTAATTTACTTTATAGCTTAGGTAAATTCTGATGAGATCAAGGGTGGGTGGAAGGTGGTGGCATAATGGTATTATCACTGGACTAGTATTCTAGAAACCCAGGGTAATTCCGTGAGGACTGGGTTCAAATCCCACTGTGACAGATGATGAAATTTGAAATTAATAAAAACCTGGAAGCCTAATGATGACTATGAAACCATTGCCAATTGTCATAAAAATCCACCTGATTCACTAATGTCCTTTAGGAAAGGAAATCTACCATCCTTACCTGGTCTGGCCAGCATGTGACACAGTGATGTGGTCAACTCTTAAATGCCCTCTGCACAAGGGTAATTAGGGATGGGCAATAAATGCTGGCCTAGCCAATGCTGCCCACATCCTATGAATGAATTTTTTAAAAGTGTAAATGCTAATATTGCCAAATCTGGTTGACTTAAGATGGTTTAGGGAGCCAACTTTAGAAATATACGTATGGAAAAGGGGTTAAGGATTTATCTGTTGTCCTTGATGCATATTCTTGCCTGGATATCAATCCCAGTATTCTTATAATAATGAAAAAAACTAACGGAAAATAAGAATGGAAATTAGGAACAGAATAAGGAAAGCTAGGAAGGAATATGAGGAAAGAAATTCAAACTAAACAGTGAAGTGTTTTATGAGTACTTGTACAATTACTTGCATTTCCCTGGGGCGCAATTTAAAATAATTGGTAGAAGGCTGTTGAAATTTTTTTTTTCACTCAGGAGGTGACAGAACTCACTGCCTGAAAGGGTCATAGAGGCAGAAAACCTCATCACATTACACATTACTTGGATTATGCACTTTAAGTGCAGTGAACTTTAGGGCTGCTGACCAAGAGCTCAGTAGAAGGATTTGGTTGGATAGCTCTTTTTTAGGTTGGCACAGGCAAAATGGCTGAATAGCCTCCATCTGTACCCATAAATTTTCTGCTTCAATGTGTCTAAGGACTGTACATCAGTTTTAAATGGAACAGTTTAAAAATGGTGCCTGATCCCTGAGTGAGTGGGGAGGATTGTCAACTTGTAGCTGATGATCAATACATGGCTATGGGCGGAATTTTCCGTGCCCGTTGGCACCAGGCATCATGGCAGGCTTGAGCAGACAATATGGTGGGAAGGCCAAAAACCAGACTCACGCCTTGGTGAAGCCAGTTTGCAATCGCCCATTCTGCCCGTCAATGACGGGCTGCGTTACCAGCTGCTGCACATCGGTGACTTCATTTTAATGCATCTGCATATCATGATAAGCCCTGCTTGCCGGAATCATCCCTCCACATCAAATCTACTGCCCATGTCGGTGGGAAAACATGCCGGTGCAGAACAGATCTCAACAACTGTGACGTGCAGAAATCGTGACTTAGGGGTCAGGGACTTGCCCACACTGCAGACATCTGAGGAGCAGAAGATGCTGGAGCCTGACAGCAACCAGACCCTAGAGGAACGTGCTCACGGAAGGTGGAATGGCGCCGCTGAGGGTCTGCTTCGGCACATCAGTGTCTTGGCCATGGTCTGCTATGGATAATCATCGAGGGGGTGGAGAGGAAGGTGTAGATTTGACTGGGAGAAGAAGGTGTACTGGGGGGGGTGGGTTGGGAGAGGGGAATGATGATGTTGGTGGGAGGAGGAGTGAGGGTTGAGAGTAGGGGAGGTTGTATGAGGGAGAAATAGGGAAATATTATGTTAGGAAAATGTTAGGAAATAGAACTAGTTTAAGTATGCTATATTTGTATTTGTGTTAGGAATGAGTTTTAGCTTTAAAGTTTAAGTTTGATTTATATTTCTGCATTTGTGTGTTAAGAAAGGTCAAATAGTTTTAATTTCATTTTAAAAGGCTGCTTGCATTTCTAATGAGAAGTTTACGACTCCTATAAAGTAAAATTAAACACAAGAATAGAAAGAAGAGTGCTGTTGCCTAGCAACATGGGGGCCACATAGGCAGGTTCCTCCCACAGACATAGAAAAGGAACAACAGTTTTAAGATCAGTTGAAGCCAGGACCCCAGAGAGACTGGACACTGGGAGAAGGAACTGCAGATTTTTCAAAAGAGCAAAAAGGTTCCAAGCAAAGCAAAATCCCAAAAATCTAGGAGAGTAGAAGAGGGGAAAGTCCAAAGGAGATGTTGCAGTCAAAGGAAGGACAGGAACCTGGGAAAGGGTCCTGTTAAGTGAAGTTAAGAGTGAGGGGCAGAGGGAAAGGTTCCAAGCTTCATATTTAAAGAGACAAAAGTTGAAGAAAGCAGATTTAAAGTGAGAACAGCTTGCAAGAAGCAAGAAGGTTCAAAGAGACAAGTGAAGGTCTGTAATTCTTTGCTATGAGCATGTGAAGCAGTGGTAATGTTGACGGCTGAGTTGGTGAGAGAGAGTGCGTGGAAGACATGTGAATGCATGTGGTGACCCAGGGAAGAGTAAGTAAGAAGGAGAGTTCGAAGCCCTGGAGGTGAACCCTTGTGGAAGGCATTTGAGAGAAAACATCAGTTTAGGAGAAGATTCCAAGGTGAGGTCTTGGAGAGTGGAGATTGGAAACCCTCACGTGAAGGACAGAATTCAGTGAGACTCAGCAGGTCTAACAGCATCTGTGGAGAGAAAGACGGAGTTAACGTTTTGAGTCTGTAAGACTCTTCTTCAGAGCTAAAAAGGTTTTATTTTATTGCTGGACAGTCTATCACCAAAAATTGAGACATAGAAGTCAAGGAAGGGAAGGGAAGCGTCAGTGATGGAACATGTGAAGGTGATGGAGGGGTGGAAATTGGAAGCAAAATTGATACATTTTTCCAGGTCCAGACAAGAGCATGAAGCGGCAGCAAAACAAACACTGATGTACCGAAAAAAGTGTTGTGGGAGGGGGCCTGAGTAGGACTGAAACAAAGAATGTTCCACATATCCCGTAAAGAGACAGGCATAACTGGGGCCCATGCGGGTACCCATAGCCACACCTTTTATTTGTGAGATGAGTTTAAGGAGAAATTGTTCAGTGAGAGAACAAGTTCAGCCAGACGGAGGAGAGTAGTGGTGGATGGGGATTGTTCGGGCCTCTGTTCAAGGAAGAAGCGGAGAGCCCTCAGGCCATTCTGGTGGGGGATGAAGGTGTAGAGGGATTGGACGTCCATGGTGAAGAGGAGGTGGTTAGGGCCATGGAACTGGAAATTGTTGATATGATGTAGGGCATCAGAGGAATCGTAGATGTAGGTGGGAAGAGACTGGACAAGAGGAGAGAGAACAGTGTCAAGATAGGAAGAAATGAGTTCCATGAGGCAGGAACAGGCTGACATGATTGGTCTACCGGGACAGTCCTGTTTGTGGATTTTGGGGAGGAGGTAGAAGCGGGCTGTCCGAGGTTGGGAGACTATGAGGTTGGAAGCTGTGGAGGGAAGATCTCCAGAGGTGATGAGGTCAGTGACAGTCCTGGAAACAATGGCTTGATGTTCAGTGGTGGGGTCATGGTCCAGGGAGAGGTAGGAGGAAGTGTCTGCGAGTTGACACTCAGCCTCTGTGAGGTAGAGGTCAGTGTGCCAGACAACAACAGCACCACCCTTGTCAGCAGGTTTGATGACAATGTCAGAGTTGGACCTGAGAGAACGGAGTGCGGCAAGTTCAGAGAGAGACAGATTAGAATGGGTGAGAGGAGCAGAGAAATTGACTCAGCCAATGTCACGCTGACACTGCTCAATGAATAGATCAAGAGCAGGCAAGAGGCCAGGCGAGGGGCCCAAGTGGAGGGAGAATACTGGAGGTGGGAGAAAGGATCCGTTGAATGGCTTTTTAGCTCTGAAGAAGAGTCATACGGACTCAAAATGTTAACTCTGTCTTTTTTGCCACAGAGGCTGTTAGACGTGCTGAGTTTTTCCAGCATTTTCTGTTTTTGTTTCAGATTTCCAGCATCCACAGTATTTTGCTTTTATTCAGTGAGACTGGTTGGCTCAGGGTGTGACAGGTGTCTGGGGGGAACTGAGGAGAGATCCATAGTATCTGGTTAAGGTGACATCTTTTATTTGGCTTTAGAATGTGGTGTGTCTGACCACAGGGTGCTATAGGTTTACATGGGCTGTGTATTTACTGTGAACATTAAAGTATAAGATAGCTTTTGTAACTTTGTTATCCTTACAAATCTGTATACATCTGTAAACGTATAGTGTGTGAAGGAGTATTGTAATATAGTTAATCTTTTCTCGTTGAATATATGTTTTATTCTTTTGTTAAAAGTTCATTAGATGACTCCTGTGACTCTGTTCAGTAGCTACTCTCCACCCATCTGCACAAACAAATAAAAGTTAGGACCTATCAAGCTGGGTTCCACTCTGGCATCAGGCTTGTCCAGGGATAACCTCAACTGGGATTGTAACAATATGGCAAATGGGGAGGAAGGTGTAAGGGAAGGAGTTCAGAGTAGGGAAGGAGATTGGGAGGGTAGGAGTCAAGAGGGAGGGAGGAGTTCACAACATGGAAGGAGTCCAGGGGAGGAAGGAGTCCAGGGTAGGAAGGAGTAAGGGTGGGGAAAGGAGTAAGGAAGGGGGATGTCCAGGTGAATGTGCAAGGGAGGGGTCTGTGGAGTCGATGACTGTCTCCTGGGGGGGGTGAAATGAGGGTGGGCGTGGTAGGAGGGGGAGAATGATCAAGGGCAGAGTGAAGCAGTAGGGTGGGAGGGTGAAGGTGCGATGGTAGCGGTGGATGGGACGGAAAGAGTGATTGGTGGGGACTCGGAGACAGACACGGGTCCTGGGGATGGGAAGGAGGAGATCGGGGAGGTCAATGTGGATGGAGGGGGCATTCCTGCCAAGGTAGGGAACGTGCACGTTCAAATGGACACCCCCAAAATAGGATTCTGGCTAGTAGGTGACGGTGGGGAGGCGGAAGGTGATACAGCTGCATGGGAGTGTGATCGGTGAGTGGGCAGAGATGCAGGTCAAGCTCAGATGGTCAACTGAAAGTGAACCCTAACAGGCAGCATTGAAAATACTCAGGCCATTGAGATGAGTGTGATGGAGGAAAGAGCGCGTGTGTGGGAGAGGCTTACACGATGCTCCGAAAGGCCCTGCCACACACTCTCTTGTCCCTCATGAATCACTTGTGGGCCGGCTGCTTAAAGTTGACCTGCTAGTGGGGTGGGGGAGGGGAGGTGCAGGGGTTGGACTCACGAAGCCTGTAAATGAGGCTGAAAGACACCATTACACATTATTCAGTGAAAGTGAATATATTTTCAGATTATAAAGTGACAAAATGTGTTCACCTTTGCAACCACTTGTGATCAGAAATTCTTCAACTTGTTTTCCTAACACTCTAGTTGCTGCCCTGGCATCCGCAGCAGGGGTAGGACGGCCTGTGCAATGTTTGGCCCTGACAACTTCGACCTGCATCCACTGAAGAGCCAAGGCTTTGAGGGCCCTGGTTTGCTTTGGCTGCCCTCCTGTGGGCCAGCTGCTCCCTCTGCGGTGACAGAGGGTGAGGTTGAGGCAGTCACAGGCAAAGGGGACTTGGAGGGAGAGGACAGCCTCTGAGAGTCCTGGGTGGATGATCCAGGGGCGTCCAGCTGCTGCTCCTCCTCCCTTCAGGTGCCTGAAAGGCCCCAGCCTGACTCTTTGAGGGGAAGGAGCACCTGGAGGGATGTCGAGGTGCCCTGTTTCCCTCTTGCGTTGCCACTGCAGGATCTCGCCCATAGTTACCACAATGGAGTGCAGGTCTGCACACATCTCTACGTTCTGCTGGGCCAGGGTCACCATAGTGTCTGCCATCCTTCCCATGGAGACCTCCATACACGTGCATGTGGGCACCACTTCATCAGAGAGCAGGCGGACACACGCCTCCGACGCGCATGCCACTCTTTTGAGGGCTTCCAACAGCTCTGCGTGATGTTCCCCCACCTTCTGCTGACTCTCCACAATGAGTTGAAAGGCTCCAGAGGCTCATCATCTGACTCGGACCTCACATATGTGTCTCCCCCAGCAGTCCTCTGAATGCCGAGGCATTCAGCTGAACCTACCCCCTCCTGCTGCAGACATCTGTCCATGTGGTGACCACCAGATTGTGAAACCGAGCCCGCTCTACATCTAGGTCCCACCGAGCTGTGTGTCTCTGTGCTGGTGGAGGGTGTGGGTAAGCACTCTGACGGGTCTTCCAGGCTGCTTATTTCCAGCTCCTCTTGGCTGGAGGTGAGGACCTGGATGGAGCTGAGGGACTGACTGGCTGAGGGTGTCGATCGCTTGGCAGAGCTCCCTGTGAACCAAGGTAGAGGTGATTAGTGCATGACGGCAGAGTCAAAAGTAGGAGAGAGAGCACTCACAATTGCGTTGAGAGAGCGATGATGTGGTGCAGAATCTTCACAAGGATGTTTACCACCAACCTCACCGTTGCTGCAGTCACGGTCCATGTCCTCACCAGTCAGCGCGATGGCACACTCCTCAAAGTGATTGAGGGGCCTAATGTGGGCCACTCCAGCCCCGGCCTGGTACCTCCTCCTGCTGCTGTGAGCTGGCTTCTCCTGTATGAAAACAGATAGAGAGAGTGTGAACAGGAAGCACGGTACTTAGTGGTGTTGTCCCTTGAGTATGAGATTCCTGTGGATGCGTAATGGGTTTGTGAGTGTGTGAGTTGAAAGTGATGAGAAGAATGACTTACCCTGGTGGAATGGAGAAGACCATTCATCCTCTTTCGGCACTAGGCGGCTGTCCTCTTTTGCAAGGCGTTGGTGCTGACCACTGCTGCCACTGCCTCTCGTGCAGGATTGGTGACCTTGCTTGTTGGCCTTTTCCCAGAGAGGGGGTAGAGGACTTCACGATGGGGCTTACACTGCGTCCAGTAGGCGCTCGAGGGAGGCATTACTCAATCTGAGCAGCTATGACTTTGCAGCAGCTTCCTATCCCTTGAAGAGTGCCAGCTCTGTGCAGGGGTGGCCTTTAGCTATGGCACTTGGTTTACTGAAGGCCAGAGGTGACGGCGGGGTGGGCTAATGAGATGCCGCCCCATCAGCGACCTGGCGTGTTTCCCGGGAATGCATGATTAATGAAGCAGGTTTGGGGCAATATGGCCTGGGAAGCCACCATTGCGACCAGCGGGTATAACGTCCTTTTCCCCACCCGCTTCCTCACTTAGTGCAAATCTGGGATAATTCCGCCCTCTAGGTATTTCCCTTCAGGCTTTACTAAGGAGAAGGTTTTCAAAGCGTAGTGAATACTGAATTGATTGAAAATGAGATGCGATATTATGGTGGATGAAAGGAAAATTTGGAGTAAAGCTAGTTAAGCCAAAGTACTGCACTGAATAGTCTGCCTAAACTGTGTGCTCAAGTCTCTGGAATGGAATGAACCCACGACCTTCTGACTCAGAAGTGATAGTGCTAACACTGGGCCAAGACTGTCACCTAATATAATATACTTTCATATTGCCTTATAGTGTGCATTGTTTTAACAAAAAACCCTCATTTTTGAGGTTTTCTTTGTATTTTTTCAAAGCACCACCCTGTATATTTTATTTTTAAACATTGATGAGCCTGCTGTACATTTCCAACATGTTCTGCTTTCATTTTAGTTTGTTGGTGCTGCCTTTTCTTCTGATTATCTTCCAAACATTCTTGGATAATGCACTCACATCAATGTTAAAATAGCAGAAAGCTGACCTGATTCTCATTTAAGAGAGAGACAATTGGCCATAAATTTTGGAGCAATTACAATAATTCCTCCTGGATGGCTAGAAGGCTTTGTTGTTGCAATGCTTTTTATGTTATAAATCCATTTTACAACCTGTTGGTGTGCACATTACTACCTTATACTTTTTGGTCGATAATTATTGGAATATGAGCAACTTAAGTCTCTTTTGATAATGATGGTCTCCATAGATTTCATCAACTCCTAACTCCTATTGAATGCAGTTGCGTATTGCCCAATTCTGTACTCCTGATCCCGTGCACAATAGAAGTACAAATTGTGCTTCCACTGTACAGTCTGATCAGACTCTGACAGTGCTCACTCACACTGTTACCTGAGAAATCAAGCAGTTGGCAACTCAACCATTCTCTTATAGATGACCAATACTTCATCACTTATATGAAATATTGTTTCGTCAAGTTTTTAAGAAAACAACCATCACAGCTGGAACTGTGCTGGCGATGCTTTGCAAGAGTGGTAAGGCCATTGATCACAGAAATATTTTTCCTCCTAGCAGTTAAAGCATGCATTTTCCAGGATTGATTTTTTAAAATTAATTTGGAGGGTATGGGCGTTGGTTGCAAGGTTATCATTCATTGTTCACCTTCACTGCAATCTGTGAATAGGACAAAGAGAACATAATCAGGAATGAAAAACTTGCACTTTTAAAATGCTTTTCATAACTGCAGGAAACCCCAAGGAACCTTTTATGAAGTTCTTGGGAAAAAAAACAGCAAGATTCGGCAAGATTCATTCAGAATCAGAACTGCATGTGATGTTAAAACATAGCCTCCCTCTGCTGGGACATAAGTGTACATTAGTTAGCCTTAAGAGGATAAAATGCATATTGCAATTTTCAATACACTACATCCTTCCTCTTCTTAGTAAATGTGAGGTATTGATTGTTTGAATGGTTTGTTTCCAAAAGTGTAAACAATAAACCTAAACATAACTTGAACATTCAACTTCACCAGCAACACTATTACATATTCCAACTTTTCTATTAATTAAACAAAGCACTCCGTCAGGTACAATTAGATGAAAATTTTGCTCACCAAATCAAATAGTTCATTTCATAACATAATCACTTAAATATGGTGGATGTTTTCTCCCATGAGTAGGATATTGTCTGACACCAGGTGTGGTCTTATTTAACCCGTTCATCATCTGAGATGTTGATGAACCTAAATCAGGTTCAATGCTTATGAAATGTGTTTTCAGAGTTTTGAAGAATGACATGTTTCGTGTGATGATTTGCAAATGGCGCTTAGCAGTGATCGTTGATCCTGTTGGTCACAAGAAATGGTTGGATGTCACAGGGAGCTGTTTGCTTTCCAACATGTCCATCATGTTTCGCAAGCACTTTACCTCCTGGCTTTAGTAGTGTAGCTCTGAATTTCATGTTATTTTTTCATAGCTCTGCATTTACTTTCATTTGATCCTTCAGTTCTTGATCATGTTCATGTACATGTTGATCATTAGCTCTACAGGGTAGCTCAATACAGCTCTTGCTTCCATGACTTGCTTTCAATTGCAGCTGCATATATCACATTTTTCAAAGTACACATAAATCTCTCGGCTTCTCCATTAGTTCTTGGCCAAAGGGGTGTGATTTTTCAATGAGTGAAGCCAGGTAGTTTGCAAATTTACTGAACTCTTTGGTGTTGAAAGGGGTTCATTGTCACTTCTCTCTGAAGGACTCCAAACAAAGTTAAAATCTGGTCAAGTTTTGGGATGACTGCATTTGTTGAGATAGACATAAATGTTTCTATGGCTGGGAATCTGCTGGAATCATCAGTGACAACCAGCAGGTGTTCACCAGTGAGCAGATCTGTGAAAGCAATGCTAACTTCAATCCCTGATCATAGAGGTATTTCAGAGCTCTTGAGAGGAGCACAAAGATTTGACATTGTGGCTGCTTGACATGGCAAACACTGCTTGATGTTATGCTCTAGCATGCCGTCAATTCCTGGGATCTATACCTTTTCTCTAAGGAATCGTTTGGTTTTGACAATTCCTTGGTAGCCTTCATGTACTATAATGACAGCACATTCCCTCGGTGATTGTGGAATGACAATGCAGTTGCCGCGTATCATGAGATCAGATGTGGTTGTAACTGTGAGCTCATTTCGAACATTGTGAAGACCTTGCAGTGTGTGTGCAATTTCGTTTCTTGACCCTCTTTCAATCACGTCTTTCCAGTTTTGTGATCCCATAGCCATCAGACATAGTTGCAACACCTCATCGCAGAATCACAGAAGCTTTACAGTGCAGAGGAAGGGTATTCGGCCCATCAAGTCTGCACTGGCTCTCTGAGACAGCATTCTATATAGTCCCACTCCTCTGCTTTATCCCTGTAACCTTGCACATTCTTTATTTTCAGATAGCAAAATGAATTCCCTTCTGAATACCTCGATCAAACCTGCCTCCACCACCCTCTCAGGAAGTTCATCCAGACTCCAACCACCCACTGGGTGAAAATCTTTCCTCACATCACTATTATTCCTTTTGCCAATTATTTTTAATATGTGCCCTTTAGTTCTTGTTGCTCTCCTGAGTGGGAACAGCTTCCCACTATTTACCCTATCCATACCCCTCAGGATCTTAAATACTTCTATCAAGTCCCCTCTTAGCCTTCTTTGCTCCAAGAGAAACAGCCCCAACCTCTCTAATCTATCCTCTTGGCTACAGTTCTTTATCCCTGGAGCCATTCTTGTGAACCTCCTCTGTACTCTCTCCAATGCCTTCAAATCCTTCCTCAAGTATGGTGCCCAGAACTGGTTGCAGCACTCCAGATGAGGCCTAAATTCAACATGACCTCCTTACTCTTGTACTCAATGCCCCTATTAATAAAGCCTAAGATACCATATGCTTTATTAACTGGTCTCTCAACATATCTTGCCATCTTCAAAGACTTACGTACAATACATATACACCGAGGTCCCTCTGTCCCTGCATCTCCTTTAGAGTTTCTCCCTTTATTTTATACTATCTCCCCATATTCTTCCTGCCAAACTGAATCAGCTCGCATTTCTCTGCACTGAACGTCACCTGCCACTTGTCTGCCCAGTCCACCAACATGTCTATATCCTTTTGAATTTCATGACCATCCTTGTCACAGCTGACAATGTTTCCAATCTTAGTATCATCTGCAAATTTTGAAAACATGCTCTGAACACCACAAATCTTCCTCCAGTCTGAAATACAACCATTTATCACTACTCTCTGTTTCCTGTCACTCAGCCAATTTCTTATCCAAATGCCCACTTTCCCTTTTATTCCATGAGCTACAATTTTGCTCACAAGTCTGTTGTGTGGCACTGTATCAAATGTCTTTTGAAAATCCATGTACACCAAATCAACCTTCTCTGTTACCTCCTCAAAAAACTCCAGCAAGTTGGTTAAACATTATTTTTCCTTAATGAATCCATGCTGGCTTTCCTTAATTATCCTGCACTTGTCTAAGTGACTATTGATTTTATCCCAAACTATAGTTTCCAGAAGTTTCCCTCGCATTGAATGTCAAACTGACTGGTTTGTAGTTGCCAGCTTTACCCTTGCACCAGTTTTTGAACAAGGGTGTAACATTCACAATTCTCCAGTCCTCTGGCACCTCCACTATGTCTAAGGAAGACTGAAAATATTGTCACTCGTGCCTCTGTCATTTCCACTCTCACTTCCCTCAGTACCCTTGGATGCATCTCATCCGGTCCTGGTATCTTATCTACTTTAAGTAAAGATAGCCTTTCCAACACCTCCTCCTTCTCAATTGTAAATCTTCTAGTGCACCAGTTACCTTCTCTCTCACCTCGGCCTGGGCAGCATCTTCTTCCTTTGTAAAGACAGATGCAAAGTACTCGGTTAATACCTCCGCTATTTCTTCTGCCTCCATGTGCAAGTCCCCTTTCCTTTCCCTAATCGGCTCTATGCTTTTTGTTAACCACCTTTTCATTATCTTTTTATTATCTTTTGTTGCCACTTTGATGTCAGCTGGTTTCAACGACTTTGGCACTGCATTTAGGCTTAACATAGTTAAGATGTTGTTCTTCACGACTAATAGTGCTGATTGTCGGCAACTGATATTGTGAATGATGGTCCGCTGGGTTGAGCCTGCCTGGCTGATACTCAACATGGAACTCGTACTCTTTTATTTTGAGTGTCCAATGTTCGATTTGAGTGGGTGGTTTGCGATATGGATTGTTGAGCGAGCTCACTAGTGGTCTATAATCGGTTATCACTTCAAACTCACTTCCATACAAGCAGAGCTGAAAGGGTAAGGCACCCCATATGAGTATTGCTGAAAAAAAGAGACATTTTTTGTCAAAGATTTTCGCCTTGCACTCATCAGGACAATTCGCAGTAAAATGCTCATGTCAGGGGAAACAACAAACTTATACTGTATGAGAAGAGAATGCTGAGTGGTTGGCAAGTGGACTCTGATTGCTAGAGGCGGCGTTGCCATGGAGAATGCACCAGTTGATGGTTACTGACAGTTAACTGCCAAGCATTGTTTGAAATTTAAACCCAGCAGCTTGATTCTGATTGGTCAAGGCATTGCCCCGAGGAACCAGCAGATGATTGTCATTTATTTTGTATAGCTGAAACAGAAGCAATTTGTGTGCATGTTCTTCCTGTCTGCAAAGAACAGGGCCCTGTGTATTAATGCATACAGCCTCTGGTGCGTAGCTGTGCCACGCTGAGAGCCTGACTAACAACCTTACATTGGTTGTCAGCGTAATTCTTAGCACGCTGAGGATTATTTAGAAAATGTTGTCCAATCATGGAATCAAATCTAATGTTGGACACTGTGTTTTGAGTTTTGCAAGCCCGGGTTGGTTGTGTATGATCCATACCTTGCCCGTTGTGAACAGTGGAAGGGACGTGCTTTTTGATATGATTCGCCAGTCTTTGGGACGTATGGCCACATACCTAGCATCGCCCTGGCACTGGAATTCATACACTACCTAGCTCATGTGTGTGATAGGCAGAATATCTTTTTGGCTTAATGGCAGCCATTCTGTTAGTGGTGAATACCACTCGTGTCGCTACTGCATAGTAGCAGCGTGAAACAGCTAGCTTCACCTGTTGCTCAAATTTTTGAGATACCTTCCCCATTCCAGGGTATTCTGAGGTAGACTGGGCACGTTTCATGGCTGAAACTGATAGCCTTGGGTCCGTTCTGAGTTTGCGTGATATACAGTGTGAAATGACCTGATCATGGTAGGCATTATCACGTAGGATGTTTTTGATGCACCCTATTTCAACATCAGGCTTACATGATGAGCAAATGGCTTGGGCCCTATTTACCCTGACTCAATTTCTTGTTTCACCTTCTGCAAAAGTGGGTGTTGAACTTTCCTCGGGGTGAATAGCACACGGGTTTTGCATCTGGTCTCAGTGTAATATGGTGGGCTGTTTTCAGCTTCCCCAGACTTTTAAATAAGTTTGGAAATTCTGTTCTGAATTCTTTCAATTTTTCTTGGCTTCCCAATTTGTTGACTTCATCAGTAGAATCGTCCCAGATTTACACTAAATGCAGTAGCGGGCGGGTAAAACGATGTTTTACCCACCGGCCGCAATGGCGGTATTTCACGCCGTACCATCCCAAACCCGACACATTAATTATGTATTCCTGGTAAACGCGCTATTTCCATAGCGGGCGGGCTCTCATTCACCCGCCGCACCATCACCTCGCCGCTTCAGCGCGCTGGACACCATAGTTAAAGCCCTGCAGCATGCACACAACTCAGTGTTTCCAGCCCACGACTGCTGCAAAGAAGACATGGCCCCGAAAGGCAAAAAGACTGCAGTCCCTAGGTTCAAGGACGTGTCCGTTGAGTGCCTTTTGAATACAGTGGAGGCCCGCCATGATGTCCTCTACCCCCGCTCTGGCTGCAGGATGGGCAGCAACCTCATTAATCCAGCTTGAGAGGCGGTGGCAGTGGTGGTCAGCGCCAATGCCCTTCAAAAGAAGCCAGCCACTCAGTGCTGCAAGAGGATGAATGATCTCCTCCATTCTGCCAGGGTGAGTCACTCTTCTCATCACCCTCAGCTCATACACTCACAAACCCATCACACGTCCACAGGGATCTCACTCACTGCCAGTTCAAGGGACATCACCATTCACACTCTCACACACGCCTTCATCCCCCTCATCCCATCCATGGGACCCACTCACCACCCACACATGTCAGGCATACTTATCATCTGGCCTGGCAGGCATCCTGCTTACACTCTCTCCATCTCTATTCACTCAGGACAAGCTGGCACACAACAAGAAGGAGAGGCTGCAGACCAGTGGAGAAATGTCTGAAATCAAGGTCCTCATGGACTTAGAAAACAGAGCCATCCAGTTGGCCGGTGAGGATCTGGACTGCTCCTGTGCTGACGGTGAGGTAGGCGATGCTCTACCAAGTGAGGATCCAGAAGTATAACATCCATCAGACAACCATGCTGTGAATGATGCGTCCTGTTTCACAGGCCACTGCCATGGACAAATTATCTCCCCTTGCTTTCGCAGGCACACCTGGGAAAGAGCCAGCTGAGTCCATCACACAGGGCCTCCAATCAAGCCCCAAAGAAAGCTCTGAAGAGGAATCTGGAGGCACCCTCCCTGAACTCTGAAGTGTTTTGTCACTTCTTAACAAATAAGAATACACACACAGCTATCTACTTCTGAACTCCAACTTCCTATATGAAAAACTGAAGGTCCCTGTATTCCTTATTGTCCGCCAGAAGGCAATACATCTGGGACTTAGCACACCCTACTGTCAGGTTTTATATTACAATTCTTTTTAACTAAAATGTCCTTTCACAAAAAAAGCATAAACATTAAACACAAACATCACATCTCCTCCCCCTTTAGCCAGGAACAAATAGGTCAGGTGGTTTGCAGAATTGCTTTGGTGTAGAGAGGAGTGTTGGCATTGGTATCTCAGTTTGTTTGCTTTGAAATGGAAGGTTCTGCTGTTCCATTTGTTTCTGATCAGGTTCAACAGTTGTAGCTACAGGTGCTACAGGTTTGTCAGTTGAATCAAGTTGGGTTTCACCAACTGGAGCAGATGTTTCCCAGATATATTCCACTGTGACTGGAGATCCCTGGAAACTTGGTTCATTGGATTTGGCTTCCCTAATCTGGTCAGTGTGTCTCTTCCAGATTCCACAGGAAGATTCAACATCATAGGTCAGTGGTCCTCGATGCTTGATGATTCTTCCCAGAAGCCACTTTGGTGTCCCAAAGTAATTTCGGACCCAAACAGATTGATCCAGATTAAACTCACAAGCTGGTTTATTTGTGTCATGTGACCTGTTCTGATCAAGTTAGCTTGAACCAATCTTTCCTTTCAAATCCGGACACAGCAAATCCATTCCGGTATGCAGTCATCTTCCAGACATCAGCTCAGCAGGAGATGCGCTTGTTGTTGAATGTGGAGTGTTACAATATATCATCAAAAAGTTCTTCAGCTTCAACTTCCAAACTGTTTATGTCCTCCCCTTCAATATGGTCATTTTGAATGTCTGGACAAAGCACTTTGCTTCACCATTTGAGGATGGGTGGTAAGGCGAGGTGAGAACCTGTTTAATCCCATTGTTTTTCAGGGATGTTTGAAATTCACATGATGTGAACTGGTTGCCATTGTCAGACACAATCTTCTCTGGCAATCCAAAAGTAGTTAACATATTCTGGAGAGCATCAGTGGTCTTTGATGAAGTAGTCAACTTCATGGGAATAACATGAGGCCGCTTTGTGCGGGCATCCACCACAATCAGGAATGTGTGTCCGAGAAGTGGTCCGGCAAAGGCCACATGAAGCCTCTGCCATGGGTGGTCAGGCCAAGCCCATGGATGTAACGGGGCAGGTACAAGAGAAGACTTCATTTCTTTGCATGGAAGGCAATCACTGACCATGCCTTCAATGTCTTTATCCAGGTATGGCCACCATACATGTAGACCAGCTAATGCTTTCATTTTGACGATTCCCATGTGACTGAGATGAAGTCCTTCTAATACTCATGTTTGGAATTTTGGAAGAATAACAACACTGATTCCCCATAACAAACAACCATCTTGCAGAGCCAGCTGAAATCTACCCATGTAGTAAGGTTTAAGCTCAGTAGTCACTTCTTGAGGTACACACCAACCCTTCTGTGTGTACAGGTAAACTTTGGAGAGCACAACATCCCTCTGTGTTTCAAGTCAAATTTGATCCACTTTAACAGGTGATATGTCTATCTGGTTCACATTGAAAGCAATGACGACTTCGGGTTGTGGAGCTGTGGTGTAACTGAAGTCTGGAAAGTGTGTCCGCATTTCCATGATTCTCAGTCAAGTGAAATGTAATTTCATACTGGTAAACAGATAAGATCGGTGCCCACGTTTTTAGGCGTGCAGCTGCAAGTGTCGTGACTTGTGACTTCGGGCTAAGCCACCAGGTCAAAGGCTTGTGGTCGTGAATCTAAGCCCATACAAATATTGGTGGAACTTCTTGACCCCATTGATTAGTCCAAGAGCTTCCTTCTCAACTTGGGCATAATTTTGTTCTGCCTTGGACAATTTATGTGAGGCGTAAGTAATGGGCCTTTCACTGCCATCAAGAAATGTGTGGGAGATGACAGCTCCAACACCATGTCCAGATGCACCACAAGCCAAGCTGACAGGTAACTTTTCATTGAAATGTGCCAGACTTTAGCAGAAGTGAGTTCTTGCTTGAGTTCCTCAAAACTTTCCTGACAGGCTTGTGACCAATCCCATTTTGCATTCGTCTTCAGCAGATTATTCAGTGATGCTGCCTTGGTAGCCAAACTGGAAGTGAACTTGCCGTGGTAATTCACAAGTCCCAAAAACGAATGAAACTCCTTAATATTTTTGGACTGTTGTGCACTCACCGCTGCTTCCACCTTTCTGGGTGAGGTTGAGAGGCCAGTTTTGTCGATCACATGTCCCAGCTTCTCCACTGAGTGTTTCAGGAACTAGCATTTGGATTTCTTACAGCGGATGCTGTATTTTTCCAGTCTATGCATGACACTGCCTAGGTTCTTTAACTGAGTTGGGAGGTTTTTCCTGGTGATGAGCATGTCGTCTTGGGAGCAGATTACACCAGGGAGGCGGTATTTTGTCCATGGCCTGCTGGAATAAGGCTGGTGATGATGAGATTCTGAAAGGTAGTCGTTTGTATTGATATCGACCTCTGTGTGAGCTGATGGTTGTATACTTCCTGGATTCTTCACTCAGCGGCATTGGCAAAAATGCCTGTGATAGGTCAAGCTTTGCGAATAATTCACCTTCATTCACAGCAGCGAACAGATCCTCAATGTTCGGTAGCAGGTACTGATGCACTTCCACGAAAGGATTAATGGTGTTTTTATAGTCACCACTGTTTCTGATAGATGCATCATCCTTCACTACTGTGACTATTGGAGCTGCCCACTCTGCATAAGCAACTTTCTTAATTATCTGAAAGTTTTCAAGCCATTCTACCTTCTGCTCGATTTTCTGTCGCATTGAGTAGGGAACTGAACGTGGTTTGAAGAACCTTGGAGAAGCTTCGGCCTTGACAGGAAGTTTGGCTTCAATGTCTTTAATAACTCCCAGATCTTCTTTGAAGATATCAGTACGCTTGTCTAACAAGGACTCCAACATGGGGTTGCAATGCACTTTATTTATTTTATTCCACTCCAGCTGAATTTCTTTTAGCCAGTTCCTGCCCATGAGCAATGGATGATCACCTTTCACAATGATAAGTGGTAACCTTGCTATTTGATCTCCATATTTAATTTGAACAGACATTTTTCCAAGTGTATTCACAGACTCACCAGTGTAGGTGGCCAAGATAGAGGAGGGTTTTCTCCAATGGGCACTTCTTTAAAATTTTCTCCTGTGTCTTCTCTGGAGCAATAGAAACAGATGCGCCAGTGTCGAACCCCATTTCAACCATTTTACCATTTAAGGCAATGCCAGCTTTTAGTCCTTCACCTGGTTCCAGATCAGACTGAATGCAATGCAATTGTCTTCCTCATTGTCGCTATTAGTTTCATTTTCTGTCTCATGTGGATTCACATTACTTTTGTATTTTGTTTCCAAGTAGTGCGTCTTTTTAAACGGCCTGTTCATTTTCAAGCGCGCTTTGTCTGTGTGCTCCTCGTGATGCCTTTTTCTTGGTGGTACTGCTTTACTGTGATCAGGCTTTGCTCTACATGCACACTGTGTGTGTCCTTTTTTTCCACAGTAGTGACAGTCAACGGTTTTCCACTCACATACTTCTGCATTATGCCCTATTCCATTCCAGCGGTAACATGTTTGGAAGCAAGTATAACCTGACTTTACTATTTTAACTTTGACATTGTTGGGATGCGCTTTCAAATCTCCAGCTTGTTACTCTGCCATTTCTATGCTTTGCGCAATATTGAACGCTTTACTCAGTGTTAACTCCTGCTGTGCTAACAATCTGTATTGAATTCTTTCATTTCTGAATCCACAAACCAAGCGATCACGCACAGCTTCTTCCAGGTAACCTTCAAAGTTACACGGTTCTGCTAATTTTCTCAACTCAGCCGGGAACTGGGGAACTGACTCACTTTCATGCTGTTCCCTTCCGTGAAACCTGAATCTCTCGGCAATAATTGCTGGTCTCCGATCGAAGTGCTTTTTTCAAAATGCCCACAAGCTTGTTAAAGCTTTTATCTGCTGGCTTGTCAGGAGCAATGAGATTTCTCAGAAAGGTGAACTGTTTCATTCCGATGACTGTGAGAAACACTGAGGCCTTCTTTTCCTCGTCAATCTCATTCGCAATGAAAAACTGTTCCATTTGCTCGACATAAACTAGAAAGCCCATAGTAGCTGGATCAAAAGATTCTAAATCCCCTAATAATGATAATCCCACCCTCGTCACAATTTGAAGTGTTTTGTCACATCTTAACAATTAAGAATACACACACAGCCATCTGCTTCTGAACTCCCGCTTCCTGTGTAAAAAACAGCAGATTCCTTTATTCCTTATTCTCCACCAGAGGGCAAAACATCCGGGACTTATTACGCCCTACTGTCAGGTTTTATATAACAATTCTTTTTAACTAAAATGTTCTTTTACAAAAAAGCATAAACTTTAAACACAAACATCGCAAACTCCCATCACAGCGCTCACCCACACCCTCCACTAGCGCAGAGACACACACCTCGGTGGGACCTAACTTTAGAGTAGCCTCGGGATCGCAATCTGCTGAGCACATTGCACTTTCTGATCCACAGCAGGTGGAGGCAGGGACTTCCCAGGTGTCCAGCACTCGGAGGGCAGCTGGTGGCCAGAAATTTGCTGAGACTGAGTCAGATGACAAGCCTCTGGACTCGGTCATGTCACAGTTGCTGGAGCTGCAAAGGCAAGCTCGGGAACATCAGGGAGGGATGTCCGCTGCACTCCTCATTGCAAGGCACGATGGAGGAGTCCGTCTGCCTTCAGGCTGAGGTCACAGCGCCAGCATGCCAACTCACTGAGGTCAACACTGGATGGCTGCCACCATGGAGACCTGGGTCCAGGACGTTGCTCCTGCACTGCTGTGCAAGTCTAAGACCATCGCTGATGCCATAGTTGGCCTCCGACAGTGTCCACGCGAGAGGGGAGTGGGGCAGATCGATCTCATTCCAGCTACCTCTTCTCCTCAAGGAGTCAGCCAAGAGCAATTGGGCACCCATAGGGAGGTGGATCAGCAGGGGTGCCCCCCAGGGCCATCCAGCCAGTTGACTCCGAGAGTGTCCATCCCATCCGAATCCCCTCTTCCTGTGACCTCAGCAGCTCCAGCTCCAGAGGCCAAGGAGGGTGCCACTGCCACACAGCAGTACCCCGAAAGTAGGCCGGGGCCCTCCAGGTCTCAGCCCTCCAGAGGGCTCCCACCACGGTCATCAGCAGTTTGCAGCTGTCTCCACCTCCGCTGTGGATGGCCGGGGAGCACCAAGATGCACCGGCAGGGTTAGGACAGTTAAGAAGATGTAGCTGTACAGCCTGGGCATGGATGTTTATCACTTATGCATGAAGTTCGCTATTGTGAATAAATTCACAAGAATGTCTCCCTGCCAATCGCTCTTTGTTCTGATGAGCAGTGTTCATGTCACTCAGATGTGAAACCTTTTTGCACAAGATAAAGGCAGGTGTCTCAGTCCAGGGCCTCTTCCCTGGGCTCTGTGCAACCTTCAGACCAAAGTGGTGGTCCGGCCTCACACTCCCTGGACACATTACTGCTGCCTGTGCCTCGATGGTGCTGGTCATTGCTGCCAGAATGTTGTGGGCAGGTGTCACAGAGTTCCATCATTCTCTCTGTGTGCTCTCAGCATCTTTAATGTGTGGCGGGTCCTCGTCTGTTCAACATCTGTGTACAGTGACACTGTGCTCCTGAAGGGGGTCAGGTGCTGAAGGCGGACAAAGGATCAGATGCTTTTAAAGTTTCGTGGCTACATCTTTCTGATATGACCCTGATCACCAAGAGCAAGTGAGCTGCCCTTAGCCAGACAGGAGCCAGACATTCTCAGAGACTATGTGAAGGTCTGTGGAGTGTCCTCATTGCATGTTGTCATTATTCTCCACAAATCTAGCAGCTATGAGGGCCTCCAGAGCGCACCTGCCTCATCTGGCCAATGTGAGGGCCTCATCCCCGTCATCATCGCCTTCGAGGACCTCCTCACCTTCATCGCCTTCAGTGTCCTCCTCATCAGAGGAGATCTCGAGGACCTTCATCTCCTCCTCAGCCAGCTCCTCTCCCCATTGGAGCACCAGGGTGTTATGAGCACAGCAGATGACGACGATGTGTGACACCCTCTGTGGACTGTATTGCAGGGCTCAACCAGACCGGTCCAGGCACCGGAACTGCATCTTCAGCATCCCCATGGTTTGCTCCACTAAGTTGCGAGTTGCAACATGAGCCTCGTTATACCATCGCTCTGCTGCAGTCTGAGGCCACTGCACGGGTGTCATCAGCCACATCGTCTGTGGGCAGCCCTTGTCCCTGAGGAGCCATCCCTGCAGTCTATGTGGACCCTGGAAGATTCCAGGAATCTGTGACTGACTGAGGATGTAGGAATCACGCACACGCCCTGGAAACTGTGCGCAGACCCGCAGGATGCGTTTGTGGTGGCTGCATACCAGCTGCACATTCAGCGACTGGAATCCCTTGCGGTTGACATAGTTGACTGCTTGTTGTGGTGGAGATCTAAGTGCCACGTGAGTGCAGTCGATGGCACCCTGCACCTGTGGGAACCCGAGATCTGGGCGAATCACATTGCTCTTGCATCCTGGCTCTCCTGGTCCCGGGCAAAATGCAGCAAGATGCGTGCCCTCCCTATGGTGGCATCTGTAACCTCATGGATGCATTTGTGGACAGAGGCTTACGATACCCCTCAGAGGTCACCTGTGGAGCCCTGAAAGGAGCCAGTGGCATAAAAATTGAGCGCCACAGTCACTTTCACAGCCACTGGCAGTGGATGCCCTCCATGTCCCCGCAGTGCCAAATCCTGCAGTAGCTGGCAGATGTGACTGACCAGTTCCGTCTGCACGTGCAATCTTTGGTGACACTGGTTGTTGGTCGTCTGCAGGAATTTAAGGCGGAGACTATAGATCCTGGGTCTCACTACATGCTGACCAATGACGTCTCGCTGTGGCTCTTCAGTATCGTGCGCAGGAGCCCCCGCTGCCCCTTCTCCCTGAGAGTGCTGCGCATCCCTCTGCCCAGCCAGGCATCTCAGTCGCTCTCTTCTCTGTCGTCTTCGCTCTCTTTAAGCCAGGAGGCATACAGCTAGTTCACCAGGCTCCATGCTCCTGATGTACTCCTCCTGCGGGATGAAAGAGGGAGACGTGTAGGTTAGCATGGGTGTACTAAGAACCTCGCTTGGTAAAGTCTGTAAGCCCCTTAACACATCCCGGAGAGTGCTGGTCACCACTTGGATGGCCAGAGTTTAGTGCGCGGCATGGCTGCCTGAAACCCCAACCACCTGACCGATTGGTGGCAGCTTTGCCCACTGGACTGCATGCTGTGCTCTGAGCTCAGGCACAGGCATTCTCCTAACTCGCACTACAAGGCTGCACTGTTACCTTGAACCATGGGGGAGACTGGTCCAAACTGGGAATGATGACATTGCAAGGGGCTGTGAGCACCTCCACCAGTGACTGCTCCATGCCCAGTTTTAGCGAGGAGATTGTACAATGTGCCCAGTCGTCCAACTGTTCTGCAGTCCACTAAAATACTCATTAGTTTGCAGTCAGTGCCTGAGGGGTGAAAAGCTCTGGAGCACTTGGTGGCACTTTGATGCCTCTGCGTTGCTTGAGTGGGCAGAGAAGCTAGAGGCCCGACTCCAATCACATCCATGTGGCTGCGCCTGAACTGTCTCAGCTGCAGAGGGATGGTCACTTTATACAAGGTTTCCCTAACGCGTGTCTGCTTCCTTCCCCCACCACACCCCTCCCCCCCCCAACCCCACACATGCTTATGCGCTACCTTCAACCGCAGGGCAGACCTTGCACCCCCACTAAGTCGCCTCAATTGCAAGGCAGCCCTTCCCCCTCCCCACCCCCAATGCGCTTGAACTGCAGGGCAGCCCTTGCCCCTACCCCCACCACACCAACCCCCCCCAATGCACCTCAGCCCTGAAGTCAAACAGGAGACCCGGGCAAGGCACTGCCATGTTACTGTGTACTCAGCTCCAAGTTCCCCTCTAAGTGCAGCCTGCTGAGTGCACGCCTTTTATATGCTGCTGTGAAACACGTCAGCCTGATTGCACGCTGACGTGGGCAGACGCTCCAGCGTGGGGAGATTAGCGCGGTGGGCTGGCCTTATAATGATATGCAGACGTATTACAAAGAGATGCTGACATACAATGGTGGGGAAATGCAGCCTGCCATCAGCAAGCGGAGCAGACGATCGCAAACTGGTTTCACGTGAAGCCGATTTTTGGCCTTTCAGCCATTTTGTCCGCTCGCACCGCCAAACATGCCCAATGCCAGCGGGCACGGAAAATCCCAGCCTATATCTACGCAAGCTTTTTGACTCAGTTTTGGATCACATATCATCTTTCTATGATTTCTCTTCCTTTGTATTGAAGTTTAGCCGTCAACTGTCCCTTGGCATTCATTTGAATGCCTCTTGGACCGTGGATTGGTAGAGTCGATGGCTGGAGGAAGTCACACTTTAGCCACTGTTCTGTGTCTGAAAGAACTGAAACTCCTGCTCCACTGTCAAACTTGAAGTTTGTTTTATGTCCAGTGACCATAATTTCTGTGCTCCAATAGTTCCCATTCGATCCTGTAACTTCTTCCAAGAATGGCACTTCATTGTCTTTTTCATCTTCAATTTCTTGAATGCTAATGTTTAATTGGTTCCTTCTTAAATTTCTGAGTTAGGAGCTTTTTGCTGTGGCATCCAGATTTAAAATGTCCTTTCCTCTTACAGGAATAGCACTCCGCGTTTTTAGCAGAGCACTCTTTGCATCAGTGCATCCTTTTCCCGCTGCAGTGAGAACACTGAGTAATGACGGATACCACATCTTCTTCCCTCCTTCCCTGTTTTTGAGTAGGCACGCTGTTAATTCTGTGCCCTACAAACTGCACAGCATCAGTTTTTTTTTCTCCACGGAATCTCCCTGTCACTTTGAATAAATACAAAATGTTGTCTCCTCACTTCTGCCTGCCTTGTTAACTACTGCACAGCCTTTGATAGCATTAAATCCTCCCTTGACTGCAGGAAATTTGATGAAGTTTCCTCTAAGACTCCTACAACAATACGAGCAAGAATTAATTCAACTTTCAGGGCTTTATTTTGCAATTCTCAGCTAGTCGAAGTAAATCGTTAATGAAGGAAGCTACGCTCTCTCTCGGTCTTTGGATACATCTGTTGAACTTTTCCACGGTGGTGTTCTTTCTAAGGCTGAAATATGTACCAAAGGATTTTTTATCGTCTTCATATTTCACCGTCTCTTCTTTTATGTCTGACCATTACATCGCCTGCACTACAGTTGGCATGGAGAAGGGTACTGTTTCTGGCTAGGCTTCTCTGCTAGTCCAGAAGCAGTTCTGTAACCTGGTAAACCTACGACTCCAGCTCTGCCACTTTTTGGCCTGATTCACGTGATCAGAGCACTCTGGTAAAGGGAAGATTTTCTCCATGGCCTTTCTTCACTCTAGCCTTTCTTCGCGTTCTGCTGCCATTTTTCCCATGTTGTCCTTTTCCCACAGTCTCAGTTTCCCTTGCTGCTTTTTCCAGTTTTACTGGGATTTTACTTGATGTTTTTTTCCATCGTGTTTCCTGCTGTCACCATTTGTTATCATTGTTGTGGGTCTTAAGATGAGGTTGGCCTTGGTCACGATTGATGCAGATTGCTGGAGGCAAGGCTATTGATAAACTACCTTTTATTGAACATTTTGTTAACTATGTACAGTACAAGGCTTAGCACAAGGCTTCACATTAGAATTCTCTCTCAGCATACTCTGTTGTCATGTGATCTTACATTATTGATGATGTAGGCTGTCTATTTAGATTAACCCTTTACACTACATAAACAACATAAGACATTTCTTACTTCAAACTAATCTTCTATCATTAACTTAGCTTTCTATTGAAGTATTTTACAATGTTCTTGATTTTGTTTGCCCTAATGTGATAGCAATTATTTAACTGAATAGCAAAATAAATGTATCTTTATAACTGCCAAGATGTTCCTTTGCTTTACATGCTGTACTGTTAATAGGGTTTCTATAACAGGAAAGTGCATCAACAGAATTAGCTTAGATATTTGTTCAATCAATGCCTGGTGAGATGGCTAGGGGCAGCGACACAGCATGGATTGGCAAACCACATAGTTTAATTTTAACCCCAGGCCACTTTCCAGTGGATGAGTAACCATGTGAGTTAAACTCACCTGATGCTCTGGAAATGAAGCCCAGAGTGTTTTAACTCTGAGACATCATTTAAATCCTGCCAACATGTGGCAGTCCGGAGGTTGCCCACCGAGACCAGGCGAGGGGCAGGATCAGCTGCCATGGGGGTCGTCTTGCAATCAAGAAGTTAGAGGCAGCGGAGGCATACCTTTTCCTCGTGAGGCCCAGAGAAGAATTTCTTTTTCTCTTGGCACTACATGCAATGTTACAAAAAAATGCTAAAAGCGTATCTTTTGGGCTTTTCTTGCCCTGATCCACTTCCCTAATAGATTAACTTGATGGGAAACTCAGTGCAACTTCCCACTGAGTTAAAATTTCAATCAAGCTAGATGACATCATCAAGTGTATATAAGAAAGGACTCCCTCAGCTTTAGGTAGCGCCCTTGCCACCTGCTCTATTGACCAGTTTAGAGGCAAGTCAGCGGCCGGGATACCTTCCCTGTAACATTCATCCCCATACATCACATCACAGGAACAAATCCCCACAGAAGTTAATCAGCATTTTTAAAGAATATAAAGTCGCTTCATTTTGTTCATTAAATTATGAATCTAAAATCGGGCATGGAGCACAACAATTTCACACTAGGCACAAAAGTCTCAAGGGAATGAGGTGCTCTTGTCCCAGAACTTTGGAAAGAACACTGAGAAGGTCAAGCTGAGGTTTTAAACTCAGGTTGGACATATTCCGAGTGGTTTCATCTCCCACCTCCAACCACCTCACCTAATCAAATCGCATTTTTTTAATCTTCAATATGTTAATAGCTAAAAAACAAAAGTGTTCAAAAAGAATACACTTCTTTCTCCTGGCATTGTCCCAGAGATTAACCTTTAATTCCCACATGGGCTATGTGGTTGTGAATCCGCTTATAGTGCTTAAAACACGTTTCCTGATGTGGAATCGCTAATATTCATAAAGAAGTCTGTCTGTGGCCTAGGCCTGATGGGACTGTAGTAAGCGGACTGCAGAGGGAGTAAAAGAGAAGTTAAGAATATTACCAAAGGTTGAGAATAAACTTACAAATTATTTGGCAGTTCAGCTGGAAGGGGCAAGGTTTTCTTTTCTCACTCGCTACAAATGCCAAGAAGAAGCTAAGGGTAGTTGGACAATACTGCACAAGTAGATTTCCCAAATGTTCATAATTAAACATTTCTTTATTTAAACAATCAGCATGAACTTCTTGGCTTTGTTTTTACAATCAGATATGTATTTATGGAACCAGAAATTGGAAATCTTTGATATTAAATACCTTGAATCTGTTAACTTTGGCATGGGATGAGGATTTCATAGATGTATTGCTATGTTTCCACCAATCTCCTTCAAGCTGTTGGTGCCTAATTCCTAAAAACCACAAAGAGACATGTTTCTTTTTTCACTTTCCATTATTTCTAATGAAAGTTGCAAGGAACACTGTGCGACTTTAGCCGAAGTGAAACATGATCTCAAAGTGTCTCAAGGACCAGAAGTTTTTTCAGAAAACACAGCTTAAGTCTTGTGTTCACTGCTGTTTCAGCGAGGCCAATTAGACTTGATGGGGCATTTTGGAAAGCTGTCGCCAAGCCTTGCTCCAGGAATAGCAAACAAGGCTCAAAGTAAATAAACGAATGGGTAAGTGTGGCACATCCTTGAAACTTCTTGCCTTGAGACCCCCTCCCTCAGTCTGGGATTACTGAAGTACTGAACTGAGAACAGGTTAATTAGATTTGACATTAGTTAACAGCAGTAATTACAAGCGAGCAATTAATCAGGGGAAGTCTCCAAACAGAAGGAGAACAAATAAACAGACAGTGGTCCCTGATCCATTTTACCTTTCAGATCAGGACATGGTCCAGGTGTCATGCTGAGGTGGGGCCGGTCAGTCTTGCCCAGTTTCTCTAGGGAACAAAGCAACTTCTCACCCATTCATCCTCCTTCCCCTCATGGGGGCTTGTATTGTTGTAAAAAGCTGTTGGAAACTGTGGAGCGTGTCATAGCTCAGTGAGTGAAGTCGTTGAGTCATTTAATTTAAAGATATAATCCAATGAATCAACAGTTGAGAAACAATGTCAGCTTTTATTTGAGTTGTTTCAGCTGAAATATTCTTATTAAACGGAATGGTTGCAAATGAATGACTTATACAAAGTATTGCTGCATTCGCTTGCCTTGAAAAATACATGCTTACGCTGTTGATAACCTTTGGTCATTCATAGCAGATTTCATACATGCATCATTCTCACAGCGCATTTTAATAATTTTTAAAAGCCTTCAAAATATGACAGAAAATAAATATTTGCATTTATGTAACAGTATTCATGACCTGTCTTATGAGTACCTGAGTGGACAAACAGCCATCTCGGTTTACCGGCTTACCTGAAAGGTGGCCCTTCTGACAGCGCAGCACTCCATCAGCACCGCACCGGAGTGCCAACCTAGAACAAGCACTCAAGTCTCCGGAGTGGGACCTGAAACCAGGGCTTCCTGACTCGGAGGTGAGAGTGCTACAACTGAGTCAAAAGCAGTAAGAATTAAAGCTGACTGTTTTAATAGGATTGTGAAGTGTAGGTTACAATTATATTAATTCACATTCTCAATTCAGAGCTTCACTGAAAATGGACAAACAGAGCATGCTGGCCTCCATGCTTAAATTGCCATGAAGACCGATGCTCATTTCTAACATGGAGTAATGCTCACAGAAGTGATGCGCAACACTGGCTTACTATCTAGGCTTGCCTTCTATTAAAATCATTGGCTGTGCACCTGTGAAGACCACTAATGCACTTCATGCATGTGGCAGTCCCTACTATATATGCTCCTTACTGCAACATTGTAAAATATTCCCATACATTTTCATATTTATGTAAGAATAAATAGCATTCATGAATAACAATGCCATGGCTTTGATACAAGTCACCAATGTCACCTTCTGTGGCTGTAACAGTGGTGTGTTATCCTCCTGGACCTCTCTGTAACTGCTCCAGCTCCTCTATTGCTTCTCCTCTCTAGTCCATTTCTGTGCCACTGCCCTCAATTGATTCCACTCCTCCTGTTCCAACACATCCAGCATATTTCCCTAGGCAGCCCCTTGTTCCATCCCCAGTTGTCACTTTGGGTTTGCCTCAAAGATCTATCCTTAGTCTCCCTCATTTCCTCATCTATCTGCTGCTTATTCAAAACAGAGTTTGGAAACAGATTTGGCTTTCACTTATATGCTGACCTCCTCCGGAGGTTCCCACCATCACAGATGCCAGCCTTCGATTCATCTCATGTGATATCAAGAGACTGCTGAAGGCACTGGATACTGCAAAGGCTATAGGACCTGACAATATTCCTGCAAAAGTACTGAAGACTTGTGCTCCAGAATTTGCCATGCCCCTAGCCAAGCTGCTCCAGTACAGCTACAATACTGGTTCCTAACCGGCAATGTGGAAAATTGCCCAGGTGTGTCCTGTATACAAAAAGCAGGGCAAATACATCCTGGCCAATTCCCGCCCATCAGTCTACTCTTGATCATCAGTAAAGTGATGGAAGCAGCCATCAACAGTGCTATCAAGCGGCACTTGCTTAACAATAACCTGCTCACTGGCACTCAGTTTGAGTTCCGCCAGGGCCACTCAGCTAGTTGCTAATACTAGAGTTATCTTGTCAAATTTCTGCCTTAAACTCTCCTCCCTAACATGATTCCACCCATCTCGATGCTTTCTGAGGCTGAGGCTGAGCCTCACAAGGCACAAGCATTGTGTCTTGTTTAACTCTGAATTACGATTTCAATCTTATATTCTAGCCACCATCAAGGTCACCTACTGCCACCTCATCAACCTAGCTCACGGCTCTGTCCAGGCTTTAATGCAATCACTGTTCAAACCCTTATCCATTTCTTCATCATCTCCAAGCTTAATTATATGAATACAATGCTTCCCTCGCCAGAAATGTGTTTGTGCAGTGCAGATGCCATTTTGGACCCACGTTTACACCCTTGGTCCAAAGATACAGAAACTAAGCAGCCAAACTTTGCAGCATGAATGCAGATTGATGCTCTAATACGGTTGTAAGGGAGAGCTGCATTGTTGGGGGTATCGTCTTATGGATGAGATGTTAAAATGAGGCCCTGCCTGCACTCTCAGGTGGGCGTAAAAGATGCAATGGCCTTTGACATCCTTTGCCTTCATCCACTGGTCCCTTCATAGCCTGCCTCTTCTACTTCTGCGACTTCCCTCCAGCCCTTCATGTTAATGTGTGCCCAACCACTCTTAACATTGATATCATTTGCATTTTACCTTTACTTAAAGCCATTTCAGCTCTATAGGCTGCAATTTTCCGTGCCCGTCAGCGTCAGGCGCATTCGGAGGCATGAGCAGACAATATGGCTAGAAGGCCAAAACTGGTTCACACATTCTCCGCCATCAGACATCGGTAACCTCATTGTACTACATCAGTGTATCATTATAGGGCCAGCCCGCTGCACTCATCCCACCCACCCCCCCACCCCGCTGGATCATCCGCCCACAATGGCGGGAAAACACGCCGACGTGTTTCACAACAGCTCATAAGCAATGTGCACCTGGGGAGCTGCACTTCACTCGGGACTTCAAGGTTTGTTTGCCTAACTTGCTTCGGTCAGCACTGTCAGTCATCAGCGCCAGGCTTCACAGACAGCACCACATTAATCTTAGGGGGGCTTGTGGGTCAGTCTCTGCCTACCAGATCAGCCATATGTGGGTGGCTTTTCAACAGCTGCAGGGCAAGGTCTTGCTTGGGAAAGGGGGAGAAGTGGCCTCAGGCAAGGGGAGAGGCTGCGGGGCAAGTGCTGTACCGGGGAAGGAGGGTATCCCAGGGTGTGTGTGGAGGACACATGTTGATCTGTGCAAGTGGCCTCAAGATGTTGAGGGCTGAGGAGGCAGTCTCCAGAGGAGATGAGGCCAGATGGAGATGTGAGGGTGTGTGTGAGAGTGTGAGTGGTGATGTCCCTCGAGCTGACAGTGAGTGAGATGCCATTGAATGTGTGATGGGTTTGTGAGTGTGTGAGTTTAGAGTGATGAGATGGTTGTCATACCCGGATAAGATCATTCATCCTCCAACTACATTGGATGGACAACCTCTTCTGTACAGCTTTGGCACTGACCACCATTGCCACTGCCTCCCAAGCCAGAGCGGTAATGTTGCTGCCCCTCCTGTGGCCAGAGTGGGGGTAGAGGACATCACAGTCGGGCTCCACGGAGTCCAAAAGGTGCTCAAGGGCTGCAGTCTTCTTGCCTTTCGGGGCCATGTCTTCTTTGCTGCCGTCCTGGGCTAGAAACACTGAGTGCGGCTGTACTTTAAATGTGGCGCCTGGTGTGATGAAGTAGCGTGGTGATGGCATGGCAGGTGAATCAGAGCCCGCCCACCATCGAAATGGTGTGTATCCCAGGAAGGCATAATTAATGCGGCGGGTTTGAGATGATACAGCATGAAAAGCCACCATTGAGGCCGGCGGGTCGAATTGTCGTTTTACCTGCCCGCTACCACACTTAGTGCAAATCTGGGATAACCCCTCCCATAGTCTGCAGTTACCTCCTCCGCTCTTCCAACAGCCTCTCTTCCTTATTTTAAAAAGGCACTCAAAAGCTGCCTTCAGCTATTTCCTCTACCCTTTCTCCCATTACCGCTTGCTATCTGATTGTTACTTTTTTGGAGTGTTTTGAGGTCTTTTTTTTTAATAATATTATGATTCACGAAGATATGTATACTTAAGTTTGCTTGTACTTGTGACTGCTGCCATTAGTGAGAAATTACACGGAACCATCTCAGAAAGAAATCTGACAAGATCTTACACTTTAGATTGCAAATTTATACTGCTACATACATTTCAAACACAGGACACAGTTACAAATTTCAAAGGGGAGAGGTACACAGATCGTGGATTTGAGGAAGCAACTCCCCAGGAAAGCGATATAGGTTGATAGTGCAGGATCAATGAGCAAGCATGTAGTTGAGAGATATTAGTTTTTTAGGAGCGACCAAATAAAGAATCTTTTCTCCTGATCCTGTAATTACCGATGTTTCTACATAAATTATACTGGCTTCTAATGAAAGGCTTACTTTTCTATTTGTGACATGGGTGGTTAAATGCCAGGAGAATGTAATTCACAAAGGCTGATAATTAATTTGGAAAATATCCATCCAATAATAAACTGCATCTCACTTTTGCAAACATTAGCCTAAACATTGCATCATAAGGCTGACAATGCAGCCTGAGTATCATCCTACCAGCAATGGTAACTGTACAGGCACTGCATGGATCCACAAACAAATGGACTAACTAGTGTTTTGTAACATGAAGGTATGCAGAGATGACATATAACCAGGTTCTAGGATTATATGAGCAAAGTTTTGTTTTAAATGTCTATAGTCACAAGCCTACTTTCAGTTTCTCTATCTCTGTAACCACACTCACAGACTGGATTAACAGCACAGAGAACAAACTACAGAGACACACAAACACCAAACAATCGAACAATTGAACACAGCACCCACCTTGCTAGGTAATTCAGAATCAGGCTATTTGCACTATTTACTGGATATGTATTTCATGAAACATCAGGTGCACCAGGGCTGCATTATTGGGCAATTTGCCAACTTTGCATTTATGGCGGACAGTCTTGCCCAACAGGAGCGCATTTTGGGAATTTGGGTTCACACAGCAGTTTTTTCTGACCATTCATGTGAATAGTTGGAAAATAGTGCACAATGTGTGTTTCTGATATGAAATCTCATGGGAGAAGATCCCCACGAGGAAGATAAGGGCATAAAATTTTAAGCTTAAAGTATTCCACGTAGTTCACTGGACGACCTGTAAATTTCCAACCCATTGCTTCCTCTCAGTCGTTTTATTTTGTAGCCAATGACAGAAATGATGTGAGGCTATACTCTGGATGTGTAGATCCTAGAGCTGGTCTCCAACATCCTGATAACAACGAGCTCCATTTCACCAATCTTTACAGCCACCAGGATATTGGTCTGACATCAAGATGAATAGTTGACTTGACACCTAGTTGTTCTTCTTATAGGTACAATTGCCGATCCCAACGAACAGGGAGCTCCACACCAAAAAATATTCTCAGACTTGCAAAGCCCATCGGGCGAATGATTCACGACTGTTAGCTTCCTACCCTCTCCCTTCAGGAACAATAAACCTCACAGAAGAAGCTGTTCTGAGAAACACTCATGAACTGCCAACATAAATTGCCCTTGGCAATCATAAAACAAACAGAGATAATTTAATTTCTCATAAGCCTGAAAATTTCTACTTTTTAATCAGTGTGTATAATCTGAAGCCTTTGATTTTCTTGTCATTAAAATGTTTTTAAAATTCAGTACATACAGCAAACTGGCATTACTAAAGAAACAACTGTTAATTGTTTCTGAGACATTTTTCACATTTTGACAATTATTTTTTATCTAATGTCATAACATCAGGGATGTTTCCAGTTGATATAACAATTCAACCTGATCCATGGTTATTAAATAGCGAGAATAAAAACATCAGTACTTCAAAGTTTATCTAGTGAAATCACTGCTCAGCACCCTTATATGCATTCAAAAGATTTATTAAAACAAAAAAATATATATAAACAGCCACTTGGTAGCACAAGACTTGAATATTTCTGAAAAGAGAGACATGTTGCTGAAGCTTTTCACCTTGTACTCATCAGGACAAGTTCAAGAGTGCCAACTTTTAAATGATCACAACAATTATACTACGGGAAAAAAGGGGTGCTGATTGGTTGGCAAGTCAACTCTGATTGGCCGAAGCATTGCCATGGAGAAAACAATAGGGAACTATAGGCTCTCCAAGCTCCTGGGTAATTCAAAAAAGGGCGCAAGGTTTGAACACATTGCTTCTGCTTGCAGAGAATGAGGCCATGCATGTCGCTTCTAGCGAGCCTAACTAAGGGTACAATATTGACTGATTGTCTTACATTGATTGTTAGTGTAGTTATTAGCACAATCAGAATTGTTCAACAAGTGCGGTCCAATTGTGGACTCACATCTAACAGTAGGTGTTTCGTTTCGGGTTTTGCAAGTGTGGGTTGGCTGAGTGTGGTCTGTACTCTGTCTATTATGAACAACCAAAGGAACATGCTGTTCGTTAATCAGGACACACAGCCAATGTACCTGGCATTGCACCAGCGCTGAAAATCATACGCAACATTGCTCAATTGTGTGGTAGGCAGAACGTCTTTTTGGACAGACAGCAACATCCTGGTGGTGGAAAATACCACTAGCCTAATCACTGCATTATAGCATTGGGAAACTGCTGCTTAACCTGTTGTTCAAACTCTTGGGGCGCTTTGCCTTTGCAGGGTAATTTGTGGTAGACTGGGCACTTTTCGGGTCCAAAAGTGGTGATCTTTGGCCCGTTTGTGAGTTTGCTGCAATACACAGCGAACAATTTGTCTGATCAGGATAGCCATTGTATTTATTTGTGTAGTTATTGTAGCAAGGATGACTCAATTTTCAACTCGCTGCGTCCCATTTAAAACTCCCTCTTCAAATAAAGATAAAACAAGATAAATTTCCAAATTGAAATAGATTGCAGGAAAATCGCAAGAGCTGTGAGTAATTGTTTAGATGATCTGAATTTTAACTATTCATTTATTTAGGTTCCAATAGCATGTTTGCTTAACAAATTCCTATCAGTTGATATTTGGAATGGGAGATGCTGTGCAGCTGGTTAAATTGTAGGCAGGAGTCACCCTATTTAGCAGCTCCCTGGGTCTGAACATCAAAGAACTGTTATCCAGTGCTGTTCTAACAATATAGATAACATTTGTTGAAAATAATAAATCTTGGATCTTAAACTTTAACTTAAACATTGAAATGCTTTCCTTAACAATGAAAACTGTAAGATTGGAGTTGATTTGCGTGAAATTGTGAAATTTGTCGGTTCATAAACAATTGTGTCATCGGTTCATTACAAGTTGTATCCATCATTAAAAAATAAATATTCTTCAAGTTGGGAGCAGTTAAATTAATTTGCTTTTCTGTAAATGAACCTTTCTATCCAAGCTGTCCTTCATCACCCCAACACTGCACCGCACCCCACTCCCCTATTCCCCGGCCCGGTCAATGCTGAAAATCTTCTTGCAGATCCTATTGGTGGTGGATTTACCACGCCCGCCTGCTGCCGGGATCTTCCGGTTCCTGCCCCAAGTCGATGGGCTTCTGGCCAGGGCGCCGCCTGGCCCACGGCGGGTCCCACACGTAACGGGGGCCGGAAAACCCCGGCCGATATTTCAATGTGCAGCCTAAAGACCCTCGAGAGGGAAAGTAATCACTTGTGTTTTTTTTTTCTTAATTGCTTAATCCTGTGAAATATTGATGGAAGAAATAGGCCAATGATGTCAACGGTCAAGATGAGGCTGAATAGGTGAATGAAGAAAATGTGTTTGAAATGATATGAGCGTGGATAACAATGATTTACTCACATGGAGGATAAATGCCAATGCAGATTGCATGGACCGAATGGCCCATTTCTGTTCTGTAACCCCTGTGTATATGTATGACCCTCAGTAGATTTGGATTGCTCTCTCCAGCTGGTGTGCTGCTATGTTTGGGCAAATTAGGCCTGGAAATACAAGTCAAGGTGGAGGATTCAGATAGTAATGCAATTGAATTTCAAGGCGATATGGTTGGATTCTCTCTTGTTGGAGATGGTCATTGACTGGCACTTGTGTGGCACGAATGCTACTGGCCACTTATCAGCCCAAGCCCGGATATTGTCGAGGTCTTGCTGCATATGGACATGGACTGCTTTAATATCTGAGGAGTCGCGAATGGTGCTGAACATTATACACTCATCAGCAAACACCTACCACCTACTGCTCTCCCTCAGCTGATGAATCAGTGCTCCTCTGTGTTGAACATCACTTGGATGAAGTTGGTTGGAATCATACCTAGCAGAAAGGAAGGTGGTTGTGGTTGTTGGAGGTCAATCACCTCAGTTCCAGGACATCTCAATAGGAGTTCCTCAGGGCAATGTCCTAGGTCCAATCATCTTCAACTGCTTCATCAATGACCTTCCCCCCATCATAAGGTCAGAAATGGGAATGTTCACTGATGATTGCACAATGTTCAGCACCATTCGCGACTCCTCAGATACTGAAGCAGTCCATGTCCAAACGCAGCAAGACCGTGACATTATCCAGGCTTGAACTGACAAGTGGTAAGTAACATTCGTGCCACACAAGTGCCAGGCATTGATCATCTCCAACAAGAGAGAATATAACCATTTCCCTTTGACATTCAATGGCATTATCAATGCTGAATCCCCCACTATCAATGATCTGTATATAGAAAGGATGGAACAACGCAACTCTCAATTAGGTGCAACTTTCCTTTCTGGTTTTTTGAACCTTGCAATATTGTCTATCCTTGTTATATACATTTGCACTATCTCGGTCTTAGCCTTAGAGTCATAGAGTTATACAGCACAGAAACAGGCCCTTCGGCCCATCGTGATTGTGCCAGCCATCAAGCACCTATCTATTCTAATCCCATTTTCCAGAACTTGGCTCATAGTCCTGTATGCTATGGTGTTCATCTAAACACTTCTTAAATGTTGTGCGGGTTCCTACCTCTATCACCCCCACAGGCAGTGTGTTCCAGATTTCAACCGCCCTCTGGGTGAAAAAAGAAATCCTCAAATCCCCTCTAAATCACCTGCTCCTTAACTTAAATCTATGCCCCCTGGTTATTGACACCTCAGCTAAGTGGAAAGGCTTCTTCTTATCGACTCTATCCATGCCCCTCATAATTTTGTATACCTCTATCAGGCCCCCCTTCAGCCTCTACTCTAAGGAAAACAACCCTAGCCTATCCAGTCTCTCTTCATAGCTGAAATGCTCTAGTCCAGGCAACATCCTGGTGAATCTCCTCTGTACCCTCTCCAGTGCAATCACACCCTTCCTATAGTGTGTCGACCAGAACTGCACACAGTACTCCAGCTGTGGCCTAACTAGCATTTTATACAGCTCCAATATAACCTCACTGCTCTTATAGTTTATGCCTCAGCTAATAAATGCAAGTATCCCATATACCTTCTTAACCACCTTATCTGCCTGTGCTGCTGCCTTCAGGGATCTATGGACATGTACGACCAACGTCCCTCTGACCCTCTGTACTTCCTAGGGTCCTACCATTCATTGTGTATTCCCTTGCTGTGTTAGTCCTCCCAAAATGGCAAATCTCAGGATTAAATTCCATTTACCACTGCTCTGAGCATCTTACCAGCCCATCTATACCATCCTGTAATCTAAGGCTTTCCTCCTCACTATTTACGACACCACCAATTTCATGTAATCTGCGAACTTACTATAGGAGGTATTCCTATATTCACATTTAAATCATTAACGTACACTACAAACAGCAAGGGTCCCAGCACCGATGCCTGTGGTACATCACTCGTCACAGGTTTCCAATTGCAAAAACGAAAACAACCTCCGACCTTTAGCCTACCTTGTTCAAGATGCCTGTTTAATCGAATGTACAGTAGTCTTCCTCAAGCCAGTTAAATACATACTAACTGTTTTGCCTTTAATATGCCAAGAGGAATATTCTAGAGGTGAAATGTTGGCTGGTGAAGGTAATTAGACAATAGATGTGATGATTTGAACAGCAATGTGGCAACTTCATGCCTGTCATTCTAATTTCATTCAAATTCTACTTTTAATAAAGTAAATTAATAAATAGATTGTAAAAGCTTATTCATGCTATAAATATTGATATTGCAGTTCTAACAACAAAGTTCACAGATCAGACAGGTCCAGGAAACAAGCCTGTTCAACATTCCCCTGAATGCAAGAAAAGTTACTGGAATCAAATTACTAAACATACTTTTGATTACTCTCTTGAGTGCAAAAGTGACACCAATTTGACTTTGATATTTCTCCTCGTCTTTGCACCTATTCTCCTTTCCACCTATTAGATGAAAGGGGAGTTTAATGTCTTGAGTCTATGGGTTCACTTGTCAAGTAAACTCGAATTGCACACCTTCATGTACACCTGTTAGCTGATGCTCACTATCAATAATGGAGAGAGAATGACATAAGAACAAACTGTGATTGTTTATTGCAACAGAAGACAGAGCACTAAATCCTTGCATGCTCCCACAACCACCTCCAGCTCTAGGCTTACAGTTAACCAGTAGCCCACGCTGTACAGTGATTGGTCAATACTGTCACATGGTTAGCCCACTTGCATTCTCTTAAAGGCACATGGTACTCCACTTTACCACATCCCTCCCCCTTTGCTTAAAAAAAAGTTGACAAACTTAATGACATGTGAACTATTCATACTAATAATTATTTACAAATCAAGTCTCTCAGGAGGCTTTCTCGGATGTTTTGAGCGTCGCAGCTGAACAACCTTGGCTGGTTTTCCCGAGATCTCCTTTTCAGGGGACAGTTGTCCATTAGGTTCCTCAGTGGATGATTTCACCATCTTCCAGGTGTGGTCACGCTCACTCCTACTGCCCCTCCCCTCCAAGCTCAAACAGATAAAGGGCCACAAGCACAAAAAGCAACGCAGAGAGAAAATAAGAACTTTTTGTTTTTCTTTTCGAGGATTGTCAATAATTGCTCTTTTTCTTCCTGGCAGGTCCTTTTCTTGGTAGCACCGATTCGTATCTCAGCCTTCTCTTTAATTCCGCTATTGGTTGGATTAGACTCAGACGCGAGCTGAACATGAGTGAGCTCAGTTGTTGAGTTTCCTGGCAGCTCTTCTAAGAGCTCAGGGTCGTCTAGTTTTAAAACTTCAGGGCTTTTACACAGCTGCTGCTTCAGCTCTTTCAATTCTTTCCTATCCTCATTCATAGTTTCGTGGAGAATTTCATGCCGTTGCCCCTTCTCAGCTAATTCGCTGCTTAACTTGGCCAGAGACAGGTTTAACACTTCCTTTTCTTATCTTTTCAGTGACACAAAATTGGGAGCTGAATATAAGTTTTTACAATCTATTTATTAATTTACTTTATTAGAAGTAAAATGTGAATGAAATTAGAACGACAGACATGAAGTTGCCACACTGCTGTTCAAAACTGGGAGCTGGTTGAATTTTGTAGCGCACAAAGGTCCTTTAATAGGTTTTCCATTTCTTTTCGAAGGATGCTGACTTCAGCTTGAACTCTGTCCCAGTCTAACACTTCTATGGACTTCTCCTGTTGAGTCTTTGTGCAGTCATTTTTTTTCCTGCAGTAATGCTTCCAGTTTCCAACTGGGAATTTAGCAGGCCCTCAAGGTTTATCACTCCCAGGCAGTTCCTTCCGAGGAGAGTCGGTCCCCTGCCTGACAATACAAATAGGGGTCATTTTGCAGACTGTTCCTCATACTGCACCTTGGCTTGACATATCCGTTTCGACCTTATTTCTTCATCCGTGTATGTTTTCAGCGCTGCCTCATGTGAACATAACAGTAGCAGAAAAAGCATTCGACTTGTTTGAATGGTTGGTCGCCCACTGGATGCCTGGATTCATTTCTCGTGCACTTTGTGGGTTTTCGCTGTAGTACTGCTGTTTTTTTTTACTGATCTGTACCTAGGGGGCATTTCCCACTTTTCTGTGGGGTCCAATATTTTTGTGCCTTTTGTTGCTGGTCTATCCCGCCCTACCAGATGGACAGCGCCAATTTTGTGTACCTCTTTTAGCTTCTGGATTTCTAACAGCACTCTCCATGGGCTGTGGCTAATTCTAATGCCTTATTGAAGCCTAGATTAGCTTCGGCTAGCAAACGCCTTTGAATAGTATCATCTCCAATCTTCACTCAGCCTCTCAACATATCACTAATGGATGTTCCAAATTCGCAATGTTCAGTTAATGCCATTAAAATGGCAACATAGTCAACTATTTTTTCCCCTGTTCCTTGAACTGAACTTGAAGCACAGCATCGTGACTGAGGGCTTTGGTCTCAGATGGTTTCATACCATTTTTATTAATTTGGCGAAAGTCTCGGAGTCGGGGTTGTTCGGTGATGTGAGGCTGCGGATCAGCCCATAGGTTTGGCTCCCACATGTGGACAAAAGAGTCGCCCTCTTCTTCTCCTCCCCCATGATGTCGTTAGCAGTAAAAAAGAACACTAGGCATTCGACATACTGAGACCAGTCATCTGAAATGGGGTTGAATGGATCGACACGCCTGCACTTTGGCCTCGTGAGCGACTGCAAAGGGACTGCGCTTCCAATGACTTCACAGCTCATGACGAATTCAGATGTTTGGCTTACTGCCGCTTTCTTGACTGCCATAGACCGATTCGTGTTGTATCTTCCACAGCGTTGCCCTCTCTCTCTGGGTGTCTGTTATAATTTTCTCTCCATAGCCATTTTTCTTGCATGTACCCCTTTAAATGTATTGCCACTTTAAGAGCAGTCACCATTTTTTTCGAACTCCATCTCGACTGCTGTCGGCTTTTCTGTGCTGTGTTTTGCGGCCTTTTCAAGTTTTGGTGGGATCTCCGCAATCGTGATTCTGCAGGGGTTTTTTTTCTCTTTTTTTCAAATTTAAAACTGCGGCACTGATTTCTGCTCTGATTGCTGTCTATTTTACAAGTAAAGTACGGATTCTCTTTCTAACGTTTTGCTCACCCGACTTATGGATTCTCACTCAGGGTGCTTCTGTTTATTCATTCACGGGATCTGGGCTTCGCTGGCTGGGTCAGCATTTATTGCCCATCCACAATTGCCCTTGAGAAGGTGGTGGTGAGCTGCCTTCTTGAACTGCTGATGTGGTGTAGGTACACCCACAGTGCTGTTAGGGAGGGAGTTCCAGGATTTTGACCCAGTGACAATGAAGGAACAGCAATATATTTCCAAGTCAGGATGGTGAGTGACTTGGAGGGGAATCTCCAGGTGGTGGTGTTTCCATCTATCTGATGCCCTTGTCCTTCTAGGTGGTAGTGGTCATGGGTTTGGAAGGTGCTGGCTAAGGAGCCTTGGTGAATTTCTGCAGTGCATCTTGTAGATGGTACACACTGCCGCTACTATGCATTGGTGATGGAGGGAGTTAATGTTTGTGGATGTGGTGCCAATCAAGTCGGTTTCTTTGTCCTGGACAGTGTCCAGCTTCTTCAGTGTTGTGGGAGCTGCACTCATCCAGGCAAGTGGGGAGTATTCCATGACACTCCTGACTTGTACCTTGTAAATGGTGGACAGGCTTTGGGGAGACGGGAAGCGAGCTACTCGTCGCAGAATTCCTAGCCCCTGACCTGCTCTTGTAGCCACAGTATTTATATGGCTAGTCCAGTTCAGTTTCTGGTCAATGGTAACCCCCAGGATGTTGATAGTGGGGGATTCAGTGATGGTAATGCCATTGAACATCAAAGGGTGATGGTTGGATTCTCTCTTGTTGGAGATGGTCATTGCCTGACACTTGTGTGGTGCGAATGTTACTTGCCACTTGTCAGCCCAAGCCTGGATATTGTCCAGGTCTTGCTGCATTTGGACATGGACTGCTTCAGTATCTGAGGAAGAGTTGCGAATGGTGCTGAACATTGTGCAATCATCAATGAATATCCCCACTCTGACCATATGATGGAAGGAAGGTCATTGATGAAGCAGCTGAAGATGGTTGGGCCGAGGACACTACCCTGAGGAACTCCTGCAGTGATGTCCTGAAGCTGAGATGACTGACCTCCAACAACCACAACCATCTTCCTTTGTGCTAGGTATGACTCCAACCAGCGAAGAGTTTTCCCCCTGATTCCCATTGACTCCAGTTTTGCTAGGGCTCCTTGATGCCACACTCTGTCAAATGCTGCCTTTATGTAAAGGGTAGTCACTTTTTTTTGTTGCTATTTTGTTTTTTTGCTATTTTCATCCTTGTTGCCAGTTTTATGTCTTTAGTCTATGCATTCACTGGGTAAATAAATTTGAATTGCATGCCTTCATGTACACTTGTTAGTTGATGCTCGCTATCAATAATGGAGAGACCAACATAAGAATAAGCCGTGATTATTCATTGCAACAGAAGGCAAAGCACGAAAACCTTGTGTGCTCCCACAACCACCTCCAGCTCTAGAATTACAGTCAACTAACGCTGTACAGTGATTGGTCAGTGCTGTCACATGGTTGGTCTACTTGCATTATCTTAAAGATACATGGGGCTGCACTTTACCACAGGTAGGTGCACCAAAACTCTGCTACCCATATCCTAACTCACGCCTAATCGCATTCACCCAACATCCATTTACTGACTGACCTACATTGGCTTCAGGTTCACTAATGCCTTCATTTTAAAATTCTCATTCTCCTGTTCAATTCCCTCCGGGACTTCACCCCTCCCTATCCCTGTAACCTCCTCAATCCCTACAACCCTTTGAGATCTCCATACTCCACCAATTCTGGCCTCCCTGATTTAGTTTGCTCCACCATTGGTAGATGCATTTTCAGTTCTTTAGGCCCCAAGCCCTGAAATTCCAGCCCTAAATCTCTCTGCCTCTACTCTCTCCAATTTTAAGACACGCCTTGAAACCTATCACTTTGATCAAATTTTTGGTCACCGGTTTGGTAGCCGTCCTGTGAAGCGCCTTGGATGTTTTTGCTATGTTAAGTGTGCTATATAAATGCATGTTTTTGTTCTTGTTGTAGAAGGCTGACCAGTGGAGGACAGACCAGCTGCCTGCTCCAACAGGAAGACAGTGGCATTTTGATGCCTGTAGCTTCATTTAAATGGAGCTGGTGATCTGCAGGCTCCAAACGGACATCCCATTGCAGCTCACTGAATTCAGATCCGTTCAACTTCAGGCACCCCTCTAGACAGCAGAAAAGCAAGGCCAGCGAAGGAGTTTGTAATCATAGATGGGGAAAGCACCCAGGTGGTTCAAATTATTTTTGTTGGGTTCAGACAGCACTCCAGTGTTACCATCAGTACCTCTGTATGGTACAAGCTCTCACCAGTTATGTCTTAAAATGGTCATGGACTACCTATGCATATCCTGCTTTGCACAGAGATAGGGGCCTGTCATCTGAAACAGTGGGCTCCTGTAACAATAACAGCAGTAAGGACAATAAGTCCACTGACCCCATTTTGAAGCTGCTTGCACCCCATTAATGCCAACTTGGTGAGCTAAAACCAGCACATTCCCCCTGCTCTGCCCAACCCCGCCTCCAACACACACCGCCCCCCCCACCACCCCACCCCCCCCCCCCCACCCCCACCCAACCTCCCCACTATTTCCACTGGCTTTTTTCAAAAGCAGAGGGGCCAAAATTCCAAAGTGGATGGGGAACTCACGCTCCAATGTCCTGCAAGAAGAAGTGGTGAGATGGAGGAAGGAGGAATGATACTAACACAGCATCACAACCTGATCTCCAGGTCTCAGGTTATGCTGTCAATTGGATAAACTGGGCACGTTTACCACCAGAAAGGGCAATGGGGCAGGCAGCTAACCATGAGTTCTTTGCATGTAGATCACAGAAACTACCTGAGAGGCAATCTAAGCTGAGATGTTTTTTTTTCTACATTAAGTTGAGATTTTTGACACAAGCAATAATTTTTGTGCTGTAATTTTTTTCCCCTCTTTTAGCTTCAGTGAAGCACGCTGAGCCGCAGTCAGGATGTGGATCCACAACCTGTTTCTGGTAATATTTCCCTTAAGTCAGATTAGAAGGTGTGCAGCCACAGGTTTTGGGGAGTTTCCAGCAATGCTCGTATAGCCACTTCAGGACACACTCAGCCTCTGTGCGGAATCTCTTCAAAGGGCAACACAGCAGAAACTTGACATTTGAGAAATTACAGTGTTACAGTTTAAATCGTTTCAAGCCATGATGGGATATTTTACAGCTCTACTCAGCTGCAGCATTGTGGCCTGTCCTTCTCTGCAGTTTAAACAACTCCAAAACAAAGTGAGAAACAATAACGCATGAACAGAAGAGCAGCAGTAGTTCAAACATTGACCAGTGCTACTGCAACTACATAGAATCACAGAATTGTTACAGCGCAGAAGGAGTCCATTCTGGCCATTCGTGTCTGCACTGGCTCTCCAAATAAGCAGTTCACCTAGTCCCATTCCCTCTCCTTCTCCCCATAACCCTGCACATTTTCCCTTTTCAGAAAGCAGCCTAATTCCCTTTTAAATGCCTCAATTGAACCTGCATGTCTCTGCCACGCTCTCTGGCAGTGCATTCCAGACCTTAATCATTTGCTGCATAAAAAAGTTTTCCCTCATGTTGCCTTTGCTTCTTGTGCCAATTACTTTAATCTGTGCCCTCTTGGTTTTGTTCATGAGTGGAAAGAATTTCTCCCCATCTACTCTGTCCAGACCCTTCATGGTTTTGAATATCTCCATCAAATCTCCTCTCAGCCTTCTCTTCTCCAAGGAAAACAATCTATCCTTGTAACTGAAGTTCCTCGCCCCTGGAATCATTCTCATGAATCTTCTCTGCACTGCATTCAATGTCTTCACATCTTTGCAAAAGTGCGGCATCCTGAACTGGACGCAATACTCCAGCTGAGGCCGAACTAGTGTCTTATACAAGATCAAAGTAACCTCTTTGCTCTTGCACTCTATGCCATTATTAATAAAGCCTAGGATTCCTTATGATTTATCAACTGTTCTCTCAACCTGTCCTGCCACCTTCAGTCAAGATGCACTGTAGAAACTCACCAAAACTCCTCAGATAGCACTTTCCAAATCCACGACCACTACCATCTAGAAGGACAAGGGCAGCAGATACATGGGAGCACCACCAATTGGAAGTTCCCCTTCAAGTCACTCACCATCCTGACTTGGAAATATATCGCCGTTCCTTCACTGTCAATGGGTCAAAATCCTTGATCTCCCTCCCTAACAGCACTGTGGGTGTACTTACACCACATGGACGGCAGCAGTTCAAGAAGGCAATAAATGCTGGCCTAGCCAGCAAAGCCCACCTCCCTGGAGTGAATTTAAAAAATCACTTATGCACATATACACCCAGGTCCCTCTGCTCCTGCATCCTCTTTAGATTGTACCTTTAATTTTTATATTGCCTCTTCAAGTTCTTCCTCACAAAATGAATCACTTTCCATTTCTCTGCATTGAACTTCATCTGGCACTTCATCACCCATTCCACCCACTTGTCTATGGCTTTTTGAAGCCCTACATCATCTGCAAATTTTAAAATTGTGCCCTGTACACCAAGGTCTATGTCATTAATGTACAACAGGAAGAGCAAGGGCCCCAACACCAACCCTTGGGGAACTCCACTACAAACCTACCTCCAGTCTGAAAAACATCCGTTAACCACTACTATCTGCTTCCTGTCACACAGTCAATTTCATATTCATGTTGCTACTGCCCCTTTTATTCCGTGAGATATAACATTGCTCACAAGTCTGTTGTGTGGCACTGTATCAAATGCCTTTTGACAGTTCACGTACTTCACATCAGCAGCATTACCCTCATCAACCCTCTTTGTTACCTCTTCAAAAAACTGCAGAAAGTTAGTTAAACATGGTTTTTCATTAACAAATCCATGCTGGCTTTCCTTAAGTAATGCACATTGGTCCCTGTGACTATTCATTTTGCCCTGAATTATTGTTTCTAGTGGTTTCCCCATCACTGAAGTTAAACTGCCTGGCCTGTAATTGCTGGGCTTATCTTTACACCCTTTTTTGAACAATGATATAAGATTTGCAATCATCCAGTCCTCTGGCACCACCCCTGAGTCTAAGGAAGATTACAAAATTATGGCCAGTGGCTCCACAATTTCCAATCTCACTTCCCTCAGTATCCGTGGATGCACTTCACCTGGTCCTGGTGCTGTATCAACTTTTACATATAGACAGGCTATCCAATACTTCTTCCTTATCAATTTTAAAACCTTCCAGTGTATTAATTAACTCCTCTTTCACCGTGACCTGTGTAGCACTTTCATCCTTGGTAAACACAGGTGCAAAGTATTCAGTTAATACCTCAACTATTCCCTCCATGCATAAATTACCCTTTCAGTCCCTAATCAGCCTTACCCCTCCTTTTACCACCCTTTTACTATTTATATGCCTATAGAAGACTTTGGTATTCCCTTTTATGTTAGCTGCAAGTCCCTTTTCATGCCCTCTCTTTGCTTCTGTTATTTGCTTCTTCACTTCTCTGCGCTTTCTATATTCAGCCTGGTTCCCCATTTCTATTACCAACCTGACATCTGCCATAAGCACACTTTTTCTTCTTCATCTTAATCTCTATCTCTTTCATCATCCAAGGAGATCTGGATTTGTTTGACCTACCTTTATTTTGTGGGAAAACACCTCCGTTGTGCCCAAACTATCTCATCTTTGAAGGTAGCCTATTGTTCAGCTACCATTTATCATGCTAACCTTTTATTCAATTTATTCGGCACAGATCTGTTCTTACTAATTTGAGGTTGACTTTCTTCCAATTAATTATTCATGCTCTGGATTCTTCTTCATCCTTTTCCATAACTTAAACATTGTGATACAATGATCACTATTCCATAAATGTTCTCTTACTGACACTTGCCAAGCCCCATTCCCATGACCCAGGTCTATTAGTGTCTCCTTTTGTGTTGTATTGTAAACATACTGCTATGGAAAGTTTTCCTGAATGCAATATAGGAACTCTTGCCTCTCTCTGCCTTTTATGCTACTACCGTCCCAGTCTATATTTGGAAAATTAAACCTCCCCATTATAACTACTCTATAATTGTTACATCTTTCTGTAAGTTCCTTGCAAATTTGTTCCTCCACATCCTTCCCACTAGTTGGTGGCCTATAGACTACGCCGAGCAATGTAATTGAACCTTTTTTATTTCTTAGCTCCAGCCAAAGAGATTCTGTCCTTGAACCCTCTGGGACATCCTCTTTCTCCGGCACTGCAATGCTTTCCTTAATCAATACTGCACCCCTCCCCCTCTTCTTCCTTTCCTATCTTTCCTGAGCACCTTGTATCAAGGAATATTTAACACCCAGCCCTGCCCTTCTATGAGCTAGGTCTCTGTTATAGCCACAGCTTCCTATTTCAATAAGGCAATCTGCACCTGTAACTCACCAGTCTTATTTACCACACTCTGTTTTACATACATGTACAGTAATCCTGATGTAGAATTTATTCCTTTCTCCCTTCCTACGACCTCACCTAATAAATGAATATTCCCCACAGTAGTGCTATCTATCTCTCCTAGTATTCTGTGCACCTTAGTATTCCTCTCTGGGATTATTTCCTCGTTCCCACATCCCCAATAAGTTAGTTTAAACCCTCCCCGATAGCACTAGCAAATTGCCCTGCCAGGTACTCAGTCCCGGCTCTATCTAGATGCAACCTGCCCAGCCTGTACAGCTGTATCTCCCCCAGAGTCAGTCCCAATGTCCTAAAAATCTAAAGCCATCCCCCCCACACCATCTTTCCAGCCACACATTCATCTGCTTTATCCTCCGATTTCTATACTCCTTTGTGCATGGCACAGAGAATAAGCCAGAGATTACCACCACCTTTGAGGCTCTGCTTGCTAATTTAATAAGTGCTTTATGCCTGATATAGCAAAACAAGAGGTGAAAACTAGTGGACATGGACCTGAAATGGAATTTTGGTGATAAAGTAATTTGCAAAGGCTGAACAGTATTCCTGTCATTGCTACTTTCTTGTGTCCAATAAATTGAGTAACACTATGTTATGTGCTAACCAGTTCTATGTATTTTTTATTGGTGCAGGAGAAACACGCTCACTGTGTAGAAATTCTCATAAAACCTGAAACATCTCGAACCTGGCAGAGTTGCGCAGAAAATAACTCTCAGGGGATGAACTACAAAGTTTGTGGTATGGCCACTTGCTTCAGTTTTTCACACAATAATCGGAGTGGTTTTGATTTCCAAGAAGTGTCATGCATAAATACAGAGGATTAAAAGATTATGGCAGCAATATTATTTTACAACATGTGATTGTCTCACAAGAGAGGCAGACAGCTGTCAGGACTGAGACTATTTGCTGTATTTCACTGTCTGAACTGGGTGTCTGAAAGTGCCTGACTGCAAAATTTGACAGAAATGCCCTGGTAATAAAAGAGCACATTCAAATAGTGCTATACTGTGGCTGGTTCCTTAGATCCGTATATCTGAACGGAATCAAAAATAACTTGCGTTTTTGCATAAATTGCCCAGACATTTGCGCTACATCAAATTTGTATAAGCTGATGAGTTCTTCAGTTATTGAGATATATCGTTTGTGAATGTCTGGCTTTGAAGTTTCGGATATCTATTGTTATTCTGCCGATACGTGGTAAGATTAACACTTTCAATGTGGTGTAGCTTAAACTTCTCAGAGCCTCTTGACTTTTAAGCTATGTTTACTGAATAGGATAATAGTAAACTTGTATTTGTTGTGAATTTGTTCCCTGTTGAATATCTTTTTCATTCTTGAGATATGAGCATTGATGGAAAGTCTGGCATTTGTTATCCATTCCCAGATATAAAATTACCACTGCACTCCTCGGGATCTAGACTTCATCAATTGGTTATGATTGAATATTATCAAAGTAAAAACAGCTTAGTTTGGAGATGTTGTGCATCGTATTTTGTGCCTTGGAGATATACAGAGATGACACAACAGTTTCTCTCAGCTTAATGCCGTCATCAGGAACGCCCTAAGGGGAGCCTGCAGGGACAACAGGCAGCTCATGCACCAATGTGAGGTCACTCTGGACCTCCCTGCACGCCATTGATGGTTGGGCACCTGGCTGGGATACTGGGTGCCTCATCCATCTCCTACACTGACACTGACCGCCTGAGGTCAGTGCCTGTGTGAGGGCTTGCAGATCTGAGCGCAACCCCAGGAACCCCTTACTCTGTCCCTGGAGCTGCCTCTCCATGAGAGTCGCCAATCTCTCAGTGGAGGAGGCAGCGCGCTCAGCCATAACAGTCAACGCAGTGCTCACGCTCCGCATGGACCCTCATGGATCTCCGTCAGATCCCCCCGCACATCTCGCTGGACATCCAGCATCTGCCACTTAATGGACAACTCCAGAGGCTCATCATCAGCCTTCGACTGAGCATCGCCCAATCCCCAGCAATCCTCTGACTGCTGGAGCCCTGGGCACTCTCTGCCTCCTCCTGCACCTCAAGCGACTGTGAAATGCCCTCACCAATGTGCACCGAGATACTAGCCACCACTCTAATACCCGAGGTGCTGGTATCTGCGCTGGTGCCTGCTTTGGGTGACGCAGGTGCAAATGATGCCCACTGGTCCTCCAGTGTCAGGGGTGGCCCTTCAGGGTGCGGAGAGCAAATGCCTGCTGGTGAACCTCAAAGGGAGAAGAAGGACATGTCATTAGACCATAAGACCAAAAGACATAGGAGCAGAAATTAGGCCATTCGGCCCATCGAGTCTGCTCCGCCATTCAATCATGGCTGGTAAGTTTCTCAACCCCATTCCCCCGCCTTCTGCCCATAACCTTTGATCCCCTTACCAATCAAGAACCTATCTATCTCGGTCTTAAATACACTCATTGACCTGGCCTCCACAGCCTTCTGTGGCAATGAATTCCATAGATTCACCACTCTCTGGCTAAAGAAGTTTCTCCTCATCTCTGTTCTAAAAGGTCTACCCTTTACTCTGAGGCTGTGCCCTCGGGTCCTAGTCTCTCCTACTAATGGAAACATCTTCCACACATCCACTCTATCCAGGCCTTTCAGTATTCTGTAAGTTTCAATCAGAACCCCCCTCATCCTTCTAAACTCCATCGAGTATAGACCCAGAGTCCTCAAACGTTCCTCATATGTTAAGCCTTTCATTCCTGGGATTGTTCTCGTGAACCTCCTCTGGACCCTCTCCAGGGCCAGCACATCCTTCCTGAGATATGGGGCCCAAAATTGCTCACAATATTCTAAATGTGGTCTGACCAGAGCCTTATAAATCCTCAGCAGCACATCCCTGCTTTTATATTCTAGTCCTCTCAAAATAAATGTCAACATTGCATTTGCCTTCCTAACTACCGACTCAACCTGCAAGTTAACCTTAAGAGAATCCTGGACTAGGACTCCCAAGTCATTTGCACTCCAGAGTTCTGAATTCTCTCCCCATTTAGAAAATAGTCTATGACTCTATTCTTCCTATCAAAGTGCATGACCTCACACTTCCCCACGTTGTATTCCATCTGCCACTTCTTTGCCCATTCTCCTAACCTGTCCAAATCCTTCTGCAGCCTCCCCACCTCCTAAATACTACCTGTCCCTCCACCTATCTTTAGTTAAAATCTTTAGGGAAAATCTTATTCGTTAAAATCATCTCGCTGTCTCTGTGCATGCTAGGCACCCTGGTGTGACAACGGAGATCTGCATCATGGTGCCCTCGTTTTGCAATGGTCAGTGGGGTCTCCAGGTTCAAGGCTCACATGAATGAAGAGACTACACTAGAATGGTTGCACAAGCCGAAATTCTCACCTCGCTGCACTTCATCTGGCACCCCAGCCTCTCCACGCTCAGTTGCACGTGGAGCGTGCCGGCTCTTGAGCTCAAGAGGATTAGGAGGTTAGCGGGGCCTCTGCCAGTCCGCGGCTTTTCTATATTGTTGTAGGCCGTCTTCTCTTGAATCAACAGAGGAGCATTGATTTGTCCACTCTGTACCTGCAGCGTCATTGCAGCCCTGCCAACCCCAGCTGAGGAACACCTGGCAGAGCGCATTCAAGTCAGGGCCTTCAAGCCACAAGGCCCTCAGTCCCAGCAGCCAGGGCTCACTCCCTTGGCCAGCTCCAGGGTGATTGATGGTTGGCATTCAGACTCTAGTGCCGCTGAGGTCCATGGGGGGAACAGCCAGACCTTAACGCATCTGCACACTGCCTCATGCCAACATGGTACTCACCCTTCCTCAGCACAGCCTGTCACTGAAGCGCTTCCGGCACTGCACCCAGGAGCGCCGCACCACGCCATGGCTTTTGACCAGCACTGCCGCCTCCTCCCATGCCCTCTTGGTGAGGTGTGTTGGCCTTCTCCTCCCATCCCTGGGGACAAGGTTGTCCTTCTTGGCAGCCACCTCCTCTAGGAGGACGGCGGGGCACTCATCAGAGAAGCAGGGGGGTACCAAGTACCCACCCAACCTGCCCTCCCACCTGCCACGTCCAGCTGTAGTTGTGTCCACAGCACCGGTGCAGGGAACATCCTCCGTGGCAGCATTCCAGGGGCTTCCTGGGCCAAATTTAAACTAGCTGCCGGGTTGCCATTGGACCCGGCGGGCAACAGGCCCATGCCATTGCACGCCGCTTGCCGACCAGTGAAGAGCCGCCTTTCACGCAGGGTGGGTCTTAATTGGCCCGTGAGCATGAAATTGTGGGCCAATCGCAGGTGGCCGCTCCTGGGCCTGCTCGCCACGCCCGTTCGATGAAGGGAAAATCCTTCATCCTACATCCTCCATTTTTCCCCCTTGTAAGGCCAAAAGACCTTATTTTAAACTAAACCATCACAAGCGACAAACATATGTACACTGAATCATTATTTTTTAACAGTTTAGCATCTCTGTTTTCTCTAAGTACAGAAATTGTCTTTGAGATATGAAAGTTATTGATGATGGCGTTAAAATGTATGAACTTGAGGTTGTGGTTCTGCATGGTCAGCTCGATGAGGTAGGTGATCAACATTGCAGTCACTCATCGGTAAGTGATATCTATCCTCGTGATCACTGCCCTTGAGATATCCTGGTCCAATGTTTCACTTTGTGATGTCATCGAAGAGATAAGCTTTGCTACCAAGCAACCATTTGATCTGCCTTGGTCCTGATAGAGACGATTACGAGTTTGTGGTTGCGATTTCACCATATGATGGAAGCCCACTCTCCAGCTTCAAATCATGGTTTCTTATGCATGTTTGGTTGTTGAAGCGTGCTTTTGCTTCACCTTGTCGCTGTCCGATTTCTTATGATCAGTGATAAGTTTGACCGGTGTCTTTCCAATCAGAGAGTATGAGTTGGATTGAAACGTGTGAAGCAGGATGAGAATAGAATGTTCAAATGTTTTCCCGTCTGATATATCAGCTCTCAGACTGGCTTTTATCACCCTGTTGACCTGCTTGATACCACCATTCCATTGTGGGCTGTATTGCGATGTCAGATAGTGATGAATTTTGTAGCTTGCTAGGAACTCCATGAACTGACTGGAAAACAAAATGGTCCATCGATAGCCTTCGGCAAACCCCATTTTGTAAACAATTTATCTAGACTCAGTGACCAATGTGGTGTTTATGGAAGTTTTGACAGCGATTTCTGGCCGTTTACTATTAGATCACGAACACCAAGCAAAAAAAAAAGTTGATTGCTAGGGGCTGCTCGCACTTTCCAGAAATACCTGCATGGAGTTGTTCTCATTGTTCTGTTGGTCAGTTGTAGAGGTGTGGGTTGCAGTTTAACTGATTTATCACTTGAGTGTAAAAGCTATGCAGTTTCTAATGAACAGTGATTCTACTTAGTGACCTATTACTGGCCACCATAGTGCTTCACAGGATGGTTGTTTCAACTTAATAACACCGGGATGTCCTTCATGGGCAAGATATAATACCTGTTGCTGTAGCACTTTTGAGATAACTGCTCGAGTTCTGTATGCAAGACAGTTGTCATCAAACAATGTGAGCTCTTTAAGCACTCCCTAGTAGGAGAGCAGCTCTTCCTCTATTTTGCGAGACCACTCGGTTTTTAGGTACTGGCTTGCTTTCTGCAGTATGCTGCCTCTCACCGATTCTGCCTTCAACACCTCATGTGTAACAAAATTCACAGTCAAGTGTGAAATCACCACAAACACATTGACCTGAATGTTACAGGGAGGCAGATGGCTCATCTTCCCCCCTCCTCTCAGAAGCAAAGTCAGCGTGGAGCTGACCTGCTCCAGGCCAGCCTGGCCAACAGCCATAGTGTGCTGATGGTGGGCTAAACAAGGGCCAGGTGGGACTTCTGCCCCTCACTGTGGTGGAAGCTTTGCCCTTGGGAGCTACTAGCCAATCGGATTGACCGGCAGCTCCATCAACCCCGGCAGTGCCAACAGTGCGTTCGTGGGCCCTGACGGACATCAAGAGGAGGAGTGGGGAGATCCATGGATCCCTGGAAACAGGTAAGTCTGTGGTCTTGGGCAGGGAGGGTTTGGGCAGGTCAGCGAGGGGGAGGGGGGTACCAGGGGGATGGAGAGGTGAGTTTAAGGCTGTAGGCGGGTAGGAAGAAAAGGGGCTTCTTCCTTTGGGGGGCAATGGGGGCGCCCCCAATTGGCAAAGGGCAGACACCGGAGATAGAACTACCCCTTCTCTTCCCTTTGAAGAGATTATATTAAAAAAATTGGGCTGCTCATTCCTGTCTGACTGCCCACACCAAACGTTTTATGGCACGGGCAGCATATTATCAGGGCTTGGTATTCAAGCATAACTAACGCTTAGCTATATAAATATGGCGGTTGGGCTGCCTATTTTGGTGCCTGCCCATCCACTGGGGTGAGCTCAGTGATGGTTGGGAAGATGGTGGGGTGGTATTTTAGATGCCCCCCACCTGCTGAAAACATGCCCAGTGGTACGGCTAATGCCATCTGCGATAGCATTTCGGCTAATCATGTCAGCTACTCAGTTGCGTGAGCATGCGGGATAGTCAACCTCAAAGTCATACTAGTGCAGATGATCTGACCACCTGTAGATGCATAGAAGTTGATGACCAGATCCTAACATGACTAACAATGCAGTCAGTACATGCTAATTGGGGGTGAGTTAACTTTCTACCATAGAGATACATATGCCAATGTTCGCAAGTGAAGGTGCAGGCTAGTGTTTCCTACTCTCCAGTCAAGTAGTTGCGTTCAGTTTCCAACAATGGGCCGTGACACATAAGAGATTAGTCAGTTGCTTCCTTCAGTGTACTGTAAGAGTACAGCTCCTACGCATTTCCTGCCCATCTATTAAGACATAGATTTTCACATGTGGTCGAAATGCAAGAGAACTGGCAGAGATGCTAACTTCACCTTTAACGTGTTAAATGTTGTTTACTGTGCCATTGTCCATTCCCATTGTGCATCTTTGCACAGTAGTTTTCAAAGAGGCTCCTCAGCATCGATTGCAAATGGCAACGATTTCAAATTTTGCAAACCTGGCGGAATTGATGTGGAGCATGCAGTACCCCTTAATCTCCCCAAAACTGATAAATAAGGATGGGTACCACTGTGTGTTAGTCTGTGTCATCGATTACATTAATGTATCTCCAGTGGGGTCTTCAAGTCTGATGCCAAGCCTATGGAAAAGGTTTACCCCATAAGGCTTCGGCTTTTGGCTGCATGGAATGTGAACTAGCCTAGCGTGACATTTTTGTAGCACACTGGAATTCTGATCATTCCCAAAATCGGAATACTAGTGTCATCATGAAGAGATTCTGCTGCAGGAGTGAGAGTGCATAGGACAATGCATAGAGTGAAAAATACCAATAGTGGTGGAATTTTACATGGCAACATCGATGAGGAGCAGCACTCAAATGCCCACAATCTTGGCAAAGCATTCCTTAAAATGGCCTGGTGCTTTACCATCCGTGATGGTCTACACATGCTGTACCTCACTCTCAGGAAGAGACTCTCCTATGTGTCGAACCAATAAATTCTTCTTCTTTGACACCTTTGTGAAGTGATTCCACTTTAAGCATGACTTACACTTTTTCCCTTGAGTTGGATATGGATTCAATGAGCACCTCTACAATTTGGACACATCTTTGAAGGTATTTGACTGTGACGGGTTCTCTGGCATCACCAGCGGAACATTTACTGTTCAATCGCTGGCACTTGTCTTTGGCCCGAAGTTTTTTTTGAGACCACTTACTGCCAATATCAAATGTATACATATTTTCTCTGAGCTGCTCAAATATTTGCTGGCCTTCTTCTCTGCATGAGTATCATTTTCTCATGGATCGTGACTACATGTGGACTGTTTGTCCCCCATCTCACTGATTTAAGAACAGGCAAGGACGAGACTGCCCGGGAAATGAAGTTGAAAATGATCCCTATGAACGTCCTGTTCCAGATGTCATGCTCTAATTCCCTAATAGTCCCTGCACTTTCAAGATGATTCTATCTACTGGCAGCTAACTGAAATTAAAGTAATTTCAGCCTATAGTTTCCTGATTCTGACTAACACCCTGTTTGAATATAGGCACCACATGGACTTCTCTCTAGTACAATAGGATCAACTAGTATTAATTATGGTTTGCATTATTCCGAAATGCTAAAGGTCCTTACAAGTTATAATGGATTGAACTTTATAGTTTATTTTAGAAAAGTATTTATTATTCTTCAGTTGGAACCTGTTGTAAATAAAGCCATGGAATAAATCAGGAAGTTTTAAACAGTTCTTTGAATATATGTAACATCTTCATGAAGTGACAGGTAAAGCATATGGAAATCATTAAAGAAATTAACGTGCTGAAATTGGTGTCAGGCAGCCACACAGATTTAAGGCAGTTGGATCTTTTGTTTTATTTTATTTTAATAAGAAGCTTTACACCAAAACCACAAGGTAACCTATTGACCCTCATCATTCTACCATGCCTGCTTTTAATTCGAAAATCTGGAAGATTAAAATACTGAACTCTACAGCCCGAGGACATACATTTAAAACAGTTAGAGAAGTGATATTATAGAAAGTGTTGCATTGTTAGAACGAAATGATTCAATGACTTTGTTGCTGCACATGATTAGGAATAGGGATCAAAGGTGGTAAAGGAAAGAAGACAATTTACTGTAAATTGATGTTAGAACCATACAGATTCAAAGCACAGAGAGATACCATTGAGTGCATGATGTCCAGGCGAAAATCAACCATAATGAATCCCAATGCCCCAAGCTTTTTCATAATGTTTATTTTCTTACAATTGATATCTGTAACCTCTCCTTCAAAAACTGCAATAGTCTCTGCCTCAATTGTTCCCTGTGACAAAACAAAATGGTCCAACAATGTTTTTTCTATTCATTCAGGTGATGTAGGCTTCACTGGCTGGGCCAGCATTTATTGTCTCATCCCTAGTTGCCCTTGAGAAGGTGGTGGTGAGCTGCCTTCTTGAACCGCTGCAGTCCATGTGGTGTAGGTACACCCACAGTGCTGTTAGGAACGGAGTTCCGGGATTTTGACCCAGTGACGGTGAAGGAACGGTGATATATTTCCAAGTCAGGATGGTGAGTGGCTTGAATGGGGAACTTCCAGGCGGTGGTGGTCCCATGTATCTGCTGCCCTTGTCCTTCTGGATCGGGTTTATCCAACCCACAGCCCACGGGCCGCAATGTGGCCCCTGGAGCATTTATTGAAAATGTTAGTAGGATGGATCAGTGAGATTGAAGATTTCTGAAGGGGAAGGCTCCCCCAGACATAGCCAGTTGCTCTCCCATGTTTGCTGCTGATAGGTGCAATAGTGAGCCTATCAGCAGCAAACATGGAAGGGAAACACGCTGTGATTAGAGGAACAGTGAACCTGGCAATTCTGAAGCGCTCACCACGCATTTCTCCTTGGCTTACACTGCTTTGGCCTGGCTCTGGCCGTGTTCACCCAGTTCTCCCAATTCCTCCCATGTTCCCCCAGTTCCTCCCCGTGTTCAACCAACTCTCAGAGCTTCCCTGGATGGGCCAATCAGGCAGGCTGCTTTGTCCTGGAGTCAAGCTTCTTGACTGTTGCTGGAGCTGCACTTATCCAGGCAAGTGGAGAGTGTCCCATCAGAATCCTGACTTGTGCCTTGTAGATGGTGGACAGGCTTTGGGGAGTCAGGAGGTGGGCTACTTGCCACAGGATTCCCAGCCTCTGACCTGCTCTTGTAGGCACAGTATTTTCTGGCTCGACCAGTTTATGGTCAATGGTAAACCTCAGGATGTTGGTATTGGGTGATTCAGTGATGGTAATGCCACTGAATGCCATGGGGCAATGGTCAGATTCTCTCTTGTTGGAGATGGTCATTGCCTGATACACGTGTGGAACGAATGTTACTTGCCACTTGTCAGCCCAAGCTTGATTTTGTCCAGGTCTTGCTGCATTTGGACATTGTCTGCTTCAGTATCTGAGGAGTAGTGAATGGTGCTGAACATTGCGCAATCACCAACGAACACCCCCACTTCTGACCATATGATGGAAGGAAGGTCATTGATGAAGCAGTTGAAGATGGTTGGGCTGAGGACACTATCCTGGGGAGCTCCTGCAGTGATGTCCTGGAACTGAGATGATTGACCTCCAACAACCACAACCATCTTCCTTTGTGCTCAGTATGACTCCAATCAGCAGGGCCCTGATTCTTATTGATTCCGTTTTTGCTAGGGCTCCTTGATGCCACACTTGGTCAAGTGCTGCCTTGATGTCAAGGTAGGTCACTCTCACCTCAACTCGGGAGTTCAGCTCTTTTGTTCATGTTTGAACCAAGGCTGTAATGAAGTCAGGAGCTGACTGACCCTAATGGAACCCCAACTGAGTGTCAGTGAGCAGGTTATTGCTAAGTAAGTGTCGCTTGATAACACTGTTGATGACCCCTTCCATCACTTTAGTGATAATCAAAAGTAGACTGATGGGGCGGTAATTGGCCGGGTTGGATTTGTCCACTTTTTGTGTACAGGACATACTTGGACAATTTTCCACTTCGCCGGGTAGATGCCAGTGTTGTAGCTGTACTGGAATAGCTTGGCTAGGGCGCGCGGCAAGTTCTGGAGCACAAGTCTTCAGTACCATTGCCGGAATATTGTCAGGGCCCATAGCCTTTGCAGTATCCAGTGCCTTCACATGGAGTGAATTGAATTGGCTGAAAACTGGCATTTATAATGCTGGGGACCTCCGGAGGAGGCCAAGATGGATCATCCACTCAGCACTTCTGGCTGAGGATTGTTGCAAATGCTTCAGCCTTATCTCTTGCACTGATGTGCTGGGCTCCCCATCATTGAGGATGGGGATGTTTGTGGATCTTCCCCCTCCAGTGAGTTGTTTAGTTGTCCACTACCATTCATGACTGGATGTGGCAGGACTGCAGAGCTTAGATCTGATCTGCTGGTTGTGGAATCACTTAGCTCTATCTATCACTTGCTGCTTATGCTGTTTAGCACGTAAGTAGTCCTGTGTTGTAGCTTTACCAGGTTGACACCACATTTTTAGGTATGCCTGGTGCTGCTCCTGGCATGCCCTCCTGCACTCTTTACTGAACCAGGGTTGATCCCCTGGCTTGGTGGTAATGATTGAGTGGGGGATATGCCGGGCCATGAGGTTACAGATTGTGTTTGAGTACAATTCTGCTGCTGCTGATGGCCCACAGCGCCTCATGGTTGCCCTGCCTTGAGTTGCTAGATCTGTGCGAAATCTATCCCATTTAGCATGGTGGTAATGCCACACAACACGATGGAGTAAATCCTTAATGTGAAGATTGGACTTTGTCTCCGCAAGGACTTTGCAGTGGTCACTCCTACCGATACTGTCATGGACAGTTGGATTTGCAGGCAGGCAGTTTGGTGAGGATGAGGTCAAGTATGTTTTTCCCTCTTGTTGGTTCCCTCACCACCTGCCGCAGACCCAGTCTAGCAGCTATGTCCTTTAGGACTCAGCCAGATCGGTCTGTGGTGATGCTACCGAGCCACTCTTGGTGATGGACTTTGAAGCCCCCCACCCAGAGTACATTCAGTGCTCTTGCCACACATAGCACTTCCTCCAAGTGGTGTTCAACATGGAGGAGCACTGATTCATCAGCTGTGTAGGGGTGGCACTTGGTAATCAGCAGGAGACTTCCTTGCCCATTTTTCAACCTGATGTCATGAGACTTCTTTGGGCCCAGAATCAATGTTGAAGACTCTCAGGGCAACTCCCTCCTGACTGTGTACCACTGTGCCACCACCTCTGGTGGGTCTGTCCTTCCAGTGGGACAGGACATACCCTGGGATGGGGATAGTGACATCTGTGACATTATCTGTCAGGTATAATTGCATGAGTATGACTATGCCAGGCTATTGCTTGACTAATCTGTGAGACAGCTCTCCCAATTTTGGCACTAGCCCCCACATGTTAGTAAGGAGGACTTTGCAGGGGCAACAGGGCTGAGTTTGCCGTTGTTGTTTCCTGCCCCTAGGTCGATGCCAGGTGGTCCATCCGGTTTCATTCCTTTCAGACTTCATAGTGGCTTGACACAACTGAGTAGCTTGCTAGGATACTTCAGGGGGCATTTAAGAGTCAACCACATTGCTCTGAGCCTGGAGTCACATGTAGGCCAGACCAGGTAAGGAGCAGATTCCCTTCCCTAAAGGGCATTAGTGAGCCAGATGGGTTTTTACGACAATGGCTTCATGGTCATCATTAGACCTTTAATTCCAGAGTTTTATTGATTGAATTCAAATTTCACCATTTGACGTGGTGGGATTCAAACCTGGGTCCCCAGAGAATTAGCCTGGGTCTCTGGCTTACCAGCCAAGTGCCAATACCATTATCTCCCACCTCCCCACAATTCTCTGGATTAAGATTGTGGTTGTAATTCTCCTGGACAAGTGGAGAAGGTAAACAGGGAAGCATTAACCACAGATGCTTCCGCTGCTTTTTAAAAAAATATTTATTCATTCACTGGATGTGGGCATCACTGGCTGGGCCAGCATTTATTGCCCATCACTAATTGCCCTTGAGAAGGTGGTGGTGAGCTGCTTTCTTGAACCTGCTGCAGTCCATGTGGTGTCGGTACACCCACAGTGCTGTTAGGGAGGGAGTTCCAGGATTTTGTCCCGGCGACAGTGAAGGAACGGTGATATTGCTCCAAGTCAGGATGGTGAGTGGCTTAGAGGGGAACTTCCATGTGGCGGTGTTCCCATGCATCTGCTGCTATTGTCCTTCTAACTGATAGAGGTCACAGGTTTGGAAGGTGCTGTGGAAGGATCCTTGCTGAGTTGCTGCAGTGCACCTTGTAATTGGTACACACTACTGCTACTGCGCATCGGAGGTGGAGGGAGTGAATGTTTGTGGATGTGGTGCCAAGCAAGTGGGCTGCTTTGTCCTGGATGGTGTCAAGCTTCTTGAGTATTGTTGGAGCTGCACTCATCCAGGCAAGTGGGGAGCTTAACTACTGACTAGCTGCTCTATCAAAACTTTGAAGTCCCAAGTTCGATTTCCAGTTTGTGGTGAGTTAGCTGATTTCAACCTGAGTGGTGCTGGTGGCAATTCAGTTGTACTCGATATCTAAGTCATGGAGGGTTAAGCAAAGGCTTCTGCTGCTAATCCCTACCCAGTAACTCTTGCTGCGAGTGCGTGCGTTTGGACGTTGGCTGAGGACAGATTGGCTCGGCTGTGAATCTTCATTGAATAGACCGACAACTGTCACCATTTAGGCTCACACATAAAGACTGGTGACTTGTGTAGTAGTTGGGCAACCATTCCCCGGCTTCAATCCAATGCCTTGAAAAGAGGACAGTAGAAATCTTTGCAAGTAAAATAATAATAATAATAATAATAAACAGGCATGTGAGGCAAGGGAGAGATAATACTGGATAAATCCATGGAACCATCAGCACATTGCCTGGTTGCAGTAATAAAAGAGGTAATTTAGGTGGATAACATTAACAAAGGAACAGAGAATAAACCAAAACAAAAGTGTGTATTATTGTTGTATAATGTGTTTGTTAGACACCACGGGCAGGATTTTTCAGTCGGCGTGCATTGGGTTGATGCGTCCCAACATCATCGTGCTGTCTCGCGATGTTTCGTTAGGCCATTAAGGAAGTGTTTAAGGTCATTGTTAACGCTGCCCATCCAACCTTTAGCTTGGTCCAACCTTAAGCCTGAAAGCTGGGGGCAACCCCACCTCTTATGATGAGAAGAAACAAACCACTCTTAGGAAGAGGTCAGTTTTTGTGCTTGTCAGAAAATGAGACAGGAGCCCTGCAGGTACTGTGCAAGTTGACTAAAAAGGTCTAAAACTGGAAAGTTATGTGAATGGCTCAGAGATGCTGAAACCTGGATGTTTTTTTTTTCCCCCAGGATTGGTCAAATTGTGAACCGGGGTGTTATTGGTTAGTTGGGTGAAAAGGAACTCTGGAAATCTACACCGCCAGAACTGTCATGACCCAGGGGAGAAAGACCTAGTAGAAGTGTACCTTGCTGATGATAATCATGCCCGCGAAACTCAGAGATGAAAGCTGTTGTAGAATAGAACTCCTAAACCACCCTGTGTGAATAAAGAACAGCCTATTGTAGAACTGTATAGCTACATAGTGCCAAATTTATGTGATGAGTGATGCAAATGCTTCTGGTTGTGTAGGACTATCTTTGTTGAATTGACTATTCAGAGAGTAAGTTACCTTTTGTATTTGAGTTATCATTTACCTGTTAATTCATGTGCAATTTGTATTTGTTCTGGTTCATGTTAAAGTAAAAGCTACAAAAAGTGGAATTTTATTGACTATTTCTTCATTTGTGGGTCATAGAGTAAATTTGATTATTTTGGTTTATGGTTTCCCTACAGGGATCATAACAGTACAAAACATAACTCCGTATTCTTTCATGCAATTATCAGCAAAGGAAATGTTTCAGCCAAGCTGGACAAAATGAAGTTGGATCAAACCCGTACATCATCAATGCCTGTGCCAGTCAATCCAGATTTAGGTCTGGATTTTCATCCTCAAGGCAGGTTCCAGGAGTTGGGAAAATTCCTGGCTTGACCCACCTGCCTCAGGGGGGAATTGCCAGGAAAAACAGGATTTTTCAGTGTGGGAGATGCGGCTGGGCCAGCCAACCCAGGAAAGAATTTGGCAGCAGCCACAGGACCTGCCAGGTGCCAAGGCAGGCTGTTTATAAGGCCCACCTTAGTGCTGCGGGGCTTTGTTCCAGTTATAATGAAAAAAAGTGAGGCCTTCTAGCCTTCACCCCTCACACCCACTCAACCCCACACGTTCCCCATGCCCCGGGATTTTCAGCGCGGAGGGGTGGGTGCGGGCGGCAGTCGGGCCAGCAGACCCAGGAAAGAGCTCAGAGGCGAATAGAGGGGCTGCCGGGTGCCAGGGCAGACTGTTTAAAAGGTGCGCCTCAGTGTTGTGAGACCTCATCCCAGTTACAATGGAAAAATAAGACCCTCTAGATCTCACCCCTCACAACTCCTCACCCCCACACTTTCCCTATGCCCAATCCATGCCGCCTTCACCCACTCCCTATGGCCCCTTATGCCCCCATGCCAAGATAGCCCCCCGCCCACCTCCTATGGTCCCTCATACTTCCATGCCCATTCACCAACTATACAATGTATAGAACCATAGTGACAATGGTATATGTAAAAAAAAAAGCTTAAAAAATCATTCATTGATAACTTTCCACTTTCTTAATTATTTTTTCTTCAGGCCAATAAAAGTGTCAATCATTCAGAACCTTTAAAGAATCAATAGCTGACACTGAAAGCATTTGAAACTTTTTTATCTTGTGTAAATGAACATTGAGGAGGTGTCATGAACCATGACTTTTTGAAATACTGGCCCGGCTCCATGAAGATTGCAGAGAGCTAGGACATGCCTATCACTTTAATGGAGGCGGCCCAGGTTGGGAGCACAGGGTGCAGGCTCATGTCCTGAACCAGCCCACACCTTTAAAAGGCACTCCAGGAAATTAGAAACTCTGGGGATGGGGTTGGGAATCCTGGAATCCTTGGAATTCACCCAAGAATACATACTGAGGCTAGGCTGAGGGCCCAGAAAATGATTAGCCTATTGAAACACTTGAGTCCCAGATAGAATATGGCTTGATTGACAGCTCTGGCTCTCTGATCTATGCTGTCAATTTCACACAAGATAAAAAGGTTTCAAGTACTTGCAGTTTCGGCTACTGATACTTTAAAGGGTCTGGATGATTGACGCTTCTATTGGGCTGCAGTAAAAATAATTTTTTTAAAGAAAGTGGAAGGTTATCAATGAATGATTGTTTGTTCATAACATGTTGAGCTTGTTTCTTAGTACATCCTACTGTCAGTATAGGGTCCGTTGTTTCTATAGAATGCATTGTGGGTGAATGGGCATGTAAATGTCATAGCTTAGCGAGGGGGACATGAGGGACCATTCAGTGTTGTTTGGGGTGGCGTATCTTGGCATGGGGGACATGAGGGGTCATAGGATTTGGTTGGGGCTATATCTTGGTATGGGGGCATGAGGGGCTATAGGGGTTGTTTGGGGGTGCATAACTTAGCATGGAAGGCATGAGGGGTGAGGGGGCCATAGAGGGAAGTTGGGGGACTTCCTTTGGCAAGGTGGGTGCATGGGGGGAACCATTTGAACTTACCTTTCAAATGGTTCCATTATGCAGACTATGATTCACAGCACCTCTGAGGTGCCGCGAATCACGACCATTTGAAAAGCTGGCCCGGATCCACGAAGATTGCAGAGGACTAGGACGTGCCTAACCCCGCAATGGAGCTGGCCAGTTTGGGAGCGCAGGGTGCAGGATCGCAGCCCAAACCAGCCTCCTCCCTTAAAAGTCACACCCAAAAATTGGAAACCCCAAGAATGGGGGTCAGGAAACATGGAATTGGGTCCTGTCCACCATTTTTAAAGGGCTCCAGAGTCATCGCGACTGGATAAAAATCCAGCCCTCTGTGTAGGAAATTTACAAAAGTCCTTTCTTCAACACTTCCCTAGCCTGGTCCAAACCCAGTTGGGGCCCACTTTCACCAGTCAGGAAGCTTGTACAGTTCATCAGCTTGGGTGTTCCAGCGCCCAACGTTATACCAGCTCCCAGATGAGCCAAGGACTCAAGATAGCTAAAAATAAGTAAATCCCAAACATAATCCTGATGGGATTTACCATGTAAGGGCAACAGAGATGAGGAGAAACTTTTTGTCCCAAAGTGTTGTTGGTATGTAGAATTCTCTTCCCCACAAAGTAGCGGAGGCTGGGTCTTTGAATTTATTTAAGGCAGAGTTAGACAGATTTTTGTTAGGCAAGGAAGTCAAAGGTTATGGGGGGGGCAGACAGGAATGTGGAGCACAGACTACGACCAGATCAGCCATGATTTTATTGAATGGTGGCGCAGGCTTGAAGGGCCAAATGGCCTATTCCTGCTCCTATGTTCCTATGTTCCAAAGGGGGTAATCGAAGGTTTCACCTCTTATAAGACAGGCTGGAAAATCCCAGAAGCAGCAGTGACCTGGAGTGACTGGTCCCCTGCCATTCTGTGGTGAATTACAGCAAGTCCTGCTGGAGTTGCAGTGAGGCCGCCAGAGAAATTCAGGGTCATAGAGTTTAAATTGTAGTGAGAAAAATTATAGTTAAAAAGCACAATATATTTGAAGGAAATATAATATACTTGAATAAATCATTTGCTTAAACATTTCCTACTGTTTGAATTAAATTTAGAAATAAGCCAAACTACTGGTATGGAATAAGATGGAAACTGCAGCATTTTTATGACATTATTTTATTAACTTTATCTGTAGCCAACTATCTTACTAAGTCTAATCTACAAGCCAAGGAGCAATAATTTACAAGATATAATTCATATACACATTCATTGTGTAATGGCAAATTGATAGAGGGAAGGGAGATTTTAACTCCCTCCTCCCAACAAAAACAGATTTGTACACGAGCTAAAATCAAAATGATTGTGCTGCTCTCTCTCTTGTCTCTCTTTCTTCCCTAAAGCTATCTTAAAACTGGAGAGGGGGTTGGATGGTGTTGAGGTGCCTGCCTGACATGTGTTCAGCTTTCCAAAGCTGCTTCAACATTATTTTCTGGGACATTGTTAACCTAATGAATGCTTTGCCCAAGTCAGTCATCAAACACTTCTGAATCGTGTTACATGATGTACTGTTTCCCAATAGTTGTCCTCTTTCGTTCAAGGTGGAGGTAATGACTGAAAGAGACTGAGAGTATCTATCTCCACTTGGAGAGGCAAGGTTTGATCAGGGATAGTCAGCATGGCTTTATCAGAGGGAGGTCATGCCTAACAAATTTGATTGAAATTTTTGAGGAGGTGACCAGGTTTGTAGATGAGGGTACTACAGTTGATGTAGTTTATATGGATTTCAGCAAAGCCTTTGACAAGGTCCCACATGGGAGACTTATAAAGAAGGCAAATGCACATGGGATCCAGGGTAATTTGATAAGGTGGATTCAAAATTGGCTTAGTTGTAGGCGACAGAGGGTGATGACAGAAGGCTGCTTTAGTGACTGGAAGTCAGTGTCCAGTGGTGTACCACAGGGATCTGTGCTGGGTCCCCTATTATTCGTCATTTATATAAACGACATAGATGACTATGTGGGGGCTAGGGTTAGTAAGTTTGCGGATGACACAAAGATTGACCAGGTGGTTAACAGTGAGGTTGAGTGTCTTGGGCTATAGGAAGATATAGACAGGATGGTCAAATGGGCAGATAAGTGGCAGATGGAATTTAACCCTGAAAAGTGTGAGGTGATACACTTTGGAAGGAGTAATTTGACAAGGAAGTATTCAATGAATGGCATGACACTAGGAAGTTCTGAGGAACAAAGGGACCTTGGCGTGTGTGTCCATAGATCTCTGAAGGCGGAGGGGCATGTTAGTGGGGTGGTGAAAAAGGCATATCGAACACTTGCCTTTATCAATTGAGGCATAGGTTACAAAAGTAGGGAGGTCATGTTGGAGTTCTATAGAACCTTGGTGAGGTCACAGCTGGAGTACTGTTTGCAGTCCTGGTCACCACATTATAGGAGGGATGTGATTGCACTGGAGGGGGTGCAGAGGAGATTCACCAGGATATTACCTGGGATGAAAAATTTAAGTTATGAAGAGAGATTGGGTAGACTTGGGTTGTTTTCATTGGAGCAGAGAAGCCTGAGGGGCAACCTGATCGAGGTGTACAAGATTATGAGGGTGGATAGGGAGCAGTTGTTCCCCTTAGTTGAAGGGTCAGTCACAAGAGGGCATAAGTTCAAGATGAGGGGCAGGAGGTTTAGGGGGGGATGTGAGGAAAAACTTTTTTACCCAGAGGGTGGTGACGGTCTGGTACGTGCTGCCTGGGAGGGTGGTGGAGGCGGGTTGCCTCACATCCTTTAAAAAGTACCTGGATGAGCACTTGGCACGTCATAACATTCAAGGCTATGGGCCACGTGCTGGTAAATGGGATTAGGTAGGTAGGTCAGGTGTTTCTCACGTGTCGGTGCAGACTCGATGGGCCGAAAGGCTTCTTCTGCACTGTGGGATTCTGTGATTCTTTGATTCTGTGAAAACAAGGGACAGAAGACCAAAGAGCCCTTGGGTCACTTACAAACTTCCAATTGAAGACCGAAGCCAGGTCATTAATTCTACCCGGAGTATTGTTTATCATCTCTTTGAAAGAGCATTAGAACATACAAAATAAGAGCAGTAGGCCATTTGGCCCCTCGAGCCTGCTCTGCCAATCAGTAAGATCATGGTTGATCTGATTGTGGCCTTAAATCCACTTTTATGCCTGCCTCCCATAGCCCTTGACTCCCTTGTAGATAAAAATCTGTCTAAAGACACTGACACATGGAGAAAGCTGGGGTGAAAGCCTTTGTTGTCTACTAGTTATACATGTACTGCACTAAATTATGTTGTGTAGCCCCAATTCAGTTTACAATGAATAAGTTACCACAAATTGACACTAAATTGGCAGTCTTGTTCAGAGAATGCTTCCTGTAAGAAGTGTAAAATCTGTAGTAAAATAAAAGACTTACATTTATAAAGTGCCTTCCTCAGACAATCTCAAAGCACTTTACAACCAATTGTATACTTTTGCAGCCGAGGCAAACATAGCACCCAATTGGCACACACCAAGATCTCACAAACAGCAATGAGAATGTTATCATGTTTTGGCACTGTTGATTCATAGATAAACGCCGGACAAAACCAACTCCCTTCTCTTCTTCAAATAGTGTCATAGATCTTAAATAACCACCTGAGAGGGCATACGGAACTGTGATTTAAGGTCTCATCCAAAGAACGGCACCTCTGACAGTGCAGCCCTCCCTCAGTGTTGCACTGAAATGTCAGGCTGGATAATGAAGTCTAGTCACCAGAGTGAGATTTGAACTGACAACTGTCTTGGGGCGAGAGAGTTATCCACCGAGTCATGGTTAACACGATAGGGGATGTTTCACTGATCCTGAACTTAAGACATTTATCAGGGAACGTTATTATGTCTCTGCCCGATGTAACACCGAATCTGTGAGTTGTAACGTTAGTATTAACTGAATATGGGGATATTAACTAAAGATTGGAAAAGTGTTCTTGCCCAGCCCAACCCTTGGTGAGCACAATCGAAAAACAAAGACGAATCATGTTTTGGCAAAGCTTGATTTTACAGTTTAAAAAATAGCTTTAAAGAATAACAACAAAACCAAGTTATTATTCTATAATGTATAAAAGTTGAAACTAACAAGATACACTTGAAATTTGCTAAAGCATGTCGGTTGCACTTTTACACAAACGGTAGCAAATGTTCAAAGCTTGCTGGAACTTGCACCTTATAATAAGGGTCCTATTCAACTACCTAAAATCATTTTGTGTAAGAACATAATTATTACAGAAATTTAAATTGAGACGGCTTGTCACTTGCTGTAATCTTGCTTCATATCCTGAAACACTTTGGATCACGTGACCTGATTCCACAAATAAGACCAGAGGCTGGAGCCTGTGCCTGTGCAAGCTGCAGTGCTGCCAGTTGTCCAAACTAGTTGAATTAACATTAACTGCAATTAGGCTTTCTTTATTTCACCAAATTTCATTCTGATGGAAATTTACTCTCCTCCTCAGCTGAGTAAACATCGCAGAAATCTTAAACAAGAACAGAAAATGCTGGAAAAGCTCAGCAGGTCTGACTGCTTCTGTGGAGAGAGAAACAGAGGTAACGTTTTGAGTCTGTTACAGACTTGAAACGTCAACTCTGTTTCTCTCTCCACAGATGCTGTCAGAACTGCTGGGAAGAATTATCCCCCCCGTTGGGGGGAAGTTCAGTAGCGGGCGCGTGCGGATGCATCTCCGATCAGCGCCCCCAATTGGGGGCGTGCTGACAATTTATGTGGGCGGGCAAATTAAGGCTATGTGCTCCCTGTGCGGGCGGAGCGGGATTCCCTAAGCCAGGAGTGCGCTCTTTCGCGCATGCGCGCAAATGAGTGCACTCATCTCCCTGAGGCTAAGTGCTGCCTCAGGGAGATCGGCGCCAAATTTAAAAATGGTACATGTGGAGAAATGAAATTTCCCTGACATGTCCCCTCATGTGACACTGTCACAAGAGTTAGGACCTGTCCATCACTTTTAAGTAAACTTTTATGAAATTTTTAAAAACCTACATAAAACCTCATCCCGCCCGTGGACGAGGTTTGATGCTTTTTCTGAAGCCCGCCAGGGCTCCCGGCCTGCCCCCCAACCTTAAGGTTGGACGGGCAGGTCCATTAACTAATCTAATTACTTTTTAAATGGCCTCAATTGGCCGTTGACAGGTTGGGGGGCGCACAGCTGATTCGGCTGCGCCCCTATCGACCTGAAAATTGAAATGATGCAGGGTGACGTCGGGAGTTCCGCCTGACATCATCTCGCGCCATTTTGCGTGTTGGCGAGCGGGCCCCTGAACCACCACTCGCCGACCTCAATATCCTGCCCTTCTGAGTTTTTCCAGCACTTTCAGTTTTTGTTTCAGATTTCCAGCATCCACAGCATTTTGCTTCTATATTATTGTGGGAATCTTATTTGGCAGCAACTGAGAGTAGAAAAACTTCAAATAAATACTGCCAACTGCAAGAAAACATGCCTACCAGCATTAAAAAAATACCAACACTTCCTCCATCTTAACACTACCAATGAAAGAATGCCCAAATCATCCTAGGGATTACAATCCAAATGCAAGAACAGTACACATGAAATCCGTTTTTCCTTATCAACATTATAATATTCCCTGTGATTAGTGAGCAGATTTTTATTCTCCTCTCCAGATTGTCAGAATTTGGAGTGGCGTTTAACCATCAAAGGCAGTTAGACTATTTTCCCAATGTATAATTAACGGAAGCAAAATTTATTTTGTCAAAGCACGCTTAAGTTACACTTTAAAACTCGACTTCACCATTGCTATTAAAATGGAAATAAGAACAGAAAGAAAAAAATACATGGAACTCCTGAAAGTTAGTTTACTGAACTATCCATCCTAATACCTGTTTTCTGGCAGCCAGATTTACTAGCAGCACTACAGCTCATTGGTGAAAATTTCAAACAGGTTTCCCTCAAGCCTAAATATACCCATATGTTATTAATGTAGTTACAGCTGAAAAACTGTCTTACTGTCAAAGAAAAACTGCTTAAAATGTATATAGCCTGATTACACACACACACAGGATGTTACTGAGGATATATTTATGAGACCTTTGTGTTCTGAGATTGGGTCCTTCTGTCTTGGACTCTAGATGTGGGACTTGGTTCTACTTCTAAACAGGTTACAGAGTAGGCCCGTAGCTAGTCGGCATGATTCCAACTTCTCTCTCTTTCGAATGAGTCTAACACATGGCTGACTGGTGTCAGTGGCACATCATCATCTACGTCATGCATTAGCTTATCCCATCTGTTAACCCTTTGTACTACACTTTGGACCAAAATGCCAAACAAAATTGGTCACAAAGGCAGGTGTGAGGCAAATGCTTTCACCCATTCAAGAAATTGACACACAATCTTCAGTCACATCAGTGGATGATACAACATGCACCATTACCCACTGATGCCACATATCGTGAGGGGTACAACATGATCTATTACCCCTTGACACCACACATCACAGAGGGTAAAACATGTTCTATTACCGACTGATGCCGCACACCATCCTCACTCCCTTTAATCTTTAGGTCAAAAATATATTTATTTTGTATATAACAAGGTAGAAACTTGGTTTGGACAGAAGTGCAAAATGAATGATCTCGACCATTATATGCCCTGCCTGATAGTCTGTTCTATTGACTTCAAGGAAGGAAGTGACTAGTGATGTCCCAGAAGGATTTGTGCTGGGGCATCATCTATTCGCTATATTTATTAATAACTTAAATAACGCAGATCATGACTTAGATATCCATGGTGAAAACATTGTGACCTTGTAGAAGGACAAGGATGACTACAGCAATCGCAAAACTATCAAGGCATCTCTCTAGTGAGCATTGTGGAAAAAAACATTGGACCCTGTTGCCCTTGTTAAACTGCAGGTCTTGGTTGAATGCATCGATCCTGAAACCAAGGCCAGGGTTTTATGGCCCCGCTGTGCTGTCTCCCCCGGTGGATGTGGCGAGACACTTAAACCTCCATTCAGTTTGGCGGGACCATAATATCTCGCCGGGTGGGAGGAGCCACAAAATCCTGGCCCAAGTATTGTTTCCAAAGATCTACAATTGACATGATCTTCACAGTTCAGCAGCTGCCAGAGAAATGCTAAGAACAAAGGAGACCAAAATGTATGGCCTTCATTGATCTCACCAAGATTTGACCATGTGAGCAGAGGCAGTCTATTTAAGCAACTGGAGAAATTGGGGATTCCCCCCAAAGCTACTCAATATGGTCCCTTGCTTTCCATGACAATGAGATGGGTAAGATCAGCTAGGACGTGGCAATACCGGAACACATCGAGGGGTCAAATAGAGTTGTGTCCTGGCACCAACTATTCTTCTCTTTGCTGCTGTCAAATGCCTTCAGGTCATCTACAAGTGGAGGCGGGTTAACTTACATAGCAGAACTGACCGAAAGTTGTTCAGCCTTGCTTGCCTAAGATCCAAGACAAAGCTGCGCCAAGTCCTATCAGAGATTTGCTCTATGTACTAGTATTTCATACTCAGGAACACCTGTAGCAGCAAATGGACAGACTCTCTCGTCCCGGTAAAGTGTTTGGTTTGACCATCAGAATCAGGAAGACAAATGTTCTGATCCAGGATGTTGTTATACCGCCATCGATCAGCAGTGACAATGTGACGCTGGAGATTATTGATGGCTTCACATATCTAGGCTCCACAGTCACCAGCAATCTTTTACTTGATGCTGAAATAAAGACACACATCACAAAGCTGCAGCTGTTATGTCCAAGCTGAGTAAGAGTGTGGAACAACAGCAACCTGAAGATAACACCAAACTGCGAGTCCACTCAGCTTATATCCTCAGCATATTCCTCTACAGTGGTGAGACCTGGACAACACACACTAGGCAGGAGAAAAGACTGAACAGTTTCCACCTTCGCTGTCTCAGACGTATCTTCAGCTTCTCTTGGCAGGACCAGGTGACTGACTCAGACGTCCTGGAACATGCTAATTCCATCAGCATTCACTAATTGCTAAGCTAACAATGTAAGTGCTGGCTCAGACATGTTCATTGGATAGACAATGCCTGTAAACCCAAAGACCTACTATATGGTGAATTGGCCACTGGGTTTCAACCTCCTGGGTATCTCTGCTACATGGACCTGTGCTGCAAGTGAGGCATGAAGATGGCAGACATTGACACTGACAACTGAGAGACAGTTGCTGGTGGCCATGATCGCTGAAGGCTGACTGTTTGGAAAGGCATTGAAAGAGGCAACAAGAAACAAAAAGTCCAGCTGGCTGAGAAGAGGGCCCAGAGAAAACAGAGGCCAGTGAATTGTGCACCTTCTCAGTCCACTGTCTTCATCTTTAGCAAATGTGGCAAAGGCTTTCATGCCAGAGTTCCTGAGCCACACCAAGCGATGCTTAACACAGCATTGACCACCACACCACAAACCTGAAAACTGCCACAGAGATAACACGATAGAGAACCATATATCCAAGCCTGCCAATGACACAAAGACTAATGGCAAGCAAGTACTGTCGATAGGAGCATAAAATGACAAAGAGACATTAGTGGATTAAATGAGTTGTCAAAGCTGTCGCAGATGGATTTCAGAGCAGGTAAATAATAGGTCATACATTTTGGACTGGAAAAGGGGCAGATAGAAATGGTGAAAAGCTAGGAACATTGGAGATACAAAGAGACTTAGGGGTCCATGTACATGGATTACTAAAATTCAGAGGCTTGGTACAAAAATTAATCAAAAATAGTGATGGAATGTTGACCTTTATAACTAGAGGCCTGGCACATAAAGAGGTGGACATTTTCCTACAGCTGTATGAAGTCCTGATTTAGAGCACATATGGAGTATACCACACCTCAGCAAGCATATATTAACCTTGGAAGGGATGCAGCCAGGTACATTGACATGTTAACAGGGCTCCAAAGGTTAAATAATGAGGAGCCATTACATAAACTGGGCTTGCAATCCTAGAAGCCTAAGGGGTGATTTCATTCATTTTAAAAAATATTTTGACACTCATTCCAAACTGAGAGTTCCTTTTCTCTAACTGCTCTTGAGTGTATCAAGAAGTAACTTTCGAGGTCCTTGCTCTGATGTCTGGGAGCAGTGATTCCTTCAGCTCTTTTGTTGAACTCCTCAATTCGCTTGCCTGAAGAATGAGAGGAAGTCATCAACTGAAAGAAAGGCATTAACTGTCCTTGTTACCACTACCTCGCCCTTCCCCCACCCCCCTCCACTACTTCCTTCATTCTGCATTGAAGAAAAGTAAAACCATTCACTCAACCTTTATATCAGTAACATTCTGACAATGCAGGCTAACTTGGCTTCAATTAAAGTGAACCTTATGGAATACTCACAATGTGAAAAATGTGTTTAGAAGCAAAGGACTGAACTAAAATCTCTTGAGACCCACGTGATCTGCCCATAGTTTTTTTTTTCCTTAACATTATGTTTCATCACACTACAGTCCTCTTGAGATGCTCCTCCAGTGGCTTTAACAGTGCTGCTCGTGTGTGGATCATTGAGATGACTGTAGTTGATGACTCCTGTGTGCTTGAACCTGAGAGTGCCAGGTTGCAGACCTCTGTCATGGCAGTCTGGTCCAGCTGGCCTCCTGATGAGGTATTGAATATTGGTCATGGAGGTGGGTGATGGAGCAAATGTACTGACAACCTGAGCGAGGTCAACCCATGGCACTGCCACACCCATGGATGTGGGGCTCACCAGTTTCACTGATCTGTGGGAGGGCAGGCTTTAGAAGATGTACAATGCCTGGAACACTCTTATCCCCAATCCAGCACGGATGTTGACACTAATTCCAAACTGTGAGTTCCCTTTCTCAAATTGTTGGGTACATCAAGATGTAATTTTTGAGGTGGTTCCTCTGATGTCTGGGAGCAGTGATTCTCTCAGCTGACCACAGTCTATCCAAGATAGAGGTTTGAGCCCAGACTCTTGCCCGACAGCTATTTTAACTTCCACTAAAGTTGAAACATGCGTGAACAGGAACTCCTGTCGAGGGTCTTCCCTGGAGATGGCCGCACACTACAAGGCAGACTGCAGAGTGCCGACGCCATGTGAAATGACACCACACAGCTGGGAGTGAACTCTTCCACACTTTCAGCAGGCCTTCTAATACTTTGAACAACTGTTTCGTGAGATCAGCATTGTTCTTCTCATTCTTGTAGCCCTGAAGTTCTCACCTTTGTTCTCAGCAAATCTTAGAGAGGAGGCTTCCACTTTTAAGCTGTACGTTAAGCTGATCCTACCACTACTATCTACTCCTGCACATTAGGTCTAGATGTATCATCTCATGCAGACAGCCTACCTCACTCTCTAACCCAGCTCGGGTGCCAACCCCTGATGGAGTTTTTGCCTCCTCGGAAGGACTTTCCTCTTCAGACATGACTCTTTGGGGTGTTCCAACTGTTTATAAGGACTAGGGGAAGGGTAAGAGATTGATTTATTATGGTATTTAGAGGCTACGCAGTTGCAAAACACATGCATAACAGTGCCATTTAACATAGTACAACTTATTTAATGTTCCATTGTTTAATGAAGTGTGCAATTGATTGTCAGTGACCCTATTTAATGAAGTTTCCAACTTCAAAATGCATGAGATACACAGCTCTAGCAGGCCCATTAATTCTTATGTCTTGCTGCTCCAGTTCACTGTGGATCATGAGGTTATGTGGTCCTTCCCCATAGTCTTTCTTTTCTTACAGTTATTGTGTGCCATTTTGAATTAGTGAGTGGCTATTGAAAGGTGAGTGCAAATGTAAAGGGCTTACGCTGTTGGTGTATATTGTTTGAGAGATGAAGTGAGATACTATCAGAGGAGCAAAGTGTTGAAAGGGGAGAAATTATATGGATCGTGAAATGAGGGAGGAGTTCTGAGAGAAGTTGTTGATTGTGCAAAGGTTAGCACGTGAGAGGAGAATGGTGATAGTGCCTAAAATGACGGAGCAAGGGGGAGATGAGTGTGCGTATGGAATGAGAATAAAAGGCGGCGTAGTGTGGCCTTGTCCTGAGTAGTGAAAGATGTGGGAGTAAAGGCAATTGTTGAGAGTTGTGGGGCTGAGGGGGACGCATGAAAAGCAGCACTTACCTTTGCTGTCTAAAGGAAGGACCTAAAGGTTTGCATTGTTACTGTGTCTTTAACAACCAGAGGACATCCAAAAGCACTTTACAACCAAGGATGTACTTTTGAAGCATTGCCACAGTTATCATGTAGGAAATGCAGTGGCCAATTTACACACAGCAAGATCCCATCAGCATCCTGGTGGACATGGTGCCTTCTGGCATGGCTGGTAACAGGAATTCCCTCCTTGAATTTTTCTCTGTGACAAATGCCTCCAGGAAGGCATCTGAAAACTTGGAGACTCACCGGTGACTAAGGCCACAGAAGATTCTTCACCCAGAACCTCAGGAACAAAAGGAAGATTCTTGATAAGCAAGGGGGTGAAAGGTGATTGGGGATAGGTGGAAATGTGGAGTTGAGATTACAATCAGATCAGCCATGATCTTATAAAATGGCAGGGCAGGCTTGAGGGGAACAAATGGCCTACCCTTGCTCCTAGCTCGTATGTTCGTACGTAGAAACCAGAAGGGAACACAGCCTCATCGCTTTAAGAGATGTATTTAAAATGACCTCTGACTTGATCCATCAGAAATTTCTCCTCAGAAGTCGAGTGTTTCTGGTCCAGTCAACCAATTCAGTTTTTAATTCACCACTGAGATCATAAAGAGGCCTGGGAGTTAAAATAGCCCAGGGCCAGAATTTTCCCGTTGGTGTGTGGGGGCGGGGCCTGCCCCCTGCCCGTAAAATGACACGTGGTGATGTTGGGCGTGTGCGTTCCGACGTCACCATGCGCCATCACGATATTTGGGAAGGCAGGTGCGCTATTAGTTCAGATGCGCTCCCGCCATCAATTAACGGGCCAGTTAAGGCCCTTGAGGCAGCAATTGATCTCAATTTTTCACAGCCCGTGCGATCTTCAGGATGTCGCATGGGCGCAATGGGCAGGCAGGTAGGAGACATTTGTATAAACCTCATCCACGGGCAGGATAAGAGGGGTGAGTGGGTCGCGAATGTGATGTTTGAGGTATTTAAGTGTGAAAGTTACTGATACTTGCCTGTGTGAGCAGGAAGATGTCAAAACTCATACCAGCTATTAGGACAGGAGTAAAAGCCTTGGTTAGGACTCTACAGTAGAAATCATTTTTGGGGCCTGCAGCTTTTAGGAAGCCTTCCCTTAGCCTGGGAATGGGAGTTTTGCTGTCCACTGGAGGCACCTCCTCTGAGGAGGAAGGAAGGGCCAGAAGGGGGAGGAGGCCATGAGTCCACTTTCAGCCTCCAGGGGAGCCACCTTTGGGAGGAGAGGTGCAGGCACAAGGGGCGCAGGGCCAGCGGGAAGGGCAAGGTGGAAGGGGCCGCAGAAGATGCCACTATCCTGCTGCCAGAGCAGCTACCTCAACATGACTGAGGTCCAGTGCCGAAGGAGGCCCCACCTCAAGGGAGACAGTCAACTATACCTGTCAGATGATAGGCCCTGAGATCTCCGCAAACTGTGTGGGTGGGCACCCGATGCCAGTGGCTTTAAAGGTCACAGCTGCCCTCAACTTCTATGCCTCCGGCTCTTTCCAGGGATCGGTGGGTGATCTTTGCGGTGTCTCCCAATCAGTTCTCCACACTTGTGTCAAGCAGGTCACAGACGCTCTGTTCAGGTGTGCATTGACCTTCATCCACTTCCGTTGGGACCAGGCAAGTCAGACACAGTGAGCCAGAGGCTTCGCGGCCATTGCTGGCTTCCCTCGCGTCCAGGGTGCTATAGACTGCACACATGTGGCCATCAAGGCGCCAGCAGGTGAGCCCGGTGCCTTCGTCAACAGGAAGGGCTTTCACTCCATGAACGTGCAGATAGTGTGTGATCACAGGATGCAGATTCTACAAGTCTGTGCAAGGTACCCAGGCAGCTCCCACGATGCCTACATCCTGAGACACTCCCAGGTGCCGGAGATCTTCAGTGCTCCAGCTCGGCTGGATGGATGGCTGCTGGGTGACAAGGGCTATCCCCTCAGAAGTTGGGTCTTGACGCTTCTCCGCCATCCAAGAACAGAAGCTGAGCAGCGGTACAATAGGAGCCACGGCACCACAAGGAGTGTGTGGGAGAGAGCCATCGGTCTTCTCAAGATGCACTTCCGATGCCTAGACCACTCAGTACTCCAGTACCCCCCAGATCGTGTGTTGCTGATAGTGGTTGCATGCTGTGCTCTCCACAATCTGGTCCTGGAAAGGGGGGACGCAGTGGATGATGAAGATGTTGACGCAGTGTCTGCGGCTGCACATGAAGAGTCCAGACGTGAGTCCGAGGATGAGCACGCTCAGGGAAATGCTGAGGGGGTAGACGCTGACCCGGGCATACTCCAGGGAGGCAGGGACACCCAGGAGGCTTTAATCCAATGAACCTTCAGCTAGCACACCACAGATGGACCTTCAACACACGCCAGGGCTGCAGGCTCCATACTCGATACCTGGGTGCCAATCAGCCTGGATAAGAACATTAACTAAGGCCCTTGTCAATAAAGTTCAATGTCAAACAACTCACTCATAACATCATGGCTTCCCGTCCACCTGCAGAAGTAAGGAGTCACCCTGAGGCATGGCTACATGTCAAAGTATTGAGTAAACAGAAGTAAATTCATAAAGCAAAACAAAAATGGTGTTGGACATCACACAGAGTCTTTGACTAAGTACTATGGGCCATAAAAGCACCAGTGAGAAACCCGTGGTGCGCCTAAGGAGCCTTAAATTTACATTTACAGGTGCTATGTCTAGGTGCTGTCCCCTCAATGGCACTGGCATCTGAGACAGCCTGCTCACTCTGCTGTCCTCTTGGCCTTGATGACCTTGGCGGACGACCTTTGGCCCATGGAGCATTTGATGGCCCCACCGGGGAGGGAGCGGCCACTTCCACAGCTGGCATCTCCCCAGTCGCCGCAGCCTCATCGGATGCCATGGTCACTGGGAGAGGGGAGGAGGAGCTGCAGCCCTCATCCGGAGCACCCTGAGAGGAGCCCGCAGATACGACAGGCAGCTGCTGCACCTACCTGACATCACTTTGGACCTCCCTGCTCACCGTGGATGGATGGGCATCGAGCTGGGATACTTTGTGCCCTGACCATCTCCAACACTGGCACTGACCAGCTGTGGCCAATGCTGCTGTGAGGGCTTGCAGGTCCGAACGCAACCCCAGGAGGACCTGATTGTTCTCCTGGAGGCGCGTCTCCACGAGAGTCACCACTCTCTCCATGGAGGAAGCATAGCGCTCAGCCATGTGTCTCATTGTATCGGTGGCAGATTTATTTGAATAGCCAGGGTCCTCCTTTGGATATGGTCCCAGGACACCTTTGGGAGAGGTAATGAACCATTTGGGAGAGGGGAGGTGCCCTTTGAGATTGTTAAAAGTAAACATGCTTGTGCGTAAAAAGCGCTTAAACTCATTGGAACTATCAAACTGTCAAGAACTGTCAAGCTGCCAAAGAACTGTCAAAGCTGTCCAAGAAATTTCCAAGGAAACTAAGTGAGTTGGCATGGAGGGGGTAAGGGCAAAGGGTGGTGGATGGGGCCATGGGTTGGCATGAGTTGGCATGGGGGCATGAGGGGTCATGAGGGTGGGTGGGGGCATGAAATGGCATAGGTTGGCATGAATGGGGCATGGGGAGTGTGTGAAGACTATAGGGGTGAGGCGCCAGGGTTGGAGGGTTTTTATGGTTTCAATTTTTTAAATTTAATTCAACAAAATGCCAGAGCACAGAGGCCGGCCTTCTGCCCAGCCTGCCTCCACACCCAGCAGCCTCCGCCCTCGTTCCAGGGTCGCCCACCCAAACCTTTAATCCGGCCCAACCCTCAGAACGAAAATAGAACTGCAGGCGGCCATTTTTAAAGGCCAGGTTCGTGGAGCCGGGAATCCTCCCATCTCTGTACACGTGGCCTGGGAGTGAAAATCTGGCCATTGTTTCTGATATCACCATTACATGCGCCCAGATGACTCTGCCCAAAGCATTAGTCAATTTTTCTCTTTAACAGCAGCGTTCATTTCAGAGTTGCTATGCTCCTCATCCACACAACGCATGGGTGGCTTTAACCTTGGGCAGTATTGTAAACTGGGTGTTATTGAATTAGCCACTTATTATATACCGCACCTGATTTTTTATATTTTCATTGAAGTCAATAGAAAGGGAAAGTATGCAAACTGCATCATGGGCAGTCAGTTTGATATTGCCCATTTTACATGAATACCCTCATTTGCTGCTATGGTGCTTCCTGTTGAAGAGGGATCATTCTTGCACAGTTTAAATTAGATGATGTGAATGAAGCCAGTGTGGTCTGCAGAACATTCTGTCCGGGCAGGTATGCAGAAATGTGACAGTCATGACCCCATTTTCCCCTTGACTGGGGACCAGCCCTTCGGAATACGCTGAAAACAGTATTTACATGGTTTTTTTTTTGTGGATATCTAAGGTTATGAAAAACATATTATCAATATAAATGGTGGATCATACAATTTATTTCAATGGGGCCTTTGAAGAACACTCCTCCTAAGTTTATGTTTCTTGATATCAGTAAGCCTTCACATGAATCCAAAACCACTGACGTTTAAAGCAAAATGATGAAAGTTTGTTTTATCAAGAATATGTACAGTGGCAAAATCAGGACAGCCGCACAAACTCAGACTCCCTGCAATCGCCTGCAGCTGGCTCCAAAAGGCAAGAGCACATTTGTTATCATAAACTGTGTCTGCTTTAGTAATCCTGAAAATGTTATGTCTTTTTATTGACATGTTCTGTCTGTGTGCACTGTGTCAAGAAGGAGGACGGTGCTTTGAACAGTTAAAGTTTACAATATTACAGTAGCTGATCACTTAAACAGGAATGGTAGATTCTAAGCAGAGGACTCTGCGATAGACATTTGTGTGAATAATGTACAGCTTCCACAGCCAATTGCTGTTTGTGAGAACGCAGCTGAGAGCCTGGTGAATGAAAGTTTTCTCTTCTCAGTAAATAAATTCAGAGCGAAAGCATGGACAATGCATACAACAGACACAATCTGCCAATACGTCTGTGTCAACTTCAACTGAATTGCAACCCAATCCAAATGTGATATGAGCATTCGCTGTTGCAACAAACTCGCTTGCATTCATTCCCTTAGAACTCATCATTCAAGTGAAAGGAGGTAAAGTATAGATCTGGAGCAAAGCACACTTTCAAACAAGGGCCCTATGATAGGAATCAGGAGCAAGAACCTTGTCCAACTTATTCCCCTCCCTAGCCCAGAGCCACTGAGCTCAGTAGTATTCCTCACAAAACTGCTGTGACAGGTGAATGTTTGGATTTTAAAATTTGCACCACTTGTTTATTTTGTTATCTGTTGTGAGAGACAGCACAATGAACATGAGGAAAGGATCATTTAAAGGAGGAACATCCGAGAACCGTACCAACATTCGAGCAAGCAGGGGAATACTGCATAAAATCTTATCCACCACCTTAAACATTCTGTCCCTCCACCATTGACACACTTTTTGAACCATCTACAAGATGTACTGCAGTGACTTATCAAAGCTCCTTCGACAACAGTTCAAAACCTATAACCTCCACCACTTAGAAGGACAAGGGCAGCAGGCACAAATGAGAATGCCGTCCAACTTCAAGTTACCCTCCAATCGCCAACCATCCTAATTTGGAGTTATATTGCCACTGCTACACTGTCACTGGATCAAAATCCTGGAGCTCCCTCCCTAACAGCACCATAGATGCTACACCTACACCACACACACTGCAGTGGTTCAAAAAGGCGGCTCACCACTAGTTTCTTTGGGGAAACTCATGCTGGCTTGCCAGTGAATGAAAATAATTTTAAAAATCATGAATACGGGCATTATATATCATGTCCTCTTTGATAACACAAAGTACTGTTGCTGAGATCCTTGCTGAAGAAGTGCCCTCTTGCCCACATGTCTGTCCTTGGCCTGCTGCATTGTTCCAGTGAAGCTCAACGCAAACTGGAGGAACAGCACCTCATCTTCCAACTAGGCACTTTACAGCCTTCCGGACTGAATACTGAGTTCAACAATTTTAGATCTTAAACTCCCTCCTCCATCCCCACCCCCTTTCCGTTTCTTTCCCCTCCTTTTTGTTTTTTCCAATAATTTATATAGATTTTTCTTTTCCCACCTATTTCCATTATTTTTAATGTATTCCACCGATCATTTATCTATACTTTTTATGCCCTTTTAGTCTTATTTCACCCCATCCCCACTAGAGCTATCTGTACCTTGCTTGTCCTGCTATCCATTCTTAATTAGCACATTCTTTTAGATAATATCACCACCTTCAACACCTCTTTGTTCTTTTGTCTGTGACGCCTTTTGGTTATCTCCTCCTATCACTGGCTGCTTGTCCCAACAACCACCCCCCCCACCACCCCCCCGCCCTAAACCAGCTTATATTTCACCCCTCTCCTATTTTTACTTATTTCTGTTGAAGGGTCATGAGGACTCGAAACGTCAAGTGTGCTCTTCTCTGCCGATGCTGCCAGACCTGCTGAGTTTTTCCAGGTATTTTTTATTTTTTGTTTTGGATTTCCAGCATCCGCAGTTTTTTGTTTTTATAAAGAAGAAAGTTCGTTTTTTTTAAATTAAGTTTTGGATTTTTGGTCCCAATCTCTAACCATTTGGTCTCTATTACTTAAACTAGCCAGGGGCACCCTGTCGGTCCCCCATTGCGGCATCCAGTTGTTTCTTAAATACATCTAGTGTGTTAGCCATCATTTGAAATGTTGATCACCTTCTCTTCGAACAAGGAGTTCCTGATATCAATCTAAAAGTTACCTTTGGCCAATTCAAACTTGTCTTACTCCGACAACTTAACCAGTAGCATGTTACTTTCCAGCCAATAGGAAACATGGTGCTGCAATGTCATCATATCAGTGTCTGTAACAGCCACATCAATGCAGCATTCATCTGACGACTGATTCTTCACTAAAACTGCAACAGGCTCATAGTGAACACAATTGGAGTAGAGTCAAGTGGAGTGCTACTAACTCACCAGCATAAGCACGTTTTGACATATCCTCTGCTCTGGCAGGCAAGTGGTTATGGGATTTCATGGGAGTTTGCATTGTGAAGTCAATGACAGAGCGCACTCTATTAGTCGACACAATGCCTGACCTGGAAGTGCTTAATGCCGTCAACAAATGCAAAGTGAATTAACTCTTATTTTCTATTAAGAGCAACCCTTAGCCTAAAAGCATGAAAAAATGTTATTTTTAAAAAGACATTGGTTCACTGAACCTCATGCAACAAGGGTTGTTTAGTCTAACTTAGGCTGGGTCAAGCGCCATTTCTGTCATTGATAAAAGCAATGTTTAACCTTTGCTTCTTGAGATTCTGTTTATTTGATTTTATTCACTCAAAACCTGTTGAGATTAGGGGCTTTTGGAGAGAGAAGGTAAAGCTTTGGATTATATCTTCTGTTGGTTATTAAAAATTGCAGCCCATGATATCATAAGTAGTGTTTTGATTTTTTTAAAAAGGCAGATATGAAACAGGCTGTGATGCAGGCTCATTGGACCTAGTCTGGACATTGTGAATGTTACAGGCTGTATACAATTTCTATTCTAAATAGAAGAGTCTGGAGTAAGTAAATAAATCTGAAGTTTTGTTGCTTTTTTGGACGAAGCTTGTTATTGATGGGAGCAGTAGCCAAGCCTGAATGTGTTCAGAGAAAAAGGGGGAGGGAACGTGACTTTCTGCTAACTGTTACTGAATCTGATTTCCAGTGTAATCCCTGCCAATTGTTTGGCCGAGATTGCAACCATTTCCCAGACAAATTAATCACATTGTCCACAGAACTGCATTTGTCTCTGTCTTGATTAACTTGTACTCAGGTAATTGTTATACCAGTCATGGAAATAGGAAGTATGGCCTGTTGATATTGAAGCCATCTTGTCAAAGTGAATATAACACGTCATGCCAGGACTGCTTTGGGAAATTAGTAAAACAAGGCCCTGAATTATATGAGGCACCGGATTCCCTATGCCTGCCTTCCCCCCATCACCCCGGGCTAAAAAGTGGGGAGCCTGCCAAAGAGAGCACAAGTTGTCCTACAGCCATTTAATGGCCAATGACATTTAATAGACTTGAGGTGGGATTTCCATCTTCTGGATCTGAAAGACCTGCCTCAGAACTTCAGGAAAGAGGCATGCAGCATTGGATCAGGGTTTGGGTATGTGTGTGGGGGTCTTGCTGATGCCAAGCCGGCAGACCCCAGCGAGAAGGGTGGTGGCTAGAGTTTAAGAGGCCATGGGGGTGGGGGGAGATCTTTGGTGGGGCTGCGAAACCTTGTTGGGGGGAATCTCAGAGGGTGGTGAGTCATTGGAACTCTATTCCTCAAAAGGTGGTGGAAGCAGAGTCTTTGAATATTTTTAAGGCAGAGCCTTGATTAACAAGGGGGTGAAAGTTTATTGGTGTCGGCAGGAATGTGGGGTTGAGGTTACATTCCGATCAGCCATGATGTTATTGAATGGCGGAGCAGGCTCAAGGGGCCGAGTGACCTACTCCTGCTCCTAATTCATATGTTCGTATGATGGGTCCAGAGAGCCCCTTGAGGAGGGGCCCTTGCCACCATCCAGCGCCAGCCCATGCAGGGAAGCTGCTGGGATGACCAGTTGGCGTGGATATATACCAGCAGCAGTGGGATGACACCTTTAAGTGGGCTTTAATTGCCCACCTAAGGGCGTCAGTTGGCCCACTGGCAGGCCAGCAGCCCAATGCCGCCCCCAGCGCTGGTGTAATTGCGGCAGGGACGGTCGGGCAGGTAGGCAGCAGGCAGGCTGCTGGCTGGATTTAACAAGCGCCCCACACCTCCAAACCCATTGGCAGAGGAGCAGGAAATTGAGCCTAGGTGGTCTTAAAGAAATCCTTGATGTGCACTTCGCTCTTCAACTTCCTCTGCCTGTTTCAACTTGACGTGAGACTACGCAGACATCTACGACATGACAAAACACAGACATTATCAGTTTGCAGGCAAATATGCTGATCAGCATTTCAACTGAGATACTTTTTTTTTTAAACCGTGGCTTTTTAACAACTTTCTGTTCAAGCTCAGGCACTCGTTTTATGCACTCATTGTTCAGTCCATTTTTTGGGGGGGGGGAGGGGGGGGCGTTGATGACAAGTTTAGCCACGTGACAGCCCATGCCAATTGGCGAGAGCATTGCTAAATTTGTCAGGGCCTTCTTTTCGGAGGTCCTGGTAGCTGCCTGAGATAAGTGCAGGTCTCATTTCAATATTGAAATGAGGGTCCAGTGTCCATTTCAGGGCCCATTTTCTAGAATTGATTAAGATTAATTGTCATTTGGAGACCATCAAAGGAACTACCAAGAACGGATTTTTCTTATTACCCCCAAGTTGAGTGCTCCTCCTGCATCCATTAATGCCCACAGGCCATTGCTGGCTTACACTTCCCCCTCACATTGCCTTCCCTCTCACTCACCCCAGGGCTTAGCTGGTCACATGGGCCTGACAAAATTTTGTCAGGCCCTATCTGGTGAACCGCATCAGGGTTATCCATTGATGTCCGCAGCCAATTTAAGGCAATCCTCGGGCAATTGCAACACTCGTGGAGTTGAGGCCCAGGAACGCATTTAAATGAATTTTGACTCCTTGGTGTCAATATCAAGCACTCTGATATAAGGAAGGTAGGACTAAATGTTAAGTAAAATTTATAATGTGCTTTAACAATCCAACCTCACTTTAGAAGATCAGCCCATAGTAAAATAAGATGAAATTTTTATTCCCACACCGGCATCATTGTCGCCACTCTAGATTTCAAATATGTGTCAAATAACAGGTGGCTTTGTGTAAAGCCAGACACAAGCAGGGAAACGATGTGCAGGCAGTAAAAATAAGGATAAGAAATCAGATATATAGGGAGTGAAGCTGAGTCATGAGGAACACAAAAACACAATAAGGAATAAACATGTTTTTAGGGAGTGGAAACAGATCATCTAAATATTATACTGGGATTAGAAATGGAGCCTCAGAACGGAATGGAAATAGTCAACGAGATGGTGGAAGTAAAGAAAAAGTCCAAGAAAAAGGAAAAGGAACACACTGAAATGAGACCTGGACTTATCTCAGGCAGCTACCAGGACCTCCTAAAAGAAGGCCCTGACGAATTTAGCAATGCTCTCGCCAATTGGCATGGGCGACTTGTCATGTGGCTAAACCTGTCATCAACGCCCCCCCCCCCCAAAAAAATGGACAGAACAATGAGTGCATAAAACGAGTGCCTGAGCTCGAACAGAAAGTTGTTAAAAAGTCACGGTTTAAAAAAAACTGAAAACCTACTGTAATTAATGGATCATGCACACTGGAAGTAAACCATAGATTGTGAATTGATGTATAGAGATGGAAATTGCCCATATGATGCCAAAACTGTCATAAAGCAACTGGGCGCTCAGAAAAAGGTTCTGTAGTTTAATTGCAGGCATAACTATCATGGATGATTATCTTGCCACACTTTACCGCAAAGTCAATAGCAGATTGGAATTTCGTGAAGCAAACTCAAGCATCTATTGTGTACCCAACAACAACAGCAGCAAGAAGAGAAAACTTTGCATTTATATTTCAACTTTAACATAGAACAATGCCACAAGACAGTTCACAGAGACATAAGGCGATAAGTAGTGATTGAAAAATTGGTGTAAGAGGTGAGTTTTAGTGAGGGCCTTAATGGAGGAGGTGAAGTTGGAGAGGTGAAGGGTTTTAGGGAAGGTGCACACTACCCAAATAAACAGCTCACCAGCACTCTCCAGATAAAATAAGAGGCTCATTGTGATTGAAATCACGTGGCACATTATAGACCTTATGTTCAAATGTTGAGTTAATCAGCAGAGGGTGCTATCCACCATGGCGTTCACCAGTGGGAAAACTAAATAAGGATGGTTTGAGTCAAAGCATGGCATCTTACATTCCAGACTTTTCCAGTCCTCTCACAAATAGCTTGCTTTTCCTCATGCTGGTTTTCCAATACTCATGTGGTCCATGTCTTTTACCTCCACCCGAAATGAAGTGCAAGTTATTTTTGACTTTAATCTGCGGAGTGCTGGTGAGCTGTTTATTTGGATAGTGTGCACCATGTGCTGGCAAATGCATAAAAGTTTCTCGCTCAACTTTATTTCCACTTTATTTTAAGTGGAACTAGGTTTTGCTGAATTGCTACCTGTTACATACGTTACAATGGATAAGGTAACTGCTTAGTTATTGTTATTATTCAGTTGGACTGTTTTCTGATAGTCAGAAGTAACCAGAGGAGGGCTTCTTGCGTTACACTTCCCAATCTAGGTCTTTCTTTATTGGCATAGCTTAGACCTGAATGGATATTGGCAGGTTTTAGGCTGGCTTGAACAAAAGTACGTTGTTTGCACCCAGTCTCCCTCAACCAATTCCATTAGGTATAAGGAGCATACTACTGGTGAGAGAGGAAACCTTGAGTGAAATTCAAAGTGATGGGTCATAATAAAAAATCAGGGGACAAAAATTCTAAATATCTTTGGAGAGACCTGCCGCCAAAATCTCTGGCCAGTAAAGTATAAAAACACTGAATTGCTTTTCAGAAGAAAGCCTATACAACCAACTGTCCTGCATTGATTAAATCACGTCTTAAACTTTTAACCCCTTCTCCCAGCCACCATAGAAAACCTTCTCAGTCGGAGCACACCGGCATTCGAATGCCCACCAGCATTGCTAAAATGCAGAAGACAAGAATACATCGGATGACTGATTCCCTGTCATTTGCAAATCATTTGCAATGCATCTCCAAATTTGGGAGGATATATTTTCCACTGCCCCGCCCCATGCCCCGCCTCCCAGCCTTCTCCATTACCTTCGACTGATACTCCCAGATGTGGCAGAGGACAATGGATAGCCAATGAAGCAGCTTCTAAAAGATGTCTGACCACCCCCATTGGAAATATGTCAGACAGCCAGGAAATCACCAGTGTAAAATCCTCTACTTACAATATGAGTTCATCCGTTAGGAGTGACCCCCCAGGGCAAGGCACTGGAAGTATCTGGGAGCTGCATTCCAGTGAGTTAGTAGCTTCAGGATAGCTGGGATAAAGGCAGGATTAAATCAAAAACTAGAGTCATAGAATACAACCATCGAACCATAGAATACTACAGCACAGATGGGGTCCATTTGGCCCACTGAGTCTGTGTCAGCTCTTTAGGAGAGCAATCTATACGTTTTCACTATATCTTTCAATTTTTTCTCCTGTAAGTATTTCACCAATTCTGATTTGAAGGTTGTTATTGAATATGTATCCACCACCATAGCAGACAGTGCATTCCAAATCCAAACTATTCATTGCCTAAAATATTGTCAATTACCTTAAATCTGTGCCCTCTGGTTATTGGCCCTTCAACCCTCAGGAACGGTTTCCTTTTATTCACTCCATCCAGGTTCTTCATGATTTTAAATCTCCCTATCAAATCACATTTGCTATTCTAAGAAGACTAACACCAGCTTGTCCAGCCTATCCAGGTAACTGTAGTCCCTCCTTATTGGAATCATCTGAGCAAATCTCTTCTGTACCATCTACAAAGTCTTCATTTCCTTCTTAAAGTATAGCACCCAGAACTGAAGGCAATACTCCAGCTGTGACCAAGCTACTCTTTAATGTAGACTTAACATATCTTCCTGGCTTTTGCACTCTATTCCTAAGTTAATGAAGCACAGGATCCCATAAACTTTATTAATTGCTTTGAAATGTATCCTGCCATTACAAAGATTTGTGCATTCCCAGGTCTCTCTCCCCTTGCAACAACTTTTAAAATTGCATCATTTAGCTTGAATTTTCTCTCCTCATTCTTCCTACCAATGTGTATCACCTCACACTTTTGTATGTTAAATTTCATCTTGTTGATAATAATATTTAATTGTATGGAGGTGGTGAGAAATAATGGGAGATTCACTTGAGCCCTTATAAAAAGAGAGACCAACTAAAACTTTGATTTTGACTTAGAAGGTGTGGGCTTGTAATGTGTGTCTGTAAATAAATATAAAAGTGCATGAAGGATAGCTCCAGTACTATCACTCACACACTGGCTTTCTGGAATACAGCATATCTGTCCTTTCTACCAGCCTGATTATGTCCACTTAAGTCTATTAATATCTTCTCCTGTGTTTAACACATCTCCAAGTTTCGTGTCATCTGCAAAATTGAAATTTGCGCCTTGTGCCTCCAATTGTCCTCCTTCAACCACACCTTCAAAACCCACAACCTTTACCACCTGTATGGACAATGACAGCAGACGCATGGGAACGCCACCAACTGCAAGTTCCCCTCCAAGTCACACACCATCCTGACTTGGAACTATATTGCCATTCCCTCGCTGTCACTGGGTCAAAATCCTGAAGCTATCTTTCTAACAGCACTGTAGGTGTTCCTATATCATAGGGACTGCAGCAGTTCCAGAAGGCAGCTCACCCTCAAACGCAATTAGGGGTGGGAAATAAACACTGGCCTAGCCAGCGATGTTCACATCCCATCAATGAATAAAAAAAAGGTGCAGGCATTACTGTAGTGTTCCCAGTAGTGAACCTTGGGCAACGCCATTGGATGCATCCTTTCAGTCTGAAAAACAACCACAACTCTATTTTTCTTATTCTTTAGCCAAATTTGTAACCATGCTGCTATGGCTACTTATATTCCATGGGCTTTTTTTCCAATTACACAGTGTTTCATAACCCCTTGAAAAAATGTTTTAACCAATGCATAAGAAACATTGAAAACATAAATTTATATTTTTAAAACTCGTGTGCTGACTCAAAGTCATTGTCACACATGTATCATTAGCCAATGAACGTGTATATGCAGTCTGCGTTTATAGACAAATATTTTATCAAGACTATTTTCTATTAGCTGTATTTAGCTTTTGCTCTTCTGCAATTCAGGATAATTTGAGAGATAAGAGCTAATATATTATAGTATAATAAAGAATTCTTTTCCCAAGAAAGCAGCGAAGGGTGTGTCATTGAATTTCTTCAAGGCTGAGTTAGGTAGATTTTTGACAGACAAGGGAGTCAAGGGTTATGGAGGGCAGACAGGAAAGTGAAGTTCAAACCACAACCAGATCAGCCATGGTTTTGATCGAATGGTGGAGCAGGCTCGAAGGGCTGAATGACCTAGTCCTGTTCCTAAGTTCTATGATTCCTACATATCTAAACGTTTCCATCAAATCATCAGGAATTTGAATTGAAGTTCAAGATGTTTGACTGGTGGCTGGTTACTGTCTATTCCACACATTTTTAATCCATGCAAACAAAGTGAATGTCCAAGTTTTTTCTGGAGTTGAGAACTTTGGAATCTTTTCTGCTCTGCTTGAGCATGTCATTTTTCCTTTGTTGCACTAAGGGACGACCTCAGTGGAATCTACAGTAATAAATTACATTTCAATGCAGCTGAGACTATAGTGGGCCAAAATCCTGGAACTGCCTCCCTAGCAGCACGGTGGGCCACATGCACTACAGCAGTTCAACAAGGCTGCTCACCTTCTCAAGGGCAATTAGGGATGGGCAATAGCGCTGGCCTAGCCAGTGATGATCGCATCCCATGAACGAATGAAAAAAAAACAGTAATGATATGCACAGAGATGTGCGAATTCTGCTTCAGAACACTCCATGCATTGTCAAAGAACTGCAATAAATCACAGTGCCACGTGGGAATAAACAGGCCATTTACTCATGTTCTATTCTAAAGCGACAAGTAAATGGTTAAAGTTTGCAGCTACCAAAATTGGCAGGGAGTTATTTTCTTTTTAAAAAGGGTCAAAACTAATTTGTAACAGATAAGCCTCAAAGGCAGAACTTTTGGAAATTAATATACAAGAGCCAAGTGAAGGGAAGGAAGGGATTAATTGAATTGGCCATGTTGCTTGGATGTTCCTGAGCAAAATATTTCACTGATAGTAATATAGGCAGACAGTGTGTAGGCCACTCTGAGTGTCACGATTTCTTACTGTCATTTTCAAAATGTTTCTTGAATAGTTCCTCGAGGGTTATGAGCGGTGAGGTAACAGCTCACACTGGATAATTACTTTGGACTCCTTGATAAAAGATAAAAATAAAATAAGAAAGGCTCTGTAGAAGGCAGCCTTAGAGTTTCACTGTGCTTGCTTTTGCAAAAGGGAATTTGGAAAGTCTGCTTTTTGCAGGAGCTCGTGTTGCTCTTTATTAGATCAGAAGTTCTGCAAGGTGAGAATTTTCAAGGTTGAGTTTCACAAAAACTTCTGGAAACGCTTACGAAGGACACTTTCTTCCACTTTCTCTGCCCCCACCTCCTCTCTCTCTTTCTCCCTTCCCCACTCTACCTCACTTTTCTCTTTCCACTCTCCTCTCTTCCACCTCCCTATCTCTTCTCCTCTCCAATTCTTCCTCCATCTCCCTCTCTCTTTTTTCAATCACCACAAGTGTTGTCGGATAAAGAGGACAGCAGTGCTACTTCTTGTGAGTGGTTGACACGCCCTTTTTTTTGGTTGGCTCATGCATTGGTCACCATCCATGTTCTAGAACAGTTGACAGCTTCCTGTGACCGTGCTTGGGAAAACTTTTGGAAATTTTGCAGCAAGTAAAAGTGGATTCCCAATCCAGGAATTCCCAGAAATTCCAGGAGACTTCAGCAGTCTGGTTTTATTAGTTCTTTGTTTAGCTTCTATGCCACAGACAGAGATCACAGAGTATGCTTGGGATATGTGACTGTTCTCAGTTAGAATGTAGCGAAATTAAACAAAGCCAGTTTCTCTCCCCTGGAGGGCATTGATATCATGGTTGGCAGGCTGGTGTGAAAAAAGCAATAGCTTGGATTGTACATTCATTCCAAGACTATCAGAGCTCAACTTTATTTCAGAGTAAATCAAACAGTAGCTTCCAGCGTCCGCACATGCAGAATTAAATGGAAAATTCTGGAACTTGCTATCCGAGTTGCCCTGCTCCTCCAGACACTTCACGACAGTGGTACCTTGTTGAGAAACGGCATTCTAACACAAGCAATGGCATGAAGTTGCTATACTTAACCACTAGGTGTCCACTAAACATGCAAATAAAAGTTGGGCTTGTCCATTCCAATGTAAGAACATTTTTAAAGGTGTGATAAAAATTTAATTACTGCCAAACAACATCCATTTAACAAAATTAACTTTTACAAGTGTGGAAGCTCATTCCCCCAGATTTCAACTATTTTTGGAAATTTGAAATGATAAAAGAATGAATTCATTCCTGAACTTTTTCTGTCTGTTTATTTCTTCTTGCTCTTTTAATCCCATCATTATTCTACCTGTCTTTATTTATATTTCTGTACAAGATTTTGCATTAAATTAACTATTGTAACGTGCACTTCCTGGTTCATACTCAGCGCACCTCATTAGGATTGGCTAAAGAGACACACCAGATCACAGCTCCCATATATAGGCCACTACCCTGAAACAGTTTTCTAATCAAAGCAAGTTCCAATGAAAAAGCCCATAGGGAGTTGGTGGGCAAGTGCAAGAGTAAGGAATACTCGTGCCATTTGTTCACCGCTGACTGGGCTATTGACTTTAAATTCAGTTCAGAAAACTCAAGGAGTGTGGTAGTGATTTTCTTTTATGATGGACACTTATATTGGGGAGGCACTGCTGATATTCCATCGATGTTCATTGTGAGGAAATAAGCTATATTGCCAAGGTAAATGCACTCAAGCTTTAGATTATGGTACAGCATTACATAAAGAGGGATTTTAATATTGCTTCAATATATGCTTATTACGGCATCACATTCTGACAATATCCTGCTCTATAATAACTGTCTATCTAAATTACAAATATTTCACCAGGGCATTCTGCATTGTTGCCCTATGGCCCATTAAACGTGGCCAGCAGCAAACATTAAGCATACTGACCACACCAGGCACCTTCTTAATGCATATTCACACACTCACATAAGGTGGCTATGGAAATAGGCATTTAGGTCGCACACATTTTTCTAACTTCGTGATCCGAGCTGAGAACCTCGCCCAATGACCACACCTCTGCCAAATGGTTATTTGCCCACTTGAACCAATGGTTGGAAGACTGTGCACCATAGGTGTCTGAATTTCTGATATGCGCTCATGGCAGGCGAAACTCCTGGCCAGGAACATTAAAAAGTCAGATATGCATCTCCGTATTCCTTTTCCAACGTTTCTTTCTGTTCAATCTGCTTGCAAGAATAGGTGACATGTAACTAACACCAGCAAATGCAAATAGAAAACACTTGATATCTTATAAAGAGAGGACCCTGGAGAGTCTGGGCATGGAGGCAACAAAGAGCATGGGAGCAGGTGGACATTAAAGGCTTCACCCAAGCTCATGGCTAATATCATTCTTTGCTTTTTCATGGTTTCTCCTGTCATTCATGTCACTCATTTTAAAGTTCTGATTCAAATCGGAGGCCTTGATGATAGTATTCTACAATTTTTTTTTTCTCTGGTGCTCTGGGTTCCTTAGAAGAGGCAATGTCAGTCCCCAGTGGCCTGCCTCAACTGAGTTCCTCAGCATCTTGCATCACCCCCAGCTAAAGTGGCACAGATGTATGCCGTCTGGGAAGGTCATTTGGAGAGCTGGTAAGTAAGAGCACTTGGTGAAGCACAAAACATGAGTGAGGGGAAGTAATGACAGGTGAAATTGCAGATGATACAGCTTGTTAACTGGAAGGTCAGCTCCTGAGCTTCAGCAGGTGTTGATGCCAGGGATATAAGGTACACCAGGCCTGCTTACAATAACAGTTTAGCAATCAGCGTTAGAAGGTCATTCACGCATTTGATAGCGTGCTAGCAGCCTGTACAGTTTGGACATATCTACAGAGTTCATAACTCACATCTGTACTGAATGATTGCCTAACCAATTGCTGTTTACAGAGAGAGTAGCCTTTCCATGGCTTGTCAGGCTGTTGAGTCCCCTAGCTCGAGGCCCTATGTCCAGGCATTGTTTCTATCATAAGTAATTATGTTGGAGTTATTAAGACACCTAAAACAATGTTGCATGTGGATTCAGTATGCAGGGACATCAGATTGAGAAAACTCTATTATGACACAGCCAATGGTAAAGGCTGGGTTGTTCAAATCCCAGAGGGAAACTTGAAACAACTGTCATAATCAAATTTTGCAATTTGAAATGTTGGGATGCAGGCTTTGAATCCAGTAGGATTAAGACACCGTGTCTTGTGGTTTTTGTTTAAAACTAAATTAAACTTAATTGGCCTTAATTGGCCCACCCGCATAAAATGGCGGTGCACAGCCAATCGTGGGTGGCGATTGGCTCCGCGCCCACCCACGCCCACCCCGTACAGCCCGCCCACCAACTGAAAAATTCACCCCTAGGTCCTTTGAACTTCAGCTCTTCTCCCAATAAAACCCCTTTCATTGCACCAATTTTATTAGTAAGCTGAAAAAATAAACACATTGTTTGGCTTCTTCTAGCTAGGTGCAAGGTTTGACCCACAGTCTTGAACGGTTTATTCAACAAATGCAAATGAACACTTTGCCTCACTGTTCTCTTTGCTGTTCAGCCAATTAACATCTCAAAACTGCTATACATCAAAGCACGCAGACTAGCTGGCTTTCATCCAATTAAAACACACACCTAGACACAGGCCCCCACTAGAATTCTATTTTAAAAAATAATTTCCAATAGCATTATACACATTAATATCTCTAAGATAGGACTCATTGCTGCAGAGCTCCCTTCCCTCACAAATCTGTGAACATGCTCAGGTCAAAGCAAGGGGAGGAGCTGGTATGAATGATGGAGACGTGTCTTAGGGTGTTCCCTGTATCTACCTAAATCAGAATAAAAATGTCACATATATTACTATCCCCATAGAGACCAATAACTTTTAAGAAGAAATTCAAACTTCCAGTTAATAGCTGAACAGATAACGCAAGATTTCACGGTTTAAAAGGTTTACTGTAATAAACAGACTAAAAGCACTATTGATTAAGCACTATTTTTATTGGCAATTTATACTTTAAATTACAGGACATCACTTTTAACATAAGCAAAAAAATCCACTATTAGGATTATGCTACGCTGTCCTTTAAGCAGGCGTTAATGTGCCCTGCAAAAAGTTCAAAATGATTTATAGCTCTCGGAGGTTTAGTTCAGACTTTTTTCCTTCCCCAGCTTGAAACCTTTCACCTCTAGAACCATCTTTCACAGTGTCAGTTTTTCTGGGACTTCTCCATCTAGCTAAAGTTAGGCAAATCTTCCAGCCTCATTTTAACTCCTCATGAGTTTGGTTTTTCCAATCTGAGCACAAGCTCCTATCTGCAATCCTGCATGGTGAACTATAGAAACTTTAGGCCTCTAGCTGCTTTCTCTCTCTCCCAGATCTTGGCAGACTACCTGTGTCTGTGAGTTTTCAATGATATTGTAATATTCCATCCCCTCTCAAAACCCACCTCCGTGGATACGTACATCACGTGGCCCTTGTATCCAGGCAGAAATGGTGATTAGCTATCCTTGAGACTCCCTCTCTCTTTTATTTTGGAAGTAAATGGACAGATTAAAGCACAACTGTTTACAACACTACATTTATCAACACTTTTCTGGGACTTTGGAGACTCACAGTCTATCTACTGTTAGCAGACAGGCTGCTGCCATTGTATCCAAGTGTAAACGCCTTGCACTTTATTCCCAGTAGAGAAACCTGGGCCCCCTTTAATCTCCAACAATAAAACCACCCAGGCTTGCTATAAGGCAGACTTCAGAACAGGCTGCATGACTCCTTTCATTTTACCTTAAATTAAAGACATGCCTAGTCCATATTCTATTGAGGGTTGTCCACATGCTGCAAGGGAGATTGACTGTTGAGGTGTTGGGTCAGAGACAGTGGGCAGAATCATCCCAGGTTTGCACTAAGTGTGTCAGCAGGTGGGTAAAATAACGTTTTACCTGCCGGCCGCAACGGAGGCTTTCCAGGCGGTACCGTCCCAAACCCGCCACATTATTTATGCATGACCGGGAAACACACCGATTCCATCACGGGCGGGCTCTCATTTGCCACCACGCCATCACCTCGCCGCTTCATCACACCGGGCACCATATTTAAGGTGCAGCCGCGTGCACACCTCTCAGTGCTTCCAGCCCTCAACTGCCGCAAAGGAGACATGGCCCTGAAGGTTAAAATGACTGCAGCCCACAGATTCAATGATGTGTCCCTCAAGCCCCTTTTGGGCTTTTCAAATAACTGCAAAGAGAGTGCAGACTAAGACATCCTATATAAACATGGTCCACGGACTCCACAAGGCCACAAAATGTGCAAGCATCTTGGGAGCCCATGAACTGGCACAACCTACCATCGTAGGGGACTGCTGCATGCAACACCCTCCACTCCAGATCCCCGATGGCAAGCGGGAGGGCACCCCCGTAAAGGGCCCCCGACTGGGGACCTCCGCCACCGGACGGCAACAAGGCACACCAGGGTGTGTCCGGACGGCGGGCGAGGACGAGGAAGTGAAGGGTGTGCAGCAGCAACCCGTACAGGATACCCCCTCCACGCCGTCCTAATATACACAGAGGGCATTTCCTTGAGGCAACTCAGGTTATGGGGCACTGGCTCCCAAGGGAGGGTTCAGGGCTTGGGGCCAATGTGAAATACCGTCTGAAAAGCGGTATGCTCGGACGGAAGACCACAGCGCACCTGCGCCACCTCGAGACACAGAATGGCCTCGAGGCTGACCTTGACCTTCCTCAGGTCTTGAATGGCATTGGCTGCAAGCCAGACGTGCAATGCACCAACTCCTGCGGAAGCATCCAGCCCACTTCTCTGCCATCCAGCACGTCCCCGATCCTGGTCACCCCGGCAGCCACAGCCCTCCTCTCAGCCAGCCACTGAGAAGGGCGGAGGGGTGGATCACTGAGCAGCAGCTCTCTGACAATAGCCACTACTCCTGATGGGGGAGAGCTGCGTCACGAGGTGACCATGTTCCAGACTTTGATCAGGTCCTGGTAAAAGGTGTGGAACGTCTGCAAGGAGCCATGAAGGCCTCTCAGGATCTACAAACAGGAGCTGCACATCATAATTCAGGCTGTGCACCTGGCAGAAGAAATATGTCGCCAGGGTACAGTGTCTCGGAGGGGGCTCAGCGTAAATGTATCGCTGCAGGGTCTGAAGGCAGAAAGTCGCCACCTGGGTGCGTAGGCACACCAGCACCTAACTGCCCTCCCTAGGCGGGAGACTCAGAACCTCAGCAGTGATCCAGTGCAACCTTTTGTCCCAGAAGAAGTTGACGAGCATTCTCTGGATTTTTGTGACAAAGTCCGGGGGAGGGGTCAAAGTGACCAGCCGGCAAAGAGCAGCACAGCTGGGAGGGAATAAGCTGGACAGGGACGGCAAACTGCAGCTTGGAAAATGCTTTCCTACCTAAAGTCGTTCCCTACCCACATGGACTACAAGGGACAACAATTAACAGAGCAAGCTCTTCAACGAGTAATTGTTGCATCTGCTCCAACCCTCCCGTCATGGCCTATATACCGTAACCACTCACTGAATTGGCAACCAGAGTTACAGACTGAGCAGAAAAAGCAAACCAAATGTGCCAAGAAGCCAAAAAAGCATAAATAACATCAAATTATTCCACACATGCCAATTTTTATTTCGTGACTTAATAAATGTTGCTGAATCAGAAAAAAAAATCATGGCAGCAATCAGCTGGTTTATGACCAGAACTGGGCCCCGGTAAGACAGCGCTCGGAGCAGTCCTGTCCAGCGCCGCAGGCGAGCGGAGACTTTCGTCTCCAGTTCCTGCCAGTTCGCCGGCCAGGATTCCTCAGCAGGACAGAGATGGACTCCCAGGTAGAGGAGGCTGGTCCTGCTCCAGGTGAAAGGCCTGAGCTCCTCGGGTAGGGGATTCATCTGCCACGGACCGACCACGAATCCAGAACACTTGCCCCCGTTTATCCTGGCAGAGAAGGCAGCAGAATAGACCTCCTGGCACTTGTGCATCCTCCGCAGCTCAGCCAGGTCAGTGAACATGAGGAGAACGTCATCGGCGAAAGCCAAGAGGACCACCCCGATGCCTGGCCAGTGCAGAACCAATCCTGATAACCTCCTCCGCAAGAGGCGCAGGAAAGGCTCCATGCAGATAGAATACAACTGGCCAGATAGGGGGCAGCCCTGACACACCCCTCTCCCAAAGCGAAGGGGCGCCGTTAGGGACCTGTTAACCTTCACTAGACACTCTGCAGCAGAGTAAACAGGTCGGTCCAAGCGACGAAATCGATCCTGAACCTGAATGCTTGCAGAGCCCCGAATAAATATTCGTGACCCACCCTGTCGAACGCCTTCTCCTGGTCAAGAGACAGGAAGGCACTCGACAGACCAGTCCTCTGGGAGAAGGGGATGATGTCCCGGACCAGATGGATATTATTGAATACAGCACGGTCCGGGACGGTGTAGGACTGGTCAGGGTGGATCATGTGGTCCAACACGGTGCCAAGGTGAGAAGACGTTGCCCTGGCAAAAATTTTGTCATCCGAGTTTAGGAGAAATACCGAGCACCAGTTCTTAAGTTGGCGGAGATCCCTTTTCTTAGGCAGCAGAGCAATGACCACCCTGAACCACGAGAGGGGCATCTCCCCGGTTGCAATACTCTCCCCCAGGACCCCCACATAGTCACTCCCCAGGATGTCCCAGAACGCCCTGAAGAACTCCACGGTCAGCCCGTCCAGTCCCGGGGATTTGCCCCTGGAGAGACTGTCGAGGGTGCCGGTCAGCTCCCCCAGACTTATCAGGGAGTCAAGCTTTCCGGCGCCCTCCGGACCGACCTGCGGCAGGTCCTCCCACAAAACTCTGCAAGCATCCTCGCTGGACGGAGCTGGAGAGAACAGGGCAGTGTAATAGTCTCGGGCAATGGCCCTGATGCCCTCCGGATCCGAGACGAGGGATCCGTCGTCGGCCAGCAGCGTAAGGAGCTGCTGATGGACCCCGTGCCTTGTTTCCAGCGAGTAGAAGAAGGGGGAGCCACGGTCCAAGTCCTTGAGGAACCAGATCCACAACCTCATAAATGCGCCCCGGGACCCGACGAGTTGCAGGTCCCACAGCGCGCCCCTCTTCTCATTGTACACTGACCGCAGGGCCGGGTCCGCCTCGGGCTGACGGAGACGTGTCTCCAGGTTGAGCACCTCCTTCTCCAACTCCTCGACCCTGGATTTCCGCCTCTTCATCGACCTCCTCGCGTACTCCTGACAGAAAATGCAGATGTGAGCCTTGCCCACGTCCCACCCGAGCCTCAAGGAGGGGAAGCCTCCCCGCTTCCTTCTCCAGCCGGCCCAGAAACGACGAAACGAGTCCAGGAACCGCTCGTCCTCCAGCAGCAGGTTGTTAAAGGGCCAGTACGCGGACCCCGTCCGAGCGCAAAACGGAGCGAGCTCCGCCCACACCAGACGGTGGCCTGTGCACGGAACCTGCTGCACAGAAGCTGACGAAACACAGGGCACGAATGCCTTGGAAACGTAAAGGTGGTTGGGTCTGGACGCTCCGTCTCCAGGTAACACAAAGGTGAAAACGCTGGAGTCAGGATGGAGATGTCGCCAGACGTCCACCAAGTCGAAGGACCCGACCAGGACCCGCAACTTACTCACACCTCGCGCGTGGTGCTGGGCACCGTGACGGTCCCGGGCCTCGAGGGTACAGCTGAAATCCTCCACCACCCCCCCCACCCCCGAGGACGATGCACTCACCCGCGTCAATGGAGCCGAGATGAGTGGACACTTCCTCAAAGAGTCTCGCTTGCTGCTGCAAGCCCAGGGGAGCGTACACATTCACACAGTGAAGCGCCGCACCCCCCAGGCGCACAGCCAGGTGCAGCAACCGGCCTGGCACCGGCTCCTTGACCCCCAAGATCTCCGGCTGAAAATGCGGGGCCAACAAGATAGCCACCCTGCCTGAATTGGAGGCTAGGTGACTCATGTAGACCCCTCCTCGCCCACTCCAGGAACCACGTAGCTTTGTCTCCCGGAACGGTCTGGATTTCCTGCAGGAAGCACAACGCATACTCCCCATCCCGGAGGTCCGAGACGTTCTGGAACCTGCGCTGTGTGTCCCTGCTCTGTTGATGTTGGGTCTGGCTATGGTAGCCTTCACTGCCTGAAGTATGTGCTGCCATCACCATGCCCAGTGCAGTAAGGGGGAGACTATTTTAATCCTTCCTCTAATTCACGAGCCCAGCGAGAAACGTGTGGACCCTCCTTTTAGCGTTCCGGTCCAGCCCAGGGGCCTTGAGGTCCTCGCGGGTTGACCAGAACACAAGAGGAAGCGAATGGCACTGGCCCAGGGCCTCAGGACCCTGTCTCGGTGACCGTGATTACTCGCTTAAAAAATCCTGGAGTTCCCGTAAAGGGATGAGGGGAGAGTCGGTGGGGTCACCAGGGGATCCATCACCTCACCCAGCAACGACTTTAAGCCGTCCCCGGTGCTCACCACCGAAACTCCGTCCTCCTCCAGGCCGTCGCCTCCAGTTTCCGTATTGAGCACGGGGTCTGGTCCGGAGCTGCCAGTCGGCTCCACCTCCACCTCGATCCCACCCCCAGGATCAAGGGCAGAGGGGTCCTCTCTGGTCTCCTCTTGGGGATTGGGCCAAAGGGGTGCGGCGGCTCAGAGCCCCGCTCCCCCCCCAGGCACCGCCCGGCGAGTCCGGGAAAAGCTCCGGGGCTAGGACGGAGGCGCCCGGTCGGGACGGAGCCAAGAGGCCTTCCTCACCACCGCTGCCCGATGACCCAGAAGTTGGGGTCATGAAGGGTCTGCTGCAGCCCCCTGGTGGGCAAGATGGCATCTCGAGGTGGGGCTCCACCGCAAGGGCGATGCCCTCACCGACCCCCGAGGGGCCCTGCTCAGGGCCGAGGTGATGTTAGCCGTCTTGCGGGGGAAGAGGGTGGAGCAGTGGTGGGGGAGGGGAGAGGTGCAGCAGTGCCAGCCACGGCCGCTTGGGCAGTGCTGGCGGCCTTGGGGGGCATGGCGCAGTTCTTCCTAACGTGCCCCACCCGCTGGCAGGCCTGGCACCGCACCACCCAAAATATGCGGTAGGCGGACCCCCTCAAAAATGGCGTCAAACCGCCCCTCTGTGCATTCCCCCCTGGGCCTGGTGAACAAAGACCTGGTGCTGGAAGGAGTACAATGGCCGAGCGGAATCGGCACCACCCCCGGACTGACCTCTCCCAGCTGGTGAAGGTGGGGGAGGAGGAGCTCACCGGGGAACCAAGGGGAGGACATGGGAGCCTCTCCGCGGTGACCTCAAGGGGATCCACCACCAGATAGGCCCCGCCCACGGTCACCCCTCCCCCCCCTCCCCCGGCCAGAGCCAGGTGCACCGCCTGCTCGGACCTCAGGGAGAACACTGCCTTCCCCCAAGTGCGTGACAATGGCTGAGGGTCGACCAAAACCTTCACCCATGTTTCCGCTGTCATCTCGGGGTGAATGCAGCCCTTTACCTCCATGTGGCCCTGGTCAGGAGGCGGAAGAGTGACGGGGCCGCGGGAGCAGCAGAGGCCCCAGAAGCAGCCACTCGCGCATAGGCCCTCTTGGAAGACCCCCGCCACCGGTAATAGTGCCACCTCCACAGCTGCCCCGGAGGGCCCGGCCACCAGTGACCCTGTTGCAGCCACCGGAGCTGTGTCACACCCACCCCAAGCTCTTTCTGGCAAGTCCACTCAGTATGGCCCCAGGGGGAAAGTGGGGGGAAAGATGCCATAACTTCTCCCTCCCTCCTGATGACAAGTAGAGGTGGACAGGGATGGAAAGAGAGGGGGAAAAGGGCAGGGAGACACAGGAGGGGAAGGGTAAAGGGTGCAGGGTGGGTGGGTGTCACTCGGTGGAGTCAAGAGTGACTGGGGGGCCTCACTGTTCTTCCCATAGCGGGAGGGTGATGTCTTCACCAGGCAGCCAGTACTGCCTGGCACACCGGAGTCAGCCCTGCCCCTCTTCATCAGGCAGCACCAGCTACCCGGACTCAGACACGATGGAGTGAGGAATGGGTGGCAGGATCTTAGCCAACACACACACTTTCTCTCCAAGTCTCTGCAATAGTCTTCACTCCTCCCCCCACAAAACACACGGTTGTCTTCAGCCCCCACCAAACAAAAGCTTTGACACCCACCTCTGATGTTATTTCACAAAAGTCCTTGCCCCCTGGCCCCTCCATCCCACAGCACTCTCTCTCTCTCTCTCTCTCTGTCTCACTCTCTTTCTCCAGCACTCCCTCTCTCTCTGTCCCCCTCTCTCTCTCTCGCTCTCGGCCTGCCATCGATGGGCTGAGCAGACGATCGCAAACCTGTTTTTCATGCCTTCGTGCAACTGGCCTTCTCGCCAAATTATCAGCTCACACCACCAAAAACACCCAACACCAGCGGGCACGGAAAACCCCAGCCAATGTGCTTATTTGGCAGGGGGTGGGTTCTGCCCAAGCTTTCCTCCAGGCTCTATTAGTGTTTTGGAATTGGAGCTATTTGATTCGTGTCCAGAGGGGCTTTTTCAGGCCATGTGGTGAGTGAAGGTCTCTATGGATGGGGAGGCCCAAGTTGCTCCTGATGCAATTTATATCTCTGTGTGCTGCTGTGTCCTGTCGAATGGAGGGAGGGGCAATATTAGAGAGGGTTGGTAACCACTCAACTGGAGTTGACCTCAGAATTCCAGAGATTATCCTCATTGCTGAGTGAGGTTTTGTGTCAATGAGTTTGGTGTGACAACTTGAGGCCTATATGTGTGCACAGCACTCAGCTGTCAAGAAGACCAGAGCTATGGCAGAAGTATGAAGGACAGTTGTTTATGCACCCCAGATGGTGAGCTTGCAGGTGATGTTAACTCATGTTTTGGTCTTTTCAGCAGTCTTTCTGGGTGGTGATGGTCAAGGGTCACTCCAAGATAGGTGAGAGTCAGGTCATGCCACACCTTTTTCTCCACAGTAGGTGACATTTACGGTGTTGCGTGCCTTGCAATTTTCAAAGTGGAATGCAGAGACAGTGGACTTAGCTAGGTTTTGTTGCATTCCCCACTTGCAGTGATATTCATCCATTTTTGACAGATCAGAGGTAAGCATGGCATCCTGGAAAGATTCTACCTGAGTTGTCAAGGCAACATCATCAGCGAAATAAATTTTTGTGATGATGTGGTGAGCATGTTGCTTATGTGGATGTTAAAAAGATCACCCTATGTAATTGATCGTCAGCAAATAGCCTTCTAATAGGGGTAAAAAGAGGTCCCTGTTTTGAATGTCCTTTGCCTCAGTGTATCTTTAGTTAACATTATGTAAGTAAAATACATTGCATGAGTGGTACGTGGGAGACACAGGATCAGATTAGTAAAACGTAAATTTGGAATTGATACCAAGATGTTTTTCTTCACAGAAAGAATAATTTCACCTTGTTTGTGGGACATCTGACTGCCATAGTACATGGGCTGACCAGACATTCAAGTTGGCGGGAGGCCCAGACCATTTTGAAGACTGGGCCTTGTTACAATGCTGTTGGCAAGCTGCAAATCCCAAGGAAAATCCTGCTGCAATCTATCAGTTCTGGGCTGGTGCAATTGTTGGGCAGCCCAGAGGCCCATCGACTGGCGAATGAATATGTTGGGACCGATCAAATTCTGAACTACAATCCATGGAACATCTATTACCAGGGTGCTATGTGAAGGAGAAAGATTAATTTTGCTCATCTCTGTGCTCTGGTGCTCTTGGTCTCTGGTCGCGGGTGGGAAACGCCTACAGAAAGCCGACGGGAGCGACTGGTGTCACAGCGATCAAAATGCCGCACATGTCATTCTTTAAGTCTTTGTCTGGCAGGCTCCCGAAAAGATTGTCAAACACAAAGATAAAGTGACCCCTTAAAATCAACAATTCCCCATGCTGAAATGCGGAATTCCATTAGGTTTATTTTACAGCATTTATTTTCATGGTCTTCAAGTAGCATTTGTTTCTGAAACTTCAAATGATAATGTTCTGTTTAGATTAATATCTCATGCTGGATCAAGATCATGTCAAAAAAAAAATGATTGGTAGATATTTTGTATGTTTATGATCTATGGATCATAAACCAACCAACAAAACATCCACTTACAGAAAAAAAAGTCTCGACACATTCTAACACTGTCCACTACCGAGGAGATAGCTATCGTCCGAACTTGAAGTGAATGTCCAGGGTCTAATGCTGAAGTGGGAAAGAGGAAGACATTGAACTAAGATTTTGTAGGTGTTATGATACAGCAGTTGGTAAAGGCTGAGTTATTTAAGATCCCAGAGGGAAATTTTAAACAACTGTCCTAACCTATATTTTCAATTGGTATGTTTGAGATGCAACTCTGAATTCAGAAGTGAAACCACCAAGCCTCCAGATGTTTTTTATATAAATTAATTAAACATTAATTAATTTTACAAGGTATTAAACATATACACATGTCTACAAATTACTACCATAATAACTATTAAACAAATCTTCAAATTAATCACTCCCAGGTAATCTTCCCCAAGGCAACAATAACCCATATAGACTTAAACAGACACCAGGCAAAACACATTTTATCTTACAAATTCAAAATGAGGTCCCTTTCAATTCGTTCCTTTGCAGACACGGTGGTAGTGCTTATAGGCTGCTTAGATCTTACATGCCTCTGTCTTCCTCACAAAAAACTCTTCTGTATATACCTAGCCTTCCCTTTGAATGTAAATTCTCGTTGTATCACCAGGCCCTTTGAACTCCACCTCTTCTAACAATAAAACCCCTTTCATAGTACCAATTTTATTAGTAATATAAGCATATTGCTTGGTGTCTCCTAGCTAGGTGCAAGATTTCACCCCCAGCCTTTGAATGGTTTATTCAACAAAATGCAAATGCCCCTTCTACCTTACTGTTTACATCTCAAAACTACTACACATCAAAGCACCCAGGCTAACTGGCTTTAGTCCAATTATGACACACACACACTCACAGACACAGACCCCACTACAAGTCCAATTTAAAATAATTTCCAATAACATTATATATATTAATATCTTCGTGACAGTAGGCTAGCATTTCCCAGATCAGCCTCCATGACCAACTCATCGACCAACTCCAAATAATGGAAGGCTTCTGGGACTTTGGAGGGTCACCTCCATAAACCACATCACAGAAGCAGCCCAGAGTAGAAAAATGTCTCGGTGAAATCAGAAATATAAGGTTGAATTGAAGGTATCTCCATAAACATGATACTCCAATCAACAAAGATTTCTGCCCATTTACAATGAGTAAAATAATCTGCCTTTCAAAAAACCTAGGTAAATGTATTGATTGTTTCTCACGTGTCAGTGCAGACTCGATGGGCCGAAGGGCCTCTTCTGCAATGTGATTCTGTGATTCTGAATCTGTGATTTGGGGAGCCTTGCTCAACAGGAGGACAGGTTGGAGAATCAGAGCATTTTTGTCCGACCTCCGACCTGTACTCCCATACAGCAAGTAGAGATTGGGAGCATTGGATTGCTGAATTAATCTCAGGAAGGAGGAGATAAGAAGTATTTACCACATAAAATATTCTCTCAGGCCTTTCAGTCTCAAATAAATTGGAATATTGTATAAATTGAAAAGACAAGAAGTTACTTATATTACCCTCAATAAATGAATGAATATAAACAGTAGCTAAGGCTGTTTCTTTAGATAATGCATTTATTCCAACTTGGAACGCAACTTTTATGTTGCTTAAATGCCTTAATAAGTAATCAGTTTGTTATTTTAATGTCTACAGTAATTGAATTTTTGTTTAACAGTGCTTAAAGTGCACATCCAAAATCTGAGTATTTTGATCTGAAGCAAATGAGTTGGCACTGACAATGGGATTGCTTAATTTCCTACATTTATTTGAGATAGCTGGAGTACTGCTGCTCAACCTATCTGTTCTCAGTTCTTGTTTTACAAGTGAATGTGTTATAGTCATCTGCTAGTACAGAACTTGAGCCTTGCTGAAAAAAGAAACATGTCTAATCTCTTTGTCTTGCACTCATCACGACACTCGCAAGAATACCAATATAAGGGGGAAAACAACAATTTCTGCTGTATGTAAAGAGAGTGCTGATTGGTTGGCAAGTGGCATTGCCATGGAAAATGCAGCAGTGAGGGTGACTGACAGTTAACTGACAAGCATTGCTTGAAATTTAAACCAGGTGGCTTGACCCTGATTGGTCAAGGCATTGCCCAAGCTTAAAGCTTAGACATGTCTCTTTATTCAGCAATACCAAATGTGTTATCTGCATTCTACAACCAGATTGTGCTGCAGTCTTCAGGCGGTAAAGGTCAGATGACTCATTGAATCATGGCTTAGAAATTCAGGTAAAGATAAACTGTGGAAACTCCTGATTGGAGCCTTCTGATCTGAATATTTGTCTAAATTCACTGCAACTCGCCAAGAACATCAAGCAGCCTAATGCATAATGGTTATTTGCACATTTGCAATTGTGTACTTGATTGCTAATATCATCATGTTACATTATCACTGTTAACCTAGCTAATGCTGTGGAATCAAACCAATCGTTAGAAATAACTAAACAAAGAAATACACTGCAGAGTTTGTGCGGGACTGAATCCAGTTGGATCAACACTTACACAAATCGACAAGGCAAGCTAGGTCCTGCATGTGCACTCATTTCACATTGTCAGGTGTTGGTGTTAATACCAATAATGGCTCCAAGGGACTGGGGTAAACCACAGGTGAACTCAAGCTAGCATTAACCTAAAGATCATTATACTTCTCTTGCAGCCTAAGTTGCATTTTTGAAGACGGCACCTTAATTATATCTTTATAATGGCGAGTGCAAGAATGTTAAGTGCATAGGAATTAATTGGGGATAAAATGGTGCTAGTTAGGACAGGACCTTGTCAAATGTTCTGGTGTAAGTGGGAATGATGTACCCAATAATTTCTTGATGAAACATAAATATTTACAGTATGGAAAGAGTCGCAATCTGTCTGGGCTAGGTTTTTTTTTGAGAACAATCCAAAATTAATCCCATTGGTTTTGTTATGGCACAGCCAATGGCAAATACTGAGTTGTTCAAATCCCAGAGGGAAACTTGAAACAACTACCACAACTAATTTTGCAATTTGTATGTTTCGAGATGCGGGCTTTGAATTCAGTAGTAATAAGCCCATCGAGTCTTATAGGTTTTTACAAAACTAGATTAAACATTTATTAACAAGAAAAATTATTTTAAGCACATACATATGTCTACAAATTACTACTATAATAAATTCTAAATCCCCTAATTAATCTGACTCCCAGTCACACTTCCATTAAGGTAACAGTACAACACATAGGTTTTAAAAGACCCAGGCAAAGAAACATGATACCCTGAACAATCCAATGCAAATAAGTGTTCTTAACTTCAGTTCAGTGTAGACAGCAGCTTGAGGCTTAGATTCTGAAGGTATTTCACACTTGTTATATCTTAGAATGCCTACTGTTACACACAGCTTTCGCCCCTTTATACCTATTTTCCCCTTTGAATGCAAATTCCCATTGTTTCACTATGTCTTTGGACTTTACCTCCCTGATCATAAAAACTTATCATAGTACCAATTTTACCAGTAATCTTTGGGAAAAATAAACATACTGAGCAGGATTTTGCCCTTGGCGGGGGCTGGCGGGGGAGGTCGGGAAGCCAACCGCCATCCGTGATCAGCTCCACACCGTGATTTCATGTGGGCGGGCCAATTGAGGCCCACCCTGCATGGATCTTGAACGGCAGCACTCAGCGCTGCTTGTGCGAGCAGGGGGAGGAGGGAGCGCCAGGCCTAGCCTGCAGTTCGCGCATGCGCACAAAAGAGCACTTCAATCTCCCTGAGGCATAGAGCTGCTTCAGGGAGATGAAGGGTTGTGTGAAAAAAAGCAATAAAGAAACTAAAAATGTCAGAAAACATGCCCCCTTCATGTGACTCTGTCACATGAGCTGGGACATGTTTTTAATTCAAAAATAACATTTTTATTGAATGTTCATTTGCTTTAGGAAACCTCATCCCGCTCGTGATTGTAATTAGTTTATTAATGACCTTAACAGGCCTACTAATAGTCGGCGGGGGCACAGCCGGCTCCAGTGTGCTCACGAGACAGCGCGGTGACTCCGGGATGCACTCCCGATGCCATCGTGCATCATTTTACGCTCGGGCGCATTGAGCGCGTGCCCGTATGCCGAGTGTAACATTCAGCCCACCGTTTCTGAGCTTCACCTGGCCAGGTGACTCATTTCACCCCCTCTTTTGAAAAACAATCTAGTCTGTTTTACTTAAAAAATGCAAATGCCCTTTTACACCTTACATTCCAAACTCCCTCCACGCTTATCTACTTAACATTTCAAACCTAGCTCATCTTCTAACACATCGAAGCCTTCAGATCAGCTGCCTTTAATTTAATTCAGTCTCTCACACACACACACACACACACACACACACAAAGACACATAGGCCAGAATTTTTAGCCCGTTGGGCGGGCACACGCCCAACCCGAATGAGCGTAAAATGACACACGATGACATCGGGCTAGCGTCCCGACGTCATGGCGCGTCCACGCGATATTTATGTCAGCGGGCACGCACGGGAGTTGGCAGCCCGCCTGCCAGCCATTAACAGGCCTATTAAGGCCATTAAAGTCCTAATTGAGTTAAATTTTTCACTGCCCGACCAATCCTGCAGTTGGTGGTCAGGCGAAAAGGCCAAGCCATGGGCCGGATGTGGTTCCCAACAGCTATTAAAAATTAAATAAAAATTTAAAGATTTCATTAATAACATGTCCCTGCTCCTGTGATGGAGTCTCGTGAGGGGACATGTTTTTTTAACAATTTAAAATTCGTCATTTTTATTTCTTAGAAATCTTCATCTCCCTGAGGCAGCGCTGTGCCTCAGCGAGCTTTTCCTGCGCTTTACCTGCGCCCATGCATGAAGTTCCCTGCTCGCCCTCCTCCTCCACCAGCCCTCCCCACACAGGCAGCGCTGACCGCTGCAGTGCGCGTTTCATGCTGGGCAGGCCTTAATTGGCCCGCCGCCAGCATGGCGTCATGCTCGGGCCCCCACTGCGGGCAGCAGACGGCTTCCCGGCCTCTCTCACACGCCCCCACCGAGCCCACCCGACGAGGGCAAAATCCTGGCCATATAAGGCACAGATAGCACTATTTTACAATAAATTGCAACAACGTTATTATATCTTCCAGACAGACTTGTTCTCTTCCCCATTGCCCTGTATCCTCGTCAGCTTCAAATGTTTTCCACTATCTCACAGTGAACCATTGAAATGTTCCCCCTTAGAGCCATAGAAATGTAATTAAAGTATTTAGGATATCCTTGACCCTTCATCTCTTTTGTTATTAGTGTCTCTTTATTGACAGTTGAAGCTACACGTGCTATAATTTGCCCTATAGTTTCTATAGAGATTCGATAAGGTGATGGTAATTTTTTGTAACAATGTTAATCAAGGAATGCTACAGTATGGGCAGAATTTTCTGCTTTACGTGTGAGGGGACACATCAGCACGTAAAATGATGCGCGGTGACATCTGGCGAGTGTCCCGACGTCACTGTGCGCCATCGCGATATTTCGCTGGGCGGGTGCGTGATGAAGTTCGACGCGCTCCCGCCATTAATTAACGGGCTAGTTTAAGGCCCTTAAATCGGCAATCGACACCCGTGCGATCTTCGGGTCGGCGCAACGGGCAGGCGGGTAAGAGACTTTTTAATAAAACTCATCCACGGGCGGGATAAGAGGGCTCAGTGGGGTTGTCAATCTGGTCTGTGAAGTATTTATTGCAAAAAGTTTTTTTAAACTTGCCTGTGTGATCTGTAGCAGTTCAGAATGAATTCCAGCAGCTTTCTGTGTACTGTGAACCTTCAGGTCAGCACTCTGCAGTCAGTAATCTTTATCGGGCCTGCAGCTTTCCGGAGGACTCCCTTTAGCCTGGGAATGGGAGGTGATCTCTCCACTGGAAGCAGCTCCTCTGAGGAGGAAGGGAGGGCTAGAATAAGGAGGAAGCCAGGAGTGGACAATCAGCCTCCAGGGGAGGCCAGGCGCAGGCACAAGGGGTGCAGGGCCAAGAGGTTGTCCAAGGTGGGACGGGCCACAGAAGACACCACTATCCTGCTGCCAGGGTTTACAGGTGGGGAAGCAGCTACCTCAATATGATTAGGTCAGCGTATAGCCCCTCATCATTGCCCTGTGCTTCCTCATCCTCAGAATCAGTGCTGGACTCATCGTGTGCAGCCGCATGCACTACGTCAACCTCTTCATCGTCCACAGCGTCCCCCCTTTCCAGCGCAAGATTGTGTAGAGTGCAGCATGCAACCACTATCACCGAGACACGATCTGGGGGGTACTGGAGTGCATCGGAAGTGCATCTTGAGAAGACCGATGGTTCTCTCCACCACTAGTGGAGGTGTGGGTCCTATTGTACCGCTGCTCAGCTTCTGTTCTTGGATGGCGGAGAGGCGTCATCAACTACCTTTTCAGCACTTAATTACTAAATCTGCCACTTCATCAGCTGCAACTAAGGGCTTTGGACATAAACTTCAATGTCCACTCAAACAGTCATAACATGGATGTAAAACATACAAATGCAGAACAAAGGAGCCACCCTCAGCCATGGTAACACATCTGGGTTTAATTTTCACCATCATTAGGTCACACAAAGTCAAACCAAAATGTTTTTCAAACATAAACAAAAGCACCAGTGATAAACCCGAGGTGTGCCTAAGGTGCCTGATGTTTCTGTTTCCGGGTGCTACGCCTTGGTGCTGCCCCATCACTGGGAGTGGCATCTGAGCCAGCCTGCTGACTCTGCTGTCCTGTTGGCCTCAATAACCTTGGCGGCCGTCCTCTGGCCCGTGAAGCCTGTGCTGGCCCCGCCTGGGAGGGAGCTGCCAGTTCCACAGCTGGTATCTCCCCAGTCGTCGCTGCCTCACTCGATGAAGTGGTCACTTGGAGAGGAGCGGAGGAGCTGCCGCCCTCATCTGGAGCGCCCTGAGAGGAGCCCGCAGATATGACAGGCAGCTGCTGCGCCAACGTGAGGTTGCCCTGGACCTCCCTGCTCACCTTGGATCGTTGGGCAACGAGCTGGGAAGCTTGAAGCCCACACCATCTCCCACATTGGCAATGACCAGCTGTGGCCACTGGCGCTGTGAGGGCTTGCAGGTCCGAGCGTAACCCCAGGAGAAGCTGCTTGTTCTCCTGGAAGCCCCTCTCCATGAGAATCGCCACCCTCTCCATGGAGGATGCATGACGCTCTGACATGAGGCTCATTGCATCACTGATGCTCCGCGTGGACTCCTCCACCATGGACACCAAGCGAAGCACAGCCTCATGTATCACTCCCAGATGCTCCCACACACCTGGCCACATTTCCTGCAGCTGCTGCGTCACGGACAACTCCAGAGGCACATCATCAGGCACCGACTGAGCATGTGCCTGGTCCCCTGCAGCCCTCTGACTGCTGGCGCCATGGGCACTCTCTGTCTCTGCCAGCTCCTCCAGCGATTGTGAAGTGCCCTCTCCACTGTGCCCCGGGACACTAGCCGATGTTCCAATGCCCACCGAGGTGCTAGTGTCTGCGCTGGTGCCTGCCTGGCAGAAATGGTGTGACGCAGGTGACACTTGAGGGCCCTCAGATGTGAGAGGAGCATCTGCAGCTCCTCCTGGCGGCCATGCTCTGATGATGCTGAAATGAACAACAAGGACAGTGGATCAGTTAGCGTGCACACAGAGACAAACCTCATCCCTTTCCCCCTTGGCTCATTATGTGCTCAACCTTCCAGAACCAATGCAGACAAATATTGGTGGGGTGGCAAATAGTCAGGAGGATACCCTAACATTACAGGCGGATACAGACGGGCTGGTCAGATGGCCTAAGGAATGCCAAATGGAATGTTATGTGGATAAGTGTGAGGTGATGCACTTGGGCAGGACAAACAAGGTACAGGAGCCACCCTCAGCCATGGTAACACATCTGGTTATAATTTTCACCATCATAAGGTCATACAAAGTCAAACCAAAACGTTTTTCAAACATAAACAGCCGACCCCCTGCGGTGTGACGTCGAAGTGGCCATTGTGAGCAGCCTACAGGAGGCTGCCAGGCCTTCCTTTAAACAGACTGCCAGGTCGCCATTGGACCCGGCGGCCTGTGCATGCCCACTGCAGCCTGCACACTCCCGCTATCCACGGGAGTCAGAAATGCGCTGGGCGGGCTTTAATTGGGCCCCCACCCCGCGCAAAATGGCGGCGCAGCCAGGATCGCGGGCGCTGATCAGGTCCTTGCCCGTCTGCGGCCGCTCCACCTCCGCCCGCCCGACAGGCAGAAAATTCTGCTCTATAAGTTAGAAATCAGACACCGCTACTTTCTCTTTAAGAAGGGCAGTTCAGGCCATCCACATCTCCGTGAATGCTGCTCTTTTGTGAGTTTACCAGGAGGTGGACAGAAGTGGTGATTTGAAGGAGCACCTGTCCGCTTCCCCCTCTCTTACACTAAGATCTAACTAAGGCAGTCAAAACTGGAGGACGCCTGACAGAAAACTCAGTCCTGATAGAATCCAGCCTGGATTTTCCACTCTCGTGCTTGCCAGCAGGCAATTTTCTGCCCATTCACTTTAATAGGCAGAAAATCAGGGACTGGCAGATGTAGAGCAGGAAAATCCAGGCCTGAGCCTCCAAGTTCCCTCGCTAACTGCCCAACACATTAGGGCTTGCAGCTACCGGGTCTACCAGACACCAGTTGTTTATTAGTTTGGAAAGCTGAACGCCTGTAGGATGCTTTTCAATTATATGGAGCAGCTTGCAACATCTTTTAGAAGGATTTGGAAGATTGTTGGCTTTCTTTTCTTGCTAAAGTGCAGCCTAACTAAATACGAAGCAACTTCTGTGATTTTTAAATCCTTCATTATGGTCAAGGAATCACCAGGCGTTTGTTCAGCATTTTCTTTTTTTTAAAAAATATTGCAATCAGCCAGTGCCCTTGTCCAATCGGTACTTGGACCAAAGGTTCTTGCTCCCGGTGTGGACGAGGGAACAGATTGCAGGGAGGGTGAGCAAACTGACCACAGCACCGTGGTGCAGAGTGCCATTCAAGTGGGGGGAGGAAAGAGAAATGTAGTAGTAATAGGGGTGAGCATAGTTAGGGGAATAGATACTGTTCTCTGCAGCAAAGACAGAGAGTCCCGAAGGCTGTGTTGCCTACCTGGTGCCAAGGTTAAGGACATCTCTTTTGGGCTGGAAAGGAACTTGGAGTGGGAGGGGAAGGACCCAGTTGTCGTGGTCCACGTAGGCACCAACGACCTACGTAGGACTAGGAAAGAGGTTCTGCTGAGGGATTACGTGCAGCTTGGGGCTAAATTAAAAAGCAAAACCACAAAGCTAATAAACTCCAGATTACTACCTGAGTCACGTAGGGTAAATAAGATTAGGGAGGTAAATGCGTGGCTCAAAGATTGGTGTGGGAGAAATGGGTTCCGATTCATGGGGCATTGGCACCAGTCCTGGGGAAGGAGAGAGCTGTTCCGTTGGGACGGGCTTCATTTGAACCATGATGGGACCAGTGTCCTGGCGAATGGTATAACTCGGGTGGTAGATAGGACTTTAAACTAATCAGCAGGGGGTGGGGGGAGGGTTCAATTGTGTAGATAGGTCTTTAAACTAATTAGTTGGGGGGAGGGTTCAATTGAAGGGAAGTTTAAAAAATCAAAAAGAAACGAGAGAGCAGAGATGCAGGTAGTGAAGAGGTGAATGATAATCAAAGTGTGACAGGAAGGGGCAGGAAATATAAGCAGAAAAGTGCAGCAGAAATTAGAAGCAGAATGAGCAATAATGGTAAAAGTCAAAGCTTAAGGCTCTTTACCTGAATGCATGCAGCATTTTAACAAGATAGATGAGTTGACGGCACAAATAGAAATAACTGAATATGACTTGATAGCTATTACAGAGACATGGCTGCAGTGTGACCAAGACTGGGAGCTCAATATTCAAGGGTATTCAATATTCTGGAAAAATAGGCAAAAAGGGAAAGGAAGTGGGGTAGCTTTGTTAATAAGGGAAAGTATCAGTGCGGTGGTGAGTAGCGATACAGGTACAATAGATTGTGATGTGGAATCAGTCTGGGTGGAAATAAAGATTTCCAAGGGGAAGAAGTCACGAGTGGGAGTCATCTATAGGCCTCCGAAGAGTTGCCTCACCGTAAGACAAAGTATAAATTGGGAAATAATGCAGGTGCGTAAGAAGGGCACTACAATTGTCATGGGTGATGTATAATTAAGGTCCTCTAGGGGGTAGAGATCACAACATGGTAGAATTTCAAATTCAGTTTAAGGGTGAGCAACTTGGGTCTCAAACCAGTGTCCTCAACTTAAAGAAGGCCAATTACAGATGAATGAAGAAAGAGTTGAAAGAGTTGTCTAAAGCGGGTTGGGAAAATAGATTAAGCGGGGGAAGGTCAGTGGATGAGCAATGGTAGACATTTAAGCAGATATTTCATAATACTCAGCAAAAATTTATCCCAGTCAAAAAGAAGTACTCGATGAGAAGGATGAACCACCCGTGGTTAACACAGGTGGTTAAGGAGAGTATCCAATCTGAAACTAAGGCACATAAAGCGGCAAAAACTTGAGGAAATTGGGATTTTTTTTTTTAGGAACCAGTAGCAGATGACTAAAAAACTAATACAGAGGGAGAAAATTGATTAAGAAAATAAATTGGCAAGAAATGTAAAAACAAACAGCAAGAGCTTCTATGGGTATATAAAACGGAAGAGAGTGACTAAAGTGAGCATGGGACCCTTGGAGAATGCGACTGGAGAATTGATAACGGGGAGCAGGGAAATGGCAGATAATTTAAATCAATATCTTGCATCGGTCTTCACGGTGTAGGACACTATAAACATTCCAAAAATATCAGATAAGCAAGGAGCTAATGGGAGGAAAGATCTTGTAACAGTCTCTATCACGTGAGTCAAAGTATTTGACAAACTAATGGGACTAAAAGCAGACAAATCGCCAGGACCTGATGGCCTGCATCCAAGGGTTTTAAAGGAGGTGGCTACAGAGATAGTGGAAGCATTGGTCGAAATATTCCAGAACTCACTGGATTCCAGGAGGGTTCCAGCAGATTGGAAAACCATTAATGTGACGTCCCTGTTCAAGAAGGGAGGGAGACAAAAAGCAGGAAACTATAGGACAGTCAGCCTGACATGTGTCATTGGGAAAATGCTAGAACCCACTATTAAGGAAGAAGTAGCAGGACATTTAGAAAAGCTCAATGCAATCAAACAGAGTCAACATGGTTTTGTGAAAGGGAAATCACGTTTGACAAATTTGCTAGAGTTCTTTGAGGATATAACAAGCAGGGTTGATAAAGGGGAACTGGTAGATGTAATGTATTTGGATTTCCAGAAGAGATTCGATAAGGTGCCATATATAAGGTTATTGCACAAGATAGAAGCTCACGGTATTGGGGGTAATGTATTAGTATGGATTGAGGATTGGTTAATGCACAGAAGACAGAGTCGGGACTGATGGGTCTTTTTCAGGTTGGAAAGACGTAACTATTACAGTGCCACAAGGATCAGTCCTAGGGCCTTAATTATTTATTATCTATATTAGTGACTTGGAGGAGGGGACAGAGTGTAATGTATCCAAATTTGCTGGTGATAGAAAAATAGGTGGGAGGACATGTTGCGTTGAGGACATAAGGAATCTGCAAGGGGATATAGATAGGTTGAGTGAGTTGGCAAAAACTTGGTAGATGGGGTTTAATGTAGGAATGTGTGGGGTCATGCGCTTTGGTAGGAAGAATCAAAAGACAGACTATTATTTAAATGGAGAGAGACTCCAAAAGAGTGCAGTTTTTCAGGGATAGAATTTAATAGAATTCTATCAGGGTTCTTGAGCATGAAACACAAAAAGTTAGCATGCAGGTGCAGCAAGTAATTAAGAAGACAAATAGAATTTTGGCCTGTCTTGCTAGGGGGTTGGAGTTTAAAAATAGGGAAGTCTTGTTACAACTGTACAGAGTGTTGGTCAGGCCGCATCTGGAGTACTGCGTACAGTTTTCCTTCCTGTATTTAAGAAAGGATATACTAGCATTGGAGGCAGTTCAAAAGAGATTCACTAGGCTGATTCCTGGGATGAAGGGGTTGACTTATCAAGAGTGGCTAAACAGATTAGGCCTTTATTCATTAGAGTTTAGAAGAATGAGGGGTGATCTTATTGAAATGTACAAGATTTGGAGAGGGCTTGACAGGGTAAATGTTGAGAAGATGTTTCCACTAGTGGGGTAATCCCAAACTAGGGCACATAGTTACAGAATAAGGGGACACTCATTTAAAACTGAGATGCGAAGGAATTTCTTCTCTCAGAGGGTAGTGAATGTTTGGAATTCTCTACCCCAGAGAGTTGTGGGGGCTAGATCACTGAAAGTGTTTAAAGAGGAGGTAGATAGATTTTTGAAATATCGCGGAGTTGAGGGCTATGAGGAGCTGGCACGAAAGAGGGGTTGAGGCCTGGGGCAGATCAGCCATGATCTTATTGAATGGCGGTGGAGGCTTGAGGGGCCAAATGGCCTACTCCTGCTCCTATTTCTTATGTTCTTATTTTCAACCATATGTTACCACTGGGAAATAAAATATTTTCTCGTTTTGTGCATTCAGTGATATATTTTTTCATCAAATTAACATTTGACTAAAGTAACAGATATTGCAGATGCAATAAGCATTCATCAGATAGAAAATATATACTTCAGTATTAGTATTAGTCACATCCTATGTAATAGCTGCAACATTTTGTATCGCTACTAAGTCCTATAAGGAACGAATGATCCATTGGTCCATAATATTATTACACCTATTACAAAGTGCATTTAAGGACACAATGTAAAAGCAAATAGGTGCTCCAAATAATTTTCTAATCCTACAAAATCTTGACAAAATGTATAAACATCACCATTATGTGATAAATGCGAATGGAAAATTAAACAATATTCAGTTGTCATATGGAATTATCTTTTCTCTCATATATTTGGAACACAACATAAAACTAGAAGGGGAATTTTAAAATAATGCAAGGATTCTCTGTATTGTTTGGACCATTGTTAAAGTTAATTAAGTAGAACTTTCTACCAGGGCTATTAAAAGCAGCTATCCTTTGGAAATTATAAATAAGCTGATAAATTACAATTCTCTTTAAATTGCTTTCGTTGGGTTTCAAAACAAGTACATTTCTTGAAGTTTAATTGCTACATCAACTGATTGCTATTGCATGATTCAACAGATGGGGAACTTGATTTGTCTTTCCCACAAGGAAGCTTTAACTATCACCCTGTAATATTGGCATTAAATATGTCTACACCAGTGTCCCACAAGACATTTATCAGATTTTTTCATTTTTTTCTGAGAAACAAATATATTTCCTTTGGATTCTTTCCCAGGCAGTATTGTACACAAACACACGGTCCAATATCACATATAAATGCCAGCAAGAGCAAGGCATTGAAACAACAGAGCTGTGGCCTAGAATATAGTGGATTGCAACTCAGATAAAATTTTCATTTCTCAATTGTGTATCGATAGAGCGTTAGATGCTGCTAAAATTCGAAAAGATGTAAATGTGAAGTTAGCATCCAAAGCTGCTACCCAGGTCGGTGTTGTTAGCCTAAGGGGGAATTGCTCGGTTTAGTTCTGGGAAATTAAATGAGACGAGTAGCCACAGGGATGGATAATTTACTGAACTAACAAAGAGGGGGAGAGGAGCGGGTGGATCAAGAAGGAAATCAGGAGAAGCGGAGAGAGGAAAGAATGTCAGAGGAGGGAGAGAGGAGACAGCAGGGGAGGACAGATGGAGAAGGGTGAATGGAGGAAAGGCGGCTGGGAGTGGGACAGGAAGGAGTGGAGTAGAGAAACAAATGCATAAGATTTAAAACCTTCCTGGTTTATTTACTTATGCCAACATAGCTGCGAACTGAAACAGAATGCATTGGTGTGTCACTGGACTTGTAATTATAGACAGTCTCAACCTGGGTTGTTGGTTTTACTTGTCAACATAGTATTTAGCCACTATTGTTTCAACAACTAACATTACGCCTTATCAAACATTGAAAAAATATATAAGATAGTGCCACCTGTAGGCATAGCAGGTACTGCAGCTAAATGTTGACATTTTTGTTATGGTTTTCCCACTGAGTCACCATGACTTGGCTTTCAAGGAATTTTGAAATGGAAAGTCTTCATCTGCTTGGTGATTGAGGAGAGATGTTATCAGAAATTAATTTTTGTGGCATTTTTGAGCATGGAAACTTCGCTAGAGGGAGTGGCTGTGTCAAAGGCCATTTTTAGGGAAGAACAGATAAACATTTGAAGCAGGAATAGTGAATGGACTAGCATGATATTGGGGTTATTGGGTTATTTTTGAAAAAGGTCCAAATAGATGCAATGGGCCAAATGGCCTCTTTCTGTGCTGAAAATTGCTATGGTTCTATCAAATCAGTTTTTAAAAATATCTTGAAGTAATTGACCGTAATATTTTTGGGTTGAGAGTTTACAGGTTTAATTGAAATTCTGGAATTGATACCTTTATGGTACTGGTTACTTGTGGTTGCTAGCCTTTATGCTTCTCGTTGTCTGAGTTGTGCAGTCACTCTGAAAGCAATCAGTTGACAGTGAGCTAACAGTATTTGAACCAACTATCACTTTCCATGTTGGAAACATGACAGGGTGATACTTAGAGTGTGATTTAGGTGCACTGAAAGCAATAATTTTAAATACATAGATGAATGTAGAAACCAGCAAGATTTTCCATTAATCTACTAAATAGAAAAATGTTGGGTGTGTTTACATCACAAGTGTAATTCTACAGCACCCGTGTCATAAGCCAACAACTGAATCCAGGCAGGGATCTGAAGAAGAATCATTTTGAACTTGGAACGTTAACTCTGTTTCTCTCTCCACAGATGCTGCCAGTTCTGCTGAGATTTTCCGGCACTTTCTGTTTTTATTTCAGATCTCCAGCATGTGCAGTATTTTGCTTCTACATTACTGAATCCAACCCTTTGGTTACTGATAATGAGCATTAATTCTACTGTTGATAAAACCACCTTTTGCAGATAGCAACACAAGTTACCAACGAAGAGAACTTCAGTTTTTGTTGTCTTAAATAATGTTGCTTGATACAGTACTATAAAATGCAAATAGGTGGTGGGGTTGATTGGAATGAACACAATCACATCTTAGTGTTCAGAAAGCTATCAAACATGTAAGCTTGACCCATCTGGTTTATGGTATCATCTGAACCCCTTAACGTTCTTTTCTTTAGCCACTTACATGCATCTTCTTCTCCCGATAGCATCCTCGAAACTTATTGCCACAGAAAAACTGTATTCACATTCAATGTTTTCATTAACACTAAATGTTATTAGTGAATTACAAAATACAAAATGGATCATGAAAATTTTGATCATACAGCTCACTTAAACTGATTGATTGGAATACTGCCTTTAAGTGTACCAACACCTATCTGGTATCTCGGACCCCAAGATAATTGTAGCATCTTCACACTTCGAATTATCTCAATCATTTGTATATATGTTGCTATAATTCCCTATTAGAATCTTAGTTAGACAAAGCAGCAAATGGAAATTAAGATTAGTTGGATCCAGAGGTAGGCTGTTTGTGGGACCTTGCAGGAAGTAAATTGGCTACCATGGTTTCATACTTCATTGGCTGTAAGGTGCTTTGGGACATCCTGAGTTTGTGAATGGTGCAGTATAAATGAAAGTCTTTATTTTCCTTTATCCTTGAATATAAAAGGAACATTACAGTCCAGCAAGGGGTATCTATCACACTTTTATTTTAAAAAAAGACATTTATAAAGCAACTTTCACAGCCACCAGATGTCTCAAAATGCTTTACTCCAATGAAGTACTTTTTGAATTCTTTGCTGTAACGGAGGCAGTGTGACAGTCAATAAACTCCCAAAAAGAGCAACATGATAATAGCCAGATAACCTGGAGTGATGTTGATTGAGGGATAAATGTTGAGTATTGCTGAAAAAAGAGACATGTTTAAGCTTTTTGTCTTACACTCATCAGGACACTCACAAGAATACCAATATAAGGGGGAAAGCAACAATTTATACTGTATGTGAAGAGAGTGCTGATTGGTTGGCAATTGGCGTTGCCGTGGAGAATGCACCATTGAAGGTGAATGGCAGTTAACTGCCAAGCATTGTTTGAAATTTAAACCAGGCAACTTGACCCTGATTGGTCAAGGCATTGCCCTGAGGAGTGAGTCAGCGAATGGCTGTCACTTATTTTAAGTATGCCCCAAGTTTCTGTGCTTGGGGCCTTGCTGGGGGAGGTACAAGGGATAGAGAGAAGTGCTGTAACCACAGGGGACCAGGAGGCTTGTAGCTCAGATACTGGTACTGCTCAGAATTTAGAGGCTAGGAGAGAGATTGAATTAGCACGTGTTGAGACACTGGCGGGGATGGCCTGCAGGCATGATGGGGGTTAAGTGTTGTGCTGGTGCCAGCTCACGGTTGCACATGAATTCCACTGCACAGGGCTCAGATGACGGGTTAGGCTTCAGAGGTTAGCTGAGGGGTGTGCACATGAAATTCTCGATTCATTGACAGGACAGCTGGAAAGAATGCATGCAATGTCAAGGAGCATGGAGGGTAGCAGCACCTACTTTGTGCAGGGCTTAGAGACCATTAGAGACTAAGCACAGAGCTTAGAGACCATTTTTTCCAGCATGGAAGTGGGGAGGGGTGGGGGGCACCCATGTAGAACAAGCCATAATGCAGGTTCGATGGGTGTAGCTCAGCTGACATTGCAGCACAAAATGAAGCTGCCCAGTGCCTGGCAGTTGCTATGCAAGCACAGATTGCTGACATCAGGGCACTGGGTACCGGTGTGCTAAAGGTCTTACTCCAATAGCTTTACTAGGATTTCTGAGGTGCCACTCTGGGGGACTGGCAGCGGCTCCACGGAGCACAAACCTGATACCCTCTCTCAGGAAAACGGCATTCAACCTCCCAGCACTGCCACTGTGCCAGCGCCCCTGTCATTGCCTGTCAGCCAGCCAGCCCAGGCTGCTGCTGCCCATGGCAACTTGGTGCTGTCTGCAGCTGGACCTACAAGGGCCCTCAAGCTACAAGATCAGGTCCAGTCACCACCCCACTGAAAATCTGCAGCCTTCCACCAGCCATGGCTGCAGCCACTGGGGTATCAAGGTGTAGGAGCATTAGAACAGGTGAAGGAAGATGGCAGATTGGCACAAAGGGAATGCAATAGGGTGAATAGCTGACTTTCATATGCAATATGACACGTTTGATTTATATATTAAATTTGAAATGATTATTTTGTGTTGGTTTTTTATCTTTACATTGTGGTCAAGCAGATGCTGTGATGGTCAGTAACGGTGAGAAGGTGTGGGACTGCTGGCGAATGTGGAAATGGGGCTGCATTAACTGCTATCACAGTCGGATGGAGTTGTTCATGAACAGCCTAGCCAGAAAGAGGCTGGCTAGTTTGCCTCCTGCCTCTTCCTCCTCTTCCCCCCGCAAATAGCTATTAACAGACTCCCTTTGTTTTACTACGTTGGTTCAAATGCAAATGGCACGGAGGGGCTGCTGCAGAATGAAGGTGACAATACTGCTGTCAGGAGAATAGGGCACTGACTCGCAAGGTCCTCTGCCTTTGGTCACACACCGGCTTGATGTTGAGGGTGTGGGATCCCTTCTGGTTCTCAGGGTTGACATGTGACACCCATGAAGCAACGTGTGTAGTCAATGGCACCCTGCAACATAGAGAAGCCTGTAATCTTCGCGAAACTGGGTACTGACTGTGCTCCATAAGACCATAAGACATAGGAGCAGAAATTAGGCCATTCGGCCCAACAAGTCTGCTCCACCATTCAATCATGGCTGAAATCATCGCCTGTCTGCGGCAGGACAGAATGAAACGTTGTCAGCTGTCTTTGAACAGGGAGTCTCAGTGGCCTCCCTTATGCAACAGTGGTCAGTAAACTGCAAGCTATTGCAAATACCTCCAGTTCCAGCAATGGAAGGTGCCAGACGCATATAAGTTCATGGCCACGGTCTCTTTCACAATGTGTTCCTCACCTTGCTTTGAGATTGCAGTTGTGGCTGCAACAGGTGGCGGATTTCTGTGATAGAATCTTATTGAAGTGCAGACACCTCACAAATTGTTCCATGCTGAAGTCCAGGTAGGAGAATTTCTCCTCAAATACCCAGAATGGACTGACATGGCTTCCTGCTGAGACCCCAACCCCCAGCTTCTCCTTCTTCTTCTTCTAGAAGCTTGCCTTGGTCTGCATGCCCTCCACTCATTGTCCAACTTGTGTTGCATTCCAAGAGAAATTCCTAATACTCTGCCCATGTCTGGAAGCATTCAGTTGTGCAAAAGACTTGGGGCAGAGTTTTGCCGTCGGCGAGCAGGGGGTGGGGCCCACTCACCGACGCATAAAATGATGCAAGGTGACATCGAGCGAAACCCCCGACATCATCCCGCCCCGTTTAAATTTTCAGGAAGGCGGGAGTGCAGCAAAATCAGCTGTGGGCCCGCCGACCTGTCAATGGCCAATTGATGTAGGGTTTCATGTAGGGTTTTAATAATTATAATAAAGTTGTTCTGTAAATTATGAACATGTCCCAACTCATGTGATATTGTCACATGAGGGGGACACGTAAGGGATTTTTCTTTTCTCTATTTTTAATATTTTTAAAAGTCGAGGCGATCTCCCTGAGGCTGCACTTAGCCTCGGGGAGATGTGTGCTCTTTTGTGCACATGCGCGAAAGAGTGCACTCTTGATTTCAGGGATTCCTTCCCCCCCCCCGCCCCCCCCCCCCACCCATGCCTGGACAGAGAGCACACAGCACTTCCCGGCGGACATCACGTTGAGCGGGCCATAATTGGCCCGCCTGCATAAAATGGCGGTGCGGCCCCAATCGCTGGCGGCAATCGGCTCTGCGCCCGCCCGCCCGCCCGACAAATGGAAAACTCTGCCCTTGAAGTCAGAACTAAGACCTTCAATAACTGCCACACCCACTCCCTGTAGACATGAGCAACTTTAAAGGACTCTGGAAAGCACCAACCACCTGTACAACCGTAACAACAGCCAACAGGAATCAATCAACAATTAACCTCGGCAGCCTTTGGCTCAGTAGGGCAGAGTCTTGGGTCCCGCAGGTGGGCGCACGCCAGACTCGATCGGGCGTAAAATAGCGCGCGATGACGTCGGGCAAGAGTCCCAATGTCATTGTGCACTCACGTGATATTTTGGTCAGCGGGCGCGCGCGAGAGAGTCAGCAGCGCACCCACCAACAAGTAAGAGGCCTATTAAGGCCATTAATCAATTAATTGACCACTATTTTTTCACTACACGTCCAAACTTACAGTTGACGGGCAGGGGAATTGGCCAGGCGGTCTTTGGATTTTTGAGGAAACCTCATCCAAGGGCAGGATGAGTTTTTCCGATCATAATTTTTTTAAAAAATAAAATCTTTAGGCAGAATTTTTTATCATCAACATGTTTAGTTGAGTGATTCTTATGTGTGGAAATTTTCTCCGAAATTTTAAAACCTCTATTTAAGGGTTTAAAATTCTTCATCGCCCGAAGGCAGCTCTCTGCCTTCAGGGAGCTTTCACTGCGCGCTACCCCACGCCATGCAGACTTCAACGCTCGCCCTCCTCCCGACAGCGCTGAGCCTTTCGGTGCGCGTTTCTCGCTGGCTGGCCGTTAATTGGCCAACCAGCGTAAAAGCGCGGTCATGGGGCCGATCGCGGGAGACGGGCCGTTTCCTGGGTGCTCCCAGGCCCGTCCACCGCGCCTACCCGACGACCTCGAAACCCCTGCCCTGGGTATTGGGCCCTGCCTCTCAGCCAGGAGCTCTGGGTTCAAATCCCACTCTCAGGGCTTATTGACCACAAAAGAAACATTCATGGCGTGGTTCAAAAAGCTTTATAATCTGCCTGCTAATCCTTCCTACTATTTTCCAAAGGAAAAATGTGTTTGTAAAGATATGAAGCAAACAAGCAATTAACCTTTAAGTAGTTAATGATCTCTTTAAAGAGCACAGGTCGGGAGCCTTTCCGCGTATTGCAATTAAAAGGAACCAGTATCTGAAGCATTAAACTTCAAAATGGCGGTGCGGCTGACAAATTAGTGTGACACAATGAGTGACATAATTTGCCTACATTTGTGGTCGATGCTCACTGCACATGCATAAATGCCCTCACTAATATCGCGTCCAGCCGGACTTGCACCAGAAGGGTGTCTGTGCACCAAGGATGTCATTTTGGACCTCTGAGGCTATTCACAGTACCTAGAACGTAGGTGCTGTGGATCCAAATTTTGTTTCGTAAATATCCAGCATGGAAATCGTTAGAATCCAAAAGATTATTTTCTTTTTAAATTCACTCTGGTTGCTGTTTTCTTTTTGATTGGCTGATTAACTTATCGCTTTTCCTCAGTTGCAATCAGTTATTGCACCCTTTTGTAGGGTTGTAAATGCAATGTTACAGCTCTCACAGGGCTGGAGAAATAAGATTTGGAATCTACTTTATACAAAGCTCTGGCCATAGAACAGTCCGAATGATGTGATACCTTAGATTGTTACAAGTTCCTCCATGTTGCCAGTTTGCAGACTATGGCTATTATTTCAGCCAAAAAAATAAACAAAAACAACTAATTAATATATAAGATGACAGTGCAAAACAACTTTAATATATGCTAAAATATAGCTTTAAAAGATCAGACATGGTGTGAATGCATTGACCACAACAAGCTTGTTCCTCATGTACGTCTTTGCAACATCATGCATCATTGTAGTTAGTTCTTCTATTTCATACATTCTTTTTAAACTGTTTTCTGCGCTAGTAAGTAAAATTACAAATGATGCACGGTGACGTCGGTCGTGTGTCCAATCTTCTGTTCGGTGGCGCCCGCCAAACTGTCAAAGGCCTATTAAGGCCATTAATTCACCAATTAAACTAATTGACAGGGCTGCCCGTCCAACCTTACGGGCAGGTGAAGAGACCAAGTGGCCTTTGCATTTTTCATGAAACCTGTTCCAAGGGCAGCATGATGTTTCATTAAGGTTTTGTTAAATAAATAAAAATTTTTTACACATTTCATGAACATGTCCCAGCTCATGAGACACTGTCACATGAGGGGGCATGTCTAGATAATTTTAATTTTTCTTCATTTCGAACTTTCAAATTGAACTTAATTCCCATGAGGCAGTTCTGTGCCTCAGGGAGATTTCTGCGCTCTTTCACGCACATGCACGAAAGAGCACAGGCTCCGACTCACCCTCCTCCCTCCCGCCTGCGCAGGTAGCGTGTGGCCCGCGATCAGCGCCTGCCCGCTCCCAAACGGCCCGCCCGACAGGCAGAAGATTCAGCCAGGATGGCATCTTATTGTGGAGAGCACGAGTGATAATTCCTCCAAAGGGAAGGGAGCCACTTTTAATTGAACTACACAGTGCCATCCAGGAATTTCCTGAATGAAGACCAGAGCATGCAGCTATCTATGGTGGACGGCGAAATAGAGAGTTTAGTAAAGCACTATGTGTAATCTCAGCAACTGCAAAAGTTGCCAGTGACAGCTCCATTACACCCATGGGAATGGCCAGGTAGACCCTGGGTGTGGTTACACATTGACTACGTTGGACATTTCCTGGGTACAATGTCTCTGCTCATTGTCGATGCCCAAAATGGTTGGATGTATACGAGGTGAAGTCACCAACATTGGCCACTACAATTGAGAAACTACGTCAGAGTTTTACCATTCACAGACTACCAGAAGTAGCCGTTTCCGATAACGGCACGGTATTTACGAGTCCTGAGTTTCAACGGTTTATCAGCCTCAACGGTATCAATCATGTGAAATCTGCACCGTACCACCCTTCCTCAAACAGACTGGCTGAAAGGGTGGTTCAAGTGTTCAAGACAGGCATGAGAAAGCTAACTGGTGATGCCTTGGCAACCAAGCTAGCACACTTTCTTTTTCATTACAGGACTACACATCATATAACAACAGGCATCACACCTGCAGAGTTATTATTGAAACGCCGTCTCAGGACGAGGTTGAGATTAATAATGCCAAAGTTAGAGTGGAAGGTGGGAAGGAGTCAGGAAGCCAGAAAACTAGACAGGATTGGCATAGTCGCGAGAGGAAATTTACCGTGGGGGAGCCAGTATACGTGAAAAACTTCGGGGAAGAAACCAAAGTGGTTACTGAGTGAAATAATGCAATGACTAGACCCTCTATCTTACCAAGTGGAGGTGGAAGGCCGGATCATTCATAAACATGTGGACCATTTAAGGAAGAGAGAGACAAATCGCCAAGATTTGGTTCCACCAGTGATCATGACCAGGTCTACATTTCCTGTTGAGGATACTCAACCCAGGACTGACATGTCTGATGTTCCTGTGAGAATTGAGGATACAGAACTGCAAGTGCCTACCGAAGCACCTGATGTTCAGGCAACTCTGAAATAGGAGGTTCCTGACAAAGAATCTGAAGTGGAGCTGCAACATTCCACACGTATCAGGAAACCACCTGAAAAACTGAATTTGTAAATTCCTTACGCAGTGTAAATAATATGTTGTCTTGAAAAATATGTACTTATAAATATAATATGTATAGCTGAGTTAAAGGGGAGGAATGTAGTAACTGTGGTTTTATTTAGTGTGTAATGTACCTTTAAGAATAATACTCTTGAGGGAAGATCACATGATCTGTAATAACCATTAGGAAAGCAGCATGGGCTATCTCAGAGTCAGAGCAGAGGTGGAGATTGAGTTGAAAACACATGTGTAGTTGCTGCTGAGTATATTGTAAATAAACTAAGGGCAGAATTTTTCCATCAGCGAGCAGGGGGCGGGGCCCGCTCACGGACGCGGGATGACATCGGGCAGAACACCCGACGTCATCCCGCCCCAATTAAATTTTCAGGAAGGCGGGGGCGCAGCAAAGTCAGCTGTGCACCCGCCGGCCTGTCAATGGCCAATTAAGGCCATTGACAGGATCATTGAAACAATTAAAGAACCTGCCCGTCCAACCTTAAGGTTAGCGGGCAGACCAGGAGCCCCGGCGGGGAATAGAAAAAACACGAAATCTCATCCACCGGCAGGATGAGGTTTCGTGTAGGGAGTTAAAAAGTTTAATAAAGTTTTAGTGTAATTTATGAACATGTCCCAGCTCAAGTGACATTGTAAGGATTTTTTTTTCCTATTTTTAACATTTTTAAAACTGTCAGCGATCACCCTGAGGCTGCACTTAGCCTCAGGGAGATGTGCGCTCTTTTGTGCGCATGCGCGAAAGAGCGCACTCTCGCATTTGGGGAATCCCCCCGCCCGCACAGGAAGTGCATAGTGCTTCCCTCAGGACGTCACGCTGGGTGGGCCTTAATTGGCCGGCCCACGTAAAATGTCGGCGGGGTCCGTTTCTCCGGCAGGGATCGGCTCCCCGCCCGCTGGAGATTGGGTCGGGCCCACCCGCCCGGCAGGCAGAAAATTCTGCCCTAAGTATCTGCAGATTGACTGTATCATTAATAGTACAACTCGGCCGCCCTACAACAATCCTTAACCAATCAGGTTTCTTAAATTAATAGCACAAGGATTAAAGAATCAAATTACAATGAGTGAATTCAATGCCATATCAGGTACAGGAAGGGAAGTGAAGTGCAGGAAATAAGGATTGGTTAAGAGGGGAAAAAGGACAGAAAGATAAAGTGAAAAAGAGCTTGAAATCTTTAAGATCTCCTACAACAATTAAAAACTGCAGGAATGAGAATCCGACCCTGTAAAAGTTTATTTTTAATGCCAGGGAGGTTTTGGTAGAAATTAACATTTGTGACATGTTTAAAACCACATTTAAATGGGAATGGACATGATTTAACTTTCTGCAGCAAGTTTAGTTCATATCTTCTGTGCAAAAATAGTAACATCATACCATTCAATGCATTTCAGTTGTTAGGCAGACAGCGAGTTGCCACTTTTGCAAAGCTAACAGTGCAGCAATTCAGATAGCAACTTTTGGATATTTGAGTTTTATTACCAAATCTGTCCCTTACCTGAAGTTGCTGTAGTAGTTACAGATAAATAACAGCATGCACCATTAGCTTCACCTTTAGTCTAACAGCAAAAACTGGATCATTATCATGTGTCAGCCTTGTAACTCACCATCAATCAATAATTCTCACACTTTGGTTACTTTGTAATTTTTTTTTAGTGCTTATAACACCACGGCATCAACTGTGACACCAAGCGCAGCAACGAAACAGTCTCAGAGTGAAAAAGCACTTTAGGACCTGGTGTTGTTTATTTAAATTTTAAAAAAAGGATACGCGGAAGCAGTTTTTAGGTTAGGCTAATTAATGGAGCTAGTTTAAAAGTAAACTTTGCAATTAGTTACATTATTTAAAAAAAGGAACATTTTAAGCCTCACTTTAGTTGGAGCATTAAATTTCTGCTTCCGTCTTCTTTAGTATTTAAAGAAGGTCTCTTCTGCTAAAAGCGTTTCTAATGCAATTTTTATTTGCAAAGATATACTTTATTCATAAGTTATCTGAAAGAACATTACAAAACATTACAAAATCGCCGTCACAAAAAGTACAATCATATTCAAGTTTTCCACATAGAATTTGCCAAGTTCAGAATAGAGGGGCATGAGAAAACAATGATTGATGATATAGTGGTGCCATCCAACTACCAATCTTGCCAATCTTGTCGGTCAGCTTGACTGAAGTTACAAAAACTCCATTGGAAAACATTCTTTCACAGTGAATATAGCATCTGCCGCAGGAGCCAACACATTTTGTGACAGTAAAGTTTTCACAATAGCTATTTTGGAAGAAAACCTGCTGAAAGTTTCACATTGATGTAATAAATGCCATTTAAGGCATCAGATGCTAATTAGTTTAATGGACACTGATGGCTCAGTGGATCAGGACACTGTCCTATCTCTCCTCCCTAAATTAAAATTCTGCTTAGATAAGTTGAAAATATGCATATGATCCCTAACCCCTTCCACCAACCACCTGCCCCACCCCACCCCTTGCCAGATAACCATAAGGTCCCTTTACGAAATGAGATTTGACACTGAAGTCAGTTTACCAGGTATGCAATAATGACATCGGTGAACATTATTTATCACTAAAACAAGCAATCTTTGTCACAGGATTGTACAGAAAAATAAAAAGCCAGAGTACTGCAATGGGGATACTCTACTGCAATTGGGTTTAACGCACCTTGGCACACAGTGGAAAGATTTCACCAGTATATTATTAGTACTATGCCGTATGTTGGAGTGCTTGATGCTCTCATTGAATACAAAATCTAGGAACAAAGATTTAATTCCCCAGTTTTGACATGTCACCTCGATTTGTGGAAAACTAACTAAAAAATCGTTGCAAATAAAGATATTCCAAAATAAGTTTTTTTTTTCAAAAAAGAGCCTGGCTCTACGAGTTATGCTTAATAATACTAAACAGTTAGTTGTAGATCATGAGGTTATGATCTTGCCAATAAAATTTGTGAATTTCAGCCCCATACACTCAACCAACAACAAGCGGTGAAGGCCACTGAGGTTAATGCATAGTACAAACATTATAGCACCAATAAAAACTTCAACCATTGGGTCCCTGTGTTTATTCAGTACACACAGCTTATTTACTGCCTGATACACACTGGGATACCTACATTTATTGCTACTAAACTGCAGGTCAGACTTTAAGAATAAACACAGGAGATGTTATATGAGGGAATACAGGCATAAATAAAGAATTAAAGGTGCGTCTGTTGAATTTCTAGAACTCATCTTTTGCCCATTGTATTTTTTTAAAAAACTGAGGGGTTCCTGATGATATAGGGCAAATATAACAAGCAGGAAAACATAAATGGTGAAGTTAGGAGCAGGTCTAAAGAAATTCCCAGCCAAAATGTACCTATTTATTAGGACTCTCGTTGCCCACATTTTATACAAATTTATAAATTTTGATAAATTATTTGTCAGCCAAATTGTTGAGCTCTTTTTGTGGTTCCTTAATATCGTTTAATTTTCATATGGAGTACTAGAGAACGGTTTAATCGTCAACTTCAAAACTACACAGTAGACACGGCATAAAAATTTATAAAGAATAGCTACATTTCCCTTCCACCTGAAATTTTCTCAAGGCTCAAACTGATTGGAGAATTATTTCCAGTCGGTCTTTAGCTCCAACTGAAGCCGCTCAATACAAAAGAAGATGTTTGTGCTTCTGTAAGATCAATTGCCTTATTCTAACGTAGATTTGGGGCTTCCCAAGAGGCCTTTCAGGGGCTGAAAAATACGCTCACGTGTCGATGGTGGGTTCCGCACCTGGAGGTTGGTAGCCTTCCGACTTCCCGGCCGGCTGTCAGAGCGCGCCCGATCGCATGTTAATTGCCGTTAATTAGCAGCAAGACCTCCATTCCGCCCAATGAGGACTGGACGTCTGGTTTCTGAGGCTGTAGGCCGTGACCTGGAACAAGAACTTTAAAGGGCCCCTGGCATGGGACAGCGTCGGGCGACCCATCAGAGGATCAATTGAGCGCATCGACTATACACAGTGAAGATTCGTCCGTTTTGCAGTCTGGCCAGTTAAGTCAATTTAAATTTTAGCTAAACTAAAAGCAAAAGACAGCTGATGTTGGAATTCTGAAGTTTTAAGAACAGAACATACTGGAAAAACTCAGCAGACCTGCTAGAACCTGTGGAGAGAAAAAAAGAGTCAATGTTTCGAGTCCATGTGACTCTTCTTCGGAACTGAAAAAAGGTAGAAATGTAATGGGCTTTATATTGTTGGAGAGACGGGGTGGAGAAGGCGGAACGCTATTGAAAGGCCGGGATCGGTGGGAGTTCAGGAGAGGTTTGTCAAAGGTGTCATGGGGCAACATTTTCCCCCTATCGGGGCGGGGGGGGGAGAGGGGGGGTTGTGCGGGAGCGGGCGTGGGTGGGCGTGTTCCCGATCGGTGCCCCCAATCGGGGGTGGACCACCAATGAAGGCCCGCCCAGTATGACGTCCACCAGGAAGCGCTATGCGCTCCCTGTGCAGGTGAGGTGGGGTGGGGATACCCTGAGCCGGGAGTGAGCTCTTTCACACAGGCGTGCGTAAGAGCACACAGATCTCCCTGAGGCTAAGTGCTGCCTCAGGGAGATCGGCTCAGATTTGAAACATCGACAAAAGATGAGAAATAAATTTCGCTGCCACGCCCCCTCATGTGACACTGTCGCATGAGTTGGGAGATGCCCATAACTTTTATTTTAAAATGCTCTGAAATTTTTAAATCCCTCATAAAACTTCATCCCGCTGGTGGATGAGGTTTCATGTTTTTTCCTATTCCCCGCAGGGGATCCCGGCCTGCCCGCCAACCTTAAGGTTGGATGGGCAGGTCCATTAATCATTTCAATTGCTTTTTTAATGGCCTGATCAGGCAGTTGACAGGTCGGCGGGCGCGCAGCTGAGTTGGCAGCACACCCGCCCACCTGAGAATGTAACTGGTGCTGGGTGACGTCGGGACGCCCGCTGGACATTACCCCGCGTCATTTTACGCGTCGGTGAGTGGGCCCGACTCCCCCAGGCCCCACTCACCCCCGGGCCCCACCCACCCTCCCCCAGGCCCCACTCACTCCCGGGCCCCACCCAGGCCCCACTCACTCCCGGGCCCCACCCACCCCCACCCCCGGGCCCCACCCACCCCCCTGGACCCACCCCCCCGGGCCCCACCCACACCCCCCCCCCCACCTCGCCGACCAGAAGATGCAGCCCATGGACACAAGACAAAGGGAGTGGTATTGGTAGTGTTAAAGACTAAAGCAGGTGCTAATGCTGGCATAAAGGTCAGATAGCCAAACGTGTTAATAGCAGAACAAGGGTCAGCGCTGTCTGAGAGCAAAACATAAGAACAAGTTACAGACTGGCCCTGTGGAGGGGAGGGGGTTGGGAAAAATATCAAAGTGGAGGACAGAGTTCATGGTCTCAAGTTGCTGAACCGTCCCCCAATGCAAACTGGCAGAACAGCACCTCTTCTTCCACTTAGGCACTTTACAGCCTTCCAGACTTAGCACTGAGTTCAACAACTTGAGACCATGAACTTTCTCCTCCATTTTGATATCTTTTCCCAACCCTCTCCCCCCTACAATCTGTAACTTTTTCTTGCGTTTTGCTTTCAGAGACCATTGACCCTTGTTCTGCTATTAACACATTCTGCTATCTGACCTTTATGCCACTATCAGCACCTTCTTTATTATTTAACACTACCATTGACACTCCCTTTGTCTTGTGTCCATGACATCTTTGTCAAATCTTTCCTGAGCTCCCGCCTATCTCTGACCTATTTTGCTCCACTTACTCCACCCCCTCCCTTCAACAGTATTAAACTCATTACATTTCTACCTCTCTTCAGCTCCGAAGAAGAGTCATACAGATTCAAAACGTTAACCCTGTTTCTCTCTCCACATAAGCTGCCAGGCCTCTGAGTTTTTCCAGCATTTTCCAGTTTTTTTAAATTTAAATTTTAGTTAATCTCTGCCAACCATATCAATCTTCACAGATGGCAGAAGTTTTAACAATCAGCAAGCCTCCCACCTTTTGGCATTGAGGAGTTGTACATTTATTACATATTTCCATGCATAGATGTCTGTACCATCGGAGCGAGGGGAGAGGTGTTCTAGAAGGGGAAAAGCTGCCCCCCAGCTTCAGTGAGGCCACCCTTGGTGCCCGCTTGCGTGCAGCGCATCACAGACGTGACCAGCACATACTGAGCACTGGGAAGAGGAGGAAGCCCAGACAGACCCGTGCTGCATTAGAGGAGGTGGCCGACAAGTTCAACAGTGTTGAAGTGGTGAAGAAGACTTGGTCCGAGTGTCACAAACGGCTAAATGACCTCATGAGGTAAGTTGCAGGTAGCTAATTCTCTACCTGTATAGCCTTGGGGCAGGATAAGTTTATCTACGCCTCCGCTAAGGTTTTTCTGGGTTCCTCCTGACCCTCAGGGTCTGGCACTGCCCCGTCCCTTTCCTGAGGAACCACAGCATCCTGAGGCGCTCCGTGTTCCCTTCTTCCTCTCACTCTTCTCCTCCTCTTCCTAATCCTTCTCTCCTCCTCATTGGAGGTTGTGTCTCCAACTGAGACAGCAATCCTCACCTATCTTAGACATTTTTCATCCCTAACCCCTGGGTAAACAGACAAGAAAGCATTCAACCAAAAGAGCGCTCTGAATCAGAGGAGAGTCCTCCTCATGAAAATCCATCCAAAAGGTTCCTTTGCTCACTCACAAGAGCAGTCCCTGCAAGCAATAGAGTTTAAACTGTTTTAAAACCCATCCAGACAAGCTTGCCCTTAAAAAAACAGATTTCCCACCTATCGTAAATCTCGCCCTGAAGGCGTCTTTTGGCTTCTGACCTATTATTGCAGGGAGATGGGTAGTTAATTAGCAAAATTGCCTTTTAAATTGATATTTAACTAATGTGGACGGGTTCCTCACTGTTTGACGGATATTCAGAACCCGGCATTATGACATCATAAATGGCGCCCTATGTTATCACACCCCATAATATGCACCGCAAAGCGGGAAGCAGTCCCGATCTTGGAGCATATCATTCAGCCGCAAGTGTGTAAAGCAATGAAACTCCCCATGATCCATGCCTTTGGGCTTGAGGAGTTGGATGGGAAAAATGGCCACACTGGGATTTAAAGGCCTAGTCTAACCGGTGTGACACCCTGGCCCATTGTCTGGGTTGGCCCCACCTGAACCGAACTGGGTTTTATTCCTCTTCCCAATCCACGCACTTCAAAGCTACCAACTTTGGAATCGTTTTTAGCCAATGAATGTTTAATGTTGCAGATCAAAGTTACAAAATGAGGAATGATCAGTGGAGAAAGAGGAAAACTTCTGAGTTTTTCACTAAAAGCGGGCAGTGATAATGTAAAATAAAAAATAAAGTGGAGAACATAGATGCAAATAATGATATAAAATAAGATAAAAAGAGAATACTGAAGAATAAGGGAATACTGGAAAAGGGATAAAGAAAGAAGAGTGAGGACAAACCAGATTGAAATAACGTGGAAATTATATTGATTATTTTAGCACCAAATGGACCACACTTATTGGGTGGAATTTTACAGCCCTGTTGTGGTGGGGGTGGGGCTGTAAAATGTGGCGAGCTGTTCGAAAGTCCACTGACTTTGGTGGGACCAGAAAATCTCGCCATCAGGAAGGACCATAAAATCCAGCCCCTTATCTCTTGTAGTTTACGTTATAAATTGCTTATTGTGTCATGGCTTTCAGATTAGTGCCTATCAGGGCAATTCTTGATGACCTGGCCATACTTGTGGTAGGCTTCAGGTCCCCAAAGTCTTTATTTTTTTAATTTTCTTTCTATATCACATTGGCCTAACATCACTGATACTGTACCATCATCAATGTGATGACCAATTTGTTTCACACCATGTGACATTAAGAAGCCACTGAATGCATGGGCCAAAGCAAAAGCTACGTGCTCTGACAGCAGCTCCCTCTCCTCCCATCCCCAGCTATAGTGCTAAAGAGCCACACACCTGAACTAGCCAACACCCTGGTTCAGTTATACCAACACCATTGAAAATAGAGGGCAGGATTTTCGGGTTGTCGAGCGGGCCCGGGATCGGCCAGGAAACGGGCAGCCAGCGTGAAACGCACGTGGAGAAGCTCTGCGCTGCTGGGGTAGAGGGAGAGCCCTGAGGTCAGTGCAGGAGCCGGGGGGAGGGCGCGATGAAAGCCCCACTGAAGGCAGAGAGCTGCCTCAGGGAGCTAAAGAATTTTAAAAGCAAAAATAAAGGTTATGACATGCAGAAAAAAAAATACCCCCACATAGGCCGCACTCACCTGAACATATAGATAATAAAAATCCTGTCTAAACATTTTTTTTTGGAAAATTAACCTTAGAAACCTCATCCGTCGTGGATGAGGTTTCTTCAAAAATCCAAAGACCGCCCGGCCAATTTGCCCACCCGCCAACCGTGAAGTTCGACAGGCAGCGAATGATCACTCTTAATTAATACATTCATGGCCTTGTTAATTGTCGGTGGGCGCACTGCCGACTCTTGCATGCGCCGGCCAACCAAAATACCACGCGAGTGCGTGATGACGTCGGGACGCTTGCCCAATGTCATTGCGCGCTATTTTGCGTCCAATCGGGTCTGGCGCATGCTCACCCGTGGGACGTAAAAATTCTGCCCTGTATGTTCATTGATCACTTGAATGGGGGTCCTCAAGGTCTACTTGTCCCCGTGAACATTGCCTGAATGTGAATCATCAGCTTCGGGGAAGAAAGGCAGTTTTATTTAAGATAACATTGCTAAGCTGAAAGAAACATAATTTGTCTTGAAATTGTGAACATAAATTCCATGTTAAACTTCGTGTCCCCCAGCGGTGGCACAGATTGGAAACTCAATCACACACTGTGCATTATTTTCCATGTCCACTGACAGCGCAGTCAGAAAATTACCCCTATATGAGTTGAAAAGTGAAAACCAGAAAATATGCATGGAACCCTTCTCAATATTCTTCCCTCCAATTCTAATAATAATTCACCTGTCTCACACCATCCAATTTAATGGGGTCAGAGTCCAAAGATGGTAGGCAATCAATATGCATCATACAATAACAGTCTAAAGACACCAATATCATTGTTGATACCATCAGTTCTAATGAAGGACCAACACCATAAACATTAATCTGGCTTTTCGGTTTAAGGATGCTGTCAAACCTACCATTTCTGTTCATGTACATTGTATTAAAGCTACCAATTTCTTTTAAAACTGTAACCCCACAAATGGTGTTACAGTGTTATTCCTGGTAGGTGAGTAAATTTGATAAGAGTATAAAACAGTATGCTGCACAAAACTCCATAGACTTTAATTTATGAATTTACATATCCAGTGCATCAAGAGCACATATTGGGAACTCAGGCAGGAAGGTCAGCAGGCCTCGCGTGACCTGCCATTTATTACACAAAAGTTCATAACATAGTACAAAATTGCCAATAGCTATGCAGGCAAGTAATATTGAACTCATACAAATATGTATTGCTAATATAAACCATGTAATATAAAGTTTGGTATAAAATTGAACTTCCACAGACAAACCAATATTAAACATGTGCAACCTTGTTGCTACATTCACAATGCTACCATACGACTACCACTGATAGTCCATTCTGCAGGAGGGAATTTTCCCAATAGACTCAATTATAATCTTATCTGGCAGTGCATAAAGATATTACAAAAGAGTTCCTGGAATGTGGTATTCACTGTCTTCATATATGGATACATCTACGTAGATATAGCCCAATTTGTTTTTTATCCACTAGCTGTGTTCCAAATTAGCCAAGCTAAAGTGCCTGCCCCTTTAATCTGATGTTGAGCCCTGCAACATCATACAATGTCCCACCCATCACTGGCAAACTCATAATCTCCAATCACAGGCGTATTTCACACCCAGAGCTTGTCCACATTATTCAAATAATTCTAATTTTGCAAATAGCCATGAGGCACTACAGTTTGGATGAGTATTAGACTCATATCACACTTCTGGTCAAGCAGACATTTAGGCTAACAAGTCAATCACCTTCAGGGTTAAACTTGTTAAGAAATAATAGTAATTGGAGGGTAGTTTGGTTAGTTAGACCATGGAGCAGTAGAATGCTAGTTTACATAAATGACTCCTCACATATCTTGTGGAGGCACTGAGTAATCACGCCGCAACTCTCCAGCATCTCCTTGCAACTGATTGTAGTGATACATCAGGGTGGGTCTTACTCCACTCTTTAAAGAGAATGATATCTGACACATAACAGATTAATCTAATAAAGGGAAACAAAAATATATTTTATTGCATCTGACAGAAAGTCACTTAATTTTGTTGTGCCTGCAGCTGACAAACCAATTAATAATCTTATTGAGCAAGAGCTGTAAATTGCAGTAAAACAAAATATTGAAGGTCAACTTGATGCAGCTAGATAAACCTATAATACCCTTAACCATGATTAGCTGGAAAAATACATTGCACTTCAGAGACTAATGTTTACAATGTAGATCCTACCTGAAGGGATGGAGAGACCCTGGGGATTGGGAAACAGGAGGGCTTAATAGTTAAAATTAATCCAAAGGGCCACATAGGGATTAAAATGTCAACATTATAAAAGTAATGTTAAAGTAGCAGACAGAATGTAAAATAAGGGCAATTGGGGAAAAGAGAGAGCACAAATGAACTGAACAAAAGGTCATTGACCAGAAAAGTTAACTCTGCTTCTCCCTCCACAGGTGCTGCCTGGCCTATTGAGTATTTCCAGCATGTTATGTTTTTATTACAGATAAACTGGAATTACATTTAGCATTTAGTGCTGTGAGTCTAACCCATAATGAATCTTTCATGTCTGGGTGCATTTTTATCTTAAAACTGAGGCCTGTTTCAAGGTTGTTGTATCTGTGTTAAAACGATAAGACACTGGCCATGTGAACAGGTATTCCCTGAAACCACTTGTGTTTATGGGTGCAAAAAATGGATCATTATTATTAGTAAATGGAGTTATCTATCTTAGAAGCAGATCTTAGTTACCTCAAGCACCCTCTCCCAACCCTCCAACCCCCACCACCATCTTTTTTTAATCCTGGGAAAACAAATGGATCTGCTGGCTTCTGGAGTGAGAGTTGATGTGCGGTGAGGCGTTGAATCTATATTTGAGTGTGGATTAATGAATCTATAGTTCTAGCAGAGGGAGGGTTTACTCCTGGGATATGGGGCTACCTTTTCTCTTTCTGGGTACAAGTGAGCCTGCTGTGCGTTTCCAAGATTAACTGTTTTTATTTCAGATCTCTGACATCTGCAGCTCCTTCCTGATTGTAACCATGTTATTTCTTCTTTTGCTTTAGTGGATCTTCCCCTTATCTTTTCAATGCCAGCTCTTTTCATGCTGGTTCATTCTTTAACTTCATTACCCTGCCTCATTCAAGTGATGTTTTATATCATCAGCCAGTTTCCTGCATTGTTACTATTAAGTTTTCATATTATTTTATCTATTAATTTCTTCTTTATCATTGGTGTATCTGTTATTTCCCATTCCATTTCGCTCTGATTTTTTTGGTTTACCCCAGAAATGTTAATCTGACTTTTCCCTTTAATAACGTTGACAACTTTGTTGTGTATTTGCAAGAGGTTATATTTGTATTTCAGTCTTAGGTGTAGCCAGGGTCTAAGGTAAATGGTGGCTGCTATTAATGCTTTCTTCATTGAAGTTTCTATTTGTATTCACTGCCCCTCTATATGATAAATCAATATCTTACATCTGCACGCATTTTCCTTGCAATCTTCTCCATTATAATTTATCCTCTCTGTATTTATACTATTTTGAGTACAGCATTAAACATGTGAACAAATTAACTAATTAACAACCCTTTAAAGGGGCATGACTACTTATATTGGAAGAGGTGTCAGCTGTGGCTCAGTTCATAGCACCCTCACCTTTGAATCAGAAGGTTGTGGGTTCATGTCCCACTCCCGGAAACCAAGAACTGTGAATGTACTCAAAAGAGTTACATGCGATCTGTTGATAACTTGAAAGAGTTACTTATATTGGAAGCTGTTTATGTAAGCATGTCATGTTGTAATTACACTCTTCCATAAGTGGTGGCACTGTTGCCTCTTGGTTTTGCATCTCCCTGCTTCTGGGCCAATAGTACAGAGGAACACTCCAACCTTTTTCACTACCCTGCTTCTCACGTTGCCATTGAAATAATAGAACTCAAAGGATCAGGCAAATAAAAAAGACAAAATGTATTACTTTAGAACGCTAACTGAACAATTTGGCACACCCTGATCAAATTTTCTCTTGCCATCTAACTCTGCTTCCCCTTAAGGCTATATTATATCTTGATTCCCTGTGTGCAGTGCCACAGGAGATCAGTTAGTGATGATTTATATATAAATGGCATTTTAGGGTGCATCAGTGACCACTTTGTGAGGGAAGCAAACAACAGGAACACTTAGTAGCTGAATCCCTGTTTCTGATACTTTGGAACACTTAACAAAGTTGTCAGATGGTATTATTTCCAAACAATAAGGATTCATTTTTAAACGATTGTCTCACTTTGTTTTCAGATTGATAAAACAGAACATAGCACACAGAAAATAGCATTCAGTTCACAGCAAATAGTTCACAGTATATGGCAAACCACATTCAGCATTCAGTAACCTGCAAACAACACACAGCACAGTGAAATCAGTATGGGAACAGTAAACAGTAAATCTAACACAATAAACATACACAAGGAGCAGTATATAAGTATAGATGCAGAACTATTTTCTAGGTCAGTATATGTTTAGAATGAAGATGTGTAGAATGTCTTTCTAGAAAATGGAATGACAGAAGTAGATGATTTGAAAGTTGGGGAACACCATGTCAGTAGTCCTAAGAGCATAAATAGGTTTAGTGTAAACATTGAAAAGAAGAAACAGCCAAAGATAAAAGAACTTCACTGGTAATCAAGGCAAATTTCAACAAGATAAAATGGGAAGTAGCCCAGATAAATTAGAAAGAATAACTGGCGGAAAATACAAACAATTGGAAGCTTTCAAACAGGAAATTATTGTAATAAAATATTCCTACAGGAAATAAAGAATGTGCAGTAAACCATGAATAAAAAAATTAAAATGAGAGGTAAAATTATGAACACGTAGAAGGTACATGAATAGTTAAGTATAGGCTTGAAGAGAGGCGAGAAAAGAAAGCTTCTTATGAAGGATGAAGTAATGTCAGGGATAGTAAATATGCAAAACAAAATAAAAACAGAATTACCTGGAAAAACTCAGCAAGTCTGGCAGCATCGGCGGAGAAGAAATCAAAGAAATATGCACATCACCTCAGCTGTGTAATAAGGTTTTAATAGCGGAGCGTGAAAGGGTACGAGAGGAGATAGTGAAACAAATAAAAGGGATAACTGAAAATGTAGATGCTCTACTGAAAATATTGATGGAGCTTGACGTGGAACAGGCACTGGTCCCCGATGGCATGTATCCTAAAGTGCTGAGGGAAACGGGAGAGGAAATGGCTGAGGCTCTCATTTGATTTTTCAAAGATCCAGATGATTGGAAGGTTGTCAGTTTAACCCCTCTATTGTAGAAGAAAGGAGGGGATATGCCAGGTAACTACAGCCAGCTTAACACTTACAGTGGATGAACATCTGGGGGACATAATACAGAATTGAACCAATATTCTTTGAGAAAGACACGGATTTCAAAAGGCAAGTCTGGCAAAGTGGATAACAATTAGCTTTAGTTCATTGGAGGAAATAACAAAATGCAATAATAAAATAAATTTATTACATTCTAAATATATCAATTTTCAAGAGGTGTTTGATAAGATACTATATTAGAAGCTCATTATAAAAATGAGGTTCCTGTTATTAGAATAAAAAAATGGCACTATCAGTAACAGGTTAGCTAAAGAGCAGCAGACAGAGGGCAGTGGTTAATGGAGGTCTTTGAACTGAGAGGTGTAAAATATTGGTGACACGGGTCTGCTCAATAAATATACAAATAATCTGGACTCAGGGAAAAAGGAGCACAACATCAAAATTCACAGATAACAATGCAAATAGGAAGTGTGGTTAACTGTAAAGAAGATATACCGGGAAACAGGTTAGTAGAATGGGCAGGTAGCTGTTAGGCAAAATTAGATAAGAGATGTGAAGCCATATACTTTGAGATGAAAAGTAAGTAATAAAATTATATATTAAATGATAATACTTTAAAAAGATTTTAGAAATAGAAAGACTTAGTGGTTCTGATGCCCAAACAGTTTAAAGTGAGGGAGGGAAACAAGTTAATCAAGGTATTAAAAGTAACATAATAAATCCCAGGTTATATAAATATGTTCATAAGTATAAAAGCAAAGAAATAATACTAAATCTAGACTATACAAGTCATTCATAAGGCTGCTATTAGATTAATGAGATTTTGCATCTCAACAGTTGTTAGTTTATAAATTATGTTAAATATCAGGAACCTTTTCTTTTCCCAGATTTTTCCCAGGCTTTCGTTTGCATTGACCTTTGGAATAGGTTGGCAGCTCATACAGTGAGTGCATATTCATCACAAAGATTCAAAAATGGAGCTGAACATGTTCCTGGTGGAGGATGACATCATTAGCAAAAAGTAGGTGGGTTGTTAGCGAGTTTATTTTATCATTTCCAGAACTTGTTTTTGATTACATTAAAGAGTCTGAGAGAAATTTTCTGGCATTATTTCTTTCCATGAATTGGCCTAGTTTTTAAAAAAAATGTTGTTTTCCCCTCTCCCCAGGGAGTATTTGGCTGCTCATGGGTGAGGAATAGTGGGGGTCATATTGCTTAGTTGCAACATATCTGAATGAGATGGACCAGGTGGTCTTTATCTGTCTGTCTTATTTGCATGTTTGCATGTTTCTATTGCATGTTAGCAGCATATGTTGGGAGACTTTACATTCCCAGTCAAAGATTTGCTGTCTGTTAAAATTAATGGCTGTAAAATCATGGGCTTGGCGGTGCAATTTCCTGTCTGCACTCCTAGCATGAACCAGGTGCCCAGGTGGAAAACCTCCCCTATGTGCCCAGTTATGAATGACCTTCTTCTTTAGGGAAGGTGCCAAGAACAAGCAGAAGGTGCTGAGCTTGTTTATGGTGACACCAGGGAAAGTGAAGAGAAACCAAAGAAATTGGGACTCTTTTTTACAGAGAAGGTTAAGAGAAAATCTTGTAGATGGGGTTCGATATGATGATGATGAGGCCTAAAAGACCTCTTAATTCTGGCGCACCATGGCTCCATGGTCACACCTTGTTTCAGGCATTAATGCATTTTGACCCTTATGATTCCACACAGCATGGAGGATATGGTAGTTGGACAACCATATATCATTCAAAGCAAACACTATACAACACACAATGCACCATAGGCAACAAACTGTAGTTGATACTACACAGCACACAGTAACAACAGACAGAAAAATATATACAGCAAACAGCACACAGCACATCAAACAACCTACAACAGTGTATATATAAAGAAAAGAACACACTTATATACCTCCTTTCATGTTCTCAGGTTGTAGAGAAGTTTGTTTTTGAAGTGTAATTATAGTTGTTAAGTAGACAAATATCTAGCTAATTTGCACATTGCAAGGCTCCACGATTAGCAAATGAGACGAATGACCAGTTAGCCTGGTCAGTTAACTGATGATCAGTTAACCAGTTAGTTAAAGGATATTGGCCAGGAAACAGGGAAAAAGGGATCTTTTAAATATGCCTGAAAGATTACACTTCTAATAATGTAGCATGTGCTCAGCATCAGCCCAGGTTAGATGATCAAGTTTCATTGTGAGAATTTAACCTCCATCATCTAACTCAGAAAGGAGAGTTCTAATAGTAAGCCAAGTCTGCACATGCTGAATGATACAAAACACACACGGTGAGGGCAGTTAGCACACACTAAACAGTATTTGACACATGCTAAATGATAAATGGAGGAAGCCTTGTGATGCAGTGGGTGGTGTTCCTCCCTCCGAACCATGAGCTCCAAGTTCAAGTTTGATTCCAGGACTTGATGATCAAGGAAGGTACTTTCATAACATGGTCAAAAAGGTTAAGTGTCAACCTGCAAATCCTTCCAACACATGCCACTGGCAGCTGGTAAGAGCAGGAGAGATTTCTGGTCATCCATGGAATGGAAAAAAAGATTGGAGCCTCTATCATCAATATCCATAGCTTCAGACTACAACATACAGGTAAAAGTGCCTGTGGTCACAGCAACTTGGACTCCCTGAGTGAACAGCAACACACACACACAAATGGTAAACAGGAAACAATGTACAGATCAACTTAAACAAGGCACAGCGCACAATAGAAAATAGATAGTAAACAGAACATAATATACAAACATATCACACAATACAGGACACGCAGTACACCGCAACTATCACCATGCACATAGTAATCATGCTGCAATACAATGATACCAGTCTGAAACTGCAATTGTATGTTTCAATTTACAGCTACTCCTGTAGTAGCATCTCACTGACGTAAGTGATGAGATGATGGCATAATACTGAGGCATCCCATTAACCTGTGAAACTCTTGATTTACTCCAAGACACACAATCACAATCCAGACTTCACTAAAGAAATTACTGATGAAAGCTACCATTACTTAAATGAACTTGGTGGAAACCAGGTTGAATGGTGCAATATGTTAGAATGCTGCCCAAACTGTGCAGTATTTAGGGACAATAAATACTTTAGGCGCTACATGATGTTGATACACAAAATAATCAGAGGAAATCTTCCAGGTAAATTAGCAATCTCACACATAGTTGCCAGATTATTGGCAAGGAAAGTGAAAAGAAAAATTGCACAGGGAGTCTGGCAGGGGATGTTCTTCTCATTCTGGGGTTTCACATCATTGCTCTGAGGAAAGAATTAACACTTCTGCATCTGGCATATAGTTATGTAAGAATGTTTAGTGTTAACATCCAGTGTCCAATCTGGGTGAAGAAAAACATTTCATTGCCTACAGCTGACATATTTCACCTTGCTAAGCACGGAGTGCAGGGTTTGATTATTTTTAATAATGGTAGTGGCACTATCATCTTATATATTCCACAAGCTTTTAAAACCCAAAATGAAAAGCAGAAAAGTTGGATACACACAGCAGGTCAATCAGCAAGTTAAAAAAAAAGGTCAGGCAGGGAAAGTTAACGTTTCAGTTCAGACGAAGCAAAGTGTCAGACTGCTTTTTTCTTTCCATGCGCATCTAGCATTTATGTTTTAATTGCACATTTCCACTTTAAAACGAACCTGCTTTTAAAACCTGAGTTTCAGGAATAATGGAAGCAACGCTTCGTGAATTAACTAATCTTCTGAGCCTCCTGTTATCCTGCACTCAAGAGCCCTGTCCCTGCAACTAAGTGTGTGTCTGCACTACAACTTCAGTGTCTTTGGTTCCCAAAAAAAAAAGTCACGTCAGAGTGGGGCACCTCCAGCGTGGTGTCAAAATGCGCTTTAAAAAGTAAATGCTTTGGGCGCCCTTCGGCGCTCATTATTTTTCAACCTACACCCCGCGGGAAGTCTAAACACCGCGGAAAAAGTGGCTGCCTCCTCTCTAAATATTTACTCATTTGCTGTGTGTGTTCTCCGCAAGGTCTTGGGATTGGGTTCCCAGCCGGCCCACGTGAATAGAGGACTTAAAAAAAAAAGTAACTTATTTTAAAAAAAACTGTGAACGCTGGGAATCTGAAACAAGAATAGAACGCGCTGGAAACACACGTCTGTGCAAAAAAAGAAAGACAAAGTCAGAGTTTTTTTGGGTGTGAACCCTTCAAAGGGGCGTTTACTCCAATTATTGGTTCGAAGCTGGTATATATGCAAAAGCAAGTCATGTCCGTGAAGGAGTTGGTGGGGGCTGGGGGGGTTGTGTAGAGGAAGATAATTCTGGGCTACTCTAGGTGCCCATGATATGTGTGTGTAGGGCAGGTACCCAGTGCGGTTTGGCACAACCGTTCATGTAGTTCACGTCAATGTGTAATAAGGAGGTTTCTGACTCGGTGTTGCCTGCAGATCCTTGGTTGAGAGTCCGGCAATCGCTTGCACAGCGGCTGCCGGCAGTGGCGACCTGACTCGGCCGACTACATAGCAGTCGTGCAGGTATAAAGAAAGATCTAAACCCCACTTTATTCCAGTGTTTAATAGGTGACCGAGCGGCTAAAGGTTCCTTTTTATTTTAAAGGCGAGTAAGCATCAAAACATTGCTAACAGTGAAGGGCGATCGTCACCGTGGTATTAAAAAAAAACAATTAAGATTGCCGAACAGACATAATCCAGGACGCCTGGATTCGTTTAGTTGAATTCTCCAGCGAATAAGGCGAGAGTGGCTTTGTTTTAATAGGAACGGAAAGGAGAGAGGCAAGAACGGTTTAGAGAGGAACTTCTTTTTCTTAACCGAAGCTGAAATGCAAAATGAGACATTATAGATAGCCAAGGGGCGATTTGGCTTTATTATTTTTTTTAAAATGTGCGCTACCTGTTTCCAAAGTCAGTCCCATTCAGCCGGTGCTGCAAAGCTTGTGTGTGAGCTACATGTACAGATGTGAGAGGGAGGGGGGCTTCTCCTGCTCTCTCTCAGCAGTGTGGATTTTTAGTGCCTGAAAGTCCCAATCTCCCCAAGGCCACTCGGGCCCGCCTGGCCAGACCAGTGTCCAATCGGTGACCTGAAATGTGTCACCGAGATAAAAGCGAAAAAGCCTTTACTTTCCACATGAAGGATAGCACTTACCCCGCTTCGGCCAGTGAGCCGATCACCCCCCACACAAATACATACATAAAGGCCAGCACTAAGAGGCAAACTGACTGCCCCTTCAGTAAGAGACGTTTTAAGGCATCAATAAACATCTTTTTTTAAAAAAAGATGTGATGTTTTGTATCAATGAAGGTAGCCGACATGGCTGAGGGGGTGGGGGAAAGGTGTAAACAGCGGCCCAGATCTAATATTGGGTAAAGAGAAGCAGGCTTAGGTTTGTGAATAGATTTGCTGCATTTTCACGCCTTTATCAAATTGCTTGGCCCTCTGGAAGAAGGCAAGAAATGGAAACATGCTTAGAGTGAAATAAAACGTATTTGTATTGTGGAAGTAAAGGAACGGTCAGCGGACTGCCTAAAATGGCAATTTATTCGTTTAAGAAGATTAGAAATCCAGTGATACATGGAAATAGTAAAAAAAAAACAGCGTAAAGTGCCAAAAACATTTACAAAGAACAATTTGTGTCTTTAGAAAAAAAACCCCGCCGATTGGAATGTAGTTTGAATGTTGTTCTATTGCATAACAAGGTGCCGCACGGGTTTAGCACGGAGTTCAGTCTTACTGCAGTATTTCACATAAATGCAGTTCACAAGCTACTATTCGGGGGTGTAGATTTCCATCCAGCCGTGGTCTATTGATGCACTATTTTTGTTTTTTTTGCCGTAGTAGATTTTTCACCTCACGAAGCTGAAGTGTTGGGACCCAGCTCGTATCCTACAGTAACATTTACCCATGTCTTCCTTTTCCCACACACAAGAGATGAAACCGACCCTCAATCCTAAATCAGATGTTCCTCATACATTCAAACAACAGAAAGTCTTCACAATGCTCTCTCTCTCTCTCTCTCTCTTTCTTTCTCTCTTTCTCTCTCTCTCTCTCTCTGCTTCTTTGGCTTCTAGCTGCGGTTTGGTCATTATTCCACCCTACACCCTAAACTTTGGGACAATCAGGCCTAGTAAACTCAACTAGAGTCTCTATCCACACATTGCAGACTTTTGGAGTTCTGGGTTGTTTCTGAGATTGTGGGTGAGGCTGTGGCGCCTCAGGTCACAGTTTCTCCGGAAAATCTTGGCACACTGACGGCAGTTGTAAGGTTTTCTGTCAGTGTGGGTAAGGAGGTGGGTTTTCAGGTTGCTTCTCTGATTAAACATTCTGCCACACGTCGGGCATTTGTGCGGAGATCCCTGTTAAACACAGAAGACAAAGCATCACCTTCCAACTCCAAGTTCACGGCGGAGGACATCAAGAAGGGCGACACAGTTCAACCGCCCTCCATTTCAAGGGACAATCTACCGAAACAAGGGCTTTGTATTTTTTTTTGCTCAGACTGAGAAAACGACACAGGTCTTCCCATAGCAGAATCCCGCAGAAAAATCTGTATTGGAATAAAATAACAGAAAAGAACAGCAGCGGAGTGGATATAGTCTATTGCTGTCTCTAAGTTTGACAGGTAGGTCCGGGTATTATCGGCTTTTTCCTCAAGGTTCCACTCTTGAGTCCTGTTTGCAGAGACTATGTTCAGCATTTTATTTTAGAGGTTTTCAGCTCTTTTACCTGCACGTGCAGTGTTTTGTGAACAGCTAATGTTCGGGACTGGCAAAATCCTTTACCGCATTCTTGACATTTGAAGGGTTTTTCCTTGGAATGAATGTATCTAAATTCAAGAAGAAGAAAAAAAGAATACGTTAATTGTCTTCAAAATTAACCGAGGTTCGAGTAAAAGTAGCCTGGGCCATTATATTCAATATAACAAACTCACTGGGCAGACGGTTTATCTGAATATTTTCACCACTAACATATTCGCAATCACTGCTTAAATGTCACTCACAACTGATTGTTGCAAAGTCACTCGAACCAACAAAGTCATTCTCACGGATTCGATTCAGATTCTCTGCTTGTTACAACCCAGACTCCAACCAACCGGATGGCGTTATGAGCAAGCATTAATGTAAGGGGGTTTTGAAGGGGGGGATGAGAGTGTGCCAGTACAAGGGGCCTGGGTTCGTAGCACCCTCGCCTTTGAGTCGGAAGGTTGTGGGTTCATGTCCCACTCCTGGAAACCAAGAACTGTGATTGTACTCGAAAGAGTTGCAATCTGTGACTGTTGATAACTCGAAAGGGTTTCCCGGGAAAAAAAAAAGTCAAGAACTGTGAATGTACTCGAAAGAGTTACAAGGGGCCTGGCCGGTAAATCAGTGTCCTCTTACCTGTGGTCACGGAGGTGATCCTGCCTCCTAAATGCCTTATGACAAATGTCACACGTGTAAGGCCGCTCGTCGGTGTGGGTCCTTTCGTGTATTAAGAGATTGTAAGATTTGGTAAAGTGCCTCCCGCAGAATTTACAGACAAATTCTTTTTTGGTTTTGGACGGCAACCTCCCCCGGGTGGGTTTCCTCTCCGGCGACAACTTGGTGGCATCGAGCAGGGAACCAATGGCTGAAGGGGAACACTGTCCGTCAGTCTGCCCCCGCTTGGGATGGTCCTCCTGGGTAGCAGCAATGGCCAAATTGGCGAAGTCGAACCTGGGTCTGGTCTTGTTCGGAATACTGCTGGACTCTTGTTTCGGTTGGAAGACGTGGGGGAAGATGGGGATCGCGGGCAGCTGAAACCGAGTGTCCACCAGAGCGGAAACCGCAGGTACTTTGGAGAAGGAGGAGCGGGGCAACGGCATCGGAGGGTAGCCCAGTGTCCACTGGTGGAGGTGGACGGTGTGGAGGGTGCTGAAGCCGTACAGGTTGTGCAGCTGATCTGAAGGAGTGGGGAGGCCGTTGGAAGCTTGGAGAAATGCATAGTTCGCTAATTGTAGGGATGGATGAATAGGCACTGGAGCCGGAATAGTCTTACTGCCCATGGTGCTCACAGGTGGTACTTGGGTTGCAGGAGAACTTGCCAACTTGCAGAAACCTGGGTATAAAAACAAAACGAATGCAGTGAGTGACGAAGTGACGTACATTCTTATCACGAGTTCAATTGACTCTCAAATATGACAACGGGATATTCCACTTTAACACACACACACATCTCATAAAACGTACAACAAGACAGTTAACTGGATATGGTGTCCTGTTGATAAAGTGTAAAGATGTTTCCCAAACGCAAGTTTGCATCTTGTTTCCGAGCAATCGTTGCTCTCCCTGTCCCACAGAACAAGCATCCCTACCCCCAGTAAAAACAGGGATTCCAGCCGACCGCCCACCACAACATTGTGTATTAACCCTTGGTGGGAAAACTGCGGAAGGCAAGTAAAGTGCCCCCAGTTGTGGTCTTAGAATGAGGCGAAATGAATGCGTTCTCAGCCTCCATCCTAACAAAAGCATATCAATAAACGTGACCCTAGTTAGAAAGTTTACGTGCAAGTTCCTCGACAGAGGGCTTGAATATTCTCCTTCGTTCTTGGTTCTAATGGGAGGGAATGATCCGATCTCTCCTAATGTTACTGAGGTGCACAGCGCGGATTCTAATATTAAAAAAAAACATTCTTTTGCCTTGTAAATAAAGACAAAATAAATTTGCAGGTATAGAGGACAATAAACTTGTCAAAGATAAAAGCAGAAAAAAGTCCCTTTTCAAATGTTATTAATCCTTATTTCACATCGGCGATAGCTGCTGCAGGTCCCAGTAATGTCACAACAGGAGTAAAAGACACAGCACGTGGCTCGCCTATTTCTGGTAACCTTTAACCGCGGTTACACATCAAAAGGACAAGCTTGCTGTAGGAGGCACATGTACGCCACGGTTCTGTTTGACCAACAGTTCGTAACATTATCGAAACCCCGTTGCTGTTGTAGCATAAAACGTTACGTAAAACGGGGCCCGTCCGCTCCTGAGCTTTATTTCTGATTTTACCTCTTATGTTCCCCTCATGTACTTGAACGGGCGAATAAAAAACAATGAGTCCCCGGGGTTCACGGTCAATCGCCGGTCTGAATTACCGAGCAGCCTGGCCACAGACCATACGGTGCTGGTGGTGTCTCTCAGGTGCTCGTATGCCGCCTTACTTTCCGACCATGACTTTTGGAAGCACCTGACGCCAGTTCTTTTTTTGTGGTGTTTGGGAAAAGTAAGGTGAGGTGTAACTAATTAGCATTTTCTGGTCCTGGGTTCACCAGGGGATTTAAGTGGTTTAGGGTCAAGCCGCAGAAATAATTGACTCTTACTTCGGATCATTAGAAAGATCCCGTCAGTTATTGCAGATATTTTTTTTTTCCAGGAGGCCACAGTTAGTACTCAACTGTTTTGTTTAAAGGAGGTTTCTGAAAGGACCGTTAAGGTTAGCTTGTTTTCCCACTTAACGCCAACTTTTACGTTTTACTTCACGAAACAGCAAAGAAAAAGACAAGAGAGAAACGCATAAGGGAAGTAGAACAGTAAATCGGTATAAATCATTTAAAACCAATTGGCAAACCAAGCGAACTGACATCATGTGGAATTCCTCTGCAGTGACCCGGAATAAAACACAGTGACATTTCGCTACGATTGGCTTTGCTAATTGGTGAGACTTTCTATTCGTGTTGGTAAGAAAAGTCACACCAGAAATCTCCTTCAACTCTCAACGGTCATGGCAAGATAACGCTCAGTGCAGCCAGTCACGGGTAATTTGTCAACGTATGTGCGATGAAAGAAGGTCCAGTGCTGGGTTATGTAAGTGTAATTATATTAGCTGCTGATTAGGTTCTATTATGTTAACCTATCCTTTAGTCTCGCAACCAATCCGATGTCATTGGCTCCTGCAGTAACAGTAATTGGTCGAAATTAAAGGACTAATTTTATTTCATGACTGAATTGTAACGTTCGGAAACCGAGGAAAGGTGCTCTGCTAGTGATTACAGCTGTCATAAAAGTGTTAACAGGATTGAGGCGAACGACGTTATAACCACATCAATCATTTATATGGACTTGATCAAATATTTAGAGCATGTCACGTGCATCAAACTTTATCGAATGTTGTCCTGGATGCATAAAAAGTCAGTAAAACAAAAAAAAAAGCAAACGTAAATCATATGGACCCGACAATAGGCTTCGACGTGACTTCGTTTAATATTACGATAAACATCTGTCCTGTGCTTTAATTAAAGAGAAGCGCATCATTATTCCTGCACTCAATTTCTTTGCAAAAGTGTCACGACGTTTCAAGCGGGGCCTTGGGTGAAAAAAAATGATCGCGAGTTTTTTTTTTCCCCTGTTGCCTCGTCTCGGAATATAAACACAAACTACATTTAAATGATTTTTTTTTAAAAATCATAATTTGTCTCTATTCATCTGTTAGAGTACAGCTGTGTGTGCGAGAACGGTGTGTAAAAGAACAGAAAAAAAATGGGTCGCTGGTCCTTAAACAGCCTAATCTTTCATTTAATTCATTGGAGCATTTTCAAACTGAATTGTACATTTCAATTCAGATGCGGATGGCTCTTTACAAAACAACTGAAACCTGTTTGAGTTATCTTCATTCGAATGTACTGGCATCTGCAGCAATGGTGAGATGATCAGCAGGGAACATTACGTATTGGCTTAGCTTTTAATAGCGTTTGCGTACGGTCTCTGAGGGCCAATAGAAAGGATATCATCTCATATCTCCTGCATCAACAAATACATTCGGAAGTGTAATTCCCAATGAAACTAGAAAAACGGTGTGCGTGTGTATATTTTTATATATATATACACACACGTATTGCATATAGATATAATATATATACAATATAACATTATATTACACACCTAAAAGTATTATAAACCTAGGGGTAAACAGAACATTTAAAATAATAATAATTTTCTCTAGATGAGAGTACCGGCGAGCAAGGAAACCAGAGAGAGCCAGAATAGAAGATGTGGGCGTTATGTGGGAAAGTGAAACTCACTCAGTCCGTTGGACTAAAGGAAAGACTTTAAATGCACAAATCATTCAAAGTCCGAGACAGGAGGAGATCCTCCATCAGCGCCTCTCCAAAGACACCTCGCCAACTGCACAGGTTCAAATCTGACCAACCCGAAAGATGGTCGCAGATGGTGCAACCAAACCACGAGAGGCAAGTAGTTAAATCTCTTGCGGGAAGCAAATAATATAGAGCCAGAAATTATTTATACTGTACACAGGAACTACGATCATAAAACATTGTTTGCCATTTGAAGTCAACAGTATCCGGGTCCTAATGTATTACAGTCATGTAAATGCACCGTTCAGTGCAACATCTCACTAAGGGCGCAGTCTGTTTTGTTCTACAACACTGAATAACGTTCTTTCTAAAAGAAAAAAAGAACTCCAAAATAATGTGCTTTCCAGAAGCCTGCAGCTGAATCGCGCATTTTACTGGACGGTGAACTAGGCCATATATACACTGCCTCTGACATGCTCAAAATAAATATCCGAAACCCCGATAATTACAAAACTCTTAAATCACCAGCAAGCAAACTCATCTCCCAATGTTTCGGATAGATATTCCTAAACTTCGACAATTACATTTCGATACAAAACACCCGAAAAAGGTGCAATCACCACAACAAAATTGACACCACCAATAAAACATAGGATTGACTTCCAGGCTGGGCCTGAGAATCCAGAGAACCGAAATTGTTTTGGTCGCTTTTGTTAAACTATCGGAAGAGAGAACACACTCAAGAGATGGTGGGAGAGTTCAGGCAATAAGGCCGGATAAACTAGGCCTTTCTGCAGAGGATGGGAGGGTGATTCTGTTCAGCACCTGCTCCGATAAATGTGTTTTTTTTTTAAAAAACCCGTACGGGATATTGCGAACCACAGTCGCAAAACGAATCAACGTGATCCCATATACGCCTGATTTCTCTGGTACTTATATCCAGGCCATTTCGTGCAATAAACAACTATATCCTGCTTGTCTTTAATTTTCAGCAGCTTAGCAAGAATTACACACACTCACACATATATATAGCAACAGGATGGACAGTGCACTGACCGCTCCAGCTTTTTGCAGGCTGTTCGTTGGTGTAATGCCCGAAAGGTTAGCGAATCCGAGTCGGTGGCTCTCGGAGCGTTCAATGGAGTGAGGCGAGAATGTAGGTGAGGTAAAGAAAGGGGGAGGCGTGTTAAAATATGACCCAACTCCCTCCCAGTGTGATGAGCAGTCTCTGGTCCCTCCTGGAACATATTTTTGCCCCAATTGAAACCCAGTACACCCCTAGAAAACAATTACAGCGGGCGACGTTAATGTTGGGGTCTGCGAGAGGCAGACACGGGGGTCCCAACTCGGCTCTGCCTTCCCCCCGCGAGCTGTAAAACTATCGAGGAAACGGTGCAGTACCTCGTTTTAAGTTTCCGTGGCCAAAATTCGCTTGTGACGGATGCAACCAGTACCTCGCCGGCCAACTGACGTGGGGGCTTCCCGTTAATCTAAAGCGATCGTTATCTTCACCTTTACAGCAGATAGTGGCGCGTTATCTCTCCCTCGATCGCAATAAAATACCACTGCCCTTTTTAAAAAGAAACTGCAGAGGCTGGTTGCTGAGTAATTGAGAACAGACCACTTGTGGCCTGACATCCTATCGAAACAAACTTCATTCTGCCAAGATAAATTTACTCGACAAAATCGGGTCATAAACTTGAAAGGGTGCATCTGTCCAGAATCCCTTCCCCTCCGCTGTTTATTCCGCCCGCCCAATACAAGACCCCCCCCACCCCCCACCTCTGAGACTCATGCAGCATCGCCCCCGCAGCGTCAGCCTAATAAGAAAGGCACTTGTCAATTGAACGCAGCAATATTGGGAAGGTTGGGCGCCCTGCGAGATATCAATCAATATTTGCTCTTAAATCAACGTCCCGAATGCTTCGCGGGCGTCATTATTCATCGGATTATCACAATATCACAATCAGTACACTGTTTGGAGAGTAGAAGCGCTCAGAGCACTTTTCAGCTAGCACAGTTGATTAATACACCGAGTAAGACAAACAAACAGCTTCAACATGTAAAGTGCGGATGACTTAGCTTTTAAGGGGAATGCGTTTGGGAAATGTTTTAATCCATTGTGGACAGGGCGAGGGAGAGTAGTTGGCCAGATTTCAGCGGTTAGCTGTTTTACATCCAAATATTCGGGGGAGAGAGAGAGAGAGAGTTCCCTTACATATTTATCTATGCTTCACGGATTATTATTGTGCTTTAGGGATTACAGTCTGTTTGAGGGAGTAACCGTGTGTGAGGGCGCCGAGGGCCGACAAACTCACCATTCGGCAATCTTTCGTTCTCTCGTATTTTTTCTTGTAAGAAATTGAATCTTTGGGGCCTTTCGTAACATTCAATCTTTGATCTCCAGAATAAAAGGAAGATCACATAAAATGGTGAGGATGGCAGGTCCCTGTCATCTTATCCGCACTAACACCCTCGTTTGTGGGTCAGGGTATAAAATGCGCGAGAATAAGACACGATTTGCGGCACTGACCAACGTGATACGGCTGGACTGGTAACGCTATCTAACAGTACAAACAAACGCATGTTCAAAACGAAATTAAAAATGGACATCGCTTGTAAGTTTCGCGCGAATTCAATATTTCGCTTCTCCTGTCCCCTCTTTTTTTTAAAAAAATCGTGTATTTTATTGTCTGAAATCGCATGTCGAAAAAGTTGTGTTTTGTGGAAATAAACAGAGGGCGGCTGGGGAATACATCGTGCTCCGCGTGTTTAACCCTGTTAATAAGTCTCATTAACCGCCCTGGAGCCCCTTATTAAATGCATCCCATTAAAATTAATAGGAGTAAACTATACCCTGCGCCGGAAACAGCTGGGAACAACACAATAGCCCGACTCGATTTTCAGCTAAAACTAGTCTGCTGTTCGAAGGTTGTATTGGTTCGGACCTGCACCAGCGCGGCGGCTGCATTTCAACGAGTTGGGTTTAAAAAGAAAAATCAAACGCCGCTTCCAAATAGCGATGAGGGGGGTGGGGGGTCAGGGGGCGGTGGGAGTTTCAGTAATTCGGCACTGTACGGTGTACAGCCCTCGCACGGTTAAAAAAAAAATCTTTCGAGTTATCAACAGTCACAGATTGCAACTCTTTCGAGTACAATCACAGTTTCTTGGTTTCCGGGAGTGGGACATGAACCCACAACCCTCTGATTCAAAGGCGAGGGTGCTATGAACTGAGCCACAGCTGACACCTCCCGCCTTGCACGGTTAACCCAGCCCCGCCAACTGTGGGGATCGAGTGGGTTCAGGTGCACTGGAGGTGGGTCACATGTGTATCTCTGCAGCCTTGTGGATCACTGCACGTGTTCGATCCGAGCCCTGTCCAAATCGAAGCACATAACTGGTGCGAAGAGGATTTTCAACGGAACGTAAAGACAATTAGACCCCAGCCAAGAGGAAACGTGGTCAGGATGGATTCGATGCCGTTTTTGGGGGGGGGGCGGGGGGGGAGAAAGATTTCCGTTAACCCGCCCAGCTCAAGCTGGGGTGGAAATTAAAACGCCTTCTTGGTGCTGACACCCCAGGCTGCTGAAGACAGTGCTCGGGCTGCAGTGTGTATCCCCACTGTGCCGGTTGGGAGGAGTTCTGGTGTCAGCGCAAGTGTTGGCTTATGCTAGAGTTCAAGTTGAAGCAGTTTCCGAATAATCATTCCCACAGCCCCCCGTGTACAGTCAAACTCCCACTTCAACACACTCACTTACTCGGACTCTCACATGGAGATGTTCAACTTCTTTCACACAAACACGTAACAGAGGGTGTAAAGTGTCACCAGAGTGGATCTAGATAACCCAGAACCGCTCGGCGAATGAGGGTTATCCGGTGTTTAGATATATATATATATAAAAGTAAAATCCAATTAAATTTTGTCTAATTAACAGCGCGCAATATGAAACGAGAAGCTGTTGTTTCGGAAACTCCGGCGTTCCCTTCCCCTCCCCTCCTCTCCCCTCCCGCTTGCCCTGGTTACAAAGCCACGAGTAAGAGGCCAAGTGCGATTACCTGAGGCGGGCACCTCCTCGGCCTCTGCCAGGGTCGCCGCTTTCTCGCTGGAGCTAATGGCAGACGTCGAGCGGGCGGCGGTTGTGGCACAAGCGCATACCCAAGTTGGCATGCTCTGAGCTCGGAGTTGGCACTGCGGCGGCGAATGGTGGGGTAGGGGAGGAGGGAGGGAGGGAGGGAGGGGGGTGGGTGGGTGTGTGTGTGAGAGGGGGGGGTGGTGGGGGGAGCAGCTGGTGCTGGTGAAGGGGGTGGGGAGGAGGAGGAGGGGAGGGGAGGGGGGATCAGTGGGGAGGTTGGGGGGGGCGGAGGGAGAGGGTAAATGGGTGGGTGGGGGTGTTTGCCAGGCAAGAGCGAGCGGGGGCCGTGTCAGATGTCCCTTGCACGGCAAGAGCTTTTTGCCTGGTGTTCGGTGGGAGATGCCGATCAGAGACTGACTCCTCCAGACCCCTCGAACCACCTCCTATTTCAACCGAGTCCTGCGAGAAATCCCCGCACGGCGCAGGCGCACTGCGCAGCCAGCTAACCAGCCCCACCAACTTTTGACAGCAAAAGTCAATAAACTTACAGCAAAGTTCACAGCGTGGCCGGGGGTGGGGAGGTGGTGGTGGTGGTGGGGGCGGAGAGGAAAACAGGGCTGGAGATCTCAGCGCCGCTTCAAGGAATGAGAGCCCGAAAGGGAAACTTTCAAAACCAGAAGTAGCATGTTTCCTAACTCTTTGGACAACGACACATGAATGCTTTTTTTTTTGCCTCTTCTGGTGTGTTGTTGTTAACTTAATTCAAAGCAAATGTGCAGCGTCTTTCTAGTGAGAGAGAGCGAGAGAGAGAGAGAGAGAGAGAGGCAGAAAGAGTCCGCCCAGGCCACCAATCGAATGGAATAGACAGTAGATTCTGACCTTGGTGACTGCACACATGATAACTGGGCTATTTTAAGAATCCGCTGCAACCATCAGTTTATTTCTCGCACCAAGCTAAGGGCGATTATGACGGGAGGTCTTTGACATCACAGGAGATGGTCAGATCTGTTCAAAGCAATTTGATCAACCAAGAATGAACATCAAAAAAGGACTTTTTGATGGTAGTTAGATACTAGGGGAAGCTGTAAGCACCGTTAGCTCTGCGACATAAGGTGCCTCAGAAATGAAAAAAAAAGCATATACGTAACATCTTATTGCTGCGGTAAAATTAATCCTAACATGTTCAGTTCCAGCCCAAGTGAAACCTCCACACATGGTGCAGAAATCTTGCTCGAGCATCTCCTTTTCGACAGATGACAAGGGTCTTTTAAGTTTCTCCCCAACAGCAAAGGGACAAATCCCAACTTCTCCCTTTCACGTCAAGTGGAATTTTTTAAAAAAAACCGGGCGCAGTTAGTAAAATAACAAGGAAGAAAGAAAGAAAAAAAAGCATTTCAGTTGATGAAATCTAAACCACACATGTCCTCGGAGTGCTGGCAGTATCCTTGTAGGCACCGTGAGCTCTTTAATAATGATTGATGCGTCAGCTTATCTGAAACCCTCATACTAAGCTCTTTAATGCGTTTGGATTCGTTTAAAATGTTAGGGTCAATACAACAATTAAAGGAGGACAGTGCTGCTTTAAGTCTGACATTTGGAGGCATTTCTCTTGCTGACTCTCCTGTGACTCTCCCAGTCTCCCCCCGCACAACGATTCAGGCACAGCCATTCATTCATTTGCTGTTCTCGTTTCTTATTTCCCTTGCTCCATATTTTTCACCCATCTTCATCCCGTTTTGTTTTGCCCTGGTTTTGTTCCCTTCCCAATTATTTAAAGAAAAGACCCTAACCTTCAATAAAGTAACGGCAGCGGGATGTCGTGGAGATAAAAAGAGGGCGGTTTGTTTCCCCCCACACCCCCAACCCCTGACAGCTCCTCTCACACATCTAAAAGGAATCCACCACTTGACGAGACTGACCCATCCAACGAACAGAGTGCGCGCCTGGTTTGATTCAGGACGATCGCCACCTTTCCAAACACTCCAGCATCCACGTTCCCACCCAGGGCAGTGGGCCGGCAGCTGATAGCCAAACTGCCACTTTCTTAATGTACCTTGTGTACACCAGGTATCGAAACCATCAGCTTGATGGAGCTAGAAATAGGAAATATGAAAGCGTGGACACGTGTAGATAAGTTTGCTTTCCAAACCTCCCCGGGGACCGACCTAAAGCAGGGAGGTTATTTAAAACCTCTTTCTGCGGAGGAAATGATGAGAAATGCATGTGACCAGTGAAAATGTAACAAGTATTAATGGTATGTTAGTGTGAAGGGGGACACGAGATGCGCCCTTTAGCTGAGGGGCGAGCTTTTTAGCCGTGTGAGTTTTTATTCCGCCTTCACATGAGGCACCATCACAACAAGCCTCCCTCTCATGACTGATGTTCCATTCGTTCAGACTCTTGTGGACACTTTATTGTGACATTCATTAAAACATCGGAAATTTAAAAAAAAAATCGATACAACGTTCGTTACATCAACATTTGTTTTTTACACAACCAGGGCCCATTCGGTTTTCCTGTAACACAATAACTTGCTGTTTTAGTAACAATGCAAAACAAACCATTCTAGAATGTAGCAAACGTCGTATAATGAACGTAAATATACAGACGGCACCTCGACTCGGAAACTCGGGGCGAACAGCGCGCAAGAATGTTGCAGCTCTTTAAACCGTGATTGCAAGTTTGTCATCCAAGTTACAATGGAGACGAATTGAACAGCTACAGTTATACATGGGGCTTTATTTGTTTAAATATTATTACTCAGAAGGTTTCGTCATACCAAAGGCGCGGAATGTTTTTATTAATTTGTCCTGCGGTCGGTGTCAAATCTAGAATGACAAGCAACAGTGTAATGAATAAAATAAATCAGGCTTTTAGGGGAAACGGCACAGTATCTCCAACGCTTACTCTTTCAATAGATGCATTTCAGTGATGACGAATGCTTGTGCCATTATAAATACACAAATATGCAGTCTATGATGGTCCATTCGTTTCTGCTCAGTAACCATTCCATAACCTTTCTTTTCACCTTACTGTCAAAATTCACCAACTCACTCAAATTAGAAAGTGGTTTCATTTTAAGCCCAACCAACCACTTGCAAAAAAATAATAATAATTAGCGCAAGAAATGCATTGTGCATCGAAGGTGGTGAGATTGTTAACGGGGCCAAATGTCATTTTAATATTTCCAGACATTATTGGACCATTGGATTTCACACTACTTTGGCGCGCATGTTTCAACACGTTTTTGTTTTAAAGATTAAAGCGACACGTTCCTACTTATCAGTAATTGCGATCGAATACGACACCAGCGGGTATTCAATAACAGAACTCACAACAGTAAAACCTTCTCAGAGGATCCCGAAAAAAATGTGTTTCTTGGTCGCTGGTAAAAATGGACCTGCGGCTCCAACACGAACAGAACGCGCCACCCTCTGGCCATGCAAAATAGCAGCGACTCAACGTTGCATCTTATTTTCTCCATTTCATGATCAAATTGCCTTCGCTCGAAAGTTTCAAGAGATAGAACCGTTCGCACGTGATAAAACTCGTAGAAGAAGTTTGAATACCTTAAATCACCCCTTGGCCTGCCTAAATAGAACACATTCGTAACAAAAAAAAAAGATATCTTGTAATCACGCGCCAAACTGGCCAAGGTGAGTATTGGTATAAAATGTGCTTGAATTAATCTCGCTGTAAGAGTATTCCTTAATTGCCAATGCTATGATGGCTATAGCCTACGCTGCAATACGCGTGTTACTGTACTTAACATAGACCGCAAGTTCCATATTTTAAAGAAAGGCTTCTAATTCACAATGCAGTTTGTGTAAAATAGCATTAACGCACAGCGAGGCCACAGCCATCTACTTTTCGTACATCTTTTGGCGCACTTGCCTTTATTCCGTTTAGCTGCAGCTGTGAAATGAAAGTTAATCGTTAAGCAATTCGATTAAAACATGAAATCTGAAAGCGTCCAGCGAGTAACTGTGCACCGGTAAACTAAGCTAGAGGGGCTGATTATCCCAGGAATTCCGCGGGTCTCCCACATTTCTGTACTTCCATGAAGGTCTTAACGTGGCAAAGATTCATTAGCCACAACAAATACTTAGTTAATCACAACACACTTAAAACTCCTGATTGACTATTCATCCAGTCTCGTGGCTCTGTATTTAAATTCTATTCGGTATAGCATTAGCAAAGTAACAATTTCACATATTTAAGTGACATTCTGAAAATGTTGCTCCGATGCCTTAAAAGTATTACAACGGGTTGACAATACTGGCCAGTTTTGATAAGGCGAGCCGCATCGGGGCGTCTATTTGCCATCCTGCAGCTGGCTGAGGGCTTGGGCGTCGCACTCGCCGCTTCGCCACCAAGATGGAAAGCCAACCGGCGCACTCTGCCGGTCAGACACCTGAAACCCAAAAATTCAGCCAAAACTGACAGAATTTGCAAAATTTGGTGAGATTATACATCTGGCAGCATCAGACCCGCCCACCTGTTCTACGGAACATTTTGGGGTGGGTATAATAAAATGCGCTGGATTTACATACAGGGTTTTACATTTCTGTCGGAATTGAATCTTTCACCCTACATAGCTTTAGCCCTTCATTAATATCAAGGGAGCAAATCAGGTGGAATCTTGAATCTTGTTCCGGCGTATTCTCTGGCCAATTTTCCGATCTTTGTCGTGCCCAGTGCGATTTGTTGCAGACATAGGACCATCTAGCTTTTAATTCCCCATATGCAAAGCTAAAGAAAACAAAACTACAAAATTAGAGGATAAAAACAAAAAACTACTGTGGATGCTGGAAATCCAAAACAAAAACAGAATTACCTGGAAAAACTCAGCAGGTCTGGCAGCATCGGCGGAGAAGAAAAGAGTTGACGTTTCGAGTCCTCATGACCTTTGAGGACTCGAAACGTCAACTCTTTTCTTCTCCGCCGATGCTGCCAGATCTGCTGAGTTTTTCCAGGTAATTCTGTTAAAATTAGAGGATTGCTAATTAACTTCACCCACAGAAAAAAAAACACGTATCCCTAGACGTTGTACCTCCCTGCAATTAACTGCTCTCCGCCACGATCATTAGTCCCTTAGTGGAGATATCTTTCGTCCTACATTTGGGGAGAGGTTTACTCATCTTGTTTTAAACCAAATCATTCTTTTTGGTCTTGTTCACCCTTCAAGGGAAGCATAGTTCACAAGTTCTAAATTAATTTTAAATCTGACTGGCAATTTTTAATCATAAATTTTGTACGTAACATTTCTTCAATGTATCCATCAAGACCATCAGCATTCACTGTGTAGGTATTGGTGACTAAAGAAACGCAGGCCCGATATCTTCTTGAACTTTGCAGTGTATGTTAGAAAAAATAACAGATTCCCCAGAATGTTGCCAAGGCTGTAATCCCTCCCAGGATTCAAAGTGACAAAGACAGATGCCTTTGAAATTCCTGATGAGAGTGCTGATGTGTAGTGACTACTGGATATCTATTGTCCTTGGGATTTATTTAGGATCATGCATGTTACACTGAACATCCTGGTGTGTGGTGGACTGTACAAATAGAACAAATGATCTCCATGAGTTCCCGGGATTCTACATTTAAAAAATGACGTGGTACAAGGAAACGGTGGCCAGGCAAAAGCTGCATCTCGGAGTCCAGTCGATACCTATCTTTACCAAATATAGTGATAAGATGCCAATAAATGAAAATATATCATAAATCATTCAAGTTTTACTTCTCACGGTTTATGACATTATCCGAATCTCCTAACTGTCCAAGATAACTGTGTGCCTCTAATCCCGGTCTCTTGTGCATTCCTCATTATAATTGTTCCACCGTTGGTGGCTGTGCCTTCAGTTCCATGGGCCCTGGAATTCCCAATGCTCTGGAATTCCATTCCCCCTCACCCACCCATGCCCCCACAGCTCTTTGCCTCTCTACCTTGCTTTCCTCCTTTCAGACACTTCTTAAAACCTACTTTTTTTGACCAAGCTTTTGTTTATCTGACCCAATATCTCCTTATGTGGCCTGGTGTCACACTTTGTTTTATAATACTCCTGTGAAGCATCCTGGAAGCATCCTGGAATGTTTCATTATGTTAAAGGAGTTATACATATAGAATTTGTTGTTCATAATGAGATTGTTTTGCAGTCACTACTAGGTGTCAATTTTCTTTATATTTGAAGATCAAGGGTATTTTTCCATAAGATCGTTAGCAACTCAAGAAAGTGGTTTACATTATGACCTAAAAGTCAGATCATTTTTTGAGTTTGCACCATTGCATTAATTTACATTTAAAAAGCATAACAGAGAACAAGTGAGAAAGAAACTGAAAAGAACATAAATTAAGTACTTCCTAACTTATTAGCAATAGTTATAAGGAGCAGAATGGACATGGTCCATAATGAACTTGTGGTTACTATGACACTGTGGGAGCTCATGGTCATTGCGTATTAACATGTCCTGTAAACACTTAAAATATTAAGGCCCAGCCTAACTCCTTTCACAAGTATACATAAGACAAAAAACTCCACAGATATGTTACTAAGATTTATCTGTAATGTTAAGCCGTCAGAGTCAAGCAAAATTCTACCAATATTCAAATTACCAAAGCCTTTTTTTTCCAGCATGCATGTTTACACCTGTGTTGGGAACATTTGTTTTGAATAACTAGCATGTGATTTTAATATTGACAACACCATTGAGCTAAATCAAACAGAGCTTTTACTTATCCTTACATAGTTCCCTGGCAGTGGAACAGAGTGGGGAATTAACTCTAAATAAAAACATTTGCCGTTGTTTTTTTCTACATACTTAAAATATACTTCAAGACTGCTTTAATGGAATGTGTAACATTCATGTACAACAATGTGATAATATAAATAATAAGACTAAAAATTCCAATTAATACTAATCTAAAAATATAATATTGGTTGTATGAAGCGCATTGGGGCAGACGAGAGAAAACTGTTATAAAATATTGGCATGAACAGGTAACTAGAGTTCTTGTCTACCATTCAGTATCATTGTTCACTCACAACTTGTTTTCCTCTGTAAGCCTTAAAGTATGCAATCTGTGTGATAGATTTAGAAACATCTGTAACAAGTGTTAAAACTACAATTGTCACCACAACATTGCACTTGGTGAGCTTACCTGCATTTCAATAGAAGGGACATCAAGTTTTAGGAACAGTAGTTTAACCTTACATTGTGAATGATTTGAAGGAAATGTTTCCTTTGTCACTAGAGGAGTAATAGCCTTTGATATACATTTTCTTGCTTTGTTCATTGAAGTAGTACTGACCAGATCTATTTTCAGCCACTCCTCCAGTGAACAGTGTGTTTCAGAGGTTACTCTCCTCCAGTATTATAGCAGGATCAGGTGCAAATCTGCTACAACAGCTTGTGGATTCTCTAAGAAGAAAATCTCCGACCCCATGTACAACAAAGGAATGGCATTTGTCTCCAATCCTGTCACCAAACTCTCTGCATAGCTGATGCTCTGGGCAGAATTAGGAACTGATTTTTGAATGCTTCTCCTTATTGACTAAAGAGCAAATGATTTGAGTAGTAACCTTGCAGTTTCATTCCCAGTTCTGGGAGCCCTAAAATATTGTATACACATATTACATCTCACTGTAATAACAACAACCACATATGGGGCTTTTTACACCAGGTAACTTATTATCTTTCCAGGATTTTATGTTTATTTTATATTTCCCTTTTTGCATCAATTTTTTTTTTTCTGATGTGTCGATTGTCTTGCTGTGGTAGCGTTCCATGGTTATGGACATTTTCATCTGTGAACTCTGTTATTGAGTATTACCATGTTAATGCTATGGAAACTGTCACAGTTAAGCCTGATCCCACTCTCATCTGGTGTTCAACATTTGCACTTCCTGGGGGGAGAACATTCTCCTTCCTTCACCACTTTCGCTGCCATCCCTGCACCACTACAGTAAACTGAGCAAAGATTGGGAATCAGACATGGAATATGAATGGCTTGGTGCTACATTGGTAATTTACTGATTGCACCATTGGGGTGTTTGAACATTTGCCCATTGAACCTTTGTCTTTACAGCTCTGAAGCACAACAGAAATTTAATTTGGTGACTGTCTGAAAATACAGATTTTTGTTAGCCCTGTCACCATTGCTAGTTTCTCAACTACAGTAAATGAGGGCATTCTTTAATCACAGCATCACAGTGCAGAAGAGGCCCTTCAGCCCATCAAGTCTGCACCAACATGTGAGAAACACCTGACCTACCTACCTAATCCCATTTACCAGCACTTGGCCCATAGCCTTGAATGTTATGACGTGCTAAGTGGTCATCCAGGTACTTTTTAAAGGATGTGAGGCAACCTGCCTCCATCACCCTCCCAGACAGTGCATTCCAGACCGTCACCACCCTCTGGGTTAAAAAATGTTTTCCTCACGTCCCCCCTAAACCTCCAGTCCCTCACCTTGAACTTATGCCCTCTTGTGACTGACTCTTCAACTAAGGGGGGCAGCTGCTCCCTATTCACCCTGTCTGTGCCCCTCATAATCTTGTACACCTTGATCAGGTCGCCCCTCAGTCTTCTCTGCTCCAATGAAAACAACCCAAGCAAATCCAACCTCTCCTCATAACTTAAATGTTTCATCCCAGGCAACATCCTGGTGAATCTCCTCTGCACCCCCTCCAGTGCAATCACATCCTTCCTATAATGTAGCAACCAGAGCTGCACACAGTACTCCAGCTGTGGCCTCACTAAGGTTCTGTACAACTTCAACATGACCTCCCTACTTTTGTAATCTTTTGTAATCGATTGATAATACTTAATTAATCCTTTCTTTTACCATTGAGCAACTCACTTTTCCCCTTTTCACAATAATTTGATAATTTGCGTGTTTAAAGCGCCAAGCCAATTAAGTGAGTTGAGCTCAAATTATTGAGTTGACATAATTCGACCAATGCTATCAGTACAGAGCAACATTTATCAGGAGACCTGAGAAGTATATTTTAAAATGAATTTTATTATTCTGAATCATGTTTGAGCCAGTTGATCAGCCAGTAGTAACCGCCCGTTCCTAAAGTTATTGCCACTTTCTAACAATGACATTGGTCTTTATTAATCACATGACTATTCTTGACTAACATTTTCTATCATTCTCATTAGCCAATATAATCACATGACCATCTTGATTGGTTTAGAGTTCTTTCAAAGAGTAATGTCAGTAAAGGCAGGTTATGCAGAGCAGGAATAGTGCAGCTTTCTATTTATATGTAGTAATGGCAATAACTAGTACAGATATTTGTAAGCATAAAACTCATTAGTCCATCTGATTTAAATTCATAATGAACATCAGTGTCAATGTTGAATACAGTTATGTCTCCCTGTCTTATCCCTTGGACCTAATCAGCCTGATGTATTGTTTTATTACCTATCTTAATATGACAATCTCAGCCCTCAATTTGTGATGCAGTGTGACAACCTGCTGCAGTGATTGTTAATGCTGTTTAACACAGAAGAAGCAAGGACAGATTGAGAGCAAGAATACACATAGTGACAGGCCTGGGACGACAGAAAAGGAGTGGAGCACAGTGCACTGAAGGAACACAACCCAATTTGAGCATTGGCTTGATAGGTAATATCATGGAGCATACATTTATGTAGAATAAAAGGTTGAACTGCAGGATTCTACACTTGGCAATCATATACCATACCCATTGTCCTCTCCATATCAAATCCATTACTAGGCCTGCTATTCCCCACCCTTAGGCCAATTATATCAACAACAACAAGGCTTTGCATTTATATAGCACCTTTAACAAAGAAAAACCTCCCAACGCACTTCACGGGAACCTTAAAAAAAATTAATACAGAACCACATAAAGAGATAAGGGCCATAAATTCCGATCTCTGAACAGGGGTGGGTGGGGGTCGTACCTCAGAAGTACCCCAGAAGATGCACTGGGGAACCAGCCGCAGAAGCCCTCATGCAAGGATTGCATGGCAATTGCCGATAGACAATTATCATGCGCTGGGAACCACCTGAAACTCCGATTTAAATTGAAGACTTCAGATGGTTCTGACTGTCTTACCTGAATATCCACTTCTAACTCCTGGGTAACTATATTACTGATCCCTCCCAAGCCCTCAAGGGTCCCTCTGCCTATCTCCCATTCCCCCGGCTACCCTTCTGACCCCCTGACTAGCACTAGCACTCTGATCGCTCGACTATCCCCCCCAAAACCCCAACTACCTCCCAACCCCCAACTACCCCGCCAACCCCCAACCAACTCCCCAATCCCCACAAGTATCCCCCAAACCCACCAACTTCCCTCACCTCCTGATTCCACCACTGACCACTTGACCGACCCCCAAACACCCCTGACTGATCACCTTAGCCATACCCCTCCCCGTGACTGACCATCCAACCTTTCCCCCAATCCATCTGGTCCCCTTCCTACCCACTTACCTTACACACTTACTTTCTCCCCTGGCTTCTCAACGTGGCTGGGACCTTAGGCTTACCTGCTTTATGGCAGCTAGTGCTATATAAAGTGTGGGGGGTGGCTTCCTTTCCCCTGATTCTGCTGCACTCGATTAAGAGGTTTCCTGAATAACTACACTGCACTTTTCTCACCCTGCTCGAGTTGAACGGAATCAGAAAGACGCAGCTGCATTCCAGTGTAAGTTGGAGCGGAGTGGCAATCCGACTGTGTTTGCCACTCCTTGGATGTTCTGGCCCAGCAAGACAGGTGCCAAAAGCTTGGCCAAGGATGAATGTTTTAAGGAGCCTCTTAAAGGAGAAAAAAAATAGTTAAAAGATCAGAGATGTTTTGGGGTGGGGATTCCAGCGCTTGGAACATTAACATCCTCATGTGGTTAACTCGAAACATACTCGAGATTGAACCTGCTACATCTCAGCTCTTACACCTACCGATGTTCTGGCCGAGCTGCGCAGCCATAATCTGGAAGTCCCTGCACGGCTGAGAACAGGTCAGCCCCACTAAGTCACCAAACGGGCGCAACATCGCCAGTGATTTAAAGGGCCTACGCACCTAACCGATTAGACTACGCACAGCAAAAGTAACATTAGAGGGGAGGTTGTTTCATGTTGCATTTACCTACCCATCCATTGGAAAACCTGTACAGTCAATTATTGAACCCCCATGACACCCCAAATTATTTGTTATAATCAACAGTCGAAATTCGCTTCAGACTTATTTTTCTAAAGGCTGGCTTTAAAGGTTTTGGACCATTATTCATTTGCAGCCTTAGGAAATAAGCTATGTTATGGGGCTACAGTCTATTTTCAGTATCACATAATAAGATGCAGACTATAAAAGGTAAACCATCCATCTGCTGATTTCTACTCTAATGAGCAAAGAAAGATATCTTAATTTTGGTGATGCCTCTCCTTGGTACGCTGGTCTCAATGGTTTGACAAAGTGATTTTGACCAGATTAAAGAGTATGTATGTTAATCTGTGCATTGCGTAAATATAACACCACCAAGAAGTCAACTATCACCATAAACTCCGCCAAGTTAGGAGTTGGACATTTGTATGGATAATCATACCACCTGTCCCGGACCCTCACTCTAGAATATTAATAATCAAATGACTACATGCACATCACCAGACTGCCAGCAGCTGAGTGCTTTCTGTCTGACTCCTTTCACTAGATTTGAATCCTCTGCGTATTGTATCCCCAGTTACTCATCCAATTGATTCCTTCCAGTCTCACCTACCCAGAGTTCAGCCCTTCACATTCTTTCTCCTTTCCTTTCCTCCAGACCCTTTGTTTTCAGTGTCCCACAGCTGAATTCTTGCTCGTCTCTCCTTTAATTGCCAACTTTAGATTCCCTTTCACTGTCCCACGGCCAAAATTCTCTGCATCCCTTTCCTCTTAACAGCTGAATCCTTCAGTCTGTCTTTCTCTTTACATCATTTGCAGCTGAACCTCTCCTATCTGTCATTTAACATATGCAAATGAATCATTGCTTTCTTGCTGTCTCCTTCAGGCCTCACTAAATAACTTAGAAAAGAGAGCACTATTATATCATTGATTCAGTGCTGTTACGATCTCAGTAGAAACCAATAGATTGCAAAAAGAAATTCAAATGCTCATTATGTTATTTCCTGAAAGAATTACGCCACAAGAATTCATGATTTAAACAAAAACCGTGTAAGAGCAAATCTCAACAGAGAATTCCCCATTCTACTTTTATTTCCACCCAAGCATTCCCTTATACTTTACAAGATCTTGAGGGTTCCTTCACTTCTCCTGGGACCAAACCAAGGTGTGCCACAGCTCTCAGAAATTCACTTTGATTCTCTTTAGTGTCCCACTACTGTCTGAGGTATGAGATTTATTGGGGCCCTTCCACTAGCATCGGCCACGCCTCCAACTATCCTTCAACACCTCATTATTGTGGATTTCCCTGCTCTAGCATAGACGTCCCTGCATTCTTGCGTGGTGACTTCAAATCAGAAAATACTGTTGGTTCCTGATAGCTTTCTAGTTCTGGGTCCAGCTGCTTTACAGTTCCAGGAAAGATTCTCTCCCTGCTTGCCTCAAAGCTGTTCCCACCCCGACCCCCTGGCCTGAATGTTTTGGTCGTCGGGGGTGCGTGATTGGCAGGCCCGGGAGCCAATGAGAAATGGGCCATGGGCTGTGATCGGCCTGAGACCATGATTTCATGCTGGCCGGTCAATTAACGGCCAACCAGCATGAAACACACGCTGAAATGCTCAGTGCTGCTGGGGTGGGGACGCAAAGAGGGCGGGCACCGGTGTGACCAAGGGTGCAAGTGAGCGCTTCAAGAGAGCTCCCTGAAGGCAGACAGCTGCCCCCGGGGAGCTGCAGACCTCCACAGACTAAAGGACATGACAAAAATGCTGCAAAACATGTCCATGCAACACAAGCGCCTGAAAGCATACCTCATAAAAAAAAACAATACCCAGATATCTCTTTTTGATTTTATTTCCCCACGGAGGTTTCATCTCGCTCTGGATCGAGGTTTGAGCAAAAATGTCAATGCTGCCTGGGAGAATGGCCTGTCCGCCAACCGTAAATGTGGACGGGGCCACGTACATTGCATCATTAATAGGCTTAATTGCCCCCTTAATTGTCGGCGGGCATGCTTCTGACTGCCGCACGTGGCTGCTCTGTGAAATATCGCGCAAGTTTGGGATGACATTGGGACACTTGCCCGACGTCACCTTGCGCTACTTCACATGCGTGCGGGTGGGGCACACGCCCGCCTGTGGGGCGTAAAATTCTGGCCCCTGTTTCTGTGAAAAATCAGCCAGAAAAAAGAAAAAGAAAAACTCCCGCCAATCGATCCCCACAGCAATACGGCACACTGGGGATGTCCCAGGTAGAGATTTAGGCTAATCCACAAATTTAAACTTATCCTTAATTCCCAAAGCTTCTCTTTGTTCTGGAAAATCATATGAATAATTTAAACCACTTATTGTAACAGCTGCAGACTCTCTGGCCAGAACTTTCCAGCCCCTCACGATGGTGGGGTCTTCTGGTGCCGCTCGCCAGCCCTGCCCTGGGGAAGCCCGCCCCTGGGGGGCAGGGGGGGGTGCGGGTGGAGGTGCAAAATTCTACCCTCTGTCTTCATCATAAAACCCAGAGAGAGGCTGACCCATTGTTTCATGTTTTCCCACTTCCAACTCAGACCTTATTAAGTAAACATTGGCCCCTGATTTGCAATTGTGTTGTTTACCAACTTCTCAACCTAGGTGCTTTCATTTATCTTACATTTAAAAACTTCAATCTCCAAATTAAAAGTCGTCCTCCTAAAACATATGAATGATCAAATTAGATATTCATAACAGCGTCTTATGATAATCTACTTCACCCCAATTCCTGACTCAGGTTTATGGTATCACCGACCGTCCTTACACAACTAAATCCTGACAGTGTGGTAAGCAACCTTGGAATGAGAATCTTTCTGCCTGTGACATGCAAAGTTCTGCACTATTCAAGGCTGCTAAATGGCTTCCATTCGGATAGTATCTCACCTATCTCTTAGAAATGTCTCAAAGACTTCCAGAAATGAATTACTTTGAAGACCACTGACTTATTCGGGAGGTAAATGTGGCAGCCAATCTTCACCATCAACCTCTCCAAAAAGCAATGAGCTCAATGCTGAATCGGTCAGTCTATTTTCAGGTTAAGCTGAATGTGGGAGGAATGTTGGCATGGAGAACTTTGAATAAATGATTACATTTATTATGAATATTTAGTCAAGTTAGTTTCTAAGCACATTTGCAATGAGGACTGATTGCAATAGTGCATGCAGAAAACCCAGTTCAACTGTTGGCAAGTGATAGAAATTGTCATCCTGATTCATTTTAAAATCTAATCTAAAATTTCCACCATATATTCCTCTTAGAAGTTGTTCACTTTCTGGCAGCTGCCTGTACTGTTGAGTACTCACGCATTCTATTGGCACTTTGAGCTGATGAAAGTGAACTGCATTCTGTGAAATTATATGTGCATCAATTCATTGTCAATTCCAGGCTATCTTTTTCATGTCACGGCTGAATTGTATTCCTGGTACCTACAACGTCAACCGTTAGACATTCATCAGAAAAGGTCAGGTACAGGGAGAGCCATAGAAAAAAGTGGAAGAGAGGGAGGCACATTCCTTGGGTCCGCATTGTGAAAGAATATCATATTTAAAAGCTATACTTGAATCGCTTGCAATTTTTTTCATCTGTAGTTCCATCGGTTGTCATCACTATAGTACTTGTGGAACTCCTCAGTTATACTAATTAGATTGACTTGCCTTCTGCTGTCCTTCAACACTCCTGTGATCAATTAGTCTGTTTAAATTGATCATGCTCATGTGGAGAAATGCCAGTGAAAATAAAAACCTGCTTCCACTAGTGCAACATTATTTTGCCAAATAGCTTAATGTTCCACTGTTGCCTTGTGAAACCAGTTTTGTTTAGAGTTCCGTTGATGTGCCCAAAATGTCAGTTTTAACTGATGTCCTTTCAGTAGAAATGCCTCATGCCAGCTGGAGAAGGACACGCTAGCATCTTCAACCCTCTTCCAGACCGAATTATGCCTAATTCAAACATTATAGGTAACAACTTGTTTTGTTTGTATAACAAAATGAGTTAACAATTCCTATTTGCTGTGTGTGAGTTTAGCATCTCAGGACAACAGAGGTGATGAAAGGTTTCAAATATTTGCAGAGCTCTGTTGCCTTTCTTGCCTGGTCCATCCCAGTACAAGTGACCAGTGTACGCAGGCCTCTTATGGAAGTTTTGACATTGCATAACCAGCATCTGCAACTAATACAAAGCTGTCATGGTAAGTATAATGAGAATGATGAGCTTACTGAGTATTTCCATTACATTTTTTATAGCCTAAAAGAATCAGTTGAGGAAACTTTGAATAAACCTCTTGCATAAATAAGTGAAGGAAAAAGTGAATATAAATCATACATTTGAACGTACTGCGGTTGAGATGCAAAGTTAACCATCAATGGCTGAAACACATTCATTAAATGCTGGGTGTGTGTATTCCAAAAAGTAAAAGGGAAAACTTGCATTTATGTGGTGCTTTTCACAACCACCGGATGTCTCAAAATGCTTTACAGCCAATGAAATACTTTTTGAAGTGTAGTCACTGTTGTAATGTAAGAAACGCGACAGCTAATTTGCGTTCAGCAAACTCCCACAAATTGCAATGTGATAATGACCAGATAATCTGTTGTTTGCCATGGTGATTGAGAGATAAATATTGGCCAGGACACTGAGGATAGCACCCCTGCCCTTCTTCAAAATAGTGCCATGGGATTTCTAACAACTATCCAAAACAGGCAGGTGGACTCTCAATTTAACTGTCTCTTCTAAAAGACAGCACCTCTGACAGTGCAATGCTCCCTCAGTACCGCACTGGAGTATCAGCCTTGATTTTTCCTGTACAATTGCACCCTTCAGATTTTTCACTGCTCTTATTTATGGTTACATTAATGAAATATTTGTTTTTATTGCAGTTTATTTGAATGTACCAAAGTTTCAGGAAAGAAGTGATAAGGAGAGAACACCAGAAAAAAAAAATGTTAACTCCTTTCTAAAACAGGACAAACCTGCTAAACATTCAACTGCTGCATATAGGATGCCCCCCTTCATTTAATTTAAACGAGGCTCATTCACCACTCTGCCTCGGATCAACTTCGCTGCTGCCCTCCATGCACTGAGAAATGTCATTTGCTCTGGAGTTTTTCAAGTAGAAGAAATCACTTTATCATTTGCAGCCAATTAGGTTTTGCTGTGATCAAAAATTAACCTGTCGGGATTTTTTTTTTTGGATAAAGAAATGAACACTGAAATGAAACATGAGGATGTGGAGGAGATTCCCCCTTGTCAACATGAGTAATCTCTACACTGTGAGTGGCATGCTTTTGCATTGCATGAATCTTTAGCTTGTGCCAAAGCTCATTCCGACACGGAACTGTTTGTTCTGGACGCTTCATAAAACAGAGAGTGAATCTATTTAATGCTACAATTTATCTCCTGTGCCTGTCATTTCTGAAGTCTAGCTGTAAAATCATTTGGATGGTTTTGGGTTACATGAGCTTGACTCTGCACATTATATTCTTTCCCCGGTTTTGTTTTCTGGCTTCAAACCCTACGTACAAGGATTTAAAAAGAAAACTATTTTTCACTGGCATTCTGTTCATTAGTGTTGATGGGAGAGAGAAAAATGGAAGAAAAAATTTATATTGGAAACAGATAGATACAAATCTTTAGTGCAGGGAGTTAACGCAATAAGCCAGTGAGAAACCTGCTCTGTGGGTTTCATAGTTATTTTGAATAATCATGTGCTGCTCTGCAATCAGTTGGTGACAAAATAAAATGTTTATGTTTCACACCCTAATGCTACATTTGGGAAGGGAGTGCTTGGGCTGCAGTGAGCAGTAGCTCAGTGTTAGAGGTATTGGAAAGGTGATATGGAAAACATTTGTTAATTGGGTGCAAAATGTCAGGCACTATTTATTAAAAGCCCCCACCTGAAACAAAGCAGAAAGTCCAGACACCCACCTAGGATGTTAACAGTCTCAAGGTCAGGCCTCCTGGCCTTCCCGTCCTGTAGCAGCCAAACAAAAGAAAGTGGTCTTCTTCTCTCTTCTCTCTTCCTCTCTCTCCTCTCTGGCCCCTCAGGAACAGCAGCGGCAATATCCAAAAGTTGAACTCAGTAGCAGCAACAGCAGGCTCAGCAGACAGCAGGAACACCTCCTCTCTCCTCTGGAACCTGCTCCAAACTGAGCAACAACGAGCTCAACAAGATTGTTATGATGCACGGTGATTATCAAGTGATTTTTTTTAGAATGCTTTAATTCTCCAGTAGTTTCAATCCTTTCCTGAAGTCACGTGACGCATACTGAGAATGCTGGTCATTTTCAGTAACTCATCAAAGCAGTCTTTCTTCATGTGTGAGTGCAAATAATGAATGACAGCAGCTTGTTAAACATTGGACACAGTCATGCCCAATTCTGCCTTCTGTCATGACAGTGGGTCACAGCCTGAATTACTTCCAGGCATATTGAACTTTTTTAAGGAAGACATGTTTTTCAAAAAAAGACCTGCAGGCAAAAGCTGGAGAGAAATGAGGAAGGAAAAGCTGGATGAGAATGTAAAGTAACCGCTTTCTGGAAAATTCCTGTGTGGATTACATTTGACTGACTAGTCCAGAGAGAACAGAATGTCGCACTTAAAAGGTGTCGAGGCCTACTTCAGACAGAAATTTGAAAGGGAAATATTCAATGCAAAAGGCTGAACTTTAATCTCCTGTGGTTGTGGAGAAGATGGAGACTGATTACCATCTCAGCAGAAACCATCTTCTGTTCAGTTATATCTCAGAATGTGGAAACGGTCTGAGTTGAAAGAAAACAGCTTCTGGGTGAAAGACATGTTTGCCTTTCCCTTCCAGGAATACACAAGAAAAGGGGTTAAAAAGCCAGCTGCAAACCTGGCCTGGGTGCTAGTTCTGAGGTTCCAGTTCTGGAGTGCTAGTTCTGGTGTGCTAGTGTGTGCGGTGAAGGCCACAGCAGAACAACAGTGACTAGGCACCTCTTTGCAGTTTACAGGCAAAGGTTTCTCTTTTTCTCTCTCTCTGTTGCTGCAGAGAAGTCAACAGAGCAACAGCCAAACATCCTGCAGAACCAATTGTCTCTAAACCAACTGTTCAACTGCCAAAGTCAGCTCTACCGGAATCACTCAACTTAACGGCTACAATGTTTCGTCATCTACCCTTCATGGACAAGCCAAAGACTGATTTGTATATCTTTTTAAACTTTTATTTTGGGTTCAACTTCTCATTTCTGGTCTGTGTATATATGTGTTGCATTTTCATTATTTTTGCTAGAGTTTTTAGTAATTAATAAACTCGCTCTTTTTTTGACTCATGAAAGCCTAGTTAAATTGGTTCCTTCTAAAACATAAATATATTTGTACCGGGAAAAGGTATCCATGAGGGAAGGGATCCTTTTGAAATTAACCTTGTTGCAGCCAACTGAGGGGATAAAGAGGTGGAGCCAGCTCATTCCTCCTCACCTGGGAGCAGAACAAATTTGGGGTCCCATTCAGTAAGTTAACAATTTGGTTTATCTTGTCCTGGATCATAACAAATTGGGGGAACTCGCCCAGGGACTGGTCATAGCACTCCAGTACACAGAAATTGTACATATATTGGGTGTAACTTCTAATATCAGTGGGGACTGTGAAGTCAGTGGAAAGGCAAATTGGGCAATGTGTATAAAGGGCTGCTGATCCGCTACCACCCACTTTATGCTGCTGCTGCTGCAAGTATCCACTCATGTGCAGAATTTCCAGAAGGATTCACAAGGGCAAGTCAGAGGAAGTTGCGCTCAGTTCTCTGAATAATTGTGGTCATCAGGACACAAGGCCCTGAAGGAAGTTTGAGAAGGCAACAAGGCTAAATAGCAGTACTAGACTATGAGGAAAGAATGAAGAAATCAGCACTTTGTAGCTTTGTAAGGATGCAGCTGAGGTGTCGTATACCATGATAGTAAGACAGGAAACGTGGCCCTGAATTTCCTCAACGTTCACTGCACTGAAAAATTAGACAACTCATCAGCAGAGGGAATACCGCGTAAGTTCATTTGCATTGGAAGAGGTGCATGTTCTGGTGTAAATGCTCTAACCGTGCAGCTTGCTGCTTAAGTGCAGGAAACTTCACTGCAAGCGCTGCAACGAGTCTTCCTAAAAGCACTTGGGGACAGCAAGGGGAGTCTTTAGAAATTATTTTTCAGCTCCATTTGCATTGTGTATTATCCATTCGGAGCATTTCCCACCCTATTTCCAGATCCATGAGTGGTCACAGGCCAGCTCTTCCCTTGGGACATCTTGGCAAGGCAGCATCTTGACAATAGGCTGTTAATTTTTGAGCAGGAAGTCCTACAAGCCCTTCGGGCAGAAGTGGAAGACAGGAGGCACGGACTCCATGGTGTACCAGGCAGCAAGCTCTCCAGGAGTCTCCACCTTACTGTATGGAGATGGCTGGTCCTGGAACTCACGGCTAACTTCCTCACATCAAGGGCTGAATGTTACGAGTCGGGGAGCAGGGGCGGGGCCCGCTCGCCGACACGTAAAATGACACGCGGTGACGTTGGGGGGGATCCCCCGACATCACCGCGCCTCATTTAAATTTTCAGGAAGGCGGAGGCGCAGCAAAATCAGCTGCCCGCCCGCCGACCTGTCAATGGCCAATTGAGGCCATTGACAGGATCAATTAAAGGACCTGCCCGTCCAACCTTAAGGTTGGTGGGCAGGCCAGGAGCCCCGGCGGGAACTAGAAAAAACATGAAACCTTATCCACAGGTGGGATGAGGTTTCATGTAGCCTTTAAAATTTTTAAATAAAGATTGTGTAAAAATTATGGACAGGTCCCAACCCATGTGACATTGTCACATAAGGGGACATGTAAGGGAAATTTTATTTTTCTACTTTTATCTTTTTTACATGTAGAGCCGATCTCCCTGAGGCTGCACTTAGCCTCAGGGAGATGAGTCACTCTTTCATGCACATGCGCGAAAGAGTGCACTCTCAATTTTAGGAATTCCCCCCCGCCCGCACAGGGAGCGCATAGCGCTTCCCTGTGGACGTTACGCTGGGCGGGCCTTAATTGGCCACCCACGTAAAATGGCGCCGCGCCTCCGATCGGGGGCACCGATCAGAGGCGTGCCCGTATGCGCCCGCCCATCAACTTCCCCCCCAACGGGGGGAAAATTCAGCCCTAAGAATTGTATAGCAATGCTGAAAGAAATCCAACAGTTTGACCAGGGTAGGCAAGGTAAGGTCCAAAGCACTCTTTCCCTTTCTTCCTTGCTCACTCTGAGCACCCACACTCTCAAACTCTCTAAAAGTAACAATGACACTGTAACCTTCCATGCTCTGCTTAAAGGCACCTGCATCGCCTTATCTTTCAATATGGTCACACATCTTCCCTAATATATAGAAACTGCCTTGCACAACCTAGAAACACTTCTCCATTTAGACACGCTGAAACTCACTCTTCTTTCTCACCTCATTTCCCCCTTTACTCTTGGCCTCCACACTTAAACTGCAAGCCTAACCTTAATTTACTTATCTTGTTGCAGGAGAATTTGGTGTAAAGCACCTTGCAAAATTCACCACCAGTGTGGGCATCCTCGCCAACAGATTCCTGACCTCCCTTTAGGAGAAAGGCCATGGCAATACTGAGTGTGTGCGGTTCCATCTTTGCAGCTCATATTGAGGGTGGCATAATAGGGCCACGTGAATATGTCAACGCTTATACTCTTACCTGGCATATTGTGGCATAACTACACGCATATCAACATTTATTCTCTTTTCCATCACTAGTTCAACCCAAGTGGTCATGTTCATTCCTCCTCTCCTTCTGTCAATCTTCCCTACAGATACACCACAAGCAAGGGGGCATTCCATGGGAGAAAAGGACTCCAAGGGAGAGGAAGCAATGGATCAGGACCCACACAGGAAATCAAAATTCTGGATGAGAGATAGAGCGAGGAGCAACCAGATCATGACCACGTCCCTCCCCCTTTGCTCAGAAATACATTTTACAGTTACATGTTTCTCAAAATATCAAATTATGTACACAGGTAAGTAATTTATAAATTAAGTCTTTCTGGGGGCTTTCCTTATGCATGTAAAACGTCTCAGCTCTACTTCAGATGCTTTTTCAGGAACCTCCTTTTTTGGAGTTTTCTGAACATCAGGATTTTCGGCGGGCACCTGCAAATTTGTTTCCTCGTCTCTTGTAGGTACAGCTGACCCTTAAGATGCATCTGTACTTGGCTGAGTTCTCTCAACAGGAAGCGTTGACTCAGTCATGAAGACTGGTGGAATCATTTCTTGGTTAATGGCTTCTCTCCTCCTTATATGATTCACATGTCTCCGTATGACTCGGTCTTCCACTTTCACATGGTAAGAAAGAGGTCCAGTCACTGCACTTATTCCACCCACTAACCTTTGGTCCTTCTCCAAAATTGTTCATATATACCGTCTCTCCTACAGTAAACTTCCTGTCATGACTATGCCAGTCATGTCCAGTTTTCTGGCTTCCCTGACTCCTTTCCACTTTCCCCCCTAAATTTGGCATTATTAAGCTCAATCCCGTCCTGAGACGGCGCTTCATCAACAATTCCGCAGGTGTGACACCTGTTGTTGTTGTGAGGGGTGGTCCTATAATGGAAAAGAAAGTGTGCTAGCTTGGTTGCTACGGGAATCGCCAATTAATTTCTTCATGCCAGACTTGAATGTTTGAACTGCCCTTTCTGCTAGTCCATTTGAGGAAGGGTGGTAATGTAAAGATTTTACATGAGTGATACCGTTGGCTTGGAAAAAGAACGCGAGGCGTTCAACGTAACGAGACCAATTGTCCGTGGCTGGATCGAAAGGATCAATTCTTCCAAAATGCAGCATTCTGCGAGGGGATTGATTCGCCGATTAGGCCGGAAATTCTACTTACAATTAGCGTGCGAGGTACAGCCCGATTTCACTTCTCTTGATTTCTTTTGTTAACTTGTTTTATTCTCAAAGCCAGTTTGTTGCATCTTCACTGTTTTCCTCGCTTTTCCTTACTTTTTCCTCATCACCAGTTGTTGGATCCTGGTTACCAGTTTGTTGGGACTTGTGGATTGGGTTACATGCTTGTTTTGGGATGGCTGTGTTGGTACAATAAACAGAGTAGGTCAGAGGACACTTCTTAAGTGGAACACATTCTGTTTATTTACAAAGGTATTCAGCAGCTATACTTGTGTGCTTTCAACTCAAACCCTGTCTCCACACTACAGACTCTAATCATAGACTCCTGACTACTGAGGTAGCCCGCACTACTCCTCTATTGGAATCTAAGATCATGTGTTCTTCCATATTAATATTCTTCTCAAAGGTATATTACACGTCAGATTACCGCAGGTAGCAAGTTGACCCAGGCTTTCTTGAGCTCTTTCCAGAGATGCAGTCCACAACTTCTTCCTGTCAAGAGTCTGATTCTGTGGCTAAGGGCCACCTCAGTCACATGCCCCTCTATAAAGCCTGTCAAGCAACTCATCCTGGTCTGCCTGGCCCTTAGGTAGCACCTAGAATTAGTGCCGCATGAAGGATCTAAAGTGATCCCTATTCACCATGTGGAGCCAGGGTGTAAATAAAGAAAATGATGTTTGTTTCAACTGAAAAATATGTTTTTATTACTGGACATTTGAAACTGATTGTGTATTTTGCTATTCATAGATGTTGTAACAATTCAGTAAGGGGAGTATTCAGCTGTGTAGGCATTTATACTTAAAGTATTGTTGGTGCTCTGGGCACTGTTCAATAATCAAATGCTAATATTGGTAGTGACTTGAAGAAAGATCCCTTTCAAGATGGTCAAGGTGCAATATGCTGCTGTAGCTGATCAGATTTTATCTCCTTTAAATCTAATGTTGAGGCCTCTTGTAGAAATGGTGACGTCTCTGACTGTTCACCAGGCAGGACCAGATCCTGGTCATTTATGCTGAACTGGTGTTTTATTATAGTAAAGGTGCTATAGGAATGTTAAGTTGCTGAATTGATGACCTTGCTGCATTGTAATATTGTTCAGAGTGCAATATGCTGTGACATATGCTTTGACATTTCTTGCAACCTTTTTGTGCATGAATTATTAATTCCCCTGAAGCTGACAAGGCCCCAAAGCCTTCTCTTTAACTGTCCTGTGGTATCCCAACCACAACTCTTGTTGCTACATGGACCTGGTTGCACGCACTCTCTGCCTGTATTCTTGCCTGCCTCATTGAAGTCATGAGCCACAGCTGTAGGAGGTGGGCCTTGTTTCTGAGGTAGGCCTTGTTTCTCAGGAGCCATGTCCTTGGACATGGTTGTCCTCATGGAATAAGTCAGAGAATGCTAAGTTGTGTAGAAAGAAAGCATCTATGGCTTCATGCACCCTGGAGAATCCAGCAATGTAGCAGAAATCCTTGGCTTGCTTTTTTTCCCTCTCTCTGCTGCTTGGAAGTGATGCCAGAGCTGATGGACTCTGCAGTCCTGTTGAAGAACCTGTCGATGACCTGCCAACTGGTTGCCCTGGCTAATGTTGCACTCAGCCCTTGATGGAACTTAGAAGGAGATGGTGCTAAAGAAATTCAGGTGACAGAGGTAAAATCTCCGTCTTGTTTATATTTCTGAGTCACAGCTGTTAATGCTGTAGACCATGGTTACCATAACACCATAAGACATAGGAGTAGAAGTAGGCCATTTGGCCCATCGAATCTGCTCCAACATTCAATGAGATCATGGCTGATGTGATAATACTCATCTCCACTTTCCTGCCTTTTCACATAACCCTTAATTCCCTTAGTGATTAAAAATCTGTCTATCTCAGCCTTGAATATACTTAACAGCCCAACCTCTACAGCTCTCTGCGGTAAAGAATTTCACAGATTGACTATCCTCTGAGAAAAGAAATTCCTCATCATCTCTGTTTTAAATGGGAGACCCCTTACTTTGAGATTATGCTCTCTGGCCCTAGACTTTCCCACAAGGGGAAACAACCTCTCAGCATCTACCCTGTCAAACCTCCTAAGAATCTTTCTTGATTCAGTAAAGACGCCTCTCATTCTTCTGAATTCCAATGAGTACAGGCCCAATCTCCTCAACCTCTCCTCATAAGAAAAGCCCTCCATATCTGGGATCAACCTAGTGAACCTTCTCTGGGCTGCCTCCAATGCCAGTATATCTTTCCTTAGATAAGGGGACCAAAATTGTTCACAGTATTCTAGATGTGCCTTGTATAGTTTTAGCAAGGCTTCCCTATTTTTATGCTCCATTCCCTTTGAAATAAAGGCCAACATTCGATTTGCCTTCCCTATTACCTGTTGAACTCATATGTTTGATTTTTGGGATTCATGCACAAGGACTCCCAATTTTTAAAATTTAAATCATTGGATGTGGATGTCACTGGCTAGGCCAGCATTTATTGCCCATCCCTAATTGCCATTGTTCAGGGCATTGAAGAGTCAACCATATTGCTGTGGGTCTGGAGTCACATGTAGGCCAGACCAGGTAAGGACAGCAGATTTCCCACCCAGGGCCAGATGGGTTTTTATAACAATCAACAATGGTTTCATGGTCATCATCAGACTTTTAATTCCAGATTTTTTATTGAATTCCCTTAAAGCATATTGCTACCCCTCTTCCTCCAGCACATAGAACATAAAATGTTGGCTTGTGAAAGAAAGAACGAAAGAAAGAGAGAAAGAAAGAAAGGAAGGAAGGAAGAGAGAAAGGAACAGAGAAAGGAAGAGAGAAAGGAAGGAAGAGAGAAGGGAAAGAAGGAAGTGAGAAAGGAAGAAAGGAAGGAAGGAAGAGAGAAAGGAAGAGAGAAAGAAAGGAAGGAAGGAAGGGAGAGAGGGAGGAAGGGAGGAAGGAAGAAAGAAAGAATTTAGATTTATATAGCACCTTTGACAGCATTTCAAGGGCCATGTTGTAAAGGCTAATGATGGCAGTCAATTTGTACTCAGCGAGACCCCACAAACAGTTATGGGTTAATCATCATATAATCTGTTATGATGAAATTGGTTCAGGGATAATAATTCCTTTCAGAATTATTTTTTTGTAAGGTCTTTATTGAAGAATAATTTTGGCTAGGACACCTGGAAAATTCCTTCCTTTCCTTCAATTTTTTTAACGTTCATTCATGGGATGTGGGCTTCGCTTGGCTGGGCCAGTATTTATTTCCCATCCCTGGTTGAACCTTGAGAAGGTGGTGGTGAGCTGCCTTCTTAAACCGTTGCAGTCCATGTCATGTAGGTACACCCACAGTGCTGTTAGGAAGGGAGTTCCAGGATTTTGACCCAGCGACAGTGAAGGAATGGTGAAATATTTCTAAGTCAGGATGGTGAGTGTCTTGGAGGGGAACTTCCAGGTGGTGGTGTTCCCATCTATCTGCTGTCTTTGTCCTTCTGGATGGTAGTGGGTTTGGAAGGTGCTGTCTCAGGAGCCTTGGTGAATTCCTGCAGTGCATCTTGTAGATGGTACACACTGCTGCTTCCGTGCATCAGTGATGGAGGGGGTGAATGTTTGGGGATGTGGTGCCAATCAAGCGGGCTGCTTTGTCCTGGATGGTGTCAAGCTTCTTGAGTGTTTTGGGAGCTGCACTCATCCAGGCAAGTGGGGAGTTTTCCATCACACTCCTGACTTGTGCCTTGTAGATGGTGGAGAGGCTTTGGGGAGTCATGAGGTGAGCTATTCGATGCATGATTCCTAGCCTCTTTCCTGTTTTTGTAGCCATAGTATTTATATGGCTAGTCCACTTGAGTTTCTGGTCAATGGTAACCCGCAGGATGTTGATAGTGGGGGATTGAGTGATGGTAATGCCATTGAACATCAAGGGGCAATAATTGGATTCTCTCTTGTTAGAGATGGTCTTTGCCTGGCACTTGTGTGGCACGGATGTTACTTGCCACTCGTCAGCCCAAGCCTGGATATTGTCCAGGTCTTGCTGCATTTGGACATGGACTGCTTCAGTATCTGAGGAAGAGTTGCAAATGGTGCTGAACATTGTGCAATCATCAGTGAACATCCCCATTTCTGACCTTATGATGGAAGGAAGGTCATTGATGAAGCAGCTGAAGATGGTTGGGCCTAGGACACTACCCTGAGGAACTCCTGCAGTGATATCCTGGAGCTGAGATGACTGACCTCTAACAACCACAACCATCTTCCTTTGTGCTAGTATGACTCTAATCAGCGGAGAGATTTCCCCCTGATTCCCATTGACTTCAGTTTCGCTCCAGCTCCTTGATGCCACACTCGGTCAAATGCGACCTTGATGTCAAGGTAGGTCACTCTCACCTCACCTTGGGAGTTCAGCTCTTTTGTTCATATTTGAATCAAGGCTGTAATGAGGTCAAGAGCTGAGTGGCCCTGGCAAAACACAAACTGGATGTCAGTGAACAGATTATTGCTAAGCAATTGCTGCTTGATAGCACTGTTGATGACCCCTTCCATTACTTTTCTGATGATGGAGAGTAGACTGATGGAGCAGTAATTGGCCAGGTTGGATTTGTCCTTTTTGTGTACAGGACATCCCTCGGCAATTTTTCACATAGCCGGGTAGATGCCAGTGTTGTAGCTGTACTGGAACAACTTGGCTAGGGGTGAGGCAAGTTCTGGAGCACAAGTCTTCAGTACTATTGCCAGAATATTGTCACAACCCATAGCCTTTGCAGTATCCAGGCCTTCAGCTGTTTCTTGATATCAGGTGGAGTGAATTGGAACTGGCTGAGGACTGGCATCTGTGATGCTGGGGACCTCCGGAGGAGGCCAAGATGGATCATCCACTCAGCACTTCTGGCTGAAGATTGTAGCAAATGCTTCAGCCTTATCTTTTGCACTGATGTGCTGGGCTCCTCCATCATTGAGGATGGTGATATTTGTGGAGCCACCTCCTCCAGTGAGTTGTTTAATTGTCCACCACTATTCATGGCTGGATGTGGCAGAACTGCAGAGCTTAGATCTGATCCATTGGTTGTGGGATCGCTTATCTCTGTCTATCACTTGCTGCTTATGCTGGTTGCCATTCAAATAGTCCTGTTTTATAGCTTCACCAGATTCACCTCATGTTTAGGTATGCCTAGTGCTGCTCCTGGCATGCTCTCCTGCACTCCTCATTGAGCCAGTGTTGGTCCCCTGGTTTGACGGTAATGGTAGAGTGGGCAATATGCCAGGCTATACAGGTTACAATTCAAGTACAATTCTGCTGCTGCTTATGGCCCACAGCACCTTATGGATGCCTCTTGAGTTGCTAGATTTAGTACAGCGGTAGTGCCACACAACATGATGGAGGATATCCTCAATGTGAAGGCAGGACTTCGTCTCCATACTCCTGCCAATATTGTCATGGATAGATGCCACTGTGGCAGGTAGGTTGGTGAGGATGAGGTCAAGAATGTTTTTCCCTCACCATGTGCCCCAGTTTCAGTCTAGCAGCTATGTCATTTAGGACTCAGCCAGCTTGGTGCTACATGGACATTGAAGTCCCCCACCCAGAGTTTGTCCTGCACCCTTGCCAGCCTTATCAGCAGTACCTGGTAATCAGCAGGAGGTTTCCTTGCCCATGTTTGGCCTGACACCATGAGTCTTCATGGGGTCCAGAGTTGAGGAACCCCAGGGCAACTCCCTGCCAACTGTATATCACTATGCCAGCACCTCTGTTGGGTCTGTTCTGTCAGCTGGGCAGACATGTAAGGCTGACACGTCTGAAGGACATTAGTAAACCAGATGGGTTTTTACAGCAATCATCAGACTTTTAATTCCAGATTTTTATTGAAATTGATTCAAATTCCATCATCTGTCTTGGCTGGTTTTGAACTTGGGTCCACAGAGTCCTGGGTCTCATGGATTACTAAGCCAGTGATAATACCACAATGCCATTGCCTCGCCAATGCCGTTAGCTTTTTTTTCACATCCACTTGAAGAACAAATGAGGCATTTTTACGTTTGACCTGGTAGTCCAGCATTCCCTTAGTACTGCAATGAAGTGTTAGCCTGAATTATGTGATCAAATCTTTGGACTTGAAACTATGATCTTCTGACTCGGACGTGAGACTATTGCATCTGAGCCAAAGCGATGGCAAATTCATGGTGCTCTCCTTGGAAACGAGCTCATTGAAATACAATGCTTTTAAAGAGTAACACAGCATGTGGGGAAAGGCCTCTTGAATATAATTTGAGTGATTTTTTTTTTAAAGTCAAGAGATATGTCAAAGGACAGAATCATCCCAGATTTGCACTGGGTGTGGTAGCGGGTAGGAAAAAGGACGTTTTACCCCCCGGTCGCAATGGCGGGTTTTCACACCGTATTGCCCCAATCCTGCCTCATTAATCATGCATTCCGGGTAACACGCCACTTCGCTGGCTGGCGGCCTCCGATTCACCCGCCACACCGTCACCTCGCCGCTTCCTCATGCCGGGCGCCATTTTTAAAGTGCAGCTGCACACACACCTCTCAGTGCTTCCAGCCCAGGACTGCTGCAGAGAAGCCACGGCCCCGAAAGGCCAAGAATGCAGCCCCCCCCCCCATTCATTGACCCATCCCTGGGACACCTTTTGGGCACCGTGGAGACTTACCGCGATGTCCTCTACCTCCACTCTCACCATAAGGCGGGGTAGCAACATCACCAATCTGGCTTGGGAGGTGGTGGCAGCAGTGGTCAGCTCCAATGCTGCCCACAAGAGGTCAGCCATCCAGTAAAGAACGAGCATGAACGATCTCATCCGTGCCACCAGGGTAAGTCAACCACCTATCACTCTAAACTACACACTCACAAGCCCATCACACATTCACTGGCATCTCACTCACTGCCAGCTCAAGGCGCATCACCACTCACTCTCTCACACACACCCTCACATCTCCTTCGGGCTTCATCTTCTCTGGAGATAGGCTCTTCATCCTGCCCATGGCTCCACTCAGCACACACACACACACACACACACACAAACACGTACGCCTGGCATCCTTCTCATTTGTCCTGGCATGCACCTTGCTCACATTCCCTCCATCTGCCTTTATGCAGGACAAGATCGCACACAATAGGGAGAGATCCCAAACCGGCGGGGGGTGGAGTGCATGACATCAGGTCCTCACTCTCTTTGAAGATTGTGAGTTAGAGCTGGCCAGAGATGTTGTGGACTGTTCCTGAGGTCGGTGCCAAGTGAGGAACATGCACCAGATCATCCCTCTGGCAACTCAACTGTGAGTCCACTGTCCTGTGGACCGCAGCGGCCAATCTCCCACTTTCTATAATAGGAACAACTACCACATCTCCCTCAGGCAGCCTAGGTCCCAATTCCAGCACCAACAGACCCTCGGATGAGGACCCTGAGGACAACACCCTCAAGGACCCATCACAAAGCTCACCCACACCCTCCACCAGGACAGTGACACGCACCTTGTGGGACCTACATGTACAGCGGGCTCAGGTTCACAATCTGGTGAGCACAGGCACACAACCTGTTCCACAGCAGGCGGAGGGAGGGACCCCCGAGGTCGCCGGCACTCAGAGGGCTGCTGGAGGCAAGGGATTCGCTGAGTCCAAGTCAGATGATGAGCCTCTGGACTTGGTCCTCAATCCGTTGTTGGAGCTGCAGCAACAATCACGGGAGCATCAGGAAGGGGTGACAGCTCTGCCCCTCAGGTTGCAAGGCGTGATGGAGGAGTCTGTCTCCCTTCAGTTCAAGGTGATCGCGCCATCAAGACAACACACCGAGGTCAACATTGGCAGAGTGGCGGCCGGCATGGAGACCTTGGTCCAGGGCATCTGCCCTGCACAGCTGCACGGGCTGAACTCCATTGCTGACGCCATAGTCGGCCTCCAACAGTATGTATGTGTGATAGGTGAGGGGCAGATCGATCTCACTCCAACTTCTCCTTTTCCTCAAGGAGTCAGCCAGGGGCCCTTGGTCACCCATAGGGAGGAGCATCAGTAGGTGCACACCCCGGGGCCATCCACCCAGGTGACTCTGGGAGTGTCCGGCCCATCTGAGTCCCCTCATCCTGTGACCCCAGCAACTCCAGCTCCACAGGCCGAGGAGGGTGCTATTGCCACACAGCAGGACCCCGAAAGCAGGCTGGGGCCCTCCAGGTCTTGGTGCTCCAGTGGACACCCACCAAGGTCATCACAGGCAGTCAGCAGGCTGCCTCCATCTCCGCTGTGGGTGTCGAGGGAGCACCAAGGTGTAGTGGCAGTGTTAGGAAGGTTAAGAAGATGTAACTCTTTTGAGTTATCACAGATCGCATGTAACTCTTTCGAGTACATTCACAGTTCTTGGTTTCCGGGAGTGGGACATGAACTCACAACCTTCTGATTCAAAGGCGAGGGTGCTATGAACTGAGCCACAGCTGACACCACAGCCTGGGCATAGGTGTTAATCACTTGAACAATATGTTCGCTATTGTAAATAAACTCCCAACAATGTCTCCCTGAGCAGTGTTCGTGTCACTCAGTTGTGAATCCTTGGTCCCTGCACAAGATAAAGGCAGGTGCCTCAGTCCAGGGCCTCTTCCCTGTACTTAGTGCAACCTTCTCAGCACACTGATGGTGCGCCTTCATTGTCACTGGACACATCAGTCGTGCCTGCACCTGAATGGGGCTTATTGTTGTTGTCAGAATATCCTGGGCTGGCAGCACAAGTTCTCTCATTCTCTCTGTGTGCTCTCAGCACGTTTGAGCTGCGTCTGGCCCCCATCTCTTCAGCATCTGTGTCCGGTGACAGTGTGGTCCTGAAGGGTTCAGCTCACAAAGGATGCCATAGGATCAGGAGGAGTTAAAGTTTCCCAGCTGCATCTCCGTGATACGATCCTGTTCACAGAGCTCAAAGCGAGCTGCCCTCAGCCACACAGGAGTCAGACATTCACATAAGCTATGTGAGGATCTGCGGAGTGCCCCTACTGCATGTCGTCATCATCCTCCTGAATGTAGGGACTATGGAATCCGCTGTATCTCCATGACACGCGCCTTATCACAGAGGGTATGTGCGCTGCCATCAACTAGGCTGGAGTCAAATGTTCACAGGTGCAATGTGAGGATCTATGGTGTCTCCTCACTGCATGTCGTCATCATCCTCCATGAAACTAACAACTGTGAGGGCTTCCCAAGCATGCCTGCCTCGCCTGGCCACTGCGAGGGACTCATCCCCATCATTCTCACCTTAGAGGACCTCTTCACCATCATCCCCATTGACATCCTCATTGGAGGAGATGTGCAACTCCTCCATCTCCTCCTTGGCCAGCTCCTCTCCCCATTGCAGCACCAGGCTGTAAAGGGCGCAGCAGGTGATGACGATGCATGATACCCTCTGTGGACTGTATTGCAGGTCTCCACCAGACCGGTCCAGGCACTGGAACCTCATTTTCAGCATCCTGATGGTTTGCTCCACCAAGTTGCGAGTTGCAGCATGAGTCTCATTATACTGTCGCTCTGCTGCAGCCTGAGGCCACCATACAGATGTCATCAGCCACGTCCTCTGCTGGTAGCCCTTGTCCCCAAATAGCCATCCCTGATGACTCTCTGGACCCTGGAATGCATCAGGATCTGAGACCTACTGAGAATGTAGGAGTCATGGAAACTCTCTGGAAACCTTGAGTAGGTCTGTAGAATGTGTTTGTGGTGGTCGCACATCAGCTGAACATTTAGCAAGTGGAGGCCCTTGCAGTTGTGGTAGTTGACCGCGTGTTGACACAGAGATCTGAGCGCCATGTGAGTGCCGTCATTGGCACCCTGACCCTGTGGCAAACTTGAGATCTGGGCAAAATCTCAGTGTTCTTGCTTCCTGGCTTTCCTGATCCTAGGTGAAACGCAGAAAGTTGTGTGTCCTCGCAAAGATGGCATCCGTGAATTCATGGATACATTTGTGGGTGGAGGCTTGTGATTTCCCACAAGGGATCACCTGTGGAGCCCTAAAAGGAGCCACTGGTGTAAAAATTGAGTGTTGGATTCTCTTTCATGGGCACTGGCATTGGATGCCCTCCATATCCCCGTGGCACCAAATCTTGCAGCAGGTGGCAGACGTGCCCGACCAGTTTCCTAGACACGCGAAGTCTTCGGCGACACTGGTTCTCGGTCATCTGCAGGAATGAAAGGCGGCGTCTATAGACCCTGAGTCTGGCTAGGCACCGACCAGCGACGGCTCACTGTGGCTCTTCAGCTGTGTGTGCAGGAGCCCTAGCCGCCCCTTCTTTTTGAGGATGCTGCTCCTCCCTCTGCCCAGCTAGGCATCTCTGTCACTCGCTTCTCCTTCGTTTCCGCTCCCTGTAAGTCATGAGGCACACAGCTAGGTCACCAAGCTCCATGCTCCTGATGTACTCCTCCTGCAGGATGAAAGAGAGAGATGCATGGGTTAGCATGGGTGCACTAAGGACCTTTCTTGGTCAAGTCTGAAGGCCCCTTAACACACCCCAGAGAGTGCTGGCCACCACTTAGATGGCCAGAGTTTGGCGCACTGCATGGCTGCCCGAAACCCCAACTAACTCTGCCCCCACTCCACCTGACCAATTGGCGGCAGCTCCACCCACTGAGCTGCATGCTCTGCTCTCAGCTCAGTCGCAGACATTCTCCTAACCTGCGCTGCAAGACTGCACTGTTAGCTTGAACCAGGGGGAGACTGGTCCAAACGGGATACTGACATTGCAAGGGGCTGTGAGCACCTCCGCCAGTGACTGCTCCATGCTCAGTTTTCGCAAGGAGATTGTACAATGTGCCCGGTCGTCAAACTGCTCTGCAGTCCATTAAAGCGCTCATTGGTTTGCAGTCTGTGCCCGAGGGGTGAAAAGCTCTGGAGCACTTGGTGGCAATTTGATGCCTCTGTGTGTTGCTTAAATGGGCAGGGAAGCTAGAGGCCCGACTCCAAGCATGTCAATGTGGCTGTGCCTGAACTGTCTCAGCTGCAAAAGAAAAGGTCACTTTATACGAGATCTCTCTGAAGCGTGGCCGCTTCTCTCCCCACGCGCCCCCTGCCCCACCACCCCCACCCCTGCTTGCGCACTATCGTCAGACCAGGCTGCCTTGCCCCTCCCAACTCGCTTCAGATGCAGTGCAGCACTTGCCCATCCAACTCACTTCACAGTGTGCTGCCTCGCTCCCCCCGCCACACAACTCGCCCCAACTGCACTGCAGCCTTTGCCCTGGCACCGCACTGTCAGCCAGCTGGGGAAAAAGCGACTTGCCTGTGCCCTCGCCTGAATGTGCGCTGCCTCAACCTTAAAGTCCAACGGGCGACTCTCACCACGAGCACTGCACAACGTTACGGTGCACTCACCTCCGAGGCTCCTCTCAAAGTGCAGTTCGCCAGGTTTATGCTTTATAAACGCTATTGTGACACTCACCAGCGTGCAAACATACAGGGGTGCCCGGGTGATCCAGTGTTTGGGTGGGGGGAATGGTTCTGGAGAGCAGGGCTAAAAATGATGTGCAGATGTATTAAAATAACATTCCCAGTGTGTGGTGGTGGGATAGGTGGCCCCGCCATTGACGGGCGGAGCGGGCAGTTGCAAACTGGCTTCGCCATGTTGTGAAACCGATTTTTGGCCTTCCAGCCATATTGTCCGCTCATGCCGCCATGATGCCTGACACCAACAGGCAAGGAAAACTCTGCCCTAAGACAAGTAGTCTCAGTTAATCCATGTTAATCAAGTGCCCCTGCCTTTATGAACCGCTGCTGGCAAACTGCACCTTTTAAATAATGGTGCATATCTTTCAGGGCTGATGGAAGAAAGAAGCATTGGAATTTAAGACAGGTGACAGCATCCTATCATGATTCCATACTTGCATGTGGGGGCCACTGGGGGGACAAATATTCCTTCAGTGTATCTGAAACGCCATGTAACTTACATTGAGGTACACCATCCGCCATCTTCAACATTCAATCTCTCCACCGTCAATGCACAGTGGCAGCAGTGTATACCATCTACAAGGTGCGCTGCTACTACTCACCAAGGTCCCTTTGACAGAACCTTCCAAACCTGCGACCTCTACCACCTGTGGAACACCAAAGCACTTTGGCCCCATCAAAATGTTTTGCCCCACAATTGCCTATTTACATTCTCTAAAACACAGAAATCTCTGGGCCCAAACCTCTCTCTTGCCTTTGTTGTACATTTTAAAGAAGTACAAAGTCTGGAAAAGAACTGCATGATTTCCAAATTTTCTCTGTAATGAGCTGAGCTGGATGTCAGGCACTGCCATATTTATACTGCTAAATTTACAGATGGGATCTCTTTTAATCCTACCATTGCTTCTTAATAACCTTTGGGGATATTTCAGGTTATTTGGTCAAATAGTAATTTCCAAATACGAAAGGTGGGAGAGTGGTGAGCATTTACCAAAACCATTGAATAAATAATTATTTTGTAACACTATGAATCACATCCTGGCAAAAGATCATCACCTTCCAAAGCAGCATGGGAAGCTTGTCTCACTGTTTGAACATGCAGTGAAGCAGGCTGCATTGAAACACACCATTGTATTCCAAAAATAACATTGCGCCAGTTGTATAACCTGAAATAAGGGTCTGGGTTTTCTGGTTGTAATGCCAAAACAGTCAGTGTTTGCCATCATTACAGCTGTGAAACTGAAACAATTTCTGGCACTGGCAAATGCACAGTTAAGGGTGGAAATCCGTAGAGAACACTGCTGAAATCCCCACAGTTGGCAAACTTTAGAAATCATTGAACTGACGAGAGCTTCCCCTTTGATGCCATAATATCATTCAGAAAAATGCTCATGTTATGCCTTGTTAATGAGGTGTAGTTGAGTTTTTAATAGGGTAACTATGTCATCATTACTCTTGGTCAGCCTCTCTGGTCCTGTAAAACTAATTTTATATCTGTGCAATGTCGATTTTAAAATTCTTTTATTTATTGGTTCACAGGATATGGGCATCACATGCAAGTTGAGCATTTATTGCTGATCCCATTTTGCCCTTGAAAAGGTGGCGATTAGACACCTCCTTAAACTGTTGCAATTTCTGTGGTGCAGGTACACCCACAGTGCTGTTAGAAAGAGAGTTACAGGAATTTTGACCCAACGACAGTGAAGAAATGGAGACATAGTTCCAAGTCAGAATGGTGAGTGGTTTGGAGGGTAACTTGCAGGTAGTGGTGTTCCCATGTATCTGCTAGTTGGTAGAGGTCACAGCTTGGGAAGGTGCTGTCACTAGCAATTTTGGCACTAGCCACCAGATGTTACTAAGGTGGACTTTGCAGGGTTGGCAGGGCTGCGTTTGCCATTGTCAGTGCCTAGGTCGATGCCGGGTAGCCTGTACAGTTTCATTCCTTTTTTATGACTTTGTAGTGGCATCAGAGGGCATCTGGAGTCACATGTAGGCCAGACCAGGTAAGGACGACAGATTTCCTTCCCTAAAGGGGATTAGTGAACCAGATGGGTTTTTACAACAATTGACAATGGTTTCATGGTCATCATTAGACTTTTAATTCCAGATTTTTATTGAGTTAAAATTTCACCATCTGCCCTATAGGGATTCAAACCTGGGTCCCGGGAGCATTACCCTGGGTCTCGAGATTACTAGTCTAGCAACAATACCGCTACGCCATAGCCTCCCTCTTTACCCTTAAGAATAACACTTGTTAGGAAAATCACATGATCTGTAGTAGCCAATAGGAGAGTAGCGTGGGTTACCTCAGCAGACAGTGTAGAGATAGAATTGGAGTTGAAAGCACACGTGTCATTGCTGCTGAGTATATTGTAAGTGAACTTAATGTTTCCACTCAAGAAGTGTCTGTAGATTAACTCTATCATTAATAGCACAACTGGGCCACCCTACAACAAACTGGTGATGAGGATAAAATGGGGTTGAACAGAAGTCAAGTTAAAAAGAAATCAGGACTGTACCTCGCTCAGTGATTGTAAGTAACAAGCTCTGTTAGAATTGAAGGGGTTATCCCATCTCAAAATGTCACAATTTGGGAGAATTGATCATTTTGAACCAGCCACAGGCAATTGGTCTCAATACATAGAACGCCTCACATTCTTTTTTCAAGCGAATGTGATTACAGTGGAAGAGAAGAAGCAAACAGTCCTTTTGAGTACTTGTGGGAGAAAAACCTATGGTTTGATTCAAAGTTTGATGGCATCCAGTGCCCCAGATTCGAAGAATTTGGATGAATTAGTGGACCTCGTGAAGGGTCACTTTCAACCAGAGCCCTCAGAACCATGATGCAGAGGTTCAGGTTTAATTCATGAAATAGAGCCCTGGGTGACACAATTGCATGCTACATGGCAAATTTGAAGCAGCTAACGGAACATTGTGAGTTTGGTACAACTCTGAACAATATGCTCAGAGGTCGTTTAGTGTGTGGTGTGAAAGAGGGCCTTATTCAGAAAAGATTACTGTCCAAAGTGAATCAGGATTTCAAGAAGGTGCTAAAGATAGCGCTGGCCATGGGAAGCACTGTAAAAGATTCACAAGCAATGCAAGGTGCGCAAAATGGTACCATCCTCCACATTGGACAAGAAACCTCAAGAGAAAGTGGCATGAAAAAGTGAGACTCTACCGAGAAGCAGGAAACAGCCCCCGCTAGCTAAAGAATAAAGAAAAATAACTTAGCAGCGAGATCGAAGAATAATTTTAACAGAGGTGGAAACAATCAGTCTTTTAGCGATTGGCAGTTTAAAAAAATCGAATGTTACTATTGTCACAGAAATGGATATATGATGAGGCAGAAAGATTCAAGCAAGTTTGTAAACAAAAGAAGAAGCCCAATGAAATCGACAATGTAGAAGAGCCTGAAACAACAAATTCAGACATTTACTCATTGTTTAATCTGAAAGTTGGAAAGACAGAACCAATATTTGTCACAGTGAAAGTAAATGGCAAACCTGTTAGAATGGAAGTGGACACGGGAACTTCCACTACAGTAATTGAGGAACATACCTTCGGATATTTGAGTAATGGTGAACATCAAGTAAGTTTAGAAGAAACAGATGCCAAGCTAAAAACATATACAGGTGAAGGCATTCAAGTAAAAGGCACAAACAGAGTAACTGTCCATTATGGAAGCCAATCGGCAAATTCACCCATGATGGTTGTAACAAGTGAAGGGTCAAGCCTCCTGTAGTGAAATTGGTTAAAGGAGATTAAATTATAATGATCTGAATTTTTCCAGTTGAGAGCAAGTTCAGGGCTACTTAGAAAATACGCCACCTTCTTTATGGAAGAACTGGAAAAAATCCAGAGCCTGCAGGCCAAGATTTATATGGATCTGGAAGCAACCCCTTGTTCCATGAAGGTGAGACCGGTTCCATACTCCCTGTGAGAAAAAGTTGACACTGAGCTGAACAGACTAGAGAAACAGGGTGTTATACAAGCTGTTCAGTTCTCAGAATGGGCACCACCCATTGTCCCCATCCTTAAACCTGACCAAAGCATCCAAATTTGTAGGGACAATAAACTGATGGTTAATAAAGTAGCTAAGCTAGACAGACACCCCATTCCAAAAATCGAAGACCTGTATGCCAAACTGGCAGAAGGGACAATGTACACAAAGCTTGACATGAGTCATGCTTATCAACAACTAGAGTTGGATAATGCCTCCAAGGAATTTGTCACAATTAAAACCCACAGAAGGGTTGTACCAATATACACAATTGCCTTTCGGTGTCTCCTCCGCTTCTGCCATCTTTCAGAGGACAATGGAAAGCTTACTGCAGGGACTGCCCCAGGTTGTAGTCTATTTAGACAATGGGCAGAATTTTTAGTTTGACATGCTCTGTTGGGCTCTGCATGCCAGCGCCTAAAATGATGCGTGATGACGTCGGGCGAGCATCCCGACATCACCGCGCGTCATCACGATATTTCGCTGGGCGGGCGCGCAATGAAGTTCAACCCGCACCAGCCATTAATTAACGGGCCAGTTAAGGCCATTTATTCGTCAATCAATGGCGATTTTTAGGCGCCCGTGCGATCTTTGGGTCGGCGCACGGGCACAATGGGCAGGGGGGTAAGAGACTTTTCTATGAACCTCATTCACAGGCGTATAAGAGGGTTCGGTGGGGTTGTCAATCTGCTTTGTGGAGTATTTATTGGAGAAAGTATTTTAAACTTGCCTGTGTGATCTGCAGCAGTTCAGAACGCATGCCAGCAGCTTTCTGTGTACTTTGACCATTCAGATCAGCACTCTGCAGTCAGGAACCTTTATCGGGCCTGCAGCTTTCCAGAGGCCTCCCCTTAGCTTGGGTATGGGATCTGACATGTCCACTGGAGGCAGCTCCTCTGAGGAGGAAGAGGGGGCTAGAAGGGGGAGGAGGCCAGGAGTGCACACTCAGCCTCCAGGGGAGCCACCTTTGGGAGGCCAGGTGCAGGCACAAGGGGCGCAGGGCCAAGAGGTTGTCCAAGGCAGAAGGGGCTGCAGAAGATGCCACTATCCTGCTGCCAGGGTTTACAGGCGGCGAAGCAGCTACCTCAATGTGTCTGAGGTGCAGTGCCGAAGGAGGCTCCGACTGTCAAGGGAGACAGTCAACTATATCTGTCAGATAAATGGCCCTGAGATCTCTCCTAACTGTGTGGCCTGGCACCCCATGCCAGTGACTCTGAAGGTCACAGTTGCCCTCAACTTCTATGCCTCTGGCTCCTTCCAGAGCTCGGTGGGTGACCTTTACAGTGTCTCCCAATCAGCTGTCCACACTTGTGTCAAGCAGGTTACAGACGCTCTGTTCAGGTGTGCATTGACCTTCATCCACTTCTGCTGGGACCAGGCAAGCCAGGCATAGAGAGCCAGAGGTTTCGCGGCCATTGCTGGCTTCCCCCACGTCCAGGGTGCTATAGACTGTACACATGTGGCCATCAAGGCGCCACCAGGTGAGCCTGGTGCCTTCATCAACAGGAAGGGCTTCCACTCCATGAATGTGCAGATACTGTGTGATCACAGGATGCTGATTCTACAAGTCTGTGCAAGGTACCCAGGCAGCTCCCACGATGCCTACATCCTCAGACACTCCCAGGTGCCGAGGCTCTTCAGTGCTCCAGCCCGGCTGGATGGATGGCTGCTGGGTGACAAGGGCTATCCCCTCAGAAGGTGGCTCATGACGCCTCTCCGCCATCCAAGAACAGAAGCTGAGCAGCGGTACAATAGGAGCCAGGGCACCACAAGGGCTGTAGTGGAGAGAACCATCGGTCTTCTCAAGATGTGCTTCCGATGTCTGGACTGCTCAGGGGGCGCACTCCAGTACCCACCAGATTGCATGTCAGTAATAGCAATTGCATGCTGCTCTCTACACAATCTTATGCTGGAAAGGGGGGAAGCAGTGGACAATGAAGACGTCGACGCAGTGTCTGAGACTGCACACAATAAGTCCAGCAGTGAGTCCGAGGATGAACATGCTGAGGGGCTAAACGCTGACCCAGGACTACACCAAGGAGGCAGGGACACCCGGGAGGCTTTAATCCAACAAACCTTCAGCTAGCTCCACACAAATAGATCAGCAGGACCAGCCTTGCCTGGCACATCTATACTCGGCACCTAAGTGCAAAATCTGCCAGGCGATCAGCAGGAACTAAGGGCTTTGGACATAAATTTGAATGTCCAAACAAACACTCATGACATTTTTCTTAAATATACACATGCAGAACAAACGAGCCACCCTCAGCCATGGTCACACATCTGATTTTTAATTTAAATATCAGATGTTCTCCCAATTCCAAAACAATATTGTAAGCAAGCAAAAATAAATTATAAGGACCTAATCTCAGGCCAACACAAGCATCAGTGATAAACCCATGTGTGCCTAAGGTGCCTTGTGTTTCTGTTTCCGGGTGCTACGTCTAGGTGCTGCCCCATCACTGGGAGTGGCATCTGAGACAGCCTGCTGACTCTGCTGTCCTGTTGGCCTCGATGACCTTGGCAGTCGTCCTCTGGCCCGTGGAGCCTGTGCTGGCCCCGCCTGGGAGGGAGCTGCCAGTTCCACAACTGGTATCTCCCCAGTTGTCGCAGCCTCTGAATGAAGCCATCACTGGGAGAGGGGCGGAGCAGCTGAATCCCTCATCTGGAGCACCCTGAGAGGAGCTGCACCAACGTGACGTTGCCCCGAATCCCCCTGCTCACCGTGGATGGATGGACAAATAGCTGGGAAGCTTGAAGCCCACACCATCTCCCACATTGGCACTGACCAGCTGTGGCCACTGGCGCTGTGAGGGCTTGCAGGTCCGAGCGTAACCCCAGGAGAACCTGATTGTTCTCCTGGAAGCCCCTCTCCAGGAGAGTCGCCACTCTCTCCATGGAGGAAGCATGGCGCTTGGACACGAGGCTCATTGCTCAGTGATGCTCCACGTGGAGTCCTCCACCATGGACACCAAGCGAAGCACAGCCTCATGTATCACATCCAGATGCTCCCGCACACCCAGTCACATTTCCTGCAGCTGCTGCATCGCGGACGACTCCAGAGGCACATCATCAGGCACCGACTGAGCATGTGCCTGGTCCCCTGCAGCCCTCTGACTGCTGGCGCCATCGACACTCTCTGTCTCTGCCATCTCCTCCAGCGATTGTGAAGTGCCCTCTCCGCTGTGCCCCGGGACACTAGCCGATGTTCCAATGCCCACCGAGGTGCTAGTGTCTGCGCTGGTACCTGCCTCACAGAAATGGTGTGACGCAGATGACACTTGAGGGCCCTCAGGTGTGAGAGGAGCATCTGCAGCTCCTCCTGGCGACCCTGCTCTGATGATGCTGAAATGAACAACAAGGACAGTGGATCAGTTAGCGTGCACACAGAGACACACTTCATCCCTTTCCCCCAGGCTCATTATGCGCTCAACCTTCCAGAACCAATGGACATGAACATTGGCGGGTTGGTAAATAGTGAGGAGGATAGCCTTACATTACAGGAGCCTATAGATAGCCTGGGCAGATGGGCTGATCAGTGGCAAATGGAATTTAATCTGGATAAGTGTGAGGTGATGCACTTGGGCAGGACAAACAAGGCACGGGAATACACGATGAATGGTAGGACCGTGGGAAGTAACGAGGATCAGAGGGACCTTGGTGTGCATGTCCACCGGTCCCTTAAGGTAGCGGGACAGGTACATAAGGTGTTTAAGAAGGCATATGCCTTACTTGCCTTTATTAGCCGAGACATAGAACATAGGAGCAGGGAGGTAATGTTACAACTGTAGAAAACGCTGCTTACGCCACAGCTATAGTTCTGCATGTAGTTCTGGAATGTGCTTTATGGGAGGGATGTGATTGCAGTGGAGAGAGTGCAGAGGACGTTTACCAGGATGTTTCCTGGCCTGGAGAGTTTGACTTATGAGGAGAAATTGTATAGACTGGGGTTATTTTTCCTGGAGCAAAGGAGATTGAGGGGGGACATGATTGAGGTGTATAAACTTATGAGGGGCATAGATAGGGTCAACAGAAAGGAACTTTTCCCCTTGGCGGAGGGGTCAGTAACCAGGTGGCATAGATTTATGGTAAGGGATATGAGGTTTATAGGGGATGTGATGAGCAACTTTTGGGAATGTGGAATGCACTGCCTGAAAGGGTGGTAGATGCAGAAACCCTCCTGACGTGTAATAAGTATTTGGATGTGCACTTGCAATGCCATGGCATAGAAGGCCATGGGCATAGTGCTGGGAAATGGGATTAGAATAGTTAGGTACGTGTTTAACCCGCGCATCCTTGAAGGGCTAAAGGGCCTTTTTCTGTGCTCCACACCTCTGACTCTATCACTCTGTGACCGAGCAATGTTGCAACAATAACAAGTTTAACAATCATCAGTGGTATGGATGTTGGGTGGACATAGTGGGTCTCACTGTTGGCCTCAAATATCTGGCCATACCACCCCAGCCTCACCGACACCAGCTGACCTGGGTGCATGGCGACTCTTCAGCTCCAGGGCCTCCTGCTCGATGCGGCATAACATGAGGAGGTGTGCCTGGCCGCCTCCAGTCCTCGCATGCTCTGAGGCATTATGAGCATTCTTCTCCTGAGAAAGAGAGAACACCATTCATTACAGCAAATTGCACATGGACTCTGCACGCACACGCTGCACCCCAACCACAGTGGCCCATATTAGGCCTCCAGTGCCTCCTCTCCCTGCTACTGCTGATCACTCACACAAATATAGTACGCCTGCTCCCAAACCCCCCCAACGGCCCCTTGAACACATGCTCCGTACATCATTTTAGGAACCACACGGTGTTTTCTCCCATAGCAAGGAGGCACAACTATGTGCAGCGTCGAGGGCAGCAGATGGTTCTTGGCCACAACACCTTGAGGCTCCCCTTCCAACATGTCCTGGAGTTCTGAGTATGCGCTGGGCTGCATCTCCTGCAGATCGCCCCTGGACTAGTCATGTGCGACTAAGAGTAACTCATGGTGCGGGGGAGAACTCATCTCCTCATGAACCATTCAGGTTGATCTGAGCATGGGCACTATCTGCTTGCCCACCCAGCGTAGGAAAAATGCCCAACATGATTCAATGCAGTCATGACAGTGAGACTTGGGGTGGGGGGGCCTCAAAGGCTAAGGCTACCTGCTGGGTTAAATGCCCAATACCAACATGGTACTCATCCTGCCAGAGCACAACATATCGTTGAAGCGCTTACAGCACTGGATCCAGGTGCGCGGCACCACATCGCAGGAGCTCACCACTTCCACCACCTCCTTCCAGGCAGGTTTGGTCATGTGGTGGGGGCCTCCTCCTCCCATCCTGGGGGACCAGCACCTCCCATCGTGCTGCCACCTCCTCGAGGAGGGCAGCAAGGCAGTTATCCGAAAATAGGAGGGGCACACTGGCCCCCTGACCTACCCTGTGGCCTGGCCTGTCCCGCTGACCTACCCTTTGGACTGGCCTGCTCACCAGAAGCCCTCTGCTGTGGCCTTGCACTTGCCATTGTGAGCGGCCTAGAAAAGGCTGCCAGGCCTTCATTTAAACAGGCTGCCGGGTTGCCATTGGACCCGGTGGTCTGTGCACGCCCGCCGCTGCCTGCACACTCCCGCTATCCTCGGGAGTTGAGAAAGACGCTGGGCGGGCCTTAATTGGCCCACCCACGTAAAATGGCAGCACGGACCCGATCCACACCCTCCCATCAACCAGAAGATTCAGGCCATAGAGTTTGAGTTGAAAGCACATGTGTAGTTGCTGCTGAATATATTGTAAATAAACTTAACGTTTCCACCCAAGAAATGTCTACAGATCAACTCCACCATTAATAGTACAACCTGGCCACCCTACAATAGCAATTAAACAACTCACTGGAGGAAGAGGCTCCACGAATATCCCATCTCAATGATGGGGGAGTCTAGTACATCCATGCAAAGGATAAGGCTGAAGATTTTACAAAAGTCTTCAGCCAGAAATGCCAAGTGGATGATCCAACCCGGCCTCCCGTGGAGGTCCCTGGCATCACAGGTCCCAGTCTTCAGCCAATTCAATTCATTCCACATGATATCAAGAAATGGCTGAAGGTTCTGCGTATTGCAAAGGCTATGGGTCTTGATAATATTCCAGCAATTGTACTAAAGACTTGTGAGCCAGGTCTTGTGAGCTAAAGACTTGCCACCCCCCTAGCCAAGCTGTTCCAGTACAGCTACAGTACTTAAATCTATCTGGCAATGTGGAAAATTGCCCAGGTATGTCCTATACCATAAAGCAGGACACATCCAACCCAGCCAATTCCAAAACAAAAACAAAAATACCTGGAAAAACTCAGCAGGTCTGGCAGCATCTGTGGAGAGGAACACAGTTAACATTTCGAGCCCGCATGACTCTTCAACAGAACTAAGGAAAAATAGAAAAGGGATGAAATATAAGCTGGTTTAAGGGGGGGGGTGGGACAAGAAGAGCTGGATAGAGGGCCAGTGATAGGTGGAGATAATCAAAAGATGTCACAGACAAAAGGACAAAGAGGTGTTGAAGGTGGTGATATTATCTAAAGGAATGTGCTAATTAAGAAATTACCACCCCATCAGACTACTCTTGATCATCAGTAAAGTAACGGAAGAGGTCATCACCAGTGCTATCACTGTTCAGTTTGGCTTCCGCCAGGGTCGCTCAGCTCTTGACCTCATTACAACCTTGGTTTAAATATGGACAAAAGAGCTGAACTCCAGAGGTGAGGCGAGAGTGACTGCCCATGATATCAAGGCAGCATTTGACCGATTGTGGCATCAAGGAGCCCTAACAAAACTGGGAATCAGGAGGAAAACTCTCCACTGGCTGGAGTCATACCTAGCACAAAGGAAGATGGCCGTGGCTGTTAAAGTTCAATTATCCCAGTCCTAGGACATGGCTGCAGGAGTTCCTCAGGGTAGTGTCCCGGGCCCAACCATCTTCAGCCGCTTCAGCAATGACGTTCCTTCCGTCATAAGGTCAGAAGTGGGGATGTTCGCTGATGATTACGCAACGTTCAGCACCATTCGCGACTCCTCAGAAACTGAGGAGCAGTCTATGTCCAAATGCAGCAAGACCTGGACAATATCCAGGCTTGGGTTGACAAGTGGCAAGTAACATTTGTGCCACACAAGTTCCAGGCAATGACCATCTTCAACAAGAGAGAATCTAACCATCATCCCTTGACATTCAATGATAGCGTTGGCCTTCCCAATGTTTAGCTAGAGAAAATTGTAGCTCCTTCAGGACCAGCTATTGGACAAGCTGTAAGCTAATGGCAAACAATGACATTTCCATTGGTAATGCCATATCCCTCAGTGGGTATTGCTTTTGCCTCTGAGTTAGAAGCTCCAGGTTGAAGTCCTAATCTATGACCTGTTGGCTGTGGAAGGAATATTCAGGATGTGGTCAAACTGACATGATGATCAACCTGCTAATCCTTCCAATACACCCATGGCAAGTAGTAGAGTGGGGTCAGCCATGCTTGATGCAGATTGGTGCCCCTCAAGCCATAACCATGTGTCTGTCTTTAACAGAGAGAGGTGCCTATGGGCCCTCATGGACAATGGTTATTTACAGACAGAAGGAATGCCAAATCTACTTCTGAAAAGTTCTCACTGGGGGCGGGAGGCGGGGGGGCCGTGGGATGCCAAAAAAACCTTCTGGCGCTCTGACCCTGTCAGAAGCAGTGAGAAGGATGTTCAGCTGTGTGTAGGCAACAGAATTGCTGGTAGAAATGTTTCCCAGCTGCAGAAATTGCTAATCAAACTCTCCAGCCTCTTCAGGCTCAAAGACACTTCTATCAATCTCAGCTAATCCTGGCAACAGCTGCAGTTTATAATTCTCAGTCTGAGCTGCCATGAGTGCATTTCAGGGGAGGTGAAATTGGTCTACGCTAGCGGTATGAGACGGGCTCATAGTAAATTGGCAGATGATCTTTTACTGTGCCAGTTTTTATTTCCCATTATTTTGCAAAATATTGCCAAGATTTTTTAATTTCAAGCCAATTAAAAGCGACAGTGATAATAGCAATAATGTCTCCAAAAAAAAATTTTGAACTATCGTTCTGTAATCTTCAATGGAAAGAAAATTGGATATGGAGAAAAAAAATCACCCACTGACTTGCTACAGTGAAACTGATGTAAACCAATTTCACCCTCCCATGTGTGGAAGCAGGAAATTTACATCTGAAGTGCCATTGACACTCATTATCATATATTTAAATAAGGGGACTTGGGATTCCCTGGGAAAAGTCAGAAAGTACAAGGGAACTTGGGGGATGCAGTTTAATTGCAAAAAACAAGCAGAAGTGACTTCCACTTTATTTTCCTGCCACAAAGGTTTTCTTGTCCTGCTTATGCACCAGATGTAACCAAAAATTTGCGAGGGAATTCATCCGGCATAATTCTGCTACATTTCCTATATTAAATACCACACTTCTTCAAAAATCCCTGATAATGGCTATGCTCAATCTACCAGTATTGTACATGTAACTAGAGAAGATTAGTGATCATAGCCCCCTTTACCTCAATTTTCTAATGGAGCCATTCTGAACCATACTGGGTTCCCCTTTAAATAGACTAGGGCCTTGTCAAAGCCTGCCAAACCTGCACCTGAGCAGAGGCAGATTCGGCCATCAGGACAGGGGGACAGCAGGTGAGGCACAGGCTGAAGGGGCGAGGGGTGAGAAACGGGAGCACCTTGAACAGAGTCTCCACTTCTATGCGACCTTTCGTCATCCCTTTCATGGCCTGACCACAAACTTCTGCTAGCCAAAAGCTGGTGAGCACTTTTCTGCACTTCGATGATGGGCTGAATGGCCAAGCATCTTATATAAACGGGCAGACTGAGTATGCAGGTCATTGGTCAGGCCCAGCATGCACTCAGTGGCCTGCCATGTTTGAGTCGCCTTGTGGGTGGCCACTCTTTTCACGGAGATGGACATCAGTGCAAATACCTGATATGATGGAACTCATGCCAGAAGCTGACTCCTCTAATACCTCTCCAGCCATGCGCAGTACCTCTGGAAATGTTGACAACAGTTCACATGTTTTATTCTGCTGCTCCAGAATGGCCCTCTTGGTGGACGGCCCACGATTCTCTGCATTCGTGTCCAGCTGAGCAGAGCTTAGTGGGTCCTGTAGCCTCTGACGGAATGCTCCACTGCTGTCCTGTCTTCAGCAACTGCTCCTGCTCACTTGGGATGCCTGGCCCACCAGATGACAACACAAGTATCTGAACTGGAAGCCTCACCAGGGGTGTGTGTATGTGAGGAGGTGGGGAGTGTGAAGGAGTCATATGATGGTGTTTCTTCAGAGTGCCAGACCTCCTCTCACCACTGCTCCTTCACACTTTCAGGGCCTGTGGAAATCATGAGTTAGAACTGACAGGGGAAAGAGTTCAAAGTTAACATTAGGTTGATGATCATATTGCAGTTAGTGGTGACAGCATTTCAACATGAGTGAGTGTGGTGCGCCATGTGGCCGTGTGATGTCTAATTCTGTCACCAGGAATCTGGGAGACCCCATTGCTCCAGCTCTAATGGCCATACACTTCACCATTCTGCTGATCTCCATAGAATCACCTTTAATAATGGTCAGGATGACTATGACTGGAAGGATAACCCTAGTTCTTCGTCTCTCCCAGGTGTTCTGCTCTTTCTTCTCCTGTGAGAAGAGAAAGCAGAGAGTTATGGGTGTTGAGAAATGGAATGTTTTGAGAGGTGAAAGGACAGTATTTGTGGAAGGAGACTGTGAGAGATGAGTTTGAGATAGTAATAAGATGAAGGTAAAGGTCAGTTGTTACCGTTGAGATAAGGTTGTGAGGAGGTGCCTCGAGAAAGAGGAATGGGTAGAACTCCAAGGTGTGTTGGTCTGTGCAGGAGAAGGCTAGGGTAGACAGTTTAATCTGGGATTCCACTCACCTTCTCTGCTCTATTTTGACACAGTATCCATGTATGAGTTACCACACACCTGTATTCAAGTGGGACTTACCACACTCCTGCTGCTCACATCCCCAGCCACTTCAAACCACACCTTCTTCCATTTCAAGGCTAGCATCTCTCTCCTATCTGATGAAACAGTGTCACTCTGCGGCTCTTACAGCCTGTAGCATGACCTCCAGGGATACCTCAGAAGCTTAAAGCGGGAGGTGGTGGGGTAACCTTACTATGTTGACCCTCCATCATTTTGCTTATCCTCTCTTTCCTTTCAGTTCGCTAATGGAGCCATTCTGGACCAAACTGGAGATACTTTAAATAGAGAGCCTTCAATTGCCAGGTTCAGGTCCTCATCAAACCTGCCTGCTCCCATTGGTTGAAGTGGGATGCTAACACTGTGATGTATTAAAATCCACAGCAATGCCTGTTCCACAAACTTGCAGATTGTCAACCCACTGTTGACCTTCCCCAGTGTAAAATTCCACCCATGTGAACATAATGGGCTGCATTATTGCAGAGTCATGGAGAGTCTGCGGACCTTTCAAAATGCTGGGCGGGACCTGGATTCAGAAGCTCCGCCCCATTTCCAACAAATCCCATTTCTGTCGGTAGACAAAAGGGGGAGAGGCGTGACTCACACATGAGGGAAGCCCAAACTTAGAAGGGCAATTTGAACTCAGTGCTGAGTTCAAACAGAACCTATTTTCACTGTGGCAAGGGCCTGAACCTGTCGTGTGGGAGTCATGAATTTTTAGAGTAAATGTAAATGCTTGTGAAGGGCAGATGAGGTCTGTAGAGCTGTCAAGCTGTGATGTTATTTAAATCCCTATCTCTTTAAAAGTTTAAAACTCTGTCAGTGATGGCTGAAAATAAACTGTTCCGACAGTTACAATAGCTGTTTGATGATATTTCCCCAAAGGCTCTCATTATGTCACTATTAATGCTTGGCTGGTTTCCACAGCCCATAATTATCTCAGCATGGGGTCCTATGTTCACAGCTTGACTGACAGCTCAAAGAGGTTATTACATGATTAGTTGCCTTTAATGTGAGGTTATGAATACAAGTCTATATGTTCTATAAGTGATTAAGTACTTGAAGAGATGTAAACATTTTAAGTGGGCTTTCATGAATGGGACTGTTGTTTAATGTAATGAAGGCTGCAATAGATATTCAAACCTTTATTTTTCTCATCTCAACATGGCTCCTGATATCTGCCCATGGTGAATACTGGATGAATTAGGATAGAAGATATAAGGTAAAAGGATGGTGGGTAGGAGGGCATAGGTTGCATGACCTGGTATGGGGAATGGAGTTGGCATGAGGAATGGGTGGGGGGAGATGGGGTGTGAGGGGTGAGGGCTATAGGGCCAGGAAACAATTGAGTTGAAGTACCATAGAAGTGAGGCAGACCTTTCAAACAGCCCGTCTCAGCACTCGGCAGCCCCTGTGCTTGCCTCGAATCCAGGATGGCAGGCCCAACCTCATCCTGCAACACACCACCCTCTTCCCTCCAAGAGCAAAAACTGGGTCTGTTGGGGCACTTCCGCCTGGGTTGGGTGCGGTGAGCCAGGAAACGTTCTGACTCGCACTACCTGCCTCTGGAGCAAAAATCGGCCCAATGTGTAATGATTGCACCTTCAAATAGGTGAAAGTATTTTGTTCTTGGAATTTTGCTTCGTTTAACATAATGTAAAACATTTGGACAAAATAAAAAAAAAACAGTTTGCCTTTTCCTCGGTAAGGGAGTCTGACAACAGGTTGGATGGATTGAATTTTCGTGCAGCTACACTGAAATGGCTTCATACATATGGCTACCAACAGTGTCAGAGAACAAGGCCTGACAAGTTTAACCTCACTTTGACATAACCAGATCATAGAACAGATCATTTGTCATCCCACACATCCTTGAAAAAAGTTCATACCCATCCAAAGAATAAGAGAAGCACCACACTAAATGTTTTCTGGACATATGTGCGAAATAAATCAAGGAAAGAAATGTAGCATTGGCTCCTTCTCCCATTGTGATAGTTGGCTGGAACATGCTAAGTATTTATTGTACAATAAAGACTTTACCATAAGCTGACTATACGAAACAGGTAGAGAATGTATATTCTAAACCGAACAATGTATGGCCTCCTTTCATCCTTTTCCTTTCCTAAGACAGCTGGTAATGCCACTCAGTTGTGCAATAAAAACAGAAAATGTTGGAAATACTCGGTAGGTTCAGGTGGCATCTAAGGGAGAGAGAAAGAAATTTCAGGAAACAACTGAGACGGTGTCCCAGAGAACCGAGGTGGGCCTTTTTAAACAGCCCACCTCGGCACTCGGTGGCCACCGCCTGGTGGGAAAAGTTAGAGATGTAACAGGTTTTACGCAAGTACAGAGGTGGGAAATGGGAGGAGCAGAGAAGAGAACAAAGGTGAGGCCTATGATAAGGCGGAAGTCAGGAGAGATTAAATGACAAAAGGGATGATGGTGAGAGGCAAAAGGAGATGGGAATGTGGGCAATAAAGAAATAAATGACTGGTCCAGAGGAGGTGTAAATGGCAATATCAAAATCATTTCTAATAGCCGATGGCTGGACAAAATCGGAGCATTAATTATGATTTGAAAGATGAGGTGCTGTTCTTCGAGCTAATGTTGGGTGTCAGTGAAATAGTGTAGAAACCCAGGGAAAGAGAATGGAATTGTAGAATGATTACAGGAAAGAAGGGAGCTGTTCAGCCCATCAAGTCTATGCTGGCTCTCTGCAAACACAATTTAAGAAGCTCCGCTCACCTTGTCCTTTTCTTTTCACCATATCCCTGTAATTTATTTTCCCTCAGATGCTTATCCAATTCCTTTTTGAAAGCCACAACTGAATCTGCCTCCACCACACTCTCAGGCAGTGCATTCCAGACACTATCCAATCGCTGTGTTAAATTTTTCCCTCATGTTGCCCCTGGTTATTTATTTGCCACTTGCCTTACATCGATGTCCTCTGGTTCTTGACTCTTGCACATATGGGAATAGTTCCTCTCTATCTACCCCGCCCAGACGCCTCATGATTTTGAACTTTATCAAATCTCAACCTTCTCTTCTCAGAAGAACAACCCCAGTTTCTCCAGTTGACCCTTCTACCTGAAGCTCCTCATCCCTGGAACCATTCTCTAAATGTTTTTTCTGCACCCTCTCTACAGCCTTCACATTCTTCCTAAAACGCAGTGCCGAACCAATGTTTTATAAATATTCATTATAACTTCCTTGGTTTCGAACTCTATGGGCAGGGTATTGAGTTCAGCGAGTGGGGGAGCGGAGCCTGCTCGCCGACGCGTAAAATGACGCGGGATGACATCAGGCGGAACTCCCGACATCACCCCACGTCATTTCAATTTTCAGGTTGGCGGGGGCGCAGCCGAATCAATTGTGCGCCCGCCGACCTGTCAACGGCCAATTGAGGCCATTTAAAAACTAATTGAAGTAGTTAAAGAACCTGCCCGTCCAACCTTAGGGTTGGCGGACAGGCCGGGAGCCCTGGCGGGCTTCAGAAAAAGCATGAAGCCTCATCCACGGGCGGGATGAGGTTTCATGTAGGCTTTTAAAAATTTAATAAAAGTTTAATTAAAAGTAATGTGACATTGTCCCATCAGAGGACATGTCAGGGGAATTTTATTTTTCTATATTTCACATTTTTGAATTTAGCGCTGATCTCCCTGAGGCAGCACTTAGCCTCAGGGAGATGAGTGCGCTGTTTCGCACACATGCGCGAAAGAGCACATTCTTGGCTGAGGGAATCCCCAACCCACCCCCGGCCCGCACAGGGAGTGCATAATGCTTCCTGGCAGACGTCATGTAAAATGGTGGCGCGCCCCCAATTGGGGGTGCCAACTGGAGGTGCACCCACACATGCCCACTCCTGAACTCCCCCCCGCCCCACCCCCCACAACGGGGGGGGAAATTCTTCCCTATGCCTCTATTTATAAAGCCCAGGATCCTATAACTGTTTTCTCAACTTTCTCTGTCACCGCCAACAACTTGAACGATAAAGAAAGGCTTGCATTTATGGTGCTATTCACAACTACCAGACATCCTAAAGTGCTTAAGCGACAATGAAGTTCTTTTTGAAGTATAATCACTGTAGGAAACATAACAGCTAATTCGTACTCAGCAAACTCCCACAAACAGCAATGTAATAACGACTAGATAATCTGTTTTTTGTGATGTTGATTGAGGGATAAGTATTGCCCAGAACACTGGGGGTAATGACCCTGCTCGCCTTCAAAATAGTGCCAAGGGACCTTTTAGCATCCACCTGAGTAAACAGATCGGGCCTCAGTTTAACATTTCATCTCCAAAGATGGCACCTCCGAAAGTGCAATGCTCCCTCGGTACTTAATTGGAGTTGTACATATGTGTACATATATCCAGTCTCCCTGTTGCTGCATCCCCTTTGGAATTGTACCCTTTATTTTACATTTCCTTTCCTTGCTCATCCCATTGAAATGTATGGCTTCAGACTTTTCTGCATTAAATTTCATCTGCCACGTGTTCACTTGTTCCACCACTTCTTACTGTCCTCCTCACAGTTCACAATACTTGCAAATTTTGTGCCATCTGCAAATTTTGAAATTGTGCCCTGTACACTAAAGTCCAAGTCATTCATATACACCAAGAAAAGCATTGGTCCTCATACCAACCCTTGGAGGATAATACTGCATAACTTAATTCAGTATGAAAAACAATTGTTCATCACAACTTAATGTTCCCTGCCACTCGGAAAATCCATAACCTTGCTGCCATTGTCCCTATTATTCCATGGATTTCAGCTTTGCTGGCAAGCCTTTCATGCGCCAGTTTATCAAATCCATATGCACCACATTAGCTACATTTCCCTCGTCGACCATCTCTATTGCTTCATCAAAAAACTCAATCAAGTTAGTTAAACACAATTTGCCTTTCATAAATCCATACTGAATTTTGCATAAGAAATCCACACTTGTCCAAGTGACTGTCAATTTTTGTCCTAGATTATCGTTTCTAAAAGCTTTCCCATCACTGTAGTTTAATTGACTGGCCTGTAGATGCTGGGTTTATCCTTACACTCTGTTCTGAACAAGTGTGTAACCTTAGCAATTCTCCAGACTTCTGACATTAGCCCTGTATCTAAAGAGTTCTGGAAAATTATGGCCACTACCTCCGCAATTTCCGCCTGTACTTCCCTTAGTATCCTTGGATACATTACATTCAATCCTAGTGAATTATCAACTTCAAGTGCATCCAGCCTTTCTCACAAATCCTCTTTATCAATTCTTAGCCCATCCAGTATCTCAGCTACCTACTATTTTGCTATGACTTTGGGAGCATCTACTTCCTTTGTAAAGACAGATGCATAGTAGTCATTTAGTACCTCAGCCATATTCTCTGACTCCACATGCAAATCTCCTTTTTGTCTCTAATCTGCCACATCCCTCTTCTTACTACCCTTTTGCTATCTATATGCTTGTAGGAGGCTTTAGGATTCTCTTTTACACTAGCTACCAGTCTTTTCTCATGCTCTCTTTTCACCCCTTCTTTTTTCACTTCTCCTCTGTACTTTTGATATTCAGCCTTGATCTCACTTACGTTATCAACCTGACATCTGTCACATGCTCCCTTTTTCTGCTTCAGTTGCTCTCTATGTCTCTTGTTCTCCAGAGAGCTCTGCCTTTGATTTCCCTACCTTTCTCTCTCATTGGAATGTAGCTCGATTGTACCAGAGCCATCTCAATTACAGTTTTGCCTGCCAATCTTTGATTCCAATTTACATAGGACAGATCTGTTCTCAACCTTCTGAAATTGACCCTCCTCCAATTAAGTAATTTTACTCTGGCATTCTCCATGCTCTCAAGATTGTTACCTAAATATTCCACTATTGACACTTGATCCACCTGGCTACCTTATTCCCCAGAACCAGATCCAGCAATACCTTCTTCCTCATTGGTCAGAAATATACTGATCAAAAGAACTGTCCTGAATATGCTTTAGGAACTCTTCCCCCTCTCTTCTGCTTACACTATTATTATTCCAGTTTATATTCTTATGGTCTCTGTAGAGAAATCAAACTTACAGTTAATAGCTGAAAGGATGGCACAAGATTTCATATTTTAAGACTTTTACTATAACAAAACACAAAAAGCACCATTGACTAAATACTAACTTAGACTTTCAACCACAATGCAGAGCATTCCCCTTTTCTTTTGTTGTACAACAAAAAACACATTTCACAGATATACTTCGTAATACCCTTTAAGTAGACAGTGAATTCACCCAGAACCAGTCCAAGATGATTCTTAGCTCCTGGGAGTTGACTTCTGTTCTTTATTTTCTCAACCTAGGAACTTTTAATCTCAGAACTGTCTTTCACAGTGAGGTATTTCCCCAGAGATTCTTCCTCTAGCATAAGCTAGGCGTATCTTCCAGCCTCATTTTAATTCCTCATGAATTCACTCTTTTCAATCTGAGTGTGAGTTCCCACCTGCATTCCAGTGTGGTGAACCACAGCGTCTTGCCACCTATAGATGCTCACCTTCTCCCAGATCTAGACAGACTAACCTTGTCTGTGAGTTTTCAGGGATATCTTAGAAACCCTTCTCACTTCAAAGCCCATCTCCATTGTAGCTTGAATCACATGAGCCTTGCATCCATGTAGAAATGCTGATTAGCTATTCTTGAGACCCCAACTCTCTTTTATTTTGGAAGCAAATGGGCAGTTTAAAGCACAACTGTTTACAACCTGACATTCTCAACACTTTACTGGGATTTTAGAGATCCACTGTCTATCCACTGTTAGCATATAGGCTGCTGCCATTGCCTCCAAGTGTAAACACCTTGTACCTTTTTCCCAGTAAAACAGTCTAGATCCCCTTTAATCTCTAACAATCAAACCACACAGACTTGCTGTCAAGCAGTCTTCAGAACTGATCATATTACCCCCTTCATTTTACCTTAAATAAAAGACCCTGGGCGGGATTTTCTGCACCCGCCCACCAGCGGGATCTTCCAGTCCCGCTGCAAGTCAATGGCCATCTGGCTGAGGCACCGCCTTGCCGGCGGTGGGTCCCGCCCACGAAGGGGCCAGAAAATCTCAGCCACAGTCCCAAAAGATAACAATCTTATCAACCTAATAACTGTAACAATGGGCATGATTCTCCCCCCCTTGAGGGGGAGGGGGGAGTTGAAGTGCAGGCGCGTGGAGGCGTGCCTCCGATCAGCGTCCATGGTTGGGGATGCGCCACCATTTTACGTGGACAGGCCAATTAAGGCCCACCCAGCGTGACATCCGCACGGAAGCGCTGTGCGCTCCGTGTGCGGGGGAGGGGGGGAATCCCTAAACCTGAGAGTGCGCTCTTTTGCGCATGTGCACGAAAGAGCAACTCATCTCCCTGAGGCTAAGTGCAGCCTCAGGGAGATCGCCTCCTCTATACAAATTATTAAAAATAGAAAAAAAAAATCCCTAACATGTCCCCTCTGTGACACTCACATGAGTTGGGATATGTCTGTAACTTTTTAAAAAACTTTAATTACATTTTTCAAAACCTACATGAAACCTTATCCCGCCCGTGGATGAGGTTTCATGCTTTTTCTAATTTGCGCCAGGGCTCCTGGCCTGCCCGCCAACCTTAAGGTTGGACGGGCAGGTCCAGTAATTACTTAAACGACTCTGTCAATTGCCTCAATTGGTCATTGACAGGTTGGTGGGCCCGCAGCTGATTTTGCTGAGCCCCCGCCTACCTGAAAATTTAAATGGGGCGCGGTGACGTTGGGAGTTCTGCCTGACATTACCATGCGTCATTTTACGTGTCAGAGAGCAGGTCCTGCCCCCTGCTCACCGACAGGAAAGTCCCGCCCAATATTAGGGAATTTGAAGACATTCATTATCACTACCCTAAAGTTCTTGCACTTATTTTTAATTTCCCTGCAATTTTTCAGCTCTTTATCTTTCCTATTAGTTAGTGGCCTATAGAATAAACCCAGTAGTGTAATGGAACCTCTATTGTTTCTTAACTCTAACCAAATGGATTCTGTCCTTGATCCCTCCAGGACTTCTTCTCTCCAATATCCTCCATAATCAATATTGCCACCCTTCATACCTTTTTCCAATGCTATCTTTCCTGAACACCTTGTATCAAGGAATAGATGGCACCCAGTCCTACTGTTTTTCAGCTGGGTCCCCATTATTGCCACTACATCATATTCCCATATAGCTATTCACACCTACAGTTAACCAATCTTATTTACCATGCTTATTGTGTCTCCATGAATGTACTGTAAACCTTAGACGTTATGGTATTCTCTCTTAGAATGACCCCACCTAATACCTTATTATTTCTTACTCTAGTATTTTCTGTCTTGCCCAATCCTTTGTGTATCTTGTTCCCCCTTTCTAATGCACATCCTGTTACCCAGGCCCCTGCCAAATTAATTTAATTCCAACATTACTGGCAAAACATCCCACAGGGACATTGGTCCCAGTACTGTTGTGGTGCAACTCGTTTGGCCTGTATAGGTCCCAACTCCCCAGAAACTGGTCTTTACGTCCCAGGAAGCTAAAGTCCTCCCTCTTTCCCATCTTTCCAGCCATGCATTCATCTGTTCTATCCTCCAATTTCTATACTCACTAGTGCAGGCGATTACTACCTTTGAAGTCTTGGTTATTAATTTCTTACCCAGCTTCCTAAAATCTGCTTGCAGGAGTCATCCCTCTTTCTAGCTATGTTGTTGGCGTAGATTTGGACCATAATCTTTGGCTGTTCATCCTCCCCTTCAGAATGTTCTACAGGGATTTCAGAGTGGGAGCAAAGAGGGGTACTAAAATGGCATGCAACTGGAAAGCTAGGGTCATGCTTATAGCCTGAACGAAGGTGTTCCACAAGGTGATCGCCCAAGCTGCATTTGGTCTCCTGATGTAGAGGATCTTAAACAGTGAAACACTATACTAGGTTGAAAGAAGTACAAGTAAACCACAGTTTCAGCTGGAAGGGGTGTTTGGGGCTTTTGATGGTGAGAGGGGAGGAGGTAAATGGGCAGGTTTTGAATCTCCTGTGCTTGCATGGTAAGGCGTCAGGGGAAGGGGATGGGATGTTGGGGATGTTTGAAAAGTGGACCAAGGTGCCATGGAGGGAACAGTCCCTTTGGAATGCTAAAAGGGGAGGGTTGGTGACATCATGCTGGAGGTGGAATGGCGGAGGATGATTCAGTGAATGTGAATGTGAAGTCGGTAGGGTGAAAGGTGAGGCCAAGGCGAAGCCTATTATGGTTTTGGGATGGAAGATAAAGGGTGAGATCAAAGTCCTGGAAATGGAACAGACACATTCCTGTGGTGGAGACAAAGTCTTGGCTGAAGAGAAATGAAGACTGTTATGACGCGGCAGATGATCTGTGCCAAGCGAACCAAATCCACGAGAGAAACTTGGTCACGCAATCACGACGGTTTTGCAATTTGTATTTATTTTGAGATGCGTGCACTGAATTCAGAAGTAATAAGAGATTTTAAAAAATTATATTAAAATATTTATGAACAAAATAAAAGATTACAAGCACATACGTAAGACTACAAATTACTTACTATTACAATAACTTCTAAAGTTCCTAATTAACCTGATCCCAGTTACACCCCCTGAAGGCAATGGCCCAAAAATAGATTTAAGATTCTAAACAGATCCAGCAAATTAACATTATATCCTGTACAGTGGAATTCCACATGGTTTTTCTCTAGCTTCCGTTTCAGTAGACAGCAGACTTATGCACAAATACTGGAGGCTTCATTAAGGCTATTTCATGCCCTTCTGTTAGATCTTACATGGACGTCTCCACACAATTAGTCCTGCACTCTCCTTTATATATGTTTCTCTCTTTTTAATATGTAAATTCTATTGTTTCATATGCGTTTGAAACTATATCTTCCTCACAATATAAAAACTTTCATGGTGCCAATATTGTCAGTATCATTTGAGGAAAAGAAACACATTCCTTAGCCTTGCTTATTTGGTTAGTTGCAAACAGACTAAAATCCCTTTGAAATCCAAAACTCCCTTCATCTATCTAAAAATGCAAATTCCCTTCACACCTTACATGCTAAGCCAGCATCCAGGTTTACTCATTAGCATATTAAGCATCTAGCTTCTTTTGATGAGTTAAACTTGCAGTCTGCTTGACTCCAAATGTAATTAAATCACACACAGATAGACCCAACTATACTTACCCCCAAATACCTACTTTACAATAAACCAGAAAAAATATTATGAAAATTATTATACTTTCATGACAAGACATGTCCAAAGCATTAGCATAGAAGGTGGCCTCATTAGAACAGATGTGACAGAGATGGAGAAACTTGGAGAATTGAATAAAATATTAACAGGAAGTGGGGTGGGAAGAAGTGTTGTTAAGGTAGTTGTGGGAGTAAGTGGGCTAATGCAGGATATTGCTCAACAAAAAAGGAGATGGAGAAGTTGAGGAAAGGAAGTCAAGGGTAGAATCAGAGATGAAGGTAAGGAAAGGGTGGAAATTGGAAGCAAAGTTGAATTTCCCAGCTCAGGTGAGAGTAGGAAACAGCATTGATACAGTCATCAATGTACAAGAAAAAGAGATGAAATAAGGAAATGAGCAGAATTAGAACAAAGGATATTCCACATACCCGACAAAAATGCAGGCATAGCTAGGACAGATATGGATGCCCAACGCAACACCTTTTATTTGGATGAAGTGAGTGAGTCAAAGGAGAGCCACTTAATTTAGGGGCAATTTCAGCTAGGTGGAGGAGGGCAGCGGTGGATGGGGACTTATTGGGCTTCCATTCAATAAGGAAGTGAAGGGCCCTTTGGCCTTACAGGTGGAAGATTGGGTTTGTCCAATGCTTCCTATGTCTGTTGGTTAGTCAGAGTCTGGGGTGCACACTGTAGATTTTTTTTTATTCATTCACGGGATGTGGGCTTCACTGGCTAGGCCAGCGTTTATTGCCCATCCCTTGTTCCCCTTGAGAAGGTGGTGGTGAGCTGCTTTCTTAAACCACTGCAGTCCATGTGATGTAGGTAGACCCACAGTGCTGTTAAGAAAGGAGTTCCAGGTTTTTGACCCAGCGACAGCAAAGGAACGACAATATATTTCCAAGTCAGGATGGTGAGTGACCTGGAGGGGAACTTTCAGGTGGTGGTGTGCCCATCTATCTGCTGCCCTCATCCTTCTAGATGGTAGTGGTCATAGGTTTGGAACCCTTGGTAAGCCCTGCAGTGTATCTTGTAGATGGTACACACTGATGCTACTGTGCATCGTTGGTGGAGATCTCACAACACCAGAGGCATTCATGAAGTTGGCAAGTTAATTCTTTGCTTATGTTTGCTAATGATCATTAGAACACTTCTGTCAGGGTAAAGGAGGCTTATATGTTGTCATATAATAGAATGGGTAGTTGTTTAGTGGAATATCACTCTTTTCATTCTTTCGTGGGATTTAAGTGTCATTGACAAGGTCAGCATTTATCGCCCATCCCTAACTGCCTTGGAGATGGTGGTGGTGAGCTGCCTTCTTGAACCGCTGCTGTCCATCTGGTGTAGATACATACACAGTGCTGTTAGGGAGGGAGTTCCAGTGTTTTGATTCAGTGACATTGAAGGAACGGCGATATAATTCCAAGTCAGAATGGTGTGCGGCTTGGAGGGGAACTTGCAATTGGTGGTGTTCCCATGCATCTTCTGTCCTTGAGCTTCTAGGTGGCAGAGGTTATGAGTTTGGAATGTACTGTCGATGAAGTCTTGATCGTTGTTTGAGTGCATCTTGTATAAGATACACCCTGCTGCTAGTGGGGAATAAGGGGTCAGGCTGTGGTGTCAAATGTAAACTGAACTTGACAGAGGAAAAGACCTCTGAGATGATCTGCCCTCTGACACCCCTTGCAGAACTCAGTGAGGGCAAATCATCCTGATAGCCTGCTCCATGCTGTATCCATGTAGCCTCCCCATCAGCCACCATACCAAAGGGCAATCCTTTCTGAATGACAAAGCTGTGAAAGACACAGAAAGTCATCCCTATTCTGGATACCTCATCTGGGGAAAACCCGCTCATGACAAAATTGTGCTTTCAACACCCTCACACCAGACGAGTTGTTGAACATGCCTTGCTGTGGTACTTCTCCAATGATCCAAAAATCTCCCATTGGGCTGAGCCTGTAAGTGGCAGTCAGAATTAAGTGCAGGTCTTTGTAGAGTGAAATGGAAAAAAGTAGAGTTCAAAAAGTATTTCTAAGCTGCAGAAATCGCTATGTTAAATGCTAAGACTCTTCCCAATCACAAATCCCTCAGCTCTGCATGAACCCTGGCAGCTGCTCATAAACCTCATAAAACCTCATAAATCATAAGTATATTTTACCCTGCTTGTGAAAACAGTATGAACCAGGCAACCTGTAACTTCAATGTAATTTGCTCTCACACTGACATATGGAAATTAAATCAATGGACACAGGGATGTTGGATCATGGAAGGGTTTAAATAGCGTGAGAAAGCTTGGCTGGAGGTTGCAGGGGGTGGGGGCACAGTCTTGTGATGCAGTTGGTGGTGTTCTTGCTTCTGAGCTAGAAGCTCCAGGTTCAAGTCCCACCCCAAGACTTGATGGCCAAGGAATGTGCATTCATCATGTGGCCAAACAGGTTGAGTATCAACCTGAAAATCCTTCCAACACATGCTAATGGTAGGCGGTACGAGTGGGAGAGGTTCCAGGTTAGCCCAAAACCAAACTTCCTGTACCATTTACACATTACCAATGCGTTGAAAGTCGGTCCATGTCTCCATATTCTATAAATTTAGCAGAAACTATTGGTAAATGTGATAAGCAGTTCTGATGAAAGGTCGCTGACCTGAAACTTTAAACCTGTTTCTCTCTTCACGGGCGCTGCCAGATCTGCTGAGTATTTCCAACATTTTCTGTTTTGTTATTTCAGATTTCAACCATTCGCAGTATTTTGCTTTTGTAAGAAAATATATGTTTGGTAGTATCTACACAAGGCCACCAAAGCAACTACTCTACTCAGAACTCAGTCGTGGCAGAAGACTCCCAGGAGGGCAGCGGGAACACTTTTGGGATATCCTCAAAGCAACCTGAAGCAGTCAAACACACCTGCCAACTCATGGGAAACTGACCAAAATGGAGAAGGCTCATTCAGGAGGGCACCAAACACATCAAGATTCTTTGTTGGGCAAAGTTGAGGCGTTGGAGGAGCTCACAAAGCTCCAAACAGCTTATTTACACAACTCTTCAAGCACCACCTGCCCCACATGTGGCAAAATCTGTAGATCATGCATTTGACTTATAAGCCATTTCAGAGCCCATCAAATCAGTGTGGAAGCAAATCACCCTCGATCCCGCGGGACTGCCTAGGAAGAAGAAGGAAGGAATCAATAACCCACAAAGTAGAAGTGGCGGGATCAATATTGAGTAAAAAGCCATCCAGAAATGTCAAGGCAGACAAAAATAGGCAGCATCGTACATGTCATTGGGTAATACAGTCTAATCTGGCTGTGGATCATCTGTAATTTTCCAGTTGAACTATTTAATTATTCATTTGCTTTATGTTTTGAGTTAAAATCCTGGTAAGAGAAGAATTTCAAATTATTCCAAACATGTGTTATGATTTCCTAATATGAAACCAGACCCCTTGTACTAGGTAGTGACCACTGCCAAAACAATCCTTTCAACTCATATTCTGGGTTGCAGAGATTCCCCAATGCGAAATTATCAATTTTCTGTCATGCAGAGAAAAGTTCTCACTAAATTCTTTGGCTCTTTTACTACATTATGTTCAGTAAATGAGTTAGAAATATATACCTACCTTTCTAATAATTAGCTATAGTTTAAGTATTATATGTGCTCTGCTACATAATCTGACACTCTCAAATCATATAAAAGTGCTGGCTGCTTCATAGTGGGTTCCAGCCAACTTATTCAACTTTTAATGGGTAAGTTCCACAAAACATTCCTTAAAGGGATATTTTGGGTTCCAAATTTTATATAGGGAAACATATGACGATGCTTCTATTCTACTTCTAATGGAGCATTTCTAAAGGGTCAGTGGATAAATGCAGATATCTGTATGGTAGTGCACCCTGCAGACCTCGAAGATCCCAAGGTTAATCTGTGCTTTTTGCTGAGATAAGGTTCTACACTTGGCCTTAGTATCAGGACTAAAGACCTCAAATGATTTTTTTTTTTCATTATTTAGGCGTAAGGAGAAAAATCTTGTGTGGTAACCTTTCAACAGGTTGCTAACTGGTTTGAAGCTTGGAGAAAAGGAGTAGGGACAAAGGAAACATACTTTAATTCATAAGCTGTGACTGCCGGCATTCCCAATGATCTCGACTGAGGCCTTAGCATATCACCATATATATTAGTGGTCTGGATTTCCCAGTGGAAATAATGGTGAAACTATCACTGTTCACTGTCATTACTCCACTGATAATGACAGAGCTTCGGAAACCCACACATGCTCAGAATAATGTGAAAACTGAAAGCTGTTGTCACTGATCCTACGCTCCACCAGAGAGTGCACTCTAGAGATCCCTGTAGAATGCAATCCCTAAGCAATCAATGAATTAACAAAACCTTCTAATTTTACACTGTTATTCTTTCTGTGAAAATGCTTGAGAAAGTTGCACCATGTTGAATGAGATGTAACTGGGTTTTTAATGGTATTCGAAAGTTCATAGTTACTGCTAAACACCCTCACTGGCTCTGAAAAGCAATTTTAGATTTATGGAATGTCAAATTTTTCCATCATCTTTAAAAAAAATTCCACATATTTTTAATACAATATTTTTAAGTTTATGATATTTTAGTTTGTATCTTAACCCAATTATAGTCATTTATTTTACTGCCTAAAAATTTAAATGAAAAAGTGGAAGATAATTGGTGTTTTTTTTATTTCCTGGTTTGCTCCCTGTGAGAATACTTCATTGTGATTGGCTTCTTACCCTGCTTGCTGACATCACTGCTGCTGGACAGCTGGAGATTCCCTTGACTTGGTGCCAGATTAAAACTGCTGTTGGGAAAATGGAAATCCACACCACCGAGAACACTTGATCATCATGGGCAGCGTTCTTTGAGGTCAGAGGGTGAATACCGTTGCTTTGACACTGACTGCAAAATCTAACTCAGGACCTGGTTGAAGGAATGGAGAGTGTTATATCCATGTTTGAAGATGACACTAAGTTAGAACGCATAGTACATTGTGTAGATGAGTGTAGGGCATGACAAAAGGACATAGGCAGATCAAATAAGTAGGGAAAACTATGGCAGATGGAGTTCAATGTTAAGTGTGAGATCCTTCTCTTTGGATCCAAGACTGATAAACTGAATATTTTATAAATGGTGAAAGCCTAGGATTTGTAGAACAACAAAGCAAATTGAGTGTCCAGGTACTCAAGAAATAACCAAAAGTACAAATGGAAAGTTGGCCATTGCCTCAAGGGGGTTGGAGTACAGTGGGGAGGAAGCAATTATAGGTTAGATTTAGCTTATGTCAGATCCCATCTGAGAACTGCAATAATTTCTGGGGACCATACATCAGGAAGAAAAAAATGGCCTTTGCGGGAGTACAATGAAGATTCATCAGCAAGGTATTGAAGCTTAAAGGTTTAAATTTCAAGGACAGGTTGCATAGATTTGGTTTGCATTCCCTATAGTTTAGATGGTTGAGGAATGATCTAAATGAGGTGGTTCTGAGTATAAAGGAATTCAATAAGGTAGACACAGGGGCCAAAATTTTCCATCCTCTTTGGCGTTGAGTGTCATGGCGGGTGTAAGTGGGCAATATGGCGGGAAGGCCAAAAATTGGTTTCATGACATTATGAAAACAGTTTGAGATTGTCTGCTCCACCTGTTAATGGCGGGCAGCGTTTCCCGCCATCGGACATCAGGAACGTCATTTTAATACATCTACATATTATAATCCTTGCCCGTCGGAATCATCCCCCAACACTGGATCTTCTGGGCAGGCTGGCGTGCCTGTTCCATAACAGCATGTAAAAGGTGTGCACCTGGCGAGCTGAACTTCGAGGGGAACCTGGAGGTCAGTGCACGGTAACATCGCGCAGCGCACGCTAGGGTCGCCTGTTGGACTTCAAGATAGAGGCGCGCGCATTCAGGCGAGGGCATGAGCAAGTTGCTTTTCCTGGCTCGCTTACAGTGCAGTGCCGGGTCAAGGGCTGCACTGCGGTTGGGACGAGGTTGGGGGGAGCAAGACAGCCTGGCCTGGTGTGAGCTGTGGAGGGCAAGGTAAGCACGGTCTGGTGGTTGTGTACAAGCATACGCGGGGGTGGGGAAGGGAAGCGGCCATACTTTCAGGAAAACTTGTATAAAGTGACCATTCCTCCGCAGCTGAGGCAGTTCAGGTGCAGTCACATTCACATGCTTGGAGTCGGGCTTCTAGCTTCTCTGCCCACTCAAGCCACGCAGAGGCATGAAAGTGCCACCAAATGCTGCAGAACTTTTCACCCTTTGAGCACAGACTACAAACTAATGAGTATTTTAGTGGACTGTAGAACAGTTGGATGACTGGGCACGTTGTACAATCTCCTTGCTAAAGCTGGCCATGGAGCAGTCACTTGTGCAGGCGCTCACAGCCCCTTGCATAATCCCAGTTTGGACCAGTCTCCCCCATGGTTCAAGCTAACTGTGGGTTAGGAGAATGCCTGTGCCTGAGCTGAAAGCACAACATGCAGTCCATTGGGCAAAGCTGTCCCCAGGTCAGGTGGAGTGGTGCGGAGGTGGGTGGGGTTTTGGGAAGCCATGCAGCGCACTAATCTCTGGACATCCAAGTGGTGGCAAGGACTCCCTGGCACACATTAAGGGGTCTTCAGACCTAACCAAGAGAGGCTCTTAGTGCACCCATGCTAACCCACGCATCTCTCTCTTTCATTCTGTTGGAGGAGTACATCAGGAGCATGGAGCCTGGTGAGCTTGCTGCATGCCTCATGGCTTACAGGGAGCAGAGACATAGGAGAAGGGGGTGATGGAGGCATCTGGCAGGGCAGAGGGAGGAGCAGCACCCTCAAGAACAAGAGGCGGCTAGGGCTCCTACACACGCCGCTGAACAGCCACAGTGAGACATCGCTGGTCAGACCCAAACCTCCCTGTCGCTTGTCATTTTAACACTCCACCCTGTTCTCTTGCCCACATGTCTGTCCTTGGCTTGCTGCATTGTTCCAGTGAAGCCCAACGCAAACTGGAGGAACAGCACCTCATCTTCCGACTAGGCACTTTACAGCCTTCTGGGCTGAATATTGAATTCAACAACTTTAGATCTTAAACTCCCCCTCCCCCCATCCCCACCCCATTTCTCCCCCTCCCCTTTTTTTTCAATAATTTATATAGATTCTTCTTTTTCCACCTATTTCCATTATTTTTAAATCTAAAACTAAAACCTTGTTAGTCTTTCCACCCCAGCCCCACTAGAGCTGTACCTTGAGTATCCTGTCTTCCATTCTTAATTAGCACTTTTCTTAGACAATATCACCACCTTCAACACCTCTTTGATCCTTTTGTCTGTGACATCTTTTGATTATCTGCTCCTATCACTGCTTGCTTATCTCCACAATCACCACACCCTCAACTTCTCTCTCTCCCCGCCCCCCCACCTTAGACCAGTTTATATTTCACCTTGCTCCTAACTATACTCAGTTCTGCCGAAGGGTCGTGAAGACTCGAAACGTTAACTGATTTCTTCTCCACCGATGCTGCCAGACCTGCTGAGTTTTTCCAGGTAATTCTGTTTTTGTTATCGCTGGTCAGTGCCTAGCTAAACCCAGGGTCTATAGATGGCACCTTTCATTCCTGCAGATGACTGAGAACCAGTGACACCAAAGACTGAGCATGTCCAGGGAACTGGTCGGTCACGTCTGCCATCTGCTGCAGGAATTGGCGCCAAGGGGACATGGAGGGCATCCACTGCCAGTGGCTGTGAAAGTGACCGTGGCGCTCAATTTTTACACTAGCGTCTTCTTTCAGGGCTCTACAGGTGACCTCTGTGGGATATCACAAGCCTCCACACACAAGTGCATCTATGAGGTCATGGACGCCATCTTTGCGAAGGCACACAAATTTGTGCATTTTTCCCAGGACCAGGAAAGCCAGGGAGCCAGAGAGCTGGGATTTGCGCAGATCTCAGGTTTCCCACAGGTGCAGAGTGTCATCGACTGCACTCACTTGGTGCTTAGATGTCCATGGCAACAAGCAATCAACTACGTTAACCGCAAGGGCTTCCCCTTGCTGAATGTTCAACTCATGTGCGGCCATCACAAACGCATTCTGCAGGTCTGCGCACAATTCCCAGGGACTGTCCACAACTCATACATTCTCAGTGGGTTTCAGATCCCCAACATCTTCCAGGGTTCACAGAAGTTGCAGGGTTGGCTCTTCGGGAACAGGTGCTACCCGCAGAGGAGGTGGCTGATAACGCCCTTGTGGTGGCCTCAGAGTGCAGCAGAGAGGAGGTACAATGACGCTTATACTGTAACTCACAATCCATCGGGATGTTGAAAATGAGGTTCCTGCGCCTGGACCGGTTTGTTGGGGTCCTGCAAGACGGTCCACAGATGGTATCACGCATTGTTGTCGCCCGCTGCACCCTTCACAGCCTGGCGCTGCCACAGGGGGAGAAGCTGGCTAGGGGCGGATGGAGGAGCTGGCCAGACAAGGCAGATGTGCTCGGCAGGCCCTCATAGCTGCTGGATTTGTGGAGGATGATGATGACATGCAGTGAGGAGACAGCGTAGATCCTCACATTGCATCTGTGAATGTTTGACTCCAGTCTGGCTGATGGCAGCGCACATACCCTCTGTAATAAGGCTCCTGTCATGGAGATGCAGCAGATGCCCCTAGCCCCTACATTCCAGGAGGATGATGACGACATGGAGTGGGGACACTTGTCAAAGAACTATCATATTTTTCCTAATATTAATGTGGGATATTTTAAAGCAGGCTTATGTTCCGGTGTGTGTATGGTTCTGTGTGTGAGGCTAATTTTATTAAACTAGAGATGATTGGACTGCAAGATTTAAATTATCAAAGGCGTTGAGTGTAAAACAGACATTTGAAATGGAGATGAGTAAAGCTAGGGTGAGATCTCAACAGGTGCGGTTGTGAATGAAAATTTGCATTTTTAGATAAGTGGGTAAGGTGCTTGATTTTCAAAGGGACATGGCAAATGTTTCTAACTGGCGAGATAAATAAGGCAAGGTTATTACGTTGATTTTTCCTAAAGGTTCTGGTCATAATGAGAACATGAAAGATTTTTATATCCTGTAAAAAGTAATTTCTAAAGACAAGTGAAAGAAATGGGATTTACAAATCAAAAGGAGTATAATATATTTAAAGAAGGATGGAAGGCTGTGTGAGGTGTGGCTGTGTGAGACCCTGAAAGGTGACTGTATGAAACAGACCTGGGGGAAAAGTTTCTAGCCACCCAGAAGAAGTTTGCAGTTCCAGTAACCAAAGTTGTGAAAAAACCTTGAAGTCCATGGTCCAGCGGGTGCTTGTGGTAATATTGCTGGATGATTTTATAAATTTGGTATTTATTTGGACTTTTGCCTTGAAGGGGGTGTGTAGTTGGGAGAATGGTTAAGCAGAAATTTTGGGAACTATTACAACTGTGTAACTGTAATCTTGCGTGTGTTTAAGTTTTTTTTGTTAATAAGTCTTTTAATTTAATCTTTAAAATCTCTAAAGGTGGTAGCGGACTCATTACTCCTGACTTCAGTGCACCAGCCTTCTCATAATAAATACAAATTGCAAAATCGTTGCAATAGCGTGGCCAAGTTTCTCTTGTGGATTTGGTCAGCCTGGCAAATACCATGTGCTGTACCATAACATACTCTATTGATCCTCACATAGCTTATGTGAATGTCTGACTCCTGTCTGGCTGATGGCAGATTGCTTGCGCTCTGTGAACAGAATCATATCACAGCAATACTGTGGGGAAACTTTAACTTCTCCTGATCCTATGGCATCCTTCGGAAGTGAACCGTTTCAGGAAGGAAATGTAACCGGACACAGATGCTGATGAGATGGGGGGGCTAACCACTCCTCAACGGTGCTGAGAGCACACAGAGAGAATGGCGGAATTCTGTGCCGCCTGCCCAGGACATTCTGGCAGCAATGATAAGCCCCATCAAGGTGCAGCCATCACTAATGTGTCCAGTGACAGTGAAGGTGCACCATCAATGTGCTGTGAAAGTTGCACAAAGCTTAGGGAAGAGGCCCTGGACTGAGACACCTGCCTTTGTCTTGTATCTTGTTACATCTGATTGACATGAACACTGCTCATCAGAACAAGGAGCCATAGGCAAGGAGACATTCTTGGGAATTTATTTACAATAGCGACTATCATGTACAAGTGATTAACACCCGTGTCCAGGCTATACAACCGCGTCTTCTTTACCTTCCTATATCTTGGTGCTCCCCCAACATCCACAGTGGAAGTTGAGACAGTCTGCTGACCATTACGTCCTGTCCGTGATGGTCTTGATGGGGTCCTCTGGAGGGCTGAGACCTGGAGGGTCCTGGCCTCTTTTAGGGGTCCTGCTGTGTGGCAGTGGCATCGGCACCCTGTGGAGCTGAAACTGCTGGGGTCACAGAAAGAAGGGATTCGGATGGGCTGGGCGCTCCTGGAGTGTGCACCTGCTGACCCTCCTCCCTATGGGTTCCTGAGGGCCCCTGGCTGAGTCCTTCAAGAGAAGGCGAAGCTGGAATGAGATTGAGCTGCCTCGCACTTCTCTCGTGTTGACATTGTTGGGGGCAACTATGGCGTCAGCGATGGAGTCCAGTCCGCGCAATGGCCGCCATCCTACCAGTGTTGACTTTGGTACGTTGGCATGCCGGCACCATCACCTCAGGCCGAAGGTGGACGGACTCCTCCATCCGGCCTTGCAAACTAAGGAGTGCAGCGGACATCCCTCCCTGATGTTCCTGAGCTTGCCTTTGCAGCTCCAGTAACTGAGGTGTGACAAAGTCCAGGAGCTCCTCATCTTAACTCAGAATCAGCATATTTCTGGTCTCCAGCAGTCCTCCTAATACGGACACCTGGGAAGTCCCTGCCACCATCTACTGTGGATCAGACAGTGCAATGTGCTCACCAGATTGTGACCCTGAGGCTACTCTAGAACTAGGTCCCACTGAGGTGTGCGTCTCTGCGCTGGTGGAGGGTGTGGGTGAGCGCTGTGACTGGTCTTCAATGAAGGTGTCATCAGATTCTTTTTCTGAGGTTTCTTTGGGGGTTGAGTCGAGGACCTGGGTCATAGACCCCCTCAGCTGCTTCCCAGATGTGCCTGCAACAGTAAGGAGAGATAATTAGTGCATGGCAGTGGCCTGTGAAACAGGATACATCACTCACAGCATGGTTGTCTGATGGATGTTGCACTGCTGGATCCTCACTTGGTTGAGCAGCGCCGACCTCACCGTCAGCACAGGAACAGTCCAGATCCTCACCGGCCAGCTGGATGGCTTTGTTTTCAAAGTCCGTGAGGACCTTCATTTCAGGCATTCTTCCACCAGTCTGTGACCTCTCTCTTTTGTTGTGTTCCAGCTTGTCCTGCATGAATAGAGATGGAGGGAGTATAAGCAGGAGACCTGCCAGGCCGGATGAGAAGGATGCCTGGCATGTGTGGGTGGTGAGTGGTGTCATGGATGGGGTGAGGACATGATCCGCAGGTCAAATGAGGGTGGGCATGAGAGAGTGAATGGCAATGTCCCTTGAACTGGTGGTGAATGAGATCCCTGTGGAGGTGTGATGGGTTTGTGAGTGTGTGAGTTTAGAGTGGTGAGAAGAGTGACTTACCCTGGCGGAATGGAGGAGATCATTCATTCTCTTTCAGCACTAGGTGGCTGTCCTCTTTCTTTTGCAGGGCTTTGGCGCTGACCCCCACTGCCACTGCCTCCCATGCAGGATTGGTGCCCTTGCTTGCAGGCCTTTGCCCAGAGCAGGGTAGAGGTCATCACGGCGGGCCTCCACTGTGTCCAATAGGCACTTGAGGGAGGCGTCGCTAAATCTGGGGGAAGCATGTTTCCTTCATTTGGCAGCCATCAGTTCCAAGCAGCTTCCTATCCCTTGAAGAGTGCTCGATCTGTACAGGGGTGCCCTTTAAATATGGCGCCTGGTTTACTGAAGGCTTGAGGTGACAGCAGGGTGAGCGAATCAGAGGCCAGGGACCTGGTGACTGCTTAATAATGAGGTTGGAATGGGACGATTTGGTGTGAAAATCATCATTGTGACCGGCAGGTAAAATTTCCTTTATCCTGCCCTTTACCACACTTAGTGCAAATCTGGGAAGATTCCGCACAGAGAAGTTATTTGCGCTGATGGGAGATTTCAGAACAAGGGAGCACAATTTTACAATTAAGCCATTGAGAAATGAAATCAAGAAGCATCTTTTCCACACAACGTGTAGTGGTACCCTCTCCCCAAAAAGCCATCAGTGCTGGCTCAGTTGAAGTTCTTATGACAGAGAGATAGATTTTTGTTAGTCAAGGATATCAAACAATGTGCTTCAAAGGCGAATAAATGGAGGTGAGGTGCAGATATAATAGAATGGAGAAACAGGCTGGAAAGGCTGAATAGCCCACTATTCCTATGTAGCAGCAGGATTTTCATTCCCAGTTGTCATCCAGTATCCACTGCTGGAAATGCAAGTCAGTAGACATCAGAGTAGAGCATGATCAAGCTCCAATTTGATTTATCACATGGTCCAATAACCTGTAGGTGCTCACTGCCTAGATTCACACCTGAAAAATGATCACTCAGGTCAGGTAAAAGGAGGTTTCTGGTGTCTGAGGAACATATGTGGTTATCTTCCAGAGAGGAAAAAGATGTTCCAGGGTTCAATGCCTTCTTCGTACCTTTTAATGAACATAATTGAATCTCAGATGGGTCTGAGTGCTGTGGTACATTGTTGACACTAAGTATGCTGGAAATTAGAGGCATTTCCTGAAAACAAGGAACTTCCTTGAGGGTAGCGCCATCATGGCATGCTGGTTGCAAGCACTCCAATCCAATCCAATTTGCCAGAGCTAACAAGGTCATCCTGCTAATTCAGAAAGATTTGGGAGTCATACACTTTGACAATAGCTCCTAAGATGATTATCTACAAGCTAGCTTTCAGCATTGGGGAAATTTAAGGAATGCAAAATTATTTATTAAGGAGTTGGATTCCTAGTTAAAAGTGACACATATCAACATGCGCTACATTTAAAAAACGAAAGTCAGCAATGACAGACATTTCTGGGTTATGTATGTAGCCCATAGCTTCCATAATATTAACTGAATAGAATAACATCAACATGGGAAACCAGTTTCTATTTTTGCGTTCTTATTTGAAAATATCTGGCTATTCACCTCTAGTTAAATTAAGAACTATCAAATATGAAAAAAATGCTTTTGTGGAGTCAGGATTGGCATTCACACTAATAATTCACACATCATTGGAAGTTGATTAGGCTGGGACCATCAAAGAAAATAACCTTTGGGTAGAATATCCACATGGGCTTCCCAGTTCTCAAATTGCATTGTTTCTCCAGGACTTCCACCAATCCCTCTACCCAAGTTACAGCAGGAAAATGGGTGACTTCCACTCTGTGGAATTTACTGCCACTGACAATTAAATAGCAGTAGCTTGCCACGCATCAAACATAATTGGTATGGGTGATTTCTGCTGATCGGGTATAAATTGGAATGTTTATAAAGGAACAAAAGAGGTAACAACATGTTCTGATTATAATTTCTGATTAACTTATTCAAATAGTCATAACTCACAAAGAAGAGCCAATACTGCTTAAGAACCAGAGAAAGTAGAGAAGGTAAAAGCAAAAAACTTGCTGGATGCTGGAAATCCAAAACAAAAACAAAAATACCTGGAAAAACTCAGCAGGCCTGACAGCATCTGCGGAGAGGAACACAGTTAACGTTTCGAGTCCGTATGACTCTTCAACAGAACTGTTATGTTGAAGAGTCATACGGACTCAAAACGTTAACTGTGTTCCTCTCCGCAGATGCTGTCAGGCCTGCTGAGTTTTTCCAGGTATTTTTGTTTGTGTTAAAGTAGAGAAGGTCATGCTTAAAAGAAAATAACACTAATAACATGTATGAATTGAAAATTATGCTTACAATGAATAAAAAAGAACACAACAGGGACACTCAACTTAGTAAGGGCAGATTTTGAAGGTATATGAAGAGATTATTATGAATAGATTGGGTCACATTGTTAGGAGTTTAAGGGACAAATGAGATATTTTCAAGGATATATCACAGCAAATACAAGTTTGCCATATGTCACTGGGAAAGATTTCTTTTGGCCCCTTCACTGCCTCTGATTTCTTGTTAGGCTGCTGGTCCAACATCTAAATGAGCATAAATTTCCTTCAACTAATGATTCTATTCATCTCCCTGGTCATGCTCAGAGGCTGAAACAGACCATTCGTGACTTTAGCATTCCATTTGACCCCGAGATGGGCTTCTGACCATATATCTGCTCCATCATTAAGAGCAACTTCCATACCTATTTCCATAGTATCACCCGTCTCTGCTCCAGCCTCATCTAATTTGATGCTGGAAGTGTCATCCATGTCTTTGTTATCTCCATACTTGACTATTCCAGTGGTCTCCTAGCCAGTCTCCCGCCATTCACCCTCCACACACTTGAGCTCATCATAGGCTCGGCTGCCCTTATCCTAATTTGCATCAAGTTCCATTCAACCATCAACCCTGTGTTAACTGGCCTCCATAGGCTGTCGGTCCAGCAATACCTCAACTTTAAAATTCCCATTCTTGTTTTTAAGCCCCCCTATGCTTTCTACCTTCCCTTTCTCTGTAATCTTCTCCAGCCTTCCTAATATATGAGAGCTCTGTGCTCCTCCAATTCTGGCATCTTGCATATTCCCAATTTTAAATGCTCTACCAATGGGGGCTGTGCCTTTGGCTGATTAAACCCTAGGCTCTGGAATTCCCTCTTTCAACTTCTCTGCCTCTCCGCCACTCTCTATTCCTTTAATATGCTCCTTAAAATCTACATCTTTAATGAAGATTTTGGTCACCTGCCCTGATATCTCTTGTGTCAAGTTGCATTTGCTAACACTCCTTTGAAGTGTCTTGGGATGTTTTACTACATTAAAGGCTCTATATAAATGTAACGTGCCCTTATTTTATCCCTAGGAGAGGAATGACATTGTAATATTTTGGAATTTCTACCTATTTAGCCTAGAAGAGTTTTTGGTTGAATTTTTATTATAATATCAGGAGCAGTGATATGGAAGGTTGCATCATCATAATAGATGAGACGGAGATGGAGAAACTGGGAGAATGGAATTGAGTCCTTATATATCCTAGCAATCCCTTTTTCTGTGCCTTCAACCCTCTGCATGTTGCTGCCCAAGCCTGAATGTACTTAACACAAAACTGGCCTAGCCATTCACTGACTGATATGGCTTGACCACTAAAAGTACTAACATGCTTTCCTTCCCTTGGCCAAAACTAGCCACAACTTTAGGGTTATCCTGGAGGACATACATATCCCTTTTAGTATGACTATCTTTCTCCTTGACCTCCTGTCTCCACCCCTCACCCTTACCTCAAACACCAAATGCAGGGGGCTCATGGATTATTCATCATCAATGTCAGGATCACCAATGTATCTGCCTCCGCTATGTCCATCTCCTCTTCTTTCATTCAAGCCCCAGTCTCTTTTTCCCCCAACTCCACTCTGCATCCCTAAATCCCACCACTCCAGTCCTGAACCCCAATCTAACTGTTGTGTCTCCCACCTTCCTTCACCTTCCCTAGCTCAGCTTATCCATGAGTCCCATGCACCTCCTACTCTCTTCATCTTCATCTCCCTCTCGACTGGCCGCCCAACTCCCCTTTCTTCGCCTTGTGCTGGTTGATAGTCAGCAGCTGCCTATACTACATTAAAACAAGGAGTATACTTTAAAAGTCTTTCATTTACTGCAAAACACTGAGAGAGCCTGAGGTTGTAAAATATGCTCTATGTACATCTACTTATCTTTCTCTCCTTCTCCTCAAGAACCAAGACTGGCTAATTAAACAACGTTGTACACTGTGCCCATGAATTTCAAATCTTGTAAGTTTAGCAACAGGGGTGTAAGAGCCAAGAACAATGCTAAGCGAAGCTGCTACAAGTGATGCTGATTTTCACTTATCAATGTCAACAAGTCGACACTATCCTGAAAATGTTCAATATCCGAGTGAAGAATGAGTCATATGTAATACTCTACCATGCAGATAGGAAATTCCCAGATTTAGTCTATGGTCTGTAGTGAATTCATTGACTCAAGGAGGATGATGGGAAGAGCATTACAATTGACATCAATGTCTTGGTCTAGAAAAGGGAAGACAATCATTCAGGTTTGCCACTCCTGATTGCTGTCCAATGTGTGATGAGCAGGAGTGAGCTTAGTAGTAATATCCTCCACAATTGAACAATCTACCAACACGCACTCTCAGGAATTACATGAGGAGAAAGTCCGAGGGTGATACTGTTGTGATGAGCGGTATCTTAACTGCTGGAAGAGAGAGGAGCCATTGAAGTCAAGATTTACTTTGCAAACTAACATATCTTCTGACTCATCATTAGCAGAGACACCAGCGGGGCACTGATAATTAGTTAAATAGCTTTCTAACAATCTTAAGTGGCTGTTATTTAAATTGCCAAAAAAACAGTCTAATAAACTATAGTGCCAACTTCAGATTCATCTCACAGGTCTCTGTGTTACGTCATTTGTGAAAATGCATCAATCAGGAAATCATTCCATAACCAAATTGGGACAAATGTGACAAAAATAGACAATGGTTAGTAAGACATTCTATTGGACAAGCTGCCAAGCACAATGGGCTAATAATAGATTATCCACTAGAATGAAGGAAAAAATGACAGGTTGAAAGCTCTTAAAGGTGCTAGAACAGGGACACTTAAACATCGAATGTAAATCCCCAATTGTATACTTCTAATTCCATTTAACATTCTGAAAAATAGACTAAGTGCATTGTATCTGATTGATTGCTATTCAATAAGCAACATTGTAGGGATCCTAAAATGAACAAAAGAAGTTGAAGTAATCAGACTTACTCAAGAGATTTAAAAAAGACATTCCACAAGCTTGGCCGACTAATGATAATAGATTATTAGTTGGAAGTGAGAAAGGGAAAGACAAAAGACTCCTCTTTTTGTGAAGTAGCCTTGTAAATGTGACGGGATTTGGCCAAAAGAGACTAAGAATGAGATTGCTTCTTGACTTAGACAGTAACCTATGGGCTATATCAGAGGTACATAGCCAGGGAAGCTGCCTGATTGTATTAAAATCCCGACTGGTTTACTAGAATGTAGGAACATAAGAGCAGAAGTAAGCCATTCATCTCTCCAAGCCTGTTCCTCCTTTCAATGAGATCATAGCTGATCTGTATCCTGAATACCCTTGGCGAGCAGAAATCTATTAATCTCAGGCCTAATTATTAATTGAGCTGACATCTACTGCTTTACTTTTTTTTCATTCATTCACAGGATGTGGGCTTCACTGGCCGGGTCAGCATTTATTGCCCATCTCTAGTTGCCCTTGAAAAGATGGCGGTGAGGGAGTTCCATTCTTATGTGGAGAGAGTTCCATTCTTCTGCCACCCTTCGCGTGAAGGAGTATTTCCTAACTTATCTCCGAAATGGGCTGACTCTGAGTTTAAGATTATGGGGGGGGATTTTCCCCCAGGTGCACACAGTGTGGTGGCGGGTGTGGACATCAGCATTTTACCCTCAGGCTCCAAGGGCACGTTTTCACACCGTATCATCCACTTCCCACCTCATTAAATATGGGAAATGCCCCGGAAGGCTGGCAGGCGGCCTCCCATTCACCCGCGCTGCCGTAAACTCACCTCTTCCTCACTCCGGGCACCATATTTAAAGTGCAGCCGTGCACAGGGCTCTCAATGTCTGCAGTCCAGGACTGCGCCACTGAAGACATGGCCCCGAAAACCAAGAAGAGAGCAGGCCCAAAATTTAGAGACCCCTCACTGGAATGCCTTTTGGACACAGTTGAGGCCTGTCATGATGTCCCTTACCCCAGCTCTGGCTGCAGGAGGTCCAGCAAACGCACCAAACTGGCTTGGGATGAAGTGGCAGCCATGGTCAGTGTCAACACTGCACAGAAGTGGTCAGGCACCCAGTGCAGAAAGAGGATGAATGATCTCATCCATGCTGCCAGGGTAAGGCAACCACCTCCTCACTCCCAACTCTCACGCTCACCAGCCCATCACACATTATCTGGCACCTCACCCACTGCCAGCTCAAGGGACATCACCACTACTCACACACACACACCCTCGCATCTCCATTTGGCCTCATCTCCTCTGGAGATCACGCCCTCATCCTGCCCATGGCTCCCCTCACCACCCACACATCCAGGCATCCTTATCAGCTGCCCTGGCATGCATCCTGCTCACACTCTCCATCTTTCTTTATGAAGGGCAAAATCGCACACATTCACAGGAGAGTCCTATACTGGGGTTGGAGCTCCAAGGTCCCCTCTCAGTTTGAAAACTGAGCCATTGAGCTAGCCTGTGGTGATGGTGATGTCATCGGAAAACACCCACTTGAGGATCTTGCACCTGCTTATCCCTCAGATAGCCACACTGTAAGTGTATTGTCCTGTTTAAAGTCTCCTGTCATGCACTAATTATATCTACTTTCTTTCATAGAGCCCTCAGCCAAATGCCCGACAGCCTTAAACAGCCAGGCTCGAGCTAGAGCCCTGACGCCTTGGATGAGGATCCTAAGGACATCACAGCAGAAGACCCATCACAGTGCTCACCCATCACAGTGCTCACCCACGCCCCCCACCAGCGCAGAGACACACACCTCGGGGGCATGTTGTTCTAGAGCAGACTCAGGATCACAATCTGGTCCGCAGCAGGCGGAGGCAGGGACATCCAAACTTGCCGGCACTCGGAGGACTGCTGGAGGCCAGGGCTCTGCTGAGTCCGATTCAGATGATGAGCCTCTGGACTCTGTCCCAAATCACTTGCTGGAGCTGCAGCGACAATCACGGGAACATCAGGAATGGTTGTCAGATACATTCCTCAGGTTGCAACCGACAATGGAGGAGTTTGTCCACCTTCAGTCTGAGGTGATAGCGCCAGCATGCCAATACACCAAGGTCAATACTGGTAGGATGGTGGCTGCTATGGAAACCTTGCTCCAGGATGTTGGTCCTGCATTGCTCTGGGAGCTGCACTCCATCACTGTAGCCATTGGTGGCATCCATCAGTGGCCATGCGAGAAGAGGGCTGGGCACCTAGGTCTCACCCCCTTCTCTTCAACGAGTCAGCCAGTGGCCCTCAGGCACCCATAGGGAGGGCCAGCAGATGGACACCCTGGGCCATCCACCCAGGTGACTACAGAAGAGTCCAGCCAATTTTAATCGCTTCTTCCTGTGACCCCAGCGTCTCCAGTTCCACAGGCCGAGGAGGGTCCAGCCGCCCAACAGCAGGAGACCCAAAGCAGGCCGAGGCCCTCCAGGTCTCAGCCCTCCAGAGGATGCCCACCAAAGTCATCACAGGCAACAGGGCATAGCAGTCAGCAGGCTTCCTCCACCTCTGCTGTGGATGTCGGGGATGCGATAGGGTTAGGAAAGTTAAAAAAAATTTAGGAGCACAACAATGTAATGGGTGTTCGCAACATTTATATAATGTTCACATAGGTAAATAGAATCACAGCGATTTCACATCTCCCCCTGTGTATGCTTCCGTTTCATGATGAGCTCTGTTGCTGTCAATCAGGTGTGAGACCATGGTTCCTCCCCCACTTATCGCAGATGTCGCTATCGTGGGCCTCTCGTCTATGTTGTATGCTTCATATCACCACAGTGTGAGACCCTTTAACCAACGTCAGCCATGCCTTGACCTTAATGATAAACTTGCTTGTGGAAGGAACCTCGATTACATGTGGTTTACATGGGGTTATGTCATGTTCATGTTTTGCAGGGTTATGTCATGTTTATTCTTGACTGTGTAAGATTAAGACTGAGGTGTTCTCCTATCTCGCCTGCATTCTTGAAAGGTGAAGGAGAGTTGTGTTAACGCATGAAGGGTCATATATCATGCAACTCCACATCCTTTCTGTCATTTCGTGCTATGAGCCCGTGCTCAGAGCTCGTGTGTGCTCCTGTCTGCCAACCACGTTTCCAACCTCCAGAGTGTATATCTGCTGAGCTCACCAATAAGAGGGAGCACCTTGCCACCTCAAGGTGCCAAAGCTCTGCACCCCCCTCAACCACATTGTTGCCCTGGCGCTCAAACCTACAACATTGAACATTTCTCAACCTGTAATTGTGGCCACAAGGCTTTTGTCACAATGTTGGGAGACAGCGCTCTGCATCCCATCACTTAAGCATTTGCCGAGACGTGCGATGCTAATTGCAAATGGTGATTTCTGGCAGTCAGCAGAGGCTTTGAGCAGGCTCTGCAGGTGCACATCGCAGCTTTAGACAATGCTGAGAGGCGTAATGGGATAGGAGTGAGGGTGTACTGAAGCTGAAGTCTGCTGTTTACTGGCATTGACTCGTCACCTTGAGGACCTCACAGTGCCTGAGCATTTTGGAGTTTGCGAGGGCCAGGGCAGGCCATGAGGGCACAATGTGTGTCTTAAAAAGGTGACATTTAAATGTCTGGCACGCAAGTGGTTGAAGGTCGTCTTCCTCAGGTGGTCCACATGCAGAGTAAGGTGAGGATAAGAGCAGGTGGGCATCCCCAACTGAGAGTGCCAATGTGAATGTGATAGAGGAGAAGGTGACACAGAGGATTGTCACAGCTGTGGAACGTCCTAGGCTGCCTTGGCCCGAGTGTCACCCATCAGTTTCACCATCGAGGTTACACAGAATGTGTTGTCCTGTTGCTGGAGACGAATCTCCCTGAGGAGCTTTGTCAGATTGAAGGTATCCAGCTGCGAGTTCACTGAGGATTGGGGATCAGCTCCTTGACCTTGTGGGCTGCCATTGCGACTGGGATGCTGGACAGACGCCTGAAGAGCCAGCATCTTCTGATGTCTGATGCCAGAACTCCCTCCTCCAGTTACCACCGCATCCCAACAAGGGCACAAGCTCCCGAGGCTTTGTCACTCTTCAAAGGATCAGGACAATGTGAACCTGATGTGTAACTATTCACTCTCATATTGAAGTGCACGGTTGAAATGAGAGGAATAAGCAACGCTGGTGTTCATGCTGGTCCATGGTGGAGGTCACTTGTCCAAGAGGGTACTCACTGCAACTCGTCATCCTCCTCGTGGAACCTGGTGGCTATGAGGGCCTCACTTGCATGCATGCCTCATCTGGCCTGTGCTATGGCCTCTTTCCTGCAGCCTCGACTGCCTCGACCTCAACGCCCTCATCCCCTTCAATGTCCTCTCATCGGAGGAGACGTGCAGCTTCTCCGAGTCGGCATCTGGCAAGTCCTCTACCTTTTGCAGTGCCAGGTTGTGCAGCGCGCAGCAAGCCGCTATGATTCATGAGACCACCTAGGGACTGTGTTGGAGCGCTCCGCCAGATCTATCCAGGCATCGGAATCACATCTTTAAGATGCCTGTGGTGTGTTCCACTAATGCTTGGGTAGCGACATGAGCATTGTTGTACTTTCTCTCTGCAGGATTCTGTGTCTGCTGCACGGGCATCATCAGCCACACCCCCTTGTCACCAAGGAGCCAACCCTGGATCCTTGAAGATGTCCGGGATCTGCATTCTGCACAAGATGTATGAGTGTGGACACCTCCTGGGTATCAGGTGCAAACCTGCATGATAAGTTTCTTATGGTCGCAGACCAGCTGTACATTGAGCCAGTGGAAGCCTTTCCTGTTTATGTTCGAGTGCCTGTTGCCAGGGATCTTTTTTTAAGCTATATGAGTCCAGTGGATGGCACCCTGCACCTGTGGGAATCCGGAACTCGCTGCAAAGCCCAATGCTCTTGTGTCCTAGCTTGCTTGATCTCTGTCGAATTTGACACAAAAAGGGCGTGTGTCAGCTCATGTATACATTTGTGAGTGGACACTTGGGAGATCCCACAGAGGTCCCCCCCGGAGTCCCGGAAGAAGCCACTCGTGTAGCAGTTCAGTGCAACAGTTACTTTCATAGCCGGTGGCAATGAATGCCCACCCAGTCACCATGTGCCAATTCCTGGAGAATGTGGCAGATTTGATTCACCAGGTCCCTGGACATGCAGAGGCATCAGTGTCACTGTCTCTCGCTCATCAGCAAATAAGACATGCGAGTTCTGTACACCCTCGGTTCTGAGAGGCCCCTACACATGACGTCTTTGTGAGTCTCATCCACTGTGTCTGGAGGGGGCCCTGCTGCCCTTTGGTCTTGAGGGTTTAGCTCCTCCCTTTGGCGCCTCCATCACAATCGTCTCCTTCTTCTCTCCTGCCTGTGTGCGATTATGCAGGCAGCAATAAATCCAGGCTCCAACTTCCTGATGGTCTTCTCTCTGCAGCGTCAATAAGAAACAGACATGAGTCAGCACCAGCCTGAAGGCCCTCTTTCTGTCAATGACTTGTCAGTGAACGTGGGTTCAAGGGCTTTGTTCCAGTGTTGAAAACTAATCGCCACAAAAATCCAGGCCAATGCAGAGTTTGTTTCAAGGCAAGCCTCCTCCCCCTCCCCCCACCTTTACATGACTGACTGCGATGAGATTGCCTTGGCCAGGCTCTTGGATGTGCTGCTTTCAGCCCAGGAACTTGGATCCTCATTCACTGCACTCTAACACCACATTCTTTGGAATACACATGAGGGGAAAATGATTAGGCAGGAGCTGAAATTATTCAAGGTTGGGGGGCCTCTGAGGTTTCACTTCTGTGAAGCTGCCAGCACCACGATTGTAATCTGAAGCTTGTCCGGTCGCCAACTGCTCTGGTAGTGAGACCTCAGCACCACCAGCTTCCAACCTGCAGCAAAGGCGCAATAAAAAATTAAACTGAGGAGCGACTCTGCTGGTGACCGCTCTGGGGAATCTCCACACTGTGAACAAAAGAGATCAATTGGTGCCACTTTGGGGGATTAGTCCCGCATGAAAGTACATCACAGCTTCACTTTCCTGATTCCCTCCATTGTCATTGAGAGGCACCTACCATGTCTCAGTTGTGCGGCTCTCCTCACTTGGGAATGAATTCAGTTAGTTGCCCCTTTAATCAGCCCTCCCAGTCATGCATCTGCCCTCCGATCAGCCCTCAGAGCCCGCACCAGCCGAGTATCTCCTCAGTTTAATTTTGTACTGCGCCATTGCTACAGGTTGGAAGATGGGGCTGCTGAGCTCTCACTGCCAGACCAGCTTGGACCCTGTCCCTGCGTGAGTGTGGAAATCCTTCCCCTCATCCTGCAGGAGCCCAATGTTCAGGTTTCCTTCCTTCCAAGAACCACTGAATCTTCCCCCTATATTCCTTGATCCCATCGTGATTGTGGTGGATACCCCTTTGTTAGCCCTGGAACATGGTGAGGTAGATGTGCCTATGCCCCATGAGGTCCTCTCCCCTCCCCGTCTTGAGGATACTTGTACAGTCTGACATATACCCTCCACTTCCGACACCCTTGAATACCTCCACAATACCTTTCCCTCATCTAAAGGCTGCAGATGCCTCCCCTGATTGAGTGTGCCATCTGCGGCCCAGTATGATACCAGAAACCACGCCCCCACCCCCCCTGGACCTATGCGTGTGATGTTATAACAATGCCCTGCGCACAACATCCTAGGCACGGACTGGGACTGGACTGATATGCCCTCCCCCTGCTTGGACTGGGACATGGACAGTCTTTGCAAGATCAACACTGAAGCACTTCCTCACTCCGCAATCCTCCCATTCTAGCCCCAAGTCGCCTGTGTCATCCTGGAACCGACTCTCCCTCCATCCTGGCACTGAGGACACTTCCCCACTGTCACCGCCACACCACCGCCCACACCGGTCATGTGTCTGGGCACAACCTTCCCCACTCTTACCTCCAGTGGAGCCCTTATCCTGCAGCCCTCTTCCCATACCTCAAGCCAGTTCCTCCCTTCCCCAGTGGAGGCCTTGCACTGCAGCACTTTAAAAACCGCCCCAGCCTTACCACTGGCCTGGTAGGTAGAGACTTGCCCCCCCGTTGAAAGTGATGTGGTGCTGCCTGAGAAGCCGGGCGCTGAACCTGAGCTGCTGTGAGTGCTGTGCGATGCGAGGTAGGCAAATGAGCCTCGAGGTCACAAGTGAAGCGCAGGTTGCCAGGTGCGCGTCGCTTTTATACCGTTGTGAAACACGTGTGTCTAATTGGATGCCAATGTGCCCTCTTGATCCAGCGCGGCCGGGGGGTGATGATTCCGGTGACCAGCCCTTATAATGACATGCAAATGTATTTAAATGAGGTTCCTGACATGTCGGGGCGGGAGGCGTGGCTCACCGTTGAAGACTGGAGCGGATGATCCCAGACTGTTTCTATGGCAGCGTTAAACTGATTGTTCCGATCTCGTAATATTTCCTGTTCCCGCGTGTCATGACACCCGCTGCGGGTGGGGCCGGAAAATCCCGCCCTAAGCGTTCCTTGCCATAGTCTTCCCCGCCAGAGGAATAATGTTTCCATCAGTTTGCTCCAAAATCCTAAATATCTCAATAAAATCATCCCGATATCACCTTCTTTATACCAAAGCATTCAATCCTAATTGACATCATCTCTCCTCATAATTTAACCATCCCTGGTAATATTCGGATGAATCTGCGCTGCACCCATCCCAAGGACAATATATCCTTTCTAAGGTGCAGCACCCAGAATTATGAACAGTTCTCCAGATGTGCAGCAACCTGCGCTTTGTGCAGCTGCAGCAACACCCCTTTATATTCTAGCCCTCTAGACATAAAAGTTAACATTCATTAGCATTTCTGATTTTTTTTTAGTATCCGACTGCTATATTTTAATGAACTGCATACAGGGACCCGTAAATCTCTTTGGACAACCACTGTTCTGAGCTGTTCAACAGTTAAAAGTATATTTGGAGCCATACTTTATTGGTCCAAAGTGGATGTGTTGCCTGCACTGAAATCCATTAAAAAAAAATATATATATATTCTTTCATGGGATGTGGCTGGGCCAGCATTTATTGCCCCTCCCTAATTGCCCTTGAGAAGGTGGTGGTGAGCTGCCTTCTTGAAACGCTGCAGTCCATGTGGTGTAGGTGCCACAGGGCTGTTAGGGAGGGAGATCCAGGATTTTGACCCAGTGACAGTGAAGGAACAATTTGCCACTCCCATAATCTATCCACGTCTCTTTGGAATTGTATGCTCCCGTCTACATTATTTATTATTTTATTATTGACAAACGTGGAGATCATGGGCAGAATTTAATGAGCGGTGGGAAACTCACCCCTGCACCTGGAGGGCTGCCCCCACAGCTAAAGATTGGCTGGAGACAGGCACCAGCCCCAGAAAACAAAGAGCTAGGAGCCAGGTGAAAGGCAAGTCTGGGGGCTCTTGGCAAAGGCAGAACAGAGGGCTCAGGGAGGGGAGTGGCGAGAGAGGTGGGGGTTGGGGGGGTGGGGTGGTGGGGTGGGGTTTGCCATGCAATGGTTGTGGTGATGGGGAGGGAGGGGGGGTAAGACATATAGGGGGACTCCTGCTCAGGGGCCCATGAAGGATGCACAACCCTCTTTCCCCACCCGAGGGCGAAGCAGGCTAACCTGTCAGGCATCCTCCCGCTCCCCCCACCTGCCAAAACATTTGCGGCTGGGGTGGGAGGGGGCCGTTAAGTGGCCATTAATTGACACCCAGGCCGATGTAGTACAGTTTGAAGCCAAGGCTGTCTAAGCCCAGAGCTGTTAATCGTTCAAGATCATTTGAGTCTCTTCAGTTGAAGGTCAGCAGCCTTCCACAGCCTATAATGCAGCTATTGGGGAAGCACCCTGCAGAACTGCACAGATAGGCAAACGCACCTGGAATACAGGCACTAAGGGAATGATTAGGTGATTAGTTTTATTCTGTAAGTATTATTTAATGAGTGACTCTATAAAATTTGATATGGATTTGCATTTGCTGACGGTTTTAATTTTTGTACTGTCAGAAAGAGAATAATGTGATGGCCATAGATACAGGAAAGGTAAAGGAGTGCGAGGCTGTCAGTGAATGGGGAGAAGTAATTCAGGCTACTGTTATTGCACATAACTCAGCTGATCACATCGAGCCTGGGCAGAAAGGGACTGTCTACATGGCAGCCTCCCTTCCTCTTCCACCACTTCCTCCTCCTCCTCCTCCCTGTGCTCCCACCCCTCAGCTCCTTGCCTGACAGGTGGTAGCAAGGGTTCAGAATGGTCAAGCCGTGCAGCATGAAGCATAATGCCACAAATCTTGATATCCACTCAGCTGAGTCTTCCAGAGTGGTCCAGGAGGTGGAATTATTTTTTTAATGCTAATGATGTCTTCTATAGTATTACCTGTGACAGTGTAGATCTCATTGTAGGCCTGCACATGTGTATGTTCCTAACTGCAGCCATGAGTCATCAGTGGGTAAACCTTGCCAGCCAGTAGGCAACCTTCGACTGGCTGTGGTGGTTACAAGTTGAACAGAGGACTGGTGCAGAATGAAAGATTTTTGACTTCTGTCAGGATAACATTCACTTCATGATGCACTGCCCGAAACACACACAGGCTGCACATTTAAGGAGTTAATAAATATAGCTAAGTTCAGATGAGGAGCAGGCAAGGAAATTTGCGTGCAATCAATAACACCCTCCACTATGAGGAAGCCTGCATTCCACGCAAACCCTCCTGCTCATTCTGCCTGCTTGCACCTCGCACGAGGGAATGAAATTACGCTGTCTCTCCGTGTATAGAGAGCATCAGTGACCCCCGCCTCATACAGCAGTGCACTGAAAATTGAGCGATGTTATTTATATTTCCAGCAACAGCCTAGAAGGAATCAGATGTTTAAAGTTCAGAGCCACGATAACCTTGGCTTCCACAGGCAATATAGTCCTTGCACTGCTTTGAGACTACAATTGTGGCTGCAACAGTTGGCAGATTTCACTCATGACCTCTTTTGTAAAACGAGGACTGTCGCTGAAGTTGTGGTAAGAGAATTGCTCCCTGAAGGCCCTCTACAGACATGGCCTCCTGCTGAGCCCCCTTCATCACCTCCTTCTCCTCCCTCTTCTAGCAGCATGCCCTGCTCTGTGTGGCCTCCCTTTATTCTCCCAATCATGTTCAGTTCACAGGGGAAACCTAACAGGCCACCCAGGTGTGGAAGCCACTTCTTGCAGCACAAGATTTTATGTGGCATAAGTCCTACTCCAAGACAGCCACCACTCCCTGTAGAGTACTCAAGTTTTAGTCAAGTACAGGAAACTTCCAAAAATGCATACAATTGCAGCAGCAGCCAGAAGAAATAATACAGCAACTAACCTGGAAATGCTGCATGATCCCTGTTAATAGAATTGATGGCTGCTCCTTCATTCTGTTCGACATTGTGTTCAGCTATGAGTAGTTGGTTGCAGTGTAACGTTACAAAATGGCAGTGATGGCTTCAAGTCAGACACCTTTTCCTATACCAAGATGGCATTCTGCGCACATCCCATCAGAATTATATGTGTCATCTTGGATTCCATTTTCAAGTCATAAGTTGGATGCATATTTTTCTATCAATTTCGGACTGGTCACACTAAAGGGTCCTCTTCTCCAAAAAAGAACAAGACCAACTTCCTTAACTTTTACTTGTAACCTAGGTTCTTTATCTAAAGAGTATCTTAGTTGTTGACACGTGTACTCGGCCACTAACATTCTTCTTGTGGGAAGTACAAATATTTTGTGTGACCTGTACCTCATGTAGTAGCTATGTAATATGAATGTGCATGCATATAAGAGTCATAATAGGGCAAAAATAGTTATACCACGATAGTACAACATCATTAATCCAAAAGCTGGTAGTCTGCAACTGTACACATTATTAATCTGAAATGGATATTGCTTTGAAAAGACCACTTCTTATTGGAATGGGTAATGTAATAATGGCAGCATTTTTAATTGAAACAGAGTAAATACTTAAGTTTTATGTTGCATCTGCAAAATGGCTTCAAAACTAATAAGCAGTTACATTTGTTCTGAGCAGTGTGCAGTCCAAGCTAATTACTAATTCACATTGTATTTGGTCTCAGCTGATTTGGATTAGTGACATTCTGCCATATTAGTAATTTGCATTAAAATTACACAGGAAATGATAAAGATTTACTGCCTGCAACATCTGAATTTTGTTTTAGTAATGCTTATGAGATTCCCGAGCCTCAGCGTAAACTTTCTATTGGGCTTATTAATTTGCCAGGTGAGGTGATTGAATTTCTTGATTTGCATGTTGGGAGATCATTGAGGTTTTAAGGAGACAAAATTAGCTCTCCTGCTGGTTCAGTTGCTAAAGGTGGAGACTTGAGCTCTATTAACCAGGAAAATTACCCGTTCAATTCCCATGCTATGTTGAATTAGTTAACCTCAGTGATAGGTAAGGTGCTGCAATTGGTTTCAGAGCCCTTGGGTTTAGCTGCTCTTGATCGTTATAAAGCAAACACACTTATTGTGAATGAGGGTCGGATCACAAATGTTTGTGATATCCAGTGTGGCAATATAACCTGTTCAGTGGGAGACATTAGGGTAGTGGTAGTAATGTCACTGGACTAGTAGGCTAATGCTCTGGGAAAATGGGTTCAAATCCCACAAAGGTAGTTAGTGGACTTCAAATTCAATTAATAAGTCAGGAATATAAAGCTAGTCTCAGTAATGGTGGCCAAGAAACAATGATTGATTCTTGTAAAAACCCATCTGCTTCGCTAATTTTTCCCAGCTAAAAGAAGAAGCACAGCTACAGTTTTCCTTCTCACTCTTTGCTGGAAACATGTGAAAAGAATTGAAAGTACTTAGTTCTGTCCTTCAAGGCCGAGTAGGTAACGCTTGAAGGAATCTGTCCAAGGTGTATCTGGACACACTGCACCTGATCAACGCCCAGAGAGTGAGGTGAGAATGGTATTTGTTTTCCCTCCTCGGTCTCCCTCAGTGAAGCCTGAGGCCTCACCTTCCATCTCCCGCCCCGTGGCTCAGACACTGGGGGAGGAATCGAGCTGGAGAGGAATTAGTGACTGTTACTGGGATGTCGGTGAGTGTGTGGATTTTATTTAAAACAGAGAGTGGGTGAGCGTGTGGAGTTTATTTAAAACAGAGAGTGGGTGAGTGTGTGGAGTTTATTTAAAACAGAGAGTGGGTGAGTGTGTGGAGTTTATTTAAAACAGAGAGTGGGTGAGCGTGTGGAGTTTATTTAAAACAGAGAGTGGGTGAGTGTGGAGTTTATTTAAAACAGAGAGTGGGTGAGTGTGTGGATTTTATTTAAAACAGAGAGTGGGTGAGCGTGTGGAGTTTATTTAAACCAGAGAGTGGGTGAGCGTGTGGAGTTTATTTAAAACAGAGAGTGGGTGAGTGTGTGGAGTTTATTTAAAACAGAGAGTGGGTGAGTGTGTGGAGTTTATTTAAAACAGAGAGTGGGTGAGCATGTGGAGTTTATTTAAAACAGAGAGTGGGTGAGTGTGTGGAGTTTATTTAAAACAGAGAGTGGGTGAGTGTGTGGAGTTTATTTAAAACAGAGAGTGGGTGAGTGTGGAGTTTATTTAAAACAGAGAGAGGGTGAGTGTGTGGAGTTTATTTAAAACAGAGAGTGAGTGAGTGTGGAGTTTATTTAAAACAGAGAGTGGGTGAGTGTGTGGAGTTTATTTAAAACAGAGAGTGGGTGAGTGTGTGGAGTTTATTTAAAACAGAGAGTGGGTGAGTGTGGAGTTTATTTAAAACAGAGAGTGGGTGAGTGTGTGGAGTTTATTTAAAACAGAGAGTGGGTGAGTGTGTGGAGTTTATTTAAAACAGAGAGAGGGTGAGTGTGTGGAGTTTATTTAAAACAGAGAGTGGGTGAGCGTGTGGAGTTTATTTAAAACAGAGAGTGGGTGAGCGTGTGGACTTTATTTAAAACAGTGAGTGGCTAAGCGTGTGGACTTTATTTAAAACAGCGATTTGGTAAGCGTGTGGACTATGCACTTTGGCAGGAATGATAGAGGAGCTGAATATTAATTAAGTGGAGAACGACTGCAGAAGGCTACTACACAGAGGGATTTGGGTGTCCTTTTGCATGAATCCCAAAAAGCTAGCATACAAGTTCAGCAGGTAATAGGGAAGGCAAATGGAATGTTGGCCTTTATCTCAAAGGGAATGGAGTATAAAAATAGGGAAGCCTTGCTAAATCTATACTAGTTTAAAGGCACTAGTTAGACCACACCTAGAATACTGTGAACAGTTTTGGCCCCTTTATCTAAGGAAAGATGTATTGGCATTGGAGGCAGTCCAGAGAAGGTTCACTAGGTTGATCCCGGGTATGGAGGGGTTTTCTTATGAGGAGAGGTTGAGTCGGTTGGGCCTGTACTCATTGGAGTTTAGAAGAATGAGAGGCGACTTTATTAAAACATACAAGATTTTTAGGGGACTTGACAGGGTAGATGCTGGGTGGTTGTTTCCCCTTGTGGGAAAGTCTAATGCCAGAGGGCATAATCTCAGAGTAAGGGGGTGCACACTTAAAACAGAGATGAGGAGGAATTTCTTCTCTCAGAGGGTGGTCAATCTATGGAATTCTTTACTGCAGAGGGCTGTAGAGGCTGCGTTGTTAAGTATATTCAAGGCTGAGATAGACAGCTTTTTAATCAGTAAGGGAATCAAGGGTTTATGGGGAAAAGGCAGGAAAGTGGAGTTGAGGATCATCAGATCAGCCATGATCTCATTGACTGGCGGAGCAGACTCAATGGGCCGAATGGCCTACTTCTACTTCTACGCCTTATGGTCTTATAGTCTAATGTCCTTTGGGAAGGGAATCTGCAGTCCTTACCTGATTTGGCCTACATGTGACTCCAGACCCATAACAATGTGGTTCTGTTAACTGAACCCCGAAATGGCATAGCAAGTTCAAGGGCATTTAGGGATGGGCAACAAATGCTGGCTTTGCTAGCAACGCCCACATCCTATGAATAAAAAAAATTATAACCTGTTTAGGTTCACAGTTCAAGGTTGTCATTTGGACAAAGCATTGAAGAGAACCCGTGTTCTTATGGAATATGTGCCAACAGAATCAGTGCTTTCAAGTGGGAGAAAACAAAATAAAACGGTCCCCAAAAACAAATGAATGAATGTTCTTACAAAGGACCTTAAACTTCAAGCATATCTGCTCTAAATTGCTCAGTTTTTTTACAGCATTGTGCAAAACCTGCTGAGCACTTCATATTAGAGCAGGGGGAATCAGTGGAAAATCAAATGTGATCCTGGGATCCTGAGAGGCTTTGAAAAATCTGTTTGTGCAAAATCTAGTATTCATTATAACTGAGACCTGGCCCATGCTGATAACTATCTTCTGAGCTAACGGTAATGGTGATTGGCATGGCTATTTGGTCCCTAATCTCAAGATCACACCAGCTTTTTTGGAACAGGCTTGCACAAATTTTAACGCAAATGTACTTTCAGAATTATTTCTTAGTCGTCTAAAAATAATTATAGAGATTTAGCTGAATCATATTAATTTAGTTCTTAATTTAGAGACAGTGTTTATTCTAATATTTAGCGTTCTAAGTGCCCCAAATCATGAGATGGTACATGCAGGAAACATTTATTTAGCTATCTGTCTCCCTTGGTCTCAGTTAGAATCAAATAAATAATTTTATCTTGGCTTTTGGCAATAGTTAGGAAAGCTAACATACGTAATAGAATTAGGTTCATTCTTCATTGTATGGGCTTCTCCAAATCACAATACAAGCACGATCTTACGCAAAATTTTGGACCTTGCAAAATTTGGGCCAGTCCTGATAGTGTTAAGGAAGTTAATTGTATTCCGGAGACATTAACAAAGTCTGTTAATTATTAATGAAACATAACATTTCATCTGTGCATAGTGTTATTTTATTTCCTTGGCTTCCAAATAGAGTTTGTCAACACTTGCTTGAGGGAATTGCTAGTGGCCCTGTTGCCAAAACAAAAAGGAGTGAATAAGGAGAAGATGGGGGTCTGGATAGCTAGACAGCTAGCATGTGTATCAGATTAGCACCAACAGCATGGGGTTCAATCCCTGTTCTGGCTGAGGTAGACTTGGGGCTTGTGCCCTCACCCTGCCTGTACTAAAAAAAATCATGGCACTCTACTGTGGTGTAGTGAATAATTGCCTAGGGCCTGCCTTCAGGCAGAGAGCTGGAGAAAGCAACCACAGCTGGTAGCCCTTCCTGGCTGGTATATATTGGTGGTGGCACTGTGAAAGTTTTACAAACACTTTCCTTGGGGAAAAGAAAGTTGCCAGTGGAAGTAGGAGCAATTGATTGTCAATAGTTTTTACTGTGTCCAAGGACAGAACATGTGCATAAGAATTATTTGTGCTAATAAACAACAAAGAACACTTTGAATGATTTCCAATGATCCAATCAGAGCAGACCTCTTGCTGCGACTGTAAAGCACTCCACAAGCATGCCAAAAATCTTGCTTATGAAAATATATCATTTGGACACGAAATTTAAACAATTCACAGAAATCACAAAGGAACACCATCATTTTTTCTTCGGGAAAAGGCTCGCAAATAGACACCAGACATAAACAGTGAAATTACAGACATGTGCACAAAATGTCATGAGTTCGAAGATCCTGCATTGCTATGTCACTTAATCATTCCACAAGATAAAATCTTCATCTACCCCATGCATCTGTACAGCTTGCTCCCTTGGCTAGGATTTTAGGGGTTTTTTTTCGAAAGAAAACAGTTTGTCTTTCTCTCTAAGCTTCACATTAAAAAAAGTGATAAAATTTTTCATAATTAAGATCAACCTGCAATTAACATTTACTGGCTAATACATGAATGTTGTGGAAGGCTTCACAATACCCAGCATATGCTGCACTGCACCGTTCAGTCTGGAGCCTGGGGGATTTGTGAACTGGGTAGTGTAATTTTTCATACAAGCTCAATTGCAATTTGGCTGCCGGATTCTTGAGGTTTTCATCACTTAAATCTAAAGTTTGCCACACCCTTAATTCATATAATTCCTAGCTGAATGTGAAACAAATTTAAATTAACCTGATTTTTAAATAAATACAATGAAAATAGGTTTCAAATATATTCTGATAGTAAGTTACATCCTGGGTAAAAGTTATTTAATATAAATACATATTTTGTACAGCACCTCTAAAGATTGTGAGGGTAAAATAGAATTTGTGCAAAAATTTACATTTTAATATTTCTGTGTTTTGCCGCAATTAAAATTAACATTGATCCAGAACGTAACACATATCTCATTAAAAATATTTCACCACAATGATCATACTGTCACTGATGAACAGTTAATGCACAAGAGGACGAGAGGATTACATCCTAATTTGTACAGCCTATTCTTTTCAATGGAAACAAAAAGCGCTTCATTTCACGGTACAGACATAGGCCAGGAATTTCCGGTCGGCGTGCAGGGGGTGGGCGAGACATGCCTGCGCATAAAATGAGGCGCGATGATGTCGGGCGTGCGTCCCAATGTCATCACACCGTCTCACTATGTTTCGCTTGGCAGGCGCGTGCAGGAGTTGGCTGCAAACCCGCCGATAATTACAAAGGCCTATGGAGGCCATTAAGGAACTAATTCATTTCAAACTTACGCTGCCCGTCCAACCTAATGGTTGGCGAAAAGGCCAAGCGGCCTTTACATTTTTAGGAAACTTCATCCGCGAGCGGGATGAGGTTTCCTGAAGCTTTAACAAATTGAATTTTAAAAATTTCTGAAATATTAAAAACGTGTCCCATCTCATATGATGCAGTCACATGAGGGGACATGTTTTATTACATTTTTATTCCATTTATCTATTTATTTCAAAAGCGCTTCAATCTCCCTGAGACAGCTCCGTGCCTCAGGGAGATTGAAGTGCTCTGTTGCGCGCATGCGTGAAAGAGCGCTGGCCTCCGAGTCTCCCTCCTCCTCCTCCTGCCCGCCCAGGTGCTACCGCCCGCGTATTACGCCGGTCGGGCCTGAATTGGCCCGCCTGTGTAAAATGGTGGCGCGGAGCTGATCACGGGAGGCGGTCAGCTCCGGGACTGACTCCGCCCACTCCTGCTGAGCCCGCCCAACGTGGGAAAAACTCAGGCCATAATAATTGCATTTTAACCCTTCACAGATTCAGGGAAATTCTTGTTTCTCTGGCTGACTACTTGTAATTCTCTTCAGCTTGCACACTATGAAGCTGAAATAAACATCAAGAGGCCAAAAATTCAAAGGGGAGGGTAATCCTGATGAAAGTCTTGGGATATGTGTTTGGCAACTTCTGCCATTCTGACCTTGCCCTGTGTTTGCAGAATCCTGAGGACTCCACTTAATTTCTACATCGATGATAGATACCTATGTTACTAGAGAGCAAGTATCGCACTTTCCCCAAAGACAACGTACTGAAGCAAGAGGCTGCGATTAGATAATTAAATGATTAAGTCTGTTTTTCTATTGTTCCTGTTTCCCACCCCACTTCGTTAATTCTTCTTTTCTCTTCTCCGTCCTATTTTTAATTGAAAGTATATTTTCTACGTCATGCCTCAGTGGCAGAACATCAAGGGAAGAGGGTGGCCAAATTAACAGAATCATGTCTGCCTGGTATTTTAGAAGGAAACCTTACTTGTTCACAAGTGCACTAATCTTCTTGGAGATAAAAAAAAAGGACAGGCTTCTCAGGGTTTTCCTTGGAGCTATGCCCACATAACAGTGGACGCACCCAGGAGAAATCCCTTCTTAAAACTGTGTGTCCATTGGTTTAGTGATTTACATCGGGCAGGATTTTACCGCCCTGTTTCGGCGGGGACAGGGCTGTAAAATGCGCCGAGGCATTCTAAACCCCGTTGGCTTCAGCGGGAACTTAAAATCCCACTGCCGTAAAATTCTGCCCATAGAATACATGGCATGGAAATTGGCCATTTGATCCAACTAGCCTGGTTGCTTTTGTTGCACTCCCAAACCATCTTTAGGACCTCAGCCTTTCAGCATATCTTTCTATTCGCTTATCCCGCTTGTGTTAGTTCCCTTACAAAAAATCAACTCTATTTCCTTCAACCTCTTCCTGTGTTAGCAAGTTTCACATTTTAACCACTCTCTGATAAAGGCATTTATTTATTTCCCTATTGAATTTATTAGTAACGATCCTGCATTTGTGGTCACTAATTTTAGGTTGCTCCACAAGCGGAAGCAATTTTTTTTCACATCCACCCTGTCTGACCCATTCAGTTTTACAGACCTCTCTCAGGTCACCTCTAAGTCGGGGCCAGAAAATCCTGGCCTAAGCGCGGCCTGACCAGTGTCCTATAATTTAACTACCCTGTACCCTGTTTCCCACCCCTCTTCATTAACGGTTACCTTAATTTCAAAACTTTCCAATTCTACACGGCTAGAAATGAATCCCAGTGCTTTGTTAGGATGTTTAATTGTTTTTTTTGTTGCTTTTAATGAATTGATCAGCTCTATCCCTAGATCCCAATTCAGTTTCTCGTCTTCAAAGATTTAGGTGATGTTTCTATTTTTCCTACCAAAAATGTATCGCCTCACATTTATCTATGTTAAAGTTAATTTAACTCTCCAATCTGCAAGCTTTTTAATGCCTCCTTGTATCAGGTTGCATTATTCCTTGTGTAAACCCCACAGTTTGTTACCATCTGAAACGTTGATATTGAGTTAAAAGCTAAAATACTGCGGATGCTGGAAATCTGAAACAAAAACAAAAAATGCTGGAAAAAACTCAGCGGGTCTGACAGCGTCTACGGAGAGAGAGACAGAGTTTACGTTTCGGGTCCCTATGACCCTATCAAGAAGGGCCATATGGACTCGAAACGTTAACTCTGTCTTTCTCACCACAGTTACTGATATTGAGTTACTTGTTTCTAAGTCCAAATCATTAATCTAAATTATGAATTACAGTGACAGTAGCACTGATCCGGGTAGAACATGGCTTTTTACCTTCCTCCAAATGGAATAACTACCCTTTACCCTACTCTCTGCTTTCTAATATTTTTGAGCAAACTTGCGACCAGTTCAGCTACTTGTCCCCTGACTGAGCATGCCCTAAATTTAACCCCTTCGTGGTTTCACTCCTCCTCCATACAATCCTCCAAGGTGTCTGCATTCTTCCAATTCTGGCCTCTCGAGCATCCCCAGTTTTAATCGTTCCAAAATTGGTAGCTGTGTCTTCAGCTGCCAATGCCCCAAGCCTTGGAATTCCCTCCCTAAACCTCTCCACCTCTTCTCCTATTTTGTCCTATAAAACATTTCTTAAAATTAATGTAAATTAATATACTATTGAACCAGCTTTTGGTATCTGCACTATTGCCTCACGTGGCTCAGTGTCAAACCTACAAGATGCACTGCAGAAACTCACCAAAGCTCCTTAGGCAGCACCTTCCAAACCCCATGACCGCTACCACCTAGAAGGACAAGAGTAGCAGGTATAAGGGAACACCTGGAAGTTCCCCTTCAAGTCACTCACCGTCTTGACTTGGAAATATTTTGCTGTTCCTTCACTGTCACTGGGTCAAAATCCCGGAACACCCTCCCTAACAGCACTGTGGGTGTACCTACACCACATGGGCTGCAACGGTTCAAGATGGCAGCTCACCACCACCTTCTCAAGGGCAATTAGGGGTGGGCATTAAATGCTGCCCAGCAAAGCCCACATCTGTAAATCAATAATTTAAAAACAATGTTTGAAAACACACCTGTGAAGCACCTTGGAACATTTTATTATACTAAAGCCATGATATAAATACAAGTTGTTGCTGCTGTGGCTATAATGAGTTACTATATGGCACCTTATTGAAGGCCTTTTTTGGCCAAAATAGCTCAAAGTGCTTCGTAGGAATTTTCTTTTTTAATTCATTTACGGGATGTGGATGTCGCTGGCTAGGCTAGCGTTCATTGCCCAGCCCTAATTGCCCTTAAGAAGGTCGTGATGAGCTGCCATATTGAACCATTGCAGACCCTGAGCTGTAGGTACACCCACAGTGTTGTTAGGGAAGGAGTTCCAGTATTTTGACCGAGCGACAGTGAAGGAATGGCAATATATTTCCAAATCAGGATGCTAAGTGACTTGGAGGGGAACTTCCAGGTAATGGTGTTCCCGTGTATCTGCTACTCTTGTCCTTTTAGATAGTGGTCGTGGGTTTGGAAGGTGCTGTCAAAGGAGCCTTGGTGAGTTTCTGCAATGCATCTTGTAGATGGTACACACTGCTGCTACTGTGCATTGGTGGTGGAGGGAATGAATGTTTGTGGAAGGGGTGCCACTCAAGTGGGCTGCTTTATTCCGGATGGTGTCAAGCTTTGTGAGTGTTGTGGGAGCTGTACTCATCCAGGCAAGTGGAGAGTATTCCATCACACTCCTGACTTGTGCCTTGTAGATGGTGGACAGGCTTTGGGGAGTCAGGAGGTGAATTACTCTCTGCACAATTCTTAGCCTGTGACTTTCTGTTGTAGCCATAGTATTCATATGGTTAGTCCAGTTCAGCTTCTGGTCCATGGTAACCCATTTTGATGGTGGGGGATTCAGCAACGGTATTGCCATTGATTGTCAAGGGCTGATGTTTAGATTCTCTCTTGTTGGAGGTGGTCATTACTTGGTACTCGTGTGGTGCGAATGTTACTTGCCACTTATCAGCCCAAGCCTGGATTTTGTCCAGGTCTTGCTGCATTTGGACATGGACTGCTTCAATATCTGAGGAGTCGCGAATGTTACTGAACATTGTGCAATCATCAGCGAACATCCCTACTTCTGACCTTATGATAGAAGGAAGATCATTGATGAAGCAGCTGAAATGATTGGGCCTAGGACACTACCCTGAGGCAGTGATGTCCTGGAACTGAGATGACTGACCTCCAACAACCACAACCATCTTCCTTTGTGCTAGGTACGACTCCAACCAGTGGAGAGTTTTCCCCTGATTCTCTCTGACTCCAGTTTTGCTAGGGCTCCTTGATGCCACACTCGGTCAAATGCTGCCTTGTTGCCAAGGGCAGTCACTCTCATCTCACACCTGGAGTTCAGCTCTTTTGCCCATGTTTGGACCAAGTTTGTAATGAGGCCAGGAGCTGAGTGACCCTGGCGGAACCCAAATTCAGCATCAGTGAGCAGGTTATGCCACTTGGTAGCACTGTTGATGACCCCTTCCATCACTTTACTGATGTTCGAGAGTAGACTGATAGGGTGGTAATTGGCCGGGTTGGATTTGTCCTGCTTTTTGTGTACAGGACACAACTGGGCAATTTTCCACATTGCTGGGTAGATGCCAGTGTTGTAGCTGTACTGGAACAACTTGGCTAGGGGCGTGGCAAGTTCTCGAGCACAATTGTCAGGGCCCAAAGCCTTTGCAGTGTCCAGTGCCTTCAGCCATTTCTTGATATCTGATGGAGTGAATCAAATTGGCTGAAGACTGGCATCTATGATGCTGGGGATCACTGGAGGGGGCTGAGATGGATCATCCACTTGGCACTTCTGGCTGAAGATTGGGCAAATGTTTCAGTCTTACCTTTTGTGCTGTGCTCCTCCATTCTCGAAGCTGGGTATATTTGTGGAACCTCCTCCTCCAGTGAGTTGTTTAAATGTCTACCATCATTCATGACTGGATGTGGCAGGACTGCAGAGCTTAGGTCTGATCTGTTGGTTGTAGAATCACTTAGCTCTACCACTTGTTGCTTATGTTGTTTGGCGTGCAGGTAGTCCTGTGGTGTAGCTTCACCAGGTTAACACCTCATTTTTAGGTGCTGCTCCTGGCATGCCCTCCTGCACTATTCATTGAACCAGGGCTGATCCCAAGGCTTGGTGTTAATGGTAGAGTGGGGGATATGCTGGGCCATGAGGTTACAGATTGTGTTCGAGTACAATTCTGCTGCTGCTGATGGCCCACAGCGCCTCATGGATGCCCAGCCTTGAGTTGCTAGACATGTTTGAAATCTATCCTATTTAGCACGGTGGTAATGCCACAAAACACAACGGTGGGTATCCTCAGTGTGAGTACGGGATTTCGCCAACACAAGGACTGTGCGGTGGTCACTCCTACCAATACTGTCATGGACAGATACACCTGTGGCAGGCAGGTTAGCGAGGATGAAGTCAAGTATGTTTTGCCCGCTTGTTGGTTCCCTCACCACTGCTGCAGACCCAATCTAGCAACTATGCCCTTTCGGACTTGGCCTGTTTGGTCCATGATGGTGCTGCTGAGCCAGTCTTGTGATAGAAATTAAAGTCCCCCACCCAGAGGACATTCTGCACCCTTACCACCCTCAGTGCTTCCTCCAAGTGGTGTTCAACATGGAGGAGCACTGATTCATCAGCTGGGGGGGGACTGTATGTGGTAATCAGCAGGAGGTTTCCTTGCCCATGTTTGACCTGATGCCATGAGACTTCATGGGGTCCGGAGTTGTTATTTTGAGGAGTCCCAGGGCAACTCCATCCAGATTGTATGCCACTGTGCCACCACCTCTGCCCTTGGGACAGGACATACCCAGAGATGGTGATGGCAGTGTCTGGGACATTATCTGTAAGGTATGATTTCGTGCGTATGACTATGTCAGGCTGTTGCATGACTAGCCTGTGAGACACCGCTCCCAATTTTGGCACAAGCCCCCATATGTTAGTAAGGAGGGCTTTGCCATTGTCGTTTCCTGTGCATTCCTGTCAACGCTGGGTGATCCGTCTGGTTTCAATGCTTTTTATTGACTTGTTAGCGGTTTGATACAACTGTTTCCATGTAGGAAAGGTGGAGGTCACTTTGTGCACAGCAAAGTCTTACAAACAGCAGTGAGATAAATGACCAAATCAGCTGTTTGAATCTTTGTTGAGGGCTAATTATTGGCCTGCGCAAGAGTGGACTTCCCTGTTCTTCTTCGAATAGGGCCATGGGTCTTTTTTACCCCTGCCAGAAGAACAGATGGGAACCATCTGATCTGAAAGATGGCGCCTCTGACAGTTGGATTTGTAAAAGCTAAGTCATGTCTGAGAAATATGATAGCTTTCTTGGAGGAAATAAAATAATGCATTTTTATAGATAATGCTGTGGATGTTGTGTACATGGATTCTCAAAAAGCATTTAATAAAGTGCCGTAGGATATTTGTTGCTAAGTTAAGGTACAGTACAAAGGCAACATAGGTAGGAAGTTGTTGAGGACAGAGAATGGAAATTAGTTATTTGTGGATACGTTTTTTTTTGCCAAAGGGACATAAATAGCAGTGCCCCTGTGTCAGTATTGAGGCCATTTCTCTTCTCAACATATAAACGAGCTTGGATATTGAAACACAATATTACAATTTGCAGGCAATCTAAAAACGGGCAGGATGGTTAACTGTGATGAAGATATTGAAAAGTCTCAGGAGAAAATAGCCTCAAGATTTCTCAGGTCGCAGTCCCAGCAGTTATGTCAGGAGCATGTCGATGGGGCTCCCTAGCACTGGCACCTTTACAGCTTGTGTGGTCAGCGAAAGCCTAGCTCATCAGCATGGGGCAGGCAGGCGCAAGTGCCACTTTGGGTGCATCTCTGATGTTTGCCTGCTTATGGTTGCCATAAACTCCAGGACCCACCTGCCTGCTGTGTGGGTTTGCCAGGAGAATCCAATCGCCCAAGAATCCATCCGCTGTGACCCTGGTCATGCTCCGATTGGTCCCCCTATCTAGGGGAAAATGTTTCAAACAAATATTGTTAGCATTTTCTGAGATTTAACCTAAATACTTGACCTAAACCCAAACTCAGGCTGAAGTCGGTATGTCTCCAACCACTTGGCATATCAACCATACTACACTGCAGGAGAGAGCCTTCTTCTGACTCTGCCCTCTTGGCATCATATACCTCATAAGCAGCAGATAAAATTTCAACCTGAGACTATTATCATATTGGGTAGATAGTTATCAGATAAGATTTAGGGATCTGGAGGGGGCATGCTTCTCTTCAGTGGGATGACGCAGAGAACCAGGGAAAATTCAAGCAGTGAAGTTTGCTGCTACCTCACCTCAATGACCAGGAATTCCTCCCCTCCCCATTGGAAATAGGTCAGGGTACTTCTTCCCCATCTTGTGGTAAAGTGGAGTGCTATGTACCTTTAAGAGAATGTAGTTAGTTGACCAATCGCTACACAGCGTGGGCTTGTTGGGTAACTGTAAGTCTAGAGTTGGAGGTGATTGAAGAAGCACACATGGTGTTAGTGCCCTGCTCTTTGTTCCAATAAACTACCAGTGTTTGTTCAGTTAATCGGTCTTTCTGCCTGTATTGTTTCAAGCACCATCTAATGTGTTAATATCAAGGGGGCAGCTAGAGTTCGCCAGACAAAGCAAACCTGATAACCAAAACAAGAAGGGCCTCATGTAGTCGACATGGAGGCACACAATGGCCGCCCTGGCCATTCCCAGGGGTGCAATGGTGCTAGGGGGATAGCTTTTGTACTTGCTGGCATTGAAGACAACTTTTGACTAGGGATTCGATGTCCGCATCCATCCCTGGCCACCACAAGTAGCTGCGCGCAAGAATCTTCATCCTACTAATGCCAGGGTGGGCACTATGTAATTCGGCCAGTAATAGCCTTCACCCTCTCGGGGACATGATAACCCTTGCTCCACAGAGCAATATGCTGCCCTGGCAGGTGAGCTCATATCTGCGATTGAAATCAGGCTTCATGTCATCAGACTTTAGCTCACCTGACCATCCATTCAAGACCTGCTCCCAGACGTGAGATAAAAGTGGATCTCGGTTTCTCCACTCACGGGTTTGTTTGGCCTGGACAGAGGAGGAATCCAAAAAATTTAGTACTAAGACAAGTTCCTGGGGAATTGGAACCTTCATGTTGTTATCTGGCAGGGGGAGGTGGTTCAGAGTGTCAGTATGTGCGATCTGGCTTCCCGATCAGTGAATAAAAGTGTATTCATAAGCTGCCAATATCAGTGCCCACCTCTGGATGTGAGCAGATGTGATGGGGGGTATCACCTTATCCTCTCCAAATAATCCCAGCAGAGGCTTGTGGTCGGATATAATGTGAAAATGGCGACCGTGGAGGTATTGATGGGATTTCCGAACACTTAACACAACAGACAAGCCTCCTTCTCAATCTGAGAATATCGTCACTCTGCAGCACTGAGCGTGCAAGATGTATAAGCAATGGGTCGTTAGGAGACGTCCACCATCCGATGTGAAAGTACAGACCCTGCTCCATAAGGGGATGTGTCGCAAGTTAAAATTAATGTTTTCTTTGGGTCAAAGTGGACCAGTGGGGCCAATGATCTTAACAATTGTTTTACCTTCGGTCATGCATCCTGGTGTGGAGCTTACCAAATCTATTTCCGGTTTTTCTTGAGCAATGCGTATAAAGGAGCCAGAATGGTTGATAGATTTGGGAGAAATCACTCATAGTAGTTTATCATGCCTAAGAAGCCTTTAGTTCTGTTGTGTTTCTCGGTGCTGATGCCTCGTGAATAGCCTTGACACTTTATTCCCAAGAGGCGCAGGCCCTGCACCTTGACCATAAGGCCCAAGTAAACTCCCTCTTTGGCTTAGAAGAGACATTTTTCTCGCTTCAAGCGCACCCCCGCTTGTAGGAAGCATTTCAGCACCTCCTCCAAATCAGCTAAATGTTCTTCGTCAATTTGTCCAGTGACTAAAGCATCATCCAGATAAACAACGACATGGGGAAATCCCTATGGTACACTGGGAAATAGCACATGCTATTTTCATGTAATCGAGCATGTTGATACAGGGCTGAATTTTCCCAGAATTGCACTAAGTTTGGTAATGGGCGGGTAAAATGGAGTCCTACCCGCCGATGAAAATGGCGGGTTTACAGGCTGTATCTTCCCGGGCCCGCCTCATTGTATATTCACACTCGTGAAACATGCCGTTTCCATGGGGGGGCGAGGTCTCATTCACCTGCTCACCATCGCCCCGCTGTTGCATCACGCCGGCTGCCATCTTTAAAAGGCAGCCTCCAGCAAAGCGCTCATCGCCACCAGCTCACCACCACTGCCTTGGGAGATATGGTCAGCAAAGGAAAAAAGACTGCATCCCCCCCGCTTCAACGACGGGTCCCTCGAGCGACTGCTGGATGCTGTGAAGGCCCCGCCGGGATGTGCTCTACCCCCCCTCTGGCTGCAGGATGGGCAGCACGTGGTGACCGTGGAGGTATTGATGGAATTTCTGAACACCAAACACAACAGACAAGCCCCTCCTTCTGGCTTGGGAGGTGGTGGCAGAGGTGGTCAGCACCAATGTCCTCCAGTAGAGGACAGCCACCCAGTGCTAAGGTGCTGAAAGCAGACACAGCATCAAACTGGTTTTCTAAAGTTTCATGGCGTGGGCTCTGAGATGGGCCTGATCATGGAGCGCAAGTGAGCTGCCCTCAGCCAGACAGGAGTCTGACACTCTCAGAGGCCATGTGAAGATCTATGGAGTGTCCTCACTACATGTTGTCATCATCCTCCTGCGATCGAGTGACTATTAGGGCCTCCACGGCATTTCCAAGACAGGCGCGTTCTCTCAGAGGGTATAGGCGCTGAGATAAGCCAGACTGGAGTCAAACGTTCACAACTGCGATGTGAGGATTTACGGGGACACCTCACTGTATGTCTTCATCATTCTCAATAAATCTGGTAGCTTTGAGGGCCTCCCAAGTGTGCCTGCCTCATCTAGCCGGTGTGAGAGCCTCATCCGCGTCATCGTCCCCACTGAGCACCCCCTCACCCTCAACCCCGTCAGCAACCTCCTCATTGGAGGAGACATGCAGCTCCTCCATCACCTCCTCAGCCAGCTCCTCAACCCGTTGCAGTGCCAGTCACTTTCACAGCCACTGGCAGTGGATGCCCTCCATGTCCCCTTGGCTCCAAGTGCTGCAGTAAGTGGCAGATGTGAGCCACCAGGTCCCTAGTCATGCACAGCCGTCGGCGACACTGGTTCTCGGTCATCTGCAGGAATGGCAGGCGGCATCTATAGACCCTGGGTGTCGCTAGGTGCTGACCAGCCACGGCTCAATCTCGCTCCTGGGCAGAGTGTGTGGGAGCTCCTGCTGCCCCTTCTTCATGAGGTTTCTGCTCCTTTGCGCAGCCAGGAGCCTCAGTCACTCTGTCCTCCGTCTTCTACAGTCTCTGTGGGCCATCAGGCACACAGCTAGGTCACCAGGATCCATGATCCTGATGTGGTCCTCCTGTAGCATGAAAGAGAGAGAGAGAGATGTGGTTATTGGTTATCATAGCTGTACCTAGCACCTTTCCTGACCCTGACCTTCCCGGAGAGTGCTGGTCACCCCTCGGATGGCCAGAGATGAATGCGCTGCATGGCTGCCCTGTCAACCTATGACATGGGGGATACTGGTCCAAACCAGGATGCTGGGATTGCAAAGGGGCTGTGTGCACCTCCAGCAGTGACTGCTACATGGCCAGCTTTGGCGAGGAGATTGTACAACGTGTGCAGTCCAACTGCTCCATGGTTCAATAAAGTGATGGCAGACTCAAAGTCTGTGCCGGGGAGATGGTGGGGTGCAGGAGGTGGGAAGGTATGATGCGCTTGGTGGCCCTTTGGTGCCTCCCAGTTGCTTGCATGGGCGGGCAGGCTAGGGGCCTGACCCCAATCATATCACTGTGGCTGTGCCTGATCTGTCTCAGTTGCAGAGGCCTGCTCAGTTTATATGGGGTGTCCCTAATGCGTGGCCACTTCCTTCGCTTACCCTGCCCCCCACCTCGATTGCCTGTGCGCAGGATGCAGCGCCAGGGCAGCACTTGACCCCCGCCCACCAACAACGGTCACCTCCAGGGCTGTCCAGCTCTTGTCCCCGGACACCACACCCCTACCCTCAGCAGTCGCCTCCGAGGCTGGCCAGCACTTGCTCCCAGACATCCCCCCCTCTTCTCAGCATCGCCTGCGGGGCCAGGCATCAGTCTCCCCTGCCCCCGGCGCCCTTGAGGCCTGTAACCGATGGATGAGCTGTGGTGAATGTTACTGTTCACTCACCTCAGTTCCCCCAGAGTGAAGGCTGCCAAGTGCACGTCTCCTGTGCGCTGTTGTGAAACACATTGACGTTCTTTCCTGCCGATGTGGACGGACAATACGGCCGGGTTCCAAGAGCCTGGCGGGATGGCCTTTTAATGATATGCTGATGTATTACAATTAGCCCCTGCAGACTGCTGGCGGGAAACACGGCCCACCGTCGGAAGGCTGAGTGGAAGATCGCGAACTGCCTTCACGCCGTCGTGAAGTGGGTCCCGCCATAATTTCTGCGCACGTCCATCTATCACGCCTGCCACCAGCAGGCTCAGGAAATTCCGCCCAAAATCCTCAATGCTATTGATGGTCATGAATTCCCTAGAGTTTTCTTCCAACTCTACCTGCCGGTAGGTGTGGCTCATGTTGAGTTTTGAATATGTGATGCTCCCTGCCAATTTCGAATATAATTCATCAATCTTCAGTATCGGGTGTCTATCAAGTTTGGCCACTCTGTTTACAGTTAACTTATTGTCACTGCGTAAGCGAACACTTTGGTCTGGCTTCAGCACGGGTACTTTGGGTGTCACCCACTTGGAAAATTGCACCAGTTGTAAGATACCCAACTTTTCCAGCCTGTTTATCTCAGCCTTGACCTTGTCCTGTAGAGCATAAGGGACTGGTCTGGCTCTGATAAATCTGGGGGTTGCGTTAGGGTCTACGTGGGATTTTGGCTTGTAGCCCACGAATCCTTCCTAGCTCGTCACTGAAAATGGAAGTGTACTTTTGTAACAATTCCTGTAAGTTTCTCGTTCTGATTTGAAAACTCTCGGTCCATTACAATTTAATCTTTCTGAGCCGGTTGCGATCAATTAAACTGGGGCCGGCCCCAGCTACTACTAGAAGGGGTAAATTTGCAGACTGACCCCCATACTGCACCAGGACTTGACATATCCCTTTCACTCTTATTTCTTCACCCATATATGTTTTTAATTTAGTGTTCGATTGTTCCAAACTTAAAGGATGGACTCCTTTATTCAAGTGTCTGAATGTATGTTCTCCTATGATGGACATTGATGCCCCAGTATTGACCTCCATCTTGATGGGTTGTCCATTGATTCTAATGACTACCTGGATTGGCTCAGTTCTACCCACTTTCAGGTTGTATAATGAATAGATGTCAGATTCTGCTTCCTCTGGTTCTTCAATGAGACAGGTTTCACGATTTCTACCCTTGTTTTTAAGATGCCGTCTCAGCCGACCTTGACAGTGCCGATTATGTGATCATTGCAGTGGCAGAAAAAACATTCAATATTTCTGAACTGTCGATCGCCTGCAGGCTGCCTGGGTGCATTTCTCTCATTAATGTTGTGGGTTTTCACTGTAGTACTGCTGTCCTTCAATGGTCTGTACATAGTGGGCGTTTCCCTGCCTTTCTGCGGAGTCTGATGTTTTCACGCCTTTTATTACCGGCCCTTCCTGCCCTACAAGATGGACGGTGCCATTTTGTAAACTTTTACTGCCTCCAAGTCTCTAACAGCGCTCTCCATGGCTGTTGCCAATCCTAATGCCTTACTGAAGTCTAGATTAGTTTCAGATAGCAATCGCTTTTGAATAGCATCGTCCCCGATTCTGTATATTAATCAGTCTCTCAACATATCATTAATTAAAGTTCCGAACTGATAATATTCCATTAATTCCTTTAAAGCAGCTACATAGCCAGCGATTGTCTCTCCTGGAAGCCTATTTCTCGAATTGAATTTAAAACGCTGCATAGTGACTGAGGGCTTTGGCTTCAGGTGGTTTTTTACAATGTTACTAATTCATTGAAAGTCTTTGTATCGGGGGTGTTAAGTGATGTGAGGCTGCTGATCAGCCCATATGTTTTGCTCCAGCGTGTGGACAAAAGAATCGCCCTCTTCTTGTCCTCCCCGAGATGTTGTTAGCAGTAACAAAGAACGCTAGGTGTTCAACGTAATGAGACCAGTCATTGGAAACGGGGTCGAATGGCTGAAGATGCCCAAACTGCAGCATATTCGATGACTAAGGAGACTGCGTTTTCAAACAGCTTTCAAGGTAGTGGCGAAGTAACATAACTGGCCCACCGCGGCTTTCTTGATTGTCGTCAATTGACCCAGTTTATCCGCGTTGCCAGTTTTATGTTTTTGGTTATCAGGTTCGTTTTGTCCGGTGAACACTAGCTGCTCCCTTGATATTAACACATTAGTTGGTGCTTGAAACAATATAGGCAGAGAGACCAATTAACTAAACAAACACTGGTAGTTTATTGGAATGAAGAACAGAGCACTAACACCATGTGTGCTTCTTCAATCACCTCCAGCTCTAGACTTACAGTTAACCAAGAAGCCCGCACTGTGTAGCGATTGGTCAATACAGTCACATGGTCAACTAACTACACAGCCCCGGCCGTATATTCACCATACCTCTTGACCTTCCCCTCTCTGATGCTGAATGTTCAGTGCTCAGCAAAGGGCTCAGTTTCATACCCTTACGCCCTCATCTCAATGAATTTCGGGCTCGGCACGATGCTGAACTCATCTTCCGCCGCCTTCGTCTCCGTGCTCACTTCTTTGGGCAGGAGTCCTCTCCCCGTTCAACGGATCCTTTTACCCACCTCCAATATTCTCCCTCCACCTGGACCCCTCCCTCTGGATTCTTACCTTCTCTTGATCTTTTCATTGAGAATTGTCGGCGTGACATTAGCCGTCTCAATTTCTCTGCTCCTCTCACCCACTCTGACCTGTCTCTCTCTAAAATTGCCGCACTCCGTTCTCTCAGGTCCAACCCTGACTTTGGCATCAAACCTGCTGACAAGGGTGGTGCTGTTGTTGTCTGGCGCACTGACATCTACCTCGCAGAGGCTGAGTGCCAGCTCGTAGATACTTCCTCCTACCTCTCCCTGGACCATGACCCCACCACTGAACATCAAGTCATTGTTTCCAGGACTGTCACTGACCACCTCTGGAGATCTTCCCTCCACAGCTTCCAACCTCATAGTCACCCAATCTTGGACGGCCCGCTTCTACCTCCTACCCAAAATCCACCAACAGGACTGTCCCGGCAGGCCGATCATGTCAGCCTGTTCCTGCCCCACGGAACTCATTTCTTGCCATCTTGACTCAATTCTCTCTCCCCTTGTCCAGTCTCTTCCCACCTACATCCGCGATTCCCCTGACATCCTACATCATATCAACAATTTCCAGTTCCCTGGCCCCAACCGCCTCCTCTTCACCATGGATGTCCAATCCCTCTACACCTCCATCCCCCACCGGGATGGTCTGAGGGCTCTCTGCTTCTTCCTCGAACAGAGGCCCGAACAATCCCCATCCACCACTACTCTCCTCCGTCTGGCTGAACTTGTTCTCTCACTGAGCAATTTCTGCTTAAACTCGTCTCACAAATAAAAGGTGTGGCTATGGGTACCCGCTTGGGCCCCAGCTATGCCTGTCTCTTTATGGGGTATGTGGAACGTTCCTTGTTCTAGTCCTACTCCGGCCCCCTCCCACAACTCTTTCTCCGGTACATCGATGATTACTTCGGTGCTGCTTCATGCTCTCATCTGGACCTGGAAAAATTTATTAATTTTGCTTCCAATTTCCACCCCTCCATCATTTTCACATGGTCTATCTCTGACACTTCCCTCCCCTTCCTTGGCCTCTCTGTCTCAATTTCTGGTGATAGACTGTCCAACAATATTCATTACAAGCCCACCGACTCCCACAGCTACCTCGACTACATCTCCTCACACCCCGCTTCCTGTAAGGACTCCATTCCATTCTCTCAGTTCCTTTGCCTCCGTCACATCTGTTCTGATGATGCCACTTTCCAAAACAGGTCCTCTGACATGTCTTCCTTCTTCCTTAACCGAGGTTTTCCACCCACGGTGGTTGACAGGGCCCTCAACCGTCTCCGGCCCATCTCCCGTGCATCCGCCCTCACGCCTTCTCCTCCCTCCCAGAAACATGATAGGGTCCCCCTTGTCCTCACTTATTACCCCACCAGCCTCCGCATTCAAAGGATCATCCTCCGCCATTTTCGCCAACTCCAGCATGATGCCACCACCAAACACATCTTCCCTTCACCCACCCTGGTGGCATTCCATAGGGACCGTTCCCTCTGGGACACCCTGGTCCACTCCTCCATCACCCCCTACACCTCAGCCCCCTCCCACGGTACCTTCCTATGCAACCGCAGAAGGTACAACACCTGCCCCTTTACTTCCCTCCTCCTCACCGTCCAAAGGCCAAAACACTCCTTTCAAGTGAAGTATCATTTCACTTGCACTTCCCTCAATTTAGTTTACTGCATTCGCAGATCCTAATGCGGTTTCCTCTACATTGGAGAGACCAAACGCAGACTGGGTGACCGCTTTGCGGAACACCTTCGGTCTGTCCGCAAGCATGACCCAGACCTCCCTGTCGCTTGCCATTTCAACACTCCACCCTGCTCTCATGCCCACATGTCCGTCCTTGGCCTGCTGCAATGTTCCAGTGAAGTTCAACGCAAACTGGAGGAACAGCACCTCATCTTCCGACTAGGCACTTTACAGCCTTCCGGACTTAACATTGAGTTCAACAACTTCAGATCATGAACTCTCTCCTCCATCCCCACCCCCTTTCCGATCCTCCTTTTTTCTAATAATTTATATATACTTTCAATATATTTTTCTTTTCCCACCTATTTCTATTATTATTTTAAAATTCATTTCCATCTATTGTTTTATCTCCACCTTTTAGCCTATTTCAATCCCTTCCCCCTACCCCAACCCCCACTAGGGCTATCTGTACCTTGCTCATCCTGCTTTCTACCCTTAATGTCACCATGAGCACATCCTTTAGCTAATATGACCACCGTCAACACCCCTTTGTCCTTTTGTCTATGACATCTTTGGAAATCTCTCTTTTGCCTCCACCTATCACTGTCCCTATATCCAGCTCCGCCTGTCCCACTCCCCCTTAAACAGCTTATATTTCACCACATTTCTATTTTCCTTTAGTTCTGATGAAGACTCATACGGACTCGAAACGTTAACTGTATTCCTCCCAGCAGATGCTGTCAGACCTGCTGAGTTTTCCCAGCTATTTTTGTTTTTGTTTCAGATTTCCAGCACTCGCAGTATTTTGCTTTTATTTTTGCTTTGGTCAGCTAACTGCATTCTCTTAAAGGTACATAGCACTCCACTTTACCACACACCTGTTGTATCCAAGTGTTGGTGGATGAGGAAGAGGAGAAGGCTCAGCATCTAGGACCTCAGAAGTTGTCTTTCTCAAATGCTGCACCTAATGTAGCTTCCCACAATCATCACAGGCTAGATGATTATAAGTCTTGGGAAGCAACAGCAACAATCTTAGGTTCTCCCAATGGAAAGAGACGGCATTCTTTCAACCTTCTGTTTCTCTAATTTGCCCCAATGCCTAACCCGCGTTAGCCCAAGTTATGCCCCTCAAGTCGCCTCTCTCCATTGGAACTTTCTGCCTGTGGATGCAGATTAGCTGTCAGAGGTTACAAATTGATCATATGATCATGTTTGCATTCCAGTGACTGAGGATGGCCCTACCTCATAAACATCTGTCCAGTTGGTGGTGTCCAGAGGCAGGCCATAGTGCCATGATTTGGAGGCATTATTGCCCTGCGGTCCCCAGAAAGCAAGCAACATGGTAACGGAAGCAGGGGGGTCAGGAACACCCCTCCCATCTCATTATTGATAACCGTGGCCACCCTGTTCCGGCATTAGGTCAATCCGAGCTTCATCAGCCAGCTACCCTAAGGTTATATCCAGAGGGTGGAGATCTGGCAACCTGGGTCTGCATCAATTTTCCTAACCTTTGCACACAGGAAACTGGGTGATGCTGGAGGCAAAGAGCAGAAACATCAGTCCTGCAGAGGTCACCCTCTCTTTAATCTATTTCATTAATGCATTCCCAGGCAGATATCCCCATGGTTCAATGTGAATGTGTCCGTCTCTTTCACCAGCTGTGTTTGTGGCATCTCGGAATGAGAATACCAATTTCACGCTAATTGCAACCAACTTGTCACAGGTATGTTCTGTGAAGCCTTAATCACCAGCAACTGATGGCCCAAACCCATTTCATATGAAACCTGGCTATCTGGCAGCAAAAGAGAAATTCTCTCCTCGTCAATCTGGATTGGATTCAAACTAAGATCCCAGAGGTGTTCCATATCGCTGCACCACCTAATCTCAGCTGGACTTTGCTGATTATAATGTATCACAAGCCATACGAAACAAAACCAAATATTTTACGGCAAACCAATATAACAGGGCAGTGTTTGGGAATCTTAGGCAGATCACAGGAGGGCCTAACCATACTGACGGCAGAATATTCCATGCCTGTTGGTGTCGGGTGTATTTGGCAAGCGTGAGCAGACAATATGGCGAGAAGGCCAAAAATTGGTTTCACAGCGTCGTGAAACCAGTTTGCGATCACCCGCTCTGCCCGTCGATGGCGGGCTGCATTTCCTGCTGTCAGACGTCAGGAGCCTCATTGTAATACATCTGCGTATCATAGTAAGCCCAGTGACCCAGAATCACCCCCCAGCCCTAGATCACCCGAGCACGGCAGTGTTGATTGCCGACGTGCTTCACAACAGCTGATATAAGGCGTGCACCTGGCAGGCTTCACTTCGAAGGGAACTTGGGGGTGAGTACCCAGTAACTTTGCGGAGTGCTCGCCCGGGTTGCCTGTTAGGCTTCCAGGTTGAGGTGCCGCGCATTCAGGTGAGGGTGCAGGCAAGTCACTTTTTCCCGTCTGGCTGACAGTGTGGTACCGGGGCAAGGGCTGCCCTGTGGTTAGGGTGAGTTGGTGTGGGAGGGTGTCCAAGGGCTGCCTTGCGGTTGGGGTGAGTTTTGGGGGGTGCTAGGGGGGGTGTCCAAGAGCTGCCCTGCAGTTTAAGGTAGCACACGAGCATGTGCGAGGTAGGGGGGAGGGAAGCAGCCACACATTCAGAAAACCTTGTATAAAGTGACCTTTCCTCTGAAGCTGAGACAGTTCAGATACAGTCACATTGACACGTGTGGAGTTGGCCTGTAGCTTATCTGCCCATTCAAACTACACAGAAGCATGAAAGTGCCACCAAGTGCTCCAGAGCTTTTCACCCCTCGGGCACAGACAGCAAAATCATGAGCATTTTAGTGGACTTCTGAAGAGTTGGACAACTGTACAACGTGTTCAATCTCCTTGCTAAAGCTGGCCATGGAGCAGCCACTGGTGAAGGCGCTCACAGCCCCTTGCAATGTCATCATTCTGGTTTGGACCAGTATCCCCCATGGTTCAAGCTAACAGTTCAGCCTTGCAGTGCGAGTTAGGAGAATGCCTGTGCCTGAGCTGAGAGCACAGCATGCAGTCCAATGGGCAAAGCTGCTGCCAATCGGTCAGGTGGAGTGGGGCGGGTGTGGGTGGGGTTTTGGGCAGCCATGCAGCGCACTAATCTCTGGCCATTCACGTGGTGGCCAGCACTCTCCAGGATGCGTTAAGGGGCCTTCAGACGTAACCAAGAGAGGTTCTTAGTTCTCCCATGTTAACCCATCAGTCTCTTTCTTTCATCCTGCAGGAGGAGTACATCAGGAGCATGGAGCCTGGTGATCAAGCTGTATGACTCATGGCTTAAAAGGAGCGGAGACGAAGAAGAGACGATGGAGGTGCCTGGCTGGCAGAAGGAGAAGCAGCACCCTCAGGAAGAAGGGGCAGTTGGGGCTCCTGCACACACCACTGAAGAGCTACAGCAAAGCGTCGCTGGTTGGTGCCTAGCTAGACCCAAGGTCCACAGACGCCACCTCTCATTCCTGCAGATGACCGAGAATCAGTGTCATTGAAGACTTCACATGTCTAGGAAACTGGTTGATCACATCTGCCAGCTGCTGCTGGATTTGACCCCACAGGGACATGGAGGGCATCCACTGCCAGTGGCCGCAGTGCTCAATTTTTATACCAATGGCACCTTTCAGGGCTCCACAGATGACTTCTGTGCGGTATCGCAAGCCTCCAGCTACAAATGAATCCACGAGGTCATGGTTGCCATCTTCACGAGGGCAACACAACTTCATGCTTTTCACCCAGGACCAGGGCAGCCAGGATGCAGGGGCGCTTGGATTTGCCCAGATCTCAGGTTTTCCACAAGTGTAGGTTGCATCAACTGCACTCATGTGGCGCTCAGATCTCTGTCACAACCAGAGGTCAACTATGTCAACTGCAAGGGCTTCCTTTCGTTGAATGTTCAGCTGATGTGATACCACCATAAATGCATCCTGCAGGTCTGTGCATGGTTCCCAGTGAGTGTCCACGACTCCTTTATTCTCAGTCAGTCTCAGATCCCTGATGTCTTCCAGGGTCCACAGAGGCTGCAGGGATGGCTCCTCGGGGTCAAGGGCTACCCGCAGAGGAATTGGCTGATGACACCCGTGCGGCGGCCCCAGACTGCAGCAGAGTGACGTTATAATGAGGCTGATGCTGCAACTTGCAACCTGGTGAAGCAAACCATCAGGATGCTGAAAATTGGGTTCCACTGGACTGGCCCAGTGGAGGGTGTCATGCATCGACATTGCCTGCTGCGCCCTTCATAACCTGGCACTGCAATGGGGAGAGGAGCTGGCTGAGGAGGAGATGAAGGAGCTGGAGGTCTCCTCCAATGTGGAGGACGTCGACGGGGATGAGGGTGAGGACGTCCTCAAAGGTGACGATGACAGCGATGAGGCAATCGTTCGGGAGGCCCTCATAGCTGCTAGATTTTTGGAGGATGATGTCAATATGCAGTGAGGAGACACCATAGATCCTCACATTACATCTGTGAACATCTGACTCCTTTCTGGCTTATGGCAGCACACGTACTGTCTGTGATAAGGCTCCTGTCATAGAGATGCAACAGAGGCCTTAACAGTCGCTAGATTCCAGGAGGACGATGACAACATGCAGTGAGAACACTCCATAGATCTTCACATTGCCTCCTGTCTGGCCGAGGGCAACTCACTTTCACTCTATGATCAGGGTCAGATCATGGAGATGCACCCTTGAAACTTTTAGTGCACCTGATCATTTGTCAGCCTTCAGCACCTGACCCCTTCTGGATCACAGCATCACTAGTCACAGGTGCTGAAGAGATGGGGGCCAGCCACACATTAAAGGTGCTGAGAGCACACAGAGAGAATGATGGAACTCTGTGACGCCTGCCCACAACATTCTGGCAGCAATAGCAAGCAGCATCGAGGTGCTGAGGAATGCAGCGGACATCCCTTCCTGATGTTCCTGAACTTGCCTCTGCAGCTCCAGCAACTGTGACATGACCGAGTCCAGAGGCTCATCATCTGACTCGGACTCCGCAACATCCTGGCCTCCAGCAGCCCTCCGAGTACCGGGGACCTGGGAAGTCCCTGCCTCCGCCTGCTGTGGATCAGACAGTGAAATGTGTTCAACAGATTGAGATTCTGAGGCTACTCTAAAGCTGGGTCCCACTGAGGTGTGTGTCTCTGCGCTGGTGGACAGTGTGGGTGGGCGCTGTGATGGGTCTTCAATGAAGGTGCCTTCAGATTCCTAGTCAGAGGTTTCTCTGGGGCTTGATTGGAGGCCCTGGGTCATTGAGTCCATTGGCTGTTTGGCAGATGTGTCTGTGAAAGCAAGGAGAGATAATTAGTGCATGGCAGTGGCCTGTGAAACAGGACACATCACTCACAGCATGGTTGTCTGATGGATGTTGCACTGCTGGATCCTCACTTGGTAGAGCAGTGTTGACATCACCGTCAGCACAGGACCGATCCAGATCCTCACCGGCCAGCTGGATGGCTCTGTTTTCAAAGTCCATGAGCACCTTGATTCCAGGCATTCCTCCACCGGTAGTGACCTCTCCCTGTTGTTGTATGCCAGATTATCCTATATGAGTACAGTTGCAGAAAGTGTAAGCAGAACGCTTGCCAGGCCAGGTGATTAGTATGCCTGGCGTGTGTGAGCATTGAGTGGTCCTATGGAGGGGATGAAGACAATGAAGGTGTGTGTGAGACAGTGAGCGGTGATGTCCCTTGAACCAGCAGTAAGTGAGATCCCTGTGGATGTGTGATGGGTTTGTGAGTGTGTGAGTTGAGAGTGATGAGGAGAGTGACTTACTCTGCCCATTTCTGTTGGGAATTAGCTAACCACCGCTACCACCGCCTCCCATGCTGGATTGGTGATGTTGCTGCCCCTCCTGCAGCCAGGGCAGGAGTAGAGGACATTATGGCGGGCCTCCACTGTGTCCAAAAGGTATTCGAGGGACACGTCATTAAACCAGGGGGCTACAATCTTTTTTGCCTTTCAGGGCCATGTCTTCTATGCAGCAGTCCTGGGCTGGAAGTACTGAGAGGTGTGCGTGCGGCTGCACTTTAAACGTGGCGCCCGACGTGATGAAGCAGCGAGGTGCTGGCGTGGCGGGTGAATGAGATCCCGCCCACCATCGAAACGGCATGTTTCCCGCGAACGCATTATTAATCAGGCGGGTTTGGGATGATACGGCATGAAAAGCCGCCATTGTGGCCAGGGGGTAAAAGGTCCTTTCTCCTGCCCGCTACCGCACTTAGTGCAAACCTGGGAAGATTCTGCCCTGAGTCTTAAAACAAAAATGTTCCTTTTGTTCTCGAATACATTCTGATTTAGTTATCCATTAAAGTTTACCACGCGTAATTAAGACACCTCTAGCAAAATTTACAGGGGAAATGTCACTGTGAAATCGGATATTATACCAAAACCAACACCTACACGTAAAGGAAAAGAAAAAAAGCAAAATACAGCGGATGCTGGAAATCTGAAACAAAAACTGCTGGACAAGCTCAGCAGGTCTGACAGTGTCCACGGAGAGTCATACAGACTCGAAGCGTCAGCTGTCTTTCTCTCCGCGGATGCTGTGATGTCTGCGGAGTTTTTCTAGCAGTTGTTGTTTCTGTTGCAAAAGAAAAGTTTGTGTTGACTTGTTTGTTCAAATGCAATTTCCTGCAGACTATCTTCAAATTATTTTTTAACGAGACAATTACGTTAATTTACAAATGACTTTAAATTACCTGTTACTAGATTCGCTGAGGTTTTGTACATCAGATGCTGTTTCTGATACTGCTCACTGATTGGTGGGTGGGGAGGTTGGGGAGCAGTGGGATTTGATCTCCCTCTGCCCATTCGAAACCAGATGGGACAAAAGTTCAAATCAAGTCGTTTATTTTGCCAGGTTATTTTCCCTGTTTGCTCTGCAGCTGGTTTAATCCAATTGTTTTTTTTTTGCCGGTGGCTGAGGAGACTGCCTTTGGGCTCTCCATTCAATCAAACTTCTCGGGGAAGCAGCAGAGGCCCTAAAGGTGAATATGAGCCTAGCTTTGCGGGACCAGGAAGAATAGGAGTGAAAGGAAATCGGTGGCCTCTGCTGCCTTGAGTCCCACGCCACCACACCCCTGATATTCCGCACTGCAGGCAGCCTCACCTCTGTGGCTCACCCTGATGGTCCTTCACCTTCCAGGGATTTCCTGAACGTTGGTGACAGAGAGAGACCAGCAGCCCAACATAGATCAGTTAGCAGCGATGAGCTGCCTCTGAAGGCAATCCAGGTCGCGGCAGTTTACTGAAAAAAGGCTGACGCTCTAATTCTGAGCTGGTCTTGTGCCTTCCTGTTGGGATGTGCACAATCAGCCCAACATTTGGTTGTGTGCCCAACAATGGCCCATAGCTAAATTCTACCCCCTCTGTCTTATTGTAAGGACTTACAACTCACAGAAAGAAGTCAGGGTCTGCAGACTACAGACCACTTTGTGCTTGGCGCAGTGTTGCAAGATTAGGTTTTTGCCTTTGGTATCTTCCTGGAGGCATGAAAAGTACATGAGGTGTTCAGGGAGTTTTGTAAGTGCCTTGTTCATTCCTGTTTCACAAGAGCAGTGAGACTGAACATTACTATCCTCCTATTCCAATTACAGCGGCTGCCCATGAAAGATCTCACACTTTCAATGAATCTACAGATCCTGCAGAAATGTAGGGTTTGCAGATTCCCTTTGGCTCAATAAAATGGATATTAAACTACAAAAGAACTCCCCACCTAAAATAAAATACCCAAAACATCATGCTGAGGCACCAAGTGTTTGAAGCAAAGGGATAGATTTTCAACTTGCTGCCCGAACAACAGTGAAAATCAGGCACTTTCTGTAACTTGCAGTCATTTAAAAAAAATCGATTCACAGGATGTGGGCTTCGCTGGCTGGGCCAGCATTTATTGCCCATCCCTAGTTGCCCTTGAGAAGGTGGTGGTGAGCTGCCTTCTTGAACCGCTGCAGTCCATGTGGTGTGGGTACACCCACAGTGCTGTTAACAAGGGAGTTCCAGGATTTTGACCCAGCGACAGTGTAGGAACGGCGATATATTTCCAAGTCAGGATGGTGAGTGACTTGGAGGGGAACTTCTAGGTGGTGGTGTTCCCATCTATCTGCTGCCCTTCTCCTTCTAGATGGTAGTGGTCGTGGGTATGGAAGGTGCTGTCGAAGGAGCCTTGGTGAATTCCAGTACTGTTGATGGCCCTTTCCATTACTTTACTGATGATCGAGAGTAGACTGGTAATTGGCCAGGTTGGATTTGTCCTGCTTTTTGTGTACAGGACGTATCTGGGCAATTTTCCACATTGCTGGGTAGGTACCAGTGTTGTAGCTGTACTGGAACAGCTTGGCTCGGGGCACAGCAAGTTATGGAGCACAAGTCTTCAGTACCATTGCTGGAATATTATCAAGCTCCATAGCCTTTGTGCTATCCAGTCCCTTCAGTAGTTTCTTGATATCACATGGAGTGAATTGAATTGGCTAAAGACTGGCATCTGTGATGCTGGGATCTCTGGAGGAGGCTGAGATGGCTCATCCACTTGGCACCTCTGGCTGAAGATTGTAATTCATGCTTCAGTCTTATCTTTTGCACTGATGTGCTGGGCTCCCCCATCACTGAGGATGGGGATATTTGAGGAGCCTCCTCCTCAAGTGAATTGTCACTATTATTCATGACTGGATGTGGCAGGACTGCAGAGCTTAGATCTGATCCATTGGTTACAGCTCTCCCTATCACTTGCTGCTTATGCTGTTTGACATGCAGGTAGTCCTGTGTTATAGCTTCACCAGGTTGATACCTCATTTTCAGATATGCCTAGTGCTGCTCCTGGCATGCCCTCCTGCACTATTCATTGAAACAGGGTTGATCTCCTGACTTGATGGTAATGGTAGAGTGGGGGATATGCTGGACCATGAGGTTACAGATTGTGTTCAAGTATAATTCTGCTGCTGCTGATGGCCCACAGTGCCTCATGGATGCCTGGTCTTGAGATGCTAGATCTGTTCGAAATCTAACCCATTTAGCACGGTGGTAGTGCCACATACACAATGGAAGGTGTCCTCAATGTGAAGTCGGGACTTCGTTTCCACATTGACTCTGCAGTGTCACTCCCGCTGATACTGTCATGGACAGATGCATCTGCGACAGGCAGGTTGGTGAGAATGAGGTCAAGTATGTTTTTCTCTCTTGTTCGTTCCCTCACCACCTGCTGCAGACCCAGTCTAGCAGTTATGTCCTTTAGGACTCTGCCAGTTTGGTCAGTACTGGTGCTACTCAGCCACTCTTGGTGATGGGCATTGAAGTCCCCCACCCAGAGTACATTCTGCACCCTTGCCACCCTCAGTGCTTCCTCTAAGTGATGTTTAACATGGAGGAGCACTGATTCATCAGCTGAGGGAGGGTAGTACGATGTAATCAGCAGGAGATTTCCTTGCCCATGTTTGACCTGATGCCATGAGACTTCATGGGATGTTGAGGACTCCCAGGGCAACTCCCTCCCGACTGTATACCCTCGTGTCGCCACCTCTGCTACGTCTGTCCTGTTGGTGGGACAGGACATACCCAGGAATAGTGATGGTGGTATCTGGGACATTACCTGTAAGGTATGATTCCATGAAGATGACTATGTCAGGCTGCTGCTTGACTAATCTGTGAGACAGCTCTCCCAATTTTGGCACAAGCCCCTAGATGTTAATAAGGAGCAACTCAAGGCTGAGTTTGCCGTTATCGTTTCCAGTGCCTAGGCCGATGCCAGGTGCTCCGTCCAGTTTCATTCCTTTTTTGAGACTTTGTAACGGCTTGATACAACTGAATGCTTGGCCATTTCAGAGGACGTTTAAGAGTCAACTACGTTGCTGTGGGTCTGGAGTCACATGTATGCCAGACCAGTAAGGATGGCACATTTCCTTCCCTAAAGCACATTAGTGAACCAGATGAATGTTTACAACAATCAACTATGGTTTCATGATCATTGTTAGACTTTTAATTCCAGATTTTTTATTGAATTCAAATTCCACCATCTACCGTGTAGGGATTCGAACCCAGGTCCCCAGATCATTACCCTGGGTCTCTGGATTACTAAATCCAGTGGCTTGGCAAGTTGAAAGGAAACTAGGTTAATTGAAGGAAGATTCCAGAACTATCCAATTTACAAAATGAATTGTAATTCTGAGTGTGGAGGTTCTCTCTCTGTGCATTTAATCTGTTGTGACATTGAGAGATTTATCTAGTGGTATTTTCGTAGGGTTACATTTCTTCCATTTACAATACAGTCAGTTCCCAAATTTCTGGTCATTTACATAATGAGATGCTGCAAGCTGTTTCCTGGTATTGGGAAAACTGTTCCCAATTAAGTTGGGGGTGGGAAAGGCTTGGACAGGAATCACACACATTGACGGCAGGATGCCAATTAGGCTTATAAATGAGCTACTTAGAGTCAATTATTCTCGAGCCCAAAGGGTTTCTGCTGCGAATAGCACATGGACCAGGTGCTTGCGCTTTATCCGTGTGGAATCGGTATCAAGAGATTTCGGAAGCACAATTTTTGTTTCTTGGAACTGCTGGTGTTTGTCTCAGCGCTCCGCAAAAATAAAAATTGTGTGGTGGGGCAGGGATTTAATGCAACTTGCACTGTTCCCCTGTGGCTCCTGTAGGCCACCCAACAGTTGGCGGGTGGGGGTCGTTGTTGGGGATTCTGTCCCTCGTTGACAGGCGCCCAGTGCCCAATTAAGCGACCTGGCACCGGGAAGGGAGTGCCGCTGAAAGTCAAGTCCTGTCCTTGTCTCTGACCTCTCTGCCCCGCCCCTCTCCGGCCACCCCATCCCTGCAATCCCATCCCCCCCATCCATACTCAACTTGTCTCCAGGGATCCAGCGTCAATCCTTTGGATAGGCCTCGGAGCATTACTGGCAGCAGCTACCGCTTCTGGTGGCGCTGCCAGCAATGGAGAGCTGCCAACCTCTGATTGGCTGGCAGCTCTGGGGGTGGGATTTCTGCCCTTCAGAGTCTTTGATCCCATAGGAAGCCCAACGCTGGCCAGTAAAGTGCCTGAGTGCACTTAAAATTGTGTCGGGCCCCCCCACACGCCGGTGATGCGAATCTCCCACCGGACACTAGAACAACAGCCTGAACCTTGTTTCTAGTGTGAGTAAGTTTCAAATCAGACCACAGTTTCAAGCATAGGAAATTAACAGAGCACAAATCCGTGTTAGGTCCCCATAAACATCATCTCGCCTTATAGATTTCAATGCAGTAATGATATTAGTTCATACAAATACAAAACACATGCTACACACTTTGTACTATTGGATGATCAAGGGAACAATGAGTGCTTGAACCAAGGGATAATTATTTCCAATATATGCGTCACCATTAAGCCATCCAGTGCTTAAGATGGAATGCTCAAGAAAATGCCTGAATTTTCTAGAATGTGAGTTTTTAAACTTGTTCTTCTTGTTCTTTTAAGGCATCAGAACCATCGAAACCAATTATATAAATGTTCAAGCAGTAATCGCAGATGAGTAACCAGACACATTGCAAAAAAAAGTTAGGAATGACTGCCATTTGAGACATTAAACCAAGGCCTTGTCTTCCCTCCCAAGTGGATGTGAAAAATCCCTTGGTACTATTTGAGAAGAACAGGGAAGTTCTCCCCAGTGTCCTGGCCAATATTTATTCCTCAAACAATATTGTTTTAAAAAAAAGTCAAATTATTTGTCACAATCTTGTTTCTGTTTCTGCAATTTTGCTATGTGTAAATTGGCCGCCACGTTTCCTAACTTTATAACAGTGAATACACTTCAAAAGCACTTAATTGGGTGTGAAGTGTTTTGGCTAGCCTGAGATTATGAAAGGTGCTATATAAATGCATATTTTTGTTCACATGCATGAATCCCCCATTGTGTAATAAGTAGGTTATTATATTAGTATGCAATCATAGTGGTAATCATCTAATTTAGCATAATATAGGTAGATAGGCATATGCGTGTTTTCTTATCCACAAGAAGTTGAAGGCAATCCCTGTATGTAGCGATGTAAATGATAACCAGAAAAGAAAGTAGTGATCTCCAGCAGTGAAACCCTTGAGGATATCATTCTCCAGATTTGGATGAGAAAGAAAATAAAATGTCAATTGAGGAAGAGAAGTCAGTAAAGATGAGTAGCAAGCGTCAATCCAGTAATGGTGAGAGAGGGGATAAAAAATTTTGTAGTGAACACAAATTCTGGCACAGACCTAACTGTGGACAACGTCTGAGGTCTAAGCTAGAGACTGACCCAGCATTTAGAAGGCCTACCTTCAATGGCTTCCATGGAACCCTGCCCCATGCATTCCAGGATTGTTTTCTTTAACATTCATTACATCCTTAAATAATTCAAGCTCTAGAATGTGTCATTCACCATTTAGAGCAGTTGAGCGACCAAGCAATCTAGATTTGATCAGGGTATTTTTGTGGTAATTTTAATTCATGGGGACCACTTCTAGAACAGGTTTAGCAAAATTCAACAGATGGAGAAAATATCCTTATTTGTAACACTCAACTTCGAATCATCTTGTATTTCCCGCAAACCCTGTCCCAATGATTTTGTGTCAGAAATGCAACCCTTGTCGTTTGTCACATCTAATACCTGAATATCATCGTGTTGTGCCTTTGGTACCATTAGCTGTCATTGGAAAGCCTGTAGCAATGAAGTCAACATGCCTAAATTAAAAGATGGCCATATTTTATACAAATAAAACAAGAAAATTGAAGAAACGTACAGATGCTATGTGAAATAATGGACTGGGCTTTGCTAGAACAATGTGTTTGGTGACCCATGCCATTAATTAGGCATTTACGCTGTCCATTTATATCACATTATATTTACGCCATACTTCATTGAAACATCAGCCTCTGGTATAACATAAATCAGTGACATTATTCATGGTGCAATCAATGGCTCACTCTGCCAGGCCAATCACATGGCACAGGTACCATATCATTCCGATTGCGAGGTGCCACTGGGAGATAAGTGAACTGCATATGATGTCATTACCTTAAATCTTAAACATTAAAAAGTCAACAACATTAAAAAAAAACATTTTAATCATAACTTTTAGTGTTAGCACTTGCCTTTTTCTATAAAAATATCACAGGAAGATTTAATGAGAAGAATACAGGCTGGGTTTTACAGCCCTCCCCCACCGGGAGTATTTTCGGCGTTGGGGGGTGGCATGTAAAATATGAGGGGTGCCCGGCCCACCACCTACCCACCCACACCCGAGCTGCCCGCCAAAATACGCTGGGTTGGAGGGTGCCAAAATCGGCAGCCTGCTGGCCAGATTTAACTAAATAGTAGAACGTCAATGGAGCTTGTTACCATGCCAATTGACCGGGATAATATGCTGCCGACATCATAATATGGTTGGTTGCAGGAGTGGGCAATCCGTCTTTTTCAAGCCAAGGTAAAGAAAGGAAATGGGGGGTTGGGGCGGGGCACATCGTTTGGGGTGCCCTCTGTGCATCGTCACGCCCCATCTTTGTTCCTCGCCACATGTCCAATAAAACCTGATCCCCCACACATAACCCCCCCCACCCCCCATCCAATCCCCACCCCCTGCCTGGGGTCTCAGAACCCTCCCCATCCTAAACCTGGGACTTGCCTTTCTGCATCATCCAAAAATCTTCTTCCCCCTTCTGAGGGCGGGACTTCATCCCGCTGAGGGGCGGAAGTCCCAATCTCACCTAGTTTAGCCCACCGTCCAGCCTACTGTAGCTGCAAGGCAGGCTTCTTTCAAGTGTGTCGGCTGCTGGCTGACATTCCTTCTTGGGGTCCAAGCGGTCCACTCCACCCCCTCCCCCGCCGCCCCCGCCCCCCCCACCCCCCCTCCACCCCCAAGTAAAATCCAGCCTTATAAAATGTTATGCCCTGGGATTCATCTGCCCCCTTGCCCCTCCCTGCTGAAAAAGTCATGGAGGTGGAGTGGCAAAGGAAAAAGGCATTATGAGCACCTCTCTGATGCTCTGAGTTAACCTGCAGGATGCGCATCAGAGACAATTAACACATTTAACGACTGATACCCCTTCCTGTTGATGAATATAACAGGTTTCTCAGGTAGAGTCTCCAATGGAACACAGATCTGTTCAAAAGCCCCTCGCACCCTGGGGAAGCTGACAATCTGGTGGTAATTGATGAACTTGTCTCTTTGATGCCTAGGATTCATGCCGTATTTAATAAAGTCTAATAGAGGGCTGCAGGCAGGATAGGCCACTCCTCTGGCTCTAATGAGGCACCTGGAGGGGTTTCCTTGTTCAGCCCCTTTGAATTTTTATTTTTGACGTACCTTACTGAAGGTGCCTCTACGTTGAGGAGCCCTCTCAGTCTCTTGAAAGTAAAGTAAGAGCCTCGAAAGTAAAGCAAGAGCTATAAATCACATCAGTGCTAAATCACTCATGCCGTTACCTTTTAGTCTAAGTCACTTTGTACACATAATCCAGTGAACTGATACTTGTTCCTGTGCAATGGATGGCTGAGTGACAAGAACAAAATTTTATTGGCTTAGGTGAGGCTATTAACGGAGAGGCACAAATATCCCAGCAAATGATGGCGCAATGCAAATGATGGCATAACTTGTCCCATTATTTCTTGGAATTTTTACTTGTTCGTTATTTCCTGGAGCTTTTACACTTTAATAATGATGCATAGCATTAATGCGATATTATTATAGTATAAACTTTCAGCTAAATCAGGTCCAACATGTAATTGGAAAATCAGCTATAAAAGAATATGGGGATCTTTGCTGGGATTGTATCTGAAGCTCATGGCTGTGCTATTCATCTGCAAATTTGGGCAAAACCAGCCATGGATCACATTTCTGCCTATAATTCATCTCTAATACCATAAATTCCTTGAAGCTGCTCCTGCTCCACCAGCAATATTTTGCTGGAAATCTTGTTTGCAAGTACGTTTCTTTTCTTCTCTTTTCTCTTTCCTCAGAAGATCGTTATCACAGTCCCCGAAGGATAATAGTGCATATTCAATTTTATAATTTAGTTTTATCATTGTGAATTTCAGCCATTTATAAATTTTCTCTGAGCAAATAGATACAGCAACAACAGACGTATATATTATATATATTTTATATATTGCTTATATATATATATATATATAAAGTTAACACCATTGTTCAACGCGACTTTCAAAATTGCACCGTTTGATTCTAGACTCCAAAACCTGAAGCTCAGAAGGTCGCCTTTTCATTGCTATGAATCAGCACAGCTTGCCATTATTACAGCTGTCAAATACCGGGTGGTTTGTATCTGTGCCACTGGACACATCCCCACAGTGTGAGTCAGGTTTTCCAGATGCTCACTGTATATACTGATAGCCATGAGTAGGTACCCAAAACCCAAACCACGTTTCATGTTTACAATTTTCGGACAGCTGCTTGATAATTAAATGAATGTTTGGACAAAAAAGTTATGTAGGAAGTGGAATGACTTGTCTAAATCATTGAATAGTTCTATATTTCTCCACTATCTGTCGTGCAGGAACATATATAACTACATAAAATTTTCAAGAATGCGCCAGATATCACACTCCAGAAGTCATAATCCAGACATCCACGCTTCATAGTGCAAAAAGTGAATTAAAAAAGCATGTTTTTTTTTTGACTTGGAGCCAAAACTTTCCAAGGGTTTTGCATTCTACAACCAGTTATCAACAAATGACAATTACATTTTGATTGGCCTTAGAACCTACTTCGAGTACTTTTCCACAGTGACTTCAGAGAGACAGACCAAATTAACAGCTAAACATCGTATATATACCTCAAATTTCATACTATCCCTGAACAATAATGCCATGAAAATCAGTTGGTCTACTGATCTATATCTATCTATCTTGCAAGCTTTTCCTGTTGTCACACTTGCTGTGTCGCATGTCTGTCATAGTTTGTTGACACACTTAATCTAAAGTATCTTTTTAAGCCATATTTCAACCGGAAGTTGGTTGTGATTAAACTGTATGTAAAATTTTTAGAAGCAGGAAGGGAAACAAACCAATGACATCCTCAAAAAGATTTTTGTTTTACATCTGCTACTTTTTCCACCCCAGACTCCCCACTATAAGTCAATGGAACAAAGCCTACAACCCATCTTATGCACTCCCATCGTAACTGGTGAGAGGGTGGCAGACAAATTCGGGTCCTAGTCTTCCTTTTGGGTTTCAATAAGACTGCCATTTGCCCCGAAAGGCAAAGGGGTTCAAACTTGATACCAAATGGTTACAGCAAATTTTTTATTGGCACACAACTGAGATTAACATATTGCAGCGTCTAGTCAGTAATGTACTGTTCCAAACAGATCAGACATCATCTGTTAGGTCATTGGACAGAGAGTATGTATCTGTTCTCTACTTCTTGTTCAGTTTCTTTAGCCAGACTGGTGATAAGCTCCTATTGGTATAAAGTTCACCCATACAAGCCAAGGTTCTTACCCTCTCTCTCCACAGATGCAGCCAGACATGCTGAGTCTTTCCAGCATTTTTCTGTTTTTATTTCAGATTTCCAGCCTCCACAATATTTTGCTTTTGTGTCTTCTCCTTATTTTCTACTTTGTGCTTGAGTGTTAAAAATGCCTTGTCTTTTATGTCCCAAAGTGCAGGTCATCTGACAATGAGCAGCATTTTCTTGGCTCTGGAGTGGTGAGCTAGGAGGCAGGAGAGGCAGCTAAAATAGCGGGTAGGATGTCTCCCCAACTCATTCACCACCACCGGCAAAGTTTCCTGAGGGCATGGGCTGGTGAATTGGCTTCCCACTCAACGGAGGCAGGGAGCCAATTGAACTCATTAAAGCTCTATGCAATTAGGGGACATATTACCAGTTCGCCAAATTCAGCCATGTGCAGAGGCCTCTGGCTTCTTGGGCACAGGCTTCCTGTGGGATTCAAGGAGGCCATCAGAGCCAATGCCTGCATGGTGCCAATAGAGGGCTGCAGGAAGGACAGGCCGCTCCTCCGGCTCTAGTGAGGCACCTGGAGGGGTTTCCCTGTTCCGCCCCTTTGAATTTTTATTTTTTTACGTTCCCTTCTGAAAGTGCCGCTATGTTGAGAAGCCCTCTCAATCTCTTGCTTGCCTCAGCAGCACTCGCTTATGCTGCTGTGACTTAATTGGACGACCAGCCAGGAGGTGGCCAATCAGGAGGCCTCCTCTGGGAAGATTGCTGAGCCTGCCTTGTTGCCAGCAAGTGAAGGTTCAGGATTTCCATTTTGTCCAGACCTCAGTGTCCTGAAGCCCATGGGAAAAGTCAGCCCAACAAGTCCAACCATTTCTGTCCACAGCAGCTCAATCTCTGTTTTTCCTGCTTATCCAGCATGGTTAAACCCCTTGAACTCAAATTCGACATGAACATTTCCTGTTCCTGGGCAACATTTTGAAAAGGCATCCTGTTTTTCTGCACCTCTTTGTACTTAACCAATGACCAGCCATTGTTACATTTTAAAACTATTGCTGTTATAAAACGACTTGAGTTACTGCACCTTTAAAATTCACTCATTATTGCATTAACAAAGGCAGAGGAGGATGGGATTTTCCAGCCTCACCATGACAGGACCTGCCGCGAGTGATGTGGCAGGCCAGCCAAAAGTCCATTGGCTTTGGGTGGGGGTCAGAAGATCCCGGGGGGAGGGAAGGAACCGGAAAATCCTGACCAGGGTCCTGTTTTACAACATAAATGAATCAGTAAAATAATTATTCATAAATTAATCCGTGTTAATCTCATCAAACGTTTAAGAAACAACACGCTATCACATCGTGTGACATTCACGTTGGCACTAGTCGTGTCAGCTGTGACACCCCCAGCTCTGAGTCAGAAGGGTGAGTGCTTAAGTCTCACTCCGGGGCTTGGGCACATAAACCAAGGCTGACACTCCAGTGCGTTGCTGAGGGAGTGCTGCACTGTTGCAAATGCTGCCCTTTGGATGAGACCTTATACCAAAGGCCCCATCCACCCTCTCAAGTGATGTAAAATATCCCATGGCACAATTTCAAAGAAAAGCATGGAAGTTACCTCATGCTTCCTGGCCAATATTTATCCCTCAATCAACATCACAAAAACAAACAGATCATCTGGTCATTATCACATTGGCGTTTGTGGAGCTTGCTGTATACAATTGACTGCATGTTTCGTACATTACACCAATGACTACACTTCAAAAATGCACTTCACTGGCTGTAAAATGCTTTGAGGCATCTGGAGGTTGTGAAAGGTGCCTTATAAATGCAAGTATTTCTTTTAGTCCATAACCAGAAACATCTGTATTCTTCAGGCATTCATGTTTTAGTTTATATTTAAAACACCTTGCATACTAATTCTCAAACAATAATATATTCTTATACACACACTATTACTTCATTAAAAACAAAGAAAGCCTACTCCATCCCCTTATGGGGGGTTGGTGGGGGTGGGGGTGGGGTGGAGGGGGTGGGGTTTGCGCAAGGGTTTCTCACCTCCATGGTCTGTATATCAGCCAAGGACTTTGTCAGTGGCAGGATGCCTGCTGAATAGTGATGGTGAACCACTGTGCAGACCTTTTACTTATAAAAGTGTAACTGGATGAACATGTTTAAGAATTGGAATGAAGGTCACCAGAACAGGCTGATAAATCCTTTAGAAATTGATGGTTCATGTGCTCTTGAAACATGGATTAGCTATCTGGTGACTGGTTTCAGAGTTGTAAGTGTGGATACAGGTAGTAAGGTTGGATTAAGATTCTGTTGTTCTGTTTGATTGTCCTTGAGGATAGAACACACATTTTAGCAATGCTTGGTTGCCTCCCTCAGGAGGCTGAATGAGTTGAGTATGAGGGCAAGTTGTATATGGAGGCAATAGGCATGATGAGTCAAATGACCTTATCTCATTCCATGATATATTCTTAAAAGGTATCGTGCTTTATCGGATCCATTCTCCAATTCCTCCAGTTCCTCTAACTTTCAGCTTCCTTGTATTCACTTGTCAGCAGTAAATGGTTTTGAAAGTAAGAGTTACTTGCACCTAGAAAGGCAGACTGAATCTCAATCCAACATTTCATCCAAATAACATGACAATGTCATTCTCAGGACTGAACTGAAACATCAATCTAGGTGATACTCACATCTTCATGTTGGACTCAAACCCACAGTTTTTTTTGACTCAGAGGTGAAATGCAATCGACTGAGCCAAGCTAACCTTTCTCTAACTTGTTCTTTTAGCTGAATTTCTGATTATGCATTCTCGTGCACGAAGTTCTGAAACAAAAATGTAGTCCCATATGTTTCAATCGGACTGTGCTTTTTCCTATGGCCCTTTGTAACATTACACATTTGGAGTCTTAAGCTGCACAAACCTTAAGGGCCGAATCTTCTGAGTGGTGGCAATCACCGTCGGATTGCCACACCACTCGTATTTTCTTACCTTGCACCGGAGCTCTGCATTTCTCGCCCGGACTTCCAAACTGGGCCTCTTCAGAAATGCCTGTTCTGGGAGTCCTTCCTTCGTAGTGCTGTATCATCAGGAGAAGCCAAACCATACCAAGCCAAGCTGTTTACAGCACGAGTTGCCGTACTCTGGGAAGTTTAAAGATCCCAAAGCCACTTCGAGGAACTATGGAGGGAAGGTTAGGGTGTAAGTGGGTGAGGCAGTAGAGTGGCAGGTGGGTTGGCGAGTGGACGGAATGCCAGGTGGGTCGGTAAAGGGGTAGGGTGGCAGATACATGTTGAGGGGGAAGCATGGCATGTAAATGGGTGAGGGGGTAGGGTGGCAGGTGGGTGGATGAGGGGGTAGCGTGGCAGCTAAGTGGTTGAAGAGGCGGGGTGGCAGGTGGTTGGGTGAGGGAGTACTAGGTGGTTAGGGGGATTAGTTGGGAGGGTCCAGTGGGGAGTCAGGAGTCAGTAGCATAGTTACCTAGGAGTTAGAACTGGTTTTAATCCTTTGTAACTTTTCCTGGGTAACTATTCTGGTAAGTGATCGAGTTGGAAACATCCAAAGTCACCAATTCTAACTCGGAGATTCGCAGGGTTCCAAATGCAGAGGAATTTCCCATCGGAAGTCCAAACGTCCCAGGCAATTCCCAAATTCCCATGTAATCAGTGTATCAGGACTTCTGAGGGGTCCCCCAGGGCATCTTGTGGGGGGGGTTCTTCCAGGGTACGGCCATCGAGAGTTCAGAAGTTCTGGGCTAATATGTGCGACAGATCACTGCAAGATCCATTCAATTCTACAACCTGCGTAACAGCAATTTCGACAATGGACCTTTAGTTCCAAAAGCTGATCTGCCGCTTCCTGAGAAAGACCTTTTAAATCATTTGCTAAATCAAATGGTTTCTGCAACTGGTGTCTCTTCCCTACTCGTCCGCAACTACCAATGATACTGTCGTTTTGTTTTCGATCAGCGGGGTTGCTGTCAGGATTGCAGTCTACAAACAACTTCGATTCAGTAATCAATTAGATATTCAACATGTCTGGCTTCTATGGTAACATACAAACACACAAAAACAATGGGCAGGAACCAACCTACTGGTCCAGATTGCATGCCGTATATTTGGCATTAGCAGCTGAGGGGTTTATAAAAAGCAGAAAGGTCATTCAGGCAGCAATCTGCTCCACTGCTCAAGCGGTAATGGTGAAAATGATACTGAGTAAATAATTCAAGTCAACATCAAATACCGTCTAAAACACAATACCAAGTAGAATCTCTAACCTTATGAGGTATGATGGGCTAATTCTTTGAATAAACTTGAAAATATTCCTGGTTGTAGGCTACGTCAGATCAGTGCTATTAAAGCTTTGCCATTCATCAGCTTCATTCGATATTTACCGCAGGCTGTAAGTTTTTTCCAGTTCTTAAGCAATAAAGATCTGTTTATTGTGGCATGTTACAGTTTGTGATGTTCCTTGCTGATATCAATATCCCACAGTGTTCAGTAATGTTGTTTGAACAACTAGTTATTTAAACAGCATGTGAGTTTGTTAGTTCTCAGCCTACAACTGCTTATAATCACGCTAGGAGGGGAGTATGACTTGTATATTGATAAGATAGGATGCCTGGAAATCTGAGAGAATAGCATCCATGGGATTAGAGCTGCAGAGGGAATGAGGTCCTTGATGTTTAACCAGGGAAACAAAAGTCCAGCTTTTCTCTTTCGGAAACCCAAAAGGAAAAGCCCGAGGCCCTGAGTGCAAAACACCACCAAAGATAAAAACAGGCAGGGAGCGCACAAGGTAGATCAAAGAACAAAGGTCCAGTGGCACAAAGGTTGAGTTTAAAACCAAACTGTAGAAAAAAGGTAACCCTGAGGGAGAAAAGGAGCACAGCATATTTGAGATTATTTGGGATTGGATTAGAAAGTGGTGCATTGAACATTGGGCCAAGATTTCAACTCTGGGGCCTTTTCGGATAGGTGAGTAGCAATGGGATTTAAAAATTCACCCATTGATCCAGAATTGAGACATTAGAGGAAATTTTAACCTCAAAGAACAGGTGGGTCAGGAATTGATTGGGGGTAGGTAAAATATTTTGATTTTTAAAGTGGGAGCACAACCCGTGAGTGCCAACTCCAGTGTGCCCGCTCCAGTGTGCCCGCTCCAGTGTGCCCGCTCCAGTGTGCCAACTCCAGTGTGCCCACTCCAGTGTGCCCACTCCAGTGTGTCCACTCCAGTTTGCCCACCCCAGTGTGCCCACTCCAATGTGCCTACTCCAGTGTGCCCTCTCCAGTGTGCCCGCTCCAGTGTGCCAACTCCAGTGTACTCGCTCCAGTGTGCCCGCTCCAGTGTGCCTGCTCCAGTGTGCCTGCTCCAATGTGCCCACTCCAGTGTGCCTGCCCCAGTGCGCCCGCTCCAGTGTGCCCACTCCAGTGTGCCCACTCCAGTGTTCCCACTCCAGCGTGCCCACTCCAGTGTTCCCACTGCAGTGTGCCCGCTCCAGTGTGCCTGCTCCAGTGTTCCCACTCCAGTGTTCCCACTCCAGTGTGCCCACTCCAGTGTTCCCACTGCAGTGTGCCCGCTCCAGTGTTCCCACTCCAGTGTGCTCACTCCAGTGTTCCCACTCCAGTGTGCCCAGTGTTCCCACTGCAGTGTGCCCGCTCCAGTGTGCCCACTTCTGGGTTTAGGAGCTTTCAGATACCAGCACAAGACTTGCTTGCTGAAGTTTTAATAATTGGATGCAGGTGAGTAATTATTGATATAAGAAACGTTCTTAGGAGGCGGTAATGAGCTCTCTTTAAATTGTTTTTAACTTTGTACCAAGTTTTACTTGAGCAGCACAGGATTCCTGGAACTTGGGAAATGGACCAGGGAAATGGAAGCTTGATGGAGGAGCAGCTCAGGTAGGTATTTAAACTTGTCGTTGTCCCATCTGAATAAAACCGCACTTACTGCAGCTGGCGTCTCAGTTCCTTTCTGGCAAACATTTCACTTGTGTGGGTGCAGCTTTTTTTCAACCTTTGATGATTTCAAATCAATAAGATCAGGGTGGGATGCACCTTGGATGTGTTTGATGCATACCATAGAAGAGGAAGTTAATCACTATCCATTGCAGTAGTGATGTGCAGTGGTGGAATCAGCACGTGCTCAGAACAGAGCTGCACATGAGGAAAGTGCACAGGAGGGAGGTGCACAAGACAGAGCTGGACAGGAGAGAGGTTCAGAGGGGGGAGGTGCACAAGAGGGAGGTGCATTGGAGAGCAATGCACAGGATAGCGGTGCATACAAGGGGGAGGAATCAAGGTCATCAGAGGCACTACAAACACCATAGGGTTTAGAGACAGAGGTTCAGGTCCTTTGATCTCACAGAAGAATAATTCTTCCACAGGCTGAGGTTGTCACGTGAGATGATGACAGATATATACAGCCCCTGACTGGAAGACCTGCTTCCTTCTGGGATCTGGTCGCCATGCATTACCTATGACCATGGAAATGACCACCACACTCAATGTTTTTACCTCCAGATCCCTCCAGGGTGTGACTAACAACATATCCAGGACCTCCCAGTCAGCTACGCATATATGCATAAGGCAGATCACTGATGTTTGCCAAGACTGACAATTATGTAAATTTTCCTTGTGGTGAAAATAGTCAAAATGAGAAAGTACTTAGATTCATCTCTCTGGATGGGTTCCTAGAGAGTGTCATTGACTGTACATGACAACCAGGAGTTTTTCTAAAATGCAAGGGATATTCGTCCAACAATGCACAGCTGGTGTGCAACCATAAGAAGAGGTTCATGTTGTTCTGCACCAGATCCCCTGTGAGCTGTCAGTAAGTTATCATATTGATGCAGTCTAACAAGACTTTTTTTGAGGGAATAGATCTAGGAGTTGGCTAATAGGTCACAATAGATACTCACTTCAAATTTGGCTTATGATACCTGTAAAGAACCCTGCCAATGAGGTGTAGGCGTACTACAACGAGAGCCACCAGATGTGTCATCGAGCAAGCCATTGAAATGATGATGAAGTGCTTCTTCAGGTGCTTAGATAGGTTATGAGGTGTATTTTAATATGTGTCAGTGAGGGTGCCCAGAATAATAGTGGTGTGCTATGTCATGCACAACATGGCACAGCAGAGAGGATTGTGGGTAGAGGAGGATAAAAGGACCCATCAGTTATTTTTCGATGAGGAGAACAAGGAGGAGGAAAAGGAGGTGGTTGAAGGTGGGACACGCATCACCAGGCCAGCCACTTATATTGCTGCTCCACCATTCCACTAGTAATTAAGTTGAAGTCCTCCATCCTCACTGCTATTGTGAAGAGTATGAGAGGCACTGGCTAAGTTGCTGATGCACATCTTGCATCCTCCTTCTCAGCGACAGGCCCCAGGTTCAGTATCCATGTCCAGCTCCACAGACCTTGGAGATGAACTGTGCCCCCTGATGTGGACTCTGTGCAGCTATCCCAGCCATTGCTGTCTGTTTGTGCTCGCTTGTGAGGTATGAATCACAAGGTGAAAATCAAAGTAACTGTGTACGTAGGTCCATTGAAGGGGAATGTTTGCTGCTCTTGCTCTAGATCCACCAACCACCATGCACACCTCCAATTTCCATTTACTGTAGCTTTATATATAGCTTTAAATACATGTCACCTGGATGTGCATCCCGTCAGCTGTGCAGTTTGGAGATAGGGAACCCAGAAGCCAAAATTAATTGGGTTAGCTCAGTTGGCTTCCTGACTTTTCCCACACAATTCCAGCAATTCCTGACCATCACTCCCACCCACCCACCTCACAAGCTACCTTCATATTAGTATAGGGGGGCATTGGGTATTTTAAGTCCGGTGCTCCATTTAATTCCCTGCAGCCAACCTCATATCCATTCCGGGTGAAAGCAGTAGAAAATTATGCAAACCAGAAGCTTTTCCAAGCGATCAGATAAGTAGCAGGGTGAGCTTCTGGAACCATGTTATATGGGTCTCATGATTGAGCAGTGAGCTATCTGAAGAGGCCTAAGCTTTCATTTTGCCCAACAAAGAACCATCTCTCCTCCTGTCATCTTGAGAAAAGTAAACATGACCTTACCTGTTTGAATCTCTTCTTGACCCAATCCACTTTTCCATCATCTTCGCCAAGTAGGAAACGTACTGGGGCCCCCTGCTCAGGCTGCCAAGTTAGAGTTACTGTTGGGTCCTAATGATGTCCTTAGGGTCTGAAGTGCGTTTGCGATGAAAGGAGCCCACCAGCCTTGCTTGCTACATGTGGCTTTTTCAGCTGCTCAGTTGAACAGGTTAAAATCAGGAGCCATCAACTCCTGGCAGCACCAGGAAGGGGAAAGTAACCTGGGTGATTAAAAGTGCCCACTCACTCGTCTGGTTTTCAATACAGTTTGGTGCCAGTTTCCTTCCACTTTCTTCCTTCTGCTGCTCTCCAGCAATAGCGAGATGGTCCCAAAATCTGCTCTAATTGTAGCCTAGTACTTCCTGTCTGACAAGATTATTGGCATAGTGAGTTCCATCCATCCAAGGGATTTGGTATTGATCCCAGCAAATTTTCCAGACCAATTTCATTTGGATGTTTTAGCTGAGCTCCCTACTGACCCATTGGCATTTGCCAATTGGGCGGTCACCATTAAGCCATTCGGAAAAGACTTGCCTGATATAATTCTTACACCTGCAGAACTGTGGAGGCCTGAAATGGAGGCTAGACTGGCCCAAATCAGGATCAGGAGGGAGGTGCTCCTTTGGGATACAAATCAGTAGACTGGCCAAAGGAACTGCTCAGGCAAATTGCAGGGCAGAGCCCCAACACCCAACCAACCCACCACCCCGCCATCGTAATCAGATAGCTCATTGTTGCAAGAAATTTCATGACCTGGCTATTTCAGGCAAGATAAGAGTCAGACACACCTTTTAGGATTTCTCTGTACAAACTAAATTTATGTTTATAGCCGCCTTGCCCTCACTATGTTACAGTGCTCAAAGAGGTTATCATTAATGTTTTGTGGGTCCCTTTACACTGACAACCTTCACCAGCTCTTTCACTTGCAGCATGCATGAAGTCTTCAAAAATGTTCACATAATATTTAATTGTTTGTTTGATGTTCCTATAATCATCCCATTATGATCGGCCAGTTTAGCACCTTGGCTGGCAACATGGGAATCAAAGGACATTTACATTGTCTACATTCTACTTAAAGCAGACAATAACCTGTAATACACTGGAACGATTGACCACTTGTCATGGCTCTTCAATCTTCGGCCTCTCTTCCCCGTTGAGGAGGAAACATTGGAGTTGTCGGGAAGGAAGCTAAGAGAAAGAGTCTGAGACAGGGGGGTGTTGAAGGTCAAATGCCAGATGCAAATTCATCGTGACATTCTGCTTATCTTCATCCCCAAGCTATTGGACCACACACAACCAGTCAGAAAGCGATATCAAAAACCAGCAACAATTCAGTCTGTTTGTCTGAGACCCTCTCAAAATTCAACTGATTTGTTAAACCTTGAAATAAACCAACTTCAGACGAAGAAAGTTATTGGTCAGGATTTGCTGCCTTCCCTTTGCTGACTTTTTGGCAGGACTGGGAACATAAGCGTAGGAGGCATGTCAAGCTGTGGTCGGTTTTGTCCACACCCACTTTTTTAATGCCTCACATACAGGAATCGAGGGCATAACATAGGCATATGCAACTGACTGAAATATGTCACCCACTACATCATTCAATATACCTTTCATAATCTGTGTCATATACTGGAAGCTGAAAAAAAGCTATCTGGTACTGGAAATGACTAAACCTATGGATGATGCTCAGTTCACAGGGTTTGCCTTCAGCTTTCAGAGTCACAACTCTGGGTATGAATAATAAACTCAAACACATGTTTTTGGGAGAGGGTGTGGCTTTCGAGTAAAAACCATAACAAAGGTACTAAAAGCCAAGACAATTGAATGTTAAAAAAAAAATCATAATATCATGTAAGTTAGGCATTTTTGATTTTCACATTGTTTAAAGCTATAGCCTGGAATTTCCTCAGAGCTGCTCCTATTCCTCTCCCGCAACTTTACTGGAAATGAAGTGGCAGCCAAGGTTGCATTTAGAAAAACTCAGAGTAGACATTCTTTGATGATGTTGTTGAGGTTATCGCCTCTGATCAGAATCTCCAATCATGATCCAACATTCCTGATGATTTTACCCTACATTTATGAATGTCCTTCAGATCATCATTTCCTCAATGGATGCTCCTCCATTCTTCTCATAGGGCTGAAATAGAAGAACTTGATTGTCCCCATGACTTTCGATGAGGCAATGCAAATCTTGACCTGGAAACTCTGTGGGGTTCTCCTGAAATCTCAATTAGCATCAGTGGTAAACAGGCAGAATCTGAGAGAAACAGCTTAAGTGTTGTAAAAGAGACATTTGCCCTGCTGGTTGCCTCCACCCTTTTCCACATTGGCTACTTTACTTGGCATCCTGCAATGCTCAGAGCCAAATAGTGAGTTCCTCCTCAGCCTTACTTTCTCAACAAGTGCCTCTGAGACCCCAATTCTAGAGAACCAGCCTGCTCTGTGGTCTACTCTTTTCTTGCACACAATGGTTTTGAAAAACTTGCTAGTTGCTTTATAAGTGATTTAGGTATGGGGCGAAATCAGCATAAAGGTTGGAAGAAGACAGGGGAGTCATTAATCAGCTCTGTCACCCTCTCACTGCAGGAAATATGCACCATGCATGGAATGATCTCCATCCCTCATTTGCGCGCTGTGAAATAGAACACACACAGAGCAACCACAAGACAAAATTCAAGAAATCAAATAAAACGATCAGCAACGTACCCGATATTTGCACTACTCTTGGCATTTCCTCAGATTAACTGACTCACAACCACTGATATAAGTTTGACGAAGTGTCGGAAAATTCGAAACAGAATGCCTCTGAGAAAGCGTTGTTCTTGCCAAAAAGTAAAGTAACAGAAAAGTTACTGAAGAAGCATCCTTCGGAACCAGTGCAGGACTGTTCATATTTCCCCATAAAATGTCACCACAGCCGCAGTTATATTTCGAACCTTGCCTCCACGGAATAATAACAAAGTTGCTCGGGGACAACATGTACTTTCGTATAACTAATGGGTATCTATAAAACAATCTCTGATTAAACTTGATAACTACCACCAGTGGTCAGTTGCATTATTTCCATACACATAAAAATGCTGGATTATATTTTCCTGTCGGCCAGCTTCATCCAAATGGTGCGAGTAAAAGCGGGACCAATTTCACTGATACTCGTTCACTCGGCACAGTGCATATTCTTCCAGCTTTGATTTACAAAATGCACAAGAGGTTCACTTTAAGTTGATAAAGAATTAGGCTGCAGGGGTGGTGGTGAGGGCTGGTGTGGGATGGTCTCTTATATCTTCACTATTGGTGCTCAGATTGTCAGGGTTCAATCTCAAAACTAATTTAAAAAAAAATGACTATCAAATGCAATTTAGAAAGTGAGAATGTATCATTTTCATCATTTAATAAGTTAAATGTTATAAGCTTTATTTACATTTATCTAACAGAAAACAGCTAAGTACACAGATGACCTGGATTGTGATTGAAACTGTGAAACTTCTGTGCACTGAATTACTGTTGTGGAGTAGCTTAATTAACCCTTTGAAAACATGCTTGGTATATTCTGCTGAGATTTATCGCATTAGTTATAAACCACGATAATGTCTACGTTTGTGGAACTCAGCAAACTTTTACTGAAATAAAAAAAAAGGAAATCAAAAATACGAGGACCTTTAATGTTTTTTGGGCAATATTTTTAAGGAAATTGTGACCATGAATTTTATTGAACTTTTTTGGTGAAGATTGATTTTCATGCTGTGACTGATTTTTGTATTTCAGAGATTTCGTTTGTATTTTACACAGTTGCTGGGACCTTTTAAATCCTTTTTCTGTTGGTAAAGCTATATTTTTTTATTTGTTTTTTTTTCCCAAAGGAAACAGCAATGTGGATTTGTGAGATCTGCATGTAAATCATTGAAATAGCACAAAAAAACTTGAAACTTGAAGATATGAAACAGTAACATTGGGTTTCCTTTTTTTGGACACTGTTCAAAAAGGTTCATTTCAACTGTCTCTGCTTTCATAAGTTTTAATTTTTAATTTTTCGATTGTTCTGAATACAGGTAATAACTTTCTGGCCATAAAACACACCATCGGGCAAGACTGACATTACAAATCACTGTTGAATACAAATTATGTTGAATGATATTTGCTAAAGTAATTTTGAACAGCAAGTGCTAAACCAAAAGCATTTTATGATTTTTTAAATTTTCTTATCAGAAAAATTATCCTAGCATTTCTGAATACTATGAAAGGAACTGCAAATAAATTGCCTAAACCTGACCTAAGCTAAAAGATTTTCACTTGAGTTGTTTTATTTGGTCAAATATATTCAATTTTAGGGAAACGTGCATAGCTGTTATGATTGATTTCCACGAATATTAACTTCTTTTTTCTTCCTTATTCAAAGGAAAACAACAGGGTTTTTAAGAAATACTTTTTTCAGAATGCATACCGGGAGAGAAATTTGTGCTTCGAGCAGCACTTATTTTATTTTTATTCATTTGTGGGATGTGGGCTTTGCTGGCTGGGCCAGCATTTATTGCTCATCCCTAATTACTCATGAGAAGGCGGTGGTGAGCTGCCTTCTTGAACCTCTTCAGTCCATGTGGTGTAGGTACGCCCACAGTGCTGTTAGGAAGGGAGTTCCAGGGTTTTGACCCAGCGACAGTGAAGGAACGGCGATATATTTCCAAGTCAGAATAGTGTGTGACTTGAAGGGGGACTTCCAGGTGGTGGTGTTCCCATCTATCTGCTGCCCTTGTCCTTCTAGATGGTAGTGGTCGTGGGTTTGGAAGGTGCTGCCTAAGGAGCCTTGGTGAGTTCCTGCAGTGCATCTTGTAGATGGTGCACACCGCTGCTACTGTGCGTCGGTGGTGGAGGGGGTGAATTTTTGGGAGACAGGCAACGCCATGGCCACTATCTGCACAACCCGTGCAGCACTCTTCATTGATATCATTGAAAAATGCCATGCAAGCAGCAGCCCACAGAGGTAGCAGCCCAGAGTGCTGGCTCCCCTGGTGAATCAAGGTAAGTCTAGAGGCGTTCTGTGAGCGTGATTCTTCCCCATTATTTATAAAACTGACGTGCCCTTGGTGATGCCAGCTGGGCTTCAGGACATCACCGTGTCAAGGATTAACTTTTCGTGGCACAAGGTCCAATTGGACTGATAAATCCAATAGCTAATTCTTAGGTTTTATTGAATCGTTGGCCAATTATGATGAGATTTTTGGGCGACAGTGTGACATATGTGAAAGAGACCACAAGCACAAAATGAAAGGCTTAAGTACTTTAATCTGTCACCTGAGAATCAAAGTGAATTTATTGAAAAACGGCAAAATGACTCAAGGTTAGAGAGGCTAAATACTTTTCAACAAATTATGGCGTAACATCACATAGCTAACAAAAGGAGCAAATAGCACCAGCAATCAGGTATTTCATCAGATACCTGCAGCAAACTTTGTGATTCAAGGATGTGGAAATGGCTGAGGTGTTCGAAAACACTGCACTTGATTTTTGGATTGGACTTCAGTCTCTGTCATGGACAATATCACTGAATCACAGAATTGTTACAGCACAGGAAGAGACCATTCAGCCCATCATGTGTGTGCTGGCTTTTCAAATGAGCAATTCATCTAGTGCTGTTCTTCTATCTTCCCCCCGTAATCCTGCACATTCTTCCTTTTCAGATAACAACCCAATTCTCCTTTGAATGCCTTGATTGAACATGCATCCATCACACTCTCATGCACCGCATTCCAGATTGCTGTGAGAAAAAGTTTCTCCTTATGCCTCCACTGTTTCTTTAGACAATTACCTTAAATCTGTGCCCCTTCATTCTCAGTCCTTCCACCAGTTGGAACAGTTTCTCCCTATCTACTCTGTCCAGACCCCTCATGCTTTTGGATACCTCTATCAAATCTCCTTTCAGCCTCCTTTTCTCAAAGGAAAACCATCCCAACTTCTCTAATCTATCTACATAACTGAAATTCTTTATGCCTCGAACTTTTTTTGCAATCTCTCTAATGCTTTCACATCTTTCCTAAAGTGTGGTGCCCAGAATCTGATGTAATTCTCCATCCAGTTGAGGCCAAAGCAGTGCTTTATAAAAATTTAACGTAACCTCCTTGTTCCTGTAATCTATGCTCCTATTAATAAGGCTGAGGATACCGTATGATCTATTAACTGCTCTCTCCACCTGTCCTCCCACCTTTAATAATTCATGTATATGTACACCCAGGCCTGTTCCTGCACCCCCTTTAGAATTGTGCCCTTTGTTTTATATTGTCTCTCCATGTCCTTCCTACCAAACTAAATCACTTCACACTTCTCTGCAATTAATTTCACTTGATACCTATCCCCCATTCCACCAACTTCTCTATGCCCTTTTGAAGTTCTACACTATCCTCCTCACAGTTCACAATGCTTCCAAGTTGTGTGTCATCCATAAATTTTGAAATTGTGCCCTTTACACCAAGATCTAGGTTATTAATATATTTCAGGAAAAGCAAGGGTCTCAACACCAAGCCTTAGGGAACTCCATTACAAGCCTATCCCCAGTGTGAAAAATTACTTTCTATTTCCTGTCACTCAGCCAATTTCACAACCATGTTGCTACTGTCCCTTTTATTCCATGATCTCTAACTTTGCTCACAGGTCTACCATGTGGCACTGTATCAAATGCCTTTGGGAAGTCCGTGTACACCATATCAATGGCATTGCCCATCAACCATATCTATTACCCTTTCAAACACCTTCAGAAAGTTAGTTAAACACAGGTTGCCCTTTAAAGCCGTGCTGGCTTTTCTTAATTAACCCACATTTGTCCATGTGTCTATCAATTTTGTTCCGAATGATTGTTTCCAAAAACTTCCGTTTTCCAAAAACACTAAGTTAAGCTGATTGGCCTGTGGTTGCTGGGCTTATCTTCACATCCCTTTTTAAACAAGGGAGTAATATTTGCAATTCTCCAGTCCTCTGGCACCACACCTGAGCCTCTTGAAGACTGAAAATTTATGGCTAGTGCCTCCACAATTTCCTCTCTCACTTCCCCCAGTGTCCTTGGATGCATGCCATTCAGTCCTGGAGCCTTATCAACATTAAGTACAGACAACCTATCTAATGCTTTCTCCTAATCAATTTCAAACTCTTTACATGTCTGAAATAACTCCTTTTTAACTATGGCCTGGGCAGCATCTTTTTCCTTGGTAAAGACAGATGCAAAGTACCCATTTAATACCTCAGCCAAGCTCCCTGCCTCCATGCATAAATCCCCTTTTTGGTCCCAAATCGGCCCCAACCCTCCTTTTACATGTTATTACCATTTATATGCCTATTGAAGATTTTGGAATTCCCTTTTATGTTAACTGACAGCCTTTTTTCATGCTCTCTGTTTGCTTTTCTTATTTTCTTTTTCCACTTTCCCTCTGATCCTTGTACATTCAGCTTGGTTCTCAGTTATATTATCTATCTGACAATTCTCATAAGCAGGCTTTTTTCTTCTTCACCTTAGTCTCTCTCTCTCTCTCTTTGGTTATCCAGGGAGCTCTGGATTTCTTTCCCCTACCTTTCCCCTTTGTGGGAATTTGCCTTGACAGTGTCTGAACTATCTCTTCTTTAAAGATAGCTTATTGTTCAGTTACTGCTTTGCTTTCCAACCACTGATTCCAATTTACCTGGCCCAGGTCTATCTTTACTCTATTGAACTTGGCTTTCCCACAGATAATGGACTCGATAATGGAGAAACATGGCAGAAAATTATCCTGAAGCTCAGTCGCTGATTCTTCAACAGCCTCACATTGGCTTCTGGTCCAGCAGCATCTAAAAATTAAAATTCTCATCATTGTTTTCCAATCCCTCCGTGATACCACCTCTCCCTAACTTTGTAACCTCCTCCTCGCAGAAATCTGTTCTCCGCTATGTCTTGCCTTTTGTACAACCGTGATTTTAATTGTTCCCCCACTGGTGACCATGCCTTCAGCTGCTGAGGCGCTAAGCTCTGGAATTTTCACCTTAAATGCCTTGGCATTCCTAACCATCTCTTCTTTATTAAGACACTCTATAATACCCTTTTGACCAAGCTTTTGTCCAGCTGCCTGTTACGGGCAGGATGGTGAGGGATTAATTTAAACAGCACTAATTTCTCCTCCCACCACCTATCTAGAAACAGAAAGGTGTTTTGATTTCTTTTCCCTTTACAAGCCATGGCATATTTCCCAAACCTTCAGCTTTGGTGTGATCTCATTTCTATTATTAACCTCACAGCAAACTCAAGATAGGGTGAACTCAAAGGGTTAGTTTATTTGCACACACTCAATGTGTGAGGAGGCTCACAACATTGTCTCCTTTGCATTCGTACAGTAAAAGAGGAATAGAGAAAAGAAAGATCTATAGCGCAGAGACCACAGATAAAAGAAATATTGGGTGGAATTGTCCCAAATTTGCCCTCAGCGCGATAGTGGGCAGGAAAAAGAACATTGCCTGCAGCAATGCCAGCTTTTCACGCCATATCACCCCAATCCTGCTGCATTAATTATGAATTCCTTGGAAACACGCCATTTCGATGGTGGGCGGGCTTTCATTCGCCTGCCACCTGGCTTCTTCATGCTGAGCACCATATTTAAAGTTCAGCCACACTCTCACCTCTCAGTGCTTCCAGCCCATGGCTGCTGCAAAGAAGACATGGTCTCGAAAGGCAAGAAGGCTGCAGTCCCCTGGTTTAATTGCGTGTACCTCGAGTGCCGTTTGGATGCAGTGGAGCCCCGCTGTGATGTCCTCTACCCCCACTTTGGCCGCAAGATGGGCAGCAACATCACCAACCCGGCTTGGAAGGCGATGGCAGTGGTGGTCAGCGCCAACACCATACAAAAGAGGACAGCCACCCAGTGTGAAAAAGAATGAATGATCTCCTCCATTGCACCAGGGTAAGTCACTGTTCTCATCACTCTCAACTCACACACTCACAAACCCATCACACATCCACAGGGATCTCCCTCACTGCCAGTTCAAGGGACATCACCATTCACTCTCTCAATCACACCTTCATTGTCCTCATCCTGTCCATGGGACCACTCACCACCCACACAGACCAGGCATACTTATCATCTGGCCTGGTAGGCAATTTGCTTACACTCTCTCCGTCTCTATTCATGCAGGACAAGCTGGCACACAACAAGAGGGAGAGGTCACAGACTGGTGGAGGAATGCCAGAAATCAAGGTCCTCACACACTTTGAGAATAAAAGGCCCACCTGGGAAACAGCCAACAGAGTCCACAATCCAGGGCCTCCAATCAAGCCCCAAAGAAACCTCTGACGAGGAATCTGAAGGCACCTTCATTGAAGACCCATCACACAGCTCACCCACACTCTCCACCAGCGCAGAGACACACACCTCAGTGGGAGCTAGCTCTAGAGTAGCCTTTGGATCTCACTCTGGTGAGCACATCACATTGTCTGATCCACAGCAGGTGGAGGCAGCAGGGACAGCGACTTCCCAGTGTTGGGCAGTCAGAGGACTGCTGGAGGCCAGAAATCTGCTGAGTCCATGTCAGATGATGAGCCTCTGGACTCGGTAATGCCTCAGGTGCTGGAGCTGCAAAGGCAAGCTCGGGAACACCAGGAAGGGATGTCTGCTGCACTCCTCAGATTACAAGGCACAGTGGAGGAGTCTATCCGCCTTCAGGCTGAGGTGATAGTGCTGGCATGCCAATGCACTGAGGTCAACGTCAGTAGGGTGGCACTCATCATGGAGGTCTTGGTCCAGGGCATCGATCCTGTACTGCTGCGTGGGCTGAACTCCATCACTGAGTTGGCCTTCAACAGTGTCAACATGAGAGGGGTGTGAGGCAGCTCGATCTCACTCCAGGTACCCTTTCTCCTCAAGGAGTCAGCCAGGGGCCCTCGGGCACCCATAGGGAAGAGGCTCAGCAAGCGCACACCCCGGGGTCATCCACCCAGGTGACTCTGGGAAAGTCCGGCCCATCCAAGTTCCCTCTTCCTGTGACACCAGCAGCTCCAGCTCCACAGGCTGAGGAGGATGCCATTGCCACAGAGCAGGACACCGAAAGCAGGCCGGGGCCCTCCAGATGACGCCCGCCAAGGTCATCACAGACTGAGTGTAGAAGTCAGCAGGCTGCCTCCACCTCCACTATGGATGTTGGGAGAGCACCAAGATGTAGCGGCAGAGTTAGGAAGGTTAAGAAGATGTAACTCTTTCGAGTTATCAACAGTCACAGATTGTAATTCTTTCGAGTACATTCACAGTTCTTGGTTTCAGGGAGTGGGACATGAACCCACAACCTTCTGATTCAAAGGCGAGGGTGCTATGAACTGAGCCACAGCACAGCCTGGGCACGGGTGTTAATCACTTGTACATAATGTTCACTATTGTAAATAAACTCCCAAGAATGTCTCCCTGCCTACGGCTCCTTGGTATGATGAGTAGTGTTCGTGTCACTCAGATGTGAAACCTTTCTCCACAAGATAAAGGCAGGTGTCTCAGTCCAGGGCCTCTTCCCTGTGCTCTGTGCAGCCTTCAGACCAAAGTGATGGTCCAGCCTCACACTCCCTGGACACATTACTCGATGGTGCTGGTCATTGCTGCCAGAATGTAGTGGGCAGGTGTCACAGAGTTCCATCACTCTCTCTGTGAGCTCTCAGCACCTTTAAGGTGGGGCTGGCCCCCATCTCGTCAACATTTGCGACAAGGGATGTTGTGCTCCTGAAGGGCTCAGGTGCTGAAGGCTGACAAAGGATCAGGTGCATTTAAAATTTCACGGCTGCATCTCCGTGATATGACCCTGATCACAGAGCAAAAGCGAGCTGCCCTCAGCCAGACAGGAGTCAGACATTCTCAGAGGCTATGTGAAGATTTATGGATTGTCCTCACTGCATATTGTCATCATCCCCCTGGAATCGAGCGACTATTAGAGCCTCTGCTGCGTCTTCATGACAGGAGCCTTATCACAGAGGGTATGTGCACTGCCATCAGCCAGAGTGGAGTCAAACATTTACAGATGCAATGTGAGGATCTATGTTGTCTCCTCACTGCATGTTGTCATCATCCTTCACAAATTTAGCAGTTATGAGGGCCTCCCGAGCGCCTGCCTCACCTGGCCAGTGTGATTCCCGCATTGCCATCATTGTTGCCTTCGAGGACCTCCTCACCCTCATCCCTGTTGATATCCTCCTCATCAGAGGACACTTCCAGCTCCTCCTCAGCCAGCTCCTCTCCCCATTGCAGCGCCGGGTTGTAAAGGGTGCAGCAGGTGACGACGATGTGTGACTCCCTCTGAATGGTATTGCAGGGCTCCACCAGACCAGTCCAGACAATGGAAGCTCATTTTCAGCATCTCGATGGTTCGCTCCACCAAGTTGCGAGTTGTAGCATGAATCTCATTACACCGTCGCAGCCTGAGGCCGCCGCACGGGTGTCATCAGCCACATCCTCTGCGCGTAGCCCTCGTCCCCAAGGAGCCATCCATGCAGTCTCTGTGGACTCTGGAAGATGTCAGGGATCTGTGACTGACTGAGAATGTAGGGGTCATGAACACTCCTTGGGAACCGTGCATAAACCTGCAGGATGGGTTTCCGTTGGTCATACACCAGCTGCACATTCAGCGAATGGAATTCCTTGCAGTTGATGTTGTTGACCGTGTGTTTCGACAGAGATCTGAGTGCAGTCGATGGTCCCCTGCACCTGTGGCAAACCTGAGATCTGAGCAAATCCAATCGCTCTGCAGAACTGCAGTCAGCAGACTGACTTTGCAGTTCCTCAAGGCAATATTACTGGTTCCATAAGCTAGGTCCACATCACATGACTCCCACCTCTCCACTCTTTCTTTCACAAAGGGTGTGTATCCTTCATCAGTGTCCCTAACATTGCGGAAATGTCTCAACCAGTAAGAACTGAAAGGTAGGTTGCAGTGCCCTTTGTCTTAGCAGACGAGTCAACACCTGTTGGTCAGTCTGGGATATGAAATGCAAATGGCCTTTGTATAGCTCTCTTTGAATTTGGTCTGTGCAGCCCAAAATGTGTCTCTTCAGAGATAATGAGGTGTGTGCTTCTGCGATACTGCTAGGTAGTTCCTTTTGTTCGAGGTTCACAGACAGACATATATTCAGCCATTATAGGTCTGTGTCCAGTTTTAAATTTTTAGAGATAGCGATGAGCACATCTCGATATAGTTTATAAGAAAAATATACAGGGTGAGGTCTTAGTCCCTCGCATGTCCTAATATCACCTAATGTAGCTCAGTATCAATGTTTCTTTAATAATGTCCTGTGAAATGCCTTGAGGTATTTTACCATGTTAAAGGCACTACACAAATGCATGTTGATACTGTTGAATTCACAGGTATCTTTTGATTGACATGTAGTGTGTCCTCTGACCTTAGTTGGCATTCATTTGGCAGAGCCGCCAATTGATTGTATCGCATTCTTCAGTTGCCTTCAGGTATTGTCATATACATCAGTGCAAATCCACATAGGTGGGAGAATTGGAAGGAAAATGTTCCCATTTCGCACTGTTCAGCACCTGAAACACAATGGGTCAGCAAGAAAAGATTGTGCGCTTCCTTTTGTCACAAACCTAAAAGGCTTAAAAGTAGCATGGCATGGTTTGCTAAAACTGAACCTGACTTCCACAGTCAGAATATGTGCATATCATTTTGCAAAAAATGCTTATCATCATCAATGAATGCAATCTCGTCTTTCAATACTGAGATGCTACACTTGGTGCTAAAAGGACAATATTAATGCCCTGATAAATGAACTGGAACTAAATTTAGAACGAGTGAATCTATTGCAGCAATCCTTAGCATCTACTCTTCAGAGGTATCAATCGCATCACATCACTTGCAACCATTATTTCAATGTAGAGAAGCTGATGATGCAGCCACAGACCGTCAAGGCTGACCTGTGAAGGGTCAGCACTTTCTTTCCATTCATGGATTTTGTTACCACAGGTTTTTAAAAAGTGCTTTGATGCATTGAGCCGGACAAAAATTGGAATTCATGTGGATTTTCTTGAAAAGGAATAAAATAATCTCAATGATTTTCTTAATCATTATGCCATTGATATCTCTGTTGATGTCCAATGGCCAGCCAGTGTGAAACGCGCGCTGAAAAGCTCAGCACTGCCGGGGTGAGGGGCAGGAAGAGGGCGGGCGATGACGTTGCAGCGGGCGTGGGCGAACGCTGTGAGAGAGCTCCCGGGAGGCGGACAGCTGCGTTAGGGAGCTGCAGACCTTCAACTGATGAAATAAAGGTTCAAAAAGCTGGAAAAAAATAATGTCCTTGCATCACAATCAAGCCCCTGAAAATATACCTCACAAAAATGCTGTCCACGGATATTTATTTTTATTTTATTTCATAACGGAGATTTCAGCCCGCCGAGAAAAATGCCGCATGACTGCGCGATGATGTCGGGACACTCGCCCAACGCCATCTCGTGCGATTTTACGCCTGATCGGGTCAGGCGCACGCAAATTCTGCCCAAAGTTCTTGTACTCAAACATGTGAAAATCTATCATATTACAACTCAAGTCAATCAAGATTTGATGGCTCCACACCTCCGGCCATTGAGAGTAATTTAAGAAGATCTGTATATTTCAAGAAGATTACTGATTCATTTTTTGAGAAAGAATAGACAAGCACCATTGTAAATTGACTCAGGTCAGTCGTACACTGTTCCCCCTCCCACCCCCCTACCCCACCCCTTACCAGTGCAGCTATTGGGCTACGACGTGATATTCTTGTCTGTTTAGGGCAGGGTTACCATGTGTGGTCTGTTCGCCCATCTGGAGTTCATGAAAATGAAGATCCAAGCATAAAGGATATTTTTAACAAGCCTTTATTGTTTGTTTTATAAAAAAAAAATGTTTTTCATTTTTCCAATGTGGCTTTTAGTGCTAGTTTTTGTTTAACATTAGGAATTCCAGGCAATGTTGTGCGAGAACAAAAGCAGTCCAATAATTTTTGCAAAATAACCGAACAGTTGACCATGATATAGACGTGCAACAAAACAAGACCACAAAAGAAAATGGAATAGGATAAAGGTTGTTTACAATGCAAGCCGAGGAAGCAAAGGGCCATCTGAACTGCGAGAGTCCTGTGTTAGTTGGCAAGCCAAATTAAATTTATTGCTGAGGTTTGCTTATAAGCAACTTCCAAGTAAAGAGTACCTCAAGGTGCTTAAATCAAACCATAAAAAAATGATTACCTTTAAATACTATCCATCATTTTTTGAATGCCTGATGTTTCATCCATTGTCTTAGGCACAGACTCTGTCGCAATAGATGAAAATCTGGCTGGGCCGCAAATAACATCTCACAAAAATGCAGAAAAAATAATCATTCCAGTCTTGTTGCAACATTGTTTTCCCAATGTTTACATATTTAAAATCCCATTGACGGTACATTGTGTAACATTCATGCGTAGCTAATTTGCTTGTAACTCTCTGAGTTTCTAAAACTGCGATGTACGTAAATCTGGGCATTTGTCAGTTTGTTTCGGCGCCAACTCCAACAGAGAGAGGATCTACTTATCCAGAATTGTTCACGAGCAAATAGTATAGTGTGCAGCAGAAATGTCCTCTACTGAAACCCGAGTTCAGTGCCCAAGCTTGCTCTCAGGCCTAATGAGGCACTCTCAGGGCACACTATTGGCCATTACCATGAGGAGGGAAGGATGTCTTGGAGCCTGCTGGCCCTGGATGGCACCATTAAAGGAGCAAGTACAACTAAAGCAACATGGGTTAGCCAAAGAGATTTGTTTTTCAGGTGATGGGGTAAGATTATAAGATCAACACTGTCCAATGAATCATGTTAAGTTTTTTTTTTAAATAATGAGTATATGCCAGAAGCTGTAAATGCTCTGTTCTCAAGGAATTAATTTGTGTTGGAGTAACCACAGCAGCTGCATCCTAGGCATTAACCTGGGCACCTCTGGAGCCTGCCTTGGAGAGAGCTAGTCTGTGTGTGGCAGCATGGTCCAAGCAGTAGGTTGAGGAAAAGGAAATACGAGGGTAGGTAGAAAGATTGATGGAATGCTGGTTTGGCTATAGCTTTCCTTTTCATTCCAAGTGGCTGGGAGCAGAGATAAGGTCAGGGGGGGCAAAGGTTCTTACATTGTTCAAGCATCTCGGGACAAGTGAGTGACTTCAGCCGCTGTCAAAGAGACCTTAGATTGTGTCCCTTTGTCAGCATTTGAATAAGGGAGGGGGAGGTGGGGAAGAGGAAGAAAGTACCGAGCACAGTTTCCATCACTAACTGTAAAACATTCACAGCATTCTGTGACAAATGCTGAAGCAGCATGAAACTAATTTACACACAAAAATTTTTTAAAAGCTATCTCGACAATAACAACCCACTCCTTGAGATTCATAGCATCTGCACAACAGCTCAAGAATCAGTGGTGGCAGATTTTTATGGAAGCACTTTGCCCCTGATTTGTACCTGCTGATATTGGAAGAAATCAGAGTGTGAAGCCACCTTACATTCATATGCAGATCACTTTTGAGGCACGGTCCGATACAGACATCATAAAAGGTTGGATGCAATGCTATCCAGAAGCAGGATGGTGCAAAGAATGAGTACCATTTCTCCTATCAATTGGAACCAATTTTCAGCTGCTACTTAGCAGCAAAGCAGAGGAAAATGGCAGTGTCCAGTTTTCCCCCTGACACCAGACATATATCATTTCAGGAGGATCAGAGATCTGTAAGGGGTGGTAGTGTGTGTCAGCTTTCAAAACTGACTTCTGAGCGGTCTGAATCGCTCCCACTCCCTGGGTTCTAGACCTTGGACTTATTTGGAGGTTGTGACAAAGTGCAGCAGACAACTGGATTTGGTGCAAGAAAAAACTGGCTTTATTGAAGTCACAAATGAATTTATAACATTATAATCTCAGTGTAATCCTACAAACCTACAAAGTACACTTAGTTAAGAAAGGGGAACACACGGCATAACGAGGGAAAATCACGCTACTAATCCCCTTACCCTTGTCCCACCCCCAAAACCTAACTAAATTGAACTAGGAGAGGTCAGGGATCATGCTCACCAACCAGGGTTCCTTGACAGTTCAAAATCCAGCCAGGTAAGCCGGTTGCAGTTTTGGGGTACGCTCTTTGTGTCCTCTGGGGCCTGCGTCCCCACACGGTCCTGGTCTGTGGAATCTGCGAAGGTTCTTCAGTTGGGTGGAGGGTGCGGTTGTGGGTGGTCGATCTTCGTGGAGGGCTGCGGTTGCGGCCTTGTTGTCTTCGGTTGAGCCTGCCATACCGTGCCCCTCGCCGTGATGTTGCCTGCGGGCCTGCAAACCTCCAGATCTTCTTGCTTAAACTCTGTTTCAACCGCTCCCAACTGCTCACTGCCTGCCAGCTGGTTTCCCTCTCTCCCTCGTAACTGACTGCCCAGTTATACTGTCTTTCCAATTTCTTATCTCAATCCAAATCAAGGTTAGTTCTTTCTTTGATTTTGGTGGGCTTCCTTAGGTGATTGTAGTCTTGTTGTTTTTAATGGGCTTGCATGATGTTTATCCTTGTCTTCCTGCCTAGTAACTAGTTTTGAACTGAAAGCCATTGTATGTGTGGAGCATTGATGGGTTCGCATAATTGAATTGATTGTGCCTTCCTGCCTTAGTAGTTAGTAGCGATTATTTATGCAAGATTTTTGATGGGCTTCAGTTTCGTGTGAGGTGAAGTCTTTCTCTGGGTTGATTGTATTAAAAGGAAGAATGTGTATTCTGTCTCCTCTCGTTGTCTGGTTTCAGGCTAAACAATCCACGCTGTACTCAATAAGCCCGGGCATGTCCAGCCCCAGGCCTTCATGGGCCCAGCCTCCTGTCTGCAGGGTTTTACATTTAATCGACAGTTTAAAAGTCCAAAAGTCATATCTTTGTTGATGATATGAAAAATGTGGGAATTCTGAGAACCCTTCAGGTCCTGGTCCCAATATTTATGGGGAGGTGGAAAGGGTGGGAATCTGCGAGGCGGGTAGGCCTCCAGTCGAGAATGAGGAGAGCAGCCACAATATGAAGGATGGATGGAGACTGTGAAATGGAGGGGGAAAGCTGAAGGTTTCCTTGAGGGCCTTGAAAGCAGCAAACCTGTTCCCCTGATTCACAAATAGTGCTGAGAAAGGCACTTACCTTATGTAGTGAGCAGATTGTGCCCCCAGTTTGCTGCTCAGTTTCCCGAACACCCTGGGAAACCTGCACAGCAGTGATGATTTTTAAACTGGGCTCCTAATGGGAGCTGGATTTAAAGGTATTAATTAAGCACCCTGTCTCAATAATGTTTTATAGGCATGATCATTAGTAACAGATAGGAGTATGTCGATCAGAAACAAAATCCGCCATATACAACCAAAAAAATTGATTGTGTTGATTAATGATATTTATCTCCTGTAAATAGATGAAGAAAAGGTAGTAAGGAACTTTGCTTCATCTCACTCTATTGTCCGACAATATGTAACGCCTCAACAAATACTTTAGGGTTAAAATGCATCTTTAATTTTGCTGCCAATTTAGACAATAAAAATGATTTACTACTCACATCCTATAGAAGAATATAATAACACAACCATTGGCTCGATAGTTGGGAATAACTCATAACTTTTTGACTAAGTCAAGGAGAAAAGAAGCCAGCTGTTAAGCTAAATACTAAATAACAGTACATAAAAAGCCATACTACCTTCTTTATCTTGCAAAATTTCACACTGAGTTGAAAAGAGTTCTGAATATTAGACGGCGGAGATAGAGCATGATGACTGCATGGCCTTCGAAAAGACAGAAGAAACGTCTCTGTTCATTAGGTCTCTCTCAGTAGTTTGCCTGTTGCGACACAGCATGTTTTGACATTTGCCTGGAGATCAAGAGACACTACTGTAATGGAGCAGTTTTCATCTGTGACTCCTTTCTGCGCATTTGCATTCTGTTTAATAGCTGCTTGTAACATTGCAGCATTCAGAGTTACTTTAAATCAGTCACGTGCATAATAATCATTAGCCATTTAGAATTATGATTCCCTGATGAAGAAAAAGGAGAATGAAGGATAATATAAAATGATATGGATATTCAATATAAATAACTTGTACTGTAGAATTCTTCTTGGAGATTTTTCTACAAGGTCTTTTCCTTGGGAACACTAGCTTTGAACATCCATTTTGTCTTGTTCATGAACATAACGATCATAGGATTGTAGGATTAAATAGTACAGAAGGAGACCATCTGGCTCAACATTCCTGTCCTACCTCTTTGGAAAAAGTTATCCAATTAGTCCCACTCCCCTCTCTTTTTCCTATACAGCTACACATTTTGCCAGTCAAGTATTTATTCAATTCTTTTTTGAAAGTTATTATTAAATCTGTTTCTACCACTCTTTCAGCCAGTGCATTCCAGATCATAATAACTCACTCAATAAAAATGTTTCCTCAAGTCGCCTCAGGTACTTTCGTCTATTGTCTTGGGGAGGACTTTTAGGTTGGCGAGCGGGCGCGATCGGCGGGCCCAGGATCAGCTGGGAAATGGACTGCTGACAGCGATCAGCCCCTGACCGTGCATTCACACTGGCTGGCCAATTAACAGTTGGATGGACCATAAAAAAATCGCAGACAGTTACAATTTTAATGACCTTAATAGGTCTCTTAATTGTCGGCGGGCATACTTCCGACTTTTGCACATGCCCATCGACCGAAATATTGCGTGAGCGTGGGATGATGTCGGGATGCTCGCCCAGCATCATCTCGCGCAATTTCACCTCTGGTCAGGTCGGGCACGCACCCGCATGCTGACCAAAAAATTCTGACCCTTCAATCTGTTGTTTTCCTGTTCACTGATCCTTCTGCTACTGATCCTTATTAACTCTATCAAAACTCTTCAAGATTTTGAACACCTATACCAAATCTTCCTTAACCTTCTCTGCTCTATGACCTCGCCATGTAACTGAAATCTTTCAACACTGATACCATTCTAGTAAAGCTCCTGTCTAAGGCCTTGACATGGCTTCTGAAAGTGTGAGGTGCCCAGAATTGGACACAATAAGCAGGATTTTAACTGCAAAGGGAACGAGTGGGTCCAGGTGTGGGCTGGGGTTAAAGCACTGCACAGTAGCATTGGGTTGAGGACCTGATCCCATGCACTTCTGAGTTTAATGTGGGTGCATTTGTAGACAGGTGGGAAGCCCCCGTGGCAAGTAATTTTAATATTTAAATCCCCAAGTAACTGTGGATTAAACCAGTATTCTGGCTTTAACGGCTAGTACACGGGTTTCCCGAGCTGTGCGGAACTCACCAGGGTCAATCAGGTGCCAGCACAGTGACGAGAGCTTCTTCGGTGAAACTGGCAGGCCGGAGAAGCCTTCGAACAGCAAAATTGATTGGCTGCAGCCATGCCCATGTGAAAGGCTGGTACTCGCAGTGCTTTTCCTAAGAAAGTGCTTTCAGTGCTTGACAGGTGATTACCAACTTCTTCAAAGTCAGTTCACCTGCCTTGCACTTCACTCACTTCAGCTGCAGTTCCCTGCTGCCCCTTCACTACAACATAGGAACAGGTTATATAGTTCTACCTAGTACCTCTGATGAAGAACAAGATCCAACAGAGGGCAGTAGTGAGAAGCGACAAAGCATTCTGGGAAAAGTCACCACAGACACCACGACTCAGAAGGGGATCGAGGAGAAGGACTCCTGTGCTCAACAGGAGGAAGAGCATCCAACAGAGGGCAGTAGTGAGAAGTGACTAAAGCATTCTGGGAGAAGTCACCGCAGACACCGCGACTCAGAAGGGGATCGAGGAGGCTTGTGTACATAGCCCCAGGTATCTCTTCCAGCATCACCTTTAAAACTGTGCCCTGTTTTTAAATTGCCTCTTATCATTCTTCCTACCAAAATGATTCACTGATCACTTCTCTGTGCTAAATTTAATTTGTCATGCATCTGCCCACTTAACATACTCCTGCAGTCCGTTGCTATCTTCCCCACAGTTTGCAACATTTCCCAGTTTCAGGTCACCCGCAAACTTTGATCTTTTCCTTTGCAGAAATCACATGTTACTGCATCTGATAGAATAACATTATATACCAATCTTGAATAACTAATCTGAGTTATAATCAACCATAATAGGGCTACTAGGGCTAGTTGTTTGGCTGGATTTCAACTATCAAGTGGGCAGATAACAGGATTGATATACACGTGACAAGGTCATACGTCTAATGGGTGGCGCGGTTCAGCTCACCAACCCTGGGCCACTTGATGTTGCCAACCAGGAAATAAGGCAGGTCTGGGAGGTTGGGGTTGCCATGTAGACAAGGGGGTGCTCCCGCATTATTTTTTGCAGCTCAGAGTGTCACCACCTGCTTCGCAGCACCTTACAAGAAATAATTTGTCACTTGTCTGGGTTTTTCTGCTGCACCTCCAGCTTTCACTGAATGGTGCTTCATCCAGTTAGCTGGGGAGGTGGCAGGATGGTCTGAGGTACATCATGGGGGCCACAATTTGCATGCATTTGTGAGGCTGTTTCTTAATTAAAATGGGCACCCACAAAAATACCAGAAGGAGAATGCCAGTGGGTGTGAATCAAAGTGAGAAGTCCACCACTACAATTTTAACTCTGTAGCACCCAGATTCCACCAGACATAACTAGTTAAAATCAGCCACTGTCTTAGTCGAATCTAAATTTAACGCTGCGTAAAGGTGCGGCAATTTTTTTTCCCAGAGGTAAAAGTAGGTTGGCTTGGTCATGGAGAGGAAGTGGAGTCAAGCTTTGTTTGGGGTCAAATGGGGTACTGGGTTTGTGAACAGTCTGGTTCATTCTGAGAAAGTGGCCAGGTATATGGATTGAGGATATGGAGTTTGTGGCGAGTGCTGGAAGTGATGACTTCTGCTTACCCAACTTTTAGCTAGAAGAAATTACTGCTCATTAGAAAATTATAAGCACTGGTGTGGCCAAGAGAGGCAGGTGGCTGTCATCAGTGTGTATATGAAATCCCTATGGGGATGAATGTTCTTGAAGAATAACCTGCTGTACCATGTTAACTTTTGCTGAGGCATGGTGGAAACTCCCTGACCTAGACTGTGTGGTCAGTAGCAAAGGAACAGTGCTCACTGTCCATTTCATTTACAGGTGCCCACAGGCCTTCTGTGGGCTTTTGAGCAGGAATTATGGTCTTTATGGATTATTTCCAACACAGCACCCAACACCTGTTACATAGGTGAACAGGACAAGCAACAATGTGGCCATTTGACCAATCATATTGAAAATCTCACTGAGCCATGCAGAGTCAAAACCAGGAAGTACAAATTAGAATATTTACTTCAACGCAAAATCATGTACAAACAGCAAAGAGAGGGGAAGAAAGTAGGGATCAAGAGTGAGAGATAAAAGAGACAAAAAAAACTCTAAAATTATATTCGAAGGGATGAAATGCCACACTTGCAAAATTAAATTTTCAGAGTCAGAAAGATTGTTTGGTAGTAATTAAGACGTAGCACACTGTTCACTTAGATTTGAATGGACTGCCCCTAACTTTATCTGGTATGTCCAGAGGGTACGTGTAGGAAGTATATGACCTTCATCTGTTTTAATGTTGAGTCTCCTGGTGACTCACCAATGTAGTGAAGTTTATGGACAAGTAGGGCAACTCGGACAGCAATCCCTTGATTTATGCATTTAACTGTATATGTCCAGTTCCCAGAAGTTGCTGCCATATTTACTGCTTAATCATAGTCATTACTGATAGCCCCAACTTTAATCCAATTCAAATTTTGGACCCATGTCTATGGAGGATGTTGTTAAGGGGCAGCATTTAGCTGAAGAAAAAGTGAGGGCCATTGATGGATACTCATCACACACTAAAGGTTATGTTCCAAGAGAAGCCATTGCAATGCATGAGCTGGTAACTTTGCCACATGGAGATCACTTAATGCTTTTAACAAATAGAGGATAGCAAACTCTTTGTTAATGCAGTTGTGAGTGAATGTAGTTTGGTTTGCCAATATGTAATCAAAACTGCACAGATAAGTAAACATTTCATAAACACACCAGTAGATATATAACTAGGTGAATTAAATTAAAATAATTAAATACTTAAACTCATGACTGAGCACTTAATGTGATTTGGCTTCCAACAGTAGTTTTCGGTTACATAACCCATTACAAGTCCAATGTGTGACAGATGTTCTAATGGCTTTTTTTAAAATTTAAGTATTTCATCATGAAGGCTAAGCCTGCTATTTTTCACCAAACTTCCACATATCAAGCTTCAATGCCAATTGTTGATGGATTCGGGTGTATTATTCAACCATCTCCTTCCCCCAGTTGTTTGGGTTTTATAAATAATGAATGTAAACAGAAATCAAAGAATTTCACAAAATGAATGTGAAGATAATTTACGCGTTTGTCTGAAATCAATGTTATTACTCCACATGAATACATTAAAGAACAAATCTCATTAGCTTAGTATTATAGTATCGTGAAAACAAAACAGTTAATGAATAATTCTGATTAATAATTCTGATATTAAGAGTAAGATCTGCCTGTTGAATTTGTGTTGAATTTTTGAACTTTTGAGTTTAAAATGAGTGGGGATGTTGGTGAGTCCTATGAGTGTAGTGTAATTAAATGGACACTGAAGCTCGATGAGTTAAAAGTAAGATGATTTTCAGAGGACTTCTCCTGTAGGATCTGTTAATAAGACTATTTATGACATTTCCTCCCTCAGAAGAATGATTTACATTTAAGCGACATGAAAGCGGCTTGTGCTGTCTCCCAGTCAGAAGAGACAAAGTTTAAGATGAATAAGTGGACATATTCCCCTCTCTAGCTGACTGTTTTATGTTAAAAAAGTGTAGAATTAATTTGTTCAAATAAAGTGACATTAATGCTGTAAAAGCCAGAAGCATAATTTTGTGGCAAGCATGTAGAATATTTATGACTTCCATGAACTGGGTTGGGATCATCTTCCTTCTCATTCCTGGATGCTGATACTGGCACTCAGATACACGCCAAAAGGCTCAGCACTGACTGGCTCCCAGACAGGCAGAGCCTTTGATGTGTACTTCCAGGACTGAGCCTTTGATCTCCAGTGGATGCCTGGATTGGTTTCCAGAAATAGGAAAACTGTTGCCCATTCAACCGAACGATGGACATACAGGGTAAGATCCATTGGAAGCATATTTTTGCACTGTCTTCCTCGTGGGAAATATATGGTGGGTCTTCAAGGGGTTTGCCTTCCAAAAAGTAACTGGCCCTTCTCAGGGGAGATACATCGGGAGAATTTTATGTTGAAAGTTTTGCTCCACTGAATGTGAAATTCCCTTTAATGATTGTGTTTGTGTTAATGTTAATCCCCTCATCAGCCAACATCAGTGACTCCTCCCAGCAAGTTTTTTACGATAATGTTTGCAGTGCTTACAGGGTTTGGCAATTGTAGTAGATTTGCGGTACAAAATATCACATGGAACTGGTGATCAGTTTTCTGTTGACCTGGGATTGATTTCAATGCTAACCATTTGGTTTCTGCCAGGTGACTGCACAGTTCAAGTCCCTCAGGTGACTGAGTCATCCCGAAACCACAGGGGCCTGACCTGCTGACCCACTGCAGGAGGCAAGGATGGACACCAGCCCAAATTTGGCAGGGTCCTTTTTTTGGCATGGTGTCACTGAGACCTGGCTACAACATTTCCTTGGAGGCTTGAGCAGGAAATGGCAGTCGGCGTCCCGCCTGGCCAAACTAGGGTGGAACAGGATCAGGTCAGAAGAGGCCCATAAAGCTAACTTGCAGCTTGTAAAATAAAATATCTTGTGGTTCCAGGAAGGGAACCAATGCTCCTCCAAGCCCCACAAAGAAATTTGAAGACTCCCTTGCTGTACTCTCGCCATCCCACGCCACCAATTGAGGGAACTCACCCAAGATGGTTGGGAAGCCAATCCCTCAGACTTACCTGGTCTCCAAGCAATGCAAATCTGCACCACTTCACACCAGAAACACGGGGAAAGTCAGCTAACATCATTAAATGATGCTTGGACGTTCAAAGATCTCTGGACCTCTTTTTCACCTGAGCGAATTATTTTTAAGCTCACATCAAAACTCAGTGGACAAAAGTTGCCCCCGTGATAGTTTGGGGGGGCTCCTTGTTTCTAAAAGGGTACCGATGCAGAGGGCATCTTTACAACAGTGAAGTGGATGGCTGGACACAAAATGAAAAAAATGAAAGTGAGTAGTGAAGCAAAATGGTGCACTATTTAATTCCTGAGAGCGGGGTTTGAATTTGGAGTAACGTCCACTAAACGAGTTTGAGTCCAAGCTATCTGATTATGAATTACTGGGCGTATCAACACTAGGAACAGCTTATGAAACTAGAGAGGACAGAAGGGTGGGGGGAACACGAAAGGATGTAAAGGAGCAGTGCCATGATTAGAGGTTAAACCGTTCTGATGTAGAGTTGAAACTACAATATTATTATGCAATTTATTCACGTTATTGATCTGTCATTTTGCGAACATTATCATTGTAGGCTCAACTTGTGCAGGATATATAGACATGATTATGTAATCTATTATTACCGTTTTTTTAAATGAAAATAATGCATTGTGCATACCATTGAAGTACAGGAAAGCTTATTCAGAATTAGATTAATTTTTCTGAATGAACCCTGTCCATAATGTTAACTCAGTGTCAGATAAAGGTGGTGTATAAGTTCAAGGATGTTGTCCTGTATCAACATAGAGGCATTGAAAGCCAGTCATGTTGCAAAGATGGGAATGAGATGCACCACATTGGATATGTTCCAAATTCATGTAACATCTCCCAGAATTGTGAAGCCACGAATATCTGAATAGATTGACATGGAGGACATTGTTTTCCAAGTCATTACTCACAAGGATAATGGTGAGCACAATCATAAATGTACAAGTTGTTCTCTCTACATTACGTTTGTAGGACACAGTGAGGCACAACCAAAATCAAAGCAGCACAGTACATCAAAGCAACCAATACAAACATTTCAATAGTTACAAATGTGGAAGGGCAAAAATAAGTCCTAGATAGTGCAGAGGGACAAGGATGAGGAGAGGGTAGAAAGTAGTGAAAGGCAAGTAGTGATTTCAGAGTGAAGGAGAGTGAAGAAGTAATAGATGCAAAGTGAAGTGTCATCATGCTAGTGTCCTTTGGGTCAGAATACTTAATTCTTGTGGATAAGAAGAAGCCAATTGAACACATGAACAGTGTAGAGAAGCCTCTTACTACTTACCTCCGGTAGTGGGATGGAGAGGTGTAAGGTATCTGGTATAGATTCCGCATTCAAAACTGCAGGCCAGTACATTAGCCCATGATATGCAGTCCATGGGTGAAAAGTTATTGAGATCCATCAGGGACAAATTAGTCAAACGTTGGGATATTTGGGCTTCTTTTCTTTGGGAGCGGACTATACCCCTTGTGGATAAACCATTAAGCACAAGGACAGGCTTATTTGTCTGACAAGATGATTTACAGAGAGTGCTACTCCAGCAGAAGGCTGCTGCAAAATGTATGCTGCTATGTTGACAAGGGGGGTTTGATGAACAAAGGAAAGCAATAATATTGTGCGCTTCATAGCTCCATAAGAACCATGTGTATTTTGGGCACAGAGGGAAAAACTGATTGCAGAGGCCATTTGTGACTTTGAAGATTGGGTGGGTGAGATGATCAGAATGCAGATGCATTGCTTCAGGTGTCATAACTCACCCATTGGAGGATGTGTTTTTCCATGTTTATAGGGGAACAAAATTGTGTAATTAATGGTCATTTGCTTATAATGACAAGAGATTTATATAACCTTTCTTTAACATTATACACAGGACAAAATATATCATACTCTTACATAGATTCAGCATTGCTCATAAATTAACATTGGGTGGAATTGTCCAGTCTTGTTGGTGTTGGGCATCATGGCAGGGGCGGGGGGGGATATGTGTGGGCAAAAATTGGTTTTATGCCATGACCTGGGCTTTGGTGGAACAAACGATAGGCATTTTGAAAATGAGGTTCTGGTGCCTCGACAGGTCCAGTGGAGCCACTGCAATACAGGCCCCAGAGGGTGTCGCGAATCATCGTCACTAGCTGTGCCCTTTACAACCTGGCGTTGCAATAGTGGGAGGACCTGGCTGAGGAGGAGATGGAAGAGCTGCATGTCTCCTCCGATGAGGAGGATGTCGAAGGGGATGACAATGATGAGGTCCCCGAAGGCGAGGATGCCAGCGATGAGGCCCTCGCACTGGCCACACGAGGCAGGCGTGCTTGGGAGGCCCTCATAGCTGCAAGATTCATGGAGGATGATGATAAGATGCTGTGGGCACAGTAGTGACATCCTCACCTTGCATCTGTTAACGTTTGGCTCCTGTGTGGCTGATGGCAGCGCACATACCCTCAGTGCTCAGGCTCATGGAGACGCAGCGGAGGCCCTAATAGTCGCTAGATTCCAGGAAGACGATGACGACATGCAGTAAGGACACTCTAGAGATCATCATATGGCCTTTGAGAATGTCTGACTCCTGGCTGGCTGAGGGCAGCTCGCTTGCACTCTGTGACCAAGGTCATATCATGGAAACGCAGCTGTGAAACTTTAACGTGCAACTGATCCTTTATCAGCCTTCAGTACCTGACCCCTTCAGGATCACAGCATCACTGGTCACAGATGCTGAAGAGATGGGGGTCAGCCCCACCTTAAAGCCGTTGAGAGCTCACAGAGAGAATGAGAGAACTCTGTGATTCCTGCCCACTACATTCTGGCAGCAATGACAAGCACCATCGAGGTGCAGGCATCACTAATGTGTCCAGTGAGTGTGAAGCCGGATCTCACTTTGGTCTGAAGGTTACACACTGCACAGGGAAGAGGCCCTGGACTGAGACACCTGCCTTTATCTTGTGCAGGAACCAAGGTTTCAATTTGAGTGACACAAACACTGTTCATCATAACAAGGAGCCATAGGCAAGGAAACATTCTTGGGAGTTTATTTGCAATAGTGAATATTAAATACAAGTGATTAACACCCGTGCTCAGACTGTGTAACTACATCTTCTTAACCTTCCTAACTCTGCTACTACGTCTTGGTGCTCCCCCAACATCCAAAGCGGAGGTGGAAGCAGCCTGTTGACTGCTACGCCCTGTCTGTGATGGCCTTGGCGGGCATCCTCTGGAGGGCCGAGACCTGGAGGGCCCCGGCCTGCTTTGGGTGTCCTGATGTGGGCCAGCTGCACCCTCCTTGGCCTATTGAGCTTCAGCTACAGGAGTCACAGGAAGAGGGGATTTGGATCGGCCGGATATTCCTGGAGTCACCTGGATGGATGGCCCCGGGGTGTGCACCTGCTGATCCTCTTCCCTATGGATGCCCAAAGACCCCTGTCTGACTCCTTGAGGAGAAGGGGAAGCTGGAGTGAGATTAACCTGCCCCACACCCCTCTCGCGTTGACACTGTTGGAGGCCAATTATGACGTCAGCGATGGAGTTCAACCCGTGCAGCAATGCAGGACCGGTGTTCTGGCCATGGCAGCATCCATCCTACCAGTGTTGGCCACAGTGTGTTGGCATGCCAGCGCTATCACCTCAGCCTGAAGGCGGACGGACTAATCCAGTGTGCCTTGCAATCTGAGGAGTGCAGCGGACATCCCTTCCAGATGTTCCCGAGCTTGCCTTTGCAGCTCCAGCAACCGTGACATGACCGAGTCCAGGGGCTTGTCATCTGACTTGGACTCAGCAGATTTCTTGCCTCCAGCAGTCCTCCGAGTGCGGACAACCAGGGAAGTCCCTGCCGTCGCCTGCTGTGGATCAGACAGTGAGATGTGCTCATGAGATTGAGATCCAGAGGCTACTCCAAAGCTAGGGCCCACCGAGGAGTGTGTCTGTGCGCTGGTGGAGGGTGTGGGTGAGCGCTGTGATGGGACTTCAGGGAAGGTGCCTTCAGATTCCTCTTCAGAGGTTTTTTCGGGGCTTGATTGGAGGCCCTGGGTCATTGGCTCCTTCTGTTTCCCAGATGTGCCTGCGAAAGCAAGGGGAGATAATTAGTGCATGGCAGTGGCCTGTGAAACAGGACACATCACGCACAGCATGGTTGTCTGATGGATGTTGCGCCGCTGGGTGCTCGCTCAGTAGAGCAGCGCCGACCTCACCGTCAGCACAGGAATGGTCCAGATCCTCGCCGGCCAGCTGGATGGCCCTATTTTCAAAGTCCATGAGGGCCTTGATTCCAGGCATTCCTCCACCGGTCTGTGAACCCTCCCTGCTGTCGTGTGCCAGTTTGTCCTATACGAATGGAGATGGAGAAAGTGTAAGCAGGATGCTTGCCAGGCCAGATGATTAGTATGCCTGGCATATGGAGGTGGTGAGTGGTGCCATGAACAGGATGAGGACACAATCCACAGGGCAGATGAAGGTGTGTGCGTGAGACTGAATGGTGATGTCCCTTGAACTGGCAGTGAGTGAGATCCCTGTGGATGTGTGGTGGGCTTGTGAGTGTGTGAGTTGAGAGTAATGAGAAGAGTGACTCACCCTGGCGGAATGGAGATCATTCAACCTTTTTTGGCACTAGGTGGCTCTTTTGCAGGGCGTTGGCGATGACCCCCACTGCTGCCGCCGCTTCTCATGATGAATTGGTGACCTTGCTTCCTTGTCTTTGCCCAGAGCCTGGGGTAGAGGACTTCATGATGGGCCTCCACTGCATCCAGTTGGCATTCGAGGGAGATGTCGCTAAATTTGGGGCAGCGTGTTTCCTCCCTTTGGCAGCCATGGCTTTCCAGCAGCTTTCAATCCCTTAGAGAGAGCTAGCTCTGTGCAGGGGTGTCCTTTAAATATGGCGCCTGGATAATTGAAGGCCTAAGGTGACAGCGGGGCTGGAGATTCTGAGGATGCCTGGCCAGCAATCTGGCCTGTTTCCTATGGACGCGTTATTAATGAGGTGGGACGCACTGGAAATGGGACAATACAGCGTGAAAACTTGCCATTGCAGCCGGTGGGTAAAATGACTTTTTTCACGCCCGCTGCCGCAGCTAGTGCAAATCTGGGACAATTTCACCCATTAGGTCTGACTAGCTGAGAATATCATCCTTTCTAACTTGCTTCTGAGTTGAGGGAGAAGATTGTGCAAGCGTATCCCTGACATTAGCAAATCCTTCTTCTTTTCCTTCTCTCCATGCCCAATATTTTACATATCAGTATTTTAAAAACAGGAAGATAATGCAGTTTTCAGAGAATTATATTTCTGGTAAAATTGCAGACTAACTTTTCCAAGTACCAGCTGGTATTGGGTAACTTTGTTCATTATCATCTTTTCCCTGACAGCAAGCAATGTCCACTGCCATCAATGCAGAGTTGAAAAACTGACCCCGAGCCATGTCTGGACAGGACCCGGCAGCGTTCGTAATGTGTGATTGGGATGGTTGGGAATGTTGATAACTATTGCGAGGTGCGTGATATTACTTTCGTCTCCGTGTACATTTGATGTATTCTATGCAGTTTATTGATAATGGTGCACAATATTGTTCCTTTTGTGCTGATCCTGTTCTTGTTTTTTTTTTCTGTTTCGTATTTTCAGGCTACCATTCCTTCTAACTGAAGTTTCAACAAAGCCGCAATCTTATAATTTAATTGCTGATATTTCTCTAACAAGATCAGATGAGCCAACAAAAGAAAACATGGTTTTCTTCAACATCGTCACGGATGCTTCAAGTCTGTTGGAACCTTGACACTAGACATTTGTTAAACTGCCTACATTATTAAATTTACAAACACAGCTGGATAAAATAAAATCTGTTATCTTTAAATCATAATGTGTACATGTGCTAAGGAAACAGAACAAACTAAAGCTATTCACTTAACCAAGGTTAATATTGAAAGTAAAGCATTTATAATACTTCCCCTGTGTAAAAGGTAACAATCCATTCACATAAAGCACAGGTGCAAATGTACAAGGTACAAAGACTTGAGAGGACCCTGACACATGCAATAAGTCAAGTAATAGACAAAGAGATGAGAATTTTTAGGAACATCTAAGGCTCCCCACAAAAAATCTATTTTTCCAGAGCTCAACTCCTCATCCTATTTACTTTTAGAATACATTTCCTGATTCCCTTTCTCCCCAGAAATACACCATGTGCTCAATGTTTGAGTGCTCAGGAGTCTAATGTCTAATTCAAAGGAATCAAAGTGGAGTGAGAACGTTGGTAAAGGTAAATGTTCCTTTGGCAATGCTAGTTTCCAAGTGTTGATTGGGAGCGGGGTTTAGCCTTGTTCTAACAAATTATTTCTGTTTGTGATTTTCCACTCAACTGCATTGATGTAATTCGAACCTCCTGTATGTCATTCCTGGTTTCTTCAATTTGATACAACTGATTAGTTTGCTCAGCTACAACAGAGAGTAATTCAGAGTCAACCATGTTGTCGTGTTGTTATAATGATATAATGCCTTGGAATTATTTATTGTACAAGACACCAATTGCTCACAATGGATGGGGTAAACACATTGTGGGTTCATTTATAAAGACTAGGTACATGAGAACGGTTATACACAGGCCAGAATTTTTAGCTCGCCCGACCCGACCGAGTGTGAAATGACACGTGATGACATCGGACGAGCGTGCCAACGTCATCGTGCAGTCACACGGTAGTTCAGTCGGCGGGCGCGCACCAGAGCTGGCACTGCGCCCGCCAACAATTAAAAGGCCTATTAAAGTCATTAAGTTATCAATTGTCGTTAATTTTTCACTGTGAAAAGGCCAAGCGGCCTTCGCATTTTTTTGGAAACCTCATCCACGGGCGGGATGAGGTTTCCAAAAGCAAATACAAACAAAATAAAAACTTTATTTTTTAATTAAACACATGTCCCTGTTCATGTGACAGAGTCACATGAGGGGACATGTTTCACTACGTTTTTCTGTGCTTTATCAATTTTTTCAATGTCTTCTTCATCTCCCTGAGGCAGCTCCGTGACTCAGGGAGGTTATTCAGCGCTCTCTCACATGCATGTGCGAAGTTCGTGCTAGGCCTGCTCGCCTTCCTCTCCCTGCCCGCGCAGGCAGTGCTGAGCGCTGCTGCTCGCTTATCATGCTGGGCAGGCCTTAATTAGCCCGCCCAGCATGAAATCACGGTGTGCTGTTGATTGCGGCGGTCGGCTTCTTGATCGGCCCCGCTGATCCCGTACGTCAAGGACAAAATTCTGCCCATAGGTATAAAGATTGAAGGCATCAGAGCTGTGTGCATGTGCTCTGCCCAAAGCAAAAGTGGAACTAAGACTAGATCACATGACAGATTTCCCTCCATGTGATGTCATGCTGATATCCCTTAAAGGTATATCACAACACATGCCAGTGTGGGACTGGAGTCACACATAAACAAACCAGGTAAGGATAACAGGTTTTCTACCCTAAGGAAACCAGTTGGATTTTAATAACAATCTGATGGCTTCAGAGTCACTGGGCAGAATTTTCTATCCCCATTGGCATCAAGCGTCATGGTGGGCGTGAGCAGACAAAATGGTGGGAAGGCCAAAAATCAGTTTCATGATGTCATGAAACCAGTTTGCAATCGTCCGCTCTACTCATCATTGGTGGGCCCATTTCCTGCTCCCAGACATCAGGAACGCCATTTTAATACATCTGTATTTCATTATAAGCCCCGCTCGCTGGAATCATCGCCCCCACACTGGATCATCCGGGCACATCGACATACAATCACGCTGATGTGTTTCACAGCCGTACATAAGCGATGTGCACCTGGTGAGCTGTACATTGCTCAGGACTTCAAAGTTTCTTTGCCTACCTTGCTTCAGGCAGCACTCATGGTCTTCAGTGCCAAGCTTTGTAGGCGGCACCACATCATGTTGAGGGGGGCTCACAGGCAGGTCTCTACCTACCAGACCAGCCATAAGGTGGGGGTGACTTTTCAATGGTTGCAGGGGTAAAAGTGGCCTCGGGCAAGGGAACAAACTGCAGGGTGAGGGGAAGGGGTTAGCCCAGGATGTGTGTGGGGGCACATGTTGATCTATGCAAGTGGCCTCAAGGTGATGAGGGCTGAGGAGGCAGTCTCCAGAGGAGATGTGAGGGTGTGTGTGAGAGAGTGAGTGGTGATGTCCCTTGAGCTGGCAGTGAGTGAGATGCCAGTGAATGTGTGATTGGCTTGTGAGTTTAGAGTGATGAGATGGTTGCCTTACCCTGAAGCCACTGGTGAGATCATTCATCCTCTTTCTGCACTGGATGGCCAACCTCTTCTGTGCAGCTTTGGCACTGACCACCACTGCCACTGCCTCCCAAGCTGGAGTGGTGAGATTGATGGACCTCCTGCGGCCAGAGCGGGGCGGAGGACATCATGGTGGGCCTTCAAAAGGCATTCCAGTGACAGGTCACTGAACTCCTCTTGGCTTTCAGGGCCATGTCTTCACTGGAGCAGTCCTTGGCCTGCAAACATTGAGAACATTGGTATCATCTTTGTTTGCTGCTGGAGTTGAGATAATGCTGCATGAAATGCTGGTGGGAGAGGTTTACCTCCAAACAATTTCACAGGACCATCTCAGAGGTGAACACGGCAGCATAGCTGCATGAAAGTACGGGCACATTTCAGGCCACATCTGATTGTTACTGTCCCTGCACATGTACAAACCCTCTGTTGTACGATTGATACAGGTCCCCTTGCAGCCGATGGCACGACTCTGCAGCAGCTGTCAAAGCAGATACAATGTGCTGAGCTGTGCCTTACTTGTTTACAGTTTCACAGTTCAGTATCTGTCCCTTCACTGATCCATACCCTGACAAAGCAGAATGCCAGAGACATACCCAGCTATGTTTACCAGGGTCCACAGAAATGATAGGTGGCAGGTGTGGCTAAAAAGGCACACTGGCTTATGATCACCCTAGTATAGCTTATTTTATTTAGTACCATGGCATGCTGCGATTGGGATGCTTCTGAAGAACCTTCCAGCATATGGGTCTGTCAGAGATCCACGTGCATTGTGCTGTTACTGGGGATCTGCTGTTGCTGAGGTGAAGAGCCTCCCCAACAACATTTGCCAAAGTGAGGTATGCTGCCTTTCTCTGCAGATAAATGCCAACAAGAGGACACTGGCTGGCACAGCTGACATCCTTCCATTGGTCCTCCATTTGCTGTAAATATGTTATCTTGGACATGCACAAATGAAGCTTTTTTTGCTTTGGGACAGAGTTTCAGATGCACACCCTGGGCCTGGTTGGAAGATAGCATGGCTCCCACAACCCAGGAAAATCCATCAGGGCCAATTTCTCTTGGGGGAGAATTTTCTCTCCGTTGGGCAGGCTGGGCGGGCACACAGCCGAACGCCATTTTGCGTGGGCAGGCTAATTGAGGCCTGCCCAGCGTGACGCACATCCCGGAGTGCTCAGCGCTATCTGTGCGAGCGGGGGAGGAGGGAGAGTCGATGCACGGACCTGCCTCAGGGAGACTAAGGAAAGTCATAAAAATTTGATAAGTGACAAAATAAAATTATTCAGACATGTCCCTTCGTGTGACATTGTCACATGAGGTGGAACATGTTTATGTTTACCAACTCACATGAAACAATTTATTAAAATAATAAAGCCTTTAGGAAAACTCATCCCATCTGTGGATGAGGTTCCATGAAAATTGCGAAGGCCATTTGGGCTCTTTACCTGCTCCCCCCCCCCCCCCCCCCCCCCCCCACCGCCAACCTTAAGGTTGGACGGGCAGCCCTCAGAAGCAGTTTAATTAGTTAATTAATGGCCTTGATAGGCTTTTGACAGTTCGGCGGGTGCACAGCCGACTCTGGCGCGCGCCCACCGAACGGACGATCAGAACGACGCGCGGTGACGTCGGGACACACGCTGACATCACCACGCGTCATTTTACGCATCAGCGTGTGGGGCCCGCTCCTGCACGCCGACGAGGAAATTCTGGCCTTGGATTTCCCAGCTTCTACTATCCCATTACTGACCCAATTTGATACATTAAGAAGATGAAAATTGGGCTCATTAGTTCTACTCTTTACACTTCTAGTGCCAATAACTCCATCCAAGCAATTTCATAAATATCCTCATTGATGTACTCGTCTCAAATAAAAGTATTCGATAAATCTGAGGAAAACCTGCCCCACGTACTTACTGATTGCATTAGTTTGCCAATGCTAATTGCCTCAATATAGCTTTGCAGCTTAGGGATGTTAAAAATCAGATGCTGGTTTCTTCTAATAGGTGCTTTTGAAGGTAATTTTGATCAAGATTCCAAATCCACTTTAATAGCTGACACCAAAAGTGAAGTGCCCGGCATTTCCCTGGAGCTGGTTCTGCTCCGCTGTTGTAATTTTGGTGGAAACCCAATTCACGGGCAAAAGTTGGGTTTCCAATAAAGAAACAACAGCAGAGCCACACCAGCTCTGAGGAAGTTCCCAATTAGTTTTTTTTTGCTTGATAATAGTAATCTAACTTCTTCACCCTTGTTGGTGAAGATTTGTTAAAGAAAAATCCATTTTCAGTGCTCCGCAAGTTCAAAGCCAAGTGAAAGTTTGCCAACTTAAACAGAAAATTACAAAAACAAAATTTTTGATATCAGCGCTACAAGGTTGTCAAGGTCTTCTTTCACTTTGTGGAACATTCTGGCAAATTCATGCCCTTAAGCCTTGGGTCCTTGCTGTATTTATGTGGGAAGTTGTTTGTCTAGTACCTGATAGATCAGTTAACTAGAAAAATAAGTAAATACATACATACATGTGCGAGGCCAATTTTTTCAAGTGGATAGTCCTGGCACAGTCTCCCCCACTGGGAAATGTATCTGGAACTCATGGATGTGGTTCCCACTATTATCTGTTATTAAAATTAATGAGTGGAAAATCATGGCAAGCACACTGTGCTTTCCTGATGTGCACACATGGGTGGCCAAGGCTCCATGGCTGAAGTTTGACACTGTAAAGGTAAATGTTATGCAAGACAAAGCTCTTGTCACATTGTCTTAACACTATAGGGCCAGCTCTGTGGCCCACACTCCCATCACTGCACTAGAAGCATTTACTGATAAAGGAAAAAATTGACTGGGGAAATGCACAGCAGCTCCTTCAACACCTAACTCAGGAAAGAAAGGTTAACTTTCGAGTGTGACCCACTGTAATGATGGAACCCATTCAAAATACCAACTTGTCTATTCTTTTCCAAGTGCTGACCCATCTTAGGCCTCGAGCATGATCAACTTTTATTTTATTATTTATCAATTATTTGATATACTAAAAGCTACATCGTTTCATTAAAATCCTTACTTGTCTGATCCGAAAAATTAATGGAATATATTAGGTCACAGCTGCACAATGGCCTCTTTCAGCATTCATGGAAAAACATTTACCCGCAACCCACCCCTTCACACACGTTTACAAAACAAATTCTGGGGAATCCTACCGCAGAGTAGTCCTAACAGAACAGATCCATTCGCACAGGTTCAGAGGATGGAGGTTCAAATGAAATACTGGGGGTTGACTTCAGCTCCCAGCACCCCATACTGTTATTTGCTTTCAGCAGAGCACAGGAATGTTAGGAGTTAAAGGTAAGCATTCTGATATTTCAGTGCACAACTAAGTGTGTATCAGTCCCCAACAGAAGGTAGATTCACATGACGACTATTCAAAATAAAAGTCAATGAAAGGGGGATATATTTTTGATGCATACTCTAAAGGGAAAAGTTTTATTGCCTTATGTATTTGTTGCCTTAAATATCAAACTTAAAGAAAAAGCATATAATTGCACAAAGATGGGTGGCAGGCCAGAAGATCAGATAGGATATAAAAAAAGAAGGATCAAAAAGTTTAATAAGGAGAGAAAAATTTGAGTACAAGAGAAAGTTAGCTAGAAATATAAAGACAGATAGTAGGCGTTTCTATAGATATTTAAATGTTGAGGCCCCAGCACTGACCCCTGTGGCGCACCACTCGTTACATCTTGCCAACGCTAACAAAGTGAACGCTGGTGGGTGCACTAGAAAATGAGTCGGGGGAATTAATAACGGAAAATAAGGAGATGGCTGATGAATTGAACAGGTACTTTGCATTGGTCTTCATTATAGACGATACAAGCAACATCCCAGAAATGGCTGTAAATCAGAAAATGGAAGGGAGGGAGGAACTCAAGAAAATTACAATTGCCAGGGAAGTGTACTGCAGACTGGCAAGTCCCCGGATCCTGATGGACTTAATTCTAGGGTCTTAAGAGAAGTGGCTAGTGAGATAGCTAATGCATTGGTTTTAATTTTCCAAAATTCCCTAGATTCTGGCAAGGTTCCATTCGGTTGTAAAATAGTGACTGTAAGGTCTTTATTCAAAAAGAGAGGGAAGCAGAAATCAGGAAACTATAGGCCAGTTAGCTTAATATCTGTCTTAGAGAAAATGTTAGAAGCTATTATTAAAGATGTTATAGCAGGGCACTAAGACAAATTCAAGGCAATTGGGCAGAGTTAACATGCTTTTGTGAAAGGGAAATCATGTTTAACCAATTTATTGGGGTTCTTTGAGGAAGTAACATGCTGTGGATAAAGGGGAACGGGTGGATATATTGCACTTAGGTTTCCAGAAGGCATTTGATAAGGTTCCATGTCAAAGATTATTGTGGAAAATAAAAGCTCAAGGTGTAGGGGGTAACATATTGGCATGGATAGGAGACTGGCTGGCTAACAGGAAACAGAGAGTAAGCATAGATGGGTCATTTTCTGGTTGGCAAGATGTAAAGAATGGTGTGCCATAGGGTTCAGTGCTGGGGCCTCAACATTTCACAATTCATATAAAGGCACGAGTCAGGAGTGTGATGGAATACTCTCTGCTTACCTGGATAAGTGCTGCTTCAACAACACTCAAGAAGCTTGACAGCATCCAGGACAAAGCAACCCACGTGATTGGTGCTCCTCCACCACTGAAGCACAGTGCCAGCAGTGTGTACCATCCACAAGGTGCATTACAGGAACTCACCAATGTTCCTTAGATAGCACCTTCCAAACCCATGACCGCAACCATCTAGAAGGACAAGGGCACCAGACACATGGGAATACCACTACCTGCAAGTTCCCCTCCAAGCCACACACCATCCTGACTTGGAAATATATCGCCGTTCCTTCACTGTCGTTGGGTCAAAATCCTGGAATTCCCTCCCTAACAGCATTGTGGGTGTACCTACACCACATGGACTGCAGTGGTTCAAGAAGGCAGCTCACCACCACCTTCTCAAGGGCACTTAGGGATGGGCAATAAACATTGGCCTAGCCAGCGATGTCCAGATCCCATGAATTAATTTTTTAAAATGACTTGGATGAAGGGACCAGAGGTATGGTTGCTAAATTTGCTGATGACACAAAGATAGGTATGAAAGTAAGTTATGAAGGGGGCATAAAGAAGCTACAAAGGAATATAGATAGGTTAATTGAGTGGGCAAAGTTCTGGCAAATGGAGTAAATGTGGAAAAGTGCGAAATTGTCCATTTTCGCAGGAAGAATAAAAAAGAAGCATATTATCTAAATGGTGAGAGATGGCAGATAAGATGCAGAGGGATCTGGGTGTCCTAGTGCATGAATCGTAAAAGTTTAGTATGCAGGTACAGCAAGTAATTAGGAAAGATAATAGAATGTTATTGTTTATTGTGAGGGGAATTGAATACAAAAGTAGGGAGGTTATGCTTCAGTTATACAGGGCATTGATGAGACCACATCTGGAGTACTGTGTACAGTACTGGTCTCCTTAATTAAGGAAGGATGTAAATGCTTTGGAAATAGTTCAGAGCAGGTTTACGAGACTAATACCTGGAATGGGCAGGTTATCTTATGAGGAAAGGTTAGACAGGTTAGACTTGTATCCATTGGAGTTTAGAAGAGTAAGAGGCGACTTGATTGAAACATACAAGATCCTGAGGGGTCTTGAGATGGTGGATGTGGAAAGGATGTTTGTTCTTGTGGGGGAATCTAGAACTAGGGGTCACTGTTTAAAAATAATTGGTCACTCATTTAAGACAGAGATGGGGAGAATATTTTTATCTCGGAGGATCATGAGTCTTTGGAACTCTTCCTCAAAAAGTGGTGGAATCAGAGTCTTTGAATATTTTTAATGCAGAAATAGATAGATTCTTGATAAGCCAGGGGGTGAAAGGTTATTGGGGGTAGGCGAGAATGTGGAATTTGGGTTATAATCCCCAAACATGATTACATTGAATGGCTGAGTAGGCTCGAAGGACCAAGTGGCCTGCTCCTGCTCTTAATTAATTTGATCAATTGCAATTTCCCTTTATGCAAATCTTATGATTATCATAGATATATAAAATACAGAATTTGATGAGAATTCAATAAAATCCTCTATAAATTTATTGTAGTCAATTTTGATGGGCCGCAATACATATTCAGTGCAGTGAAAAGCTAAGGAAAATTGCAATTTTTACTCAAATCTGCTTCCTGATGAATCTTTTGATTGATCCTCTATCCAACCTAGAGTAATCAATTCACAATCTCATTTAATATGGAAAGTTTGTCTGAGAACTTTGTGGTAAAATAAGTTTCAAGTTTATTGCCAAAATGACCCTAAAGAACAATAATCAAGAATAGCTCAGATAGGACATTGCCATTCTTCACTTTAGAAGAAATACAAATGGAGAATTCTGGTGGTGACTCTCGATCTAAAAGGATCCTGATTTGTAAGATTTCTTTAAGGATTATTAACATTTTTTTCCACATTGCACTTTGTGTTCTTGAATCCCACTGAGTTTACAGAAGCACCTGGTTCTGTGTACAAGATGGGTTGCAGCACTGGGAATTTTAAAGCATAAAAGGAATTCAGTATGGTTCAAGTCATAAAACATTTCCAAATACACTATTGTTTGAGTTAAGAATTACTTCACAAGAAATGAAGTGCATATATAAACACTAATATCTGCACAGATAGAATGTCTTGGCAAACTAGTAATGAAATTCATATGAAAGGCAGAATAAGCTGCCAGGCTTATGTCTAAGTATTTAACATGATTCAGTTGCATGAAATGCTAATTAAACGTGTTCATTGTTAGATGATATAAAAAGTCTCCACTTTGCCCATTATAGGCATCATTTATAAGACAAACAATTAAGTGACAGATGATCCATGTTAGCACAAAATGGAGAGCACTGACATACTGGAATGTCTATTACCTCCCAAGTGCCATGTGTTCTGTATTATAAACTGAAGGGGGTGCTGACTGCAAAGGTGACGTACCTTCAAGCTTTGAAAGCATCCCCCACTAATCAAATTATGTTGATCCAATGTAACTTTAAATTGTGTTAAGGATTTTGAAGCATAACATGGTTTTGGAAGAAAGTTGAAGCATCTTAAGTGAGTTTTTGGGGCTGAGAAAGCTTGCCTATGTATGCTGCATACAGACTCTTTAATGATTTCTGCATGTAAAACAAGTAGCTGTGAGAGGGAAAAAAAACGTTTCAGACCAGGAGAACGTTAGGCTGATGACTACTGAAATAAAGTATGTACTGGAACGCCAGTGGTTTGCGATGTTACCTCAGAGAACAGTGTCAATTGTGATAGTTTCCTCAGCAATAATAAAGCATTCTTTACATGCCTGACAATCACTTTTTATAATCAGATGATGTAAAATATTTTTCTTTACCTCTGGCCATTGATTAAATTAGATCTCAGTGAAAAACTAGTCAAGGACAATGTGCATGCATGAGATTAATGGGACATGTAGTCCTGCTCCCACCTTTGGCAAGTCACTGTGGGTGCGGCTGTTATCAGATGCAGCTGCAACAGCAACTCAAATCCCCAAAGCACAGGAACGCCTACACTATTCACAAAGCAATTTCTTCCCCCAGAATAAACTGCAGATGCTGAAGCAATTTCAGATCATAATTCACATCCACAACATAGCACAGAGCTGATCTTAACATTTATCATCCATGTGGTGCGTTTCCACTATTGACAGTGATAGTCCCCTGAGGTGTGCCAGAAAATATGCTGTAAGTCAAATTGCACTAATGTTTATTAAGAATGGCACAAAGCTTGAAAAAAAAAAGACACACACTGAAATCAGAAGACAGCCTCAATCATCCAAGTGATGCTAACTTGAATCGATTGAAAATGGATTACAATGAGCTCCAAAGTGACCATCTAGATTTCCTTAATTTAATGAGCAAAAGCTTAGCAAATATGATTCCCAGTCATGTAAAAATAGGGGACAGACTAAAGTACAGGATAAGAAGTGTGGGGTCATTGAAAAAGTAAATGGGGTACTGTGTAAATTGAGTGGCCAACCACTCCTGGCTGCTTCCCATGGAGCGGGAAAAGTTATGATTGACTTCTGTCCATTGTTGTGCTGCTCTGAAGGTGGACTGGCAAGAAAAACGGGATGGAGGATCCTTCCACTGAATTCTACCCCAAAATTAGGCTGGCGTAATTTTTCTCCCATGACCCTATTGCTAACTTCAGTCTGAGTATCCCGCTGAATGCAGGTAAAGGGGGACGCAAGTCAGGTCCCCCCCGTGATTTCTCTGTGCTTCTTCCCACCTATGACCGCTATAAAGTGGGCAGTGCAGTGTCCTAGAGGCAGGGAGAAAGATGAAAGGTCACAAAGAGCAGCTGTTAATTCTGCCGCAGTTTTGCTGGCAATTACTTCCAATACTTATTAATGGCAGCATCTGAGTATTTAAAGGTATTCTGTAGGTAATTTAAATGGAGCTTAGTCAATTAATAAATTTACTTCTCAAGACTTCATTTGCTTCTATGCTCTGCAGAGGATGATGAAGAAACGGAGGAGGAAAGGGTGCAAACAGTAAAGTGTGATATCATGCATGTAGGCAACACCCAACCCGTCAGTATCCAACCACATATATAAATCATGCAGATTCGACAACAACAATATTGTAAAACATCCCAAGGCACTTCACTGGAACATTACCAGACAAAATTTGAAAGCATTGCCACATAAAGGGATATTAGGACAATTAACCAAAATCTTGAACTTACACGAACACACAAGAATTAGGAGCAGGAGTAGGCCATTCGGCCTCTCGAGCCTACTCCACTATTCAATTGGATCATGGCTGACCTGATTCTGACCTCAACTCCACTTTCCTGCCTGCACCCCACCCCCTTGACTCCCCTGCCAATCAAAAATCTACCTAACTCAGCCTTGAATATATTCAATGACCCAGGCTTCACTGCTCTCTGAGGTAGAGAATTCCAAACACTAATAGCCCTCTTAGAGAAAAAAAATCCTCCTCATCTCAGTTTTAAATGGGAAACCCTAATTTTTAAACTCTGCCCCTTATAGTTCTAGACTCCCTCACAAGGGGAAGCATCCTCTCAGCATCTACCCAGTCAAATCCCCTCAGGATCTTATATGTTTCAATGAGATCACCTCTCATTCTTCAAACCCAATAAGTATAGGCCAACCTGCTCAACCTTTCCTCATAAGATAACCCCTTCATCCCAAGGATTAGTCAAGTGAACCTTCTCTAAATTGCTTCCAACACAATTGTATCCTTTCTTAAGTAAGAAGACCAAAACCAATACTCCAGAAGTGACCGAAGGTCCTGTACAGCTGGAGCAACACTTCTCTACTTTTATATTCCATTCCCCTTACAATAAACACCAACATCCAATTTACCTTCCTAATCACTTGCTGTATCTGCATACTAACTTTTTGTGATTCATCTACCAGGGCCACCAGATCCCTCTGTACCGTAAAGATCTGCAGTCTGTCTCCATTTAAATAATACGCTGCTTTTCTAATTTTCCTGTCAAAGTGGACAGGTTCACATTTTCCCACCATATATTTTATCTGCCAATTTTTCTCCTACTCATTCAAGCTATCTAAATCCCTTTGTAGACTCAATGCCCTCTTGACAACTTACTTTCCTACCGACCTTAGTGTCATCAGCAAATTTAGTTACCACCCATTTGGTCCTTTCATCCAAGTCATTGATATAGAGGAACAAAGAGGTAGATTTTAAACAGTGTCTCAAAGGGAGAGATGAGATAGAGGGATTGGGGAGGATAAGGGAGGGAATCCCAGAGCTTAGGGCTGAGGCACTTGAAGGCGCAGGTGCCAGTGGTGGAGAGTTGGGATGCAGAGGAGGGCAGAATTGGACCTTATCTGGATTTTTCCTATAAGCAATGCACGAGAAGGCTGTCTTTGCCCTAACCCACAACAGAGACTGTAGCATGAATATGCCAGTTTTTGTAACCTGGTCTGCAATCCGTTTTCAGCAGGGGGATAGTCTTGTCAGTAGTTAACTTTATATTTTTATGCATCCAGATCCCTCCTGAGGCCCTGTGATGACATTAGCCACGTCAATCAATCAGCAGTGCATCACTTCATTCAATGTTTAGACACGCCCCTGAATTTAGTAACTTCCATGTGGACGCAGCAAAACAAAAAGGGAGAAATCTAGCAACAGCTTGGCGGGCTTCCCATATGTGCAGGTTGCCATTGATACCACCTGTGTGACTTTAAAGAATCCATCTGAAAGCCTCACTAACTTCATCAACAGCTGGGGATTTCATTCCCTCAAAGTGAAAATTGTGAATGTTACAACACCTCATTTTTATGTCAGCGCTCGCTGCCAGAGATGCTTACTCTTCCTAGCCAGAGCAATGCATGAGGGTGGCTGATAAGAAAGTTGGAGAGTTACATAGAAATATACATAATATCTCATTTAGTAACAGATCATTTCGCCTAACCAGTCAGGGTTTACCCTTCACTTGAGCCAATTGTAATTAGTAATAGTTCCCATACCCCTTCATTCATTTTCTTTCATCAACCAGTCCAATCTCATCTTGAATCCTGACATTTGGAGAGTGAATTTCTTTACGGTTTCTAGCATTTGACACTTCCTCCTCAGAGGATTGGAGCAGTGTGAGTATTTTGGAGTCCCCAGCCTTAGGAGCGCTGAGGAGAGGTTCAGCATTCTCTCTGATAATCAATTCTTGTGCTTCTTCTAGGTGCCGACTGAGGGCCAAGATCAGCAGAAGTTGTTGACTCCTTTATAGAAAGGTCAGAGGCTAATGCTTTGGAAGTAGCTTCTGCCTTAAAGCCTTTGCTGGATGGTCCTGGGCAGACTGGTCTCACCACCAATGTTCCACCGACATGGTGATATGGTAAAGAGGGCTGGAGGCCTGGCATGTGCTGCCGCCCTCAGGGGCAGTGGTATCAAGCAGCTGCAACTCCTGGGTTTTTCTGGTCCTTGTTAACCTCTTCAATGTCATCTTCATACTCCTGTACTGCCCGTTGTTGTAGTAGATCTGTGCAGAGGTACAACAGGAGGCAAGAATGGGTGAACATCACCCCCTTGCAGACAGAGAACAGGGTGGAAGGTTGTGCCTGCGCTGCTTCATAGGAATGCTAGGGCAAGAGTGCAAGTCGGTCAGTAACCAGCATTGGCAAAGTGCTGCCAACCTCAACGTTTCCCACAGCAAGATCGCAGTACTCCCAATCAGTCTCAAATGGGGTGAAGTGTTTAAAGGTTGGGAAGCCCTCTCTATCTACCTTTGACAGGCATTTTGCATGCATTTCTCCTGAAAATGAAAAGTAAATTAAGGTAAGGCCGGCAGTTTATTTATGTGGGGCAAGTGCATGGGAGAGTTGGGTGTGTGAGAGACTTAACATGAACCAATTGGATTTCTTGGTGACTATCTTATATTGATGGTCTCTAGTTATGCTCTTCCTTACAAAAGAAAACATTGGGCTGAATTTGACGGCCCCTTGCCGGGGGTGTTTTCAGCAGGTGGGGCACATAAAATATGAGGGGTGGGCAGCCCACTGCCTTCCGTCCACCCACGACCTGGCCCCTGTAATGCAGGGGGGGTGGATAAGGCGTCCACTAGCCCTTAACTGCTCTTAGGCATACTGAGGCCCTTAACTGCCCAATTAAGGAACAATTGAGGGTTTCAATCTGCCTCCACTGCCATAATACACTCGGCAATGGAAGGCGGGCAAGAGTGGGAAGGCTTCCTTTTCACCAAAGTTGTGCACATTGGGGGCCTAAGATCGTACCCGCCCTTTTTGCCTTCCTGCCTGGCCTTCAAAGCCCATCTCCCTACCCCATTGCCCCCACCCTGGGAGTGCCCGGTCCCTCCTCAAGGTTGGCGGGGGGCAGGCGAAAAGCCCAGGGGGCCTTCGCGTTTTTCATGGAACCTCATCCACGGGCGGGATGAGGTTTCATGCAGTGTTTATAAATCGAATAAAAATTTTAGTTAAAATTCATTGACATGTCGCAGCTCATGTGACACTGTCACATGATGGGACATGTCTTAAAATTTTTTCTTTTCTTTATTTACATTTTTAAAACTTAAACTTAGCTCCCTGAGACACCTCTGTGCCTCAAGGAGATTTCTGCGCTCTTTCACGTGCTTGCTCCCCCTCCCCCCACCCCGTCAACCTTAAGGTTGGACGGGCAGCTCAGTTTATTAGTTTAATTAGTTTTTAAGTAAGCCTTTGACAGTTCAGCAAGCGTGCAGCTGAGTCAGCTGCTTTCCCGCCAAACTGAAAATCTAAATGACGCGCGTGCTTCCCGACGTCACCCCGTGTCATTTTAAGCCTCGGCGAGCGGGCCCCGCCCCCACCCCTGCTCACCGAGCCGAAAATATGGTTTCCTATTTAAACAGAGGGGGCCTGTTTCTCTTATGGCATTGATGTTTTGAGGGGCTGAGGGGAGGCAGAGGTATCAAGCTTGGCAGTCATCACATTCTGGTTTAGGTGAGGCTATTCCATTAGGGATGAAACTCCTTATATTTCTTGGCACCTACATATCAACACACACAGCTCAGCAAGTTGTGGATGCAAGAATATCTGTACACAATTTGTAGCCATAAGATATGTAGCTAAGTGATCTGAGGGAAATAAAAGATCCAAGCAATGGAGTTGTCTTACCTCCTGTCTCCCATGGTAGACTCCTTGTTGTTTGAGTCTGTCCAAGTTGTAAATGTTCTTATCGTCTTCTTTGGGTTCTCTCATGACTGAAGAAACCAATGCAGGGTCAGCATACCTGTCCATAGAATTGATGTTGTTGTTATTGGTGCTTGAGGGAACTTCTGCAGTTGTGCCACCTTGGCCTTCCTCTGGGTAAGGATGTTGCTGATTTGGTGCAGATAGTCCTCGAAACAGGCTGAACTAAATTTTCGCACTTGCTTTCACATGGGCTGGTCGGTTGCAGTTTTTTTCCCCAAGAGATGTGATCTGCAATGCAAAAGTTGGTAAGGCTCTTTTTTTGGGGTGACTGTATATCCTTTGTACTGACCAATGGGAAGAATGTCCTGCAGTCAGCATCGCTGTGAAGCAGTCACTTCAAGAGGTGACATCAGCACAAAGGTGAGAACTGAATGGTGAGTAGTGGGTAGGTGTTTTTCTCTAGTTTTTTTTCTCCAGTTTAAAATAGATTAAGCTAAGGAAAGGCGAGGGTTCTAGTTTTTATTTAAAGTACATGAATAATGTAACTTTTTTACTGTATTTAACTTAAAGTAAGGTGTTTTTTTCAACTAGAGGCATGGCAGGGCAGCTCAGCCCTATGTTATGTACCGCCTGCAACATGTGGGAAGTCCTAGACGCTCCTTGCGCTCTGACTGACCACGTGTGTAGGTAGTGCCACCAGCTGCAGCTACTTGAACTCCGAGTTTCGGAGCTTGAGCGGCAGCTGGAGACACTGAGGTACATCCACGAGGCTGAGAGTTTCGTGGATAGCACGTTTTTAGACATGGTCGCCCCACAGCTTACGGAAGTGCAGACAGAGAAGGAATGGGTGACCATCAGTCAGAAGAAAGGTGTCAGGCAGGTAGTCAGGAAATCCCTAGGGTGCATCTCACTCGAGAACCGTTTTTCTGTGTTGGAAAATGGTGAGAGTGACGGTTCCTCTGGGGAGTGCAGCCACGCTTATGGCACTGTGAGTGGCTCAGCTGCACAGGAGGGGAGGAAAAGAGGGGAAGAGCAATAGTGGTAGGAGACTCAATAGTAAGGAACAGACAGGTGTTTCTGTGGTCGTAGACATGATTCCAGGATGGTATGTTGCCTCCCTGGTGCCAGGGTCAAGGATGTCACTGAACGGCTGCAGGGCATTGTAAAGGGGAGGGCAGACAGACAGGGATCATGGTACAGATTTGTACCAACAACATAGGTAGAAAGAAGGATGAGGCCCTGCAAGCAGATTTCAGGGAGCTGGGAAACAGATTAAAAAACAGGACCTCAAAGGTAGTAATCTCTGTGTAACGTCCAGTGCCATGCGCTAGTGAGTATAGAAATAGGAGGTTAGTCCAGATGAATGCGTGGCTGGAGAGATGGTGCAGGAAGCAGGGCTTTAGATTTCTGGGACATTGGGACCGTTTCTGGGGGCGGTGGGACCTGTAAAAGGCAGACGGGTTGCACCTGAACCGGAATGGGGCCAACATTCTGGCAGGGAGGTTTGCTAGTGCTGTTGGGGAGGCTTGAAGCTAACTTGGCAGGGGGATGGAAATCCTGAGAGGAGGTTCAGCAGGGGGAGATGCATAGCCAAAATTAGAAGAGAGAGCAAGTGAGTCTAGAAGACATAGAAATTATAGTCCAGTTAAGGTACAAGGGAGTTTGGCAAAGTTGGATGGTATTTATTTTAATGCAATGAGTCTGACAAATAAGGCAGATGAGTTGAGGGCATAAATTAATACATGGAAGTATGACATCATTGCTATCACAGAGACATTGTTGAGAGAGGGGCAGGATTGGAAGCTCAATATTCCAGGATATAGGGTCTTCAGGCAAGACAGGGGAGGAGGTAAAAGAGGAAGGGGTATTGCAATATTGATCAAGGAATCAATTACAGCAGTAAGGAGGGATGACATCTTAGAAGGCTCTTCAAATGAAGCCATAAGGGTAGAACTTAAAAACAAAAAAGGAGCAATCACATTGCTGGGAGTGTACTATAGGCCCCCAAACAGTCAGAGAGAAATAGAAAAGCAGACATAGAGGCAAATTTCAGAGAAGTGTAAAAATAATAGGGTAATAACAGTGGGAGATTTCAACTTCCCCAACATTACATGGGTTAGTCATAGTGTGATAGGTTTAGAGGGAGCAAAATTCTTAAAATGCATCCAGGAAAGATTTTTAAAGCAGTACGTAGAAGGCCCTACAAGAGAGGGGGTGGTCCTGGACTTAATTTTAGGGAATGAAGCCGGGCAGGTGGTAGAGGTATCAAAGGGGGAACATTTTGCAGATAGTGATCATAACTCCGTTAGATTCAAGGCTGTTATGGAAAAAAACAAGGATGGGCCTGAAATCAGAGTTCTAAATTGGGGGAAGGCTGATTTTAATAAGATAAGATGTAATTTGGCCAAAGTGGACTGGGAGCAGCTACTTTCAGGTAAATCTGCGTCAGAGCAGTGGGACTCATTCAAGAAGGAAATAGGGAGAGTACAGGGCCAACATATTCCAGTAAAGACAAAGAGCGGGACCAACAAATCCAGGGAACCCTGGATGTCGAGGGATATACAGGATTGGATAAAGGGAAAAAGGGAGGCTTATGGCAGATACCAAGGGCTCAAAACACCCGAAGCCCTAGAGGAGTATAGAATGTGTAGGGGAGAACTTAAAAAGGAAATTAGGAGAACAAAAGGGGGCATGAAAAAACATTGGCAGGTAAAATAAAGGAAAATCCAATGTTATTTTACAAGTACGTTAAGAATAAGAGGATAACTAGGGAAAGAGTAGGGCCCATTAAGGACCATAGTGGTAATTTGTGTGTGGAGCTGGAAGACATAGGTAGGGTTCTAAATGAATATTTTGTGTTGGTGTTCACAAGTGAGAGGGATGACATGGGTATGGAAATCAGGCAGAAGGACTGTGATATAATTAAAGACATTAGCATAGAAAGGGAGGAGGTTTTAAGTGGTCTGGCAGGCTTAAAAGTAGATAAATTTCCAGGCCCAGATGAAATGTATCCCAGGCTGTTGAGTGAGGCAAGGGAGGAGATAGCAGGGGCACTGGCAATAATTTTCAATACCTCTCTGGCCACAGGAGAGGTGCCAGAGGACTGGAGGACAGCCAATGTGGTACCGTTATTCAACAAGGGAGGAAGAGATAAACCTGGGAACTACAGGCCAGTCAGTCTAACCTCAGTGGTAGGGAAACAATTGGAAGCAATTCTGAGGGACAGAATTAATCTACACTTGGAGAGATAGGGATTAATCAAGGACAGTCAGCATGGTTTTGTTAAGGGGAGGTCATGTATGACCAATTTGATTGAATTTTTCGAAGAAGTGACCAGGTGTGTAGATGAGGGCAATGCATTTGACATAGTCTACTTGGACTTCAGCAAGGGTTTTGATAAGGTCCCGCATGGGAGACTGATAATGAAGGTAAGAGCCCATGGGATCCAAGGCAATTTGGCAAATTGGATCCAGAATTGGCTGAGTGGCAGGAAGCAGAGGGTGATGGTCGAGGGGTGTTTTTGTGACTGGATGCCTGTGTCCAGTGGGGTTCCACAGGGATCGGTGTTGGGTCCCTTGCTGTTTGTGGTATATATAAATGATTTAGATTTGAATGTAGGAGGGTTGATCAGTAAGTTTGCGGATGACGTGAAAATTGGTGGGGTGGTAAATAGTGAGGAGGATAACCTTTGATTATAGGAGGATATAAATGGGCTGGTCAGATGGGCTGATCAGTGGCAAATGGAATGCACTTGGGCAGGACAAACAAGGCACGGGAATACACGATGAATGGTAGGACCCTGGGAAGTACCGAGGACCAGAGGGACCTTGGTGTCCATGTCCACTGGTCCCTTAAGGTAGCGGGACAGGTAGATAAGGTGGTTAAGAAGGCATATGGGATACTTGCCTTTATTAGCCGTGGCATAGAATATAAGAGCAGGGAGGTTATGCTAGAACTGTATAAAATGCTGGTTAGGCCACAGCTAGAGTATTGCGTGCAGTTCTGGAATCCGCATTATAGGAAGGATGTGATTGCACTGGAGAGAGTGCAGAGGAGATTTCCCAGGATGTTGCCTGGACTGGAGAGTTTTAGTTATGAAGCGAGATTGCATAGACTGGGGTTATTTTCCCTGGAGCAGAGGAGGTTGAGGGGGGACATGATTGAGGTGTATAAAATTATGAGGGGCATATATAGGGTAGATAAGAAGGAACTTTCCCCCTTGGTGGAGGGATCAATAACCATAGGGGACATAGATTTAAGGTGAGGAGCAGGAGGTTTAGAGGGGATGTGAGGAAAACTTTTTTCACCCAGAGGGTGGTGGGAATCTGGAACTCACTGCCTGAAAGGGTGGTAGAGGCAGAAACCCTCATAATATTTAAGAAATATTTGGATGTGCACTTGCGATGCCATGGCATATAAGGCTATGGGCCTAGTGCTGGAAAATGGGATTAGAATAGTTAGGTACTTGTTTGACCGGCGCAGACCTGAGGGACTGAAGGGCCTTTTTCTGTGCTGTAGACCTCTATGACTTTATGACTATGATTCTAAGTTGCTTGCTCTGAGGCAGGTCCTCATAGAAGATTTGCTTAGGGATTCTGTGGTCACCCAATGCAAGAGATATGGCCTGCTTATTGAATCTTCTGGAGGTTGATTCCTCTGCCGTTGAGTCCAGCATGATGGAGGACCTCAACTCAGGAGTCTTTGGCGATTGTTTTCCAGAGCTTTGATGTGGTATCTCTTGCAGACACAGGATTCTGCACCATACAGAAGGATGGAAAACACAATCATTTAGTACATTTTGATTTTAATCTTCAGTTTAATGTCACGCTGCTTACAGACATGGTCATGGAGTTGGCCATGGGCAGGACTTGCTTTCTGGATATGTGGATGGATATCTTCATCAATAGTGGCAGCCCTAGAGAGCACACTACTAAGGTATGAGAATATTCCAAGAGCCTTGAGACTGATGTCATCAATGGCTATGTCTGGTGCTTCATAGCGTGCACTGGGAGCTTGCCGAAACATAACTTCAGTCTTGGAGACCAAATTTTCCGGCAGCACTCGAGAATTTGTTTGCCCTTGTCTGGATGTCAATCCTTATTGTGGACAGCTTGGGCGCAGTCATCTGCATACAGAAGATCTCTGATTACTGCCTTTGTGACTTTGGTGGAGCCTGGAGAGATTGAAGAGCTTCCCTGAACAGAACTTGATATTAATATCTGCAGACATGGCCCTGGTGACTTCCTTAAGCATTGCAGCAAAGAAGAGATTGAAGAGGTGGGAAGCCGCAAAGCATCTTTGCTTTATGCTGTTGGTTACCGCAAAGGCATTGGACATCTCACCACAGGCACAAACACGCCCAACCATGCCATTGTACAGTAACCGCGGGATTTTGGCAAACTTGTTCAGATATCCTAGCTTGGAAAGCAAGTTCCATGGACAAGGTTGATTCACACTGTCAAAAGCTTTAGTTAGGTTTATGAAGGGCATACACTGATCCTGATAGTGCTTTCTTTTCTTGTAGTTGTCTTGTTACAGACATGGTACCGTGGTTAGTCCTAAAACCACACTGTGATTCCGGGAAGACACCACCTATGAGGCTGCCAAGAATACGGTTTCATAGGACCCTTCTGTCCGCAGTGTTCTGCTAAATAACATAGGCTGAACTGTGGCCCAGATTTAGTCCTCAATGGGGAAGGAACACCACTTGCCAATTACCACACTGACAGAAACCCACAGAAGATTTGTGGGCTTGCCAGCAGATATTTTTCCTATTCTGAGATTCGTTTCAGCACAGTGCCATCCGTGGGGCGGTCAGTGGGTGTCTGTGAACAGGTTGAGCAATAGCAAAGCGCTTAAGCCACCCAGCCTGTTGAAACCTCATTAAGATATGCAGAGTCTGAATCAGGACATAGAACGCAGGAAGTAGAAATTAGACTTAAATGACGTACATAAACTAAATAAAAGGTTGGGAAATAAACATGGGATGAAGGAAGAGGGATAAAAGAGACTGGAAGAAAAGCTAAGGGCGGAACTTTCCCCTCATTGCACTAAGTGCGGCAGCAGGCGTGAAAAACGGCGTTCTACCTGCCAGCCGCTATAGCAGGTTTCACACCATAGTGTCCGCTTCCTGCCGCATTAATTATGCACGCATGGGAAATATGCCGGATCATGTGGCCTCTGATTCACTCGCCCCGCCCGTGAACTCAGTGCTTCCTCACTCCAAGCACCATGTTTAAGCAGCATACGTGCAGAACTCTGTCCACGTCTGCAGCCCAGGAGTGCCACAGGTGAGAGAGGTGACCCCAAAAGGGAAGGAGACAGCCTGCCTGAAACGCCTGCTGGACACAGTCGAGGCCCCGCCCACCGTGAAGTCCCCCTGACGACCAGGGGAGGTCCAGCAATCTCACCACACAGACTTGGGAGGTGGGGTCAGTGGTGGTCAGTGCCAACACCGCACAGGAGAGGTCAGCTACCCAGTGAAGAAAGAGGATGAATGATCTCATCCGTGCCACCAGGGTAAGTCTGCCATCTCATAACTCTCACACTCGCCAGCCCATCACACATTCACTGGCATCTCTCTCACTGCCAGCTTAAGGGACATCACCATTCACTCCCTCACACACACCCTTACATCTCCATCTGTCTTCTGCAGTTTTCTACCTCAATCTGTCCACGGGTGCACTCACCACCCACACATGGCAGGCATCCCTATCATCTGCCCTGCTCACACTCTCCATCAGTCTTTATGCAGGACAAGCTCGCATACCAATCAAAGGGAGAGTCCTCAGACTGGGGTTGGCATGGCCAAAATCAAGTTCCTCACTCCGTATGAGAATCGAGCCATCGATCTGGCCAGACAGGATGTGGACCGTGCCTGTGCTGACGGTAAGGTGGGCGGTGCACACCCAAGTGAGGTCCTGCACCAGCTCATCCCTCAGAGAACCATAATGTGGATGCACTCCATGCACCTCTGGAAAGCGCCCAAGGGCACCCACAAGCCAGGCTCTCAGCTCCAGCCCCGATGACACCTCAGATGAGGGACCGAAGGATAGCACCACAGGAGACCCATCACAACCCTCATCCAAGCCCACCACCAGCGCAGAGACACACATCTCGAGCAGCCTCGGGATCACAATCTGGTGAATACAGCGCTCAGTCTGGTCCACAGCAGGAGGAGGCAGGGACATCTGAGGTTGCCGGACTGCTAGAGGCCAGGAATCTGTGGAGTCTGAGTCAGATGACAAGACTCCGGACTCGGTCCTAAATCAGTTGGTGGAACTGCAGCAACAATCACGGGGGAATCAGGAAGGGATGTCAGCTGCATTCCTCAGACTGCAGTGTACGATGGAAGAGCCCATCCACGTTCAGCCTGGGGTGATAGCGCTAGCATGCCAATGCACCAAGGCCAACACGGGTAGGATGGCTGCCGCCATGGCAATCTTGGTCCAGGACATCGATCCTGCACTGCTGCAGGAGCAGCAACCCATCACTGTAGCTATTGGTGGCATCCATCGGTGGCAACATGAGATGGGGGGGTGGGGCATCTAGATCTAACTCCGGCTGCCCCTTCTCCTCAAAGAGTCAGCCTGAGGCCCTCGGGTGCCCATAGGGAGAAGGAACAACAGCTGGACACCCCATGGCCATCCACCCAGGTGACTTCTGAACTGTCTGAGCGGTCCCAAACCCCTCATCCTATGGCCCTATCACCTCCAGCTCCACAGGTCGAGGAGAGTGCATCTGCCCCACAGCAGGAGACCTGAAGCAAGCTGGAGCCCTCCAGGTCTCGGCCCTCCAGGGGGCACCCGCCATAGTCATCACTGACAACAGCGCAGAGCAGTCAGCAGGTTGTGTTCACCTCCACTGTGGATGTCGGGGAAGCAGCAAGACGTAGCGATAGGGTTAGGAAAGTTAGAAAAATTTAGGAGCACAACGGTGGCACAGGTGTTCACAACATGTATATAATGTTCACAAAGGTAAATAGAATCACACCGATTTCATATCTCCCCTTGTGTATGCTTCCTTTATATAATGTGTCGCTGTCAATCAGGTGTGAGACCATGGTCCCTCCCCCACTTATCACAGATGTAGCTATCGTGGGCCTCTCATCTATGTTGTGTGCTTCATATCACCACAGTGTGAGACCCTTTGTCAGATCATTCTCAACATCAGTGCTGCCTCGACCCTATTGTTAAGTGTTCTTTGGAATGAACCTGGTTCACATGCTTTACAGGGTCATGTCATGTTTATTCTTGGCCATGTAAGATTGAGGCTGAGGTGTCCTCCTATCTCATCTGCATTCTTGAAAGGTGAAGTATACAAGGAGAGATGTGTTCACGTACGCAGAATGGTCATATATTGTACATCTCCATGTGCTCTCTGTCCTCCGGCAGGGTTTCATGCTATGAACCTACGCTCAGAGCTCATGTGCGCTGCTGTCTGCCAATTGCATTTCCGACTTCCAGAGTGTACATCTGCTAAACCCACTGAAAAGTGGGAGCATTTTCCCACTTCAAGGTGCTGAGGCTCTGCTCCTCTCAGCCACATTATTGCCCTGGTGCTTGGACCTACAGCATTGACTGTTTCTTGACCTGTAATTGTCTGTATTGTGGCCACAAGGCTTTTCTCACAATGCTGAGATACCATCAGCTAAGCACTCACCCAGACAAGTGATGCTAATTGCAAATGGTCTGGAAGCGCCCATCGTAGCTTTGGACAATGTTGAGGGGAGCAATGGGATAGGAGCGAGGATGTATGGAAGCTGAAGTCCGTTCTTTATTAACAATGACTCGTCACCTTGAGGGTTTTGTGGTGTCTGAGCATTTTGGAGGGTTGGCCATGAGGGTACAATGTGTGTCTTTAAGAGGAGGCATTTTAATGTCTGGCACCTAAGTGGTTGAAAGCCGTCATCTTCAGGAGATGCAGAGTAAGGTGAGGATAAGAGCAGGCCGGCATCCTTAACTGAGAGTGCCGATGTGAATGTGATAGAGAAGAAGGTGACACAGAGGATTGAGTCATCTCAGAATAGATGCACGCCTGAGGAATGCCCTCAGCTGCCTTGGCCCGAGTGTCACCTATCAGTTTCACCATCGACATTACACAGAATATGTTGTTCCATTGCTGGAGATGGATCTCCTTGAGGAGCTTTGTCAGATTGAAGGCATCCAGCTGTAAGCTCACTGAGGATAGTGGAACTGCTCCTGGCTCTTGTAGGCTGCTGCTGTGACTGGGATACTGGAGAGACACTTGAAGAGGCAGCACCTACTGCTGGGACTCCGGGACTCCCTCCTCCAGTTAGCACCTCATCTCAGCAAGGACATATGCTCCCAAGAATTCATCTTCCTTCTAAGGATCAGGACGATGTGAGCCTGATGTGTAATTATTCACTCTCATACTGAAGCGCATGGTTGAAAGGAAAGGATTAGCAGCACAGGTTGGCCCATGATGGAGGGCACTTGTCCATGAGTGTATTCACTGCAATTCATCATCCTCCTCATGGAATCTGGTGGCAATGAGGGGCTGATGCGCATGCCTGCCTGCTCTGGCCTGCACTATGACCTCGGCTTCCTCCAACTCAGCACCCTCATCCTCTCAATGTCCTCCTCATCAGAGGAGACGTGCGGCTCCTCCATGTCAGCATTTGGCACGTCCTTCCCCCTTTGCAGTGCCAGGTTGTGCAGCACGCAGCAAGCCTCGATGATCCATGAGTCTCTCTGGGGGCTGTACCGGAGTGCTCCAGTGCTCCAGCAGATCTGTCTAGATATTGGAATCGCATCTTTAAGATTGCTATGGTGTGCTCACCAATGTTCAGCTAGTGGCACGAGTGTTGTTGTACCTTGTCTCTGCAGGAGTCTGAGGCCACCGCACGGTTGGCATTAGTGGGTGCCCTTTGTCATCGAGGAGCCAACCCTGTATCCTATGTTGTCCCTCGAAGATGTCCGGGATCTGCGATGTACTCAAGATGTATTTGGTGCAAACCTGCATGATCATTTTCTTATGGTCGCAGACCAGCTGTACATGGAGCGAGTGGAAGCCTTTCCTGTTTATGTGTTGCAGTGCCTGTTGCCAAGGAGCTTTTATAGCCACAAGTGCAGTCAATGGTACCCTGAATCTGTGGGAATCCTGAAATCGCTGCAAAGCCCACTGCTCTGGCATCCTGGCTTGCTTGAGTTCTGTCGAAGTTGATGTAATTGTGGGCCTTGGCAAAAAAGGTCTGTGACGTCATGAATCCATTTGTGCGTGGGTGTTTGAGATATCCAGCAGAGGTCCCCAGTGGAGCCCGAGAAGGAGCCACTCATGTAGAAGTTTAGTGCAACAGTAATTTCAGAGCCGCTGGCAATGAATGCTCTCCCAGTCCCTATGGCACCAATTCCTGGAGAATGTGACGAATATGAGTCATCAGACCCCTGGACATGAGGTGGCGTCGGTGGCACTGGTTCTCGTTCACCTGCAGATAAGACATGTGAATTCTGTACACCCTCGCTGTTGCAAGGCATCTACACACGTCTCTGTGAGCTTCATCCTCTGAGTCCAGAGGGGGCCCTGCTGGCCCTTGTTTCTTGAGGATTTTGCTTTTTGGTGAGCCAGACACGCTTTGGCAATCTTCTGCCTCTCCTCTCCTACTTGTATGCCATTCTGTAGGCAACAATAAATCCAGGCTCTATTTTCCTAATGGTCTCTTCTCTGCAGCGTCAGTGAGAAACAGACAAGAGTTAGCGTTAGTCTTCACAGGTCCATGTTCTGACAATGACTCGTCTGTGAATGTGGGTTCAAGGGCTTTGTTTCCATGTTGGAAACTATCTGCCCCTGACATGATGGCCAGTGTGGGGTGCATTTCAAGGTGCTCGCACCCTACCTTTACAAGGCCGGCTGCTATGATATTGCTTTGGCTAGGCGCTTGGATGTGCTTCTTTCAGCCTATGTGCTGGAATCCTCATTCACTGCAGTCTAACACTACACTCTTTGGAATAAACATGAGGGTAAATGCTTAGTCAAGAAATGAGATTATTTGAGGGGGACCTGGGAATTCTGTTCCGTGAACCATCTAACATGTTTCTGAGGCTTCTCCGGTCGCCCAATTGCTCTGTAATTCATTATTGCTCTGGAGAATTCCCACGATGTAAATGAGCTTTTAAGACGAGGAGATTGATTAGTGCCAGTTTGAGGGATTAATCTCGCATGAATGTGCATCATTGCTTTACTTTCCTGATTCTCTGCATTGTCATTGAAAGGCTATTAACGTGTCTCAGTTGTACATCTCTCCTCACATGGGAGGATACAGTTCAGGCGGGTGCCCTATTAATCGCAGCATCACCCTCACCATCACCCTGCATGCACCTGCCCTCAATCATCCTGCAGGGCCCTCACCAGGAGGGCTTCTGCTCATTATAATTTTTACTGTGCCATCACTTCAGATTGTAAGATGGTGATGCTAAGGACTCACTACTAGACAAGCTTGGCCTTGGCAAAAAGTGACCTCATGAATGCACCGGTTTATGAGTGACGTGCAGCTGGTGAACTGCACTTCACTCACGACTTTGAGGTTTGTTCACCGATCTTGTATCGTGCTTGCGGTAATCAGTGCCAGGCTTTGTGGGCAGCACCGATCGCTTTCAAGGGGTGTCAGAGAAAAGTCTCTGCCTGCCCGACCAGCAGTAAGGCAGGGGTGGTTTTTAATGCGCTGCAGGTAATCAGCACCAGGCTTTGCGGGCAGCACCAATCACTTTCAGGCTTTGTCCTCAGCTGGCGAACTGCACTTCACTCGTGACTTTGAGGTTTGTTCGCCTGCCTTGCATCGTGCTTGCGGTAATCAGCACTAGGCTAAACCGTTGTGAAACACTTCATTCTAATTGCATGCCGACGCACCCTTATGATCCTGCATGGGGGCCTATAATAAAATGTCAATATATTGAAATTATGTTCCTGATGTGCTGCGCAGGAAAGGCTGCAGGCTGTACAATCATGAACTGGTTTTTTGATGCCGTAAAACCAATTTTTGGCCTTCTTGTGATATTTTCCTTTCCTGCCCTCCATGATGCCCACCATGAATGGGAGCAGAAAATCCCTGCCTAAGAAGATATTTCTTATTCGTAAAAAAATTTACAGCCCTAGTTTTCTTATGAAGGAATGAGACTCCACACTTGGAAAAATATATTTTCAGGGCAAGAGAAATTGTTCATCGGTAATTATCACTCATTACACCCTTAAAAACACACTCACTCTTGAATGCAACAGCCCTAATTTTTTCAGCCATTTTTTATATGATACTTGTAGGCAGGGTCACATTGCCTTAGTCATTTCAATGTCAAGTCTATCGGCTAGGACTGTAACAGTGCATATGGAAAAGTATGGTACGTTTGACAGCAGCATTAGGATTTCCACGTTTACTTGTGTGTGTGCATAGTCGGGAAGTTGCTGTCTCGTTTCCTCCATTATAACAGTGCGCACAGATAGCCTCACTGTTATTCTCATCACAAATCCTGGTCTAATGGAGTTAAACACTTGCCCTGAAATTTCTCGCTGTCCGGTTGTTTGCACTGATTTTAATCCAGTGTTAGACTCATGCATGCACAATTAGAATATATAAAGAGATAAAGTAATGTTCTGGTTTTGTCATTAGACAAGTGATCCAAAGAATTTGATAACATATTCCATCATGGCAATTTGAATTTAGTTTTTTTAAATGAACTTAGCAAATTAAAAAATTGGTATCATTAAAAAAGTGAACTAGAAGCTGTGGGATTGTCATAACAATCCAACTGGTTCACTAATGTCCTTTGAAACCATATTCAGTCTATAACTGACTTCAGTCCCAGGCCAATGTGGTTGACTCTTAATGGCCCTCTCTGAATTAGCTTAGTACACCATTCAGTTGCATCAAACCACTACAATCAGGGCAACTAGCGACGGCCAATAAATATCAGATTTGTTAATAACAGACATGTCCCGAGAATGAATTTTTAATAGATCAGCAAAGGCAGAAATTTTTTGTGTATCTGCTTCCAGAGGATAGTGGCAAATGTTAACATTTTGTTTTAAAGAGATGAAATAGCACTGTAAATCAGAACAAGAAAATGCTGGGCCATAGGCAAGGAATTTTCTCAGAGCTGATTCTGTTTCATTGCCTTAACTTTGCCAGAAGTGCAGTGGAAACTTAGTTTACAGATTTTGCCCTGCATGTCCAGCATTGTTACAGCAGCAGAGCAAGAGCAGCCCCGAGGAAATTCTCAGCCTCAGTTTATGACTCAATAATTATAGCCCTGAAAGTGAATTTCACAATGTAATTTCTCCCGGGTTAAACAAATTTCTTTTCTCCTCTGTTCTAAATCTCTTACAATCAATCTTGTATCTTTCACCCCTCATTCTAGATGTTCAACAATTGGAAACAATCGGCTTCGATCTACCCTCTTCCATTGCAAATGCAGTTCACCAGGTATGTCTTTCGGAGTGGTCTCAGTGCTTTCTTTTGCCACTGATTTACCTCTGGGCCTCTTTTTCTTTTTGTTCCATGGTAATATATTGGATGACAATCGGCAACAGGCTATTATGATATTTAGACCGTGGCGGGTTGCTATTACAAACCACATTGCCTCCCAACTACAATATGCTCAACTATCTAAAATTCCAATGTTTTAACACTGGGATAGTATGTTCCACCTTGCCCCTGGTGGCTCTCTGGGCTTCATTATATAATGTTTCTGCTCTTTTTTATGGGTATCTCAATGTTTGCTGACAGTCAGTAAAGTATACTGGACATAGGAATGTATAAAATGTCAATGTTGAGTTGAAATAGTGAGGCAACCCTGCCACTTTATAAATCATTGATTACACTGAACTGAGAATACAGTGGACTCTTCTGGTTGCTGCTGTACAAAAAACATTGCAGCTATTGAAAGCTGCAGAAGAGAGTAAGCATAGTTGAAGGAATGGAGAGATTACATTGGAACATGCATAGGAACAAGAGAAGACATTCAGCCCATTGAACCTGTTCTACCATCAGGATTGATCTATATTTTATTTTCATTTCTGTGCCTTGGTTCTGTAACTCTACAAACTCTAGTCCAACAAAAACATATCACTAGATTATGAGGGGTTGTTACGTAAATTGAGCATGTTTTCACTGGAAAAGGAAAGGTTGAGAAGTGATATGAGTACAGTTTCTAAATTCCAAAATGACTAAATAAAACAGACCGTGACAACCTGTTTCACTTTGTCCGGATCGAAAGAACCAGAAGGCGTGGCCTCCACTTGATAAATTCAAAAGGAATCTGCGGAAACATTATCACAGTGGGCGAGTAGTCAACTTATAGAAAAGGCACCCAGGGAGACCGCGGGGGGAAGTCAGTATTGATTTGTTCAGATGCAATTGGATAGAATCCTTTCAGAAAATGCCAACTGAGGGTAAAGTATGCGGCTAATTTGAAACATGGCGTCCAGTAGGGTACAATAACATGCTTGGGAGGAACTGCTTGCCATGCTTTGGGTTTTCCTCACCTCATCTCTGGTCTGTTGTAGATTCAATAGAAATGGATTGCCATGATTAGTAATAACTCTGTTATCGTTGTATCATGTGGCTTCCAGGGTGGTAGAAGATGAACCAAAAAGCCAAGGTATTTTTTTTTAATTGAGCAATTGCTATGTTTCTACATTTAAGGGAGACATGAGCTGGAGCTGAAAGGGATATCTTGGTTCCCAGGGAGCTATCATCCTATCCCTTCCAGAAGTGGTCCCAACATTGATTACGACAAAATAATGGTGTCAAGGTATTGATGACTCTTTGCTGGTAGCGTTTTGATTTCACTCAAGGTTTAAAAAAAACTTGGGGCAGAATTTTATGGCCCCGCTGTAGCAGGGGCAGGATGTAAAATGCACTGAGCCGTTCATAAGCCTATTGACTTAGGTGGGACTGTAAAATCCCGTCAGCATAAAATTCTGCCCTTAGTAATTGTATCCTCCAGAATGTACAGCTATGCTTGCAAATAATGGTAAGAAAGGCTTTTGGGTGCTGTGAAATGCTGCTTTGTTCTGGGTCACTGACTAGTGCTGGCAACCCACACTTCCAGAGGCAGAAAAGGAACAAATGCTAGTTTGCTGCTCCAAAGAGTAGCTGTTATGAACTTGCAATCCTTGTGTGAAGTTTTCTTTTTCAGGAGCACACATTGGGTATCTGAGCGCGATGGTCGCGTTGGCCCTTTAACATTTCAGCAGGTTTGAAATCCTGCGGAACCTGCTGATATCACCACCTTCACTTTTGATGTGTGCTAGTGGGATGCAAAATTCCATGTTGAGAGTGTGATTTCTTAAAATCAGCCTTCAGACAAAGCTATAATTGTAAGGTATTGGGGGCAAGTGTGGTCCCACTGCAACATGAGCAAAATTGCTGCTACCGATACAAGTGCGTGTCAATGAGCTGTCCTTGCAGGATAATGGGAGGGCAGGTCATGTACATATTTTACTAGAGCTGTTTGTCTTTAATGTGTGACACATTGAGAGCATCACAGGTGTGGGGATGGAAGGGCTACTGGCTAAGTTTTTTTCTATTACCAGAGGGACACGACCTCACCCTATAAGCTGGTGTAGGATAGAGAAATGTTGAGGGCAAGCTAAAAAGACCACATTTGAAACAAAAATTCACTTTCAGATCTTAGACCATAAGACCATAAGACATAGGAGCAGAAATTAGGCCATTCGGCCCATCGAGTCTGCTCCGCCATTCAATCATGGCTGATAAGTTTCTCAACCCCATTCTCCCGCCTTCTCCCCGTAACCTTTGATCCCCTTATCAATCAAGAACCTATCTAACTCGGTCTTAACTACACTCAATGACCTGGCCTCCACAGCCTTCTGTGGCAATGAATTCCATAGATTCACCACTCTCTGGCTAAAGAAGTTTCTCCTCATCTTCAGGAGTTCACACTTTGATCTTGGCTAGGAGTTCCAGTCAGGTCCCACAACAGCCAGTGCATCAGGAAAGCATGAGGATCTAACCAGGCAAACTGGTCTCAGTCATGTGCTAGATGCTGAAAAAGGTCTGGAGCATGGGAACTCTGGAATTAGATGTACCCACATGTTTCTGTGTTGATGCCCTTTGAAGGGCAATAGTAGGAATCTCAGTATCAAACTTGAAATTACCCAGTTAAAAGCAAAATACTGCGGATGCTGGAAATCTGAAACAAAAACAAAAATAGCTGGAAAAGCTCAGCAGGTCTGACAGCATCTGTGGAGAGGAACACAGTTACTGTTTCAAGTCCGTATGACTCTTCATCAGTTCTGTTGAAGAGTCATACGGACTTGAAACATTAACTGTGTTCCTCTCTGCAGATGCTGTCAGACCTGCTGAGTTTTTCCAGCTATTTTTGTTTTTGTTTGAAATTACCTAGGTCTGTTATGAATGAAAAGTGCACCATTGTCCCAAAGGTGGTGTGGTGGGTTACAGTTCACTCACAGTCCTGGCTGATGTGACAACATGCACTTTTACATGCATGTTGTAGCCTGGAGCTTTGGCTAGTGATGGTAGAGACTTCAACTTTCTTTCTAATGTGGCAGGATTCTCTCCTGCTCTTACCACCTGTCGATGGCATATGTTGGTTTGCAGACTGATGCTCAACCTGTTTAGCTACGAGATGAATACACCTTCCTTGCTTATCAAGTGTGCTGCCTCTGATGGCACCGACACTGCCACTAACTTCAAGGAAAATGTCGATGCTGAAGTAAATGAGATATAAACGTTTCTCTTGCTATTTCCCAGCAAACTGCCATCTATTTAGTTTTGTAGGTTGCGTGCTGTGCATTATACACACAGTCACAGCCTTGTGATCAGAGCCACTATTGTTGTGCTGGATTACAATTGTTATGCCAAAAGCATTTCCATACATATGATAGTTGTAAAACCATATAATGCCTCACCATGGGGTGCTTATATGCAAAGTCTTGTGAGTAATCCCATTTCTCATTTTTTATTCTGTTTTGTGAGAGGGAAAGGGTTATTGAAATTGAAGCTATATAGAGAAATCACCATGTGAGTTTGATTTGCAGATGCAAAGATTTCTTCCAAGATCTAAAAACTAGCGAGCATATTAAACTCTTTAAACAATGCCAGCTGTAGGATACTTGTCTATTGCTCAAAAATCACTGGTACTTAGGAAAAAATTGAGCTTACAAAAACATAACCATTGGCAAGCAGTTGCACATGGATCAGGCAGCTTAATGCTCATTTATATAAGTTATTAACCACTCACAACAATGTTAACCACCAGAGTACAAGAAAAAAGAAACCTGCAGCAGGGCTTGTAAATTTGTTTCTCTGAAATTTACTTTCTTGAATAAAAATATTATATGTATCTGGATAGAGGGAGCAATTTCTGCTTGTAAGTCCATGTGCTTTTTCTTTTTAATGTTTCCTCTCCATATATGAAGATAACCGTCTGGTCAAGAATACCAAGCAACCCAATAGACAGTTCATTACATCAAAATCCAACTTGGAAACGTTGGTTTGTTTTAAAAACTTAACAGCATAGTTGACGGACACAGCTAGGAAATAAAGTGAATGCTCTGATGACCATGCCATGGCAATGCATTGAGATCAAACAGGCAAATTGGACTTTTGTGTTTGTATTCAGCTGTTTTTACCACCATGGATGATTCCAGCCTTGTTTAGGGTAGGCCATTTTCATTTTACATCACCTCTTTATAATAACAGGATGTCATTTGGTGTACTGGGGTAGAGCCCTTGCCTCAGAGTCAGATGTTCTGGGTTTAAGTCCTATCACAAGACACAGGAACATAGAAGCGAGGAGCAGGAGTAGGCCATTCGGCCCTTCGATCCTGCTTCGCCATTCAATATGATCATGGCTGATGCTCCATCTCAACACCATACTCCCGCTCTCTCCCCATACCCCGTGTCACCTTTAGAGTCCAGAAATTTATTTCCTTCTTAAATATATTCAGTGGCTTGGCCTCCACAACCTTCTGTGGTAGAGAATTCCACAGGTTCGCCGCCCTCTGAGTGAAGAAGTTTCTCCTCATCTCAGTCCCAAATGGCCTACCCTGTATCCTGAGACTGTGACCTCTTGTTCTAGACCCCCCCAGCCAGAGGAAACATCATCGCTGCATCCAGTCTGTCCAGCCCTGTCAGAATTTTATACATTTCAATAAGATCCCTTTTTATTCTTCTAAACTCCAGTGAATACAGACCAGTCCGCCAAAACTCTTCTTATACGACAATCCTGCCATCCCAGGAATCAGTCTGGTGAACTTTCGCTGCACTCCCTCTATGGCAAGTATACCCTTTTCTTAGGTGAGGAGAGCAAAACTGCACACAATACTCCAGGTGTGGTCTCACCTGTACAGCTGCAGTAAGATATCCTTGCTCCTGGACTCAAGTCTTCTCACAATAAAGGGCTGCACTAGAGTGCTTAAGTTGGAGTTTGCTGAGAGAGGGAGTTTGGTGAAGAGGGAAGGAAGATCCTTTCATTTTCTATCCTTCCTCAGTAAGGAGAGCGGCAGCCATGGTAAGTTGGACCTAGTGAGTATTCCCTCTGTCCTTAATATTCTCTAAACTAGAGGAAGTAGGAGTAAAGGGAGTAACTTAAGAGCAAGTCACGGTAGGGCAGTTCAGCCAATTGGAATGCTCTTCCTGTGTGACGTGGAAAGTCAGGGACACTTCCAGTATCCAGGGTGACCACGTGTGCAGGAAGCATCTCCAGCTGCACCTATTCGAAACTTGCATTTCGGAGCTGGAGCTGGGGCTGGAGTCACTGTGGAGCATCCGCAAGGATGAGATCTTCGTGGATAGCACGTAAAGTGAGGTGGTCACGCCGCAGGTAAAGAGTGCACAGGTAGAAAGGGAATAGGTGACTGCCAGGCAGAGTAAAAGCCCTAGGCAGGTAATGCAGGAGGCTTCTGGGTCCATCTCCCTCTCTAACAGATTTGACACTTTGGATACTGCTGGGGAACTTGGTTTCTCAGGGGAATGCAGCAAGAACCAAGTCTGTGGCACCACAAGCTGCACAGGGCGGGAGTGGCAGTGGTGGTGGGGTGGGGGGGTGGGGGGGGGGGGGTGGGGGGGTGGGGGGGGGGGTTGTGTGTGGTGGGGGGGCGGTGCGGGAATGGCAGAGTATTATTTAAATGGTGATAGATTAGGAAATGTTGATGTACAAAGGGTCCTGGGTATCCTTGTACACTCATAGGGTGGTGAACCTGTGGAATTCTCTACCACAGAAGGCTGTGGAGGCCAAGTCACTGAATATATTTAAGAAGGAAATAGATAGATTTCTGGACTCTAAAGGTGTCAGGGGGTATGGGGAGGGAGTGGGAGTATGGCGCTGAAATAGAGGATCAGCCATGATCACATTGAATGGCAGAGCAAGCTCGAAGGACTGAATGACCTACTCCTGCTTCTACTTTCTATGTTTCTATGTTTCATGCACCGCCAGGAGTTGGTATCAACCCATGGTGCTGGCATCATGCAGCCTCTGGCAGTAATATAAGCACTTGTCACCATAGGTGGCCGCAGATGTTATTCGTAATGAAATATAAATGCTACAACTCAAAATGCTGCAGTTGCTGGAAATTTGAAATAAAACCAGAAAATGCTGGAAATACTCAGCAGGCCAGGTAACATCTGAAGAGAAAGAAACAGAATTAATGGGCTGGATTTAATGGAGGTGACACGGCTGAAGAGCCGGCAAGGGCCCCACATCGCCTCAGTCTGGGGAGGCCCGCTGCATCGTGTATCACTCAGGCACTTAGCAGGCCAGTGACGGGCGTTCCCCAGGATCAAGGACCCCAGGGATGGAAGTCCTGTCTCCTAAGGGCTGCTGGCCAGAGGCTTGCAGTCCTGTTGATCGGCAGCACCGCTGGCTAGGCAGTAGCTGCTGCCAGTACCGGAGGCCCAGGATTGCCACAGACCCAGGTCACAGGTGGCAGATGGTGAGTTGGGGTTCATGGTGTGGGGGTCATGGGTGAGTGGGTCTGCTTCAAGACCAGGGGGCATGGCTGCCAGAGGTTCCCCCTCCTTCCCAATGCCAGGTCCCTTGATCAGGCACTGAGTGCCTCTGAATGAGGGCACCCTCTCCCCCAAGCCCTGGGGCCCACAAACAAACACGCCAGGGTTTGCTTATCATGGTCCCCGCATGGCAACTGCCCCTCCTGTCGCTGGATGAATACCCAACTGAATGGGAATTCCGTCCATGATCCCTGCCACGATGGACCTAGTTGGGGCAGAGGTTCTACCCATCACCCTCCCACCTGATTAAATACCCCCACCATGAAACTTGCCATGTGGGAGAACATAAGATTCTGCTCAATGGTTCAGGACAATGAACTTCCATCAGAGCTTGATTTCATGTAAACAAAAAGGGGTGTGTGTAAATGGTTACAGTAGAATAGCAAAGAGAAAGGGAAAGCCTAGATAAGAAGCAGAAGCTCCCATGGTCCAGAAAGAAAGGCATTTAGACTCCAGGGTTACTGGCTGTACACCGATAGGGATTCCCACCCCAAGCATCATCCTGCAACTCCTCCATTCTCAGTGGCTCTGGTGTGGCTATCCACCATTACCAGCACTTGCTTTCCATGAAAATAGGAGCACTACTTAAGATCTAAAGTTCTTAAACTCAATGTTAAGGGCGTAAGACTGTTAAATACCTCAAGGTAGGATGAGGTACCATTCCTCAGGCTCATGGTGAGCTACATTGACACTGTGTAGGAGGATAAAGTCAGAGTGTAGTGGGGCGGAGAATTGAATTGGCAAGCGATCAGAAACTCAGGGACTGAATGGGGGTTTTCAGCAAAGCCATCACCCAAGGCAGGGGAGGCACCATGAACAGTGAATACAGTACACCGAGTTGGAAGATGGACAGGAGATCGCTGTTTCACTTGGAAGGAGCTTTTGAGGTAGGGATGGTGTGAAGCAAGAAGGTGAAAGGACAGGTGTTGGATCTCCTATGTTCACATGGAATGGTGCAGTAGCAAAGGGAGAGTAGATGGTCAGGCATGATGTACTGTTCACCAATTTGTGCGCACTCTCTTTGTCATGGGAATTGAGAATGGAGGACAGAGGCAGAAAGGCCTAAATATTCTTTCTGCAGACTGGAGGAGCACCCCTGCTTAAAACTTAACCTTAGAAAAATGTTAAGTATCAGCTTTCTATGGCGCAACTCATGTTGGCCAGGGTTAAAATTGCTTCAAAGTTCAGGCAACATCACCAGAACCTGATTTTTGAATAGTTGTGAGACCCTTCTGTGTCTGTGGTAAGGAATTCACTTGCCTCCTGAAACCTGGCAGAAGGGCAGTGTGAACACGTAGGTAAGGATGCGACCACAGGCTTAATCCCTTGGCAGCCACACCCCAGCAACACCAGAGCAACCCTCTCCACAAACCTGCAGCAATGTCACCTCTGACTCCATGTGAGAAATGCAACAAGAAATCTGCAAGTCTTATTAAAGTAATGAGTAAATCAAATTTACAACTCTCCATGGATTATACTCTGGTAGTTGATTGTTTACCATGTTATTTTGCAGAGAACTATCCTGAGCATTGCACCATGTGGAGTAAAATAACATCAGTGGCAACAATTTGTAATCAGGGAGCTTAAGTTTTAGTAACTAGAGAAATGAAATTTAAAAAAACTTAAAACATATAGGATACGGGTCAAGATTTAGTGTTTTTTAGCCAGGTGCTTTGATGTCGTTGGGATAAAATCCTCAATGTCTACCATCTACAAGGCACAAGTCAGGAGTGTGATGGAATACTCTCCACTTGCCTGGATGAGTGCAGCTCCTACAACACTCAAGAAATTTGGCACCATCCAGGACAAAGCAGCCCGCTTTATTAGCACCCCACCCACAAACATTCACTCCCTCCACCACCGACACACAGTGGCAGCAGTGTGTACCATCTACAAGATGCACTGCAGGAACTCACCAAGGCTCCTTAGGCAGCACCTTCCCAACCCATGAATGTTACCATCTAGAAGGACAAGGGCAACAGACACATGGGAACATGCACCACTTGGAAGATCCTCTCCAAGCCACACACCATCCTCAGTTGGAAATATATTGCCGTTCCTTCACTGTCACTGGGTCAAGATCCTGGAACTCCCTCCCTAACAGCACTGTGGGTGTACCTACACCACACGGACTGCAGCGGTTCAAGGAGGCAGCTCACCACCACCTTCTCAAGAGCAATTAGGGATGGACAATAAATGCTGGCCCAGCCAGTGACCCTGCACCTTCCCTGAATGAATTTTTAAAATTGCCTGTAGGCACTATACAGTATACGAAACTGTTAATATTAGCAAGGGTATAATTACATAATGAGAGATTGAAATGAATGGTCATTTAACAAAGACAATGTCCCAGCTTGTTTTGCCATTCTTGTTATTATTTGTTTTAAGTTCTTACTTGGCATTCTTTCAAAAGTTTATAAAATCCTGAATATTGAGTCAGCAAGGAGATTTGTTTGAAACTTCAAATATTTGTGGTCAATAAATGCATCCTCCCCTCCTTGTTTTTCATACAATAAGGATTGTTCTACAACAAAGACTTTCCTGTGACACATCAGAAGTAAGGTTTGTGTGGTAATCTATGTTGTCTGATTACAGGGCGTGGAGAGAAAATTCCTCACCATTTTAAGCACGTTAGAATTGCACAAAAAGCACAGGAAATGTTTCAGTGAGGAAATTTAGGTGAAACTTGTGCATCTATAAAACCTTCGCCCAACTTTCCACACGGTTTTCAAGACTTCCCGTGAGCTGTGGACCCACCAAGACCCATAGACTATTTGCATATGTCAGAGCGAGAGCCAGTGCCACAGAAGCTACAATTTGCCTGAGTTTACACCACTGTTACACCCTGGGTAACTTAGACTGTGATTGATGAGACACAACAGCTGCCAGGATCATATGCACAAGTTGCAACTGAGGAGTTTGTGATTGTTAAGAGTCTGGGCAGTTAATAAAGTGATTTTTGTAGCTTGGAAATGATGATGGTCTTTTTTTTTCTATACAAAGATCTGCACTTCATTCTCACTGCCTCTCACAGGGTAATTCCATTGGAATGTTTTTGGACCTCCCCACCATAGTCAGGACATATCTCAAGAACAGGTATGACTTTTTCTATTGGCTTAGCACTCTATATCATTCTCATAGAAGCGGAGCAATCATAGAGCTGTCAAGAGTCAGTCATCACTTGAGGAGCGTACGAACCACCAGCTATTGCCCCCAGAACATACTAGCAGCACAGGTCACAGGGAGCAGTACAGGAAGCCACTCATATAGTTACTCAATTGTTATGGCCAGAAGGAGGCCATTTGGCCCATTGTGTCTGCACTGGCCCTCCAAGTGAGCAGCTCACCCAATTCCATTATCCCGCATGTTTTTCGCATAACCCTGCACATTCTTCCTTTCAGAAAACAGTCTAATTCCCCTTTGAATGCATCAATTGAACCTGCCTCTACCAAACTCTCAGGCAGAGCATTCCAGACTCTGACCACTCGCTGTGTGAAAACGTTTTTCCTCATATCACTATTGCTTCTTTTACTAATTACTTTAAACCTGTGCCCTCTCGTTCTTAATCCTTTCATGAGTGGGAGCAGTTTCTCCCTATCTACTCTGTCCAGGCCCCTCATGATTTTGAAACTGACACAATTTAGAGCAGAGCTATCCAGTTCATCAGCTTTGGCGTTTTTTTAATTCTTTCATTCTTATATCTCTGGTTAGGCCAGCATTTGTTTCCCAACCCTAATTGCCGTTGAGAAGGTGGTGATGAGCTACCTTCTTGGGCTGCTGTGGTCCATCTGGTGCAGGTACATCCACAGGGCTGCTAGGAAGGGAGTTCCAGGATTTTGACCCAGTGACAGTAAAGGAACAGCGATATATTTCCAAGTCAGGATGGTGTGCAGCTTGGGGTGAACTTGTAAGCGGTGGCGTTCCCATGCGTCTGCTGCCCTTGTCCTTCTAGGTGGTAGAGGTAACAGATTTGGAAGGTGCTGTTTAAGGAGCCTTGGTGAGTTGCAGCAGTGTATCTTGTAGGTGGTACACACTGCTGCTACTGTTTATTGGTGGTGGAGGGATTGAATGTTTAAGTTGGTGGATAGGGTTCCAATCAAGCAAGCAGCTTTGTTCAGGATGGTGTCGAGCTTCTTCTGCATTATTGGAGCTGCACTTATTCAGGCAAGCGGACAGTATTCCATCATACTCCTGACTTGTGCCTTGTAGATGATTAATAGATTTTGATGAGTCAGGATGTAAGTTACTTGCCTCCGAAATTCCCAGCCTCTGACCTGCTCTTGTAACCACAATATTTATATGGCTGGTCCAGTTTGATTCTGGTCAATGGTAACCACCCCCCTCAGGATGTCGATAATGGGAGGGTTCAGTGATGGTAACGCTATTGAATGTCAAGGAGGGATGGTTAGATTCTCTCTTGTTGGAGGTGGTCATTACCTGGCAGTTGTATGGTGCAAATGTTACTTGCCACTTATCAGCCCAAGCCTGAATGTTGTCCAGGTCTTTCTCTATATTAGCACAGGCTGCTTCAGTACCTGAGAAGTTGTAAATGACAGTAAGGCAGGAGAGAGGGAGCATCCTGGAGCTACAGCACCATGTCCACCTGTTACACTCATTCCTCTTCTTCCTCTTCCTCTGGTTAGAATGGATTCACCAAAAGGATCCTTATTTTGATTAAAGAGCCACTGTACCTTTCGGCTTCCAACACTGCTGGTATAAAAGTAGATATTCTTGCTTCCTTTCTAATAACTGGGTGGACTGCAAAAGTTTACTTGGTAAGCATAAGACAATCCAATAGATAGCTTTTCAAATGGAATTAACAACATCAGAGGAATTGCTCTACTTATATAGCTATAAGCCAGAGAGGGGAGAGTCCAGATTCATATGATTCATATCTTGAAATTAGTTAGGCTATGCCCAGTTAGCAGCAAACAAATTAAAACAAATTTCAATAATACCATCTTTTTATAGCTTCAAAGATGACAGATCTCCCTATCCATTAGGAGAGTGTTGAGAACACACCATGGTGACTGCAAAGAAAAGCTTTGGAGACACAGCACCAAGACAGGGCTCAAGTAAAGAGCTGGTAACAGATGGATCCCCCCGTGGTGAGATCACAGTGCACAGCCTGTCAGTTCTGTGCAAGGGACAGCAGATCAAAAGGACCAGCAGTGAGTTAGCTCAGTCGGGAAAGGCGTGTGACCAGGGTGTGGGCTGGATCAATAATGAGCAAGGGACAGTCACAGAGTCACAGAATTGTTACAGTGCAGAAGGAGGCCATTCAGCCCATTGTGTCTGCACTGGCTGTCTGAGCATTTTAACTTGGTGCCAATCTCCTGCCTTTTCCCCATAAACCTGCACATTGTTTCTATTTAAATAATCATCCAATGCCCTCTTGAATGCCTTAATTCAACCCGCCTCCACCACATTTCCAGGCCGTGCATTCCAAACCCTAACTACTCGCTGTGTGGAAAAGTTCTTTCTCACCTCACATTTGTTTCTTTAGTAAAATACTTTAAAACTGTGCCCTCTGGATCTCAATCTGTTTACAAGCGGGAACATTTTCTCCCTATCTACTCTATCCAGACTCCTCATGATTTTGAAAACTTCTATCAAGTCTCCTCTTAGCCTTCTCCTCTCCAAGGAAAATAGTCCCAACTTCTCCAATCTTTCCTCATAACTGAAGTGTCTCATCCCTGGGACCAGTCTCGTAAACCTCTTCTGCACTCTCTCCAATGAGTTCACATCCTTCCTATAGAGTGGCGCCCAGAACTGTACACAATACTCCAGCTGAAGTCTAACCAGTGTCTTATATAAATTCATCATAACCTCCCTGTTCTTGTACTCCCTATTAATGAACCCTAGAATACTGTATGCTTTAGAAACAGCGCTCTCTGCTTGCCTTACCAACTTTAATGACTTACGTCAAACAAACAAAACAATCAGAAAATTCAGGCCAGAGAAGGTTGTGATTATAACAGGTGGCTGCAGGAGTTGCTGAAGAATGAACTGAATAAAAAGGAAAGACACCATTACTTTGTGGTGCGTTCCTGCCACAACTTGACTTCATGGGCAGAGCTTCAGAAAAGCACACAAAAGCGGCTGCAGTGACACTCATCCCAAGCACTACAGAAGAAGGAAGGTCAAAGGGGTATTGTGTCAGAATGTCCGCAACATTCCTCAGTTTGGATTGGGATGCAGTTGCTCTGCTAACCGAATTCAAAATGTTTTTAACAACGTACAGAGCTATGGTTTCTTGACTCAGGTGTGTCTGAACCAGACAACCATTCATAAAAATTCACCTAGCAATTCAAAACGAATGCCTACACAGGTTGAAAACATCAGGATCAACAGGAGAAGAGCTAAAGGATCCCCAAACGATCTGGAATAGATTGGAAGACTGGCTCAGAATCAGGTTAAACTTCTGCATTCATTGACTAGAGTTCATGTCATTTCAACAACAGCCTACAGAATCCACAGACCACTTCATCAGCAGATGCAGAGACAAGGTACATCCTGCGATTTTTCAAATACAGAGTTAGCGGACAGAGTTGTTGAGTTGGTGAAAGTATTCACACCCACGGAAGCATTCCAGACAGCCCTGCCAGACAAGCCCAAAACATATAGCATCGAAGAGTTATTCAAGGATGGATTATAAGTACGAAACGATCTTGGCAGGTCATCAAAGCTTGCAGGTCCTAAGTACAACGCCAATTGTTGACGCACTCACTAGAACACCCAAACCTAGCAAACCATGTGGAAGGCGTTGGCATCTGCATGCACCAAGGAAATGCCCACATTTTCATCAATTCTGCAGGGCACGTGGCAGAAAGGGATGTTGGCAGCGGCAGTGCACAAGGGCAAAGGCTGATGCAGCTGATAATGCCCAAAGAGCCCAAACCTCATCCAAACAAACCGTACACAATGGGCTCCTTCAGGCAATAAGAATGTCCATCTGGTATCCCATCAGAAACATATGCATGAGGTGTTGATAGGCCAGTAAAGATCGATGATGTGCACAACAAGGCAAAGAGTGGTAAACATATGTTTCACGCCATCAATCTCGTGGAAAACATAGATGCCAGTACACCATCTGAAGTGTTTTCCAAGATTCAAATTATCCATCCTAAGAAAGTTATTCGTGATTGGCCAAAATTGACACAGGGACAAGTTTTAACGTACTGTCTCTGTGAATTCTAAAAGACATGTATCCACAGATATGGAAGGTCATGGTGAAAACTACTACTGTGCAACTTTCAGCGTACAATGGTTCACTAATTCCATGTGCAGGGTCCATTGTCCTCGAGTGCAAGTACAATCAATCCTCCTGGGTGTCACAGACGGGAAACTAAAGGCCCAGCGATTGCAGGTCTACTGGCATGTTGTGACTACGCACTAGTAACAATCCATGGAATCAGTCAGACATCACAAGGCAAATCAACCACAGAAACTACTCCCATCACCTCAGTTCACAACCTAACATCAAAATATCCAGAATGTTTCGACACAATTGGCAGTTTCAAGGGGGCTGCAACATTACAAATGCAGGAGAATGCAAGTCCATCAATTGATCCACCATGTGAGTGCAGCATTCACATCCAAAACAATTTGAAGGTCAAACTGGACAAAATGGAGAAAGATGGCATTATTAAGAGAGTACAAGAGCACACTCAATTGGTGCAGTTCAATCACATGTCTCATGAAGAAGGACAAATCGTTAAGAATATGCCTCAATCCATGACATTTAAATGCAGCTTTGAAACACTGTCCTTACAAAATACCCACATTAGAAGAGTTAAATCTGAGAATTGCATGTGCAAAATTCTTCTCAAAGCTTGATTCTAAGCATGGTTACAGGTCAGTACATTTTGTAGAGAAGTTTCAAAAGCTTACTAAATTTTGTTCCCCATTCATATGATACTTTTTTCAATAACTTCCTTTCAGGCTCTCTGTTCGTCAAGATTACTTTCAGGCTCACATGGACCACACTACATGCGCTGTTTCAGGCTGCATCTGTATCATAGATGATATAGCTGTTGTGGGGAGAACAAAGCAAGAACATGACCATAACCTGCCAATATTGATGCGAGGGGCACGCAATGAATCTTTGGTGTTCAACAACCTGAAATATGACACCAACATGCAGCAGATCAATTTCTTCAGCTCTATTTATTCTGGTGCTGGTATGTGTCCCGATGGAAGTTAAATAGAGGATACTATGGCCATGCCAACACCTCAAGTTAAGGGCAATCTTCGAAGATGCCTAGGTCTCTTTAATTTCTTGTCTCCATACATTCCCAATTTCATTCAAAAATCTTCATCATGAGGGGAATTTATGAGAAAAAGATGTACCTTCCCGGTGACACAAAGACCACAAATACCTCTTCGAAGCACTAAAACAGAAGCATCGACATTGCAATTTTGCAATTCTAGGGAGACAATCACGAGGGCAAGTCACCCTTCTCATCACTCTCAACTCACACACTCACAAACCCAACACACATCCACAGGGATCTCACTCACTGCCAGCTCAAGGGACATCACCACTCTTTCACATACACTGTCATCTCCTCTGCAGATCGTGTCCTCATCCCATCCATGGCACTACTCACCATCGACACATGCCATGCATCCTTCTCATCCGGCCTGGCAGGCACCCTGCTTACACTCTCCAAATGTCTTCATGCAGGACAAGCTGGCTCATAACAAAAGGAAGGGGTCCAAGACCAGGGGTGGAATGCCTAAAATGAAGGCCCTGACCGACTTTCAGACGAGAGCCACCTACCTGGCCGGTGAGGATGTGCGCCATTCCTGTGCTGATGGTAAGGTCGACAATGTTCAACTAATTGAGAATCCGGCACTACAACATCCATCAAACAACCACACTGAGAGCGATGTCTCCTGTTCCGCAGTCCCCTGCCATGCACTAATGATCTCTTCTTTCGTTCACAGGCACATCTGGGAAGCAGCCGAGGGGGTCCACAAGCCAGGCCCTCGACTCAAGCCCCGAAGACACCTTGGAAGAGGAATCTGATGAAACCCTAATTGAAGACCCATCACAATGCTCACTCACACACTCCGCCAATGCAGAAATAAACACCTCGATGGTCCCTAGTACGGGAATAGCCTCGGGGTCACAATCTGCTGAGCACAGCGCACTGTCTGATCCACAGCAGGCAGAGGCAGGGACATCCCAGGTTTCTAGCACTCGGAGGATAGTTGGAGGCCAGGAATCTGCTGAGTCCAAGTCAGATGACAAGCCTCTGGACTTGGCTCTACCTCAGTTGCTGCAGCTGCAAAGACAAGCTTGGGAACATCGGGAAGGGATGTCTGCTCCGCTCCTTAGATTGTGAGGCACAATGGAGGAATCCGTCCGCCTTCAGGCTGAGGTGATAGCGCCGTCATGCCAACGCACCGAGGTCAACACTGATAGGGCAGTAGCCGCTATGGAGGCCTTGGTCCAGGACATTGGTCCTGCACTACTGCAGAAGCTGCAATCCATCACTGAGGCACTTGCTGGCATCTATCAGTGTCAATGCGAAAGGGGGGCATGGCATCTCAAGTTCATTCCAGCACCTTTTCCTCTCAAGGGGTCAGCCAGGGGCCCTCGGGCACCAATGGGGAGGAGGATCAGCAGGTACACATCCCGCGGCCATCCACCTAGGCAACTCCTGGAGTGACCGGTCTATCCGAATCCCCTCTTCGTGTGACCCCAGCAGCTCCAGCTCCACAGGCTGAGGAGAGTGGCACTGCCACATAGCAGGCCGGGGCCCTCCAAGTTTCTGTCCTCCACAGGGCGCCCACCCTCACAGACAACAGGGCGTAGCAGTCAGCAGGCCACTTCCACCTCCTCTGTGGATGTTGAGGTTGTACTAAAATGTACCTGCAGAGTTAGGAATGTCAAGAAGGTGTAGTTGCAAAATGTGGGCACAGGTGTTAATCACTTGTAAATAATGTTCACCAATGTAAATACACTCATCATCATGTCTCCTTGTCTATGGCTCCTTGTTATGATGAGGTGTGTTCATGTCATTCAGAAGTGAAACATTGGTCCCCGCACAAAATGAAGTCACGAGTTGCAGTCCAGGGCCTCTCCTCTGTGCAGTACCTCTGACCACTGTGAATTTTTAAAATTCATTTACAAGATGTGGGTATCGCTGGCTGGGCCAGCATTTATTGTCCACCCCTAATTGCCCTTGAGAAGGTGGTGGTGAGCTGCCTTCTTGAACCGCTGCAGTCCATGTGGTGTAGGTACACCCACAGTGCTGTTAGGAAGGGAGTTCCAGGATTTTGACCCAGTGACAGTTAGGATGGTGAGTGGCTTGGTGGGGAACTTCCAGGTGGCGGTGTTCCCATGTGTCTGCTGCCCTTGTCTTTCTAGTTGGCAGCAGTCGTGGATTTGGATGGTGCTGCCTAAGGAGCCTTGGTTAGTTTCTGCAGCGCATCTTATATATGGTACACACTGCTGCGATTGTTTGTTGGTGGTGGAGGGAGTGAATGTGTGAGGGAGGAGTGTCAATCAAGCAGACTGCTTTGCCCTGGATGGTGTCAAGCTTCTTGAGTGCTGTGGGAGCTGCACTCATCCAGGCAAGTGGGGAGTATTCCATCACACTCCTGACTTGTGCCTTGTAGATGGTGGACAGGCTTTGGGGTGTCAGGGGGTGAGTAACGTGTTGCAGGATTCCTAGCCTCTGACCTGCTCTTGTAGCCACAGTGTTTATATGGCTAGTCCAGTTCAGTTTCTGGCCAATGGTAACCCCCAGGATGTTGGGATTCTCCTGTCCCAAAGTCACAGCTCACTTAATTATTCATCGTGTTTACTACAAGAATATTGTGCCCTAACGTTGTTGGGTCATGAGATGCCAAGTGTGCTTTGAGCACCTTTGAGTCAGGGCTGCATCTAGCCCTAAACCTCCCCCCACCTCTTCTTGTCCACATTCTGGACAGATGTCGGTGTTATGCATGCAAAAGGATCAAGTACTTTTGAAGTCCATGTACCTGCTGTGTTCCAGCAAGGTCTGCATGAGATGAGACACTGCACAAAGTGTGAGTGTGATGACCTCTGCCAGACTGGTGCCAGATGCTCCCAGTCGCTATCTTGTGTTCTCAGTGGAGTCCTCACTGCATCTAGTCATCCTCCTCACAGAATCTTGTGGCTATTAGGGCCTCACAAGCATGCCTGCCTTGGCTGGCCAGAGCAATGGCCTCATCGCCTGCATCCTGGGCTTCCAGTACCTCACCACCCTCTTCTCCTTTCACTGCCTCCTCATTGGAGGAGACTCCAGCTCCTCCATCTCCTCATCATCCAGGCTCTTCCATCTCCTCATCATCCAGGTACCTCCCCCTCCCTTTGCTTCGCCAGGTTGTGCAGCACACAGCAAGCCACAATGATGTGTGACGCCCTCTGGAGGTGTACTGCAGCGTGCCACCAATCCTGTCAAGACATCGGAACCTCATTTTCAGGATCCCAATGGTCTGGTCCAACAAAGTCTGGGTTGTGACATGAGCCTTGCACCTTCTCTCAACTGGAGTTTCAGGCTGTCACACAAGCGTCATCAGCCACATCCTCTGAGTGGCTCTTTGACCCCGAGGAGCCAACCTTACAGCCTCTGTGGACCCTGGGGTCTACAAGACCTGCTGAAGATATATGAATCGTGGATGCTCCCTGGGTATCGTGCACAGACCTGTGTGATCCATTTGTTATGCTCCCAGGCCAGCTGAACATTGAGGGAGTGAAAGCCCTTGCGGTTCACATACTGGGCTGCTTGTTGCCACAGAGATCTTAGAGTCATGTGAGTGCAATCGAGGGCACCCTGCGCTTGTGGGAAACCGCAAATCTCAGCCAATCCCAGTGCTCTTGCTTTCTGGCTCGCCTGATCTCCGTCGAAATTGACAAGAGTTGTGCGCCTTAGCAAAGATGGCGTATGTGACCTCCTGGATACATTTGTGGGTGGAGGCTTGAGAAATCCCGCACAAGCCACCAGTGGATTCCCGGAAGGAGCCATTGCCATAGAAATTGAGTACTGTGGTCACTTTCAATGTCACTGACAGCGGATGCCCTCAGAGACACAGAGGCACCAATCCTGCGGAAGGTGGCATATGTGACTATCCAGTCCCCTGACAATGACAGTCTTTGGTGACACTGGTTCTCGCTTATCTGCAAGTAGGACAAGTGCCATCTATATATGCTGTGTCTAGCGAGGTGCCGACAAACAACAGCTCTCTGTGGAGCTTCGTCTACGTGCAGAGGAGGCCCTGCTCTCCCTTGATCTTGAGGGCTGTGCTCCTCCCTTTGCCAAGCCACGCACTTCCATTGCATTCTTCTATCCTGTCTATAAGCCATAAGGCAGACAGCAAGATCACATCCTCTGAGTGGCTCTTTGTTCCCGAGGAGCCAACCTTACAGCCTCTGTGGACCCTGGAAGATGGCAGGGGTCTACAAGACCTGCCGAAGATATATGAATTGTGGATGCTCCCTGGGTATCATGCACAGACCTGCGTGATCCATTTGACGGTCTACTCACTGCACTATCAAAGAGAGAGATGCGAGGGTTAGCATTTGTCTCCTAAGGACCTCTGTTGGTTATATCTCCAGCTCCAGCTGCGTCTCAAGGCCTCTTCGCGCTTACCAGAGAATCCTGGCCACCACCTGAGTGGATTTTGCAGATAGTGATCATAACTCCGTTAGATTCAAGGTCGTCATGGAAAAGAACAAGGATGGAGCCAGAAATCAGAGTTCTCAATTGGGGGAAGGCCAATTTTAATAAGATCAGATGTGATTTGGCCAGAGTGGACTGGGAGCAGCTACTTTTAGGTAAATCTGCGTCAGAGCAGTGGGACTCATTCAGGAAGGAAATAGGGAAAGTACAGGACCAACATATTCCAGTAAAGACAAAGGGTGTGACCAAAAAATCCAGGGAACCCTGGATGTCGAGGGATATACAGGATTGGATAAAGAGAAAAAGGGAGGCTTATGGCAGATGCCGAGGGCTCAAAACAGCGGAAGCCCTAGAGGAGTATAGAATGTGTAGGGGGGAACTTAAAAAGGAAATTAGGAGAGTATAAAGGGGGCATGAAAAAACATTGGCAGGTAAAATAAAGGAAAATCCAAAGTTATTTTACAAGTACATTAAGAGTAAGGGAATAACTAGCGAAAGAGTAGGGCCCATTAAGGACCATAGTGGTAATTTGTGTGTGGAGCTGGAAGACGTAGGTAGGGTCCTAAATGAATACTTTGTGTCAGTGTTCACAAGTGAGAGGGACGACATGGGTATGGAAATCAGGCAGAAGGACTGTGATATAATTAAAGACATTAGCATAGAAAGGGAGGAGATTCTAAGTGGTCTGGCAGGCTTAAAAGTAGATAAATCTCCAGGCCCAGATGAAATGTATCCCAGGCTATTGAATGAGGCAAGGGATGAGATAGCAGGGGCGCTGGCAATAACTTTCAATACCTCTCTGGCCACGAGAGAGGTGCCAGAGGACTGGAGGACAGCCAATGTGTTACCGTTATTCAAGAAGGGAGGAAGGGATAAACCAGGGAACTACAGGCCAGTCAGTCTAACCTCAGTGGTAGGGAAACTATTGGAAGCAATTCTGAGGGACAGAATTAATCTAAACTTGGAGAGGCAGGGATTAATCAAGGACAGTCAGCATGGCTTTGTTAAGGGGAGGTAATTTCTGACCAATTTGAATGAATTTTTCGAAGAGTGTGTAGATGAGGGCAATGTATTTGATGTAGTCTACTTGGGCTTCAGCAAGGCTTTTGATAAGCCTGGGAGACTGATAACGAAAGTATGGAAATAGACGATGAAGTGCCGAGGATCAGAGGGACCTTGGAGCACATGTCCACCGGTCCCTTAAGGTAGCGGGACAGGTGGATAACAGAAACATAGAAACTAGGAGCAGGAGTAGGCCATTCGGCCCTTCGAGCCTGCTCTGCCATTCATTATGATCATGGCTGATCATCCAACTCAATAGCCTGCTCCCGCTTTCTCCCCATATCCTTTGATCCCTTTTGCCCCCAAGAGCTATATCTAACTCCTTGAAAACATACAATGATTTGGTCTCAACTACTTTCTGTGGTAACAAATTCCACAGGCTCACCACTCTCTGGGTGAAGAAATTTCTCCTCATTTTAGTCCTATATGGTCTACCCCATATCCTCAGACTGTGACTCCTGGTTCTGGACTCCCCCACCATCGGGAACACCCTTCCTACATCTATCCTGTCTAGTCCTATTAGAATTTTATAGGTTTCTATGAGATCCCCAATCATTCTTCTGAACTCCAGCGAATATAATCCTAATCGACTCAATCTCTCCTCATATATCAGTCCCGCCATCCCAGGAATCAGTCGGGTAAACCTTTGCTGCACTTCCTCTATTGCAAGTACACCCTTCCTCAGATAAGATGACCAAATCTCCACACAATATTCCAGTTGTGGTCTCACCAAGGCCCTGTACAATTGCAGCAAGACAGCCCTGTTCCTATACTCTAATCCTCTGGCTATGAAGGCCAACATACCGTTTGCCTTCTTTACCGCCTGCTGCACCTGCATGCTTACCTTCAGCAACTGGTATACAAGGACACCCAGGTCTCGTTGCACATTCCCCTCTCTCAATTTATAGCCATTCAGATAATAATCTGCCCTCCTGTTTTTGCTACCAAAATGGATAACCTCACATTTATCCACATTATACTGCATCTGCCATGCATTTGCCCACTCACTCAGCTTGTCCAAATCACACCAAAGCATCTCTGCATCCACCTCAAGCTCACTCCCTCACAGCGGCTACTGAACAGAGTCACAGGAGTCTGTTGATGAATTTTTAACAACAGAAAAATACATTTATTAAATAAGAAAAGATGGAACTATATTACACTACTCCTTCACCCTAACTATATCTTTGCAGATATATACAAATTCATAAAGATAAAAAAGTTTTAAAATCTGTCTTATACTCTAATGTTCACAGTAAGTATACAATCCATGTAAACATACAGTCCATATAAATTACAGGCAAACTGTGGTTGGACACCACACTCCAAAACCAAGTTTCTATGGATTTCTCATCGACCACCCCAGCCCACCCCCAATCCCCCCAAGACACTTATTACACCATGAGCCAACCGGTCTCACTGAAATTCTGTCTTTCTCAGGAGGTTTTCAAAGAGTTCCCTTTGAAATATTCTCCCAAATGATGCTTCCTCTTGGACATCTTCAACAAGGATCCTCCAGGATTTCAACCTCTTTCCCAGGTTCCCTTCCCTTGGATCTCTACGTGCATTCAAGCTTCACATTCCACGCACACTCTCAGATATCCGACTGTACCAAGCAGAACACCACTGCTCCAAAGGCCCATAGTAAGGAGTCACCAACCTTCAGCTGCCTCCTCGGATCTTCTGGCTTCTCTCAAGTCCACCTCATTCCATGTCTGCACCCCGCAGTTCTGTCTCTTTAATTAAGAGGCTTTTCTTTTGCTCCTTATTTTCACTTCCACTTAACAGTATCCGTTTCAGATTCCTGTCCTCGTCCCTTAACTTCACTGTCTTCTTGGGACCCCTTTCTGTCGCGCTCCCTGATTTTTGGGACTTTCTTCTTTACTTTGGGACCTTCTCCCTGCAGCTCCCATCCTACCTCTTCTCGTACTTTCTGTGGAATGGTGTTCAAGGTCACCTGACCTTCTTTTTCCAATGTTTCACTTTCTTGTAGGACATTCCCTTCTGCGCAGGTGCGCAGGAACAGTTTCCAGCTTCTGACTATTTATTTTAAATACCTTTGTTTTTCTTTCATATATTTTTTACATATTTATATGTAATATACTTGCAATACTAATCCTCCACAAGTTATTAACATCTGTTCCTACTAGACAGACTTTGAGCCATTATTTGATCAAATATCCATCAGCCCAAATCACCCCATGTTAAATGGGTGGGGAACAATGCCAAATTAGCCAATTGAGGGCCAATCCAATCTAACCAGGAGCTGGCGTGTTACTCCATTGTTATGATCACAGCTGGTGACAGGTCAAATCCCAGGGTGAAGCCTGGCTTGATAGATCCTAACTTTTGTTTTTTTTTGTTTAGAAACGTAGAGGGTGGTTACTGAACAGAGTCACAGGAGTCTGATGAGCTTTGAATAACAGAATAAAACATTTATTAAATAAGAAAATGTGAACTATATTACACTACCCCTTCACCCCAACCATACCTTTAAGGATATATACAAATTCCTAAAGCTAACACAAATTACAAAACCTATCATATACTCTAATATTCACAGTAAGTTTACAGTCCATGTAAGCTAATAGGCGAACTGTGGTTGGACACACCACACTCCAAAACCAAGCTTCTATGGATTTCTCATCAACCTCCCAGATGTTTGTCACACCATGAACCAACCAGTCTCGCTGAAACCATTTCTTTCTCACAAGAGCTTCCAATCTCCATGTTTGAAGAACTCACCTTGGAATTCTCTCCCAAACGACGCTTCCACTCGGACATCTTCCACAAGGATCCACCTCCAAGGTTTCGAACGCTCCTCCTGATGATCCTTTTCCCTGGATCTCTACGTACATTCAGGCTTCACCCTCCATGCACACTCTCAAGTTTTTGGCTGTGCCAAACAGGACACCACTGCTCCAAAGCCCCTAGTAAGGAGTCACCAACCTGCGGCTGTCTCCTCAAATCTTCTGGCTTCTTAGAAGCCCACTTTGCTTTAGGTCTGCTCCCTACAGCTCTGTCTCTTTAATTCTGAGCCTTCTGCTCCTCACTTTTAGCTTCATTTTACAGGATCCGTTTTCAGGTTCCTGTCCTTGTTCCTTGACTTCCTGGGACCTCGTTCTGTCCCATTCCCTTGTTTTTGGGATTTTCTTCTCTTCTTTGGGATCTGCTCCCTGCAGCTCCCATCCTGTCTCCTCTGGCACTTTCTGCAGCATGATGTTTTCTTCTGGGTCACCTGAGCCTCTTTTCCTGTTATTTCAGTTTTGGGTCTTCTTTCCCTTCTACACAGGTGCAGAGCTGCCTTCCAACCTAAAATTTCTTTTTTTAAAAAATGAATTGTGCATGTGCGCAGGGACATTTACTGGCTCAATAATGAGAAAATGGACCAACTGTGCATGTGTGGCCATTCACCAGCTGGCACATGCGCAGAACCGCTGAAAATCGAAAACAAGAACAATTTGCACATGTGCGGCCTTTGCAAAGCTGGTGCATGCACAGAGACCACTAGGGCCCAATGGGAACTGCAGTTCCCAAACTCTATTTTCAAAAGGGAAGTTTTTTTTCTTTTATCTTCTTGGTTTCATCATGCCATTTTGTTTTTATTCGTTCATGGGATGTGGGCATCATTGGTTGGACCAGCATTTATTGCCCAACCCTAATTGCCCTTGAGAACTGGGTGGTTTGCTAGGCCATTTAAGAATCAACCACACTGTTGTTGGTCTAGAGTCACATGTAGGTCAGACCATGTAAGGACAGCAGATTTCCTTCCCTAAAGGACATTAGTGAACCAGATGGGTTTATAATTATGGGGTTATGATTGTAGCCGATGCCTATTTATGTGGAGCAGTGTAAGCAGGTATCAAATACACTGTCTGTAGGGTATAACAGGAAGGATATGTAAAATATGTTATACAATAAGCGATTGTAAACATCTTTTTTTCCAACTTAAAGATTTGTAGCAGTAAACAATTTGCATACTTTGTGGAATCTTAAGGTCATTATACACACCACTTAAGAACTATTAGATTATCTTAATATTAAAAAAGAACATGATTGGAAATGCACTTAGTAAGATGTATAGTTATAGTATTAATTTGTATGCATTTGTGGAAGGTCAATCTATGATGCTTCAACATCGAACTGAAACCGGGCAGTAGAACAAAAGCTCACATACGTACAGAAATTGTTTAAGAATTACTGAGCTCAGGTCAGAGCTATGTAGAAATGGAATATACACAAATGCAAGGAATTAGTGATGAAAGGCAATGAATTGATCAATACAGACTTGATATTCTAAATAATATAGAATGTTTTTATGGACGATAGAACATATTGTAAATGTAATGAATAATTAACTGAAGTCGTATTAACTGCATTATTTTTAACCTATAAAAACTTTCACATAACATGAAGCAATATTGTTATCAAGGGCTACTGTACAACATCAATGGTAAAAATGAAAAATATGACTGGAAAAGATTAATTGTGGCAAATGATAATATTGTAAAAAAAAATTTTGAAATGACACAATTCACGATATAAAGTTTTGGGCATATGTGATATCTTTACAGGTTTCAGGCATTGCTGTTCAAGAAGTTATAGGAGAAATCCTCACTGGAGACAAAGGGGAAGAAATATGAGTGTAAAGTGGGGCTCATTTCGGGGACTGGTAGCCTTTGCTTCAAGGATGTTCTGAAAGATATCCAACCTGCGGTTAGGTTGCGTTTTCCATTCTGCATTTTCTGGGGCTGTGGTGTGGAGATAATAGAGCTATACTTGTGTTCCTCCTACAACTGTTGAACCTATGGAAGAAAACTCTGCGTAGCGTGTTTCCTCCTGTAATGCAAGATGCTTTGGGATCTTTTTCTCCTCAGTTTCTGTTTCTTAAAATAGCTTTGAGAATATGTGTTGCTTTGCAGTTTGAGCATTTGATAAGCTAACATGGCCATATTTCTGCCATGTATGTTTCATCAAAGGCCATTTTCTGTCTGTTCATAGTAGAAAAATGAACTTTTGTAAGACGCTATCTTCTGGTTTAAAAGGAGGGTCATTGCCAAAATTTGCAGATGAATTCCTATTCACTATTTTAATTCTCCTGCGGCTAGGCAACAAGCATGATGACTGAGTGAAACCTACCTATAACGTCACCAGCCAACCAAAGACATGATGAATTATTCAAAGAGAACCCATCTACTGTAAAATTCCAGTAAAGGCATTGATAAAAAGATGGCTGCCACGAGTCACTTGATGGATGATGCTGATATTTCTCTGGAAAATCTATATGAATTGCACTGCAGACTTGTTACATGTAATTTCACATCTTGGGGTGGTGGGGTGGGGGTATGTGAAAGCCTATTCTAAACAGGAACCCTTGAAAGGAAGGCATTAGAAATGCAAAATGCTGGACTTTTAATCCACTGTAATTCTGTGAAGACAATGTGAATTGCTACTCAGCCAGTTACACCTTTACCAACCCCCTGGATGATGAAATATCCTATCTCCTGTTGCCTTATATCTCAAAAATGTGTCAAAAGGTTTCTGAGACGAAAGATCAAAAAACTGGGATTACTACAGAGAATTGTATACCCTTTCAAAAATATACAGAAATGAGTTTAAAACTGGCTCTGACAAACAGAGAATGAACAAGCAGGAAGAAAACAAGACTCATCTGAAAGGACAGCTGGAAGAGAGCAGGAAGATCTCTCCCTTTCTGGAAGCCAAAAAGGGTGTCTTCAACAAAGTGAAGACCAGAACAAAGTCAACTCTAGAAATCTACCTGAAACAACTAATTTCAATGGCTACAACATGCCACAATCTACGCCTCATGGACAAGAAAAGGACATACTCGTATATTCTTTTAACTTGTATTTGGGCTCTAACCTTCTTATTTCAGAGGTGTCTGTGCGTGTGTGCGTGTGTGCGCGTGTGCGCGTGTGTGTGCATGCATGTGCGTGTGCGTGCACATGTGAGTGCATGTGCGCGTGTGTGTGCGCGTGTGCATGTGCGCGCGCGTGTGTGTGCATGTGTGTGCACGTGTGCGTGTGTGTGTGTCATTGTGTCTTTCATTATTTTGGGCGGGGGGTTTAGCAACCAGTAACTTACTCTTTCTTTGGCTCAAGAAAACTTGGTTTGATTGGCTCCTTGTTAAAAAAGTAAATAAATTTGGACTGGAAAAAGCATCTATGGAGAAAAAGAAATCTTAAAACCTCTGTTGCGATCAAGCAAGGGGGCTGAGCAGAAGGGGACCCAGCTCACTCTTCCTCACCCAGTTGTAACACCTGCAATATAAGGCAGCCCATTGGAACCAATGCTGCACGGTATAAAAATATCATAAAAATCTACCAAAATCCATTAAACACCAACATTTTTGATTATAATTTATTTTCAACATCCTCAACTGCCATATTGCTCCTTGTCAGTTTTGATTATTAAATACTTACACAGGCAACTTCATTATCTACACTCCTATTAACTTATATCATAATTTTCTGCTAGAATTTTCACAGGATAATGTCATGCATGACATATTTCCCCATTACTCAGGTTATTTTGCTATTTATAATTCATCTCCTTTCCTCCTTTTCCCATAGCTAACATACTGTTGTTCCACTGTTCTGTGAACTCAGCATAGCTGTACGATTTGAAGCACCTATACATTCTCTAGATGACATGGTTGAAGCGAGCAACACACCCAATGAGAGTTGAAAGCAGAACAGGGCTGGCACTCAAACTTGAATCTTCGAGCCAAGAGTCAGTTAGCCTGCTTTTTCAGAACCACTGGGCCTTTACTGATAATTGATGAGATTAGTAAGGACTAAAGGAGTTGCTGAGATAACTTTATCATATTGTTGTGCCCCAAAAAGAGGAAAAGTCACAAACCTCAACTAGCTCCTTGGTGGAATGTTAATAACCTCCAAAGTTCTGACCCTATTGAATTTAGGTGTCTTTCCGTTTTGCCAGTCTACCTTATAAATAATTCCAAAGGTGCCATCAATGCCAACCCTGCTTCACCCACAGGAAGCATTCCTAAGTACTCTAGATAAGTATTCCCTGCCTTGTTTCATTTCCTCTCCCCGCTCCAGGCAATCGGCCTGAGTTTGAAAAGCTGATTCCTATTGAAAATGTTAGAAAAAGTTCTTTTCAATTTTAAATATGCCTAACAAAATCACTCTGTGGTGTCCTCTTCTGTATTGAAAACGGCATTAATGTTTCAAGTTTTCATTTTGAAATTGTGCTTTCTCATTTCAGGCAAGATCTTAGATAATCTGCACTGAATTAGCTCTATTGCCTCAACATCCTTCCTTTAGTGCAGAGTCCAGAACTGCACACAGTATTCCAACTGTGGTCTTATTAAATTGTGCATAAATTCAACTTTACACCTTGACTTTTATATTCTATACCTCTTCCGTGAAACCCAGCATTCCATTATCTGTTTTACAGCCTTCTCCACCTGAGATGCTGTTTTGAATGTCTTTCATGTCACCCAACTTTGCCCCATTAAGAGTGCTTATTTACCAAAATGCACTACCTTTCCTAACTGACATTGAATCCTATCTGACACATTTTCACCCATTTTATCATCCTATCAATGTTCCCTTGCAGCTTTCTTTAATACCTAGAATTATTTAATATGCCATCCGTTTTAGTATCATCTGCAAATTTGAATAACAGTCCCTTAAGCTTTTTAATCAAATCATTGAGAAATACAGTGAACAGAAGTGATTGGCAATACAGAAGCCTGTGGAACATCACCACCCATTTCCAACCACTCTGAGAAACTGCTCCTGGCTCGATTATCCACATGCTTATTCACTACTATCTCGAATTTGTGACAGAACTTTCACGGGACAAAGCCATATTTGACATATTGGGCTGTATTTTACATGCCCCTGCAAGGCGTGTTTTCGGCTGGCCGAGGTGGGGGGTGGGGGTTGGGTGGTGCAAGTGGCAAGTAGGGGCAGGTACCCACCACACCACCTTCCCGCCCACCCCAAAGCTCCCCCCATTATACGAGGGTGGGCAGGCACTGAAATCAGCGGCATATTTAAATAGAGAATCAAGGGTCAATGCGGCTTGTTATCAAGCCAACTGACTCCAATAGTGTGCTGCTCACGTTATAATACGGTTGGCAAGGGCAGTGGGAGTGGGCATGCCACTTTTTAAAAAAATGTTTTCAAAAGACAAGAAGGAAGGGGATACCATCTTTGGGGGGTGCCTTTTGTGGATTTGGGGAGCAACCCCCACCCCCACCTAAGATGGTGTCCCCTTCCTTCTTGTCTTTTGAAAACATTTTTTTTCTTTCTTCCCACCCACCTGCTCCATTAAACACCCCACTCCCAACACAGCACACCCATCCCTCAATTGCCCAAACCCTCCCCTGCCTAAGACCCTGGACTTACCTGGCTTTGGGATCCATGGGCCTTCTTCTTGTTCCTGGTTGCAGTCCTCGCAGCACGCACTCATGTGCCCTTGGCACTGCCACTGAAGCTGCTGGCCAATTGGATCAGGTGCAAGTCCCACACTGTCCCAATGTAGCCCACCCGCGCCATGTTCCGTCCACCTCCCGCCCTTAACATTCAGCCCTCAGCCCATTATCCTATTGCTCAAATTCTCTCGTCCTTTGTATTTCAACTTTTTTTATTGATTCTTTCTCCTGTTACTATTTGTATGAACACACATTACTGTCCAGCACCAGAATGTAGTGAGCTCTTGATTTTCAGTTAATTTATTTTGAGTCACCATGAGGGGTGGGCTGTACCCCTTGCATATCACGATTAATAAAGGTTGTGCTGTCGCGTTTTTAAGGCTGTTTAGTTTTGATTAATGATTTAGATTAAACCTGCATTTATCTATATATGTATAATATATATATACACATTTATATATGAATAGTTTGCAATATTGAATGAGTTAATGCACCAATCAGGTTAAAAATGTTTCAAATTAAAACAAAATAACAACATACTTTGCAATCAAACGAATTAACAAAATAATATGTTCCAAGTGGGTGCTAATCCTCACCCTGTTAAATAAATAAAAGTTACACAAGGTATACCTGGGTCTGTAACAACATGAAATCTACACGTTAATGTGTAGAGGATTAACCATCTTACATGTGCTGCTGACCTGGTGAAAATTTGGGAGAAATTATTTTTCTTGGATGAAATCTTATACAATTACAGTTACACCAACTTCAGGAATTCTATATAATAGGAATGAACTGGAAGTGATTTAGTACAATGGAATTATATGCTCAGATCAGACTAATGCTTGGATCAGGAATGCTTTTCACTGGGGCCAACTGTTTTGGAAGCAAAGTAAAAAAAAATAAATCTGGAAGTACTACTGCAGCAGTTACAATCGTTTGCCCAAAGCATGATGTTTGGTGCTGATAAGTGTAGCTATCTTTCATTATATTTCAAATTCATTCCAGCCTCTCACCGAAATGTATCAATGTGTTATAACCTTTGCAAAAAGAAAAGACAGTTATTATCCAAACCTTTTAAATACTGTTGAAGATGACTCCAATAAATAATGCCTAGCACACTTTGGTTTGTTGATCCTAGCCAAATAGCATTACAATTTCTTTTGAAATGCAGGGACGACACAGCATGTCATACGCTTTAGAATAGATGGTGCCATGCAATAGCCTTCTTCTGGTTTATTCAACTTTCATTTCAGAGCCAAGGGTAGAAGTGGTGTCAAGAGCTTTTTGTTGGGAGTGTAAGAAATACAAATGGGCCTCTTCACAGCATGACATCAGGTCACTGTCTGAGTGCCCAGTGACAGGGAAAGCTGATGAGTTGTGACCAATTCCCGATTTTCAAGATTTATTCCAGTCCTGTAATTGCGGGACTCCAGTTGAGTAAGTCAAAGGTAATTAACCTGTTTCCACCCTGTTACCCCAACATGGACACAAAGTGTGTTTGAAAGGAGTCTGGGTAGGAATCGCATTAAAGTTTATTTCTTTGGGGTGGAGCTCACTGGCTTTTGCCCTGGCTGACAAGCTTGTGTTATAAATTCTCCTGCAGCCTTAAAGGAACAGGAGAGGCAGGAAGGAGTTCAAAGTTTGAAATGTGATTAATGGAGAAGCTGCTGTTATTCCTTAAAATACAAGAGGATAAAGTTTCACCAAAGCTCAAGACCGGCACCTTCCACCCAGCTGATAAACAGCAGGAGCAAATGCAAAGCAACAAATCATTCAATCAAACCTCTTGCCATCTCGTACAATGTCACTGAACCTTTTTTTTAAATTTGGCATTTAATGCAAAATTTCTCAGATACTCAAGGTGCTCTGAGAAATCATTTTATTTAATTAGTTATTTTGAATTTTGCACTCTGCAAGGTGAGGAGATGAACGCTGTAGAAAAAGGCAAACATTTACAGTTTTTGCATCCCGTATCATGGTGTTTTCTCTTTACATTTTTCATACTCACCACCCTCTCAGTCTAGCTGTCAATGAATACAAATTAGCACAGAATTTTGGACAGTTTGTCCCGTGGACTTACTTCTACTGAAAACTGTGTTAAAACTGCTAAAAACTTGTTTCACATAGGCTGCCAAAGACAAGTAATTGCCATCTTATGTAGATTCAAATCAGATTCCAGAGGTGGAAAGATAGTGTACTTACTGACCCACTGTGTCATCCAATCCCTGATATTTTAACATTAGTAGCAAATTATATTGAGTAGCAAGGACAATATCTAAATACTGCGGGAGACCAACTGAACCTTTGAATCAAAAAGCTGAAGTAAAACAGGTTTGTTCAAACCTAAAACAAAAACAGAATTACCTGGAAAAACTCAGCAGGTCTGGCAGCATCGGCGGAGAAGAATAAAGTTGATGTTTCGAGTCCTCATGACCCTGGGTCATGAGGACTCGAAACGTCAACTTTATTCTTCTCCGCCGATGCTGCCAGACCTGCTGAGTTTTTCCAGGTAATTCTGTTTTTGTTTTGGATTTCCAGCATCCGCAGTGTTTTGTTTTTATCTCTTTGTTCAAACCTATCCATTTTCATACATCCTTGGATGCTCTTAACAAAACTAACCATGTACGGGGCGGGGCAGTGTTACAGCTTGTTATACTTCTATTCATATAGTGGTCCTGGTTTCAGATACATCATTGTCATGCGTGCTGAGGGAAACCTAAGCAATAATCTCGATACAGAGGCTAGGGGGGGAAAATTAGGAAAATCACTGCAGGTCTTTCACACCAGCCTTAAAATAAGCAGTTAAAGTATGATATCACATGGAAAAACAAACATGTAAAAAACAAACGCAAAATGTTTACATCAAAGATTTAAAGTACAGGGTGTTGCGAGCGACATGTAACTTTGGCAATCATGAAATTCACTGCAAAGCAAAAAGGCAAAGGTGGTGGATCACAACTCTATTCATCTCAGTGAACATGAGGGTTTTTATCAGTATATAATAGTCATGTGTAAATCATGTGTACAAGTTTTTTTTAAAGCAATGACATTTGAGAGTAAACTGTTCACAGAATTGCTGTTCATACAGATGGTGGATAAATTTGGATAATTACAATTATCTAACACCAGCAACCAAATATCTATAAGTGGACATTTAGCAGGCTAAAGGGAAAAAAGATTAGGGTGCAGACAATCAAGAAGACATGTTTCATGAATTTCTTCACACGGGGTATAATCTGGTATTAGTTCCAATCAGACAGATGTGGAAAACATTATCACAAATGTACACTTGCTGCAAGAGGAATTCCTGCAAATAAACTGACTGAAACAAAACTATTTAGCAGAGACACTAGATCTGGAACATATCAAAGCAGCAGTAAAAACTGGTGAAACTTATTGGTACACTTGGTGAATTTCCCAAGATATATGAGGCTCCTGTCATGAGGTTTTTGTTTGTTCCTTTTGATCAGTGAGGGAACTGACTACTATACCGCAGTGGCAGAACTGGAATGGTCAGACTTTGCAATTCAGGTTCATTCACTGCCTTCCCGCAAAAGGCATTGGCTGAATTTCCAAGAGTTCTGGTCGGGTGTTGTTTGTAGATGCAACAGTTGTGCTGTCTACATGGATTACATTGCAAGGTGATTTGCAAAGCAATTTTACTGAATTTAATAGGATACATTTGTGAGACCCTTATCATCTGATTGATGCAGTAATCAAAGCAGATCTTTCAATTCCAGTATGCAAAGTCTTTTAGATTTTGTTACACAAGACTGGTGCCCTATTTAAATGTGTATGCAAGCTAAAACGCAAATATTATACTTCCACGCAGACAAATTTGAACACGGCAAAAAATGATTCCAACTGTTACAATGTCACGGTGCTTCCATTTGCAGGACTGGCGCAATGTCTGAAGTTACGGTTGATAAATTTCATGATTTTTTTTTTGAGGTGGAGATCCTACTGAAGCAAAACAAAACATCTGTGTGAATTGATTGACATTGATAACCAAAATGTCAGGTTCGCACAACTTCCATTTCTGCCCGAGATTATTAACCACATACTTTGAAACGACCAGGAAGGTGGACAGTGAGACTGCTGATCATTGTTAACAGTTAGCTGTACTTGGGGTTAAAAGAAACACACAGTATCAACTGCCTTTGCTGGAAATCCAATCCCCAGTTTCATTATTCTATGAGGGAAAAAAAACTTTCTTACATTTCTTCTGTGTCGAGGTTCCTTAATTTTAAATCATAGTCCTCTGGCTCTACATCAACATTCAAAGTTGACTAGCACGGACTTATTGGGCTGCACGCCTTGATTAATTTTTGTGCTATAAATGCTAGGTAAAGATTAATTCATCATTTACATCATCTCTGTCTCTTAATATTTCAAAGTCCTTTATCATGCCTTTTCTCAACCTTCTTTTCAGCAATGGAATAAAATTCAGCTCAGTGAGATCCCCTCCTAACTTAGAGCACCGTGTTCCAAAATCATTTTTGTCACATTGTTCTGAATTCTTTCCAATGTGCACCTTCTACAAATCAGGCTGCACAAAACTATGCACAATGTTTCAAGTGACATTTTAGCAATAATCTATACAAAGTTACAATAACCTGTTTTGAGTTAAAGTTAAATCCCTTCAAGGTGCATCACTAGTATTTGATTTGAATTGTTGGTAACAGATTCACAACAACTGGAAACCTTCCATGAATGGCTAAGAATGAGAACCAAATCTTTTCCTTACGCCCACATAGTTGTGTACCATGGGAACCCTTGGATTGTATATAGAAATAAGTATTTTGGAAAATGCCAATTGACCCACAACCATTGCTAAATTAAAAGCTAATTTTTGCAATTACAATCGTATGATTCACTCTACTTAGGCTAAGCTAAATTGCAGCTGAAATTAGATTATTTTCTACCAATGAGGAAAAAGTGTGGAAAACAAACCTCTCCAAATAACTGTGCCTACAAAATTAAATGCTTCTTTACTCTGCTCTCAGATAACACCTGAAAAATTAGTGCAATGCAGTGGAAGCCTGGGCTGATCATTCACTCTGCTCCCAAATAACACTGCACCTGAACTTCCTCTATAGTTTTTCTGATGCCTGCACTTGCCTGCACCTAAAGAAAACAAAAACAACTAACATGCCTTTGTCATAATAAAAGTTCCCATGTCACTTCACAGCAGCGTGGTTAAACAAAATTTGACACCAATCACATGAAGTTATATTAAGGCAGATACCCAAAAGATTAGTCAAAGGGGTAAGTTCTAAGAAGCAGCCTAAAAGAAGAAACAGGGGTAGAGAGGCAGAGCCATTTACAGAGAGAATAACAGAGATCAGGTCCTCGGCAGCTGAAGGCATTGCCAATAATGATGACAGAGTGATTAAAATTGCAGAGGCTGTGTTTATCTGTGCCGCAACACTAAGGGAGCACTCTCTGAACATGCACAGTTGCTGTCTCTGTCAGTATCAAAGTATCAGCTGCTTGCATTATAACGAACAAGTTGGCTTGACAGAGACTAACAATAAAGTTCAAGTTACCCATTCTTAGGTCTGTACAGTTTTTAACCAATTGCGAGTTCTTCTATCTAGTCTAAATAGCCTTTATCAACTGTTTCCTCTGTAAAACATGCTTCTGATGATTCAGCAAATGACGATGATATATAATCAGGAAATTTCAATAAATGAGATTCCCAGCATACAAGGAAATCGGAGGAGAATGTATTGTAATATTTAATTTAAGTACACTTTTTGGTAAAAATCAATTTTTAAAAATTTGAAAATATTTTTAAAAAAAACTTATTGCCCAATGTGGGGCTTGAACCCATGACCCTTAGATTAAGAGTCCCACTACCTAACCAACTAAACTGACCAGCTACATAGGAAGCTCCTGCAGAAAGGCAGAATATAAATGGAAATACGGACTCGAAACGTTAACTGTATTCCTCTCTGCAGATGCTGTCAGACCTGCTGAGCTTTTCCAGCTATTTTTATTTTTATTTTTGTTTTTGTTTTGGATTTCCAGCATCCGCAGTTTTTTAGCTTTTATATAAATGGAAATAGTTCACTTTCAAGGCTAGGTTATGTAGGACAAGCCTGTGGGTGCCCAAGCGATATAACTTGTGGGAAATAGATGGGGCAGAATTTTCTGCCTGATGGATGGGTGGGCCCGACCCAATCTCCAGCGGGCGGGGAGACAATCCCCGCCGGAGAAGCGGGCCTCGCCGCCATTTAAGTGGGCGGGCCAATTAAGGCCCGCCCGGCGTGAGTCCACCGGAAATTGCTGTGCGCTTCCTGTGCTGGTGGGGGGGGGGGGGGGGGGGGTGATTCCCCAAATGTGAGAGTGCGCTCTTTCGCGCATGCGCATGAAAGAGCGCACATCTCCCTGAGGCTAAGTGCTGCCTCAGGGTGATCGCTGAAAGGTTTTCAAACTTTAAAAATAGAAAAATTAAAAAAATCATTAACATGTCCCCCTCATGTGACAATGTCACACGAGATGGGACATGTTCATAAATTGCACAAAAACTTTAACAAACTTTTTTTAAAGCCAATATGAAACCTCATCCCGCCAGTGGATGAGGTTTCATGTTTTTTCTATTTGCCACCGAGGGTCCTGGTCGACCTGCCAACCTTAAGGTTGGACGGGCAGGTCCTTTAATTGTTTCAATGATCCTGTCAATGTCTTCAATTAACCATTGACAGGCCGGCGGGCGGATAGCTGATCGTGCTGTGCCCCCGCCTTCCTGAAGATTTAAATGGGGCGGGTTGACATCAGGGATTCCCCCCCCACCCCCGATGTCATCCCACATCGGCGAGCAGGCCCCGCCCCCTTCTTGCCAATGGAAAAATTCAGCCCATGGAGTTCAAAACAAGCTCACTGGAGCTCCCATAGTCTGAACTCCTGCCACCGACTAGAAGGATGTCAGCAAGAGCGGTACAGCGGCGGCAGCTGCAGTGTGGACTGAGTACACATGCAGAGCTCTTCACTCTTTCTGATACCTTTCTGATCAGCGGCAGGAGTTGCATTGAATTGGAGGTGATCAGAGGCCAGGATTAGTGCAGAAAGCTTGGGGGGGTTGTGAGGCTGGAAGAAATTACAGAGATAGAGAGGGACAAAGTCATGGACGGATTTGAAAAAAAAAAGGTTGAGAATTTTAAAATCAAGGCATTGCTTAACTGGAAGCTGATGGACGTCAGTGAACACAGTTGATTGGTGAATGGGACTTGGTGAAAATTATTGCTTGGGCAGCAAGATTTTGGATGATCTCACGTTTGATGAGGGTAGAGTATGGGAGGCAAGCCAGGCGTACATTGGAATAGTCAGATCTAGAGGTGAAAAGACATGGATGAGGGTTTCAGCAGCAGATGAGATGAGGCAGGGCGGAATCCTTCTGTGTATGAAAGTCAGGAATCTGTGCACAATGATTTATTTTAAAAGCTCAAGATGCAAATCAGGAATATATTGCCTCCCTAAAACTTGGTGCTACTGCTTCCTGAACTGCCATTTACGTGTTTTCCATCGATTGGGTAGGCTGGCATTGTCATGCAAAAGAAGTCTATAGTTTTGACATTATGAATGAATATTGATTATGCTATTTTAGTTCAACTGTTACACTTAGTGATGAACTGTATGTTCAGTGTTGTGCCACTAATTTTGTGATTTGGCTTATTTGGGAAAGAATGTGGAGATACAAGCACAGCACCCCCCCTGACAGCTTCTGAATTTATTTACCAGGCCTCTCCTGAAACTCTAACTAATCACTCCCTTACTACACAGCAGCAGGTCCTCCCTCTCCTTGACTGTTTCATTCCACTTTGAATAAAAAGGAAGGTCTCAAAGTCAAACCAACACCACCCTCCTCCTGTTCCTGCACAGTCACTCTTCATACACACACTAATTTTCCATCTGCTACATGGTGCCATATTATCACCTCCTCACCAGTTCCCTCCAAAACAGACTGCAGGGATATCCAGGAGTGGAATGGGAATTCATCTAGGTCTATTTTTAGGCCCAGAATGAGTACTGCGCAGGCAGGGCATGCTCTGGCTAGGAAGCCCAAGGAGGATCTTATAGCTCAAGTTACCAGCACTTGCACCTCCGCAGGCAGTTTGCACATTTTACACAGAAGGACATTGAATGGCTTGTTTCACTGGCTTTACAGGAAGATTTCTTAAAGTTCTGTTTTAAAAATGGGTCTTTAGTTGACAACCTCTGAAGAATCTGGAGTGATATTTGGTATTTGATATTTCCACTCAAGTGTTGGAGCCGTCAGTTACATATGTAAAGCTCAAACACATGTTTTAAACCCAACTTTGGGTCAGACTTGGAGTGCATTGCATTGGCACCCGGAATTAAGGCATTGGTGTGTCTGATTAATGTTCATAATGCAGGCACAGTGAGGTCTAATTTCTACTCTCAGGCTGTTGCTTCACATTCACAGCAAATTTCTGTTTTAAGGTGAAAAACATTAACAGGCAAATTACCACCCCTGGTATGCGCAGAGCAGATTTTAAAACTTACCACTCTTCCTTAAGAACCATACAGATAGAAATCCTGCTTCAATGAATTGTTTTTCCATTTGTTCTTGGGATTTCCATTGTTCCTGCCTGTTTAAAGTTGCTGCTGGCTTAAATGCAGGGACATTGCCTTAACTCGTGTCTATGCTGCCTTGTTGACAGTGTGCTTTATGGTAATGGGCTCTGGCAGGAGGATTGGGCACAAAGGTATCAGCATGGTGGAACACATTTCCACACACTCAGCGCTAATAGCTCCCAGACAGCACTAGGAGAAGCAGTTTAGGAAATATAACACAAACACAAACTTTCACCGGGTGTTTTCGGACGTCCAGGATTTGTGGGACTGCATGTGGTTCACATGCTGTAGTTTCCACGTAGTTTAGTGGCAGCACACATTTTTGAGACAGAAGGCTGTGGGTTTAACTATCACAGGCTCAGAGTTACTAATGTAGGCCAATGGTTCAGTGGAGTACGGAGGGAGCGTTATACTGCTGGAGGTACAATCTTTTGTCTGAGATGTTAAACCAGGACCCCCTTCTGCTTGTTCATGTGTTGAAAGATCCCATGACACTATTCAATGATGAAATTGGGGGAGAGTGTTTAATATTTATTCCTCAACATTTACATAAAAAATCAACTCATCATCTCATTTGTTGTCTCTGGGATTTTGCTGTGTGCAAATTAGTTGCCAAATGTGCCTATGAAAAAACAGCAATGGCATTTCAGATGTAATTTATTGTCCATTAATCCAATGACCCTTCTGAGGGTATTGTAGACATTAGAGGTGTCAGGTCATGGATTACCAGCAGCTGTGATCCCTGCACTCCTATGTGCTTCAGAGACTTGGTCAACCTGCAGCCAGCATCTCAAAGCACTGTAGAAGGACCACCAGCAGTGCCATTGCAAGGTCTTCCAAATCTGGTGACAAGAAATGCAGTCCAACAGCAGCAACCTCTCCCAAGCCAACATGCCCAGCATTGAGGTGCCAGTCACTCAAAACCAGCTCTGCTGGGCAGGGCATGTCACCCATATGCCTGACACCAGACTCCCAAAACAATTGCTCTACTCAGATCTTGGTCGCATCAGGAGACACCCAGGAGGACAGTGGAAATGCTTTAGGGATGCTCTCAAAGCACCCCTGAAGAGGTCAAATATACCCACCATGGGAGATCCTGGTTTATGATTGACCAAAATGGGGAAGGCTCTTTCAGGAAGGCATGGTACACATCGAGTGCAGAGAGGAAGTTGAGACATGAGAGGGAGCGCACAGTATCCAAACAACCCATCTATCCAGCCCTTAATGCACCACCTGCCCCACATGTGGCAGAGCATTGGATTTATCAGCCGTCTCAGAGCCAGTGAACCGGTGTAGAAGTAAGTCATCCTCAGTCCCAAGGGACTGCCTAAGAAGAGAAGAGGTGTCAGCTTTGGCTCAGTTGTAGCACTTTGCTTCTTAGTCAATAGGTTCCAGGGAATTGAGCATGTGTTCCAGGCTGACACTTTCAGTGCAGGGAAATAAACCAAGTCTGCCCTCTTAGTTAAATGAAACTGTTGCCATGGCATGCTTCAAAGGGCAGAGGATTTGGCATGGCCAATTTTCATTCCTTAAGGAAGATCATGAAAATATGAAATTTAAAATTAAAATGAATCACGAAAACCTGTTCACCTCATTGCTGTTTGTGGGACCTTGCTGCATGAAAATTGGCTCCTGTATTTCTCTATGGTACAACAGTGACTGTTCATCAAAAACACTCTGGGCAGGATCATCCGTCGCTGTTTGCGGCGGGCGGGAGCATAAAATATCGCGAGATCACAAAAATCGGTTTCACGTTCTCGTGAAGCCAGTTTGCAATCGTCCGCTCCTCCCGTCAATGGCGGTCCACGTTTCCCACCACCACACATCGGGAACCTAATTTCAGCACTTTAGAACCCCATTATAAGCCTGGCTCACAGGAAGCATTCCCTCCCCCACCACGCTGGATCATCTGGGCACATCGGTGTGTTTCACAACAGGTACATAAGCAACGTGCACCTGGCGAGCTGCACTTTGCTCAGGGGTTCGAGGGTTGCTTTGCTTCAGGGACACTCGTGGTCATCAGTGGTGGGCCTCCAAAATGCACTCCAGTGATGGGTCACTGAACTCTTCTTGGTTTTCATGGCTATATCTTCCCTGGAGCAGCCCTCGGCTGTAAGCATGGAGAACCACGTGCACAGCTACAGTTTGGGTGTGGCACCCGGAGGGAGGAAATGTGAGGTGACGGCGCGGTGGGCGATTCAGAGGCCGCTCGCTAGCGAGATGGCGTGTTTCCCGTGGCTGCATAATTAATGAGGTGGAAAGTGAGTGATATGGTACGAACACCCACCATTGCGGCCGGCTGGTAAAACGCCATTTTTCACGCCCGCAACTGCACTTGGTGCAATTCACAGTATCATAGTATCTTTATAGTGTGAAAGGAGGCCATTTGGCCCATCGATTCTGCACTATCTCTCTGAAGGATCATTCCACCTAGTCCCACTCCACTGCCTTATCCCTGTAACCTTGCACACTCTCTCTCTTTTCAGGTAGCAATCCAATTTCCTTTGGAATACCTCGATAGAACCTGCCTCCACCACCCTTACAGGAAGTTTGTTCCAGACTCCAACCATCCTCTAGGCTTCTGGGGCGATTCTGCCCTTTAGGATTTCCTGATGTTGCAAAAGATAAAGATATAAACGCACAGGAAAAATACTGTGGATGCTGGAAAATCTGAATATCAACAGAAAATGCTGGAAATATTCAGGAGGTCGGACACCACCTGTGGAGAGAAAAACAGAGTTAATGCTTTGGTTTGGTGACCTTTCTCAAATGCAAGTCTTTTTTTTTTACCTATTTCCACTCTTGTTAATGGATATTCTTTCTTTTCATATGCATGTTTGCTGTTTCTTGTTGTTGTATAAACTGCCTTAAGTTGATAGGTACAACAAAACCCATCAATCATTCTTCCATCTAACATTATAAACGTTTCACCGAGGGGCACAATTTCAAAATGTCAGTGCTTCCTTACGCAACAGCCTCTCCTCTGCCAGATCATTGTGTCAACGGAAAGAAGCAAGGAGAAAATATAAAATTGGCTGCCCAGTAGCTATCATCTGTTTTCCACTATCGAGGTCAAAATCACCCCCATTGGATTTTAAGGCCAGGAGTTTCCTTTTAAATAAAGCTGGGCCTTCTGGTGTAAAATCTTTACTGCACCATTAAAATGTGACTTTAAGTATTTTATTAAACAGACACAATTGGAACATCTACTTTTAAAATTAAGTAACTCCACCATTTTAAATTGTCTGGGAATATCTCCAATATTATCTATAGTAAAACTATTTGTGATCTCTGTGGTGATGTTAAGCTTCCCACTAGCTCACCTCATTCTGATGAGATATGTAACCAGCTTTGATCAAGTCAAAAAATTTTGACTCCCCCTTTGTCCTCACTTATCACCCCACCAGCCTCCGCATTCAAAGGATCATCCTCCGCCATTTCCGCCAACTCCAGCATGATGCCACCACCAAACACATCTTCCCTTCACCCCCCCGGCGGCATTCCGTAGGGATCATTCCCTCCGGGACACCCTGGTCCACTCCTCCATCACCCCCTACTCCTCAACCACCACCTATGGCACTTCCCCATGCCCACGCAAAAGATGCAACACCTGCCCCTTCACTTCCTCTCTCCTCGCCGTCCAAGGGCCCAAACATTCCTTTCAAGTGAAGCAGCATTTCACTTGCATTTCCCCTAACTTAGTCTGCTGCATTCGTTGCTCCCAATGCGGTCTCCTCTACATTGGAGAGACCAAACGTAAACTGGGTGACCGCTTTGCAGAACACCTGCGGTCTGTCTGCAAGAAAGACCCAAACCTCCCTGTTGCTTGCCATTTTAACACTCCACCCTGCTCTCTTGCCCACATGTCTGTCCTTAGCTTGCTGTATTGTTCCAGTGAAGCCCAACGCAAACTGGAGGAACAGCACCTCATCTTCCGACTAGGCACTTTACAGCCTTCCAGATTGAATATTGAATTCAACAACTTTAGATCTTGAACTCCCTCCCCCCATCCCCACCCCGTTTCTTCCCCCTCCCTTTTGTATTTTTCAATAATTTATATAGATTTTTCTTTTCCCACATATTTCCATTATTTTTAAATCTATACCTTTTATGCCCTGTTAGTCTTTCCAACCCATCCCCACTAGAGCTGTACTTTGAGTGTCCTGCCATCCATTCTTATTTAGCACATTCGTTTAGATAATATCATCACCTTCAACACATCTTTGTTCTTTTGTCCCACTAGAGCTGTACCTTGAGTGTCCTGCCATCCATTCTTATTTAGCACATTCGTTTAGATAATATCACCACCTTCAACACCTCTTTGTTCTTTTGTCTGTGACATCTTTTGATTATCTGCTCCTATCACTGCTTGCTTGTCCCTACAACCACACCCCTTCCGCCCCCCCCCATCCACTTCTCTCCCCCCACCCCCCCCACCTTAAACCAGCTTATATTTCACCCCTCTCCTAATATTACTTAGTTCTGTTGAAGGGTCATGAGGAGTCTAAACGTCAACTCTTTTCTTCTCGGCCGTTGCTGCCAGACCTGCTGAGTTTTTCCAGGTTATTCTGTTTTTGTAAAAAGTTTACTCTCTATTTCCCCACTTCCGTTTCATTTTCTCTTTACACCCTCAATAAGAATTGTAGAATCTTAACTTCCCATTGTACATTTTCCAAACTTCCTCCCTCTTTATTTCTTTGAATCATTTCAAACATTTTGCTTCTCCTTTGTGCTTTGAACCCAAATAACCATTTAGAACAAGAGTTTGATATGACCCTATAAATGTTACTTAAATCTGTGCACTCTTGGCCCCTACAATGGTTACATATTTACAAGGGTTTCCCATCACTGTTATAAAAATATTACCACTTCTTCATCCAGCTGGTGCTTCAAGTCAAACTAACATTATTATTGTCGCAAGAGATTACACTCGTTACAGCATTCCATTTTTTTTCTCCTATTCTGGACTAGATGCTAAAGACCAGATGACTTGAGACATAAGATCGCTCCTGTCAGTGACTTCCAAAAGGACTCAAGTGGAGCTTCTTGGGTTTGCTCATTTGCAGTCCCATTGGTGCAGTCGTTGGTGAAGGTGTGAAATAGGTGTAAGCCACCGAATTGCCTGGGAGCTTCTGAACAGCCTGAACATAAACTTTAGTCTCCACTCTTCAGCAGCATTTAAGCAAACAGAGAGGCAGCAGAAGTGCTTGGTTCCTCAGTTTGCAAGAGCATCACTACATATCTTAGCAATGCAAGATTTCTTAGCATTTTTTTTTAATGACATGTGAAGTGGGGAATTATGACTAATCAGGTATCATGTGGATCCAAAGGGCAGAGCTGAGAAACTGGACCTGGCGAAGGATGTTCTGTCTTCCCAGCAGAAGCTGAGAAGAAGGACGCCAATGGCTGTGGAGTCATGGGACCCAGAACTCATGGGCAGCACTTTCTGGTCGGTGAGTGGGGGTGGGGCCCACTCGCCGACGCGTAAAATGACACAGGGTGACGTCAGGCATGCGCTCCAATGTCACCCCGCGTCATTTAGATTCTCAGTTCGTTGACATGTCAACGACCTATTAAGGCCATTAAAAAAGTAATTAAAATGATTAATGGAGCTGCCCGTCCAACCTTAATGTTGGCGGGGGTGCAGGCGAAGAGCCCAGGCGGCCTTCAGAAAAAACATGAAACCTCATCCACGGGCGGAATGAAGTTTCATGAGGGATTTAAAGTTTGTGTTACATTTTTAGTAAAAGTAATTGACATGTCCCAGTTCAGGTGACTGTATCACATGAGGGGACATGTCAGTAAAATTTTCCTCATCGTTTATTGTCTTTTTAAAAGTAACACTGATCTCCCAGGAGGTGACACCTAGCCCCAGGGAGATTTGTGTGCTCTTTCGTGCGCATGTGTGAAAGGGCTCACTCCCGGGTGAGGGAATTCCGCACCCCCACCACCCGCACAGGGAGCGCATAGCATAATGAAAAATGTTATTAAAGTTTTAAACCCTTCATGAAACCTCACCACGCCCGTGGATGAGGTTCCATGAAAAATGCGAAGGCCGCCTGGGCTCTTCGCCTGCACCCCACCCCGCCAACCTTAAGGTTGGACGGGCAGCCCCGACAGCATAGGGAACCCGACTGCTTGTGCCTGCTCCTGAACAACCCCCTCGATGGGGGGAAAATGCTGTCCCATGGGTATTTGTCAAAAGAGAATGATGTTTGAGCAACATCATACCTACATAAGAATAACGGAGAAAGGAGCAGGAATAGACCACACAGCCGCTCCAGCCTACTCTTCCATTCAATGAAATCATTGGATGAACGTTCCCACCCACTTCCCATATCCCTTCATTCCTTCAATGCTCACAATCTATCAATCTTGGCCCTGGATATACTGAATGATTGAGTAACCATCGCTCTCTGGGGTAGAGAATTCCAAAGATTTGTAACCCTCCCAGTAAAGAAATTTATCCTCATCTCAAACCTGAATGACCAGCTCCTTATTCTGAGATTGAGACCCCGAGTTCTAGAGTCTTCAGCCAGAGTGAACAGCTCCTCAGCCTCCAGCTTGTCGAGCTCATTAAAGGATATCATGGGCAGGACTTTGGGCCTCGTCGGTCAGCCTCAGCAAGGGGTGAGCGGGAGCGGTCGGGAAGCCGACTGCCGCCCGCGATCGGGGCCCGACCACGATTTCAAGTAGGTGGGGCCAATTCAGGCCCGCCCAGTGTGAAATGCGGACTCCGTGTGTTGGGGGAGGGGAGAGGAGGGCGAGCGCGCAAGTTCGCGCAGGGAAAGCTCCCTGAGGCACAGAGCTGCTCGAGGGAAATGAAGATATATATATAAAAAAAATACAAATAACGAATTTTAAGGTGTTAAAAAAAACATCCCTCCCATGACTCTGTCACAGGAGTGGGGACGTGTTAGAAATTAAGATGACTTTTGTTTTAATGATGGATCATCCTGCCCGTGGATGAGGTTCCACAGAAAAATGGAAAGGCCACTCGGTCTTTTCGCCTGCCTGCGAGATATCGTGTGAGTGTACGATGGCGTCGGAACACTCGCCCGACGTCACTGCGCGTCGTCTTACGCTCGTTTGGGTCAAGCGTGCACCAGCCCGACGAGCTAACGTTTCTGGCCAAGGGGCAGAATCTTCTGGTCGGCGTGTGGGGGGCAGGCCCCACACGCCGACGCGTAAAATGGCAACGTGCGCACCGAGGTCACTGCGCATCATTCTGATCTCTAGTTCGGGCAGGAACGCACCGGAATCGGCTGCGCGCCCGCCGATCTGTCAAAGGCCTATTAAGACCATTCATTAACTAATTGAAGTACTCGTCAGGGCTGCCCGTCCAACCTTAAGGTCGGCGGGGGCGGGGGCGGGGGTGGGGGGGCCAGGCGAAGAGCCCAGGCGGCCTTCGCATTTTTCATGGAACCTCATCCATGGACAGGTTTAACGCTTTAATAACATTTAATAACATTTTTCATTAAAATTCATAGACATGCCCCCAGCTCATGTGACACTGTCACATGAGGGAACATGTCTGAATAACTTTTTTAATTCCTTTTTTCAATTTTTCACAATCAAATTAATCTCTGAGGCAGCTCTGTGCCTCAAGGAGATTTCTGTGCTCTTTCGCACGCATGCGTGAAAGAGCGCAGGTCCTGACTCTCCATCCTCCCCCTGCCCGCACAGTTAGCGCTGAGCGCTTCTGGGTGCGCATCACGCTGGGCCTTAATTGGCCCGCCCACATAAAATGGCGGCGCGCAGCCAATTGCGGGCGGCGATTGGCTACGCACCCTCCTGCACCCGCTCCCACCCAGCCTGCCCAACAGGGAGAAAATTTTCCCCTCTATGTTTTAATGGGATACCTTCCACTTTTCTAACCTCCAGGGGATATAGGTCCAATTGCTCAGTGTCCACTCATAGGGCAGCCTTTCATGCCAGGAATCAATCTAGTGAATCACCATTGCACCTCCTCTAAAGCAGGTACATCATTCTTGAGATAAAGAGACAGCAACTTACACAGTACTCCAAGGGTGATCTCACTGAAGCTGTGCCTAATTGCAACAAGGCCTTCCTTACTCTTATAGCGCAACCACCTTGCAGTCAAGGTTAATATTTGATTTGACATCGTCATGCCCAGTAAAGACTTGCTATATTCATTACTTTGAGCACGGACTGTATTCGGCCTAGAATTTTCTGGAACTGCCTTTTCTTTTAAAAATGGACATTACAGGACTGCTAAGAGGGATGTCAAGGGTCAGGTGATTTTTTCAATTTCTACATAGGCTCAGAAGTATCTCAAGTCTCCGGAAAGTTCCTAATTGAATGGGTGGGGTGCCCCGCCTTTGAATGTACATACCAAGATGAAACCATTTGTGGAATGCACACCTATTATTGTTTGTGGACTTACTCAAAACTCAAAATCTACAGGCTCCTGGACTCATTGTCTCTGAGTTCAAAACTTAACAAAGAGAACTGTAGGGAAACCAATTCATCATAAGTAGGTATGAACGGCCACTGCCCATCCCACATTGTATAACAATGGCTTCTAATTTCAAATCATTCTGTGTGGACAATAGAAGTATTGATCATGCAGACATATGTCCAAAACTGACTACAGATCAAAATCATATTACACAAGAAATGTGGTGTTTGACTGCAAGGAACACAATAAGAAGCAGCAAAGTAGCAGAAAAGGGAATAACATCTGTGCCTCAAGACTGGAGACTGCAACATCATAAGGTCTCTAAGCCTATTCCTTTTCAAGTCCACTAATACAGAAAACCAACATATTAGTCATTAACCTACAAACAACTAACCTTGTGACCTGCTGAAATATCCAACTGTTTGAAGGAAACCTGCAACAATTTTGATATATGACTTGTGGTTGTTGAATTCACACAGCTACACTTCAAGAGTGGAAAAGAACCTCTTCTTCAGCAGGCCTGCACCGAGATTAGCCAATCACGTGACTTACAAACTATTCCTTTATTTGTAACTTGTGCCCTTTAACTGTATTTTTCTTGAGAGAGATGGAGAGAGAGAGTGTGTGTGTGTGTGTGAGCGTGTATGTATGTGTGGGTTTGTGCATGAGTGTGTGTGTGTTTGTTAGAGGGAGTTGTGAGTGAGTGACAGAGCGTTAGATTTTCAGGGTGAATGTGTGAATAATTACTCATCTTTTTTTAAACCCACAAAAAGTGTGCTGCTCTTTATCCAAATTGACAATACAATCAGGGGTTAAGAAACACCTTCATCTTCCTTTTCAAAACCAAACTGATTACAGACCATAGGGGAAGGGAACAGGGGTTTCAGTACTCTCTCATCCCTGTTTGTAACACCTTCCTAATTGCTTGCTGTACCTTCATGTTAATTTTCTGTGATTTGTGCAAAAGGGCACACAAAGCTTTTTGAATCCCAACATTTATTGGATTCTCGCCTTTTAAAAAATCTGATTTCCTATTCATCTTATCAAAGTGAATTATTCCACATTCCTCCACATCAGACTCCAGACTCCAAAGATCTACAGCCCTCTGAATCAAGAAATGTATCTTCATCTCAATCCTGAATGTCCAGCTCTTTATTCTGAGATTGTGACCTCGAGCTCTAGACTCTTTAGCCAGGGTAAACAACTTCTCAGCATCTAGCTTGTCAAGCTCACTAAGGATCTCACATGTTCTAATGGGATATCTTTCACTCTTCTAACCTCCAGGGGACATGAGTCCAATTGCTCAGTGCCCATTCAGTGTAACCTCGCCCAATCACTGAATTGATCTATATCCCTTTGCAACCTCTTTACGCCCTTGTCACAGCTTACTTTTCACCTAGCTCTGTACCATGAGCAAACTTGGATATATTACACTGAGCTCCCTTATCGAAGTCTTGACACAGGTTGCAAACCAGTGAGGTTCAGGGGCTAAGTGGTCTCTAGGTTGCTGTTTTCTAATCTCCCTCCTTTCCTGAACAGTGAGGTTACACTTGCTACTTTGCAAACCATGGGGATCATTCTAGGATCTAGAGAATTCAGGCGGATCAAAACCAATGCATCCACTATTTCTGGACCACTTCCCCTTTTACAATGCTACAATATGGGCCGAGGGATTTGTCAGCTTTCAGTCTTATTAATTTCTCTAGTACGTTTTCTTTACTAAAAATGATTTACATTTATATAGAGCCTTTCACAACCACAGGATGTCCACAGCAGCTTACAGCCAATGAAAAACTTCTGCAGGGAGGCGGCGTGGTAATGTCGCTGGGCTAGTAATCCAGAGACCCAGGGTAATGCTCTGGGGACCCGGATTTGAATCCACCACGGCGGATGATAAAATTTGAATTCAATTAAAAAACCCGGAATTAAAAGTCTGATAATAACTATGAAACCATTGCCGATCGTTGTAAAAGCCTATCTGGTTTACTAATGTCCTTTAGGGAAAGGAATCTACTGTCCTTACCTGGTCTGGCCTACATGTGACTCCAGACCCACAGCAATGTGGTTGAAAATGCCCTCTGAATGAGGGCCGTTAGGGATGGGCAATAAAGGCTGGCCACCCATTAATCAAGAATGAATTTTTAAAAAAGTGTAGATACTATTGTACTGTAATACACAGCAAGCTCCCACAAACAGTAATGACCTGTTTCTGTTCTTCTGAATACAAAGTTTATAAGGTTGTTGTTTTGAGGCTGTCTCTTTAATTAAGGTAAGATGGAGGAACACAGGGGTGTCATGTGACCTGCTCTGAATTCTGCCCAACGAAATGCCTGGCTGGCTTGGTTGTTATGGGGACAGTGGGGCCCAGGTTGACTTATTGGGCAGAAGGTGCAAGATGTTCATACCTATAGACAATTGTAAGAACAGTTGTGCTGACCATGGTTGGACTGTTAGTCTTCAAGTCTGACAGGGCAGTGTTAAGAATGTCAGGTTTTATAAATGGTTATACTTTAAGCTGTCTGTTTGATTCCAAGATAGAGTGGAAATGGGAGCCCAGAGGATAGCTAATTAGCATTTCTACCTGGATAGTAGACCCATATGGTTCACATTGCCATGGAGATGAGCTTTGAGAGGGAAAAAGTCAAGGGAAAACCATAGTTGGATCCTGTTGTGAGTTTTTTATGACATCCTTGAAACTGTCAGACACAAGTCAGCCAAAGAGCTGGAGATAGAAGCAACTAGCTCTGCATCTGAAGCAGAGAAAATGCTTATTTTATTGGCCACCACACAATTGCACGTGGGAACTCACACTCCGATTGAAGAGCCTGAGATCATGAGGATTTAAAGGAGACAGAGAGGTTCAACTGGCTTGGACGGGGAAGAAAGAATCTCCAAATAGCATTGTTAAACCTCACAGTGAAAGTCAATTCTGGGATTAGTGCTTATCCAGCTGGGAAATGGAAAAGCAAGGAAGTAAACCATCGGGAGCTGAGAATAACTTTGGACTGGTTACACAAGAATGAAGTGTCTACTTAAGAGACAGAGTAAAATATAACCACGATGTGGGATTTTCCATTATGTTATAAATTAAATAGGGAACTTACCTTCTGAGGATGAGAATGTAAGTTGCTTACTGGCTCATGTTTAGACAACGGACGTGATTTTCCATGCCTGTTGGTGTCAGGTGTGTTTGGCGGCGTGAGCGGACAATATGGCGAGAAGGCCAAAAATCGCTTTCATGCCATCGTGAAACCAATTTGCAATCATCCGCTCTGCCCGTCAATGGTGCATTTCCCGCCATCAGATGTCAGGAACCTCATTGTATTACATCTGCATATCATGGTAAACCAAGCTCGCTGGAATCATCCCCCCACATTGGGTCATCCGAGCACATCAGCAATGATTGCACACCAACGCGTTCGTCAGGTTGCCTGTTGGACTCCAAGGTAGAGGCGCTGTGCATTCAGGCCAGAGCACAGGCAAGTCGCTTGTTCCCGGCTGGCTGACAGTGCGGTGCTGGGTCACTGCAGTTGAGGTGACGGTGAGGGGGTGGGGCTGCAACAGCTGCCCTGTGGTTGATGGTAGTGCACAAGCATGGGCAGGGTGGTGGGGGAAGGGAAGCGGCCACACATTAGGGAAACCTTGTATAAAGTGACCATCCCTCTGCAGCTGAGACAGTTCAGGCGCAGCCACATTGATATAACTGGGGTCGGGCCTCTAGCTTCTCTGCCCACTCAAGCAACGCAGAGGCATCAAAGTGCCACCAAATGCTCCTGAACTTTTCACCCCTCGGGCACACACTGCAAACTAATAAACGTTTTAGTGGACTGCAGAACAGCTGGACGACTGGGCACGTTGTACAATCTCCTTGCTAAAGCTGGAGCAGTCACTGGTGGAGGTGCTCACTGTCCTTTGTAATGTCATCATCCCGGTTTGGACCAGTCTCCCCCATGGTTCAAGTTAACAGTGCAGCCTTGCAGCCTGGGTTAGGAGAATGCCCGCGCCTGAGCTGAAAGCACAGCATACAGTCCAGTGGGCAAAGCTGCCGCCAATCAGTCGGGTGGTGTGGGGCGGAGGTAGGTGGGGTCTCGGGCAGCCATGCAGGGCAATAAACTCTGGCCACCTAAGTGGGATGTGTTAAGGGGCCTTCAGGCTTAACCACGAGAGGTTCTTAGCACACCCATGCTAACCCACGTGGCTCTCTCTTTCATCCTGCAGGTGTACAACATCAGGATCATGGAGCCTGATGACCTTGCTGTATGCCTCATGGCTTACAGGGAGCGGAGATGAAGGAGCAGAGAGCAACAGGGATGCCTGGCTGTGCAGAGGGAGGAGCAGCACCCTGAGGAAGAAGGGGCGTCTGGGGCTCCCATGCACACTGCTGAAAAGCCACAGCAAGCCAATGCTGTTCGGCGCCTAGCTAGACCCAGGGCCTATAGATGCCGCCTTTCGTTCCTGCACATGACTGAGAACCAGTGTCGCCGAAGACTGCGCATGTCTAGGGAACTGGTCGGTCACATCTGTCACCTGCTACAGGATTTGGTGCCACGGGGACATGGAGGGCATCCATTGCCAGTGGCTGTGGAAGTGACCACGGCACTCTAATTTTTATGGCAGTGACTCCTTTCAAGCTCCAAGGTAATGTCTATGGGATATCACAAGCCTCCACCCACAAATGCATCCATGAGGTCACGGATGCCATCGTCTCCATGTCACACAACTTTGTGCATTTCGCTTAGGACCAGGAAAGCCAGGAGGCAAGAACACTGGGATTTGCCCAGATCTCAAGTTTCCCCACCGGTGCAGGGTACCATCGACTGTACTCACGCGGTGCTCAGATCTCCATGGCAACAAGCGGTCAACTACATCAACCACAAGGGCTCCCACTCGCTGAATGTGCAGCTGGTGTGTAACCACCCCAAATGCATCCTGCAGGTCTGTACATGGTTCCCAGGCAGTGTTCACAACTCCTACATTCTCAGTCGGTCTCAGATCCCTGAGAGATTTGGATGGGTTGGACAGTCCCGAGTCACCTGGGTGGATGGCCCCAGGGGGTGCACCTGCTGATCCTCCTCCCTATGGGTGCCCGAGGGCTCCTGGCTGACCCCTTGAGGAGAAGGGGGTAGCTAGAGCAAGATCAAGCTGCCCCAGACCCCCCTTGGGTATACACTGTTTGGGGACCAACTAAGGCGTCAGCGATGGAGTTCAGCCTGTGCAGCAGTGCAGGACTGATGTCCTGGACCGAGATCTCTATGGGGGCCTCCATCCTACCAGTGTTGACCTCAGTGCGTTGGCATGTCAGCGCTATCACCTCAGACTGAAGGTGAATGGACTCCTCTATCGTGCCTTACAATCTGAGGAGTGCAGCGGACATCCCTTCCTGACGTTCCTGAGTTTGCCTTTGCAGCTCCAACAACTGTGACATGACCGAGTCCAGACACTTGTCATCTGACTGACTCAGCAGATTTCTGGCCTCCAGTGGTCCCCTGAGCGTCAGAGGCCTGGGAAGTTCCTGCCTCCGCCTGCTGTGGATCAGACAGTGCGATGTGCTTGCCAGGTTGTGACCCTGAGGCTACTCTGAAGCTAGGTCACACCGAGGTATACGTCTCTGCGCTGGTGGAGGGTGTGGGTGAGCGCTGTGACGGGACTTTAAGGAGGGTGCCTCCAGGTTCCTCTTCAGACATTTCTTCATGTTTGATTGGAGAACCTGGGTTGTGGACTCCGCCAGCTGTTTCCCAGATGTGCCTGCGAAAGCAAGGAGAGATAATTAGTGCATGTCAGGGGACTGCGGAATAGGACACATCACTGACAGCATGGTTGTCTGATGGATGTTGCACTGCTGGATCCTCATATGGTAGAGCAGCGCCGACCTCACTGTCGATACAGGACCAGTCCAGATCCTTGCCAGCCAGGTGGATGACTTGATTTTCAAAGTCCTTGAGGATCTTCATTTCAGGCATTCCTCCACCAGTCTGAGACCTCTCCCTCTTGTTGTGTGCCAGTTTGTCCTGCATGAGTAGAGATGGAGAGAGTGTAAGCAGGACACCTGTATGTGTGGGTGGTGAGTGGTGCCATGGATGGACGAAGACAATGAAGGTGTGTGTTAGACAGTGAATGGTGACGTCCGTCATGAGATCCCTGTGGAGGTGTGATGGGTTTGTGAGTGTGTGAGTTGAGAGTGTTGAGAAGAGTGACTTACCCTGGCGGATCGGAGGAAATCATACATCCTCTTGTGGCACTGGGTGGCTGTCCCCTTTTGCAGGGCGTTGGCACTGACCACCACTGCCACCGCCTCCCAAGCTGGATTGGTAATGTTGCTGTTCCTCCTGCAGCCAGAGAGGGGGCAGAGGACATCCACGGCGTCCAAAAAGCTCTTGTGGGATGGGCCACTAAACCAGGGACCGCAGTTTTTCTTGCCTTTCAGGGCCATGTCTTCTGTGCAGCAGTCCTGGGCTGGAAGCACTGAGAGGTGTGCACATGGCTACACTTTAAATATGGCACCTGGCATGAGGAAACAGCAAGGTGATGGCATGGCGGGTGAATGAGAGCCCACCGCCATTAAAATGGCCTGTTTCCTGGGAATGCATGATTAATGAGGCAGGATTGGGAAGATACGGCCTGGAAAACCGCCATTGTGACTGGCGGGAGAAATGTGCTTTTTCCCGCCCGCTATTGCACTTAATGCAAATCTGGGACGATTCCATCCAATGTTGCTTTTAGTAAAAGTCTTCGATCTTGAAACTTGTCATGTGATCTTTTCTGTCAGTTACTGGAAATTTAAATATCTTTTTAAAGGTTATCAGTCTCTACAGGAATTGTAACACTATGATGTTGATTGATGAATAAATATTGGTCAGGAGGCAGGTAATAGCTCCCCTCCTCTTCTTGGGATCTTTCAGGTCCACCTTAGAGAGTAGGCAGGGCCTGAGTTTAATGTTTCATCTGAAAGACAACACCTCTGATAGTGCAGCACTCCCTCAATACCACACTGGAGTATCAACGCAGATTATGCTCTCAATTCACTTGAGTGTAACTTGAACCAATAACCCTCTGACTCAGATCGAGGCAAGGGCGCTGTTGCTGAACCAAGGTTGACACCTTGCAAGCACATCTAAAATAATTTGATAGAATCCAACGGCAATTCAGGTCTCCAAGCTTGTATGTACCAAGACATGGAGTTTCCATTGTTTTTTTTCATCAAAATTTGGCAAAACCAGCACAAATGATCATGAAATTTTAAAAGTGAATTATGTTTCGTGCAAGTTCACTTTGTGCGATATTTTGCACAAATTTTAAAAACCACGCGGTAAAAGCAGATCCGGCCCGCAGAACCAGTCACGATCTCAGGGTTAATTAATCATCATTTTTGGAAGTTTCAACGAGCTACGCTAACTTGCAGGTCTTTGTGGACGTTCTTGGAGCTGACCATTTTTGGTGGATGGTGGGGTGTTGATGGGTGGGAGAGCAAGGACATTGAAAAACATGTTTTAAAAGCTTTTGAGTATTTTTTTAACTAACAAACTGACCACTATAATCTAACCTAACTAGCAAATGGTTCTCTACTTTTTTAAAATTCATTTTCAGTTAATTAAAAACAGGTTACTCACAGATGGCGGACTGGACGCTGATTAAAATGATTATTTTTTGAGATAAATCCATTTTAACCTATGTTAATCAAAATTCACCAAATTACCACTCTTCCAAATAATCCTGGAATTTATTTCAAACAAACTTTCTTTAAAAATAAATGACCTGGAATTCGTTGTTAGCAATGAAACGACGGTTCTCACCACTGGCCTCAGAGAAAGCTGTCCACAAAGATCTAATGATCATAGATTTTCCCTTTCCTGCATCAATTTTAATCTATCACAAAGTCATGGGATCTCCAGGCATCCAACAGCAGTGATACTGCAAGCTGCCAATCACACTGGAGTATTCTCATAGGCAGCAAATCATGGAGTAACTCTTTCGAGTTATCAACAGATCGCATGTAACTCTTTCGAGTACATTCACAGTTCTTGGTTTCCGGGAGTGGGACATGAACCCACAACCTTCTGATTCAAAGGCGAGGATGCTATGAACTGAGCCACAGCTGACAATTATCTTTCATTCTTAATTAAATTTTACGAGTGAAGTGATTAGGATATACACATGGGGTTAAAGTAGAAGCTAAAATATCATGAATCAACTTGAAAAAATATTATTTTAAAAATGTGTGAATTTTGTTCTCACATTGGAGAAATTTGACATTCCCAAATATAAAATTAATTTTCCAGTGGAAGAGAGGCTTTTCAACAGTAATTATGAACTTAGTACACCTTCATTCAACAAAATTGACGTTTTGGAAGCATTTAAGCATTGAGACTAATAGAGGAAAACTGAATGTTTTCATCAGTTCAGTGATTTCTACTTCAATTATACTGTAGGTCTGTGAGGACTTCAGTAGTGCACCCAATGGAGAAGTGTAGAAGAACTGACAGCAATTTCAGATTTCCACGTGTGCAAAAGTTGCATTCGGTTTCAGAAGAGTAATGACAGCAAACGTTAGCAGTTTTGCATATTAGCATTGGAAAATCCGTGCCTTAATGCTCTAAGATGCTGTACTAGTTCATGGCTGATTTGTGTTTGGCAATATCAAGTGAGTTTGAGTGGAAACCTGAGCAAAAATAATCTCTCCAAACTGGTGCAATTTTTGGGAGTAATTTGCACCCGGTGCAAATTGTGCCCAAAGTGCAACTTCATCCCAAGTTTTTTACTGTGCGAGCTAGTAATTGCTTTTTTTTTTTACCCGGCTTCATCCTGTTTTTGAACAAGTGCTGGCATGGTTAAAACCTCTGACATTCTCACACTGTGTTGTTCATTATTGCCTGGTGGTTCTAACTAAACTGTGTTTCTGCTTAAAATATTGAAGCTCCCTGATGTAAATCTCAGGAAATAGATGAATTAGCAGATATTTCTCAAAGGTGACATTTTTCATTTCTGAGCAGTTATTGGCGTAAAACTTCAAAGCCTCTGTGAGGCTGAAGTGAGTATAAACATTAAGCATCACGAGACCAAAGACAAATTTGGAATGTATCCACTTTCAGTTACGCTTTACTGATCACCCCTTCCCCCCACCGCACTCCACACCCACCACTTTTAAGATCTGTTTGTAATTTTAAATGCAAAACAACATTGATAAATGTATGTAACATGCCATTTTAAGAGCAGATAAAATACTGAGTATTTGTTTTATTTAAACAAAGAGTAGGAACGCTTTACCTTTCAAGTTGCAGATTTAATTGTAGTGTGCATCAACATTCCATTATGTTAAAGTATTTGACCTCCCCTCAGCGGGCATAGGGGATAGGTGGTATGTCATAAATCCAATCTCAGAACTTGTTTGCACAAAATCCTGCTTTGGACAAGAGTGGATTCTGCATATTTTCGTGTTCTGCTGGCCCGGGTCCACCTCGCTGAGAATCAGAGGCGGCTTCCTGATCGTTTTCCCTGAGCGCAGCATGAAAAAGAAATGTCGGAAAAGCAGTGACATCAAGTTATAGGAGATAGGAGTACATTCTTGAGCTGTTTCCAAAAGCAATGTGCTGACTTCATTGCTCCTTCTGATTTCCTTAAGTATGTTTGGAACCTTGGCAACACAGAAACAGGAGGAGGCCATCCAGCTTCTTGATCCTGTTTTGCCATCAATTCAATCATATTTGATCCGTACCTCAGCTCTATTTGTACAATGAACCATTTCATCATTCATTAAAGCCTTTTACTTACCTTCCAAAATTTTATTGGTTGGCATGGTTCTCAACTTCTCAGTCTCCGTCTCTGCAGGTTGATATATTATAAAGTTACTCATCTTACTCTGGCTAATGAAATATATGGACCTGGGATCCTCCAGTTTCTTTTTTCCTGAATCTAATTGAGGCAGATTTTGCAGACCACCATGCTCGCACAAATAGAAGAATCTTTTCCACTTCTGAAGCAACTGTTTATATTTTTAAATGCTGTAAAATGCAAATTTAAGTGCACTGAAAACTGGAAGTTATCCAATGTGCAAATGAAACATGGAAATTATTGTGTGTCAAGAAATCTTATACTATCTTGCCTTTAAGCTTACAGTGCTTGATTGCCTAATACATGCATATTAATAATTTATAGGCAAATCCCCATGAAGGTGAATACCTTAGAGCGTTTACAAGGAAAAGAAGTGGCAGTGAAGAAATTTAAGAAGAGACCAAAGTTGCTGACAAAGCGAAAGGTTTCCAGGAGACTTTTGAAGGGAAGAAAAGAGCTGGCGTGGCAAAATGTTTCAAGAGAAAATTTGCAATGTATAGGCATGCCAGGCTTAAAATATTGGTCAGCTTGATAATTGTCACCTACTTCCAGCAATTCCTTTCTTATATTTAAATGTGCTAGAGATGTATCCCAATCTTTGCCAACAACCGTATGTTGATTAAAAACATTCAATCAGCGCTTTCACAAACAGATTCAAATGCCAAGCTGTGTCTTTGCCAGAGTAAAAAAGCACCAAGCAAACTTGACTTGAAGCGAGATAAAACAATTATTTTTGGGGGAGTCAATTGTTCGGCAGTTTACCCAATCGGGCTATTATTTTATTCCCTGAGGCAAAGGTGATGTATCTTATCAGAGTGTTAGACAAGCATTAATGGCATCAAGTGATAAGAATCAGAGAGGAAAAACAAATTGTCTTAAAGATACATAGACAATTTGCCCCCATACTTGTCAAAATCCTGCTGAAATGTGCAGGTTGTAGCTGATGAAGAGTACATGAGGCTAGTAGATTAGTAGTAAGTTTGAAATCTATATAAAGCAGTGAGGGGCACCACCTTGTCCTATTGTGAGCTTTCCATTGGCACTTTAACAAAGTTGTAGCCATGGGTCTAAAGGTATGGGGCAAAGAGAGAAGCATGCTCATCCAAAATTTTGTAGGTCTTGCAACAGATTTATTCATTCTACAATAAAACATGGTAAGGACCAAAGGATTATTATGGAAAAAATAATTGAGAAATCAATAGGAACTGGATTTGGGACAGCAGTGACACTTCTGACTGATAACGGAGAGGAATTTGCAAATGATGAGTTGAGAAACATGTGAAAACATGAACATCATGGTCATGAACACTGCAGCTGAATGCTCTTTCCGCATAGACTCTGTGAAAGGAGTCATGCAATGATCGATGGATGAAATAATGCACAACGTTTTAGCTGATTAACCAGGTTACAAACTGACAACTGTTCTATCATGGCTGGTTCATGCCAATAAATCACTCCAGCTGGTTGAAGAATATAGTTCCTTTCAATTAGTCTATGGGCAAAATCCCAAATTGCCTTTGGTTCTGTCTGATAGTCCTCTTGCTCTAGAAGGTACTACCACTAGTTCATTTTTTTCCGCACATTGAATGTTCTACATGCAGGGAGTTGGGCTTTCATCAAGGCTGAGGCCTTGGAGAAAATTCCGAAATCTTTGAGGCATTGTATAAGACCATCTGAGATAGACTTTAATCCAGGATATTTGATATACTATAAAAGAGAGGGTTATAAGGATTGGAAAGACCCTAGTAAGGTAATAGAATATAACGGTTAGACAGTCCTTTTCAAACATGTTAATCAAACTGTTGAGGATCATTTCTCATCATAAATTTAAATTCATAACAAAATTTTGACCCTAAGCAGCTGATAGAAGTAAACAAGGTACTTTGGACTGGATTTTCATGTTGGGCTCAGGAAGTGTGAGTCGGGCCATTTCCTGATTTCAGAGACATGAGCTCATCATCTTTGCCCGTTCCCACTATATTTTCATCTCTGGGCTACATGAGTGGGCAGGGTTCACGTTTCCTGACTCCCAAGGCAGCATCACAGGAGTGCCGGTGCCAAGGCGAGCTGGTTAGAAGGTCCACCTTCATTCGTTGGGACAATGACCCAGCTCTCCACATCATTCTTATTCCCCCTAATCCTGACCACCCAACACCCACCCCCATGTTCCTCCATGCCCCCTCATATCCTCCATACCCCCTCCATAACCCCTCATATCCTCCATGCATCCTCCATGCTATTCATATTCCCCATGTCTCCATGTATCCTCTATAGCTACTTACACAGGATCCACTATATATAGTCCTCAGCAGCCATGTGATAGGAATAGGAGATCTTTGAAATGGGCATGAAAAAAATTTAACTTCTAACAAGCTAATAGAGCTTTCACTCAAAAACACAACCATTCATAATTTTTTTTAAAAAGCTCCAGACCCAAGGAAAACATCTTAAATCCCCTCGAGTGATCATCCACTTGAAAAATAAAAATCTCTACTCAGTAACTGTATCAAAGAATGATGATACTTTACTAATCCCTTTGAAATGTCAATGAAACTGTGCACACTACCACCTGTTGAGATGTGATTCATAGCTTTTGAAAATCAGCCAAGCATTCAAAATGGGCTCAGCTGTCAAAATACATCATTACAACTCCAAACAATGGAGCCTGTTGAAACTGGGAAAACAGGTGGCTAGGCTTTTTCTAAGTTACACCAACTGGCCTGTCAATCAAAGTAGTCCAGGAGAAGGTGTTTTTTAATCTAATTAAAAGCTCCAGACCTTTTTGTTTCAAATTTAAAGCACTTTGGACATTTAAATCACTTCAGGTCATGACACTAAAGTTTCTAAGCACTGTTTTCCTCAGTTTTGAATGCATAATAGCAGTTTTCCCAATGGGGAAAGTACACAAATGCATCTCAACACTTGCACAATGCTGACCTTTGCAGGGCAGAACCCTATGATCAATCACTGCAGCAAAAATACATCTAACTTACAATACAGCATCTAAATATGAGATTTGAACTTGTCAAGGCATTTAACACTTACCTTTCAGAATGTTTTCAACTCCTCATCAGGCTTCCCCCAAGGTTTCTAAACTCTCTTACCCGACGAGTTTTCAGAGCCTTTCCAAAACCCAGCCAACCTAATGAAAATACTGGGGGACAGGAAACACAAATTTTCCCTAGGGCTGTCAATGGTGACCGTGGCGTCAAAAAAACGTCCGCGTAGGAACATGACCCAAACCGTGCCCCGCCTATGGCAAAATTACATGGGCCCAGTTTTACATGGGACATTTGACTTTGGGGTGGAAACAACAACATTTTGGCAATTCCTGACCCCATTCCCGACTCCAGGAGGGCATGAAAACCTGACCCCTTGTACCTCAAATGCTCATCTGTTTTCTGATGAAGGTCCTGAGGAACAAAAAAAAAACAGCAGATCAAGGGCTAGATCGGGAAAATGTGAGTTATCATGAAACACAGGCAGAGCTATCACATCCACAGACTAATTTACTAGAGTAGGCATGAGGGTGACATATATTACAGAGGGGTCTAGTAAATAGAAGGATGCAGAAATTGTGGGATGTGCTAGAAAAACTCTGACTAGATTAATATAGGTTGAATATTTAGGATGATGGCCAATGGACTGAAAGATGGGATGAAAGAATAGAAAGTAATAAAGTGCGGAGCGACAGAAAACCATCACATAACGGAGAATGAACTTCCAATGGTGCAAAAGGGAGATCTCACAATGATAGTCCTGACAGGCAGAAGTTAAAATTGAGGCCATGGCTTAATAAGTTAGACAATTAAATAAAGGCCACGGAACAGTCACATAACAGAACTAGAAGTAGAAGTTCTCACGATCGCAAAGTTTTAGTGGCCATTTATAAACTTGAGAATAAACTAATAAGAGAGGCAAATAAAAGGGAGGTATATAGTCGGAGGGAGCTTGGAGTACTTTCTGAGATATCAAATAAGGGACAACACTTTGTCAGATCAATGGATTTGTACAGAAAAAGTCCTTGCAGATGGGACTAATGGCTAAAGCGCGGTTAGTAGCTAGGAGTTTTGAAGAGCAACTGGCCAATACAGATGTTAAACAGGGTTTTCCCACTGCTGGAAAAATAATCTTAAAAATCGTTTTCGCTCTTTTGGCCAGATATTCATGAGAGTGTAGATCAACATAAAAGCAATATTTCCGCAATGTGATACTGTTCAGAGAGAAGTGTTTCTAAAACTGTCCAAAGAGGAAGCGGATGCAGAAGGTAAACTATGGAAACTAAACAAATGTGTCTATGGCCTGAAAGATGTCTCCAGGTATTTTCCAGTGAGATTTTTTTGCTGAAAGTAGTTTGTGTTCAACATAAGGAAGACCCCATAATGTTTCATTACTATTTTAAAGGTAAACTTTCAGGCATCTTCATGATGCATAAGAACAGAAGAAATAAAAGCAGAAGTAGACCATACAGCGCCTGGAGCCTGCTCTGCAGTTCCATACATGCATGGCCAATCTGCCTCAAGCCCTCTTTCCTGCCCACTTTCCATATCGCTTTATTCCCAAAGAAACCAAAAATCTCTCTATCCCAGTCTTGAATATGCACAACAACAGAACATCCACAATCCTCTGGGGTGGAAATTTCCACAGATTCACAACCCTCTGTGAAGAAATTTATCCTTATCTCAGTCATAAGCAATCAATCCGTTATCTTGAGACTGTGCCCCCATGTTCTAGAAAATTCCAACCTTTGTCTTTTAATGGAATGTATTTATGTTGAAAATGTTGAATAATTTCTTTAAACGTTTTCCCCTGTTTATTTTACCACCGTACCTTTCAGTCTAATTACCTAATCAACCTTTCTCATATCCACATAATTGGTTTGGTTCAGATCCTTGTTTGGGTTCTAATATGTTATTCTCTTAAACTTAACATGGAATTCAGTTGCATTATGTATCATGTTGATGATTTCTTACAAGGTGGTTTTGCGGTTTTTGTGAATTGTTATAAATCCAATTAGAGTAGAATTTAAAATTAGGAGTCAGGCTTGTGATGATTTTCAATATATTGGGTTAGAAGTTAAGCAAAGTAGGTCTGAAATAACTTTAATTCAATAATACTATTTAGGGAGTGTTACTCCCATCCTGATTAATTGTACAAGATCATCACAAATAATGTTATATCTAAGGAAGTAATGGAAGCTTGATTGGTCAGTTTAACTGGTTGGGCAGTCAGATTGGATCAGATGCTTCTTCTGATGTGTTGGACTTAAGTACAATGATGAAACACCCTAATGTGGAGATTGTTTTAAGGGCAGATAAAGCATTAAAAAAATAAAAGTGGAGAAATGTGCACTTAAGTTCCAACCCTTAGTTCATCCAAAGAACATGAAGCTAGTCATTTTTAGCAATGCTTCACTGATGGATATTCCAGCGAACCTGGGTTAATAACATTTCCAATCATTGGCAATGTGAAATACTGTTCTTTAGTTAAGAAAATAAAAAAAGTTATTAAAATTATTCTGGCTGTGGAAACACTGGTTCTTATGAAGACAGTGGACGAGGATTCCATTTGTCAAGTATTCTAAGTGAGATGCTGTACAATGGGCATAATGAAGATTGCATACCCATTGAATGCTAGGTAGATAATTGCTCATTGTTGGATTATGTACGTTCTACAAAATGTGGCTTGAGAGAAGGGGATATTCTGAAAATTAAATGGATACAAGTCATCAACTGCTGGGTTATTTTACACAAATGAATGCATATATGAAGAAATGGTTATGAGTTCTAGAGGAGTGGTGTCTCACAATGTAATGCCTTCTGCTTAATATGGAGGATTTGACCTTAACACTTTGAAATTTTTGTTGTGCATATAAACTCTAAGGCCTGAGTTTTACCCGCGGGGTACACCTGAAGCTGATGCAGCCAGAAGTGGATGTAAAACCCGTCCCCCCACCCACCGGCCGAGAGTGAACTGTGAATGCGATATGACGCTGGGTGGCCAATTAAGGCCCCACCAGCGTCAAATGCGACTGACGGTTGGTTTTCCTGTGCACGGGGGTGGTAACGCCTCGGACGTGGAGGCCCGACGGGGTGTTCAAAAAATGGAAGAGGCAGCTCCCTGAAGACAGCCAGAAATTGTGGGGGAGGCTGAGGGGGCCGTTTTGAAGCAATCCAAGAAGTGCCCTAGCATGCAGTCATGGCCTCAGCACCTGGTGGTCATGGAAGGCAGGAGGGCAAGTCGGGTGGGCACTCTGCCCCCCCCCCCCCACCCCTTTCTCAGGAGATTGCCTGGGGGTGCTGGGGAGGTCAGTGAAAGGCAGCATATATTAATGCCCAAGGACAGTAAGAGAAGGCCGCCCCACCTGACCAAGGTGGCCTGGACAGAGGTTGCCGCCCAGGTCATTGAGCGCGAGAGAGCTGATGCCGAGAAGCATGCCCGACTTAATTTGACGATATTTTACGTCCGGTGCGTTGTGCGCGCACCCGACCCCCAACCGTTAAGTTCTGGCCTAATTTTTATTTTAGGAGAGAAAAGGGAATCTGTTAATTTTCTGTTAATTATGTTGCACATGGTGTGTATTAACGGGGGAATTAATTCCGCTCTGACAAATAGGATCAGACTAAACCTGTGGTAGTTAGGTTAGCAAGTGCATGTTTGTAATATGTATCTCTGTAAATTAAGCTTATACAAGTGGTAAATATTAGCTCCAGTGCTATTCTGCACCACCAGGTTTTCTAGCATAGAACACTGACAACCTGCATACATTTTGACCTATATTCTGCAACTGGGGTAACTCTTGAATGTCAACATGCATTGTCACGGAATGCCTTCCATGACCAGTGGTCACCATGAGGTGTTTCTGTTTTAATTAATTTAATTTTGTAATTATACTTTCTATAATTATTTTTATCTAAAAATAACAATTATCTGGGTGGGTCACTATAATGGCGTCATTTGATTCACAACCTTATGTAAGTATAAAATGTTTGGGAGGAGCAGGTGACTTCAGACATATGGGGCCGGATTTTCACCTTGGAGCCAGGAATCGGGAGACAAGAGATTTCCCAATATCATGCTCCCACCTCTTGACCAGCAGTGTATGGCCACACTATTTTCATTGCTGGGTGAAGGGAATGGGCTAGAGTTAGGCCACTGCATCTTGCAGCAGGCCCGAGGTGGAGATGGAGGCGGGCGGATGCCAAGGTGACCAGTTGAAAAAGCCCTTCACCATTAACTGAAAAATCAGCCCAGTTCTGGAGATGAGTGTGAGGATCTTTAATCCTCAATCCCCTACCTCCATACCCCCTCCAGAACCCCCTCACAGCACATACCAACTCACCCAGTATTCACTATATACAGAACTAATGAATCCTGTAATAAGATTGGGAAGTCTTTGAGAAGCTCATAAGTCTGTCAACATAAGCAAACAATACTTCAAAATCCACTTAATGAAACATCATCCTCTCAACTGCTCATAAATTTGTCAAAATAAATCAGTACTTTAAATCAAATTAAATATCATAACCTTCTTAAGTGTTCATTATCTGCCAATATAACCAAGCCCACAGTCCTTTTTACAGTTGTGTCAACAACTCCTGATTTGCTGAATCCATGGTAGGTTTGGAACTCAGCCAAGCACTCATAATGAGATTCCATTGCACAACTGTATAAACAACCCCAGTTGAGCTGAATCCGTTATTGGGTTTGGAGCTCAACCAAACATTTATAATGAGACTCTGTTGAATAACTATGTCAATAAAACCTCCAGAGCTGAAAACATCAAAGCCTTTGAAGTCAACCAGAAGCTCGGTCATCTGTCAAAGTTTCGAAACTCAGATGCCTGAGTTAGAATTCAAAGAGCTCAGCTACTTGTACAAGTGTTGAAACAGCCAAACATATGGCTGAGCTGAAATTCAAGGAATGCATGAATACAAAGGGGATAACTGACACAGTCAAATCTGAATTTCAATATTTAACAATGCAGAATAGCACTTTAACCAGTGAATCATGTCCTCTAATGCATCTGAAGACTTTCCATTTTTATAATACTGTTCAATTTACTGGTCACTTACATTTTCAAAACAAATCTCTTCTATCAAACGCTATATTTAAACATATACAACTTATTATACGCCATTTCATCATGACATGTGAAGTTGGCAACACCTTTTGAACTTGCCTATCATATGGTCCCTGACTCCAAACCAGGGTTCCCCATGATCCACAATACCTCTGAGCTGGTGTGAAAACCTTACATTTAATCACATCTTGCCTTCCTTACTATGTTTACTTAACTGGTGCAAACAGTGAATAGCAAGAGAGTTCAGAGCCTATATACTCAAGTCCCAGAATGGGGCTTAAGGTCACAATCTTCTGACTCAGAAATCAGAATGCTACCACTGAAAAATAAACTGTTGTTTCTTCTTATTATTTCCATGCATGGTTGAGTCCTGTATGATTTTAATAAAGGACATCATGCAATTATAAATATTTTTGGGAAAATACAGGACTGTTCTTTTACTCCTTTCCCTACCCCATAAAAATGCTGTCACAAAGTCTATATAGGTCTGTACTGTGTTTATATGATATATTTCGGGGTGCTCAACTATGTATTCAATTCATGGCTTTCTCCAATTCTTTCTACTGTTGTTAAAATTATACTGATGCATTGCCTCTTTACTTATTGAGTTCTGTGCATCTAGTCATCTTCTTTTGTTTCCCAAGCATCGACAATAGCATCGGCGGAGTTCAAATATGAGACAAAGATTCTTTTCTGTCAAGAAATGGCAGAAAGGGAAATTGGGCTTTGTTGTGTCCATTTTTGTGGCATTAATCAGCCTCCTAATACCCAAAAATTGCAACTGAGATGCAAACTTCCAGCGGAAGTTGCACTGGACACCATTTGGTAATGAGGTTTATGCGTGTGTACCTGATAATTGCCTATAGCAAACAGAGCAGGAAAACTATGACGCCAGAGTGCAATGCTAATTTGGCGCTAGTGCTACCATTTTCGAGTGCAACACTTCAGGCTTTGCTGTCTTAACCTCACAGTTGAACCATGACATTAAATGGGATGTAGGACCGCCCCCACTCCCCTCCACTAATTCCCCTTAAAGGGATCATGAACTCATGTAAACCCCACCTCCAAACTAGCCTCCAAAGTACATACAATATCAGTATTAGAGTTAGTGGCTTCACATGTACCATTGAGTGACAGGCCTCCCAGTTCTTCCTTTCCTCTACCACGGAGGTCTTAGACAACAGTACACAGGAGAATCTGGACAAACCGCTAACTCCTGATGAACTGACTAAGGCCCTTGATTCCTTCGAGAAGAGTAAAACTCCCGGAAGTGGCGGCTTACCAGCTGAGTTGTATTCGGCTCTGTGGGACTGGACCGGCCCACAGAAATATACGAGAGGAATGCTTCTGGCTGGCAGCATGTCAGAATCCATGAGGAAAGGCATCATCACCCTCATCTACAAACAGAAGGGGGAAAGGGAGGAAATTAGAAATTGGCGACCCATTTCACTGTTGAATGTGGATTATAAGATTCTGTTCAAGGCCATCACCATTCGGGTCAAGTCCGCTCTGGAATTGTACTGTGCTGGGCAGGAAGATCTCTGACAGCCTCGCGCTGCTCAGGGATACAATTGCCTATGTGCAGGACAGAGGTGTCGACACCTGCCTCATCAGCCTGGATCATATCATCATATCACACACCTACATGGTGGATGTGCTCTCCAAAATGCTCTACACAAACATCTGTAGCATAGTTTCAATCAATGGGTGGGAACCAGAAAGCTTTCCAATTAAATCTGGAGTCTGGCAGGGCTGCCCTCTCTTCCCTGTCCTGTTTGTGTGTTGCATAGAACCCTTTGCTGAGTCCATCAGGAAGGATCCGGGCATAAGAGGAGTGATGATCCCAGGCAGTGAGGCACTCAGGTCAAAGCTTCCCTGTACATGGACGATGTCACCGTCTTCTGCTCGGATCCACTGTCGGTGCGCAGACTGAACAACATCTGCGACCAGTTCGAACTGGCCTCAGGAGCCAAGGTAAATTGTGGCAAGAGTGAGGCCATGTTCTTTGAGAACTGGGCTGACCGATCCTTTATTCCCTTCACCGTAAGGTCAAACTGCCTGAAGGTGCTGGGGATACGGTTCGGAGGGACCAAGGCATGCATTAGAAGCTGGAAGGAACAAGCAGCTATGGTGAAAAGAAAACTGAGTGTGTGGGAGCGACGCTCCCTCTCCATTGCAGGTACGAACTTGGTCATCAGGTGTGAGGCACTCTCGGTGTTGCTGTACATGATGCAGGTCTGGCCTATTTCTCACTCCTGCGCTGTCGTGATCACATGATTCGATTGGAGGTCGAAAATGGACCATGTTTGCAGGGATACGATGTACAAGCCTCTAGATGAAGGGAGAAAAGGCCAACATCGCCCTCATCCTGATGGCCACATTTGTGTGGCTGCATCAAGCTGTGCGTAGACCCTCGGTACACAAAGACCAAGTGTCACTACATGCTGAGGTTCTATCTGTCCCCGGTCTTGCGAAGGATGTGTCTGGCCATGCTGCCACGGAACGCTCCAAGTAGTTGGACCGTGCCGTACCACCTGTCCCTCGTGGAAAAAGTTACGCAGAGAAACACCTTTGACCCCAAGTCCATCAGGCAGTGGTCGGCAAGTAATGTCTTAGAGGCCCTGCAGGAAAAGGAGATGGTGGATCCTTTCGAATGGTTCCCCAAGTAGACTGTCAAAGCCATTTGGCAGAATACCTCATCACCAGAACTTTCTAACAAACACTAAGGTGTAGCTTGGCTGGTGGTGAGAAAGGCCCTCCCCGTCAGATCCTTTCCAACACGCCAGGAGTCTCGCCTCCTCTGCACGTTGCCCTCGAGGTGGCTGTGGCGGGGAAGAGACTGTTGTTCACCTCCTTATGGATTGTGCCTATGCAAAGAAGATCTGGTAAGGGTACCAGTTCTTGTGTATCTGAAATGAAAAAGGAATGAGGATTGGGTAGCTGTGAGGAGCAAAAAGTGGTTACTTAGACCATCTGCAGCTTCTAAGGAAGAAAATATCAAGGGATGAGGGAGTAGTGGGGAATGGGAAAGAGGATGAGGTATATAGATACTCTTATCTTCAGTCATTCATCCCTATCAGTGGCCACGGTCTTAGAAATGTTCCTTCCAATGATAGTCAGCACTGTCTCTTCAATGGGTATTAAAACGCACAATTGTCCCCTTCAATTTTTCTTCTTGATAAGGGAGGAAAGTGTGTTAGTGAGTGTTGTGAAATATGTTTGAGTTATGTGTGCAAGCAGTATTTTTATGAGAGCAAGGCTTGCAACAGTGCTAAGTGTGTGAGAGTAAGACAAAGCATAAGAATTAAAGGACTGAGTACAAATTGGTAGATTGTTGGTAGATGGGTGATGAGTGTAGTGTATTGAGCAGTGAATGAGAATAGAGGTGTAGTTGGTAGAATATGTCATTTGGAGATGATCTTGACAAATTGTGTGAAATCGTTAAATTTCTTCCTGCACACAGCATCCATATTCTTGAAGCAACTCCTAGCATTGACCTCTGCTGCTACTTCTTCCTATTGCCTCCCGAGCATTTTTCCAGAGGGCCTCCTGCCCTCCTCCAGATACAGGAGGTTGGATTTTCCCAGCTCCATGAAAACAGAAATGGGAGTTGAGCAGAAAATAGCCGGGAGCCACATCAGGATGGCTCACCCATGCATCCCCACCACCAGGGAAGTTTCCCAGGGGTGTGCTGGGAACCAGATCAGCTACCAACAGCATAGAGGTGGGCAGTCAATTAAGATGATTAAGGCCCCAATTAGGGGTGATTTTATGGCCTCATTTGCTGCTGGTGAAGTGACGTGTAGAGGCCAGCATCTCAACGGAAGCACCCTCAGAGGCTTTCATAAAATTAAAAACTGATGATGGTTGAAGCTGGTAAGATCCCCCTGAGTGGGGACGAAACCTCTCTGGAGGATCAGTTTGTCAGTAGGTGTGAACGTTTCAGCCCACAGTGCTGTCACTGGGGTATGGCGTTCCAGTTCCATAATTAATCCAAGTCATGCCCCCAATGACAGGACTGTGGGCTGGAAAGGTCGCACCTATGGCCCAAACTCTCTCCGAGAGAGATTTCCCCTCCACTCGAGCAGGCATTACCAGCTTCGATCCTCATCATTTTTAATTTTATGAATGTCTCCAAGGGTGCCTCCATGCTGAGGCTCCTTTGTGGTCCTCTACCTGCCTCAATCACATCCACCCCTCCCAATGCTGCTGTCCAGGCTCCAGAGCTGCCGGCCCTCCAATTGAACTGGCAGCACAGAAACCACCCAATGTCCTTAATAGGCTGACAAACGAAGGGCAATCAGTTCAGAGGCCACCTCCAGGGAGATGGAGCCAGCATGCACTTCCACCAAGTGTAGGCATGGGACTCCAAGTTGGTCCTGATGACGGCGTTTCAAAGCCCCTGGTAAGATCTAGCTGGTGACATCTCACCTTTTCACCTGTTCCACCTAGGCCTCCAGTGCATAGTTTCCAAATTTTGGTGCTCATTCTCTCCTATGTTCAACCATTGCTCAAAGTGTAACAGCAAAGATTCAGTTTTCAAATGATTCCCACCCAGCCTCCCTTCTTGCAACCTCTCTTTCAAGAGGTGCAAGCTACCTTTTGGTCTTGCTTGCCATTCATGACATTGGGCCTCCTGCTTCTGAATGCAGCCAATGGACAGTGTGGGTCACCCTTGCTGCACGCAGCCTTCATGTAAAGCAGCAGGCAGCATGAATTTATCGCACTGCTTGCAACCCAATGAAAGACGTGTATTGATCACATACTGCAAGCCCTGCACCTGCTTTCAGGGGTCAGTCAATTCCTCTCCTGGAGCAAAAGGCCATTAAGAAAATTCACTATGGACGTTTACACTACATCAGCCATTTGACTTAGCTGGTTGGAAACAGACAAAGCCTTGCCAACAAATAGCGACAGTGAGATCATAACTTACGTCAAAACAAAACTAGAACCAGATGCAAGTGCCTTTTTAATTATGTACCACCAATCTGGGACCATCAGCACTGCCATCATCAGGGCTGAATGCAATTTTATGAGGTGCAAAGTGATTCTGGCAATGTAAGTGTTGCAACTCCAATGGATCAGAAAATCAACACTGCAGAGATACCATAATGGTAACAGACAAGTACATCAGATAAATATGTTGAGTAGCTATATTCCCAGGTAATGTTTGAAGATAAATCAGTTGTATGTATGTGATGATGTTTCACTGAATGCTTTGGTGGTTTGGCTTTCGATGATGCTGCAGGATCCTATTTTTCCTATACAAGATCACTGAATCGAATGGTGGTGCATCCTATAAACAGACATAAACAGTACTTCCTGTTGTATCCATTAACTGATTTTGTTAATAATTGGCAGAATGAAAATAAGTGTTGCAATATTTTTCTCAGACATGATATGTATTTTAGAAAGAGCTTTCCTTTGGCTCTGTGCACATTCATTGAATCATTATAAACGATTACATTTCCCATATAATTTATAAGCAGAATACTGCAGACCCTTGAAATCTGAAATAGGTGAAATTGCTGGAAATACTCATGTCAGGCAGTATCTGCATAGAAAAAAACAGAGTTAATCTTCCGATATGAGGAGAGGCCTCCAACCCAACTCACACTGTTGATGTGCGTCACATGCGCACATCCACGGTACTTATGCAGGAAGTTCTGATTGCCAGTTTTACTTTGCCCAGACTGCACCATTATTCCATTGAAAGTTGGGTCAGATGGTCATATCCACAGAGACTTGGGCTGTTTCAACTATACTTACCCTGGTTTTTACACGGATTTACTTAGAGATTTCAACAGCAGTTATAAAACTGTGGTAACTCTGAGTAAATCCCTGGAATGTCAAAGGACTCAAGTGCACCCAGCAATGTTGCTCAGCCAGCCCCCCACCCCGCGCCCCTCCTACCCCAGCAATGTTCAACACCAAACACCCTTCAGGCAATGTTCACCCACCTTCCCCCCCACAATGTTTATCTCTGTCCCAGCCCACGTCCCGCTCCTGGCAGTATTCACCCTCCCCCTCCCCCCCCCACTCAATCCCTCATCCAAGCAATGTTCACCCGCTCCCCCAGACAGTGCTCACCCCCTTGCCGTATCCCCTCTCCCGACCCACCTTCCAGAGTCTCAGCTGCCTCCTGTTCACCTGATGCTGGAAGACTCAGTATTGTCGGGGAGTGAGGAAGGGCTTTGAGTGGGGGTGAACACAGTCGATGGTGAGGGGAGGGGGTCTGAGGCATTGTCAGTGAAGGGAGGTTGAACTGTGTCAAGGTTAGGTGACTCCATTTAAAACAATGTAAGTCAATGAAAGGAAGCCAGAGTTTAAGGGGCTTGTCCTTGGTTCATGATGAGGAGGGGGCGCGGCTACGCTGGAATTACCCTCAAACACCTGGCCGTCCAACTCTGTTCATCCCCGCTAGAGCTGGACATCATAAAGTGCAAAATGGTAAGTGGGCAGATTAAATCGCAGTCAGTGTTGGACCCATTCTCTCCAATGCTGAACGGGAGGATCTGGGCCAATATTTCAGGCCATTGATCTTTTGTCGCAACTGGCAAAAGTTCGAGGTGTAATAGGTTATAAGCAGTACAGATGCAGGGAGGGGGCACGGGGAAAGAACAAAGGGGAATGTTTGTAATACGGTGACAGACAGGAGAGATCCAGTGATAAAATTGATGATGGTGCAGTGCAAAAGAGGGCGGTAAATGGACAGATATAAAGGCGAAAGATGGAGGAGGAGTTGTAAATAGCAACAGCAGAATATTTAGCAGTTCCCGCTATCCAGAAAAATAGGAGCAGTAGCTATGATCTTAAATTGTTGAACTCAATGTTGAGTTTGGAAAGTTGTTAAGTGCCCCTTGAAATGGTGGCATAACTATAGGGTGTGATTGCAGACAACAGAAGCAAGTATAGATGAACTAATAAACACTGGTCATTCCTGGGAGCACAGAAAGCTTTAAAGAAATCATAGGGGTGTTCCAACTTGCCTTCATCTTCCGATGGCCCTCCTTCAGGAGCTAATGGTTAACTCTGCATTGGGACTTCTGTATACAAAACGGAGTTCTAACTAATGACAAGAATGGATGAGAATAATCACAACCTAATGGATCTGTAACGCCTAAGCTGATACAAGAAAGCATGGTTGAGGGATTTTCATGAAGTGAAATGTAAGATTATCCATACTGGATCAAGGAATATGTGCACATGATGAAGTCAAAGATGGAAGAGGAAAAGTATATCGGTTTCATGATCAAGTGGTCAGAGAAATATAATTTTTTAATTCATTCATGGGATGAGTGCTGCTGGCAAAGCCAGCATTAGTCACCCATCCTTAATTGTCCTTGGGAAGGTGGTGGTGAGCTTCCTTCTTGAACTGCTGCAGTCCATGTGGTTTAGGTATACCCACAGTGTTGTTAGGAAGAGAGTTTCAGAGTTTTGACCCAGCAACAGTGAAGGAACAGCAATAAGAGTTCCAAGTCAGGGTGATGATGGTGTTCCCATGTATGTGTTACCCTTGCCCTTCTAGGCAGCAGAGTTCACAGGTTTGGAAGGTGCTGTTGAAGGAGGCTTGGTGAGTTGCCAAAGTGCATCTTTAGAAGGTACACACTGTTGCCACTGTGCACCAGTGGTGGAGAGAGTGAATGTTAAGTGGTGGATGAGGTGCCAATCAAGCAAGTTGTTTTGTCCTGGATGGTTTCAAGCTTCTTGAGTGTTGCTGGAGCTGCACTCATCCAGGCAAGTGGAGAGTATTCCATCACACTCCTGATTTGTGCCTTGTAGATGGTGGGCAGGTTTTGGGAGTCAGGAGGCGAGTTACTTGTCACAGGATTCCCAGCCTCTGATCTGCTCATGTAGCCACAGTATTTATATGGCCAGTCCAGTTCAGTTTCTGGTCAATGGTAACCTTAGGATGTTGATAGTGGGGGATTCAGTGATGGTAATGCCATTAAATGTCAAGAGGAGATGGTTAGATTTTCTCTTGTTGGAGATGGTCATTTCCTGGCACTTGTGTGCTCAAGCCTGAATATTGTCCAGGTCTCGCTGCATGCGGGCACAGACTGTGTCAGTATCTGAGGAGTCGTGAATGGTACTGAATATTGTGCAGTCAGCAGTGAACATCCCCACTTCTGACCTTATGTTTAGAGGGAAGGTCATTGATGAAGCGAATAATGATGGTTGTGCCTAGGGCACTACCCTGAGGAACTCCTGCAGCAATTTCCTGGGACTGAGATGATTAACCCACAATAACCACAACTCCCTTTCTTGCTGCTAGGTTTGTATCAGTTAAGAGTGTCCCCATGATTCTCATGGACTTCAGTTTTGCTAGAGCTCCTTGATGCCACACTCAGTCAAATGCTGCCTGAGATCAGGTGTAGTCAATCTCACCTCACATCTAGATTTCAGCTCTTTCATCCGTCTTTGGACCAAAGCTGTAATGAGGCCTGAAGCTGAGTGGCCCTGGCAGAACCCAAATTGAGCATCGGCAAACAGGTTATTGCTGAATAAGTGCCGCTTGATAGCACTGTTGACAATATCTTCCATCACTTTGCTGACAATTGATGGTAGACTTATAGGGCAGTAATTGGCTGGATTGGATTTGTCCTGCTATTTGTGAACAGAGCATACCTGGGCAATTTTCCTTGTTGTCGGGTAGATAGTTTTGTAGCTGTGATGGAAAAGCTTAGCTAAGGATGCAGCCAGTTTTGGGGGCACAAATCTTCAGTGCCACAATCTGGACCACATAGGATTACAGAGGATATAAGGTACAAAAACAGGCCAGTTTTCCTGACCAGTTCATGCTGGTGTTTATCCTCCAATCAAGCCTCCTCCCATCTTTCCTCACTTAAATCTAACATCATATTCATCAATTCACTTTTCCCTCCAATGCTCGTCACACTACCTCTTAAATGCTGCACTATTTGTGGTAGCATGTTCCACGTTCTCACCACTTATAGCACAAAGAAGTTTCTTCTGAATTCCCTTCTGGGTTTCTTGGTGATTATTTTATATTGATGGCCCCGAGTTATGCTCTTCCCCACAAGAGGAAAGATTCTCTCTGTCAAAACCTTTCATAATTTTCAAGACCTCTATTAAGTTACCCCTGACCATTTTATTTCAAGAGAAAAGAGACTCAGCCTATCAATCCTTTCCTGATATTCATGCCCATGCACTTCTGGTATCCTCCTTGTAAATCTTCTCTGCACTCTCTCCCTTTTAATAATATGGTGACCCAGTACTCCAAGGGCAAAGTTCTGCCCTTGGCGTGCGGGCTCGGCCGGGACTGGTGAGGCAGTTGGGAAGCCGACTACCGCCCGCAATCGGGTCGCACTGTGATTTCGCTTTGGCAGGCCAATTAAGGCCCTCCCAGCGTGAAGCACAAGCGGCAGCGCTGAGTGCTACCTGTGTGGGTGGGGGGAGGGGGAGGAGGGCAAGTGCACAGTTCACACATGCGCACGAGTGAGCGCTTCATAATCCCCCTGAGGCACAGAGCTGTAAAACGTTTTATTTGATTTCTATTTGCTTTTGGAAACCTCATCCTGCCCGTGATTGAGGCTTCCTAAAAAGTTCACAGGCCGCTTGGCCTTTTCGCCCGCCCGCCCACCGTTAGGTTGGACAAACATCGTAAATTTGAATTTAATTACCTTTTCTTAATGGCCTTAACAGGCCTTTTAATTGTAGGCAGGCATGTGCCCTCTGAATGAAATATCGCAGGACTGCACGATGACATCACGCGTCATTTAACGCCCGGCTGGGTCAGGCGCGCGGCCGCCCGCCAAGCTTAATATTCTACCCTAAGTGTGGCCTTCACAAAGGTTTGATGTGGATTTAGTATAACCTCCCTACTTTTCAATTCTGTCCCTCAAAATAAAGCTCAGTTCTTGGTTGGCTTTTGTTTATCTACCCTGTTGATCAATATGACAGGGATGTGACATCACTGGAGAGGTTGAAGAGATAATTTACAAAGATGATACCAGAAATGCATTGGGCACATATCAAGAAGGGACTGACAGGCTGGGTCTCCTGTGAGGGTTGACCTAATAGAGGTTTTTTTTAAAATTCTGAAAGTTTTTATCACAGTGAACATAGAGAAAATGATTTCACAATTATGGGGATGAGAATAACGAGAGGCAGTCAATAAAAAATAGTCACCAATAAATCCAATGGGGAATTCAGGAGAAACTTTACCCAAGGAGAGGTGAGAATGCAGAACCTGCTATAACAGGGATTGGTTGAAGCAAATAGCATAGAGGTATTTAAGCGGAAGCTACACAAGCATATGAGTGAGAAGGAAATAGAGAGTTACAATGATAGATTTAGACGAGGAAAGATGGGAGGAGGCTCAAGTGGAGCAGAAACAACAGCATAAACTGTTGGGAGATATGTGGTTGTCAACCTGGCTCAGTTTGTAGCATCCTCTGTTGAGTCACAGGATTATGTGTCCAAATGTCAATTAAGGATCAAATCTGAGCTGATTTCCCGTGTCATACTGAAGGAGTGCTGCAGTTTCAGAAGTGCCATTCTCTAGCTGCTACATTAAGACAAAGTGCTGTCCGGCTGTATAACGTGTTAATGATTCCATAGAATCACATGAAGAAGAATAGGAAGGCGTTTTGGCCAATGTCCTTTTTTAACCAAAAGCAGATTAGCTGGTCATTCAGCTCATTGCTGTTGGTTGGACTTTTACTGTCCATGAAATGGTTGCTATGTTTGCCCATATCACAATAGTAACTGCACTTCAAAGTAACTCATTGACCTCAATATTAACCACCTCACCCCATGATGAGGGACAGCGGGGGTTAAAACGGGTTAAAGAGTTAAATATGGGAAGCGTGGCCCCAACACACGCACATGCCCACTTCTTTTATTATCCAACTCTCCGAAGCTGAATGCCCCACTTTGAAGAGGTGCAAAACTTCATTACCATTTTTAAATTGGGTTCGCACAGTGTAACAGGTCTAGAAGGCCACCTGAAGAAAGTCAAGAAAAGCCTACTTTGGTGGTTCTGGACAGATACAAACTGCTTTTAAAATTCTTTCAATAGAGGTGTATAAACCTGGCCCCTCCATTTCAACACCCCAGTGCACCCTTCCATCAGCAAAATCTCTCACTCACTGTGGACAATTTCACAGATCTACTTGTGCTTTTTTTAAAATTTGTAAATCCAGCTTATCACTCACCTCCAGTCAGCTGTGGTTGTTGTCCTTCACTTGATGTGTAAGGGGATTTGAGGATCTAAGATTTGACTTTATAATGAATAGAATATTGATTATAAAAAAGTGTCCATTGGATAAAATGTGTACGTCAGCAATGTTCAACTTCACAACAGCCGTCACTGAAAATTCCATTTTGATAATGTCATATGAAGGAAAAGGGGGTATGTTTATTAAATTTATTCTTCATTTATTAACCTCAAATGGTTAAAATGTGGAGTTATGTAGAATTAAAGTTCAGGACCTGTGAACTCCTAGGAAGTTTGTTTTTTCAAGATAGGGCAAATGACTGTTGTTATATTGCACACACCCTGACTTTAATGAAACTCTAGAGCATGTGTGTAGATGTATTTTCTCACCATTTCAATACCCTTACAGAATTGTTATTTTAACCTTTTGGATAAAGCATCATGCAGGGTTTATAAAGTAGCTTACGTTCAAGGAATTCAATTCTGTCATTGTTACAATCCTTCTATCTTTGAAGGATTTTGCTTTTGTCGTTAAGAAATATGATTTGATCACTAATCCCCCACTTATGCAAGTCACTTGCTGTCAGTTCGAATCAAAGCAGCTTCTGTATAAAATAAAAACATTCTGGGTTGATGCTAAAATATAAACAATCCATGATTGATGTTAATTTCTCTTTTAATTTTGTCAGTTCTTCTTTGGGTTTTTGATATAGTTTCTGTTAACATTTGAAAACTTGTAAGCTTCTCATTCCTACTGGGGGGGTTATCTTTCCAACTTTTATTCTTTTTTTTCAGGCTATTTATGGTTATATTGTGGCAGTAGCACACACTTTTAAGAATGCATTTAATAACCATCAGTTTAATCATTGCATTGTACACCTCAAGTCGCAGCACTTGAAAGAAGTTGCCTTTTTGTTTGCTGAAGGCCCATATTTGCTCTGTGTCATTCTGTTATCTTTAAAAGTATCTTTAATGAAGTCTGACCTTGCTCACATGGTTAAGGTGAGAAGTGCCAGATCAATAAACCTAAAGTTCACAGAATCATCGCTTTGGGAACAATCAAAGTCCAACATTTGAACACATCTAGCATAGGGTTACACTGGGCACTATGACCATAATAAATTTAAAGAGGCAGCCTGTATAACAACGTTATCTTAGAAACACTTACAAACATGTTCTGACTCCTTAGTTTAACAACTGGGATTGATCTATTGCATTTTATAATTTGAGTAACTGAACTATAAATTGACTCTGGGCGAGTTTGTTCAAAAGTCAACATAGTATTTTATATATTTTTCAAATTATTTCCAGGTATCTGTGGAAAGACTCAGATTGATAGGTAATTAGGCCAATTCATCAGACAGAAACAACAAATAGAAAAGTAGTTAGCAAAAAACAAACTACTGAAGACACTGGAAATCTGAAACAAAAGCAGAAAATGCTGGAGACAGACAGCAAGACCGTCAACCTCTGTGGAGAGAACAGACACAATAACATTTTGAGTTCAGTCCCTCCTTCACAACATAGGAAAATAAGTTAATCGATGTGGCACGTGGCAATCATTGAGTGAAGATTGAATTTAAGACCATCTGATCCATCTGGATTCTGAAGTCTTTAACCCCCTCCAACTTTGTACAAGTTTTGCAAGTGCAATTTGTCTTTAGTAGAGGATTTGTGGAAAAAACAAATATAACTATTTTTCCCACAAATCAATTGATATTTTGCTGGAAATTCACAGGATCTCATCTTGTGCTAGTTTCAGACTGCTTTCCCCAAAACATGCCCGAGGAGAAATGGTAACAATTTTAAGAACATTATTTTCACTCAGAATACTACATAATTGCCATTTTGCAGAAGGAGACTTGATTTCTGTGAGACCAGGCAGGAATCGTAGAGGAAATACAGTTGCAAGAACTCCATGATTACCAATACAATTAATTGCCATTAGCTGAATATGTGCAAGGCATTTTGGTAGGATATTGCACTTCCCCACAATCCAGGCTCATGCACAGCATTAGTGTTCTGTTATGATAACATTACTCCCACCCCCAGAGATCCACTCCACATCATCATTGCCAAGCAGTTTATCTCCATAAGTATTTCCTAAGGTTTTTTCTGATGGAGCAACATCAGGGTAACATAGATGTCGTTCTCTAAACATTGCCTACAGTGTATGACTAATCAGGAAATACAGCAGTCTCACTGGGCAGCTAAACTTGCCAGTTCTTCATTTGGTTGAGGTTTGTTTGGTGAAAAGGCTGAATTTGCAAACGTGCCCTCCCTATGGGAGCCTCAGCCACTGAGAACAAGCATTCAGAAAAGTAGTTATTCAGCCTCCTAGTAGGTTGGCCTGTTTAGTGTTTATAAGTGGTCAGTAAATATACACATCATTCATACCAGAACATTCTTCTTCTGTTCTTTTTAGGTCAGTCATCATCCATGGAAACATCACTACACACCAAAATATGACAAGTTTGAAAGTATCTGTTAAATCTAATACAGACAAAAAAGAGACCCTTTACTGTTTCTTTAAGTTTTATAGGGTATTACAGTGTGTTTAATTGATGACCATTAGGACAAAGCAGAGACGTGTACTGAACTGAAAGGCCTTGCACTGTGTGGTTTAATTAATGTCATTATACTTTATTAGGGAACCATTTGACAAATCTTTCTGACTACCTGACACAGATCAAGGAACCAAAAACAGGTTATTCAATTTGGTCAGCTACTTTGGGTGTGTGCAAATAGAAAATCTGTAAGATGTTTATTTTTACTGTGCTTGGCTGTACTCAATTGTGAGTCAAATATAATTGGCAAATTGTGAGTGGTTGTGACCTTCTAGAATTATAAGACATAATTGTCTGACGTCCTTTGTTTTAGTGCATCTCCAAAAAATTTTCAGTGATACGTTCAAGGCCTGGATTTTACAAAGAGGTATTTGGAACTCACCACTGACCTCATAGCGATCTCTATGGTGTGGATTTCACCATTCCTGACATAAATTTCATTCCGGAATCAGGTTAAGGAGATGTCCAGTACCCAGCAACAGTGATGCTATTAAGCAGACTAAGCAACCAATCAGGTTGAAGAATCAGGCACACAGACAGCAAACCAGGAAGTACAAAGTACTTACCATTATTCAGTTTTTCCTTATTTAACAGACAGTGAAAGAATTGATTAGGACATAAACATGGGATTAAGGTGGAAGCTGAAATATAATGAACAAACTTTTTTTATTCATTCACGGGATGTGAGCTTCGCTGGCTGTGCCAGCATTTATTGCCCATCCCTAGTTGCCCTTGAGAAGGTGGTGGTGAGCTGCCTTCTTGAACCACTGCAGTCCATGTGGTGTGGGTACACCCACAGTGCTGTTAGGAAGGGAGTTCCAGGATTTTGACCCAGCGACAATGAAGGAACGGCGATGTATTCCTAAGTCAGGTTGTTGAGTGGCTTGGAGGGGAACTTTCAGATAGTGGTATTCCCATCTGCCTGCTGCCCTTGTCCTTCTAGATTGTAGTGGTCGTGGGTTTGGAAGGTGCTGTCTGAGAAGCCTTGGTGAATTCCTGCAGTGCATCTCGTAGATGGTACACACTGCTGCTACTGTGCATTGGTGATGGAGGGATTGAATGTTTGTGGATGTGCCAATCAAGCGGGCTGCTTTGTCTTGGACAGTGTCAAGCTTTTTGAATGTTGTGGGATCTGCACTCATCCAGGCAAGTGGGGAGTTTTCCATCACACTCCTGATTTGTGCCTTGTAGATGGTGGACAGGCTTTGAGGAGTCAGGAGGTGAGTTACTCACTGGAGGATTCCGAACCTCTGACCTGCTCTTGTAGCCACAGTATTTATATGGCTAGTCCAGTTCATTTTCTGGTCAATTGTAACCTCCGGTATGTTGATAGTGGGGGATTCAGTGATGGTAATGCCATTAACTGTCAAGGGGCAATGGTTAGATTGTTCCTTGTTGGAGATGGTCATTGCCTGGCACTTGTGTGACGTGAATGTTACTTGCCACTTGTCAACCCAAGCCTGGATATTGTCCAGCTCTTGCTGCATTTGGACATGGACTGCTTCAGTATCTGCGGAGTCGTGAATGGTGCTGAACATCGTGCAATCATCAGTGAACATCCCCACTTCTGACCTTATGATGGAAGGAAGGTCATCAATGGAGCAGGTGAAGACAGTGGGGCTGAGGACACTACCCTGAGGAACTCCTGCAGTGATGCCCTGCAGCTGAGATGGTCGACCTCCAACAACCACAACCACCTTCCTTTGTGCTAGGTGGAGAGTTTTCCCCCTGATTCCCATTGATTCCAATTTTGCGAGGGCTCCTTGATGCCACACTCAGTCAAACGCTGCCTTGATGTCAATGGTAGTCACTCTCATCTCACCTCGGGAGTTCAGCTCATTTGTCCATGTTTGAACCAAGGCTGAAATGAGGTCAGGAGCTGAGTGGCCCTGATAGAACACAAACTGGATGTCAGTGAGCAGGTTATTGCTAAGAAAATGCCACTTGATAGCACTGTTGATGACCCCTTCCATTACTTTACTGATGATCGAGAGTAGACTGATGGGACGGTAATTGGCTGGGTTGGATTTATCCTGCTTTTTATGTACAGGGCATACCTGGGCAATTTTCCTTTTGTTGCTGGGTAGATACCAGTGTTGTAGCTGTACTGGAACAGCTTGGCTAGGGCAAGTTCTGGAGCCCAAGTCTTCAGTATTTTTGTTATTTTTATTATTTTAAAATCTATGGATTTTTTTCAACATGATGGAGAAATTTGACTTTCAGTAAATATAAAATTGATTTTTCACAGCCAAAGAAGTTATTCAGCAATACTTATGAATTTAGCACACTGTTAAAAACCCAGTTGCACCTCATTCAACAAGGTGCAACCTTTTCAAAGGGTTTTACAGTGAGATGAATAACATAAAAGTGGAAGTTCATATCAACTCAAGTGAATTCAAATTTCTATCTGTGGGGGCTTTAACCAGGTGGAAGATTGGGGAACCACTGACAGCAACTTCACAATATTTTGTGTTTAACTGTGCAGGTGCAGAATCCAGAAGTTGTTATTAGTTCGCAATTATAATGACATAGAACACTGACGGTTTCAACATTATTACCGTGGCCTAGTGGTAAGGTCACCAAAGCAGCTGGTGGAATTTAAATTCAGTTAATAAACCTGGAATATAAAGCTAGTACCAATAATGTGACCATAAAACTATCATTGATTGTTGAGAAAACCCATATGGTTCACCAATGTCCATTAGGGAAGGAAATCTGCCATGCTTACCCGGTCTGGTTTAAATGCAACTCCAGTCCCACACAATGTGGTTGAGTCTTAACTACTCTTTGTAATGGCATGACAAGCCACTTGCTTCAAGGGCAATTAGGGATGGGCAACATGTGCTGGCCTTGCCAATGTCGTCCACATTCCGTCAAAGACTAAAGAAACAAAATCTGGGACAATGTACTTCTATCAGGCAGCGTCAGTCTGAAGCTAACAAAGAAACTGCAATAGCTCAGTGGCTCTGTCATAGCAGTTCATCACGCAAAAAGAGAAGAACTTGGGCTGGACTTTCATGTTGGAAACGGGAATCAGGAGATGGGACTAGTCCTGCTGTCATTACCTTGCCTCCATCTTGAGGCTGTTGGCAGGAGTCCAGGCTCTAAGTGGCTTGTAGATGGGCCTCCCATAGAGGTGGGCCAAGTCCAAAGCGGGCAGGTTAAAATGTCCACCTCCATAGCCAAAAAACCTTGACCCAGTGCTTTCCATGCAATCAGAAGCTCATCTATATACAGTTGAACCTTATGACCACTTTACCCCCATCCTCCACTACCTCATCTTCAGCCCCGCCCCACTCATCCATTATCCACTTTATGAACAGAACTCACAGTTGGAAACTGTTGAATAACTGATAGAGTTCCAAAAGTAAACAGACAGACTCTTCAAATCAAATGTAAACAATGCCAAGCACTTCTAAAATAATTAGGCAGTTGGATCGCAACTAAAATATAAGTAAAAGCCCATGAGTAAACAAAAAGACTCTTCAAACCAATGTGAACAAAGTCCATCACTTGTGAAATAATTAGGCAGTTGAATTGCACCAAGAGCCCATAAAACTCTCTGAGTAAACAAACAGACCACAGAACTGCTATCTCAACAGATGTCTAGGCGGAATCATAAAAACAAGAGAAAAGATGAAATATTTACACTTGGTTATTATACAAGGCTACCCGTTCAATAGTGTGAGATTTACCTGCCTATTTTATCCATTGAATGAACTTTTTTCTTCAACTCATCTGAAGGTGTTTCCACACTTACAATGTTGACCTTTTACTTGACAGCTTACCAATTGGCATAAGTAACAATCTGACAAACACATTGTTTAAGGGTTAGTTACAACTTCCAATTACAGCACTGTCATAACTCACCTTACTGAACACAAATAAAACTCATGCTACAGCATTTAATAATGAACTGTTTCACTTATCTTCTAAACTCTTCTCACCTCCAATCAATGGTTCATACCTCCATGAAGCTGATGCCAAACCCAATAGCCGCTTAAGTCCAGCCACCTCCATGAGAATAAAAAATTTTACCTGGGGCAGGTTTTTAATGAGCCCACAACACTGTTCATTCCACCCCTCATAGGATCAAGCAAGTTCTGGGGACCTGCTCCCTGCCCTCATGAAAATGGTCAAGGACAGGAATAGAGGCGGGAATTCTGGCCACCTCATTTGATGGCCGTTTATTTCCTGGTCCCACGTCTGTTTGGTCCTGAACAGGACCAGGAAAATCTAGTGCCCAGTTTCACGGGTCACATATTGTTCATTTCATGTTGAGAATTGCCTTCACTGTTCTGTCATTTCAAGGAAAATAGTAAAAGTTGTAATTACCATAATTATACTATCTGTTCTCAGTAAATTCAATTATTTCTTTAATGATAAAGACATTCAGATTATAATCCAAAATGTTAGAACACAGCGGTAAGGGATCTCTGTTCAATCCCAAGAATGTCCATTGATTATAAACCCAAGTAAAATGTCTAACATAAAAACCCAGAAAGGTGATGGTGTTTGAAACTTTGTGGGGTGAAGAAATATCACTCGAACCTGAAGGTCATTTAAACATTTTAAATTTAAAGTAAATGGAACAGAATCAAAGAACAGGATTTATAAACGACTGTGAGGGTTCAGAAAGGTTTCCGCGGAGAGTTAACTCATTTCCCAGCAGAGGAAAGAGTATGAGGCATGAAACTGAGGTTCTATCCGCCCTCTGAGGTCACTGTAAAAGATCTCATAGCAATATTTTGAAGGAGAGAAGGGGGTTGTCCCAAGTGTCCTGACCAATATTTTTAATATAAACAAAAGTTTTTTAAAATATTATTGTGCTGAATAAGAGCTCTCCTAAACACAACACTGAAGGAGTATTTATCTGACTTTGCATTGCCAGCAATAACCCAGCGATGACAAAAATTGGAAATTCAGGTGAGTAGCATCAAAATTTCTGGTATTTGCTGCCAAATGAAGAGGCTCTTTCCTGGAAATGTGAAGTCAGAAGGTTACCTCTTAAACGAGCAGAGAATCAGCAGGTTTTCCTCTTTTCTTAGCATGGGTCCATAGAGAAAGATTTATGGTTCTGAATGGTTGTAGTTATGGAGCAAGCATAAAATGGCACAGAATGCATACAATCCAAAGAGGCTTTTTATTGAGGAAAATAAAAATGCAAGATCTGCTTCTTTCAGTTTAAGGAGAAATATATTCTACTGAAGTGGTATAAAACTCATTAAGCTCAGCCTGGACGTGGACTGGGTAATGTTCTATTAAGCGTGGTTTCACTCAAATGATTTAACAAATGACAAGATAAGGTTGTTGGGAGAGAGTTGGGCAGAGGCGTTAGCTTCGGATTGCTCTAGCAAAAACCCACACAGTTGTTCTGCACTGTAAACCTCAGTCACCAACCAGAATTTTATTCTGTAGTGCAATCGTTGTCAAGAGTGTGATGGAGTGAATTCCACCCATTTGTTAGCATTAGAGCTGACCCTGCCCCAGGTGCTGTCTTTGCCTGTTTGGGGCAGAGCATGACATGCTCCTGGATGATTTAAAATGCTATTTCCCAGTGTAATTTTGAGGCGGGTTGCGGGAGGGAGTGCAGAAATTTGAAAAACGCCCAGTTTTATTTGCACTTCAGAGACCATCACAACTTCTAAGACACTATGTTACCCATGACATCTGGCAAAGTCTGCCCTAATATGAGCAGAGTGATTCAAATAACACATTAAAAAAGAAAGACTTGCATTTATGTAACACTTTTCATGGTCTCAGTGTGTCCAGAAACACTTTACAGCCAATAAAGTACTACTAAGCAGGCTTCATCTCTGGTACCACTCATTTGACAACTTTTGTGGGCCAGGATAATGCTGATTATGGAACCAGTGTCAAATTTTATTCACTTTTTTTACTTCCTTTCCATCTCTTTTCTCTTTCTCTCTCTAAATCCAATCTGTCTTTCCATTTCCTTATTTCTCCTTCTGCAGTTGATATGATTCTAATTCACACCATTTCCTTTTCCATCATCCCCCTTGTTTCTTTCTCAATCCTTAAATTTCATTGATTAAGGAGATAGACTGTTGGTCCCATCGATCATCAAGGTCACAGGTGCCCCATTGGCCTCACCACATTGTTATCTGCTCACACCTCTTGCAGGGCAAAGAAATTTCAATTTGAAGGATGAAGGAGAAAATAGCCAAATTAGAAAAGGCATATGTGAGATGCCCTGCTACACCAAAACCTGTGGCAATGCTTCCCAAAAAGGGAAGCTTCCTCCAGAAGCAATGACACCTCTTTAAGTTGGAGAACCGTATCACAGGAAAGTAATACCGTGGAAGATTAACAGGGTCCATGACGTCGATATGTTGACTGCGAAGTTTCTTTGCAGAGGAAGTTAAAACTTGATGAATTCATATCAGAACAGCAAGGAAGTCTCACTAAGCTTTCTCACTGTCAAATCCAGTGCACAGCCCCGATGGTTTCCAGGAGCCCAGTAACAGTACATGCATTTTGGGTTTCTGAATAGACCCCGGGGACACATACAATCTTCTCTTTTTAAGTCTTAATAATGATTAAGCAAGAATCTATTTCTATTCTCAAAATGGTTGGAGCCTTATGAAAAATGTTCAAAGTAAAGTGCCAAAAAATGTAATTGCTTAGAAAGTTCCTTTGGGGACAATTCTACATAAATACAGAAACATATCACAACAGTGTCATGCCAAATAATATGCTTATAACTTTGTTACTTTTGTTTTATGGTTCAATTGTACTGTGCATCTCTTCAAAGTAGTCAAGACAGCAGTAAAATTTTCAAACTTCAATTACTGAAGGAGAGCGGGATAGAGGGAGGGAAATGAAACTGGAGAGACCATAACCCACCTGGTGTGGAAAGGGTAAAGGTTACAAAATAAAGAATTCATACTTCATGCTCCATGCCCAAAAATATTTAACTTGAAAATGTCAAGTAAATTAATGTATTATGTCATTTATTTGACAATTATCATACGTGCTTCATATTGAGTACACTACCGCTTGTGAAATAAACATGCACTGTATGATGTACAACTTCCTTTTCCTGCTGGAGTCCAGCTGCAGTTATCCCTGTATCCTGGATGCTGTAAATTAGCTCTTTGTAGTCCAGGAGGATTCAATCAACCCCAGGTGTGAGCCTGCGGAGACTGGACTGGGATTAGGTAGCAACATTTGATATAAGATCCAAAAAAGCATCAGTAATCTCCAGATCACATGCAGTTGGTCTTTGGAGAGAGCAAAGGAAAAACTCTGATGAAATGTGGCAAAAACCGAGGAATGCAATTTTAAACGCCGACATCTGCGGGAACGAAGCAACCCCCGTCTTCATTTCACAATGGTGATATCAAGGAGAACGCGAGACAAATTAAAAGGTCAGAATAATTTTTTAAAAAGCCACCTTCCATCGTTAACTAGCATTGCAAACTCACCACAGCCATCCAGATTTCACGATTCATTTCTCGCTGTTTGTTTGGTTATTTTGTTGTGTAAAATTAAAAATAGTCTTTTTTTTTTAATCCAGGCTCCAATATCTCTAGGGGGGAGGTTTGAAGGGTGCAGATGAGGTTCAAAATTAAGCAAGGAGTGCGGAGATCCCGCCAAAGTGAATTGATCACAATTTTCAGCCTGGTGGCCAGTCAAATGGACAGACTACCCAATGGCAAGAGGCTGCAACCCCTTGGAGACTTCGAGAAGCCCATGGGACACCTGGGGGTTGAGGGAGGTCAGCAAGGGGGAAAATTCCCACCTTGCATTCAGTAGCAAGTTTCCCAACCCCTGGACCTCTTACAGCAGCAGCGCATTTTAAATCAGGCTCCCAATTTTCACTGTTGGAGTCCAATTTAAATGTGCGAATTGAGTGATCCGATCCTGCACGGTGGAAGACTTGAACTCCTCGATATAAACGAAGGCAAGAATTTTACAGCCCCGCCACGGCATGTCTCCCCCCCACCCACCCCCCCCACCCCCCAGTGAATGCCGCGAGCCATTTAAATCTCCATTCGGTTCAGCGGGACAGCAATATCTCACCCGGTGGGAGGGGCTGTAAAATCCTGGCCAAAGTGTTGGATATGTGCATGGCGGGCGGGGAAGACGTTTCCCATATTTCATTTATTCAACCCAACCCTTTCCTACCTATCGTGGGAGGGTTAATATTGAGGTTCATAAACTCTCACTTCCAGCACCTCCCTGACTGACGCTGCAGTGGGGTTAATGCTCTGCATGGTGTAGTATGAGGCCTCAGAGAACAGGAAGGTTCCAGCTTTGATTTTTGGCCTGTGCTGACATAGCTGATGTCAGCCGAGGTGCTTTTGGAGACGTTACACGTTGTCTCAGTGTCCCCAAGCTGAGAAGGAGAAAATCCAGTCAGAATTCCTGCTCGTATCTTCTTGGCTGGAAACTGCACAAGGTGAGGATAAGATTACTCTCCACTACAATGGTTTTCAGGGTCAAACAACCTTCATTTCCTAAGTTCAGCGCAGCTTGCAAACATGGAAATAATGGCCACTCTGCCTTTTCTGCCTGATGGTGCTAGCTATTCAACTGGAGCTACCTATTCTAATCCTTTATCCCTCTATCCATTTATATTCTTCCTTTTCAGATACTCCAGTCAGGAGGATTGGGGGTGGGGAGGCTAGTGATCAGGCCTGGGCCCTGTTGGGGGGCTGGAGAGGAGCCCAAAGGCTTCCACGCAGGGCTGTGGGAGCCCTGCTGTTCCTCCTGGCTCACGAGGACACTGAAAGAGCCATGTTTCCTGTGGTGCCCCAGTTTCCATCTCCCTTTCGCTGCTGGATTTCACAATCCTGGGAAATGCACAGAGCACCGGTCAGGTTTAAATCGGCCTCCAAGTTTCATCATGGGAGCCTTATTTAAATATGTTAATGAAACTTCCTGCTAATGCCACAATATCTACCCCAGTAAAAAAAAAAAATGACAGTGGTACACCTGTGTGTGTGCTGGGCTCATGTTCTGTGTATTTAATTAATCTCCTTAATCTCCAACCCAACCCTCTCCTGTCTGTCAGGTTGGGAGGTTTAACATTGAAGCAAAGCTACCATTGCCCAATATGTGCTGCAGTGAATGAGAGTTCATGCCAAGAGTACGCATTTGGGAAAACTGGTCCTTATGCATCTTGTTAGCAACCAGTGGAAACAATCTTTCACTACTAGTAAAGGAAAAATAATATAAAAGAGCCATTTGGGCAAGGCACTGGAGGATTGCTGTGCTGGAGAATCTGTAAATCTGAGTGAGTCACTGCTGTCAGGAGAAATATAGGGGGAAAATTAACAGAAAACATTTAATTGAACAGACTGTGGACATGCTGTCAGTCCAGAAAAGTGAGAAAGAAAGATTTGCATTTATATAGTGCCTTTCATCACCACAGGATGCCCCCAAAGAAATTTACAGCTAATGAAGTGTAGTCACTGTTCTAATGTAGGAAATGTGGCAGCCAATTCGCTCACAGCAAGCTCCCAAAAAACAGCAAGGTGATAGTGGCCAAATAATACACAAGAAAACTGAGGCCCCCTGTGACCTATGCTGTCATATGTTGGACTGTGCAATAACCAATCTTGATTCAGGTATCAGGGCAGGTTAATCAAATTGTCGATCAAGTTTGAACTTTTCTATTGTAGGCACCATGAATGGCTATTGTGGCCTCTTATCTTAGATATATAGGAGGTAGGTGACCATATTAATGCCATTTCTCCCAGATTTCCATGTTTCACTGCCAAAGTTCCATGAGTGGATGAGTGGAAGAATCCTCGTGGAAATTTAGCCTCCAAAATTCAAAATCCAAGGATTTTCCACTCCCACCACTTGTTGTAGCAAATGGGAATGAGTTCCATTCTGCCAGAATTCCGCACTCTTCAACATCTGTCCCATTTTCAGATGTTCTTGTAATGACATAGCCACAACAAACATCCCATACCCCATCATTTCCATCTTGTTTGTGCCAGGTTCTGGTCTTTCTTGTATCAGCCACACACCTCAGGTTGCTAAGCGCTGTAAGAAGCCACTAGTGAGTTTAAAGATTCCAACCACTATCTTTGTAGATTTCTGGAATTCTCAGGACCACCCTCCCACCCTACCCATTGTGGAAAATGAGCAAGTGAACAGTGAAAATTATCCAGGTAATTACCCTCTCTTGCACTGTTGGGAGCTGACAGGTTTGGATTTACAGCTGCTTCCCTGAGCAGGCAGCAAAGATGTCCGCTCAAAGCTGGTGAAGTCCTTTTTGGCATATACAGCTTGGATCCTGACAATGTTGTTGGACCAGATTGCAATTTTTAGTAGGAGGCCTGATCAGGAAATGATAATGAGATTCTTGCCAGGCCAAGAGTATCAGAGCCAGAAGAGGCTCAAAAAGCAAACGTCTGTAAGTTTTTATTCCCCTCTCATGTGGTGGAATAGGAGTCCTCCTTAAGGCCACACACGAAAGCCTTCCCTGCAGTGAACTCACCCTTCCCTCCCTATCCCACTACCTGCAGATACTGCATAGGTTATGGGCTCTGACAACGTTCCAGCATTATACTGAAGACTTGTGCTCCAGAACTAGCTGCGCCTTTGGCCAAGCTGTTCCAGTAAAGCCATAACATCTATCCAGCAACATGGAAAACTGCCCAGGTATGTCCTGTCCACAAAACGCAGGACAAATCCAACATGGCCAATTACCGCCCCATCAGGTCACTCTTGTTCATCAGGAAAGCGATGGAAAGTGTTGTCGACGGTACTATTAATGCTAACAATACTCAGGCATGAGTGACTGCCCTTGGCATCAAGGCAGCATTTGACCAAGTGTGGCATCAAGGAGCCCTCGCAAAACTGGAGTCAATAGGAATCAGGGCGAAAACTCTCTGCTGGATAAAGTCATGCCTAGCACAAAGGAAGTTAGTTGTAATTGTTTTAGGTCAATCATCTCAGTCCCAGGACATCACTGCAGGAGTTCCTCGGGGTCGTGTCCTAGGCCCAAACATCTTCAGCTGTTTCATCAATGACCCTCCTTCCATCATAAGGTCAGAAGTGGAGATGTTCCCTGATGAATGCACAATGTTCAGCATCATTGGTGACTCCTCAGATACTGAAGCAGTCTGTGCCCATATGCAGCAAGACCTGGACAATATCCAGGCTTGGGCTGACAAATGGCAAGTAACATTCGCGCCACATGTGCCAGGCAATGACCATCTCCAACAAGAGAGAATACAACCATCGCCCCTTGATGTTCAATGGCATTACCATCACTGAATCCCCCACTATCAACATCCTGGGGGTGACCATTGACGAGAAACTGAACTGGACTAGTCATATAAATACTGTGGCTACAAGAGCAGGTCAGAAGCTGGGAATTCTGCAGAGAGTAATTCACCCCCGATTCACCTAATCCTGTTCACCATCTACAAGGCACAATTCAGGAGTGTGATGGAATATTCTCCACTTGCCTCGGTGAGTGCGTCTCTAACAACACTCAAGAAGCTGTACACCGTCCAGGACAAAACAGCCCACTTGATTGGCACCTCGTCCATCACCTTCAACATTCACTCTCTCCACCACCAATGCACAGTGGCAGCATTGTGTACCACCTACATAGAATCATAGAGTTATACAGCACAGAAACAGGCCCTTTGGCCCATCGTGTTCATGCCGGCCATCAAGCACCCATTTATTCTAATCCCGTTTTCCAGCACTTGGCCGATAGCCCTGTATGCTATGGCATTTCAAGTGCTCACCTAAATACTTCTTAAATGTTGTGAGGGTTCCTGCCTCTACCACCCCCTCAGGCAGTGTGTTCCAGATTCCAACCACCCTCTGGGTGAACATATTTTTCCTCGAATCCCCTCTAAATCTTCTGCCCCTTACCTTAAATCCATGCCCCATTGTTATTGACACCTCTGCCCAGGGGAAAAGTTTCTTCCTATCTACCCTATCTATGCCCCTCATAACTTTGTACACCTCTATTAGGTCCCCCCTCAGCCTTCTCTGCTCTAAGGAAAACAACCCTAGACTATCCAGTCTCTCTTCATAGCTGAAACGCTCCAGCCCAGGCAACATCCTTGTGAATCTCTTCTGCACCCTCTCCAGTGCAATCACAACCTTCCTATTGTGTGGCTACCAGAACTACACACAGTATTCCAGCTGTGGCCTAACTAGCATTTTATACAGCTCCAACATAACCTCACTGCTCTTATATTCTATGCCTCGACTAATAATGGCAAGTATCCCATTTGCCTTCTTAACCACCTTATCTACCACTGCTGCTGCCTTCATGGGTCTATGGATATGTACACCAAGGTCCCTCTGATCCTCTGTACTTCCTAGGCTCCTACCATTCATTGTGTATTCCCTTGCCATGTTAGTCATTCCAAAATGTATCATCTCACACTTCTCAGGATTAAATTCCATTTGCCACTCCTCTGCTCATCTTACGAGCCCATCTATATCTTCCTGTAGCCAACATCGCACAATTATATCTATGGAAAGTACCACATGAACTGTATATCTTGCAGTGCATGAACTCACCATAGCTCCTTAGACAGCGCCTTCCAAACCCGCAACCTCAGCCACCTAGAAAGACAAGGGCAGCAGATAGATGGGAACACGACCACCTGGAAGTTCTCCTCCAAGCCACTCACCATCCTGACTTGGAAATATATCGCTGTCGCTGGGTCAAAATCCTGGAACTCCCTCCCCAACAGCACTGTGGGTGTACCTGCACCACAGGGACTGCAGCAGTTCAAGAAGGCAGCTCACCACCACCCTCTCAAGGGCACTTAGGGATGAGCAATAAATGCTAGCCTTGACAGCGATGCCCACATCCCATGAAAGAATTAAAAATAAGTCAGGGGACAGCCTTCAGGCTGTGCTATTTTTTGCCACTTCCCATCGACTTCTACCTGTTACAGGTTGGAAATTGGGAAATGGGATTTAAGTGAGGCCTAGGGCTTAAACTATCCTAGTTTCCTTTCTGGAGCAACGGGTGAGTTTCTAACCCAGAGTGCTATACTCACCCACTATTAAACATGTCAAAACATGAACCCTCAATTCTGAATCGATTATTTCTACTATGTTCATTGTTACCAATTAGCTTCTCAGTTGCAATTGTGCCATTTATTATGAGACTGCAACTTACCATTTCGGACAGGGCACAATGGATGGGAAAAGCTTGCTTCTGACAGCGCTAAGTAACTTGCGTTGATTCGATGGGGAAGGGGGGTGAGAGCAGGGGGTAAGGAAGATCCGTGCGTTATAATTTCTGCAGCCAACATCGCACAATTATATCTGTGGAAAATACCACATGAGCTGTACAGCTTGAGGCCTCAGCACTGCCTGTCCCCTAGGAATCAACATCAGACTGCATCGCGGCACATGCCATGCAAACAAAGTTTTCCCCATTTGTTTCTAATTTTTGGGTGAAGAACTGGAAGAGAGACACAGTAATGTGAGGGTGGTAGTGAAGCATCACTGGTGCACAACACCCACCTGGTAAGACCTCCGCACCAGATCATACAGGTAGAGAGGCACTCCAGTTCCCAGGGGGAAACGCTTTAATGCTTACAAAGGCTGCACTTTACAAAATTACTGTGTTATGCTCTCATGCTACTTACAGCCTATCTCCACCTCAGGCAGTGTACTGTCAATGGTTCTTAATGCCACAACCACCCTGAACATTTATACAACTGGATCATTCCTGTCTACCACTGAGGAAATCACTAACATTCACCAGAGCTACAGACTCATATGTCTGCTCAATAATAGCCAGAAAATATATACCAAAATCCTAGCTTTGATAACTCTTAACGGAATCACCAAGGTCAAATAGATTGTTTTCCATGGGGGCATCGGTCAGTGGACAACACCAGATGTCTTTTTAATGTGATTTACCACAGTAGAGCTCCAATAACCCTGCTTTGCTGCTCATCTAAGTTTTGGAGAAGACATTCATCAGTTAGAATGGGTCCTGTCCCTGCGCTTAAGAGAAAGGTCTTTATGGAGACATTAAGAAATTCCACAGCATCCACTAATAGTTGCAGCCCTCCTGGAAAAACAACAGTAGGCCTGAGCTCCTGGCCATACAACAAATGTCCTTTAAAAAGCACTCAAAGTGTCCCTTCGGAAGGAAAAACTTGCTGATGTCAATGGAAATACATGACCATTCACCCCCAGATAAAGAGGACGTGCATCCCAACTCAAAAGTACCACAAAAAAGAGCTGCCTAACCCCAGGACAATGCTGCCCAGCAATGCTGTGCCTGCATCAGTTATGGAATGTGTTCAACTGCTGAAGTCATCTTCACAACTAAGTCATCAGTGTGCCCTCTGGTAAGATACTACACAATACTATAGTAGCATGAAAACCATTAAGCACAGTTTTTCTAATTTGTAAGTAAACGTGTTAAGTTTATAACATGATGACTAATTTTAAAAATTTGATGGTTTCATTTTATTACCAGTTTGCATTGATTGGATTTATGAAATGGAAGTGTTTTCTTTTGAATAAAGTTTAAGTCCTTTTTCTTTTTAGTCGGCAGCTGTCTGAGCCATTAGTTCCTCCTGATATTAAAATCTAGCTGGAGCTCAGATGGGGAGCCAGCAGTATAACTTGGATCTACTTGCCTGCACCGCTCTTAGCAGGTCTGAGTTTCAAAGTAAGACACGGAGAACAACATGGCCTTTGCTTATTTCTCAAGACATTTGATTAAAGTTTGACGTTTAATTGTTTAGCCACAGGAATTCTACTTACGAACGTCACTGAGGGATCAAATACCAGATTACATGGATAAAGCATTTATCAAAGGCTATACTGTCTTTCATGTTTGTAAACAATGTCAAGGAGATTGCCAAAAAGAAGACATCAGTGGATAAGAGCAAAATTAAAGCAGCAAAGTTATTTTTGAATCAAAGTCCAGATTGGTGTTTTCAGAACTTAGATTATGATTTGGGCTAACCTCCTCATCAATTTGCCTACGCAAGCAAAGGTTGGACAGAATCCAGTTGCCTGAATTGTTCTTTTAATAGCCAGGCAACTAGGCAATGATTTATATTGAGGCGAAGCCCTGAAGGGGCCCATCATACAGTGACGGGAAACATTTTTGGCGTGACCATCTGTTGCCTGGCCTTTCCAGTCTGCTTTTTATTACTGTGCAAAAATATCAAAACGGTTCGAAACAAGGAATCAGTGCAACTAAATCACGGTTTTAGACAAGTAATTATGTATTTTTTAGCGTCGGCATTTGTATAAATGTGCTGTGACACATCGCGTAATTTTTGCTTAATATATTCAGAAACAGGTCATACTTATTAAAAGAGGTCAATGAGCCATGGGGTTATATTACATTTTAAAACATTTAATCTCCAGGAAAACATTATGGTTATTCTAATACCACCCACGGCTTGCCCCTTACTCCCTTGCAGATCTCCTTCAAATCCAGTCATAGAGGAATGCATGGGTGACCAAAAGATGACTTGGTCCTGTTTCTTCTCCAGGTGGTGATATGCTCGGGCCCCAATTCTTTGACGCCTGTTGTTGCAGGACCTTGATTGCAATTCTGAAGCATAAATGGCCGGAGTAAGCGCTCAGCACATTTTGTCCAATTGCACGAGACAGTGAGTGACGCAGCAAAAGTCTTTAAACGACCCCCACGCTGGCCACACCACCAATGGGCCCTAAACATTTTGATGTTTTATTATTATTATGTGTTCAGGAAGAGCAGCATTCCTTCTCCTGGCTTCACTAAAATATTTGAGCACCATGCCACCAATACTTGTCTCGTCGAGCCTGGGTTGGTCTCCCAAGGTACATTTCCTGTTTGGGTCAGAAATTGAAGATTACATTCACGATGTTGAAATATCAGCAGTGATTGGGTTAATGAGCAGGCATCTATGGTTATGACTTAAATGTTTGTAAGACAGACAATTCACTTTTAGCGGGCAGCAGGACAATGGCAAATGGACACGATTGAGGACACACATGCAAGGGAGTGAGAGCACAGCGCTGTGGTCCAACATGAATTCTAGAGAGAAATCATAGAGGCCCACAGTGTGCATGCGTGATGTGCGAGATAGACAGGGAGAAAGAAATGCAAACAAGACACACAGAGACACAGCTCACAATGGATTGGCATCATTCCAGCTGGTCAAAGTAGTTTAAATGCCAACATGTAAAATATGATGCTATATTTCTAATCATTACGACGGCAGGTGTCAGAGACATAAGGAGTGCCCATTTTTCCAAGAGAAAATATTTTCTATTTGCCATGCAAAATCAAGTTCTATTCACCTATGTTTAAATCTCAGTTCCAACATGCAAAGGAACTAATACAAACTATGATTACTAACTGGATCTCTAAATCACACACACATGCTTAGAAAAAAGCACTTTTTTGGTTCTGTGTAGCTTGACAGGGGTGTTATTTGATACACCAATGGTGCCTTTGTCATAAGTTTTTACCAGTTTATTTTTTGAGACCTTTAAAATATTTTTAACGCATTAAGGAAGTGCTTGTGTGTAATATAATACACCTATAAATATGTACATTTAGAGGGTTTCCATCATTTATTCGCAGATAGAAAGGAGGTACGTGACAAAATTTCAAATAAGTTTGCTTAGAAATGGATTCAACATCCCAACCATGAAGCCAAAGCCTTTATGATCTCCTAGCCGTCATCTTTCTCGGCGGGGTTGATTTTCAAAACTACACCCAGCACCCTTAAGAAACCGGGTGGATGCACAATTAAAAGTGAACAGGTTACTTATCCACTCAGAACTCAACCATTTTGCACCATTTTGTGATTCGCCTCTTAAATGAAGCAGGGGCCTCAAGGGCAGAGTTTTATGTACCCGTGGGTGGGCGTCGCCCAACCCGATCGGGTGTAAAATCGTGCGGGGTGACGTCACCTCGACGTCGTCGCGCACTCGCGATATTTCGCTTGGCGTGCGCGCGTGGGAGTCGGAAGTGCGCCCACCAACGATTAAGCAGGCCCATGAGTTTGTGAAAATGAGGGTCCCGATGTGTCACTGAGGCCTTGGCTGAATTTGAACTGCAGCCTCCATGGGATAGCTGCTGAAGCAAATCTGCAGCTGATGTGCATAAGGCCATAAGACATAGGAGCAGAAATTAGGCCATTTGGCCCATCGAGTCTGCTCCGCCATTCAACCATGGCTGTACAGACGGAAAAGACCCACCAAGTGTCAACCTCTCCTTCGCGGAGCCAGCAGGAGCCCCACAGTGAAAGCTACAGACAGCACTGCTGCAGGCTTCCCTCCAACTCTCTTACCCAGAACCTTCTGAAACCCCCTCTCTGCCACTTAACCGCGTGTGATGCTACCTGATGTTTCTTTGCTACCAGCTGCACTGAACTCTCTGGAAGTGAACCTATAAATGGGTTTCTCCAAGCATTTGAATGTTTTATTTTTAATTTGTCTCAGGAGCCAATCAAAAGTAATATGAGTTTGAATTACAGTGGAAATAGTGATTAAATTGGGATTTTAGTTCTTGTAATAGCAGAAAAAATATCTGCTAAATCTCCCTTTTTTTTAAACCATTCAGCAGTTAAATCGCTAAAGTTTTATACTGTGCAGTATAAAGGAAATATCTTCTTTTCCCAATATTACTCTGGGGATACTTTAAAGCAGACTTGTGGGGGCTGTGTTGTGTGTGTATGTTTGTGTGTGCGTGTCTAGTTTAATTAAATGCAGACAGTCAGACTGCAAGGTTTGAATCATCAAAAGGGTTTAGGTGTAAAACAGGCATTTGAAATGGAGATGGGTAAGCTAGGATGAAGTTTCAGCAGATACAGTCTGAACGGAATTTGCATTTTTTAGATAAGTTGAGAAGTTGTTTGATTTTCAAAGGGACATGATAAGATGTTTACAACTGTCAAGATAAATAAGGCAAAGTTATTACATTTATTTTTCCCAAAAGTGCTGGTCATTATGACAACTTGAAATATTTTTATGTTCTGGGAAAAGTAATTTGTAAAGACGGGTTGAAACAATGGGATCGACAGGTCAAAAGGGGGTAAATATATTTTGAAAAAGATAGAAAGCTGTGTGGGGAGTGATTGTGTGCAATCTGGAAAGGTGCACTGTGTGAAGCAGACCTGTGGAAAAAACTCCAGTCACCCTGGAGAGGTTTGCTGTTCCAGTAATCAAGGTTTTGTTACAAGTCTTTGGAATTCTATTGTTGAGTGAGAGGGAGAAAGATGCTGCGGAATCCCTCCCTTACAGCAACAGTGGGTGCTAATGGTAATATATCTGGGTGTTTTATAGATTAAGGATCTATTTGGAGTGTTGCCTGAAAGGGATGTGCAGTCGGAAATTTAATTAAGTAGAATTCTTGTGAGAACTGTTATAAAGCTAAATGTAACTGTGTAACTGTAGTCTTGTGTGTTTAAGTTTTCTTTTCTTAATAAATGTTTTAATTTAATCTTTAAAATCTTTACAGGCAGTAGTGGACCCACTAATTATGACTTCAGTGCACAAACCTTCTCATAATAAATACAAATTGCAAAATCATTATGACAGCGTGGCCAAGTTCCCCTTTGGGGTTTGGTCAGCCTGGCAAAAACCACCTGCCATACCATAATAGCAGCCGTACATTCTAAATGCATAAAATACATGTGAAATCCACAAGAAATTTGGCTGAAGAGTGTTGTAATATGGGTTCTTTAGATGTCTCAATGATGAGATCTTGAGACTTGTATAGTTAAACATGAACCATTTATTGTTAACCTTTAACTACTTACAGATCCCAGGTTACTGTCATGCATGGCGTTTCTGCCATGCAGGTATGCTGGTTCCAAAGTGTTCTTTTGAGACTACTCTTTCAGTCTATTACCACGTGACTCTGTACGTCATTCTATGGGCTGTGCTGTTCTCCAGTCCCACACTAACCCTTGCTCTGCCAAGCATTTTACATTACAATGGCATGCAGGCATATACACATCATGCAACAAAGAGCATTCCTTTTTTGGATGCTGAATGACCTTAAAAGCTATGAACTTGGCAGGGAAGAAACATGTGTGCATATTTCCATCCGATAGTGCAGTGCCTAGCACATTGGATAAGGTAGCAGCTCTTTGAGAGCATTCAAAGATGGAAATTATTTATGTCAATTAGGATTTTACATATGTTGCAGGACCCATTTTTGATTTTCTTACACCCTAATGCTCCACTCACCACATGCTGAACTCATACAGCACAACACGGTGCTAAGCAGCAGGAATCCCCCCCCATACTCATTTGAATGTGAAGCTGGGGAGACCAGGGGCACCTCTTTCTATCCCACATTTAAAGAATGTGGGATACACCCCCAACTCAGAGTTGCATCAATCCCTCCAATCCTGCCTCTGATCTCTCCAAACCTCAACCCCACGTCCAACCTTTTCCCCCCCACCCCAGTACGAAGTCCGTTCTCTTTCCGCCTCAGGCCAATGTCCAGTCTCTTCCTCCCCCACCCTGATGTCCAATCTCTTCCTCGCCCTCAGCTTCAGGTTCAATCTCTCTACCTCCTAACCTGTCCTGACAAGGAATCGCTTCCTCCCAATTACTTACCACCCGTCTCCCAGCCAACTATCGCTCCCTTGCCTGTACCCCATTTAGTCACCTTCTGCCTCACTACAGCAACACTCCTTGGCCGGATGAGCCGCTTCTTATTCACGTCCTGCTTCCTGCTTCACAGAAATGTGGCCCAAGGCCCAATATCTGGGGGCACTTCATGCCCACCATCCAGGCACACTGGTGGCACTCTTCTCTCATTGTGCATCCAGTAATAGGCACACCTGAATTTCTAGGCCCATTTGCTTTGAGAAGGTAGCATTTCCTGAGAATGAATGGATTACTATTAAACAATTATTTCCATTAATTATGTCCTGCTACAGTAGGTGCTCTGATATACTCTGAGATAATCCAACAAATAGGAGTTTATAGTTAAGCTGCATTGCTGAATAAACGAAACCACAGAGCTCCCCATGTTTATGGTAAATTAAAATCCCACAAAGTATCGCACTTTGCCAATGTGTCAGTGTGTTAAAAAGTTCAGTGAGGTGGTGGTGTAGTGGTAATATCACTGGACTAGTAATCCTGATGCCTAGGTTTATCCTCTGGAGGCATAGACTCAAATACTACAACAGCAGCTGGTGAAATTTAAAAATTCAATTAATAAAGTATGGAATTAAAAGCTTGTCTCAGTAATTATGAGCCTGAAACTATCATCAACTGTTTAAAAGCCCATCTGTTTCATTTATGCCCTTTAGGGAAGAAAACCTGACATCCTAGCCTGGTCTGATCTACATGTGACTCCATACCTACAGCATTAGATGTTTCCTCTTGTGGGAGAGTCCAGAACTAAGGGTCACTGTTTAAAAATAAGGGGTCACTCATTTAAGGCAGAGATGAGGGTAGTGAATCTTTGGAACTCTCTCCCTCAAAAGGCAGTGGAAGCAGAGTCTTTTGGGGGGGAGTTTTCCCCATGTCGGGTGGGCCGTGCAGGGGCAGACGCGGGCATTCGCGGACCTGATTGCCGCTAGCGATCAAGACTGTGTCGCCATTTTACGCGGGCGGGCCCAGCGTGTTTCGCGGCTCCCGGGGATGGCGGGAGTGGGCGGGTGTTGGCGGATTGGCAAACGCCCAGCGGGTCCAATGGTGACCCGGCGACCTGTTGAAAGGCCAAGCTGCAGCCGCTCCAAGGCTGCTTTACATGGCCAGAGGTCGGGGCCAAGGCACATTGAGGCTAACCATGCAGGAGGGTAGGGCGGGTGGTCACTGTGCGCCCAGACGAGTGCCTTGCTGCCCTCCTGGAGGAGGTGGCAGCAATGGCGGGAGGTGCTCGTCCCCCAGGACGGGAGGAGGAGGCCACCCCACTTGACCAAACGTGCGTGGGAGGAGGTAGCGGAGGTCATGAGCTCCCACGATGTGGTGCAGCGCACATGGACCCAGTGCCGCAAGCGCTTCAATGACCTGCTGCACACGGGAAGGGTGAGTAGCACGTTGGCATCGTTCACTTCACCCATCATGTAACCTTCTCTCCCCCCCACCCCACCCCCCATCCCCGGTCCCCCACCCCCAGTGCCCCACCCATGTCTGACTGGCCTGAGTGCAATGAGTCATTGACGGCATGTGTCCTTAGCTGGGCGGTCCAGCAGGTATTCCCCGTGTGTTGGTCAGCCTGAGAGGGTGGTGATGAGATGGGTTCTGCAGCCGCAGTGGTGGACTGAGACCCACATGGTTATGGTGGGGGCAACCCGAGGATCTGCACCCAGGCACAGTGCTCGAGCCCCAGGACATGTCAAAGTCAAGGTGATGACATGGTGGGAGGGGGTCTTCAAGGTGGCATGGCACAGATTGATCTGCTGCCCTCTGCGCTCCACGTCATTGTGTCTCCTCTCTACGGCTGGTAAAACTGTGTGCACCCGAGTGTGATGAAGGCAGCACGTGGCCAAGGTGGGGGGTGGGGGGGAACCTGGCATATTTGTGTGAGTGTTTGGCAGCAGCGGGGTAAGGATGCACTGGACCCCTGCAATGGCCAACTGGGCTTGGGGTAGGCCGGCTGCGAGGAGATTCACGGTACATGTGTCACTTATCAATGCTCTTTTCGCATTTCCAGGAGAAGAATTCTCACAACACCTCCGAGCGGGTGAGGACTGGTGATGTGCCAGACCAGGTAGTGCTGCTTAGCTGCTTCGAGCAGGAGGCCCTCCACCTGGTGAGGCGCCATGCACCCAGGTCCATTGGAGCCGGAGAGGCTGGGGTTCCACGGGTAGGTATGTGTGACCAGCACTCACATCACCAGTAGTCTCCCAACAGCCATGGCACTGTTGATTGTTGAGTGAGTGATGTTACCAACATGGTTTACCCATTGCGTGTGGAATGATGAGCACATGATGATCCGGGGGACAGACATGTGCATTGACATTTTCCACACGCTAACTGATGGAATGTCCTTACTCTTCCTTTCAGCATCAGTGGTGCAGGGCCGGGACCCAGAGCAGCAGGGACCCCCCCTCTGACACCTGAGGGCCATGAAGTTGCACCATCAGAAGCGTCACACCATCTCTGCCAGGCAGGCACCAGCGCAGACACTGGCACCTCGGTGGGCATCAGATCTTCGGCTAGTGTCCCAGGGCACAGCGGTGAGGACACTTCAAAGTCATTGGAGGAGCTGGCAGAGACAGAGAGTGCCCATGGCGCTGGTTGTCGGAGCACATGCTCAGTCCATGGCTAATGATGAGCCTCTGCAGTCGTCCATGATGCAGCCAACCATCTGGTGGAGATATATGAGGCTGTGCTGGGCTTGGTGTCCATGGTGGAGGAGTCTACGTGGGCCGTAGCCAATGCATTGAGCCTCATGCATGAGTGCCATGCGTCCTCCATGGAGAGGGTGACAACTCTCCTGGAGAGGCAGCTCCAGGGACAGGATCAGAGGCTCCTGGGGTTGCACTTGGACATGCAATCCCTCACAGCGGCATTGACCTCAGGTGGTCAGTGCCCGTGTGGGTGGTGGTTTGGGCACCAGGTATTCCACCTCGGTGCCCATCCATCTACGGTGAGCAGGGAGGGCCAAACGGAACTCACATCGGTGGTGCAGCTGCCTGTCATCTCTGCGGGCACCTCTCAGGGCGCTCTGGATGAGGCAGGCAGCTCCTCCACCCTCCGCCAGTGACCGCGGCACCCAATGAGGCTGTGACGACTGGGGAGATGCCAGCTGCGGAGTGGGAACGTAGCACCCACAAACATAAAATTAAGGCACCTTAGACACACCCCGGGTTCATCACTGGTGGTTTTTTGTTGGCCCCCCTATGAGTTCCTTCTGATTGTGTTTGCAATGCGACACCATTTTATTTGTGTTATTTTAAGAGACTTTTGTGAAAGCATTAAAGTAAGATCGTCTAACATGGATGGGGGTGCTTCTTTTCTTGGGCAGGTGGATGGATTCCTGAGACGTTATGAGCGATTTGTGTGCCATTGACATTTATTGACTGGGCCCTTCGTCAATGCTCCTATCCTGACAGATTTGGCACTGAGGTCTCCAGTGTGAAGGCTGCAGCCCAGGCTTGTGTTGGAGGTCCATATGCGCTGTGCTAGCTGAAGGTTCCTTGGATTGGAGCGTCCTGGGTGTCCCTGCTTCCCTGGAGTATGCCCAGGTCAGCGTCTACCCCCTCAGCATTTCCCTGTGCGTGCTCATCCTCGGACTCACTGCTGGACTCATCGTGTGCAGCCCCAGCCACTGCGTCAATGCATTCATCATCCACTGCATCCCCGCTTTCCAGCGCAAGATTGTGGAGAGCGCAGCATGCAACTACTATCACTGACACGTGATCTGGGGGGGTATTGTAGTGCGCTCCCAGAATGGTCCAGGCATCGGAAGCGCATTTTGAGAAGACTGATAGTTCTCTCCACCATGGCCCTTGTGGAAGTGTGACTTCTATTGTACCGCTGCTCAACTTCTGTTCTTGGATGGCGGAGAGGCGTCATGAGCCACCTTCTGAGGGGATAGCCCTTGTCACCCAGCAGCCATCCATCCAGCCGGGCTGGAGCACTGAAGAGCCCCGGCACCTGGGAGTGTCTGAGGATGTAGGCATCATGGGAGCTGCCTGGGAACCTTGCACAGACTTGTAGAATCTGCATCCTGTGATCACACACTATCTACATGTTCATGGAGTGGAAGCCCTTCCTGTTGATGAAGGCACCGGGCTCACCCGCTGGCGCCACATGTGTGCAGTCGATGGCACACTGGACAAGGGGAGCCAGCAATCACCATGAAGCCTCTGGTTCGCTTTGTCTGGCTGGCCTCGTCCCAGTGGTAGTGGATGAAGGTCAATGCACACCTGAACAGAGTGTCTGTCACCTGCTTGACACAAGTGTGGACAGCTAATTGGGAGACACCACAAAGATCACCCACCGACCCCTGGAAAATGCCAGAGGCATAGAAGTTGAGGGCAGTTGTGACCTTTAGAGCCACGGGCTTGGAGTGTCCACCCACACAGTTAGTGGAGATCTCTGGCCCAATCATCTGACAGATAGTGTTGACTGTCTCCCTTCGGCACTGCACCTCAGACATATTGAGGTAGCTGCTTCGCCGCCTGTATACCCTGGCCGCAAGATAGTGGCATCTTCTGCAGCCTCTTCCATCTTGGGCTACCTCTTGGCCCTGCGCCCCTTGTGCCTGTGCCTGACCTCCCAAAGGTGGCTCCCCTGGAGGCTGCATGTGCGCTCCTGGCCTCCTCCCCCTTCTAGCCCTCCCTTCTTCCTCCGAGGCGGTGCCTCCAGTGGAGAGATCACCCATTCCCAGGCTCAGGGAGGCTTCCTGAAACCTACAGGCCCCAAAATAAATCCTCACTGCAAAGTGTTGACCTGAAGGTTAAGAGTGCAGTCCAAGCAGCTGGTATGCGTTTTGAACTTTTCCAGCTCACACAGGAAAGTTTCAGTAACTTTTGAGCACTAACTTTTAAATCTGTAGAATCTGAGCCCACTGAGCCCTCTTCTCCTGCTCGTGGATATGCTTCATGTAAATTTCTGCTAGCTGCCTGCCCATTGCACCTGTGCGACAAGCCAAAGATCGCACGGGCGCCGCAAAATCCCCGTCAATTCGAGCCTCAAGGGCCTTAAGTGGCCCGTTAATTAAAGGCGGGCGCGCAATGGACATCGTCATGTGCCCGCCCACCGAAATATCGCGACGGCGCGCAGTGATGTCAGGACGCGCGCCCGACGTCACCGCGCGTCATTTTACATGTTGGCGTGTGGGTCCCGCCCCCGCACACCAACGGGAAAATTCTGCCCTTCGAATATTTTTAAGGCAGAGCCGGATAGATCCTTGAAAAGCACGGAGGTGAAAGGTTAGCGGGGTAGGCGGGAACGTGGGGTAGAGCTTCCAATTAGATCAGCCGTGACTTTGTTGAATGGCAAAGCAGGCCTAAGGGGCCGAGTGGCCCACTCCACTCCTACTTCATACATTCGTCTGTTTACCTTGCACAGTGAACAATGTAATGATAGCTGGAGAGAGGCTTATACATTTACCGTAAAACAGCTGAAGAGACGATCACGTGCACTGGTTTGGTTTCCGACACTTTGAGTCTGGTAACGGTATATGAGATCCAAAAGTCCAAAAGTAGTTTCCAGTAGTGGCGTGATGTAAAAAAAAAACTCATATAATAGAAAGAAAGACGTTAGCTTACATATGAAGCTTAATTGACAATGTTGGCTGGATCTTCTTTGACACTAATTTCATTACCAGAGCAGCTTCCAACTTGAAGTTGCGCCAACCTTTGTAAACCTCGAGCCTGATGTACAAGAAATGATTTCACAGTGACTGCTCAGGACTTTATCAGGCTTGAGATATCTGGGACGAGATTTTCAGAAGAGTCATTAGCGTTCTCTAGAGTTGCTCTGTGATCATTTTTCGTGACTTTTTTAATGACCCAATTCTAAAATATTTTCCACAATGGCGATTAAGTATCTTTCAAGGGAGTCATTGTTACTCATTATTCCAGCGGTTAGGCAGATTGATCATTTTATAAAGAAATTGCGAGGGAGTTTGCATTTTCTAATCAGTTCAACTTCTGGGAAGATTTAACACTGCTGGTAACATTTAATTTTGACCAGTAAATATATAGTCGGTGCAATTTCTGCCAGTTCAGATTTTCCACTTTGAATTAATAATTAGCAGTAATGTTTATCGTCATGGTGATTAATAGGCAATTAATCTTCTAAATAGAGATGAAGTTGTAGGGAAAATGTCAAATAATAGAATGATGTAGTACAGGAGAAGGTCATTCAGTCTATTGTGCCTGTGCTACCCATTTCATAGAGCAATCCAGTGAGTTGCTCTGTCCTGCTCTTTCCACAGAGCACTGCGACTTTTGTCAAGCATTTATCCAATTCTCTTTCGAATATTACTATCGAATCTGCCACTAAAGTCCTTTCAGGTCGTGCATTTCTGATCATACCAACTCGCTGTGTATAAAAATGTTTTCTTATGTCACGTCTGGATCTTTTGCCAATCACCTTAAATCTGTCTGCTCTGGTTATCGACCTTTCTGACACTGGAAAGTTTCCCCTTATTTACCCTGCCAAAACCATGCATGATTTTGAACACCTCTATCAAACTTCCTCTTAGCCTTCTCTGCTCCAAGGAGGACAACTCCATCTTCTCCAGTCTCTCCTCATTCCTGGTACAATTTTAGTAAATCCCTCATCCACTCTCTCTGAGATCTTGACATCCTTCCTTAAGCGTGATGCCTTGAACTGAACACAAGCCGGGAATCCCTATTGCCATTTTAATCGCCACACTGGAGCGCTAAACACAAATGGATTTACACTGTGTTGAAGTTACATTAAAGGTGCAGGGAAGTGTAAACTATTGAAATCACTCATTTGGCAGAAGCTTGCTCTAGCAAGAAGAGGATAATGGTGAATCTAGTCAGCCGATCATGTGTGTGTGTGCGCCAGCGCAATAAAAAGCACCTATATATAAGATTTCTCCATTAATAATGGTATCTCAGCATTCCAGTCACAAGGCTATCAACATCTCATCAATTAACCTGGCTGACAATATTTGAGCTTAAATGAGAAGAACTGGCTCATATTGTTCACTTAATCAATTGGCTACGTTACTTGGCCACTGCCAGTTATTTTTCCAATTGAATTTTGCATTGTATTATCCATCAAGGGCAGACAGTCTGTGAATCAATCGTACTTTATCCATCACCTCACTCCACTCGGACTCTCCTGTGTTGTGCCAGCTTAGAAAATCCTTAAAAATCAAAACCATGATAGTCAACACACATTTTTCATGTTTCCATGATATGCTCCTGAACTTTGCAATCTGGCTCTTCCTATTTAGGGGTCCCAGTGCTGATTGATGGTAATGGTAGAGTGGGGGATATGCCGGGCCATGAGGTTACAGATTGTGTTCGAGTGTAATTCTGCTGCTGCTGATGGCCCACAGCTCCTCATGGATGCCCAGTCTTGAGTTGGTAGATCTGTTCGAAATCTATCCTATTTAGCACAGTAAAAGATCCCAGAACTCTGAAGAACTGCAGGGGAGTACTTCCAGTGTCCTGATCAGCATTTATCCCCTAACCAACAACATCAAAATCTGGTCATTTTTTTCTCATTTACATTTTGTGAGACCTTGATGTGCACAAATTAGCACTCACATTTACCTACCTAATATCTAATTGCTCTTCTTATTTGCTTATCAAGCGCTTTAGGATGCCCTGGATATATGAAAAGTCTTAGTTAACAGCTAGTCTTTTTCTCTCTTGGTGCTTCAAAAAATATTTTACCTTAATGTATTGATTCACCAGTACATTTCATTCTTGTTAAAATATGGTCCATACTGTAACTTTACCTTTGGCGCTATTTTCCCCTCTTATGCCTGAGTGACAGTTTACATTGACAACTGAAAATAAGGCTATTGTCTTGAGTGCTGAGTATAATGGTTTCAATGAAGATCTCATTAAGTTACAACAAACCATACATCAGTTAAGAAGTAGTGATTTGTGCATAACATGCATTCGCTGTTTAATGGTAGTTAAAGTCTATTAATGCCAATTTGCCACCTAGCATGCAACTATATTGCTTATACAATTATCTGTGTTTGTTTGTTTTCTGGGAAATTAGTTGTATTGTGGCAAAAACCTTAAAAGCTTGACAGTTTGATCGTGACTTAGAAAAAGATGCATGTAACAGAAACTAACTGATAGTTTTACTTCTTTGTGCAATGTGCCATTTTGCGCCTTCTTTGTTATCCGGGTTGTTGGATCTATTCCCTGAATGTGTAGCCATCATTTGTCAGTTCTTCTTGCAAGGGCTTCAATATCCTCTAATAGCCAAACATGAATTCTGCCAAAATCCACATCATCTCTCTTGTGCAGAATAAGATGGAAACAACTACAGTGCACTTTACTGGAGCTCTACAGCTTGATTACTCCCAACTATCACCATCAGCTGACTCAGCTTCACTCCTGGGATCCTTAAGAGTACCTCTACATTGTTGCATATGTTGCCAGGTCAGAACTGTGCTCAGTAATTCCAACTCCTCATGTTTCAAAAGACAAATGTGCAATATTGTCCTGAGAATTGGGTATTTTTATGAAATGAGCACAAGGGGTTATGGTTACTTGTAAGACTAATGTGCTTCTATATGACAACAGAAGAATTTCACAGGCTGCGCTGAAGCTCTTATGGAGTGATTGCTTCCTTTTTCATTTAAACTTGTGTTGACAGAGCATTTCCCTGATCGACAGACATGTGGCAGCCTTCCAGCAATGGTTTGTGCCGTGGTGGTCAACGCTGTGTTAAACATCACCTGGTGTGGCACAGGAGGCCCACTCTGGCATGCCAGTCTCTGCCCATTTGCTGCAGAGAGGGCTGTGAAGGTGCATGGTTTGCTGGACTCTGTTTCCTCTTTTCCGTTTCTGTTCATCTATTCCAAACAGTCAGCTCCAGAAGTCACCGCCACCAGCGACTTGCTCCCAGTTGTCATGTCAATGCCTGCCGCCTTCAAATCTTGCTTGCAGGTGTCCTTGTAGTGGGGGTAGGCCAAATCCCAGTGGCCAATTCACGGTACAGAACATCTTTGGGTATATAGCAGTCATCCATCCAATGGACGTGGCTGAGCCAGCGCAGATGTCTTTGGCTTAGCAACGAGTTCATGTTGATAGAATTAGCATGTTCCAGGACCTCTGAGTTGGTGACCTTGTCTTGCCAAGAGATGCCAAGGATACGTCTGAGACAGCAAAGGTGGAAACTGTTCAGCCTTTTCTCCTGCCTAGCATATCTTGTCCCAGTGCGCTGAGGATGCAGGCTTAGTAGACTCACAGTTTGATGTTCTCAGTGAGGTTGCTGTGGTCCCAGTACTCTCTCACTCAACTTAAATAACAGTTGCAGCTTTTGTGATGCATGTGTTGATTTCTGCGTCAAGTGGCGGATTGCTGGTGATTGTTTAGTCTAGATATGTGAAGTGATCCCTGACCAGACCCCCAAGTTTTTGGTAAGACCCGGCCGGGGGCCAATAACATTTTGTTTAAAGTAGACAAAGTTTGATATTTAAGACACTTGCTCAGAGAATAAAACCACAAGATTCCAGGCGTTTTGAACAAACAAAACTAACATTTGCTACATAAGTTGAGCAAGATAAATCAATTTACCACATCTATCTTATATTCTAACATTCAGGGTAAATATGAGGTACATATGAATTAACAGGCAAACTGTGGTCGAACACATCACACACACAATAAATGATCGATGCGACCAAGGCATAGTCCATGGATTTCTCAACAACCCACCCAGATGTCAGTAGACACTGTGAGTCAACCAATCTCATTGAAACTCTGCTTCTCTCATGAGGGGTTCCCATCTTGACCTTCAAAGATCTAACCTGGGAAATCTCTTCAAAAGTCACTCCAACTCAGATGGCATCAGCGATGGCCCATACCGCAGGGTATCAATCTTGTCTCCTGTGATTCCCTTCCCCTGGATTCCCGGGTATGCACTCAAGTACCAGCTCACCAGCACAACTTCAGCTCTTCAGCCACGCTGAGCAGAACACCACTGCCCCAAAGGGGTGGTTCTACCTCAAAGGCCCGCAGCACGGAGTCACCAACCTTCTGCTGCCTTCTTGGATTGCCAGGGCTTCTCCTGAGCCCTCTCCGTTTGCCAGGGCTTCTCCTGAGCCCTCTCTGTTTGCCAGGGCTTCTCCTGAGCCCTCTCTGTTTGCCAGGGCTTCTCCTGAGCCCTCTCTATTTGCCAGGGCTTCTCCTGAGCCCTCTCCGTTTGCCAGGGCTTCTCCTGAGCCCTCGCTGTTTGCCAGGGCTTCTCCTGAGCCCTCTCTGTTTGCCAGGGCTTCTCCTGAGCCCTCGCTGTTTGCCAGGGCTTCTCCTGAGCTCTCGCTGTTTGACAGGGCTTCTCCTGAGCCCTCTCCGTTTGCCAGGGCTTCTCCTGAGCTCTCGCTGTTTGACAGGGCTTCTCCTGAGCCCTCTTCACTTAGAGTCTGCTAATCACGGAGGAGATCACATTGAACAGCTTTGGCAAACAGCCAATTTTCTCCACCAGCTTAAATAGAGCTTGTCTAATCACATGGTCGAATGCCTTGGTGAGATCGATGAAGGTAATATATGGTGGTCTCCTTTGTTTGCGGTATTTCTCTTGCAGCTGTCAGACTGAGGAGATCATGCCAGTTGTAGATTTTCCAGGTCTAAATCCACACTGGAATTCGGAGTAGATTCTTTAAGCCAAGGATCTGTAGTCTGAGAGGGTAACGTGGACAAATGCTTTTCCCCTGCTGCTCAGAAAGGAGGTGCCTCAATAGTTGCTGCAATTGCTGCGCTTGCCCTTGTTCTCGTACAGGATCATAGCCTTTGCTTCATGCATATCCTGGGGCACTGTCCTCCCTCCAACAGAGATAGAGAAGTTCGTGCTGATGCTGCAGAAGTGCCGGATTCCCATGCTTGATGAGTTCAGACGGTATAACATCAGCACCTGGAGTTTGCCAATGGTAAGTGAGTCAATAATTTTTTAAGCTCCTCCACTGTGGGTTCAGTATCCAGCTCTGCCACAACAGGCTGGCTTTCTATGGTGTCCAGAGCGTGTTCAGTAACAGTGTCGTCACTGGAGTATATTTCAAGGTCATGTTCTGCCCATCTCTCCAATTATTTATTGCAGTCAGTGATGACCTCTCCTGCCTTTGTTTTCGATGGAGCCATTTTCTTTGTTGACGGACCTGTTGACTTTTGATTCTAGCATTCCCTATTGAAGGACACCTGGACATTCTGGCAAAGTTGTAACCAGTAGTTATGGATGCACTGTCTAGCAGTCTGTTAGACTTTACTTCAAGCAACTCTTAGTGCTTTCAGAGTCTTCCCGCCCAACTCTATCTTGTAATTAATGAGAGCAGACTGCTTAAGTTTCAATGGCAGTGACATCACTATGACATCATAGTGATGTTAGCCTCAAACCAGTCAGCATTTTTCTGCTGGCTTCCCATATGTTGTGAGTACAGTATTGTACATGGTTTTGCTCCTGCACTCTATGTGAGAACGCTGGACAGCACCTGTTCAATTGAGTCAAGGAACTGTTGGTTTTTAATCTGGGTAGACAGTATGGCTGATGTTGATGCGAAGACATAATTTCTGCTTTGAATAAAATAATGTTCAAAGTTGCATCCTGAACCTGGTGCACACTGGGGAGTGATCTGTATCACAGTGAGTGCTGTGGTAGCTGTGTGTGTTGAGAATGCTGTTCAGGGAGTCATGTCTGGCGATGATCAGATCCAGCCAATGCCCTGATCTCGGATGTCTCCAAGATATCTTGTGGCATGGTTTGTTCTAAAAGAAGGTGTTAGTTACACAAAGCGTGTAGTAGCAGCAAAGCTCGAGTAGTCTCTGTCTGTTGTCATTTATCTTTCCCAGGCCATAATATTCGAGGCAGGAGGGCCTTGCCTCATCGTTCGCACCCACCCCTGCATTCAAATCCCCCAGTAGGTAAAGAGGTTCTGATTTAGGGATTCTGCATTTCTCTGATCGACAGAGAGACAATGAAAAACTGTTCCTGAGGTTAGAGGACAGTGAACTGCTGCCCAGGTTCTAAGTTTAGAGGTAACGCCCCATTAAACATTTCCTAAGACTGAGTGAGAAAGCTTTTGTGGAAATCATGAGGTAGTGAGAGAAGTTCTTACTGTAAAATATTAAACATATCTTATGCATCATGATGGAGCCCTGCCAAAAACAGTACCACTGAGTTGAAATACCCATCACAGGTAACAAGTAAAGTTGTCACAATCTTGCCAATATGACTTTCTAGTGTTCCAAAATAAAGCACATGCTTTTCCTGTGGGTTCATTAGAATATGTACACTTCTACCTAAATGAATTATACACTTCATTCAAATTTGTTCAAAAAAAGGGATTATAGCTCCCCTGATTGCTCAGTATGTAGATGAACCATGCAGATCAAGAACATTTTAAGTGTAATTTGAGTTATCTAAACAGAGCCAGCATGGTAATAGAGCATTCAGGTTTCCTGCTCCTCATCAGTATCAGTGAGCACTGCCTATGTAACAGTAAAGGGGGAAATGCCTTCAGAAGAAAGGGGATTGGGTGGTGAAAACAAAATGTAAAAATAGAAAAAAGGTCAGGACTTGCCAGTGTGCATGACAGACTCTTGAGAGTCTATACGCATTTTGCATATTGTCATGTTTCAGCATATTTCTGACAGTTCATTCCTCCATCCCTCGTATAATGGACAGTGTTGCCTGTATCAATATTATGATTTTTCTGTACACTAGAAATTCTTTCCATTAGTTGCTAACTAATTTCTTAATGCACATAAGACCTAGCGCACAAAAACATATTTCTACACTCTTCCTGTACTTCTTTATGTGGCTACTGGAAACATATGTATCCACATTATATAGCACTACTTAAAATTCACTGTTCTCGCTCATGTTGTTCCACTTTACAGGCTCTTTGCCCCAACTGTTTATTTTTTTAATATTCATTTCCATTGGATTTTCTTCTTGCTGTGATTCTTTACTTTTGCTTGGTTTATATCATTTGTTACTCTCTGCTTATTATCTTTGCTTGCCTTTCTTTCCTCTTCCCCTTTGTTTCAATCCCTACCGTTTTTCTTTCCTAAAGAACTGATCTCACCTAATCTATTTTTTTTTTTCAGATTCTTGTAGAATCTTAGCAGTCATTTTTTAGTTCGTGTGGATAAAATATTGGCTGGGGATTGAGTAACGCTGGTTCATTCTGGCACTTTGGCTAGAATTGAATTGGACTGATGGGTTTAATGTCCTCTGCCGGCTGTGAGAAGCTTATGTGAAATGTATTTGAACATAAGATCATAAGAAATAACATCAGAAATGGGCCGTTCGGTCCCTCAAGCTTGCTCCAGAAGTCAATATGACTATGGCCGATCTGATGAGCCATTAATTCCACTTTCCATCCTCCCCCCCATAGTAACTTGAGACATAATACACCTTTAAGACAAGTATTGTAATGTAAGGACAGATGACCTTATTGCCCAATAGCAGAGTAGCAGGGGCTACCTCTATGTGAGAGAGTCTTGGGTTAGTCACTGAGGAGTGAAGACAGAGTTTTTATGTTGTGAGCACAAGAGTATAGTTGTAGAGTTAGTTTGTAAATAAACAGCATGTGTTTATTCTAACAACAATCTCCTGATGTTCTCAGTCTCTGTACCAACTCGGTCACCCCGAACAAAGTGTGCAACCCAGATCCTTTAGCCCCAGCAAACCAGGAGCACTGGATCCAACAAACTGGCGACGAGAGAAAAAGCAGGAAAAATCATGGAAGAAACGAGGTAAAAAGTGAGAGAGGAAACAGAAGGAAACCAGAGGAACTGAAATTGAGCTGTGCCTCCCAGAGTAGTTGTAAGTTAGAGAAAATTTTGTTCTGAGCATCAGATTAATTCCTTAAGAGATGCCGCAACTTGGAAGAGTAAAGCCATTCGATCCAATCTCGGACGACTGGTCTCACTATGTTGAATGCCCCGCGTTCTTCTTCCAGACGAATGACATTGCAGGGGAGGAGAAGAGGTGCGCGATCCTTCTGTCCACGTGTGGGAGTGAGGCATATGGATTAATTCAAATTCTGTTGGCGTCCAGTGCCCCAGGCTCCACAACTTTTGATAATTTAGAGAACCTTGCAAGAAATCATTATCAGCCCAAGCCATCAGTGAACAAATCTTGATTTTCCAAAGGCATTGGAAATTGCTCTGGCATCGGAAGGTGCAGTGCGAGACTCAGAAGCCATTCGAGGAGCGCAAAATGGCGCCGTCCTCCACGTTGGGTTGGGGGGAAGCTTCAACCAAAAAGAGTGCGAAAGTGTAAAATTTTGTTCCATTGCGGGAAGCAGCCACCGCTGGCTGACAAATTAAAGAGGGGAAATGAGCAGCAAAAACGTGGCATCATAGTGAGAGAGATGGAAGTAGACAGCCTCGTAATGAAACACAATTTTAAAAGACTGAATGTTTCTTCTGCCATCAACATGGACACCTCTTGAGAAATTGTAAAGATAGAATCAGGCAGACTGTCAGACAAAGGCAAAAACCTAATGAGATAGATAAACAGCATTGAAAAGTCTGAAGTAATAGATGCTGATATATATTCGCTATATAATTTAATGTTAGGAAGAAAGGAGCCTATCTATGTTACCATGAAAGTCAATGAGAAGCCTATCGGAATGGAGGTGGATACTGGTGCAGCCACTATGGTGATCGGGGAGCACACTTTTCAATACTTGAATCATGGAGAACGTAGGCTGAATTTAGAAGAAACTTAAAAAAATTAAAGACTTTACAGGAGAAAACATACACGTCAAGGGCATATATAAAGTCTCAGTAAACTATGGAGGTCAAACAGAGAGATTACCTTTAATGGCAGTAGCAGGGGAGGGACCGAGTCTCCACGAATGAACCTGGCTAAAAGAAATTAAATTGGAATGGAATGAAACCTTCCAACTAAGAACCAATGAACTTTCACAGTTCTTACAGCAATGTGCCTCAATTTTCAAGGAAGAACTTGGAAAAATTGAAGGCTACAGGAAAAAATTCATGTAGACCTCAAGGCCACACCAAGGGCTGGATTTTACCGTCGGCGAGCGGGGTCAGGGCTCGCTCGCTGACGCATAAAATGATGCGCGGTAATGTTAGGCAAAATCAGCTGCACACCCGCCAACCTGTCATTGGCCAATTGAGGCCATTGACAGAGCAATTAAACTAATTAGTGGACCTGCCAGTCCAACCTTAAGGTTGGCGGGCAGGTCAGGAGCCCCAGCGGGAAGTAGAAAAAACATGAAACCTCATCCACAGGTGGGATGAGGTTTCATGTAGGGTTTTAAAAATTTTAATAAAGTTTTTTTTTGAAATTATAAACTTGTCACATGAGGGGACATGTAAGGGGAATTTTTTTTTCTATTTTTAATATTTTTGAAAGTAGAAGTGATCTCCCTTAGGCTGTACTGCGTGAAAGAGAGCACTCTCGATTTTAGGCATTCCCCCCACCCACACAGGGAGCGCGTAGCGCTTCCCTGCGGACGTCACGCTAGGCGGGCCTTAATTGGCCTGCCCATGTAAAAGGGCGCCGCACCTCCGATTGGGGGTGCTGATCGCAAGCGCGCCTGCACACACCTGCCCATAAACCTCCCCACCGACGGGGGGAAAATTCAGCCCCAAGTTTCATGAAGGCAAGACCAGTACCTTACGCAATGCAGGATAAGGTCGAAGCAGAACTAAACATATTGGAAAAGCTGGGAGTGATACAACCAGTACAATTTTCAGAATGGGCAGTGTTTTCAACCTGACTGAAGCAGTAGAATATGAGGGGACTGTAAATTAACAGTCAATCAAGTTGCAAATTGGATAGACAACCCATACCTAAAATTGAAGATTTGTACATTAAATTGGCAGATGGAAAGGCTTACATGAAGTTAGGTTTGAGTCATGCAAAACAGCAATTGGAATTAGAGCGGGCATCTCGAAAGTTCATCACTGTAAATACTCATAAGGGATTGTACCAATACACCCATTTACTATTTGACGTATCTTCTGCTTGCGCCATATTCCAAAGAACCATGGAAAGCTTGTTACAGGGATTGCCCCATGTTGTGGTTTATCTTGATGGCATTCTCATGACTGGACTCACAGAGAAAGAACATTTGATGAACCTGGAGGAAGTCCTGAAGTGGTTTTCACAAGTTGGGGTGAGATTGAGAAAGGAAAAGTGCACATTCCAGGCTAGAGAGGTAACTTACCTAGGTCACAAGGTCAATTCACAAGGCCTACCTCCAATTGAAAAAAAAGTGAAAGCTATTAAAGAAGCCCCAGAACCAAAGAATACATCTGAATTGAAATCATTTTTGGGGATGATTAAACACTATGGACGCGTCTTGCCTCGACAGAACTGGCACCATTATATTGTTTGCTCAAGAAAAATCAGAGATGGTCATGGCAAACTCCACAAGAAGAAGCTTTCACAAAAGTGAAAAAGTTGTTTCAGTCATCTACACTTCTAGTACATTTTGATCCAAGGAAAGAGTTGATATTAAGGTGTGATGCATCAGCTTATGGAGTTGGAGCAGTGCTTTCTCATCGAATGCATGATGGATCAGAACGACCTATAGGTTATGTGTCAAGAACACTTAGTACTGCAGAGAAAAAACACTCTCAAATTGAAAAAGAAGACCTGGCGATCATTTTCGGTGTTAAAAAGTTTCATCAGTATGTGCAAGGATGTCACTTTACTATCATAACGGACCACAAGCCATTATTAGGACTATTCAGTGAAGACAAGGCCATATCCCCTATGGCTTCAGCAAGAGTACAAAGATGGGCGTTGGTCTTGGCAGCGTATGGGATACTTTTATTCATAGACCCGGAAGTCAAACTGCAAATGCGGATGCACTCAGTTGTTTACCCTTGCAGGTAAAAGATGAGGATGTTCCACTTGCTCAGGGATACCTCTTGTTATTGAACTTCCTGGACTCATCGCCGATATGTGCTGAGCAAATTAAAGATTGGGCGAACCGAGACCCAGTCTTATCCAAAGTGAGAAATTAAGTTCTTTCTGGTTGGTCATAAACACAAGAATCTGATTAAATGAAAGCGTATTTCCAGAGAAGATACGAGGTAACCAGCCCAAAGGTATTTTATTATGGGGAGCTCGTGTAATTGTTCCTCTGAAAGGACAAAAACCATTGTTATCTGAACTTCACAGTGCACATCCTGGAATTTCCAAAATGAAGGCAATAACATGTAGCTACATGTGGAGACCAGGAATGGATGGAGAAATAGAAAACCTAGTAAGAGGTTGTATGCAGTGTCAACAAATGCAAAAATTACCTGCAACAGGCCCATGACACCCATGGGAACAGCCGGGAAGACCATGGGTATATGTACACATCGATTATGTGGGACCTTTTAAGGGAACGATGTTTCTCCTTATCATTGACGCGCATTCAAAATGGATGGACATATACGAAGTGAGGTCACCAACACCTTCAGCGACAATAGACAAAGCTTCACTATAAATGGATTACCTGAAGTGCTCGTATCAGATAAAGGGACAGTATTCACAATTGCTAAATGTAACCGATTTACAGGCCTCAATGGTGTTGTTCATGTGAAAACATCTCCATACCATCCTTCTTCAAATGGAGTTGCTGAGAGAGCAGTTCAGACGTTTAAACCTGGTATAAATAAATTGTCTGGAGATTCAATAGCGACTAAATTAGCATGATTTCTATTCCACGATCAAACCACCCCTCATTTGACAACAGGTGTCATATCTGCTGAACTGTTAATAAAACGCCGTCTCCGTTCGAGACTGAGCCTAATTATGCCAAATTTGGGGAGGGGGGTGCAGGTAGAAGGTAGAAAGAAGGCAGGAAAATCAGAAAATGGGACATGATTGTCACAGTCGGGACAGAACATTTAGTGTAGGAGAGAAGGTATTTGTGAAAAATTTTAGAGGAGGACCAGCATGGTTGTTTGGTGAAATAAGTGCTGTAATGGGACCTCTTTCCTACCACGTGAAAGTCGAAGATCGAATAATAAGAAGACACGGGGATCACATACAAAGTGGAGAAGCCAAATATCCAGAGGTGATTCCATCAGTGCTGGAGACTGAATCAACATTTTCTGTGGGAAGAACTCAACCAAGTACAAATGTATTTGAAAAGCCGGCTGTACCTGAAAGAGTCGAAGAAGCAAATTTACAGCTACCTGAAATTCAGACGATTTCAGTAGGGGAGATTCCAAAGCAAACTTCAGAAGCTGTAGAACTGAGACGTTCTGCACGCATAAGGAAACCCTCAGAGAGACTGACTTTGTAAATAATTGAACTGTGTAAATAACTTGATATATTGAAAAATTGTAAAATGTATTTTTCAGTAAAGGGGGAGGGGTGTAGAAACTTGAGATGCAATATACCTTTAATGCAAGTATTGTAATGTAAGGTCACATGATCTTATTGTCCAATAGCAGAGTAGCGCGGGTTTCCTCTACGTGAGAGAGTCTTGAGTTAGTCACTGAGGAGTGAAGACAGATTTTATGCTGCGAACACATCAGTATAGTTGTAGAGTTTGATTGTAAATAAACAGCATGTGTCGATTCTAGCAACGACCTCCTATGTCCTCTGTCTCTATACTGACGCAGTCACCCCGAACAGAGCGTGCAACCTGGATCCTTTAGCCTCAACAAGCCAAGGGCACTAGATCCAACACCCCCATAATCCCATGTAAGTCAAAAATCTGTCTTACTCAGCTTTGAATGTATTAAATAACCCAGTCATCACTGCGTGTTTGGGGAGGGAATTCAAAATGTGAATGACCTTCTGAGAGAAGAAATTCCTCCACATCTCAGTCTTAAATGGGAAACTTCTGGAGCAGAATTTTATGTCCTGTGGGAGGGCACGCGCCTGACCCAGTCGGGCGTAAAACCACGCGAGAAGATGTTGGGCAAGTGTCCCGACGTCATCGTGCACTTAATTGTCGGCGGGTGCTCGCAAAAGTAGAAAGCGCGCCCACCAACAAATAAGAGGGCAATGAAGCCCATTAGCGGCGCAATTGGCTCTGATTTTTCGCTGCCCGTCCAACCTTACGGTTGGCGGACGAGCGATTCGGCCAGACGGCCTTTGCATTTTTCAACAAACCTCATCCAAGGGCGGGATTATGTTTCTCTGTGATGAAATTAAAAAGTCAAAATAAATTCCTGCGGACAGCGTTTTTATCAGCTATATTTTCAGGTGATTAATTATGATGCATGGTCACTGTTTTTCAGCTTTTAGAGCCGTTATTCTAACTTTTTCAGGTCTCTGGCTCCCTGAGGCAGTTTGCCTGCCTTCCGGGAGCTTTCTCACGGAGCTCAACCGCGTCCACGGAAGCGTCATCGCCCGCCCTCTTCCCGCCCGCACTCCAGCAGAGCTGAGCATTTCAGCGCTTATTTCACGCTATTAATTGGCCAGTCAGCGTGAAATCACGGTCGGGGGTGGTGGGGGGGGGCCTTGAGATTTGAACTTGATAACCTTGGGCAGGATTTTCAGTGTGCAGAGTCGCATGCCCAAAACGCATGAGTGTGAAATACCGCGCGATGACGTCGGGCGAGCATCCCGACGCCATCGCTCACTCGCGCGATATCTCGGTCAGCAGGCAGGCGTGGGAGTCAGCAGCACGCCTGCCAACAACGAAGAGGACTGTTAAGCCCACTAATTCATTAATTAAAGCGAGATTTTCCCTGCCCGTCCAGCCTTACGGTTTTCCACAAGTGTGACGAGGTTTCGAAAAGTGATCAAAAAAAATATATAAAAACTTTTAAGGCTCATTTTTAACATGTCCCTGCTCATGTGACAGCGCCACATGAGAAGGGGACATGTTTTTCTTATTTTTGCAATCTTTTTTAACGTTAAAAACCTTCAGCTCCCTGAGGCATCTCTGTGCCTTCAGGGGGGCCTTTCACTGAGCGCACCCTCAGCGCTCACGCTCCTCCTGCCCCCTGCACAGGCAGTGCTGAGGTTTATCAGCACACGTTTCACACTGGCTGACCGTTGATTGGCTAGCCAGCGTGAAACCGTGGCTGTTCCCGGACCTGTCCGCCCGCACCCGCCTGACGAGGTAAAAATTCTGCCCTCTGTCTTTCACACGTACACTGCTTCACCATCTTTGAGGTTGGGTTTAACGAACACTTGGTGAAATGGATCTCGGTGCAAGTCATCGAGCCGCTAATCCAATCCACAGGTAACAAAGGCTCGAATGAGGGTTTCAGTACGAGATGATTTGAGGCAGGGGCGAGTTTGGGCAATGCCATGGTGGAAATTGGCAGCTATAGTGATGGTACAAACTATGTAGTCAGAAATTCATCTCAAGGCCCAAATGTGACACCAAGGTTGCAAACAATACGGAATGGATTTTGAGACAGGGACCAAATACAGTGGCTTCAATCTTCCAGGTGTTTAATTGGAGGAAATTTCTGCTCATTTTCGGTACTGAATTTGGGATAAGTAGCCTGTTAATTTAGCAACAGAGGGGAAAGACAAGAGTCAGCTGTGAAAACTAATGCTGCGTCTTTGGATAATATCATTGAGGAGCAGCATATAAATGAGAAATAAGAAGGGACAAAGGATAGATCCATATCAGAAACAATACTGCGGGAGCAAGAAGAGAAGCTGTTTCAAGTGATTCTCTGGCTAAAACCAGTACCATAGAACCATAGGGAAGTTACAACACAGAAAGAGGCCATTCAGCCCATCGTGTCTCCGCTGGCCAATAAAGAAAAAAATAATTTAAAAAACTAGCTGCCCATTTTAATCCCCCCTTCCAGCACCTGGTCAGTATCCTTGCAGGTTACAGTATTTTAGGTGCTGATCCAGGTGCCTTTTAAATGAGTTGAGTGTTTCTGTCTCCACCACCAAACCAGGCTGCAAATTCCAACCACCCACCACCCTCTGGGTGAAGAAGTTTTTCCTCATGACCCCTCTAATCCTTCCACCAATTACCTTAAATCTATGCCCCCTGGTAATTGACCCCTCAGCTAAGGGAAAACAGGGCATCCCTGTCTACTCTATCTAGGCTCCTCAGAATCTTGTACACCTCAATCAGGTCACCCCTCAGCCTCCTCAGTTCCAAGAAAAACAACACCAGGCTATCCAATCTCTCCTCATGGCTTCAATTTTCAAACCCTGACAACATTTTTGTATATCTCCTCCTGTACTCTCTCCAGAACAATTATGTCCTTCCTGTAATGCGGCAGAACTGTACACAAAATTCCGGCAGTGGCCTAGCCAGCGTCTTAGATAGCTCCATCATTATATCCCTGCTTTTGTATTCTATACCTCATCCAATAAAGGAAAGCATTCCATATGCTTTCTTTACCACCTTATCTACCTGTCCTGCTAAGGACCTGTGGACATGCACACCAAGGTCTCTCACTTCTTCTGCCCCTCTCAATACCCTCCCATTTATTGTGTGTTCCCTTGCTTTGTTTGCCCTCCCCAAATGCATTACCTCACACTTTTCTGCATTGAATTCCATCTGCCACTTTTCTGCCCACTCAACCAAACTATTGATATCATTCTGGAGACAACAACTATCCTTTTCACTATCAACTACACGGCCAACGTTTGTATCATCTGCAAATTTCCCAATCATGCCTCCCACATTTAAGCCCAAATCATTAATATAAACAACAAACAGGAAGGGGCCAAACACTGAGCCCTGTGGAATGTCACTGGAAACCGTTTTCCATTTGCAAAAAAACACCCGGCAACCATTACTCTTTGTTTTCTGTTGCTGAGCCAATTTTGAATCCAACTCACCACATTCCCCTGTATCCCATGGGCTTTTACTTTTCTGACCAGTTTGCCATGTGGGCATCTTGCCAAATGCCTTACTGAAATCCATGTAGGCAATATCCACTGCACTACCCTCATCAACCCTCCTTGTTACTTCCTCAAAAAAATTTGATTAAATTAGTAAGACAGGGTAGATTGGAATCAGGCAAGTGCAGTCCCAACCAATGGATAATGATAGAAAGATTCTGGAGATAGATGGAGACTTGTTTTTATTAGCCGAGCGACTCCTTACACATTGTGCAAGCTGTAAAGAGATAAAGGGAAGAGGGAGTTTATATTGGAGACAAAAAAAGTAAATTAAATCTTTAAATGTTTTCAATGTCAAATATTTAGGGATTTCTTTAACATGATTTAGGTTACTTTATGCCTAACTAATCATCAAACTTTATCTTTCCTTTAATGAAGTTATTTAGTAAAATACTACCATTCATAAAAAAACAAAATCAAGATTATTCAGTATAATTATGTAGAATATAGAATGTATGGCGATTTTGTTTCATGGACTCCAGTGCAGTGCTGAGGGAGTGCTGCACGGTTGGAGGTGCCATCTTTTGGATGAGGCATTCAAACGAGGCCACTTCTGGCTGCTTGGGTGGTAAAATATCCCGTGGGACCTGTTCGAAGAAGAGCTGAGGAGTTATCCCTGATGTTCTGGCCAATATTTTATCCCACAAACTACATCACAAAAACAGCTTATCTGGACATTATCATACTGCTGTTTGTGGGGAGTCTGCTGTGCACGAATTGGCTGCCGCCATTCCTACATCGCGACAGTGACAATAATTCAGAAATATTTTATCCGTCTGTCACGCGTGCACCAGGAGCTGAAGTGAGAGTGCACTGGAAGGGGAGGAAGATTTTCAGGCTCATTGTGACTTTAAATATTTCAGTGACATTTCTGCATATTTAAACAACATTAAAAACAGGCAGCAGAGTTACCACAGGAATCTACTGGTACACCCTGCTCAGTTTGACTCTTTCAGCTATTCTTGCGAAATCCCGAATGGTTTGATCCAGGATATTATGCTGATGCTCATTTTTTTCTAACTTCCCATCTGCTTTTGTTTCTAATTTCCACTCTTGCTTTTAACCAGCTCTTTTTTTCTATCAATGTTGGGGAAAAAAGAGTAAAAGGAAGAAATTAAGTCGACAATGGAGATCAGAAATAGAAGGAAAAAAGGTTTTAAGACAGAAAGAATGAAATGGATCAATTAAAGAAAAACACAAGGAAGAATAAAGCTTCAGGGGAGGCGGGTGGCATTGTGGTATTTTCGCTGGTGCTGGTAACCCAGAGATCCAGAGACCCACGGCAGATGGCAGAATTTCAATTCAACAAAAATCCAGAACTAAAAGTCAAGTGATGACCATGAAATCATTGTCCTGTCCCACTGGCAGGACAGACCCAGCAGAGGTGGCGGCTCAGTGGCGCAATTGGGAGGGAGTTTCCCTGGGAGTCCTCAACATCAACTCCGGACCCCATGAAGTCTCATGGCATAAGGTCAAACATGGACAAGGAAACCTCCTGCTGATTACCATGTCCCCTCCCCCACCCACTCAGCTGATGAATCAGTGCTCCTCCATGTTGAACACTACTTGGAGGAAGCACTGAGGGTGGCAAGGGCACAGAATGTACTCTGGGTGATTGACTTCAACGTCCATCACCAAGAGTGGTTCGCTAGCACACTACAGACTAAAGCTGGCCGAGTCCTAAAGGACATAGCTGCTAGACTGGGTCTGCAGCATGTGGTGAGGGAACGAACAAGAGGGAAAGACATACTTGACCTCATCCTCACCAATCTGCCTGTCGCAGATGCATCTGTCCATGACAGTATCGGTAGGAGTGATCACCGCACGGTCGTCGTGGAGATGAAGTCCCAGGTTTACATTGAGGATACCCTACATCGTGTTGTGTGGCACTACCACCATGCTAAGTGGGATAGATTTCAAACAGATCTAGCAACTCAAGACTGGACATCCATGAGGTGCTGTGGGCCATCAACAGCAGCAGAATTGTACTCAAACACAATCTGTAACCTCATGGCCCGGCATATCCCCCACTCTACCATTACCATCAAGCCAGGGGATCAACCCTGGTTCAATGAAGAGTGCGGGAGTACACGCCAGGAGCAGTACCAGGCATATCTAAAAATGAGGTGTCAACCTGGTGAAGCTATAACACAGGATTACTTGCATGCCAAACAGCATAAGCAGCAAGTGATAGACAGAGCTAAGCGATTCCACAACCAACTGATTAGATCTAAGCTCTGCAGTCCTGCCACATCTAGTCGTGAAAGGTGGTGGACAATTAAACAACTCACTGGAGAAGGAGACTCCATAAATATCCCCATGCTCAATGATGGAGGAGCCCAGCACATCAGTGCAAAAGATAAGGCTGAAACATTTGCTACAATCTTCAACCACAAGTGCCGAGTGGATGATCCATCTCGTCCTCCTCCGGAGGTCCCCAGCATCACAGATGCCAGTCTTCAGCCAATTCGATTCACTCCACGTGATATGAAGGAATGGCTGAAGGCACTGGATAATGCAAAGGCTATGAGCCCTGACAATATTCTGGCAATAGTACTGAAGATTTGTGCTCCAGAACTTTCTGCGCCACTAGCCAAGCTGTTCCAGTACAGCTACAACACTGGCATCTACCCGGCTATGTGGAAAATTGCCCAGGTATGTCCTGTACACAAAAAGCAGGACAATTCCAACCTGGCCAATTATCGCCCCATCGAACTACTCTCGATCATCAGTAAAGTGATGGAACATTAACAGCGCTATCAAACGGCACTTGCTTAGCAATAACCTGCTCACTGATGCTCAGTTTGGGTTCCGCCAGGGACACTCAGCTCCTGACCTCATCAGAACCTTGGTTCAAACATGGACATAAGGGCTGAACTCCCAAGGTGAGGTGAGAGTGAATGCTCTTGACATCAAGGCCGCATTTGTAAGAGGTTCCAGCTCCTGTTTGTCCCTTACAGATGGTTCTTTACTTTAGGATTTTTATAAAGGTCAAAATTGCACAGACACAGGGTTTGACTCAGCCACAAACTTGTTGTCTGTTAAAAAAAAACCCTCACAATGCCTTAATTCAAAGACCTCTAAATTGGTTTAAATGACATCGCACAGCGCCTCAATTGTTTTAAATCCCTCCATGATTTAACCTCGGTTCCCACCTAAATACACAAAGTCACTACGACTTATTAGGAAAGCTTTACTGAAAAACCACAGGCAAAACCTCATGTTTCTGCCCCAAGCCTTCCTCAATTCAAACCCAAACCATCCACCCCAAGGATTTGGATGTTACACTCAAATTACTTTAAGACCTCAGCCCCGATACTCCTTGGATTTGGCTGATAACTTGCAATCCTCCCATGCAATTGGTCCTTCTGGTGTGAATTGTAGGTCCGTGAGCCAGGTGGACTGTTCCTGACCCTCCTCCTTGACCGCAGTCCACAAAACCTCAGACCAATCTCACTATGATTTGGCTGAAACCACTTACAATCCCCAATACAGTTGCTCTGTCCGGTGTTAATTGTAGACCCGGAGCCAAGGTGACCAGCCCTGACCCTTCTTCCCAACTGCAGCCCCAAACCCTTCAACTCTTATCCTTTTTATGATGATACTTATCGAAATATCATAAACACATTTCCTGAGGCCATCGTGCTGGCTCACCTTTCAATCCTTTTAGTCGGTTACATGCCCTGGTCCAGGCAGACTCAGTTAGCGCTGATGTTATTTCTGTCACCAAAAACACTGTACTCCACCCAGGTGAGATATCTCTGGTCCCAAAGGTGAGGGGGTCTTTCAATGTTTTTCCTCCTTTCTTGACAGGAGTGAATGTCGCTACGTGATGGCCATCATCTGGGGCTGTTGTGCTAATGGAATTCCCATTTTCTTAACTGGATTATGTGGTGGCAACTGTTGTCTACCATTGTATATGCTTCAGTCCTTTGACTACATCAGGCAAAAGCAGTTACCTTGCACCATTGTTTTGATAATGTTCTCCTGTCCAGTCTCTTAACTGTGTCAGTTCTAGTTGCGATGTTGGAATGTTTGAAATTGATCCCTTACAGAATAGCCTGCCTCTGTGTGTTTTGTATTGAGGTTTGGCTTTTTATTTACAGTACTCGTGTCCGTTGGTTTTGGGGTTTTTCAGATTTCATAAAGTCCAGTTGGAGGGGATTCCGAACCCGCATATTTGACCGAGTGTGGCATCAAGGAGCCCGAGCAAAACTGGAGTCAATGGGAATCGGGCGCAAACTCTCTGCTGGTTGGAGTCATACCTAGCACAAAGGACGTGGTTGTTGGAGGTTAGCCATCTCAGCTCCAGGACATCACCGCAGGAGTTCTTCAGGGTCGTGTCCTCGGCCCAACCATCTTCAGCTGTTTCATCAATGACCTTCCTTCCGTCATAAGGTCAGAAGTGAGGATGTTCATTAATGATTGCACAATGTTCAACACCATTCACAACTCCTCAGATATTGAAGTAGTCCATGTCCAAATGCAGCAAGACCTGGACAATATCCAGTCTTGGGCTGACAAGTGGCAAGTAACAACAAGTACCAGGCAATGACCATCTCCAACAAGAGAGAATCTAACCATCGCCCCTTGATGTTCAATGGCATTACCATCACTGAATCCCCCACTATCAACATCCTGGGGGTTACCATTAACCAGAAACTGAACTGGACTAGCCATATAAATACTATGGCTGCAAAAGCAGTTCAGGGACTAGGAATCCTGCGATGAGTAACTCACCTCTTGACTCCGCAAAGCCTGTCTACCATCTACAAGGAACAAGTCAGGAGTGTGATTGAATACTCTCCACTTGCCTGGATGAGTGCAGCTCCAACAACACTCAAGAAACTTGACACTGTCCAGGACAAAGCAGCCCGCTTGATTGGCACTAGATCCTCAAACATTCACTCCCTCCACCACGGACAAACAGTGGCAGCAGTGTGCACCATCTACAAGATGCGCTGCAGAAACTCACCAAGGCTCCTTTGAACCTTCCAAACCCATGACCACTACCATCTAGAAGGAAAAGGGCAGCAGATAGGTGGGAACACCAGCACCTGGAAGTTCCCCTACAAGCCATTCATCATCCTGACTTGGAAATATATCACTGTTCCTTCACTGTCGCTGGGTCAAAGTCCTGGAACTCCCTCCCTAACAGCACTGCGGGTGTACCTACATCACTTGGTCTGCAGCGGTTCAAGAAGGCGGCTCACCACCACGTTCTCAAGGGCAATTAGGGATGGGCAATAATTGCTGGCCTAGCCAGCAAAGCCCACATCCTGTAAATTAATTTTAAAAATACAGTGTATAAAGATGATGAACATCTGAAGTTAAAAATTGATATATAGCTCACCTTCAGTGCAGTGTTTCTTAAAAATAAAGCTATTTTTAATCAGGTTATTTAGTTTTCCATTCTACGCCTTCACATTGTGGTGATTTCCTTTGCCATGGCCCATCCCATCCTTAATTCAAAGGATGGTTAGGCGATCTGCTCCAAGGCACTGTTTTCCCAAATTAATGACTGTCTACTAGAATGGATGTGGGCATCTTGGTGTGAATCATCTTCTGCTTGTCCATCATTGTTTATAGGAAGTGTTTGGCTGCAGCTGGCGCCTGTGTACAATAGTAAAGCCAAGAATAGTGATTACAGGCAAGAATCCACTTCTTGACACTCCAAAAAAAAAAAATTGCATTTTTATGCATTTTTCCCAACCATGGGACATGACAGGTAGATCAGAATGTTAGACAGGAAAAATCCCATTGACACATGAAGTGACTCTTATTCAGTGTTTCGTGATTCTTTATTCCACAGGCACCAAATATTTTAAGTAAAAAAAGTTATTTTATGGTTATTGTGACACAGCAGTTGGTAAAGGCTGAGTTGTTCAAATCCCAGAGGGAAACCTGAAACAACTGTCATGACTAATTTTTGCAATCTGCATGTTTCTAGATGCAGACTTTGAATTCAGTTATAATAAGACCACCGAATCTCAAAAAGAGTTTTATAAAACTAAATTAAACATTTATTAATTAAAAGATTGTAAGCACATAAATATGTCTACAAATTACGACTATAATAATTTCTAAAAACCCCCTAATTAATCTGACTCTCAGCTACACCTCCATTGAGGCAACATTAAAACGCATAAGGTAGAATTTTCCGTCCCTGTTGTGGGCGGGACCCGTCACTCCCCAGCCCGGAGTCCATTGACCTGCGGCGGGACCGGAAGATCGCGGCGGCGGGCGGGTGTGGAAAACCCCGCCCGCAGATCTAAACAGACCCCTGGCATAGCACACTCTGGACAGTCAGATTCAAAATGAGTTTCTTTCAGCTCTGGGTCCTTGCAGACAGCAGCCTGAGGCTTACAGGCTGGAGGCTTAAGATCTTACAATCCCTCTCCCTTTTTACCAACAGCCTTCTCTTCCTTTATACATATTTTCCTCTTTGAATGCAAATTCTCATTGTATCACTAGGTTGTTTTTTTTTAACTTTGCCTCTCCTAACAATAAAACCCTTTCATAATACCAATTTTATCAGTAAACTTTGGAAAAAATTTTTTGGCTTCTTCTGACCAGGTGTAATATTTCACCCATTCTTTTGAATGGCTTATTAGAAAATGCAAATTGCTCCCTTTACACTTCACCTTGTAACTTCCCTATGTTTACCTGATTAATATTTCAAACCTATTTCTCTTCTATACAGCAAAGCCTCTAGAGCAGCTGTATTTCATCCAATTAAGACACACACATAAAGTGGGATTTTCCCAAAGTGCGGTAGCGGGCGGGTAAAATGGAGTCCTACTCACTTACGAAAATGGCAGGTTTTCACGTCGTATCACCCCGAGCCCGCCTCATTATTTATTTGCTCCCACAAAACACGCTGTTTCCATGGCAATGGGGATCTCATTCGCCCGGCCGCCATCACCCCGCTGTTGCATCACACTGGCCACCATCCTTAAAATGCAGCCGCCAGCAAAGTGCTCATCGCCACCAGCTCACCACTGCTGCATGGCCAGCAAAGGCAAAAAGACTGCAGCCCCCCCGCTTCAATGACGGGTCCCTCTAGTGACTGCTGGATGCCGTGGAGGCCCGGGATGTGCTCTACCCCCGCTCTGGCCGCAGGATGGGCAGCAAAGTCAACAACCCGGCTTGGGAGGCTGTGACAGTGGTGGTCAGCGCAAATGCCCTGCAGAGGAGGACAGCCACCCAGTGCCGCAAAAGAATGATCTCCTCTGTTCCGCCAGGATAAGTCACTCTTTTCATCACTCCCAACTCACAAACCCATCGCACATCCACAGGGCCCTCACTCACTGCCAGTTCAAGGGACATCACCATTCACTCTCTCACACCTACCATCATTGTCCTCATCCAGTCCATGGGACCACTCACCACCCACACAGGTCAGGGATACTTATCACCTGGCCTGGCAGACGTCCTGATACAGTCCCCCCATCTCTATCCATGCAGGACAAACTGGCTCACAACAGGAGGGAAAGGTTGCAGACAGGTGGAGGGATGCCGGAAATCAAAGTTCTGGCAGAATTCGAAAACATCCAGCTGGCCGGCGATGACCGGGACCGGTCCTGTGCTGATGGTGAGGTCGGCGCTGCTCTACCAAATGAGGATCCAGCAGTGAAACATCCATCAGACAACTATGCTGTGAGTGATGTGTCCTGTTTCACAGGTCACTGCTATGCACTAATTATCTCTCCTTGCTTTCGCAGACACACCTGCCAAACAGCCAACAGAGTCCATGACCCAGGGCCTCCAACCAAACCCCGAAGAAACCTCTGAAGAGGAATCTGAAGGCACCTTCCCTGAAGACCCACCTCAGTGTTCACCCACACCCTCCACCAGTGCAGGGACACATTCCTTGACGGGATCTAGCTATCGAGTAACCTTTGGACCGCAATCTGGTGAGCACATCACATTTTCTGATCCACAGCAGGCAAAGGCAGGGACTTCCCAGGTCCCCAGCTCTCAGAGCACTGCTGGAGGCCAGAATTTTGCTGGGTCCAAGTCAGATGACAAGCCTCTGGACTTGGTCATGTCTCAGTTGCTGGAGCTGCAAAGGCAAGCTCGGGAACATCAGGAAGGGATGTCCGCTGCACTCTTCAGATTGCAAGGCATGATGGAGGAGTCTGTCCATCTTCAGACGGAGCTGATAGCTCCGGCATTGCAACGCACCGAGGTTAACTCTGGCAGGATGGCGGCCGCCATGGAGACCTTGGCCCAGGATGTCACTCCTGCACTGCTGCATGGGCCATTGCCACACAACAGGACCCCAAAAGCAGGCCGGGGCTGACCAAGTCTCGGCCCTCCAGAGGATGCCCACCAAAGTCATCACAGACAGGGCGTCACAGTCAGCAGGCTGCCTCCACCTCCGCTGTGGATGTTCAGGGAGTACCAATGTCAGGGTTAGAAGAGTTAGGTAAAAGTAGTTGCACAGCCTGGGCACAGGTGTTGATCACTTTTACATGCTGTTCACTGTTGTCAATAAACTCCTAAGAATGCCCCTCTACCTATGGCTCCTTGCTCTGATGAGCAGTGTTCTTGTCACTCAAATGTGAAACCTTTCTGCACAAGATAAAGGCAGGTGTCTCAGTCCAGGGCCTCTTCCCTGTGCTCTGTGCAGCCTTCAGACCAAAGTGATGGTCCAGCCTCACACTCCCTGGAAACATTACTGACGCCTGCACCTCGATGGTGCTGGTCATTGCTGCCAGAATGTAGTGGGCAGGTGCCACTGAGTTCCATCATTCTCTCTGTGTGCTCTCAGCACCTTTGAAGTAGGGCTGGCCCCCAATACACCAGCATCTGTGACCAGTGATGCTGTGCACCAGCTCCTGAAGGGCTGAGGTGCGGAAGGCAGACACAGCATCAGATGCGTCTAAAGTTTCATGTCTGCGTCTCTGAGATGACCCTGATCATGGAGCACAAGTGAGCTGCCCTTGGCCAGACAGGAGTCAGACATTCTCAGAGGCTATGTGAAGATCTATGGAGTGTCCTCACTGCATGTCGTCATCATCCTCATGCAATCGAGCGAGTATTAGGGCCTCCACTTCATCTCCATGTCAGGAGCATTCTCACAGAGGGTATTCGCACTGCCCTAAGCCAGACTGGAGTCAAACGTTCACAACTGCGATGTGAGATCTATGAGGTCACCTCACTGCATGTCGTCGTCATCCTCCACAAATCTGGCAGCTATGAGGGCCTCCCGAGCATACCCGCCTCATCTAGCCTCATTCACATCGTCGTCACCATGGAGGACCCCCTCACCCCCATCAGCGTCCTCCTCATCCAAGGGACCTCCTGCTCCTCCATTTCCTCCTCAGCCAGCTCCTCACCCCGTTGCAGCGCCAGGTTGTAAAGGGCGCAGCAGACAACGATGATGCTTGACACCCTCTGCGGACTGTATTGCAGGGCTCCACCAGACCGGTCCAGGCACTGGAACCGTATCTCCAGCATCCCGATGGTCTGTTCCACCTTGTTGCGAGTTGCTGCATAAGCCTCATTATAGCGTCGCTCTGCTGCAGTCTGAGGCCACCGCACGGGTATCATCAGCCACAGTCTCTGCGGGTGGCCCTTGTCCCCAAGGAGCCAACCCTGCAACCTCTGTGGACCCTGGAAGACTGCAGGGATCTGCAAGACACTCAGGATGTAGGCATCGTGCACACTCCCTGGAAACTGTGCGCACACCTGCAGGATGTGTTTCTGGTGGTCGCACACAGTTCAGTGAGTGGAAGCCCTTGTGGTTGATGAAGTCCACCGAGTGTAGCGATGGAGACCTGAGTGTCACATGAGTGCAGTCAATCGCATCCTGCACCTGTGGGAATCCCGAGATCAGGGTGAATCCAATCACTCTTGCATCCTGGCTGTCCCAGTCCCGAGTGAAATGCACAAAGTTGTGTGCCATTGAGAAGGTGGCATCCGTGACATCATGGATGCATTTGTGGGTGGCGGATTGTGAAATCCCACAGAGTTCACCTGTGGAGCCCTGAAAGAAGCCACTGGCATAGAAATTGAGCACCACGGTCACTTTCACAGCCACTGGCAGTGGATGCCCTCCATGTCCCCTTGGCACCAAGCCCTGCAGTAAGTGGCAGATGTGAGCCACCAGGTCCCTAGACATGCGCAGTCGTCGGTGACACTGGTTCTCAGTCATTTGCAGGAAAAGCAGATGCCATCCATAGACCCTGGGTGTCTCTTGGCATGGATCAGGCACAGCTCGCTATCACTCCTGGGCAGAGTGTGCGGGAGCCCTTGCTGCCCCTTCTTCATGAGGTTGCTGCTCCTGCCTTTGTACAGTCAGGAGCCTCAGTCATTCTCTCCTCCATCTTCTACAGTCTCTGTGGGCCATCAAGTACACAGCTAGGTCACCAGGATCCATGATCGTGTCGTGGTCCTTTTGCAGCATGAAAGAGAGAGAGAGACGTGGTTATCATGGCTGTACTTAGCGCCTTTCCTGGCCCTGTGTGACTGCCCCTTAATGCTTCCCGGAGAGTGCTGGTCACCCCTCGGATGGCCAGAGATGAGTGCGCTGCATGGCTGCCCTGTCAGCCTGCAACATGGGGGGACACTGGTCCAAACCAGGATGCTGAGATTACAAGCTCCAGCAAGTGAGCGCCTCCAGCAGTGACTGCTACATGGCCAGTGTTGGCGAGGAGATTGTACAACGTGCGCAGTCCAACTGCTCTGCGGTCCAATAAAGTGGTGACGGACTCGAAGTCTGTGTTGGGGATGTGGGGGGCTGGGGTCGCGGGGAGGGGGCTAATGTCTGGAGCGCTTGGTGGCCCTTTGGTGCCTCCCTGTTGCTTGCATGGGCAGGCAGGCTAGGAGCCTGACCCCAATCATATCACTGTGGCTGCGCCTGATCTGTCTCAGTTGCAGAGGCCTGGTCAGTTTATACAGGGGTGTCCCTAATGCGCGGCCACTTCCTTCGCTTACACTGCCCCCCCACCTCGATAGCCTGTGTGCGGGTTGCATCACCAGGGCAGTGCTTGACATCCCCCCCCGCCCACCGACAATGGCTGTCTCTGAGGATGGCCAGTACTTGCCCCTGCTGCCCCCAGTGCCCCTGAGGCCTGTAACCGATGGATGAGCTGTGGAGAACGCTGCTGTTCACTCACCTCAGTTCCCCCAGAGTGAAGGCTGCCGAGTGCATGTCTCCTGTGTGCTGCTGTGAAACACGTCGACGTGCTTTCCCGCCGATGTGGACGGACGATCTGGCGGGGTTCCAAGAGCCTGGCTGGATGGCCTTTTCATTATATGCTAATATATTACAATTAGCTGACCGATGGTGGGAAACAGAGCCGTCCGTCGGCGGGGCTGAGCGGACGATCGCGACCTGACTTCACGCCACCGTGAAGCCGGTCATACTTATTTTCCGCGCACACCACCTCTCACGCCCGCCATCAACCAGCTCGGAAAACTCTGCCCGTGGACACAGACACGCCAGAAACCTGTTTTAAGATCATTTCCAATAACATTATGGAAATTATTGTGCCTTCTTGACAAAGGTTAAAACAATTTAAACGTGCTGAGAGCTCGCCCCTGATCTAAACTGTTTCAAGTCAGCCCGTGTTCTGCCTTCACGCCCAAGAGACCTGGCTCTGCCCATAGCACCAGTGCCACTTGTTGCTTGCCCGCCAGGATCCACTCTCCAATCCTGTAGCCAGTGGAGCTGCACCTGACCCGCTGACAGCACCATAGGAATCACAGGGTCCAGCATCGTGCCCATGCGGAGAATGCCCTGCGGAAGCCAGAGGTCAGGACCGCAGGGAATGCCCCGCAGGGGATGGGGTCCAGTGCCCAGGCCCGTGCAGAAGTCCAATGTCGGAAGTCGGAAGTCAGCGCAACTTACTCGCTATAAGAAAATAGTCACAGACTTGCATTCTGCCCAATGGGGCCTTTGTGAAGGGAAGAGCTCCCTGCAGGCCCACCTCCTGCAAGCAGGTGGATATAGAGACAAGGCGGAGACTCCCATGCCGGGAATTCCAGTTTTCCTGGCCTGATGTAATATCAGCAGGTTTGTCTATGGTTGGGCCCAAGTGTACTGGCCGGACCAATGACAAATTAGCGTCCACCAGGCCTGAGATGCAACCGGGATGCCCAAAGAAAGAATTTCCTGTTTCAAAATTGACCAAGGAGGCACTTACGGGCCAGAATATTGCGCTCGTCGGACAGGCAGGTGCCCGACCCGAACAAGCGTAAAATGACACACGATGATGTCGGTCAAATGTCCCGACATCATCGCGCACTCGTGCGATAGCTGGCTGACAATTAACAGGCCTATTAAGGCCATTAAAGATCTAATTGAATTAAATTTTTTGCTGCCTGTCCAACCTCGCAGTTGGCGGGCCGGCGAACAGGCCAAGCGGCCTTTGGATCTTTTGCGAAATCTCACCCTATTTTCAAACTAAATTTCTAATATGTCCTTGCTCATGTGACAGAGTCACGTGAGGGGACATGTTGTTAACATTTTAAAAATCTTCCCTTTTTATTTTCATGATTCTCTATCTGCCTGAGACAGCTCTGTGCCTCAGGGAGCTTTTCCTACACGCGCCCCCCCCGTGCATGTGTGAACTCGCACGCCCGCACTCCTCCCCCCTCCCCCCTCCCACACAGGCAGCGCTGCGGCACGCGTTTCACGCTGTTGGGCCAATCGCATTCGCGGCCGGCTTCCTGGCCGCTCCCGCTCGCCCCCCCGAGCCCTCCCGACGAGGGCAAAATTCTGCCTATGGTTTCTTTTCCAAAGACGGGAGGGGTATCCAACCACTCTGATGCCTTCGATCTGACACACTCTGTTGGTGTTCTCAGCCATCTGAGGTAAATGGTGGCCCTTAGTGGTCAGACTGAGCTATTAAAATTGCAACCCCCTTCCCCCACTTACCCTGAAAACTTTGGCAGGGCATGTGCTCAAAAGTTACCGGTAGGTAGATCCCGAAATTTAGCCTGGAACTAATGATCCGTGGGTTTAACTCAAATCTGTAGTTACAGCACTTTAAACATATGAAATGGTAACTTAAAGGCCCTGTGGCATTGAACCATTAAGTGGCAAGTCAAGTCCAGTGGCTTTTTAGATGAATAGGTTCAGTGGTGGTTTTGGAGGATAGGATGCTTTCCAGTTTAAACCAGGAAGACAGGATGAGCCGCAGCTCATTAACCTGTTGCTTAGGAAAGATTGTGCACGCACAAGCCATAGTGGAGTCAATATCAGAAAACCACTGCCCACCTCGTTTTAGCCCTATCCATTTTCCCCGCCATTCCCTGATCCTGACTTTCATGCTTCAGCAATGCTATTTAAAATGCTAAAACTCCAAGGCCAGGATGTTATGGTCCCACTGGGGGCTGTGTCGTTCCCCCCCAGCGGAGGAGGTGAGCCATTTAAACCTCCATTCAGTTCGGCGGGGCCATCATATCCCGCGGGTGGGAGGAACCGGAAAACCCTGGCCCAAGAGCACACGGCGCCCCTCTACATATATATATAGTCTTTGGTAAAGTTTTTGCTTTCGAACTTAAAAAATTCTTAAAAATGAGGAACTTTTAAAATAGATTATTTCTTTCCCACCCATGTAATTATTTTCCCTTCAAGCTTTAATCAGTTCCAGTTGAACACCAGATCAGTCTATGGGCTATACCATAGTTATCACTAACAAATATGGTAAAGTTAAATATGCAAATAGTTGAAAGGGAAGATTGGCTCGACCATTGTGATTTGCTGTTTAATGATGTAAATACTCAATAATGCTGTTTGAGAATGAATTCCTCGTCTACCTTTAAAATTCCTTCAGTGGTTAACATCAAATGAGGGGGATGCAATAGTCGGGATATTAAATAACCGGGGTGAATGACCAATAAAGTGACGACTAACTTCGGCAAAGATCATCAAGCCCTAGGGTGGAATTCTGTGCCCTCCTCCGTGGCAGGTTTGGTGGCAGGAGGGCATTTAACCAGGCAGAATGTTGGCGGGGGCCACCCTCCTGCCTCCACCCCAATTAAGTCCGGAGCAGGCAGGCTTGTGGATGGCTTTCCTGCCCTGCTGCCAATTAAGGCATTTAAAAGGACATTTAATGGTCACTTAAGGGTCTTATCCCATTGTTGGCTACATTAAGCCAGTGGTGGGTGAGGGGCTTGACATGCAGGAAGCACAACAAGGAATCTATGTGGGGTTGTCTGGGGACTCCTGGGTGGGGCAAGGGGTTCTCTTGTTCACAGGCACTCAGTGCCTGATCGAGGGACTTGACATTGGAAAGGGGATCCTGAGGGACCTGGCATTGGACAGGGGGGCCTGGTTAAAGTCACCCCCCCTGCCATCACTGCCAATCCCCACTCCCCCATGACCCACCTCCCCATGACCCCCACCTTCCCGCCATTACTCACCTCCGGCCAGGAATCCAACGACTAACCGAGGCATCAGGTGGATGTTGTACCAGCAGCAGCCACCGCCTCCCCGGTGGTGCTGCTGTTCAAAAGAGCTGCCAGCCTCTAACTGGCCACTAGGTGGGTGGGATGTCAGCCCCTGGAGTCGGTTAAGAGCCTGAGTGGAACAAGATATGGAGGGCCTTCCCGATAAAAGGTGATGCAAGGTCCTTGCCTGTTTTCCAGCTGGCTGCTGAGACCCCCATCGCCTCCACAAGATTCTGACCCAAGACTTAGCCTAACTCCATTTTAAAAAGGAAGCTAATCCCTCCCACAGCTAAATGGCAATGCTCTTGGGTTGATGCCAAGTGAGAATTTCTTTCCTGTTTCCAAATCGTCATTGAAAAAGATATTGGTGCTTCAACTTGAAGTAAGTGAATATGAGTTTTACTTGATTTTGCAAAACTAGCCAAATCCAAAGAAAATTAGAGTTCGATCCCAGCGCCATTCTTACCACCTCCGAACAGATAAATTCAAGTAATATATTTTATCCATGGAGCTCAAATGTCTTTGGCTTATGCCTTTTAAAATTTGTTTCCCTCATATGTTCTGGAATATTTTACTGGTTCTAACTTCTTCTACAGTCACCTTAAACAAATATATGAATATTAAAAAAGTATTAAAATGTATGCGTACAAGGCAGATATGATACGAAGATAAGTAGGAAAGTATATTGTGAAGAAGACATAAGGAGGTTACAGACGTATAGGTAGGTTGAGCGAGTGGGCAAAAATCTGGCAGGTGGAGTATACTGTGGGAAAATGTGAAGTTGTTCACCTTGGCAGGAAGAATAAAAAAGCAGAGTATTACTTAAACGGAGAATGGCTGCAGAATTCCAAGGTACAGAGGGATCTAGGTGCTCTAGTGCATGAGGTTAGTATGCAGGTACAGCAAGTAATCAAGAAGGCTAATGGAATGCTATCCTTTATTACAAGAGGAATTGAACATAAAGGTAAGAATATTATGCTTCAGTTATACAGGGCATTGGTGAGGCCACATCTCCAATACTGTGTGCAGTTTTGGTCTCCTTATTTAAGGAAGGATGTAATTGTGGTGGAGGTGGTTCAGAGGAGCTCTACTAGATTGATACCTGGAATGAGTGTGTTGTCATATGAGGAGACAGTAGACAGGCTGGACTTGTTTCCTCTGGGGTTTAGAAGGGTGAGGGGTGACTTGATTGAAGTATATAAGGTCCTGAATGGTCTTGACAAGTTGGAGGTAGAAAGGATGTCTCTTCTTGGCGGGGAGCACAGAACCAGGGGGCACTGTTTTAAAATTACGTGTTGCCCTTTTAGGACAGAGATGAGAAGAATTTTTTTCTCTCAGAGGGTTGTGCGACTTTGGAATTCTCTGCTTCTGAAGACGGTGGAGGCGGGGCCATTGAATATTTTTGAGGCAGAGGTAGATCGATTCTTGTTAGGCAAGGGAATCAAAGGTTATCGAGGGTAGATGGGAATGTGGAATTCAAAACACAAACAGATCAGCCATGATTTTCCTGAATGTCGGAGCAGGCTCAAGGGGCTGATTGGCCTACTTCTGCTCCTATTTCGTACGTTCATATGTTTGTATGTGGTTTTGTCTGAAGCAAAGATGGAAATAAAGTTACTTGTCTTGGCAAAATAAATGGTTCTTATTTTTAAGCTTTATAATTGCTGCAAACCACAATTGCAGTGAATCAATCATCTTAATAAGCTGGATGGATGGTTTTCCTTGTTATATGCTATTACCTCCTATATTCCTTACTTAAAATAACTGCACTTCCACAGTCATACAAATTTAGTCGTGTGGCTTTGACGACAGGATTTGAATTTGATGCAACATCTGTTTTCTATTCTGCGTAATTTCCATTTTCAGTGTCGTATATTGTTTTAAAAGGGTCATACATTCAATTGCACTTAAAGCACTGCAAAACAATTAGCGTTCTGGGAAGACCCCGGGACCAAATTAATTCAAACAGGTGCATTTGGTGTTTATCTTGTGATGACATTCTTTGCGCATTAGATTTTGCAAATGCATAAATGAAACTTGAACAGCTAGCATTCTCCTAAGAATGAACAAGTGTGCAGTAAATTCTTAATGAAGCAACATAAATGTTTACTTTATACAGAAATTAATCCTTTGTTAAAACCTGAGATATAGGATAACGGTATATGAATGCATGTGTTTATTTCAAACCCTCTATTCATCCTTTTAGCAGAAATGTTAATCCGTTCACTTCAGGATGGTTCAAGCCACTGCCAAAGTAGCAGACAGGAATTTCAGATGAATTTAATAAACATTTTCTCCCAAGCATCCTAATGAGTATTTTCAAGTACATAATGATAACAATTTAAAAACAATGAACCAAGACCTTCATTTTTTTGGCCAAAAGTTACTGCTGCTAATTTATTTTGTGTTAAATTTTCCATGAATGATAGCAGGAATTACATGGATAAAATTCTCCAACTGCTAACAATTGTGTGTGACCATTGAGGCACTTCCAGTTAAAAAACACATTATCCATTTGTCTGTTCATTGCTGCTCTGAGGATTGCTTTATCCAAGATTTGGATTATAAAAATTAATCAGAAGGAAAAGGCAGCTTGTTATTTGTTAAGGCTCTGTGAAAGGCCAAACATTGAAAGTTTGGACAAAATTGTACAGAGTGGAAGTTGGAAAGGTTTGACCTAGAGTTACTGGAATTGATGCATGGAAGATTTCAATGTAATACAATAGTCATAGAAGCGAATAACACATTTCTTTTATCTGTCCCCAGCATGGATAGAGCGATCGTTCCCAGATAATTCACAATGGATGAGCAGGAGAAAGAAATGGTGATTTGGAAAGCGCATGACAGAGCAAGCATTCATCCCAGGCCACTGAGACGCAAGTGACACGATCAGATACCTGTGCATAAAGGATGAGGAATGCAACAGTTGGTTCAGCAGAGAAGCTTCAATTGAGGTGTGTCATCTAGTCAAATAAGACCTGTCAAGTCAGGCAATCATTCAAATAGGTGCATCGCCAGTGTGAAGCCTAACACTGAACTTAACATTTATGCCATATGTTTCTAAAAAGGCACACACAGGGCATATCTCGCTTGTCAGGTCCTTCACCATTTCATGGCTTTAATAAAGACGTAACCAAAGCCTTGTGTTGCTATAAACCCAACTTATTCAACTTCTACATCAATCATTAAGGCGGTTAATGTTTGATCCAATTTATTGTATCCCCAAGATGCAGAGCATTACTAGTTATGTGCATACAACCATTAGAACCCTCCATCAAACCTATTGTGTGCTGAAACAAGAAGTATAAATCAGGCACCCAATGAATGGTTCTCAAAATAGTAGTTTTAACTTTAAGGCAATCAAGCATGCCATAATAAAGAGGAGAAATGCATAAATGGTCACCTTCTTAGACAATAAGTTTCAATGTTAATTGCAGAGAACAAATTCAGTATGAGATACATGAATGAATCAGGGTCCTCACCGAGCAAATATTTGTAGCACTAATGCCAGGTTTTCGATGTTTGCACAATACTCTAGACCTTACAATAAGTCCAGAGAAGGTTGGGATAATGGTAATTTTATATTTTTTGATGCTATTGACAGAGGCCTCACTGCAAACTTGGTCGATATGCAGCTACAAGCTATGTGAGGCTGGAAAGATGATGGTATAGCAGCAGGCCAGTTGCTTCAGGAGCAAAGCAGGTGTCCGAAGCACTGATTGTCTCGTTCTCCCAGTTGGGCATTATTGTTTTCCATTGAAGATAGTTGCAATTTGAATATTGCTGAAAAGAGAGACGTGTTGCTGAAGCTTTTTGTCTTAAACCCATCAGGACAAATGCAAGATTGTCAAATTTCAAACAATCACAACAATTTATACTACAGGAGAAAAGGGTGCTGATTGGTTGGTAAGTTGACTCTTATTGGCCGAGACGTTAACGAGGAGAAATCAACAGGGAACTATATGTTCCTCAGGTTCCTGGGTAATTCAAAAAAGGCACAAGGCTTGAACATATTCCTTTTGTTTGCAGAGAATGGGTCCCTGCGCATGATTGTATTTCACCTCTGAAGTGCATAAATGAGCCATATGCTCACAATGTTATTTGTTTATGCTTGCTAGAAATGAAATACATCCATACACAGGGACCTCTTCTCTGCAAGCAAAAGGAATATGTTCGAGTATTCTGCTTTTTTTGAATTACCCAGGATCTTTGGGAGCCTCTAGTTCACCATTGGATTCTCCATGGCAACACCTCAATCAATAAGAGATGATTTGCCAACCAATCAACACCCTTTTCTCCTGTAGTATAATATGTTGTGCTCGTTTGAAATTTGGCATTCTCACTTTGGTCCTGATGAGTGTAAGGTGAAAAGCTTCAATTACATCTTTTCAGCAATATTCAAGTTATGCACATGCAATTGTGAAACTGTTAGCTGCTTAATCTACATATATGTGGCAGCATACTGTACATGTTAAGGCAGTGATATCTTATTTTCTGCACAATGAAAGAACAACAGGCTATAAGACAAATGAAAGGTAATTTCATTTCCCATCAATATATTTGGTTTATGTATTCAACATATTCTGAAAATATTTTATGCATTTGTGTACCATGAATGTCAGTTTGTTTGCTGTGTTACAGCCACAGCAGATGTTGTTTGCTGAGCAAGCCAGATCCCAGAGGGAAAACAGTCCTACTGATCATAAACCTCTTTTTTTTATATTTTGAAAATGAGGAGGAAAAGCTACTGACCCCAAAAGCATAGAACTCCAGCAACATCTTTAGGATTTTAAACATTAAAAGATTTATTAAAAAGAGAAACAAACTTAAGCACGTAAGATTAAAGTTACACAGATAAAACAGTCTTACAGAATACCGGCCAAAAAACCTACTTGGTTAAAACACACAAGTAAGCTACCTTCTTGGCAATAACTCCGCCCCCCCCTCCCCACCCCCACCCCCCAACAGAGTTTTAATTGTAAAAATCCAGTAATATTACCCAAGGCAAAGAATTATTGTCACTTTAATAAAGGTATATCACACAACTCGTCAAACACTTCTACTCAGATGCGGAAATCCAAAAAAAAGTTCAGAAGCAGACTGCTTTCTGAAAACAAAGACTTTTCGGGCTTGAAACTGGATGGCTTTCTTCAAATCAAATCCATCACAGCTTTTCAGCACTCCGGCACACAGAAGCCGCCGTCAGTGGATTTCCACACACCCCCACCCCTCACCCCTCCGCCCCGCACCACAGCCACTCACTCAGCTAAACACCTTTCCTTAAATATCTTTTTTTCCCTTTCATCTCAAATTCCATTGTCCTCAACCCCTCTTTGAGCACAATTTCTCCAAATATAAAAAATTGTGATGCTCTCCTATTGCCTCTACTTCCAAGTCAATAAAATTTAATGTACCATCTCCTATTTACCTATGAAACCTTTGTAAGTTGTAAAAGTTCATTGTCACTTCTAAACTTCCCTTTGAAATTCAACAGCTAAAAAAACCAAGTCTCCACTTATCTAATAATGCAAATTTTAAATCCAACCTATTTACTTGTAAATCCAACCTCACCATAGCCTCTCATTACAAATGGATGAACCTAACTCCTTTACCCTTTCATCTCTCAGTTCTCACAGACAAATTGTCTTTATTAACCTCCATCAGTTTGGTTAATCAAGGACACACGCACGCAGCCTTCTTTACAAAATACCACCATATTCCCAAACATATTTTTAAAAATAACATCCATCATCACAGGTGTTTGATTCTGTGCCTGTTGACTGTTCAACGTGTTGTGTTCTGTGAGCCAAGCCTGCAGGTGTGGTGAGAGAAGCTGAAACTAAACAGTAAGCATGAGAAAGCAGACATTTTAAAAGCATTGTAATAAAGATCCTGTTCACACATAGAGCCTAGTGAGAGTCACCTCTCCATATCTGCAAGGCCCAAACTGCAATATCTGGTGACGAAGATGAAAAATAGTGTTAACTTACTGGCTCCAGTACCTTTCCTTTCTTGACCAGGAGATCCACCTATGCTATGTGATTGATGGATTTCGAGGTTCAAGACCTAATTTGTGACGCCAGGTATAGACAGTCCACAGGACGCAGCAACCGGCAAGAAAGTGATTCTTGTCCATTGCCTCAGAGGAAGCCCAGTGAATATTCGAGCAGCTTACAGAAGACACGTCTACTTTTAATATGGCAATAAATGCTCTGAAAAAATGCTTCAGGCCAAAGAAATGCGTGATGATTGAATGATATATATTCTGCCAGAGATGTCAAGGAAATGGTGAGCCCATAAAACAAATATGTGGCAGCATTGCAGCAGTTGGTTTCCACATGTAAATTTGGCTACACTAACTAATGAACTAATTTATGATCAACTGATTGAGAAAACTTCAATTCCATGAATTAGGGGCCACCGCTTCATGGAGGATGATGATTTAACTTTGGAGAAAGCCACGACACTGGCAGTCCGAATCGAATCCACCGTGCTTGATTCTAAAAGGTTATATAGAAATGTGCCCTCAGGCTCAGGGTTGCAGACACAGCCTGCTCAATCAGCTCAAGTGCAAGGGTTATGGATAAAAAGACTTCAGGGTTCTCAACATCACTAATCCCATTATAGTCAGATACCCTCAAAAATGTGCCAAGATGGTGGAGGTAACCATCAATTCCCAACAACATGGTCCAACTTGAGGGGCAAAACTGTATCTCATGTTCAGATTTTTTTTTTCATTCTCTGGGACATGGGCTATGCTGGCAAGGCTAGCATTTGTTGTCCATCCTCAATTGCCCTTGAACTGAATGGGCAGTTAAGATTCAACCCCTTTGCTTTGGATCTGGAGTCACAGGTAGGCCAGACCAGGTAAGGATGGCAGATTTCCTTACCTAAATGACACTATTCACATCGCAAAGGTTGAAGAAGGCTTCATCAGGTCGACACATGGAGGAACCTATTGCCGTGAGTGAGTTACGGCATGTGTATGCTATCATGGATGGTAAAGAACCAGGTAATCTTAAGGATTGCTCAGTCAAAATCACAGGCAGCTCATTGTAACTCTTCACTGATGTTGACACAGAAGTGTCTGTATTGAGCGACAAACTCTACAATCGCTATTTTATCCAACTTTCTCTCATTCCTGTGACAGACACTGTTCAAGCTTACCATGACTTGATTATCTTCTGGTTTTGAAAATGCTCACCATTCCAGTGCAGTACAAAAATGACACCCTCTACAGGTTCATATTTGACATAGCCAAAAACAGAAGCCTTATGGGGGTAAACTTGTTCAATAATTGGCTTCAAACTTGAAGACCCCATTGCAGTACCAATTAATGTGACTGATAACACAGACTATGCACGACACTATCCTTTCTTATTTACCAGTTTTGGGGAGATCATGCTCCTCGCATCGGCACATCGATTCTGCCAGTTTCACAAAATTTGAGACAATTGCCATTTGAGATCCTTGCCGAGGTGTTACAAGAGCTGAGCAGCTAGACGCGGGTAGTACTGTTGAGCAAATCTAATCATCCCCATGCATATTGAACCTAGTCACTGCACGATGCAAAATGGCAAACTTAGACTATATGTTGACCTTAAGGAGGTCAACAAAACAATTGTTCCAGACAAGCATATACTTCCTACAATCCAAGAACTATCAGCATCATTTCATAATTCCACAGTCATCATGCAGCTTGACAGCAATGCTGTTGTTACTCACAGAGGTGCGTTTCAGCACCACAGAATATCGTATGGACTAAGTTCAGCACCTAGCTCATTCTCGAAGGTTGTTTCTGCAATCTTGTCAGATGTTGAGTGGATGCTTAATTCACTCGATGACGTCCTTGCCCACGGAAGGGACAAAGCAGAACACGACCAATGGTTATCGGTGGTGCTTACTTGACTGGCGTAACACAATCTATTGCTCAACAAGGAGAAATACACACTTTCAGCATCCATGATTGACTTTCTCGGGTACAGCTGGAGTAAAGCCTACGCACGACAACGTCAAAGCCAATGACTCTGCCTAATGTGAAAGAGCTGGCATTGTTCCTCGCTGCTACCAACCTTCATCACAAATTCTGTCCTAGGTATGCAGAGATCATGGAGCCTCTTCAAAAGCTACTGTACAAAGATGCACCACGGGAATGGACAGTCCCACAGCAAACAACATTTGACACGTTAGAGGCAATGTTAGCATCTCCACCAGGCCTCCTGCATTTCAACCCACATGCGCAAATATGTGTCACAACAGAAGCATCAGGAAATGCAATTGGAGCTGCACTCTCACAGCACATTGAAGGAAGTGAGTCACTCAGATGTCACACCTGTTGTTGGAAACAGAACACAAACACTCTACTGGAGAGGGGAAAGCACTAGCCTGCAGCTGCACTTGTGAACATTGGCACATACATTTCTATAGTACAAAATTCACTCTCTCACTAAGCGCTGACTACATTGTTAGCCATGTCAGGGTCTGGTCACCGACCACTACACATGTACAGATGATCAGATCATATTTGTCAGTACATTCTGGATGTTGAACATCTGCAGGTTCATGCAACTGAGTAGCTGACATGCTTGGCCTTACAACTGTCACAGACAGTATACTGAAGTGACTTGTGATGCCGAAGGCTAAGTGATCACAGTGATTTCACATGTGACTGCGAATCTTGTTATGTGAGAGGAGTTGAAGTCAGATTCAGTGACAGACAGCATATTACAGAAAGTAATCCAGTACCTAAAAACCAGGTAGCCTTGCAAAATGAAGGAAGAACTAGTCCTGTACTACAGAGCTCACATAGTTTGATGACAATTGTATCACACTCAGAACTCGAGCAGCTATTCCAAAAGTGCTACAGCAACATGTATTGCATTATGCTCATGAAGGACATTCAGGTGCTGTTAAGTTGAAACAGCGATCCCATGAGGAATTCTGGTGGTCAGGAAAAGATTTTGGCATAGAAGAGTTCATTAGAAACTGCATAGCATGTACACTGAGTGAAAACATCTATCAAACCATGTCCCACACCTTTACAACCAACCCCAAGGCCAACAAAACCATGGCAACAACTCCAAGTAAATATATGTGGAGAAGTGCAAGCAAGTTATTCATGATCTACACAGCAAACGGCGGGAAATCACAACAACAAGTTCCATAACCACCACTTCAGTCACTGACATTTTAGACAAGTTGTTTACAATATGGGCAAGAATCTCCCCTTCGGCTCCGCCCCCTCTCGCCGACGCGTAAAATGACGCGGAACTCCCGACGTCATCCTGCGTCATTTGCATTTTCAGGTCGGTGGGGGCGCAGCCGAATCAGCTGTGCACCCGCCGACCTGTCAACGGCCTATTGAGGCCATTCAAAAAGCAATTAAAGCAATTAGTGGACCTGCCCGTCCAACCTTAAGGTTGACGGGCAGGTCAGGAGCGCTGGCGGCCACCTGAAAAAGCATCAAACCTCATCCACGGGCGGGATGAGGTTTCATGACTGAATTTAAAAATTAAGGTTAACTTTTACTTAAAGTTATGTCCATGTCCCAATTCACGTGACATTGTCACATGGGGGGGACATGGATGTTAAATGAAATTTTCGAAAGAATAACTTTTTCACTTTGGGAACTGATCTCCCTGAGGCAGCACTTAGTCTGAGGGAGATCGGAGCGCACTTCCGCATTTGCCATTCCGCCCCCCCCCACCCCCCCACCCCACAGGGAGCACATAGCGCTTCCGTGTGGATGTCATGCTGGGTGGTCCTTAATTGGCCCACCCACAAAAAATGGCGGTGCGCTCCCAATCGGGGGCACCCAATCAGAGGGCCGCCTGCCCACACCTGTTCCCACACTTCCCCACCCCTGACAGGGGAAAATTTTGCCCATGGCGTTTACCAAAGTCTATCACTACAGGTAATGGACCGCAATTTGTTTCCAGTCAATTCATGTTATTTCCAGAAAACTATGGAATTCACCGCCACCTGACATTGCCTATAACCCACAATCGGATGGTGCCATTGAACAATTCGACAGTTCGCTAAAGGACAGTCTGGAAGCTAACATGTCGGAGGGGAAAACGTTTGAACAATCCGTTCATATTCTACTTTGAACATATCGATCCACCTCACACTCTCTGACTGGAAAGACACCCTCTGAACCTATGATGGGTCATAACTTTCGCATGCCACTGACCATTTGGAAGCTGACACCTCTATCCAACAAGGATTTCAGAGCGAAAGCGGAAGAAATGGCAAAGCAACATGGTAAACCAGAAGTGTACTTCGACAAGTGAACACACGCAAGGAAACCACTATTTGAAGTTAGAGTTCGGGTTTGCATCAAATGGCCAAATCTCAACCACATGCGCACATCACCTCCATCAGGAGCAAAGCAGATAAAGTGGTGACTCAGTATCAATGATTATCTGTTGGATGACAACACAAAGTGGAACGTGAGTCGCTTCATAGTGAGCAGACCAGAATAGTTCGAGCAATAGTGATTATGAGGATATATTTCCTTTCCCAATTTGCGATTGTGATTTTGACCATCTGCCTCATCAAAGTATTTACACAGAACCACAACTCAAGTTTGTAAATCTCAGGGCTGTTGTCAGCAACCTTCATATCTCAAAGGCTATTTCATTACTTGGAGAAAATGGACACTGTGGGCTCTAAGAAATGGTTTGATGTACATGCGTTTGCTATTTAGGATGGTTTAATTTAAAATAAGGTTTTACAAGGGGAAAAGGTGTAGTTTACAGTTGTTCAATGGTTTGGAGTTTGCGTGTGTCTGTTGACTGTGCTAAGTGCTGTGAGTCAAGCCAGTGAGTGTGGTTAGAGAAACTGAAACTAAGCAGTAAGCTTAGTGGGGAGACGATGGCATTGTAATTTAGGGACCTAGGTTGATGCTCTAAGCTCAAATCCCATATGGCAACCGGTGGAATTTAAATTCATTTCATTGATAAGGTCAATTAATTTTTTTAAATCTGGAATTAAAAGTTATTCTCAGCGATAGTGGCCATGAAACTATCATTGATTGTTGTGAAAACACATCTGGTTCACTAATGTTCTTTCAGGAAGGAAATCCACCATCCGTACCCTGGTCTGGCCTACATGTGACTCCAGATCCACAGCAATGTGGTTGACTCTTGACTGCCCTCTGAAATGGCCACTCAGTTGTCAAGGGCAATTAGGTATGGGCAGCCCGTACCTTGGCCAGCGATGCCCACATCCTATGAAAGAATAGAAAAAGTAAGCATGAGAAAGCAGACATTTTAAAAGTAGAATAATAAAGATCCTGTTCACATATAGACAAAAACAAAAAACTGCGGATGCTGGAAATCCAAAACAAAAACAGAATTACCTGGAAAAACTCAGCAGGTCTGGCAGCATCGGCGGAGAAGAAAAAAGTTGACGTTTCGAGTCCTCATCGGCAGAGAAGAAAAAAGTTGACGTTTCGAGTCCTCATGACCCTTGAAGGGTCATGAGGACTCGAAACGTCAACTTTTTTCTTCTCCGCCGATGCTGCCAGACCTGCTGAGTTTTTCCAGGTAATTCTGTTTTTGTTCTGTTCACATATAGAACCTGGCGAGAGTCATCTCTGCATACCTTCAAGGCACAACACACAACACTAAGCAGCAGTGATAATACCTGGAGATGATGGTTGATCCTGTAACAGGGAATTGTGCCCTTCCTGATGGTGTTTGTGACTCTGCTGTGTATGGGGCTTATGTCCTCCTGACGATCCTGACAGCAAGTTTATAAAATAAATACAAAATGTGAGAAATATAATTTCCACAGTAAGAATGCCACAAAGGAAGTGGTAGGACATATACATTCTTACTGGATTGGAAAGATGTACAGACGTGTATGTTTTTGAAAAATAAGATTTCAGAATATGCGGTATCAGAATTACATTGTACTGTACATTACATTGGTCTTAAGAACGGTCATACGGACTCGAAACAATGTCTCTCTCTCTCCACAGATGCTGCCAGACCTGCTGAGCATTTTTCCAGCATTTTCTGTTTTTATTTCAGATTTCCAGCACCTGCAGCATTTTGCTTTTATATTACATTGTACTGTACCCTTATGAGGACATGCGAGGAGTTGCCCATGGTCTGCTCAGCAGGAGTTAAAGTGTGTTGGAACTGAGGTGACCTCTTTCAGTTGCAGCCCGGCGTTGCTTGTTATAACAATCTTTTCTTTTACCAACTTTGAAACCTTGTTAAAATGCTCTCTCCAGCTGTTCAAGTTTTTATTATTGTGGGAAACTGCGTACACCAAATTGACAGTTTGTTTCCAGGTCTCATGTTCAGTGGATGATTGGGACCTGAATACAGCCCATAGTGTTCATGTATTTTCTCAACAATTAGCTCCACTTCACTGAGCTAGTTTTCCAGATTGTTTTTGTTCAATTTTGCTGAGATTACCTCGTGACTCAGTCAGAAAGATTAAATGGTTCACTTCAGGCTTACAAAACAAATGCATTCAAATTTAGTTTAAACCGTTGAAAAAGCGATAAACAACGAATAAGCCATCGGCTTGCCAGACACTGGAGGTTTTACCATCAAAACATTTTCATGTCCCATTGTTTAGCTCTGCTGATATTAAATCAGCTCCTTGACATAAACGAGCTCAGTGCCCTCATAGTTACTTCCTCCAATTATGCTACGAGAAAACGTTACACAAATCATTTTGATATTTAGCATTTTAAACATTTTTTCAAAATTGGTTGACCAGCCTTGTTGCCCTTTTCTCTCTCTCTCCCTCTCTCTCTCTCTAACATCGACAGAACCATCCAGGTATTTTGGGAAAATACATTGGGGTGAGTCGGAGTCCTGATGAGAAATGTGTTTGTGTTTTGTTTTATAGGGGCTGCTATTTTGGAGATTCTCAAGCGCCACCGGAACAAATTGCCATTTCGAGTAAACTGGAGTTCACTTTTAAGCTCAGCCAAGAGAAACATATTTTCTGATCAACCTCAGTTTTAACATCAATATTAGATTCATATCAACTTTTAGATTAGTTGCATATTGGGAGGAGATCCCAGGTGTTGGTAACGTCGTAATGGCCTGCTTGAAATCAGGAACGGCAGGCTGAATTTTAGCTCAGAGACGGAGTGAGAGCGGTTGCTATTTGGAGGTTGGGAAACGTGGAAGTACAGTTTCCTGAGTGTCCTACAACTTTTAACTGCAGCGGGGTGGGGGTGGGGGACGGGGGTTGGGGAAGCGGGTGGGAGAAATGGTGGGAGGTTTATGGCAGATTTTTGAGCCTTTATTTTTCATTAATTTATGGGATGTGGGCATCACTAGCTAGGCCAGCATTTATTGCCCATTCCTAATTGCCCCTTGAGAAGGTGGTGGTGAGCTGCCTTCTTGAACCGCTGCAGTCCATGTGGTGTAGGTACACCCACAGTGCTGTTAGAAAGGGAGTTCCAGGATTTTGACCCAGCGACAGTGAAGGAACGGTGATATATTTCCAAGTTAGGATGGTGAGTAGCTCGGAGGGGAAGTTCCAGTTGGTGCTGTTCCCATGTATCTGCTGCCCTTATCCTTCTAGATGGTAGTGGACATAAGTTTGGAAAGTGCTGCCTCAGGAGCCTTGGTGAATTCCTGCAGTGCATCTTGTAGATGGTACACACTGCCGCTACTATGCGTCGGTGGTGGAGAGAGTGAATGTTTGTGGATGTGATGCCAATCAAGCGGGCTGCTTTGTCTTGGATGATGTCAAGGTCTTGTTGCATTTGGACATGGACTGCTTCAGTATCTGAGGAGTTGTGAATGGTGCTGAACATTGTGCAATCATCAGGGAACATCCCCACTTTTGACCTTATGGTGGAAGGGACGTCATTGATGAAGCAGCTGAAGATCGTTGGGCCTAGGACAATACCCTGCGGAACTCCTGAAGTGATGTCCAGAGCTGAGATGACTGACCTCCAACAACCACAGCCATCTTCCTTTGTGCTAGGTGTGACTCCAGGCAACAGAGAGTATCTCTCCTGATTCCCAGTGACCCCAGTTTTGCTCAGGCTCCTTGATGCCACAGTCAGTCAAATGCGGCCTCAATGTTAAGTGCAGTCACTCACCTCTGGAGTTCAGCTCTTTTGTCCATGTTTGAACCAAGGCTGTAATGAGGTCAGAAGCTGAGTGACCCTGGCGGAACCCAAACTGGGCACCAGTGATCAGGTCATTGCTAAGCAAGTGCAAGAATAACTCCTATTCCCACTGTCCCACCAGCAGTGGGACTTACATCATGGACTCAGCACTTGCCACCTCCTTTCACTTTTTGGTTTCCTGGTCTGGGAAACCAGGTTGACTGTGGTTAAAAATAGAATAGAAGCAAAAATACCGCGGACGCTGGAGATCTGAAGTAATGACAGAACGTGCTGGAAAAGCTCAGCAGGTCAAGCGGCAGCTGTGAAGAGAGAAACAGAGTTAACGCTTTGAGCCCAATATGACCTTTCTTCGGAACACAAAGTTCAAAATCAAAATGAAAACATTCAGTGACAAATTGTTTAAACTATGTCCCACGCCTCCACAACTGACCCTATGGCCAACAAAAACATGGCAAAAACTCCAAATTGATATTTTGTGAAGAAGTGCATGTAGCTTCTCAGAATCAACATGTTCTACTTGTTCAGGACCTACATTACAAAATGGACAGAAATCACAGCAACTAATTCTATAAAGGTCACTTTGGTCATTAATATTCTAGACAAGTTGTTTACAAAATGGGGTTTGCCGGAAACTATCACTACGGACAAATGGGCAACTATTTGTCTTCAGCCATTTCACAAAGTTCCCAGCAAGTTAAGGAATTCACCATCTGACATCGCAATACAACCCGCAATTGAACGATGGTGTCAAATGATTCAAGAGTGACAAAGGACTGAGAGATAGTGGGCGGAGTCATCCGTGCCCGCTGGCATCGGGCGTGCTCGGCAGCGTGAGCGGACATTATGGCGAGAAGGACAAAAATCAGTTCCACGATGTCTGGTGTGATCGTCCACTCACTCTGTCGGTTCCCGCCATCCGACTTTGGGAACCTCAGTGTAATACGTCCACAAATCATTATAAGACCAACCCGCCAGAAAAAGTCCCCCGTTGCTGAATTGTCCACCCCCATGCCGATGTGTTTCACAACGGCACATAAAAGGCGTGCACTTGGCGGGCTGCACTTTGAGGGGAACTCGGAGGTGAACGCACAGTAACGTTGTGCAGCACCCGCCAGGGTCGCCTGTTGGAGTTCAAGGTGGAGGCGAGTTGGAGGCACGGGGGGCTAGAGCTGCCCTGCGGTTGAACGTGGTGCACAGGCACGTGTGGAGTGGTGGCAAGAGAAGCTGCCACGCATTAGGGAAAGGTTGTATAAAGTGACCATTTCTCTGCAGTTGAGACAGTTCAGACACAGCCGCATTAACATGCGTGGAATCAGTCCATGAGCCCACTCAAGCAACACAGAGGGATGCAACTGTCACCAAGTGCTCCAGAGCTTTTCACCCCACGGGCACAGACTGCAAACTAATGAGTATTTTAGCGGACTGCAGAACGGCTGGACAACCGGACACGTTGTACAATCTCCTTGCTAAAGTTGGCCATGAAGCAGTCACTGCTGGAGTTGCTCACAGCCCCTTGCAATGTCATCATTCCAGTTTGGACCAGTCTCCCCCATGGTTCAAGCTAACAGTGCAGCCTCGCAGTGCAGGTTAGGAGAATGTCTGTACCTGAGCTGAGAGCACAGCATGCAGTCCAATGGGCAAAGCTGGCACCAATTGGTCAGGTAGAGTGGGGCAGAGGTGGTTGAGGTTTCAGGCAGCCATGCAGCGCACTAAACTCTGGCCATCCAAGTGGTGGCCAACACTCTCCGGGATGCATTAAGGGGCCTTCAGATTTAAGTAAGACATGTTCTTAGTACACTGAAGCTAACCTACGAGTTTCCCCCTTTTATCCTGCAGTGGGAGTACATCAGGAGCATGGAGCCTGGTGACCTAGCTGTATACCTCGTGGTGTAGAGAGAATGGAGATGACGGAGAAGAGATTAACAGAGGCACCTGTCTGGGCAGAGGGAGGAGAAGCACCCTCAGATCGGAAAGACACTGGCGTAACTTACGATAGGTGGTAACCAACGTATGCCATTGACTATTCTTAAGCAATCACCATTATTCAACAAGAATTTCAGTGCAAGAGCAGAAGAAATCGCAAAGCAATAAGTTAAAGCAAAAGCATCCTTCGACAGCCACAAGGAAACCACGATTTGGCATTCAATATTGGGTTTGCATTAAACGGCCAAATCACAACCACATGCTCACATCATCTCCATCAGAAACAAAGCAGATCAAGTGATCGTTCGGGACCAGTGATTATCTGTTAGTTGACAACACAAGGTAGAAACCGAGACGCTTGATCGTGAGCAGACCAGGATATTTCGAGGACGGTAATTATGAGGATACATTTCCTTTTCCAATTTGTAAATGTGGTGTTGATCATTCGCCTCATCAAGCTGATCATGCAGAACCACAGCCTGTGGGGCGCGAGGGAGGGCTGGGGCTTAATGTTCGGTAGAAACACACGTAGAATATGAGATTTTAGTTAATGCTATAATTTACACTTGTGAAAAAGAGAGTAATAAGTTGGTTACATAAGAAACAGAAGCAGGAGTAGGCCATTTGACCCTTTGAGTCCGCTCCACCAATTAATCCAATCATTGCTGATTTTCTACCTCAACTCCACCTACCCACACCATCCACATGTCCCTTAGTCCCCCTAGTAACCAAAAACCTATTGATCTCTGACGTGAATGTACTCAACAACTAAGCATCACCAGTTTTCTGGGGTAGAAAATTCCAAATATCCATAACCTCCTGAGTGAAGAAATTTCTACTCATCTCCACCCTAAATGACCAACTCCATATTCTGAGGCTGACTCCTCCGGTTCCATACTCCCAGTCAGGGAAAGCCAGGGTATGTTTTTCTTTGCTTCAAGAAAATTAAGTTTGTGAGAGTGTTAGAAAATCTACATGCCTACCTTATGTATTTGAAAGATGGGCTTCTTCCCATTCCCTTCCACCAAGATGGCCACTGAATAACATTCCTTGTACACTGGTATATTAGACGTTCTCTCTCCATGAGAAGATTAATTAGTAAAAAGATTCTTCAAGGTTGTATCAAAAAACAGTTAACGGTTTTAAATGTAGCAAACTGATTTATGTCAAGAGCGACAGAAACTGGAGGAAAGCCATTTCCACATGATCTAAATTAAAATGGTTCCTAATAATGGCACTAAAACATGCCACACAATCAACAGCTGGATGTGTCAGCAGAGCCAACCACCACCTTATATTACATAGAATTACATATAGCGACAAGGTGTGATCATATTAACGAAGAAACTTAAAAATTAAAATGTGAAGGGTAATTAGTGCATTTTATTCCCTGGTTTGCTGTCTGTGAAAATACTTGAATATGATTGGCTGCTTACCCTGCTTGATGACATCACTGTTGCTGGACACCTGGCCTTCTCCTTGACTTGGTGCCAGATTCCAATTAATTTTGGGAAAAGGGAAATCCACACCTTTGGGAGCAACTTTCATCAAGGTGGATGGTTAGCACCGTTGCTTCAATGTTAACTACAAATCCCAACTTGTAAAATTTACAGCAGAGAAACAGGCCATTCAAACTTTCGGGCCATTTGGCCTTATGCTATGGTTTATGCGCTACAGGAGTCTCCTGCCAACAGATTCATCTATTCCTCTCTCCATTGTGACATTATCTAGCTTCCCCATAAATATGTCTACGTTATTCGCCTCAGCCATTCCATGTGGTAGCAAGTTCCACATTCCCAGCAGTCTCCGGGTATGGAGCACAAATCAAGTTATTTCAAACACATCAGTCAGTCACAAGATACTCTGCTTGCTGGTGCGTCTTCACTAAGTTCTTCTAAGAACTCTGCTGCCCTCTGAAACCACTTTGGTTGGTGTAATATTATGTAGATTCAGACAGAGCTTCTTATAACTAAACAACAATCTAACCCAAGCAAAACCTATAAAGTAAAATCGTGTCTTTAATAGCTCTGGCTAATGGTGCGGCTTGTTATTATATGTATATTGACACTTGCAAGTTTGGCATCATCGTCACGACCTCAGACCTCGAATCTGCACTCCTTAGTCACCTGTGAAGAAAGACTCCAGAAATACACGTAACAATATCACAAACTGCAGAGCTCAGCAAAGATTACCATAACCACCAGCCAGTTACTAACAGTGGGCTTCCCTTTCAAACCTCCTGACTAAGGATGATTGAGTGAGTGTGAAGAAATCATAGCAGAAGCTTTAGAAATTGGAAAATATGCTTATGATGATATTTTAGGGATTGCATACCACTGGGACCATTCTTTACAGATTCTTTTCTTGTTCCTGAAAACATTTTAATTGATTGAAGGTGCTGCAAGGGTACTGTGAGTAGCTCCCAGGATATTGGTGAAAACCTACAATAACAAGGAACTCCTGTTAACTCTCAGTTACCACAGCAGTGTCAAAAGAAAGCAGATGGAACAGTTATCCCTCCCAGAAAAAAAAAAGCTACTGATCTGAAAAATTCATTTTAACATCGCACGTTAGTCGATATCTTTGAGATTGGCAGGGATCTGAACTATATGTTTAGCAGAACAGTTGCCATCCTTACCAACATCAGTAAAGCAGAGCTCTTGGAGGCTGAACTGTTATTAAGCACTTCATTGATCAGATATCATCTGCATATTCAATCTGAATCTACAGCGATACTCAGTACCATTTTGATCTGTGAAATGGATTATAGATCCATAGATCCTTTTGAACTATAGCTGATGTGTGCCGAAATATAGTCGAAAGATCTTCTGCAGCTGCTGTGTGTACCAGCAGTGTGTAACTGTGGCAGGAAGACTTGTTTTGATCACTTTCTCTATCTAGATCGCAAGTATTCGTGGAACTTCCAACTTTGGTGGGCACATGATGGTGGACCACCTGCCCCCATTACCCACCTGAACTGATTTTCCTTTGTAATGGTGTGGGAGCCTGACTTGCATATTTAAGCGGCATCCTGCTGAAAGCGGGCTTCTCTCCGATTTATAAGCCCACGTGAAAATTGGATTAGGTAGACCTTGGACAAAATGACTCCGCACCCCGCCCACCTATCCCGCCCTCTCCCTTTTCAACTGCTGCCTAACCATTTCCCTGTCATGAAATGGCCTGCTGGCAATTTTTAAAAAAATCACACCTTGGGTGGAATTTTACCGCCCCCGTCACGGCACGGGCGAGGGGGGGGGGGGGGGTGTTGGCGGGGGGCAGGGGGGGGGCCATATAATGTGGTGAGCCATTCAAAAGCCCTTGGACTGTAAAATCCCGCTGGCATAAAATTCCACGCCTGAAATTGGCATAACAAGTTGGGCTGAATATTCTGGCTGACGGGAGGGTGGCGGAGTCCGCATGCCAGCGCTTAAAATGTCCCGTGCTGACGTCCCGATGTCAGCGCGCGGCATCGCGATATTTTGGTCGGCGGGCGCGCTAGGCAGCGGGACGTGTGCCCGCCATTAATTAAAGGCCTTGTTAAGGCCCTTAACTCTCCAATCGACCAGGATTTTGAGGGGCCCGTGCGACCTTCGGCTCGGCGCATGGGCCCAACGGGCAGGCGGGTAAGTGATTTTTTTTTTTACAAACCTCATCCACCGGCGGGATGAGGTTTGATAGCGGAATTATAAAATTGTAATAAAGGTTTTGTGTATTTCATTAACATGTCCCCTCTCGTGTGACATTTTCACGCAAGGGGGACATGTTAATGATTTATTTTATTTTTCTATTTTTAATGTTTCAGTGCCTTTCAGCGATCTCCCTGAGGCAGCACTTAGCCTCAGGGAGATGTGCATTCTTTCATGCGTATGCACGAAAGAGCGCAGTCTTGCAGTTGGGGAATCCCCCCGCCCTCCCCACCGCCTGCACAAGTGGGCGGCCTGCTGGGCGGGCCTTAATTGGCCCGCCCCCTTAAAATGGCGGCGGGGCCCGTTTTGGCGGCAGCGATCGGCTGCCCACCCACCCGCCCGTCAAGGGCTAAATTCTACCCGTTATCTGATACAGGGGATCTTTAATTTGGACACTACACCTGCCAGCCTTCCCTGGTGCACTCAAACCACTACATCAATTTGACATTGATAACTCAAAGAAGAGCCATCTAGTAGGAAGGCCAGAATGCAGACCTGCTGCACTGATATGACAAACAGCTCCACCGCCAATAGCGGGGCTGTCGTATTTTTGAGTCCCCATTAACACCTTTCGTGCCGCAGAACACCGCCCGAAAATCACTTCTGTACTGTTGATAATTAAAAAGCGTCACAGTTATTTTTCTGCCTATAGGCTGCCTGAGCTCCCAATCCAGCAAGTGGTACAAGTCACCAATGCGGTTTTCACATTGTTTGTGCAGACTGTCCACTGTCTTCAACAAAGATCCATAGCTAGAAAGTTAGGCACAAATTGGTCTTTGGGATAAAGTGCGAAAAGCAGCCTGTTTTGAAGGAGGGTAATAGTGCTGTTATGACACAGCAGTTTGTAAAGGCTGAGTTATTTAAAATCCCGGAGGGAAACTTTAAACAACTGTCATCACCTATATTTCCAATTGGTATGTTTTGAGTTACAGCTCTGAATTCAGGAATAAGACCACCAGTTCTCGAGAGGTTTTTGTATCAAATTAAATTAAACATTTATTAATTTACAACAAATTAAACACATACACTTGGCTACAAATTACTACTATCAAAACTTTTAACAAATTCCCAAGTTAATCTTCACAAAGGCAACAATAACCAATAAGGCTTAAACAGACACCAGGCAAAGCATTTTCACCTTACAAATTCACAATGAGGTTCTTTTCAATTGTGTTCCTTTGCAGACAGTTTTAGGCTTACAGGCTTAGATCTTACATGCCTCTGACCTTTCACACACAAACTCCTTTCTGTTATACCCAGCCTTCCCCTTTGAATATAAATTTTCATTGTATCAATGAATCTTTGAACCCCTTTCATAGTATCAATTTTATTAGTAATATAAACATTGCTTGATGTCTCCTAGCTAGGTGCAGGATTTCACTCCCCACTCTTGAATGCTCTATTTAAAAATGCAAATTGCCCCCATGTTTATCTAATTACCATTTCAAACCTACTTCTTTCTATTCATCAAAACACCCAGACTAGCTGGCTTTAATCCAATTAACACACACACTCACACACACACACACACACACAGACTAAACCTCTATTTAAGAAAATAATTTCCAATAACATTACATACATTAATATCTTTTCTTGACATCCCCCTTCCTATCGAAAAATGAACCGTCATAATTCTAAAAGACGGCTTCATTTTTTAATAAGCCATCTTACACCATCTCCTACACTTATTACACTGTTACATTACCAGATGCATGCATTAACATAACAATACATATACACAAGTCCTTGGTATCAACAGAAATTACTCCAGTTCAGCGTCCAGGTTTTTTTTTAAATGTCCAATTTTCCTTTAAGCCTCAAACTCTTGATAATGCATCTGTGAACAGATTTTCTCTTCCAACAATACGTATAATCCGAAGATTAAATGGTTGTAATAATATACTCCTCCTGAAAGGCTTGCACTTTTGTCTCGAAATCTGACCAGAAACTTGAACGGATTATGGTCTGTACAAACAACTGTTCCTGATGAATTGTTTGCAACATAAATTTCAAAATGCTGCAATGCTAACACCAAATCCAAAGTTATTTATAAAATAATTAAATAAATTTAGCTGAATTCACAAACATGTCCCAGCTCATGTGATGCTGTCACGTAAGGGGACATGTTTAAATAATTTTTTACTTAATTCATAAAAAAGTTTTATTATCAACTTAATCTTCCTGAGGCAGCTCCGTGCCTCGGGGAGATTGCTGCGCTCTTTTGCGCACATGCACGAAAGAGTGCAGGCCCCGACCCTTCCTCTGCCCCCTGCCCACACAGGTAGCGCTGAGGACTACTGGCCTGTACTCACCCGCGTATAATGGCGGCGTGCAGCCGATCACAGGTGGTGATCGGCTCTGCGCCTGCCTGCGCCCACTCCCGAACAGCCCTCCCACCATAAGAAAAATTCTACCCTTTGTGTTCCATCTGTTTCAGTACCAGTACAATAGGCAAACTCTAGTCACTGCAACTAGGCTCAAATATATCATTTTGAAGCATGAAATCAGTTCCTTTTTGTGCGTGTGATACCTTTGCTGCATTTAATCTATAAGGATGTTGCCTTATTGAAGATGAAATTTGTACAGAGACATCATGAAAAGCTAAATCTGTCTTCCCCAATTTATTCCCGTAAATAAGTTTGTGTGACTGCAATAGCTTTTCAAATCACTTTGACACTTGCTTGGAAGGTAACTCAATATTTCATTTAAATTTTCAAGCACCCCCTCATTATCCAATTTGATTAGAGGACAATCAATTTCAGAGTCCTGCACTTCTACCTCTTCCTCATCATCCACCATCAGTAATACCTCTTTTTGTTCCTCTTCCCTGTCAAAGTACTTTTTAAGCGCATTTACATCACACACCCTCTGCTTCTTTCTTCTACCCGGAATATTTATTCAATAATTTACTTCACTCAATTTCTTTTCCATCCTGTAAGGCCCACTAAATCTTGCATTTAATGAATCACCTAGTACTGGGAACAAAACTCATATTTTCTCTCCAGAAACAGAACTGCAAGGTTTAGCTTTCTTACCTGCCTTGACTTTCATTACTTGCTGTGATATCTTTAATTGTTCCCTAGCCAACTCACATGCTCTGTTCAATCTTTCCCTGAAATTTGATATGTAATCCAGGAGAATAGTTTCTGAATTTTGATCCACCAATTTCTCATGAATCAATTTCAGTGGTCCCCTTACCTCATGACCATTAACGAGTTCAAAAGGGCTAAAACCAGTCGATGCATTAGGAGCGTGTCTGATAGCAAATAGAAAAAATGAAATTCCTGTTTCCCAATTCTGTGGATAATCCTGACAGTATGCTCTCATCATAGTTTTTAAAGTTTGATGCCATCTTCCCAAAGCTCCTTGTGACTCCAGGTGATTAGCTGTTGACTTAAACTGTTTTATCCCCAAACTGTTTGTTACTTCCTTAAACAGCTGTGACATGAAATTTTATCCCTGATCTGATTGTATTTCCTTAGGTAAACCATATCTTGTAAAAAAAAATCAACCCCTCCACAATCTTCTTAGTTGTAATGTTTCTTAAAGGTATTGCTTCAGGAAGCCTGGTAGACACATCCATTATTGTCAGTAAATACTAATTTCCACTTTTAGTCTTAGGGAGGGGTCCTACACAATCAATCATGACCCTGGTAAAAGATTCTTCAAATGCTGGTATTGGGATTCAAGGCGCCAGATTAATCACTGCTTGTGGTTTTCCTGTTACTTGACATCAATGACAGGTTCTACAGAATTTGACTACATCCCTATGCAATCCTGGCCAAAAAAAAACCTCTGTATCTTTTCCTGTGTTTTACTAATTCCTAAATGTCCACCTATTGGAATTTCATGAGCAATTTGTAGAATCTCATTTCTATATCCTAATGGGATAATAATCTGATGCACCTCCCTTCAGCTTTCATTTGCTGAGACATGATCTGACCTCCACTTTCTTATTAAAATATCTCCCTGAAGGTAATAACATACTGGAATACATTTTGCTTCTGTTTCTGAATAAGCTTTCTCATAGAACTGTTTTAATTGCTAATCATTTTGCTCTAACTCCACTAACCTCCTTGAGTTGAACACTTCAGCTGAATTGTCCTGTATTCTTTCCTCCTGAACAATGTTTTCAAATGCAATGCCTGCTAATTGGATTTCGACACATTCTTCTTGCCTTTGAACTGCCTGCCCTTCTTGTTTTTCTTATTCTTCCCTATGAGCCATTGCTCTCATTATAACGCTAATCAATGCTCTTCTCTCCTTTTCAGGAGAGGAATGGTCATAATGCTGCCGAGTGGGTGAGGACTGGTGGAGGGCCAGCACAGTTGGTGATCATTACCAGGTTTGAGCAGGAGGCACTCGATCTGGAGAGGTGCCATGCACCCAGGTCCACTGATGCCGGTGAGGCTGGGGTGCTGGGGGCAGGTAAGTTAGCCCAGCACTGAGGTGATCATTAGTGTCTTAGCAGCCATGACACTGCTGAATGTTCAGTAATTGAAGTTTGCAACATGGGTTGACCATTGCTTATGGAAGGATGAGTGCATGATGATCTGGGGGACAGGGATGCACATTGACATTGTCTCCACCTTAGCTAATCAAACGTCCTTGTTCTTCCTTTCAGCATCAGTGGAGCAGGGACGGGAGGAGGAGGCAGAGGGGCCCCCTCACACCTGAGGGCCCTGAAGTCTCTGACCCACTAGCGTCACACCATCTCTGCCAGGCAGGCACCAGTGTAGATACTAGCACCTCGGTGGGAATTAGAGCATCGGCTAGTGTCCCGAGGCACGGCGGTGAGGGCACTTCACAGTCGCTGGAGGAGCTGGCAGAGACAGAGAGTGCCCAGGGCGCCAACAGTCAGAGGACTGCAGGGGACCAGGCACATGCTCAGTTGGTGCCTGATGATGTGCCTCTGGAGTTATCCGTAATGCAGCAGGGGCATGAAGTGCAGCCGGGTATGTGGGAGCACCTGGGGGAGATACATGAGGCTATGCTTGGCTTGGTCTCCGTGGTGGAGGAATCTACGCGGATGATCGCCGAAGCAATGAGCCTCATGTCCGAGCGCTATGTGTCCTCCCTGGAGAGAGTGGTGACTCCCGTGGAGAGGCTTCTCCAGGAGACCAATCAGGGCTTCTTGGGGATGCGCTCTGACCAGCAAGCCCTCACATCAGCATTGACCTCAGCTGGTCAGTGCCAGTGTGGGAGATGGTGTGGACATCAAGTATCCCAGCTCGGTGCCCATCCATCCACGGTGAGCAGGGAGGTTTGAAGCGACCTCACGTCGGCGCAGCAGCTGCCTGTCGTCTTTGCAGGCTCCTCTCAGGGAGCCTAGGATGAGGGCGGCAGCTCCTCCGCCCCTCTGCCAGTGACTGTAGCATCCGGTGAGGCTGCGAGGACTGGGGAGATGCCAGCTGTGGAACTGGCCGCACCCTCCCAGGCGGGGCCAGCACAGGCTCCACGGGCCAAAAAATGCCCGCCAAGGTCATCGAGGCCAACAGGACAGCAGAATCAGCAGGCTGTCTCAGATGCCAGTGCCAGCGATGGGGCAACACCAAGACGTAGCACCCGTAAAGGTAAACATAAGGCACCTTAGGCACACCACGGGTTTCTCATTGATGCTTCTGTGTTGGCCCGGGATGATCTCTCTATCTTCACAATTTCTGTTTTCCTCTCTCTCCTGTCTTTTTACCTGTTACCTTTTAAAAGCCATTTCTCTGTCCTTTGCTTCTAATTGAAGCTTTTTCAGTTCCTTTGCTTGTTCAAATTCAAGCATCATCATTTGTAGCTAAAGTCTCACTACCTCCAGCTGTGACTCATTAGTGTCAGGTTTCACCTCCAACTGTAGATTCTGTGCTATATTATTAATTATATCTGATTTCTTAGCCCCTGCAGGTAACCCCAATTTTAACTTATCTGCCAAACCTGTTAACTTACTCTTGGTTATTTGTTGCAACCCAATCAGAGTTATATCATCTACTCCCAGACAAGTCTTCGCAATCTCATCACTTCTAAAAAACCTCACCAACTCCTGAACTCAAAGTGCTTCTCGTACTTATAACTTTAAGATTCACCAATTCCAAACCAATCAAGGAATTATAATTAATATCCTGCCAAGAGCCCCTAATTGTTATGACATACCAGTTTATAAAGGCTGAGTTATTTAAAATCCCAGAGGGAAACTTTAAACAACTGTCATCACCTATATTTTCAACTGGTATGTTTTGAGTTGCAGCTCTACATTCAGGAATAAGACCACCAGTTCTCGAGAGATTTTTATATCAAACCAAATGAAACATTTATTAATTTACAACAAATTAAACACATACACATGGCTATAAATTACTACTATCGTAACTTTTAACAAATTCCTAAGTTAATCTTCACTAAGGCAACAATAACCAATAGGCTTAAACAGACACCAGGCAAAGCATTTTCACCTTACAAATTCACAATGAGGTTCTTTTCAATTGTGTTCCTTTGCAGACAGTTTTAGGCTTACAGGCTTAGATCTTACATGCCTCTGAGCTTCACACACAAACTCCTTTCTGTTATACCCAGCCTTCCCTTTTGAATATAAATTTTCATTGCATCGCCAGGCCCTTTGAACCCCTTTCATTGTATCAATTTTATTAGTAATATAAACATTGCTTGGTATCTCCTAGCTAGGTGCAGGATTTCACTCCCCACTCTTGAATTCTCCATTTAAAAATGCAAATTATCCCCATGTTTATCTAATTACCATTTCAAACCTACTTCTTTCTATTCATCAATGCGCCCAGACTAGCTGGCTTTAATCCAACTAACACACACACACAGACTAAACCGCTATTTAAAAAATAATAATTTCCAATAACATTATCTACAATAATATCTCTTCCTGACAGTGGGCTATAAATTTGCTATTGTGCTTTTGCTGCAGACAGGCATCCCCCACTTAATACTTCAAAGTCGCCTATGGACAGCATGGATCTTTTCAGATGGACCACTTATACTATTAATTGATGTTGATTCTAGGAGTGAAATTATTCTCGTTGGTCCACAATTTGCTGTCAAATTAGCTCTGAGGGCATTGGCGTCTCCATCATTTATGCACAAATGCATAACTTTGGGTGAGGGGCAGACATGGATTAAATGCAAAAATCCAAAAATTGCCCTCTGTGATGCGTAGCTTCATTGTTAGTTTCATGGAAACAACATCTTGCTGTTTGCCTCACCAACAAAATGCATATAATTGTGTCAAGTTGCTTTATTTGCATAGTAGATACGAAACAACTTTGCCGCAGAAAGTTAATTCTTGCCCACTCCAATCTAAATATTCTTTTAATGACATGTAAGTATTAACTACTGCCAGAGAATTTCACTGACACTGAAAAATAATGATGACAAGCAGGAAATCTCATTCGTTCAGTTCAATTGCTTGCACTCTCATAACTTGACATGCAAAAGGTTAAGAAACCTAAATGTACACGGGCAAGTCTAACAGCTGACACTGTTAGATTTGCTCCCACAGTAAATTATGCATCATTAAGTTCTCTTCTAAAGGTTCATCTGCAATAATGTTTCAACTTCAAAATGCTTAACTTTATGCAAATTCACTTTCTGTTTATTATATTATTTTCCTTATGTTGTATCAGGTTTTCAAAGAATTATTTTCTAAATGTAAAACTGAAATCACTACAAGTTATGCCATAGGTTAGGAAGGCCACATGTAAAATAAGCAAACCAAGCGCTACACCTTATTTTTGGAGAACAGAAAGAAAGGCTTGCATTTATATTGTGCTTTTCACAACCATGAAACATCTTACAGTGCTTTAAATTCAATGAAGTGTTTTTAGAAATGTAGCCACTGTTGCACTACATGAAATGTTGCAGCCAATTTGTGCACAGCAAACACCGACATACAGTGATGTGATAATGACCAGCTAATCTGTTTGGTGATAAATAATTGAAGGATAAATGTTGGCCAGGGCATATGTCATAACTCCCCTGATATTCTTCAAAATAGGTGCCATGGGGTGGGATTCAATTTAGTGTCCTGACTGAAAGACAGCATCGTTGACAGTACAGCAATCCCTCAGTACTGTACTGAAGTGTCAGCTTTATACTGTCATACTCAAACCTTGGAATGGGACCTAAACATGGAACTCTGTGACTCCAAGGCAAGAATGCCGACAAATGAGCCAAGGCTGACACCGACACTGGCCAAAGGGGTAGAACTGATAAGTACAGTTACACTAAACCCGTATCGAACGTTGCTTAGATCAGACTTTGAGTACTACATGCAATTCTGGTTGCCATATTTTAAAAGAAGGACCTAGAAGCACTGGAGAGAGTACAGAAAAGATTTACAAGGGTGATAGCTAAATGTATGGGTGTATATATCAAAACTGGATTGACATGCTGTATCTCTTTTCCCTTGAATAAAAGGAGGCTGAGGTGACCTAATGGAGGTCTTTAAAAGAATTAAAGTTTTGAATAGAGTGGATACAAGAGAGTGATTTCTTACCAGGAAGATGGTAGCTAATGTTATCAATATAAAATAGTCATCAAGAAATCCAATAAGGGATTCAGAAGTAATCTTTGTTGTACGATGGCCGAGTTGTGCTATTAATGATAGTTGATCTGCAGATGCTTCTTGGGTGGAAACTTTAAGTTTATTTACAATGTACTCAGCAGCAACTACACGTGTGCTTTCAACTCCAACTCTATCTCTACACTGACTCTGAGCTAGCCCGCAATACTCTCCTATTGGTTACCATAGGTCATGTGATCTTTCTTAATAAGTATCATCAATCATCAAATAAGTTACATAACACACTAAATAAAACCACAATTATTACATTCCTCCCCTTTTAACTCAGCTATACATATTTTATTTACAAATACATATTTCTCAAGACAACATAATATTTACACTGGGTAAGGAATTTACAAGTTCAGTCTTTCAGGTGGTTTCCTGGTATGTGTGAACGTCGCAGTTCCACAACTGCATTTTCATTGTCAGAAGCCTCCTTTTCCGGAGTTGCCTGAACATCAGGTGTTTCGGTGGGCACTCGCAGTTCTGTATCCTCAACTCTTACAAGAACATCAGACATGTCAATCCTGGGTTGAGTATCCTCAACAGGAAACGCTGACCCGGTCACGATCACTGGTGGAACCAAATCTTGATAATTTATCTCTCTCTTCCTTAGATGGTCCACGTGTTTATGAATGACCTGGCCTTCCACCCCCACGTGGTAAGATAGAGGTCCAGCCAATGCACTTATTTCACCTGGAAACCACTTTGGTCCTTCCCTGAATTTTTTCACGTATACTGGCTCTCCCACGGTAAATTTTCTCTCGCGATTGTGCCAGTTGTGTCTCTAAATTCAGCATTATTAAGCTCCATCTTGTACTGAGATGGTGTTTCACCAATAACTCTGCATGTGTCACACCTGTTGTTGTGTGAGGGGTAGTCCTGTAATGAAAAAGAAAGTGTGCTAGCTTGGTTGCCAAGGAATTGCCAGTTAGCTTTCTCATGCCTGCCTTGAACGTTTGAACCGCCCTTTCGGCCAGTCCATTTGAGGAAGGGTGGTACGGTGCAGTTTTCACATGAGTGATACCATTGAGGCTGATAAACCGTTCAAACTCAGCACTTGTAAATGCCATAGCGTTATCGGAGACAACTACTTCTGGTAGTCCATGAATGGCAAAACTTTGACAGAGTTTCTCAACTGTAGCACCCGATGTTGGTGACTTCACCTCATATACATCCACCCATTTTGAATTGGTATTGATAGTGAGCATAAGCATTGTTCCCAGGAAAGGTTCAATGTGGTCAATGTGTAACTGCACCCAGGGTCTACCTGGCCACTCCCCATGGGTGTAATGGAGCTGTCACTGGCAACTTTTGCAGTTGCTGACATTGCACACAATTGTTCACTAAACTCTCTATTTCGCCATCCATCCCAGGCCACCATAGATAGCTGCATGCTCTGGCCTTCATTCAGGAAATTCCTGGATGGGCGCTGTGTAGTTTAATTAAAAGTGGCTCCCTTCCCTTTGGAGGAATTATCACTCGTGCTCCCCACAATAAGATGCCATCCGGGCTGGTTATTTCATGTCTTCTGTTGAAGTACAGTTTCATTTAATCAGATACGGGCTCCTGTGACCAACCATGATAGCACTTGTTCTTGTTCCTGAGATAGGACTGGGTCCAGACTTGTCCAGTCTCTGATCTATGGAGCACATACCAGCAAGAAATTTAACGGTAAAACAAGTTCCTGTGGAACTGGGATGTGCTCATCATTTTCTTGTAAAGGCAAATGACTAAGGGCATCAGCATTTTTGATTTGAGTCCCAGGCCTATGTACAAAAATGTATTGGTATGCTGCCAGAATTAAAGCCCATCATTATATTCTTGCTGAGGCTAAGGGTGGTATAGCCTTGTTGTCATTAAACAAACCTAGCAATGGTTTGTGGTCTGAAATGATTGTAAAATGACGGCCGTGTATGTACTGGTGAAATTTCTTGACACCAAAGATGATGGATAGGCCTTCTTTTTCTATCTGTGACTATCCCTTTTCCGCTGTGGTGAGCGTCCTTGATACATAACCTATTGGCCATTCCATGCAGTTGTCCATCCGATGAGAGAGCACTGCTCCCACTCCATAGGGAGATGCGTCACATGTTAGCACCAATTCTTTCATCTGGTCGTAATGCACTAATGGATTGGACAAGTGCAACAATTGTTTCACCTTTATGGAAGGTTCTTTCTGGGGCACCTCACAAGACCAACATTGGTTCTGTTTGAGTAGAGAATGTAGGGGGGGCCAGCACTGTAGACAAATTGGGTAAGAACCACGCACAATAGTTGATCATTCCTAGGAATGTTTTTAGCTCTGGGGTGTTCTTTGGTGCAGGTGCCTCTCTTATGGCCCTCACTTTCTCCTCAACAGGATGGAGGCCCTGTGAATCTGCCCAGACCCACATAGATTACCTCCCTCACTTGGAATGTGCACTTTTCTTTTTTTAAATGCACTCCAGCTTGCAAGAAACGTTTTAAGTATCTTCTAAGTTTGCCAAATGCCCTTTCTCAGTGAATCCTGTCACCATTACATCTTCTAAATGGACTACAACCTGGGGCAGTCCCTGCAGTAAGCTTTCCATTGTTCCCTGAAAGATGGTACACATGCAGAGGACACTGAAAGGCAATCGTGTTTATTGGTGCTACCCTTTGTGGGTATTAATTGTGACAAATTCCCGGGATGCATTATCCAACTCTAATTGTTGATAATCATGATTCATGTCAGGCTTTGTGTACATTGTCCCTCCTGCCAGCTTGGTATACAGGTCTTCGATTTTTGGAATGGGGTGCCTGTCTAGCTTAACTATTTTCTTAGCCCTCTGTTTGTAGTTGTGGTAACTATGGTTTTATCTAATGTGTAGTATACCTTTAAGAAGGATGTTATAATGGAAGATCACATGCTCTTGTATAACCAATAGAGGAGTAGTGTGGGCTAACTCTGTAGTTAGTCAGTTGGAAGTCAGTGGTCTACAAGTGAGCAGCAGAAGTATGTAGATAGAGTTTGGTATAGAAACACACATGTGTAGCTGCTGAGCACCTTGTAACTAAACAGAATGTGTTCCACCTAAGAAGTGTCTGCAGAACTACCCTATCTAAAGTACCAACTTGGCAGCCCACAACAAACGTGCAAGTGCGATTCACAAGTCATCATACACTGGCAACGGAGTCACAAAAAACTGGCGACGAGGATGGAGTGGGGATAAAACGAGGATAAGATGAGGATGAAATGAGAAAAAAGTGGAGACCCAACAAGCTTGTGACGAGGGTGTAACAAACCGGCGACAAGGAGAAAGAAGGAAAAAGGAGGATAGAAGAAAGATACCACGAACTAGCGTCAAGAGTTAAATCACGGAGGAAATCAAAAGAATCGAAATCGGGCTGTTCCTCGCACAGTCGGAGTAAGTGGCGTTTCCATTCAAATTGTCCAAGCAATACACTCAAAGCATGCCACAATTCGCGAGGATCGATCCATTTGATCCAGGCACGGATGATTGGTCTCATTATATTGAACACCTATTTCAAAGCAAGTGACATTATGGGGGGAAGTGAAAAGGCGGGCGATCCAATTATCTACATGTGGGAATAAAGCCTACGGCTTAATTCAAAGTTTAATGGCACCCAGTGCCCCAGATTCGAAAAATCTTGATGAATTGGTGGATCTTGGGAAGGGTTATTACCAGCCAAAGCCCTCAGTAACGATGCAACATTCCAAGTTTAATTCAAGGACTAGAGCCCCGAGGGAGACGGTGGCTTGTCATGTGTCAAGTTTGAAACAGTTCACAGAACATTGCGAGCTTGGTACATCTTTAAACAACATGCTCAGAGATCGTTTAGTGTGCGGTGTGAGTGAGGACACGATTCAGAAGAGATTACTGTCTGAAACAAATTTGGATTTTAAGAAGATGCTAGAGATAGCGCTGGCCATGGAAAGCCCAGGAAGGGCACAGTAAGTAAAAGCCATGCAGGGAGCATAAAATGGTGCCGTCCACCACCTGGGGGGGAGAAGCCCCAGCCGAAAAGGGTGCGAAGATAGAAGGAAAGGGCGCGAAAATACAAGGCTTTGCAGAGAAGCGGGAAACAGCCACCGCTAAGAGAAAAATAAAAAGAATCGGCTCAGCAGTGAAAATAAGGAATAATGGCAACAGAGGTGGAAATAAGCAGATTAGTAGCGATTGATAGTTTTAAAAAAATCAATGTTTTTATTGTCAACGAAAGGGACACATAATGAGACAGTGTAAGGAAAGAATCAGGCAGACTTTCAAGCAAAAGAGAAAACCCCCATGGGATTTACAGTGTAGAAGAGCCTGAAGCATCAAATTCAGATATTTATTCATTATTTAATTTGAAGGTAGGGTGAACAGAACCAATCTATGTAACAGTAAAGATAACCAGCAGACCCTATTAGTGGACACAGGATCTTCCACTAAAGTAATTGGTGAACACGCCTTCACATATCTGAATTATGGTGAACATACATTAAATTTGGAGGAAACCGATGCCAAATTAAAAACTTACACGGGTGAAGACACCCAAGTCAAAGGCATAAACAGAGTTACTGTCTATTACAGAAGCCAATCGGTAAAAGTGCCAGTGTTGGTACTGAGAGGCCTAGGGCGAAACTGGTTGAGGGACATCAACCTTGATTGGCCACTGAGATTCCAAAAGGAAGCTGAAAATGTTTCTGTTTTGGAAAAAGGGGTGTGTGAGGACTCGATAACCTGAAGAGAAGCAGGCCATCTTAAGTCAAAACATGGTAGAACAGCAAAAGGAACTCGAAGAGACCATTGCTTAATAACAGAGTTCAAGACCAGATGAGCAACCTCCGAAAGGAAAAATAAAACCTGCTGAAAGGCCTTCATACAATACAATATTCCCTTAGGTCTAAGCTTATACCTCTGGAAAAGTATGGAGAGAAACAGGAGTTCTGTACTTCTCTGAGTAAAATGAAGGATGAATTGGCAGAGAAGACACAACAATGCTTAATTCTCCAGGGGGCAGTACACAAATGAAAAAAAAGAGATGGAAGAGCTGAAGAATTAGATACATGAAGCCAAACAAGTCTTGAAGGCAAAAGACACAGAATTTTCTAAGAAGCAGACAGATGATGAAATTCTGGGAGACTCAGATATTGAGTTCACTCAAGTCGAGCTTGCATCTGAGAGTAGTCTGGCCAATATTGAAGTCAAAAAGAAGGCTGAAATTAAAGTCAGTGTTAAAAAGAAGAAGACGCGTAGAAAGAAGGCCCAGAAACACAAATTGGGCCCTGATCCTCACAGCATATGAGTATACTATTGTACATAGGCCTGGAAATCAAATCGCAAACGCCGATGCACTTAGTCGTTTACCTTTAGAAGAAAATGATGAAGATTCCCAGTTCCACAAGAACTTGTGTTATTGTTAAATTTATTAGATTCATCACTGGTATGTGCTAGACAGATCAGAGACTGGACAAATTGGGACCCAGTCCTATCACAAGTATGGGAACCAGTGCTTCATGGTTGGTCACAAGAGCCTGTATCTGATGAAATGAAACCGTACTTCAACAGATGACATGAAAGAACCAGCCAGGATGGCATCTTATTGTGGGGAGCATGAGTGATAGTTCCTCCAAAGGGACGAAAGCCATTGTTAATTGAACTACACAGTGCACACCTAGGAATTTCCCGAATTAAGACCATAGCATGCAGCTATCTATAATGGGCTGGGGTGAATGGCGAAATAGACAGCTTAGTGAAAAATTGTGTGCAATGTCAGCGATTGAAAAAGTTACCTTCAACAGCTCTGTTACACCCATGGGAGTGGCCAGGAAGGCCATGGATAAGGATACACATTGACTATGCGGGATCTTACATGGGAACAATGTTTCGGCTCATTGTAGATGCACACTCAAAATGGATGGACATATATGAGGTGAAGTCACCGACGTCTTCTGCTACAATTGAGAAACTATGTCAAAGTTTTGCAATTAACGGACTACCAGAAGCGGTCATATCTGATAATGGTACAGCATTTTCGAGTGCTGAGTTTCAACGGTTTATCAGCCTCAACAATATCACTCATGTGAAACCGTTGCTCTCCCATTGTTCTTCAAATGGACTGGCTGAAACAGCAGTTCAAACATTCAAGTCTGGCATGAGAAAGTTAACTGGAGATTCCTTAGCAAACAAGCCAGCATGCTTTCTTTTTCATTATAGGACCATCCCTCACACAACAACAGGTGTCACACCCTGTGGAATTATTAATGAAATGCTATCTCAAGACAAGATTGAGCTTAATAATGCCAAACTTATGGGGGAAGATGGAAAGGAGTCAAGGAAGTCAGAAAACTGGACAGGACTGGCATTGTTGTGGGAGGAAATTTACCATGGGAGAGACAGTCTATGCGAAGAACTTTGGAGAAGGATCAAAGTGGATACCAGGTGAAGTAAATACGGTGACTGAACCTCTATCTTACCACATGGAGCTGGGAGGCTGAGCCATACGGAGACATGTGGATCATTTGAGGAAGGGAGAAACTAATCGTCAAGAAATGACTCCAACAGTGTTCACAACCGGGTCAACGTTTCCTGTTGAGAGAACTCAACCAAGTACAGGTGTGTCTGAAGTACTTGAGTTATACCTACAAGAGTTGGCCTACAGATCTGCAGGTACCCGCCGAAGGACCTGATGTTCAGACAACTCCAGAAAATTAGGTTCCTAACAAAGCATCTGAAGTTGCAGAGCTGAGATGTTCAACAATATATATATTAACTATTTGGATGTGAACGTGGGGGGCACGATTGGGAAATTTGCAGATGACACAAAGATTGGCCAAGTAGTGGATAGTGTAGAGAATAGCCATAATCTCCAAAACGATATAGGTGGGTTGGTGAAGTGGGCGGTAAAGTGGCAGATGGATTTTAACATAGAGAAGTGTGAGGTCATTCATTTAGTGAGGTCAAACAGTTACAGGGATTACACAATAAATGGGAATATACTAAGAGGGGTAGATGAAGTGAGAGATCTTGGCGTACAAGTACACATGTCCCTGAAGGCAGCAATTCAAGTAGACAAGGTTGTAAAGAAGGCATATGGAATGCTCTCCTTCATTGGCAGAGGTATAGAATATAAAAGTAAGGATATAATGTTGGAATTGTATAAAACACTGGTGAGGCCACAACTGGAGTATTGTGTGCAGTTCTGGTCACCACATTATAGGAAGGACATAATAGCTCTGGAGAGAGTGCAGAGGAGGTTTACAAGAATGTTGCCAGGGTTAGAAAAGTGTAACTATGAGGAGAGATTGGATAGTTTGGGGTTATTTTCCTTACAACAAAGAAGGCTGAGAGGTGACTTGATTGAGGTGTACAAAATTATGAGGGGAATAGATAGAGTGGACAGGATAAAATTGTTTCCCTTGATGGAGACTTCTAGAACCGGGGACATAGATTCAAGATAAGTGGCAGAAGGTGTAGGGGGGACATGAGGAAGAACGCAGAGGGTAGTGGGTGTCTGGAATTCGCTGCCCAAGTTGGTGGTAGAGACAGAAACTTTAAACTCTTTTAAAAAGTACCTGGATCTGCACCTAAAGTGCTGTCAGCTGCAGGGCTATGGGCCGGGTGCAGGAAGGTGGGATTGGAAAGGGCACCTGGCTGTCCTCGGGCTGGCATGGAAAAGATGGGCTGAATGGCCTCCTTCTGTGCTGTAACTTTTCTATGGTTCTATGCCAAAGGAAAACCCTAGAAAGACTGAATTTGTAAATTACTTAACAGTGTAAGTAATTTGCTATTTTGAGAAAATTTTAATTGTAAATGTAAAAACATATTTCTGAGTAAAGGGGAGGGATGTGGTAACTATGGTTTATCTAATGTGTAGTATACCTTTAAGAAGGATGTTATAATGGAAGATCACATGATCTTGTATAACCAATAGAAGAGCAACGCTGGCTAACTCTGTAGTTAGTTAGTTCGTAGTCAGTTGGAAGTCAGTAGTCTGCAAGTGAGCAGCAGAAGTATGTAGGTAGTGTTTGGTGTAGAAACACACATGTGTAGCTGCTGAGTACCTTGTAACTAAACAGAATGTGTTCTACCTAAGAAGTGTCTGCAGAACTACCCTATCTAAAGTACCAACTCGGTCACCCCGCAACAAACGTGCAAGTGTGATTCACAAGTGACCATAAATTGCCGACGGAGTCACAACAGTGGTCTCCACAAATTCAGACACTTTGGTCAGGCTTAAGGATGGGGACTCTGGGTGCTGCCCATTCTGAGAACTGAACACATTGTATAACAACCAGTTTCTCTAGTCTGTTCAATTCGATGTCGACTTTATCTCGCAGGGTGTACGGTATCGGTTTCACCTTTATGAAGCCTTTATGTTGCTTCCAGATCCACATGAATCTTGGCCTGCAGGGCCTGGATTTTCCCCAGTTTGTCCTTAAAGATGGTGGTGTACTTTCTAAGTAGCTCTGGTAGCCCACTTGCTCCCAACGGGGAAATTTCAGACCATTCTATCTTAATCTCCTTTAACCAATTTCATCCCAGGAGGTTTGGCCCTTCACCTGCGACCACCATCAAGGGTATCTTTGCTGATTGGCTTCCATAATGGACAGTTAATCTGCTTATGCCTTTTACTTGAATGTCTTCACCCTTATATGTTTTTAACTTGGCGGCTGTTTCTTTTAAACTTAATTGATGTTCATCATTATTCAAATATCCAAAGGTATGATCCCCAATTATTGTAGTGGAAGTTCCTGTGTCCACTTCCGTTCTAACAGGTTTGCCATTTACTTTCACTGTGACAAATATTGTTTCTGTCTTTCCAACTTTCAGATTAAACAATGAGTAAATGTCTGAATTTGTTGTTTCAGGCTCTCCTACATTGTAGATTTCATTGGGCTTCTTTTGTTTACAAGTCTGTTTGAATCTTTCTGTGCACTGCCTCATCATATGTCCATTTCTGTGACAATAGTAGCATTCGATTTTTTTAAACTGCCAATTGCTAAAAGACTAATTGTTTCCACCTCTATTAAAATTATTCTTCAATTTGGCTGCCAAGTTTTTTTCCTTATTCTTCAGCTAGCGGGGGCTGTTTCCCACTTCTCTGAGGAGCCTTGCTCTTTCGCACCTCTTTTGACTGAGGTTTCCTGCCCAAAGTGAAGGACGGAGCCATTTTGCGCACCCTGTATTGCTTTTGAAACTCTTAATAGGCTTACCATGGACAGTGTTATCTCTCGCACCTTTTTGAAATCCAGATTCACTTCAGACAATAATCTTTCCTGAATAGAGTCCTCTTTCACACCACACACTAAACGATCTCTGAGCATGTCATTCAGTCATACCAAACACACGATGTTCCATTAACGGCTTCAAATTTGCCACGTAGCATGCAACTGTCTCACCCGGGACTATATTTCATGAATTAAACCTGAACCTCTGCATCGTGGCTGAGGGCTCTAGTTGAAAGTGACCCTTCACGAGGTCCACCAATTCATCCAAATTCTTCGAATCTGGGGCACTGGATGCCATCAAACTTTGAATCAGGCTGCAGGTTTTGCACCCACAAGTGCTCAAGAGGATTGCTAGGCTCTTCTCTTCCCCTGTAATCTCATTCACTTGACAAAAGAACGTGAGGCGTTCTATGTATTGAGACCAATTGTTGGTGGCCGGTTGAAAAGGATCAATTCTCCAAAATTGTGGCATTTTGAGAGGGGATAACTTCTTCAATCCTAACGGAGCTTGCTACATACAATCACAAGGCCAAGTACAGTGCTGAGTTCTTTCTAACTTGATTTCTTCTGTTCAATCCTGTTTTATCCTCCTTGCCAGTTTGTTGCAGGGTGGCCAAATTGTACTCTTAATATTAGAGTTGATCTGTAGACACTTCTTGGGTGGAACTTTAAATTTATTTACAATACACTCAGCAGCAACTACACCTGTGCTTTCGACTCCAACTCTATCTCTACACTGACTTCTGACATAGCCCATGCTACTCTCCTATTGGTTACTACAGATCATGTGATCTTCCTCAACAAGTATTATTCTTAAATTCTACATTATACACTAAATAAAACCATAATTACTTCAAACTTCTTTACCCAAAAAATGGTACAAATGTAGAACTTACTACACAGAAATGGCTGAAGTGTATTGGTATACTTGCGTTTAAGGGGAAGATAGACAAGCAAATGAGGGAGAAGCAAATTGGGGGTTATTATGGTATATCCAGATGAAGAAAGATAGGAGGAGGCTTGAGTGAAGCATAAAGACTGTGTTTGTCTGACTGGGCTGAATGGCTTGTTTCTGTGCTGTATAGCAATGGAGTCCTATGTAAATTAAGTTGAAGTCAGAAAAAGCAAGTCACAAATACCTTCTAGTGTCACAACTTGCTGTAAAATTACATTTAAAATGATAGAAGCATAAAATCTTGAAGAAACAAAATTGTAGAAATAACTTTTTCTTAAAGTGAATGATCCAACAGGTTCCAGATTTTTAGTTAAATACATTTTTCAACTCAATCTTAAATTTTATTAAATTTTATTGGCTAGTATAAGACCCTTATGAGGAGGAGTAGCTACAATATTTGTCTCTTTCCCGGTGATAGAAATAAATGTTTCCTATTTCCACATAAAATTTGCTGGTTCATGGGACTGTACCAGAACTCTCAAAAAGTGGGGTGGGGTCAAATCAGAGGTTAAAATTCAAAAAATATGAAACTAGAACCCAACCCCCCCTTGATCATGCCCACTTCTAATTTTAAAAGAAATGGAACACGGGGCGGGTAACCAATCCACTCACAGGGTGTGGGTTGGTTATTTAAATATTGTCATGCACCTTAATTTTTACAGACAGATTATTTTTTAAATTATGTTAGCCTCAAGAAACCCAGCGGGTGAAAGGAGACAAGAAGGGCTGAATATATAAAGTAAGTGACTTTACAGCACTGGTTGCTGGAGTGCATTCGATTCACAACACGTGATATCAAGAAACGGCTGAAGGCACTGGATACTACAAAGCCTATGGGCCCTGTCAATATTCTGGCAATAGTACTGAAGGCTTGTGCTCCAGAACTTGCTGCACTCCTAGCCAAGCTGTTCCAGCACAGTTAAAACACTGGCATCTACCTGGCAATGTGGAAAAATTTCCCAGGTATGTCCTGTGCACAAAAAGCAGGACAAGTCCAATCCAATGAATTACCATCAGCCTACTCTCGATCATCAGTATAGTGATGGAAGGGGTCTTTAACAGTGCTATCAAGCGGCACCTGTTCAGCAATAACCCACTCACTGACGCCCAGTTTGGGTTCCACCAGGGCCACACAGCTCCTGACCTCATTACAGTCTTAGTTCAAACATGGACAAAGGAACTGAACTCCAGAGGTGAGGTAAGAGTGAGGTAATAGTTTCCCTTGAAAATGGAGTGCAGCTGAGGTAGCTGAGTGAAGACTTGGTGAGAGGGGGAGTTCAGTGAATGGGGGAAGGACGCATTTGTTTCCTTTTTCTATCTTTCTCACCCTGTAGGAATTGGTTCTTGCTTTACTACAGGGAAAGGAGCTGGCTGTTTGGTGAGTATCAGGTAAGTGGGTAAATTCTATTCTATTCCTAAGGTTTAAAATAGTACACACATTGGTGGTAAAGTTAATAAAATATATATAAAGCAACATAAATAAGCGGTAAATATAATTAAGTAAAATGTAAACACATTAAGGGTGGCAGATCAGGTGATGTGTCAAAGCTGCAGCATGTGGGAGCTCCTGGATAACATTGTGATCCAGGGCAAACACGTCTACAGTAAGTGTTTACGGCTCGAGGAACTTCGGCTCAGAGTCATTGAGCTGGAGGCTGAGCTGCAGACACTGCGACACATCAGGGAGGGGGAAAGTTACCTCAAAGCTTTGTACCAGGAGACAGTCACACCATTTAGGATAGGGTCACCTGATTTGGTCAGTGGTCAGGGACAGGAGGGCGTGACTGCGAGTGAGGCATGTAAGGGGACCCAGAGGCAGGATTGCAGGGAGTGTGAGACTCTGCAATTGTCCAACAGGTTTGAGGTTCTCTCAGGTTGTTTGGATGAGAGTAGGGGGCTGCGGGGTGGATGAGCTAACTGACCATGGCACCGTGGTTCAGGAAGCCATCCAAGTGAGGGGAACAAAAAGGAATGTAGTGGTAGTAGGGGACAGTATAGTAAGAGGAATTGACACTGTTCTCTGTAGTAAAGAGCGAGAGTCCAGACCGCTGTGTTGCCCGCCCAGATCCAAGGTTTGGGACATCTGCTCGGGGCTGGAAAGGAACTTGCAGTGGGAAGAGGAGGATCCAGTTGTCGTAGTCCATGTAGATACCAATGACAGAGGTAGAACTAAGGAACACGTTCTGTGTATAGAGTATAAGGAGCTAGGCACTAAATTGAAAAGCAAAACCTTAAAGGTTATAATCTGGATTATTGCCTGAGCCACGTGCAAATTGGCATCAGATACATAAAATTAGAGAGATGAATATGTGGTTCAATAGCTTGTGTGGGAGAAGTGTGTTCTTGTTGGTGGGGCACTGGCACCAGTACTGGGGAATGTGGGGGGCTGTACCATTAACACGGTATACACCTGAACCTTGCAGGGACCAGTGTTCTTGCAAACTGCGTAACTAGGGAAGTAGAGAAGGTTTTAAAGTAAATAGTGCGGGCAAGGGATCAAATGTGGAAAGATGTGGTATATCAAAGAGTAGAGACAAGGTAACAGAGGGAAATAGTAATATGAGAAATGAAGGCCAGAGGATGGCAGGAAGGGACAGAAAGAAAAAAACCTAAGAATGCACAAAGAATCAAGACTAGAGGTCGCAAAGATAACAAAAAATCTAAACTAAAGGATTTGTATTTGAATGCGCATAGCATTCATAATGAAGTAAACGAATCGAGAGTGCACATTGAAGTAAATAAATATGATCTGATAGCCATTATGGAGACCTGGCTGCAAGAAGACAAGGATTGGGTCCTGTATATTGAGGAGTAAATAACCTTCAAGAAGAATCAGAAGCTAGATAAAAGTGGAGAGGTAGCACTGTTAATCAAGGATGGCATTGGTGCAATAGTTGGAGATAACCTTGGTTCAGGAGATCAGGAATGAAAATCGGTTTGGGTGGAGATGAGGAATAGTAGGGGAAAGAAGTCACTAGTGGGAGTGGTCTACAGGCCACCTAACAGTAACCACAATGTAGGACAAAGTATACAAGAAGAAATATTGGGTGCTTGTGATAAAGGGACACCAATAATCATGGCAGACTTTAATCTACAGAAAAAAAACTGGAAAAGTCAGATTGGCAGTAGTAGCCTGGATGAAGAGTTCATAGAATGCTTTCAAGATAGTTTCTTAGAGCAGCACATTTTGGAACCAACTAGAGAGCAGGTTATATTAGACCTGGCATTGTGTAATGTGACAGGATTAATTAATGACCTCAGAATAAAGGCACCCCAAGTAGCAGCGACCACATTATGATTAAATTTTACATTGAGTTTGAAAGGGAGAAAAGTGGGTCTAAGACTAGTATTTTAAACTTAAATAAGAGCAACTATGTGGACATGAAAACTGAGCTAGTTGAAGTGAACTGGGATACTAGGTTAGGGGATAGATCAATAGAAAATCCGTGGCAGACATTTAAGGGGATATTTCAGAATACTCAGAATAAGTATATTCCTACTATAAAGAAAAATTCTAAAGGGAGGACCCACCATCCATGGTTGACTAAAGAAGTTAGGGAAATCAACAAACTTAAGGAAAAAGCATATAATTGCACAAAGATGAGTGGCAGGTCGGATGATTAGACAGAATATAAATAAAGGCAGAGAACAACTAAAACCGTTAACCAGGAGAAAGAAATTAGAGTGTGAGAGGAAGCTAGCTAGAAATGTAAAAACAGATAGCAGGAGTTTCTACAGGTATTTAAAAAGGGAAAGAGTAAGTAAAGTAGGTGTTGGTCCTCCAGAGAGTGACAGTGGAGAGGTAATAGTAGATAATAAAGAAATGGCAGATGAAATGAACAAATATTTTGCTCTGTCTTCACTATAGAGGATACAAAAACATTCCCATAATAGCTGTAAATCGGGAGGTGGAGGGGAGAGGGAGGAACTTGGTGAAATTATAATCACAAGGGAAGCAGTACTGAGCAAACTGGTGAAGCTGCGGGCTGACAAGTCTCCAGGTCCTGATGGACTATGTCCTAGGGTCTTAAAAGAGGTGGCTAATAGGTAGTAGATGCGTTGGTGATAATTTTCCAAAATTCCCTAGATTCTGGAAAGGTTCCATCAGACTGGAAAGTAGCAAATATTACCCCTCTATTCAAGAAGGGAGGGAGGCAGGAAACAGGAAACTTTAGGCCAGTTAGCTTGACGTCTGTCCTGGGGAAGGCATTAGAGTCGATCATTAAAGAGGTTATAGCTGGGCAATTGGAAAACTCAAGGTAATCGGGAAGAGTCAGCATGGTTTTATGAAAGGGAAATTCTTTGAAGGAGTAACATGTGGGGACGATAGAGGGGAGACTGTAGGCGTACTGCACATGGATTTCTAGAAAGCATCTGATAGGGTGCCACATCAAAGGTTATTGCGGAAAATAATAGCTCATAATGTAGGGGGCAACATATTAGCCTGGATAGAAGTTTGGCTAGCTGGCTGAAAACAGAGAGTATGTATAAATGGGCCTTTTTCTGATTGACAGGAAATGATGGGTGGAGTTCTGCAGAGGTATGTGCTGGGGCCTTAACTTTTTACAATTTACATCAATGACTTAGATGAGGGGAGCAAAGGCATGGTAGCTAAATTTGCAGATGGTACTAAGATAGGTAGAAAAATGTGTCGTGAAGAAGACAAAAGGAGTTTGCAGATGGGTTTAGATAAGTTGAGTGTGTGGGCAAAGATCTGGCAAAATGTGGGAAAATGTGCACTTTGGCAGGAAGAATAAAAAGCGGAGCATTGCTTAAACAGAGAATGACTATAGAATGCTGAGGTACATAGGGATCTAGGTGTTAGTATGCAGTTAGTATGCAGGTACAGAACGTAATCAAGAAGGCTAGTGGAATGCTATCCTTCATTATGAGAGGAATTGAACATGAAGGTAAGGATGTTGTGCTTCAGTTATAGAGGGCATTTGTAAGACCACATCTCAAATAATGCGTGCAATTTTGGCCTCCTTTTTTAAGGAAAAATGTAAACATGTTGGAAGCAGTTCAGAGGAGGTTTACTAGATTGATACCTGGAATGAGTGGGCTGTCTTATGAGGATAGACAGGTTGGACAGGCTGGGCTTGTTTCCACTGGTGTTTAGAAGAGTGAGGGGTGACTTGACTGAAGAATATAAGATCCTGAATGGTATTGACAAGGTGGACGGGGAAAGAACGTTTCCTCTTGTCCTCTTGTGGGTAAGTCAAGAACTATGAGGCACTGTTTTAAAATTAGGGATCACCCTTTTAGGACAGAGATGAGGTGAACTTTTTTCTCTCAGAGGGTTGTGTGACTTTGGAACTCTCTGCCTCAGAAGGTGGTGGAGGTGAGGTCATTGAATATTTTTAAGGCAAAGGTAGATAGATTCTTGTTAGGCAAGGGAATCAAAGGTTAACGGGGTTAGATGGGAATGTGGAACTCGAAACACAAACAGATCAGCCATGATCTTATTGAATGGTGGAGCACGCTCGAGGGGCCGAATGGCCTACTCCTGCACCTATTTCGTATGTTTGTATATTCGTATCAAGGCAGCATTTCATCGAGTGTAGCAAGAGAGACCCCAAGCAAAACTGCAGTCAATGCGAATCAAGGGGAAAACTCTCCGCTGAAGTCATACCGAGCACAAAGGAACATGGTTGTGGTTGTTGGAGGTTGATCGTCTCAGTCCCAGGACATCACTGCAGGGGTTCCTCAGGGTAGTGTCCTCAGCCGAAACATCTTCAGCTGCTTCATCAGTGACCTTCCCTCCAGCATAAGGTCAGAATTGGGGATGTTCGTTGATGATTGCACAATGTTCAGCATTATTGATGACTCCTCAGATAGCAGTCTATGTCCAAATGCAGACAATATCCAGGCTTGGGCTGATAAGTGGGAAGTAACTTTCTCGCCACACAAGTACCAGGCAATGACCATCTCCAAAAAGAGAGAATCTAACTATCACCCCTTGACATTCACTGGCATTACCATTGCTGAAACCTCCACTATCAACACCCTGGGGGTTACCATTGACCAGAAGCTGAACTGAACTAGCCATATAAATACTGGGGCTACAAGAGTAGGTCAGAGGCTTGGAATCCTGCAGCGAGTAGCTCACCTCCTGACTCCCCAAAGCCTGTCCACCATCTACAGGTCACAAGTCAGGAGTATGATGGAATACTCCCCACTTGCCTGGATAGGTGCAGTTCCAACAACACTCAAGAAGCTTGACACCATTCAGGACAAAGCAGCCTGCTTGATTGGCACCCCGTACACAAACTTTCATTCCCTCCACCACTGACGCACAGTAGCAACGTGTGTACCATCTAAAAGATGCACTGCAGGAATTCACCAACGCTCCGAGGCAGCACCTTCCAAACCCGTGATCACTACCATCTAGAAGGACGAGGGCAGCAGATGGATGGGAACACCACCACCTTGAAGTTCTCCTCCAAGTCACTCACTATCCTGACTTGGAAATATATCGCTATTCCCTCACTGTTGCTGGGTCAAAATCCTGGAACTCCCTTCCTAACAGCACTGTGGGTGTACCTACACCACATGGACAGTGACAGTTCAAGAAGGCAGCTCACCACCACCTTCTGAAGGGCAATAAATGTTGGCTTACCCAGGGATGCGCACATCCCATGAATGAATAAACAAGATGCCCAGGAGGATCAGGAATGTTTCCAGCAGGCACAACAAGCTACCTAAAGCCCCCAACCCCACATTGTGATCTGCCTGCTAACCGCACCTCATGCTCCACTATTATTGCTCCGAACACCATCTGTTTCCCTGGCCATTGGAGCTGGCCCCCACCATTCACCGTCAGAATCTCACCTCCATAGTCAGATTCCACGACCATTCCTCCTTGTTTGTGCTACCCCCATCAGCACCGTCCTCTTTGGAATCAGCTACACCCCTCCATGATCAGGCCACGTCCGCCCTCACCCTACGATAGGAACGTCCCATGTCGGGATCTTAGGCCCTCCCATGCCTCCTCACCTCCCACTGGACATACCCGCTCTGCAGCCTTTTGTTACAGGCTTCCCCACCCAGTAGGCTTGCAGCCTGTCAATCCATGCTGGCTGTGGTTGGGAAACCAAGAGAAAAAAATAAATAAACGAAGGAGTCCCATAGTTACAAACCGCAAGGATTGAAGGAAGCCTGTTCTTCCAGAGGTCCTGGGCTCAAAACTGTCCCTCCACCCCTCCCACATTCCACAGAACACACCTCCAAGCTAAAATCCAATCCATTGAGGGCCCAGGAGGGAAAACCAATAAAAACTGGGAATTTAGCATACTGGTCCAAACTGGTCTTGTATACCTTAAAATGGAACGCCAATAAAAACTGGGAATTTAGAATACTGGTGCAAACTGTTTTTTCCCTTCTTCACGAAGGATTATAGCATGCATATTCATTGCTGTTTGTCTCTTTGACTTTTTCCAAGAGTTTCTCTCACCTCTGAATTTCCCACCTCCGCTTCAAAACCAAAGAGGCAACGCATGCTTCTACCCAGACTACTTTCGGGGTGGTCAGAAGGGAAAGGTACGGGACTTCCTTTAATCCTCTGAAGCAATACCTCATTTGTACATGGTGACTCTTCTGGGTGGGCTAGCTGACAACAGGAATGTGCTGAAAAACTCTTGAGAGAAAAACGTACACCCTGTTACCCTGCACAGTACATTAATGCATCAATATGTGCCACGCTGGTTATCATTAGACATTTAAAAATACAACATAGAAAAATGATATGTAAATCGCAGAAGGGAATTGGCTTCGTTATCACATTACCACACGAAAGATACCTCCTAAAAGGAAACTCAGGATGAATTGAGGTTTCTCTGGAGTTACTTTTGTGATAAAATTATTATTTGTTTTGCACTGTACACACCAAAAATGTGGGAACTGTAGCATTCATTTGTTTTTGTAAAGTAAATACACTGAAGCATTTTAGATGGCTGGAGTAAATTAAACATTAAGAAGATCTGATTTGTATTAGATTTGAATTACAGCCTACAAAGAGTTATTTTCCCTTCATTTGAGTTGTAATTGCTATTTTAATGATGCCAATTTGGAAAATACTTCTTCAGCTCTACTACATAATAAAGCAATTTCAACTTATTAAATATAAATTAGGAGTAATATAGATTGCCAAAACCCCAGGGTAAAGACAGAGCTGTATATGTACTTTAATAGGTGCCTTGTTTCACTGGCAAACGTTTGACAAAACATTTTAAATGTTAATTGTATCACTTGTACTTAATCTATTGAGCTAAGGTTCTTTTTTTATATAACACTTAGATCTATACTCTGCAAAAATTTAATTAAAAGTGACTTTGAATTTAACATGTCTTTGTAACTAGTACCAGTGAAGGCTGCCAAGAAATAATTTGATAGGGAGGTGAGCCAAGATTAAGCTGGGAAAAGATGTACCACAAACAATTCTAGCAACTAAGGTCTGTGAGGCAAAAAAATGTGACGTGTGATGCTTTTGATCTTGATTTCAATTCAGTCGCAGTTGCTTACCTTGTTGTTGACTGCTGCCTCTGTACTTTACAGCAGGTAAATGATGGTTAATGGATTAGATGAAAAAGCAGCAACTGGAGGGATTTTTTTTTGCAGAAATCCTAACTAAATCCAAAGTGTTTTCTTTTTCCACAATGCGCAGATGGCTAACACATTTGGGGCATAATTTTTTAATTAAGTACCTCAAAACCTATTTATCTAATCTAAAAAGATTAGTTGAACACAACTGCATTTTTAGATAATTGTTACCATATCAGCTGGAGCACTCATGAGAGCCTGAACAATAAACGGTTGCAAGAAAAACTGTGATCTCTCTCGGTTCTTGTTAAACTGCGGTATAGTTCCACAGCCAGTGTAAGATGTCAGCATGGAGGACTGCTCTACAAAATGTTGCATCATTCAAACCAACCAAAACCAAATGGTTTGCATTTTGCATGAGTCTCATCTGCCTGAATTTAATTCCTTGGCTCTTTTATTTTTACTCTTACCTCTGATGTACATAGCCTAGTGAGGGATGGAGTGCTTAAAAAAATGTGTAGTTATTTTCAAGTCATTTTACACGTCTTTTACAATTTTTCCAACTAGGCAATTTCGAAACAATTTTACCTTAATGATTGAGGAGCTTTTTCCTTGCCATCCTGATTGTTATGCATTAGCAAGAAATCAATTGACCTAACAACCACAGGAAGTTGTAATTTTGCAACCAAAATGTTAAGGATTGGTTTCCAGAGCCACATTGGCATATAAACAATGGTTCTTACCGATTGGAGCTGTGAATTATCAACTAAAAAAATGATCACAGGTACCTTTAGCAGAATCTCGCCACTAGTCTAAAATGCCATGCAAGGGTTCGGTTTTGCTGTTGAGTAATATCATTTGTGAAGATGAGAGAAATTGTTCGGTTTGGCTTCATAACCCTTGAAATCAGGATCATGGGACGAGTGGGGCTTAGGAAAAAATAGAATCCCAACACACAGATCTTTAGTTTATCAGAAAAATTAAAGAAGCTGAACTTGTTTTCAAGACTATAAAGTATGAATAAAATTGATTCAAGCAAACTGTTCACAGGGAAGGGTCCAAATACCAGTGGCCAAAGTTCAAAATGAGGACGAGGCAGCAATAAGAGAAGTGAAGTGGAACTTGTCAATCGAAAGGAGAAGACAGCTTTGCAATGAGGTAGCAGGCAAGATCCTTAAAGTGGACATTATAAATGGAGATAATTGGACAAGCTTCTGGGAAGAGAAGGGCAATGAAGAGAATGAGGGGAGGTAGCATTCACCTATGAGAAAGAGACTTGAATTTATGACATTTCCTGAAAATTCTTAGGTTAGGGAATTGCTTGTAAAACAGTTTTATGAGTTTCACAAACTAGAAAAATTATACATTTGTCTGAAATTGAACGAAATATGATTCTATAAATACCATTTATATGTTGCCTGATTGAGCAGAAGTGGGAGTATGAAATTAATAAAATATTAGTCATTTCTTTCAGCTATATGTTGTAAAAATGTTTTAAAATGGGGCCTTTTAAAACTGTCGCTCTTATCTTTGATGTTTGGAAGTTCATGGGTATAGGAATACAAAGGCAATTAATGCCAGTCCAAACCTATTTTGATCCAAATGTTGGCACCAGCTATGTTTATGTTGTATGTATTTTCCACCCTCAATTTTGCCTTTGTTCTGTGTTCAACTATCATCTTGTAATACCACAGGAGAGTTTGTTGATGTGAAAACCTGTTGCACGTACTATTTTCTCCCATTTTGTGGGGTGGAAATGCATTTCCCCATTCCAAATGCATTGCCTTCAAGGAAGGTTGTATGGTAAAATGTTTTTTTTTCTCCCTGTTTGAGGAAGAACATGAACCAGAAGAGTCAAACGTCATGGGAAAAAATTGTCTCCCCACTGCGAGGGAAGTGCGGGAGCGGGCGCTGGTGGGCACGCCTCCGATTAAGGCCCGTCCAGCATGACATCCACCAGGAAACGCTATGCACTCCCTGTGCGGGCGGGTGGAGGGGGGATTCCCTCAGCTGGGAGTGCGCTCTTTCATGCATGTGCGCAAAAGAACGCACTGATCTCACTGAGGCTAAGTGCTGCCTCAGGGAGATCGACTCCGAATTAAAATTTGCAATAAAAATGATAGGAAAATTTCCCTGACATGTCCCCTCATGTGACACTGTCACGTGAGTTGGGACATGTCCATAACTTTAACTGAAACCTTTATTAAAAATTTAAATACCCTCATGAAACTTCATCCCGCCCGTGGATGAGGTTTCCTGCTTTTTCTGAAGCCCGCCAGGGCTCCCGGCCTGCCTGCCAACCCTAAGGTTGGATGGGCAGTTCTATTAATGATGATAATTAGTGTCTCAATGGCCTCAATAGGCCGCTGACAGGTCGGCAGGTGTGTAGCTGCGCCCCCGCCAACCTGAAAATGAAAATGACGCAGAATGACGTCGGGAGTTCCACCCAACGTTATCCCGCGTCGTTTTACGCGTCGGCGAGTGGGCCCCGCCCCCGCTCGCCAACCGGAAGATCCTGCCCCATGTTTCGCCTGACAGTGTTGCACATTTGTATATTCTAACCTTCTATATCAGCCCTGACAAAAAGGAAATAAAAACAACCAAAAGTTTTATAACTTAATAGATTGTTTCCTAAATCCTGCGACAAATAAATATTGAACCTATAAAGGTAGGGTGATCATTTATTTTACCAGTTTGGAGATCATCTGGAATTTAACATTTATCCCTAGTCCTCAGGACTGCTAACAAAAAAGACGTGTATTGAATAATAATTAAAAAAATGCCTGTAATGCAAATAAGGTGAAGGAAATATAACAAGGTTGAGATTCTTAGAAGCATAATTTTTGAATTGCAGGTTTTTTCACTGATGATTCAAAAGGATTCATAGTTGACCAGTAGAACAGGATTGGGGCGGGGGGGCGGGGGGGTAGTAGTAATGGGGGTGTGGAAGGGAGGGTGGTGGAGTTTTGAACAAGTTGGCGTTAGTATAGGGTGGAGATAGTGCGTCTACTAAGAATAGTCTTTGAGACTTCCAGCTTGAAGAAGACTAAGGTACGGATAAGGATCTGCTCAATGGTGGGGAAAGAAATGGTATGAAATAACAAACTTTAACAATAATTCAATCACTTGGCAAACTCAATGCTGAAAATGAACAAGCAAAAATAATACAAACTGGGGTTGATAGGAGAGATAATTTTAAGGACTCCTGTTCATCATGGAGACCAAGCAAAGCAAACAACTAGACAGAGGCAGTGAAACTAAGATCCTGTGAGGTTTTAAGATAAAGAGTTCCAAGTTTTCTTTTGAGGGACATTTGATTCTATTGGGTTAACTTGGGAATAAAAGGGAAAGAATGGAAACATTGGATGAAAATTCCTATTTTTATTTCCTTCTGATTTAAGCACAACATTGAGGAATATTGGACTATAGCACCACTGTATCTGTTTATCTGCTTCACTATTTTTTTCTGTGCTCATTGAAGCTACAGAATGGAAATGTTCCAATTCTCTGTACACTCTGCCAGCATTGTGCAGGAAAGTATGGCAGGAAATCCATCTCAATTCATGTATCTGTTATCATTTGCCTTAAAAGTAGTCCATTATAGGCCAGCGCTCACTTCTTCGTTCACTGACATTTACAAGCATCACTGATCAATTGATTACATTTCCGCAACCAACCACAGGTAAAGTAGAACCTTGTCAATAAACTAACAGCCTGGGTTTGGTTCTACCCTAACCTATACTGCTTGTTACTGCTATTGCAATCTAGTCAGGGAAGCAACACATTAGCCTCAATTTTCCACAGAATCATGTGGTATCTAGTTTGGTTTACTTCTACTCCAATTTCCTTCATGGAGTTAGTTGAGTTGGAGTGCAATTTACAGGCTTCAAAAGCACCATGGATGGTTGAAAATTCCTGTCTGAGGATAACTATGAACATCTGGGAGTGATCTACCAAGCCTTCGCTGACCTCCCTCTTGGTTTACTTCTGGAGCCAAAGCCCAACAGAGAAAAATGAGATTTGGAAAGCGGCATCTGGATAGAAAGCTCATGATCCATCCTGGCTTTTAGATCCTTTGCCACTTTTGTTCCTGCAAGGCAGGATCCAAACCCCTGTCCCTGTGATAGTTCCTTCATGGTAAAATGCTCACTCCTAACCTTTAATCAGCGCGCTTTCAATTTGCAACTTCTCTCTCATGTGCTCTTATTAATATACCCTTTGTCCTTTATATGTCGTCAGTTTTCTTCATCTGGATGTCATATTAACTTTCGAGGCAGAATTTTTAGGCGAGCGGGCGCGATTGACGGGTCCGGGATTGGCCGGGAAACGGACCGCCCACTGCGATTGGTTCCCCAACCGCGATTTCACGCTGGCTGGCCAATTAGCGGCCAGACAGAGTGAAGCGCACGCTGAGAAGCTCAGCGCTGCTGGGGTGGGGCGGGGTTGGGGGTGGAGGGAGGGTGGGTGCTGATATCAGCGTGGGTGTGGGCGAGCTCCGACAGAAAGTTCCCTGAAGGCAGAGAGCTGCCTCAGGGAGCTGAAGACCTGAAAAGCATTAAATAAAGTTTCTAAAATCAGGAAAAAAAATGTCCAAGCATCACAATCAATCGCCTGAACATACGCATGATAAAAATGCCATCCGTAAATTTTTCTTTTATAACGGAAACCTTCTCCCGCCCTTGGATGGGTTTTCACGAGAAATGCAAAGTCCGCCCGGCCGATTCGCCTGTCGGTTAGGTGAGGTTAGGCGGCCCACGGAAAATCGGAGGCAATTGCACCTTTAATGGCCTCAGTTGGCCTCTTAATTGTCGGAAGCGCGCCCGCCGACTGAAATATCGCGCAAACGCAGGATGGCGTCGGGACGCCTCGCCTGGAGTCATCTCGTGCAATTTCGCATCCGATCGGGTCAGGTGCATGCCCACCGGATCAGTGTAAAATCATGCCCTCTGTCACACTAGTTTGATTCCAGGAGGGAAGGGAGCACTAGGGCCAATACCTTGCTGTGCTTGTACAAATTTGCTGGATTATTTTTAAGTGATTCACCGATATGAGAACAATTAGTATTGTTTGACCTATGATTAGTATTACAACTAATTTAACTCTGAATCCTGTTACTTATTTATGAAAATTTTGTGAAGGGAAAACTATCTTTTGTTATATTGTCACGGAACTTGTGCTTTTAGGCTCAAGTTAAAGCCTACATCTTTCACCAAGCTTTTAGTCACAGTTTTTAATCCTTTCTTCCCTGGATCAGTGTCAGATTGCACTCTCGTGAACTGCTTTGGGCTGTTTTACTGTGTAAAAGGCACTACACAAATGTTGCTTAGGGTTTGAAAGCAGAACAAACATTGTCTGGCAACAATGAAGGAATGGGAACTGTTGAAGAATGCCATACCAGCAAAGATATTAGAAATGGAAAGAGTTACATAAGTAAATGCAGAGCTAGCTCATTGTAATTTTTTTTGACAAGTAATGAGTATCTCGCGTCTGAATCTGAAACATTACATTGAAACAGGGAGTTCCCATTCCATTCCCTGAATACCACTGTTGGACTCCACAGGCTTCAAAGTAGGCGTTGTAAGATTACTGATTAATCAATTACATCTGTAGCCATCTAAGTTGTTGAAGGCTAATTATTATTTATTCAGATGCCATTTGGGGTATTTTTTTGAGATTACATCATTTTCCTTGCAATCTGTAGAAGTCCCATATCAATTACATTGAACCATGGATGAAATCATACATGGTTAGGCTATTACATCTTAACTGGAAAAAAGTGAGTGCAGAAAGACACAGCAGAATGGAAAATCATTTTGCTGAGCACGGAATGCAACTTATCTGTATCTTTATTCATTAGTGAAAGAAATTAGCTACATCTTCAATTAAATGTATGCCATTGTTTATTTGAAAATAAACCCGACCAACGTGCTTGAGATTGCAGCATATGTAGATATAAAACAAAAAGAGACATTGAATTAAGCTAGCACCCAATTTATACAAACCCTATTTATTCACAATATTTACAGTCATACTTTTCCCTGAAAAGGAAAATTATTTCTATAAAATGGCAATAGCTGGAAATATTCGGAATCAACCGTTTGAAAAACTCTTATGAGTGGGGTGTTTCATTTCAAATTACATTGTTAGTTGACTGTGAGCCGTGTAAAGGTGGATTGCAGCTTGCATTATCATTATTATCACGGGGCTGTGTGCACAGTGATGGTAATTGATGCACCTCAGCCAGTCTACAACAGATGGGATTAAATTTAGTCAGTCACCTTGTAGTCTTGTGGTGCGTAGAAGCTCAATGTACAACTGAATAGTGACAGCAGGTAGGAGGTAGTCACTCCTGCTTGGGATATAGAATCCGTATCTCAATCAAGTCACTGTGCTATACATAGTAACTGAGTCAGTGGACATTGGCTATTGGACCACGGGGTAAACATGTTTGTCAAGAGCTGCTTTGCACACAATCATCTTTTTTTAACTGTGCTCATACAGGTAACATGAGGGCTGACAAACCAGCTCATTTGGGGTTGGTTGAGTCATCCCATAATGCACCATGCTCACCACTTGTTTGCACAGGTGACACACCCAGAAAAGGTGCGCTGTCGTTATGGGAGAAGTTCAGATAGAGGTCGAATATCCGAAATCCAGCAGCCTTTGGACCGAGACTATGCTGGCTTCCAGGTTTCCCTGGATTTTGGGTGACCTGCCATTAGGGTTGGAGGGGCGGACACATGGGCCAGAATTTTAACCCTGGTCGGGTGCACGTGATCGGCGGGCCCGGAAGCGGACGCAAAACGCGCTTCCGCCTGTGACCAGCCCCCAACCGTGATCTTACACCGCCTGGCCAATTAACGGGTAGCCAGCGTGAGATGCGCCCGGAGAAAGGCTCAGCACTGCCGGTGGTGGGGGGGGAAGAGAATGGGTGCCGACGTCACCGTGGGTGCTGGGTGAGCGCTTCCACTGAGCGCCCTGAAGGCAGACAAGCTGCCTCAGGGAGCCGCAGACCTCCAAATAAGAAAATAAAGCCCAAAAATGCTGCAAAAAATGTCCATCCTGCACAATCAAGCACCTGTAAGCATACCTCACATAAAATAAAAGTCCCCAGATATTTATTTTTATTTTAAATCCTAACGGAGGTTTCATCCCGCCCTTGGATGAGGTTTCATCAAAAATGTGAAGCCCACCTGGCCATTGGCCATCTGCCAACCGTAAGGTTGGATGAGCCACGAAAAATCGCTGACAATTGGGCTGTTAATAGGCTTAATTGTCGGCGGGCGCTCTTCTGACTTTTGCGCGTGCCCGCTGAGTGAAATATCGCGCGAGTGTGCGATGACGTCGGGACACTTGCCCAACGTCATCTCGCGCGATTACACGCTCGTTCAGCTCAGGTGCCCGTTGGCCTGTGGGCCGTAACATTCTGGCCCTGTATTCTGCTCTCACATAACTTTATCTAAAGGAGTGCGGGGCGAAGACCTGATCTGGGATTTGTAAAGCAACATTGCCGGAGGCTCATCGGTGCTCAGCAGAATCTCGCCAGCCCTTCCTGGTGATCCATTCAATGGGATTTCGTGAAAATAAATACAGGTGGATCCCAGTTTTGGTTAGAAGGAATGAATGGACCCAGCTCTGTTTATAGGAGAGTTACTTACAAACATAACCAAATGAGTCCGCTAATATTTTATTATATTGAAAATCAGTGCACAGGACACATAACGCAGCTCTGTCACTCTGACTCTAATTGCAAGTTCCCCAGGGCTCCAGACCCTTATGGAGAGAATCCCCGAATCTATCTCCCTGGTGGAACAGGCAGTTTTGTGCCCGGAGATTAGGGAGGGCCGGGGGGTGGGGGGATGCGGAGACAGATCTTAAAGTGCTGCAATGGATTCAGATCCAATGTGTGTGCACAACTCTCGCTGTTTCTGTCCTCTGGAAACAGCCTGAGAATGACCTGCTCTCTGGTTCAATTTGTGGTGACTATGTGGTGAAAATAGGTCTAGCTGAATAATAAAGTGCAAGATGTTTGCTCCACTTCTCTAAAGGCTGGAGAACGTTACTTGTTACACACAAGCGCCTGGGGCGGGATTTCACAGCCCCGTCACGGTGGGGGTAGGGCTGTAAAACGTGGCGAGCCGTTCAAAAGTCCATTGACTTCGGCGAGACCGGAAATTCCCGCCAGAGGGATAGACCGGGAAATTTCGCCCCCTGGTCTGTTTCCAATCATTCTGATTTCAGTCAGTACCACATTCCCGATGTTATTAGCGCTCTGCGCGATCTTTTTTTAAAAGTTATTAATAAAGAACATGGGCTGTTACATAACACGCTTTGCAATTTCTATATCGATTTTCAAACTGCTTGAGATTCTGCTCTCTAACCTTTGACTTTTGGTAACACCAAATCATGGCTTGCCATGATTATTCTTCCTGTGTCAGAGCCAGAAGTGCTGTTGCTCGGGGCAGAATATTGCTGTCAGCGTTGTGGGGACGGGCTCCGACACGCCGACATGTGAAATGACAGGCGATGACGTTGGGTGTGCGTCCTGACGTCATGGCGATATTTCGTTTAGCGGGCGCGCCCCGGAATCGGCTGCGCGCCCCCCGAAATGTTACGGGCCTAGTAAGGAGATTAATTAAAGTATTTAAGGACGCTGCCCATCCAATTTTAAGGTTGGCGGGCAGGTGGAAGGCTCAAGCGGCCGTCGTGTTTTCCTGGAAACCTCGTCCACGGGCGGGATGAGGTCTCCTGAAGCTTTTCTAAAGCAAGTGATTACATTTTCCCCACCTTTACGAACATGTCCCAACTCACGTGGCACAGTCCCGTGAAGGGGAAACGTTTGAATAAATTTTTAATTCGATTCTTTAATTTTTTATCGCATCCATTCAATCTCCCGCAGGCAGCTCCGTGCCTCAGGGAGATCGCTGCGCATTCTTTCGCGTGCGTGAGCGAAAGAGCGCCGGCCCCGACTCTCCCTCCTTACCCCCCTCCCCCACCCCCCCCGCCCCCCGCACAGGTAGCGCTCTGCGCCCGCTCCCACCCATTCTCGCCCAGCCCGCCACAGGAAACATCCAGGCCTGGGCTTCAATGTGGCTCCGATCCTTACACGCAGCGCAGTTTCATATCAACTATCCTGGTTACAAGATGTTGGTCTTTTAATATGCATTGTTGGGGCAGCACAGTATTAAATAATAGGTGACTGAGGAAAGAAAAGCTATTGCAGCAGCAGTCTTAAGCTTCCAGTAGCACTGCAACACTGCTGCTTTCTCCATCTCTGTAAAGCCAAACATGGGTAGCACCAACAGAAAGTAGAGATTCCTTGGATCTGTTGCATGGCAGGAGCTCAGCAAGCAGGGCTTGCATTGGTAACCTGCCTGGTCATTTACTATTAGATCTGAAGTACGAAAGTACTTCTATAACATTAAGGATTGTATTGTGCGAAGGTGATGGTCTAGAGTGGACCATGTGCTTGCGTTAGTCATTGAGGTTCCTACCTCTGTGGCCATTACTCCATTGAGGAAATGAGATGGGTCTCTGGTCATCATGAATGCATCATCAACACAAGTAAATATTACTTCAACCTTTTCTTACACACATCATTTGTTATTCAGCGCTGGCACAGTTCAACCAATGACAAAGGTTCAAGCGGTTTATTTTTTGGTTTGTTTTTCACAGGCAGGATTTTCGGGTTGTCGGGCAGATACGGTGGGCGGGCCCGGCAGTGGATGGAAAACAGCCCGTCGTCCGCGGTCAGCCCCCCCGACCGTGACTTCACGCCGATTAGCAGCCGGCCGGCCAGCGTGAAAGGCGCGCTGAGAAGCTCAGCACTGTCGGGGCGGGAGGGCGAGAGCAGGGCGAGCGCTGAAGTCTGCGCAGGAGTCGGAGAGCCGTCAATGAAAACCCCCCCTGAAGCCAAAGAGCTGCCTCAGGGAGCTGAAGAACTTTAAAATCAAGAATAAGGTTTTTTTAAATTCCGGAAAACATGTCCACACAGTGGACTCACTCACCTTAACATGTATACTTGCAAAATTCTGCCCAGAAACTTGTATATTTAATTGCGGAAACCTCAGAAATCCAAAGGTCGCCTGGCTGATTCGCCTGTCCGCCAACCGTAATGTTGGACAGGCAGTGAAAAATACATGTTAATTAATTCATTAATTAATGGCCTTAATAGGCCTCTTAATTGTCAGCGGTCGCCCGCCAACCGAAATGTTGCGCGAGTGCGCGATGACTTCAGGACGCTCGCCCGATGTCATCGCGTGCTATTTCACGCTGGGGCATGTCAGGCACGCACCCACAGGACTGGCGGAAAATCCTGCCCCATGTGTTTGAATTCACATTTCATCAAATGATCCAATAGCTTGCACAATATTATGGGTTAAAGATGAGCTGGAGACAAAATAAAGATTCCTGCCTACATTGAAAACAAATTGTCATACACAGCTGGTCAAGGAACCCAGGTGGGCTGATGTGCAATTGGAGCCAATATAAAGTAACAGTCAAGAGGCAGCGGTAATGATTGTGTATTTTTAATTCAGCGTGGGATGTGAGCATCACTGGCAATGTCAGCATTTGTTGCCCATCCCTAACTGCCTTTCAGAAGGACCTGTTGAGCCACCTTCTTGAACTGCTTAAGTCCATGTAGTGTAGGTACACCCATTGTGCTGTATTGGGCGTATAGGAAGTTCCAAGGTTTTGACCCAGTGACAGTGAAGAAATGGTGATATGATTCCAAGTCAGGGTGGTGTGTGGTTTGGAGGGAAATTTGCAAATGGTGGTGTTCCCGTCCATCTGCTTCCCTTATCTTTCGAGGTGGTAGAGGTCACGGATTTTGAAAGTGCTGTCGAAGGAGCCTTGGTGAATTACTGCAGTACATCTTGTATATGGTACACACTGCTGTCACTGAGTGCGGGTGGAGGAGAGGGTGAATATCCAAGGTGATGGATAGGGTGCCAATCAAGCGGGCTGCTTTATCCTGGATTATGTTGGGTTTCTTGAGTGTTGTCAGAGCTGGACTCATCTAGACAAGTGGGGAGTATTCCATCACACTCCAGACTTGTGCCTTGTAGATGGTGGACAGGTTTTGGGGAATCAGGAGGTGAGTTACTCCCTCCAGAATTCCCAACCTTTAACCTGTTCTTGTAGTCACAGTAGTCATATGGCTAGTCCAGTTCTGTTTCTGGTCAATAGTAATCCTCAAGATGTTGATGGTGAAGATTCAGCAATGTTAATGCCATTGAATGTCATGGGGAGATTGTTGGATTCTCTATAGTTCGAGATGGTTATTGCCTGGCCCTTGTGTCATGAATTAGAGTTTAGAATTAGGTTTATGATGAAAAAGAGAAAGTTTAAACACTGAACTTTAAAAAGCTGTTTTTGAGTGATGACTTTAGTAATAAACTAGATTGAATGGTGCTGATAGAGGGGCAAAGCATTGAAGTGAATCATGTTTAGAAATCCTAAACATAAGAGTACTGCACAGATGCATACAAGTAGGGCAAAATAGTGGTTGAGGGAAGGACCCAATGTGGTCAACAATGGAAATATCATCTTGGTTCCGTTGATAACATTTAACCTCTTTGTCGAATGTTCCGGGTGGAAAGTTCTTCTGGACTTGAAATCTAGGCTGAGATGTTGATGCAGTACTGAGGGAGTGCTGCATCGATGAAGGAACTGTCTTTCATATGGAACTTTAAACAAAGGTTCAATCATCCACTTTTTCTGTGGACGAAGTGTTTGAGACTCCCAATTGTGTGGTTCATTCTTCTGGTCTAAAATCAGAGAAATATGAACTTCCTTGGTGCCTTCCTGCCCTATCCCACATCACCAGAGACCTCCTGAACTTTAGAAACCACACTTTTGGTAAAACTGCACATCTCTGTGCTGTTGACTGTCTACAAAGAGGGAAATGGCAACTTATCAAATGCCATCTGAAAATGCTGAAGAAAACAAGGCATCCATCACATTTTGTACTTAGTAGAGGTGAAAATCTGAGACTCATTCAAGAATCACCTAGATGTGGGAGCCTTTGGTCTGTATGATTGAGTTATGATGGCTCAATTAGTCTCCTTCATCTTATCTATCTTGTGATCGGTGTACTGGACCTGGGACCTTGAAATCTGCTTCTCCAGCAGCTCTGTGCCGAGGAAACCTGGTCATTTACATTTAGTGGCAGGAGAACGAAACAATGCGAGGTAGACAGCAATAATGGAAAATAGCGCAGGTATCAAAATGGTGTGATTGGAACATTCAAAAGTGTATCGAAATTAAATGTTTGTCTTCTTTTGATGGGGTTCATCTAACATAGAAACATGTAGAATAGCAGCAGGAGTAGGTCATTTGGCCCTTGGAGACTGCTCCACCATTCAATATGTTCATGGCTGATCCTCGATCTCAACGTCATGCTCCCGCTCTCTTCCCATACTTCTTGATGCCTTTAGAGTCAAGGAATCTATCTATTTCCTTCTTAAATATATTCAGTGACTTGGCTTCCACAGCCTTCTGTGGTAGAGAATTCCATAGGTCCACCAACCTCTGAATGAAGAGGTTTCTCCTCATCTCAGTCCTAAATGTCCTACCCTGTATCCTGAAACTGTGACCCCTTGTTCTAGACCCCGCAGCCAGAGGAAACATCATCCCTGCATCCAGTCTGTCCAGCCCTGTCAGAATTCTATACCTTTCAATGAGATCTCCTCTCATTCCTCTAAACTCCAGTGAATACTGGCCTAGTCAACCTAATCTCTCCTCATACGACAATCCTGCCATCCCGGGAATCAGTCTGGTGAACCTCCACTGCACTCCCTCTATGGCAAGTATATCCTTTCTTAGGTAGGAGACCAAAACTGCATACAATACTCCAGATGTGGTCTCACCAAGGTCCTGTACAACTGCTCCTGTACTCAAGTACTCTTGCAATGAAGCCCAATTTACCATTTCCCTTCTAAACTGCTTGCTGCACCTGCATGCTTGCTTTCAGTGATTGGTGTACAAGGGCACCCAAGACCCTTTGTACATCAACATTTCCCAATCTATCACCATTAAAATAATACTCTGCCATTCTTTCTTTCCTACCAAAGTGGATAACTTCACACTTATTCACGTTATTGTGCATCTGCCATGTATTTGCCCACTCACTCAACCTGTCTAAATCGCCTTGAAGCCTCTTAACATCCTCCTCACCACTCACATTCCCACCTAGTGTTGTGTCATCAGCAAACTTGGAAATATGACATTTGGTTCCCTCATCCAAATCATTGATATATATTGTGAATAGTTGGGGCCCAAGCACTGATCCCTGCAGTACCCCACTAGTTACTGCCTGCCACTCCAAAAAGATCCATTTATTCCTACTCTCTGTTTCCTGTCTGCTAACCAATTCTCAATCCATGCTAATATATTACCCCAATCCCATGTGCTTTAATTTTGCTCACTAACCTCTTGTGTGGGACTTTATCAAAAACTTTCTGAAAATCCAAATACAACACATCCACTGGTTCTCCCTTATCTATTCTGCTAGTTACATCCTCAAAAAAAACTCCAGTAGGTTGATCCAGCATGATTTCCCTTTTATAAATCCATGTTGACTTTGCCAAATCCCGATGATATTTTCTAAGTGTCCTGTTATCACATCCTTTATAATAGACTCTAGCATTTTCCCCACTGCTGATGTTAGGCTAACTGGTCTGTAATTCCCTGTTTTCTCCCTCCCTCCTTTTTTAAATAGTGGGGTTACATTTGCCACCCTCCATTCTGCCTGGACTGTTCCAGAATCTACAGAATTTTGGGAGATGACAACCAACACATCCACTATTTCCATTGCCACCTCCTTTAGTACCCTGGGATGTAGATTATCAGGCTCAGGGGATTTATCGGCTTTCTGTCCCATTAATTTCTCCAGCACTTTTTTTATCATACAAATTTCCTCCAATTCCTCCTTCTCACCCTTGGGTCCCTAGTATTTCTGGAAAGTTATTTGTGTCTTCCTCCATGAAGACAGAACTAAAGTAGTTGTTTAATTGCTCTAACATTTCCTTGTTCTCTATTATAAATTCTCCCGTTCTGGACTGTAAGGGACCTACATTTGCCTTTTCTTCTTGCATACTTATGGAAGCTTTTACAGCCCGCTTTTATGTTCCTTGCAAGTTTACTCTCATACTCTATTTTTCCCCTCTTAATCAATCTCTTGGCCCTCCTTTGCTGAATTCTAAACATCTCCCAATCCTCAGGCTTGCTACTTTTTCTGGCAACTTTATATGGCTCCTCTTTGGATCTAATACTATTCTTAATTTCTTTGGTTGGGCTGCTTTTCCTGTTGTGGTTTTGCACCAGAAAGGGATTTATAACTGCTGCAATGCATTGTTTTTTATTCATTCATGGGATGTGGGCATTGCTGGCTAGGCCAGCATTTATTACCCATCCCTAATTGCCCTCATTCAGAGGGCATTTAAGAACCGATCACATTTCTGTGGGTCTGGAGTCACATGTAGGTCAGACCAAGTAAAGACGGCAGATTTCCTCCCCTAAAGGACATTAATGAACCACTCGTTCCTTGAATATTAGCCATTGCCTATCCACTGTCGTGCCTTTTAATGAAGTTCCCCAATCTATCTTAGACAGCTTATGCCTCATACTTTCATAGTTTCCTTTTTTTAGATTTGGGACTCTAGTTTCAAATCAGATTACTACACTGTCAAAATTAAAACCAGAAAAGTCATGCATTAAATCGGCAGAGACCCAAGATTAAGAATCTTCACCCATTTTCCCAGTTGTTTATGCCTGGCAATTGAAAAATCTAAACTCTTGCATCCACTTCCAAAACCGATTCCATCACTTTGGCTAAAATCACCAAACTCACCGCCAACCAGAAATAAAACTAATGAGATTCCAGGTCAAGTGTCCAACCATGGAATGCATTTACCGATTGAGCCCTATGATCGCGATGCAGTTAATCAGTTACAAATTTATTTCTGTGACGGGGTCCAACGTTTTGGTCTTTTCCGTTTTTGCAGTTGTGAGTTATTTTACACTGGAGAGGGCATAATTGAATTTAATCTGAAGTGAAACCGGACATTTGTTAGATAGTTAAGAAGCGGTCTCCAAAAGGAAAGAAAAAACAAGAAAGAAAATCGGAGGAACTAATGAAATTAGAAAGGTCTGAACACAGCGTAGTAAACTGTAGATTCGGGAGCGATATTTTTCCAGCCATCAATGGCCAACATTTAAGACAGTTACATATGTTGTTAATAATGTCTTGATGAGACTACAGTTGCATGCGGTCCCAGTACGTTAGCCCTTTTACTGCAAACCGCTATGTAGAGTTGGATAGCAGCTGATCTTTATAGGATTGGAGTTTATGAGCCATATAACCGCATCACTGTTCTGCAAACCCTTCTAAGAGTTTTTGAATGCTAGCAGTTAATTTTGACAGTGTTTTCCTTCATTACAACACTTCTTATATAGTTAAGGTTTTTGATATATTGTCAGATGCGCTACTGCATGCTATTCATGTCATTTGTGCAGCACATTTGGTAAAGCTTACATTCAATATGTGACCATATGTATTGGCTGATTTCAACAGTATGGCATGTTTGGGGTGAAAAGATTCTGCCAAAGTGGTATCACTAGTAATGAGAGCTCACGGGGGACCAAATAAGGAGATAATCCCAGAGTCCCATACGAAGTTGGGCAGACACAGCAGCACTCCTGGGTAAATGCAGTGCTTTACCCAGCACATGACCTCCCTGTCGGAACATGGTGTTGTTAAACAGATAAAAGAACAAGTCGAGCTGCTCCTTTACGAAAGGCAAGTTCTCTCCTGAACTGCAAACTGGAAAAAGCTTGTGACTGAAATTGTGTGCTGAATTTTACTTGGCCAAAGCGGGGACTGCCATAGTCCTGCCGAAGCATTAAATCCAGTGTGATGACCTGGGGTCACGAACCCAACATCATTACACTGGTCTGCCTTAACACAATAGGTGGGTGGGCAGCCTACCTGCCATTTTGAAATAAGTAATTCAGAGCCGATTTAGGTAGTTAATAGTCCAGCTGACTGCTATAAAACATTGCCCACACTACAGGAGGTGGATCCATGGGAAACGCAGCCGGTGAGAATCACATTTTTTTTTCAAAGACCAATGAAGAGATGAATATAGAGGCTGAAAGTGGTATGCCTGACTTTAGCAGAAGAATCTGCTGGGAGTTAAGCGCTTGTGAAAATGTTGCTGTTCATACACTTCTGATCTGCATCAGGGCAGTTCCTCAGGGGAGGGGACAAAATGTTCTATCATTCTTAAGCACTGCACCATTTATGCTGTGATATGCTGTCCCCTCTGGGAATTGCACACTCTGCTGAAGGCATCCCCTCCAGTGAGCAGGAGAGGAGGAGGAGGAGGAGGCCGGCAGGAAAGTAGGTGACCTGCTGAGGAGTGAGGGGCTGCGAAGGGGAGGCTGTAGCAGGCAGACAGAGGTAAGCAAAGGCCCTACCCTGCCAACCGGGTTTACAGGATCTGAATGTCCTACCTTCAAGTGGTGGAGTGGAGGTGCCTCCAAAGATTTGTTTCTCAAGAGAGACTGTCACATCCCTCTGTGACACACTTTTGGCTGAGTTAGCCTCCAAATGTGTGGCTGGCTACCCAATACCTGTGGCCACTGAAGCCACAGTTGCCTTAAAGTTCTTCAACTCTGAGTCATTACAGGTGGAATGAGGAGATCTCAGTGGGAGCACCCAGCCTGCAGTACATTACTGCATTAAAGTCTTCACTGATGTTAGTCACAATAAGAGGTTGTGGTGGAAGAATTAATCCAGGCTTGTCTTTTGGTTCAAGCTGGTTTATATTCAAGATAACTCCTCAGTGCTACTGACTTCCAAGTAGCTTCCACGCAAAGTGTTCCAGCTGTATCTTTTTATTCGGTTTAGATGGGGTAATCAATGCCCATCACCTGTTTAACTAGCAATTGCCTTTAACAAGGTGATTGCCGCATTGACAACTGATGTCATGTTTAGGCATGGACATCAGAATATCTCTTTTACGACTGACAACAATGGTGAAATGGAATGAGCCAGAGGCTTTGTAGCCATGGCTGATTTCCCATGGGTCTGAGGGGTGATTGATTACACCCGTATAACCATAAAAGCACCAGTAGGACAGCCAGGGTCTTTCATGAACTGAAAGGGATACCACTTAATAAATGTGCAGATTGTGTGCACCTAGGTCAAAGAATTCTACAGGTGTGTGGACATTATCTGGGAAGCAGCTATGACACATACACCCTCAGACATTCCCAGGTACCAGGGATGTTTCCTGGCTGAGAGGCTTTGGATAGATGGCTGCTCGGAGGCAAAGGATACCAGTTAAAAAGATGGCTGATGAATCCAGTGTGAAGTCCACAAACGTGGCCTGTGCATCATGCAACAAAAGCCATACTACGACCAGGGCCACCAATGGTCTGCTCAGGGTGAGATTCCCATGCCTGGAGAGATCAGGTGGCAGCTGCCAAATTTGCATCTGTGTGGGAAACAAAAGGGAGGAGTTGGGGCAATGACAAGCTTTGAGGTGAGTTTGCTGAGGCAAGTTTCCTCATTGCAAACACATGAGCCACTGGGGGACGCACTTCAGTGTTTGCGTCTATTACCATTCAACATAGAGGCACACTTTCCTCTCTGATGTCTGTATGCCTCTGAAATCTCAAGCTATCAATGCTCCCTTCCTAACAGCTTTCCCAGTTTCAAGCACCCTCCCTCCTCCCAAGTCCCTTCAGCAGTGTTTGCTGGAATTATGGAAAAGTGACCTTAGATTCTCACCACTCTGGGGCCTCCTTCTATCCTATGGTCTGTCTCCAATGGCTGGCGGCCAACTTCAGGACCTCCTACTCGGAGGCTGTCAGGATAAGCTTGGGAGACTGCCTCTGGTCCTGTTCCATTCTCAGGCATTGTGCGAGGGAGATTGGAATGATGTACTGATGTCTCTAAATGTGTGGGCAGAGTGCACTTTGTCAGCAGCACACTTTATTCAATACATGTGTATTTATTCAAAAAATGTGTGGCAGTTCCTACCCCCACCTTTGTAACACACATTGCCAGGCAGAGTGGTGTTTCTGCATCATGCCAGCTTAAACACTTGGACAGCACACAAGACAATGTCCTAATGGACCCACATCACGACCTTCCATATATGTCCATCACCAGAATGATAACACATTCACCCTTGCAGACCTCAAACGATTATTGAGTCTTTGGCGGCACTGCAGCCAGGTTCACTGGATGACCCCAAAGCTGCTGACTTCCACTGCGACCTCCGTCCAGACTGCTCTTGTCTGGCTGGGAGGTCTCCTGTTCCTGTCAGCGGGTATGAGGACCTCCCGCCTATCACTAACATGGAAAACCTCACATTTTCCCACATTATACTCCATTTGCTAGATCTGTGCCCACTTACCTAACCTATCTACATCCTTTTGTAGCGTCTTTTTGCCATCTTCACAACTAACTTTCAGACCCATCTTTGTGTCATCAGCAAATTTAGCAACCATTCCATTGGTTCCTTCATCAAAATCATGTATATAAGTTATAAAGAGTTGAGACCCCAGCACTGATCTCTGTGGCACACCACTCATCACATCCTGCCAACCAGAAAATGAGCTATTTATGCCAACTCTCTGCTTCCTGTTAGCTAGCCAATCATCTATCTATGCCAATATGTTACCCCACCCCCCACACCATAAGCTTTTATTTTCCGCAATAATCTTTGTTTAACCTAAGAAAGCCTGTCTAACTAATTCTTTACAATCAAAAGTGTAGAAAGTGGGACTCCTACAGAATTGGCAAAGCACATCCTCTCTAAATTCACAGAAAAACCCTGTTACAGTCAAACCTGGGGTGGGAGAATAAGGGAGTCATTTCACTCCTCTTCATGTGATCATAACAGTGGCTGATGACCCCTCTGCCACCCAGCCATGCAAGGACAATGGGCATATAAAGAGAGCCAGGAACATAGTGCAGCAGACCATTGACTTGCTGAAGTAATGCTTCTAATGCCTGGACCATTTGAGAGGAGCACTGCAGTACATGCTGGAGTGGGTGCCCTTGCCTGTGGTTGCCTGTTGCATCCTCCATAACATCACCACTATGAGGGTGCAGCCATTGCCTCCAGCAATCCAGGGGCCATCTCAGGAGGAGGAGGAGGCAGGGAGGATGAATCCAGGACCTCTTCACTTCAAGTAAACTGTCAAAGAAGGCCTGCTTTGACTCCAGTTTCAGTAAAACTATTTCCCTCTACCACCACGGATCCACCGTTCCCCACTGTTATATCCATACCGTTCCATCACATTGTCCCTGTGGCCACCATCCAACAATTTAAAGAATACTCACAAAAACTTTCTATTAACATCTTTATCCAATAACTCATCCAATTAGAAAACAAAAATGATCAATCACCCTTAGTGCGGGTCTTGCAGGTGCCTTTGTCTGTCCTGGCATCTCTAGACAGCGCTACCCCGGTAGCTACAGCATGGTTTGTGGGAAAACCGCTGTCTTTCACTTGGGAACACTACAGATGGCCTTGCAGGACGTGCTCGAACAGTCCTGGGCCTTGAGGGTGTGGCTTCAAACTGCACCACCACGACGTGAGTGGCACCAGTCTGGTCTGGCTGACAGGGAACAGCAAGGCCACTGGCAGAGTGGTAGTGGGGGAAGCACGGGCAGAATTTTACGGCAGTGGGGATTTTACATTCCCGCTGCAGTCAGTGGGGTTTAGAATGTCTCGCCGCATTTTACAGCCCCGTCCCTGCCGAAACGGGGCCCCATGAACGCTGTCATCCTGAGAAAGGGCAGCAGGCTGATGTTGCATGAAGTCACTGCCACTCCCCAGAGCGGCACCTCACCAATCCTAGTAATCAGCTAGATGGTTGGACTGCCAGGAGTACCTGCAAACCCCCTTTGAGCATTGAGATCTGCAGCCATGATGGCAGCAGTCAGGGCCTGCAAGGCAGCCAGTGCAAATCTCATGACCTCAAGCTGAGCTCCCACGGCAGCACTGGGATGTTGGGTGGCTTCAGCCTACATGCAGTGGAAGCTCAGACAGTAGTCACCAGATGCTATAGTCTGCTCGTGCACCCATGGGGTTGGCCATCACTTCCGTGATGGAAAGAGTGGGCTCCAGGCTCTGTGTGATGCCCTGTGCCATGTTTGAGCCAGACCACCTCTGTGCCCCTTGGAGATGACAGGAGACTGACAGAACTACCAATGATCCAAGCATCTCAGTGTGCATCATCATCATCATCAGCACGCAGTCCCATCAAAGTCTTCATCTGACCCACTGTAACAAAATGCTCAGATCTTACAGTATACAACATGGAGCCTATGGCAGTGTGAGTTGGTGGACATGTCATGTGAGTACGCGTGGTCTGGTCTTGATCACCTGTGCGAGTCACTATTTGAGTGGACTGCAACTAGACTACAGTTAAATGCTGGTTCATTTGTCAGCTCACCAGAGGGCGACATCGCAGCTAAGAAATGCTACAGTGAATTCAGATGAGGATTTTAATAGTGCGACATACAGGAGAGCAACGATGAACATACACATTGGCTGGCCTTTCTGACAACCTCCCGTCACTGTCAAGGGCCATAGAGGAGTTAACTCCAACTTGGTGGAGGATATCACTCAAAATTTGCTCTCACCGCAGCCTGTGCTCCACATCATGCTGTAGACCCAGAGGTGCTACCACTGCTGACTCCACACCTATTGGGGCCTTTGTGTGCTTAGGTCACCTCGCCCTGTACCATTCCTGTGAGGATGAAGCGTCACTCCCCGTCAAACGCAAGAACGCACCTAAACACCTTCAAAAATACTTCAGAATGCTTTCAGATACTTTGCAAGAGAAAATAATTCAAAACATTACCTTACCTGCAATCAAGTTACCTGTATCTTTAAATAATGCTATCGCATGGCCCATCTTGCAGCTTCATGCTTCAGCCAATCAGCTCCTCGAGCCTGCTCCACCATCCATGGCTGATCTTCTAACTGAATGCCACTTTCCTGCACTACCCCATATCTCTTGACATCTTTAATATCTAGAAATCTATTTATCTCTGTCTTGAATATACACAATCACTGAGCCTCCAAGGCACTCTGGGGTAGAGAATTTCAAAGATTCACTATCCTCTGAGTGAAGAAATTCCTCCTCCTCTCAGTTCTAAATGGCATACCCGTTTATTCTGAGACTAGGTCCCCTGGTTCTAGACCACCTCCAGCCAGAGGAAACATTCTTCCTGCATCTGCCCTGTCCAACCCTGTAAGGATTTTGAATGCTTTAATGAGATCACCTCTCATTCTTCTAAAGTCCAGAGAATATAGACCCAGTCTGTTCAATCTCTCCTGATAGGACAATCCCGCCATCCCAGGGATTAGTCCGGTGAACCTTTGTTGCGCTCCTTCTATGGCAAAGGGACCAAAACTGTGCATAATACTCCAGATGTGGTCTCAGTCTCAGCAACGTTCTATGCAACTGAAGCAAGACTTCTTTACTCCTATGCTCAAATCCTCTTGCAAGAAAAGCCAACATACTAATTGCTTGCTGCACCTGCATGTTAGTTTTCAGTGAATTGTGAACAAGGGCACCTAGGTCGCTTTTGGATATCAACACTTCCCAATCTCTCACCATTTAAGAAATACTCTGCATTTCTGTTTTTCCTACCAAAGTGGATAACTTCACATTTTTCCACACTATATTTCACCCGCCATGTTCTTGTCCACTCACCAAATTTGTCCAAAACCTCTTGAAGCCCCTTTTTATCTTCCTCACAACTCACAGTCCCGCCTAGTTTTATGTTATTAGCAAGCTTGGAAATTTTACAATTGGTCCCCACATCCAAATCATTGACATAGATTGTGAACAGCTGTGGCCCCAGCGCTGATCCTTCTGGTACCCCACTAGTCACAGCCTGACCCATTTATTCCTACTCTCCAGCCAGAATTTTTAACTTGTCGGGCGGGTGAGCGTCCTACCCGACCGAGTGTAAAATGACGTGAGACGATGTCGGGCGAGCGTCGCAATGTCATCATGCACTCGCTTGAAATTTCGGTTGGTGGGCGCGCGCGGGAGTTGGCAGTACGCTGCTGACAATGAAAAGGCCGATTAAGGCCATTGAAGTTATAATTGAAAGAAATGTTTCCCTGTCCACCCAACCTCATGGTTGGTGGGCAGGCGACAAGGCCAAGTGGCCTTTGCATTTTTTAGGAAACCTCATCCACGGACGGGATGAGGCTTCCAACAGCGATTAAAAACGAAATAAAAATGTTAACATTTCATTTATAACATGTCCCTGCTCCTGTGACAGAGCACATGAGGGGACATGTTATATGTTTTATAATATTTTTAAAGTTTTATTTTTAATGTTTTAAACGGTTCATCTCCCTGAGGTAGCTCTGTGCATCAGGGAGCTTTTCCAGCGCGCACCCACGCGCAGATGCAAAGGTCGTGCATGGCCTCCTCCCACCTCCACCCAGGCAACGCTGAGCGCTGCAGCCCGCTTTTCACGCTGGGTGGGCCTTCATTGGCTTCCCGACCATCCCCGCCCGCCCCCACCAAGCCCACCCGACAAGGGAAAATTCCTCCCCTTTGTTTTCCGTCCATTAACCAATTCACAATCCATGCGAGTATATTACCCCCAATCCCATGTGCCTTAACTTCGTTTACCAACCTCCTGTTAGGGACCTTATCGAAAGCCTACAAAAAATCCAAATCCATTGGTTCCTCCTTATCTATTCTGCTAGTTACATCCTCAAAAAATTCTAATATGCTTGTCAAATGTGATTCCCCTTTCATGAATCCACGTTGACTCTGCCTAATCCTACCATTATTTTCTAACCGTCCTGTTATCACATCCTTTAGAACAGATTCTAGCATTTTCCCTACTATTGGTGTCAGGTTAACAGCTCTGCAGTTCCCCCGTTTTTCTCTATCCTTCCTTTCTTCAATAGTGGGATTACATTTGCTACCTTCTAATCTGCAGGGACTGTTTCAGAGTCATGAGTAAACAACACATATGATGCCTGCATATTTGTTGCCTAAATTTAGGATCTTGGTGTCCAATCAGCCAGTTGGGCTGTTTTGTCATTAAGAGGGTGCCAAATCATCATCTTCCAAAAAGTTAAGGGGACATCCCTGCATGCACCCATACCTTCTAGCAATGTGTCATGGAGCATGCAGGAAACAGTCGGTGATGCTAGAAATGGCGCTTACAGAACAACATTTTGTGTTCATAATGTCTACTTGGATTGCATTTACCCAACAGGCTATATTTATGTCAAAGCATGGATACGCTAAATTAAGCTTTGAGTAAGTATGTTCAAAATATCATTATTTGTTGTCAAATATATAAGCAAGTAAACACAACACTGTCTACAGATGAAAATAAAAATACCTGGAAAAACTCAGCAGGTCTGGCAGCATCTGCAGAGGGGAACACAGTTAACGTTTCGAGTCCATACGGACTCGAAACGTTAACTGTGTTTCTCTCCGCAGATGCTGCCAGACCTGCTGAGTTTTTCCAGGTATTTTTATTCTTGTTTTGGATTTCCAGCATCCACAGTTTTTTGCTTTTATCTTACTGCCTACAGATACATTGTCATAAGTGCTATCCTTATTAATGCTAATGCCATTATTTTATTTGAAGCAGCAATTGTCAATTTATCTTAGCAACAAAGAAAATTTTCTAAAAAGTGGGTCTTAACTGTAATTGTTATAGTTAGAAAGGAAAACTAAGCTTTTCCAAATAATCTGTTGTATTAAAATTACTTGCAAATACTTGTTCCTAAACGGCAAATTATGCACATGGTTTTGGTAGCATAAAACTGTTTTATTCCTTTGAATAAATTAAGCCTTTGTGTAGTGAACTACCCCAGTAACTTCAAAATGTGCATGTAGTTTCCTGTATAAAATGAGAAAGAAAAGATATTCTATGAATGCTTCAATGAAGTGGCAAAACAAAAACCACAGGGCACCTCCATATGCACAGCATTCTTTTGAATAAAATCAGAAACAAATCCATAACTTGTTACATTTTTTGTTTTGAATGAAATACAGCTACAGTGCTCGTACCATTAAAGATATACAGCCCTTGCAACCGTATCTTCAAACATTCCCTGTTATATGTCTCTGCTAATAATAAACCGGACTTGAAATTTTAAAATAGAGATCTTTATGAACAAGACTGAAATGACTGATTTATGTTTTTTATATGGATTATACTATTCAAGAATGACTGCGGTCAAATTATGCACCTGGTTGAAATTATGATGTGAGCAACTGTCCAATAGCTAGTATGAAACAGCGAGGAGAAATGAAGTAAGTACAATATAAATTCATTCTATTTCTGCACTTATTATCTATTTGAATTTTTTTTTTTAAAGTTGGCATTAATAGTTTTGCTTTATTCATATCCTTCACTGAGGGTGAAAGTGACTTAAATGAGCTGTGAACAAATTAAACCTTTTATGGTGTTGCAAAAGAAGCGGATGATTTTTGTTAGCGTCCTTTAGCTAATTACAGTGTTAACTCAAAGAAAAGAGCATAAAAAATAAACCCCACACAACTCGGATAGTACCTTGGACTGTAAATCGTTTCAGCTTTCAAACATGCCCTACTAAGAAAAAGATGTTCTGCAAGTGGCAGTCAGCGGGAGGTTTGGGTTGTGGGTTAAGTGAGTTGCAAATCAAAAACCCAACAAAATCTGCACCTTTGATCTTTCTTTCCTTTTGGTATGGATTTTCTTTTCATTTACCCCTTCTTATATCACTTTTTTTTTGCTACTGGCAAGTTAACCTGACGATATTGTCAATGACTTTTCAAAAGGTTTCAGTTTCTATTCCCGAACCATGTGTTTCTGATTCAGATGGGATGGGATCTACAGCAACCCAAAATACGAGGAGAGCAACACAAATCACAGCTAGCGAACAAACAAATGTTCAAATGCTCCCATTTTATTTCTGAAAAGACTAACATGTTGACCCATTTAGGTCTGCAGTAACGTTGTAAAACCGTTGATTGCGAAAAGTTGGCTTTTGCAGTAAATTAGTAAATACGTTGATAAAAGGTACAGATGTGGGTCAGGAATTAGATCATAGAAGCTCTTTGGGTTAGAGTGGAACATCTGGCCCCAATGCCCAATTTTATATTTTGTTTAATACAAATAATTGTTTCTGAAACATATGCATAAACTGCAGACAGAATGACAATTATACATCGCAGAGAGCAGAACATAGGCTTGAGCACTCCCTTTAATCTCTTAAATGCACAGAAATGATACTGCACATGTGGCAACAAAGGAACCGTGAATATTTTCATTGACGCTTAACTCTTCCTAGCCCAGTTGAGCTGAGAAATGAAATAACCTGAACTTGATTGATAAATGAGTGTGGGGCTTTTCTGTGACACGTAGATAAAGGGCATATCGTAGGCAACAGGGAAATATAATAGTGATCTGCGCAAGTGAAGCCAGTAGCTGTGTTCAGTATGGTACATCTCTGCGCCATCAATATTTCATGTTCTAACAAAACCTGTGCCGAGCTGTTTTGGAATCCTACTGCTTTATTCTTTATCATAAACTCTCATTTACCCTGGTAGTTTGCATATCATTATTATAAAATTAATTTATTGTGCAGAATTCCTAAATTTCAAATCAGAGGTCTCCCAATTTCTTAAATTTCAAAAAACTCAACCCTCGCATCCCTCTACTGCAGCTTTTTCTTGGTAAATTCAATACTATTCAAAAATGCCCATTCCACAAGAAAACCTCACTTTTTTGAGGAAAGGCATTGTGACGACATATAACTTAAGCCTTTCCTTTCCTCAGAACAAAGTTAAGTAATCAATTTGCTAACAGAACAACCACTGCTGGTAGTTAAGTAAATGCTGTGCTAATCTAATGACTATGGAAGTAAATAAGTGAAAAAAAAAACATTCCTGACTATAATATTAACCCCACAACCATTAGAAATGTCGCTTATTCAGAAGGTACTACTTGTATACAGTTTCTTGCAAGGTAACATGTCATGGGCAATTATACGTTACTTCAAATGACTCTTTATTGTTAACCGTGCAAACAATTATCTCAATTCTTACTTTTTGGCTCTGGATGTAATAGTTCACTGTACTTTAAACAACTCGGGCTGGATTTTATGGCCCCCTTCCGCCGACGGAGTTTTGCATTCCCGCCGGGTCAATGGACTTTTAGATGGCTCGCTGCATTTTACAGCCTCGCCCCCACCGCGACAGGGCTGTAAAATTATGCACCCCCCCAATGTTTGCAGCAAAACCTAATTAGTATTTGCTGTTTTGCAACAATGCTGCTTTTCTTTGCATTGAGTAATAAGAAGCGTTACCAGCTAAAATTAATATTTATGGAATTGAAGGCAAATTATTGACCTGATTAGGAGACAGGTTAGGTGAGAGAAGACGGAGGTAGGGATAATGGGTATGGAGTTGAATTGGAAGGAAGTGTCTAGTGGCTTCCCACAAGTATCTGTGCTGGATCCTCAACTATTCACTATGTTTTTTAATCACTTAAATAACACAAGAGAGAACTTTACATCCAAGTTTGTCCATGACACAAAGATTGCCGGAATAGTAAATCGATGGGAACATGAAATTACAAAGAGACATTGATAGCTTAAACAAAATAATGGCAGATGTATTTCAATCCAGGTAATTGTGAGGTCATCCACTTTTGGACTCAAAAAAGGTATTATCGAAAAGGTGAAAATCTAGGAGCAGCGAAGGCCCAAAGAGATTTAGGAACCTGTGTAGACAGACTATTAAAAAGAAGTGATCAGTTGCAAAAAGTAATTGTAATGGCTAATTGAATGTTAGCCTTTATAAATAGAGGGACAGAATATTGATAGGAGGAAGTTTTTCATGTTATACAGAGTTCTAGTTAGACCGCATCTGTAGTACCGTGCACAGTTTTGGGCACTGCACCTTACAAAGACTATATTAGCTCAGATCTTATGACCTCTGGATGGTCAGAGACCAGAGGCTGCTCCCTTTGAGGATTCCTGTGCTGAGTCAGTTCCGCAGGATCCTCCATCGGAAGGTTGCCCTGCAAAATTGGAGGAAGCTAAGTGTGTATTTGTTGTCTGATCAGGGTTGGAAATAGGGGTTCCAACCTTGAACAGAAGACTTGGGTTTTGGAAGGAGTGTAGTGTAGATTCACCGATATCACCAGTCTTTAAAATATGAGGAGGGATTACATAAACTAGTCTTGTATTCCCTGGAAAATAGAGGGCTCAGGGAAGATTTGATTAAGTTTTACCAGTTCAATAAAGTGTTGAAAAAATTTTTATGACATGTCCCCTCATGTGAAACTGTCACATGAGCTGGGACACGTGCATTAATTTCAGTAAAAATTTTTGAGAAAATTTAAAATCATTCATGAAACCTCATCCCGCCCGTGGATGAGGTTCCATGAAAAATGCGAAGGCCGCCTGAGCTCTTCGCCTGCCCCCCGCCAACCTTAAGGTTGGTTGGGCAGCTCCATTAATTATTTTAATTGTTAGTTAAATGGCCTCAATAGGTCTTTGACAGTTCGGTGGGCGTGCAGCCAACTCAGGTGCGCGCCCACTGAACTGAAAATCTAAATGACGCGCGGTGACATCGGGACGCACGCCCGACGTCACCCCACGTCATTTTACGCCTTGGCGAGCGGGCCCCGTCCCTGCTCACCGAGCCGAAGGTTCTCCCCCATGAGATTTGCCACTCCAGTAAAATCTGGGACAATATCCCCTTATGTGAGAAATGGTGTCTGGTGGAGCGCTCTGGTGGAGCACCTGGGTACACTTCACTACATTAAAGGTGCTGCATAAATACAAGCTGTTGAGAGGAGCTGGGTCACCAGAGTGCAAGATACTGAGTGCAAGGACTTCTTAAACACAAGGCTTTGATTTAAGGGTTCATTATGCAAGTGCTGTTTCAAAAGTAAGGGCACGGAAGAAAAGGCATTGACAAATATATGGTGTGTTACCTTGTTTGCGCTGCTGATGGTGTGGAAATTTTGACAGCACTGTTCTGCAATCCAAGGGGGTGAGGGAGGTTACAAATTGAGTCTTTCCCACACACCGCACCCCACCCCCCCCTGCCCCACCCACCAGATAGCATGGCTGATAATTCTTGGGTAACTTAGCTGGATGTTTTTTGGCTTTCCTTCAAATGCCTCCAGAACATGGAGGCTTGATTATGAAAAGTTTTATATTCCTCTTTCTCTTTGGGCAGAATAGTCCCAGATTTGCACTAAGTGCGGTAGCAGGCCGGGAAAAGGACATTTTCCCTGCCGGCCGCAATGGCGGGTTTCCGCGCCGTATTGTCTGCTTCCCACCTCATTAATTATGCAGCCACAGGAAACGCGCCGTCTCGCTGGTGGGCGGACTCTGAACCACCCGCCATGCTGTTACCTCACTGTTTCCTCACTCCGGGTGCCATATCTAAACTGCAGCCGTGCACACAGTTCTCAATGTTTGCAGCCCAGGACTGCTCCAGTGAAAACATGGCCCTGAAAGCCAGGAAGAGTTCAGTAGCCCATCACTGGAATGCCTTTCAGAGGCCCAATGTGATGTCCTCCAACCCCGCTCTGGCTGCAGGAGGTCCAACAATCTCACCACTCCGGCTTGGGAGGCAGTGGCAATGGCAGTGGTGGTCAGTGCCAATGCTACACAGGAGAGGTCAGCCATCCAGTGAGAAAGAGGATGAATGATCTCATCTGTGCCGCCAGGGTAAGGCAACCATCTCATCACTCTAAACTCCCTCACTCACAAGCCTATCACACACTCACTGCCAACTCACGGGACATCACCGCTCACTCTCTCACACACACCCTCACATCTCCATCTGGCCTCATCTCCTCTGGAGACTGCCTCCTCAGCCCTCACCATCTTGAGGCCACTTGCACAGATCAACATGTTGCCCCCACAGACATCCTGAGATATTCCCCTTCCCCATTACAGGCCTCACCCTTCAGCCTCTCGGCTTGCCTCAGGCCACTTCTCCCCACTGCCCCAAACAAGACCTAGTGCTGCAGCCATTGAAGAGCCAACCCTGTCTTACGGCTGGTCTGGTAGGTACAGGCCTGCCCCTGAGCACCCCCCTAAACATGATGTGGTGCCGCCTGCGAAGCCTGGCACTGATGACCATGAGTACTGCCTGAAGCAAGGTGGACAAACAAAAACCCAAAGTCCTGAGCAAAGTGCAGCTCGCCAAGTGCACATCATTTATGTACAGTTGTGAAACACGTCGCCGTGCCCGGGTGACCCTGTGTGGGGGGCATGGTTCCGGTGAGCAGGGCTCATAATGATATGCAGATGTATGAAAATGAAGTTGCCGACATGACAGCGGCAGGAACCGTGCCCCGCCATTGACTGGCGGAGCGGGCGATTGCAAACTGGATTTATGATGGTACGAAACTGGTTTTTGGCCTTCCCGCCATTTTGCCCGCTCCTGATGCCCACCACCAACAGGCATGGAAAACTCCGCCTCTTTGTCTTAATGTCATAGCCTGACGTTTCTGAGTCCAGAGAGTGTTCGAAACGTCAAAATTCTGCACAGGCTCAATTTTTGAAAACGCTAAGACAAACGGTTGAGTTCTTATAGGGTGGAACGAAAGAGCCAAACTCTTGCCTGTTTGTCCTCCAGTCTGCACCTGGTGAATGCAGGCTGAATTATCTTCTTAAAGGCTGCACACAGGCTTTCAGGCAACACAGCTGCTTGTACCAAGTTTGCATGGGATTGACAAAAAGAAGCCTGAACCAACGGGAGCATGAATGTGCAAACCCAGGAAATTCATATGTTATCACCTTCTAGAGACTACCGATAGATGTAACCATATTTTTTTTTTAAAGATGCAGAAGCAGTGCAACTCACTTCAAGAGAATTCTGGGCCCCAGAGGGTTCTGTTAGTTTGAACAGTTTTGGGCAAGATTGTCATATATCTACCCACATTATTTTTAAACCTGGCTTCTGTGTGAGGAAGGGCATGTGCTCATATGCACAAATAGAATGCTAGTTTCCATATCCTACTGCAAGCTTATTACTGTCATGGTGCATAGTCTAGTGTGGCAATACCCAATTCCAAGAAGCTGATTAATTACTCTAGCCTTGTATTACCTACAGCTCGAATATTGGGATGCATTTCTTTATGATCCACAAGTCATTATACATCTCGCTATACCTCAGAAAACTGATGGTCTGTGTGCTTTTTATACATAAATGATAGATATGTGCCCATTAAATACATGCTGGTTAATAGCAGGGAGAACCAGCTGCTTTATTTGGAACAGAAATTCATTTTTGGTTCATGAAATCCCAAATTATAGGGCCTCTGAAGCCAGAATGCTAACAAATATTCAATCTTATTGGCACGCTTGACAAAAGTAAAAATACCTATCCAACTTCATATTTAGTCATTGGCAAATTAATTTTCCAAAAATGTGAAACACGCTAAGTGGGCTGCCAAAATAAAATGAGTTGAGTTTGGTGTCCATTCCATTCAGTTCAAACTCAGGGCCTGGCTTCTCCCATTTGTTTACTCTCTGGTAGAAAACATCCACTTGGCATTTCAGATTCACTTAAAGTAATAGGAAGCTGATTTGCGAAAAAATAGTCAAGACTAGGAAACAGGGAGCTGATCTGCAACTTAGGCTGTTGGTCAGAAAAATTTATATTATCCCTCCACAAAAAATTTACTACATAAAAATGCTGAATACTTCAGAACACAGTCAAGGCATAGTCAATATATATATCGCAGGATAGATGGAAAACATATAATACTTCAATATATGATACATTGAGTTGTCAGAACCTTAAGTACAACAAAATTTGCACAATCAATTTTGACCTCTTGCACTTGTCCAATTAATTAAGCTTAGAACATTACCCTTAAGAACAAAGGGCTCAGATATCCTCAAACCCTCTGGCACACTGGCGACAGGAGTGAAGCACTAGATGCCTAGCAGGGACTGAAATTCGGGAAAATCTATAAACACGATTGGGGGGGGGTGGGGGGGAGGTTTATTTTTTTATGCTCAGGGCACATCAGACAGGCATCAGACAGCGAGATGGGCAACAGGTCCGCTTTGCCCAATTACGCCAACAGGAAGGCCCGATAAATTTTGGCGCAATCAGGGGCTCACTTAAACACCGAGCACGAAAAGCCTGAGCTAATCGTTGCTGCCCACCATTTGGGAGAGTGAAAAGGTTTGCAGGGTGGACCCTGATAATATGTACGGGCAAGGGCTAAAAAAAAATCAGAGGTTAAATGGAGCAGCATCAGTAAAATTTAATGAGCACGCCCAGCAGCAAGGAACGGAAACTTAGAGAAGTTCTAATAGTTTGAAACATCCAAAAGAATGAAGAAAATATGAGCACCTGGCCTGCTCCCAGCTTTCCCTTTATTTCAGCTAATGATCCCTTTAAGTGCAGCGCTGTAAATGGCTGCCTTATGACCTGTACCACCCACAGTTTCTGGCTGGGTTGAAGAAGTGGTGATGGCAGCACTGACTGATACGAAATTAGCTTCAGGAGTCCTGATAATGTCAGTTGGCCCCTGGTTGAATATTTCAATTTGGTCCCTGCCTGTTTGCTGCAAAAGGTTTTGCTAAGTCAAGAGCTGCCCACAAATTCGTATGGGTTTGCCTCCAGTGGTGAGTCAACATTCTTTTCTCATTATTTTCACTTCACTACCAGCCTTTTTACAGGTGCAAATCCACAAATCTCTATCTATAAGACTTACAGCAGCCAATTTACCCTGACTTCCAATGTCAAAGGGAGCTGAGAGCATCCTGCCCATGCCCGGAATATACTTAACTGTTGTCTTTGAAGCTTCTCATTCTTGGAGCTTTGCAGCTTCTCCTAATGCAAGCTTACCCTTGCCAATGTCTGCTGGAGATTATCCGTTTCCCCCTTTCTCTAGGTCCATCAGAAGCGTTGGGCCTTGTTGTCGAACAAACTGAGGGAAAGGACCCTCTGAAAGATGCACCGTCACTTGCCTTTCAGCCCTTCCGCCCATCAGCATAGGGTGGGAGAGGAGCACGGAAAAAAACTGCACCCTGCCAGGCAGACATAAGAAAATAGCCTGCAGTGTGGGGGTCACCAAGCACAAGTAAGCAGGAGCAGCTGCTTGTGAAAAAAAACTGAACTGGAAACAGTTCAACGGAGAGGGCCCTCGGCTCAGCTCTGCTGAAAAGAAGAGAGATGCAGACTTCAAAAGAAAGACGTTCGAACAGGCTGGGAAACTAGAGAACTTCAATCAGCTCGCAGATTTCCTACAGTCTGCTCTGTCATAGATCAGTGAGAGGGCATGAGTCACAGTCACTGTTAGGAGGGACAGTCATGCCATAGGAATTTAACATGTTGTTGCCATCTCTCGGGATGACAGCATGTTGGGATACCAGCGATCCTCTCAAACAATGCCTGGCTTGGGGGGGGGTCAGAAAACCATTTGGGTCAGGTTTGGCCATTTTGCCCCAGCAGCTCCTGATTTGATGCAGTCTGCAGTCTAGCCCTCTCAGGGCTGAATGTCTATAGAGCTCAACAACTTGAGCATCTAGAGGACTCTTGACTGAGCTACAGCAGCCTTCTGCCTCCCATGCTGAAGCCACTGAAAGAACACCTCATAAAGTAGGTAAGAGAGTACTTAAGACAGTTACTAATGGTTCTCACCAGGGTGATAATGACTGTTAAGGCATTTATGTAAAGCAGTAAAATGATGCTACGCCTACTATTGCTCTTGCTAAATAACCATCAGGCAGTGAAGGTGAAAATTATCCCCATGTTCTCTGGCTTATCATATACAATGTCTTGGGAGATCACCTAATTAGAATGTGTTTTTCAGAGCCAAAGGTCCCAACTTAAGCCAAGCCTTTTGGAAAAGCAGTGCATGATCCAGCAAACACATCGGTAGAAGCACAGATTATGATGAATGCCTTTCTTGACAAATCAACTGAGTGGTAATTGCCAGGAAGTTGATGAGTCCACATTGTTTCACAAGATTCCCACCTGGTACCCATAGGGGTGGAATTTTAACTTGCAGGCAGGAAGCCGACAGGTGACCTGGGCTGACACTTTCAGTGGGAGAACCCTGAATGATAATAATGGCTGGGCCTCAGCTACATCTCACTGGCCAGCTTTCTATTGGCACTCAGATCTAAGTGCATTGGCCCAATCTCGGAGCTCAGCTAAGCATTCATAATGAGGTCCTCTGTTTAGCCTGCTCTTGTTAATAGAATTGCCAGGATGAATTGGGAGGCTGATGATATCATAGAGGCATTTGAGAAGTTTAAACAAAAGCACAGATTGACATTTAGTAGATTTCTAAAAAGGCACCAGCAAAGAGGAAAGCGTCCTTTTGGTGGGCAGGAGAGAAAGGTTCAGATGTGTTTAACAGCTGGGAGGTCAGTGAAGGTGACAGTAAAAATCCAGTCAAAATTTTTGAGAAATACAGCACATATCTCCAGCCAAGGTCAAATCATTGGATCCACGCGAAGACTGAGTCAGGAACCAGGTGAGCCTGTTGATAATTTCTTAACGATCGAGGAATATAGCCAGCATGTGTAAATTCAAGAAAGCAAATGAAAGCCTGGGAGATCAGCTCATTTGGGGCTCTGATGTATAAAAAAACTCTGGCTGCAAAATTACGAGCTTACAATCTCACAGGCTGTTGACACTGCCAGAGCTCATGAAGCCATAAGTAGATAAATGAAGACACTGACAGCCCAAATGGCTAGCCCTCATTTAAGTCAAGTGAAAAGCAGCAGGAGTGATGCTGTGAATAAGCAACAAAAGAATGCACAACATACAGAGAGAACAATGTGCAAGAGGTGTGGATGACCACATGAGTTTACAGACATAAGAAAACATCTCATATATGGATCAAACTGCAGAACTTATGGAAAGTCCAATTACTGGGAAAATATGTGAAGAACAAAAGAAGATGGTAAAAGAATTACCAGAGGCAGAGCAACGGAGTAAATGAGAAGGAAAAGAAATCAAAACATCCATACCCTGGGAGATGATAAGTTTGAGGGTATGATAGACATACAGACCATACAACTGCATGAAATGTCTGGATGCGAAAGTTCCCAGAAATAAAGAAATTCACACAGCCATTCAGATCAGGAAGAAGGTGAGAAACAAGTCCACAACCATAAATGTAAAGCTTAACTTGATACCAGAGCACAAAGTAACATCCCATTTGGACTATACCAGAAGATCTTTCTTGAAAATTTGAAAGAAAATGGTTACCCAAAGAAAGATGCTCTGAAACCGAATAACACCATGCTGTCGGCATATGGGGGAACTGAAAATCTACAGCTAGGAACAACCCAAATCAGACACCCAAAGGCAAAGATGTTAACCTGATATTTTACATCACTGAAGCAGATGGTCCTGTTTTCCTGGGGTTAAGCAGTTGCAAAGAGCTGCAACTGATCTCAGTTAAAATGAGATGAAGAAGGCGTAGCTGAGGGTTGAAGGTAGTAAACCCATTGAAAAGTGCCCTCTGATCAGAAGCAAGAAAGGTCTAGTCCAAATGTATCTGTCATGTTACTCTAATGATATAATACCTTGGCCTGCTTACTGTGCAAGACGTACGGCACCATTCACTCATAAGGGATTGGATAAACATGTTGCTCATTCATTTATTAAGACTAGGCACATGAGAACAGTTATACATAGGTATAAAGCTTGAAGATATCAGAGCTGCTGTGTGTGCTCTGCTCAAAGCAAAAGTGAAACTAAGACCGGATCACAGAACACATTTCCCTTCTAGTGATGGAATGCTCCAGCCCTTAAAGGCATATTACAACAGTATGCAAAGTGTTTTGATGCTTTGAAGAGTTTGAGCATCACATCACTATTAACCTGAGAAGAAGCCAGTGATTCCTCCCCCACGTAATGTACCAATAGAAATGAAAGCTTGAAAGGGGCCTCCAAGAGATGGAAGAAAGGAAAGTCATTTCCAGATTCACAGAGCCTACGGATTGGGTAAATCTAATCGTTATGAGAGATAACATGCAAAGTCAGATAAATAGGCTGGAGTCAGATAATGAAATTCTCAAGGCCAATATTGAAAGACACAAAGAACTCTTGACAGAGAAGGAAAGAGAAGAAATTCAGAAAGTTCAGGCAGCTAAAGATGAACATTTCCAGAAACCTTCAGCACTCCGAGCAACAATATATCAGTCGGCAGCACATGGTGCGATCTGGGAAATATATTTTATGAAGCTCAAGTATTTGAGTTTAAAAATGTGCTTATTTCAGATTTTTGGGGACCACGAGACAAAACATATTAATAAGGCTGTCACCTGAGATAGGTGGATGTGAGACTGCTGGCAAAAACAGCAAAGTTAAACCTTCTATAAAGCAGAAATGGAGCAGTAAATAGACGTCTCTGGTTTTAGATACCATCCACTCAGTTTTCACTGGAGAAAGGGAACTGTAATTCTCCATTGTGCTCTGATATTGTTGTATCAGCATTGGGCTATTGAGCGTGAATAGTGTGTTAATCTATTGTTCATTATTTCCAAGATTATTGGTGTTTCAAGGTGAGTACCCAAAGAATGTCAATCTTCATACATCACACAAGCAATGTACTCCCTCCAACCATATGGAACAGATATATGTAGCTGAGGGATTTTGCCACATGTAGTGATTCAGGAGGAAACCACTGCTGTTTTACAGAGTTTGCCTGGATAAGAAGCTCATGTATAACAAAAATTGCTTTCAGAGGGCAAACAGTAGCAGAAAACAATTGCTAAAAATGCTGGATTGCAGCAAACACCATACCCATCGCTGTGCTACCCATCTTATCCACAGGTTCACCCATCAATACTTGCCAATGACTGAAGTACATTGTCTATGGTTTAACAGGGAGGCAGTTACAGAGCTGTGTCATCTCCTTCGCAAAGACCTTAACATGGGATTATCCTAACGCTTATTCCTAAGGAACATCCCTTTAATGTTGCTTGAGGATTTCCAGGGACTTCCCTGGGCATGGAACAGGGCTTCCGCCTCCCGTAAATATGGGCTATTGGATACACGCATATTCCAGATGATCACTGCCCATAGTATTTTCTGCTGGACCATCTAGAGAAACATGGCACTGTGGCTTAATGCCCCAATCCCATTGATCAAATATCAAGCCAAAGAATGAAAGTTGAGCATTTAAAAAAAGTTAAACCCTCCCCTGAGTGGTTAGGGCCCAATGAGGACCTTTCAGTCCGGACTTTCTACTCCCAATGATCCGATTCACCTTTCCCGTTCAATGAGGCTCCATGCCAGGAGTACTCACCATATTATTAAATTATGGCCCGAGCCTTTATTTTATGGTGACTGAATAAGACAACTGATTGCAGGAATCTGAGATTTTTACTGGTACTTTGGGGATTGCATTACACAATTCCATCCACTTATAATGAGGGCCTTTAGTCTGCGGTGGTTGAATAACCAAGTTCTGTTTCTGTTATATGGGATTATGGGATTTCCTAGGATTTGATCATGGTTACTTGTCATAAAAAAAATGTTGTACGTTCCAGCATGAGGGATTTACAAAGAACAGAATGCAAAGTACATACTAAGTAATGTTTACTCAGAGCCGAAATTGAAGGATTCAAGTTTGGTTTGTCGTCATTTAGAACACCCAAGAGTAGATATTCCGCACTGTTTAAAATCCTCCCATCCTTTGAGCAGATTCAGCCGCTTCGGCCTGGATTATGCTGATAACCTGAACGTAAACAAAGGGAACATCCACCTCTCCATTTATTACTCCCATTACATCAAAAAATAACACTGGGCGGAATCATCCCAGATTTGCACAAAGAGTGGTAGCAGGTGCGGGGGGTGAAAAAGTAATTTTACCCGCTGGCCACAATAGTGGGTTTTCATGCTGTATCGTCCTATTTCCACCTCATTAGTTACGCAGCCACAGGAAACACACTGTCTCACTGGCGGCTGGACTCCAGTTTGCCCACCACACCATTACCTTGCCACTTCCTCATACGGGGCACCATATTTAAAATGCAGCCACGCGCACACTTCTCAATCCTGGTAGCCCAAGACTTCTTCGGCGAAGACATGGCCCCAAAAGCCAAGATGAGTGCAGCCCCCTCTGATTCAGTGACGCATCCCTGGGATGCCTTCTGGACACTGTGGAGGTGCGCTGCGATGCCCTCTAACCCCGCTCTGGCTGTAGGAGGCCCATCAGCCTTATCACTCTGGCTTGGGAGGCAACGGCAATGACAATGCTGCACACAAGAGGTCGGCCAGTGCAGAAAACGGATAAATGATCTTATCCGTGCCACCAGGGTAAGGCAACCATCTTATCACTCTAACCTCACACCGTCATAAGGCCATCACACATTCACTGCCATCACACTCACTGTCAGCTCAAGGGACATCACCACTCACTCTCTCACACACACCATCGCATGTCCATCTGGCCTCATCTCCTCTGGGGAATGCTTCCTCAACCCTCATCGTCTTGAGGCCACTGACACAGATCAACATGTGTCCCGCACACACACCCTTGGATACCCAACTTCCCCAGTACAGCCCTCGCCCTGCAGCCTCTTCCCTTACCTGAAGCCACTTCTCCCCTTTCCCCAAGCAAGCCCTGGCCCAGCAGCCATGAAAAGCCACCCCTGCCTTACGGCTGGTCTAGTAGGTAGAGACCTGCCCGTGAGCACCCCCCTAAAAGTGATGTGGTGCTGCTTGTGAAGCCTGGCGCTGATGACTGCAAGTGCTGCCCGAAGCAAGGTAGGCAAACAAACCTCGAAGTCCTGAGCAAAGTGCAGCTCACCAGGTACACATCGCTTATATACAGGTGTGAACGTGCCTGGATGATGCAGCATGGTGGGATGACTCCGGTGACCTAGGCTTATAATGAGATGCTAAAGTATTGAAATTAAGTCCCTAATGTGCCCCAACGTGTGGTGGTAGGAAACACAGCCTGCCATTGACGTGTGGAGAGGATGATCGCAAACTGGTTTCACGACGGCATGAGAACGATTTTTGGCCTTCTTGCCATATCGTACACCTACTCCACCCGCCCGCCATGACACCCAGATGCCAACGGGGCGGGAAAATTCCAGCCAATAGACTTGGCTGTGCGCATTTACTTACTTTCCTTGGTATTTAAAGTTGAAAAGAAAACCTTGCAAAAGTGCAACAAAAACAGAAAATGCTGGGAGAACTCAGCAGGTTTGGAATCATCTGTGGAGGGAGAAACAGAGTTGATGTATCGAGTCCGCATGGCCCTTCTTCAGAGTCCAACTGGTTTATAATAACAGTTTGACTTCAGAGATCCACAATCAACACAAACAATAATGTATACCTGTTACTTCCACACAAATTTCAAAACTACAAAATTTCCAAAGTCAAACCAGCATGTCTCTGACATCACACTAACAAATCTCAGTTAGGTTCCAGATATAAGCAAATGATAGAAAAGTTATTACTAAAATCCTTGGAGAAATGTTAAGGCATGAGTTCACTGAGCCTGAGGATTGTTTATTCTGCATTATTGTCATAGCTGTGAAAATTATGGGTCAGGGTGTAAAGAGAAATTACAAATATAGTGAAAAGGATATGGATAACTTATCATCATTAAGAATTCAACAATGTGAGAGTTAGGCCAGGATTTGCCCGTCGGTGATTTGGGGACGGGGCCTGGTCGCCGATGGGAAAATGACACGGGATGAGGTTGAGAGGAATCCCCGATGTCATCCCGGGCCATTTAAATTTTTAGGAAGGCGGGCGGACAGCGAAATCAGCTGTCCGCCCGCCGACCTGTCAATGGCCAATTAAGGCCATTGACAGGCTAGTTAAGATCATTAAAGACCTGCCCGTCCAAGCTTAAAGCTGACGGGCAGGCCAGGAGCCCCAGCGGGCTTCTGATAATACATGAAAACTCATCCACTGGCGGGATGAGGTTTGATGTCCTTTTCAAAAAAGTTTAAGAAAGTTTATGTTGTTTTTATTAACATGTCCCATCTCGTGTGACATTGTCATATGAGGGGGACATGTTAATAATATTTTTATTTTTCTGCTTTTTAAGTTTTGTGCACTGTCACCAATCTCCCTGAGACAGCACTTAGTCTCAGGGAGCATGCGTGAAAGAGCGCACTTTGACAGCTGGGGATTCCCTCCCCACTCCCGCACAGGAAGCACTTAGCGCCTTCTGTTGGGCAGGCCGCTGGGCGGGCCTTAATTGGCCGACCCACTCAAAATGGCGGCAGGGGTCGGCTGTCCGCCCGCCCGCCAAGCCGGTGGGGCCCGCCCGCCATCCGAGGGCAAGATTCTGCCCTTAATGTTCAAACGTGACTTCTTATTCTAATCATTCTGTTCCTGACGTCAAGCTGATTATTAACAACAGCACTCCCCTTTCCCAAGCGTCAGCCTCCTTCCCTTGGGAAAAAATGTCAGGTACCTCCTCAACTGAAGCAGGAAAACAAAATTGGAAATACTTCAGTGATACAGGCTGCAACCCAGTTGAGCTCCTATAAAGCCAATCAGTGCTCTGCCCAACTTGATTTTGAGGACAACCGAAAATGCTGGAAAAACGCAGGAGGTCTGGCAGCATCTGTGGGGAGAGAAACAGAGTTAATGTTTTGAGTCCATACGAGCTCTGAAGATGGGTCATACAGACTTGAAACGTCTGACCTGCTGAGTTTTTCCAGCATTTTCTGTTTTTGTCTCATATTTCCAGCATCCGCAGTATTTTGCGTACATCTTGATTTCTGAGGATGCATCCAGGATTAGGAATCCCTTCCCAAAGCTCCATCACCTTCAATACCAGTGGCTTTGTAAGGAGTGGCTAGGTGTTCTACCCTTTGGGCAGCATAGAATTCCTATGCTAAGGCCAAGAGCTGATATACTAGACTCCCAACCCCTAATTTCCGGCCTTCCAGTTTATCCCCATTGGTATTATAGCCGTGGATAATCAGTCCCTCCCTATCTTGTGCATAAGCAAATGGCGATTGAAAAATATTCATTCAGCCCAACAGTTCTTCCAATGGACCATGTGAAACCTACACTATCAGGAGATCTCACCAACTTTGTTCACCTTGAAGTCAATAATCACACCCAGAACTTCCATAAAGAAAAAACTGGAATTTCTTACTAATTTCCAAAAGTAATTGGGCAAAATGTCAAGGATTTCACCCTAATGTTAACAATTCACATTGGCTAGCCCTAGCTAGTATCTTTTGAGTTGGATGTGAGGCTGACCATAACATTGTTATGTTAACATACATTCAGTTTATATTTTTTCTGTAATACTGAAGAATTCACTCAGGTCACTGCCATTTGGAATTGTTTCTCAACCTCAATGTCTCATGTGCCTCCATAGCTATCCTGCACTCAACTCAACACAGTTCATGAGCATTTCGGATGAACATTACAGTTTCTTCGGGAACACAGAAGGGTAGGCCACAGTCCACATGGCAAAGAACTGAGACGCCTGTCTCGTTGACATCCATATATAACCTACTCTGATGGTGCCAATAAACCTGAATTGCAGGAGCATTTTTACTGCTGTTGTACAAGTGATGGAGACATAGTGCAGCTGTGCTGCAGAACACAAAATATACACACAAAAAATGTCCCTTAGCTGCCCCGGCACATTTACATAATTAACCTATTTATTTTAACTATGGCATGTACTAAAGATGGGCCCCTTGTTCTTTAAATGCAAGGCCACCACGCTCCTCTTTTTCTAAATATACGCCTTAAATTAGTTGGCAATAAGTACTAAAAACTCAGCCTGAGTTCTAGTATAAAAATACATGAGTGGTTTAGTTTACAAATAAGGGCAAGTCCAGGAATGGAGCAGACTACGCATTCTAACCAACCAATCCCAAAAACGAATAACTCTGAATTACCCTTCGTCTGAAATATCTATTCAAATCTTCTTTCATTTTTTCCAAACCCCTGTCTCCTTGGAAAGCCCATTATACGCATTCACCACCTTCCCTGCTCAATGCTTGAGCCTATTGTTATGACCCCCATAGGGACTGATAATGTTTAAAAAGAGATGAATTTTCCAGCAAACAATGGCAAATAACAAAATTTCATGTTTTGAGACTTTTACTGTAACAAACAAACTAAAATCAACCTAAATTAAACATTATCAGCAAGCCACTAACATATCGAACTATAGAAAAGGTACTTCTGTATTAACCAATGAATGGAACCAAAATACTTGTTATGAAATACTTTTATGCAATTCCTCACTACTGGCAGATATGTGGCATTACAGAAACAGTCCCATAGTCACTCCCAGCTCACCAGGTCAAAACTTCCAGTGTCCTTCAACAATCATTCTGCTCCCTTTTTAAGTCTTCCAGATCCAATTATCACCTGCAATGTATACCTCGACGACTCCCCATTCCCTGAGTCTCCAAGGATCCTATCTGTTCTGTTCCCTTCCTTTTTAACAGAAACCAAAGTTTCACAAGCCCCCTGCTGAGTTAACATAAAACAGTTCACCAGCTTTCCCACGGCAGTAGCTTCTGTGTCTCTGTCACTCAAACAGCAGCTATCCTTTTCCTGTGAGATACAGTGAAAAGACCTTAAAACTGGTGCCCAGCATTTCCATGGGTTTCAGTTTGAATTTCTCTCCCTATGGCAATTGGATCACACACGCATGTCTCCAAGCTGAGGTGTTTATCATGATTTCACCAACCCCCTTTCCAGGATGCTCTGTTTCACCTTAAGTTAAAGGGGGCATTTTAAAACATAACCATCTTATAAGGTTTAGTGCTCATGATATAATGCCTTCTAGTTCCAGAGTTTGTGACAATTTCAAACATATTATTAGGACCAAGTTTTTTATTGTCTTCAGAATTCTGAATATTTGAATAATGTCTCCCCTGAGCCTTATCTCCTTGAGATTAAACAGCGGCATAAGTTTCAAGATGTGCCAATCTCAGACTTCCACTGCCCATCCAATCAAAGCTCACAGATTCAGGAAGGTCCTACTGTTTAAACGCTTTCAGCAGGTAAGGAATACATCTGCCCCAAACCCCACTGCCACCCCATCCTAAAAACGTTGGAAGTTATGGAATGAAAAGTCATGGAGTTCAGAAACTTTTGCAAAGGGATTCGCCTGAATACTTAAACAAAAAGATTGCCAGATTTTTGGGGATCCAGGTCTCGATTCTGGTTTGGTTGCCCAGGTAGTTCCTACATGTTCTGGAGATTTGGGAGGTTCACTGGATTCCTTTAATTGTCAGGAACATGGTAACTCATGACCCCACCTCTCTTATAACAGCAGCCTTGCTGGAGATGGGAAGATCCCTCACAATTAGATTAAGATTTGAAGTAACCAGGTCCTAGTCTAGCCCTCGACTGGTCTATCATACTCCTGCTAAAATTATGCAAAAGTAAGGTGAAACAATCATGTTGAAGCCTACTTCTTTCAGTAATTCCTCCACATTTCCCTGAAATAGAACTTTTGTACTGAGCATATCCCCCATGGTCTGTCTTGCAGGGAAGAAACAATCATTTAGGATATTTGCTATTCTTTTGTAACGTGATAATTTTACCTATGGATCTTTCAATGGCCCCACCTACTCGCTACACACAGATTTATATACATATTTGGAAATTGTTTTAACACCCCTATTGCCCTAATTGCATTTCATATTGTAACTCCACTGACCAATTCCTTACTTTATTACTATATTTGTCCAGGTTCAACCTACTACTTGTAGCTTTTATAGTTTAGGGACAAGCCCTCTTTTCCCCTTATTCTTGACATTATTCCCATTGTTGGTCATATTTGTCTTTTCCCTCCACTGGTCTTTCTTTCTCAGTATCTGTTCTGTACTCTTGGGTATTAAGGGAGAATTTCCTGGGGCTATGTCCTCTAGCCGGGACACAGAAAATAAAGCAAAATTAGATAAATTAGAACATAATGCAGGGGCAGAAAAGCACAGAGATGCATTTCCATTGTTAAAGGAAAATTAGATGGGCTTCCTAAAAAATGCCTGATTTGCAATTATCAGTTCTCCTACAACAAAAGTGAAAATCCTGAATCATGTCGATATACATTATTTCCTATCTACCTGCAATGTGTTGGGTGTCCTGTGCAGTTATTAGTTGAATGGAAAATCTACACCACCACTCTGAGGGAAACATGGAACCTCGAACATTGCGGGATTGGTGAGGAGGAACTAGGATAACTCTGGATGAAACAGAATTAAGGGTGTTATCGTCTCTTAATGAAGTAATTGACTATATTCATTATATCAGGAGCGAATTAGTGCTACAAGATCAGCGCCTGGAATTTCCACACGTTTCCTCTGGCAAGAAATGGATGGAACGCCTGGGGAAACAATGCAAGCAGCTAAAAATGGCCATTTATAGTTCTACCAATTACCTGTCAAAGTCCCACAAGGAAATTGAGAGAGCCATTTGGAGAGCCATTTTATCACTGCCATTGTTTTGAAGCCTGTACTGTCCTGTTTATAGCGTATCAGCAAGCAAATTCAGTTAAGCGAAGTTGAACCTGAGTCCAGCTCAGGTTGTGCATGTTGATAATAGAACATTTTCTGACTTGGAAAGAAATGAAATGCAGCAGTTATGAATAATCTAGAATCATCTGCATCCTAAAGAGATGAGATCTCTGCAAGGAAAGGCTGCACGTCCTTCAAAATACGCTAAAATTACATTTCATTGAGGGCATTTAAGTTCATATAGAAACTTGACTGTGTCAAATACTCTCTATTCTAAGACGCGTACCAACAGCCTAGGAATATCAAAATCTTTTTTTCCAGCTATCCTTCTCACCACAAGGTGACATGTCTTATTCACTTTTCTCTTACATGACTGGTGTCTGTAACCCACGGTGATCCTGCGGGTTGTGGCCATCTTCAGTTCAAACGTCGGTGCAGTCATCATGGTTTCACCGCAGGAGGAGACCACCAAATGCCTGTAAAACTTACTTCAAGCCAACAGCGAAATAAAAATATTGTTTAACTCCCAAAGTGCTCAAATAAAAATGCAAGCTGGGATTGTGTGGGTTATCAAGAGAATGTTGTGGTAATTTATTTATTTATTTTTTTTTGAAAAATATACTTTATTCATAAAATATCTGGAAGAACATTCCAAACCATTTCAAAATCACCATCACAAAAGTACAATCAGATTCAACTTTTACACATGGATCACAAGGTGCATCAATACAATTAATGAATATTACAATCATTTCAATCTGGTCAATGCAGACAATCAGACAATGGTATTGGAGTTATCAACATACATCATGTTGCACTCTGAGGTGCTTCAATACAATTATACTACAATTAGTATTCAATGCAGACATTCATTTTGAGCTGTACAGCCCGAGGGGCTCTCAACAGTTCCCAGCCCCTCGGTGCACTGTGGCAGAAAGGTCTTAGACAGCGACCTTTCCCCATTGTGCCTTTGCGGCGGCTGCCCCAAGCTTTAGTGCGTCCCTCAGCACGTAGTCCTGGACCTTGGAATGTGCCAGTCTGCAACACTCGGTTGGGGACAACTCTTTGCGCTGGAAGACCAACAAGTTTCGGGCAGACCAAAGAGCGTCTTTCACCGAGTTGATGATCCTCCATCTGCAGTTGATGTTTGTCTTGGTGTGTGTCCCTGGGAACAGCCCGTAGAGCACAGAGTCCTGTGTCACAGAACTGATCGGGATGAACCTCGACAGAAACCACTGCATCTCTCTCCAGACCTTCTTTGCAAAGGCACAATCCACAAGGAGGTGAACAAAGGTCTCTTCCCCACCACAGCCACCTCGAGGGCAACGTGCAGAGGGGGTGAGACTCCTGGCGTGTTGGAAAGATCTGACGGGGAGGGCCTTTCTCACCACCTGCCAAGCTACGTCTTGGTGCTTGTTGGAAAGTTCTGGCGATGAGGCATCCTGCCAAATGACTTTGACAGTCTGCTCGGGGAACCATCCCACAGGATCCACCCTCTCCTTTTCCCGCAGGGCCTCTAAGACGTTACGTGCCGACCACTGCCTGATGGACTTGTGGTCAAAGGTGTTTCTCTGCATAAGTTTTTCCACGAGGGACAGGTGGTACAAAAATATGGAACGCTTCACGAATTTGCGTGTCATCCTTGCGCAGGGGCCATGCTAATCTTCTCTGTATCGTTCCAATTTTAGTATATGTGCCGCCGAATCGAGCATTGTGGTAATTAGGATCTTCTAAGCATAGTGCTTGATATTTCTTGCTCCACTGGGTGCACGTCTTGCTGTTGAGAACTTTGTGCTTCACAATAGATCACTCACTTTCTGGGGAAGGTAACAGGTGAATTTAAAAGATGGCTGTCGGAGTAATTAACCCAATCAAGCAATCCTGTTTTAACAAGAAGCAAACCGATTGAATCTATATAGCACCTTTAATGGAATAAAATGTCCCAAGGAGTTTTGCAGGGGCAATATAAAACAAAACCTGACACCAAGCCATAAAAGGAGATGCTCAGGCAGATATTTCTTAACTGGCTATTCGTCATCAATCGTACTACAGAAAACTTTCATTTTTGACTATCAAATCTATCCATTTTGCACCACTTAAATCCTTCATTAAAGTTTTTATTGGAGGCCTTGGCCTCTTCCAAAGGTTTTTGGAGGTGATTTTGGCTGAATACTTTAGGCATTAAAGGGGGAAAGAGGCAGCCAAGATGGGCTGTTAAGGCTCAGCAAATTACAACCGCTCAGGATACCCACTCAGGGATCAGGCACATTGCCGATCCCCTCTAGATCTATTAAAGTAACCTCTAAGACTCTTATAAGGTTTTTCAATTACATTTCTTGTCAAAGGCTGTGCATTTTTTCCAGCACTCTTTAGTTGCTGCTTATTTTACAATTCAAGGAAGGGTCACCATCTGTGGTAGCAAGGGTATGAAGCAAAAGCAGAAACAGAAATACCTGGAAAAACTCAGCAGGTCTGGCAGCATCGGCGGAGAAGAGCACAGCTGATGTTTCGAGTCCTCATGACTCTTCAACAGAACTAAGTAAAAATAGGAAAGGGGTGAAATATAAGCTGGTTTAAGGGGGGGCGCGGTTTGTTGGGACAAGCAGCCAGTGATAGATGGAGATAACCAAAAGATGTTACAGACAAAAGGACAAAGAGGTTTTGAAGGTGGTGATATTATCTAAAGGAATGTGCTAATTAAGGGTAGAAAGCAGGACAGACAAGGTACAGATAGCCCTAGTGGGGGTGGGGTGAAGGAATCGAAAAAGGCTAAAAGGTAGAGATAAAACAATGGGTGGAAATACATTTAAAAATAATGGAAATAGGGAAAAGAAAAATCTATATAAATTATTGGAAAAAACAAAAAGGAGGGGGAAGAAACGGAAAGGGGGTGGGGATGGAGGAGGGAGTTCAAGATCTAAAATTGTTGAACTTTGCTTTGTTTTGGATTTCCAGCGTCCGCAGTTTTTTGCTTTTATCTCTACGCTTTGCTATTCCATTGGTTCAGATTCTTCCTTGAAGACACTCCAGTCCTGGCGACAAAAACATCATGGCAACTTCTAGCAAAACCTGGCACACAATCTGCACATTCATCCAGTGGAAATTAAGGGGCATCACTGCAGGCATTCCATGTGCTATGTCACTGATATCTGTTGCATTGTACACTTTGATGGATCCAGGAACGTAATAGAAATGTATTGTCTGGCACTGATCAAATTCGCCATGTCTCTCCTAACCATGGTGTCAATAATCTGTGGAATACATGCCCAGATGGCACCTGGCAAGACTTAATGGATCTTCTGTACTGCTTGAAATGAGCGGCAGCATAATAAGTTGAATGCCATGGTCATTTTCAGTGCCGCTAACTAGCAGAGCTGAATGGGCGGATGATCGGGGCAGAAGCTGACACAGCTTTCAGTTCCGGAGAAGAGTCACACGGACTCGAAGGGTTAACTCTGCTTCTCCCTCCACAGGTGCTGCTAGTCCCGCTGAGTTTCTCCAGCGCTTTTTGTTATTATTCCAGCAGCCCCATTGCCTTTTGGGGGAAGTACGTGTTCCTCACTGAGGGTTTTTTGGGAATCGAGTGGTTTCACGGATGGGGAGAAATGCGAGATAATTTCCTCCCATTTTCTCACCGATTGGCTGGGCCGCAACGAGATGCGTATTTTTAGCGAAATGCCCAGGCGGAATCATCCGCTCCCATTTGCAGCAGGCATCAGAGCGGACAATATTGCGAGATCTCAAAATCGGCTTCACATCGCCGTAAAACCAGTTTGCGATCGTCCGCTCGGCCCATCGATGCTGGGCTGCCATTCCTGCCGCCGCATATCAGGAGCCTAATTTCAATACATCTGCATCTCATTATAAGCCCTGCTCACCGGAAACACCCCCGCCAACCCCCTGAACACCGGATCGTCCAGGCACATCGGCGTGATTGTACTCCGACATGTTTCACAATTGTACATAAGCGACATGCACCTGGTGACCTGAACTTCGCTTGGGGCTTCAAGGTTTGTTTGCCTACGGTTCTTCAAACAGCACTCACTGCCAGGCTTTGTGGGCAGCATCACCTCACTTTTAGGAGGGGGGGCTCACATGCAGGTATCTATCTACCAGACCAGCCTTAAGGTGGGGGTGACTTTACAACGGCTGCAGGGCTAGGGTTTGCTTGAGGAAGGGGGAGAAGAAGCCTCAGACAAGGGAGGAGGCTGCAGGGAAAGAGTTGTACTGGGAAGGGGGTGTCATAGGGTGTGTGTTGGGGGCACATGTAGATCTGTGCACATGGACTCAAGATGGTGAGGGCTGAGGAGACAGTCTCCAGAGGGGGTGAGGACAGATGGAGATGTGAGGGTGTGTGTGAGAGAGTAGCTGGTGATGTCCCTTGAGCTGGCAGTGAGTGAGATGCCAGTGAATGTGTGGTGGTCCTGTGAGTGTGTGAGTTTAGAGTGATGAGATGGTGGCCTTACCCCAGTGACACAGATGAGATCATTCATCCTCTTTCTGCACTGTGGAACTGGCCGCTCCCTCCCAGGCCGGGCCATCAAAGGCTCCGGAAGCCAGAAGACGGCCATCAAGGTCTTGAGGCCAACAGGACAGCACAGTGTGCTGGCTGTCTCAGATGCCAGTGCCAGCAAGAGGACAGCACCTAGACATAGCACCCGTAAGCGGAAATTTAAGGCAGCTTAGGCACACCACGGGTTTCTCACTGGTGCTTTTAAGGCCCATAGTACTTAGTGGAAGACTTGGTGTGATGTCCAACACCTTTTTTGTTTTGCTTTATGAATTTACTTCTGTTTACTCAATAAATTTTGACATGTTGCCATGCCTCAGGGTGATTCCTTATTTCTGCATGTATATGGGAAGCCATGGTGTTATGAGTGAGTTGTTTGACATTGAGCTTTATTGACAAGGGCCTCAGTTAATGTTCTTATCCAGGCTGATTTGCACTCAGGTATCGAGTGTGCAGTCTGCAGCCCTGTCGTGTGTTGAAGGTCCATCTGTGGTGTGCTAGCTGAAGGTTCTTTGGATTAAAGGCTCCCGGGTGTCCCTGCCTCCCTGGAGGTTGCCCGGGTCAGCTTCTACCCCCTCAGCATTTCCCTGTGCGTGCTCATCCTCAGACTCACTGCTGGAGTCATCCTGTGCATTAAGAGCAACTGCATCTACATCTTCCTCATCCACTGCGTCCCCCCTTTCCAGCGCCAGATTGTGGAGAGCATATCATGCAACCACTATCAGTGACACATGATCTGGGGGGTACTGGAGTGCGCCCCCTGAGCGGTCCAGGCATCGGAAGCCCGTTTTGAGAAGACCGATGGTTCTCTCCACCATGGCCCTTGTGGAGACGTGGCTCCTATTGTACCGTTGCTCAGCTTCTGTTCTTGGATGGCGGAGAGGCGTCATGAGCCACCTTCTGAGGGGATAGCCCTTGTCACCCAGCAGCCATCCATCCAGCCGGGCTGGAGCACTGAAGAGCCCCGGCACCTGGGAGTGTCTGAGGATGTAGGCATTGTGGGAGCTGCCTCCTCCCCTTTCTGGCCCTCCCTTCCTCCTCAGAGGAGGTGCCTCCAGTGGAGAGCACAACTCCTGTTCCCAAGCTAAGGGAAGGCTTCCTGAAAGCTGCAGGCCCCAGAAATGATCTTTACCGTAGAGCCCTGACCAGAAGGCTTTTACTCCTGTCCTAGCAGCTGGTATGAGTTTTGAAGTCTTTCTGCTCACACAGGTAAGTATAAGTTACTTTTACACTTAAATACCTCAAGCATCACATTCGCGACCCCACTCACCCCTCTTATCCCACCCGTGGATGAGGTTTAACCAAATGTCTCCTACCTGCCTGCCCGTTGTGCCCGTGCAACGTCCTGAAGGTCGCACAGGCTGCAAAAAATCGAGATCAATTGCTGCCTCAAGGGCCTTAACTGGCCCGTTAATTGATGGTGGGCGCGCATCCAAACTAATAGCGCACCCGCCTTCCCAAATATCACAATGGTGTACAGTGACGTCAGGACACTCACCCGATGTCACCGCGCATCATTTTATGCGCAGGCGTGTGGGGCCCGCCCCCGCACACCCACAGGAAAATTCTGGCCTAGAAGTACAAAACAGAAGGAGGTCACTTTTTTAACACAGTCCTTAAGATGGTGGCTGAAAATGCTGCAGGCCTGAAGGACCCTCCCTGGTTCCTTGAAGATAATGGAAGTTTGGTGGTTTCAGCCAAAATTGTGGCTGAGCTCTAGTAGTGAAGAAAATATAATCTTGGAGATCAAATGAAATAGCCTCTCTTCACTGTCTGTTTGAGGCATGATTCTTTTCTTTTTCTGGGTCAGATCTTTCCCTCTGAGGTGATGCTCCCAGACTGCCTTGCTGGGCTACCCTTGTGCATTAATAAGGTATTGATTCCCTCTCCAACCAGTTTCAGTCATGTGATGATAGTATCGATGCATTGCATTGTCCACACAATGGGTTGAGCCAATGTAATTGACACACAATGTGGAAATGTTTGATATCTCATCAACATTCCAACTTTGACCATCCTCGTTGAATTACTTTATTTGAAATCCTATCTTGGTGGGGTCAGCAGGTTTAGCAGCTATTGTCGTTTTAAATCTCTTCCCCTGAAATGGTGAGGGGTTGTTAATTAGCATCTGGCAAGGCCATTTACATTTTAAGTGACTTCCCTGGAACTGTGCAGAAACCGCAAAAGAAATCACCTGACTTTCTGCAGTCCATTCTGTGAAGGAACAGTGTCCCTGTTTCACGTTACTTCTTAAAAGTAGTGTCCACCTCCCAATACACTATATAGATATATGATGTGACTGTAACAGTGACCTACGCACTCTTCAGGGTAGGTAATATCTTATGGGGTACAACCTTGTCATATGCTGCTTCACCCTTCTGTCTTCCATCCTAGACTACTCCTCCTCCCCTTTCATTAAAATAGCAAACAAGGACATTAAAATGTCAAGGGGAATCCCATGACTGTAACTCAAAACTTTTTGCTTTGCAGGGGTGGAAAACCTTCCTGGTGGTCTCACAAACCCTCAGGCTGCCAAAGGCAATGACAACTCTGTTCAGGTACATGTAAAACAAAAATCTCTGCTCCAGAAACTGTCTTTTACATTCAACATTCCCTTTACCAAACTGTTCCAGCCTGCCCAGGTCCCAGTGACATACCAATTGATAGCGGCAACACTTTCATCTCATTTCAAATTACAAATGCACAAGTTACTGAAAGTAACACTCCTATTGATGATCTTATTGAATGGCGGAGCAGGCTCGAGGGGCCGAGTGGCCTACTCCTGCTCCTAATTCCTATGTTCGTATGATGTGTGCAGGTTAATAAGGCCATTTAAATAAAAACAACATTTACTGAGGTACATTACTGGAGGGGTAGAGTTGAAAAGCAGTGGAGCTATGTTAAACTGCTCTAGAACCTTGGAGACGAATTTTACATTCGTTGGGCTGGCGCGGGCCTGACCCGATCCGGCACAACATCATGCGCGATGACATCAGGGGAGCGCCACGACGTCATCACACACTATCGCCACCTTTCGGTCATCGGGCACACACGAGAGCCGGCAGCACGCCCGTCGACAATGAAGAGGCCTATTAAGGCCCTTAAGCCAAGTAATTAACCTGGATTTTTCGTTGCCTGTCCAACCGTTCGGTTGGCGGGTGGGCGAATAGGCGGCCTTTGCATATTTTTTAACGAAACCTCATCCACGGGTGGGGTGAGGTTTCCAACAGTAAGTAAAAAAAACAGAAAGAATTTTTCAACTTCATTTTAAACATGTCCCCCTTCGTGTGACTGAGTCACACGTTTATATCATCTTTTAAACCTTTTATTTTTGTTTCTCCAATTATTCGGCTCCCTGAGGCGGCTCTGTGCTGTCCGGGAGCTTTCAGCGCCCGTTCCTGCGTGCACGCACAGGCTTCCTCCTACCCCCAGCTCAGCAGCGCTGAGCGTTTCAGCGCGTCTTTCACACTGGCCGGCCGCTAATTGGCTATCCAACATGAATACGTGGTCAGGGGCCAATCACAGCCGCTCCCAGGCCCACCCGCCTCACTCGCCCAGCGACCTTAAAATTCAACCCTTAGATTACACTTAGAGCATTGTGCACAGTTCTTGTCTCCGTTAAATAGAACAAAAAAAGGAACAAAAAATATATACTAGAATCATACCAGAACCCAGAGGTTATATCCATCAGGAAAGAATGAGCTTTTTCTTTCCCCGTAAAAAGATCGAGGACTGACCTATTAGAGGTCCTTAAGATTATGAAAGTATTTGGATAATGTAGAAGTAGAGAAGATGTTTTGATGTGCACGTGAGAGCAGAAGGAAAGGCCATAAATATAAGATAGACACTAGTGAATCCCATAGGTAATTCATGAGAAACCTCTTTATCCAGAGAGTGTTTACAATGTGGAACTCATTACAATGAAAAATAACTGAGGCAAAAGGCATTGATGCATTTAAGAGGAAGCTAGATATGCACAAGAGGGAGATGGGATACATTGATGTGGTTGGATGAAGAAAGCTAGGAAGAGGCTCATGTGGAGCAGAAACATTGGCATGTATCAGTTGGGCCAAGTGGCCTGTTTCTGTGCTATAATACTTTGTGACATATAATGTAATACACTTGGTGCAATGGGATGCTAATCACAAAATGTGGGCACTTCTCATCGTCAGTTCTAAGATCCCAGCACAGTGCCAGAATGCATCTAACCTGGCTAAAAGGAGCACACTGTCATTACAGGGCGCAAACCCAATAGAAATAGGAACCACTTTGAATGGCACACCTCTGGGTTCAAATATCATTCAGGCTCCAAAGAAAAGCTAGAAAAAAAGTCAAGCAAATTTATGATGAGAATATCTTTCCCAAGATACATTAACAAATTTTGTTTTCAAAATAAGAATGAATTTTGAAGTAAACAGTCTTTAACGATCATTTGATTATCACTTGGACTATTTTGACAGAAAATGTAGACATTCTAGTAACCAGCTTTCTAACAGACAGCAAGAGAGACAGAGACATGGAAAGATGCATAAGTGTGCACCTTGACTTTGTGCAGGTTATAGCAAATTAACAGCCCACTGTACATCTTTCCTGAATTTTATTTCCATCGACTATAATGTGGAGGTGCAAAATATTTTCTTCATTCACAGTCATCCGTATTATATTGCACTAAACATTTTAAAATATTCTTTTGCACAATGTAGGCGTTGCTGGGAAGGTCAGCACTTATTGCCCCTCCTTAATAGCTCAGAGGGTGGTGAGCTGCCTTCTTGAATCACTGCAGTCCATGTGGTGTACATACATACACCCACACTGCTCAAGGGAGATCCAGGATTCTGACCCAGCAACAGGTAAGGAATGACGATAGTTCCAAATCAGGATGGTGTGTGGTTGACACATAAGAGTGCTTTTCCTAATTAGTTTGAGTTCTTCCTTCAAATTAACTCATAGCTTAGCTGAATTTCGAAGGATCTAATTGTTAGCATTTTATTCACACTATATTAGAATAATTACAATTCCTTACAGCTGACAGAAAAGGAGACAAATGGAAATAGTGACAATGGAAATTTTCAACTTCTCACCCAGCCATAAAACTGACCTTGCAGATGCCCCCCCACCCTATTATAGAAACCACATAATGCTTCATTCCACTAGGTCAATTGAAATAGGAATCATATATACTCAGGAACAGGCAGCCAATTTTATGCCAATTTCACATATGGGCATCAAGTTGAAATTCTATCCCAAATCCAGAAAGCAGTCACAAACACCAATTCAGTCTTGACAGGGTTCCCTTAGCAAGTTGCAGACCAGAATGGGCTTGACAACACTAAGTGACAAGCTGCCTTGTTGTCAAATCCATTATACCCTGCCCTTTCTTTATTATATTGCCGACAGACACTGGGTATTCACCACTGAACCAAACATCACATTCAACCCTTTGTTTCTTAAATACATTTATTTCTTCTCCTTCTCTTAACCCTAACTTTCTTTTCTGTCCAGGTTTTTTCTCCTGCCTTACCTTTAATTTATTTTATCTTTAATTTTACTCTTTTACTATCAAATCTAACCCCACTTATTTGATCTTATTTTTATAAAAGAAATCCAGGAAATCCTTTATTGACTGTTTCTTTTAGTTTTTGGTCCATTTCTCAACTGCCTTTCCATCAATTTTAAAAGTTAGGCTGAGACTCCACTGAAAGACTATTGCTTACTTGCTTAAAAAGCCTGCCTTAGAGGTTAATATGGTTGCATCTCTGAGGACAAACAGTACGCCTAGATGAGGTAACCCCCACACACAAATACACACAGTTAAAATGGTCTGATTGATTGACCTTAGGGTTATATTTAACCTCCTTGAGGTAAGAATTCCTGCGGATTCTTCCACACGTGTAGAAATACTTCAAATGCATTCAGAAATGTGTTCATGATTTTGCTAAAAGACAGCAGAAGAAGTTTTCATGTACCAATTCATAACAACTGTACAGAGCAACCAAAGGAATCTTTTCTCTCTTTAGTCTCTGTGACATTCATCTTATGATGTTTCTCCTTCTCACAGGAATATACCTACTTTCCACCTATTAAAGTGGCCTTTAAAACAGTCCATTTTCCTCCTGTTTATTTTCTAGTTCTACTTCTCAGTAATCGCCATATGGTTTGGATTGTAACTTTTCACAAATAAATATATTTGTCATATGTATAAATTTTCACTAGCAAATTTTTTGCAAAGATCCCCATTCCTAGTAAGCACCAATATAATTGTACTGACAAGATTTATGTGGTGAAATCTAAGCACTCAGCAATGTTCAAAATGCCATTGGTTTATGGCTGTAATTAATTTTATATAATTTTTAAAAGCTGACATGCAATTTATTATAATTTAGGGACTGAAATTCAACTCAAAAATATGGAAATAAATATTACTTCACCATTTTTACTCAAAACTATGGTTTCGTTAGCATTGATGAAGATGGGAATTTCATTCCCCCAGTTTTGAACATATCTCTTGTCTTCCATTTTACAAGGGTGGCTGGTCGGTTTAGCCCTGCACACACAGGAGATGCGAGTGGGGGTCAGGGAGTCTGACCTTCCCCAGGATTCCCGCCCAATTTGCACTAGCTTCTGGCTGACCTTTTGGGCCATTGTTTGAGAATGTATTTTAAATGAGACACAGCACGATTTCTCTTAAGTTTAGGAAGAATCACTCAGTACTTCACGTGTTGGCACAAAGGGATGCTAGAGGTGTGTTGGAGATCTTATCACTTTTGTGTACATTTAAAAAAACATTCAATTTTCCAGTTCCTATTTATTACCAATTTTTATGCCTTCTGATTTTAGATTTTCCTCCCTGAAATAGTTTAGGCTTTTTTATGAGAGCTTACTGATGTTGAATTAGAAAGAGCCATCCATAGCTGTTTAATCACCTGCAATCTGACTGTAATTAAAGCATGTAAAAAGACTGCAGTAGGAAAGGAAGAGCTTAACATAGAGAGAACTTTATAAGGAGTATTTACAAAATCTAATTGGCACTCTGGGGGCAACAAGGCATCTAAATGCAAACTGCAGAGTACCATTTTTAAGTTTTTTGGTCATCAGGTCCGGTGAACTCTAGCTGAGCCCTTGAGATTAACACATTAGTTGGTGCTTGAAACAATGTAGGCAGAGAGACCGATTAACTGAACAAACACTGGTAGTTTATTGGAACTAAGAACAGAGCATTAACACAATGTGTGCTTCTTCAATCACCTCCAGCTTTAGACTTCCAGTTTCCCAAGAAGCCCGCGCTGTGTAGCGATTGGTCAATACAGTCGCATGGCCAACTAACTACATTCTCTTAAAGGTACATAGCACTCCACTTTACCATAACCATGTAGTCACCAACGTTAGTTAAAATGGATTGGAGGATTGCTTTGATAAACACCCTAACTACAGTTATGATCTGTGCTACAAATGCAGTTTCCCAGCCACTGACTTCACCTTTCTCCTGACAGCTATCTTGAGGCTGAACAAAGCAGTTCACAGGCTTGGTAGCCTATTTGATCTCAAGATGAACTTCCGACATTCACATGCCATCACTAAGACTGCCTCTTTCCAACTCCATGGCATCACCAGAATCCACCCTCGCCTCAGCTCATCTGCTGTTTAAACCACCATCCATGCCCTTTTCACATCTAGACTTGCCTATTCCGACACAAATCCCACTCACCTATCACTATTATGCTCACTGACCTACGTTGGCCCTGGCTGAGCAACGCCTCTATTTTTAAATGCTTGTTCTTGTTTTCAAATCCCACCAAGGCCTGCCCCTCCCTATCTCTAATTTTGACCAGATCTAGAGAGCGTAGATATCTGAGATACCTGCGCTCTTCCAGTCCTGTCCTCAGAACATCTTTAATTTTAATGGCCCAACTGTTGGCTGCTATGTTTTCAATAGCCAAGGTCCTAAATTCCCTTCCTAAACTCCTCCACTTCTCTTCCTCACTTCTTCCTTTCGGACGTTCCTTATAGCCTATGTTTTGACCACCTGCCCAATATCCCTTATGTGGGGGATCGGTGTCAAATTTTGCTTTGCAATGCTCCTGTTGGAGCACCTTGGGTCATTTTATTATGGTAAAGATGCTATATAAATGCAAGTTGTTGTCAGGTCAGAAAGGGCAATTAAAAGCTCTAGATCATGTATAGTGCATGCTTTGTAGCCTACAACAGTACAAAGCTAAAAGGCCTGGAAATGGGCAGTCCTGGTGGCCTTAGCTGCTTTGCAAGCAGTACAAGACAGAGGAGAACATACAATGACTGTCACTCCAATGGCTCCTCAGTGCCTGCTGCAAGGGGCACCAGAACATAACTAATTATTGATGTGTTCTCACCTGATTAACAGTCTATATTTGTCCCACTGTTATAACTCCTCTTATCTTCAAACAAATGATAAATCCTTCAAACCACCCTAGAATATCAAAACACACTAACCCCTTTAGCCCTTCAAAGCATTGTGCATTGTATAGCAGGGGTTGTTACAATTAATGTTGCGATTACTGAGCTACATTGGTACCTGCTGAAACAAAAACAGAAATACCTGGAAAAACTCAGCAGGTCTGGCAGCATCAGCGGAGAAGAGCAAAGTTGACGTTTTGAGTCCTCATGACCCTTCAACAGAACCTGCTGAGCAACCCCATGATCCATGTTTTCATATCCTTACATGACCTTGTTCCAGCCTATCCCTGTAACTTTATTCAGCCCTATAACCCTACGACGTATCTAAGTTCCTCCAATTCTGGCCTCTAGCACACCCCTAGTTTTAATTGTTCCACCATTGACAGTCGTACTTTAAGCTATCTGGGCCCTAAGCTGTAAAGTGCTTTCTCCAAATCTCTGTCTCTTGGTCTTTCTTTCCTCCTTTAAAAAATTCCTTAAAGCCTACCTGTCTGACCAAGCCTTAGCTCACCTGCCATAATGGATGGAATCTTCTGCCCTTGTTGGTGACAAGCTTGAAGGTGGGATTGGCATGTAATGAGACGCAATCCTGACGCTGGTATAAAGGCAGTGGTGGGTGGGCCTTTTGCCATGCGGTAGGCACAACAAGCGAATCTGTGCAGCCAGTTTGTTACCTCCAGGGGTGCTGGGAGGGTGGTGGGGGGTGAGGGGTGCATGGGGCACTGAGTGCCTGATCAAGGGACTGAACATCAGGAAGTGGGGGTAGGCTGCTGACTGCCTACACCCCTTTCACCATGAGCCCCCACCCCACAAACACTCATCCTCCACATGACTGACCCATGGCCTGGGCCACTCGGTGATCCTGGGAACACCGTGCCTTGTCTTTTCGGCAGCAGCCACCACCTCCCCAGTAATGCTGCTGAGCACCAGATCTTCCGGCCTCTTATTGGCCGGCAGCTCTCATTAGGTGAGACTTCTGCTCCCGGGGGTCTTGATTCCAGGGGGGAAAGGCCTGCCACTGGCCTTGCCACAGTCTGGTTGGCATGTGGTTCGGGGTGGGGGTGGGGGGGGTGGGGGGGGCCTCCCAAAATAAGGCAGCATGAGTCTCTCGCCAACTCCCTGAGCAGTGAGATCCCTGATTCCTCAACAAGATTTTGGCCAATTATTTTCACGTGGCTTGATGTCCTTTCTTTAAGAACACTTCTGTGAAGCACCTTTGGACATTTTATTATATAAAAGGTACTATATAAATATAAGTTGTTTATTTAACTCAAACCTAAGCTACAGAAAATAGGTGTAGTTATACTTGTGTTGTAAAAGCAGAATTGCATAGGCTCTGTTTCTGATGCACTCCCAACAAGAGACATACTGCTGTCCCAAAGGTATCAGTCAATGTAATGCCATGGCTCATGTTGTTAGTTAACCTGGAAGCAATGAAAGATGCTAGCATAATTACATTGAAGCTGCACTGGAACCCAATTACACTTCCGGTTTTTCTGTGTGAAGCTAGTGCTGAACTCATGACCCCTTTCTAGGAAGGGATAAAAGTTCAGCAATTTTATGGGCTCCTAAGTGTGACTCCGATTACTGCAGACTAGGTTCTGTAGATCATCAGGCACATAAACACATCCTCTCTCCCATTTTAACACCAGGGGGTATATTTATCTCTGTTGAAAAAATAATCCTTCAATAAACTCTCATTCGTTTAGTGAAAGAACCTGTCTATATAACTTTATCCACAACAGATAATGTGTGTCCATGAAATACACATGCAGCTCTAACACTAGACACAAACGGCAAAGAACATAGAATGTGCCTCATTGTACAGGAATAATCGCCATTAGATCATTCACAAATTAATTATAGCTCGACAGGAAGTTCTCAGTAAGCCAACGTGCTTTTTTAAATGAATCTTTAAAAGATAACAAAAATACAACTGAAAATTCCTTTGTTTTTGGCAACAGCCAATCACAATGGCATGAAAACCACAATCATGATCATCTACAAAGGGACATTGTGGGAATAACTGAATATGCTCTCAAGAAGTTTTACTTTTTTAAAAAAAATACAGGTAGGCATGTATGAAGTTGGACAAATTTTAAGTATCCCACAAATGATTAAATCGTTTGGTCATTGTTACATAGTTTGGAATTAGATTCACGGTTTTTACGTCTGCTCCATTTATTGGTACTTTACCAAAATAAATGCTTTCATAGTTCTTAGCGGGAGACTTTAAAATCTATTTGGGTTTGTTTTAGGAGTGTCTTCTATTCTAATACCAACTGAATAACAGGACTTGGATGTTTTCTTCAGTCCTGCCAAACAAACGCAGATTTGTAAATATTTTTGATTTTTTTCCAGTTCTGCAAAAAAAACATTTTGCACCCTGGCACAAAACTGCGGGCTGATCTGTAAAACCACACCTGCCTATTATGAACTAAGAGTTTCTGTACATCTGGAGAAAAAGCGGTTTGATCATTAAGATCCTGGCCACCATGAAAGGGTATTGGTTTCAATCTGCACATGGAAGTCAGTTAGACTTCTAAACGGCAAACGAATGTGATGTCTGTCTGGTGTACTTGTCTTTTGGTCACACAATACCTTGGGACCCTGCTGCGGGGTAAATGCTCTTTTATGGCTTTAGCTGCAGTTATTGTGTAAACACAGTAAAGTTTTATGAGAAAAATCACCAGTTTACCAGTGAAGCCGACAGCTATTTGCCTACACAACAGAAACCAGGTATGATGTAAATGAGTAAGTGTGGATTTGACTCAGTTCTGTGTGAATGGCTGTCATTAGAAATCTTCTGAACTTCCTGACTCTTTGGTAAAAGCAAGATAGTTTTGATCTGCAACTGGCAGATCTCAGTGACAGTAGTACAATGGAACAGCTAATGCAAATACCCACTTAGTCCCGACAGACCAGTCATCTGAACGGGAGGGATGGAATAGAAAACAGCACTTAATATTTGCATGGGATGTTGTTGAAGTGTAAACATGAATAATTTATTTTGTAGGCAATGTGTAAAATCAACATCAGCTTAAAATATTAATTTCTATCTATAAAATGCTATTAAAGCTTAAAAAAAATGAATGCTCATCAAGAGACCAGGACCGGTATATTTAATTACAAACAAGTGACAATGAGAGTCCGATGATTTGATCAGGCACCAAAAAAATCTTTTTGTTAACTGTCATGTATAAGTCTATAAATAAATGTTGGGAGAAAATTACCATTTAACTATCATAGCTGTGGAAGAGGAAAGTACATTGATAACAGCTGTTGAATGATAATTAACCTTCCTGACTTTAAATGTGTATGGCTGATCACTTTATTACTCTGGTTTCCTTAGTGATCAGCCCAAGTATCAGATTCTGAGTTATGAGTTGATCACCCAAACAAATCATTAGTCCAATTGCGTTCAGTCCCGATCAGCAGCTTTCTGCCATCATAATTTGTTCTTAGCTGTTAACTTATTTCTGCCGCTCTCTCTCTCTCCCTCAGTTGATTTTTGACTCAAGATTTGGTGCTTAACGGTAATATGTTCAATTCATTCCTTATTGACAATTATAACATATCTCAAAAGCCCCCCACCCCTGCTCATCTTATTCCAGCTAAATGGACAGTCCGATAGGCAGTGCAATTATTGCACTGGAAGACTTGGCACCATATTGCAAAAGGACTAGTAATTTCAATAAATATTCAGAGTTGCAAGCCCAGAGAACTTGCCTGCTATAAATGCCACTGGGGCAAAAGCAGTATTACCAGGCGGCAGCACGTTGTAAAACACTGCTGTTCACCCTTAAGGTAGAACAGTGCATTAAAAAGTCAAAAAGCGAGGGAAAGACACATGGAGTACTTTTCAAGGGCGTCAGTGCCTCAGCAATCAGAAGAAACAAATAGATAAAGTAGCCTTCCCTCTGCCAAGAAGCATTATTTATCTAGGAAAATCATATGTTATGCCTTCCAGAAAAAGTCAGCTTTTGAATGGCAGTTTTAACACTGTTAAAGGGGCCTCTCTTTGAAAGTAATTTCAGATGGGGAAGGTGCAATCGAATGTCATTGGGGATGTAAAATGGGTGGTTGACCATCCAGCTATACACCCAATCCAACTTTCCTTCCTGTTTTCCCAGTAAGCAGTAATACGGGCATTGATGCTTAAAGGGCCGTGGCATTATGCACACTGTAGATTACATTATCAACCCCAGTGACCAGTGCCAACTAGCAGTGCAGACTGGAAGTCCCAAAGTTATACAGTTGAACATTATTCTTACTAACTCACACAAGTTAATTACACAAGGGGCAGAATTCTCTGGTCAGCGTGTGGGGGCGGGACCCGCTGGCCGAAGTGTAAAATGACGCGAGGTGATGTCGGGCGGGCGTTCCAACGTCACTGCCCATCATTTAGATTTTCAGTTCGGCCTATTAAGGCCATTTAAATAGTAATTCATTCAATTAGCTGAGCTGCCCGTCCAACCTTAAGGTCGGCAGGGGGGTGGCAGGCGAAGAGCCCAGGCAGCCTTCGCATTTTTCATGAAACCTCGTCCTGCCTGTGCATGAGGTTTCATGAAATGTTTTAAAAGTCAATGAAAACTTTAAAAATAATTCTTTCACATGTCCCAGCTCGTGTGACAGTGTCACGTGAAGGGACATGTTTTAAAAGTTTTTATTGCCCTCTATTTAAATTTACACATGTCAAACCGATCTCCCTGAGGCATCTCAGGGAGACCCCTGCGCTCTTTCGCGGGCATGTGCGAAAGAGCACAGGGAACGACTCAGGGAATCCCCCCCACGCCGACCTGAACAGTGCTTCTGGGTGAGCATCACACTGGGTGGGCCTTAATTGGCCCGCCCATGTAAAATGGCGGCATGTCCCCGATCGGGGGCGCCTATCGGGTTCGTGCCCACCCCTGCCCCCGCCCGCTGCCACACAATCCCCTCCCCCAACCCCGATGGGGGGAAAATTCAGCCCAAGGATTTAGTTGCATGTGTTAAGAATTATTACCCAAGCACAAATCAAGAATAAAAAACAATAATTCGTGGGCTGGCATTCTAGCGGAAGCACAACAACCATTTTACCAGCAAAGCACTAGTTTTATCGAAAAGCAACATCAATGTTTATCTATAGGTTTATCTGTTGATCTTGTGTTGAACAAAATCATTCACTGCACCTTCCAGTACTTCACCCACTTTGTTGGTATAGATCATGGCTTGAAGCTTCAGTAATTTGAGCATCAGAAAGTTCAAAATAGTACAAATCCAACCGAATTGCGAATTCTCCATTTACTGGAGTATAATTCCCCCAGATAAATAGTGCTTCTTAGCTGAGAGCAGGGTACTTGATCTATTTTTACAGCTGGCAAGAGCTTCACAAGCTCATGGAAAGAAGGACGTTGATTTAATGAAGAATATGGCGACCTGACATAAGTTTTGTTTATTATCCTGTTGGCTTTGCGGGATTTGTTCCACACCTTGAGGCATCAAGTCATTGTTCATTTTCGTTCATGATTAGGAAGCCAATGCCATTGAACATCTGTGCAAAAGCATTGCCTTTTAGTGAGAATCATTCCTTCAAAAGCCATGCTTTTAGCAGATTGTTGATTTGTTTAATTTTGTTCTGAGGCACTAGCTTTTGGCCCAGTGACTAAGAGCCAACAGTTCAGACTCAAGGTCAGCAACAATGTTTCTTGATTAAACATTTGGCTAAGGAATCTAATTTTACTGCTCAAATGTAAAATTTGTAATGGACCCATTTTAAATGGATAATGGCAAACATGATTTGTCAACTATTTCAAGTGTGTGTGTTATTTTAATCCCCATTATAAACAAATGCCTATACTGTCTCAGTGCTGCTATGGATTTGCTTTTGGATGTTTATATTTAGGAGTAACAATGCACCTTCTTTAGCATTCAAATGTTCTTACTCCAATCCATAATTTAAGGCTAGGAGTATCCTATGTGTAGTAATATTCACGGCTCATTAGCTCTAGCAGATATTGAACGTTGCTATCCCTAATTAACATTCAATGGATGGGCCTAGAAATTCTTTGTCGTTTTTGCAATAACTAAGCAGCACACTCTGCCCCTTGTAGATTGAGCGGGTAATGCACCTTCCAACGTATGGACAGAGGTAGCCATACTAGCAGTAGGAGCACACTTTGGCAGCATTCCAAGTGGAAAGTGAATTAAGGATCTGGACTGCTCCAGAACAACTCTTCAGTAGGGTGTGGGTATACAGGTTTGTCATTGGCTACTGCATGCTCTACAACTTCGCCATCATGAGGAACCAGCCTTTGCCACCATCTGTGCAGCACCTCAGTGAGAGTGGGTTTCTGGGTGACCGTTCTCCATCTTAGAGGCAATACCTGAATGACTGTACCCCAGTTGGAGTCAGTGCCTGGGTGACTGCACTCCAGTGAGAGGCGGTGCCTAGGTAACTGTACTCCAGTGAGAGGCAATGCCTGGGCGATTGTAGTCCAGTGACAGGCAATGGCCGGGCGATTGTAGTCCAGTGAGAGGCAATGCCCGGGCGATTGTACTCCAGTGAGAGGCAATGCCTGGGCGATTGTACTCCAGTGAGAGGCAATGCCTGTGCGATTGTACTCCAGTGACAGGCAATGCCTGTGCGATTGTACTCCAGTGAGAGGCAATGCCTGTGCGATTGTACTCCAGCGACAGGCAATGCCTGTGCGATTGTACTCCAGTGAGAGGCAACGCCTGGGCGATTGTACTCCAGTGAGAGGCAATGCCTGTGCGATTGTACTCCGTGAGAGGCAATGCCTGTGCGATTGTACTCCGTGAGAGGCAATGCCCGGGCAATTGTATTCCAGTGACAGGCAATGCCCGGGCGATTGTATTCCAGTGACAGGCAATGCCTGGGCGATTGTACTCCAGTTACAGGCAATGCCTGGGCGATTGTACTCCAGTGAGAGGCAATGCCTGGACGATTGTACTCCAGTGACAGGCAATGCCTGGGCGATTGTACTCCAGTGAGAGGCAATGCCTGGGCGATTGTACTCCAGTGAGAGGCAATGCCTGGGCGATTGTACTCCAGTGAGAGGCAATGCCTGGGCGATTGTACTCCAGTGGGAGGCAATGCCTGGGCGATTGTACTCCAGTTACAGGCAATGCCTGGGCGATTGTACTCCAGTGAGAGGCAATGCCTGGGCGATTGTACTCCAGTGAGAGGCAATGCCTGGGCGATTGTACTCCAGTGGGAGGCAATGCCCGGGCGATTGTACTCCAGTGAGAGGCAATGCCTGTGTGACCATACCCCAGTGAAAATCAATGCATCACATCCTACTTTCCCACTAGCTTTGTATTGTCAGCAAAGTTATACTGTGCACTCAGTCTCCTCATCTACATCTTGATATAGATTGTAAATAGCTACGATACTTGCCTGCTGGTTACAGCCTGAAATAAGGGAAAGTCTTGTGCAGGCCTCTTTTCTTGCATGCACAAATGCAAACAATGTAATCATTAAATCAACGCCCTGAATTGTTCATGCTCTCAATTTTGCCAGGGGAGTTCCAATTTGTAAACTTCTATTTTCAATGCTTACATGCAGAAAATGCACAACACTAATAAATTTACAGTAGATAATTATGGAATATAATTATAAATTCACAACGAAGCTGCCTTGAACTAATATTTGCATTTTATGGATTTAGATCAATCAGGGTTCCTTCAATTGGTGACTATTCAGTGACAGCGGCCGGAGACTATGGAAACTGGAAATGAACATGAGGGTCGGGTTTGGGCACAGCTGTGATGCCCACAAAGTTAAATAGCAAAGAAATGTTACTGCCAAGGCTCACTCACACATGAAGCCAGTCATTTGACTGAGATTCCAGAGACTGACTGGCTCCTGTGGAAATGTATCCCACATAAATTAGGGCATTCGGGAGGCAGCAAGTAGGGAAAGGGAGTTTTCTGTTTCAGCTTTCAGCCTTTCAAAGGCAATTAGCATTTTTAATTTTCATTAAATCAAATAAGATTTAACACAAGCTGTCATTCATTGCTTATAATGCTCTACTTGCATGACGGGCAAGATAGCAGAGGACTTTTCCGTGACATGATAAAATATAGCTGAGTACTTATGTCATTAACTCTAATTTACCCTCCCCCCTCACATATTATCCGAAAGGGCACCTTCAAAGGGGATTTTGTCACAAGAAAGTGACTGGGAAACTCAAATGGCTGTTCCAAATGCTAAGGCACTTTTTATGGCAATCTATGGCTGATAGTGACAGACCCCTGCACCCTAAGAAATCGCTCATAAATTAACACAAAGTAAACATGTATGTTGTATAGTTACATAAAATAACAGTGCAGTCGGTGTATGTTACAGGCATATGATTATTGTACTACATAAAACACTCAGAAATTGGTTTTATAGCTTATGATGTCAGATAACTGCATTGATTATGTTACAATCTCAGGCACACTCCAACTTACCCTCCATATATCAAGTATAGAAACCCCAAGCATGGTGAAAAGGATGTCAACCAGAATGTTGGGAAGCATTGCACAATTAGATGAATTTTAATTAAGGGACATCATTGTAAAACAAAACTTCTGCTTTTAGTAATTAATGTTGGCATTAGTACGAAATACCATTGAATAAATGTTGAAGAAGTTGCATTGTTTAATGAAAAATAAGGAAACAATTCTTGTAATGTTAATAAATAGCAATGTGGTTGTAAAAGTTTATGTTGTGTGAAATGTTCTAATTGATGTCAGATCTCTGAGAAATGTTTAAAGAAGCAATGATGCAGCAAACGGAGGCTGGGGTTAAAATTTACCAGGCTTTGGACATGGTGGAAGCAGGAAATATTAGAGCAGTAACATTTTCAGTTCAAAAAATGCATAAATCAAATGTTATAATTAAAATCTTTAGAAGATTTTAAAACTAAAACTCACATTGCCAATAAATCTCACATGCATAGTTTTTCAACTAATTGGGTGCAATCGGAATTTACTGCATAACTTTTCTACTATAAATGCAAGTAAAACTTTATTGCCCTTGTAAAATACAAGCTGTGCATTCTGATGCTCCTGTGTGCTGAAGAACTTAATCATTCTCTCTGCACTACATCAAATAAATCTTGTTTCTGCAATGTTGCATCCTAAATGTATTTGGAGTACCGGTAGCTGCAATGTAAAGAAGGAAGGCAATCGAGGGAATCTGGGGGGGAGAAAAAAAGGGTCTGAATTTCACCAAATTCTAAGGGTTAAATAAAAATTCAGAAATAAAAGCAGAAAATGGTGGAAATACAGAGCCGGGCAATTTGGCATCTGAAACAGAAAATGTAAGTTATCAAGAAATTCTTTGAAATGGAATTCTTCAAGTCTTGGGCATGCTCTGCTTGTCGTTGTTATTAAATAGGGCTTTTCCAAAACTGCCTGCATTACTGCTGGTGATTGGCTTACACTCAAAGTACTAGCTGCTGTTTCTCTTTCGGACACCAGCACACATGCTGTGTTATTTCTGATTTATTTTAAGAACTCAAGTTCAGACAACCTTTTTTGTCAGGCTATTGGGTGGGAAGGAATAAAGAAACGGAGAAAAGATAGTTTTGTACATGCTATCGAAAGCCTTGGGAATGCCCATGTCCTGTCCATCAGTGTTAGCCCCATGCAATGCTTTTTATTTCAACATTTACAACGGAAATAGTCTATAGTATAGGAAAAAATCTAGCAAATATTTCATTATCAATATTGTTGGTGCAACAGTAAAATCATTCAAAATGATTTTGAAAAAAATAGGATGCATCAGTAGCAGTTAAAGAAAGAATTGTATTTACAGAATCCTTTCATTACCACAGGCTGTCTCAAAGCACTGCAGGCAATTAACTACATTTGAAGTATAGTCACTGCCAAATGATAGATTACTTCTCTTCATTCTCAAACCAAATCGTTTGGTTATATTTCAGAATGATTTGAAGAAAAGCTGGAGGACAAATTTCAAAAGTTTTATTGTAACATTTATACCGACTGCTTTACTTTTCAGAAATGAGTGAGAGCGTGTGGGCGTGTATAAGCACGTGTGGCATAGGTGTCCATCTTTGGCACCACGCGCAACCTATCGTTTGCCTCGTAATGGGCAAGGGAAATTTTGTACCAAAACAAAAATACCTGGAAAAACTCAGCGGGTCTCAGCAGCATCCGCGGAGAGGAACACAGTTAATGTTTCGAGTCCGTATGACTCTTCATCAGAACTAAGAAATATAGAAATGAGGTAAAATATAAGCTGGTCGAAGCGGGGTGGGACAGGTAGAGCTGGATAGAGGGCCAGTGATAGTTGGAGGCAAAGAAGAGATTGCCAAAGATGTCATCGACTCCGCAGATGCTGTCAGACCTGCTGAGTTTTTCCAGGTATTTTTGTTATTGTTTCAGATTTCCAGCTTCCGCAGTTTTTTGCTTTTATCTAAGGGAAATTTTGTCCCTTTCAAGGCAGTCAAGAAACTAGTTGGGCCATAACTCCCGAGCTCCAGGGCATTGTGTTGTGGGGGGGTACCCTGAAGGGGTGCTGGGGAATACCCTTCGGAAGCTCAGAAGTTCGGTAAGATTTACACGGCAATTGCCCAGATGTGCAAACTTCTCCTGAGCAATTGCCCCTCACTGGGAACCATCTGAAAATGCGATTGAAATCACAAGCTTTGGATGGTTCCCACTGGGTTACTTCTTGGTGCCTATTGTACAGACCTACAGGATGGGACTCCCCTCACACCACCAACTACACCTCCCCACGGGGCTCCCCCAGCCCCCGTCTGACTACCACCCCATGGGACTCCTCCCTTCCCCCCCCAACTACCCCCCTCCCCGCCATATGGGTCCCCCCTACCCCCAAGGGATTACACCCCTTAACAGAAAGTCCTGAACACAGGGGGCTTCCCCATCCCCAAGGGGCGCTTCCACCAGGCCGGCCAGGCCTGACTCTCACTCCATCCACACCAGGCCCGACCTGACCTGATCCGACCCCTACCCCAAGGCCTGACATCACCCTTGCCCCCCGACCCCGAGGCCCGACTCTCGCTTCCAACAACCCCAGGCACAACCCGACCTGACACCCCCCACCCCCCCATCTCCCAAAGGCCTCACTGTCCCCCCTACCTCACCCCTAGGCCCTAGCCGACCCGGCGCCCCATCTGGGTCCCTACATCGTGCACCCGTCCGTCCGTGGCCTGATTGTCACCCCCCACCCCACCCTGACCTTTTGCACCTCCAACCTCCAACCCCGTCCCAACCTCTGACCTCTAGACCTCCGACACCCCTAACATCCAGCTCCCTGTGTGGCGTGGCCTCCTTCCCTTTAACTGAGCTGCCCTTCAACGCTCGGATCCAGGGACTCTCTGCAATACTCGGATCTCACCCAGCCTGAGTCGGAAGGTTGGGCGAGACAGGTCAAAAACTAGTTGTGGAGCGGCAACCCCATGCTGACTGCCACTCCGAGGAAGTTCAGGCCCATCGTCTCAGTGAAGACCTGGCACACTTGACTATCTTGTCAGAGGTACAGTAGGAGACGGGCAGTATTTTAGGTCCAGAAACTTTCATGATCGTAATTTTAGCTCTTTTTTTAAAAAAAAAACAGTAATTGCATTTTGAAAGTAAACAGAAAATGAACTTTCAAATGGCTGCTATTTATAAACTGCAGATAGAGAGAGGAAGAGAGAAAGAAATAGAGAAGAGAGCCAGACGCAAAAAGGTGAATTTTAACATCAGAAAACTCATGGGATTGGGCGCAGGTGTTGGGGTGGATGGGGGAGGTGGGTTAAATCAGGAAAATAGGCCAACACATTGGGAAGCCTGCCTGAACCCATCACTTCCAGGGTTAAGGGAGGTGGGACAAGGGGAGGGTAGTCAACCCGTCCCCAGGAGGAGGGCTGGCATTTTAAAAATGTTAATAATTTTACCACACAACCAGTACACAAATTTAATGCTTTCTGAAATATCTTAGAAAGCTACGTGAGTAGCTTTCAGACCAGGCACCTGCCCTGCCATCTCCAGCACTGTCTGACCGGGGACCCTGCCCTGCCCTCTCCAGCCCTGTCTGACCTGGCACCTGCCCTGCCATCTCCAGCACTGTCTGACCGGGGACCCTGCCCTGCCGTCTCCAGCGCTGTCTGACCGGGGACCCTGCCCTGCCCTCTCCAGCACTGTCTGACCGGGGACCCTGCCCTGCCCTCTCCAGCGCTGTCTGACCTGGCACCTGCCCTGCCCTCTCCAGCGCTGTCTGACCTGGCACCTGCCCTGCCCTCTCCAGCGCTGTCTGACCGGGGACCCTGCCCTGCCGTCTCCAGCACTGTCTGACCGGGGACCCTGCCCTGCCATCTCCAGCACTGTCTGACCGGGGACCCTGCCCTGCCCTCTCCAGCGCTGTCTGACCTGGCACCTGCCCTGCCCTCTCCAGCGCTGTCTGACCTGGCACCTGCCCTGCCCTCTCCAGCGCTGTCTGACCGGGGACCCTGCCCTGCCGTCTCCAGCACTGTCTGACCGGGGACCCTGCCCTGCCGTCTCCAGCACTGTCTGACCGGGGACCCTGCCCTGCCATCTCCAGCGCTGTCTGACCGGGGACCCTGCCCTGCCGTCTCCAGCACTGTCTGACCGGGGACCCTGCCCTGCCATCTCCAGCGCTGTCTGACCGGGGACCCTGCCCTGCCGTCTCCAGCACTGTCTGACCGGGGACCCTGCTCTGCTGTCTCCAGCGCTGTCTGACCGGGGACCCTGCCCTGCCATCTCCAGCGTTGTCTGACCGGGGACCCTGCCCTGCTGTCTCCAGTGCTGTCTGACCGGGGACCCTGCCCTGCTGTCTCCAGCGCTGTCTGACCGGGGACCCTGCCCTGCTGTCTCCAGCGCTGTCTGATCTGTGACCTCCTTGCCATCTCCAGCACTGTCTGACCTGGCAACTGCCCAACCTTGTCCAGCACTGCCTGACCTGATACCCTCCTACTCATTCAGGCCCTCTTCCGCTGCTCACTGCTGGCATGAGGCATCCACCAGTGGAGAAACTGTGGATCACAGCCTGAATTACTTGTGGGCACATTGAACTTTTTGAGGAAAATGTTTTTTTTTAAAGGACATACAAGAAAAAGTTGGCTGAGACTGTAAAGAAACAACTTTCTGGAAAATTCCAATGTGGATTATACTTGACCGACTAGTCCAGAGAGACCCTTGAATGTCACACCTAAAAAGGTGTCAAGACCTACTTCAGAGACATGAAAGGGAGAGATACAATGCAAAAACTGAACTTTAATCTCCTGTGGCTGCGGAGACGATGGAGACTGATTACCATCTCAGCAGAGACCATCTCCTGTTGAGTTATATCTCAGGATGTGGACATGATCTGAGTTGAAAGAAAACAGATTCTGGGTGAAAGACATGTTTGTTTTTCCCTTCGAGGGATACACAAGGAAAGGGGGGAAAAATACAGCTGCAAACCTGACCTGTGTGTTCTAGTTCTGGTGTGCTAGTGTGTGTTGTGAAGGTCACAGCAGAAGATCAGCAACTAGACATCCCTGCAACTTGCAGGTAATGTCTTTCCCTCTTGATAGAGACAAGTCACAAGTCAGCAAAGCCACAGTCAAAAAGGAAACATGACAACTCCTTTAGCTAATCTGCAGAGCCAAGTGTCTCCAAACCAACTGCTCAACTGCCAAAGTCAGCTCCACTGAAATCACCCAACTACATGGCAGTAATGTTTCACTATCTACTCCTCGCAGATAAGCGACTGATTTGTATATTTTTTTAACCTTAATTTTGGACTCAATTCTCATTTCTAATCTGTGTGTGTGTGTGTGTGTGTGTGTGTGTGTCTTACATTTTTATTATTTTTCTTGCATTTTAATAACTAATAAACTCACTCTTTCTTTAACTCAAGGAAGCCTGGTTAAAATTGGCTCCTTCTCAAACATAAATATATTTGGACTGGGAAAAGATATTAACAAGGGAAGGGATCCTTATTAAATTAACCCTGTCGCAACTAACTGAGGGGGAGGTTGTATAAAGAAGGGCAGTTCGTCCCTCCTCACCTGGGATCGTAACAATTTGGGTTACTTCGCCCAGGGACCAGTCGTAACAACAGAATGATGGACAGTCATGGAAATCAATCTTGAAAACACCAACAAAACTCCCGAGCTACCATTTAATAAAAATGCAACTTGATTTATTCAGTTACAGTGAATCAATGACCCATTGTTATTCCCGGCATGGTATAACGATGTGACATAGCAGCAAACCCTCTGGCTCACATTGAGCTGTGCCACAGGAGACCTGTAATATGATAAAACAGCAGGGGATTTTTAAACAGTGGGCGGAATCATCTGTGCCCACTGGCGTCGGGCGTGTTCAGTGGCATGAGCGGACAAACTGGCGAGAAGGCCCAAAAATCAGTTTCATGACGTCGTGAGACTGCTTTGCGATCGTTCCCCTCAGCCCGTCGATGGCGGGCTGACTTTCCCGACCATCGGATGTCGGGAACCTCATTGTAACACATCAGCATATCACTGTAAGGATAACCCGCCGGAGTCATCCCTCACCCCAGCTGGATCGTCCGCCCACAACATGCCAACGCAACAGGATATAAAATGCGTATGCTTGGTGGGCTGCACTTTGAGGGGAACTCGGAGGTGAGTACACAGTAACATTGCAGAGCGCTCGCTCGGGTCGCCTGTTGGACTTCAAGGTGGAGGCGTGTTGTGCAGGGGGGTGGGGGGGGACAAAGGCTGCCCTGTGGTTGAAGGTAGTGCACAAGCACATGTGTGGTGGCGGGGTGGTCAGTGAGGGAAGTGACCATGCATTAGGGAAATCTTGTATAGCTGGCCATTCCTCTGTAGCTGAGACAGTTCAGGCGCAGCCACATTGATATGATTGGAGTCGGGCCTCTAGCTTCTCTGGCACTCAAGCAACACAGAGGCATCAAAGTGCCACTAAATGCTCCAGAGCTTTTCACCCCTCGGGCACAGACTGCAAACTAATAAGTGTTTTAGTGGACTGCAAAACAGTTGGATGACGGCACATTGTACAATCTCCTTGCTAAAGCTGGGCATGGAGCAGTCACTGGTGGAGGTGCTGACAGCCCCTTGCAATGTCAGCATCCCGGTTTGGACCAGTCTTCCCCATGGATAAGCCAACAGTGCAGCCTTGCAGCGTGGGTTAGGGGAATGGCTACGCCTGAGCTGAGAGCACAGCCTGCAGTCCGATGGGCAAAGCTGCCGCCAATCAGTCCAGTGGAGTGGGGCGGAGGTGGGTGGGGTTTCGGGCAGCCATACAGCACACTAAACTCTGGCCATGTGGTGGCCAGCACTCTCTGGGATGCATAAGGGGCCTTCACACTTAAACAAGACAGGTTCTTAGTACACCCAAGCTAAGCCACGCATCTCTCTCTTTCATCCTGCAAGAGGAGTACATCAGGAGCATGGAGCCTGGTGACCTAGCTGTATGTCTTGTGGTGTACAGACAGCAAAGACAACAGAGAAGAGAGCAATGAGGCGCCTGGCTGTGCAGAGGGAGGAACAGCATCCTCAGGAAGAAGGGGAGGCTGGGACTCCTGCACATGCCACTGAAGAGCTACTGCAAGCCCTCTCTGATTGGCACTTAGCTAGACTCCGCCTTTCATTCCTGCAGATGACCGCACATGTCTAGGGAACTGGTCAGTCACATCTGCCAGCTACTGCACATTTGGCGCCAAGGGGACATGGAGGGCATGGATTGACAGTGGCTGTGAAAGTGACTGCGGCGCTCAATTTTTACACCAGTGGCTCCTTTCAGGGATCACAATCCGCCACCCACAAATGCATCCATAAGGTCACAGATGCTAGCTTTGCGAGGGCAACACAACTTTGTATGTTTTGCCTGGGACCAGGAGAGCCAGGACACAAGAACAATTGGATTTGCCAAGATCTCAGGTTTCCCACAGGTGCAGGGTGCCATCGACTGCACTCATGAGGCACTCAGATCTCCGTCACAACACGAGGTCAACTATATCAACCGCAAGGGCTGCCACTCGCTGAATGTCCAGCTGGTGTGCGACCACCACAAACACATCTTGCAGGTCTGTGCACTGTTTCCAAGGACTGCCCATGACTCCTACATTTTCAGTCAGTCACAGATCCCTGACGTCTTCCAGGGTCCCCAGATGCTGCAGGGATGGCTCCTCGGGGACAAGGGCTACCCACAAAGGATGTGGCTGATGACACCCGTGCGGCAGCCTCAGACTGCAGCAGGGTGACGCTATAATGAGGCTCATGCTGCAACTCGCAACTTGGTGGAGCAAACCATCGGGATGCTGAGGATGAGGTTCCAGAGTCTGGACCGATCCGATGGAACCCTGCAATAGAGTCCACAGAGGATGTCATGTATCATCATCGCCTGCTGTGCCCTTTACTATCTGGCACTGCAATGGGGAGAGGAGCTGTCTGAGGAGGAGATGGGGGAGATGCACATCGCCTCCGGTGACAAGGATGTCGATTTGGATGAGGGTAAGAAGGCCCTCAAAGGTGGTGATGAGGCCCTCGCCAGTCGAGGCAGGCGCGCTCAGGAGGCCCTCATAGCTGCTAGATTTGTGGAGGATGATGATGACCTGCAGTGAGGAGACACCATAGATTTCACATTATACCTGTGAACGTTTGACTCCAGTCCAGCTTATGGCTGCGCGAATACCCTCCCTGTGATGTTGCTCCTGATATGGAGACGCAGTGAAGACCCTACTAGTCGCTCGATTGCAGGAGGATGATGACGACATGCGGTGAGGACAATTCATGGATCTTCACAGATGCTGAAGAGATGGGGGCCAGCCCCTCCTTAAAGGTGCTGAGAGCACACAGAGAGAATGAGGGAACTCTGTGATTCCTGCCCATGACATTCTGGCAGCAATGACAAGCACCATCGAGGTGCAGGCATCAGTAATGTGTCCAGTGAATGTGAGGCTGGACCATTACTTTGGTCTGAAGGCTGCACAGAGCACAGGGAAGAGGCCCTGGACTGAGACACCTGCCTTTATCTTGTGCAGAAAGGTTTCACATTTGAGTGACACGAACACTGCTCATCTGAACGAAGAGCCATAGGCGGGGAGACATTCTTGGGAGTTTATTGAGAATAGTGAACATTATGTACAAATGTTTAACACCCATGCCCAGGCTGTGAAACTACATCTTCTTAACCTTCCTAACCCTGCCGCTACGTATTTTGCTCCCCTGACATCCACAGCAGAGGTGGAGGCAGCCTGCTGACTGCTACACCCTGTCTGTGATGATCTTGGTGGGCATCCTCTGGAGGGTTGAGACCTGGAGGGCCCCGACATGCTTTCAGGGACCTGCTGTGTGGGAGTGGCACCCTCCTCAACCCATGGAACTGGAGCTGCTGGGGACTCAGGAAGAGGGGATTCGGGTGGGCTGGACACTCCAGGAGTGACCTGGGTGGAAGGCCCCAGGGTGTGCAACTGCTGATCCTCCTCCCTATGGGTGCCTCAGGGCTCCTGGCTGACTCCTTGGGGAGAAGGAATAGCTGGAGTGAGATTGAGCTGCCCTGCACCCCTCTGTCATACGCTGTTGGAGGTCAACTATGGCGTCAGCGATAGAATTGAGCTCACGCAGCAGTGCAGGACCGACGTCCTGCACCAAGGCCTCCATGGCGGTCACTGCCCTACCAATGCTGACCTCGGTGCGTTGGCATGCTGGCGCTATCAACTCAGTCTGAAAGACTGCCTTGCAATCTGAGGAGTGCAGCGGACATCCCTTCCTGATGTTCCCGAGTTTGCCTTTGCAGCTCCAACAACTGTGAGATGACCGAGTCCAGAGGCTCATCATCTGACTCAGACTCAACAACGTTCTAGTCTCCAGCAGTCCTCCGAGTGCCGGACACCCGGGAAGTCCCTGCCTCCACCTGCTGTGGATCAGACAGTGTGAAAAGCTCACCAGATTGTGATCCCGAGGCTACTGTAAAGCTAGGACCCACCGAGGTGTGTGTCTCTGTGCTGGTGGAGGGTGTGGGTGGGAGCTATGACGGTACTTCAAGAAGGGTGCCTCCAGATTGGAGGCCCTGGGTCATGGACTCTGTCAGCTATTTGGCAGATGTGCCTGTGAAAGTAAGGAGAGATAATTAGTGCATGGCAGTGGCCTGTGAAACAGGACACATCACTCACAGCATGGTTGTCTGATGGACGTTGCACTGCTGGATCCTCATATGGTAGAGCAGCGCCGATCTCACCGTCAGCACAGGAATGGTCCAGATCCTCACCAGCCAGTTGGATGGCTCTATATTCAAAGTCCATGAGGGCCTTGATTTCGGGCATTCCTCCACCAGCCTGCAACCTCTCACTCTTCTTGTGCACCAGCTTGAGTCCTGCATAAATGGAGAGAGTGTAAGCAGGATACCTGCCAGGCCAGATGATAAGTACGCCTGGCATGTGTGGGTGTTGAGTGGTAAGAGGAGGAAAAAGCATTCATGGCTAAGCAAGGAAGTTAAAGATAACATAAAGGCAAAAACTAAGGCATATCAAATTGCAAAGGTCAGTGGCAGATTGGAAGATTGGGAAACTTTTAAAGATCAACAAAGGGTTACTAAAAAATAATAAAAAGAGCAAAGGTAAATTATGAAAGAAAACTAGTGCAAAATGTAAAAACTGATAGCAAAAGCCTCTACAAGTATATAAAAGGAAAGAGAGTAGCTAAAGTAAATGTTGGTCCCTTGGAGGACGAGACTGGGGAGTTAATAGTGGGGAATGCAGAAATGGCAGAGACGCTTAATCAATATTTTGTCTCAGTTTTCACGGTGGAGGACACTAGTACCACCCCAATAGTAACAGGTGGTGCAGAGGGTATAGAGAAGGAGGAACTTAGAACAATCATCATTACTGGAGAAAAAAGACTGAGCAAACTATTGGGATTAAAGGGTGACAAGTCCCCAGGACCTGATGGCCTACATCCCAGGGTCCTAAAGGAAGTGGCAGTGGAGATAGTGGATGCATTGGCTATAATATTCCAAAATTCCCTGGATTCTGGAAAGGTTCCAGTGGATTGGAAAAATGCTAATATAACGCCCCTATTCAAAAAGGAGGGGAGGCAGAAAGTAGGAAACTATAGACCAATTAGTTTAACGTCTGTCGTTGGGAAATTGTTGGAATCCATTATTAAGGAAGTAGTAATGGGGTATTTGGAAAGTCAAAATGTAATCCATCAGAGTCAGCATGGTTTTATGAAGAGTAAATCGTGTTTGACTAATTTGCTAGAGTTCTTTGAAGGTATGACAAGCAAAGTGGATAATGGGGATCCTGTAGATGTAATATATCTGGACTTCCAGAAGGCCTTTGATAAGGTGCCGCACAAAAGATTAATACACAAGATAAGATCACATGGAGTTAGGGGTAATATATTAGCTTGGATAGAGGATTGGCTAACCAACAGAAAGCAGAGAGTCAGGATAAATGAGTCTTTTTCTGGATGGCAAGCTGTAACTGATGGGGTGCCACAGGGTTTGGCCCTTGGACCCCAACTATTTACAATCTATATTAATGACTTGGATTCAGGGATAGAAGGTACTATAGCTAAATTTGCAGATGACACCGAAATAGTTGGGAAAGTAAGTTGCAATGAAGAAATAAGAAATTTACAAATGGATATGGACAGGTTAGGTGAATGGGCCAAAATTTGGCAGATGGAGTTTAACGTGGATAAGTGTGAGGTTATCCATTTTGGTCGGAAGAATAAAAAGGCGACTTATTATTTAAATGGAGAGAAACTTCAGAATGTTTCAGTGCAGAGGGATCTGGGTGTCCTCATGCATGAATCACTGAAAGCTAGTATGCAGGTACAGCAGGTAATAAGGAAGGCAAATGGAATTTTGGTATTTATTGCTAAAGGAATAGAGTATAAAAATAGGGAAGTGTTGTTGCAACTGTACAAGGCATTGGTGAGACCGCACCTGGAGTACTGTGCACAGTTTTGGTACCCTTAATTGAGGAAGGATGTAGTTGCATTGGAGGTGGTTCAGAGGAGGTTCACTAGATTGATTCCAGAGATGCGGGGCTTGTCTTATGAGGAGAGATTGAGCAGTTTAGGCCTATACTCGCTGGAGTTTAGAAGGGTGAGAGGAGATCTAATTGAGGTGTATAAGATGCTAAAGGGGATAGACAAAGTAGACATGGAGTGGATGTTTCCCCTTGTGGGACATTCTAGAACAAGAGGCCATAGTTTTAGGCTAAGGGGAGGTAGATCTAAATCAGAGATGAGGAAGAATTACTTTTCTCAAAGGGTCGTGAATCTGTAGAATTCACTACTTCAGAGTGCAGTAGATGCCGGGATGCTGAATAAATTTAAGGAGGAGATAGACATATTTTTAATTAGTAATGGGTTGAAAGGTTATGGGGAGAGGGCGGAAAATTGGAATTGAGGCCGAAATGAGATCAGCCATGATCGTATTGAGTGGCGGGGCAGGTTCGAGGGGCTGAATTGCCTACTTCTGCTCCTAGTTCTTATGTTCTTAAATAGAGATGGAGAGAGTGTAAGCAGGATGCCTGCTAGGCCAGATGATAGGTATGCCTGGCATGTGTGGGTGTTGAGTGGTCCCATGGATGGGATGAGGACAATGAAGGTGTGTGTGAGAGAGTGAATGGTGATGTCCCTTGAACCGGCAGCGATGTGAGATCCCTGTGGATGTGTGATGGGTTTGTGAGTGTGTGAGTTGAGAGTGATGAGAAGAGTGACTTACCCTGGCAGAACGGAGGTGATCATTCAACCTCTCACGCCACTGGGTAACTGCCGTCATTTGCAGGGGTTTTGGCACTGACCACAGCTGCCACCACCTCCCAAGCCAGATTAGTGATGTTGCTGCCCATCCTGTGGCACGAGCTAGGGTAGAAGACATCACAGCAAGCTTACAGTGTGTCCAAAAAGCGCTCGAGGGACGCATCATGGAATCTGGGCGCTGCAGTCTTTTTGCCTTTTGGGGCCATGTCTTCTATGCAGCAGTCCTTGTCTGGAAGCACCGAGAGGTGCACATGTGGTTGCACTTTAAATATGGCGGCGGGTGTGATGAAGCAGTGAGATGATGTCGTGGCGGATGAATGAGAGCCCGCTCGCCATGGAAACGGCGTATTTCCCGGGAATGCATAATTGACGTGGCGGGTTTGGGACGTTAAGACGTGAAAAGCCGCCATTGTATTGGCAGGTAAAACCCCGCTACTGCACTTAGTGCAAATCTGGAACGATTCCGTCCAGTGTGTTCTATTAGCGCTGTCTAAAGAATAACAACTTATATTTATATAGCACAACCAATGTCCCAAAGTGCTTCACAGGAGAGCAATAAAACAAAATTTGATTCCGGGATAACAAATCACTGTTTTTCACATTTTATCAATGTTATTTAAAGCTTCAGATTGAAATTTTCCTATTGTAAATTCAAACTAGTTTAAAAATGGTAAATGTTTGTTCTTTGGCCATTTGATATTTCTTCTTTGAATTTTGAATTGGTTTATCTGCAATGTTTATGATTTTAAATTATACACATACCTGTAGTGTTGCTCCTCTTGAGACACCAATTTGCCAGGTCTCATTAATTTGTGCGCAGTGACAATGTAAAATAATAGAAAATGTCACAAAAGCAGCATGTGGGCCCCAACTTAAGTGATTCCCATGCTTAATGAAGGAAAGCAGGACACCCTCAGATTTAGCAAGGGAGGGGATATCCATTTAGAGTGCACAGAGGTAAAGTTTTTTTTTTATTCATTCACAGGATGTGGGTGCCACCAGCTGGACCAGCATTTATTGCCCATTCCTAGTTGCCCTTGAGAAGGCGGTGGTGAGCTGCCTTCTTGAACCACTGCAGTCCATGTGGGGTGTAGGTGCACCCACAGTGCTGTTAGGGAGGGAGTTCCAGGATTTTGACATGGAGGATGCTTGTTAGGCTATCCCATTTATAAGCAAAGGATAAAAAGTAAGAGACTCGGGCCTGGATCTTTTACTCCCGAGGCAGATGCGCAGAGTTGGGAAATTTCTCAACTCCCCAAAACTGCCTTGGGCTGGATTTTCACTCCAGGGGGTTCAGGTGCAGCATGAAGCCCAACCCATGAACCCAGAAGCAGTGCAGATACGAAGGTGGGCCCAGCGTAGGTAATGTGACCCAGGCAGGTTATGGAAGGAGGGTCTGTGAGGAGTTCCTGCTGTGAGGCAAGTGCTGCTGCTGCCCACAGGGGATGTCAATCAAGAGCCAGGTGAGCACTAGCTGTAACAGTTGTCCAATTGGTTGCTGACACTGGAGGAGATGGCCTATCATAGGCTCTCCATTAGGAAAATATAGTCATGTGTTATGACGTGGCAGATGATGTGTGCCAGGCAGGTCAAATCCAGGCGGGAAACTTGATCACATGGTCACAGCGGTTTTACAATTTGTACTTTATTTCAGGGTGTGTGCCCTGAATTCAGAAGTAATAAGACTATCATAACTTCAGAGGTTTTTAGAAAACTTAAACATTTATTAACAAAAAAGGATTCCAAACACGTACATAGGTCTACAAATTACTATTATAATAACTTAAAACCCCTAATTAATCTGCCACCGGGTTGCCACCTCCGTTAAGGTAACAGTAAAAACAAATAGATTTAAATAGACCCAGGCAAAGCCACAAATACCCTGAACTGTCGAGTTCAAAGTGCGTTTTCTCTGCTTCGGTTCCTGTAGACAGCAACTCGATGCACAGAGGCTGGAGGCTTTTCACACTTGTGTTAGATCTTAAAATACCTTCCCCTCTTACACATGGCCTCATCTCCATTATACATCCCCTTTTAATGCAAATTCTATTGTTTCCACACGTCTTTGCAACTTTACTTTTCTCAAAATGTAAATCCTTCATAGTACTAAATTTTATCAGTAACCTTTGGGAAAAATAAACACACTGTTTAGCTTAGCTTCTTCTGGCTAGGTGTAACATCTTACCATCTCGTTGAAATCCAAACTACCCTGGTTTATCTAAAAAGGCAAATTTTCCTTACACCTCACATTCTAAAACTTCAGCCATGTTTATGTATTTAGCATTTCAAACCTAGCTTCTCTTTTGATAGCTCAAAGCCTCCAGACCAGCTGTTTCCAATTCAATTACATCCCCCCCACCCCACCCCACCCCCACCCCGCACATAGACACACATACACATAGAGGACCTAACCCAAACCCCACCGTTAACCTACCGTTACAATAAATCACGATAATTTTATGAAAATTATTACATTTTCATGACACGTGTTTGCCGATTCACATAGTAATGAAGGAGCACACTCTACAAAGTTAAGGTTGGAAAAGTTTCACAAGACACAGCTGTATGGAGATGCCAGCATCTTGGCACCAGCAGCTGCTCACAATATTCTGTATTGACTCAGTTTAGTATAATGCCTCAGAGAATGACTGATAGTCTCCAAATTTGCCAGGAACCAATACCCTTCCACCTACCCTCTTTCCGCCCACCTCTGAGGATGCAGCCATGCAATTGAGCCTTGACTAGGACCCTCACAGCTGCATGCTTCCATGGCAGGACTGTGTGACTCAGAGGGAGAGGGCTAGCAGGGTAACTTGGGTTTGGGAGCGCACGAACAAAAGCTAGGCTACCCTCCATTCATCCAGCCTCATTTCTGCCCAACGTTAGGCATTGATGAGATAGTTGGTGTATGCAAGCAGACATATATGCATGAGACCATTCGAAGCTGGAAGCCTTATGTGCCTTTTCTTTTCCAGAATATCAGAAATCTTGATAAGTGGAGAAGGAGCAGGAGGGGCTGTGCCCCGTCTCAGTGACCAGGACCTACAGATCCTGGTCGACAAGTTCCAGAGATGATACAGCACCTTATAACCCAGTGGCCAGTAGAACGCCCACAGCAACCAAGAGGGCAGGGCAGGAGATAGTTGTTGTAATATGCCTTTAAGAGAGGGCAGCGTGATATCAAAAGAAAGGAAGTGTGTCATGCAATCAAGTTTTAGTTTCGCTTTTGCCTATGAGCAGAATGCACACAGACACAGCTCTGCTGCTGATGTCTTCCAAGCTTTCTATCCATGTATACCTGTTCTCATGTTTTCCCAGGCCCTGTGAGTGATTAGTGCCTTTAAATCATTCTAACAACACACATGGTGCTCAGCAGTGGTCAGACAGCACGGCAGCAAGATTAGGATTAAGTACAGGTACGGCATGGTGAACGGCCCTAGATTGTGCTACATGACGTGAGATGATACTCGACGTTTTGGTTAGACTGCGATGGAGTTGCAGGATTGGGGAGTGTTGAGAATGCAGTGTGCTGCCTGCACAAATAAACCGTGTTACAGCCGGTCCCTGGCTGAGGTGCCCCCGATTTGTTAACTTCCCGAACGGCACCCCAATTTTGTTATGCTCCCAGGCGAGGAGGAACGAGCTGGGTCCCCTTCTTTAGTTAATCCCCATCAGATAGTCGCAACAAGTTTAATTTAAGGGGGATCCCTTCCCCCCACCCCACCGCCTCCATGAAAACCTTTTCCTAATTCAAATGTTTTTTTTTGAAGGAGCCAATTTAGCCAGGCTTTCTTGAGTCAAAGAGAGAGAGAGAGAGAGAGAGATTCCTGTGACGGTGAAGGAACAGCCTGCCGAGGAAGCTCAATTCAAGGCCACCATGTGAAGTGCTAGTGAAAATCCTTGCTGCATTCACATTGATAGCAATTCTCTCAATGTAAGGAACAATTTGAACCTAGCTGACGCAGACAGTGAGTAGGTTACATACCCACCAGGGAGCCACCTGGATCAATTCAGCCAGGATTTTCTCTCTGGTTCCCGGATTGCCTTCTTATCCACCAGCCCAAAGCCAGCCGTGTGTTCCTATAAATATGTACTTACTTGCCTGGCCTTTCCTGCAATTTTCACTCGGGCTTGAGTGGGGGTTGAAGAACCCTAAACCTTGCCTTTGTGGGATCAGGAGGAGTTAAAGCACTCTTTAGACCACACAAGGATATTAGAGCATGCCCTCCCTCAGATGCATCCTCCAAACTCTCTTCGCACACATGGGCTTAAGTTTCCTGTGATTCCTATAAGGCCCTCTTGCAACCCCTATCCCATACCTACTTTCCTCTTGGCAGGTAGTCAGGGACTGTCCAGTGTTCTGGAGGTCAGCAGCTGCTTCCCATACAGACCTTGCCCGTTCCACGGAGTAGAATAACTGACTGCATTATAATAGGGCCCTGGAGCCAAATTAGCCTGGATCTCAAAACTTCTCTAACAAGTGTGTTCACATTCACCCCAGCTGGAGTTAAAATCCATCCCAGCTATTTTAGCTTTAGCAAAACTATAATTTAGAAATAACTAGTAGCAGCAGCGTCAGATATAATCTGTATACCAATGCCATCATCTTGTCACTGCTCAGTCCTCTACACCAAAGCATGGTAATATGCATCAAATGAAACAATATTATTTTATCTTTAAACATTGTTTTACCCAATTTGGGGAGGGGAGGAGTAAGAAGAAAAATGCTGCATGAATGCAGGAACTTTCCTTATTCTATACTGTTCTATTTGGGTAGCATCCCTTCTTCACACCACCACCAACCTCACCCCCACCCTCCCGCCCTCACACATACTCACTCAAACACACACTCAAGCATAGAACCAGATTTTGGTGGAGCCAAGGAGATTCCACGAACTTTTTAAAAATGGCAAGCAGGGCCCGGATGTGCAAATTCCACCCCTATTTCTGACCCCCATTTTCAATGGTAGGGGAAAGGGGGCAGGGTGTGATTCACACAGGAAGGAAACCTGAACTAAGCAGGCCATTTGGATTCAGTGCTGAATTCCAACAGATGCGATTTTCATTGTAGCAAGGACCTTAATCCACAATGCAGGAGTCGCAATTTTTTACAGTAGTCCTAAGTGCTATTGAAAGTCGGATAAGATCAAGACATGAAGTTATTTAAATTCCCTGCCCTTTAAAAAGTAAATGAAATATGCTGCCTGCATCAGTGAGAGTTGAAAAACTCTGTTCTGTAGTTACAATAGCTGTTTGTTGCTATTTCCTCAAGGATGATCATTATGTCATTTTGACTGCCTGGCTGCTTCTATAGCTATAATTACCTCAGCAGGTATTCCAAGTTCATAGTTTGTTTGACAGCTCAAATAAGTTATTAATGTATCAGCTGTCTTTGATAGGTGGTTATGATTTTTGTTTGTCTTTATAATGGATTAAGCACTTTAGGAGATTTAGAAGTTTTGAATGGGCTTTCATGAATGGATATTTTTTTTAGTATAGTGAAGGCTGTAATAGATATTTACGCCTTTATTTTATCTCAACATGTCTCCGAAGGTCAGCCCCTGGTGGATACTGGGTGAGTTGACATGGAGGGGTTAAGGGCCAAGGATGGTTGGTAGGTTGGCATAAGTTGGCATTAAGTTGGCATGGGGGCAGGGAGGTGGCCTGAGGAGTGGGTAGGGGGTGATGTGGTATGAAGGGTGCCAGCATGTGAGGGGTGATGGTGTGTGAGGGGTGAGGGCTAGAGGGACTAAACTTTAATGCAACAACTGGGACAAAGTCCCAGAGAACAAAGGTGGGCCTTTTAAACACCCCATCTCAGCATTTGACAGCCCCTGTGGCCAACTCTGATCTGTGTCTTGGGGCAGCGGGCCCGACTCTACCCACAACCCCTCCATTCCCTGCCGCACCCACACACCCAGAGTGAAGATGCTGCCATTCGGGGGCTTTTCTACTGAGGTGGGTGTGGCGAGGTGGGAAATTTCCTGACTCCAGCAATCCACCTCAGCAGCAAAGATCCAGGCCATATTATGTGGCAAATTGTCGCTCAAGAAACTCTTCAGCATTTTCTAAAATATGATGGCATACAGAGCATATTAGCTGAGTTAGTCTTAATTCCTGCCATACTGCAGTTACTGCTGAGTTGTTTAATATAGAGTTCCGGAATTTACAATACAAGGCCTTTTAAGATGATCACCATGCATAATGACTGAAACTAATATGATCAAAATGTCTTATATTTTTAAGAGTGTGCTGTAAATAGAAACATGTTCCTCGTCTTCTGTACTTCGGTTCTGTTTAGCTCTGCAATAATTTTTGTTGTTCTTATAAAAAATCTAAAACGAGAAAGATACATGAGGGTTTAATTCCTTTTGCTAGTGCATTGGTTGATGGTATAAATTTTCTTCGTGCATTATTTTAATGGGCTTGTTAACATTTTAAAATAAAATAGTTAATATTCAAATCGCACACAAAGGAATCGTACTTGAATGCTTTAACCAGTTTGCTATTGGAAGAAATTAAAATCCATGTTTGAAAGTAGACATGGGAATACTTCTGTGCAATACTCAAAGTATCGCAACACGTTGCAGCTCTGTCATCCCAGCATAATAAATAGATTTCAGTTCAGAAGCAGTTTGGACCTGTGCCAGGCACATTCATGCAGTGATCTGTACTGGGTCAGAGTTTGCTTGAACTGTCCTTGATTCAGTCCACCTTGCAGTATGGAAGATGTGCTCTCTCTCTCTCTCTCTCCGCTTTGGAAAAACTTGGTATGCCACATTTTGGCACATGAAACTCGGAACACCTGTCTCAGTGAAACTTGAGTACATTCTAATTCTCAAGTGGGACAAGCATATGGGAGGCTCTGATCTTCTTAGCATGTGGAGATCAGAACAAGCTTTTGTTCGCAAAGCACTTGGCCTCCTTTCTGCTGACTCCAGCCATTTATAAAGCAAGCGTTCAGGCCAACATGATTCTAACGCAGTGGGAATTAAGCTTTAGTACACAGCAGTTCCGATAACTGGACGCATTAGCAGAGAGCTTCTATCCCTTTTTGGGGTGGAAGTTAATGCGATAGCTGCAAATTTGGTCGGGGTGTTTCTGACTTCACCGGGATCCCACCAAATACACTACTTTAAGGTCCAGCAGCAGAAACGTCTGCAGAACTTAAACATGAATCATATTCAGGGTCACCTGTGGGTCCAACAAACCTGAAATTGAACAACAATAAATCTCAAGAGGTTTGGAATACAAAAGTGAGGAAGCGATCCCTCAGTATACAAAGGCCTGAATCTTCCATTTGCCCCGCTCGCTGATGTATAAAATGACGCGCGATGATGTTGGGCGTGCATCCCAATGTCATCGTGCATCATTCCAATCTTCAGTTCGGCGGGCACGCACCGGAGTTGGCTGTGCACCCGCCGAACTGTCAAGGCCATTATTTATCCTGTTGAAGTGATTGTCAGGGCTGCCCGTCCAACCTTAAGGCTGGCGGGCAGGTGAAGAGCCCGGGCGGCCTTTACATTTCTCGTGAAACCTCATCCACGGGTGGGATGAGTTTTCATGAAGGGTTTATAAATTAAATAAAAAATTTTATTAAAATACATAAACATGTCCCAGCTCATGTGAAACTGTCACATGAGGGGGCATGTCTGAGTAATTATTTTTTCCCTTTTCTGCAATGTTTTATTAAATTAATTTTATTATTAAATTAATTTCTGCGCTCTTTCGTGTGCATGCCCTGACTCTCCCTCCTCCCCCCGCCCGCACAGGTAGCGCTGAGCGCTTCTGGGTGCATGTCACGCTGGGCAGGCCTTAACTGGCCCACCCACGCAAAATGTCGGTGCACAGCCAATCGCATGCGGCGATCGGCTCCGCACCTGCCCCCGCCTGCTCCCGAACCGTCCACCCGACGGGGAGAAAATTCTCCCCAGAGCCTTTGTTGGACTTCCATCTGCAGGACTGCATTCAGTGTTGGGCACTGAACCTTGGGAAATATATCTTGGCTTCGCAAGAGATTCAGTAGAATGATACAAGGCCTTTAAAGGGTTAAAATATAAGTACAGCTTGCATACGTAGCTTCTATTCTCTTGCATTTATAAGTTTACAGGTTGATCTAATTGACGTGTTAAAAATAATAAATAGATTTGATGAGTAGATGGTAAGGAGTTCCAGAACACGGGGACACATCTTAAAATCAAGCTATGCCATTCAGGAGTGAAATCATGAAGCACTTTTTAACATACAGGGTAATGGGCTCTGGCCTCCCCCCAAAAAAGCTGTGGATGCTGTGTTAATTGAAAGCTTCAAGAATGGGATTGAGAGATTTTTGTTGGACAAGGGTATCGAGGGATATAGGGAACAAAGGCAGTTAAGTGAAGTTGAGGTACAAATCAGCCATGTTCCAATTGAATGGAACAGGCTCGATGAGCGGAACCTGTTCAGCTCCCGTTCCTATGTTGTTATGTTCTTATTTTATTTGATTCTGGAGCCACAAGTGAGGAATCACTGACAAAGACAACAACAAAGTAGTCAACCTTAACCCAGACTCTGCTGTGTTCCCCCCCCACCACTTCTCTGAGTAGCATGGATTTTAGCCGTAATATGGGAATGACCCAATCTTTGGGATTTAGGACAAGGTCATGGCAGGGACAAAGCAGCAGTAGGAAGTTCTGGACTCTTTAGCTTGCATTTTACAAACTCTGCCCTGAAATTTAGATTATCCAGATTTATGTGAAATAAACCTATGAATAGATTAAAGCCAAGGAACATCAAAGTATTGAACCCTTATGATCCTATTGTAAAAGAGAATCAATACAAGTAGTTACAGTCAAAGAATGATCTAAAGAACAAAAAAAAAGGTTTATTGAAAAATAACAAGCGACTTGCCCATATAAATAGGAATAGAGTAGTCTGCTTTAGTTGAAGAGCTAGCGCTGGTCAAGCAGAGAAGCCAAATGGCTTCATTCTGTGCTATAATTTCTATAACAACAGCCCCTTACTTCAAGAAAAAACGCAAAATTCTCAGAGAAATGTGATATATAAAAGATTTTCTTTTGCATTTTTAAAATTCGGGATCATGTTGACATTATGGCAAATTTGAAATCTCAAGCAAGTTGAAATGGAGCCTGTAAATATATTTTTGCAAGAATAAGCTAGACAATGAAATTGTAATTTCAAATTTACACACTTTCGGTAATCCATTTGTATGTGTTGAGAAAGGTGCATCATATTCTAGATTTCACACTTTGTGTAAAACCCCAACAAATCACAGCTGAACAGTGTTTGAAAGAGTGTACAAAAAAGAGATAATGGATAACTATAATTACTACATTCCTCCCCCTTTAACTTTTCTGTACATTTTGTATTTACAAAGATATTTATCTCATGACATTACAATATTTACACAGGTCATGAAATTACAAGTTCAGTCTTTCAGGTGGTTTCCTGATCCGTGTGGAAGGTCGTAGCTCCATGACTTCCGATTCTTTTGTAGGAAACACATTCTCTAGAACCGCCGATGCTACCAGACCTGCTGAGTTTTTCCAGGTATTTCTGTTTCTGTTTTTGTTACAAAAAAGGGAGCCCAGTCATTTGCTACTGTATTTTCAGACTTTAGGATAACTTGGTGATTTTTTTCTTTGTTTTTTGTTTGAAGACAAAGAAAGGTGCCACACACCAAAGGAAACTTCCAGTATTATTTAGCATCTCATTGACCTCATAACCCATCTAGGCAACTCCCCTACAGAGAGGCCTTTAAAAGACAGGCCATGTTAGCAGAAATGCATGAAAGTGATTTTCCAGATTCTACCTTAGATGTTAAACAGGAGTCAAATCTACAGATCCAATTTGACTCTAATGATTCAGTGGCACTATTCGATGAGTTGATATTTATTCTTGCTAGCTTTCCTTTTCAACCTAATGCTACAAAAATTGATGTCTTATAAGAGCTGTTCAAAATGGCTGCTGCACTTCCTGCATAACAACAGTCATTGCACTTGCAGTGACTTGTCGTCTGTGAAGGACTTTGAGAAATTTTAGAGACATGACAACACCATATGAGTGGAAGCTTTTCCTTTTTTTCTTATGTGAATTATAATTAATACATGGTAACTCTCTTGCAACTTTAATCTCTGAAAAGATATCAGGCTGAATTTTAGAGGCGGAGGGGGGGACACATGTTGCTCAACCCTCTGGAAGAAAAGTTGGTTACTGTTACAGAATTGGACTTCAGACAACTTTTCTTAGTGGAAACATTTAACTTTATTTACAAGAGAGTAGCAGCAACTACATGTGTGCATCAAACTCCATAACGAAAGAAGAACTCTCCTGTAGAGGTCCCCTGTGCTGTTAACACATTGGTTTACACAGATCAAGTGATCTTACAGCACAGGATTATTCTTAAAGCCTCAGTCCTATGTTTCCTAAAACTATAATTACTACATCCCTCCCCCTTTAACTTTTCTGTATATTTTGTATTTACAAAGATATTTATCTCATGACATTACAATATTTATACAGGTCAGGAAATTACAAGTTCAGTCTTTCAGTTGGTTTCCTGATCCGTGTGGAACGTCGTAGCTCCACGGCTTCCGATTCTTTTGTAGGAAACACATTCTCTAGAACCGCATTAACATCAGGTACCTCATTAGGCACATGCAGTTCAGACTCTTCTACTCCGTTAGAGACATCGGTCATGCCTGTCCTTGGTTGAGCAACTTCAGCAGGAACCACTGGTGCAGTAATGGTTACAGCTGGAACATCATTTTGTTGGGGTATCTCTCTTTTTCTTAAATGATCCACATTCTTGTGGGTGATCCGGGCACCACTCCTATGTGGTACAACAATAGTTCAGTCACAGAACTCACTTTACCAGGTAACCACTTTGGTCCTCCACCCAAATTCTTTACATATACTGCTTCTCCGACAATAAACTGTCGCTCATGACTATGCAAATGAAGAGTCACTTTTTGGATCCCTTGGCTTTTCTCCACCTTCCCCTCCAAATTGGGAAGTATCAGGCTTAGTCTTGTCCAAAGATGGTGCCTCATCAGTAATTCTGCAGGTGTTGCTCCTGTCGTAGTGTGGGGGGTTGTTCTGTAGTGAAATAGGAAATGAGCAAGTCTAGTTTCCAATGATTCACCTGTTAACTTTTTCATTCCCACCTTAAAAGTTTGTACTGCTCTTTCCGCTAGTCTGTTTGGTGACGGATGTTACGGTGCAGTCTTCACGTGGTTGATATCATTGAGGCTGATAAATTGTTGGAACTCAGCGCTCGCAAATGCAGTACCATTATTTGTGACGATTACCTCTGGCAATCTGTGGGTGGCAAAGCTCTGGCATAGTTTTTCCATAGTAGTGCTGGACGTTGGTGACTTTACCTCATAAACATCTAACCACTTGGAATGAGCATCTATAATCAGTAGAAACATGATTCCAAGGAAAGGACCTACGTAATCAATGTGCAATCGCACCCAGGGTCTACCAGGCCACTCCCATGGGTGTAATGGGGCTGCCACCGGCAACTTCTGTAGCTGTTGACATTGCACATGGTGTTTTACCAGCCTTTCAATATCGCTGTCCATCCCTGGCCACTAAAGATAACTTTACGCTATCGTTTTCATGCAGGAGATCCGTGGATGGGCACTGTGTAGCTCTACTAAAAGTGGTTCCCTCCTTGTGAAGGAACTACTACTCATGCACTCCATAATAGAATACTATCTTGACTGCTCATCTCGGTTGAAAAATGGCTTCAATTCATCAGGGACTCGTTGCTGGATCCAACCATGTAACACTTGGTCTCTCACTCGAGACAGGACTGGATCCCATTTGTCCAGTTTCTTATCTGCCTGGCACAGACTCATGAGGAATGTAGAAAATTCATCACTAATATGAGCTCCTGTGGGATTGGGACATGTTTGTTATTCTCTTGCAAAGGAAATGACTTAGAGCATCGGCATTTGCTATATGAATCCCTGGTCTATATATAAAGGTGTATTCATATGCTGCCAAAATTAGGGCCCATCTTTGTATTCTTGCAGAGGCTATGGGTGGTATTGCCTTTTCCTTCCTAAACAGACCTCAAAGTGGTTTGTGACCTGATACTCTCATGAAATGTCGCCCATGCACATATTGGTGGAATTATTTTACACCAAAAATAATCGATCGACCTTCCTTTTTGACTGAGGATATCCTTTTTCAGCTGTGGTAAGTGTCCTGGATACATAGCCTATCGGCCTCTCTCTGCCGTCTTCCATCTTGTGAGGTAGTACCACTCCCACTCCATAGGGGGCGCATCGCAGGTTAGCACCAATTCCTCTGTCGGGCCATAATGCACTAACAAATTTGATGAGTGTAAGAGCGATTTTACTTTCATGAAAACTTCTTTTTGGGATGCTTCCCAAAACCAATGCTATTTTTTTTCTTAGCATTGAATGTAGAGGGTCTAGAACTGTGGATAAATTTGGTAGAAATCGTCCATAATAATTTATCATCCCTAAAAATGATTTAAGCTCGGAGGTGTTCTTGGGTGCAGGCACCTCTCTTCTTGCTTTAATCTTCCCTTCAATCAGGTGTAACTCTTGGGCGTCTACACTGTGGCCCAAATAAATGACTTCATTTGCTTGAAAAGTGCTTTTTTGCCTTCTTCAGATGTACTCCTGCTTCTAAAAATCGTTTCAGGTCTCCCTCTAGATTAGCCAAGTGTTCCTTTTCTGTGAATCCAGTTATTGGTACATCGTCCAGGTAGACCACAACCTGAGGCAGTCCCTGTAGTAAGCTCTCCATTGTCCTCTGAAAAATGGCACAGGCTGAGGAAACATCGAAGGGCAGGCATGTATATTAGTATAACCCTTTGTGGGTATTTATGGTTACGAATTCCTGGGAGGTGTCAACCAGCTCCAGTTGTTGATATGCATGACTCATGTCAAGCTTTGAGTATGTTGTCCCTCCTGCTACTTTGGCATATAGGCCTTGAATCTTGGGAATAGGGTACATGTCTAGTTTGGCTGCTCTGTTGACTGTTAGTTTATAGTCTCCACAGATCTGGATGGTCTGGTCTGGTTTAAGGACAGGACCATGGGTGCTGCCCAATCTGAGAACTGAACCATTTTTATGACACCCAGCCTCTCTAGCCGGGTCAATTCAGCATCAAACTTCGCTCTCAGGGTGTATGGCACCGGCCTCGCTTTCAAGAAGCGAGGAGTTGCTACTGGGTCCATGTAAACCTTGACCTGTAGGCCTTAGATTTTTCCCAGTTCATCCTTAAAGACAGTGTCATATTTTTTTAGCAGCTCTGGTAGTCTACCTGGTCACAACTGGAAGATTTAATTTAATCTCCTTCAACCAATTATGCCCTGGAAGGCTTGGCCCTTCATCTTCTACCACCATCACTGCCAGCTGTGCCAATTGGTGTCTACAGTGAACTGTTGCTCCCATGAAACCTTTTACATGGATTTCTTCACCTGTGTACATTTACAACTTGGCAGATGTTTGTTCCAAGTGTAATTGTTGGTCACCTTTATTTAAATATCTGAAAGTGTGTTTTCCTATTACAGCGGCAGAAGCACCTGTGTCTACTTCCATTTTTAATGGTTTACCATTCACTTGCACTGCAACAAATATTGGCTCTGTCTTACCAAATTTCATGTTGAATAATGAATAGATGTCAGAATTGTTTCTGGCTCTTCAACACTGTAGACTTCATTGGTCTTTGACTGATGTTTGGAGACCTGTTTGAATCTTGCTTTGCAACGTCTCATTATGTGTCCACCTCTGTGGCAAAAATAACATTCTACTTTTTTAAAAATTTAAATGGCTAGAAGAATAATTTTTTCCATGTCAATAAAAATTCGTTTTTGATTTTGTGGCTAAGCTGTTCCCTCTCAGTTATCAGTCAGTGGGGGCTGTTTCCTGCTTCGCGGCGGAGTCCCAGCTATTCACGCCACTTTCGGTTTCCTGTTCCTGCCCAACTCGGAGAACGGGTGCTATTTTGCAACCCTTGAATTGCTTGTGAATTCCCGACAGCGTTTTCCATCGCCAGCGCTATTTCTAACGCTTTCTTAAACTCAAGATCCACTTCAGCCAGCAATCTTCGCTGAATAGCATCCTCCTGCACGCCACAGAGCAAACGATCTCTGAGCATGCCATTCCCAGTTTCACCGAAATCACAATACTCCGTTAGTTATTTTAATTTCGCCACGTAGGTAGTAATTGTCTCCCCCCACCCCGGGGTTCTATTCAGTGAATTGAACCTGAGCCTCTGAATTGTGACTGAGGGCTTGGGTTGAAAATGTCCCTCAATGAGGTCTACTAATTCACTGAAGGTCTTCAGATCAGGAGCACTGGGGGCCATCAAGCTTCAAATTAAAGTGTAGGCCTTGTTCCCACAAATACCCAGGAGAATCGCTCTCTTCTATTCCTCCCCCATATATTGTTTGCTTGACCATAAACACATAAGATGTAGGAGCAGAAGTAGGCCATTTGGCCCATCGAGTCTGCTCCATCATTCAATGAGATCATGGCTAATCTGATAATCCTTAACTCCACATTCCTGACTTCTCCCCATAACCCTTGATTCCCTTACTGATAAAAAATCTGTCTATCTCAGCCTCGAATATACTTAAAGACCCAGCCTCTACATCCCTGCGGTAAAGAATTCCACAGATTAACTACCCTCTGAGAGAAGAAATTCCTCCTCATCTCTGTTTCAAATGGGCGCCCCCTTACTCTGAGATCATGCCCTCTGGTCCTAGACGCTCCCACAAGGGGAAACAACCTCTCAGCATCTACCCTGTCAAGCCCCCTAAAAATCTTAGGGGGAGAATTTTTCCAATGGCGGGCGGGCTGGGTGGGAGCGGGTGGGGGCGGCACAGAGCCAAACGCTGTCCGCGATCGACTGCGCACCGCCATTTTACACGGGCGGGCCAATTAAGGCCATATCAGTGTAACACGCGGCCAGTAGCTACCTGAGGAGGGAGAGTTGGGGCCTGCGCTCTTTCGCGTATGCACGCGCGCAAAAGAATGAAGCGATCTCCAAGGCATGGAGCTGCCTCGGGGAGATTGAATAGATTATAAAACATTTAAATAAATGAAGCGAACATTTATTTAAGCACGTCCCCTCATGTGACAGTGTCTGTTTGTGAAGTTTGAAAATTTTATTTATTTATTTTATAAAAGCTTCAGAAAACCTCATCCCGCCCGTGGATGAGGTTTCCTAAAAAACGCGAAGGCCGCTTGGGCTCTTTGCCTGCCCCCCTGCCAACCTTAAGGTTGGACGGGCAGCGTTTTAACTAGGTTAATTACTTTCTTAATGGCCTTAATAGGCCATTGACATTTCGACGTATGCACGCCTGACGTCATCGCACATCATTTTACGCATCGGCGTGTCGGGCCCGCCCGCACATGCTGACCTGAAGATTCAGCCCTATTTTTTTCAATAAGGTTGCCTCTCATTCTTCTAAACCCCAATGAGCACAGGCCCAACCTACTCAACCTCTCCTCATAAGAAAATCCCACCATTCCCGGGATCAACCGAGTGAACATTCTCTGGACTGCCTCCAATGCCAGTATATCTTTCTTTAGATAAGGGGGCCAAAATTGTTCATTGTATTCTAGGTGTGGTCTAACTAGTGCCTTGTATAGTTTCAGCAAAACTTCCCTATTTTTATACTCCATTCCCTTTGAAATAAAGGCCAATGTTCTAATTGCCTTGTCATCCAAGGGCCCAAACACTCCTTTCAAGTGAAGCAGCATTTCACTTGCACTTCCCTCAATTTAGTCTACTGCATTCGTTGCTCCCAATGCGGTTTCCTCTACATTGGAGAGGCCAAATGCAGACTGGGTGACCGCTTTGCAGAACACCTTCGGTCTGTCCGCAAGCATTACCCAGACCTCCCTGTCGCTCGCCATTTCAACACTCCACCCTGCTCTCATGCCCACATGTCCGGCCTTGGCTTGCTGCATTGTTCCAGTGAAGCTCAACACAAACTGGAGGAACAGCACCTCATCTTCCGACTAGGCACTTTACAGCCTTCCGGACTGAATATTGAGTTCAACAATTTTAGATCATGAATTCTCTCCTCCATCCCCACCCCCTTTCCAATCCGCCTCTTTTTTTCCAATAATTTATATAGATTTTTCTTTTCCCACCTATTTCCATTATTTTTAAATGTATTTCCATCCATTGTTTTATCTCTACCTTTTAGCCTATTTCGATCCCTTCCCCCCACCCCACCCCCACTAGGGCTATCTGTACCTTGCTCGTCCTGCTTTCTACCCTTAATTAGCACATTCCTTAGATAATATCACCACCTTCAACACCTCTTTGTTCTTTTGTCTGTGACATCTTTTGGTTATCTCCACCTATCACTGGCCCTCTATCCAGCTCTACTTGTCCCACCCCCCCCCTGAAACCAGCTTATATTTCACCTCTCTTCTATTTTTACTTAGTTCTGTTGAAGAGCCATACGGACCCGAAACGTTAACCGTGTTCCTCTCCGCAGATGCTGTCAGACCTGCTGAGTTTTTCCAGGTATTTTTATTTTTGTTTTGGATTTCCAGCATCCGCAGGTTTTTGCTTTTATTCTAATTGCCTTCCCTATTACTTGCTGAAGTTATAGGTTAGCTTTTTGTGATTCACGAACAAGGACTTCCAAATCCCTCTGCGCTGCAGCTTTCTGCACTCTTTCTCTATTTAAATAATATTCAGCTCCTCTATTCTTCCTGCCAAAGTGCATAACCTCACAATTTCCCTCTTTATGCGCTGAATTTTCTGGTCGGCATGCTGGGACTGGCCCGACACACCGGCATGTAAAAGGACGCGCCATCACGACATTTCATTCGGCGGGCGCACGCTGGAGTCGGCTGTGTGCCCGCCGAAATGTCAACGGCCTGTTAAGGCCAATAAGAAATGAATTAAAGCAGTAAAGAACGCTGCCCGTCCAACCTTAAGGTTGGCGGGGGGGCCGGTGAAAAGCATAAGCGGCCTTTGCGTTTTTCAGGAAACCTCATCCATAGGCGGGATGGGGTTTCCTGAAGCTCTTATAAAATAAATAAATCCATTTTCCCACCTCTACAAACATGTCCCAACTCATGTGACACAGTCACAAGAGGGGAATAAATGTTTAATTCAATTCTTTAATTTTTATCGTATCCATTCAATCTCCCTGAGGCACGGAGCTATACAGTTGATCTTCAGACAACTTTTCTTAGTGGAAAAGTTTAACTTTATTTTCAGGATAGCAGCAGCAAATACACGTGTGCGTCAAAACTCCATAACGAAAGAAGAAGTCTCCTGTGGAGGTTCCCCGTGCTGTTAACACATTGGTTTACACAGATCATGTGATCTTACAATACAGGGTTATTTTTAAAGCTACAGTATCAACATTTCCCAAAACTATAATTGCTACAGTTACAAATCGATGGACTTTTTTAAAAAAAGCGCCGCCCCACAGTGACAATACACTGTGGGTGGCTAACAAGCTGAGGGTCAGACTTCCGACCCTCAGTAGAAGGAAGTCCCACTCTCGAGAGCTGCCAGCTAATCTGATTGGCCAGCAGCTTTTGCAGTCCCAGCAGCGCAGAAGAAAGTAGTGGGCACTGCTAGGACTACATACAGCCCCATGAAGAAGACTGATGGTGCCCATGCACAGTTAAATCCTGGGATTTTTTGGGTAGGGAGGGATTGGGCACCCTAGGGACAGGGTGGCAAGGGGGCTAAGGGCAGGGGGGAAGGATGGGTTTTGGATGCCAGGCAAGGAGGCACAAAGGGAGGGTATGATCTTAGGGCATGCCCCTGAAGCACACCAGTACCCCTTAAGGATTTAATTCCCCCTTCCCCCCCCCTTTTCACCAACTTTGGTGAACAACCTGCTTTCTCACTCTTACCCACCTTCCACTGCCCAGCATTTTATGGCAGTAGAGGCATATTGAGGTCCTTAAATGACCATTAATTAGCCAATTAAGGACCTCAACAGGCCTAAGGGCAGTTGGGCTTGTGGGTGCCTTACCCACCCCCCATATTATGGGGACCAGGTCAGGGGTGGGCTCCCCGCACCATCCCCCTCGTCATATTTTATAGGTACCCCCCCGACCAGAAACACACCTGGCAGGGGGCTGTAAAATCCAGCGCATTATAATTGGAAATCTGAACTGGCAGATTTACTAAGTAGTTGCTTTGTATCAATCTTCATGGCAGAAGATGAGGATTAAATGCCAGTGATACAAGCAAAACTAAAAATAAACCAAGGAGAGGAACTAACTAGATTTAACGTAAGTCAAAATATGGTGATAGAAAAATTGTTATAAAAGATAGGCAAATCTCCAGGATCCAATGGCATCCACCTCAGGGTATTAAAATAAGCAGGTGAAGAACATTTTTGGTACATCAGTTGTAATTTTCTAAAACACTCTCAATTTGGGAACTGGCCTCTTGGATAAGAAAATTGCCAGTGTCACTCCATTACTTCAGAATGGTGAGAGAGATAAACTGGGAAATTATACGCCATTAATCTAATGTTAATTGTTGGAGAGTTACTAGAATTTGTTATTGGGGACAAAATGGTTGAGTATTTGTCTGAATCTGAATTGAACTAAAGAAAGCCAGTATCAGTGTGTAGAGGCTAAGTCATATCAAAAAAACCTAGTTGAGTTTTGTTAGGAATTAGTTAACATGGTAGAAAGGATAATGTCTGTGGATGCTATTTACATAGATTTCCAGAAGGCAATTGCCTAAGTTCCACATAAGAGACTGTTAACAAAAAGTAATTAGAATTTGAATGCATGGAATCTGAGGCACTCTGTTGGCTTGCACAAGGAATTGCTTAGAAAGTAGGAGACAGAGAAAGGATAATGCACTGAAATTGGCAGGGTGTATGTAGTGCTGTCTCCAAGGGACTCCAATTCTTATGCTTCTATATTCCATCTTTCCAATAAAAACACAGCAACAGAAATATTGTTGCCAAATGATTATGCCATTATGACTCAGGTAAAGATATTTCCCTGAATACTAACCCTTCAGGAATCATGAAGGAAAATAAATCTATTCCCATTAAACCAAACAAAAGTGTGAAAAGCAGATTTCTCCAAGTTCCGATAGTTCCCCAGCATTAATTTGAAATAATGGTCTTCCTTTCACAGTAGAAGGATAATATTTGTTGTTTGGAGTTCCAGCTGTAGGTGTGAAATTATATATAGCCTTCTAATCACCATGGCATAGAAGCAGGACACATTTAATGAAGTAATATAAATAACGGGACCTTTTCTGTCAAGATTTTCCTGCTATTTGAAGTGATCGCTACTTTTCCAAATAAACTAGAAATGGTCCAATACAAATTGCTTTGGGCCTTGTATTGTGTTTGGGCCCCATCCAAAATCTGACATGCCACTTCAGCATGTGGCCCCCAATGGGTGAGCAAATTAACCTTAAATGTTACTGCTTTAGTAGTTAAAGCAGACATAAATTCTGGAAATTCCACTTTAGATCCGCCTATAAAACCACTGCCAGTTAATCAAAAACAAACGTCCGCACTCTCTATTTTTTTCCTGTCTCTGTACTTTTCCTTCGTCAATGTCAACATGAAAGATCTACATGCTCTGACAAATTTACTGGTCAGAGTGCCATCAGTTCCTGTATCCTTTGGGGCAGCGCTGTGAAATTGGAATTTCCAGGCATTTGAAGATGGTGAGGAGAGTTCCTGGGTCCAACTGGTGCTGATGGTGGCCATGCTGCCATATGCCACATAAGTTCCTGCATGCAGAGAAAAGTGTCATTTACTTGTTGCTGCCGGCAGACAAATTCCAACCTCAACCCCCTCCTCCACCCCGCTACCGCACCCTGCCCCCTCCACTACCTCCCCTCTCCCCGCCACCAAACCACAATGTCGCTTTGGTTTAATCCCATTCTAACAGATTTGGGCACTCCTGGTCAGGAGTAATGGTGGTGCTTGATTTTGAAGGCAAGTATTTACTTCACAATACATTTAACTGAATAATACTGATCTGCACAACAGTCACGTATTTATTTATTACATAAAAAAGGTGTGCAAAATTTCATTTGTTTTTAAGGAAGTGTTTAGATATAACCACAGCTTGTTGTTTTAATTTGCTTAAGAAGAGGGGTATTTTAATTTTTTAAAAAAGGGTCAAGAGATGGGAGTTATACATTGATTCTCCCGAAAGAGGCCTCTCTTTCTACATTCACAGTCTGAGCAAATGATTTGGAGAATGATTCGGATGACTGGGTGTGTTAAAAAAGTTTGCTTTGATCAGCTTTGGAACCTCCAATGTGTTACGTTCTGGATGAATTTCTGCCACTTTTGAGTGACAAAGACAAATATGAATCTGATCTTTACAAAGAGCTCGCTCAGCTTCACCTCTCAGACAGCTGTTTTTTTTCAGAGATTTGGATGTGCGGGGCCATTTCATTTCACTCCAGTTCTAGTCCATATCAGGAACAGGATTGGCTCCATTTACACATGGGCTGTTTGCTCTTTGTTTTGTGAGAAGCCTCTGATTATAGATAACGGCTCAGAGCGTCCTTTTACATTTCCTGTCATAAGAAACCTACCAGAGTCACAGCACAAGATCGACGTTGGCTATCATTGATGCTTCGGCTGAAGTGATGTCTTTGCTGCTGGGAAAACACAAGCAAACCATCAGATGTGGACTTTACAGTAACTCCAGGCCAGGTGGAGCTTCGGAACAACTCTGATCATTTTTACCAGGCATACGTCATGATCCTAGCTATTAACGGTGATTGTTTTGGGTAGAGCCTTATCCTTAGAATCGTTCTTTATCTTGCAGTTTCTAACACCCCGATGTTTGCTGTTTCAGAAATTCAAAGCATGGTTAAAGAGAAAATTATAAGAACTGAATAAAATTGCAGTTCTGTTTCAAAGTGCACTTTTCAGGATTTCAGCACTGACCAATATTCAGTGCAGAAGAAGAGGCCCCTAAGGGCACATTCAAAACTTGTCCTTGTGAGGCCAGGAGGAGCAAGTTATATTTTCTACTGCATTCGCTGCTCCCAATGCGGTTTCCTCTACATCGGAGAGACCAAACGCAGACTGGGTGACCGCTTTGCAGAACACCTTCGGTCTGTCCGCAAGAATGACCCAGACCTCCCTGTCACTTGCCATTTCAACACTCCACCCTGCTCTCTTGTCCACATGTCCATCCTTGGCTTGCTGCATTGTTCCAGTGAAGCTTAACGCAAACTGGAGGAACAGCACCTCATCTTCTGACTAGGCACTTTACAGCCTTCCGGACTGAATATTGAGTTCAACAATTTTAGATCTTGAGCTCTCTCCTCCATCCCCACCCCCTTCCCGTTTCTTCCCCCTCCTTTTTGTTTTTTCCAATAATTTATATAGATTTTTTCTTTTCCCACCTATTTCCACTAATTTTAAATGTATTTCCACCATTGTTTATTTCTACCTTTTAGTATTCCCCCACCCCCACTAGGTCTATCTGTACCTTATCTGTCCTGTCTTATACTCTTAATTAGCACATTCCTTTAGATAATATCACCACCTTCAACACCTCTTTGTTCTTTTGTCTGTGACAGCTTTTGGTTATCTCCACCTATCACTGGCTGCTTGTCCCAACAAACCAGCTTATATTTCACCCCTTTCCTAATTTTACTTAGTTCTGTTGAAGGGTCATGAGGACTCGAAACGTCAACTGTGTTCTTCTCCGCCGATGCCGCCAGACCTGCTGAGTTTTTCCAGGTATTTCTGTTTCTGTTTTTGTGCAGGAGGAGCGTGTGTTCTGCTCTGGGCACCCAAAGCAAGTTTGGACTTCCCTGTCCTCTGGGCTCTCTCTGATTGCCTGACTGTCAGGTCGTCCCTCTGGCTATTTCTGGAACGCAACCCAGCTGGCTCCTCCTGGATGCCCTTTTCAACTGGCCAGCTTGCCGAAACCCTTCTGAAGAGGCCCAGTCATCAAAATAAAGTGAGCTTCTTGTACCAACTCAATCAGCCTTCACATCCCTTCTGCCAATGACCAGAAAGTTGAAATTCCCATTTAAACATCAATCACAGCATCTAAAATTACAATGAACTGAGTCACTTTGGATTCACTGGTAAATAGTTGTTTATGATTGTGTTTTTATTTATTTATATTTTGTGTTGAAATTTTGATTCATCAAACTGAAGGCTGCTGTTTCTTAGAATTTTGACACAAAGGGCCAGATTTTTGTGGCGTTGTGCTGACACTGGAAGACCTTTAAAAATGGTGGGCGAGATCTGGAGGTGGAGGTCCTGCCCCCATTTCCAACGGATCCCATTTTTGCCGTTAGGGGGAAGGGTGTGAGGCATGAATCACGCAGGTGGGAAAACCAAACTCAACAGGGCCACTTGAAATTAGTGCTGAGTTCAAAATGACCACACTTGCACTGTCTCAAGGGCATTAACTTGTAGTGTGAAGTCCTGGATTCATGGAGGAGATGTAAATGCTCTTGAGGGGTGAATAAAGTCTACTTAAGTGCCATGATTTGTAGTTGTTACAATATCTGGTCAAGTCAGCCAATGATTAATACATTTCCAAACCTAGACAACACCTTGAGGAGTAGCATTTCAAGTATTCATATACATATTAGTGTTGAATGATATGGATTTTTCATTTAAGGGAAGGGCAATACTGTGCTAGTATAATGGCTAGTGTGTTAAGATAACATGTAGGATAAAATTGGTATAATCATTTGAATATATGTTTAGGTAAATGTATACATCATCACAGGAAGTGATGTCATATCATATGTTTTAATCAGTCTTGTATGCAGAAGCAGAAGCAACTCTGGTCAGAATTTAGCCCTCAATGGGCGGGTAGGCCCCACCGGCTCGGCAGCAGGCAGGCAGCCGAACTCTGCCACCGAAACGGGCCCCACCGCCATTTTGAGTGGGCGGGCTGCCCGACGGGAAGCGCTATGCGCTTCCTGTTCCGGGGGGGGGGGAGGGAATCCCCAAATGTCACAGTGCACTGTTTCACGCATGCGCACGAAAGAGCGCACTGCTCCCTGAGACTAAGCGCTGTCTCAGGGAGATTGGTGACAGTTTAAAAAATCTCAAAAATAGAAAAAGAAAAAATTATTAACATGAACCCCTCATATGACAATGTCACACAAGATGGGACATGTTAATAAATATGACATAACGTTTAATACAGATTTTTAAAATGGACATGAAAGCTCATCCCGCCAGTGGATGAGGTTTCATGTTTTTTCTACTGCCCGCTGGGGCTCTTAAGGTTGGACGGGCAGGTCCTTTAATTGGGTTAATTATCCTGTCAATGGCCTCAATTGGCCATTGACAGGTCGGTGGGCGGACAGCTGATCGCGCTGTCCCTCCGCCTTCCTGAATATTTAAATGGGGCAGGATGATGTCTGAGGTTTCTCCCCGACATCATCCCACATCATTTTCCCCTCGGCGCACGGGCCCCACCCCCAAATCGCCAGGGGGAAAATCCTGGCTCTGTGACCTCCATGCCAGCCTTGTGGCCGATTGACTATGTTTGTATTAATCTGAAACCCCAGAAAATACAACATGATCTGAATTTATTTAAATCCTCAGACCTTTACACATGAATGAAACGGGCTGCAGCTGTTAATTAGAATTTTATAAAAAAACATCAGCTGCTAGATTGTTTTCATTGTCAGGCCATCTCGTGCAGCTTAGAAAAAAATTAGCATTTGTTCCTGCAGTTTCAATGAGTTCATTGTTGACATTTCCCAAGGGTCATTATTGCAGCTGAGGTCATTATGAATGCTTGGCTAAATTGCAAAAAAGCTCCAAAGGCACTTATCTCCGTGGGTGGTAGGGTGGGGTGCTGTGGGGTGGGGTCTGAATTTGCATTTGATTGCGCATTTAAAAAGGGCTATTAAAGGATTAGCTGCCTTTGATGCAGTTACTGAATAGAAGTTTGTTTTTATAACAGATTGACTACTTGAGGGGATTTAAAAGGGGTTTCATGAATAAGAGTTTTTCTTTAATGTAACATGTGTGTATGAGCTAGAATATCTTCCTTTAAGGAAGGAAATCTGCTGTCCTTACCTGGTCTGGCCTACATGTGACTCCAAACCCACAGCAATGTGGTTGACTCTTAAATGCCCTCTGAACATGGGCAATTAGGGATGGGCAATAAATGCTGGCCTAGCCAGTGACGCCCACATCACATGAACTAATAAAAGAAAATACAGCACGAAATGATCTGAATGGGATAGCCATTATCCTGCAGGATATCTTTAATGTGCCCCGTGTCAGCATCAAGCTTGCATAATGAACCAATGGCTCAGGCCTTATTTATGAGGTTGTCGCTAAGACCAATCTCATAGGGCAGAATTTTGCCGTCAGTGAGCAGGGGTCGGGTCCCGCTCGCCGACACGTAAAATGACGCGGGATGATGTCGGGCGGAACCCCTGATGTCACCGCGCCCCATTTAAATTTTCAGGAAGGTGGGGGCGCAGCAAAATCAGCTGTGTGCCCGCCGACCTGTCAATGGCCAATTGAGGCCATTGACAGGATCAATTAACCAACTAAAGGACCTGCCCGTCCAACCTTAAGATTGGTGGGTAGGCCAGGAGCCCCGGCGGCAAATAGATAAAACACGAAACCTCATCCAGCGGCGGGATGAGGTTTCACGCAGGGTTTTAAAAATTTTAATAAAGTCATTCTATAGATTATGAACATGTCCCAACTCATGTGACACTGTCAAATGAGGGATGTGAGGGATTTTTTTTTCTCTATTTTTAATATTTTTCAAAGTCCAGGAGATCTCCCTGAGGCTGCACTTAGCCTCAGGGAGATGTGCGCTCTATCGTGCACATGCACAAAAGAGTGCACTCCCACTTTTAGGGAATCCCCCCTGCCCACACAGGGAGCGCATAGTGCTTCTCGTCAGATGTCACGCTGGGCGGGCCTTAATTGGCTCGCCCACGTAAAATGGCAGTGTGGCCCGCTTTGCTGGCGGGGATCAGCTCCCCGCCCGCCGGAGATTGGGTCAGGCCCACCCGTCCAACAGGCAGAAAATTCTGCCCATGGTGTGTGAAACTTTAAGAATCCTAATGCGTATATTGACCAGTGAAGGTAGGTTTGCAGTAGACGCTTGTACTCTCAGAACGCGCGGCGTTTGTTCTTGCACATGGTTTCAATTCTGGTGTGCCTTCATCCCAAATCAAACTGTAAGAGTTGTTTACTGAGTTCTAACTCCTCTACGCTCAACTATCCCGCCACAAACCAGCTTCCACTGAAGATGCTGAATCCTTGAAACCGTGCTAAGTCGATCTAGCACACGCATATTGCAGGATTCCGAATGACCTGCCTGATTTTTACGTGCAACGCGAATGTCTTACAGCCTTAAGACTAACCCAGGCATACACGTCAGTTAACCTGACAAAGGGACGGGAATAGTCATTCTTAACAAGCATGATTATATCAACTAAATGCATGCCATTCTTAATGGCAGGTCCGATTATGTATCCATTAGGCCTGCTGCTTAACATGACCGGAAAGCCTTGCTTGAAAGTAAGCTAAAAAACACATTTGCTGGTCTAATGTAAGACCAATGAGCTGCCATGTCATCTATATGGCAGGGTTCTTCCTCACAGCTCGCTGTATCCGCATATGTATGGGCTGCCCAAGACACACAAAAGTGATGTCCCTTTACGCTCAATCTTAACTATGACTGGCTGTGCACAACATGAATTGGACAAATGGTTCGGCAAATTGTTACAACCAGTCTTGAGCAAGCTTTCCACGTACATGGTGAAGGATTCCTTCATATTTGCGAAGACAGTGCAGGACTTGCGCATTGATAGCAATGCGGTGTCCACGTGCTCGTTTTACATTGCTAGCCTATTCACCAATATTCCACCTAAGGAAGCCATAGATATTTGTGCTGCAGCATTATATCATGGTGACCTAGACCCCACCACCATTGTGTGAACGGTGTGAAAAGCGCAAGGCTGTTCTTTTCAGACAGAAAGAACATGTACACATGTTGTGCCTGTTTCAGCTAGACAAAATAAGTGATAGCCATTGGCTGGTTCATTCCTCAGGGTGATGCCTTGCCCAGTCAGAGTAAAGTTGCCTGATTTAAACTTCAAACAATGCTTGGCAGTTAACTGTCAGTCGTCATCAACTGGTGCACTTCCATGGCAATACATCTACCAATCAGAGTCCACTTGCCAACCAGTCAGCACTTTCTTCTCATACAGTATAAATTTGTTGCTTTCCTTTACATTGTATACTTGCGAATTGTCCCGTTGAGTGAAAGACAAAACACTTCGACAAAATGTCTCTTCTTTTCACCAAAACTCAAGTTTTGTACTACCGAAAAAAATAATACTCTTGCATCTGGCAGCAAAATGTTATTTGAATTCCATCAACTTATGTTGTGTTTAGGTCTTGGTCCCAGAAGTAAAAGAGCTATACAACGCCCAAAACTTAAATATTATTGGATCATTTTGGATTTGACTGCGCGGCTTATTGAAGTTTTTTAATGATCCGTTATGTCTCCCGGCATGTGCACTTCCACTCTTATGTTCCAGAAAGGTTCGAAGAGGAGGGAGGACCTGGTTGTGATTATTGATCGTTCTCTGTATATTTTCAATCACAATGAAGCTGCTGCCAGCCAAGTTGAACACTGGACTATGTTGGAGGCCTTGTAGTGCAAGTCAAAATAAGCTTTATACTTTGCACACAACTCTGGATAGGCAACATTTAAAATATTCCATGCAGCCTTGGACCACCAACCTTCAAAATGACATAAAAACAAAAAACTACTGCGGATGCTGGAAATCCAAAACAAAAACAGAATTACCTGGAAAAACTCAGCAGGTCTGGCATCATCGGCGGAGAAGAAAAGAGTTGACGTTTCGAGTCCTCATGACCCTTCAGCAGAACTGAGTTCTGCTGAAGGGTCATGAGGACTCAAAACGTCAACTCTTTTCTTCTCCGCCGATGCTGCCAGACCTGCTGAGTTTTTCCAGGTAATTCTGTTTTTGTTTTCAAAATGACATGATGCTTGAGAGTGGGTCTTGGAGACAAGTAGAAAGGATGATCTCATGTCTTTTTTGAAGCAATGAGCACACTGAACTGAACATGTTCAGTGAGAAAAGAGAAAGGAGACAAAGTGCAGGTCTTGGAAATACAGAGATGTGGAGGCAGTTTAAATGTGAGGAAGTTTTTCCATTTCTTCTGTGGGGGTGAAACCTGCAAACACAGGATGGAATTAAAAGCACCTGCTGAAACTAGTAAAGGTTAAAAGAAAAATAAAACATTTTTCTCAAGAAGGGTTGAACGTGTGGGAAATGATTCCCAGCCAAAGCATTTAATGTTGGGGTTGAGTTTGACTGTGGGAGCCAACAGACAAGAGTTCGCAACTACCCAGCAGTGCAAAGCTACCACAATTTTAAGGACCTGGTCTCATCTGAATTGACCAAGCGACAGCCCCGAGGCGGCTTGTCCGCCGCCTGAACCTCAGGAATGTCAGCCAGCTGGAACCCCGGCAGTGGTGACGGGTCAGTGCACAGAGCAGGGAGGGACAGGGTGCTGAAGCGAGGTGGGGCTGAGGTGATGGTTCCTCACAGTGTTTTTGTGGAGCTGGAACTTTTGCTCCCTCCAGCTCCACAGAAAATGACATTTAAATATCGCCCCCCCCTCGCCAGTTCTTAATCAGAAGATTGATATTCAAACTGAAGCATTCATGTTGCAAAGTCCACCAAGGATCTATTGATGGCGTTTGTCATTGGTACAGATGACTGAGAACCAGTGTCGCTGAAGACCGCGCATGCCTAGGGAACTGGTCGGGCACATATGCCACCTGGTGCAGGATTTGACACCACGGGGACATGGAGGGCATCCACTGCCAGTGGCTGTGAAAGTGACCACGGCGCTCAATTTTAAAGCCAGTGGCTCCTTCCAAGGCTCCACAGGAGACCTGGGCGGGATGGCACAAGCCTTGACGCATAAGTGTATCCAGGAGGTCACAGATGCCATCTTTGCGAAGGTACAGAACTTTGTGCATTTTGGTCAGGATCAAGAAAGCCAGGGGGCAAGAGCACTGGGATTTGCGCAGATCTCTGGTTTTCCACAGGTGCAGGGTGCCATCGACTGCACTCATGTGGCGCTTAGATCTCCGTGGCAACAAGCAGTCAACTACATCAGCAGCAAGGGCTTCCACTAGTTGAATGTTCAGCCAGTGTGTGACCTCCATAAACATATCCTACAGGTCTGCACACGATTCCCAGGGAGTGTCCATAACTCCTACATTCTTAGCAGGTCCCAGATCCCTGATATCTTCCAGGATCCACACTGGCTTCAGGGTTGGTTCCTCGGGGACAAGGGCCACCCGCAGAGGATGTGGCTGATGATGCCTGTGCGGCGGCCTCAGACTGCAGCAGAGCGACGGTATAACGAGGCTCAGGCCGTGACCCGGACCTTGGTGAAGCAAACGACAGGCATCTTGAAAATGAGGTTCTGGCACCTCGACAGGTCCGGTGAAGCCACTGCAATACCCAGTCCCCAGAGGGTGTCGCACATTATCGTAGCTTGCTGCGCTCTCCGCAACCTGGTGCTGCAACGGGGAGAGGAGCTGGCTGGCGAGGAGATGGAAGAGCTGCACGTCTCTCCGCTGAGGAGAAAGCTGGAGGTAATGACGCTGATGGGATCCCCAAAGATGAAAATGCCAGTGATGAGGCCATCGCACTGGCCAGACGAGGCAGGCAATCGGGAGGCCCTTATCGCCGCAAGATTCGAGGAGGATGATGACGAGCTGCAGTGAGGACAGTCCTGACATCCTCACCTTGCATCTGTGAACGCTTTGACTCCTGTGTGGCTGATGGCAGCGCACATACCCTCAGTGCTCAGGCTAATGTCATGGAGTCGCAGCAGAGGCCCTAATGGTCCCTTGATTCCAGGAGGATGATGACGACATGCAGTGGGGACACTCTATAGATCTTCACATGGCCTCTGTGAATGTCTGACTCCTCTGTGGATGAGGGCAACTCGCTTGTGCTCTGTGATTAGGGTCATATCACGGAGAGGTGGCCATGAAACTTTAAAAGCATCTTATCCTTTATCAGCCTTCAGCATCTGGCCCCTTCAGGAGCACAGCATCACCAGCACAAATGCTGAAGGGATGGGGGCCAGTCCCACCTCAAATATGCTGAGAGCACACAGAGAGAATGAGGGAACTCTGTGATACCTGCCCACAACATTCTGGCAGCAATGACAAGCACCAAGGTGCAGGCATCAGTAATGTGTCCAGGGAGTGTGAGGCCGGACTATCACTTTGGTCTGAAGGCTGCACAAAGCACAGGGAAGAGGCCCTGGACTGAGACACCTGCCTTTACCTTGTGCAGAAAGGTTTCACATCTGAGTGACACGAGCACTGCTCATCAGAACAAGGAGACATTCTTGGGAGTTTATTTACAATAGTGAACATTATGCACATGTGATTAACACCCATGCCCAGGTTGCGCAACTACATCTTCTCAACCTTCCTAACCCTACCGCTATCTCTTGGTGCTCCCCCAACATCCACGGTGGAGGTGGAGGCAGCCTGCTGACTGCTACGCCCTGCCTGTGATGACCTTGGCGAGCGTCCTCTGGAGGGCTGAGACCTGGAGGGCCCCAGCCTGCTTTGGGTGTCCGATTTTGGGCCAGCTGCAACCTCCTCAGCCTGTGGAGCTGGAGATGATGGAGATCAGAGGAAGAGAGGATTGGATTGGCTGGACATTCCCAGAGTCACCTGGGTGGATGGCCCCGGGGTGTCGAGCTGCTGGCCCTCCTCCCTATGGGTACTCAACGGCCTCTCGCTGACTCCTTGAGGAGAACGGGAAGCTGGAGTGAGATTGACCTGCCCCACACCCCTCTCATGTTGACACTGTTGGAGGCCAACTATGGCATCAGCGATGGAGTCCAGCCCGCGCAGCAGTGCAGGACCAATGTCCTGGACCAAGGCCTCCATAGCGGCCACCATCCTACCAGTGTTGACCTCGGTGCGTCGGCATGCCGACGCTATCACCTCAGACTGAAGGCAGACCAACTCCTCCATTGTGTCCTTTAATCTGAGGCGTGTACCAGACATCCCTTCCTGATGTTCCTGTGATTGTCTTTGCAGCTCCACCAACTGACTGGGGACTGAGTCCAGAGGCTCATCATCTGACTCGGACTCAGCAGATTCCTTGCCTCCAGCAGTCCTCCGAGTGCCAGCAACTTGGGGTGTCTTTGCCCCCACCTGCTGTGGAACAGATTGTGTGGTGTGCTCACCAGATTGCGATCCCGAGGCTACTCTACATCTAGATTCCGACAAAGTGTGTGTTGCTGCGCTGGTGGAGGGTGTGGGTAAGCGCTGTGACAGGTCTTCAATGATGCTGCCCTCAGTGTCCTCATCCGAGGAGCACTCAGCGCTGGGGTCAGGGTCATGATTGCCTTTAGGTGATGTGTCAGATGTGTCCAGGAGAGAAAGTGGAGATTATTAGTGAATGGCAGCTATGTTGAACACAGAGGAGTGGACTCAGAGTAGCGTTGAGAGAAGGATCATGTAGTGCAGGATCCTCATATGGATGTTCGCCGCCGACTTCACCATCGCCACAGGAATGGTCGGCGTCCTCTCTGGCCAGTTCCAAGGCCTGACTCACGAATGGAGTGAGGATCTTGATGTTCTAACACACCACTCCCGGTCTGGGACCTCTCCCGGCGATTGTGCACAATCTCGTCCTGCATAAAGACAGATGGAGAGAGTGTGAGCAAGGCGGGTGCCAGGTGAAAAGAGAAGGATGGCAGGCATGCATGTGTACTGAGTGGAGCCATGGATGGGGTGAGGAGTCAGTCTCCAGAGAAGATGAGGCCAGGTGGAGATGTCAGGGTGTGTATGAGAGAGTGCTGGCAGTGAGTGAGATGCCAGTGGGTGTGTGAGTTTAGAGAGATAAGATGGTTGCCTTACCCTGGCAGCACGGATGAGGTCATTCATCCCTTTTCTGCTCTGGATGGCCGACCTCTTGTGTGCAACATTAGCACTGACCACCTCTGCCACCTCCTTCCGAGCCGGAGTGGTCAGACTGATGGGCCTCTGACGGCCTGCGCAGGGGTAGAGGACATCGCATTGGGCCTCCACAGCATCCAGAAGGTATCACAGGGATGTGTCACTGAATCATGGGACTGCAGTCTTCCTGGCTTTTTGGGGCCATGTCGTGACTGGAGCAGTCCTGGGCTGCAAGCATTGAGAACAGTGCCCGTGGCTGCGTTTGAAATATGGAGCCTGGAATGAGGAAGCGATGAGGAAACGGAGTGGTGGGCCAATCGGAGGCCACCCACCAGCCATCTGGCATGTTGCCTGTGACTACATCATTTATGAGGTGGGGTAGGGGATGAAACGGTGCGAAAACCGACCATTACGGCCGACAGGTAACACAACTTTTTTCACGCCCACTACCGCACTTAGTGCAAATCTGGGACGATTCTGCCCTGTATCCCAGATGAAGCAAAGTATTAAGTCTGCAAATTGAGATAGAACAGGGAAGGGGGATTAGTTATGATATCTAGTCTTGCATCATTGTATGGAGAAAAAAAACTTGTGTTTTTATGTAGTGGCTTTCATGATCTCAGGTGTTCCCAGAGCACTTTATTGCTAATGAAATACTTTTTCAAATGTAGTCAATGGGTCAGGCAGCTTTTTACTAACTTAGGAAACAAATCACCAGCTTTCCTGCTGAGCAAGTTCAAAATACACAAGTGCAGAGCCTCACAAACCTGTACAATAAGCACAGGAAGCTGGCAGTATATGATGCTGGTGGCCTGCAGCACACACACAATCAGGTAGCAGAGCCAACACAGCAACCGAGCTAGAACTGTCTTTGTGCAGTATTTTCATATCAATCCTGAAAGTATTTGAAACAATCTTTACTGATATTGGCATTATGTACACTTTTTATTGCCTGCAGCATTAAGTAGATAGTATCTGAGAGGGTCGGGCGGGGTGGGGGGGTGCGGGGTGACAGCTAATGAACAAATTGGGCTCCTAGGAGAAATGTCCCAGACCTACAGTCTCCTCCACTCACAGAATGACAATATTAATTAGGAATGTCTTTTTCATGTTAACCATTTTGCTTGTGCTTTGTTTATTTCAGTCAGATTAAAATCATCCTTTATTTTCCGCTTTTTATGAGGAGAGACATGGTTATCATGCACTGAAGACATCAGCCTAGGAATTACTATGCAATATTATTATTGAAAAGCTTATCATATCTGTGACATATTCCTCTGCCCACTGTTTTAGTAGAGATGTTAACCTGTTGTTATGATTTATGTCATAATATTGTAGGCCATTTGCAGCCTATTATAATGAGCAAGGTAATTTGCCGTGTGATTTCACAGAGCTCCGTCAGACTTACAATTGCACTGGTTTTGATTTGGGCTGAGGTTTTGGAGGCGAGAGGAGATTGTGAGTTTAGTCTGGAGAAAAATGGATTTTGACTCCATCCCTCTCGATGACAATGATTTGAGGCTGAACTAAACTGTTTGCAAGCTTGGTGTCATATTCAATCCCAAGGTAAGCCTCCTACCACATATCCACAGTAGCACTAAGACTGTGTAATCCACCTCCGTAACTCCACCCCTGCCTCAGCTGTCCTGTTGCTGAAAAGCTCACCCATGCCTATGTTACCCGAGGTATCTATTCGAACAAATTTTGGGCTGGCCTCCCACTTTCTACTTTCCTGAGGTCATCCAAAACTCTATTGCTCATGTCCTAACTCGCACCAATCCCTTTCACCTATCACCCCTTTGCCTGCTGACCTACGTTAGATCCCATTAGCAATGCTTCAATTTTAAAATTCTCATCCTTGTTTTCGAATCCTGCCATGGCCCTCTGTATCTCCGTAATCTCCTTCAGCCCGACAACCTTCCAAGGTAGAAAATACTGGAAAAACTCAGCAGGGCTGGCAGCAGCTGTGGAGAGAGAAACAGAGTTAACGTTTCGAGTCCGTATGACTCTTCTTCAGAGGGGTTACACGGACTCGAAACGTTAAATCTGTTTCTCTCTCTACGGATGCTGCTAGACCTGTTGAGTTTTTCCAGCATTTTCTGTTTTTGTTTCAGATTTCCAGCATCCGCAGTATTTGGCCTTTAACATTCCAAGATATCTGCACCCTCTAATGGCCTATCGAGGATCCCTGATTTTAATCGCTCCACCACTGGTAGTCATGCCTTCATGCTGCCTAAGCCCTAAACTCTGGATTCCCTCCCTAAACCTCTCTGCCTCTCCTCCTTTAAGATGCTTTGTAAAGCCTACCTCTTTGGTCAAGCTTTTGGTCATCAGTCTTAACATCTCCCTATGTGGTTTGGTATCATGTATTGTTGGATAATATCTCTATGAAGCACTTCGAGATTTTTTTTACTTTAAATATGCTATATAAATACATATTGTTGTATGAATAACTATTATAGTTTTGAAACTTAAGCATGATTCAAATGTTTATTGATTTATTTGCTGCAATTATTGTGGGGCTAGAGTTTGGGCCTATTGTGCCTCTTTTAAGGTCTATTGTGCCTATTTCGAAGACCTTTGATAAGGTGTCCCATAAGTGGCTAATGAATAAAGTCAGAGAATGTGGAATCAGGGACAAATGGCAGACCGGATGGCTAGCTGAATTCAAGACAGGAAGCAGAGTTGAGGGTAAAGGGTAATTACCCGGAACGGCATTCACAAGTTTGCGACCAGGATTTTTTTTTTTAAAGATACAATTTCTAGTTTTTTTCTTTTTCCGGCTGGATTTTAAATGAAATTGGAAATCCCTAAAGACAACGGGAACCTCCCGGACTTCTACCATACACTGTCGCATTTCATCAAATGGGATGGGAAATCCAGACACTCAACTCCCTGGGGAGTGTGAAAGACCCCCCTCTTCTGCTGGCTTCACACTATCCTGAGACACTTCAACTGATTGTGAGATGAGACATCACAATGCAATTCCCTGTTCTGAAGCGATAACCGCAACAGTCATGGACTAATGGAATTTCTCTGGAATATACAGCCGGCAGAGTACTTTAAGGGACAGGGTACTTTAAGTACTTTAGGCATTTCACAGCCTTCCGGACTTAACATTGAGTTCAACAACTTCAGACCATGAGATAAAAACAAAAAACTGCGGATGCTGGAAATCCAAAACAAGAACAGAAATACCTGGAAAAACTCAGCCCTTAAACCAGCTTATATTTCACCCCTTTCCTATTTTTACTTAGTTCTGTTGAAGGGTCATGAGGACTCGAAACGTCAACTTTGCTCTTCTCCGCCGATGCTGCCAGACCTGCTGAGTTTTTCCAGGTATTTCTGTTTTTACTTCAGACCATGAACTCTCTCCTCCATCCCCACCCCCTTTCCGATCCTCCTTTTTTCTAATAATTTTTATATTTTTAAAAGATATTTTTCTTTTCCCACCTATTTCTATTATTATTTTAAATTTATTTCCATCCATTGTTTTATCTCCATCTTTTAACCTATTTCGATCCCTTCCCCCGACCCCACCCCCACTAGGGCTATCTGTACCTTGCTCGTTCTGCTTTCTACCCTTAATGTCACCATTAGTACATCCTTTAGTTAATATCACTAGCGTCAACACCCTTTTGTCCTTTTGTCTATGACATCTTTGGCAATCTCTCCTTTGCCTCCACCTATCACTGGCCCAGCTCCACCTGTCCCACCCCCCCTTAAACAGCTTATATTTCACCTCATTTCTATTTCTCTTTAGTTCTGATGAAGAGTCATACGGACTCGAAACGTTAACTGTGTGTTCCTCTCCGCAGATGCTGTCAGACCTGCTGAGTTTTTCCAGCTATTTTTGTTTATGTTTCAGATTTCCAGCATCCGCAGTGTTTTGCTTTTATTTTACTTTAAGGGATTGCTTACCAAGCAGGAGAGGGAGAGCAAAAGACAACGCTGCACTAAAAACATGCTGAAGGTGTGCCCTCTCTTTCTCTCTCCCTCTCTCTCTCTCTCAGAAGCATTGTGCCCAGGTGTGCAAAGTAACCATTCTAAGAAGAGAAATCTACCGCGTTCTTTTGGGAATAAAACATAGAAATCTGCTCCCATACAACTATACCCTGGGAGACAACTGCACAAAGTGGTACAATGTAGAATCACCGCATCGATACCAGCCAAGGAACAGCTAACCGCATAATCCTTTGTTGTATCTTCTTCACAAACTGTAAAAAATGCTTAAGCCTATCCTTTTATTCTGCTATCTGTACTGGTGTGTGTGTGTGTGTGGGCCCAGACAAAAATGTGTGACATATGGTGCAGAATATTGAGCTCAGAGGCCGGACAGAGCGTCCGACCCAGCCAAGCGTAAAATGACGCACGATTACGTTAGGCGAGCGTCCTGACATCATCGCGTAGTCCCGCGATATTTTGTCCGGCAGGCGCACACCGAGTCAGCTGTTATTAGATAAATAAAAAGGCCTATGAAGGCCATTAGAAAGGCAATTAACGTCAAATTCACGCCGCCCGTCCATCCCGACGATTGGCGGGGCAGGAGAACAGGCCCAGCGGCCTTTGCACTTTTTAGGAAACCTCATCCACGGGCGGGATGAGGTTCCCTAAAGCAAATAAAAACAAAATTAAAATTTCACACTTGAATTAAAAACAGGTCCCTGCTCACGTGACAGAGCCGCATGAGGGGACATGGTTTATGAGATTTTTATTTTGTACGTCAAGTTTTTTCAAAGAGCGCTTCATCTCCCTGAGGCAGCCCCGCACATGCCCGGAGTTCGCGCTAGGCCCGCTCGCCCCCCTCCTCGCCCCCACTGCCTGCACAGGTAGCGTTCAGCGCTGCCAATTGCGTTCCTCGCTGGACCGGCCTTAATTGGCACCGCCCGCGTCAAATCGCATTGTGGCGCCGATTGCAGGCGGAGGTCGGCTTCCCTACAACCCCCACCAAGGGCAAAACCCTGCCCAGAAATGATGGTTGCGATTTACCTCGAGGTGGGGGGGGGGAGGATTTTCCGGCCTACCTGCCACTAGGATCATCCGGTCCTGCCGAAAGTTAATGGGCTTTTGGCTAGGCCGCTGAATCCCCCACGGCGGGTCCCACCACGATGGGGCCGGAAAATCCCAGCTCTGCTGTTTTAATTTGGGAAACAGCTTCAATAAACTTATCTTGTTCTTTGTTTAACCTTAGAAAACCTGCCTGACTAATTCTTTACTACCTGAAAGCGTAAATAATGGGACACCTACAGAATTAGCAAATCACATCCTCCCTAAATTCACTAAGAAAACCCTGTGACGGTCAGACCTGGGGTGGGAGAATAGGGGAGTCATTTCACCCCTCCTCACATGGTCATATCAAGTCCACCTGTGGTCCGTGGAGGGGCCTCTCCATTCCCTCTCGCAACCCCCCCACCCCCATCTTCCCTCTCCCCCCCCTCCACACTTCCCCCCCCAATTGACCAGCAGAACTCGGAGGTGGGGTAACCCCTCTCAATGGCATGGAATCCCCGACGGCCTGATCGACATTTAATCCTGTCAGGTCCATGGAAAAGCCATTGACCCCCACTGCTGCCCCCACCCTCCCACCCCACCCCCCCCATCCCCCTCCCTCCGGCTTCCTGGCCGGTGGATGGGGCTGTAGCCACAGCCATTAAATTCAGCCAAATGTTTTCACTTGTGTGGAAGAGCGTGGCATGAGGCCATGAATATAATATAGTCACCAAGAAATCCAACAGGGAATTCGGAAGAAGCCCTTTACCCAAAGAGTAGTGAGAATGCGGAACTCGGTACCACAGGGAGCGGTTGAAGTGTATAGATGCATTTAGGAAGCCAGACAAGCATTTAAGGGAGAAGAGAATAGAGGGTTAAGATGACAGATTTAGGTGAGAATAGATGGAAAGAGCCTTGAGGACAGTATAAATGCTGGCATGGTCTGGGTGGGCCAAATAGCCCGTTTCTGTGCCATATATCCCACGTAATCTGATGTCATCCATATGGTGTAAAATGGACACCATGAGGGTCAATTTCCAGGACCAAAGTCCCAAGTGTAAAGGACGCAAGAAAGACCTCCAACTTGGGTTAGGCCATTTTTCGGGCTCTGTGGCAGCCATCTTACATCTGTAAATGGCTTCTGTCCCTTCTGGCAAATTGGGCATTGCAGGGCAGAGCAGTGGCAGTAGCTAAGCCTGTTACACCCTGAATTTTTCAGTGGCCGCTGAAGAAACCACCAGCAAAAGATGAGCTGTAAAACATTTAATTTTAAATGTTCCTGTGAAACCAGTAGGCGCTGGAGCACAGTATCCTGACTCGCCCCCCACCTCCACCCTCCTCCTGGGACTTAACTTCATAACATAGCCAATGTGGCAAGTGGCCTGGAATTTATCCTTTTCAAATGGGCAAGCTGCCTGCGGAGGAGCAACAGGTGTCAGGAACTTCTCCAACTATTGAGACCTGAGGCCTAATTTTAGGCCAGCCTTAGGCCCCCTGGTTGGGGAATGGGCTCTGTATCCGGTGCTTATTTCAGGCCAGAAACCAGGCCTGAAGTGATTTCCACCCATATAGTTTATTTAAAAAAAACAATAAACAACCATTTAAGACAGAGATGAGGAGGAATTTCTTCTCTCAGAGGGTAGTCACTCTGTGGAATTCTTTACCGCAGAGGGCTGTAGAGACTAGGTCGTTAAGTAAATCCAAGGCTGAGATAAACAGATTTTTAATCAGGAAGGGAATAAAGGGTTGTGGGGAAATGGCAGGAACGTGGAGTTGAGGATTATCAGTTCAGCCATGATCTCATTGAATGGTGGAGCAGACTCGATGGGCTGATTGACCTACTTCTGCTCCTACGTCTTATGGTCTTATGATTTGCCCAAATGTGCTGTCTACAAATCAGCAAAAATGTTTCTGTCATTTAGAAAAATTCTACGTGTGATACAAACTGAGTGTGACAGCATGCTTCTCTATATCAAATTCATTTTTCACTGATGGAGAACTAAAGTAGTGGGTCACAAAGAAGAGAGTTCGGATTAAAACCAGCTGGTTAGTTTTTTAAACACACTAAAAAGATGTGGAAATGGTGAACCTATGTCACAAAAACCTGTCCATCCATATATTCTAAAGCTAAAATCAAATTTACTAGGATGGCTTTAGAGTAACATTTTAATGGGATAGCCGTGATTTTTTGAAAGTGTCAGTATTTCAAAGCACACTGGCAGAGAAATACAATCAATAATTAGTATAAGGTCCATTGGGACATTGGTAATCTGTAGAAGATGACAATCTGGAGAAAAGTTAATTCCCTATAGTTAGACATGATGTAATAAAAAGCCGGAAAACTGTTTTAAATATTGTGTATTTAAAACACAAAAGCAAATTGGTAATTGCAGGGTTTCTATCATGGAATGTGAGTGCCACTAGCCTTCATTTGTTGCCCATCCTTAATTGCCCTTGAGAAGACCATAAGACCATAAGGCATAGGAGCAGAAATTAGGCCATTCGGCCCATCGAGTCTGCTCCGCCATTCAATCATGGCTGATCAGTTTCTCAACCCCATTCTCCCGCCTTCTCCCCGTAACCTTTGATCCCCTTACCAATCAAGAACCTATCTATCTCAGTCTTAAATACACTCAATGACCTGGCCTCCACAGCCTTCTGTGGCAATGAATTCCATAGATTCACCACTCTAATGTGGTGGTGAGCTGCCTTCTTCAACTACTGCAGTCTGGTGCAGGCACTCCCACAGTGCTCCTAGGACAGGAGCTCCATGATTTTCATCCCCTGACAGTGAAGGAACACAGTAATGTAGTTCCAAGCCAGGATAGTGTGTGGCTTGAAGGGGAACTTGCAGGTGCTGGTGTTCCCATGCGCTTGCTGCCCTTGTCCTTCTAGGTGGCAGGGGTCATGGGTTTGGAAGGTGCCGTTGGAGGGACCTTGATAAGCTGCTGCAGTGCATGTTGCACATAGTGCACGCTATAACAATGACATACTGAAATGGAACAAATATTTCCTTCAGTTTCTTAATAGTATTTCCACTGGCTGCACATTTGTATAAATTTCATTTCCTTTCTGCACTAGCTGTCCTCAAAAAAACAAGTGGTGAGTGTAAAATAACACTGGTCCTCTTGCTCACTTATTGCTACTTTAACAACTGGCCTTGTTCTGTGTGGACATCAGTCTTGGTGGTCAGAGTTTCTGCCTGAAACAGGTGAAAGTCTCATGAATATGCATTTAAATTAGGGCTCAGTGATATTACAACGACAGACCTACCACTTGTTTCATGCTATTTTCTCTTTCACCCACCACTGATGGTAGCACAAGTCTTGAGGCGTTTTTTAAAGGGATCATCAGCTAAACCTAAACTGCTTTTTTTGCAGTAGCTGGTGGGTTTTTTTACTTTAAAGGATTAGGAAGTACTTGTCGCTATTAGAGATTCTGAACTGTTAAGGGGACTTCTCACATTGCAGTTGTTCCTTAATGAGGGCCCTTTTAGGTATCCCATTCTGGGAGAAGGAAGAGGAGGAACATGAGGAAGGAATGAACAAAGCTGCTGCTGCAGGAAGAACAAATAGAAAGAGGCATGCTCGGAGACATCCTGGCCATCCTAACAGTGTTTATAAGCTCAGAAAAGTATACTTCCAGTTCTCTGAGGAGCAGTGCATAAGGAGGATTTGATTTTCTAAAGAGGGAATGACAGAGTAGTGTCCCGTATCATGTCGTATTGACCTACAGCCTACTGCTTGGACAGCATTGCCCATTGCAGTGAGGCTTTCTCAGCTCCAAACACCTTTGCCTCTGGTTCCTTCCAGGCTATCACAATGGGTGTCAGCAATATTAGTCATCTACAACCCACCCTTATATTAAACAGAAGAGTGATACCTTAGATGCAACATCAAAGGCGTTCACCAATTTCTCCATGGATATCGGGGAGCAGAAGAATAAGACTGTGGGGCTTGCACAGATTGCAAGATACCCCAAAGTCCAGGGTGCTATTGACTGCACTCATGTCATCCTGTGTGCTCCTCCATGCATCGTTCCAGCCATCATGAGTTGCAAGGGTTTCCCTCTATTTATGTGTAACTGGCATCATGCACTTTTGTGCTTGCTTCTTTGTCAACTGCCATAGTGTTTCTCTGTTCACTCAATCATCTATCCCCCGCTGTTACTCCCTGCACAGCTTGGAGACAGGGGCCATCCCTGCACATTTCAATTCAGACTCCACTTGGAAACCCATACACAGCTGCAGAACTCCACAACAGCCAGATGCATGGGTCAAGTCGAGCTCTTGCCAAAAATACCTTTGGAAGCCCTCAAACAATAATTCAGATGCCTGGATCGTCAGCTCATACGTCATCCAGAAAAATGGTTGAAAAGGAGTGTTCGAGTGGCTGTGGTTTGTTTATCTTTACTGTGAAATGGAGAAAAACATACAGAGCCATTGTTGGATGAGGACCTTCAGCATAGGGGAGAAGAAGCAGGTGACAAGAGGATGACAGGAAGCAGAGAATCCCAGGAGTTGCCTGCAGCAAGAGTTATTTCAGCTTATGCTGAACAATCCACACCTCTGCTTTAATAGGCATGTAAGCAACAGCAAATGCCTAAAAATATTCATATCAACTGACATTGCAGGAGCATCAGTTACTACAGGAGTACTTTCTGTGCACAAAGTTTCAAACACGTTTGTTGTTTACTGGTTTAAAAAAGGGCCTACAAATGTTTTTTCCCACCCCATTGTGAGACCCTAGTCTGTTTGAAGTGCTCCCTTGCCTCTAACGTAATGGTTGCCCCCACAGGCGGCTGCAACATAGGAGATGGGAGACTATTGCGGTTCATTCAAAGCTTCAACAGATGTTCATGGACAGCAATCTGCGGGAGTGTGGGCCTGAATGGGTCCAGCTGCAAACTATAACAACGGCTTCCCTGAAGAAGGGAAACTCTGGGCCAACTTCCTTTCTGACACCAATGTGGGTATTGCTTCAGGGATCATGAGGGTACAGAAGTTTCATCATGAGATGGCATCTTGTTCCACTCCTGTTGCATGACTGAACCCGCTACCATATTGGAGCTCAGTGTCCCAAGTGATCTGTGGAGAAGCAAACTCTAGAAGATCTTTCCTCGTCAACACAGTTAGAACATGTGCTGGCCCTGAACCTAGCTGCTCCATTGGCTTTTGGCTGCTTCTTCCACACATTCCTGATCATTTGTGCTCAGTGAAACCTCCAGTGTAATCTCCTCATGCTTGTTAAGTCATAGGGGAAGCCCATTTCTGTATAATTGCCAGGTAGGCTAAATGCAAATGAAAATGCGTTGTTACCAGAGCTCCCTCTGCTTGGCACTAAAAGAAAAAAAGGTTTGCATTTATATATTTTCACAAGCTCAGGCTTCCCCAAGTGATTTTTACAGCCAAATAAATGCATTTTTGAAGTGTAGTCATTGTTGTAATGTAGGAGATGTGACAGCCATTTATGCACATCAAAATCTCACAAATAACAATGTGAAAATGACTAAGTAATCCGTTTTATTGACATTGGTTGAGAGATAAATATTGGTCACCGTGGAATTTTTTATATCTACCTCAGAGACAAGAGTGCTACCAGCTGAGCCATGGCTGACACACTGACTGAGTTACTTAACTGACTAAATGGGGGAGGGAAAAGGGTTAGGATGCAATTGTGGAGGTAACCACTGACAGAACAGTGGCAACATAATGCTCAACATGTGATTGTGTGACTGAATGAAGTAAATAGAAACAGAAGAGGAAGGGGAAATGGCAACACTTCCTGCACAGGCCTCCATCTCCTCCATTTTGACTGCAGTGTACCTTTCTTTCATATAGGTATATCTGAAGTTGGGTTTTCTCCCTCTGTTCGTATGCTACCTTAGGAAAATGAGGGCTTCCTTCTAACCTAGAACTTGCTCTACCAGTATTTCCATGGCTATCTGAAAACCTGCTTGATCCAGACATTGCAGCTCACGAAAGGTTTTTTTTTCCCTATTTTGGCCACAGACAAGAGAACCTCTCCTTTAAGCTACTGCCCTTAAGAACATACAACAGGACCTGATTTCTAACCTCCTAACTGGTGAACTGACGATGTTGTGTTGTCAGCTCACTTAAACTATTCAAATGGGGAGACCAGAAAACTGGTGTGGATCCTGTGTTGACTGATCCAGAGGGCTTTTGCTCTTGATCTGCTCTTCTTTCATTGGTTGCGCTGCAAGACAAAAATGATGCCCACGTGTGTTTGATGTCAATATAATTTCATGGTCTTCTGCACAAGCACAAAAAGAAGATCTACATAGAATTTATTACATTTTTAAAAATAGTTTTTCTGTGCAAATCGCTTTTGCACTTCAAAAAGAAAAGGATATATATAAATTTGAAAACAATTTTGTTCACATATTGGGAGGAACATTACATAAGGGGCAGAATTTTCTGTGCCCACTGGCGTCGGGCATCATAGCAGGCATGAGCAGACAATATGGCAGGAAGGCCAAAAACCAGTTTCACGCCGTGGTGAAACACATTTGCAAACGTCCACTCTGCCCCAATCAATGGCAGGCCACATTCCCCACCACCAGACACCGAGACCTTCATTGCAATACACCTGCATATCATCAGAAACCCAGCTCGCCGGAAACATGCCCCCAACACGGGATCATCCGAGCACATTGGCGTGACATCACAGCAGCATATATAAGGTGTGCAGCTGGCAACCATCATTTCAAGGGGAGATAGGAGGAGAGTGCACCATAACGTTGGGCAATGTTCATGTCAGTCGCCTGTTGGACCTCACGGTTGAGGCATTGAGGTGAGGGCACAGGCACGTTGTTTATTTCCAGCTGGCTGATAGTGCAGTGCTGAGGCAAGGGTTGCTCTGCGTTTCAGGTGAGTTGGGGTGGGAGCAAGGGCTGCCCTGCAGTTGATGGTGGTGCACAAGGACATGCAGGTGAGGAGGAGAGGGAAGGGGCCACGCATTAGGGAAACCTTGTACAAAATGACCATTCCTCTGCAACTGAGGCCTGGAAGTACCACCAAATACTCCAGAGCTTTTCACCTCTCAGGCACAGACTGAAAACTAATGAGCATTTTAGTGGACAGCAGAGCAATTGGGTAACAGGGCATGTTGTACAATCTCCTTGCTAAAGCTGGCCATGAAGCAGTCACTGCTGGAGGTGCTCACTGTCCTTTGCAATGTCATCATCCCGGTTTAGACCAGTCTCCCCCATGGTTCAAGCTAACAGTGCAGCCTTGCAGTGTGGGTTAGGAGAATGCCTGCGCCTGAGCTGAGAGCACAGCATGCAGTCCAATGGGCAAAGCTACCGCCAATCGGGCAGATGGAGTGGGGCGGAGGTAGGTGGGGTTTCGGGCAACCATGCAGCGCACTAATCTCTGGACATCAAAGTGTTGGCCAGCACTCTCCGGGATGCGTTTATGGCCCTTCATATTTATCCAAGAGAGGTTCTTAGAACACCCATGCTAACCCACGCATCTCTCCCTATCATCCTGCAGGAGGAGTACATCAGGAGCATGGAGCCTGGTGACCTAGCTGTGTGCCTAATGTCTTACAGAGAGCAGAAACAAAGGAGAAGAGAGTGACTGAGGCACCTGGCTGTGCAGAGGGAGGAGCAGCACCTTCAGGAAGAAGGGGCAGCTGGGGCTCTGGCTAAGGAACTCTGCTGAAGAGCCACAGTGAGCCGTCGCTGGTCGTTGCCTCGCTAGACCCAGGGTCTATAGACGCCACCTTTCATTCCTGCAGATGACTGAGAACCAGTGTTGATGAAGACTGCACATGTCTGGGGAACTGATCGGCCACATATGCCACCTGCTACGGGATTTGGCGCCATGCGGGCATGGAGGGAATCTATGCCAGTGGCCGGGAAAGTGACTGCTGTGCTCAATTTCTACACCTGTGGCTTCTTTTAGGGCTCCACAGGTGACCTCTGTGGGATATCACAAGCCTCCACCCACAAATGCATCCATGAGGTCAAGGATGCCACCTTCACGAAGGCAACACAACTTTGTGCAATTTGCCCAGGGCCAGTAAAGCAAGAGTGCTGGGATTTGCCCAGATCTCGGGTTTCCCACAGGTGCAGGATGCCATCGACTGCACTCACGTGGCGCTCAGATCTCCATCACAACAAGCGGCCAACTATGTCAACCATAAGGACTTCCACTCGCTGAATGTGCAGCTGGTGTATGACCACCACAAACACATCCTGCAGGACTGCGCACGATTCTCAGCGAGTTTCCACGACTCCTTCTTCCTTAGCAGGGCTCAGATCCCTGACGTCTTCCAGGGTCCAGAGAAGCTGCAGGGTTGGCTCCTCGGGGACAAAGGCTACCCGCAGAGGACATGGCTGATGACACCCCTGTGACGTTCTCAGAGTGCAGCAGAGAGAAGGTACAACAAGGCTCATGCTGCAACTTGTGCCTTGGTGGAACAAACAATTGTGAGGTTGCAAATGAGGTTCCGGTGCCTGGACTGGTCTGGTGGTGCCCTGCAATATAGCCCACAGAAGGTGTCACACATCAGCGTCGCCTGCTGCGCCCCTTATAACCTGGTGCCAATACAGGGAGAGGAGCTGGCTGAGGAGATGATACAGGAGCTGCACGTCTCCTCCGATGAGGAGGACATTGATGGGGATGAGGGTAAGGAGGTCCTCGAAGGTGAGGATGCTGCCGATGAGGCCATCGCACTGGCCAGATGAGGCAGGTGTGCTCGGGAGGCCCTCAGGGCTGTTAGATTCATGGAGGATGATGACGACATGCAGTGAGGAGACACCATAGATCCTTACATTGCATCTGTGAACATTTGACTCCAGTCTGGCTGATGGCAGCGCATATACCCTCTGTGATTTTGCTCTTGTCATGGAAACGCAGTAGAGGCCCTAATAGTCGCTCGATTCCAGGAGGATGATGACGACATGCAGTGAGGACACTCCTTAGATCCTCACATGGCCTCTGTGTATGTCTGACTCCTGTCTGGCTGAAGGCAGCTCGCTTGTGCTCTGAGATCAGGGTCATATCAGGGGGACGCAGACGGGAAACTTCAAATGCATCTGACCCTTTGTCAGCCTTCAGCATCTGACCCCTTCAGGAGCACAGTGTCACCAGTCACAGATTCTGAAGTGATGGAGGGCCAGCCCCTCCTTAAAGGTGCTGAGAGCACAGAGAGAATGAGGGAACTCTGTGACGCCTGCCCATGACATTCTGGCAGCAAAGACCAGCACCATCGAGGTGCAGACATCAGTAATGTGTCCAGGGAGCGTGAGGCTGGACCATCACTTTGGTCTGAAGGCTGCACAAAGAACAGGGAAGAGGCCCTGGACTGAGACACCTGCCTTTATCTTGTGCAGAACCAAGGTTTCACATCTGAGTGACACGAACACTGCTCATCAGAACAAGGATCCATAGGCAAGGAGACATTTTTGGGAGTTTATTTACAATAGTGAACATTATGTACACGTGATTAACACCAGGTTGTTCAACTATGTCTTCTTAACCTTCCTAACCCTGTCTTGGTGCTCCCTGACATCCACAGTGGAGGTGGAGGCAGCCTGCTGACTGCTACACCTTGTTTGTGATGACTTTGGCGGGTGTCCTCTGGAGGGCCAAGACATGGAGGGCCCCGGCCTATTTTCGGGGTCCTGCTGTGTGGCAGTGGCACCCTCCTCAACCTGTGGAACTGGAGCTGCTGGGGTCACAGGAGGAGTGGGTTAGGATCCCGGAGTCACCTGGGTGGATGGCCCCAGGGTCCCTGAATGAATCCTTGAGGACAAGGGGAAGCTGGAGTGAGATCGAGCTGCCCCGCTCCCCGCTCACACTGACACTGCTGGAGGCCAACTATGGCATCGGTGATTTTAGCCCGCGCACAGTGCAGGAGTGAAGTCCAGGACCAAGGTCTCCATGGCGACTGCCATCTTACCAGTGTTGACCTCAGTGCGTTGGCATGCCGGAGCTATCACCTCAGCCTGAAGGTGGACAGAATCCTCCATCGTGCCTTGTAATCTAAGGAGTGCAGCGGACATCCCTTCCTAATGTTCCCGAGCTTGCCTTTGCAGCTCCAGCAACAGAGGTATGACTGAGTCCAGAGGCTCGTCATCTGACTCGAACCCAGCAGATTTCTGGCCTCCTGTAGGCCTCCCAGTGCCGGGAACCTGGGAAGTCCCTGCCACCGCCTGCTGTGGATCCAACAGTGCGAAGCGTTCACCAGATTGAGACCCCAAGGCTAACCTAGAACTAGGTTCCACTGAGCTGTGTCTCTGCGCTGGTGGAGGGTGTGGGTGAGCGCTGTGACTGGTCTTCAATGAAGGTGTCATCAGATTCTTTTTCTGAGGTTTCTTTGGGGGTTGAGTCGAGGACCTGGGTCATAGACCCCCTCAGCTGCTTCCCAGATGTGCCTGCAACAGCAAGGAGAGATAATTAGTGCATGGCAGTGGCCTGTGAAACAGGACACATCACTCACAGCATGGTTGTCTGATGGATGTTGCACTGCTGGATCCTCACTTGGTAGAGCAGCGCTGACCTCACCGTCAGCACAGGACCGATCCCGGTCATCACCGGCCAGCTGGATGGCTCTGTTTTCAAAGTCTATGAGGACCTTGATTTCAGGCATTCCTCCACCGGTCTGCGACCTCTCCCTCTTATTGTGTGCCAGCTTGTCCTGCATGGATAGAGACGGAGAGAGTGTAAGCAGGACGCCTGCCAGGCCAGATGATAGGTATGCCTGGCAAGTGTGGGTGGTGAGTGGTCCCATTTACGGGATGAGGACAATGAAGGTGTGTGTGAGAGAGTGAATGGTGATGTTCCTTGAACTGGCAGTTAGTGCAGACCCTGTGGATGTGTGATGGGCTTGTGAGTGTGTGAGTTGAGAGTGATGAGAAGAGTGACTTACCCTGGTGGAACAGAGGAGATCATTCATCCTCTTGTGGCACTGGGTGGCTGTCCTCTTTTGCAGTGCATTGGTGCTGAACACCGTCGCCATTGCCTCCCAAGCTAGACTGCTAATGTTGCTGCCCCCCTTGCTGCCAAGGTGTGGGTACAGGACATCATGGTGGGCCTCCATGACCTCCAAAAGGCATTCCAGGGACTCATCACTGAATCGAGGGGGCGGCAGTCTTCTTGCCTTTCTGGGCCATGTCTTCTGTGCAGTGGTCCTTGGCTGGAAGTCCTGAGAGGTGTGCACGCGGCTGCACATTAATATGGCACCTGGCATTAGGAAGCAGCGAGGTGATGATGTGGCGGGCGTAGGGGAGCCCGCCTGCCAACGAAATGGTGTGTTTCCTGGGAATGCTAATTGATGAGGCAGGTTTGGGATGTTATGGCGTGAAAAGTCACCAATGCGGCCAGCGGGTAAATCGTTCTTTTTCCTGCCCACTACCGCACTTAGTGCAAATTTTGGACAATTCTGCACAAAGTCTTAAGTCATTAATTATGTGCAATTTGGCTCTGCTGTTTTTCATACTCTTATGTCAAATATCTATGTGTATTTTGAATATTTTGCCTTGAATAATTGAGTTAACATTTGAATTTAAATAGTGCACATTGAAATTTCACATGACCGAATTAACCAGTGTGCTAAAAATAGCACTCAATGGAATTTCATTTCCTAAAAGAATACATCACTTGGATATGGAATTCCAAGTGCTGATTCAGCGAGATGGCGATGATTTAAAGTTAAGGAAACTTCAACTTACATTTCTCTTACTCTAAATCTTTTTTTTAATCAGGGCCTCAACATTCTGGAATTCCTAATCTGTCAAAGTCAGGAGGTGATGATGTTCCTCACATTTTTTGGCCTTACACTTGTTAGCGATGGTCATTGCTTGGCCCATGAGTGACACAAAGGTTACTTAACAGCCAATGACCAAACCCAAGCCCTAGGGAGAACATGCTTGAATTATTGATCTCTCTCGTTTCTATTTTTCCTGTTGGGCACACCATGATTTATCCTTGTCAGTCCTATAAAGGAGATAGCTCTAATTTGCCTCAGACAGTTCTGATGAAAAGTCCCACCCAAAACATTAACTATCTTCTTTGAGCTACCAGCGCGTTTCTGGCATTTACTGCTTTCGTTTCATATTTCCACCGGAGTATTCATGGTTTTCTGTTCACCTCTGAGCCATGCAGGTCCCTGCTCATGAGTTAGGGGACTAGAAAGCACAAATCTACAAAACTTGTGGAGGAAAGAATTACTGGATTTGTGACTTGTGAAGTTAGGAATTCCCCCGCTCCAGTAATATAGCCCAAATCCTTCAAAAAAACGCAGGTGCAGCAGGAATGTGGAAAGCCGGTGAATGCCAAAGTGAAGAGAAAGTAAACTGGGAAAAAGGGTGAAGAGTGCCAGTGTGAACTGATGGAGAGAAGGGAAGTCAAGAAGGAGATGGGCCCTTGTGTGGGTGAGAAAAGGATGATTCCTCATAGAAAATTGAAGGATGAAGGAGAAGACTGTCATTGCTCTTGTGGAGATAGGGGAGTGCGTGTCTGTGACTTGGGATGGGAGGAAGATTAATAAACAAACCATCTTTTTTACATGATCCCCAGAGGGCATTAATTATCTTTCTAAAAAGAACAGCTCCAACGAGATTAGAAAAATGTACCTGGTGATTGTGCATGGTGCAACTTCTATTTCCTGGGGTAATAATAGGGCTGGTGACACTGGTGGGCTCTTAAAATGTACTGTTGGTCCGCCTCATCCAAGGTGGTTACCCTACCCTGGGCCTGGGGGACATGATTTGGATGTGTTTGCTCAGGTGAACTTAGGGTCCTGTCTGCCACTGATGCGGCAACCCTCATGGTATTTTGGGCTTACATTTTTAAGATGGTCTTGCATATGTAAACACTTCTTAAATTATTAGCCTGCTTCATGAAACACTTAACTGCTGCTCTACTGAGTCAAACTCCACACTTGTAATAGTTAATTTTCAGTTCCAGAGCTGCTGATTGGCAATATTTAGCACTCATCACCTTGTTAAAAGGCTAATAAGTCGTGGCTCACTGCAGTGAGCTTAGTTCATATCTACTGTATAAATACAGCAACTTCCTAACGTTATGTCAATGGTGAGGCAGACAACGAGATACCATTTTCTCAAAGCGAACAGCAAGTGGCACAAATTGGACAGCAACTGTTTGATACTGGCGTTTACTTGCTCATCTACTCCTCACCTGACGTTATTCTAACACTTACCCATACCTGCGCTATGTGGGAAGTCATGGGCATTTTCAGTGTCCCTGGCGACCATGTGCGCATGAAGTGTGTCCAGCTGCAGCTACTGGCTAACCGCATTTCAAAGCTGGAGCTGCGGGTGGATTCACTGCGGAGACTCCGCGATGCTGAGATTCTCATGGGCAGCACGTTCAGTGAGGTGGTCACACTGCAGGTAAAGACTGAACAGGTAGAAAGGGGATAGGTGACCACCAGGCAGACTGGAGGAAGGCAGGTAGTCCAGGAGTCCTCTGTGGCCGTCCCCCTCTCTAACAGATGTACCACTGTGGATACTGTTGGGGGAGACGACTTCTCAGGGGAAAGCAGCAGGAGCCAAGTCCATGGCACCACGGGTGGCTCTGCTGCACAAGAGGGGAGGAAGAAGGGTGGCAGGACTATAGTGATAGGGGATTCAATAGTAAAGGGAACAGACAGGTGTTTCTCTGGCTGTAAAAGAGCCTTCAGGATGGTATGTTGCCTCCCTGATGCCAGGGTCAAGAGAGAGGCTGCAGGGCACTCTGAAGGGGGAGGGCAAACAGCCACTGATCGTGGTACATGTTGGTGCCAACGACATAGGTAAAAAAAAGGATGAGATCTTACAAGCTGAATATATGGAGTTAGGACATAAATTAAAAAGTAAGACCTCAAAGGTAGTGATCTCAGGATTACTGCCAGTGCCACGTGCTAGCAAGAGTAGAAATAACAGGATATATTGGATGAATACGTGGCTGAAGAAACGGTGTAGAGGGGAGGGATTCAGATTCCTGGGACATTGGGACCTGCTCTGGGGAAGATGGGACCAGTACAAACAGGACGGGTTGCATCTGGGCAGGACCGGGACCAATGTCCTCAGGGGGGTGTTTGCTAGTGCGGTCGGGGAGGGTTTAAACTAGAATGGCAGGAGAATGGGAACCTGAGCAGGGAGACAGGGGAGGGGGAAACAAGGATAGAAACGAAAGACAGGAAAGTAAGAAGCAAAAGTGGAAGACAGAAAAAACAAGGGTGAAAAACGAATGGGGTCATAGTGCAGAATAAAGCTAAGGTTAAATAGACAAGTCTAAAGACATTGTATCTTAATGCGTGGAGCATTCGCAATAAGGTAGATGAATTAACAGCGCAAGTAGATATAAATGGTTATGATATAGTTGAAATTACGGAGACATGGCTGCAAGGTGACCAAGGAAGGAGCTGAACATCCAGGGGTATTCAATATTTAGGAAGGACAGACAAATAGGGAAAGGAGGTGGGGTAGCACTGTTAGTAAAGGAGGAAATCAATGCAATAGTGAGGAAGGATATTGGCTCCAAAACTCATGATGTGGAATCTGTTTAGGTGGAGATAAGAATCACCAAGGGGCATAAAACATTGGTGGGGGTTGTCTATAGGCCCCCAAACAGTAATGGAGATGTAAGGGAAGGTATTAAACAGGAAAGTAGAGACACATGCAATAAGGGTACAACTGTAATCATGGGTGATTTTAATCTGCATATAGATTGGACAAACCAAACTTGCAATAATACTGTGGAGGAGGATTTCCTGGAGTGTGTATGTGATGGTTTTTTTATACCAATACGTTGAGGAACCAACTAGAGAGCAGGCTATCCTAGGCTGGGTATTGTGCAATGAAAAAGGGTTAATTAAGAATCTTGTTGTGCGGGATCGCTTGGGGAAGAGCGACCATAAAATGATAGAATTGTTCATTAAGATGGAGAGTGAAGAAGTTGAATCCGAAACTAGAGTTCTGAATCTAAATAAAGGTAAATGTGAGGGTATGAGGCACGAGTTGGCAATGATGGATTGGGCAACCTTATTAAAAGGATTGACAGCGGATAGGCAATGGCTAATATTTAAGGAATGTATGCATGAATTACAACAATTATTCATTCCTGTCTGGCGTAAAAATAAAACAGGAAAGGTGGTGCAACCATGGATTACAAAACAAATTAGAGGTATTATCAGATCCAAAGAGGAGACATATAAAATTGCCAGAAAAAGCAGCAACCCTGAGGATTAGGAGCCCTTCAGAATTCAGCAAAGTGGACAAAAAGATTGATTAAGCAGGGGAAAATGGAGTATGAGAATAAATTTGCAGGGAACATAAAAATTGACTGTAAAAGCTTCTATAAATATGTGGAGAGAAAAAGATTAGCAAAGACAAATGCAGGTCCCTTACAGTCAGAAACAGGGGAAATTATAATGGGGAACAGGTAAATGGCAAATAATTGAACACATATTTTGGTTCTGTCTTCACAAAAGAGGACACAAATAATTTCCCAGAAATTTAGGGAACCAAGGGTCTAGTGAAAGGGAGGAATTGAAGAAAATTAGTATTAGTAAAAAAATGGTGCTAGAGAAATTAATGGGGTTAAGCGCTGAAAAATCCCCAGGGCCTGATAATCTACATCCCAGGGTACTAAAGGAAGTGGCCCTGGAAATATTGGATGCATTGGTGGTCATCCTCCAAACTTTTATAGACTCTGGAGCAGTTCCTACAGATTGGAGGGTGGCAAATGTAACCCCACTATTTAAAAAAGGAGGGGGAGGAAAAGACAGAGAATTACAGCCCAGTTAGCTGAACATCAGTAGTGGGGTAAATGCTAGTGTCTATTATATAAGACGTGGTAATAGAACACTTGGAAAGCATTAACGGGGTTGAACAAAGTCAGCATGGGTTTATGAAAGGGAACTCATGCTTAACTAATCCACTGGAGTTTTTAAAGGATGTAACTAGTGGAATAGATAAGGAAGAACCAGTGGATGTGGTGTACTTGGATTTCAAGAAGGCTTTTGATAAGGTCCCACCTAAGAGGCCAGTAGGCAAAATTAAAGCACATGGGATCACGGGTAATATACAGGCATGGAATGAGAATTGTTTGACAGACCAGGAACAGAGAGTGGGAATAAATGGGGCTTTTTCCAGATGGCAGGCGGTGACTAATGATGTACCACAGGGATCAGTGCTTGGACCCCAGCTATTCACGATATATATAAATGACTTGGATGAGGAAACCAAATGCATTATTTCCAAGTTTGCTGATGATACGAAACTGGGCAGGGTTGTGAATTGTGAGGAGGCTTCAGGATGATTTAGATAAGTTGTGTGTGTGGACAAACACATGGCAGATGCAATATAACGTGGATAAATGTGAAGTTATATGTTTCTGTGTGAAAAACAGAAAGGCAGAGTAATATTTAAATGGTGATATATTGGGAAATGCGGATGTACAAAGGGATCTGGGTGTCCCTGTACACCAGTCAATGGAAGTAAATAGGCAGGTGCAGCAAGCAATTAGGAAGGCAAATGGTATGTTGGCCTTCATTGCAAGAGGATTTGAGTTCAGAAGTAGGGATATCTTGCTGCAGTTATAAAAGGGCTTGGTGGGACCACACCTGGAGTATTGTGTGCAATTTTGGTCTCCCTACCTAAGAAATAATAAACTTATCATAGAGGGAGTGCAGCAAAGGCTGATACCGGGGATGGCAGGACTGTCGTATGAGGAGAGATTGGTTCGACTGGACCTGTATTCACTGGAGTTTAGAAGAGTGAGAGGGGATCTGATTGAAATGCATAAAATTCTAACAGGGCTAGGCCGACTAGATGCAGGGGGGATGTTTCCCCTGGTTGGGGAGTCTAGAACCAAGGGACACAGTCTCAGGGTATGGGGTAGGCCAATTAGGACTGAGATGAGGAAACATTTTGTCACTCAGAGGGTGGTCAATCTGTGGAATTCTCTAACACAGAAGGCAGTGGAGGCCGGGACACTGAGTATATTGAAGGAAGAAATTAATGATTTTTTGGATATTAGGGGCATCAAGGGGTATGGAGAGAAAGCAGGAATATGGTGTTGAGATAGAGGATCAGTCATGATCATATTGAATGGTGGAGCAGGCTCGAAGGGCCCAATGGCCTACTCCTGCTCCTAGTTTCTATGTTAAATAACAATGAATGCCATTCACCTCACAATTATTTTTACTGCAAAATCTGGCCAAACACCATTAGCACGGGACACTAATAATAACACTATATTAAGATCATTAAGATCTTGGTGATAGGTTTCAGTATGGCACATAAACAAGAAAATTGCTCCATACCTAAATCAGTTGATGGACGTGACTCTCTGATAGTTGGAATACCACTGTTATGAGGAAAGGATGTTTTTTAACTTTTAGTGAAACTATCCAAAGTCATTCTTGAAAATATGCACAAATTCAGCTGAATGTCAGTTCTTTAGTTAACTAATTTTGTTTTTATGGTTTTGGCACTGACACATATAAGTGAATATTGGCAAATGAAAAATGGCTGATAATTCTATTACCAAGATGTAACTCTCTGACTGGTCTCTGAGGCTAACTATGAATCTTTGCCAATTTAGAATGAGTGACAGTGGTTGCACTGGTTGTGAAACAACAACAGAGTGGCAGAGGAAGACCATCTGTACAGACACAGTGCCATGACATATTTTTAATCTTGTGATTGCCAATCAGCAAAAAACTAGAGGAAATGTTAAGCAATTAATGATTTAGAGGAGATATTTTTATAGATTTATTTCATATCTGAATTTTGTTACTTGTTAAGGATATTTTCAACATGGAAGCTAAGCAACTCTAGAGAGAAATTAACATTGTTTCACACGAAAAAAAACACAGAAAATATTGGAAATTCATGGCCGATGCATAAGCAACAGGAAAATTAAGACAGGTCCATGTTTCAGATAGAGCCTGGGAATTCCAAAAGCAAGCTTAGGATAGAAGGCAGAGAGTCTATTCACGAAAAGGATACTCATCACCTGCAAGGCTTGTTGAAAAGGATGATTGGGACCAGGACACAGGACTCAGTTAAGAAACATCTAGGGCAGAATTTCCCGCTGGAGTCGGGCATGTTCAGTGGCGTGAGCAGGCAATATGGCGAGAAGGCCAAAAATTGGTTTCACGAAATCGCGAAACCAGTTTGCGATTGTCCGCTTTGCCCGTCGATGGTGGGCCGCATTTCCCACCATTGGATGTTGGGAACCTCATTGTAATACATCAGCATATCTTTATATGCCAACCCGTCCGAATCGTTCCCCACCGCTCGATCGTCTGCCCACGTCGGTGGGAAAACATGGTGGTGCAGAACAAATCTTGACAAGTGTGACGTGTAGAAGTCGGGATTTACCGTCAGGGCCTTGCTCACATCGCGGACATCCGAGCAGCAGAAGATGCTGGAGCCCAACAGCAACGGCACACTGGAGGAACGTCCATGGCATGCTGGGTGGATACTCATGGACATGGCTCTGCTGTGAAGCAGCTCACGGAAGTTGGAAAGTCACCGTTGAGGGTCTGCTCACATCAGATGTTGGTCGAGGGGGTGAAGAGGAAGGTCCAGCTGTGTTTGGGAGAGGGAGATGTGCCGGTGGGTGGGAGAGGAAGGTCTAGGATCAACTGGGAGAGGGAAAGGTGTTCGGGATTGGGGGTGAGGTTGGGGGGAAGGGAAACAAAGGTTCCCTCTAAGGGGTGAGGTTGGGAGTGGGGGAACAAAGGTATCAGGGGAGGTGAGGTTGGGAGGGGGGAATGAAGGTGTTGGGGGGTGAGGTTGGGAGGAGGAGAACAAAGGTGTCGGGGAGTGAGGTTGGAAGGGGGTAACAAAGGTGTCAGGGGGAGGTTGGGAGGGAGTACGGGGGAGGAGACAGCAACTGGGGAGGTAGATGTTATGGGGAGTGGAAAGTGTAAGGGTAGGAATTTGGAGGGGGGAAGGAGTGCAGAGAGGGGGGGGAGTCCAGGGAGAGGAAGGAGTGTGGAGAGGGGAGAGAGTAAGGGTGGAAAAGAAGTAAGTGTGGAGAAAGGAGTTGGGAAGGTGTAAGGCTGGAGGAAGAAGTAAGGGTGTCTGAAGCAGTCAGGAAGGGGAAGGACAAAGTGAGGTGGGGAGTCCTGTTTATGCGGGGGGGGGAGGACTAAGGGAGGGAGTCCAGGTTGGGAATGGGTTCCAAGGGTTGAATGGGTTCCAGGGAAGAAGGGGTTCCAAAGGGGGAAGGGGCCCAGGTAGATGTCCAGGTGAACATGCCAAGGAGGGTTCTGATGAGCCCATGACCGGCTCCTGGGGAGCGAACTGAGGGTGGGTATGAGGGAGTGGTGAGAATGACCGAGGGCAGAGTGAAGATGTAGAGTGGGAGGGTGAGGGTTCAACGGTAGCGGCAGAAGGGAAGGCGGGGGTGATTGGTGGGGAGGAGGTAGACATGGACCCTGGGGGTGTGAAGGAGGAGGTCAAGGAGGTTAATGTGGATGGGGGCGGGATTTTCGGGAAGGAAGGGAATGTGCATGTTCACCTTGACAACCCCGAAAGAAAGGGGTTGTGACTGGTAGGTCACAGAGGTTTGGTGGAAGGTGATGCTGGGGGCGGGGTCAGCAGTGATGGGGAAAGGAAATGGGTGACTGGGGGAGGAGAAATGATGGTGCGAATGAAGAACTGAATCACCAACATGCTGTCTAAGTCGAAAGTGAAATGACAGTCATGGTGGGTGGTCATGGGAGGGTGGTCAGTGGGTGGATGGAGATACAGGTCAGCTCAGGTGGACAACTGAAAGCAAATCCCAGCAGGCGGCATTCAAAATGCTCAGGACATTGAGGTGAGTGAGATATGTGAAGGATCTGCGTATGTTGGACAAGGGTCTAAAAGGCCCTGCTACACATGCGCTTCTCCCTCCAGAGTCACTCATGGGCCAGCTGCTCCCTCTGCGTTGACAGATGGTGAGGTTGAGGGGCTCACAGGGAAAGTGGATTTGGAGAGGGAGGACAGCCTCTGAGATTCCTGAGTGGGTGACCCAGGGGTGTCCAGCTGCCGCCCCTCCTCCCATCGGGTGCCCGGGGGCCCCGACCTGACTCCTTGAGGGGAAGGCGCACCTGGAGGGACGTTGAGGTGCCCTGTTTCCTTCTCGTGTTGTCACTGCAGGAATTCACCCATGGCTCCCGTGATGTGGGCACCACTTCATCAGAGAGCAGGCAGACGCACTCCTCTGACTCGTGAGCCACTCTGTTGAGGGCTTCCAACAGCTCTGTGAGATGTTCCCTTCTGCTGACTCTCCAGGATGAGTTGGAAGGCCAGATCTAGAGGTTTGCCGTCTGACTCGGACCTCATGGATGCCTGATCCCCAGCAGCCCTCCGAGAGCCGGGGAGTTTGGGTGAACCTGCCTCCTCCTGCTGTGGACACGTGTCCGTGCACTGACCACCAGATTGTGAACCTGAACCTGCTCTAGATCCAGGTCCCACTGAGGTGTGTGTCTCTGCGCTGGTGGAGGGTGTGGGTAAGCGCTGTGACGGGTCTTCCAGTCTACTGAATTCCACCTCTTCACTGGAGGAGGGGACCCTTTGGCTGGAGGTGAGGACGTGGATGGAGCTGAGGGACTGGCTGGCTGAGGGTGTTGGTCGCTTGACAGAGCTCCCTGTGAACCAACGTAGAGATAATTAGTGTATGGCAGCAGAGTCAAAAGCAGGAGAGAGAGCACTCACAGTTGTGTTAAGAGAGGGATGATCTGGTGCAGGATCCTCAGGAGGGTGTTCGCCACCAACCTCACCGTCACCGCAGGCAGGGTCCACATCCTCACCAGTCAGCGCGATGGCACACTCCTCAACGTGAGTGAGGGGCCTAATGTGGGCCACTCCACCCCCGGTCTGGGACCACTTCCGACTGATGTGAGCAGGCTTCTCCTGCATGAAAACAGACGGAGAGAGTGTGAGCAGGACACATGGCACTGTGTGGAATATTTGTGTGGTGAGCGGAGCCATGGACAGGATGAGGACATGAGCTCGAGAGGATATGAGCCTGATGGAGATGTGAGGGTGTGTGAGAGAGTTGGTGGTGTTGCCCCTTGAGGTGTGAGATCCCTGTGGATGTGTGATGGGTTTGTGAGTGTGTGAGTTGAGAGTGATGAGAAGAGTGACTTACCCTGGTGGAACGGATGAGGCCATTCATCCTGTTGTGGCACTGGGTGGCTGTCCTCTTTTGCAGGGCATTGGCACTGACCACCACTGCCACTGACCCCCACGCTGGATTGGCGATGCCACTGCCTCTCCTACAGCAAGAGCGGGGGTAGAGGACATTACAAAGGGCCTCCATGGTATCCAAAAGGCACTCGAGGGACGCATCACTAAACCGGAGGGTGGGGGGCTGCAGTCCTTTTGCCTTTTTGAGCCATCCTGTCTTCTGTGCAGCAGTCCTGGCTGGAAGCAGTGAGAGGTGTGCACGGATCTGCACTTTAAATGTGGCGCCCGGCATGATGAAACGGCGAGGTGATGACATGAGGTCCGGCCCACCATCGAAACAGCGCGTTTCCCGGGAATGCATAACTAATGTGGCAGGTTTGGGGGCAATAAATACGTTTTGAGAAGCAGCCATTGCAGCCAGCAGGTTGCTTTCCCGGCCCACTACCGAATTTAGTGCAAATCTGAGATGATTCTGCCCCTAGATTCGGTCAAGAGAAGATAATATAGTTGGTGTGCTGAAAGAATGAGGTCAAGTCGGCTAAATAGACTATTTTTTCATCATAATGATCCTAACTCGACCTGATAGCTAATCTGATCCTTTGTCTTTTCAGACGATATACTGTGTATATCAAGGATTTCCTGTTCTGATTTCAGATTTTGAGCATCTTCTCAATTTTTATCCTTGGCATCCCTTACACAGTTATATAAAGAGATTGTATATACTAAAGTGTATTACGCACATTATAAAATAATTAAGCCAAATAGATATATTAAAATGTTACGTTTTCAATTATGCAAAGGTACAGTACCCTCATAGTTTTGGACTGGATTAATAACCCAGAGATTGTGAGTTCAAATTCCACAGTGATAAGTTATGAAAGTGAATTCATGTTCTTAAAATCCAGCCTTCCTTTTAGGGATAGGGCTCACTGCTGCTTTCTGGTTGTTCCTGCACGTGACTCTGTTCCCCACACTAAGCGGTTGACTCTTTATTTCATCAGATTAACTAGGGATAGGCAATTAACACTTGAGTGCTGGTTTTTTTTCCCACATTGAAGGAACAAATTTAAAAATATGTCGAGGGCATGGATCATGACACACATTTCCACTTGGAGTTTAGTCAATGCTCTCAGTTCTGGTACATCACTAGAAGATCCTGTATTGAGATAAATTGATGCCTTATTCGCTCTTACCTTTATCTTGGTGATTCATTTAAAGAGAAATTTGAGTTTTCACACCCCCCATGGACACTATCATGTTCTTTCCAGGTTCAAACCATTCACTTTTTCAGCTGGTACTGTTCAGTTAATAGAATTCTCCATGGCTACTCCAGGGCTTCTCTTGCCTGAGAGCAAGAATAAAACTGCAAGGTATATATGCCATTGGCTAGATACCATCTGGGAGAATTTTTTTTTTCCAGTTTCTATGCCAGCCATTCTTATTGCAATCTGAGTGATCCATTTAGCCTACTGCCAATTAGTGCCAAATTATGAGCACTGTTGTTTTGCAGACCAAGTTTCATTTATGGCCCGGCTGCCCTTCAGAATGAGGAGATTTATATCTCAGCAGATGGGGCAGATTTGAAGCCAGGCCCTAGAGCAGTGTTCTAAACCAGTCTCCAGTATCTCCAATTTATGTGGCAACACACTAGGCTACGCAAAGGCTGCATGGAAATTGTGATATTTATTTTGGGATCCTCATTGCTCCCTGGGTTTTTTTTTGATCAGGAACGCAGAAGGAATTTGCCACAGGGATCAGTTCCCTCCATCCTGGATTAACTGATTTCATACCGCGTTGTTTTAACGTCTTAAGTAATAGTTGATGAATTTTTGAACCCCAGCCCATTTAGAGACAAGAGGCATGAGAAACATTATTCCATGTTGCTGTGGTAATGCCACTCATTCCATGGATTTATAATATTCATATGCAAGTATTTATAAGCAAATTTGAAGAAACCCTGCCTTTGTCATTATGCCCTTAACCTGTGGCAGGGAGATTTACAATGTTGCTGGCACAAGTTACATTCATAAAAATAACAAAAACAAATTGTTGGCCCAGCACAAATTCTCCTATTGAATGCACACCATAGAGAATGTCAATGTAAAAACCAATAAATAAAGGGTCAATTCTTCTTCTGTTACCTCAGTGCACAGCTGATTAGCCGCAATGCTATGATTCAGAGCATATCCAGGTTCTGTCATGACACTCGGTGTACCTGAAATAAATTTAGTTAAAGATGATGACAGCGCTATCAAAGAACTGAACTCTAATTCTTATTTGTGGAAACAACAACAACTTATAGTATTTTTTTATTCATTCACGGGATGCGAGTGTCGCTGGCTAGGCCAGTATTTATTGCCCATCCCTAATTGCCCTTGAGAAGGTGGTGGCGAGCTGCCTTCTTGAACCACTGCTGCCCATGTGGTGTAGGTACACCCACAGTGCTGTTAGGGAGGGAGTTCCAGGATTTTGACCCAGCGACAGTGAAGGAACGGCGATATATTTCCAAGTCAGGATGGTGAGTGCCTTGGAGGGGAACTTCCAGGTGGTGGTGTTCCCATGTGTCTGCTGCCCTTGTCCTTCTAGATGGTAGTGGTCGTGGGTTTGGAAGGTGCTGTCTAAGGAAGCCTGGTGAGTTCCTGCAGTGCATCTTGCAGATGGTACACACTGCTGCTAATGTGTGTTGGTGGTGGAGGGAGTGAATGTTTGTGGATGGGGTGCCAATCAAGTGAGCTGCTTTGTCCTGGATGGTGTCAAGCTTCTTGAGTGTTGTTAGAGCTGCACTCATCCAGGAAAGTGGGGAGTATTCCATCACACTCCTGACGTATGCCTTGTACATATTGGACAGACTTTGGGAAGTCAGGTGGTGAGTTACTTACCGCAGAATTCCCAACCGATGACCGGCTCTTGTAGCCATGGTATTTATATAGCTAGTCCAGTTCAGGATCCGGTTAATTGTAACCACCCAGGATGCTGATGTTGGGGGATTCAGTGAGGATTGTTCTGTATCGCACTGTGTAAGGCTAAGGGTGGAATCATCCACGTCCGCAGGCGTCAGGCGTGCTCGGCGGCATGAGTGGACAATATGCGGTTGAAGCATGTAGGAGGGAGGGGCAAGGGCTGCCCTGCGGTTCAAGGTAGTGCACAAGCACGTGGGGGGTAGGAGGAGGGAAGCAGCCACACATTAGGGAAAACTTGTGACTTTTGTCTCCTGACTTGTGTCTTGTAGATGGTGGACAGGCTTTGGGGAGTCAGGAGGTAAGTTACCCACCGCAGGATTCCCAGCCTCTGACCTGCTCTTGTAGCCATAGTATTTATGTGGCTAGTCCAGTTCAGTTTCTGGTCAATGGTAACCCCCCAGGATGTTGATAATGGGGGATTCAGTGATGGCAATGACATTGAACATCAAGGGGCGATGGTTAGATTCTCTCTTGTTGGAGATGGCCATTGCCTGGCACTTGTGTGGCGTGAATGTTATTTGCCACTTGTCAAGCCTGGATATTGTCCAGGTCTTGCTGCATTTGGACACGGACTGCTTCAGTATCTGCGGAGTCGCGAATGGTGCTGAACATTGTGTCTCATCAGCGAACATCTCCACTTCTGACCTTATGATGGAAGGAAGGTCATTGATGAAGCAGCTGAAGATGGTTGGGCCGCGGACACTACCCTGAGGAACACCTGCAGTTATGTCCTAGAACTGAGATGACTGACCTCCAACAGCCACAGCCATCTTCCTTTGTAGTTTTATAGCACCCTTAATATAAGGAAATGTCCCAAGGCACTTCATAGGAGGATTGCAAAACAAATTATGACACAAAACCACATAAGAAGATATGAGGTCAGGTGGCCAAAGGCTTAGTCAAAGAGATAGGTTTTAAGGAGTATCTTAATGGAAGAAAGGGAGTTAGAGAGGGGGAGAGGTGTGGGGAGGGTATTCCAAAGCTTTGGGCCTGGGCAATGGAAGGTACAGAGACAAACGGTGGAGTGATTAAATTTAAGGATGAACAAGAGCCCAGGATTAAAAGAGTGCAGATATCTTGGAGGGTTGTGGGGCTGTAGGAGATTATAGAGGTAGGGAGTGGCAAGGCCATGGAGGGGGTTTGAAAACACGGATGGAAATGTTAAAATCAAGATGTTGTTGGATAGCGAACCAATTTATGTCAGTCGGTGAATACAAGAGCAGCAGCGTTTTGGATGACCTCAAGTTTATGGAGGGTAGAACATGTGAGAAGCCAGGAGTGCGTTGAAATAGTTAAGTCTAGAAGTAACAAAGGCATTAAGGAGGGTTTCAATGAGCTGAGACAGGGCAAAGTCGAGGGGTGTAATGGAGGTGGAGATAGGCTGTCTTAGGAATATGAGATTGGAAACTTATCTCGGGGTCAAATGTGACACCAACATTGTGAACAGACTGGCATAATCTGACTGTTGCCAGGGTGAGCGATGGAGTCGGTAGCTAGGGAATGACCTTGGAGTGACAATTGAAAACAATGGCTTCAGTCTTTCTCGTATTTAATTGAAGGAAATTCCTGCTCATCCGGTACTGGATGTTGGGTAAGCAGTCCAATAATTAATCGACAATGAGGGAGTTGAGAGAGGTGATGTTGAGGTAGAGCTGAGTGTTGTCAGCATACGTGTGAAAACTAACACTGTGCTTTCCGGTGTTGTCCTTGAGAGGCATGTGTAGATGACATATAGGAAGAGACCAAAGGTATTTCCTCGGGGGGTGAGGGGAACCAGAATTAAAAGTGCAGGAGCAAGATGAGAAACTATTGTAAGTGATTCCCTGGCTATGATTCGATAGATAAGAAACATATATTGCATTACAGTGCTTACTGCAAATAAATCAAAATCTGTTGTACATGAACCATTTTAGAAAAGTAAGCTGAAACATGTCAGTAAGCAATGGTTCGGTTTTAAAACAGTTGTTTTTCTTCTCCATCATAGATAAAATACAACACTCTCCACAAATTAAAACTAATAGGTGATTTCAGCCTGCATTATTTGGAAGTATAAAAATAGGCCCTTGGTTTTCAAAGATAGTTGGCCAATGACTGAAACCTGCAAACAGCAGGTGAAGTGCTCTGGAGTCAAAGAACAATAGCCTCCCTTTAAAAAAAGTGTAGCTGAAAATTTGAGCATTCGTGAAATGGAAATTAATGAGTGTGACTTTACCTGTGCTGCTCTCTGGGAGGGGGAAGAATTATTGTTGGACGGTAAACAGCATTCAATTGGGGAGGGGATAATTACTGGTGGGCGAAAGATATTCTATCAGCGCCCTTCTGTTTCCAAGCAGTTTTTCAGTAGTTGCAAACATATTGAGTCCGGATATTGAGACACATCTGTTTCCAATATTTATTGGAAAAAATCCCACCCCCCCCAACTCCATAGAGTGGAAAGAAGGAACTGTTTTCACTTTGTGGTTCTGACTTTTTTATTTTGCTGGCCAAAAACCACCACACATGGGTTCACTAAACTGTAAAAAAAAAACCCCTCTGCGTTCCACACTATATTAATAATTAGATTATGTTGTTTCCAAATGAATGTATTATTAAGTTTCTGATTTTTGTTTTAGGGGGAGTGAAGTTGGTTTGTTGGTATGCTTAAGTAAACTAAATGGATCAAGCATGATCATTATCCATTTAGCGATTTGACTATAAGGGGCAAGCAACCTGGTAGCTGTAATATTCAACTTTTCGAGTCCTCACTGGGAAACCCTAATGCTTATGTTTGTTTTCATAGAAACTTACCATAAAGCTGCAATTCTTATTCTGACTGAGAATCATACTTCGGCTTACTTCCTGGAGGGTGAGGTTTGCCAAACTTAAACAGGTCAACGGGATAGAGTAGAAAACTGACTGGTCTGAATGGGGATGGGAAAAACTACATTTTACTCTGTACCATTCCAACTTCACCTTGTCCATCCTGCTTCTCAAGTGCACTTCCAAGTGTCAGCCGTGACTCAGTGGGTCACAGTCTCACCTCCTACTCAGGAGGCTGTGGATTCAAGTATCACTTGAAGACTTGAGTCTAGGCTGATAATTCGGTGCAATACTGCGGGAGTGTTGCACTCTCAGAAGTGCCATCTTTATCTGAGATATTAAACCGAGGCCCCACCTACCAGCTCAGGTGGATGTAAAAGATCCCAGATGGCATTCGTCAATATTTATCTCTCAGCTGGCATCCCAAAAATTAGTTATCATCACAATGCCTTGCCATGCAGTTATAGGCTGCTACATTTCCTACATTACAACAAGCGACTACATTTCAAAAGTACTTCATTGGCTGTAAAGCACTTAGGGATATTCTGAGGTTGTGAAAGACACTATATAAAATGCAAGTCTTTCTTTCTTTAAGGGGTCTACAAAAAAATGACATTGAAAGCATCTGTGAAGCTGCCATGGATTCCACTGACCACAGGACATTATAACCTGGCATCAATTTTTGGGGAGAGAGGGGGAGAAATTAAAACAGAAATCACTTGTTCTTTTTCTCTTTACAGAAACTTTCCAGAATGCTAAAATTACCTTTGAGTTGGCAGAAGTAGAATTGTAGCTATGGATGCAACTCATTAAATAATGTGCAGTTAATGTACAGCAAACTCATGAAATAACATACTGTTAATATAAAGCAAAATGGAACTTGCAAAGTTGCTGAATATTTCGAATGTCCATTATCAAGTATAACATTATCATAAGTGGCTTTACATGTCTTGTCTAGACATCATATAACTGGACATGTATTGTTTAAAATTACTTTTCTATTATAACATCTCCATATATAAAGGCAACAGTAATTTCATCATCAGAGACCAAATTTATGTGAACATACTAGAACAAAAACTCTAAAAGCAAAGTCAATTAACAAAGCAGCTGGCCTTCAGCTTGATCTAATAACATTTGCAAAACAGATTTTAGATAGGTTCACTCAACAGTTACTCAACATTAAGACATTAAACTATGGAATCATTCTCTTGGACTCTTGCCACTCCCTGAAACTAGGTACCAAGTCAGTGGTGACCTTATGTCCCATTGTGTCACTATTACTGCATTGTTTATGCTGTCATCCATGGCTAATGGTAATATTCCTGCCTCAGTGTTAGTCAATATTTATTCCTCAACCACATCAATTAAAAAAAAAACTCTCTGGCCATTATCACATTGCTGGTTGGAATTCTTGCTGAATGTTGATTGGCTGCTTAGTTTCCGACATTGCAACAGTGACTACCGTTCAAAAGTAGTTCATTGGCTGTAAGGCACTTTGGGACATCTGGAGGTTGTGAACAGCATTATGTAAATTGAAATCTTGTTGCGGATTTGAGCACCACACCAGAATTTGAGCATTTATTTTAGGGTAGGTCTGTAGTGCAGTGCTGCAGAAGTGCTGTATTGTCAGAGGAGTTGTCTTTTGGATGATGTATTAAGTGGAGATAATGTCTACTTGGGGGTTTACAAAAAAAACGCCATGGCAATTTTTTGAACAACAGCTTAGAGTGTGCTGGTGCCCTGGCCAACAATCAGCTCTCAACCAACACCTTCAAAAACAGATTATCCTGGTCATATTGCTGTTTACAGGATCATGCATAAATGTGTTTCTGTGTTTGCCTACAAAATATCTGAGCTATAAACTAAATATGATTATTTGGCTTCAAAGCAAATTTGGATATCCTGAGGATGCAAAAAGTGTTCTATACATTCGAGATTTTTCTTGAATCAATTCAGGCACGAAATTTAAAAATCTTGCTACAGGTCTACTTTTATTGGGTTTTGTTGATTACTTAATTAATTCTGAAAATATAGCCTAGCTGATTACAGGTCATTCTCCTCTTTATTGAATGTAAAATGTAAAGCCTGCAAATTGGATTTACAGTGACTTAGGCCAGGATTTTCCAGTCCTGCCACAGCAGATGCAGCAAGCCAGCCAGAAGTCCATTGACAGCGCCGCCAATAAATCCCACAGGCAAGCGGGGCCAGAAGATTCCACCCTTCGATTACTATTGGCAAAGAGGACCAATCATTCCATTGTAACGTGTGTTCAGTGGAGTGGTAATGGGTGAGCGAAATTGCATAGTAGCTTTAGGAATGATATATACATACACACACAAATATTTGTAGACCCCAGTACCACTGTAAATGGGAAAACAGAAACTGGATTAAGTGAAAACCAGGCGTTGAAGGATTCAATGTGGCGTGTGGTGAATCCACACCAAGAGAGCATGGCGCTGCCTATTGGTTAGGGCACACTAGAGTTGACCAGTTCACATTGCCTGTAATGGTCGTTAAGCACATTGCGTTACAATCTTGCTTAGGCACCAGTAACTTTTCCAAAAAGGGATCTGAAATCCCAGAGCCAGGATTTTCCATTCATCTGGCTGGAGCGGGCGGGGGCGGCGTTGGAGCCGACCGCCACCCGTTATCGTCTTCGCACCGCAATTTCACGCGAGCGGGCCAATTAAGGCCCGCCCTGCGTGGATCACGAGCGGTAGCGCTGACCACTACCTGTGCGGGCGGGAGGAGAAGGGACAGTTGGGTCCAGCGCCACGCGTGCGCGCGAAAGAGCGCTTCAATCTCCCTGAGGCACGGAGCTGCCTCAGGGAGATTGAAGCGCTTTTTAAAAAAATAAATAAATACAATAAACATTTAATGAAAGGTGTCCCCTCATAGGTGGGACATGTTTTTACTTTTCAAAAAGAGTTTTTATTCGATTTGTAAAAGCTTTAGGAAACCTCATCCCGCTCGTGGATGAGGTTTCCTAAAAAATGTAAAGGCCACTTGGCCTTTTCGCCTGCCCCGCCTACCGTAAGGTTGGATGGGTAGCATAAAATTCAGATGAATTACCTGGTTAATGGTCTTAACAGGACTATCGATTATTGGCGGGCGCACGGCCAGCTCTTGAGCGAGCCCGCCGAATGAAATATCGCACATCCGACGTCATCACTTATCATTTAACGTTCTGGCATGTTGGGCCCACGCCCGCACACCGAATGGAAAATTCTACCCCGGGTATTTATTGAAAGAATGAAGTCACAGGGTTACTTAAAACAGAAGAATTTATTCAAGAGTCAAACAAAGCGAACACTAAATACTATCTTAGGTTCTCTCCTATACCCTAAAACCCAGGCTTAACAAAAGTTAAACGTGAATTAACAGGCAAATTGCAGTTGATTATAAATAATTAACTACACATTAAATAGCAGATACAACTAAAACAGATTTTATGAATTAGCTCAGCAGTCCACTCAGCGTATAGGCCATCAAACTATGATGATAAAGTCCTTCAAAACTCTGTCTTCCTTATGAAGAATTGCAGCTTCTCTCCTTCTAAGAGTTACCCTGATCCTGAACCAATAGCAGCATACAACCAACCCAAGTTCCATGGACATGGTCTTCACCAAATGTGGAACACATCTGCAGACCTCCTTAATTCTGGTTATGACGGTCTAGATGGCTGCCCACCAATGTTATCTTCAAACAGCAGAGTCAGCTGCAGTGGTTTCTTTGCTTATTCTCAGTTTCTGGATCTAGCCCCTGTCTTTTTCAGCCACCTGTACTGCATCATTACCTGGGAACATATGAATTAGGAGCAGGAGTAGGCCACTCAGCCCCACGAGCCTGTTCCGCCATTCAACAAGATTATGGTTGATCTGATTTTAACCTAGCTCCACGTTCCTGCCTACCCTTGATGACCTTTCACACCCCTGCTTATCAAGAATCTATCTACTTCTGCCTTAAATTTATTCGAAGATTCTGCCTCCACCACCTTTTGAGGAAGAGAGTTCCAAAGACTCAAGACCTCTGAGAGAAAAAAATTCTCATCATCTCTGACTTAAATGAGTGACCCTTATTTTTAAACAGTGACCTCTAGTTCTAGATTCTCCCACAAGAGAAAATATCCTTTCCGCATCCACCCTGTCAAGTCCCCTCAGGATCTTATATGTTTCAATCAAGTCGCCTCTTGCTGTTCTAAACCCCAGCAGATACAGGCCTAGCCTGTCTAACCTTTCTTCATAAGACAACCCACCCATTCCAGGTTTAATCTGGTAAACCTTCTCTGAACTGCTTCCAATGCATTTACACCCTCACTTAAATAAGGAACCAATACTATACACAGTATTCCAGATGTGGTCTGACCAATGCCCTGCATAACTGAAGCATAACCTCCCTACCCTTGCATTCAATTCCCCTTGCAATAAACGATAACATTCTGTTTGCTTTCCTAATTACTTACTATATCTGCATACTAGCCTTTTGTGATTCATGCATGAGGACACCCAGATCCCTCTGCATCTCAGAGCTCTGCAATCTCTCAGCATTTAGATAATATGCTTCTTTTTATTCTTCCTGGCAAAATGGACAATTTCACATTTTCCCACATTATACTCCATTTGCCTGATCTTTGCCCACTCACTTAACCTATCTATATCCTTTTGTAGCCACCTTAAGTCATTTTTCACAACTTACTTTCCTACCTATCTTTGTGTCTTCGGCAAATTTAGCAACCATACCTTCGATCCCTTCATCCAATTCATTTACATAAGTTACAAACAGTTGAGGCCCCAGCACTGATCCCTGTGGCACACCACTCGTTACATCTTGCCAACCAGAAAATGACCCATTTATGCCTACTCTCTGTTTCCTGTTATCTAATCAATCTTCTATCCATGCCAATATGTTACCCTCTACGCCATGAGCTTTTATTTTTTGCAATAACCTTTGATGTGGCACCTCATCAAATACCTTCTGCAAATCCAAGTACAATACATCCACTTTATCCACAGCACATGTTACTTCTTCAAAGAACTCCAGTAAGTTGGTTAAACATGATTTCCCTTTCACAAAACTATCTGACTCTGCCTGATTACCTTGAATTTATCTAAGTGCCCCGCTATAACATCTTTAATAATAGCTTCGAACATTTTCTCTACAACAGATGTTAAATTGACCTATAGTTTCCTGCTTTCTATCTGTGGGCATGGAAGTGTTAATAAGCCTGGCAACAGCAGCCAATGCATTGTTGTTAAACAACAGTTAGTGTGGTTTTGTTGTCATTAAATGAAGAGAATAACATCTGTAACTTAACCACTGACTTTTACATTATAGAGATAGAACAAGATTGCGATGAAATTGTCAGAATGGAACTCGCACACCATTTGCTATTACAGATGTTGATATTTTGATATTGATATTTTCGTAGTTTGTTTCTTTGATCCACATTTTTGAAATGATTTATGCACTGGTTTTCTTTGTAGAGGTCATATCAAATGTAGTATTAGAGATTGAACAATGCATTTTTAGTGTAACACAAAATGGTTGCTTGGTGGACTGAGAGCTGATGGGAAGAGGGTTAGGTTGTGGACAGACAATGACCAGAAAAAAGAGAACATGCCCAGACAAGGACCAGAAGAGAGACAATATGCCCAGACATGTAGGCAGAAATGAGTCAAACTGCATCTGCAAACATAGAGCCCTGGAATGGTTTGAATGCTGCGGTCAGGATATGAGCAGTTGTGATGTCCCCAAGGACACTGAAACTTACAGAATACTGAAAGGCCTGGATAGAGTGGACGTGGGGAAGATGTTTCCATTAGTAGGAGAGACTAGGACCCGAGGGCACAGCCTCAGAGTAAAGGGAAGACCTTTTAGAACAGAGATGAGGAGGAACTTCTTTAGCCAGAGAGTGGTGAATCTATGGAATTCATTGCCACAGAAGGCTGTGGAGGCCAGGCCATTGAGTGTATTTAAGACCGAGATAGATAGGTTCTTGATTGGTAAGGGGATCAAAGGTTACGGGGAGAAGGCGGGAGAATGGGGTTGAGAAACTTATCAGCCATGATTGAATGACAGAGCAGACTCGATGGGCCGAATGGCCTAATTTCTGCTCCTATGTCTTACGGTCACATTATCTCACTGAGGGGTAACTGAGACTAAAAGCACTGTGCTAATGAGAAAGTGACATCACTGCAAATGTAGTATGCAGGTCCGACAGAAGGGTATAAGAATCGGATGTGTAAGAGACTCGTGGCTGCAGTTGGAAGAGAGGATAGCCTGGTCAGCGATCAACATAAGGTACAGAACAGAATGGTTCAGCCACCTAACCTTGTCTGTCTCTCAAGGAACAAAGTGGCTGGATTGTGAGTAAACATTAGCGGATATTTGTATCAGCATTTTTACATTGATATCGATTTATTTGCTTAGGGATTTAGGTTAATAAAAGTGTTGCTTATAATGCAAGTAAAGTGTACATTGAGTCATTGATATCCAGAGTAAATCTCTGAACCACAAGGGTTAAGTAGCTAAGCCAGGGGAGGGAAAGGCTTACATATCTCCCTCCCTTTTTTTAATAAAGGAGTTACATTTGCTATTTTCCAATCCAATGGAACCTTCCCTGAATCTAGTGAATTTTGGAAAATTCAAACCAACTCATCAACTATCTCACTCGCCACTTCTTTTAAGACCCTAGGATGAAATCCATCAGGACCCTGAGGACTTGTCAACCCTCAGTTCCTACAATTTGCTAAGTACCACTTCCCTGGTTATTATAATTTTCTTGAGTCCCTCCCTCCCTTCAAATTCCTGATTTACAGCTTAAGAAGAGACTCAAACATTAATTCTGGGCGGAATCATCCCTGATTGGAACTAAGTGCAGTAGCGGACAGGAAAAATGATGTTTTACCCGCTGGCCGCAATGGTGGGTTTTCATGTCATATCATCCCAATCCTGCCTCATTAATCATGCATTCCCAGGAAACACGCCGCTTCGCTGGCGGGTGGCCTCCAATTCAGCCGCCACGCCATCACCTCGCCACTTCCTCACGCCAGGCGCCATGTTTAAAGTGCAGCCGCACGCACACCTCTCAGTGCTTCCAGCCCCAGTACTGCTGCACAGAAGACATGGTCCCAAAAGGCAAGAAGACTGCAACCCCCCTGATTCAGTGACACGTCCCTGGAACACCTTCTGGACACTGTTGGAGCCTGCCGTGATTTCCTGTACCCCGGTTCTTGCCACAAAAGGTCCAGCACCCTCACCGCTTCAGCTTGGTGGGGGGAGTGGTGGCAGTGGTGGTCAGTGCCAACACTGCACAGAAGTGGTTGGCCATCCAGCACAGAAAGAGGATGAATGATCTCATCTGTGCTACCAGGGTAAAGCAACTGTCTCATCACTCTAAACTCACACGCTCACAAGCCCACCATGCATTCACTGGCATCTCTCTCACTGCCAGCTCAAGGGACATCACCACTCACTCTCTCACACACACCCTCACATCTCCATCTGGGCTCACCCCCATCGAACACTGCCTCCTCAGCCCTCACCCTCTTGAGGCCACTTGCACAGATCAAGATCTGTCCCCACACACAACCCGGGATGCTGCGCTCCCCCAGTAATGCCCTAACCCTGCAGCCTCTTCCCTCACCTGAGGCCACTTGTTCACAACAATTATCTATGTAAATTGTGGGATTAATATCTGCTTAAGGTTCCTTGGAAAAAATAGGTCACAACAGCCTCAGACCAAACCAGTTATGCTTAAGGGGGCTGCTGGCAGCTGCCACCAGAAAATTCACTGGAAACATTTTTTACTCCTCTGAATGTGAATCCAGGAAGAGCAAGACTGTTCCTACAGATTCTACACTGAAAATGCAGGCCACTACTGGCCTTTGCTTCTCCTCTCCTGAATTTCTCCTCTGCTTCCAGGCTTAATGTAGGCCCAGTGCTGGTATCCCCATTGATCAACACTCCTCCTCTTTGAAACCAGCACACTGCCTCCTGGAGTACGGCTAGTGTCCTCAGCGCTCCCTTGGTCCATTTCCATTTCATTGTAATTTTGATGCAATGATCAGTGTTGCTGCTAAATTTGCAACCATATTAGGTGTAAACCAATTTTCTAGGCTGGCAAGGTGAAACCAATTGTAATTTTATGGATTAAAGAGCCATTAAGCCTTTGGTGGAAGGTGACATTCTAATGTGACAAATTTACATTGGTAGTTTCCATTATTAGTTTGTGGACAGGAATTTATACTATATAAAAAAAATTAACAGTAATTGTATGCAGAAGTACATTTTCAACACATTAGTAGTTCACCTCCTGTGGCATTCCACCTGGGAGCCCAAACCAAGTGCAGCCTTCGGGCAAAGAAAGGCATAATTCATGCCCTATTTCATTGCCATATCTTCAGTCCTTATTTTTGTATTGCCATTATAAATTTCAATGTAAACTTATTGTGCTGTAATTACACCCTCTTGCCAATGGTGGTGCAGTTGCAGGATGCTATCGGAAAGTGGTGGACTTGGCAGGGGTGGGCAACACTTTTATCTTGTTTGCCTATGGGCGTCAGTACTTGGTCAAACGTTTATTGCCTCAAAAATCACTTCTGGTGGATAATCACTCGTCACATTGTTTGGAGCAGCAGTGTAACAGCTTCCTGCCTCATTTTCCAACCCTTTTTGCAACTGGCATGAATGAAAAGGAAATCTCGTCACCCAATTATATTTTATGCTCGTAGATTACCCATGGGTGTTGACGGTCATATAATTGTGAGACAAATTTCATAAACATACTTCACAAAAACATCTAATGGCCAGAGCCTATCATTTAAATGGTAAAACTGAATGGATAATGTCAACATAATAATTTCAAACCTTAAATATTGACAGAAAGTTTCTGACCAAAAATCAAGACAAATAAAGTAAGGCTCATGGAGAGGAAATATTTGAACTGCGCAAGATTTTTAACAGTATATAAAAGAGAAGAGTCATATAGACTGGAAACATAAACTCTCTTTCTCTCTCCACAGATACTACCAGGCCTATTGAGTTTATCGAGCATTTTCTGTTTTAATAAAACGTTTATATCCTATACTGGTTCAGTTTTAAAATAGAAGAAGGGTGAAAGTCAGGCTTTGAGTAAAGTCCAGATGTCTTTTGTTCAGAAAAAAATGAAGCTAAAAGTACTTTGATAACTACACCATGAGGTTTAAAAGTGTGAAGGTGTACAACATAACAGATGGAGATGGTATTTTTTGTGAGACTTTGGTAATTATGCATTTACTGACGGGTGCAGAAGCACTGCTTTCATGACTAATAAGTAATTGGAAACATGGGCCTGAATCTTCTGGTCGGTGTGTGGGGGCAGGTCCCGCTCGCTGACGTGTAAAATGATGCGCGGTGATGTCACGCATGCATCCCCGACGTCACCGCGCGTCATTCTGTTCCTCAGTTCAGCGGGCACGCAGAGGAGTCGGCTGTGCGCCCGTCAAACTGTCAAAGGCCTATAAAGGCCATTAATTAACTAACTAAACTGCTTCTCAGGGCTGCCCGTCCAACCTTAAGGTTGGCGGGGGGGCAGGCGAAGAGCCCAGGCGGCCTTCGCGTTTTTCATGGAACCTCCTCCACGGGCGGCATGAGGTTTCATGAAAGTTTTATAACTTTTTAATAAAAAGTTTTAGTAAGATTCATAGACATGTCCCCGCTCATGTGACACCGTTTACAAAAAAATCAGACTATGATATAAGAGGAACGGCAGCATGGAAATGAGAAAGGATAACACCCAGGGAGTAAAGAGTGGTGCTTGCAGCGCTGTTGACAGTGTAACCCAGGTAAAGTGCTGCATCCATTTGTGATGTTATATAAAGAATGACCTGGGCATGGGGAGCATGATATCAAAGTTTGCTGCCAACACAAGCATAGGTGTGGCAAACAATGGGGAGGACAGTAAAACACACCAGGAGGATATCGGTAGATTAGAGAAATTGACGTATAGATTGCAGATGCAATTTCATGAGAAATATAAGGCGACGAATATTGGGAGAGCAATAAGAGATGGAATTTTACACGTAATGGAAAGGAGCTAAACTCTGTGGAAGAACAGAGAAACCTATAGGCCCTCAAATACATATATCCTTGAAAACGTGAGTGTTTGTAGATGATGCCATCAAACGGCAACATGTCCTTGAAAACCGTATAAAGTAATGGAAGGATTCAGAGGATGATTAAGTCTGATAGGCCATACGTGACATGAACACCCCTTCTATGACTGTAATCACCTTTAAAGTGGCGAGAAGGTGATAGTCCTAATGGGCACCCACTACCCATGCCATGAGGGGATGCCACCCACACCCATTGGTCATGAATATCCTGCTGGATGTTAGCTCAGAATTCACAGCTGAAGCTGTGTGGAGCAGATTTCGAACCCAACACTTCCGTCTCAGAGGCAGGAATGCCACCCCAACGACAGCTCAGAGATGCCAGAGGTAAGAAACGAATCGTGAAGAGAGGCTTCAGATACTGGGATTAATTTTCACTCCTGCCATCCTGACGGGAATGGGACGCTGGGAAGTTTAAAATCAGACAAGCCCACTTGTCAGCTGCAAAGTTTCCTACTGGCAGCATTCTGTTCTTACCAATTTTAAAATCAGCCAAGGTTCCCACTGCAAATAGATGGGGGCCTAATTTAAATCTGACATTCATGGTCTGATGGTATCATCAGGGCTGCCACATCATTTCCAGAAAGATCTGGAGGAGAGCATGGTGGTGTCAAAACCAATTAACCTGCGGGAATGCAATAGATGGGCTTCATTATGGGGTCTTAAAAGAGCTGGCTAATGAGGTACTGGATGCGCTGGTGTTAATTTTCCAAAATTTGTTAGATTCTGGAAAATTTCCATCAGATTGGAAAGTAGCAAATATAACCCCTCTATTCAAGAAGGGAGGGAGGCAGAAAACAGGAAACTATAGGCCAGTTAGCTTGACATCTGTTGTGGGGAAGGTGTTAGAGTCGATCATTAAGAAGGTTATAGCTGGAACCTTAGAGAAAATCAAGGTAATCAGGAAGAGTCAGCATGGTTTTGTGAAAAGGAAATCATGTTTAACAAACCTATTGGAGTGCTTTCAAAGAATAACATGTGCCGTGGATAAAGGGGAGCTTATAGATGTGCTGAACTTGGATTTCCATAAGGCATTTGATAAGATGTCACACCAAAGGTTACTGCAGAAAATGAAAGTTCATAGTGTCGGGGTAACCTGGGTAGAAGATTGGCTGGCTGGCAGAAAACAGAGAGTGTGCATAAATGGGTCTGTTTCTGATTGGCAGGATGTGACGAGTGGGGCCTCGACTTTCTACAATTTATAACAATGACTTAGATGAGGGGAGTGAAGGCACAGTAGCAGAACTTGCAGATAACACAAAGTTCGGTGGGAAAGTATGTTGAGAAGAGGATGTAAGGAGGTTGCAGACGGGTATAGATAGGTTGAGTAAGTGGGCAAAAATCTGGCAGATGGGGTATAATGTAGGAAAATTAAGTTCTCACTTTGGCAGGTAGAATAAAAAAGCAGAGCATTCCTTAAACCGAGAATGGGCTACAGAATTCCAACGTGCAGAGGGATCTAGGTGTTCGAGTGCATAAGTCACAATAAGTTAGTATACAGGCACAGCAAGTAATTAGGAAGGCTAGTGGAATGCTACCCTTTATTACAAGAGGAATTGACCATAAAAGTAAGGATGTTATGCTTCAGTTATATAGTGAAACCACATCTCAAATATTGTGTGCAGTTTTGGTCTCCTTATTTAGGGAAGGATATAAATGCGTTGGAGGCAGTTCAGAGGAGGTTGACTAGCTTGATAACTGGAATGAGCAGGTTGTCTTATGAGGAAAGGTTGGACAGACTGGACTTGTTTCCACTGGAGTTTGGAAGAGTGAGAGATCACTTGATTGAAGTATATAAAATCCTGGTTGGTATTGACAAGGTGAAGATGGAAAGGATGTTTCCTTTGGTGGGCGAGTCCACGAGGGAGCATTCTTTTAAAATTAGGGGTCGCCCTTTTAGGACAGAGATGAGGAGAATTTTTTTCTCTGAAGGTTGTGGAACTTTGGCTCCAATGGCAGTGGAGGCGGGGTCATTGAAGATTTTTAAGGCAGAGGTAGATAGATTCTTGATAGGCAAGGGAATCAAAGGTTATCAGGGGGTAGATGGGAATGTGGAATTCAAAACGCAAACCAACCGTCCATGATCTTATTGAATGGCGGAGCAGGTTCCAGGGGCCAAATGGCCTACTTCTCTTCCTATTTTGAATGTTTGTATGTAGAGTGACCAGAAATTCCACGGTTTGTTAATAGTTTAATTCTTTGACAGGACTCGCTGAATGAGGAGCAGAATTCTGGTTCCAGGCTCTGATAGAATATGTACTCCCCTGCCCTAGCGTTCCCTGTACTGATGGCTTTTTTGAAAACCTGGGCTGGATTTTCCGTTTCTCGGCGAGGTGAAGAAGGCCGAAGGGAAACCGAGGGGCTCCTGCCCCATTATACCTGCGTGTCCAGTCTAGCATCGGATGGCCAATTAGTGGCTGCCCGGGAAGGAGGCCAACTATAGAAAGCTTGCTCCCAGGCCACAAATCCTTCCCATTGCTCCATTCAACCTTACGGTTATGATCAGGGCCAGTTTCTTCAGCCTGTTTTTAGATGCCATTACATAGTAGGCTCTTGCAATTTTGAACTAATATAAAAAATAATATTGATGGGGCAGAAATGTTCGCTAGGCGGGGTGGGCGCGTGCCCAGCCTGCTCGAGCGTGAAATGACGCAAGGTGACATCGGCCGAACGTGCCGGCGTCAACCCGCAGTCGTGCCTTAGCTCAGTCGGCGGCCAGCGTGCCCGCCGACAATTAAAAGGCCTGTTAAGGCCATTAAGTAATCAATTAAATTAAAATTTTCACTGCCCGTCCAACCTAATGGCTGGCGGGCAGACGAAAAGGCCAAGCGGCCTTCGCAATTTTTTTAGAAACCTCGTCCACGGGCGGGATGAGGTTTCCAAAAGCAAATAAAAAATTAAATTAAAACTTGAATGTTTCGTTAATAACATTGTCCCTGCTCATGTGACAGAGTCACGTGATGGGACAAAGTCACATGATGGGACAGAGTCACATGATGGGACAGAGTCACATGATGGGTCGTGTTTCATTACATTTAAAAAAATAATAATTTTTTTCCATATCTCTTCATCTCCCTGAGGCAGCTCGGTGCCTCGGGGAGATTATGAAGCGCTCGCTCGCGCGCATGTGCGAAGCTCGGCCCACTCGCCCTTCTCCCCCCCCGCCCCCTCCCCCTCCCCCCACCGCTCAGCGCTCAGCGCTGCCGCTCGCGTTTCACACTGGGCAGGGGCTTAACTGTCCCCCCAGCACAAAATTCGCGGTCCGGTGCCAGTCGTGGGCGACGGGTAGCTTCCCGGCCTCCCCCGCCCACCCCCACCCGCCCACACCTACCCCTGCCGAGCACCCCCGCCAAGGGCAAAATCCTGCCCATGATTTTTTTCGTTGCAGCTGAACTCACAGTGGAATGTGAATGACTCTTTGGGGCGAATACATAACTTCTGAGAATCGGCGTTGAAGGCCAAGATTTATCATTCACTGAAGGTGCAAGGCATGTTTTTAAAAAGTATAATTAAAAATCATACGGACTTTGGAACCTCCCTGAGCAGAATCTGCGGGCGCATTCAGCCAAGCCAGTGGCAGACCTTTTCTGGCGGCTCTTGTGCCACCACATTTTAGCTGATGTTAAAAGGCTCCCAAAATTTTTAACATCCAATGCCTGAAAAGTGCAGCGGGAAACGAAAAATTGTGGACAATTGGGTTATTATTAATAGCTTGTTAATCAAAGGTTTCAAAATGGCGGGCAGGCTGCCGATTGTGGCGTGGTGGACAGCGTTCCCGGAATATAATATCCAGTCCCCCTCCATCACTTACCTTAGACTGGGACCGACTCCCTTCCCGACTGCCTATCAATTGAAACTTTATAAGCCGTCAGACTTCTTGGGTGCATCATCCATTTCAGGCCCCCATGTACCAATCCCAGCTTGTATAAAATTGGCCCCAGCGAGACCAGTTGAACTGTGGAGAAGGCTGAGAGTAGATTGAAATAAGTTTTTTTTAAACTAAAAGGGTTTTGATAGGAACAAGAAAATAATCCTGGGTCAGAAAAAGGGTCAACGACGAGTTGTTGCTAAGCGAGAGCTTCGGAGAAATTTATTTAAATGGATGAAAGCTGGAGCATGGATTGCTTTACAGAGGAAATCGTTCAGGCGGTGAGCGTTACATCTTTTAGGAGAGCGGTAGGTAAAATTTAGAAGCAGAGGAAGATATAGGCATAGAGGAGTGAGGCAGTGGGATTTGTTTATGCTTTAAAAATAAAAAGAGCTGGAACAAACGAACTAGGCAGGTTTTCACCCTTTGGGAAGCTGGCCAGTAGAATCCTGCTTGATGGGCCCAAGGAGAGAGATGGTGCTCTCTGAGGACAGGCCCAGCAGGCCGCAATTAGAAACGGAGCGCCCTGGGGTAGCCTGTGAGCCGACCTCTAAACTTTAAGAAAGTGAATCCTTGTGGGGGGCTTTGATCTTGAGGTTAGTGGGATTGGAGGCGTGGAGGGGAAGCCAGAGCAGCAGTAGCCACAGCTGATTTTTTTTGCAGCTTGTGAGAACGCTCCTGTTCCTACCGGCCTCACGAAAACGAAACGAAGCTTTGCTGCTGGCTCGTTTATGGCACAGCCGCCAGTTGATACTGGGCGAAGTATGCAGAGTGCCCCCTCCACCATATTTCAGTCCTAAAATAGTATCAAGGTCTGATTAATGCGATTGGACCCTAATTTCAATATCTAAATCGACTGCAAACCTTCTGCAAGAACCTTTGCAGAGAAACTCGGCAAAATGGAACTGGCCAGAGCAACAGCAAGAAGTGCAAGGTCAATTCCCCCACACCATTCCTGACACACTTAGTACATATCTACAGGGCAGAGTCTCTCAAAATCCACATAACTGATTCAATGGCCTCTCTCCGTATTGCACACATGTACAGTTATATGGAATGGGCATTTCAAAGTTGTGAACTAAGAACACAAGAAATAGAAGCAGGAGCGGACAGTATAGACTGTCAAGCCTGCTCCTCTGTTCAATATGATCATGGCTGATCTTAGGCATCAACAAAGTTGAGAACGGCAGGACCCCTGTTCAATTGTACATTTGTTTTTGATTTTTGGATCAGTTTGATTTGAATAGACTTTTCTCAATGATCAGGCAACGCAGATATTTAAGCAGGTTAAGTGTGAACCGTAGTCTTTTGGTCATCTGAGGGTTTGTTTGCTTTTGACACAACTGAAGCTGTTTTTATGTTTGTTTGCAACCTATAAATAAAATACTACTGTCCTTCATGGGTCTATTAATTAAAGTTAAAATCTTAGAACAAAGCTACTGTACCCAACCACGCTGGTATCAAACAGCCCATCTGCTCTCAAAGTTGGGTAACAGTGGGGCAGGACTTCTGCCTGCCACTGTGACCCCACTAAAATGCCAATCCTGGGTCAAGGATCATTTTTTTTAATGTGGGGTGGGATCCGAATCCCTGTCACCAAGAGGGACCTGTCATTGCAATGCCACAAAATGCTGATGGTGCACCCAAATACAGGAGGAATAATGTTTAAGTGGGCCAGATGTGCCATGAAGAAGAAAGGAACATTTGTGCCTGAAGCTAAGTTCAGAAGAGTTTTGGAAGTCTGAAACCATATCTCCCAGGTTCAAACAGCTGCAGCATTGTAACTCCAAAAGCACTTACTGAGACCTCCTCAATTTGAACAACTTCAAAAAAAAAGAAAAATAAGCAAACCGCAACCACTTGCCTTCCTCCCATCCCCCCTCCCAGGTTTGCAGCCAACCAATGAAAATAGCAACAATTTTATTCGATTCAGCTTGTCCCTAATCTTTTTCGTACTCATTGCGTGTGAAATCAAACTCTGCCTGTAGCACGGAATGTTCACAATTGTGAACCGCCAGCTCATTTTACACTTGTGCTAATTTTCTTTTCCAAGTGAAACAAAATTATCTAGGGTGTATAAATGGGCTGCTGATTGGGTACTACCGATAAAGCTAAAGTTCACCCCCTCAGGGTGCAAAATTCCATGGGGAGCACATCGTAATGTAAGGGGGCAGATCCCTAACTGGGACCTCTGGCGTTCTGTACATCCAGCGTGATATCTTTGCAAGGCCAAAACACTGCTGCTTATGCATGGTTTGCTAATACCCAACTGAAACTGGTTTGTTCCAGTTTGATTATATATACATTCATGCAGAAAAGGCCATAATAGGGTGCTACTGCACTTATCACTCCTTAATGAAAAGTTACACAAACTTCAAATTCCATGCAACTTGTGTACATTTCTCGTTTATCATTTATTTACAAATCCAACTTAACCACTGATTCCCTATTCCTAAAATGATAACTCATTTATTGTCTTTCCGAATTTGGAGAAGGGCCTGGACCCCTTTTGACCTGAGTCTGAGGATACGTTTTTTCCAACAAGCCCGATTTTGTCCTTGACATACGAACATACAAATTAGGAGCATGGGTAGGCCACTCGGCCCCTTGAACCTGCTCCAACATTCAATAAGATCATGGCTGATCTGATTCTAATCTCAACCCCAAATTCCTGCCTACCCCCGATAAACATTCACCCCCTTCTTAATCAAGAATCTATCTAGCTCTGCTTTAAAAATATTCGAAGACTCTGCTTCCATCGCCTTTTGAGGACAAGAGCACCAAAGGCTCAATACCGGAATCACGGAATCACAGAGTTCAGAAGAGGCCCTTCGGCCCATTGAGTCTGCACCGACACGTGAGAAACACCTGAGCTACCTACCTAATCCCATTTAACAGCACTTGGCCCATAGCCTTGAATGTTATGACATGCCAAGTGCTCATCCAGGTACTTTTTAAAGGATGTGAGGCAACCTTCCTCCATCACCCTCCCAGGCAGTGCATTCCAGACAGTCACTACCCTCTGGGTAAAAAAGTTATTCCTCACATACCCCCTAAACCTCCTGCCCCTCACCTTGAACTTATGTCCCCTCATGACTGACCCTTCAACTAAGCGGAACAGCTGCTCCCTATCCACCCTGTCCATGCCCCTTGTAATCTTGTACACCTCGATCAGGTCGCCTCTTAATCCTCTCTGATCCAACGAAAACAACCCAAGTCTATCCAACCTCTCTTCATAACTTAAATGTTTCATCCTAGGCAACATCCTAGTGAATCTCCTCTGCACCCCCTCCAGTGCAATCACATCCTTCCTATAATGTGGCGACCAGAACTGCACACAGTACTCCAGCTGTGGCCTCACCAAGGTTCTATACAACTCCAACATGACCTCCCTACTTTTGTAATCTACGCCTCGATTGATAAAGGCAAGTCCCAATTGCCTTTTTCCTCACCCACTAACATCCCCCTCAGCCTTCAGAGATATATGGACACACACGCCAAGGTCCCTTTGTTCCTCAGAACTTCCTAGTGTCATGCCATTCATTGAATACTTCCTTGTCAAATTACTCCTTCCAAAGTGTATCACCTCACACTTTACAGAGTTAAATTCCATCTGCCACTTATCAGCCCATTTGACCATCCCATCTATATCTTCCTGTAGCCCAAGGCACTCAGCCTCACTGTTAACCACCCGGCCAATTTTTGTGTTATCCGCAAACTTACTAATCCTACTCCCCACATAGCCATCTATGTCGTTTATATAAATGACGAATAATAGGGGACCCAGCACAGATCCCTGTGGTACGCCACTGGACACTGGCTTCCAGTCACTAAAGTATCCTTCTATCATCAGCCTTTGTCTCCTACAGCTAAGCCAATTTTGAATCCACCTTATCAAATTACCCTGTATCCCATGTGCATTTGCTTTCTTTATAAGTCTCCCATGTGGGACCTTGTCAAAGGCTTTGCTGAAATCCACATAATCTACATCAACTACACGACACTCGTCTACACACCTGGCCATCTCTTCAAAAAATTCAATCAAATTTGTTAGGCATGACCTCCCTCTGACAAAGCCAAGCTGACTATCCCTGATCAAACCTTGCCTCTCCAAGTGGAGATAGATTCTCTCCTTCAGAATTTTCTCCAATAGTTTCCCTACCACTGACGTGAGACTCACTGGTCTGTAGTTCCCTGGCTTATTTCTACAACCCTTCTTAAATAGCAGAACCACATTAGCTGTTCTTCAGTCCTCTGACACCTCTACCGTGGCCAGAGAGGAATTAAAAATTTGGGTCAGAGCCGCTGCGATCTCCTCCCTTGCCTCCCTCAGCAGTCTGGGACACAAATCATCCGGACCTGGAGATTTGTCCACTTTTAAGTCTGCCAACACCTCCAATACCTTGTCATTCCCTATATCAATTTGCTCAAGAACCTCGCAGTCTCTCTCCCCAAGTTCCATACCTTCATCCTCATCCTCTTGGGTGAAGACGGGTGTGAAGTATTCTTTCAACACTCTACCGATGTCCTCTGGCTCCACCCATTGAGTGCCCCCTTGGTCTCTAATGGGCCCTACTCTTTCCCTGGTTATCCTCTTCCCATTGATATACTTATAGAATATCTTGGGATTTTCCCTACTTTTACCAGCCAGAGCTTTCTCATATCCCCTCTTTGCTCTCCGAATTGCTTTCTTAAGCTCCACCCTGCACTGTCTGTACACCACGAATGCCTCCGCTGATCTGCCCCCCTTGTACCTGCTAAAAGCCTCTCTTTTCCTTCTCATTGTAACCTGAATATCTCTGGTCATCCATGGTTCTCTGGGCTTGTTACTCCTTCCTATCACCCTAGAGGGAACATGTTGAACCTGTACCCTCCCCATTTCCTTTTTGAACACCCCCGCACTGTTCTTCTGTAGATTTCCCCACAAGTAGCTGTTCCCAGTCTACCTTGGCCAGATCCTGCCTTATTTTACTAAAACCTGCTCTTCCCCCAATCCAAAACATTTTTTTGCAACTTGTCTATTTCTTTGTCTATAACAAGCTTAAATTTTACCATGTTGTGGTCGCTATCACTAAAATGCTCCCCCCACCACCACCTCAGCCACCTGTCCGGCTTTATTCCCCAGAATTAGGTCCAGCACTGCGCTGTTCCTTGTTGGGCCCTCTACATATTGACCTAAAAAGTTATCCTGTACATATTTTAAGAAATCGACTCCATCCAAGCCCTTAACACTATGTTTATCCCAATTAATATTGGGAAAGTTGAAATCACCTAATATAATTACCCTATTGTTATTGTTTTTACACACCTCCACAAATTGTGCACATATTTGCTCCTCAATTTCCTGCTGACTATCTGGGGGTCTATAATAAATGCCTAATAATGTGGCTGCCCTTTTTTTATTCCTAAGCTCTACCCACAAAGCTTTATTCGATACCCCCTCCAAGATATCAAGTCTCCTTACTGAAGTAACTGACTCCTTAACTAATAATGCAACGCCGCCTCCTCTTTTACCCCCTCCCCTGTCTCGCCTGAAGATTTTATATCCAAGATTGTTGAGCTGCCAATCCTGCCCCTCCCTCAACCACGTCTCAATCACAATTCCACGTGTCAATCCTCACCTTTAACTCATCCGTTTTACCTGTAATACTCCTGGCATTAAAGTAGAGGCCATCCAGCCTTGTCTTACTCCCTTGAAACTTAATGCAGCTGTACTCCCTCTGAACTGATTGTTTTACTGTATTATGATGTGTCCCTATTCTGCTAACATTCTGTGTCCCCTCCCCCTGCCGAATTAGTTTAAACTCCTCCCAACAGCACTAGCAAACCCACCCGCAAGGATGTTAGTCCCTCTCTGGTTCATATGTAGACCATCCCGCTTGTACAGGTCCCACCTTCCCCAGAAACAGTCCCAGTGATCCAGGAATCTAAAACCCTCCCTCCTACACCAACTCTTAAACCACATATTCATCTGCGCCGTTCTCCTATTCCTGAGCTCGCTAGCACGTGGCACTGGGAGTAACCCAAAGATTACAACCCGAGACGTCCTGCTTTTTAGTCTATTGCCTAACTCCCTGAACTCTTGATGCAAGACCTCATCCCTCTTTCTATGTCATTGGTACCAACATGTACCATGACCTCTGCCTTATCACCCTCCCCCTTCAGGGTGCCCTGCAGCCATTCAGTGACATCCCGGACCCTGGCACCAGGGAGGCAACATACCATCCTGGAGTCACATTGATGGCCACAGTAGCGTCTATCTGTTCCCCTGACTATAGAATCCCCTATTACTATTGCTATTCCTCTCTTCCTCCCCTCCTGTACTGATAGGCTGCTTGTGGCACCGGAAGCTTGGCTCTGGCTGCACTCCTTGGAGGATCCAGCGCCCTCATCAGCCTCCAAAATGGAATACCGATTTGCGAGCAGGACCCCAGGGGACTCCTGAACTACCTGCCTGTTTCTCTTGGACTGCCTAGTGGTCACCCATTCCCTTCCTTCCTCAAGTCCCTTCAGCTGCGGTGTGAGAGAAAAAAAATTCTCCTCATCTCTGTCTTAAATGAACAGCCCCTTATTTTTAAACAATGACCCTCTGGTTCTAGATTCTCCCATAAGAGGAAATATCCTCTCCACATCCACCCTGTCAAGACCCCTCAGGATCTTAAAGGTTTCAATCAAGTCACTTCTTACTCTTCTAAACTCCAGTGGATACAAGACTAACCTGTCCAACCTCTCCTCATAAGACAACCCGTCCATTCTTGGCATTAATCTAGTAAACCTTCTCTGAACTGCTTCTAACGCATTTACCTCTTTCCTTAAATAAGGAGACCAGTACTGTACATAATACTCTAGATGTGGTCTCACCAATACCCTGTACAACTGAAGCATAACCTCCCTACTTTTGTAATCAATTCCCCTCACAATAAATGATAACATTCTATTAGCTTTCCAAATTACTTGCTGTACCTGCATACTAACTTTTTGTGATTCATGCACTAGGACACCCAGATCCCTCTGAATCTCACACCATTTAGATAATAAGCTTCTTTTTTTTATTCTTCCTGCCAAAATGGACAATTTCACATTTGCCCACATTATACTCCATTTGCCAGATCTTTGCCCATTCACTTAACCTATGTCTCTTTGTAGCCTCCTTTTGTCCTCTACATAATTTACCTTCCTACTTATCATTGTGTCTTTAGCAAATTTAGCAATCATTCCTTCAATCCCTTCATCCAACTCATTTATATATTGGAAAAAGTTGAGGCCCCAGCACTGATCCCCGTGGCACAGCACAAGTCATATCCTGCCAGCCAGAAAAGACCCATTTATGCCAACTCTCTGCTTCCTGTTGGCTAGCCAATTGCCTATCCATGCCAGCATGACCATGAGTTACCCACTACACCATGAGCTTTTATTTTCCACAATAACCTTTGATGTGCCACCTTATCAAATGTCTTCTGGAAATCTAAGTACAGGTACATCCACTGGTTCCCCTTTATCCAAGCACTTGTGACTCCTTCAAAGAACTCCAATAAATTGGTTAAACATGGTTTCCCTTTCACAAAACCATGTTGACTCTGTCTGATTGCCTTGAATTTTTGTAAGTGCCCTGATATAGCATCTTTAACAATAGATTTTAACATTTTCCCTCTCTCAGATGTTAGGTTAACTGGTCTAGCATAACCTGCTCTCTGGTTGGCTCCAGAGCATGGTGTTCTAAGAAACTATCTCGAAAACATTCCATGAACTTCTAATCTACGCCATCTTTGCTCATTTGATTTTTCCAATCTATCTGTAGATGCAAATCCCCCATGATTATTGCTGTACCTTTCTGACAAGGTCCCATTATCTCCTCTTTTATACTCTGTCCTACTGTGTAGTTACAATTAGAGGGTCTGTACACAACTCCCACAAGTGATTTCTTGCCTTTATCATTCTCAACTCAACCCAAACCTCTTCTACATCCTGGTTTCCTGAATGTAGGTCATTCCTCTCTAATGTGTTAATACCATCAAAAATTAACAGATCCACCCTTACACCTTTTCCTAACTTCCTGTCCTTCCTAAATGTTATGTACCCTTCAATATTCAGCTCCCAATCTATGTCATCCTGTAGCCATGTCTCTGTAATGGTTATCAGATCATACTTATTTATTTCTATTTGCGCTATCAGTTCATCAGTTTTGTTTCAAATGATATTTGTGTTTAGATACAAAGCCTTTAGTTTTGTCATTTTATTCTTTTTGTAGTGTCTAGCCTTATCTACTGATTTACTGTTAGAATTGTACTCTCTGTCCCTTCCTGTCACAGTCTGTTTATCATTTCCCATATTAGTACCTTTCTCTCTTGCCTTGTCTCTACACTCTACACACTCTACACATCTTCCCAAATTTGATCATTTGCCCCACTATTCGGTGTAAAACCCTTTGTACCTCCCTAATTATGCTGCGCACGAGGACACCAGCTCCAGCAGGGTTCAGGTGTAGGCCGCCCCAATGGTACAGACCCAACTTTCCCCAATACTGGTGCCAGTGCCCCATGAACCGGAACCCACTTCTCCCACACCAGTCTTTAAGCCACGCATTCATTTGTCTAATCTTATTTGTCTTATGCCAAGTTGTATGCGACATCAGGTAATAATCCAGAAACTATTGCCTTTGAGATTCTGCTTCTTAATTTGGTGCCTAGCTCCTCATGCTGACTATGCAGAACCTCCTTCCACGTCCTGCCTATTTCATTGGTACGTACATGGACCATGAGCACTGGGTCCTCCCTCTCCCTCTGCAAGTTCCTCTCCAGCCCTGAGCAAATACCCCGAACTATGGCACCAGGCAAACAAGATAGCCATCTGGGCTCTTGCTCCTTGCTACAGAGAACAATGTCAATCCCCCTTACTAGGCTCCCCCTATTTGAATGGCTTCTTGTACCGCAGTGACATGGTCAGTCAGGTCATTCACTCTGTAGCCCCCCACTCTCATCCAAACAAGCTGAAAGAAGCCTTCAATTGAAATTTCCACTTTATCAGACATGTCTGTCTGACTCTGACTCAGATTTGAACTAGGTTCAGATACAACTTGTGTTGGAGTAACTATTGGTACTCTACACATATCCCAACTATCCAATTCATCAGCCGTACTGATTCTTACCAACTCCCTTCCTCCTCCTGAACCTTTGAAGGTAAAACATGATCTATAATGTACAAACCTAATTGTTCCACTACCAAACATCTTGAGCAAATACATACTTTCTCATCTTCCTGGTAGCCAGTTCAACCACTTATAATTATGTTCTTTCACTATAACCTTTCCTTTCGACTTCAGACTTCTTTCTCTCACCCTACCCCTATCATGAGTCTTTCTGCCTGTTTTGTTTCTCCTTTACTGACTGTGCTAAATGTGGCTTCAGCAATGAAAACCTTGTTCTAGGTTGCCCTCCAAGAACCAATTCAGCTGGAGTTCTGCCAGTAGTGACATCTGACATTTCTTCAAATTTGTAGCTAGTATTTGTTTAATAAGAGCATGGTCCATAATTTGTACTGTGCACTCTGCTGCTCCATTTGAAGCAGGATGATATGGTAGAACTCTAGTGAGTTTAACCCCTTTCATTCTCAAATTTTACAAACTCTTCTAAACAAATCTGAGGTCCATTGTTGGACACAATTTGCTCTGGGAACCAATAAGCAGCAAACAATGCACATTATCAAGGGTTTTGCTCATTGTTGTTCAATGCATCGGAAACCCCTCAATCCATTTTGAATGACTATCTATCACAATGAATAGCTGTTGCTGTTCAAATGCTGAAAAATCTATGTGCAGCCTCTGCTACACTCTAGCTGGCCCATGGTTGCAAAGGTACTGATGGTGGCTCCTTTCCTAATTCATTTTGTTTCATTGTGCCTTCTATGTCCTTATCTAACTCTGGCCACGAAAGATAGCTTCTCGCTGGACTTTTTGTCAAGCTCATCCCGAGGTATTGATTATGAAGCTCACAGAGCAACTGTGATCTGTACATTTCAGGAAATTCAACTCTGGCTCCCTGCATAACACAACCTTTATCGATGGACAGCTCATAAAAAATGGGTCTAATTTCTAAACCCAGTCTCTGTGTTGGCCGCCGGTTTGTGATGTAGTTGTCTACCTTTACCAATACAGGGTCCCTACAATTCTTCTACCGATGTCACCTGCTGTGACTGGCACTCATCTACGAGTGAAAAGAAAAATACATTTTCCCTGTTGGGCTAGACCTCTGAGAAGGATGATAATCTAGACATCATATCAGCATTACAATGATATTCCAGTCATCTGTATTTAAGGTTGCACTGATGAGCAGACAGTATCAAAGTCCATCTCCAAATATGGCCTGCAGCTAAAGTGGGTACTGGAGACTTTGGATTCAACTAGTTATCAGTGGCTTATGATCAGTTTTGATCTTGAAACTACATCCATACAAGTATTTATGAAAGCTTTTTACTCCAAAAATCAAAAACTATCCTTAAAGTTCTATCTGGGCATAATTCTGCTCACTGGCACTGAAGGTGCATGAGGCAAATGCAATTAGTCTCTTATCGCCATTATACAATACATGAGAAATCACAGGACCTACTCCGTACGGAGAGACATCACATGCTAGCTTAATTTCTTTGCATAGATTGGAATGTACAAGCATTGTACCATCTACCAATTTACTTTCACACAACCAGAATGCTCTGTCATACTGCCTTGTCCAATTTCCTGGAACACCCTTCTCAAGGGTTCATTCAATGGGTGCAGTAAGGTTGCCAAATTTGGAATGAATTTACCACAGTAATTCACCAAACCCAAAATATCTGAGCTCAGAGATATTCTGAGGATGTGAAGCATTTCTTATTGCTTGAACCTTACTCTTGGTTGGCTGTGACCCATCTTTGTCTGCCCTGTAACCTAATGTTCTACAGAGTTTTGAAATATTTCACATGCGTGTGCCTTCATCTGAATTCTATCCTTTTCCAAATGTTGGTGCACCCCTTTTCAGCCTGTCATCATGGGCCTGCCTGTTTGGAGCTGAGATACGTATGTCACCCAAATGGCACACTGCTCCCTGAGTTCCTTGCAAGATTTAGTTTATTACCCCTTGAAGAATTCCAGGGGCTGAAGAAGCACCAAATGGCAATAGATCGAAGTGTGTATTAATAGTCAATTATGACTTACACTTATCATCTAACCCCAGTTGCAGATAGGCATTTAGTCAGGTCTAACTTTGAAAAAAAATCTGACCTCCTGACAACATTGTGAACAGATCCTCCACGTTTGGCAAACTATTGGGTGTATTACATTCCAGTACTTGATTTATATCCTTATAATCACCACATTTTTTTTTATACTATCTGGCTTTGGTACTACCATTATGGGAGTAGTCCAATTACTTTGTTCTACTTTATAGATAATGTTCTCAGTGTCAAATCTTTTCAGTTCTTGGCAATCGTGTCATCCTGCATTGTGAATTTTGTTCTCCGTGAGAGAGCTCACACCAATTTAACTTAAGTGCTGTTAACCAGTTCCTTCCTAACAAATCTGGTTTTTCACCCTTCACTACAATGATGGGCAATTTTGCACAGTGTTTCTTGTATGTGGCTGGAACTGACACACTTCCCATTATGAGGATTTTCTCTCCTCTGTAACTTCGTAATTCCATGCCTGATTTTTCCAGTTGATGTTGACTCAACTTTTTATGGTATACCAGTTCAGGAATTATGCTATCTGATGCCCCAGTGTCGAATTCCATGTTTACCGGAGCTCCATCCAATGCTGCTTGGGCTACAATGTTCTGCAAATTTACACTGGACTGTGGATCGTATGGGTCTCAACCAGCCCTCATTGACCTGGTGCTGTTTGACAACTGTATGCAGTGACTGTTATCTCCTTGAGTCAGCGTTTTCCATTCACATTGGGTTTTTTTTTATTCACGGGATGTGGGCTTTGCTGGCTGGGCCAGCATTTATTGCCCATCCCTAGTTGCCCTTGAGAAAGTGGTGGTAAGCTGCCTTCTTGAACTGCTGCAGTCCATGTGGTGTAGATACACCCACAGTGCTGTTAGGAAGGGAGTTCCAGGATTTTGACCTGGCAACAGTGAAGGAACAGCAATATATTTCCAAGTCAGGATGATGACTGACTTGGAGGAGAACTTCCAGGTGGTGATGTTCCCATCTACCTGCTGCCGTTGTCCTTCTAGGTGGTAGTGGTCATGGGTTTGGAATGTGCTGTCTAAGGAGCCTTGGTGAATTCCTGCAGTACATCTTGCAGATGGTACACACTGCTGCCACTGTGCGACAGTGGTGGTGGGAGTGAATGTTTGTGGATGTGGTGCCAATATTTCAACATACCTTCGCAAGATGACTCTTCATCTTGCAGCTGTAGCACTCTGCCTTCAGAAATGGACAATTCTGTGCCCAATTTTGGCCTAAGCACCAGTAACAGGAATTTGTAGTACCACTGCTACTAGCAATTGCCTTTGTTGGGGCTTTTGACTTACTCAGCTTCAGCTTATTTACTTCATCAGATGGCCGGCAGTTGTTAACTCCAACTTCTCTCGAGCCATTCTGCCATGTCATTGGGCAATGTTGTTTGGCAAGCTATGTCGAAAGTTAACTTTGGCAATGTCAGCAACTTACTGTGAATGTGTTCAGTTTTTAAACTGCACATAAATCTGTCCCACAATGCTCTCTCTTGAAATTCCCCAAATTCACAATGGATGGACAGCTCTTTCGAAGCCAGAATAAAATCTCCAATGTCCCCGCTGCACAACTGATAGCTTGTTCCAAACCGATAGCTTTCAGCTATTTCCATTGGCTTGGGACCGTTGTGCTGCTCAAGCTTAGACAAAATGCTCTACAGCGTTGTGTCTTTTGGCTTTATAGGGCGAGCAAATTCTTGAGCATTCCATAAACTTCTGGGCCTGCTTCTATGAAAAAGATCACCCTGTTCCTTCCCTCCCCACTACCTGATTAACAGCTGGATTATCAGGAACATTGAGGATATTATTAGCAGTGAAATATGTCTCTAGCTGCACCACATGTGCGCCGAAAGGCTCTCAGTCATGCCTACACTCTCCCAGTTGCCCAATAATACCGCCTGATGCAGCCGTCTTCAAAGGTCAGCCTATCCACTGTGTAAACAACCTTTTCTCTAAGACCGGATTTTTAAGCCTATTTCTCAGCGAAAGAAACGCCTCACAGTTCCTCTGCTGGTTTGCCGGAAGCTTCTCCAACCCCAATTTGTTCGGCTAGGGAAGATCCACAAACCCACCTGACTGACAGGCTGTGATATCTTTTCAGGACAGAAGCACTACTGCTTAGACATGGAGTTCGAACGCCCAACTAAAACGGGTTTATTCCAGTTTGCTTCTATACCTACATATACAACTGGTCACAAGGGGGTGTTTTTTTAAAAAATTCCTTTCATGGGATGTGAATGTCCCTGGCAAGGCCAGCATTTGTTGCCATCGCTAAGTGCCCTTGAAATGAGTGACTTGCTGGGCCATTTCAGAGGGGCAGTTAAAAGTCAACCACATTGCTGTGCGTCTGGAGTCACATGTCGGCCAGACCAGGAAGATTTCCTTCCCTGAAGAACATTAGTGAACCAGATGGGTTTTTATGACAATCCAATGATGACTTCATAGTCACCATTACTGAGATGAGCTTTCCAATTCCAGACTTTTTATTTATTGAATTTAAATTCCACCAACTGCCACGGTGAGATTTGATCTTATGTGCCCAAAGAATTAGCCTAGGCCTCAGGATTACTAGTCTAGTGACATAACCACCACACCACCATGTCCCCCATTACATCTAGAGCGTCCACGTTACCCCCAAAGTAGGAAAGCCTGGCCCAAATTGCCAGTTTGCAGGAGTGTGCTGGATGATGCCTCCTTGCAGTGATCCCAGTGACCCCTTTTGGAAGGTGATGCATTTAAATATATATAACTTTAATTTTGACCTTTGCTCCAGGAATTCAGACCACTTCATCCACCTGGACTCTCACATTGGTCCCAGATCTGCCGGTATGGTACACATCTCGGCAGGACGGCTTCCGTCAACTCCACCTCTTGTCCATCTCTTGGCATTAATGTGGGATACTCTGACAAAGGGCGTCCCTGCCTCTGGCCCGCCTTCTCTTGCTCTGACAGTCCTCTTTGGGGCTAGTAGATGCCATTCTGGAATCCCATTGTAAGGCCAGCACCAAAGCTCAGCCCAATTTTGACTCCTTCTGATCCAGTCCCACCGAAGTTACAATTCTGGACGGGCCACAGATTTGCTGCCTCATTATGAAGGGTGTCTGAACTAAAGGAATCTGCACAAAGCTCAAACAAGTCAGAACTGGAGTGCTTCTTTGGGCTGCATTAGAGTGCTTCAGCTGGAGTTTGGTGAGAGAGGGACATTTAAGGATTAATTTCTCTCTAAAGTCTAATCTTTCTTTAATTTAGCAATTAAGGATAAGTTGCTCTTTGGGATGGGAGAAGGTGAGTTTTAGCTCAGCTTTAAAACAGGGGTTATATAGGCTCTGCTTGCAGCTGCAGGTAGTTAATTAGTTAACTGGCTTAAACAGGTTTTCAGAAGCTAGATTAAAACAGGATGACAATAAGCCATGTACAGTGTTGCTTTTATCTGCACTGAAGTGCTGCTTTGGGCTGCATTAGAGTGCTTTAGTTGGAGATTGGTGAGAGAGGAAGATCGATGAAGAGGGAGGGAGGTGATCATTTCATTTTCTACCATTCCTCAGTAAGAAGAACGGCAGCCTTGGTAAATAGGACCTGGTAAACATTTCTTCTTCCGTCCTTAATATCCTCTAAACTAGAGAAAGTAAAACTAAAGGGAGTAATTTAAGAGTAATTCATTGCAGGGTAGCTCGGCCAAGTGGAATGCTCCTCCTGTGCATTGTGGGAAGTCAGGGACACTTCCTGGGTCCAGGGTAACTGTGTGTGCAGGAAGTGTCTCCAGCTGCAGCTATCTGAAATCCATGTTTTTGAGCTGGAGCTGTGGTCGGAGTCACTGTGGAGCATCCGCAAGGATGAGATCTTCGTGGATAGCACATACAGTGAGGTGGTCACACTGCAGGTAAAGAGTGGACTGGCAGAAAGGGAATGGGTGACCACCAGATAGAGTAAAAGCACTGGGCAGGTAGTGCGGGAGGCCCCTGGGTCCATCTCCCTCTCCAACAGATTTTCCTTTTTGGATACTGCTGGGGGAGATGGTTTCTCAGGGGGATGCAGCAAAAGCCAAGTCCAAGACACCACGAGTGTCTCAGCTGCACAGAGGGGGTGAAAGAGTGATAGAGCAATAGTGATAGGGGATTCTATTGTAAGGGGAACAGATAGATGTTTCTGCGGCCGCAGATGTGACACCAGGTAGTACGTTGCCTCCCTGGTGCCAGGGTCAAGGGTGTCACTGCACAGCTACAGGACCTTCTGAAGGGGGAGGGTGAACAGCCAGATGTCGTGGTCCATATCAGTACCAACGACATAGGTGAAAAGAGGGATGAGTCCTGAAAGCAGAATATAGGGAGCTAGGAAATAAATTAAAAAGCAGGACCTCAAAGGTAGTAATTTTAGGATTAGCCTAGTGCCACGTGCTAGCGAGATCAGGGATAGGAGAATAGACCAGATGAAGGCGTGGCTAAAGGGATGGTGTAGGAGGGAGGGATTTAGATTCCTGAGGCATTGGGACCGATTCTGAGGAAGATGGGACCTGTACAAGCTGGACGGGTTGCACCCCAGCAGGACCAGGCCCAGTATCCTCGCAGGGGTATTTGCTAGTACTGAGGGGGAGGGTTTAAACTAGATTGGCAGGGGTATGGGAACCTGGGAGGCACAAGAGAGGAAAACAAAGATAGGAATGAAAGACATAAAAGTAGAAAGCAAAAGTTGAAGGAAGAGGAAACAATGGCTAACAGCAAAAAGGGCCATAGTGCAAAATAAAATGTGTAAAAATGTTAAAAAGACATGTCTGAAGGCACCGTATCTGAACACACAGACAAATTAACAGTGCAAATAGATGAAAACAGGTACGATATGATTGCGATTACAGAGACACGGTAAGGTAACCAAGGCTGGGAAAAAGATTAGTGAAGACAAATGTAGGTCCCTTACAGTCTGAAAAAGAAGAATTTATAATAGAGAACAAGGAAAGGGCAGAGCAATTAAACAATTACTTTAGCTCTGTCTTCACAGAGGAAGACACAATTAACTTCCCAGAAATACAAAGGTCTAGTGAGAAGAAGGAATTGAAGGAAATTAGGATTACTAAAACAATAGTGCTGGAGAAATTAATGGGACTAAAAGTGGATAAATCCCCAGGGCCCAGTAATCTACATCCCAGGGAACTAAAGGATATAACCAAGGAAATAGTGGATCTGTTGTCATCTTCCAAAATTCTGTAGATTCTGGAACAGTCCCAGCAGATTGGAAGGTGACAAATGTAATCACACTATTTAAAAAAGGAGAGAGAATACAGAGAATTACAGACCGGTTAGCCTAACAGCATTAATAGGGAAAATACTCGAGCCTATTATAAAGGATGTGACAGCAGGACACTTAGAAAATATCAACAGGATTAGACAAAGTTAACATGGATTTATGGAAGGGAAATCATGTTTGACAAGCCCACATTTTTGAGGATGTAACCAGCAGAATAGATAAGGGAGAACTAGTAGACGTGGTGTATTTGGATTTTAAGAAAGCTTTTGATAAAGTCCCACATAAGAGTTTAGTGTGTAAAATTAAAGCACATGGGATTGGGGGTAATATATTGGCATGGACTGAGAATTGGTTAGCAGACAGGAAACAGAGAGTGGGAATAAATAGGTGTTTTTCAGAGTGGCAGGCAGTGACTAGTGGGGTACCACAGGGATCAGTGCTTGGGCCCCACCTATTCATGGTGTATATAAATGACTTGGATGAGGAAACCAAATGCAATATTTCCAAGTTTGCTGATGACACAAAACTGGGCGGGAATGTGAGAGGTGAGGAGGATGTTAAGAGGCTTCAAGTCGGTTTAGGCAGCTTGAATAAGCGGGCAAATACATGACAGATGCAGTATAACGTGGATAAGTGTGAAGTTATCCACTTTGGCAGGAAAAACAGAACGGCAGAGTATTATTTAAATAGTGATAGATTGGGAAATGTTGATGTACAAAGGGGGGTCCTTGTACACCAGTCACTGAAAGCAAGTATGCAGGTGCAGCAAGTAGTAAGAAGGCAAATGGTATGTTGACTTTCATTGCAACAAGGCTTGAGTACAGGAGCAAGGATGTCTTACTGCAGCTGCACAGGGCCTTGGTGAGACCACGCCTGGAGTATTGTGCACAAGTTTGGTCTCCTTACCTAAGGAAGGATATACTTGCCATAGAGAGCGTGCAGCATAGGTTTGCCAGGCTGATTCATGGGATGGCAGGATTGTCATACGAGGAAAGATTGGGCCGACTTGGCCTGTATTCACTGGAGTTTAGAGGAATGAGAGGGGATCCCATTGCAACATATAAAGTTCTGACAGGGCTGGACAGACTGGATGCAAGGATGATATTTCCTCTGGCTGGGGGATCTAGAACAAGGGGTTACAGTCTCAAGATACGGGGTAGGACATTTAGGAATGAGATGAGGAGAAACTTTTTTCAGAGGGTGGTGAACCTGTGGAATTCTCTACCACGGAAGGCTGTGGAGGCCAGGTCGCTGAATATACTTAAGAAGGAAATAGATAGATTTCTGGACTCTAAAGATGTCAAGGGGTATGGGGAGAATGCGGGAGTGTGGCGTTGAGATAGAGGATCAGCCATGATCATATTGAAAGGTGAAGCAGGCTCGATGGGCCGAATGGCCTACTCCTGCTCCTATTTTCTATGTTTCTATGGGCAGAATGTTTCGCTCAGCGTTCCGGCGCACGCCCGACATGCTCGAGCGTAAAATAGCGCATGATGACATCGGGTGAGCGTCCCGATGTCACCGCGCACTCGGGCAATCTTTCAGTCAGCACAGCTGCCGTAGCCACGCCCACTAATAATTAAAAGGCCACTTAAGGCCATTAAAAAGTCGATTGATGGCGATTTTTCGTTGCCTGTGTTGCTTGTCGCACGGGCAAAACAGGCAGGCGGCCAGCCGACATTTTCAACACCCTCATCCACAGGTGGATGGAAAAGGTCAGCAGCATTGCCAGTGTGAGTAGTGAGGAATTTGCTATAGATAGTTCACTGCTGGTTACTTATTGTTACTTGGCAGCTTCATCTCTGCTTGGGCCTTCATTCTTAGCATTTCCAGGCCTCATTTCGGATCTTCTTGGTGTCTCCAGGGCCCCCGGAGGATTCAGATCATGTGGACCCTTCCAGGTATCAGACAGCCTTCCCTTACCCTGGTAATGGGGATTGTGGTCTCTGCTGGAGGCACCTCCTCTGAGGAGAAAGAGATGGGCAGAAGGGAGAGGAGGCCAGGTGTCCCTATGCAGCTTCCAGGGGAGGGACCTGTGGGAGGAGAGGCGCAGGCACAAGGGGCGCAGGGCCAAGAGGAAGTCCAAGGTGGAAGGGGCCGCAGAAGACGCCACTATCCTGCTATCTGGGTTTATAGGCGGTGATGCAGCTACCTCAATATGACTGAGGTGCAATGCCGAAGGAGGCTCCACCTCCCAAGAGAGACCATGACCTCCATTTGTCAGATGATTAGGCCTGAGATCAGCTCCGACTGTGTGGGTGGCTTTTACCCAATTTGTCTACAGTGCTGGCCCCCCTGACGTTGGTCTTGGGAGGTGCCCCAGAGGTGAAACAATTGTTGCGCTCGTCCAATTTATTAGTGCATTATGACCAGGTGAAAGAATTGGTGCTGACATGTGGCACATCTCCCTATGGCGTAGAAGCAGTGCTCTCTCATCGGATGGACGACGGCACGAAATGGCCAATCGTGTTGCGCTAACAGTCAACACATTTTGTGTCAAGGATGCACACCAAAGCGGAAAAGGGATATTTGCAGGTAGGAAGAGAAGGCCTGTCCATCGTCTTTGGTTTAGTGAGGAAAAGGCTATACCACCCATAGCCTCAGCAAGAATACAACGATGGGCTTAATCCTGGCAGCACACAAAATACACTTTCATACATCGGCCTGGCAATCAAATCACAAACACCAATGTCCTTAGTCATTTGCCTTTACAAGAAAATGATGATCATGTCCCAGTTCCACAGGAACTTGTTTTACTGTTAAATTTCTCAGATTCCTCGCCGGTATGTGCTCGACAGATCAGAGACTGGACAAGTCGGGACCCAGTCCTATCTCAAGCACGAGAATAAGTGCTACACGGTTGGTCTCAGGAGTCCGTATCTGATGAAATGAAACTGTACTTTAACAGAAGACATGAAATAACCAGTCAGGATGGCATCTTATTGTGGGAAGCACGAGTGATAGTTCCTCCAAAAGGAAAGGAGTCACTTTTAGTTGAACTACGCAGTGCCCATCCAGGAATTTCCCGAATGAAGACAATAGCATGCAGCTATCTATGGTGGCCTGGGATGAATGGTGAAATAGAGAGTTTAGTAAAGCACTGTGTGTAATATCAGAAATTGCAAAAGTTGCCAGTGACAGCTCCGTTACACCCATGGGAGTGGCCAGGTAGACCCTGGGTGTGGTTACACATTGACCACATTGGACCTTTCCTGGGAAGAATGTTTCTGCTCATTGTCGATGCCCATTCAAAATGGTTGGACGTCTATGAGGTGAAATCACCAACGTCGGGCGCTACAATTGAAAAACAACATCAAAGTTTTGCCATTCACAGACTACCTGGAGTTGTCATTTCCAATAGTGGCAGAGCATTTACGAGCGCTGAGTTTCAACAGTTCATCAGCCTCAACGGTATCACTCATGTGAAATCTGCACCGTACCACCCTTCCTCAAACAGACTGGCCAAAAGGGCGGTTCAAACATTGAAGGCAGGCATGAGAAAACTAACCGGTGATTCTTTGGCAACCAAGGTAGCACGCTTTAGTTTTCATTACAGGATTACCCCTCACACAACAACAGGTGCCACACCTGTGGAGTTATTGTTGAAATGCCGTCTTAAGACGAGGTTGAGATTAATAATGCCGGAGTTAGAGGGGAAGGTGGGAAGGAGTCAGGAAGCCAGAAAACTAGAAATGACTGGCATAGTACGAGATGAAATTTACCGTGGGAGAGCCGGTATACGTGAAAAACTTCAGGAAGGGCCAAAGTGGTTAGCGGGTGAAATAAGTGCAGTGACTGGACCTCTATCTTACCACATGGAGGTGGAAGACCAGATCATTCATAAACATGTGGACCATTTAAGGAAGAGAGAGACAAATCATCAAGATATGGTTCCACCAGTGATCATGACCGGGTCTGCGTTTCCTGTTGAGGACACTCAACCCAGGACTGACATGTCCGATGTTCCTGTAAGAATCGAGGATACAGAACTGCAAGTGCCCACTGAAGCAACTGATGTTCAGGCAATTTTAAAGAGAGGGTACCTGACAAAGAATCTGAGGTTGTGGAGCTGCAATGTTCCACATGTACCAGGAAACCACCTGAAAGACTGAACTTGTAAATTCCACACCCAGTGGAAATATTATGTTATCTTGAAAAATATGTGCTTGTAAATGTAATACGTATAGCCCAGTTAAAGGGGAGGAATGAAGTAATTACAGTTTTATTTAGTGTGTAAAGTCCCTTTAAGAATAATATTAGTTAGGAAAGATCACATGATCTGCATTAACCATTAGGACTGCAGGCTACCTCCGCAGTCAGTGAATAGTTAGATTTGGAGTTGAAAGCACATGTGTAGTTGCTGCTGAGTTTATTGTAAATAAACTTAATGTTTCCACTCAAGAAGTGTCTGCAGTTCAACTCCATTATGAATAAGCAACTCGGCCACCCTACAACCGATGGCTGCTGGGTGACAAGGGCTAGCCATTGAAAAGGTGGCTCATGACTCCTCTCTGCCACCCAGGAACAGGGGCAGAGCAGCGTTACAATAGGAGCCATGCCTCCACAAGGGGGGTGGTAGAGAGGACTGTAGGTCTTCTCAAGATGTGTTTCTGATACCTGGATCATTCAAGGGCTGCACTACAGTATCCTCCAGAGCGGGTGTCACTGATAGTGGTTGCATGTTGCGCTCTCCACAATCTGACACAGGCAAGGGGGGACTCACTGGAGGAAGAGGATCTTGACGCAGCTGCACAGGCCACAGAGGATGAATCCAGCAGTGAGTCAGAAGAGGAGCGCGGTGAGGAGAGCGCTGAGGACGTGGAGGCAGACCTTGGTAACCTCCAGGGAGGCAGGGACCACCAGGGACATCTTGATCCAACGTTCCTTCAGCTAGGCTGCCAAAGATCAGCTTCCACCTCATGTCAGGGCTGCTGCCTCCATCCCGATGTCTGAAATGACCCTTTCATTTGCACCCAAAGTCCACTCAGTGCCTGTGCAATAAAGTATCGAGCTACACACGTCCAGCATTACACACTGGAGTACCCTGCACCAGAAAGAAAAAAGGTGAAGCATTCTCAGGCCATCAGAACCAAAGTAAATTTAAAGGTATTGTCACACTGAAAGCATAATGACATTACCATTACTGGTGTTGATGTCCACACCAGCAGATATATAAACCAAACATAAAGGAACAGAAAATCACCCATTAACTGTCCCTCTTGTGCTCATGGTGCTGTTAACTAATGTTTCCGAGAGCTACATCTTGGTGCCCCCCCCCACCCCCCCTCGCTGGCACCGGCATTGGAGCCAGACTGCTGACCCTGCTGTCTTGTTGGCCTTGATGACCTTGGAGGTCACCCTCTGGCCAGTGAAGCCTGTGCTGGCCCCGCCTGGGAGGGAGCGGCCAGTGCCATGGCTGGCAAGTCCCCAGTCATCGCAGCCTCATCAGATGCCATGGTCACTGGCAGAGGGATGGGGGAGCTGCTACCATCGTCCAGAGCGCCCTGAGGGGTGCCCGCAGAGATGACAAGCAGCTCGTGCGTCAACGTGAGGTCGCTCTGGACCTCCCTTCTCACCATTGATGGACGGGCACCTAGCTGGGATACTGGGTGCCTCATCCATCTCCCACATTGGCACTGACCACCTGAGGTCAATGCCTGTGTGAGGACTTGCAGGTCCGAGCGCAACACCAGGAACCCCTGATTCTGTCCCTGGAGCTGCCTCTCCATGAGAGTTGCCACTGTCTCAATGGAGGAGGCAGTATGCTCAGCCAAGAGGTTCAATGCAGTGCCCACACTCCGCATGGACTCCTTCATCATAGAGACCATGGCACGCAGACCCTCATGGATCTCCACCAGATTCTCCTGCACATCTCACTGGACATCCAGCATCTGCCACTTAATGGATGACTCCAGAGGCTCATCATGAGCCTTCGACTCAGCATCGTACTGGTCCCCAGCAGTCCTCCGACTGCCAGTGCCCTGGGCACTCTCTGCCTCCGCCTGCACCCCAAGCAAGTGCAAAGTGCCCTCACCAATGTGCACCTACATTCTAATTGCCGGTATAATGCCCACCGAGGTGTTGGCATCTGCGCTGGCGCCTGCTTCAGAGAGGAGGTGTGAAGCAGGTGCAAGTGAAGCCCGGTGGCCTTCCAGTGTCAGGAGTGGCCCTTCGGGGTCTGGAGAGTGAGTGCATGCTGGCGAATCTAAAAGGGAGAACAAGGACATGTCATTAGTTAGAGTTATCACACAGTCACTGTGCATGCCAGGCACCCTGGTGGAGATCTGCATCATGGTGCCATTGTCTTTCAATGATCAAATAGGTCTCCAGGTTTGAGGCTCCCATCAATGAAGAGACTAGAATGGTTGCACAATCCGAAACTCTCATCTCTGTGCACTGCGCTCTTAGCTTCATCTGGCACACCCGCCTCTCCACAGCCTGTTGCACATGGAGTGTGCCGGCTCTCCAGCTCAAGGGCATCCTGCTCGAACCTGGTGGGCAGCAGCAGGTTGGGCAGGCCCGCCGCCTATTGGTACTCTCTCTGCTTGGTTATGGCTCGTCTTCTCCTGAAAGGACAGAGGAGAATTGATTAGTCCACTGTCTATCTGCAGCGCCATTGCAGCCTGGCCAACCCCAGCTGAGGAAAACCTTGCAGGACATACCCGAGTCATGGCCCTCAAGCTGAAAGGCACTCAGTCTGAGCAGCCAGGGCTCACCTCATTGGCCAGCTCTGGCATCGTTGACAGTTGGCACTCAGACTCCAACACCCATGAGGTCCATGGGTGGATGGCCAGACCTTAACACTTCTGCACACTGACCCATGCCAACATGGAGCTCACCCTTCCTGAGCGCAGCAGGTCACTGAACCTCTTCCGGCACTGCGCCCAGGAGCGCCGCACCATGTCATGGCTGCTCACCCGGGATGCCAGCTCCTCCCTTGCCCTCTTTGTGAGGTGCAGTGGCCACCTCCTCCTCGCACCCCTGGGGTCAAGGGTGTCCCTCCTGGCAGACGCCTCCTCCAGGGGGCCATGAGGCACTCCTCCGAAGCCGGGAGCCGGTGCCCACCAGACCCGCCCTCCTGACTGCCGTGTCCAGCCGCAATCGGCTCCATCGCTTGAATTTTGACAATGCGGAACAGACGTGCTTCTGCGGCAGCCGTCCTGGGGCTGCCGGGGCCAAGTTTAAAGTGGCCGCTTGGTTGCCATTAGACCTGGCAGCTGGCAGGACCCCTGCCCCACTCCGCCTTCCCTGACCAGCGTGAAATCGCAGTCAGGGGGGCCAATCGCGGGCGGTGGGCTGTTTCCTGGCCCCTAATGTCTTGATGCGTAAACTTGGGCTCTAGGTAGAATTGGACTTGTGCTTTGCATACAGGACCTTGAATAGGTGGGGAAGGGCCTGTAGAAATGCACTGAATTCAGTCGGCTTCACTGAATTTTGCTTAGTGTGCAGGAACTAGCAATCAGCCTGCAGCCATAAATGATTGTGGAAAATGTTTACCATCAGGGAAGAACAGGTTTATCGTAGTAGCTTTGTGTAAAGTCACCAAGAATGTTACACTGTGCTTGTTTTGTACTTCTCACCAATGTAATGTGGATGTGTTATGAATTCGTATACCATCAGCTGGCTAGATGAACCTGCCAGGCTTTTTCCGTTGGGAGTTATTAGCCAAGTTGTGCAGATAGCAGAAAAATTATGTTTCATTTTTCTGATATTTTGCACCAAAGTGCTTTGCCTAATACCTCCCACCTGGAACCTATTTTGTAACACATAAATATACTGAAAGCTGTTTTTGCATTATTAACTAGTCCGTTAGACAAAGGGGAAAAAAATGAGTTTGTAAAGGGCAAACAGAAAGCAATTAAAAGGCCTTGGCCCCAGAATTGTAGGAGCCACCTTATAAAAAAGCTGTGCCCTCTTTCCTGTTACCTCTTGTCCATTGGGGAAAGCAATTGAAGTGATTACCCTGGCTCAGAAGGCTTCTGACACTTGTTTTATGCATCAATAAATTAAAGACAAATGGGGCCTCACCGACAGGGGCCTGATGGGCACATCCATGCCTAAAAATAACTCCAGTGGTAAATGTGAAAAGAAAAAAAATTCATTCCATTGATGTTAAGGTAGAGTCCGTCACTAGGGACACAATAATGCGGGTCAACGTAAATAAAAGCAAAAAAAGCTGCGGATGCTGGAAATCCAAAACAAAAATAAAAATACCTGGAAAAACTCAGCAGGTCTGGCAGCATCTGCGGAGAGGAACACAGTTAACATTGCGAGTCCGTATGACTCATTCAGTTGCCTGGTGGCAGCCTTCATTTAGTAATTTATAAAGATATAATCATGTATAAATGTAATGTCGTGGTCACCTTGATTACCAGGGATAAGCCTGTTCTGATAGATCTTGTCTGGAGGTAGGCTCAAAAATATGATAAAACTCTGTGTCGACCTCCCTTGTAAAGTGTAAAGCGTAAATGGTGAAGGAAGGTCTCTTTAGACACCCCCAAGAAGGTATTCCTAACTCTGAAGACACAGTTCCTAGGTGTACGCAAGTGGGTACCACATGACAGTGGGTGAAGTTGCAAGTGGCTCAGATTGAATTCCTTGTTCTCCTCCAAATTCATGTAACGCGGTTTTCATGCTGCACCCAGGATACTGCAGTTCCATTGGAAACGGCTGACAACTACAAGTTCCATAAATCTCTTATTTGCTCATGGGCTCACAAGCTCCCATATGCACTCACAGAAACTATCCATGTGAGCTGGATAGCTCCAGCACTCAGGCCTCAGATGAGGTTTTCATTACACGGGATGAAGCGGAGCTCAAGATGACTTCTGTACAGGGAAATTCTTGCGTGAATTCTACCATAAATGGATTAATTTTACCGGTGTGCTTAGAGAGCTTAGTGCAAAATGTTCTAAATATGGTTATAAACATTTATTTATCTGACCCGTTACACATTCAGCAGGGTCAGAAATCCAAGATGGCAATTGGAATCAATTTGCAAAATAATTGAATCGAGGAATGTAATTTGTGCAAATTGTTTTCTTTGCACTGGCTGATTTTCTGACCTAAATTTCAGCAGCTTAGCAAAACTTAAGTTCCTTATTTTAACTCAGGGAAAATGTACGATTTGAACTTTTTTTTTCCTGTTTTGGACAGATTTCATGTTCCATCCTAAACATTTAATATTTTTGTGCTAGACATAAGATTTTAATTACATAAAACAGATAAATTATTGGCTTTTGCTTAAGTTGGAAAAAAAGAATGTTTACTTTGTAAGGCACCTTTTCTGTCCAAAGTTAAGCAACAGAACTGCAGTCAAACCATTGTGATATGACCCCGACCAGAATGCAGTTGAGGGAGGAACTGGAATGGAACTCTCCAGGTGCCCTCTCATGAGCTGGATTCCTCTCAAAATGCAGCAATAAAAAGGTTTCAAAAACTTGGAAGGAATTGCATTCATGAGTAATATAAAATGTGCTGTTTTTGTAATAAAGCTGAGCTCGTCTTCAACACATGTACGATTGTTTAAACACTTATCTAAGAGAGTCCATCCAGCAACTCTGGGCTTTTTTTTTTTCACCATTTTGAGTGCTCCCAGGTGTTAAGCTGTCTTCTCACCGAGGAACTTTTAGCCACCCTGATGATTTTGCTGTGTTCACAAAGTACAGATGGCTTGTGCAGGGAATTATTCAGAGGAATTCAATGAACTGTTCAGAGGATTGCATAATGGATCTCCATGGAATAAACAAAGCTTCTAAAAGCCTGCATGAATTCCAATGTTTTCATTGACAGAAGCAAAACTTAAATTTGTAGGCATGTGACGTGACACTGGAGCCATTGAGGTGTTTAAAATAATAAAGGAGTTCAATAGGTTAGAAAGAAATAAGTTGTTTGCTCTGATGGGGAACTCCAAAACCAAGGGGGCACACTCTTAAAATAAAGCTAGACCAATCAGGAGTGAAATTAGGAAGCAATTTTTCACAAAGTAATGGGAACCTGAGTTCTCTCCAGGAAAGCCTTTGGATGCTGGGTCATCAGTTAAACGTTTCAAGACCTGAGCCAACAATTTTTTTTATCAGCTAAGGACATTAAGGGATATGGAAGAAAGGCAAATAAATGGAGTTCAGGTGCATATCAACCATGATCCAATAGAATGGCAGGTCACACTATATAGTCTGAATGGCATCCTCCTTGTGATAACTTGATGGAGCAGCAGGTTTAGTGAAGAAAAGGTTACATTTTATTTAGGAGACATGTAGAGGTGCTTGCACGCTAGACGCAATCTCTCTGTCGGAAGCCGCTCCCACAGGATTACCCATGCAATACGTTTATTGGTCGAAGCCCCCCCGTAATCGCATCGCATGATGAGTGATTGGCAGGTGGGAGGGACAATACATCTAGTTGCTACACTTCCTCCCCCTTTAAGTTTCTTACATTTACAATAAAAAGCATGTCAGAAAAACCAGCAAACATTTTTACAGTCTCTGGCGGTTACAAATCAAGTCTCTGAAAAGCTCAGCCGAGACGGTTAGAGCGGTGTAGTTCTACGGAAGGAGGTTCCTGAACAGGATAAACGTGATCCGGAACTACACTAGGAGATACATCGTCGGAACTGGGTAGTTCTCTATTTGGCAACTTGTTAGATACACCTGCAATATCAGCTCTAGGATGACCACGCACCTTAGAAGTCGGCAGTGAAACATCAATCACGGGTTGATCTTGCATTCATTGGGATGTTTACCTAGCTGTAATATTATCGACGTGTTTACATACAATTCTATCTTCGACTTGCATTTGAAAAGATAATGGACCAGTCTCTGAAATGATGGAGTCCAACAGGGTTTACTTCCAAAATTATGCATGTACACAGGGTCGCTTATATGGAATGTACAAGCCCTGCTACGTAGATCGTTGTTGGACCCTGGTCACTAGTTTAGTTGGAATAATGGATAGGTTTGCACATTTGTTTCAGGATGGCTGAGTTAGTACCATAGACAGAGTAGATCAGCAGACAGTTCTTATGTAGAACACATTCTATTTATTTACAAAGGAACTCAGCAGCTACACTTGAGTGCTTACAACTCAAACCCTGTCTCTACATTAGACTCTAACTCTAGACTACTGATTACTAAGGTAATACTACTCTGCTATTGGATACTAAGATCATGTGATCTTCCGTTATAACATTCTTCTTAAAGGTATATTAAACATCAGATTACCACATCCCTCCCCCTTTACTCAGAAATACTTTTTACAGTTACAATTACAATTTTCTCAAAAATATCAAATTAGTTACACAGATAAATAATTTACAAATTCAGTCTTTCTGGGGGTTTCCTTATGCATGTAGAATGTCTCAGCTCTACAACTTCAGATGCTTTGTCAGGAACCTCTTTTTCTGGTATTGTCCGAACATCAGGTTTTTCGGTGGGCACCTCCAAATCTGTTTCCTCGACTCTTGCAGGTACAGCCAAACCTTCAGGCACATCTGTACTCAGTTGAAGTCTTTCAACAGGAGATGTTGACACAGTCATGAGCACTGGAGGAATCATTTCCTGATACTTTGTTTCTGTCCTCCTTATATGATCTATATGTCTTCATATGACTCAGTCTTCCACTTTCACGTGGTAAGAAAGAGGTCCAGTCACTGCACTTATTTCACCCGATAACCACTTGGGTCCTTCTCCAAAATTGTTCATATATATACCGTCTCTCCTACTGTAAACGTCCTGTCACGACTATGCTAGTCATGTCCAGTTTTCTGACTTCCTGACTCCTTCCCCACCTTCCCCCCTAAATTTGGCATTATTAATCTCAACCTCGTCCTGAGACGGTGCTTCATCAACAATTCCGCAGGTGTGACACCTGTTGTCGTTGTGAGGGGTGGTCCTATAATGGAAAAGAAAGTGTGCTGGCTTGGTCGCTATGGAGTCTCCAGTTAATTCCTTCCTGCCAGTTTTGAATGTTTGAACTGCTCTCTCAGCCAGTCCGTGTGATGAAGGGTGGTATGGTGAAGTTTTTACACGAGTGACACTGTTGAGGCTGATAAACCTTTGAAAGTCAGCACTCGTAAATGCCGTGCCGTCATCTGATACGACCACTTCTGGTAGTCCGTTGATGGTGAAACTTTGATGTAGCTTGTCAATTGTAATAGAAGATTGTTGGTGACGTCATCTCTTATATATTCATCCATTTTGAGTGAGCATCAACAATAAGCAGAAACATTATTCTCATAAAAGTTCCCACATAGTCAATATGTAATCGCACCCATGGCCTTCCTGGCCACTCCCTTACCTGTTGGAGGTAACTTTTGCACTTGCTGACACTTCTCACTAAACAATTTTGCACTCCCTGTATGGCTTTTGAGTCCATGGCCAGTGCTATTTCTAGAATTTTCTGAAAATCCAAATTTGTTTCAGACAGTAATCTCATCTGAATCGTATCTTCATTTACACCACACACCAAACAATCTCTAAGCATATCATTTATAGATGTACCAAACTCGCAATATTCTGTTAACTGTTTCAGACTTGCCACATAACAAGCAACTGTCTCCCCTAGGGCTCTATTTCTTGAATTAAATGTGAACCGTTGCATTGTTACTGAGGGCTTGGGCTGGTAATAACTCTTCACAAGGTTCACTAAGTCATCAAAACTTTTTGAATCCGGGGCATTGGATGCCGTCAAACTTCGAATCAATCCAGAGGTCTTACTCCCACACGAGGATGAGAGGATCGCTCGCCTCTTCGCCTCCCCACAATGTCGTTAGCTTGGAAAAGGAACACGAGGCATCCAACTTAATGAGACCAATTATCCACAGTTGGGTCGAAAGGGTTGGATCTTCCAAACTGCGGCATGCTTTGAGGGGACTGCTTCGACAATTAGGACGGAAATTCTACTTACAATTATTGTGCGAGGTACGGCCTGATTGCAGCTCACTTCATTTTCTTCCTCATTTTTTCTTGTTTTTTTTTCTCATCCTTCGTTGCTTTTTCTTGCTCCTTTCCCATCATCAGTTTGTTGGATCCTGGTTACTCGTTTAGCTAGAATAATGGATCTGGCTCGTGCGCTTGTTTTGGGAGGGCTGAGTTGGTACCATAGAAGAGCAGATCAACAGACAGTTCTTATGTAGAACACATTCTATTTATTTACAAAGGAACTCAACAGCTAAACTTGTGTGTTTACAACTCAAACCCTGTCTCTACATTACGGACTGTAACTCTGGACTACTCACTATAGACTACTGAGGTAGCCCGTGCTACTCTGCTATTGGATACTAAGGTCATGTGATCTTCCATTATAACTTTCTTCTTAAAGGTATATTGCACATCAGATTACCACAATCATGATTCAATTTTTGATTATTCTGGCTCTGTGTCACCTTCCCCTCTGGATTTGGAAACACCATGAGCAAACAACGTTTCACCAGTAACTCTGCCGGTGTCGAGCTGGTGGTAGTACGTCTTGTTGTACTGTAACTTAGGGGAAATCTGGAAAGATGGGACTCCAGAGCACCTCCAGACAACTTCCTCATACCAGCTTTAAAAGTACGGACAGCTCTTTCAGCGGGACCATTGGATGAAGGATGCCAGGGTGCGGTCTTTATGTGCCAGATATCATTCAAGGCCATGAATCTCTGGTGAAAGATGTCCCATTATCAGAAACAATAATCTCAGGTAAACCATATAGACTGAAGAAGGAATGACACAGCCTTTCAATAGTTGTAGCTGAAGTTGGCGTTTTTACTTTGTAGACACGAAGCCATTTTGAATGTGTATTGATGATTAATAGGAACTTGGTACTAGAAACGGTCTCACACTGTCAATATGTAGTCTAACCAAAGGTCGACCAAGCCATTTCCATGGGTGAAGAGGAGTGGAAACAGGTAGCTTCTGGTGTTGCTGGCAAAGGGAATTTAGCCATTCTCTCGTTGTCACTGTCTATTCCTGGCCACCAGATGTAGTTATGTACCAGCATCTTCATCTTCGATATGCCTGGGTGTGGAGCTCTGCCAAGAGTGACTCTCGACCCTTGTGATGGGATCTTGACTCTTGAACCCCACAGCAAAATTGCGTCTTGACAACTCAGTTCAGTGTTTCTGGAATAAAATGGTCATGAGTTATCAGGCACAAGTGTTCTTTACATTTTCGATTAAACCTCATCCAAGGGCAGGATGAAATCTCCGTTAGGATTTAAAATAAAAAGAATTACCTGGGGACTTTTATTTTATGTGAGGTATGCTTTCAGGCACTTGATTGTGCAGCATGGACATTTTTTGCAGCATTTTTGGGCTTTATTTTCTTATTTGGAGGTGTGCAGCTCCCTAAGGCAGCTGTCTGCCTTCAGGGTGCTCAGTGGAAGCGCTCACCCAGCACCCGCGGTGACGTTGGCGCCCATTCTCTTCCTGCCCCCACCGGCAGTGCTGAGCCTTTCTCCGGGCATGTTTCTCATTGGCTGCCCGTTAATTGGCCAGCCGGTGTAAGATTGTGGTCAGGGGCCGATCACAGGTGGAAGTGCATTTCGTGTCCAGTTCCGCACGCATCCAATGAGCGCAAAATTCAGGCCAAAGTCTTTGAATTTTGACAGTACTGGGTCTCTGTTCATCCAATTCTTGATCTGTTTGGCACACAGGTAATGAATCCAAGAAATTTAACAATGGCACCAACTCTTGTGGAATGGATGCATTGACAAGACTATAGTTAGTAACGGAAGACGACTAAGTGCATCTACATTGGCTATATGCGAGCCAGGGCAGTAGTCATGAATGTGTACTCGTAAGCTGAGAGCATCAAAGCCCAACGTTGGATTCTCGCTGAAGCTATAGGTGGAATAGTTTTGCCTTCACTGAACAAACCTGTCAGCGGCTAATGGTCAAACACAATTGTAAAATGTCACCCGTGTAGGTGTTGGTGAAACTTCTTGACACCAAATAAAACCGACAAACCTTCTTTTTCCAACTGAGAGTAGTCCTTTTCAGCTTGGGAAAGTGTTTTTGAAACATAGCCAATGGGTATTTCTGATCCGTCCTCCATTTGATGTGATAGAACAGCCCCTACACTATAAGGAGAAGCATCACACGTCAAGACTATCTCTTTAGTTGAGTCATAATGTACCAGCAAGCATGATGAATGAGTTTCTTCGCTCTTACAAAGGCTTCTTGCTGTGAACCCCATGACCAGCGGTGGTTCTTTCTCAGCAACAAATGTAGTGGTGCCAGTACAGTGGATAGATTAGGTAAAAAATGGCTATAGTGATTAATCATACCTGGGAAAGATTTAAACTCTGTCACATTAGAGGGTGATGATGTATTATTAATGGCTTGGAGCTTGTCTTCAACAGGGTGCAGCCCCATAGCCTCTACTCTGTGACCCAGGTAGGTTATCTCCGATGCTTGAAATCTGCATTTTTCTTGCTTCAAACGCACACCTGCTCCCATAACTCTTCCCAGCGCTTCCTCAAGGTTGGCTAAATGTTCAGTTTCGGTCAGTCCAGTGATGAGAATGTCATCTAAGTACACAATCACATGTGAAGTCCCTGCAGGAGACTGTCCGTGGTTCACTGAAAAATAGCGCATGCTGATGAAACTCCGAAAAGTAATCGGGTGTACTGGTAGAGGTCTTTGTGAGTATTAATTGTCATGTATTCTCTTGACGTGTTATCCAATTCCAATTATTGATAGGCATGACTCATATCTAACTTGGCATACAAGTCATTGATTCTAGGGATGGGGTACTTGTCTAACTTTGCTGCTTTGTTGACTGTCAGTTTGTAGTCACTGCATTTACGTATAATCTGGTCTGGCTTGACAACTGGGACGATGGGTGTGGCCCACTCAGAAACTGGACAGGCTGAATTATTCCCAAGTTTTCCAACCTGCTCAACCCTGCTTCCACTTTTCCTTTTAGTGAGTAAGGCACTGGTCTGGCCTTGAAGAAACGTGGTATTGCCTTGGAAACAACATGCATTTTAGTTTGCATGTCCCTCAGTTTTCCCAATTTGTCTTGAAAAACAGTGTCATATTTCTTCAAGAGCTCTGGAATTCCATCAGACCTTAAATGGAACATTTCAGGCCAGTCAACTTTTATTTTCTGCAGCCAATCTTGACCCAAAAGACTGGGCCCCTCCCCCTTTACAATTATCACAGGCAGTTGGACTGTCTGTTGTTTGTTGCAGACTGGGACAGTAGCAATGCCTTTGACCTGAATGGATTCTCCAGTGTGAGTTCTCAGCTTGGCGAAAGTCCGCTACCATGTGAATGGCTGACTCCCTTCACTGAGGTAGTTGAATATGTGCTTCCCAACAACAGTAGTTGAAGCACCAGTATCCACTTCCATCTGGGGTCGCCTGCTGTTCACTTGCACTGTCACTGTAATGGGCTGAGATTTAACAGCAGTCGCATGACACAGAGAGTAAACATCAGTAATAGTAGCCTCAGCCTTTGCCGTATCAGTTGGCTCAATCAGATTTGTTTCTGGTTTTGCTGTTTGCCTATGTTTTGTTCTGTGCTGCCTAACTAGGTGTCCTTTCCTGTGTCAATAATTGTATTTTGCCTCTTTGAATCTACAAATGTCTGCTCCATGGTTCCCTCCACATCTGTAGCAAATGCATAAACGACGTGTTACCATTAGGCTTCCTAAGTCTTCATGTAGTGGGTATAGCACCACGTTTATAATCTGCTGTTCTGCTTTTCGCGCCGCGCTCAACTGGAGTACAGCGCTATTATTCACATCCTGCAAAGCCTGCAAGTCTTTCCGGCACTTTCCATAACAAGAGAAAGTTCCAGGGTGCGCTGGAAATCAATGTTGGATTCGGCAAGCAAGTATGGCGCTGTATGGCGTCATCCTTGACTCGCCACACAAGCCTGTCCCGCCGCATATCATTCAAGGCATCCTCAAACTCTCAGTATTCAGTTAACTCATTCAGATTTGCCACAAGCATAGCAATGGACTCTCCCGGGGCACGAGCTTTCGAATTAAACTTGAAGTGCTGCACGATCACAGGCGGTTTGGGCTGAAAGTGCGATTTCATGAATTCCACTAACTCACTGTACGACTTGGAGCTGGGTGTGGTGGGGGCAGTCAGGTTGCTTCCACATGCACTCAGCAGGATAGCTTTACCGCTTTCTTCAGCAGTAATCTCGTTCGCAATGAAATAGAACCCGAGTCGCTCAACGTACTGACTCCAATCTTTGTTGTTAGCATCGTATGAATCAATTCATCCAAACAGCGGCATGATTGTTCAACATTGTTTTACTCACATCAACCAGGGCAAAGTATGCAGCAGAAGTCGGTTTTATCCTCATCGCCAAATGTAATAACTTGATAGAGCAACAGGTTTGGTGATGAAAAGGCTAAACTTTATTCAGGAGACATGTCAAGGTGCTTGCACACTAGACACGAACTCTCCGTGGGAAGCCCCACCCACAGCATTAAGCTTATTGGTTGAAGCCCCCGTAATCACATCAGATGATGAGTGATTGTCAGGAGGGAGGGACAATACAACTAGTTACTACACCCCTGCTCCTGCATTCCTACATCACTTATCAAGTGTCGTGGGAAGTTGGATTATAGCGGTGGCATTACAACAAGGCACAGTAAGGGTCAACACATAGAATCCTTGATATTAGAGGACAAAAGGTCCAGAGGAATTGTAAAGAGGTGCTCAGAACCTTGTGTTGTCTAACACATGGTCCACCAATACTGTTTGACATATAACTGTTCTTTAGTATCTGCATAAATTAACTTCTGGCAATTTGCTGAAGATTTAATTGGTAAAAGAATTGTGCATTGTAGTACTGAGCCAATGAGACCAGCAAGATTACAGCTGCTTTCCCGGTCTGTGGCTAAATTAACTGACCCCTGACAGGATGGCAGTGAATTGCAATCAATGTTGCAATGACTGACACACATTGGCTCCCTATTGAGCCAAGCTTTGATTTAAAATTTCTCATCCTGGTTTTCAAATCCCTCTGTGGCCTCATCCCTCCCTATCTCTGTAATCTCCTCCAGCTCTATAACCCCCTGCGATATCTATCGCCGTATAATTCTGGCTTCTCAGGCATCCCCGATTTTAATCATTCCACCATTGGCGGCCATGCCTTCAGCTGCCCAGGCCCCTATGCTTCAGGCCCTAAACCTCCCCACTTGCCTATTCTACCTTTTCTCTTTTAGGATGCTCCTTAAAGTCTACCTCTTAACCCTAATATCTCCTTATGTGGCTCAGTGTCAAATGTTGTTTGACAACACACATGAAGCATTTGGGACATTTTATTATAGTAAAGATGCTATCTAAATGCAAGTTATTGGTGTGTTCTTGGGAAGGTGGCAACCAAATCACCAGATTTCAAAATCTTATTTCTTGGAAGCCATCTAGGAGACTCATCTGTGCTGGCTCCTAATGCCTGATATCACAGATAAACTTCCCGAACTGCATGAAGCAGTTTAGTTGGGACATTTACCGGCTGATTTGAGGGTCAGGTTTTGGCACAATCAGCATAAATGATCTGGAACTCTCTTAGATAGAGGAGGAAACAAAAAATATTTAGAGTTATGGCCAACAATGTTGGGGAAGAATTCTACAGTCTGTGTAAAGCTTTATCGTAAAAAAATCCAATAAAAAAATAATTAAATTAGGCCTCGGCACTGAACATCCCAATAATGGCGGGCACTGTCTTCCGGCGGGGTTAGAGTATACAGGAATGCCTGTCCCATCCAGTTAGCTCCTACAGCCTCTTGTTTTGCACCACGTTGCCCTGCAAGAGAGAGGGAAGTGTGCCAGTGAGTGTCCGTGCAATCTCCTTGTTTGATGTGGCTGTCGTGGTTAAATAACAGGTAGCTTGTTCAAACTGTGACGAAGAGATGTGAGGTTTGCAGCAATGCCAAGTGCGTGACGATGAGATGAAACTATGAATGTTGCTTTGAAGCCCTGATGGTTAAAGGTTGTTAGCAGGTAAGTGGTGGGAGGATGGTGCATTGAGCAGTGGCTTAGTGGTGCCATTGGTAGCATATGTAATTAGAAGATGCATCCACCGCCCTTGACCACTCACGTGAGGTCATTGAACTTCTTGCGACACTACTTTCAGGTCCCCAGGATCATATTCCTGGCATTGACCACCAGGGCTATCTGCTCCCAGACTGTGTGTCTGGAGGGCCTCTGGCCAACGGTGGGTGCAGGACATCTCTCTACCTTTCAGGACAGGATTTTTACCTCATCGGGCGGGCTCGGCAGGTGGGCCTGGGAGTGGTCGTGAAGCCGACCACTGCCTGCAATCGGACCCCGACATCGATTTCACACTGGCTGGCCGATTAACCAGCCAGCATGAAAGGCAGGCTGCAGTGCTCAGCGCTGCCTGGGTGGGGGCGGGAGGAGGGCGAGCGGGGAAGTTTGCGCGAGCGTGTGGGCAGGTGCGCTGAAAGCTCCCCGAGGCGCAGAGCTGCCTGAGGGAGCTGAAGGTGATTGAAAATGCAAATAAAGATTTCACAAATGTTAAAAACAAGTCCCCTCATGCGACCCTGTCACGTGAGTAGGGACACGTTATAAATGATACCTCAGCATTTTTATTTTATTTTTAATTCCTGTGGGAAACCTCATCCCGCCCATGGATGAGGTTTCATAAAAAACCCAAAGGCCACGTGGCCGATTTGCCTGCCCGCTAACCGTAAGGTTGGACGGGCAGCGAGAAATTGCATTGAATTGTGACTTTAATGGCCTCAATAGGCCTGTTAATTGTCGGCGGGCGTGCTGCCGAATCCCACGCGCGCGCTCGCCGACCCTAATATCGCTTGTCATTTTACACTCCAGCTCTCCTGCCCTTGGTGTTGGAAAACCTTAGAACCTGCTCTCTTCCATTTTGTGCCATTCCTCACTGTTTCTCAGGACAGTTTCACTTCCTGGATGACTTCCACACATGCCCCAGTCACAATGTACTGTAAGCAGCGCGGTCTTGCTTTACCTGGTGCTCGCTAGTCCCAATGTTGGCTCCCCTGCTGATGCATGCCACCAATGACAGGGCAGTTAATAATTGGCTGCATGCGGCAATCATGCAAATAGGCAGGCAACGTAGAGTTGGCATGGTGCCTGCATGACCTTGAATGGGCATGGGCTAATGGCACATCAGAATCCCCATGCCCGTTTTCAAGAGCTATCCATGTTAGGCCCCTCTAGAAATCCCAGTCTCAGGATAATCAGTTAATCATTTAGGACTGAAATGAGAAAAAAATTCCTTGCTCAATAGGTTGTGAATATTTGGAATTCTCCACTGAGTATATTCAAGCTTATGTCCTTATGTTCTCAATTCATGTGCATGACTTTGATGAACAGACTTGTATCCAAGTTAGCTGATAATACAAAGATAGGTGAGGATGCATGTTGTGAGGAGGGACCACAGAAGACGCCACTATGCTGCTGCCAGGGTTTACAGGTGGCAATGCAGCTACCTCAATATGTCCGAGGTGCAATGCCGATCGGGGCTCTGCCTCTCAAGGGAGAGCGTGACCTCCATTTTCCAGATGATTGGGATTGAGATCAGCTCCGGTTGTGTGGGTGGACACCCCATGCCAGTGGCTCTGAAGGTCACAGTGGCCCTCAGCTTCTATGCCTCCAGCTCTTTCCAGGGGCTCAGTGAGGGATCTGTGTGGAGTCTCCCAATCAGCGGTCCACAGTTGCGTCAAGCTGGTGACAGAAGCTCTGTTCAGGTGGGTACTGACCTTTATTTATTACTGTACGGACAATGCCAGCCTGTCTGAGTGAGCCAGAGGCCTTGCAGTGATTGCTGATTTCCCTAGCTTCCAGGGTGCAATAGACTGTACACATGTGGCCATCAAGGCGCCAGCAGCTGAGCCCGGTCCCTTCGTCAACAGGAAGGGCTTCCACTCCATGAACGTGCAGATAGTGTGTGATCACAGGATGCTGATTCTACAAGTCTGTGCAAGGTACCCAGGCAGCTCCCACGACACCTACATCCTCAGACACTCCCAGGTGCCGAGGCTCTTCAGTGCTCCAGCCCGGCTGGATGGATGGCTGCTGGGTGACAAGAGCTATCTGTTGAAGAGTTAGTTCATTATGCCTCTCCACCACCCAAGAACAGAGGCAGAGAATTGTTACAATATGACTCATGTCTCCACAATGGTGATGGTAGAGAGGACCTTCACAAGATGTGCTTCCGATGCCTGGACCATTCAGGGGGTGCACTACAATACCCCCCAGAGCAGGTGTTACCGATTGTGGTTGCATGCTGCGCTCTCCACAATCTGGCACTGGCAAGGGGGGGACCCACTGGAGGAAGAGGACCTTGACGCAGCTGCACAGGCCACAGAGGATGAATCCAGTGGTGAGTCAGAAGATGAACATGGTGAGGAGAATGCTGAGGGCATGGAGACAGACCTCGGTAACCTCCAGGAAGGCAGGGACACCAGGGACACCTTGATCCAATGCTCCTTCAGCTAGGCTACCAAAGATCAGCTTCAACCACATGCCAGGGCTGCCGCCTCCATCTGGACGTCTTAAATTTGAACACAAAAAACACTCAGTACCTGTGCAATAAAGTTTAGAGTTACTTACATCCAGCATTACATACTGGCGTACCCTGCACCAATAAAATAAAAAGGTGAAACATACTCAGGCCGTGACGCCAAAAGCAAAATTTATCTCATTTTGACAATTCCAAACTATTTACATAAACTTCTCTGGCCTTCATCCCCAGGCCAGTATTGGTAAAATAAATATAAATGAATGTAAAATCATCCATGACCTGCCCCGCTTGTTCTCATGGTCCTTTAACTTAGGCTGGCAAGTGCTATGCCTAGGTGCTCCCCCCTCGCTGGCACCGGCATTGGAGCCAGCCTGCTGACCCTGCTGTCCTGTTGGTCTTGATGACCTTGGCGGTTGCCGTCTGGCCAGTGGAGCCAGTGCTGGCCCCAACTGGGAGGGAGCGGCCAGTGCCACAGCTGGCATCTCCCCAGTCATCGCAGCCTCATCAGATGCCACGGTCACTGGCAGAGGGACGGAGGAGCTGCTGCCATCATCCAGAGTGTCCTGAGGGGAACCCGCAGAGACAACAGGCAACAGGGGTACGCCAATGTGAGGTCGCTCTGGACCTCCCTGCTCACCATTGGTGGACAGGCATCCAGCTGGGATACTGGGTGCCTCATCCATCTCCCACATGGACACTGACCACCTGAGGTCATTGCCTGTGTGAGGACTTGCAGGTCCGAGCGCAACACCAGGAACCCCTCATTCTGTCCCTGGAGCTGCCTCTCCATGAGAGTCGCCACTCTCTCAATGCAGGAGGCAGTATGCTCAGCCATGACGGTCGACATGGTGCTCACACTCTGCATGGACTCCTCCATCACGGAGACCATGGCACACATACCCTCATGGATCTCCGCCAGATCCTCCTGCACATCTTGCTGGACATCCAGTGCCTGCCGCCTAATGGATGACTCCAGAGACTCATCATCAGCCTTTGACTGAGCATTGTCCTGTTCCCCAGCCGTCCTCCAACTGCCAGCGCCCTGGGCACTCTCTGCCTCTGCCTGCTCCTCAAGCGAGTGTGAAGTGCCCTCACCAATGTCCACCCAGATACTAGCCACCACTTTAGTGCCCACCGAGGTGCTGGTATCTGCGCTGGTGCCAGTTTCAGAGGGCAGGTGTGACGCAGGTGCCAATGAAGCCCGGTGGTCCTCCAGTTTCAGGGGTGGCCCTTCGGGGCCCGGAGAGCGAATGCCTGCTGGCAAACCTAAAAGGGAGAAGAAGGACATGTCATTAGTTAAAGTCATCACACTGTCACTGTGCATGCCAGGCACCCTGGTGAGACAATGGGGATCTGCATCATGGTGCCCTCATCTTCCAATGATCAATGGGGACTCCAGGTTCGTGGCTCCCATCAATGAAGAGACTGCGCTAGAATGGTTGCACAATCCGAAATTCTCACCTCTGTGCACCACACTCTTACCTTCGCTTGGCACCCCTGTTGTCTCCATGCCTGGTTGCACGTGGAGCGTGCTGGCTCTCGAGCTCCAGGGCATCTTGCTTGTATTTCGAGAGGATTAGGAGGCTAGCGGGGCCTCCGCTGATCCCCGACCTCTCTAGATTATTGTGGGCCGTCTTCTCCTGAAAGAACAGAGGAGCATTGATTAGTCCGCTCTGTACCTGCAGCGCCATTGCAGCCTGGTGAACCCCAGCTGAGGAGCACCTGGCAGGGCACATCTGAGCCATGGCCCTCGAACAGCAAGGCACTCAGTCCAAGCAGCCAGGGCTCACCCCCTTGGCCAGCTCTGGCATGATTGACAGTTGGCACTCAGACTCTAGCACCCCTCATGTCCTTGGGGGGATGGCCAGACCTTAACACATCTGCACACTGACCCATGCCAACAAGATACTCACCCTTCCTCAACATAGCAGGTCAGTGAAGTGCTTCCAGCACTGCGCCCGTGTGCGCCACACCACAACATGGCTGTTTACCATTGCTGCCACCTCCTCCCATGCCCTCTTGGTGAGGTGTGGTGGCCTCCTCCGCCCATCCCTGGGGACAAGGGTGTCCCTCCGGGCAGCCCCCTCCTCCAGGAGGACGGCGAGACACTCATCAGAAAAGTGGGGGGCCGATTGCGCCCCCCCGCTCCCCACCCCACCCCCGACCTGCCCTCCCACCTGCCGTATCCAGCCGTACTCGGGCCTATCACGGCAGCCTCCCAGGGGCTGCCTGCGCCACTTTTAAACTGGCCGCCGGGTTGCCATTGGGGCCCGGTGGCCGACAGGCCCCTGCCCCCGCTTGGTCCTTCCCGGACAGTGCGGGGCCGCGTTTCATGTTGGGCGGGCCTTAATTGGCCTACCGGCGCAAAATTGCAGTCGGAGCCTGATCGCGGGCGATGGCCCATTTCGCGGCCATTCCCGGGCCCACCTGCCCACCACAACTGCCCGACGAGGGCAAAATCACTCCCCTGGGGTATTGTCTGCAGCTCTGGTCTCCATATCTATGGAATAATGTTCTTGGCTTGGAGGCGGTGCAGCAAAGCTTCACTAGATTGGTCCCCATAGTGCGAGAATGTGTAAATTGGGCCTATTCTCTCTGGAGTTTAGAAGAATGAGAAGTGATCTCATTGAAACATACAGGGTTCCGGTGGGACTTGACAGGGAGACATTGAGAATCTAGAACAAGGGCCACAGTCTCAGGATAAGGGGTTAGTGCTTTAGGACTGAGCTGAGGAGAATTTTCATCACTCAGAGGATAGTGAATCGACCAGAAGGTAGTGAGTGGAGGCCCCATCGTTGAGTATATTTAAGACTGAGATCAATAGATTTTTTTTGATTTCTCAAGGGTTCAAAGAGCAATGGGGAGTGAGTGGGAAAGCGGAGGTAAGGCTGAAGGTCAGCCATGATCAGGCTGAATGACAAAGCAGGCTCCAAGGGCTGTACGGTCTTCTCCTGTTCCTATCTCCTTACGTTCTTATGTAAATTCAAGAAGCATTCATTAAAAAATAAAGCTGACAAAGTAAAGATTTCAGTGGAGACGCTACCTCTCAGCAACTTGAACTGGCCGACAGACCTGCATCATGAGCTGTGCGCTGAATTTCCTATCAATAACAGCACGCACTCTGATTTGGTGACAACGCCTTTTTGTTCAGTCAATTATTTTTCAGGCACAACTCGTGATTAAAACCATAAGAATCTTCGAAAATACATGTTGTCATAGACATAGCTGCAATCCAAGTGTGTTACGTATGTCATGCATGGAGTAAAAATCCGATGATATTATGTCAAAAACATCTATAAAAACAAGCCAAAACAGAGGAAACAATTTCACTTGACCAAATGTTATGGCCAGTGATTATTTTTTCTGATAGCGATCCAGAGTAATTGCATCCCAACAGAGATGAGGAGAGTTAAGCAAAAGCACTTGCCAAATTGTTACAAAGGTGTCTAGGACATTATCCATTCTGTTATTTTATGCAAAATATGCAAGGAGCATGACTCCCATACCTTTATGTCAACGAACGTTTTGAAGGGAAATTAAATTACTGTTGCCTGGTCCTGGGGCTTGCTGTCAAATGTGTGTTCAGATCAGCACGTTTGAAACTTGGTGAGGATGTTAGAGAATGCTGCAATGCCATCTGCTGGAAAAGTCATAACTGCTTGCTCAAAACATTACAAATAATGACATTTACTTTGCCGCATTAATCTAAAAATGCTCCTTGCCTAAGAGGTTATTAATACGACGGTGTCTTCAGTCTCATAGGTGAGGTCAATTAGATTTTTCTTAACCAACTCTCAAGCCGTTCAGGAATTGAAAAAGCACTGGGGGCAAAATTAACAGTTCCTGACAACAGACAGTTAACCCATGCCTGTTCCTTTGGATGCAGGCAGCACACAATCATCATGCTGCCTGCTCATTACGTGCCTGCAGAATACAGCCCAGCGCTGGAAGTGCTGTTGCGTGTGGCTAGACACCTCACTTGGGGGCCAAGCTTGTGTCAAGCAACACAACTTAAAGTTAACCTGCGTTACTTAAAGGGGAAATACTTTCTGGCTGCAGCCAATGCTGGAAGTGGCTAGGGTGGTATGCCTGAGTAGGAAGAGCATGCATTAATGGCGCAACAGGGTAGAAATCATTCTGCAAGGTTCTCCAGTGCAACACTGAATGCCTTGGGGCAGGAGCTATGCAGGAGGAGAGAGGTCCCCAATCCACAGGGGAGCAGGAGAATGTCCAGACAGGCAATGCAAAGGCAGTGCCAGCAATGTAGCCCCGAGGACCTGGATGCAATGCTCTAAGAAGTTCAATGGCCTCATACAAGTGGTCAAGGTCAGTAAATGCATTTTCAAATGCCATATCCTTACACTCGCCTCAGACACTGTACAATTCACCATGCCCTAATCACTCACCAACCAACAACCTCTATCAACCAGGACACATATCTGAACATTCACTGCCGCACCTCACCACCACACACTTAGCACTGCTTCAAGCAACACACCCACATCTCCTACCTTGTACACAGTGCCAGCTATTCAACCATGTCAAACACGTTACCTAAAGAGATTGCACTCCACTCACTGATACGTTTCCCTCTGCCTTGCAGGACATGTTGACCAGGCACCACAGGTAGCAGCAGCTAACCAGTGGGGGACAGACACGGCTGCATATCCACACCCTGAAGGAGCCATCATTGGAGAGACCATGTCTGAGGCCATGGCAAGTGGTGGGGCTGTAAACATTAACGATGTTGACATGCTCACACCTAATCCTCCTCCTCACCTCCCAGTACCCCTCATTGTCAACCCCCTCCCACTTACAAGATGCAGATGCTGAAAGCATGCAACTCTTGCTTTCCACCCTTCCTCTAACTACAACCCCACCCCACTCGTTATGCTCTTCTCCTATCAGATATCCAAGAATTGCACCCTGGCCAGGCAGTGGTGCAGCAGCAATGAGTGGAAAAGGAAGAAACACTGAAGATGAAGTAGAACTGTCACTCGTTATCACACGTTCAGCCACCAGCTCAGAATCTGACACCGTTTATACCTTAGGGGATAGCTTAAGGTGGGATCTGCACAAGGTGGCCAGAATTTTATCTGAATGGTGGTTTTGGGGTAGGGGGTTTCATGAGGTGGGATGAGCAGATGATTGATTGATAAAGTTGGTTTGGAATATTAGTTTTGTGGTGGCTTTTATTTCAACGCTGCTGCCAAGAGGACACTATGACAATCCCTATCAAAGAGTGGTGTGGGACTTGTGAATGTTTTGTTCACTAGTACTACAGGCAGCTGAGCCGATCACAGATAGCCCAGCTACAAAGGGAATGTATTGTTTGTCTCTTCCTTCCTCCTCCTGTTTTTCATTTCCTCCTCAGCCTCCTCCTCATCTGCAGGCCAGAGGCAGAGGTTATGCCCTCGTGATGTCAAGGTTGTGCAGGGTGCATTAGCCTCCTATGAATTGTGATATGCTTCTTGCAGGGCTTCTCCATATGTATCCACCCTGACCACCAAACTACACCCCCACACCCCGACTATCCTCCCTGACCCGACTACCACCCAACCACCCAACTAAACCCTCCGGTCCCACGACTACCTCGCCCGACACCACCCCCCAACCACCAGGCTACCCTCTTGTACCCCTGGCTACCCTCTTGACTCCCCGACGACCCCCCCATGCCCCAACCACTCGACTAGCCCCCCCCAAACACCCAACTAGACCCCCACACCCACCGACAAACCCCCACCCTCGACTACAATGCCAACCCACCCCCCACCCGATTACCACCCATCCCCCTGACTAGACCCATCACAACTACCCCCCACCCCTTCTACCCCTCCACCCATCTATCCCCCACACCGACTATCCCCCACTCCTCCGCCCACAACAAACCCCCACCACCGACTACCCCCTATCTCCCCAACCCCACCCCCCGACTACCCTGCAATACCCTGATTACCCCCCACACCATCCCCAACTATCAGCCCACCCCCAACAACCACCCCAATCTCGACTACCTCCACCCCCATCTCCCCCATACCACCCCTCACCCTGACTACCCAACAACCCCCGACTAAACCACCCACCCCACCACACCCGACCCAACCACCTCCCACCCCTGACACCCCCCTCACCCCCCCCCCGATTAGCCCCGCCCATCCCCTGGACCCCCCAATCCCTGAGCACTACCAAACCCCCTTGATCACCCCACCACCCCCATCCTGACCTATCCTACTCCCTCAACCACTTGCCTTACACACTTAGCTTCCCTCTGTAGCTTGTTAAAGTGGTTTTGGCCCATTTAAACTTACCAGTATACATCCACTAGTACAGTAAAAAGAGGGCATGGCTTGGCTTCTCCTGGTTCTCCTGCTCTGCCAAGTAGGGATTCCAGGAACCAGGTACCCTGCACATTTCTCAGGAGGCCAGGTTTGGATGTCTGGGTGAGAAATATGGAGCTCCAGTGCAAGGTAAGTAAGTAGAAGCGGAGTGGCAATCCAATAGTGATTGCCACTCTACAGGAGGTTATGGCTAAAGCTTTTGGCATGTAAATAAAGTTTATAAGTCTCTTTTTATACAGTTATGAGGCAAACTTCAGATAAAGCATCTGTAATCACGTTGCTCCTTCCTGCAACGTGAACAATTTTTCAGGTGAATGGTTAGAGCATCAGATTCCAGTGAAAAACAAGCGGAGATTTTTGGCCTGGAATTTCTCCATTAACACCAATGGATTATGGTCCATGTAGATCACAGTCTCTCCAGCATTTTGTATATTTCAAACTGTTGAAGAGCCAAAACAAAGCTTAATGCTTCTTTTTCAACTCTGGAGTTATCTCATTTACAAGATTACGTTTTTTTTTGAGGAATCACTGACTGGGCGCCCCGAGTTAGCGTCACCATCTTGTAACAATATGGCTCCCGCACCAACATCACTGGCATCAATTGCTATCTTGAATGGTTTGTTGAAATTTGGAGCAGCCAACATGGGCTCATTTAATAAGACAGCCTTAGAAGGCATTCTGACAAGGCTCTGTCCAGCCATATTTGACTTTCTTCTTCAATAAGTTTTTTAATGGAGTGGCTACTGTACTGAAATTCAAGACAATCTTCCTTTAAAATCCATGCATTCAAGGAGCTGCAATATCTCTCGTTTGGTTTTAGGAACAGGAAAGTCCATAAACACTTGAATTTTAGCTTCTCTCAGCAACACGTGACCTTGCCCCATGATATGCCCAAAATAAGTGACCTTGACCTTGGCAAATTCACTTTTCGCTAAACTCGTCACTAAGTCAGCATTTTGTCGTCTCTCAGATAGTGCACTGAAGTGTTTTACATGGTCTTCCCAAGTGCCACTGTAGACCAATAAATCATCGATATAGACAACACAGTTTGGTGATCCATTAATAACTTGATTTGTCAGCCTTTGAAAAGTAGCTGGTACATTCTTCATTCCAATTGGCATCAATTTACATTAGCATAGGCCCTCTGGGGTTACAAAAGCATAGGGCTGTATCTTACCTATGTTGGGTCACCTGGGCGGGAGCAGGCAGGGGCGGGTGTGGAGCCAATCGCCACCCGTGATCGGTTGCGCGCTGCCATTTTACGTGGGTGGGCCAATTAAGGCCCACCCAGCATAATGTGCGGCCAGTAGTGCTCTCAGTACTACCTGTGCAGGCGGTGGGAGGAGGAAGATCCGGGGCCTGTGCTCTTTGGTGCAGGTGCGTAGCAATCTCCCTGAGGCATGGAGCAGCCTCAGGGAGGTTAAGGGGATAAAAAAAACTAGTTATGAATAAAGTAAAAAATTATTTAAACATGTCCCCTCATGGTGACAGTGTCACATGAGCTGGGACATGTTTGTGAGCGCAGGTTTATTTTATGAAACCTTCAGGGAACCTCATCCCGCCCATGGATGAGGTTTCCTGAAAAATGCGAAGGCCGTTTGGGCTCTTTACCTGCCCCCCCGCCAACCTTAAGGTTGGATGGGTAGCATTGTTAATAAGTTAAATTTTTTTTTTAAATGGCCTTAATAGGCCGTTGACAGTTTGGCGGGCACGCAGCAGCCTCCGGCACACACCCGCCGAACAAAATGTCTAAATGACACACGATGACATTGGGACTCACGCCCAACGTCACCTCGCGTCACTTTGCGCGTTGGGGTGTCAGGCCCGTCCCTGCACACCAACCGCAATATTCTGGCTATAGATTTCCTTGGCTTGACCTGTTGGTGATATTTGCCAGTATCCTTATAATAAGTCAATCTAGCTGACAAACTAGTTGCCAACTTGATCAATGCAATCTTCAATTTCTGGTATAGGACAAGAATCAGTTTTTATTCCGGCATTCAATTTATATAATGATCAATACAAAATCTTTGGGTTCCATTAGGTTTTGGTATTAATACAGTTGGTGAACTCCAACTGCCTTGACTCAGTTCAGTTATATCATTATCCAACATGAATCACAGAGTCACGGAATTGTTACAGTGCAGAAGGAGGCCATTCAGCCCATCGTGTCTGCACCAGCTCTCCGAATGAGCATTATGACTCACTGCCATTCTCCTGCCTTTTCCTCATAACCCTGCATGTTGTTTCTGTTTAAATAATCATCTAATCCCCTCTTGAATGCCTGGAATGAACCTGCCTCCACCAAACTTCCAGGCAGTGCACTCCACGGCCACTCATGCCATTCCTGAACCACTCATGTGAAAAAGTTGTTTTCTCACATCGCGTTTGCTTCTTTAGCAAATCACTTTAAATCTGTGCCCTCCCATTTTCCGAGCAGGAATAGTTTCTCCCTCTCTACTCTATCCAGCCCCCTCATAATTTTGAACACCTCTATAAAATCTCCTCTTTGCCTTCTCCTCCCCAAGGAGATCAGCTCCAACTTCTTCAATCTATCTTCATAACTGAAGTTTCTCATCCCTGTAACCATTTTTGCAAACCTCTTCTGCACTCTCTCCAATGCATTCACATCCTTCCTAAAGTGTGGCGCCCAATACTCCAGCTAAAGTCTAACTAGTGTCTGAAACAAGTTCAGCATAACCTCCTTGCTCTTGTACTCTATGCCCCTATTAATAAAACCTAGGGTGCTGTATGCTTTATTAACGGCTCTCTCCACCTGTCCTACCACTTTGAATGACATATTCACATATACACCAAGGCCCCTCTGCTCCTGCACACCCTTTAGAGTTGTACCCCTTATTTTATATCGTCTCTCCATGTTCTTCCTACCAAAATGCACCACCTCACACTTCTCCGCATTGAACTTCATCTGCCACCTATCTGCCCACTCCACCAACTTGCCTACCTTCTTTTGAAGTCCTACACTGTCCTTCTCATAGTTTACAATGCTTCCAAGTTTTGCATCATCTGCAAACTTTGAAATTGTCCCCTGCACACCATTGATCTAGCTCATTAATACATATCAGGAAAAGCAAGGGTGCCAATACCAGACCCTGGGGAACTCCACTACTAACCTTACTCTAACCCAAAAAATATCCATTAACCATTACTCACCATTTCCAATTATTCAGCCAATTTTGCATCCACATTGCTACTGTCCCTTTTATTCCATGACCTATCACTATTCTCACTAGTCTGTTGTGTGGCACTGTATCGGATGCCTTTTGGAATATGTACACCATGTCAACAGCATTACCATTATCAGCCCTCTCTGTTACCTCTTCAAAAAACTCCAGCAAGTTACAAATAAACACAATTTTCCCTTTTGAAATCCATGCTGGCTCTTCCTTACCTACCCACATTTTCCATGTGACTATTAATTCTATCCTGAATAATTGTTTCTAGAAGCTTCCCCACCACTGAAGTTAAGCTGACTGGTCTGTAATTGCTTGGTTTATCCTTACAACTTTTTTTGAACAAGTGCGTAATGTTTGCAATTCTCCAGTGCTCTGGCACCTCCCCTGAGTGTAGGGAAGACTGAAAGATTATGGCCAGTGCCCCTTCAATTTCTACTCTCACTTCCTTCAATATCCTTGGATGCATCTCATCTGGTCCTGGTGCCTTGTCAACTTTAAGTGTCGACAGTTTATCCAATGCCTCCTCCTTACCTATTTTGAACCCTGCTAGTGACAGAGATTCCTCCTCTGTCACCATGGCCTGGGTTGCATCTACTTCCTTGATAAAGGCAAATTCAAAGTATTCAAAAGTATTCAGCCATGCCCCCTGCCTCCATGCGTAAATCCCTTTTTTGGTTCCTATTCAGCCCTACTCCTCCTTTACCACCTTTTTACTATTTATATGCCTGTAGGAGACTTAATGTTGGCTACTTCTTTCCCTTTCGATGGAATATACCGTGACTGTGCCTGAACCATTTCTTCTTTGAAAGTAGCCCATTGTTCAGCTACAGTTTTTCCCGCCAGTCTTTGATTCCAGTCTATCCGGCCCAGCTCCGTTCTTGCCCCATTGAAGTCGGCTCTTCCCCAGTTAATTATTCTTACTCTGGATTGCACATTGTCCTTTTCTACCATCATCCTAAACCTTATGATACAATGATCACTGTCTCCTAAATGTTCCCCCCACTGACACTTGATCTACTTGGCCGACCTCATTTCCAAGAACCAGGTCTAGCAGTGCCTCCTTCCTTGTTGGACTGGGCACATACTGCTGTAGGAAATTCTCCTGAACACAACCTAGGAACTCTTGCCCCTCTCTGCCCTTTACAGTACCACTATCCCAGTCTATACTCAGGTAATTAAAGTCCCCCATTATAACTACTCTATAGTGTTTGCACTTCTCTGTAATTTCCCTGCAGATTTGTCCCTCTACATTCTTGCCACTAGTTGGTGGCCTGTAGACTACACTAAGCAATGTTTTGCACACTTTTTGTTCCTTAGCTCGAACCAAATTGATTCTGTCCTTGAACCCTGTGGGACATCCTTTCTCTGGCACTGCAGCGCTCTCCATAACCAATACAGCCATGCCTCCTCCTTTTCTTCCTGCCCTATCCTTCCTGAATGCCTTGTATCCAGGAATATTTAACACCCAGTTTTGCCCTTCCTCTGTTATCACCACAACATCATAATCCCACAAAGCAATCTGTGCCTGTAACTCCCCAAGCTTATTTACCACACTCCGTGCATTCACATACATGCAGTATAAACCTGATATAGACTTTATTACTTCCTCCCTTACTCCGAATCCACCTATTAACTTACTATTCTCTATACTAGTGCTATCTGTCTCTCCCAGTATTTTGTGCACCCTGGTATTCCTCTCTAATATTGTCTCCTGGTTCCCACACCCCTGCTGAGTTAGTTTAAAGACCCTACAACAGCACTAGCAAAATGCCCTGCAAGGAACTCAGTCCCAGCTCTGTTCAGATGCAACCCGTCCGGCTTGTACAGGTGCCATCTCCCCCAGAGCCAGTCCCAGAAATTTAAAGCCCTCCCTCCTGCACCATCTTTCCAGCCACACATTCACCTGCCCTATCCTCCTATTTCTGTACTCACTTGCAGGTGGCACTGGGAGTAATCCGGAGATCACTACTTTTCAGGTCCTGCTTGCTAATTTTCTTCCTAGCTCCCTAAATTCTATTTATAGGACCACATCCCCCTTCCTACCTAAATCATTGGTACCAACGTGGACCATGACCTCTGGCTGTTCATTCTCCCCCAGAAGAATGTCCAGTGAATGAAGATGAATTCTTCTCTGACTTGAGCCAATTTCTCAGGGCTTAGTCTGTTTCATGTGCAAAGTGCTTCCCACATCAACATCTTGCATAGCTAAAGAAGTTTGTCCTCATATATCTCTATACAGTGACTCATATGCTTTTAGCACACTTAGTGGTTGGTTGTCCTCCCTGTCATAATAACGTTTCAGCATATTTATGTGACAGACTCGTTAAGTCCTCCTTCTATCCTGCTGTACTAACAACATGGTTTCCCTCATTAAGTTTCTTTTTAACCGAATAAGGTCGACTAAATCTAGCCTTCAGTGGTTCACCTGGCATAGGTAACCCAATCAGTATCTTATTCCAGGTTTAAAAGTGCATTCTTCAGCTATTTTATCTGCTTGTTTTTTCATTACCTGTTGGAAAGCCTTAAGGTGTTCTGAAGAAACTGCACATGCTTTTATTAACAATGCATCTTGGAATTTTACGTTCCCCTGCCGTCAGGTTTGTAGATGGAGGGTGGCTGTAAAATTCTTCAGATGGCCTTCCGACTGGGATTTCACCTGTCCCAACGTCTTTGCAATTTTACAAATGTACAGGCGAGGCCTAGGCCAGCCTAGCCGCCCTTGCCCCAATTGAGGCCCTTAAATGGCCAATTAATGACCACTTAAGGGCCATTTCCCAGCCATCCTCAATTTTCAAGCTGTTGGGAGGAGTTCAGGAGTTGGGAGGGGGGGGAGCCTGAAAAGTGACCCTGCTCTGGCCTTTGGAGGGAAGGGGGTGGGTGTCCCCGGTGGGGGAAGCCCCTCTATCAGCAACCACCTTTCACCATCGGGCACTCTGCCCCAAAAGTCTGACCACGCACTTGGAAAAGCTTGCAAAAGTGATCGTTCTTCCGCAGCTGAGACCATTCAGCAGGAGCTCCATTGACAGGCTTGGAGTCGGGCCTCTGAAGCTTTTCTGCCCACTCAAGCAATGCAAAAGCATGAAAGTGCCACCAAATGCTCCAGAACTTTACACCCCTTGGGCACAGGCTGCAGATTAATGTGTGTATTAGGGGGCAGCAGAACAATTGGCTGACTGGGCAAGTTGTAGAATCCCCTTGTGAAAGGTGTAGTCACTAGTGGAGGTGCTCACAGCCCCTTGCAATGTCTTTATTAAGGTTTGGAACTAGTATCCCTTATGGTTCAAGCAAACAGCGCAGAATTGCAGTGTGGGTTAGGAGAATGCCTGCACCTGAGCTGTGAGCACAGCACGCAGTCCAGTGGCTGAAACTGCCGCCAATCGGTCAAGAGGAGTGGAGTGGAGGCGGGTGGGACTTCAGACAGCCATGAAGCACACTACATACTGACCACTCAAGTGGTGGCCAGCTCTCTCCTGCATGCATGAAGGGTCCCTCAGACTTACCCAAGAGAGTTTCTTAGGGCATATATGCTAACCCACGCATCTCTCTCTTTGATCCTACAGGAGGAGAACATCATGGCCATGGAGCCTGGTGATTTAGCGGTATGCCTCCTGGCTTACAGGGAGCAGTGAAGAAGAAGAGAGCAGCAGAGGCGCTGGGCTAGTTAAAGGGAGGAGCACCTCCCTCAAGCTGAAGGGGCGACAGGCCTGCTGCGCACACAACTAAAGATCCACAGAGAGCCGTCACTCATAGGCATTTTTCTAGACACAGGGTCTGTAGATGGTGCCTGTCATTCCTGCAGGTGACTGAGAACCAGTGTGGCTGGAGACTGAGCATGTCTAGGGAACGGGTCGGTCATATCTGTCACCTGCTGCAGGATTTGGAGCCACGGGGGCATGGAGGGCATCCATTGCCAGTGGCCATGAAATCGACTGTGGCGTTCAATTTTTACCCCAGTGACTCCTTCCAGGCCTCCACAAGTGACCTGTGCAGGATCTCACAAGCCCCCAGGCAGAGGTATATCCAGGAGGTCACGGACACCATCTTCGCAAAAGCATAGAACTTCCTGCATTTTGACCAGGAGCAGGAAATCCAGGAAGCAAGAACACTAGCATTTGCGCAGATCTCTGGTTTCCCACAGGTGCACAGTGCCATCGACTGCACTCATGTGGCGCCTAGATCAGTGTGGCAACAAGCAGCCAACTATGTCAACTGCAAGGGCTTCCACTCGCCGAATGTTCAGCTGCTGTGCGACCACCACCAATGCATCCTGCAGGTCTGCACACGATTCCCAAGAAGCGGCCACGACTCCTACATCCTTAGCGGGTTTCAGGTCCCTGACATCTTCCAGGATCCAGAGAGGCTGCATGGCTGGCTCCTCGGGTCAAGGACTACCCACAGAGGATGTGGCGATGACACTTGTCTGGCAGCGTCAGACTGCAGCAGAACGACACTGCTTGGGGTGGGCCAGTCGCTAAGAGAGTCCAGGTACAAGTGGCACTAATCAATGCACTTCTCTCCTTTTCAGGAGAAGAATGTACATAATGCCGCCGAGCGGGTGAGGACTGGCAGTGGCCCGGCACAGTTGGCGATTCTCAGCCGCTTCGAGCAGGAGGCCCTAGATTTGGAGAGGCGCCATGCGCCCAGGTCCACCAGTGTCAGTGAGGCTGGGGTGCCACGGGCGGGTATGTTTGCCCAGCAGTGAGATCACCATTGTTCTCCCAACAGCCATGGCAGTGCTGAATGCTAAGTGATTTAATTTTGCAACATGGCTTGATCGTTGCTTATGGAAGGATGAGTGCATAGTGATCCAGGGGATAGGGATGCACTTCGTCATTGTCTCCATGTTAACTGGTCCAATGCCTTTGTTCTTCCTTTCAGCATCAGTGGTGCAGGGCTGGGAGGAGGAGCAGCAGAGGCCCCCTCTCACACCTGAGGGCTCTGAAGCCTCAGCAGCGTCACACCATCTCTGCCAGGTAGGCACCAGCGCAGATACTAGCGCCTCGGTGGGAATTAGAGCATCGGCTAATGTCCCGAGGCACAGCGGTGAGGGCACTTCACAGTCGCTGGAGGAGCTGGCAGAGACAGAGTGCCTATGGCGCCAACAGTCGGAGGACTGCAGGGGACCAGGCACATGCTCAGTTGGTGCCTGATGATGTGCCTCTGGAGTCGTCCGCAATGCAACAAACGCAGGAAATGCGGCCGGGTGTGCGGGAGCATCCGGTGCAGATACATGAGGCTGTGCTTGCCTTGGTGTCGGTGGTGGAGGAGTCTACTCAGACTATCGCTGAAACAATGAGCCTGATGTCCGAGCACCATGCATCCTCCATGGAGAGAGCGGTGACTCTCGTGGAGAGGCTCCTCCAGGAGACCCGTCAAGGTTTCCTGAGGACGCGCTCTGACCAGCAAACCCTCACATCAGCATTGACCTCAGCTGGTCATTGCCAGTGTAGGAGATGGTCTGGGCACCAAGTATCCGAGCTCGGTGCCCATCCATCCACGGTGAGCAGGGAGGTCCGAAGCGACCTCACATCGGCGCTGCAACTGCCTGTCGTCTCTGCGGGCACCTCTCAGGGCGCTCCGGATGAGGGCGGCAGCTCCTTCACCCCTCTGCCAGTGACTGTAGCATCCGGTGAGGCTGCGATGACTGGGGAGATACCAGCTGTGGAACTGGCAGCTCCCTCCCAGGCGGGGCCAGCACAGGCTCCACGGGCCAGAGGACGACCGCCAAGGTCATCGAGGCCAACAGGACAGCAGTCAGCAGGCTGGCTCAGTGCCACTCCCAGCGATGGGGCAGCACCAAGACGTAGCACCCGAAAGCGTAAACATAAGGCACCTTAGGCACACCACGGGTTTATCACTGGTGCTTGTGTTGGCCCGAGATGAGATCTTTATGAGTTGGTGTGATTTTTAACACCTTTGTCATTTTGTTTCATTAAGTTTCTTTGCCTGTGATATTAAATTCAGACATGTCACCATGGCTGAGGGTGCCTCTTTTCTTCTGCAGGTGGATGGTTTCCAATAATGTTCTGAGTGCTTTGTGGGACATTCAGCTTTATTAACAAGGACCTTAGTTACTGTTCCTAACCAGGCAGATTTTGCAGTTAGGTGTCGAGTATGGAGCCTGCAGCCCAGGCTTGTCCTGGAGGTCCATCTGTGGTGTGCTAGCTGAAGGTTCGTTGGATTAAAGCCTCCCGGGTGTCCCTGCCTCCCTGCACTATGCCTGGGTCAGCGTCTACCCCCTCAGCATTTCCCTCTGCGTGCTCATCCTCGGACTCACTGCTGGACTCATCGTGTGCAGCCGCAGCCACTGCGTCGACGTCTTCATCATCCACTGTGTCCCCCCTTTCCAGTGCAAGATTGTGGAGAGCGCAGCATGCAACCACTATCACTGAGACACGATCTGGGGGGTACTGGAGTGCGCCCCCTGAGCAGTCCAGGCATCAGAAGCGCATCTTGAGAAAACCAATGGTTCTCTCCACCACAGCCCTTGTGGTGCCGTGGCTCCTATTGTACCGCTGCTCAGCTTCTGCTCTTGGATGTCGGAGAGGCGTCATGAGCCACCTTCTGAGGGGATAGCCCTTGTCACCCAGCAGCCATCCATCCAGCCGGGCTGGAGCACTGAAGAGCCTCGGCACCTGGGAGTGTCTGAGGATGTAGGCATCGTGGGAGCTGCCTGGGTACCTTGCACAGACTTGTAGAATCAGCATCCTGTGATCACACACTATCTGCACGTTCATGGAGTGGAAGCCCTTCCTGTTGATGAAGGCACTGGGCTCACCTGCTGGCGCCTTGATGGCCAAATGTGTGCAGTCTATTGCACCCTGGACACGGGAGAAGCCAGCAATGGCTGCGAAGCCTCTGGCTTACTGTGTCTGACTTGCCTGGTCCCAGCGGTAGTGGATGAAGGTCAATGCACGTCTGAACAGAGCATCTGTAACCTGCTTGACACAAATGTGGACAACTGATTGGGAGGCACCACAAAGATCACCCACCGAGCCCTGGAAGGAGCCAGAGACAAAAAGGTTGAGGGCAGCTGTGACCTTTAGAGCCACTGGCATGGGGTGTCCACCCACACAGTTCGTGGAGATCTCAGGGCCAATCATCTGAGAGGTATAGTTGACTGTCTCCCTCGAGAGATGGAGCCTCCTTCAGCACTGCACCTCAGACATATTAAAGTAGCTGCTTTTCCACATGTAAACCCTGGCAGCAGGACAGTGGCGTCTTCTGCGGCCCCTTCCACCTTGGACTACCTCTTGACCCAGCGCCCCTTGAGCCTGCGCTTGTCCTCCCAAAGGTGGCTCCCCTGGAGGCTGAATGTGCACTCCTAGCCTCCCCCACCACCCCTTCTGGCCCTCCCTTCTTCCGCAGAGGAGGTGCCTCCAGTGGACAGTTCAGCTCCCATTCTCAGGCTAAGGAAAGGCTTCCTGAAACCTGTAGGCCCAAAAAAGATTCCTCACTGCAGAGTGCTGACCTGAAGGTTGTGAGTCCAGACCAAGCAGCTGGTATGCGTTTTGAAGTATTGCAGATCACACAGGCAAATGCCATTAACTTTTGAAAAATCAATATTTGACAGAGCACACTCGCAACCCCACTGAGCCCTCTTATCCTGCCCGTAGATGAGATTTATACAAATGTGTCCTACCCGCCTGCCCTTTGTGCCCATGCGCCAACCTGAAGATTGCACGGGCACCAAAAAATCGCCATCGATTGGCGCCTCAAGGGCCTTAAGTGGTCCGTTAATTAATGGTGGGTGTGCAACGGAGATCATCATGTGCCAACCCAACCAAATATCGTGATGGTGCGCTGTGACGTTGGGACGCTCGCCCGATGTAACCGCACATCATTTTACACGTGTGCGTGCGGGGCCCACCCCCACACACTAACCGGAAAATTCTGTCCTAGATTCCAGGAGGATGATGACGACATGCAGTGGGGACACTCCGTAGATTTTCACATGGCCTCTGTGAATGTCTGACTCCTGTCAGTCTGAGGGCAGCTCACTCGTGCTGTGTGATCAGGGTCATATCATGGAGATGCAGCCATGAAACTTTAAATGCACCTGGTCCTTTGTCAGCCTTCAGCATCTGCCCCCTTCAGGAGCACAGAATCTGTTTCAGGTCACAGATTCTGAAAAGATTGGTGTGGGGAGCCAGCCCCACCTCAAAGATGCTGGGACCACACAGAGAGAATGAGGGAACTCTGTGATGCCTGCCCACGACATTCTGGCAGTAATGACAAGCACCATCGAGGTGCAGGCATCAGTAATGTGTCCAGTGAGTGTGAGGCGGGACCATCACTTTAGTCTGAAGGCTGCACAATGCACAGGGAAGAAGCACTGGACTGAGACACCTGCCTTTATCTTGTGCAAGAAACAAGGTTTCACATCTGAGTGACACGAAGCTGCTCATCATAAATAGGAGCCGTAGGCAGGGAGACATTCTTGGGAGTTTATTGACAATAGTGAACATTATGTACAAGTGATTAACTCCCATGCCCAGGCTCTGCAGCTACATCTTCTTAACCTTCCTAACCCTGCCACTACATCTTGGTGCTCCCCCAACATCCAGAGTGGAGGTGGAGGCAGCCTGCTGACTGCTACACCCCGTCTGTGATGACCTTGGCGGGCGTCCTCTGGAAGGCCGAGACCTGGAGGGCCCCGGCCTGCTTTGGGTGTCCTGCTGTGGACTAGCTGCAATCTCCTCAGCCTGTGGAGCTGGAGCTGCGGGGGTCACAGGAAGAGAGGATTGGATCGGCCGGACATTCCCAGAGTCACCTGGGTGGATGGCCCCGGGGTGTTGAGCTGCTGGCCCTCCTCCCTATGGGTACTCAACGGCCTCTCGCTGACTCCTTGAGGAGAACGGGAAGCTGGAGTGAGATCAAGCTGCCTCCCACCCCTCTCGCATTGACATTTTTGGAGGCCAACTATAGCATCAGTGATGCAGTTCAGCCCACGCAGCAGTGCAGGACCAACGTCCTGGACCAAGGCCTCCATGGCGGCCGCCATTCTGCCAGTGTTGATCTCGATGCGTCGGCATGCCGGCACTATCACCTCGGACTGAAGGCAGACGACTCCTCCGTTGTCCCTTGCAATCTGAGGCGTGTGCCAGACATCCCTTCCTGATGTTCCTGTGATTGTCTTTGCAGCTTCACCAACTGATTGAGGACCGAGTCCAGAGGCTCATCATCTGACTCGGACTCAGCAGGTTCCTTGCCTCCAGCAGTCCTCCGAATGCCGGAGACCAAGGATGTCCCTGCCTCCACCTGCTGTGGAACAGATTGTGTCCTGTGCTCGCCATATTGTGAGCCCGAGGCTGCTGTACATCTGGATCCCACCGAGATGTGTGTCACTGCACTGGTGGAGGGTGTGGGTGAGCGCCGTGATGGATCTTCAGTGGTGCTGCCCTCAGGGTCCTCAACTTAGGTGCTTTCGGTGCTGGAATCAGGATCAAGGTTGCCTGATGGTGACATGTCAGATATGCTTGGCAGCTGCTTTGAGCACAGAAGAGTGGACTCAGAGTAGCATTGAGAGGGGGATGATGTGATGCAGGATCCTCATGTGGGTTTTCCCCACCAACCTCACCATCACAGCAGGAACGGTCGATGACCTCTCCAGCCAGCTCCAAAGCTCGACTCTTGAATGGAGTTAGGACCTTGATGTCCGGCACGCCACTCCCGGTCTGGGACCTCTCCCGTTGACTGTACACGACCTTGTCCTGCATATAGACAGATGGAGAGAGTGTGAGAAAGGCGCGTGCCAGGCCAAATGAGAAGGATGCCAGCTGTGCTGATTGCAACCATGGGCAGGATGAGGAGGCAGCCTCCAGAGGAGATGAAGCCAGATGGAGATGTGATGGTGTCTGTGCGAGGGTGAGTGGCAATGCCCCTTGGATCTGGCAGTGAGTGAGATGCCAGTGAACATGTAACAGGCTTGTGAGTATGTGAGTTGAGAGTGATGAGATGGTTGACTTACCCTGGCAGCATGGATGAGATCATTCATCCATTTTCTGCACTAGATGGCTGACCTCGTGTGCAGCATTGGCTGACCACCTCTGCCGCCACCTCCCAAGCCGGAGTGGTGAGACTCATGGGCCTCCTGTGGCCAGACAGGGGGAACAGGACTTTGTGGTGGACCTCCACGGCCTCCAGGATGCATCCCAGGAATGTGTCACTGAATCAGGGGGGTGGGCTGCAATCTTCCTGGCTTTTGGGGCCATGTCTTCACCAGAGCAGTCCTGGGCTGTGAGCATTGAGAAGTGTGCGTGCGGCTGCATTTTAAATATGGTGCCCGGCATGAGGAAGCGGCAAGGCGGGAAGGGGGCGATACGGCGCAGAGCTCGCCATCGCGGCCGGCGGATAAAACGTCTTTTTTCCCGCCCGCTACCACACTTAGTGCAAATCTGGGACAGTTCGACTCTTAGACTCTGGGGAATGCTTGTATTCCCAATGCTGTCCACTGCAGCTTCTGGTGCTGCTGGGATTAGAGAGCTGATGGCCAATCAGATTTATTTCCCTCGAATTTTCTTGACATAAAATGTGACCCTTGGTTAGATTGAACATCCCTGGGCAATCCATACCTCGTGAAAAAACTGGATTATCCCTTCAGTTACCATCTTTGCAGTAATCTTTCTCACTGTAGTGGCCTCTGGGAACTTCGGAGACAAATCCATGATAGTTAAAGGATATTGATACCCTGCCTTGGTTTTAGGTAAGGATCCTACACATTCTACTAGAACCCTACTAAACGGTTCATCGAAAGCGGGTATAGGGTTTCCCAACCATTTGACATGTGTGACAGGTCTTGCAGAATTCAACCACATCCCTGTGCTATCCCAGCCAGTAAAAATATTTCAGTATTTTAGCCTGAGCCTTTCTTATTCCTTAATGGTGTGCCATCAGAAACCCTTGTACAATCCTTAAAATTTCCCTGCGGTAACCAAGAGGGACAGCCATGTGATGGACTACAATCCATTCCTCATCTGCTGGTCTTTGACGAGGTCTCCATTTCCTCACTAACATATCACTTTTGGGTAATAACATTCAGGAACATTTTCTGGTTCTTCCTCACCATAGACTGTCTAGATAATCCCTGCAAACCTGGATCTAGCCGCTGGGCTTCAAAAAAAGATGACCGACTAAATAAGTCAGCCTCATTCCATCCAAAGTATTTATCCACATTCAAATTCCTGAAATTAGCCGTGGCTAATCAAGCATCTGGATCGACCTCCCTTTCAGTTGCTTTTGCTTCATCTTGTCTTGGGGCTTGAGGCCTATTTCTGTCATATTTTTATAATGATATAAAGGCACCAATCATTCCTAAGGGATTGTGCAACCTCATTGTGGGCTCATTTATTAATTCTAAGCACATGTGAAGAGATACCTATGGACAGAAAGCTTGAAGATATCAGAGCTGCAAAGCTGTGTGTGTGTGCTCTGCTGAAAGCAAACATGAAATTAAAACTGCATCGCATGACACACTTCCTTTCTAGTGGATGTCATGCTGCTATCCCTTAAAGGTATATTACAGCAGTTACTCTGCAACCTTTGAACAATCCAGGATGTTCCTCCTGCAAAATCTCAGTCTCTCTCACTTCAACAGGTTCTCTTGAAACTCTTAGAGATGCTAATACCCTATCACCTGTCAAATCATTTCCCCATAGAATATCTACCCCTTCAATTGGCAAACTAGGAACAACCCCTACAGTAGGAACTCCATGTCTTAAGTCACTTTGTAACTTGCCTATCATGAATGCCCCCCTATTGGTATCTTTTCTTTCACCAGACCATCTGGAAGATAAATCGTCTCACCAGCCGTCATCGATGATTGAGCCACTCTAGTATCTCTCAAAATATTAATTTGTCTACTTATTTTGCTTGAGAAATAAAGGAATGCTTCTCCCTTAGAAACAAAACCTTTAAAGCCTTCAATAACCTGACTCAATTCCTCAGAACATAAGGCAGAATCTCCCTGACTATCCTGAGCGATTAAATCCACCATTATGGTAGGTTCTGAGGGAACACTTTGCAACTGCACTATTGCTTTGCTTTTATGTCTCAATTCTTTTTACTAATACAGTCTTTTTTGAAGACTCTTTAGACATTTATACTCCTGCAACTGGTTTTCCTTTAAGCTTCCAACAATTTGCTTCCCTTTTATCTTCAATATTATCATCCATATTAACCATAACAGCCTTGCCTTCCCTTTAAAGCCAGAATCGGTCCCTAACATCTCTTTCACTCTAACGTATTCTCCAAATGCCTGGTTCGATATTTTTCCTCACAGTCGGAAATCATAATTGATACACCTCATGAACCAGCTCATATGCATTAAGTACTGCATTTCTAACTGTCTCACAATGAGAAGACTATTCTCCTGAAATAATCGAATAAATATCCATTGTTTTTCCTACCAAAGCACTTTGCAAAATCGAACTCCAAGTCTCCTTGGGCCATTGTAACTGTGTAGTGGCCTTCCCAAATGAGGTAAAATATCTTTCAACCCCATCTTCAATAAATTTAAGCACCAGGCAAATATCCTTTGCCAAATCAAAGCTTGGAGCTGGATTCGAACCACCGTCTGAACCACAGCTCTTCCTTCACCATGTAAATGAAGTCTTTCTTTACCCAGGTAATACTGTCTGACTTCATTCTCTCTTTGAAGCACTCTGTCTTTGTCTCTGTCTCTTCCCCCCCGGTTGGCCTTTTCTCTCTGAAGTTCAATTTCAAGCTTTCGCATTTTTCTTTCCTTCGCTTTTCCTTCTCTTCCGAGTTCCAGTTTTTTTCATTTCTCTATCTATTCCTTTTTCTTCCCTTCCCCAGTCAAGTTTTTCTTTTTCTTTTTTTTATTTTAGGAATTCCAATTCAAGTTGTTTCACTTGCAACTGACTCCTAGCCACCTCAAGCTGTGTTCTACCTGGCTCAAGCTTCTCTTCTTCCAATCCCAAATGCTGTGCCGTCGCCTCAAATATTTCTGCTTTTTTTAGCCCCTGCTTTCATCTTTAACTTCAATTCTCCTGCTAATTCTATTCATTTAACTTTGGTTAATTGTTGCAAAACTCCCAGGGATAAATCTTCCCTCCCCAGAAGAGTCTCGACAACTAACACAGCCATCCTGCTGTTCACTTAGTACAGTAAAATTCATCGTGAATCCTGTTAGGCAAAACTGGAGCAAACCTCAGCACATCCATCATTTATGAACACATTGGATCCCCCAGTTGTTATGATCTCGGTAGAGACCAGTGACATTTTTATTTATTTTGTTTGGAAATCTGAAAACCCAAGTAATGGTTGAGATTTATTGGGCCTTCCGCTTACTTCCGGTAAGATTGCCCCTTTAAATCTCCTCCAACAGCCACAGAGTTGTAGACTCCCAGTTCAATGTAAGTGTCGCTAGTGTCTTAAATCTTGGGGCAGACCTCTCGTGGTTCTAATGTTCTTTAATTCTGGAGTCCTGCATCTATGAACTCTCTCTCTCTCTTTCTCTCTCTCTTTCTCTCTCTCTCAGCTTGACTATCCCAGAAGTCTAACTCACTCTTAGCAGAGTCTTTAAACCCTTTTTGCTAGCACACAGAATTTCAATTGAATTCTGCTTGAACGAGATGTTCCCTGCAGCCAGCTTGTTCTAAACTAAACTGCTTGGCAACCAGAACCACATACAGGAATTGACTCCCCTTGCAATCAACTTACTGTTCACCCCTTTGCTTTACTATTGTTTATCTCCCAGGCAGCTTGGTCACATCATCAGTTACTGAAACAAAATTCTTTTTACAAGAAATCCTCTTCCAGAGAGACATATTCCTTAAAGGGACCACCACCCCAACATAAACTATAAAGTTTTTGCCCCCAAAAGCAGATAGCCCATGAAAGTCCTTCTCCTCCTCCTCTTTCTTCAAGCAGCTTGTCCTTGTCTGCGTCACCTCTGTGCATTTTCCCTGCCATTCTGCAGGCCAAGGGGGATACAAACTCTTGCACCCATATCTGGGAACAAGTGGTCTGAACAGAACCCTTGAAGTCAAAACCAGGGCCTTCACCACAGCACTCTCTGTAAACTTCAACAACTTTAAATCTCATTGCACTAAACATTGTTAATAACTCAGTCACAGCCAGTTAGCAATCAATCAGCAAGTACCCTGAAAGTAGTTGATGCTCCCTTTAAATAGTGCTAATGGGGCATCCTTCCTACTACTGAAATATGTTCAGCACTGTGAGTCAAAGAAAGGGTGTTATCTGGAGTGTTGGGGTCAAACATGACACCACTGGTATCAAATCAGCATTATCCACTGACTGACATCAAGATCTGAGTACTCTGCCTATTTCAGTGTACTGTACCAACAATTGCGCTACCAATCTACTCAAAATGGTGTCTGCATAGCAAGCCCCAGGATTGCAAGCAACATTTTTGCAGCAAAATAACATCTATAATACCATCAAGATGGAGACAACTAACCAAATGCTGTGGCAGTTATTTTTACCAGTGCTGGTTGCTATATGGTAAATCTATACAATCATTTGTGGGAAGTACACGCTGGTTTCCTAGGGGAGAATTTCCCCCTGTCAGGGGGATTGTGCAGGGCCGGGCGGCAGCGGGTGCGAAACCCAATTGGCGCCCCCGATCGGGTCCGCGCCACCATTTTACATGTGCGGGCCAATTAAGAGTGCTGTGTGCTCCCCTGTGCTGGCATGGGGAGGGGTTCTCTGAGCCAGGGCCTACGCTCTTTCATGCATGTGCGCGAAAGAGAGCAGAAATCTCCCTGAGGCACCTCTAATTAGGTTAGGGTTTAAAAATTTAAATAAAAGAAAAGAAAATATTTTAAAACGCGTCCCCTCATGTGACAGTGTCACATGAGCTGGGACATGTCAAGGAACATTAATGAAAAAAACGTATTTAATTTATAAACCCTTCATGAAACCTCATCCCGCCCGTGGATGAGGTTCTATGAAAAATGCGAAGGCCGCCTGGGCTCTTCGCCTGCGCCCCCCCCACCAGCCTTAAGGTTGGACGGGTAGCCCAGTTTATTACTTTAATTGATATTTAAATGGCCTTAATAGGCCCTTGCAAGTTCGGCGAGTGCGCAGTCCAATCAGCTGCACGCCCGCTGAACTAAAAGTCTAAACGACTTCACCCCGCGTCATTTTACCCCCGCTCGCCGATCCGAAAATTCTGGCCCTAGTGTAGTTTCAGCTTTGCATTACCGTGGCCCAATATGACTTGGGACTGGAGTTGCCAAGATTAATTTTAGCCAAATAACATCTCACACCTCAACAAGTTAGACTTCCATCACTATGGCTTCACGCCAGCTTCAGTCCCACTGTTATCGGTGTAAAACGAACTTTAAAATGTTGCCAGCCTGCATCACTTTCGCCTTATAAGAATGTGCAAAGTGAAGAAGGTGGCAAGTCAGAACAGAAGACTCCCAAAGATACACGGACCAGGCTTGTTTCCATTCTGAGGCAGTAATGGCTGTGTGCAATACTTTAACGCATGTTTTCAACCATATTCAGCATCTTGGTAACATTTGTTAAAAAAAAAATGAGTTGACAGTCCAAACCGTTTAAACAGATATTGCCACTGTTACATTTTTAATGCCATAAGCCTTACTCTGGCAGTATATTCAGTAATAATTACTTAATCTCTTTATTTTCTCTCAACATGGTATCAATAAAAGACCATTTTTTGTCTCCTTTCATGATCACGGTTCATTTTGCTTCACTGAACAAAAATTAAAACAATCTCAACTAATAAGGTATTTTAGTGGTATTACTGTAGTTCTGTTCTCCCTAATTTCGCCTGGTGAACAGCATTCCGTGATTGATGAATTAATATGGAGAACTTGGGTTTTCGTTTAAGTTGCCTAAGTAACTGTTCCACATTAATGATTCAAACACATAAATATAACACCATAACACGGCTCCGTTTCCCTGCCATTACCACTTGTAACTGCCTGGTGCAAGTCCAGTGTTCTCATTACAGCCCCATCCCCAATTGTTTTTTGACCAGCCAATTAGTTATAGCACTCTAGTCACGTTTAATCAACTACAAATTGCCGCATCTTTAATTTCCACCAGAAGGCTGATTAGAACCTTCCAAGAGAAATATATGCCAATGTCTCCCTGGCATGTTACATACACCTTCCTGCAATTTAATTTTCAAAAAAAACATCGTGACATTCCTGAAGTGTAGAAAAATATAATTAAAATTTCCATTTGTGAAGCATATGTACTATAAAAATGTCATACAATTTCTCCTATTAGGACAACATTGGCCAAGAGTTCAGCTTTTAGATATACAAACACACATTACACACAAATGCTGCATTCAGCAGCTCTCCGGGTTTGTTATTTTTGTACTGACTCCTAAATAATATCTTTATGAGTATCACTGATTTTTGCACATTGTGCTACATTTTAAAGTGCATAGAACATTGTTGGCATGAGCTTGAGCAGCAAAGTTTCATCCAAGTCCAAACCAGATGTGTGTCATCGTGGACTGACGTCTTTAAAGAATTGATTTTAAATCAGCTGGAATTCATATCATGTACTTATGATTTTAGCAGAAGTGTTCTGGACGCATGCATAGGTACATATAGAAAGCAGTAGTTTTCTTTATAAATAAAGATGGCAGAGGGAAATGAAAGCAACATGTTGGGATGGTTGCCATCCCCTGGCAAGCTCAATACATTGTAAAGATATTAGTAATGCAGTCATAGCTGGGCATCTAACAGAGGTTGCAAGTGGTGTGCAAAATGTAACATGTTGCCAAAATGGTGTCTGCCACAATCTATACTTAATGTATAGGAAGCAGTGAGTAAAATAAGAGTGTAACAAATCACAGCAAACTTAAGGATGAGTATTATACTGAGTTTTTTTTAGACAATACAATGACATTTTCTGTAAAAGGACACTCCCAAAAAAACCTGCAAAAAAATGGACCCCTATTAACAGTCCCAATAACTTACATTGTAAAAGAAACACAAAACATTCTGAAACCATGGACACTCACAAATTGCGAAATACGAACAGCTTGCAAATGATCGGGCCTTTTTACATGTTAAACCGTTGGACACATCCTGGTATCGCATTTTAAAATGTTCGAACTGCGTACTCTATCTGAGTCTGATAGGGACAGATCCGGATGAACAATGGATTGTTGCTGCAGCCTTTTTTGTCCCTGTTGGTCCCCGATGTTTGAATCTTCCCTGAGCTGCTGTTCCTAGTTGCTGGATCCTGGGGTTTGAATCCTTCTGCAGCTGCTGTCCCTGCAAGCAATGTTGCTCACAATGTACACTGGAAGATATGTACGCACCCAACCCAGAAGGAAAAAACAGTTCGGACCAGTACTCTTATTTCCCAGTTTTCACTGGTGCTCCATTTTAAGGTATACAAGACCAGTTCAGACCAGTACTCTGATTTCCTAGTTTTTGCTGTTTTTTTCCTTCTGGGAACTTCATGTGGACCCAGGTGATGTGCACAAAACCAACCCCACACAGTACTATTGTCCTGTCATTTATCAGTCAAGATTATGGAACTCCCTTCCTAAAAGCACTGTGGGTGTACCTACACCACATGGACTGCAGCGGTTCAAGAAGGCAGCTCACCACCACCTTTTCAAGGGCAACTAGGGATGGGCAATAAATGCTGGCCCAGCCAGCAAAGCCCATATCCCACGAATGAATAATTTTAGAAAAAGTCTCATTCAGAATTGGTTCCATTGTGCGGGTGCTGTACTTGGCACATCTGATTTGATGCAAAATCTGCTTCTAAATGGAAGTTCTGAGCACTGTTGAAGCTGATTAGGTCCTGATCATAATCTTAACTGAAACCTCAAAACAGTTGGCAAGATTTTTAGAGCATGAAAAGTGACTCTTTTTAAAGTAAGTGTAGAGGGGAAGGCCATGCTGTCTCCCTGCCTACTTGGCGGGTGAGATTGTGGAAGTGGACCTGGATGCTGGGCCCTGTTGTTGCCATGGTGACTGTCAGGTGAGTCCAGTGCAGGCCCCCCTCCCCCCACCTGCTGGTGGGAGTAGAGGTGGAGAGTGCGGGATGAGTGGACTTTATTGTGCCTGAGTTCCCTCGGGATTCAGGAGCAGATTCGGCAGGATCACAGGGGCTGAAGGCGTGAGCAGATGGCAGGCCAGCTGTCATGGTTGCTGGATCAGGGCATTGAGCTCTCAACACCCCGATTTTTTTACTCTACATGTTTGCTGTCAGTGGAATAAAGAGTCACTGAACTGGAATCTTCATAAATGCAGTGTGCTTCTTCCTGGGTTACAACAGGACACCTGCAATAAAAGGACAGCTGGTGCTTGTCCCTTAGGCGTCCTTACCTTGCGGGTTTCCCGGTAGTTACTGAAGAGATTTTATTTACCTACAACCCTAGATTTGACAACTTCATTCATCCCACTGTAATTTCTTTGGTGAAAGAGAATGTACCAAGCAGCCAGGGTGTTTTACTAGGGTTGGATGGCACCACTTTGGAGCCCAAACCATTTCCAAATTGAGGCCCACGTTAAAATAGGTGTAGCTACTCCAGTGTAGACAGCTTGTCCCCATCAGCAATATCATTATGGCAGCTCCAGGAACATTACATCCAATTGACAAGTTTCTGACAGGTGGCAAATTAATGATTTATTTTAATATTTTAATGGCAAGTAACTCTGTGTGCCACAGGACTAAAATATTAATGCAACAAGTGGATTTCATCATTTGATTTAATTGCACCACACATCCAATCTACCTAGTTTTACCACAGCACCAGTAAAAAAATGTGATGTCTGCTAGAAACAAAGAATTAAGACAGAAGAGCATAAACGGGTAAAGTCATGAAGAGATTTAAACATGAAGGTGAGAGGTTTCAACTGGAGGCCCTGGGGACTTGGGAACCTACATTGGTCAGCAAGGACAATGTGATGAGTAAGTGAGATTTTGTGCAGGGTAAGATACAGACAGGATGAACAGAAATGTATGAAGGGTTGAGAATTGCAAGCCGGCCAGGGATATATTGCAATAGTTAAGCTTGGAGATGACAAAGGCAGCAGCTGGGCTGAGGCAGGAATGAAGATGGGCAATTGGTATGAAGGTGTTATTGGGCCATCTGTGCGATGGAGATAATATATGGTCAGAAGCTCCTTTCCTTGTCAAATATGATGGCTAAGACAATGACTGTAGGTGGGAATGGGATTGGTGGCAAAGGTATGGAGTTTGTGGTGCAGGTTTAACACATAGGCTTGGCCTTCCCAAATGTTTATTTGGAAGGCTCTGTAGCTAAAGCTGAATGTTGGACAAACAGCACGATAACACAGAGGTAGTGGAGGGGTTGTAATAGGTGGTGGGCAGGTAGAACTTGATGATGTCAAATTACTCGATGAATTGTCCCCATGTCTGGTGATGATGATGTCTCCAAGGGGCAGCACATAGATGAGGAAGAAGAAGGAAACAAGAACAAACCCCTAGGGAACCCCTGAGGTAACCAAATGGGGACAGAATTCGAAGCCATTACTTAAGATGCTCTGCCTAGGAACAGGGCTGGCCAATGGAAGAAAGGTATTAGAGAAAGAGGCCAACTATTTCAAAGGCTACAGAAGGATGAAGGAGGATGAGGAGGGATAAAGTACCATGATCACAGTCATAAAGTATGCCATTTGTGATTTTGGGGAAGGGGATTGGTATTACTTGTAACCTCTCACACACAAATACGCATTCATATACAGTAAGGGGGGATAGAAAAGAGGAAGATTTATAACTATCGGCAATAACAGTAAAAAGAACGTCAGAAATGAATATTAGTTGACATGGGGCAGGATCTTTATGTCGGTGAATGGGGGACGGGGCCCACTCGCCGACGTGTAAAATGACGCGGGATGATGTCGGGCGAAACCCCCGACGTCACCCCGCGTCATCTCCATTTTCAGGTCGGCGGGGGCGCAGCCGAGTCAGCTGTGCACCCGCTGACCTGTCAATGGCCTATTGAGGCCATTGACAAAGCCATTAACCTCATTAATGGACCTGCCCGTCCAACCTTAAGGTTGGCGGGCAGGCCGGGAGCACTGGCGGGCTTCAGAAAAAGCATCAAACCTCATCCACGGGTGGGATGAGGTTTCATGAGGGTTTTTAAAAATTCAATAAATGTTTGATTTAGAGCGATGGACATGTCCCAACTCATGTGACAGTGTCATACCAGGGGTCATGTCAGGGAAATTTTGCTTTTGTACCGTTACCATTTTTAAATTTGGCGCCGATCTCCCTGAGGCAACACTTAGCCTCAGGGAGATGAGCGCGCTCTTTCGTGTGCATGCGCTTCCTGGCGGACGTCACACTGGGCGGGCTTTAATTGGCCCATCCACGTAAAATGGCGGCGCACCTCTGATCGAGAGCACCGATCGCCTGCCCGCTCCCGCTCCTGCACTTCTCCCTTGACGTGGGGCAAAATTCTTCCCATGATTTCCAGAGTCTGAGAAGTCAAAGTCCGGAAGGTGTTTCCTTTGTGGCAAAGTTCAGTCCAGATGAGTTCCTGGGTTGGAGACAGCAACATGAAAATCCTTGAAACAAATGACACTTCAGCACAATGGGATTTCTGTGCTTAGATCATTCCCAGAAGGAAAAAACAGTTCAGACCAGTACCCATATTTCCCAGTTTTTATTGGTGTTCCATTTTAAGGTATACAAGGCCAGTTCAGACCAGTAATCTTATTTCCCAGTTTTTAACTGTTCCTTTGTGCTGGGTTGCATTTTTATAACATTATATTCTCCATAACTATATTCTTGGTGCAATGCTCCTGGCATTGATATACTCAGCATTTTACTCCCATTGCCCATGAAGAAGATGCCTGGAGGCCTCCTGTCTCCTGAGGGGAAGAGGCTAGTCCTCTTCCTCTCCATTGCCTGCACCAAGGCCTCTCAATGCAGCATTGGTGAATCTTGTGTCAGCTTCTTCCTTCCTTCAGCCATTTATTCAATGACCTCTTCCTTAGTGTCTGCAAACAGAGAACATCTCCCCTTTAAGGGGTACGGGCTGTTTTTTAAACGGCAGCATGAACATCCGGTAGTCACATCCACCCCACCTCCCACCTCCTGCCAGGCCACCTCCTGCCCCTCATAAGGTGTGCAGATAAAGAGGGGCAGTGTGGATAGTGTGGGCTGCACACCAGCATCCTTAAGATGTACAGGCAGCAAAGTTTTGTATAATGTCTGCTTGTGCACTAACTGGCATGTGGAGTGTACTCCCCACCCTCTGCCCACCCATTTTCAGATGTGTCAGGTTTCTAAGCTGATGCTTTTGCAAACCGTCCTTGCTAATGCATGCTTTGAAAATATCGTATCGTCGAAAGTCGTGATCATAAGGGACACACGTTTCTAAAGGGCCTTGGTTTGTTTCTCAGAAACATGCTGGAGCACTTTGCTTTGCTTGTAATGAATTATGCTGACTGTTGTTTCACAGGCAAATATGGCAACCATTTTGCACACAGCAAGATTTTGCAAACAAAAGCGAGATGAATGATCTGTTAATCTGTTTTTAGTGGTAGTGGTGAAGGACGAATGTTGGCTACAACTGCAACGCTACAAATGGCGCAGTGAAAGTTTTAAGATCCACATAAGTGACAGAAGCAAAGCAGATAGACCCTGAGTTTAACGTTTCAAGGAGAAACTCACCTCTAAGACTAAATTCTAGGGGATCATTTTCACCCTCAGTACTTGGGTGATGGAGTGGATTGCCCCCATGTGTTGTAAAATCCATCTGACTTCAATCAGATAAAAGATTGGGCAATTTCTCCAAAGTGCAGATGTTGCATTACAATTTGGGCATTTAATATGAAAATTTACCCTTAGTGTTTAGCAGTGGAGCTTGAAGCTAAACTTTCCAAATGGAGAGGCAAGATTCTACAAACTGAATCAGGCTGGTGTTTATATAAGCTGAACGTACACCCTTGAATATTCCCGCAAAACGCCTAATAGGCCATTTGTCAGGAGGTACAAGGCAAAGAAATGAGACAAAAGGGATAGGCTTGAATTGATAGGCAATGACAAATGGAGTCTCATTTTAAATATAAATTCCCTGGGTTTGAGAGACGAGAGAAGTGTATCCAACTTTGCAGATAACAGCACATTGGTTATTGTGAATCCTGTGGAGAAAGCAGAAAACTGCAAATTTCCACATGTAGATTAGGTAACTGGGCAGAACGATGAACAAAAGTGTCCCTGATCTATTTTAAGGCTGGCATGTAAAAAGGATTGTGATGCCACCACCAAACACATCTTCCCTTCACCCCCCCTGACGGCATTCCGTAGGGATCGTTCCCTCCGGGACACCCTGGTCCACTCCTCCATCACCCCCTACTCCTCAACCCCCACCTATGGCACCTCCCCATGCCCACGCAGAAAATGCAACACCTGCCCCTTCACTTCCTCTCTCCTCACCGTCCAAGGTCCCAAACACTCCTTTCAAGTGAAGCAGCATTTCACTTGCATTTCCCCTAACTTAGTCTACTGCATTCATTGCTCCCAATGCGGTCTCCTCTACATTGGAGAGCCCAAACGCAAACTGGGTGACCGTTTTGCAGAACACCTGCGGTCTGTCCGCAAGAAAGACCCAAACCTCCCTGTCGCTTGCCACTTTTACACTCCACCCTGTTCTCTTGCCCACATGTCTGTCCTTGGCTTGCTGCATTGTTCCAGTGAAGCCCAACGCAAACTGGAGGAACAGCACCTCATCTTCCGACTAGGCACTTTACAGCCTTCCAGGCTGAATATTGAATTTAACAACTTTAGATCTTAAACTCCCCATCCCCCCATCCCCACCCCGTTTCTCCCCCCTCCCCTTTTTTTTTCAATAATTTATATAGATTCTTCTTTTCCCACTTATTTCCATTATTTTTAAATCTAAAACTAAAACTTTGTTAGTCTTTCCACCCCACCCCCACTAGAGCTGTACCTTGAGTGTCCTGTCTTCCATTCTTAATTAGCACTTTTCTTAGACAATATCACTACCTTCAACACCTCTTTGATCCTTTTGTCTGTGACATCTTTTGATTATCTGCTCCTATCACTGCTTGCTTATCTCCACAATCACCACACCCTCAACTTCTCTCTCCCCCCGCCCCCCAACCTTAAACCAGCTTATATTTCACCTTTCTCCTAACTATGCTTCAGTTCTGCCGAAGGGTCATGAAGACTCGAAACGTTAACTGATTTCTTCTCCACCGATGCTGCCAGACCTGCTGAGTTTTTCCAGGTAATTCTGTTTTAGTTTTGGATTTCCAGCATCCGCAGTAGCTTTTAGCTTTTTGTTTTTAGCATGTATCTCTATGCCGTTACATCTAGTTCTTAGTATAATGGCTTTATTCTAGATGTAATCTTCTCCTAATTTCTTTACCAATTGATGATCCTTCTCCTGATGCCCCCAGCATCACAGATGCCAGTCTTCAGTCATTTCGATTCACTTCACATGATATCAAGAAACAGTTGAAGGCATTGGATACAACAATAGCTATGGGCCCTGACAACATTACTGCAGCAGTACCGACAGCATGTGCTCCAGAAGAAGCTGCACACCTAGCCAAGCTTTTTCCGGTACGGATACAACCCAGACATCTACCCAAGAGCGTGGAAAATTGCTTGGGAGCAATGCCTGTTCACAAAATGTAAGGCAAATCCAACCTGGCCAATCACTGCCCCATCAGTCTCCTCTTAATCATCGGCAAAGTAATAGAAAGCGTCGTTGATTGTGCCATCAAGCAGCGCTTGCACAGCAATAAGCTGCTCACCGACGCTCAGGTTGGGTTTTGTCAGGGTCACTCCCTTCCATACCTCATTACAGCCTTGGTCCAAACGTGGGCAAAGTAACTGAATTCAAAAGGTGAGATGAGAGTGATTGTCCTTGACATCAAAGCAGCATTTGACCGAATATGGCACCAAGGAACCCTGGCAAAATTGAAGTCAATAGGAATCAGGGAGAAAACTCTCCACCGGTTAGAATCAAACCCAGCACAAAGGAAGATGGTTGTAGTTGTTGGAAGCCTATCATCTTAGTCCCAGGATATCGCTGCATAAGTTTCTTAGTGTAGTGTCCTAGGCCCAAACATTTTCAACTGCTTCATCAATGACCTTGTCCAATATAAGGTCAAAAGTAGGGATGTTCACTGATGATTGTGCATTGTACCATTCACAACTCATCAGATACTGAAACACTCCTTGCTTGCATGCAGCGAAACTTGGGCAACATTCAGGCTTAAGCTGATAAGTGGACGTGACAATTGTGTCACACCAGCATGTTATGATCCTAGACCGGGCCCCCAAGTACATGGTAAGATCTGGTTAGGGACAAATAATGTTTTGTTTCAAGTAGACAAAATTTGAGATCCAAGACACTTGCCAGTAGGGTAAAGACAGAAGATTCCACAGGTTTTGAACAAAAAAAATAAACTTTACCATACAAGGTCAGAAAGATAAACTACTTTGCAATTTCTATCTTATACTCTAACATTCAGGGTAAATATGAGGTATATGTGAGTTGACAAGCAAACTGTGGTTAAATACGCCACACTAGACAATAAATGGCAGATGTGACCAAGGCAGAGTCCATGGATTTCTCAGCAACCCACCCAGATGTCAGTATCACTGTGAGTCAACCAATCTAACTAAAACTCTATCATGAGGGATTCCAGACCTCACATTTGAAGGTCTAATCTGGGAATTGTCTCCAAAAGTCGCTCCAACTTGGACAGCATCAACAATGGCCTATCTCATAGGGTTTTAATCTTGTCTCCCGTGATTTCCTTCCCCTCAATTCCCTAGTATGCACTCAAGCACCAACTCACCAGCACAACTTCAGCTCTTCGGCAGCGCTGTGCAGAACACTACTGCTCCAAAGGGGTACCTTTCCCCAGCAGCCCACAGCACGGAATCACCAACCTTTGGCTGCCTTCCATGATCTTTGGGGCTTCTCCTGAGCCCTCTTCGATTACCAGACTCTGGCGGCATAAACGATGGTCCCCCTCACAGGGTTTCAATCTTGTTGCCCAAGATTCCGTTCCCCTGGATTCCTGAATATGCACTCGAGCACCAACTTGCAAGCACAAATTCAGATCTTCAGCTGCGCCGAGCAGAACACTACTACTCCAAAGTGGTATCTTTGCCCCAAACCCTGCAGTATGGGGTCGCTAACCTTCGGCAGCCTCCTTGGATCTTTAGAGCTTCTTCTGAGCCCTCTTCAATTACCAGGGCTTCCCCGGAGCCCCCTTCACTTAAGTTCTCCTACCCACACTCCTTTTCCTGTTTGGAATCTGTCTCTCCGCTCCTCTCTTTTTTTTAACCTTAATGGGGGTCTGTCTCTGTTCTCTGTCTCTGTCCCCTACTTGGGACTTCCATTTGGGACCCCTCTCTTTCCCCTCTCCCTGCCCCCTGCCTGGGACACTATTCTCCCATGGTGCTCTGCTCCAGGTCACATGATCCCAGTTTTCACACCATTTTCCCTTATGTGCTGGTGCACTGGGCCCAAAAATCATAAAAATGCAGATCTATACACGTGCGGCCTCCTCCCAGTCTGCGCATGTGTGAAAACTCTGAAGAGTGTTGAGAGTTGAAGTTCCGAACTCCGCTCTCAACATTAAGGTAAGTTGACTTTCATAACAGGTGCCAGGCAATGCTCAACAAGAGAATCTGACCATCTTACATTCAACAGCAATGCCAACACTGAACCCCCAACTATCAATATCAGGAGGGTTACCATCAACCAGAAGCTGAACTGGACCAGCCAAATAAATACTGTGGATACAAGAGCAGGTGAGATGCTGGGAATTCAGCAATGAATTCACCTCCTGACTCCCCACGTGTCAGGAGTGTGATGGAATACTCTCCAGTTGCCTGCATGATTGCAACACCAACAACAATCAAGAAGCTCATCCCCATCCTGAATAAAGCAGCCCACTTGATCGGCACCCCATCCAACACTTTAAACATTCACTTGAACCACCAGGGGCGCACAGTGGAAAAAGTGTGTATCTACAAGATGCTCTGCAGCAACTCACCAATGCTCCATCAGCACCTTCCAAACCCATGCCCTCTACCATCTAGAAGGGCAAGGATGGCAAATGCATGGTAACACCACCACCTGCAAGTTCCCCAATAAGTCACACACGGTCCTGATTTAGGACCATATCACTGTTCCTTCACCATCGTTGGGTCAATATTCTGGAAGTCCCTTCTTAACAACACTGTGGATGTATCTACACCACATGGACTGCAGCGATTCAAGATGGTGGCTCACCACTCAAGGGAAATTAGGGATGGGCAATAAATGCCGGCCTTGCCAGCAATGGTTGCACCCTAAGAATGAATAAATAAAAATAAATGCAAATTGCAGGACCATCCAGCCTTGCACGACAAGATGAACTTTACTCAGTTTTTCCATGGCACTCCTTGGAGAAGCTCCAGTGTTTTACCAAATGCCAAACCCCATCATGAAAAGTAAAGCAAACATTCTTTATCTAAAACGTTAAAGACCAGTGGAAGGCAAACTGAGTGTTTTCATAAAATAAAACTTGTTGAAAATCTGACCTTAATAAAGTGTAAACTTGCGGCTTTCATTCTCTACAAACATATTTGTGACTTGGCCTAGTTACAGTATTAAGGGAAGTCATTAGCTACTTCACTCCAGGGAGGGAGAAAAAAACTTGGTGAGTCACATTAGGTCGATTTTTCACATCTTGCACTTCCAGAGAATCATCTCCAAATGTCTATCGACCTCGTCTTGAATACGCTCAATGACTGAGCATCCAAAGCACTCTGGGATAGGGAATTCCAAAGATTCACAACCCGCTGAGTGAACAAATTTCTCCTCATCTCAGTCCTAAGTGGCTGAATTCTTATTATGAGACTGTGACCCTGTGTTCTAGATTCCCCAGTTAGGGAAAACAGCCTCTCTGTATCTACCATGTCAAACCCTTTAAGAATTTGCTTGCAGAGGTCCAACCTTGACTCAATGTTTATACTCTTGTCTCTGAGTTAGAAGACTGGGGGTTAAATCCTTCATCCATGACTTGAGCACATGATCCAGGCTGAAGGAATGATGCAGTGCTTTGGGTGCTGCCTTTTGGTTCAGAGGTTCAACAGAGGCCCCATCTGCTCTCTAAGGTTGATGTGAAAGGTCCCTTGCCACTATCCAAAGAATCACAGTGGATTTCTCCTGATAGCCAGGCCAATATTTATCACTCAATAGCACCACTAAATGAAAGGATGGACTAAGGAATTCCTTGAAGGAATTTGACCAGCCTTCCTTCAGCAAAAGTACAACCAGTGTTTCCACTGCACTTCCAGGGAATTAGAACTGGTGAAGCCAGAGTAACCCTGAGGAATTTCCCTGCCATTGCTTGGTCATTTATCTTAGTACTGTATGTAGAACCTTGCTGTGCACACGTTGACTGCCACATTTCCCTACATTGCAACAATAGTTTAAAAAAAACCACACAATTGACCTTTGGGACACCCTGAGTTGATGATCAGTGCTATACAAATGCAAGTTTGTTCTTTGTTTCTTCGACCAAGATCATGGATTAAGAGCATTGACTGTTCACTGTACATTAGAAGTGGATTGTTATCTGGGAGGAAAGAGAAAAGGAAAAAAATCAGAAGAAAAAGATAATTTAAAAATTCTGCCTGTACAACGAATAACAATTTTTCTCTTAATTTTCTGTACAAGAGCTCATCAGGAACAAAATGTCATCATTGTCATTTCCTGTGCACTGTGCTGAGTTGATAGAAAGTTCACTAGATGTTTTGTTTTGTATATGTCTCTAATGTTTGGAGTTGGCACTATGCACTGCTTTAGAGTGCCAGGAAATATGAGGCCAACATCATGGGAGTTTAAGGCTCCATTCCGAGCAAATCCATTATATCAGAACCCCCTTAAGTACCCAGGCTATAGGATCCCAGTTCCAGTCATCCAGTCTTTATGGTCATTTAGAAAATGAGTAGCCCTGCAGGGTTTAACTTTCCTTCACTCAGATTTCCAGTAAGTCCATATCTGATCTCAGCTGGTTTAAGAACATAAGAAGCAGGAGCAGGAGCGTTCCATTTGGCCTTTTCAGCCTGCTCTGTAATTCAATAAGATCATGGCTGATCTTCTACCACAATGCCACTTCATTGCATTATGCCCATACCTCTTGATTCCCTTCATCCCCAAAAGTCTATCAATCTCATCTCGAATATACTCAATGACTGAGCATCCAAAGCTCTCTGGTTAGAGCATTCCAAAGATTCACAACCCGTTGATTGAAGAAATTTCTCCTCATCTCAGTCCTGAGTGGCTGAATTCTTATTATGAGACTGTGACCCTGTGTTCTAGATTCCCCAGTTAGGGAAAACAGCCTCTCAGTATCTACCATGTCAAACCCCTTTAGAGCTTTAAATGTTTCAGTTCTTATTCTTTTAAACTCCAGCGAACATATGTCCAGTTTACTCAATCTCACCTCATAGGATAATCCTCTCATCCCACGAATCAGTCTAGTGAACCTACATTGCACTCCCTCTAAGACAAACTAATCCTTCCTTAGGTAAGGAGACCAAAATTGTACACAATACCTCAGTTGTGGCCTTACCAAGACCATATTTAATTGTAGAAATATTTCCTTACTCTTATACTCAAATCCCTTTGTAATAAAGGCTAGCATACAATTTGCCTTCCTAATTACTTGATTTACCTGTATATTAACTTCCTCTGACTTGTAGACAAGGGCACTCAAATGCCACTGAATATCAACATTTACTTTCTCCCTTTTCAAAAAAAAAAATGATTTTGCTTTGCTATTTTTCCCTCCATGGTGGATTATTTCACATTTCTCCACATTATATTCCATCTGACACCTTCTTGTCCACTTAATTAGCCAGTCTATAACCCTTTGCAGCCTCTTTATGTTCCCCTCACAGCTTCTGTTCCCATCTCAGTTTATGTCATCAGCAAACCTAGGTTCAGTCCCCTCATCTAAGTTATTGCTATAGATTGTAAATAGCTGAGTCCCGAGCATTGACCCTTGCAGTACATCGAGTTATAGCCAGTCTTTCTGAAAATGGCCCTAGTATTCCTTCTTTCTGTTTTCTGTCCATTGACCAATCCTCAATCCATATTACTCTGCTGAGTTTTCCCTTTTGCCAAAGTTAGGGATTGAATCTAAGCAGCTGGAAATTAAAAGCATGAAAATTTGAGTAAAGCATTTCAGTTAGCTTCTCGATAATTAATTGATGGCAACAGAAGAGTAGCTGGTATGCCAATTTCTTACTTTTACTTTTATTTTTAAGTAGTGAGGCTTAATTCAATTTATTCTATCATGGGATGGCCAGCATTTATTGACCATCCAGAATAGCCCTTGAACTGAGTGCCATGTTTGGCTATTTCAGAGGGCAGTTAAGAGTCAACCACATTGCTGTGAGTCTGGAGTCTGGAGCCAGACCTGGTAAGGGTGGCAGATTTCCTTCCCTAAAGGGAATGAGTGAAACAGATGAATTTTAATGACAACTAATGATAGCTTCATGGTCACTATGACTGAATCTAGTTTTCAACTCCAGCATTATTAATTAATTTAATTTAAATTCCACCAGCTGTCATGATGGGATTTGAACCTGTGCTCCCAGAGCATTAGCCTGGGTCCAATGACATGACCACTATGCCACCCTCTCCCCATGTTAGTATGAGGGAGATTTATTAGTATTAGTAAGGTTTGTTATTAGGAACAAGGTTCATTATCTAGTGCATAGAGGAATGACACAGCTGCTCCAACCTGTTGGAATACTAGGACACTTCCTGTGTCCTGGATAACCACATCTGTAGGAAGTATTGTCAGTTGCAGCAACTCAACATCTGGGTTTCAGAGCTTGCACAGCAGCTGGCATCACTGCAGTGCATCTGTGAGGTTGCGAGCCTTGTGAGTAACGCATTTAAACATGCGATCACCCTGCAAATTAAGGCTACGCAGGGAGAGAGGGAATGGGTTGCCAGCATGCAAGGGGAAACGGGCAGGTAGTGCAGAGTCCCCTGAGTGCATCCCACTTTCCAACCCTTGCCCTTGCATCTTTATGTTTTCAGATACCCAAGAACTGTCGCCAGCCAGTGGCGTGGGAGGCTGAAGTCCAAGAGGAAGAACAGACAGGTAAGAAAAAAAATACCATCAATCGATCTGCCACTTGCAGTCACCAGTTTAGATATTTGTGCTCCATGTACTTTAGACAGTGGTATAAAGGTGAGATTTGTATGTAATGAGTTAAACCTCATGGCCACAGCAGTGACACTGTCCACTGGTCGGAAAGCTGGGGGCCACCCCACCATCGCCACTTTTGGATGGCCGGACAGAATTAACCGCCTATCGTTGACGTTCCCGTGTCTTCAAAAGTGAGGAGCCAGCCTCGAAGTTCGGCCAGCGAATGGGAGGGCCGAGCGTTCTTCAGTCCAAGCTGTGCTACCAGGAGTGGTGGCCAGTGCTTGGACTTTAGGAGACCCAGAGCAGAAGCCATGGAGGACGTCCTGGAATGAAGGAAATGGGGCTGGACTCACCAAGGCGACTCAGGCAGACCTGAGGGTAGACATCAATAGTAAGGGCAGCGGTGGGGGGTGGGATTTCTTTCAGAGGATGTGGCCCTTTCTGCTGGGGCAGGAAGACTTCCATCAGTCTGCAAGAAGACCACCAGTTTTTACTAGGTGGTCTACCCATGTGGTGTAACATCCCACCCAGCAACAGGGTGGCTAATTGACCACCTAAGGCCTTCAATTGGCCTCTGGGCATGAAGACCATCCTCAACCTCCTGGCTTAGTTGGGGACACCTGGAAGGTGAGAGACACTCCAACCCTCCCGCTTCCAGGTCACTCCCGTGAATCAATTAAATTATCCCCAATGGATTATAGGCATGAGTGGGCTGCAGCCAGGCTTGGAGGAAAGGATTGTTTCAGTGCCAGCTCCCCAGAGGCCAAGGCCATTGTTACGAAGCTATGCTTTATAAAAATTACTTTATGTATTCTGGATGAACAATCACTGACTAAGTTTTAAAAGGATTAAAAGAGCAAGCTGTCAACATGGCCACTGAGGGTCAGGCGACTTTTGTAATTCCTGCACTGAGTCAGAATTATCTCAAGTCTCTGGGAAATTCTTAATTAAATGACCCTGGGTGAGGTGTTCTCCCTTGAATGGACAAAACCAGTTATGGAATTCACATCTCCTTTTATAGCTGGGCACTTACCCAAAACTCAAAGTCCAGGTTCCATGTCTCTGAGTGACACTTAACAAAGAAAGCTACAGAGGAACTAGTTCATCATAAGTAGATGTGAACAGCCACCATTCATCCCCCATTGTGTAGCAATGGCTTCCAACTTTGAATCATTTATGCGGGCAACGGAAGTATTGATCAGATCATCACATGACCAAAGCTGACTTCAAATAACAAGTTTTATTTATTCCAAGAACCAGGGAAAAACAAGGCTCTCTGGAAGCAAACAGCGTTGAAGACCCCCGTGTAGGCCACTCTCTCTCTCTCTCTCCACTTATTTTTACAAACTCAGCCCTGCATGTTATTTTTTTCTGACAATCCAAGTGACCAGGCAGAGATATTTTTTTAAAAACTCAACTCCATGCCTGCTGTCTCCTGGAGAACAGATAGATTGTCCGTTTACATCTTTAAATCACCTCAATGCTGAAACCAGAAGGACCACAGAGCCCAGCCTGGATCCACCCAAATCTTCAATCCACGAGAACCGTATCACTTTAATCTGTATTGGACTTTAAAATGATCACTTAGTCTATCTTCCCAGTTTGTAATCTATTTTCACAAGTGTGAACCTGAGTGTGTGTGTATGTGAAAGCAGAAGCGTTTTTATTATTCTATTTAGACCCAGCTAAGTACAATAAACACTATCTGCTTTCCCCTTTTAAAAAAAATCAAGGAAACTGTCTGTTTCTGCCTTTGAGTCACAGCACGTAAACAGTTAAACATTCACTGAATTGGCGAGCACATCCTTTAAAAAAAACCTGTTGTGGTCAAACAAGGAGTCAAAAAAGAGGGGACCTCACCTGATCGTATGCATGACCTCTGCTGCAGGGGACTCAGATGAGAACTTTGAGGTTGCATTCAGGGGAACTGGAGTCAAATTAGATGATAACAAACAGCTCGTCCAGAAAGTGGATGTGCCAGCTGTCTCCTCTCTCCCCCCTTCTCCTCCTGAGCTGATCCCAGAATCCCTGGTAGCAGACGTTGTGCCCACATGACAGACAGGTTGATGAGGATGCAGCAGACCACCACAAATCAGGACAGTCGCTCTAGCGAGTTACCGGGAGGCTCCTCCAGCGCAGTCGAGGGAGTGGAGCCATTGCTTCAGCATCCCTGCATTGATTGTTGCTTTAAGGCCAGCCTTACTGAGTAAGGGTCACGTGGTCAGAACAGCCGATCAACACCGAGCATGGGGAGGCTTATAAGTGGCAGAGCTTTCCTAGTCTAGAGTGTGTATTGTAGCCTTGCTGGAGGCCTGCAGCTAATCCAGCAGCTCTGTAAATAAAGTTTGTTGTTCAACTAAAGAAGCCTCTCGGTAGTACAACTCGTTGCCATGTGCTTGATGGTATTTCTGGTGGCAGCATGACTCTCATTGTATGGATGATGGCCATGTTTGCAGAGGAGTCATTAGCTCACTGTAAAACAATAGCCCTTGTTGCCTCGAATTCACACTCTAGTTTGATGTGGTGGCTAATAGTTTGACGGAATAGCAGACTGATGCAGAATGAATGCATCATTGGCTGCTGCCGGGATAGCAGGCTTTCACCAGCATGACGTGCTGAGTGTGGCCGCACACCAATTGCACATTCATTGAGTGGCAATCCTTATGGTTTCGGTACATCTCACCCTTGAGATGTGGCACTTGCAAAGCCACATGTGTATTATTGATGGCATTCTGCACCGTGGGGAGGCCTGGCAAAGCCACATTCACTCTCCACCTGCTTCTCCCTATTCAGAGGGAGCACAATGAAGTCCCCTCTCCTGGCATAAAGAGCCTCTGTCATCTCTCTGATGCAGCTTTGAATGGAAAACTGGGAGAATTTAGATAATGTTATCTGCTCCATCTGGAATGATCCCAATGCTAAGAAACTCATGGCCATGGTCATCTTCATGGCCATTAACAGCAGCGTCCTCACCCTTCTCTGGTTCCAAGAGGTAACAGAGTTCTGTGAGCACTTCCTTCGTGAATCACAGGCAACAAACGCATTGCTCCTGGTTTAGCTGGAGGTAAGGAAAGTGCTCCTGGAACACTAAGTGGGTAAGAACTTCAACTGAGCTCCTTTCTTCACCCCCTTCTTCCCCCACTCCTCTTCCCGCTGTAAACAGCTTGTCTTCTTACTTGCTGTCTCTGCACCATCTCCCTCTCATGCTGCAGACCAAGACTCCTCCTATGGCACCATGACTTGGAGAAATTGGTGCGTCCAGGTCCCTTGCAGCAACAACCAACTAAAAGCAACTAATCAAAACACGCAGGGCCTCCACAAACTCAAACAGAGCCAGTAGAACGTCATCAGCAACTAACCTGCAAGTTGCTGATGATTATTTAAGTTTGCTGATAAGGGATTCTTGATGCTGCTGAACATGAGTGCAATTGTGCACGTTTAAGAGAGCGTATTAACTCGATCGCCAAAGGTCAGAACTGGCACCAAATCAGCGGGAGACTTTGATGTCACCTGCCTGCCTATACTGCAAATGTCTGGTGCGCAGTCCTAATGCCCTGTTAATACCGTCAACAAAATGCCATTCAGCTTGGCCAAACAGGAAGTGAACAGAATTTGCATGGACTCCATTTTGGCTCTACAACAGCATTCAACACACCCAAACTTGCAGCCAAACATTGGCAACGAAATGAATCGGCATTTCAAAAAGCCTGGGCTACTGAATGAAAGTCAACACAGATTTGTTAAAAAAACAAATCTATTTGACTAACTTGATTCAAGCTTTTGATGAGGTAATCGAGAGGGGATTGATTGAGTGGTTGATGTTGCGCAAACATTGATTTTCAAAAGACAGGAGTACCGTATAATAGATTTGTTAGCAAAATTAAAGCCCATGGGATTAAAAGGACAGTGGCAGCCTGGATACAGAATTGGTTAAGAGATAGACATGCAAAAAGTAGTGGTTAGTCGACTGGAGACTGAAAGGATATGCAGTAGTGTGTCCCAGGGGTAGTATTAGGGACTCTAATTTGTTTCTTGGAGGGCAGAGGTTATTTTAAATGTGTGATCCCTTTCAATTTTTTTGCACAGCCTTGCACATGGGGTAACTTAAAGGAATTGACTTATGCATGGGCTGCAGGGGGACTTTCAAGCCGCTGCACTGCCCCTCGGTTCAAAGGAAACATTCGTTAGGGTTACTGCTCTGTTTGATACATGTTAACAGCCTAGGCTTGGATATGCAGGTCATAGTTTCGAGACTTGAAGATGATACAATCCATGAAAATGTGGTAAACAATGAGGAGGGTAGAATCAGGCTTTGAAAGGACATAGGGCGCAATTGCCCCGGATTTACATTAAGTCCGGGAATGGGGTGCGGTAATGGGTGGGTAAAACAACGTTTCACCTGCTGGCCGTAATGGTTGATTTTCATCGTCACAAACCCGCCACATTAATTATGCATTCCCGGGAAACTCACCGTTTCCATTGGCGGGCGGGCTCTCATTTGCCCGCCACGCCATCACCTCACCACTTCATCACGGCTGGGCGCCATATTTAAAGTCCAGCCGCGCACACACATCTCAGCGTTTCCAGACCACGACTACTGCAGGGAAAGTGTCCACGAAACGCAAAAAGACTGCAGCCCCCAGGTTTAATGACACGTCACTGGAACGCCTTTTGGATGCCGTGGAGGCCCGCCACGATGTCCTCTACCTCCGATCTGGCAGCAGGATGGGCAGTTGCGTGACCAACCATGCTTGGGAGGGGTGGCAGCAGTGGTCAGCACCAACGCCCTTCAGAAGAGGACAGACACCCAGTGCCGAAAGAGGATGAATGATCTCCTCTTTTCCACCAGGGTAATTCACTCTTCTCATCACTCTGAACTCACGCACTCACAAACCCAGCGCACATCCACAGGGCCTTCACTCACTGCTGCTTCAAGGGACATAAGTTCAAGGTGAGGGGCAGGAGGTTTAGAGGGGATATGAGGAAAAACTTTTTTTACCTAGAGGGTGGTGACGGTCTGGAATGCGTTGGGAGGGTGGTGGAGATGGGTTGCCTCACATCCTTTAAAAAGTACCTGGAGGAGCACTTGGCACGTCATAACATTCAAGGCTATGGGCCAAGTGCTGGTAAATGGGATTAGGTAGGTAGGTCAGGTGTTTCTCACATGTCGGTGCAGACCCAAGGGGCCGAAGGGCCTTTTCTGCACTGTGTGATTCTGTGATTCTGTAATTCTGTGACATCACCATTCACTCTCTCATACACACCTTCATTGCCCTCATTCCAGCCATGGGACCACTCACCACCCACACATGCCAGGCATACTTATCATCTGGCCTGACAGGTCTGCTGCTTACACTCTCTCCATCTGTATTCATGCAGGACAAGCTGGCACACGACAAGAGGGAGGGGTCGCAGACTGGTGGAGGAATGCTTGAAATCAAGGTCCTCATAGACTTTGAAAACAGAGCCATCCAGCTAGGCGGCGATGATCTGGACTAGTCCTGTGCTGATGGTGAGGTCAGCGCTGCTCTACCAAGTGCAAAATCCATCAGATAACCATGCTGTGAGTGATGTGTCCTGTTTCACAGGCCACTGCCATGCACTAATTATCTCCCCTTGCTTTCGCAGGCACATCTGCCAAACAGCCAACAGAGTCCATGACCCAGGGCCTCCAATCAAGCCCGAAGAAACCACTGAAAAGGAATATGGAGCACCCTCCCTGAAGTTCCGTCACAGCTCACCCACACCCTCCACCAGCGCAGAGACACACATCTCGGTGGGACCTAGATTTACAGTAGCCTCAGAATCACAATCTGATGAACACATCGCGCTGCCTGATCTACAATGTGCAGCAGCAGGGACTTCCCAGGACCCAGCACTCGGAGGACAGCTGGAGGCCAGAAATTTGCTGAGCCCGAGTCAGATGATGAGTCTCTGGACTGGGTCATTTCACAGTTGCTGGAGCTGCAAAGGCAAGCTCAGGAACATCAGGAAGGGATGTCCGCTGCACTCCTCAGATTACAAGGCACGATGGAGGGGTTTATTCGCCTTCAGTCTGAGGTGATAATGTTAATGCACTGAAGTCAACACTGGTAGGATGGCAGTCGCTGTGGAGAGCTTGGCCCAGGATGTCGCTCCTGCACTGCTGCATGGGCTCAACCCCATCGCTGATACCATAGCTGGCCTCCAGCAGAGTGTATGCGAGAGGGGTGCTGGGCAGCTTGATCTCACTCCAGCTACCCTTTCTCCTCAAGGAGTCAGCCAGGGGCCCTTGGGCACCCATAGGGAGGAGGATCAGCAGGTGCACACCCCGGGGCCATCCACCCAGGTGATTCCGGGAATGTCCGGCCCATCTGAATCCCTTCTTCCTGTGACCTCAGCTGCTCCAGCTCCACAGGCCGAGGAGGCTGCCACAGTGACACAGCAGGACCCCGAAAGCAGGCCGGAGCCCTCCAGATCTTAGACCTCCAGAGGACGCCCGCCAAGGTCATCACACAGAGAGCGTAGCAGTCAGCAGGCTGCCTCCAACTCCGCTCTGGATGATGGGGGAGTACCAAGACGTAGTGGCAGGGATAGGAAAGTTAAAAGATGTAGTTGCACTGCCTGGGCATGGGTGTTAATCACTTGTACATACTATGCATTATTGTCAATAACCTCGCAAGAATTTCTCCCTGCCTATGGCTCCTTGTTCTGATGAGCAGTGCTCGTGTCACTCAGATGTGAAACCTTTCTGCACAAGATAAAGGCAGGTGTCTCAGTCCAGGGCCTCTTCCCTGTGCTTTGTGCAGCCTTCAGACCAAAGTGATGGTCCAGCCTCACACTCCCTGGACACATTACTGATGCCTGCACCTCGATGGTGCTGGTCATTGCTGCCAGAATGTTGTGGGCAGGCGTCACAGAGTTCCGTCATTCTCTCTGTGTGCTCTCAGCATCTTTAAAGTGGGTCTGGCCCCCATCTCTTCAGCATCTGTGACTAGTGATGCTGTGCTCCTGAAGGGGTCAGGTGCTGAAGTTGGACAACGGATCAGATGGTTTTAAAGTTTCATGGCTGCGTCTCCATGATATGACCCTGATCACAGAGCGCAAGCGAGTTGCCCTCAGCCAGACAGGAGTCAGACATTCACAGAGGCCATGTGGAGATCTGTGGATTGTCCTCACTGCATGTTGTCATTCATCCTCCTGCAATCAAGCAACTATTAGGGCCTCTACTTCGTCTCTATGACAGGAGCCTTATCACAGAGGGTAAGTGCATTGCCATTAGCCAGACTGAAGTCAAACATTCACAGATGCAATGTGAGGATCTATGGTGTCTCCTCACTGCATGTCATCATCCTCCTCCATGAATCTAGCAGCTATGAGGGCCTCCTGAGCGCTCCTACCTTGTCTATCCAGTGCGAGGGCCTCATCCCTGTAATCATTAACTTCCAGGACCTCCTCACCCTCAAGCACGTCAGCGTCCTCCTCATCAGAGGAGACATGCAGCTCCTCCATCTCTTCCTCAGCCAGCTCCCCTCCCCATTGGAGCGCCAGGTTATAAAGGGCACAGCAGACGACAATCCTGCGTGACACCCTCTGCAAACTGTATTTCAGGGCTCCACCAGACCGGTCCAGGCACCAGAACCACAACTTCAGCATCCCGATGGTCTGCTCCACCAAGTTGTGAGTTGCAGCATGAGCCTCATAATACCTTCGCTCTGCTGCAGCCTGAGGCCGCCGCACGGGTGTCATCAGCCACATCCTCTGCGGGTAGCCCTTGTGGACCCTGGAAGTTGTCAGGGATCTGTAACCAACTGCGAATGTAGGAGTCATGAACACTCCCTGGAAACAGTGCACAGACCTGCAGGATCCGTTTGTGGTGGTCACACACCAGCTGCACATTCAGCGAATGGAATGCCTTGTGGTTGACATAGTTGACCTCGTGTTGTGACGGAGATCTGAGCGCCACATGAGTGCAGTCGATGGCACCCTGCACCTGTGGAAAACTTGAGATCTGGGCAAATCCAATTGCTCTTACATCCTGGCTCTCCTGGTCCTAGGCGAAATGCAAAAAGTTGTGTGCCCTCGCGAATATGGCATCTGTGACCTCATGGATAATTTTGTGGGTGGAGACTTGTGAGATCCCACAGAGGTCACCTGTGGAGCCCTGAAAGGAGCCACCGGCTTAGAAATTGAGTGCCGTGGCCACTTTCACAGCCACTGGCAGCGGATGCCCTCCATGTCCCCGTGGCGCCAAATCCTGCAGCAGCTGGCAGATGTGACTGACCAGTTTCCTAGACATGTGCAGTCTTTGGCGACACTGGTTCTCGGTCATCTGCAGGAATGAAAGACGGCGTCTATAGACCCTGAGTCTAGCTAGGCGCTGACCAGCGAAGGCTCACTGTGGCTCTTCAGCGGTGTGTGCCAGAGCCCCAGCTGCCCCTTCCTCCTCCCTCTGCACAACCAGGGACCTCAGTCGCTCTCTTCTCCACCATCTTCGCTCTCTTTATCCCACAAGGCATACAGCTAGGTCACCAGGCTCCATGATCCTGATGTACTCCTCCTCAGGATGAAAGGTGCCTGGTTTAGCTTGGGTGTGCTAAGAACCTGTCTTGGTTAAGTCTGAAAGCTCCTTAACACAGCCAGGAGAGCGCTGGCAATCACTTCGATGGCCAGAGTTTAGTGCGCTGCATGGCTGCCCGAAACCCCACCCACCTCCACCCCACTCCATCGGACTGATTGGCAGCAGCTTTGCCCATTGGACTGTATTCTGTGCTCTCAGCTCAGGTGCAGGCATTCTCCTAACCCGCACTGCAAGGCTGCACTGTTAGCTTGATCCATGGGGGATACTGGTCTAAACTGGGATGATGACATTGCAAGGGGCTGTGAGCACCTCCACCAGTGACTGCTCCATGCCCAGATTTAGCAAGGAGATTGTACAATGTGCCCAGTCGTCCAACTGTTCTGCAGTCCACTAAAATGCTCATTAGTTTGCAGCCTGTGCCCGAGGGGTGAAAAGCACTGGAACATTTGGTGGCACTTTGATGCCTCAGTGTTACTTGAGTGGGAAGATAAGCTAGAAGCCCGACTCCAATCATGTGAATGTGGCTGCGCCTGAACTGTCTCAGCTGCAGAGGAATGGTCACTTTATACAACGTTTCCCTAATGCGTTGCCGCTTCCCTCGCCCAACCCCCTCCCAACCTACATGTGCTTGTGTGCTACCTTGAACTGCAGGGCAACCCTTGCCCCTCCCAAGTCACCTCAACCACAGGGCAGCTGTTGCCCCACCCCCTCCCCAAGTCACCTCAATTTCAGGGCAGCCATTGCACCCCCCACCCCCCCCACCCCCAACCCTGCCATTCCCAAGTCACCTCAACTGCAGGGTAACACTTGCCCCACCCCCCCACCCTCTCCAGTGCACCTCAACCTTGAAGTCAAATAGGCGACCTGGGTGAACACTCCACAACGTTACTGTGTACTCACCTCCGAGTTCCCCTCAAAATTCAGCCCACCAAGTGCAGTTGTGAAACATGTCAGCTTGCAATCATTGCCAATGTGGGCAGACGATCCGACAGCGGGTGTTGATTCCAGTGGCCTGGCCTTATAATGATTTGCTGATGCATTATAATGAGGTTCCTGATGACCGATGGCGGGAAACACGGCCTCCCATTAGCGGGCGGAGAGGACAATCGCACGCTGTTTTCACAACGTCATGAAACTGACTTTTGGCCTTCTTGCCATATTGTCCACTCACATTACCCAACACGCCCGTTGCCAGCGGGCACGGAAAACCCTGGCCATAGGCAGACTGGGGAAAAGGACAGACCCTTGATGGACGAAATTAAAGCAGGGAAGTGTGAAGTGTTGAATTTAGGTAGAAAGAACATTCATTACATTGTTTACTGTACCTGCATACTAACTTTTTGTGACTCATGTGACAGGACACCCTGATCCCTCTGTACCACCAAGTTCTGCAATATCTCTCCTTTTAAATGGAATACTGCTTTCCATTCTTTCACCTTCTTGAACCACTGCAGGCCATATTGTGTAGGTGCACCCACAGTCCTGTTAGGCAGGGAGCTCCAGGGTTTTGAGCCAGCATCTGTGATAGATCCAAGTCAGAATGGTATGTGGCTTGGAGGGGAACTTATAGGTGGTGGTGTTCCCATGCATCTGGTGTCCTTGTCCCTCAAGGTGATATGGGTTGCTGGTTTGGAAGGTGCTGCTGAAGGAGCCTTGGTGAGTTGCTGCAGTACATCTTGTAGATGGTACACTCTACTGCCACTGTGCATTGGTGGTGGTGAGAGTGAGTGTTTAACATGAAGGATGTGGAGCCATCAAGCGAGCTGCTTTGTCCTGGATGGTGTCAAGCTTCTTGAGTGTTGTTGGAGCTGCACTCATCCAGGCACATTCCATCACACTCCTGACTTGTGCCTTGATTCTTTGAGATTGTTATTTCTCACTAATCCATGCAGATTAAATCCCAGAAATCTTGAAGCGATCTAATGCTTCAGTGTATATCCAACGGAGACGGCCACACACTTTGTGGACGCTAATTGTGTAGAAGCATGAAGCGTGAAGGACCATATGAGTACCATCAGCGACACTCTGGACCTTTGGAAAACTTCCCTTACGGTTGAAACTCAAGGTCTGTTGCTCCCTGGCATCTGTGTGGAAAATGTGTCATCATTTGTTCTGGCAACCAAAGAATTTGTCATCTGTGTTATATCATGATACACAGCAGGTTTACTGACGCTGCTGATCTTCCTGCTGGCTCTTTGGCAGGAACTTTTCATCTCCAAAGTTCAAGATAGCTGTCATTTTGAATGACAAAGTTAATGATGTGCCCACCCTATAGTTGGGCTGCAAGTCCTTTCGCAGCATGCTGAATAATTCTCATGAGCTCACTTGGAAATTGAAACCCGCCGAAGGCCTCGCTGCTTTGAGAGGCCACACAATTCCTTCCTGATCTGATATATGGGGTGGAAGCTAATAGATAGCTACTCTCTTTCTACAATGACATCTGACTTTCTTGGCATCCAAGTACGTTTCTCCTTCTGAACAACACAATTATAAAGAAATACCAAACTGTGCTTCAGGTTAATAATGATAGCCTCAAACAGCCTAGGATTCTGTGTACAGTGCAATCCTACTTCAAAAGCGCCAAACTTTAAATGTCTTCCCACATCGGCAGATAAAGACCAATACCTTGTTGTCTACTCCAATTTCTTACCCTTGCTTTAAATTTTTAAGCGTTTGGAATGTCGTGATCAGCAGAAACAGAAGAAGCTGGAACCCGACTCACAATCACATTGTTTCTCCTTCATTAAATTCACATTTAAATTAAGGTCCAATCAAACAGCCCATGCCCATCCCATGATTGGAAGAGCATGTGAAGCATAAAGGGGTTCCACCCCTTTTTCTTCTGTATTATGCCCCACATGTCGATGTAAATGCACCCAGTGCAGATGTATATCAGCCCTGTGATCTCAACCACCAAAAGTCCCACATGGACTTCCTTCACCATTAAATATAGGGAAATGGAACTTTGTCAGTCATCCAGAAAATATATATCAAGTCCAGGAATAAAATCTACACTCTGCCTCAAACGTATTTTGCTGATATGCTTAGTTGGATATTTCGGTGATATAGCAGTATAAGTGGCGTTAATTCTCTGTAAAAGCATTTTAAGTCAGCATTTTGTGATCTCAAATTCCATGAAAAATTTAGATAATTTTAATTTTACAGTAGCATGCACAAAATATTGGCAAACAAAAGCTTCACTGTGTTCTAATTACCCCAGAATTCTTAATGCTATCTTGCAGTGAAACAGAAACCATTTGTTTTAGAAAATGTTTTGCTGCCAAGCTGATTGTTATCTGAACTGATCTGTAAAGGAGAACAGTAGCTGAGCTATTTGATGGTTAGTTTATGGTAACAATAAACGTTCGTAGCTTTTTGCAAGTGGCTGAGGTTTCTTACGGTCCTGTTTACTAAATGAGTTACTTTGGCACCAATCAAGGAAATGGGTTTTCTACAGTGGGATAAGATGGAACTTTAGATGGCATTTTAAAAGTTATGCCTCCACAGTCCCCTTTCAGTTTCCAAGCCAAGTTTCACTCGCGGTTCAAGCTGAGGACCTTTCCCATGATATTGCGCCGATGATTGTTGTAACCTGATGACTCATTTTCTGATATCACATTGCCAGTGGAAAATCTTGTCTCCCAGAACGTCCTAATTCGGAAAATTTTCCCAAAGGAGAATCCAAAATCTTTGGGGTATGACCTTAAGTCTCAACAAATACATCATGGTGAAAAGCGATTCGGTGTTGAAACAGGAGAACAGGCAGGATTTACTGCGTGGTTGTTTTCTGCTCTTTGTGTTTTTGCATTAACAATTGTTTTCAGTTATTTTTCCTGATTTTATTCACATTTAGTTTGAGATCATTTGAGCCTCGCAACGACTAGGAATTGTATTCAACCTTGTTGGCCAGCTACCTGCCATCATGGTGCCGACATCCTTCAGGGTGATCTCATATATCAGTAGAAACTGGGATATTAAGGATTCTGCCAGTTGGCATTGATCTGGGCACACCTCCTAATTTTAGCACATTAAAATAAAAAGGAAAAATTTAAAATGTTGGAAATCTGGAATGAAATTAAAAAAAATTCTGGAAATGCAGATCTGTTAACATCTGCAAAGAGTAAAGGCAGTTTATGATGTTTTGGGTGAATTAATTTCCATTTAGTCAACTTTCTTGCCCTTACTTGTAAGATTGCTTAATCATAGAGTTTCTGATCCTACCCCTCCTTGTAATTGCTTGGATTTTCCAGTACATGCACCACCCTTCATTTTACAACTCAGAATGCTGAAAAGAGTATTTATGTGATTATTTACTCACCTCCAAAGCTGACCCTGCCATTCTTTGTTCTGTTTAGCTCCTTTGTCTCTAATTAGTCTGCATAAGCAATTGTGTGTTTGCAAAAGCTGCTGTTCAAAATCCACTCAGTACAGTTCAGATATCATCTATATCATTGGGCACTGTGTAAAAGTTACTGTTTATCACATAACAAGAATTGTTTGTACACTAATTGAAGGCAACTATAAATGGTAATCTCAGTTGAATCAAAGAGGGAAATAAACTAACTATCTCGCATTTATCTAGGATCTTTCATGACATTGGGACGTCTCAAAGCATTTTATATTGTTGTAGCCCAGGTGCTTTTGGGGAAAATTCTATAAAGCACAGTGTCTCAGATAGGGCTGCCCAAAACCGGAGTTGTCTGAAAGCCGCACATTTTTAGAGTGTGCCATGCATCACTTTTAGTCGAGTAAAATGAAAGAAAAATTTACCTGGGCAATCTGGCTAGGCACTGCGGTGCCTGATGAGTTATCCCCTTCACCAGTTGCACCCTGACCTATTCCCACGCTCTGAGCAACCCAAGACCCTTCCTGACCCGGCCTGACTTGAACTGCCCACGGCACATACCGCCCGACCCAAAATCTGGCAAGATTTGAAATCTGTCATGGCCTCTGCCCCAAAGTTACTTGTTTTGAGACACTGTGCCAATATTTTATGTTGTGGTGGTGGTCCATGTAAAAGGTGATTTCTTGTCAAAGCAACTTGCTTCCAGTAACTGATCATGTGACCAAGTTGCCTGGGAGATTAAACAATAGTAAAGCAAAGGGGTAAATAATAAGTTAATTACAGTGAGGAGCAGTTTGTTGCGTGTGCTTCTGTTTTCAAGTAGTAGAAAAAGCTGGCGGCAGGAAACATTTTGTTCAAGCAGAATTCAGTTGACATCCTGTGTGCTGGCTGGAAGGAATTATAACCCTTGATAACTGAAGGACTCTACTAACAGTGAATTGGCCTCCTGGGATAGCCAAACTGAGAAAAGAGAGAGTTCCTGGGTGTAAGACTCCAGAGTTAAAGAACATTAGAACCACGGGAGCTCTGACCTGGGGTGGCTATGCTTAAGATGTTAGCAATGCTTATATTGTACTGGGAGTCTACAACTTTGGGACAGCTGGAAGAAAACTAACGGACAATCTTAATGGAAGTAAGATAAATACACAAGAATTATCAATCCTTATACAAACGTTTGAAACATCACTCAGACCAAGTGGTTAATGTTCCAATTTCTGACAAGTATCTGACCTGAGTTTTTTGAGGTGTAAGTTAAAAGGGTGTAGAAGGAAATTTGTGTTAAGAAGTTCAGTTTAGAGTATAAGTAACTGTGTTCATTGTACTTTTAATATCCTTAACATAACTGTCTATTTAAGATAGGGCAGAATTATATGCTTCCCCACCCCCCGGAGTGGGGAGCATGTAGGGTTCCTGCCCGCCCCAACCTCGCAGCAATTTTACACTGGGGAGGACAGGGCCTCGGACAGGAAGCCTATCTTTGCCCACTTGCCCCAATTAAGGCCCTTAAGTCGCTACTTAATGGCCACTTAAGGGTTGTTTCCCACCCAGCCTCAATTTTTAGGCTGGCGGGTGGATGACAGCTCAGAAGGGGAGCCCATAAATGAAACGAGTTAGATCTCGAGTGGGAATGTTGGGGGGGCGGAGGTGGGGGGTTGGGGCTGGGGGGAGGGGTGCCTCCATCAGAAGGCCCATTGTGACTGGGGGTGCCCTCCCCATAAGGCCCTGTGACCTCCAGAACTCCCTGTCCCCCCCGGCCTATTCCCCCAAGACCCTGATCGCACCTCCTCCCCCCCACCACTTCCAGACCCCGAGGCCTTCCCTATCCTCCCTGTCCGGACCCCTGACACTTCCTTTTCTCCAGTACCTGGGACTTAGGTTCAGGAAACTTTGTGCAGTGCCTCTTCCGGCCACTGCAGCGCTGTTCTTGGAAGGACTGGAGAGCTGCCAGCCAATCAGATTGGCTGGCAGCTCCCCGAGGCGGGACATCCTCCCGAGTGAGGGGCGGAAGTCCTGCCTTATGCCAATCAATGCTCATTAGAGCAGAAAATGCCAAGGGGCTGTAGGAGTTGGCAGGGATGTGTATGTCATCCTAAAAAATTCAGGCCATTGAGTAGAGTTATTAGTATTCATGTTCTTCGATTTTTGTGGAGCAAATTTCTTCTGCTTTAAACAGGAAACTTTGTGTCTTCAATCTTTTAGTAAATACCTGGGTTCTGGATTTCCAAATAAAGGTAATAGAAATGTCCCTGGTCACTACTGAAATAATAATATTCTATGAAGCACGTTTAAAGCGTCATCACTGTTGTAATGTAGGAGAGTCATGTTAAGCTGTGGCTCAATAACTTCTGGATCGCGAAGTTATTTGACGTTTGTAGTCAGGACAAATTGGCCTGAATTTTTCTTCCCTGCCTCCCCATGGACTGCTGCTGGGTGTCCCTTTCCCAGTCACCAGACGCAAATGCCAGTGGGGTGACGAATGACAGTGAGGCGGGGTCCAGTTTCTGACTGTTCTTCTTACCAGCAATTTCCAGGAGAATCTGGTGAAGTTTGGCAGTGGGCTGTCAACAAATGATTTTCTGCAGCCCTCTTGAGCCTGTAGTACTTATAACCTGGCATCCCATTTGAATGTTTTGACTTGAAATACAATGGATTGCACTGTTTTTTCTCATTGGGAAATTGGTTAAGCTGCATTTCAGAGAGGAGGAGAGCTGTTGTGTCCTCAGATGTATAAGCAATGTTAATCAAAACTAAACCATTCAAGATATTGTCGGAGGATTTTTTTTTAACCAATTTGTTCATTTATAGTAAATTGTGTTTGACTGGAGACATTCTACTTGAATCACTCCTCACAGTATGTTAATAGGAAAAGAATACCAAGAACAACAAACATAAAGCAAGATTTCAGTGTCAACTCTTTTAATAGGCAGTTTGTGGCAGTAGTTGAATTTGTGCCACTTTGTTTGCACACATTCCCATACTCCCATTGGAGAATGAGGTCATGGCATGGTTCAGTGCTTGCCTTCCATTTGACATATACAATTGAGTGCAACAGAGCAGGGATGTCTTTGGATAGAACCAAATATATTCAAGCAGCTGATGACATATTTACTTCTGTAAATCTAACAATGAATTAAGAACCTTGCTTTGACTGATTAAAATGCAGCTGTTTTAACAGTAGATTTCATAAAGTTTGATGGCCATATTCACAATTTTGTGTCAAGTTTATTGTTTTCCACAACTGGGAACTAGATGAATTAGCTTTGTGGTTTGTGCTATTTTTATTTGTTTTTACTTCATGTTGAAAAAATGTAGAAATATGAATAACTAGGGAACCTTCTTCAGCAAACTCACTGTATGTTGACCACCACAATTTATTTGATGAAACCATACGCTCGTGCACAGCAATTAAAATAATGTTGCATTGGAAATGGACATTTTAGAGATGACTTTTTTATTAGGAATTGTTATGTTTTGACTATGGGTCGCTTTGCTCGCGAACCAGTTACACACTTATTTGTCAGCAGGCGAGTCAATTGCAATATACGGCAGACACAGAGACCAATATGAAATGAAGCGCAAACTATTTATTTACACAAACAACAAACAGAGCATTAACATGATTTATGCTTCTCCAGCCAGACGCTACCCTAGACTTGTATTTAGATGGTAGCCCGCACTACACAGCTATTGGGTCTTACAGTCACGTGGTCAATCTGCTCATAGTCTCTTAAAGGGGTATTACACCTCAGATTACCACAGGAATTAACCACCAACGCTAAAAGTAGAAATTTCGAATGTAGTTGCTGATGCTGCTTTTAACAGAAATGCTGTGTATCATGAGAATTAATTGTTATCAGTTATGTTTTCATCAGGTATGCAGACTCATCCTCCAATGTAAGTACGAGGAGCTACTAAAGGATCTACTTTTAACTTCCAGCAGGAGCTGTGCAAGCAGGGACTGAGATAAATAACAAACTATCCAGTTCACCACAGCGCGGTGATATTTCCTGCAGTTCAACAATACATGCAAGTTATAAATGTGTTATATGAGTACATCAAGTGGAATATAAATATGTCATCTTCTGGATGTGGATAATGCAGACAACCTGTACTCTTTCGAATTGAATGTCAAACCAAATGCATTACCAACTGTGACATAAAGCGGATGGTCAAATTTATTTATGAGTTTCTTAACTTAGCTCAATTTCATTCACTTTAGATTCTGATGTGTTTTCACTTCATTTAAAAATTGACACAGACATGCTGTTCATTTGTAAATAATGTCATCTTCTGTCACCTGCTATTTGCTCCATGCCATAATTGCCAATAGTATAAAGCAATTGGAGCCTATGGCTAGAAGGTGGGTGTTTAAGTTATTTAAATTGGTGATGTTACAATGGCCGGGACTTTCTGGACCTTGACTTTTGGCTGGACTGTCACACCCCCTGCAGCAGGTCCCACCACAATGGGGCCGGAAAACCCTGCCCATTGAATTGCATTGAAAATACAGCAGAGTAACAGTACATTAGGCTCAACAAGTCCATATTGGTGTTGATCCTCCACATAAGCACCAATCTTAACCTCATACGTTTGTTCTGTTCTCAAACGCCTTAATTTCCCTCTCCTGCAACCACTCAGGAACATAGGAATACAGGAGCAGGAGTACGCCATTCAGCCCTTTAAGTCTGCTCTGCCATTCAATAGGATAATGGCTGAACTGATTGTGGTCTCAGCTCCACCTTCCTGTCTGCCCCCCCATAACCCTTGACTCCCTTGTCTATCAAAAATCTACCGAATTCAGTCTTGAATATATTCAATAATCCAGGCTCCATTGCTTTCTGGGGAAGATTGCAAGAGATGATCGCACAATATTCAGCACCATTAACAACTCCTCAGATACTGAAGCAGTCCATGCCCATAGGCAGCAAGACCTGGACAACATTCAGGCTTGGGCTGATAAGTGGCAAGTAATATTCGCGCCATATAAGTTCCAGGCAATGACCATCTCCAATATGAGAGAAGCTGACCATCTTCTCTTGACATCTACAAGATACACAGCAGCAACCCCTAAGGTTCCTTCGACAGTACCTTCCAAACCCATGACATGGAATACCTAGAAAGATAAATGTAGCAGACGCATGAGGACAGCACCCGCCAAGCCACACACCATCCTGACTTCAAACTATATCACTGTTCCTTCACTGTCACTGGCCCCCTCCCTAACAGCACAGTGGGTGGACCTATGCCTCATGGGCTGCAGCAGTTCAAGGAGGCAGCTCACCACCACCTTCTCAAGGGCAATTAGGGATTGACAACAAATGCTGGCCTAGCCAGCGATGCCCACATCCTGTGAAAGAATACAAAAAGGAGAATTCCAGACTAATGACCATCTTAAAAGGCAGGCCTCTTGTTTTTAAACTGCGTCCCTTAATTGTCTTTTCCCCCATAGGAGGAAGTATCCACTTGGCATCCGCCCTATCAAGTCCCCTCAGGATCTTATATGTTTAAATAAGATCACCTCTCATTCTTCTAAACTCCAACAGGTATAGGCCCTACCTGCTCAAACTTTCTTCATAAGATAAGCTCTACATCCCTGGAATGAGTCGAGTGAACCTTCTCTGAACTGCTTCTCATGCAATTATGTCATTTTTCAAATAAAGAGACCAAAACTATACACAGTCCTCCAGATGTGATCTCACCAAGGCCCTGTACAGTTGCAGTAAAACTTCCCTACTTTTATATTCCATTCCCCTTCCAATAAACACCAACACTTAATTTGCCTTCTTAGTTACTTGCTGTACCTGCATTCTAACTTCTTGTGATTCAGGTACCAGGATACTAGATCTCTTAGTACCACTGAGTTCTGCAATCTCTTTTCATTTAAATAGTATACTGCTTTTCTATTCTCCCATTCAAACAGGGCAATTTCACATTTTCCCACATTATACTCCATCTGCCAAACTTTTTTCCCATTCATTTAACCTAGCTATATCCATTTATAAACCCATTACCTCATCTTCACAACTTAATTTCCTACCTATCTTGGTGTGATCAGAAAATTTAGCTGCCACACATGTGGTCCCCTCATCCAAGTCATTGCTATAATAAATAGTTAAGGCCCCAACACTGACCCTGTGGCACTCCACTAGTTACAGCTTGTCAACCTGAAAAAGATCAAGCTATCCCTGCTGTCTGGTCCCTGTTAGCTAGTCAATCCTGTATCCATGCTAAGATAACCTCCCTTACACCATGAGCTCTTATTTTATGTAGTAGCCTTTGATGTGGAAGCTTATCAAATGCCTTTTGGAAATCCAAGTACACCACATCTACAAGTTCCCCTTTATCCACCTTGATTGTTACTTCCTCAAAGAATTCTAATAAATTAGTTAAAATGATTTCACTTTCACAAAGCCATGTTGACCCTGCCTGATCCCATTATGATTTTCTAAGTCTCCTGCTATAATGTCCTTAATAATGGAATCTTGAAATTTCTCTATGACAGATATCAGGTTAACTGGCCTATAGTTTCCTGCTTTCTGTCTCCCTCCTTCCTTAAATAAAGGTGTTACATTGGCTATTTTCCAATCCACTAGGGCCTTTTGAAAATCTAAAGAATTTTGGAAAATTATAACCATTACCTCTATTATCTCTGCCGCCACTTCTTTTAAGACTCTAGGGTACAGGCCATTAAGTCCTGGAGCTTGTCAGCCTTTAGGACTAATTGTTTTCCCAGTACTTTTTCCCTGGTGCTGGTGATTGTTTTAAGTTCTTTCCTCCCTTCCACTTCTTGATTTTCATGCCCCAATTATTCAAGCCTTTATTTGTAATAACATTTCCGACTGAGCATTTCATGCCTGCACTGTAGTTCTTGGTTTCCATGGTAGATGACAATATTAATGGCTCTCTCTCCTCAGGTCCTGTCCATTCTTCTGTAAATCTGCCATCAACAATTACCATGCCTCTCTTTAAAGAAACAACCCTTGATTTTTTCTAGCCTTGCAAACTACCACCCCATCTCCAACCTCCCTTTCTTCTCCAAAGTCCCTGAATGTGTTGTCACTTCCCAAACCTATGCCCAACTTTCCTGGAACCCCAAATTTGAATCGCTGCAATCAAGCTTCCGGCCCTGCCACAGTACCAAACGGCCCTTATCAAAGTCACAAGTTACAGCCTGTGACAAAGGTACACCATCCTTGTCCTTCTTGACCTGTCAGCAACCCTTGAGATAGTTGACCATACAATACTCCTTCAACTCTTCTCTGCTGTTACCCAGTGCATGGGACCTGCTCTCGCCAGGTTCCAATCTTTCTATCCAAGCCATAAATAGGGAATCACCTGCAATGGCTTCTCTTCCTGCTTTGGTGACATCATCCGAAAACATAGGCGAGAATTTTCTCCCCATTGGGGGTCCTGAGCGGGAGCGGGAGTGGGTGGGTGCACAGCCGATCATTGCCTGCGATTGGCTGCGCACCGCTGTTTTATGTGGGCGGGGCCAATTAAGACCCGACCAGCGTGACATGCTCCCGGAAGTGCTGAGCGCTCCCTGTGCGGGGAGGTAGTGGGGGGGTGGGGGTGGGTGGGGAGGAGGAGGAGAGAGTCAGGGCCTGAGCTCTGTCATGCGCAGAAATCTCCCTGAGGCACGGAGCTGCCTCAGCGAGACCACTTTGATTATTATGAATTGAAATAAAGAAAAAAAATATATTCAGACATGTCCCCCCATGTGACAGTGTCGTATGAGCTGAGACACGTCAACGAATTTTAATAAAAATGTTCATTTAATTTATAAAGCCTTCGTGAAACCTCAGCCCGCCCGTGGATGAGGTTTCGTGGTAAATACGAAGGCCGCCTGGGCTCTTCGCCTGCCCGGCAGCCTTAAGGTCGGACGGGCAGACCTGTTAGTTACGTTAATTAGTTTTTAAATGACCTTAATAGGCCTTTGACAGTTCGGCAGGTGAGCAGCCGGCTCCGGTGCGCGCCCACCGAACTGAAGGTCGGAATGACGCGCGGTGACATCGGGACGCACACCCGGCATCACCGCGCGTCATTTTACACATCGGCGAGCGGGGGCCCTGCCCCCAGCACGCCGACCAGAAGATTCAGGCCAATTTCCACAAGTATGCTGGGAACACACATATCTGTAGCACACCACCTCTCTCAATGCTTTTTTGCTGTCTCTAAGTTGTCAAAATGCTTGGTGGCCAACATCCAGTACAGAAGATGCAGAAATGTCCCCCCCCCCAATTAAATTTGGGGAAAGCTGAAGCCATTGGGCAGAAATCTTTTCAAAAACGGTCAGAGCCCTTGCCGCAGCGACCAGGCGTGGTCGGCCGGCACACTTCCCCTTTAAATTTACGGACGGCAGCTCCTGACTGAGCTGCCACCGGGTTTGTCATTCTGTGCAGGTCAGCTGCCTACGTTCTAGAGCCCACCGGTCCAGTCAGAGGGTTCCGCAGCCTTAGCAGCACCAGCAGGAACGGTCGGCACTGCTGCCTACGTCAGGTCGGCCGATGAAACTATTCGAAAATATAAAAATGAGATTGATCGAGGGGAAACTCCTCTGAACTTAATCTCTAAGGCCGCCTTTCTTGCCTCCAGCCCCCTCTTCAATTAAAAAAGTGCTTCCTCGCACAAATCCCACCCATGGACGCCCCTGCATTAAGCCGGCAGCTTCCCCATCTGGTAAGGGGTTGATCCGTCTTCAGCATTTTGCAGGCAGCTCGATAAAATGGCCTCGAGTAGGATATTTCAATGTTAAATTTTCATCCCGCCTCCTTGTGACAGGAAGCCTGTCAGAAGCCTGACCCAGCATTGGTAAAATTCTGATGCTGCTCCCCAGAATTTTATTGCCTGCATTCTCCAACCCCCCACAAAACACCCCCACCCTGTGACTCCATGTCCTGGGGGCCAGTTCTCTCCATTGCCTTTGGTCACTGCCACCAGCACTATTCCCGAGCCACCGATTCGATCCCTCTCTCTCTGGTAACTGTCTGAGGCTAAAGCGGACAGTTCTCAGCTGTGGTGTTATATTTGATCCCGAGATGAGCTTCCGGCCTCAAATTGGTGCCAACGCTAAGACTGTCTATTTCCACTTCTGTAACATTGTCCGACCACACCGCTGTCTCAGCTCATCTTCTGCTGAACCCCTGACCAAAGTCTTGGTTAGCTCCAAACTTGACTATTCCAATGCATTCTTGGTGGATCTTTCATTTTCTGCCCTGAATTTGAGGTCATCCAAAACTCTGCTGCTTGTGTCTTTACTCGTACCATCTGGTTCATCTATCGCTATATCAATTCCCAGTTAGGACATGCCTCGATTTTAAAATTCCTATCCTTGTTTTTGGAATCCCTCCATGGCCTCACCCCTCCTTATCCCAGTCATCTCCTCTAGCACTACAATCCTCTGCAATATTTGTGCTCCTACAATTCTAACCTCATGAGTATTACTGATTTTAACCAATCCACCATTGGCTGCTGCACATTCAGCTTCTTAGAACATAAGAATTAAGAGCAGGAGTAGGCAATTCAGCCCCTCGAGCCTGCCCCGCCATTCGTTACAATCATGGCTGATCTCATTTCGGCCTCAACTCCAATTTCCCGCCCTCTCCCTATAACATTTCAACCCATTACTAATTAAAAATCTGTCCATCTCCTTAAATTTATTGAACGTCCCGGCATCCACTGCACTTTGAGGTAGCGAATTCCACAGATTCACGACCCTTTGAGAAAAGTAATTTCTCCTCATCTCTGATTTAAATCTGCCACCCCTTTGCCTAAAACTATGGCCTCGCATTCAAGAATGCCCCAGAAGAGGAAACATCTGCTCCACGTTTACTTTGTCCATCCCCTTTAGCATCTTATATACCTCAATTAGATCTCCTCTCATTATTCTAAACTCTAGCGAGTATAGGCCTAAACTGTTCAATCTCTCCTCTTAAGACAAGCCCCGCATCTCTGGAATCAATCTAGTGAACCTCCTCTGAACTGCCTCCAGTTCAACTACATCCTTCCTCAAGTAAGGGGACCAAAACTGTGCACAGTACTCCAGGTGCGGTCTCACCAATGCCTTGTACAGTTGCAACAACACTTCCCTATTTTTATACACTATTCCATTAGCAATAAATGCCAAAATTCCATTTGCCTTCCTTATTACCTGCTGTACCTGCATACTAGCTTTCAGTGATTCATGCACAAGGACACCCAGATCCCTCTGCACTGAAGCATTCTGAAGTTTCTCTCCATTTAAGTAATAAGTCACCTTTTTATTCTTCTGACCAAAATGGATAATCTCACACTTAGCCATGTTAAACTCCATCTGCCAAATTTTGGCCCATTCACCTAACCCGTCCACATCCAATTGTAAATTTCTTATTCCTTCATTGCAACTTACTTTCCCACCTGTTTTGGTGTCATCTGCAAATTTAACTATAGTACCTTCTATCCCTGAATCCAAGTCATTAATATAGATTATAAATAGTTGGGGCCCAACGATCGAACCCTGTGGCACCCCACTAGTTACAGCTTGCCATCCAGAAAAATACCCATTTATCCTGACTCTCTGCTTTCTGTTGGTTAGCCAATCCTCTATCCAAGCTAATATATTACCCCTAACTCCGTGTGATCTTATCTTGTGTATTAATCTTTTGTGCGGCACCTTATCAAAGGCCTTCTGGAAGTCCAGATATACTACATCGACAGGATCCCCATTATCCACTTTGCTTGTCACATCTTCAAAGAACTCTAGCAAATTAGTCAAACATGATTTACTCTTCATAAAACCATGCTGACTCTGATGGATTGCATTTTGATTTTCCAAATGCCCCATTACTACTTCCTTAATAATGGATTCCAACAAGTTCCAAAAACTAACTGGTCTATAGTTTTCTACTTTCTGCCTCCCCCCCTTTTTGAATAAGGGTGTTATATTAGCATTTTTCCAATCTACTGGAACCTTTCCAGAATCCAGGGAATTTTGGAATATTATAGCCAATGCATCCACTATCTCCGCTGCCACTTCCTTTAAGACCCTGGGATGTAGGCTATCAGGTCCTGGGTACTTGTCACCCTTCAATCCCAATAGTTTGCTCAGTACTTTTTCTCTAGTGATGGTGATTGTTCTAAGTTACTCCTTCTCTATACTCTCTGCACTACCTGTTACTATTGGGGTGGTACTAGTGTCCTACACTGTGAAAACTGAGGCAAAATATTGATTAAGCATCTCTGCCATTTCTGCATTCCCCACTATTAACCCCCCAGTCTCGTCCTCCAAGGGACCAACATTCACTTTAGCTACTCTCTTTCCTTATATATACTTGTAGAAGCTTTTGCTATCAGTTTTTACATTTTGCGCTAGTTTTCTTTCATAATTTACCTTTGCTCTTTTTATTATTTTTTTAGTAACCCATTGTTGATCTTTAAAAGTTTCCCAATCTTCCAACCTGCCACTGACCTTTGCAATTTGGTGTGCCTTAGTTTTTGCCTTTAAGTTATCTTTAGCTTCCTTGCTTAGCCATGGATGCTTTTTCCCCCCTTACCATCTTTCTTCCTCGTTGGGAGGAATTGAATATCTCCTTAAATATCTGCCACTGTTCACCAACTGTCCTACCTTCTAGTCTTCCTGCCCAGCCCACTAGTGCCAAATCTGCACTCATACCTATGTAGTTACCTTTGTTTAATTCCAGAACACTAGTATGGGATTCAAGTTTCTCGCTCTCAAACTGAACTTGAAATTCTATCATGCTATGATCACTCTTCCCTAGGGGGTCCTTTACTATGAGATCATTAATTAATTCCATCTCATTACACAAAACCAAGTCCAGAATAGGCTGCTTCCTGGTTGGTTCCACAACATATTGCTCCAAGAAACAATCTCTAATACACTCTATGAACTCTCCCTCAAGGCTACCCTTGCTAATTTGATTAGTCCAGTCTATATGCATATTAAAATCACCCATGATTATTGCCGTGCCTTTCTTACATGCTCCCAGTATTTCCTGGTTTATACTGTGCCCTACTGCTGATCTACTGTTTGGGGGCCTATAGATTACTCCCACCAGGGACTTCTTTCCCTTGCTATTTCTTATTTCTACCCAGACTGACTCTACATCTTGCTCTCCAGTGCCTCTATCATTCCTCACTATAGCACTGATCTCTTCCTTTACTAATAAAGCTACACCACCTCCTTTTCTTTCCTGCCTATCCTTCCGAAACACTGAGTACCCTTGGATATTCAACTCCCAAACCTGTTCTCCCTGTAACCGCGTCTCAGTAATCGCCACTAAATCACCTATTTATGTCTATTTGTGCTGTTAACTTATTAGTTTTATTCCGAATGCTATGTGCATTCTTGGGTTCTAAGCTCTGGAGTTTCCTCACTAAACTTCTCCCTACCTCTCTACCTCACTTTTTCCTTTAGTACAATGCTTAAATATTAAGCTTAAACCTTGACCAAGCTTTTGGTCATTTTCCCTAATATTTTCTTAAATGGCTCGGTGTCAAATTTTGATTGGTAAGGCTCCAGTGAAGAGCCTTGGGGACATTTTATTTTATTAAAGGCCCTACATAAATTCAAGTTGTTTTTAGGGACATTTGATACCTGACAATCTAATATAAAATTTGTGCTGAAGCAGAGTTGTTTCCTTTTTGTTAATGTTTTATTTCAATGACTTGTAGTCTTTTGGGAAGTTGCCCCAAAAATTGATGGTCTACAAATCATTGTACTGAGCACTACCAATGCACGCATGTCAGAGACCCTGATTGATTAATGGAAGTAGGCTCTTGACTTTGAATTGTAGAAAGAATCAAAACAGAATAATAATGAATAATGTGAGTTATAAGATTTTTCTTGCACCCTTCTGACCTTTAGAATTAAACACTGCCCTCCTTCTATTTGCATATAAATGAGGGCAATAATTGTCAGATCTGTTGGTTTCACCTTTAGGCCTGAAGGTTGTGGATTCATCTCTCACTTGAACCTTGAGCTCAAAAATCGAGACTAGCGCTCCAGTGCCTGTTGAAAACTATAAAAGATGTCCTGCCATTAAAAGCGACAGGATGTGCCATGCTTCTGAGTTTCCCACCTTAAAATCCTCGCCCCACCCCAACCCCATCACCCTATTCCCAGCCTGAGTAAATATTGGGGCTGTGGATTCAGAATGTAATTGAAAGGCACACACACATGCTAATCATACATCTGGTAGTAAGGTGGTTATGGTTATCATCAGGTAATATTTTTCACTCGTATTTTTGTTTTATATACAGTATTTTTAGTGTAATTCGTATATGTTCCATTTTATTTAGAATTCACTTTGATTCAATGCAAGAACATAGAACTGGCAACATTATTTACAGAAGCTGGCATTCTGATTCATATTTTAAGGGCTTTTTGAAAGATCAAACTCAGAGTTAATTACGAATAGTATCTCCTTTACTAAGTTGCATAGTTGGTGCTGTTTGTGTTTGAATATTTGGGGAGCTGCTTATGGTAGCACTCACTTCTCCTGATGCTATTCTGTCAGTGACTAAATCTTCTGGGTTCATTTACAATTTCCCTTCACAATTGGCAGAGATGTACAGTACCCGGTTAGAGAGAAACCACCTTAACCGATATATTATGTGAGCAAAAATATTTCCATATTGATCTGTTAGCTATCTAGATTATGAGGAAAATACTTCAGTTTTCAAATTTCATACAATAACAACAATAGCTTGCATTTATATAGCACCTTTAACATATTAAAACATCTCAAGTCACTTCACAGAAATATTACCAAACAAAATATGATACTGGCCCACAAAGGAAGGTGTTAAAACTATTTGGTCAAAGAGCTAGGTTTTAAAGAATGTCTTAAAGGAGCTTATGGCCTATGCAGCTGAAGGTATGACCACCAATTGTGATGCAAAGAAATTCAGCAATAAAGACCAAAATTGGAGGAAACACAGATTAGGCAGCCGCTTTGCGGAACACATCTGTTCAGTCTGCAAGCATGACCCCAAGCTTCCATTGGCCTGTCATTTTAATTGTCCACCTTTCTCCAACTCTGACCTTTGGCTTCCTTCAGTGTTCCAATGAAGCTTAACAGAAGCTCAAGGAGCAGCACCACAGATTTTTAATTCGTAATGGGTTGAAAGGTTATGGGGAGAGGGCAGGACATTGGAGTTGAGGCCAAAATGAGATCAGCCATGACCGTAATGAATGGCGGGGCAGGCTTGAGGGGCTGAATTGCCTACTCCTGCTCCTAGTTCTTATGGTCTTATGTTCTTTTGATCAGGCGCTTTACTGTCTTCTGGACTCAACATTGAGTTTGATCATTTTAGATCATATCTTCTGTCCCCAATTTTTAGGACAGCAACTGTTGGTAATGTGTTTTTTTGCCTTTCCCACTTTCACCTCCTCTAGATCCATCTTGTTTTTCTTTACTTGTCCCATTATCACCCCTTTTCCTCACGTGCTTTTGTCAATTTATCTCTACTGCTTTCCACCCTATGACAGATCTTCATTTTTGTTCTTTTGCCCTTTCCCTCCCACTTTCCCTATCTCTGTACTTGCCTGTTACATCTCTAACTTTTTCAAGTTTTGTCAAACGTTAGGGAGCTGAAGTATCTATTATTTCTCTCTCCGCAAATGCTGCCTGACCTGCTAAGTATTTCCAGCATTTCATCTTGTTATTACATGGCTGCTACTAGATTTAAGAAGATGCAACTGTCAGGAAAGATTGAGAATACTGGTGTTCTTGTCTCTAGAAAAGAGAAAACGAAGAGGAGATCTGATAGAGATCTTTGAAATCATGAAGGAATTTAATAGCATATGAACTGTTGAGCCCAGTGCATAAATATTAGATAAACTTTTAGGGCCTTGGTATAATCAGTGTTTGAAATGCATTTTAAAATCCTGAAATAAAAGCAGAGATGCTGGAAATACACAATGATCAGGATGTTACAGCACCTCCCGCCCAGCGGGATATTAGCGTCCCGCCAAACTGAATGGAGGTTTAAATGGCTCACCGCATCCACCAGGGGGAGACACACCATGGCAGAGCCATAAAATCCTGGCCAACATGTTTATCAGCATTTGTAAAAGAATAGGGAGGTTAATGTTCGTGTGATTACTGCATCCCAGTGTATTTCCAGCTTTTTTCAACTCCCTACACTGTTTTCATTTTTAAGATAAATTTCACAAATGTAACCGAAAGGTGTAACAATACTTCCCAGAACTTACGCAGTCCAGGGAATGGATGGTGTTAAAAAAAAAAGTGCAACAGGTTTGTAAAATATCTTAATATGAATATTGAAGTGGAAAGCACCCCAAGATGCCAATTGCACTTTTCTTGAGGATTAGCTCTAGAATTTATTTAATCCCGCATTATTACCCTAGCAGCTATCCATTGTGGGTTTTTGGTGGATCCAGTGCTCTTGGTTTGTTGGGGCTAAAGGATCCAGGTTGCACGCTTTGTTTGGGGTGACTGAGTCGGTACAGAGACAGAAAACATCAGGTGGTTGTTGTTAGAATAAACACATGCTGTTTATTTACAAACTAACTCTACAACTATACTCGTGCGCTCACAACATAAAAACTCTGTCTTCACTCCTCAGTGACTAACCCAAGGCTCTCTCACATAGAGGTAGCCTGCGCTACTCTGCTATTGGACAATATGATCATGTGACCTTACATTACAATACTTGTCTTAAAGGTATATTATGTCTCAAGTTACTACAGTTTTGAATTAAATTATATTTATTGCATCAATAAAACTCTATCTTGCATCTCCAGTCTTTCCCTTGTACTGTCTCAGGTTCAGAGGTCTGGGGCAGCATTTTCCCGTTGGTGAGCAGGGGGTGGGGCCCACTCACCGACGCTTAAAATGACGCGCGGTGACATTGGGCAGGCGTCCCGACGTCACCGCGCATCATTTAGATTGTCAGTTCGGCAGGCGCACAGCCGACTAACTGTCAAAGGCCTGTTAAAAACTAATTAACTCAATTAGCTGAGCTGCCCGTCCAAGTTTAAGGTTGGCGGGGGGGCAGGCGAAGAGCCCAGGCGGCCTTCGCATTTTTCACGAAACCTCATCCACGGGTGGGACGAGGTTTCATGAAGTGTTTTAAAATCTAATAAAAAATTTATACATTTATTCTTTGACATGTCCCAGCTCATGTGATAGTGTCACATGAGGGGACATGTTTTAAAAGTTTAAAAATCTTTTATTTAAAAGTTTAAGACTGAAACAAATCTCCCTGAGGCACCTCTACGAAAGAGCGCAGGGAACCACTCAGGCAATCCCCCCTCCGACCACACAGGGGGCGCTCAGCGCTTCTGGGCATGCGTCACGATGGGAGGGCCTTAATTGGCCTGCCCATGTAAAATGGCGGCGCAGCCCCGATTGGGGGCGCCAATCAGGTTCACACCCGCCCCCCGCACAACCACCCCGACAGGGGGGAAATTTCTGGCCCTGGAATATTTGACTTAGGCTGTTTATCAATTTCAGGGAAGTACTTCAAATCTTTAAGTATGAAAACAGTTGGGAATCATGAAGATCAGAGCCAAATTTCACCTTCAACAGAAATAAAAAGAAAAATGTTTACACTGGAAATTTGACATAAAAACAGATGAAGTTTGAAATGCGCAGCAACGCCTAACTGCAAAGAAAAAAGATGGCTTAATACCTAATAATAATATATGACAGATCCTCTATCAGAACCTGTCACTTGTAGCTACTACTCCTAATTCACTGCAAGTTACTGCTTCTTCTTTGCTGCTTACAGCTTTGTGATTTGGGCTTTTACCCCTAACGTTTCAGGTTTCATTTGCTCTTATCCTGACTTTTCCATCGATTTCAGAAGAGTGCCCATGGAGCCTCATTAATGGCAGAGTGAACAATGTGGCCAAACTCAGCATCAAATTAAATCAGAAGAGACATAAAAATAGCAGCAAATGTTTTGTTACTTTGGCATTCCTCGACACCACTTGTATCACCACGCTAGGGCAGATTTTCCTGGGACTTTGCCTTGACACAGGGAATATAGACGGGTTAGAGCACCTGGCTGATTTCCCTCCCGTTATTTAAACAGAGAAGAAACCAAGAGTTTCTTTACAGGCATGTGCTCTGAAATGCCTGAGCTCCCATTATTCACTGAAATCCAGTGCACCCAGACAACGGCCCAGAAAAATCTCCCCTATTGTATTAAGTATTTTGCTTGAAATTTAAAAAAAAATTACATGATCACCAACCCAGTCAAATATTTGAGCCACTTTCAGATTCAAATGAGCTGGTGCGTTTCTATTCATTACAACTGTACATGCTGGACATGTGATAAACAGGTAGCCTGCAGGACTTTAAATATTAAAGGGAAAAGGTACAAATGCCTTTAAATTTTGATCCCAGTCACAGGGCGGAATCATCCCAGATTTGCACTAAGTGTGGCAGCGGGCAGGAGAAAGAGCGTTTCTCCTGCCGGCCACAATGGCGGCTTTTCACACCATATAGTCCCTATCCCGCCTCCTGAATCATGCATTCCCAGGAAACATGCTGTTTCGCTGGCTGGCGCCTTCGCCTCGTCACTTCCTCACGCCGGGCGCCATGTTTAAGGTGCAGCCGCGTGCACACCTCTCAGTGCTTCCAGCCCAGGACTGCTGCACACAAGACTTGGCCCCAAAAGGCAAGAAGACTGCAGCCCCCCGATTCAATGACACATCCCTGGAATGCCTTTTGAACACTGTGATGTCCTCTACCACCCCCCTCTGGCTGCAGGATGGGCAGCAACATCACCAATCCAGCTTGGGAGGCGGTGGCAGCGGTGGTCAGTGCCAACAGCCCTGCAAAAGAAGACAGCCACTCAGTGCCGAAAGAGGATGAATGATCCCCTCCATTCCGCCAGGGTAAGTGACTCTTCTCATCACGCTCAACTCACACACTCACAAACCCATCGCACGTCCACAGGGATCTCACTCACTGCTGGTTCAAAGGACATCACCGTTCACTCCATCACACACACCTTCATTGTCCTCATCCTGTCCATGGCACCACTCACCACCCACACATGCCAGGCGTCCTGCTCCTGCTTATAGTCTCTCCATCTATCTTCACGCAGGACAAGCTAGCACACAACAAAAGGGAGAGGTCGCAGACTGGTGGAGGAATGCTCAACATCAAGGCCCTCATGGATTTTGACAAGAATGTCATATAGCTGCCAGTGGACCATTCCTGTGCTGATGGTAAGGTCAGCGCTGCTCAACCAAGTGAGGATCCAGCTGTGCAACATCCATCAGACAACCATGCTGTGAGTGATGTGTCCTGTTTCACAGGCCACTGCCATGCACTAATTATCTCCCCTTGCTTTTGCAGGCACATCTGGGAAACAGCCGATGGAGTCCATAACCCAGGTCATCGACTCATGTCCTGAAGACACTTCAGAAGAGGAATCTGCTGAAACAGTCCCTGAAGTCCCGTCACAGCGCTCACCCACACCCTCCACCAGCGCAGAGACACACGCCTCAGTAGGAACAAACTTTAAAATAGCCTTAGGGTCATAATTTGGTGAGCCCATCACACTGCCTGATCCACAGCAGGTAGCAGCAGAGACTTCCCTGTCACTCAGAGGACTGCTGGAGACCAGAAATCTGCTAACTCCAAATCAGATGATGAGCCTCTGGGCTCAGTCATACCTCAGTTGCTGGAGCTGCAAAGGCAAGCTCGGGAACATCAGGAAGGGATGCCCGCTGCACTCTTCAGATAGCAGAGCACAATGGAGGATCCATCTGCCTTCAGGCCAAGGAGATAGTGCTGGCATGCCAATGCACTGAGGTCAACACTGGTAGGATGGCAGCTGCCATGGTAAACTTGGTCCAGGACACCTGCCCTGCACTGCTGCGTGGGCTGAACTCCATCGCTGATGCCAGAGTTGGCCTCCAACAGTGTGTACGTGAGAGGGGTTCTGGGCAGCTCGATCTCACTCCAGCTTCCCCTTCTCCTCAAGGAGTCAGACAGGGGCCCTCGGGAGGAGGATCAGCAGGTGTACACCCCGGGGCCATCCACCCAGGTGACTCAGGGAGTGTCGGGCCCATCCAAAGCTCCTCTTCCTGTGACCCCAGCAGCTCCAGCACCACAGGCCGAGGAGGGTGCTACTGCCACACAGCAGGACCCTGAAAGCAGGCTGGGGCCCTCCAGGTCTCAGCCCTCCAGTGGACATCTGTCAAGGTCATCACAGGCAGGGTGTGGTAGTCAGCAGGCTGCCTCCACCTCCACTGTGGATTTACGGGGAGCAGCAAGACAAAGCGGCAGGGTTAGGAAAGTTAAGAAGGTGTAGTTGCACAGCCTGGGCACGAGTGTTAATCACTTGTACAGAATGTTCATCTTGTTAGTGATCTCCCAAGAATGTCTCCCTGCCGATGGCTCCTTGTTCTGATGAGCAGTGTTCATGTCACTCAGATGTGAAACCTTGGTTCCTGCACAAGATATAGGCAGGTGTCTCAGTCCAGGGCCTCTTCCCTGTGCTTTGTGTAACCTCCCCGCACACTGATGGTGCACCTTCACTGTCACTGGTCACATCAGTCATGCCTGCACCTCGTTGGGGATTAGTATTGCTGTCAGAATGTCCTGGGCCGGAGGCACAGGGTTCCGTCATTCTCTCTGGGAGCTCTCAACCCACTTGAGCTGTGGCTGGCCCCACCCCCCTCCCTCCATCTCTTCAGCATCTGTGTCCGGTGACAGTGTGTTCCTGAAGGGTTCAGCTCACGCAGGATACCACAGGATCAAGGTAAGTTAAAGTTTCCCCACTGCATCTCCACGATATGACTCTGTTCACAGAGCTCAAAGCGACCTGCCGTCAGCCAGACATTCACATAAGCTATATGAGGATTTATGGAGTATCTCCACTGCATGTTGTCACCATCCTCCTGGAATGGAGCGACTCTGAGCATCTGCTGCGTCTCCATCACAGGCGCCTTATCACAGAGGGTATGTGCGCTGCCATGAGCCAGACAGGAGTCAAATGTTCACAGATGCAATGTGAGGATCTATGGTGTCTCCTCACTGCATGTCGTCATCATCCTCCACAAATCTAGCAGCTATGAGGGCCTCCGAGTGCACCTGCAGCATCTGGCCAGTGCGATGGCCTCATCGTCATCATCCTCACCCTCATCCCTGTCAACGTCCTCCTCATTGGAGGAGGTGTGCAGTTCCTCCAACTCCTCCTCAACCAGCCCCTCTCCCCATTGCAGTACCAGGTTGTGAAAGGTACAGCAGGCGATGATGATGACCCTCTGTGGACTGTATTGCACGGCTCCACCAGAGCCTGGAACCTCATTTTCAACATTCCCATAGTTTGCTCCACCAAAGTTCGAGTTGCAGCATAAGCTTCGTTATACCTTGGCTCAGGGACAAAGGCTAACCGCACTGTAATCTACTTCTGCAGGTAGCCCTTGTCCCTGAGGAGCTAACCCTGCAGCCTCTGTGGATCCTGGAAGATGTCAGGAATCTGAGATCGACTGAGAAAGAAGGAGCCATGGTAGTTGCACACCAGCTGAATATTCAACCACCCTTGTGGCTGACATAGTTGACCACATGTTGCAATGGAGAGTGCCACAGGAAACCTGAGGATTTTTTTTTAATTCATTGGATGTGGGCATTTATTGCCTATCCCTAATTGCCCTGGGCTTGGAGTCACATGTAGGCCAGACCAGGTAAGGACAGTAGATTTCCTTACCTAAAGGGCATTAGTGAACCAGATGAGTTTTTACAACCATTGGCAATGGTTTCATGGTCATCATTAGATTTTTAATTCCAGATTTTTTATTGAATTCAAATCCACCATTTGCCAGTGGTGGGATTCGAACCCAGGTCCCCAGAGCATTATCCTCTGAATTATTAGCCCAGCTACAAACCACTAAGCCATTGCAAGGGTGTACTAAGAACCTCTCTTGGTTAAGTCTGAAGGCCTCTTAACACATCCCAGAGAGTGCTGGCCACTACATGGATGGCCAGAATTTAGTGCGCTGCATGGCTGCCCGAAACCCCACCCACCTCCGCCCCACTCCACCTGACCGATTGGCAGCAGCTTTGCCCATTGGACTGCAGGCTCTGCTCTCAGCTCAGGTACAGACATTCTCCTGACCTGCGCTGCAAGGCTGCGCTGTTAGCTTGAACCGTGGGGGAGACTGGTCCAAACTGGGATGATGACATTGCAAGGAGCTGTGAGCACCTCCACCAGTGACTGCTCCACGGCCAGTTTTAGCAAGGAGATTGTACAACGTGCCCAGTCGTCCAACTGTTCTGCAGTCCACTAAAACGCTCATTAGTTTGCAGTCTGTGCTCAGAAAATCTCTGGAGCACTTGGTGGAGCTTTGATGCCTCTGCGTTGCTTGAGTGGGCAGAGAAGCCGAAGGCCCGACTCCAATCATATCAATGTGACTGCGCCCGAACTGTCTCAGCTACAGAGAACTTTATACAAGGTTTCCCTGGTACTTCACCACTTCCCCCGCCCCCACTCTCTGCACATACTTGTGTGCCACCATCAACTACAGTGCAGCCTTTCCGCCCCCCCAACTCACTCCAACCGCAGTCCAAGCCTTGTCCCCCACCATCTCCCACAACTCGTTCCAACTGTGGTGCACCCCTTGCCCCAGCACTGCACTGTGAGCCTGTCTGGAAAAAGCTACTTGCCTGTGTCCTCGCCTGAATGTGCGGCGCCTCAACCTTGAAGTCGAATGGGCAACCCTCACGACTGCTGCGCAATGTTACTGTGCACTCACCTTCGAGTTCCCCTCAAAGTGTGGCTCGCCAGGTGCACGCCTTTCAAATACTGCGGTGAAACACATCGGCGTGCCCAAATGGTTCAGCATGGCGGGGGGGATGATTCCAGCGAGCTGGGCTTATAATGATATGCAGATGCATAACAATGAAGTGGCCAACATGCAGCATTAGGAAGTGTGGCCCACCCTTAACGGGCAGAGCGGATGATTCCATCTGGTTCACAACATCGTTAAGCCGATTTTTGGCCTTCCCACCATATTGTCCACTCACGCCCGCTAAGACGCCCGACGCCAACGGGCACGGAAAATTCTGCTCTCAGTCAACAAACAAAGGACCACAGTCAAAACCAGAAAATTGCATTGTGCAACAGAGTGCTAAAGGCAGCACAGAGTAACTTGGACTAAGCAGAATGCATGTAAGAGAAAAATGTATTGATAGTAGTAATCCAAACAATCACCCTACCCAAGTAGAATGCAGATAAACAAGCCTGAAATAGATCCACAAGCATTTCCTACTTTTTCAATATTTGCATATCTCTACACATTTCACAAAAGTTGTTGAGTCTATCAGACCATGTTTGAACAGTAATCTTTGTAGGCCCTAATCCCGCAAATGCATTGTTCAGAAAGAAAACAAATTTGTGAGTTTAAGAGAAGGTGGATTTGGCTGACCTTGGAATGTTTCTCCTCCTCGTGCACCTGGAAGGCAGTGTATGTGTGTAATTTCAAATGTGGGAACAATTGTACTTGTAATGAAGCAAATCTCAGTAGATTTTGCCACTGATTTGTTCATTCTTCCATCATGTTTCGTGTAGCATACACTAACATATTACACGTAGGTTCACAAAGGGCCAATTAAAACAGGATTAATTCTGCTGTAAAAGCAACTATGTAGTAACAGGAATTACTTGAAAGGCATGTTGAGCAAGGATATAATACATGCAAATAAAAAACACATGCTGTCGCGCTGAATGGAAAACAAAGACAAATAACTTTATGTTAATGAAGATGAGATCTTAATTCAAGGGACAGTAACCCCCATCTGTCAGCATTCATTACCATGATGCAGACTTACCTAATTTTATTAGACATCCTAGTGGCACCATACACCTGAAGCCATGGTGGCTAAACCATATTCAAGGGGATTTGCTAAGTGGTGCAACATGTAATTCACGGCTCTAGAATCTGTCAATGTTGCTCGCTTCATCCTGGCATCATAATCTTCTAAACAGTCCCAAGCTTCTAATTCATTATAGTATTTATATTTTTGATAAGCATAGGACTGTAGCTTTAAGAATAATCCTGTGTTGTAAGATTGCACGATCTGTGTAAACCAATGGGTTAGCAGCCCGGGGAGTCTCTAGGAGAGAGAGTCCTTCTTTAGTAACGGAGTTTGATGCACATGTGTAGTTACTGCTACTGTCTTGTACTTAAAGTTTACTGTTTCCACCAAGAAACATTGCCTGAAAAATCAACTCTATAACAAACAGGCGACGAGGATAAATCAGATTTGGTACTGTCCCTTGACCAGCAATTGTGAGTATCTAAGATAATTTTAAAAAGGAAGATATACTCATCTGAGTTGCCACAGTTTGGCAGAATCAATCCCTTTGAACCAGTGACAGACAACTGGTCTATATAGAACATCATGTGTTCTACTTTCAAGCCAACACAATCACAGCCGAGGAAAAGAGGAGAGCGATTCTCCTGAGTATTTATGGGAGCAAAACCTACAGTTTAATTCAAAGCTTGATGGCCCCTGGTACCCCTGGTTTGAAGACTTTCAAAGAATTAGTAGCCCTCATTAAGGGACATTTCCAACCCATGCCCTCAGTCACAATGCAGAGGTTCAGGTTCAATTCACGGAACAGAGCTTCAGGGGAGACCATTGCTACTCACGTGGCGAAATTAAAACAACTGACAGAATATTGTGATTTCGGTGGAACCCTGAATGACATGCTCAGGGGGCGTTTGCTCTGTGGTGTGCAAGAGGATGCTATTCAGTGAAGATTGCTGACTGCAGTGGATCTTGATTTTAAGGAAGCGCTAGAAATAGCGCTGGCGATGGAAAGTGCTGTAAGGGATTCACAAGCAATTCAAAGGGTGCAAATGGCGCCGTTTTCCTAGTTGGGCGGGAACGGTCAGCGGAAATTTGCGCTAAAAGCCGGGACTCCGCCACAAAGCGGGAAACAGCCCCCACTAACCGAAAACTTAGAGGAAACAGCTGAGCAGCAAATCCGAAAACGAATTTTTATCGACGCAGAAACAATCATACTCCTAACGATTGGCAACTTAAACAGGTTGAGTGTTTTTGGTGTCACAAAAGTGGACACATACTGAAACATTGCAAAGCAAGATTAAAATAGGCTTCCAGGCAACAAACAAAGTCCAACGAAGGACATTGTGTGGAAGAGCCAGAAACAACCAATTCTGACATTTATTCCTTATTCAACATGAAAGTTGGAAAGACAGAGCTAATCACTGTCACATTGCAAGTGAATGGTAAACTCTTAAAAATGGTAGTATACATGGGTGCTTCTCCCATTGTAATAGGAGAACACACTTTCAGATATTTAAATAAAAGTGCTCAACAATTAAATTTGGAACAAACTTCTGCCAAGTTGAAAACGTACACAGGTGAAGAAATCCAGGTAAAAGGCTTTTATCACCAGAGTAATTGTTCATTATAGACACCAAACAGCGCAACTACCGGTGATGGTGGTAGAAGGTGAAGGACCAAGCCTTCTCGGGTGTGATTGGTTGAAAGAGATTAAATTAAACTGGTCTGAAATCTTCCAGTTGCGAGCAGGAGAACTAAAAAAAATGACATCGTCTTCAAGGGTGAACTGGGAAAAACCCAAAGCCTACAGGCCAAGATTTACATGGACTCAGAAGCAACTCCTCGCTTCTTACAAGCAAGACCGGTGCCATATGCCCTGAGAGAGAAGGTTGACACTGAGTTGAACCAGATAGAGAGGCTGGGTGTCATAAAAGTGGTTCAATTCTCAGAGCGGGCAGCACCCATAGTCCCTGTCCTTAAACTAGACCAGATCGTGCTGATCTGTGGGGACTATAAACTAACAGTCTAACAAAGCAGCTAAACTGGACAGGTACCCTATTACCAAGGTTGAAGACCTCTTTGCCAAACTATAAGAAGGGACAACGTATACAAAGCTTGTCGTGAGTCACTCAAATCAGCAACTGGAGCGGGATGATGCCTCCTGAGAATTTGTGACCATAAACACCCACAAAGGATTATATCAATACACACGCCTGCCCTTCGGTGTTTCTTTGGCATGTGCCATTTTTCAAAGGATGATGGAGAGCCTGCTACAAGGACTACCTCAAGTTGTGGTCTAGCTGGGCGATGTACTAATAACCAGATTCTTGGAAAACGAACACTTGGCTGATCTAGAGGAAGTCCTGAAGTGATTTTTAGAAGCAGGAGTGCACCTAAAGAAAGAAAAATACACTTTTCAGGCAAACAAAGTCATTTATTTGGACCACCGGGTAGATGCCCAAGGGTTACATCCTGTTAACGAGAAGGCTAAAGCAATCAGAGAGGCACCTGCACCTAAGAACGTCTCTGAACTTAAATCATTTTTAGGGATGGTAAATTATTATGGGCGACTTCTACCAAATTTATCAATGGCTCTAGCCGCTCTACTTTCACTGCTAAAGAAAAACCAGCATTGGGTTTGGAAGTCACCCCAAGAAGATGCCTTCATGAAAGTTTTTTATTCATTCATGGGACATGGGCATCACTGGCTAGTGATAGCATTTATTGCCTATCCCTAATTGCCCTTGTCAGAGGGCATTTAAGAGTTAACCACATTGCTGTAGGTCTGGAGTCACATGACACAATCAGATTTCCTTCCTTAAAGGACATTAGTGAACCGGATCATAAATTATATTGCCATAGAAGTAAAATGCAATTCTTCAATAGACCCCATCATGAGATCAGCGACACTAACCTTTATATTGAACACATAAGCACAAAGCTGTTGGTAAGCATTAATGTTTACAGACAGGTAGGCACCAACCTTGTTTTGCAGCATTGGTTGCAATGATCTCTCCCTCCAGTTCAGATATTAGTTCCCTAGTTATGTAGAAGAGTATGCTGATTGCGTTGGTGTATCAGGAGCTCCCGCAGTCAGCACTGCTGTATCTTTTACTCAGTGCAGAATGCAGAATCTGTGAAGTGAAGACCTTATGCAAAAACATCTATGTACCAAGCAGAAAACAAAGAAAATAATGACAATTTCTCGTTTGCAACCTGGTGGATTCAGGCTGCCATTACTGGCAAATGAACATCACAAATGAGTGAAGCAGCACCAGTCTGCCTGTTCTCATTAATACTCATTTGACAATGCTCAATGCCTAACACCAAAATTCTATTCTTGGATGCTGATCCAAATTGTGATCAGAAATACTCCACACTGCGCTCCTGTACCCTGTACAGAGCGTTCAGCATTTATGCCAACTTTTCTGCCTATACTACAACCCGTAAATCTATTGCCCAGGTCCAATTGTCAACCACTATCTGTAACCTCATGGCCCAGCATATCCTCCATTCTACCATTACCATCAAGCCAAGAGATCAACCCTGATTTAATGAAGAGTGCTGGAGAGCATGACAGGAGCAGCACTTGACATACCTAAAAATGAGGCGTCAACATGGTGAGGCTACAACACCGGACTACATGCATGCCAAACAGTGGCAGCAGCATGTGTTGAACCTAAGGGATCCCACATCCACTGGATCAGATTAAAGCTCTGCAGACGTCCAGTTGCGAATGGTGGTTAATCAACTAACTGAAGGAAGAGGCTCCACAAATATCACCATCCTTAATGATGGAGGAACCCAGCACATCAGTGCAAAAGACAAGGCTCAATAATTTGCAACCATCTTCAGCCAGAGATGCTGAGCAGATGATCCATCTCAGCCTCCTCCTGAGATCCCCGGCATAACAGATGCCAGTCTTCAGCCAATTCAATTAACTCCACACGATATCAAGAAATGGCTGAAGACACTGGATACTGCAAAAACTATGGTCCCTGACAGCATCCTGGCAATAGTACTTGTGCTCCAGAACTAGACATCCCCTAATCAATTTGTTCCAGTGCAACTACACCACCCGGCATCTACCAGCAGTGTAGAAATTGCCCAGGTACGTCCTGTCCACAAGAAGCAGGACAAATCCAACTTAGCCAATTACCACCCCATCATTCCACTCTCAATCATCAGCAAAGTGAGGGAAGGCGTCATTAACAGTACTATTAAGCAGCATACATACGAACATACAAACATACAAATTAGGCCCTGTTTGGCCTCTCGATCGTGGCTGATCTGATCATGGCCCAAACTCCACATTCCCGCCTATTCCCTTGTTAGTCAAGAATCCAGCTAACTCCGCCTTAAAAATATTCAATGATGCTGCCTCCAACGCTTTCTGGGGAAGAGGGTTCCAAAGATCCACGATCCTGTGAGAGAAAAAAGTTCTCCTCGTCTCCATCTTAAATGGGAGACCTCTTATTTTAAACTGTGTCCCCTAGTCCTAGTCTCTCCCACAAGGGGAAACATCCTTTCAGCATTCACCCTGCATATGTTTCAATAAGATCACCTCACAATCTTCTAAACTCAAATGGATACAGACCCAGCCTGACCAATTTTTCCTCATAAGCTAACCGCTATCCCAGGTATCAGTTGGGCGAACCTTCTCTGAACTGCTTCTAAGGCATTTATATCCTTTGTTAAATAAGGAAACCAAAACTGTACACAGTACTCCAGATGTGGTCCCACCAACAATTGCAGCAAAACATCTCTACTTTTATTTTCCATTCCCCTTGCAATAAGCGCCAAATTCCATTTGTCTTCCTAATCACTTGCTGTAGAACAAAGAACAAAGAACAAAGAAAGTACAGCACTGGAACAGGCCCTTCGGCCCTCCAAGCCGATCATATTGACTGTTAAACTAAAACATTTTGCACTTCCGTATCCCTCTATTCCCATCCTAATCGTGTATTTGTCAAGCTGCCTCTTAAACACCACTATCGTACCTGCTTCCACCACCTCCTCTGGCAGCGAATTCCAGACACTCACTACCCTCTGCGTAAAAAACTTGCCCCGCACATCTCCCCTAAAGTTTTCTCCTCTCACCTTAAATCTTGTTCCCCTAGTAATTGACTCTTCCACCCTGGGAAAAAGCTTCTGACTATCTACTCTGTCCATGCCACTCATAATTTTGTAAACTTCTATCAAGTTGCCCCTCAATCTCCGTCGCTCTAGTGAGAACAATCTGAGTTTCTCCAACCTCTCCTCATAGCTAATAAACTCCAGACCAGGCAGCATCCTGGTAAACCTCCTCTACACCCTCTCCAACGCCTCTCTATCCTTCTGGTAATATGGTGACCAGAATTGCACGCAATATTCCAAGTGTGGCCTAACCAAGGTTCTATACAGCTGCAGCATGACTTCCCAGCTTTTATACTCAATACCCCTGCCAATGAAGGCAAGCATGCCATATGCCTTCCTGACTACCTTATCCACCTGCTTTGCCACTTTTATTGACCTGTGGACCTGTACACCCAGATCCCTCTGCCCGTCAATGCACTTAAGGGTTCTGCCATTTACTGTATAATTCCTACCTGTATTAGACCTTCCAAAATGCATTACCTCGCATTTACCTCACAGGTCACCAGACCTGCTGAGTTTTTCCAGGTAATTTTGTTTTTGTTTTGTATTTCCAGCATCCGCAGTAGTTTTTTGTTTTTACTTCACATTTGTCTGGATTAAACTCCATCTGCCATTTCTCCGCCCAAGTCTCCAACCGATCTATATGTATATATATATATATATATATACCTGTGCCTGCATACTAACTTTTCCTGATTCATGTACCAGGACACCCAGATCCCCCTGTACCTCAGGATTCTGCCCTCTCTCTCCATTTAAATAATATGCTGCTTTTCTTTTTTTTTAACTCATTCATGGGATGTGGGCATCGCTGGCTGGGTCAGCATTTATTACCCATCCTTAATTGCCCTTGAGAAGGTGGTGGTGAGCTGCCTTCTTGAAACTGCTGCAGTCCATGGGTGTAGGTACACCCACAGTGTTGTTAGGGAGGGAGTTCCAGGATTTTGTCCCAGCGACAATGAATGAATGGCGATATATTTCCAAGTCAGGATAGTGTGTGACTTGGAGGCGAACTTCCAGGTGATGGTGTTCCTATTTTTCTATTCTTTTCTATTCTTCCTGCCAAAGTGGACAAGTTCACATTTTCCCATATTTTTCATCATCTGCCAATTTTTTGAGCACTCACTTAACATACCTATATCCCTTTGCACTCCTTCCCTTTCACATCGTGATTCACAGTTATTTCTGAGATGTTATTTATATCTTCTATAGTGAAGATAGATGCAAAATATCTATTCAATTCATCTACCATTTCCTTATTTTCCAGTAGTAATTCCCCAGACTCGCTCTCTAGAGGGCGGACGCTCACTTTACTTACTCTTTTCCTTTATAAACACCTGCAGAAACTCTTACTATCTGTTCTTATATTTCTAACTACCCTTTTCTAATACTCTAATTTCTCCCTCCTTATTAGTTACTCTTTGCTATTCTTTATATTCTGTCCAGACTTCTGACCTGCCACTCATCTTTGCAGAATTATATGCTTTTTCTTTCAATTTTGATTATATCATTAACTTCCTTAGTTAGCCACAAATGGTGGGTCTTCCATTTCTCACTGGAATGTACCTTTGCTGAGTATCCCGAAATATCTCAATCGAATATACCTACGAACATATAAATTAGGAGCAGGAGTAATCCATGCAACCCCTCAAGCCTGCTCCACCATTCAATAAAATCATGGCTGATCTGATTGTGGCCTCAACTCCATGTTCTGCCTACCCCCCAATAACTTTTGTCTCCCTTGTTAGTCAAGAATCTATCTACCTCTGCCTTAAAAATATTCATCGACCCTGCCTCCATCATTCCCTGGGGAAGAGAGTTCCAAAGATTCATGACCCTCTGACAGAAAAAATGTTCTTCTCATCTCCGTCTTAAATGGGAGAGCCCTTATTTATAAACTGTGTCCTCTAGTTCTAGTCTCTCCTACAAGGGGAAACATCCTTTCACCATTCAGCCTGACAAGGCCCTTCAGGATTTTATATGTTTCAACAAGATCACCTCTCAATTTTCTAAACTCCCATGAATGCAGGCCCAACCTGTCCAACCTTTCCTTGTAAGGTAACCCCCAGGAATCAGTAAAGTGAACCTTCTCTGAACTGCTTCTATGTCAATCCTTTCTAAAATAAGGAGACCAAAAATCCAAATTTCCTTAAATGCCTCCCGCTGCATCCCTACTGACCTATCCCTTAACCTAATTTCACTGTTCACTTTAGCCAGCTCTGTCTTCATGCCCTCATAATTGCCCTTATTTAATTTAAAACAATAGTCTTAAATCCACTTTCCTCTCCCCGAAGCTGAATGTGAAATTCAATCATATTATGATTACTGCTACTGAAGGGTGCCTCCACCATGAGGTCATTAATTAATCCTGTCTCATGGCACATTACCAGATCTAGCATAGCCTACTCTCTGGTTGGCTCCAAAACATGCTGCTCTAAGAAACTGTACCAAAAAAACTCAATACCTCATCATCCAGGCTACCTTTGCCAGTCTGATTTGTCCTGTCTATATGCAGATTAAAATCACCCATGATTATCGCTGTACCTTTCTCACAAGCCCCCATTATTCTTCCTGTACACCCCATTCTCCAGTGTGGTTACTGTTAGGGAGCCTATAAACCACTACCAGAAGTGGCTGCTTACTTTTCACTATTTCTCATCCCTACCCAAACTGATTCTACACCTCGATCTCTAAAACTAGGGTCATCTCTCTCTGTTGCACCAATGTCATCCCTAATTAACAGAGATACTCCTCCACCTTTTTCTTACTTCCTGTCCTTCCTAAATGTCATGCACCCTTCAATATTCTTTGTCATCCTGCAGTCATGTCTCTGTAATGGCTAACAGATCATACATACTTATTTCTATTTGCGCCGTCAATTCATCTGTTTTGTTATGGATGCAAGTAGCGTACAGATACAAAGCCTTTTGTTCTGTTTTTTTTCACTATTTTTTAACCTCTGTCCTTATCTGCTGCTGCACTCTTAGACTTGTACTTTCTGTCCCTTCCTGTCACCCTCTGATCATCATTTCCCTTATCGATACCTTGCTCTCTTGCCTTGTCCTCTCTATTTAATTGGTCACATATTCCCAACCTTGATCTTTCATTCCACAGTTTAATTTATAGTCCTCCAACATAATAAATAGGAGCAGGAATAGGCCATTCGGCCCCTCAAGCCTGCCCCGCCATTCAATAAGGTCATGGCTGATCTGCCCCAGGCCTCAACTCCTCTTTCGTACCAACTCCTCATAGCCCACAACTCCCCGATATTTCAAAAATCTATCTATCTCCTCTTTAAATACTTTCAGCGATCTAGCCTCCACACATCTCTGGGGCAGAGAACTCCAGACATTCACTACCCTCTGAGAGAAGAAATTCCTTCACATCTCAGTTTTAAATGAGTGTCCTCTTATTCTGTAACTATGTCCCCTAGTTCGAGATTCCCCCACTAGTGGAAACATCTTCTCAACATCTAACCTGTCAAGCCCCCTTAGAATCTTGTACGTTCCAATAAGATCACCCCTCATTCTTCTAAACTCTAATGAATAAAGGCCTAACCTGTTTAGCCGTTCTTGATAAGTCAGCCCCTTCATCCCAGGAATCAGCCTAGTGAATCTCTTTTGAACTGCCTCCAATGCCAGTATATCCTTTCTTAAATACGGGGACCAGAACTGTACACACTACTCCAGGTGTGGCCTCACCAACACCCTGTACAGTTGTAACAAGACTTCCCTATTTATAAACACCAACCCCTTGCAATTTGGCCAAAACTGCATTTGCCTTCTTAATTACCTGCTGCACCTGCATGCTAACCTTTTGCATTTCATGCACAAGGACACCCAGATCCCTCTGTGCTGCACTTTTTTGGAGTGTCTCTCCATTTAAATAATAGTCTGTCTTTTGATTTTCCTACCAAACTGCACGACCTCACACTTTCCTACATTAAACTCCATCTGCCAAGTTTTTGCCCACTCACTCAACCTATCTGCATCCCCTTACAGATTCCTTATGTCCTCATCACAACATGCCCTCCCACCTATTTTTGTATTGACAGCAAATGTGGATAATTACACTCTGCCCCCTCCTCCAAGCCATTAATATAGATAGTAAATAATTGAGGCCCTAGGACCGATCCTTGTGGCACTCCACTAGTTACATCTTTCCAACCTGAAAAAGACTCAGTAATCCCAACTCTCTGTCTTCTGTGTGTTAACCAATCCTCAATCCATGCTAATACATTACCCCCAATACCGTGAGCTCCTATGTTGTGCAGTAACCTTATATGTGGCACCTTATCGAATGCCTTCTGGAAATACAAATACGCTACATCTACCGGTTCCCCTTTATCAACTCTATTTGTTTTATCCTCAAAGAACTCTAGCAAATTTATCAAACATGTCTGCCCGAGTTACACTGGTCCCAGCACAGTTCAGGTGAAGTTCCTCACAAAGGTTCAGCTCCTACTTTCCCCAGCACTGGTGCCAGTGCCCCATAAATCGAAACTTATTTCTCCCACACCAACCTTTCAGCCATGCATTTAACTCTCTACGCTTATTTACCATTCGCCGCTTTGCTTGTGGCTCAGGTAGTAATCCAGAGATTATTACCTTTGTGGTTCTGCTTTATAATTTAGCCCCTGGCTGCTTATATTCCCTCAGCAGAACCCCTTTCCTAATTCCACCTATGTCCTTGGAACCTATAGAAACCCCTCTCACTGTAAGTTTCTCTCCAGCCCAGATGTCCCAAACCCTGGCACCGGGCAGGCAACACAGCCATCTCACTGTCAGCCGCAGAGAATTGTGTCTACTCACCTGACTATATTGTCCCCGACTACCATTATATTCCTATTAACTCCTCCACCTGAAATGGCATCCTGTACCATGGCGCCATGGTCAGTTGGCTCATCCATCCTGCAGCCTCCACTTCCATTCATGCAGTTGCAAGAACTTCGAACCTGTCAGACAATTGCAAATGCTTCTATCCCCTTGATCCCCAGACCTACCTAACTTGCAGTCACACCCTCCTGTGTCTCTGATCACTGACCAAATCAGAAGACTCTATCCTAATAGGTGTGAATGCCTCCTGGAGCAAAGTGCTCAGGTAACTTTATCTCGCCTTGATGCATCACAGCTCATTGACTCTGAACCAAATCGCCTCAAGCCACAGTCACGTACTACAGACATGTTGGCCCTGGATCACCCTGGTGTCCAGGATCTCCCACATTCTGCAGTCGCAACACATCACTGCCCAATCCTCTTTATTATGTGTTCATTAATTTATAATTACATTTCTTAATTAATTTAGAATTCATAAGGCCTACTATTCCCAATAAGCTTTATTACCACCAGTAAAGTTTACTAATATTGATAAAACCTTACAATTACTCTTAAATTACATTAGCTTTGAAAGATAAGTGAGCAAAATACTCACCAGCCAATCACTTACCTGTTTCGCTGTGGCATCACACCTTGATTTTTCTTTCTCAATGCAGCTGTGAACTCACAGACCGTATACAGCTGGCTAACTGCCTTAGCTGGTCCCATGCTGAACTCTCGCTGTCTTAACTGGTCCCACGCTGAACTCTAGTGTGTTTTTTTTAACTTGCACAGCATCTACTCACTGATGAAAAAGGCAGGAGGAGCAGTTGGAACAAAACAGAAGGTCAGTGATATGGCAGGAAAGATTCATGACAAAGATATCATGATCACTGCTCCTCCTTCCAGATGAAGCAATGATTTACTTGCTCTTCTTTCAACTTAGTCTACCATATATGCTGCTTACATTGTGGTCTGCTCTACATTGGGAGACTAAATACAGACTGGGTGACCGCTTTGCGAAACAGCTTATTTCAACCCGCAAGCAGGGTTGAACCTGCAACCCCCAACCTTCCTGACGCTTGCCATTTCAATTCACCATCTTGCTCTCATGCTCACATTTCTGTCCTCAGCCTGCTACAATGTTCCAATGAAGCCCAATGCAAGCTGAAGGAACAGCATCTCATCTTCCAGTTGGGCACTTTACAGCCTTCGGGACTCAACAACTTCAGACCACAAACTCTGTCCCCCATTTTGGATTTTATTTCCCCCAAGTGCCAGTCTGTATCATGTCCTCACGTTTGTGCTTTCGGACAGTGTCAACCTTTTCCTGCTATTAACACATTCTGCTATTTTGCTTTCAGACAATGCTAACCTTTATTCTGCTATTGAAACCTACTCTGGACCAAAGCTTTAGTCTTTAATACTGTCATCACCACTCCCTTTGCCTTGTGTTCCATGACATCTTTGTCATTTAATCTCTCCTTCCCTCCAGCCTATCCCTGACCAACTATATTTTCTCCATCTGCCCCTCCCCCCTCTTTCAACAGCATTAAACACATCACATTTCTACCTCTCTCCAGTTTACAAGAAAAGTCACACTAGACTCAAAAGATTAACTTTGTTTCTCTCTCCATATGTGCTGCCAGACCTGCTGAGTTTTTTTCCAGCATTTTCTGTTTTTGTTTCAGATTTCCAGCATCCGCAGTGTTTTGCTTTGAAACCAGCTCAGTGATGCTTCGTTAGGTTCTGCTAGAGTTACTCAGCTCCTGACCTCATTATAGCCTCGGTCAAAACATGGACAAAGGAGCTGAATTGAAGAGGTGAGGTGGGAGTGACTGCCCTTGACATCAAAGCAGCGTTTGGCCAAATGTGGTATCAAGAAGACCTAGCAAAATTGAAGTCAATAGGAATTGGGGGGAGACTCTTCACTGATTGGAGTCATACTGAGCACAAAGGTTGTCATTGTTGGAGATCAATCATCTATCCCAGGACATTGCTGCAGGAATTCCACAGAGTAGTATTCTAGCCCCAACCATCTTCAGCTGCTTCCTCAATGACCTTATCTCCATTATTAAGTCCAATGTGGGGATGTTCAGCACTATTCACAACTCCTCAGATACTGAAGCAGCCCTTGTCCATATGCAGCAAGACCTGGACAACATTCAGGCTTGGGCTGATAAGTGGCAACTAATGCCCATGCCACACAAGTGCTAGGCAATGACCATCTCAAACAAGAAATGATCTAACAAGTCTCTCTTGACATTCAATAGCATAACTGTAACTGAATACTCCACTATCAACACCCTCAGGGTTACCATTTCCATAAACGGAACTGGACCAGTCATATAAATGTGGCTACAAAAGCAGGTCAGAGGATGGGAATTCTAGGAAGAGTAACTCACCTCCTGACTCCCCATAGCCTGTCCACCATCTATAATGCACTAGTCAGAAATATGATGCAATACTCTCCACTTTTCGGGATGAGTGGGACTCCAGCAACAATCAAGAAGCTCAACACGATCCAGGACAAAGCAGCCTGCTTGATTGGCACCCCACCCACCAACTTAAACATTCAGTCCCTCTGCCACCATTGCACAGTGACAGCAGTGACTATCATATACAAGATGTACTGCAGCAACTCACCAAGGTTCTTACAACAGCACCTTCCAAAGTTGTGGCCTCTAGAAGGGCAATGGCAACAGACACATGGGAACACCACTATGCGCAAGTTCCCTTCCTCGCTAAACACAATCCTGACTTGGAACTATATTGGCATTCCTTCACTGTCATGGCATCAAAATCCTGGAACTCCCATCCTAACACACTGTGGGTGTACTTGCACCACATGGACTGCAGTGGTTCAAGAAGGCAGCTCACCACCACCTTCTCAAGGGCAATTAGGTAGGGATGGGCAACAAAAGCTGGACTTACCAGCGACACCCACATCACATGGAAGAACGAAAAATAAAATTCCATGTAAATTGTGTCTGATCCAAATACTTTTCTGCTCTTGCTTTAAAGACATTTATTCATTATTTCAAATATTCCTTCATTACATAGCTCTCATGCACTTTTATAATTTCAGCTGGGCAAAATACACAATGGAATTATGAATTCTATCAACTGCAGACCATAGATGTCTCCTCTGCAAGATCCTAGAGATGACAAAAGATATTCACTTAACAGAGCTGTTAGAAAGCATGCTTCAGAATCACCGGTTCTATGTTGAACTAGGTGGGAAGTGCAGCAGGTGGCATATTCAGAAGAATGGTCTTCCTCAGGGAAGCGTGCTTGCACCGCTGCTGTACAACATCTACACGTATGCCCAACCTATAGACGGTGTCACACGCCGTTTTATATATGCTGATGACTTATGTGTCACTGCCCAAAGCACCGATTTTAACACCGTGGAGAAAACGCTTTCTGAGGCCTTGGACGGACTAACATCCTACTATGAAGAAAACCACCTTCGCGCAAACCCATCAAAGACGCAAGTTTGTGCATTCCACCTCAGAAACCGTGAAGCCAAACGCCAGCTTAAAGTAACCTGGTGTGGAGCAACACTGACGCATTGCGAGCACCCTATCACTTAGGAGTCACCCTTGACAGATGCCTCGCCTTCAAGAACTCACATCGAAAAGACAAAGGCAAAAGTGAGCGCATGAAACAACATCCTGAATTAGCTCACTAACACAAAATGGGGAGCAAGCTCGAAAACATGCGAACCAGTGCACTTGCTCTTTGCTATTCCACTGCTGAATACGCCTGCCCTGCATGGGAAAGATCTACTCGTGCTAAGAAGATGGATGCCGCTCTGAATGCAAGCTGCTGACTTATCACAGGTTGTTTAAAACCAACAAACACCAACAGCCTATATATCCTGGCAGGTATCGCTCCCCCTGATATAAGAAGAACGGTAGCCAGCAAGAAAGAGCGACTCCGTCAAACATCAGATGAGAGGCACCCTCTACATGGTCATACACCTACACCCAGCTGCCTAAAGTCAAGGAAGAGCTTCATGAACAGTGTTGTTCCATTACAATCAACCCCATCTGAAGCCCACATCGCCTTGTGGAAAGACTGGCTTGCCAGTCTCGAACAACCCCCAGCGATGGAAATTCTACCGGATGAAAGCCTTCCCCCAGGAGCTAATTGCAACTGAGCAACCTGGAAGTGCCTTAACAGACTTAGGACTGGTGTAGGTCGTTCAAAGGTGCCACTAAGCAAATAGGGATATACAACCTGCCCGACAACTTGTGAATGTGGAACTGAGCCACAGACTATGCAACATCCCCTGCAATGCCTATCGCTAGAGGAACTCTGCACTGTTGCAGATCTTGCCGAATTGAACAACAAGGTGCAAAAATGTGTCCAGTTCTGGCTGGGCCATGTATAGACTGTCCGTGGACACCATAAGAAGAAGAACTGCAGTCTTTCTTAATTATCAAATAAAAAATATTACAAGAGTTAGATTTTTTTTATCAGGCATATTTTATGTAACTTATCCAAAATTTGTAATGCCCATTAATATTTTTGTAGCAATTGTATCCTACTTGACTCCATTGGTAACACTTTCATATCTGAGTCTGAGAGCTGTGGATTCAATTTCCATTGTAAAGTTAATCCACATTGGCGCTACACAGTGTCACAGGGGCCACATTGCCAAAGACACAATGAGATGATAAATTGATGACCTATGTCTTTACTCTTGTGGGTAGAAAAGAACCTCATTGCTCTACTCAAAGAGTGGCTCTGAAGAATCCCGACAACATTCAATAGAGAGGGAGTCAAGGTTGTGCTACACAACCTCAACATCGTGAGGATACAGCCCTTGCCACCAGCTACATGATGAGGAACCGAGGACCATGAGCATGAGGAGAAGGAGGAAAAAGTAGAAGAAGGCAATAGGCAACCTAGATATGCCCATTATGCCTGGGTTCTCTTCACATAAATGTGAAGAGCTACTTGAGTGCTACCAGTAACCGCACAAGTAACACACCTTACCTTCCCTTTCTCACTGATAATCACAGCATGTGTTTGGCCATAATGCGCAAACCAAAACCAGCACAAAGTAAACATTCCAAACCAAACTTATAAATGAAGAGTTGACATATTGCATACAACCGTCAACTAATCAATCCTGCGCATTCTGTCAGTGTTTGTTTTCTGTGTGCCTTTGCCTGTTCCAGCACTCCAATGCAGTGCCCCCCCCACAGAGAGAGCAGCATTGCTGGTGGAAGGCTGCTGCCTTTCATTGGAGGAGACTGCTGGCCTTGAGTCATCAAAAAGTCTCAGTGCAGACTGCACCATCTCGGCATGGTCTGGGCTGCAGCAAGGGCACTGATGAAGTGGCAGGGGTGGGTGGATGAAGGCTCTCAGCCTGTGGGAAGACAGCAGGTTCACATGGAGCCACCCCTGGGTGGCACCCCAGCAATCCTTGTAATCAGTTAGAGGACATATTGCTGGACTGCTGTGACACTCTACAAGCCCCCTCTTCTTGCACTGGGTATTGACAACAGGGATAGCCACAGTCTGAGCTTGAAAGCAACAAGTCGAACTTGTATGACATCAGTCTAAGCTTCCACTGCACCACTTAGACACTGGCTAGCTTCTGCTGGTGATGCAATGCAAGCTCCAGCATCAATCACCTGGTGCTACAACATGGTTGGTTTGACAAGTGTGCAAATGGTGTTGGCCATCATTTGCATGCTGGAAAGGATGCCATCCAAGCTCTGCAGAAATCCCTAGGCCAAGTTGGTACTAGACTCCTCCATGATCCTTGATATTGAATGCAGGCTCTCTAGAGGTTTCCTAATGCACCAAGCATTTCATTGTGCTTACTCGTCAGTGTTGTTGTTGTGGAACCAACCAGAGAGCAGGCTATTCTGGATTTGGTTTTGTGCAATGAAATGGGAATAATTAATGAACTCATTGTAAAGGATCCTCTAGGGAAGAGTGATCATAGCATGATAGAATGTCAAGTTCAGTTTGAGACCAAGAAACTTGAGCCCCACATTAGTGTTCTGGAGTTAAACAAAGGTAACTAATAGGCATGAGGGCAGATTTGGCCCTAGTGGACTAGGCAGGAAGACTACAAGGTGGGACAGTTGATGAACAGTGGCAGATATTTAAGCGGATATTCAATTCCTCCCAAGTAAAATATATTCCAAAGAGAAAGAAAGATGGTAAGAGGGGGGAAAAAGCATCCATGGCTAAGCAAGGAAGCTAAAGATAACATAAAGGCAAAAACTAAGGCATACCAAATTGCAAAGGTCAGTGGCAGGCTGGAAGATTGGGAAACTTTTAAAGATCAACAAAGGGTTACTAAAAAATAATAAAAAGAGCAAAGGTAAATTATGAATGAAGACTAGCGCAAAATGTAAAAACTGATAGCAAAAGCTTCTACAAGTATATAAAAGGAAAGAGACTAGCTAAAGTGAATGTTGGTCCCTTGGAGGATGAGACTGGGGAGTTAATAGTGGGGAATGCAGAAATGGCAGAGATGCTTAATCAATATTTTGCCTCAGTTTTCACAGTGGAGGACACTAGTACCACCCTAATAGTAACAGGTAGTGCAGGGGGTATAGAGAAGGAGGAAGTTAGAACAATCACCATCACTAGAGAAAAAGTACTGAGCCAACTATTGGGATTAAAGGGTGACAAGTCCCCAGGAACTGATGGCCTACACCCCAGATTCCTAAAAAAATGTGGCAGTGGGGATAGTGGATGCATTGGCTGTAATATTCCAAACTTCGCTGGATTCTGGAAAGGTTCCAGTGGATTGGAAAAATGCTAATATAACGCCCCTATTCAAAAAGTGGGGGAGGCAGAAAGTAGGAAACTATAGACCAGTTAGTTTAACGTCTGTCATTGGGAAATTGTTGGAATCCATTATTAAGGAAGTAGTAATGGGGCATTTGGAAAGTCAAAATGCAATCCATCAGAGTCAGCATGGTTTTATGAAGAGTCAATCATGTTTGACTAATTTGCTAGAGTTCTTTGAAGATGTGACAAGCAAAGTGGATAATGGGGATCCTGTAGATGTAGCATATCTGGACTTCCAGAAGGCCTTTGATAAGGTGCTGAACAAAAGATTAATACACAAGATAAAATCACATGGAGTTAGGGGTAATATATTAGCTTGGATAGAGGATTGGCTAACCAACAGAAAACAGAGTCGGGATAAATGGGTCTTTTTCTGGGTGGCAAGCTGTAACTAGTGGGGTGCCACAGGGTTCGATCCTTGGGCCCCAACTATTTACAATCTATATTAATGACTTGGATTCAGGGATAGAAGGTACTATAGTTAAATTTGCAGATGACACCAAAATAGGTGGGAAAGTAAGTTGTAATGAAGAAATAAGAAATTTACAAATGGATTTGGACAGGTTAGGTGAATGGGCCAAAATTTGGCAGATGGGGTTTAACGTGGCTAAGTGTGAGATTATCCATTTTGGTCGGAAGAATAAAAAGGTGACTTATTATTTAAATTGAGAGAAACTTCAGAATGCTTCAGTGCAGAGGGATCTTGGTGTCCTCATGCATGAATCACTGAAAGCCAGTATGCAGGTACAGCAGGTAATAAGGAAGGCAAATGGAATTTTGGCATTTATTGCTAAAGGAATAGAATATAAAAATAGGGAAGTGTTATTTCAACTGTACAGGCATTGGTGAGACCGCACCTGGAGTACTGTGCACAGTTTTGGTCCCCTTACTTGAGGAAGGATGTAATTGCATTGGAGGCGGTTCAGAGGAGGTTCACTAGATTGATTCCAGAAACGCGGGGCCTGTCTTATGAGGAGAGATTGAGCAGTTTAGGCCTATGCTCACTAGAGTTTAGAAGCATGAGGGGAGATCTAATTGAGGCATATAAGATGCTAAAGGGGATGGACAAAGTAGACACGGAGCAGATGCTTCCCCTTGTGGGGCATTCTGGAATGAGAGGCCATAGTTTTAGGCTACGGGCTGGTAGGTCTAAATCAGAGATGAGGAGTAATTACTTTTCTCAAAGGGTTGTGAATCTGTGGAATTCACTGCCTCAGAGAGCAGTGGCTGCCGGGATGCTAAATACATTTAAGGAGGAGATAGACTGATTTTTAATTAGTAACGGGTTGAAAGGTTATGGAGAGAGGGCGGGAAATTGGAGTTGAGGCCGAAATGAGATCAGCCATGATCGTATTGAATGGCGGGGCAGGCTCGAGGGGCTGAATTGCCTACTCCTGCTCCTAGTTCTTATGTTATGTTCTTATGTTCTGTAGGTTGCTTGATCGATGGCCTCATCGGACTCCTCTGCAGCAAATATTTTATGCAACCTTGTCGCCCCATGAACTGGCACCTGTGCTACCTTTGACCCTGCCCTGGCGCTCAGTCTCAGTTTCTCACCACACGCAGATCCAGCCTCTAAACTGTCCTCTAAGATACACACAGTGTCGGTGATGGTGCCTTATTTTGATCATCACTCTCTTGTTGCTGTTCCTCCACTGCCTTGGAACCAAGGCATACCTTGGAAATTTGTAAAGAGAGTGGTACAGAGTAAGGTTGTGGTGTGGGGAGGTGGGGAAAGTAAGGGGTGCATGCTTACAACATCTTCAACTTGTAAATCAGAAGAAAGTGTGTGATGAGGGGAAGTGGGACATGCAGGAGGATTAGCTGTTAGGATAGCATCATCTTTAATGGCCATGGCCTCAGCCATCCCAGTAATGACCAGCACCATCTTCTTCATGGGGTAAGGAGATGCCGATGTGTCTATCCCCCTATGGGTATCCTGCTGCCTTCAACTGTACACCGCCTTGTCCTGCAAACGTGAGAATGTGTCAATGGATGTTATGCAATGTGTTTGGCTGATGCAGCTCACATGGCTTTAAAGCTTGCAGAGTGTACAAGCTGGAAGGTGTGGGTGTGAGGCTTGCACAGTGCTAAGTGCATGAGTGTGAGGTGAAGCTACATGCTAGGTATGAGTTTTGATTGACAGGGATTGTTCATTGGCAGGGGTAAATTGTACAGTGGTGCAGTTGGCAGGATATGGCATTTGAAGATGCATTCACTGGTATTGACCACTCGTGTTAGGTCATTGAACTTCTTGTGGCGCTCATCCAGATCCTCAGGGCTTGACTCCTGCCATTGACCTCCACGCACCTGCTCCCATATTTTTGATCATGCGTCTGGAGAGCCTCCTGCTGCCTCCTTTGGGTGCAGAACATCTTTCCACCTCTTCCACCATGACCTCCAGCGCAACATCCAAAAATCTTCAAACCTGGAGTAGAATCTTCAGCTCCCACCAACAGCAGGAATTGCGCCAGGCAGGGGTACTAAATTAGATGTTTCCTGCCAAGGAGAAATTGGTTTGAAATTTTGTTCTCCCAACTTTGATGGTGGGTTAAAGGTGGGTCTAGTTTTCTGCTTAACGTTGTTGGGAGCCACATTTGCATTCATTTGCATCTCATGAATGCTCATTAAAAGGCCAACTCACCAGAATAATGTTCCCCTTCCAAATTAAGTGCCCTGTGAGCGAGATCACAGAATGGTCTGTTTCCCGACTATATTGACAGCACCTTCCAAACCCATGACCACTACCACCTAGGAGGACAAGGGCAGCAGATAGATGGGAACACCACCACCAGGAAGTTCCTCTCCAAATCACTCACTATCCTGACTTGGAAATATATCACCGTTCCTTCACTGTTGCCGGGTCGAAATCCTGGAACTCCCTTCCTAACAGCACTGTGGGTGTACCTACACCACAAGCCCTGCAGCAGTTCAAGAAGGCAGCTCACCATCACCTCCTCAAGGGCAACTAGGGATGGGCAATAAGTGCTGGCCCAGCCAGAGAAGCCCACATCTCATGAATGAATTTTTAAAAATGGCATGCACCTGGCAAGCTTCAGTTCTTTAAAGACTTTGAGGTCCGTAGAAGTTGCTTTCTCCTTCTTGGGGACCTCGCATAACTTCACTTGAGTGCTGTTAGTCAACACTGTGCCAAGGCTGGACAGGGCAGGCAGGTGAAGGCTGGAAGGGTGGAGCTGGATAGGATGTAAGGGTGGAATGAAGGCTGAACAGAGGAGGCAGGCTTATGGGGAAAGGGCGGAGAGATCATCCGCAGAATTTGAGGGTGGGGGGTGGGGTGAGATAATGTCTGGGGAACGAAGGAGGAGAGTGTCCGGGAAAGGGCGGGGAGTGTCCGGGGAAGAGGGGGGTGAGTGTCTTAGAGGGTGGGTCGGTGGTGCTGACAGTGGGGTTCTGGAGAGTGAACTCTGGGCACTGTCACAGGGTCACTGTCAACAGTCACAATCAGAGAGGGGAGTGGGATGCGGTAGGATGTGCAGGACCAGGGTGAGAATCTGGCAGGCGAAGGTCTCATCAGATGGGTCATGGAAGGAGACAAGACAAGTGGCTGGGAATACTGGAGGGGGCAGGGTCTGGGTAGGCATGGGGATGGTAATGGGTGTCGGCTCCGAGGGGAGGAAAGGCATACGGAAGTGGATCGTGATAGGGTCCAGGGTAACATGGGGAAATTCAAGGGTGACAGAGGGGGGAAGAAGGGTGATATTGGGTGGGTCTATGGCAATGGGGGAAGTTGGTGGATGAAAGGGGAGGAGTAGAAGGTGGTGTTGGAAAAACACCATTTTTCCAAACCGAGTTAGGGAGATCCCTCAAGGTGAGAGAAGGACCTTGTTGGGTGCGTCGAGTTCAAGGTCAGCAGAAATGACCGACTAAAGGGACACCGTAATAATTGTGAGGCAATTGGATGTTAACAATGCTCACTAATGTTCTCTCTATGGTTAATTCCACACGGCAGCAGGTTTGTTCCTGACCCATGGGTCTCATAACATCGAGACCCCAGCAAGGTGTGGAGCTGCCCTCCATTCTGTGCCATTTGTCATTGGCTACAGGCAAAGGCAGGGATGAAGGGAGCGAGGGAGATGAAATGTCTCCAAGGGGCATGGCTGGTGGAGGGTAGCCAACACACGGCTCCAAACCTCCATTCTCCTGGGTTAATGGTCATGACTGACAAGGATCATGTGGTTAGTCTTCCTATGCTGCCAAGGTAATGATCTCCCTATAGAGAGTCTCAAGGGTAGTGGACACAAGCGGAAAAGTGTCTGCTATGAGGCTTCTTGCTCATGGCTCTCATCACCCTGGGTCAAAGAACAATGTCTCCATATGCATTTAAGTATAAATGGGAGGAACACCCATCTTTGGCCCTCCAGGGTGCCCTTTACCAGGAAGGGATGGGGTGGGGTGCCAAGTCTAGACGGAGGCCAGGTAAAGGGCTCAGCACTTGCCTGCTGGCTTTGAGATGGAGGGGAACCTGTAAAGGACATGCTTACTTAATATATCACTTCAAGTGGTTCACACATCCACTGAGGCATCGGTGATGCTGGTGCAGCCAACCCTGCCTTGGCAATGGCTCTCATCCAGATGAGGAGAAAGAGGGCCCATCGCTGTTTGGCACAGGGCCATGAGGAGCAAGGGCCTTGTCAGCAAGAGGCAGCGGGACCTCTGGGAGGTCAAGAAGCTGATAAATATGGAACACTGCAATGGCAAGCATTGGTTCGACCATGTGTGTATCGCCACCTATGTTCTTGTCTAGATTTGAGTAAAAGGAAATGCCCGAGGAGTTTTTGTGCATCCTGGGATGTGATTGCTCACACCGGTAAGCTTCTCCGGTATGAGCTGTGGCAGCAATGACTGCTGCCCGCCACACCACGAGATTTGGCGAGTTCCTCGATAATGCATAATTACTGAGCTGAAAAGCGGAAGATCACACATGTTCACTCGTCTCGCCACCCAACATGAATCATACCAATTTTGCTGCCCACCACCGGGCTTAGCCTCCAGAATGGAAAATGCCACCCCTGGTCTCTCCTATGTTGTGCCATTCCTTAACTTTTCGCACGACAGATTCATTTCCTGCACAACTCTCAGCACCTGTTTTTTTAAAATTCATTCATGGGATTTGAAAGTCGCTGCATGGTAAGGCCAGAATTTATTGCCCACCTTCTGGAACTGCTTCTGTCTGTGTGGTATAGGTACATGCACAGTTTTGCTGTGCACGGAGTTCCAGAATCTTGATGGTGAAGGAATGATGATATATTTCAAAGTTAGAATGGGAACTTGCAGCTGGTGCTGTTCCCATATGCCTGTTGCCTTTGACCTTCCAAGTGGCAGAGGCTTCAGGTTTGAAAGGTGCTGTCAAAATATTCACGAATTTCTGCAGTGCATGTGGTAGGTGGTACACACTGCTGCCACTGTGCCTGGATGGTGGAGTGAGTGAATATTTGGGTTGGTTAATGGGGTGCCAGTCAAGTAGGTTACATTGTCCTGAATGGTGTTGTGGTAGCTGCGCTCATCCAGGCAAGTTACTCCTGACTTATGCCTTGGAGATGGTGGAAAGGTTTTGTGGAGTCAGGAGGTGAATTATTCATGCAGAATTCACATCCTCTGACTTGTTCTTGTAGCCGCAGTATCTGTGTGGGGGGTATTCATTTGAGTTTCTGCTCTGCCCACAATGCATCTCCCCTTTCAGGGGTGCAGGCTAGTTTTAAGCTGTGCTGGTTAGTTTTAAGTGGTGCTTGGGGTATATGATTTTGGGCCCCCTGGTTACATGTGCAGCCAGCACCAACTGTGCTGTTCAGTGCTGTTCATTCAAAAAGCGGGCCACACAAAGTCATTGAATATCAGGGGGCATCGTGATGCCCATTTACGGAGTCTATCCAATTTAGCTCTCTGCCTGTTCAACATCAGCAGAAAGTCACCCTGAATTCTCAGAAAAGTTTCCGCACGGAAAATTATGGATATAGACACAGATCCATTGATACGTACTAATTTCATACAATTACCTCCCTTGTGGACATAATGTAAAATATATATTTCTGTGCAAAATTTAAGGGCACCTTGGCCAAGTGGGGAAATGTGCCTATCTAATCCCCTCTGTTCTGTGTTCTTCACAAATGTAGGAGAATGCTATAAACTTTAAACTCCAAATCCTATCAATCACCAAGAGCATTTACTTTCACTTCCAGAACTTTGCTCATCTATTCTACTTCAACCCCTCCATACCCATGTCCACGCTTTAAGCACCTCCAGACTTGTTTACACTAATACTTTCCTTGCTTTCATCCTGTCCTCCTCCCTCCATTAATAGCAATTTGTCCAAAACTATCAGATCTTCTCTCCTGCATGAAATGCCACTTTTTTTTAATTCATTCGTGGGATGTGGGTGTCGCTGGCTAGGCCAACATTTATTGCCCATCCCTAATTGCCCTTGTTCAGAGGGTATTTAAGAGTCAACCACATTGCTGTGAGTCTGGAGTCACATGTTGGCCAGACCAGGTAAGGACAGCAGATTTCCTTCCCTAAAGGACATTAGTGAACCAGGTGGGTTTCTACAACAATTGACAATGGTTTCATGATCATCGTTAGACTTTTAATTCCAGATTTGTATTGAATTCAAATTCCACCATCTGCCTTGCAGGATTTGAACTTGGGTCCCCTGGGTATTACCCTGGGTTTCTGAATTATCTAGTCCAGCAACAATGCCACGACACCATTGCCTCCCCATTGCCCATTGCCCCACCTTAACTAATGAATATTCACTCCCAGTCACCAACCCAGGAACTTTAAAATCTTTTCCTCTTTCCTATAAGTCCTATATTCCCCATGAACAGTCCATTCCACTCACTATCCCTTCAATGCACCCCTTTCTCTTCCGTCTACCAATGGTGAAAGGGCTCTCAGCCCTCCTCTATAGAACACCCTCAAGGAACTACACCACTGTCAAAAACAATCTCAAAACACAGTTTTTAAAACAAGTTTTTGTTACCTCCTGATGTCTGTCTTCTAGGTCGGCATGTGTTTTCTTTTTCCTATTTCCAAAGCACTTTGGAACATATCTTTAAATGAAAGGTGCTATATAATGGAAGTTGTTGTAAATTGAAAATTGATGCTGAATGAAAAATGCAGACTAAGAAGTGCAAACATATACTGAATGGTAAAGCTTTAAAAGGAATAAAAGAGAAGAGAAAATAGAGGTAAAGATGCATAAATCTTTACATATGGAAGTACAAGTAGGTAAAGTTGCATGAAAGAAGCAATTGGATCCTAATTCTTTATATGTTGGGACATTGAATACAGCAACAAACAGGCATTGCTAAACCAATATAAATTGCTGGCGTACCCCCCATTAGAATGTTGTGAATCGTTTTGGGCATCTATTTTAGGAAGGATGCCAAGGTCAGGAGCATGTTGCAGCAGAGAATGACTAAAACGGTACCACAGATGAGATCTTAATTGCGAGGAGAAACTAGAAATGCTGGCAAATTTTCATTAGAACATCAAAAATTAAGAGAAGCTCTGACAGAGTTCACAATTATGAGGGGGTTTAATAGGGTCTATAGGGAATGCTTGTTTGACTAGTTGCTAAGCCAGTAACTAAAAATAGTGCAAGGAGACTTTTACAGTTGTTTGGACATGGAATGGATTTTCAAAGGGAGGTGAACAAATGTTTGACAAAGGAAAATAGACGGGAGCAGCGCAGGGGAATGAAAGTAAATAATGGAATGGTGTCTCTCTGTGTTGCAAAGCTTCATGATTCCATGAAATGTGAAATTACATTGTCACTGTACCACCTCTGCAATGGGATGAAAATTGGGCAGCTTCTGCAGTGAGTGGGAAACTCACTCTGTCAGATGGTGAAGACAACATTTTCATCAGGCCGCTGTTTTTTTTTTCTGCAGTTGACAGTTATATACAAATGTCAACATCAATGGGACATGCTGAGTCTGTTTATGATTCAGGGCATTATTTTACTCACATTTTTAATTTTTGTTCAACTTTACATCCCAAGAAAAATACAGGCCTCTATAATTTAATAGCCACATTGCAAACAACAAAGAGAAAGCAAACTTAGGGCACTGATTCTAACGTAACTCCACTCAGCAACAGGCAGTATAATGTGGTGATCTGGCTAAGATGTTTATGGATAAGAAAATGCTCAAACTGAAATGTTTCTTGCTTCACTGTGTGGATGGAGTGTCAAATTGTGTTGGTGCTGGGAATTAGCGAAGTGTTCTGTGCATCTGGGGCCAAGACCTCCGCTCTACGAATCTTGTTGCTGGAGAGTTTTTTAACAGAGCAACACTGGCGTGGAGTCTCACCCACCAACAGCCCGTATTGGAAATTGGGGTATGCATTGGACATAATTTTCTGTGCAGTGCAAGCCTATGCTTATTGTGTGTGCTGGTGGTCGAGTCTCCCTGCTGGAAGTGCAAAGTTGAAATATTATTCCTTCATTCTTAGCCAATTTAGGATACCATGGTACATTGTGTTTCATATAAAATATTCATGTTATTACTGGTATGGTTTTATTGAAACTCATGCAGATTTAGTTTGTTCTGATTTTAGTTTCAATGACTATCGGTTTATTCATTTTTTGTTGTCTTGGTATGAATTTTTTGTGCTTGTAAAGGTTTGTTTGCATGAACCATTGTTTCTCTGATTCCGAGGACATGATGGAATTACTTTGCAATGTAATTGGGGCGGATGCTATAACAGCATGTCTCCAGCATGACAGCACACAAGACACAACATCATTTCCAGAATTTGAAACTAGACAGGCCTGTGAATACTTCATTCATTGCTGTGAAAGGCTTGTTCACTGACTGGAATTATAAAAGCATCTTTTTTTTTTAATGTCTAGGATTGAAAGTGGAAAGTGGTGCAACAGTGGAAGAATGCTGGAAAAATAGCATGGTGGAAGAATGATACATAGATGGATACACATATTGATAGAAAGATAGGTCAAGAGGTAGAGAGACAGACAAACATGGGCTGATTAGGTACAACTTCAAAATTTGTGGATATCACAGAACTTGGAAGTATTGTGAACTGTTAGAGGGATTGTGACAGGCTGGTGGATAGATGGTCATGTGGCAGATGAAATTTAATGCAGAGAAGTGTGAAGTGTTACAATTTGCAAGGAAGAACAAGGAGAGGCAAGATAAAATAAAGGCTGTAATTCCATAGGGAATGCAGGAACAGAGAGCTTTGGGAGACATGTGCACAAATTGTTGAACGTGGTAGGATGGGTTGAGAAAGTGGTTAAACAGGCATATGGGACCTTGTGCTTCATAAATAGAGGCATAGAGTACAAAAGGAAGGAAGTTATCATGAATCTTTATAAAAGACAGATTCAGCCTCAACTGGAGTATTGTGTCCAATTCTAGGCACCACACTTTAGGAAGGATGCGAAGACTTTAGAAAGGGTGCAGAAAAGACTCACAAGAATGGTTTCAGGGATTTGGATATATTGGAGAAGCCTGGGCGGGGGTACATTTGATCAAAGCATTCAAAATCATGAGGAATCTAAGCAGAGTAGATAGAGAGAAGCTGTTCCCACTGGAGGAAGGGTTTAGAACCAAAGAACCCGGATTTCAGGTAAATGGCAAAAGAACCAAAGGTGACATGAGGATAAACTTTTTTAGGCAACGAGTGGGTAAGACCTGGGCTGCACTGCCCGAGTAGGTCTGGAAGCAGATTCAATCGTGGCTTTCAGAAAGGAATTGAATAAGCAACCGAAGAGAAAGAAAATTGCAGGGCAGGGGAGTCGGACTAGCTGAGTGGCTCTTGCTGAGTGCTGGTGAAAACTCAATGAACTGAATGTTACCCTTCTGTCTTGTAACCATTATATGCTTCTCTGTCACCCTTTCTTTTCCAATGGAATTATGATTGCTACCATCTACACGCATATCTTGTCCAGCAGTTGAATAGACATAACAATACTTTGACATTTCCTTCAGCATCAAAAAGTGATCTACAGACGGGAAATGTGACACATATGGAAAGGGGAATATTACACAATGTCAATTTTTCTTTCTCCCTCAGCTGAAGACCGGTATAGCCAAGTCATGCTCAACATCGCTAACAGTGAACACTCAAACTGAGGTTCTCAAATTCAAGTGGAAAGTGGCCATGAGGCTACCTTCTGTTTGGGCGTTCGGTGATTAATTTTAGTTACCAGAATGCCTGAAAAAGGTTGGAAACAAACACAAGTGCCAGGGTGTCTGCTTGCTCCTGCTTCACAAGTGCACGATATTCCTGTTGATTAAAATGAATGGGAGGAATTCGCAAGCTGTAAATCCAGGAGCAGGAAACAGCTACTGACTAAAAACATTAAAAATGAAAACAGCCCATTCTCTCGCAATGGACTTTAAAGGAAAGAATTGGAGGCAAAAACACTGATGTGATTTAAAAGGTGCTGATTCCTTCTAAATAGATGAACTAAAATTATCTTTCTTATCTGTGTCTATTCTCCAGATTTAAGTCACTTTTAGTAAATATCTTCCGTAATTGAAATGATTAAAAATCTAATAATTGGATGGCTGTATTCAGTCTGAGCAAGCTTTACTGAAGTATTTCTGTTTAAAAGTATATATCTTTTGACCTAATGTTTTCAACTCAGAACGCTAACAGTACTGTACTGTCAAAATTTGGTGTGGTATCATGGCAATCTATTTTTATTCAAAGTTGTAAAAAAAATAGATTCTGCTGCTTGGAAGCTATTACTTCAGTTAAAAAAGGGCTTAATTAAGGCACATTTATAGCATCTAGCTTTCTTGGCTTTGGCGAACGTGTAAATAAAAAAGCATATGTGAATCGAAAAGGAACCAAATGATAAAACAAAGTTCAGAATGCAATAAGGGCAGCATTACCGTGGTAGTTTTTTTTCAGTTGAAGTGATTGATGTGATATTTTTATAAGAATAGAAGTTTTGCATTCCTTTTTAGGGACACATCAAATACAATTAATCATGAGACATTGAGGGAAAATGAAGTGTTTTATTGTGGATGATGAAATACTTTTACATAATTAAAAGTACATATTTTCAAGAATGATCCCATTCACTAGTCAGCACTGATTAAAGCTCTTTTTGTGGGATTGCCACATATGGGTTCAACAGTACATTCCCTTTCATTAACACAAACCAAAGGGCACTAAGGAAAACAGGTTAAATGTGAAAATAGTTACTAACTCAGAGACCATTAATCATTGCCTTATGGCACATCGGAATCAGATGAGCAGATGCATTTTGTAACTTAGTTTTGCATTTAGTAGAAAGGAAAATTTTTATGTGCAGATGTCTTAACTCCAAACCACATAGAAATTTAGAACTACTGGATCTGAAACAGATGCATTAACAACCCATAACAAATTAAAATATATTACAATTAATGCAATGCTCAAAGTCAAAAACATAAAGGCCTAATTATGTGCAGAGGTACATTGGCTTCTCCATTAAGCCTCCTCCTTCCTAATTACATTAATAAACCAGCCATATAGACCAAGGCTGAGATGATTGATCAAATATGCCTCCAGTGACTCCCTTGCTTATTTTCCTCACCCCACTAGGCTCAACTGTTTCATTATTCTCTTAACTTGTTTTTTCTTACTTAACTTTCTTACGCAGAGACAATTTTCTTCACTTTTTAGCTGTCACATCAGATGAAAGACTGAATATCGGTAGAAAATCCGGTCCGCTGTTTTTGATAACAAATATATTTCCAAAATGCATTACTGCCTTGTAACATCCAAGAGGTTTATCTCCAGTCTTATCAAAAATAGAAAAGGTTCAGTTGGAACATTTAAAGAATGCTGGGGTGCTGCATTAGATTCTTGTCTTGTTTTGGAAACTCAGGCTATATATCCTTTTCACCATGATGATATATTTTTATAATAAAGTGCTTCAATGCGATGCCTCTTTAAAGAATATTTTTGAATCTCAGTATAATCTTGGGTCTGCTTGACAGATGTTGCAGAAAACTATTAACAGTTATATTGTGCGTCTGCAGGCAACCTGCTCCCAGATTTTTGACTATTCCATTCTTAAAGGCAAGACTTAGAAGTTGCCAGAGGTGCACTGCATGAGTTGTCCACCCATTTTCCTCCCATCTCTGCAGACTAGCTTCTATACAGAAAGTCCCCTGACTGTGCAGCCAGCCTTAAGATCAGACTTATGAAATTGTGGGTGTAAACCAATTTCCATCCTTGTAGCAACCTCGTTTACCAGAATATCAACATCCATTATGTTCTATAGTATCGTCATTGGATGTAAAGGCAGATTCAATTCCCTAATGAAAATATAAAATATAAAATATGCGATCATTTTACATCAAACTTACCATAGAAGGTCATTGGGGAGCATTTGTTTACTAGTGGAATTAAAGGTGGGCGGAGGGGGGCATGATTCTCCTCTGAACAAGTATTTTCCATCTGTTCTAAGAACCAGAGCAATATGAGCTTTTGCCAAGTTTAAGCAACAATCAAACTGACGGCTCTGTTATTGATTAGTAGTAATGATGTAATTTGCCAGTAATGCAGTAGGATTTATCCAACGTTTGTGACATTAACATTTTAAAATAATAACAATGGCTGTACAGTCAATATGGTGGAGCTCTGTTCTTGTCACTTTTGGCTTTCTAAGCTAAAGAGAAGGAACAGTGACTGTGAACAATAACAGGGGGTCATCCCAGTCTGCCCAACAAAATTTTAAGTGAATGCACCATCCCATGTGATAATGAGTCAAGTAGATCAGGGAGGTGTCTTAACTAAAAACCCGCATCTGTACTGACATGGCTGAGTTCAACTGGGCCCCCATTCAGACAGGAATTGACCTGAGTGTTTCTCCGCTAGAGAAAGGTAAAATCAGCTAGGGTTTCAATTTCTGTTCATCATCTAGTAATACCCATTGAAAAGTACACAAAAACGGATGATGGTCTGCATAAATTTGATTAACCCGCTCTGCCCATTGAAAAGTCAGAAGCGTGCTTCATAAATATTTGTAAAAGAGGGCCCTATCACTTTGATACTGCTTAGAATTACTGTTGGCATAAAACTTGAGGGGGGGACTTTATGTGAAGGAATGCAGCTATAAATATGAAGTTAAAAGAGAATCCAGCTATAAATAAGGAGTATTAGATTAAAATAGTGATTTTCCTATGAAATAGGGGTTAAAAATTAAAAGCAGAGTTATCTCCTGGAAAAACCTTGAAAAGTTTATAAACATGCCAATGCATAATAATGTGCTCAAGGACAACAACATTCCGTAGCATAGAACATAGCATATCCTCCAACACAATACAGCTGTGAAAAAAACAGGAACTGGCCTTTACATCACCTCAGCAAGGTATTAATAAATTGAAAGATGCTACAAACTAACAATGGGCAACCTTAAAGATGACTCTTACCAACATGTTAATTAAATCCTGGAAACTGAGTGTTGCAAGGACGTGCCCCTTGTCTGTGCCTCTCAGTATCCTGGTTGATTGAAGGATGTTGACAAAAAAAGCAAAGGATGTTGTCCAGCATGAGTGCTGTACATGCTTCCTGCTGGGTTAGTTCTTTTGGGGTATAAATATTGGAACTACATAGTAGGATTTTTAGATTTGTTAGGTTCAGTCAAGTGTCTCACAGGGTAAAGGTAGCTGCTGTAATGTAATGATGATAGTTCTCTCCTTAATTGGGATAGAGGTATCTTGCTAGACTAAGTAGCTTTTTACTCAGGGATATAAGGTAAATACTACTTTAAATATTGATGGATATCTTAAATATCTCTCTGTAACGTTAATAATATACTTCTCCATCAAAAATAAATTGCATGCTCAGTTCTTTAATAAACTCTTACATAATTTAGCAAATATATTATCTCATATATTCTTCTATATCTAAGCTGAAAAACCCATCTCCGTACACTCTTCAGTGGAGAGGACATTATTGAGGAGGGATGCCCAGATCCTTATAATATCCGGGTTGTTATAATCTAGCTGAAACTTGTTAAAAAGGCTATCTAAAGGACGGTAACATTCTCTGGTGGCCCCTTTCCTTTGGGGAGAGTTAGATCAGTTCATCAGACCCATTTAAGTGTCTATGAGGCCTGTTTTCTGCAAGTTTAAGTGAGTGTGATTATCTGAGGATTAGGCCTGTCCTGGAATAGTTCCAAAGAGGGGTTTATAACCCATTTCATTTAATTCACTCTACCTGATGGGTAAGAGACCTAGGAGAGGTCCAGTAAGCTGGGTGTAAAACTTAGCATTGTCAGGCCAGGAGGAGCAGAAGTGCGCTGGGTCTGACAAAGGAAGTGTAGGCTACCACCACCCTGATATCGCTCCTTTCTACTCCAAACCCTGTACCCCTCCATATTATCTAACCTGACCACTAGCCTGATGCCAGGATTTTCAGTTTGCCACTGATAAGAAGCAACAATGGGAGATGGTGGAACAGTAATGTTGACTCTCCTAATCAACATTATTATTCAGGACTCCATGCACAATGCCATGTTCTGCATGACTCAATAGAGATTTTATTATCCCAGTCAGGATTTAATAGGGCTACCAGCAGGGAGGATTGTGGCATGTTCACCCACATTTTCTCGATATCTACTCCCTGCAGCTGAAATCAATGAGTGCATGCTTTTGTATGCAGCCAATAAGCACCAATTAATGCAGAATTGTACAGCTACATGCCTGCGTCTTCAGAAGCTCTCACAATGTCTTTATGTTGAAACAATCATCTGTGCTGTCCTTCGTTGAAAAATGAAATTTCTCAGGCGTGACAAATTCTATTGTGCGCAACCATGGCTCATGACACCTCTGCACTGTCACAGGCAGAATAGAGTGGGTGCAGCATACCAGAATGATCAAATGCATTTTTGTTTTTTTGTGTAGCACATGTCTGGAAAAACTGAGCAGCCTCACTGCCCATATCCCCAGGAACGCTCCATAACTTTGCTCTGAGGAAGAAGCCTCAGCAGGCAAGTCACGATGTTAGCCAACCTGTGTCAGAATAAGAAGGTGAGAATGCCAATGAAGAATTGCTAATGGTGCCAGTGAAGTAGCAAGGAAGGCTGGTGTGCCAGCCACTGACTCCAGTTCCTCCAAGAAGTGTTACAGCTGCCCCATTTCTCAAAAAAGCAGGCAGGCCTGAAAACTAACTGACTCTTCTACCTCGTTCTACATTACATTTTCCTGTTTAGTTTGTCAAACACTGGCTTTTGCCATTTAATTCATGGGGACCCTGCTCTATTTCTCTTTCCAGCTGTTGCGTTCTGCACTAGGGCAGGTCTTGAATCAAGTATCGCGCATGAGATTCTTGAACAACTTATTAGGGGTGCATAACCATGATTATTTCCCATTGAATTTTCACAGATTATGGGCAGAATTTTCCGTGCCCACTTGTGTCGGGCATGTTCGGCAGCGTGCGCGGATGTTACGGCAAAAAAGCCAAAAATCAGTTTCACAATGTCGCGAAACCAGTTTGCAATCGTCCACTCCGCCTGTCAATGGCGGGCCGCATTTCCCACCATCGGACGCCAGGAACCTCATTGTAATACATCTGCCAAAACCTTATAAGGCCTGCCCGCCAGATTCATCCCCCCCACCGCTGGATCATCCACCCAGGTCGGTGGGAAAACACACCGGTGTAGAACAGACCTTGACAAGTGTGACGTGCAGAAGTCAGGACTTACCACCAGGGCCTTGCTCACATCACAGACACCCGAGCAGCAGAAGATGCTGGAGCGCGACTCCAACGGCACACTGGAGGAACATCCATGACATGCTGGGTGGATTCTCATGGACATGGCTCTGCTGTAAAGCAGCTCACGGAAGTTGGAAAGTCACCGTTGAGGGTCTGCTCATAACAGATGATGGTCGAGGGGGTGGAGAGGAAGGTCCATCTGTGTTTGGGAGAGGGAGATGTACTGGTGGATGGGAGAGGGAGTTCTAGGATTAACTAGGAAAGGAGGAGGTGTTGGGGGGGAACAAAGGGGTCGGGGGGGTGTGTTGGGAGGGGGAAGGGACTACAATGGAGGAGGGTGTAATGGGAGAGAAGACAGCAATTGGGAAGGTAGGTGCAAGGGGGTGGAAGGTGTAAGGAAAGGAAATCAGAGGGGGGAGGAAGTGCGGAGAGGGGAAAGAGTCCAAGGGGAGGAAGAAGTCCAGCGGGAGGAAGGAGAGTGGAGAGGGAAGGGAGTAAGGGTGGAGGAAGGAGTCCAGAAAGGGGAAGGAGTAAGGGTGGTGGAAGTAGTAAGGGTGTCTGAAGGAGTCAGGAAGGGGCAAGAACATGGGGGAGGTGGTGGTGGTGGTGAAGGACTAAGTGGGGAAATCCAGGGGTGGGAAGAAGTCCAGGGGGGAAGGATTTCCAAGGGAGGGAGGAGTCCGGAGGGGGTGATATTCAGATGAACGTGCAAGGGAGGGCTCTGATGGGTCCATGACTGCATCCTGGGGAGCGAACTGAGGGTAGGCATGGTACAAGGGAATGGTGAGAATTATCAAGGGCAGAGTGAGGCGATAGGGTGGGAAGGTGAGGGTACAACGGTATCGATAGAAGGGATGGCGAAGGTGGTTGGTGGGGCCTCGGAGGCAGACATGGACCCTGGGGGTGGGAAGGAGGAGGTCAGGGAGGTTAATGTGGATGGGGGTGGGATTTTTGGGAAGGAAGGGAATGTGCACATTCACATTGTCATCCCCGAAAGAAAAGGATTGTGGCTGGTAGGTCATGGGGGGGAGGAGGAAGGTGATGCTGGGGGGTCAACAGTGATGGGGGAGAGGAAATGGGTGACTGGGGGAGGGGAAAGAATGGGGGAGTGAAAGAAAAACTGTAGCACTGCCAGGCTTGCTAAATCGAAAGTGAAACAAGAGTTGTTTTGGTTGAGAATAGGTATTGTATAGGAGTGTGATCAGTGGTGGGCGGAGATGTAGGTCAGCTCAAATGGTCAACTGAAAGTGAACCCCAGCCAGCAGCATTGAAAATACTCAGGATATTGAGATGAGTGTGATACGGGAATAATCTGTGCGTGTGAGAGAGTGCGTGGATGGGGTGGGGGGTGAGGGGGATGCAGTGGGAGGACCTGTGAAGCCTGCCAATGAAGCTGAAAGACACCATTACACATTATTCAGTTAAAGAATATATTTCCAAACTGTAAAATGAGAAAGTGTGTTCACCCATGCAACCAACTGATCAGAATTTCTTAACTTTTCCTTAGACTTCTAGGTGCTGCCCTGACATCTGCAGGAGGGGTGGAGACAGCCTGTTCAATGGTTGGCCCTGTTGCCTCTGATGACTTCAGCGTGGGGCCTCTGGGGAGCTGAGGCCTTGAGGGGCCTGGCTCGCTTAGGCTGTCCTCTTGTGGGCCAGCTGCTCCATCTGTGGTGACAAGGGATGAGGTTAAGGATGTCAGAGGCAAAGGGGACTCAGAGAGAGCAGACAGCTTTTGAGTTTCCTGAATGGCTGACCCAGGGGGGTATCCAGTTGCCGCTCCTCCTCCCTCCATGTGCTCCAGGGCCCTGGCCTGATTCCTTGAGGGGATGGAGTATCTGAGGGTACGTCGAGGTGCCCCTTTTCCCTCTCGCGTTGCCACTGCAGGACCTCAAACATGGCTACTGCGATAGAGTGCAGGTCTCTGTACATCTCTGCATTCCGCTGGACCAGGGTTTCCAAGGCATCTGCCATTCTCCCCATGGGGACCCCCATACGCACACATGTGGGCACCACTTCGTCAGACAGCAAGCAGATGCTCTCCTCCAACTCGCGTGCCACTCTGTTGAGGGCTTCCAACAGTTTTGCATGATGTTTCCCCGCCTCCTGCTGACTCTCCAAGATGAGTTGGAAGGCCAAACCCAAAGGTTTGTCAACAGACTCGGGCCTGACAGATGCCTATTCCCCAGCAGGCCTCCGAGTGCTGGGAAGGTTTGTTGAACCTGCCTCCTGCTGTAGACAGGTGTTCATGCGGTGACCAACGGATTGTGAATCCGAGCCTGTTCTAAACCTAGGTCCCACCGAGGTGTGTGTCTCTGTGCTGGTGGAGGGTGTGGGTAAGTGTTGTGATGGGTCTTCCAGGCTGCTTATTTCCAGCTGTTCAATGGAGGAAGCATCCTTTTGGTTGGAGGTGAGGATGTGGATGGAGCTGAGGAACTCGCTGGCTGAGGGTGTCAGTCGCTTGGCAGAGCTCCCTGTGAACCAAAGTAGAGATAATTAGTGCAGGGCAGCAGAGTCAAAAGCAGGAGAGAGAGACACTCACATTTGCGTTGAGAGAGGGATGATGTGGTGCGGGATCCTCATGTGGGTGTTCACCAGCGACCTCACCGTCACCACAGGCACAGTCCACATCTTCACCGGTCAGCGCGATCACACACTCCTCAAAGTGAGTGAGGGGCCTAATGTGGACCACTCCACCCCCAGCCTGGGACTCTCCCTGCTGATGTGAGCAGGCTTCTCCTGCATGAAAACAGATGGAGAGAGTGTGAGCAGGACACATGGGGCACTGCGTCGAATGTTTGTGTGGTGAGCGGAGCCATGGACGGGATGAGGACGTGAACTCCAGAGGATATGAGCCTGATGGAGATGTGAGGGTGTGTGAGAGAGTTAGTGGTGTTGTCCCCTAAGGTGTGAGATCCCTGTGGATGTGTGATGGGTTTGTGAGTGTGTGAGTTGAGAGTGATGAAAAGAGTGACTTACCCTGGTGGAACCGATGAGACCATTCATGCTGTAGTGGCACTGGGTGGCTGTGCTCTTCTGCAGGGCACTACCACTACCACCACCTCCCATGCTGGATTAGTGATACTGCTGCCCATCCTGCGACCAGAGCAGGAGTAGAGAACACCATAGTGGGCCTGCACTGCGTCCAAAAGGTGCTCGAGGGACATGTCATTAAACCAGGGCTTGGGGAGGTGCTGCAGTCTTCTTGCCTTTTGGGCCATGCCTTCTGTGCAGCAGTCCTGCGCTGGAAGCACTGAGAGGTGTGTGATGGGCTGCAAATACGGCACCCGGCGCATTGAAGCAGCGAGGTGATGGCGTGGTGGGCAAATGAGAGCCTGCCCACCACCGAAACAGCATGTTTCCTGGGAAGGCATAATTAATGCGGTGGGTTTGGGACGATACAGCGTGAAAAGCCACCATTGCAGCCGGCTGATAAATATCACTTCTCCACTCTGCAACAGCGCTTTGTGCAAATCTGGGACGATTCCGCCCGATGACTTTTACCTTCCAAGTTCCTTGTCCTAACTGGGCTGACCCCTTGACAATAGACGATGGGGAGCTACCAATCCGATTCAGACATCCCCACTGGATGTTGAGAATTATTCAAACCATGGGATCGAATGTGGGAATGCTACCACTGAGTTGGGGTTTCCCCTACTATATTTCAACTTACTAAAAATAAATAGTACCGAATATGTATTTTTTTGCTGTGGCAGGTGGCTTAAAGCCTTGCCAAGTGGTTCCGGTCTGCATTGTGCTGACTGGTTTGAAGGTTGCCATGATAGCCTGCGGGGATTCTGGTAGCCCTGGACCTCTTTGGGTTGAGAATTTAAAGAGCCATATGTGAACCAGCCACGCCCAGGATGAGATTTCACTGACACTTCTGATTTTCAGTTAGTTCCTCCCATGCCTAGTACACTAGCTGCCACTTGGAGTTAGCAATTGATCAGTTATTTATTATTCATTAATTATATTACTTATCAGGTTAGTCCACAAATAGTGTGCCTCTATGCTTTGCCAAAGGATTTGAAGGGTCTTGTTTGTGAAGTTACCTTTCCTCACTCTGAAATTCCCAATTGCACTGCAGTTTTGTAAATACTTAGTAAATACCTGGCTCTGCCTTCCTGAGACCATGTCAGACGTTTAATCGGAAGTGATTGCAGTCCACAGCTGAGTGCAAGGACGAATGTTTCATTGTTCCATTGGCTATTTCACTTGCAGCGGATATAAACGACATCTTAAAATATGGACTGAAAAGGTATGCTCGTAAAGAAAGCTAGCCAAACTATTGCTCCTACAACAACTTGCATTTATATATCAGTTCTAATAGCAAAACACTCAAAGGTGCTTCAGCGATTGCCATGAAAATGCGACACCAAGTCACCTAATGCAATGTCAGGGAGGTGATCAAATGCTTTAAACTTTAAAGCGCATCTGTACTGTGAGATATATAAAATATACAATTGCATCTTAAGGGGGGGGTGGAGACAGAAATAGAGAGGCAAGGAGGTTCAGGGAGGGCATTCGAAAGATCAGAGCACAAGCGGCTGAAGGTACTGCTGTGAATTGGTGGAATAATAAAAATAGGAGATAGGCAAGAAATGAGAATGAGAGGAGTGCACATGTCTTGAAGGGTGTAAGGCTGGAGGAGATTATACTCCCAAAAACCTTTGGTAACCCACAGTTTAGCACCGAATCGCATATGAACAGAAATTTCTGGGTTTATGGTATGAAAAATAAGTTTTAATGAAGTTATTTTTGTACTGATTGTTATTCTGATGTTTGGGGAGTTTCATTTCAGTACTGGAGAAAAGGTGTGAGAAATTGAACCAGGAAAGGAGATAATAGTATCAAAGGGGTATTGTTACTGGACTAGTAACCCTGGGGCCAATCTAGTTCTGTAGCAATATGAGTTCAAATTCCACCGCAGCAACCGGGGGAATTTAAATTCAATCAATTAATAATTTTGGGATAAAACACGGGCTTCATTAATAACGATCATGAAACTACAGGGTTGTTTCAGAAACCCGTCTTGTTCATTGTCCTTTAGGGAAGAACATCTGCTGCACTATCTGGTCTGGTCTACCTGCGATTCCTGACCCACACCAAAGTAGTTGACTCTTAACTGCCCTCTGAAATGGCCTAGCAAGCAAAACTCAGCTGTATCAAAACACTACAGAAAAGTCAAATAGCACTGTGATCGTATACCTCCAGCATCTGGACTGCAGCAGTTCAAGTAGGCAGCTTGCCACTACCTTCTCAAGGGTAATTAGGGATGGGAGAGAAATGTTGGCCTCATCAGCAATGCTCTCATCCCAAGAATGAATCAATAAAAAAATAAAATCTATGTCATCAGCTTCACTGTCGCTGGGGGAAAATCCTGGAACTCCCTTCCTAACAGCACTGTGGGTGTACCCACACCACATGGACTGCAGCGATTCAAGAAGGCATCTCACCACCACCTTCTCAAGGGCAATTAGGGGATGGGCAATAAATGTTGGCCCAGCCAGCGACGCCCACATCCCGTGAATGAATTTTTTTTAAAAAGGGCTGGTAGAATTACACTCGAGATGCGATATGTTGAAATCAAGGGAAGGTGTTGATACCTGTGCAGGATAATTCATTCCAATCCCAGAAACCTGGGATGGACTCATCCGGTCCTGTTGGCGTCATGGCGGACGGGGAAATGACAACATGGCGGGAAGGCCAAAAGCCGGTTTCGTGCCGTCGTGAAACCAGTTTGCGATCGTCCGTTCCGCCCGTCAATGGCGGGTTGTGTTTCCTGCAGCCACACGTCGGGAACCTAGTTTCAATACTTCATTAGCATCTTATTCTGAGCTCTGCTCGCAGGAATCATCCCCCCCACATCACCGCCCACGCCAGCGTCACTTCAGAACGGCGCGCACCTGGCCACCTGAACCTCGAGGGGAACTCGGAGGTGAGTGCGCGTGAGCCTGTGCAGCACTCGGGAGCGTTGGCCATAGACCAACAAGGAAGAGACACGGTTGCATTCAGTGGGGGCGTAGGCAAGTTGCTTTCTCCCCAGCCGACTTTCAGTGCCGCACCAGGGCAAGGACTCCAGTATGGGTCAAGCCGGGCCGGGGCAAGGCAGCACAGACTGAAGGAAGTACACGAGCGCAATGTCGGAAGGAGGGAGGGAGGAGCGAAGGGCTAGGGAAGCAGCCACACGTTTGGAAAAACTTGTCGAAAGTGAGCATTTTTCTGCAGCTGAGACCGTTCAGCGGGAGCTCCATTGACAGGCTTGGGGTTGGGCATCTGAAACTTTTCTGCCCACTCAAGCAACACAAAAGCATGAAAGTAACACAAAATGCTCCAGAACTTTTCACCCCTCAGGTGCAGACTGCAAATTATTTATTTTATTTTTTGTTCATGGGACATGGGCGTCGCTGGCTAGGCCAACATTTACTGTCCATCCCTAATTGTCAACCACATTGCTGTGGGTCTGGAGTCACATGTAGGCCAGGCCAGGTAAGGACAGGAGATTACCTTCCCTAAAGGACATTAACGAACCAGATGGGTTTTTACAACAATTGGCAATGGTTTCGTGGTCATCATCAGACTTTTAATTCCTTATTAATAATGTGTGTTTTAAGGGGAAGCAGAGCAAGTGGCCAACTGGGCAAGTTGTACAATCCCCTTGTGAAAGGTGGCCATTGCACAGTCACTGGTGGAGGTGCTCACAACCCCTTGCAATATCTTTATTAAGGTGTGGACTAGTATCCTCCATGGTTCAAACTAACAGTGCAGCCTGACAGTGTGGGTTAGGAGAATGTCTGCGCCTGAGCTGAGAGCACAGCCTGCAGTCCAGTGGCTGAAGCTGCCTCCAATTGGTCAAGTGGAGTGGGGCGGAGGTGGGTGGAGTTTCAGACAGCCAATGAGCGCACTACACACTGGCCAAGAAAGCAGTGGCCAGCACTCACCTACATGTATGAAGGGGCCTTCAGACTTAACCAAGAAAGGGTCTTAGGACACAAATGCGAGCCCACACGTCTCTCTGTTTGATCCTGCAGGAGGAGAGCATCAGGATCATGGAGCCCGGTGATTTAGCGGTATGCCTCATGGCTTACAGGGAGCAGAGAAGAAGAAGAGAGCGGTGGGGGCGCCTGGCTCGTTAAAGGGAGGAGCACCCCCATTAAGATAAAGGGGTGACAGGGCCTGCTGTACATGCAGCTGAAGATCCACAGTGAGCCGTCACTCAGAGGTACCTCGCTAGACACAGGGTCTATTGATGGCACCTGTCATTCCTGCAGATGACTGAGAACCAGTGTGGCCGAAGACTGTGCTTGTCCAGGGAAATGGTTGGTCACTTATGCCACCTGCTGCAGGATTTGGCGCCATGGGGACATGGAGGACATCCACTGCCAGTGGCCATGAAGGTGACAACGGCGCTCAATTTTTATGCCACTGGCTCCTTCCAGGGCTCCACAGGTGACCTGTGCAAGATGACACTAGCCTCCACTCGCAAGTGTATCCAGGAGGTCATGGACGCCATCTTCGTGAAGGTACAGAACTTTGTGCATTTCGACCAGGGTGAGAAAAGCCAGGAAGCAAGAACGCTGGGATTTGCACAGATCTCTGGCTTTCCACAGGTGCAGAGTGCCATCAACTGCACTCGCATGGTGCTTAGGTCTCCGTGGCAACAAGGACAACCAATAGGAGAGTAATGCGGGCTACCCCAGGAGTCAGTGTAGAGATAGAGTTGGAGTTGAAAGCACGTGTAATTGCTGCTGAGTACATTGTAAATAAACTTAAAGTTTCCACCCAAGAAGTGTTTGCAGATAAACTCTATCATTAGTAGTATTGAGGAAGCGGGGAGGCTGCAGAAGGATTTGGACAGGTTAGGAGAATGGGCAAAGAAGTGGCAGATGGAATACAACGTGGGGAAGTGTGAGCTCATGCACTTTGGTAGGAAGAATAGAGGCATAGACTATTTTCTAAATGGGGAGAGAATTCAGAAATCTGGAGTGCAAAGGGACTTGGGAGTCCTAGTCCAGGATTCTCTTAAGGTTAACTTGCAGGTTGAGTCGGTAGTTAGGAAGGCAAATGCAATGTTGGCTTTTATTTCGAGAGGACTAGAATATAAAAGCAGGGATGTGCTGCTGAGGCTTTACAAGGATCTGGTCAGACCACATTTAGAATATTGTGAGCAATTTTCGACCCCGTATCACCGGAAGGATGTGCTGACCCTGGAGAGGGTCCAGAGGAGGTTCACGAGAACGATCTCAGGAATGAAAGGCTTAACATATGAGGAATGTTTGATGACTCTGGGTCTATACTCGATGGAGTTTAGAAGGATGAGGTGGGATCTGATTGAAACTTACAGAATACTGAAAGGCCTGGATAGAGTGGATGTGGGGAAGATGTTTCCATTAGTAGGAGAGACTAGGACCTGAGGGCACAGCCTCAGAGTAAAGGGAAGACCTTTTAGAACAGAGATGAGGAGAAACTTCTTTAGCCAGAGAGTGGTGAATCTATGGAATTCATTGCCACAGAAGGCTGTGGAGGCCAGGTCATTGAGTGTATTTAAGACCGAGATAGATAGGTTCTTGATTGGTAAGGGTATCAAAGGTTACGGGGAGAAGGCGGGAGAATGGGGTTGAGAAATTTATCAGCCATGATTGAATGGCGGAGCAGACTCGATGGGCCGAAGGGCCTAATTTCTGCTCCTATGTCTTATGGTCTTATGATATGGTTCCACCAGTGATCATGACCGGGTCTGCGTTTCCTGTTGAGGATACTCAGCCCAGGACTGACATGTCTGATGTTCTGTAAGAGTTGAGGATACAGAACTGCAAGTGCCACCGAAACACCTGATGTTCCGGCAACTCCAAAATAGGAGGTTCCTGACAAAGAATCTGAAGTTGTAGAGCTGCAACATTCCACACGTACCAGGAAACCACTTGAAAGACTGAATTTGTAAATTCCTTACCCAGTGTAAATATTATATTGTCTTGAGAAACATGTACTTGTAAATATAATATGTATAGCCAAGGTAAAGGGGAAGGAATATAATAATTATGGTTTTATTTAATGTGTAATGTATCTTTAAGAATGATACATGTTAAGCAAAATCACATGATCCATAGTAACCATTAGGAGAGTAGTGCGGGGTACCTCAGGAAGCAGTGTAGAGATAGAGTTAGAGTTGAAAGCACACATGTATTTGCTGCAGAGTATATTGTAAATAAACTTAAAGTTCCCACCCAAGAAATGTCTGCAGGTCAACTCCAACATTAATAGCACAGCCCAGCCACTCTACAACAATCACTTTGGTCTGAAGGTGACACACTGCACAGGGAAGAGGACCTTTATCTTGTGCAGGATCCAAGTTTTTGCACCTGAATGACACAGACACTGTTCAACATAACACGGAGTCATAGACAATGGGGGAGGTGATGGCGTAATGGTATTGTCGCTGGACTTAGTATTCCAGAGACCCAGGGTAATGATCTGGGGACCGGGTTTGAATCCCTATAGGGCAGATGGTGGAATCTGAATTCAATAAAAATCTGGAATTAAAAGTCTAATGATGACCATGAAGCCATTGTCGATTGTTGTAAAAACCCATTTGGTGCACTAATGTCCTTTGGGGAAGGAAATCTGCCTACATGTGATTCCAGATCCACAGCAATGTTGGTTGACTCTAAAATGACCTAGCAAGCCACTCAGTTATATCAAACTCAGTTATATCAAACTCAGTTATACCAAACCACTATAAGCCTCAAAAAAGAATGAAACCAGGTGGACAACCTGTCATTGACCTAGGCACCAGAAATGGCAATGGCAAACTCAGCCCTGTCAACCCTGCAAAGACTTCCTTAATAACATCTGGGCACTAGTGCTGTCTCATAACATGGTCATCCTCATGGAGTCATATGTTACAGATAATGGCCCAGACACCACCATCACCAGTTACCAGTTGGCAGCACAGTGGTATATAGTCGGGAGGGAATTGCCCTGGGAGTCTTCAGCATCGACTCCAGACCCCATGAAGTCTCATGGCATCAGATCAAACATGGGCAAGGAAACCCCCTGCTGCTTACCACATACCGCCCCTCCCTCAGCTCCTCCATGTTGAACACCACTTGGAGGAAGCACTGAGGGTGGCAAGGGTGCAGAATGTACTCTGGGTGGGGGACTTCACCAAGAGTGGCTCAGTAGCACCACTACCAGCCGAGCTAGCTAAGTCCTAAAGGACATAGCTGCTAGAATGGTTCTGCGGTAGGTGGTGAGGGAACGAACAAGATGAAAAAAAAACATACTTGACCTCATTCTCACCAACCTGCCTGCCGCAGATGCATCTGTAGGAGTATCGATAGGAGTGACCACTGCACAGTCGTTGCGGAGACGAAGTCCTGCCTTCACATTGAAGATACCCTCCATCGTGTTGGGTGGCACTAACACTGTGCTAAATGGGATAGATTTCGAACAAAGCTAGCAACTCTAGACTGGGCATCCATGAGACGCTGTAGGCCATCAGCAGCAGCAGAATTTCACTCAATCACAATCCGTAATCTCATAGCCTGGCATATCCCCCACTCTACCATTACCATCAAGCCAGGGGATCAACCCTGGTTCAACGAAGAGTGCAGGAGGGCATGCCAGGAGCAGCACCAAGCATACTTAATAATGAGGTGTCAACCTGGTAAAGCTATAACACAGGACTACTTGCAGGCCAAAAAGCATAAGCAACAAGTGGTAGACAGAGCTAAGCGATCCCACAACCAATGGATCAGATCTAAGCTCTGCAGTCCTGCCACATCTAGTCGTGAATGCTGGTGGATGATTAAGCAACTCACTGGAAGAGGAGGGTCCATAAATACCCCCATCCTCAATGATGGAGGAACCCAGCACATCAGTGCAAAAGATAAGGCTGAAGTATTTGCTACAATCTTCAGCTAGAAGTGCCGAGTAGATGATCCATCTCGGCCTCCTCCGCAGGTTCCCAGCATCATAGATGCCAGACTTCAGCCAATTCGATTCACTCCGCATGACATGAACAAACAGCTGATGGCAGTGGACACTGCAAAGACTATGGGCCCTGACAATGTTCCAACAATAGTACTGAAGACTTGTGCTCCAGAACTTGCCGCGCCCTTAGACAAGCTGTTCCAGTAAACGCTGGCATCTGCTGGCTATGTGGAAAATTGCCCAGTTATGTCCTGTACACAAAAAGCAGGACAAATCCAACCCGGCCAATTACTGTCCCATCAGTCTACTCGATCATCAGTAAAGTAACAGAAGGCTCATCAACAGTGCTATCAAGCAGCACTTGCTTAGCAATAACCTGCTCACGGATGCCCAGTTTTGATTCCGCCAGGGCCACTCAGCTCCTGATCTCATTACAGCCTTGGTTCAAACATGGACAAAAGAGCTGAACCCCCAAGATGAGGTGAGAGTGACTCTGCCCTTGACATCAAGGCCAAATTTGACTGAGTGTAGCATCAAGGAGCCCTAGCAAAAGTGGAATCAATGGGAATCAGGGGGAAAACTCTCCACTGGCTGGAGTCATACCTAGCACAAAGGAAGATGGTTGTGGTTGTTGGAGGTCAGTCATCTCAGCTTCAGGACATCACTGCAGGAGTTCCTCAGGGTAGTGTCCTCAGCCCAGCTGCTTCATCAATGACCTTCCTTCCGTCATAAGGTCAGAAGTGGGGATGTTCACTGATGATTGCACAGTGTTCAGTGTCATTCACGGCTTCTCAGATGCCGAAGCAGCCCATGTCCAAATGCAGCAAGACCTGGACAATATCCAGGCTTGGCTGGCAAGTGGCAAGTAATATTCACACCACACAAGTGCCAGGCAATGAGTATCTCCGACAAGGGAGAGTCTAACCATTGCTCCTTGGCTTTCAATGGCATTAACATCCCTGAATCCCCCAAGACCAACACCCTGGGGGTTACCATTGACCAGAAACTGAGCTGGACCAGCCATAATAAATATTGTGCCTACAAGAGCAGGTCAGAGGCTCAGAATAGTGTGATGAGTGGTTGACCTCCTGACCCCCCAAAGCCTGTCCACCATCTACAAGACATAAATCAGGAGTGTGATGGAAAACTCCCCACTTGCCTGGATGAATGCAGCTCCCACAACACACAAGAAGCTTGTCGCCGTCCAGGACAAAGCAGCCCGCTTGATTGGCACCACATCCACAAACATTCACTCCCTCCACCACTGATGCACAGTAGCAGCAGTGTGTACCATCTACAAGATGGACTGCAGGAACTCACCAAGGCTCCTTAGACAGCACCTTCCAAACCCACGACCACTACAATCTAGAAGGACAAGGGCAGTAGATACATGGGAACACCATCACCTGGAAGTTCCCCTCCAAGTCACTCACCATCCTGACTTGGAAATATATCACCGTTCCTTCACTGTCGCTGGGTCAAGATCCTGGAACTCCCTTCCCAACAGCACTGTGGGTTTACCTACACTGCAGGGCCTGAAGCAGTTCAAGAAGGCAGCTCACCACCATCTTCTCAAGGGAAAATAAGGATGGGCAATAAATGCTGGCCCAGCCAGTAGAGTCTGTATCCCGTGAATTAATAAAAAAAATACAAGGAGACAATCTTGGGAGTGTATTTACAATGGTCAACATTAAGTACAAGTGATGAACACCCGTGCCCATGTTGTGCAGCTGAATCCTCTGTGTCTAGGTCATACATGATGGAGGTGGAGGCAGCCTGCTGACTACTACGCCTTGTCTATGATGACCTTGGTAGGCGATCTCTGGAGAGCCAAGACCTGTAGGGCCCCGGCTGTTTGGGGTATCATTCTGTAGGGCAGGTGCAGCCTCTTCGGCCTGTGGATCTGGAGCTTCTGGGGTCAAATGAAGAGGAGTCACCTGCATGGATGGCCTCAGGATGTGCACCAGCTGATCCTCCTCCCTACAGGTGCCTGAGGGCCCCTGGCTGCCTCGTTGAGAGGAAGGGGTAGCTGGAGTGAGCCCAAGATGCCCCTACCCCCTCTCACGTTGACACTGATGGATGCCTGTAAGTGCCTCAGTGATGGTGTGCAGCTCCTGCAGCAGTGCAGGGACAATGTCCTGGACCAAGGTCTCCCTGACAGCCGCCATCCTACCAGTATTGACCTCGGTGCATTGGCATCCCAGCACCATCACCTCAGACTGAAGGCAGCCTTGCAATCTGAGGAGTGCAGCGGGCATCCCTTCCTGATGTTCCCGAGCTTGCCTTTGCAGTTCCAGCAACTGAGGTATGACCGAATCCAGAGGCTCCTCATCTGACTCGGGCTCAGCAGATTTCTGGCCTCCAGTCATCCTCTGAGTGCCAGAAATCAGGGAAGTCCATGCCTCTGCCTTCTGTGGATCACACATCGGCTCACCAGATTGTGACCCCCAAGGCTACTCTGGAATGAGGTCCCACCGAGGTGTGTGTCTCTGCGCTGGCGGAGGGTGTGGGTGATGCTGTGACAGGTCATGAATTAGGGTGTCATCAGATTCTTCTTCCGAGGTGTCTTTGGGGCTTGAGTCGGGAATCAGGCTTGTGGATCCCCTCAGCTCCTTCCCAGATGTGCCTGCGAAAGCAAGGGAATATAATTAGTGCATGGCAGGGGACTGTGGAACAGAGGAACTCACTCACAGCATGGTTGTCTGATGGATGTTGCACTGCTGGATCCACACCTTGTAGAGCAGTGCTGACCTCACCGTCAGCACAGGAACAGTCCAGATTGTAGTGGGCCAACTGGATGGCTCTATCTTCAAAATCTGTGAGGACCTTGATGTTGTGCATTCCTCCACAGGTCTGTGACCTCTCTGTTTTGTTGTGTACCAGCTGTGGTGCATGAATACAGATGGAGAGAGTGTAAGCAGGATGCCTGCCAGGCCAGGTAAAAACGATGCCTGGAATGTGCGGGTGGTGAGTGATGCCATGGGTGGGATAAGGATGTGATCCACAGGGCAGATGTAGGTGTGTGTGTGAGAGAGTGAATAGTGATGTCCTTGAACTGGCAACGAGTGAGGTCCCTGTGGATGTGCTTTTGGTTTGTGAGTGTGTGAGTTGAGAGTGATGAGAAGAGTGGAATGGTGGAGATCATTCGTCCTCTTTTGACACTGGGTGGCTGTCCTCTTTTGCAGGGCATTGGCACTGACCACCACTGCCACCGCCTCCCATGCTGGATTTGTCACCTAGTTTGCTGGTCTTCACCCAGAACAGGGGTAGAGGACTTCACAGTGGGCCTTCACAGCGTCCAGTAGGCGCCCAAGGGAGGCGTCGCTAAATTTGGGGGCAACATGTTTTCTTCCTTTGGCAGCCAAGACTCTCCAGCAGCTTTCCGTCCCTGAGAGAGAGCGAGCTTTTTGCAGGGGTGCCCTTTAAATATGGCGCCCGGGTTATTGAAGGCCTGAGGTGAGGGCGGGGCAGGTGAATCAGAGGCTGTCCCACCAGCGATCCAGCGCCTTTCCCGTGAATGCATTATTAATGAGGCGGGACACAAAGGGAAGGAGAAATACAGCGTGAAAACCCGCCCTTGCGTCCGGTGGGTAAAATGACTTTCTTCACACCCGCTACCGCACTTTGTGCAAATCTGGGACGATTCCGCCCCCGCTCGACGAAAGCTGAAATATTTGCAACATTCCTTTCTGCATTTTTGTAATATATTAAAGGTTGTCGAATAGAAATGTGCTGAGTATAGGCCACATTAGAATCAGTAGTCCCAAGGTATATATCCCTTAAGATAAAAGCAAAATACTGCGGATGCTGGAAATCTAGAACAAAAACAAAAGTACCTGGAAAATCTCAGCAGGTCTGACAGCATCTGCGGAGAGGGGCACAGTTAACATTTCGAGTCCGTATGACTCTTCATCAGAACTAAGAAATATAGAAATGGCAATAACAGGATTAAGTGCAAAGTAAGCCAGGATGCACAGGTAATCTAAGGAGTGACTACTGCACATGATCATTGCTGATTTCTTTGCTTCATAGTCACACTGGGGGCCCTGTTGTTCTCTGCTCCAGTTCTGGGTTCCGAATCACTGGTATTGGTCTAAATTTTGCAGAGAACGATGGAATCTGCTTTAGCAACAACTGCTGTTGCTGAAAGGAAATGGAGTATTCCACTAAAACTGGAGCAGAAATCTTCAACAAACTTGCTTTGATCATTGAAGCTTAATTTTTTGAATAATACAGGTTTTGCAGTTGCTTCCATCAGGAGTGGTTTCTATTGTCACTCCCATCACTGTCTGTCTGCCAGTTAAGCTGGATTGTAAATTATAGCAGTACAGCAACTGGTGCCCTATTTTATAGAATATGTGCCCTTTACAAATGTTAGTACAATATTTATTGCACAGGGACCGAAAAGGAGCACAGTCTACGTGGAACCCCGCAGCCCTGGTGTTTGGAGCGGTCCTTATAAATGGTCTGTGTCACAAGGCTACATCCCTTTAATTTTGGAAAATATGATTTAAACTTTCAACTGACTGGAAATTTTACCATTTGAAATGAGTTGGAACAAACTACTCAAAAACGCAAGGCCACCTTCCAAGGTGAAGGTGAAAAACAAACAAGTCACCCTCAGGGGAGTGTGAAGAGAGGGGAATTTCCTATCATTTAGCGGCCCTGACCACTCATCAATTTCTAAGGAAGGGACATTAAAATGTAAAGTACTGGATATTGAAACAATGGCTGCCACAGACAGACCCACCCAAAACCCTTTGGAAATACACAATGGGTGAAATATAACAGGCCAAGGCTGCAGCTACTGCAGAGAGATGGCAAGAAAGTTTTCAACAGAAGCGACAGGCTGAAAGCTGGACTCTCTCTCTCTCTCTCTCTCTTTCGGAACAAGTGTATGTTAGCCGTTTCGGAAGTCCACTCTACTAGAAATCTACCAGCAATCCAAGACCTCGTAATAATCACAATATCTTCTACATCCAGGGCCGGGACAGGTGGGTGCAGACGGTACCAAACACTGGGGCCCAGGGTCTGGAGGAGGCCCCAGCCTCGGTGTTTCAAACAGATTCTCATCGCCCACGCTGAGCAGCCAGAGCTGCCGACCTGAAAGGCCGGCTTAAAATAAAACGGATCTACCAGGCTGAGAGCTGCGATATTTTTAAAGCCAGTGTGTCAGCGTCAGGTCAATTTCACGAGCTGCTGTTTCCTGCCTTGGGACAACTTCGCAATTCCGACTCTTTTTTAAAAAGCCTGCCTGAAACCCATGAAGCTGCCCAAAGGTGAGAAGCAGCAGCAGCAGCAACTGAGAATATTCCTGCTTGAAGAATACTCAAATCCCTGTGATTTTATAACCAATTGGATGCTGCGTGTGCATGCGGTTGGGGGTGGAGGTTGGAATGGGGGGCATTGTGGGGAAGGTTGGCGGGTGGGGGGTTGTTGGGGGAGGTTGGGAGGATGTTTGGAGCTGCAGCTGTGGGAAAGGTTGGTGGGGAGACTTGGGGGAGGTTGGAGGTTGGGTCCAGGAGACGTTAGAGAAGCAGTTGGCAGGAGGTTGGGAGGGGGTTGTGGAGAGGTTGAGAGGTGGTTGAAGAGGGGTTTGGGGGGAGATTAGCTACAGAGTTCAACTGTTTTGTAAATGTAGTGATTTCTTTGCAGCCACTTTCCTAACATTAGTTGATTGCCCTGGGGTTAATTATCCTCAGAGACTCAGCATTGGGCCTCCAATTTCACCATTGCCACAGTCACCCTGCCTACTGCATGCAAATGTAATGAAAAAAAGACAAAACATACACTTATATAGTACCTTTCATGATGTTCCATATAGCTTCACAGCCAATTAAGTAATTTTGAGTTGTAGTCACTGGTATAATGTAGGCAATGTTATTAAGTGGTACAGGGGCCATTTCAAGGTTCAAGGGGCCAAATGGCCTATCCCTGCTCCTAATATGTATGTCTGTATGTCATTCTGGGATGGATAGGATGAACTGGGCTCGATGGACTTTTTCATTCGTAATTATCTTGTGAACAGAGGGTGGAATCATGGCTGGAGTCCTGTTTATTTTGTTGCTAATTGAAATTTACAGTGAGTGGGATTTCTAGGGGGAGATTGCCAGAACAGGAGTGCATAATGAGCTCATATGTAAAACATAACCTGTTTTACACTGCACGTGATTCTCAAGAGTCTTTTCCATTGACTTTAATCTTGTCCTTTTGTCTACTTAACCTATTATCCTGCTCTATCTTGGTGTTTTTATGAGATATCTGAGGTATTGAAATATCGTGATGAAGTTGTGTTGCTGATTAGGTATTGAAAATATACTATAGCGAGAAGCAGCGATCAACAGAGTCTTCAGACTTGCTGATCACGAACCAGATACAATGGTGAACCATTCAGCCTTTGTTCTTGGACTCTTAAGAGTTCTGTTGCACAGACACACCTGAGGGTCTGGGAACAGGAGAAGCCCCATGATTTCTCTCCCTGGCTCTGACTACATATGACCGCGTCCATGAAACCAGCTAATCCAAATCAGCCACAATGTTTTAAAGTCTACGCCTCAAGGACGTTCAAAGGACATTTACCCATATACTCTTTTAACCTTTTTATTGGACTCTAACTTCCCTTATTTCTGATATCTATGTATGTGTGGCAATACATTTTTTTTCTCTTGGGTTCAGTGGTTAATAAATTTGCTCTTACTTTAGCCCAAGAAAACCTTGTTTGATTGGCTCCTTCATAGTAAATAGTTACATACATTCTGATTTGGAAAAGGCATATCCCGTGAAAAATAAAATTAAACCTTTGTTGTGACCAACCAAAGTGGTTGAATAAAGGGGAGTCAGTTCATACCTTCAAACCTGGTCATAACATATTGTGCCACCCATTCCAGCACTTGCCCTATAACAAGCAGAATAAAGGCAAGATCAATATAGGAGAGTTCTAACACACAGTGTACACTTTGTATATACTTAGATAAAGGTCTGCTGCATGCACTAACTACCCTGCCACCTCTCATATATTTCCATCTTAATGAATCCAAAGATAAACTGCTTTTCCACAAATTTATTGTTACATTATATTCGAGTATGTGCAATCAATCCTCAGTTATTTCCCCCAACAGGGCTTCACTGTTTCTGTGCTTATTTACATACATTTGATAATCCAGCTCCCTATCTCTATAGTGACAGCTCCATTCAACCTTTTCTCCCCTAAAGCAATTAATATGGTCAGCTAATGGCTACAGCAGAGTGCTTCTAATCCTAAGGGCTTTCCTCCCCATTACTAGTTACAAATCATAATACTGTTTTCATTGCATCCGATCACTTTGATTACTTTCACAAACTCTGTAACTGAAGGTTGGCCCAGGTGATGCTATGTTGAAGCACGGAGGGTGGAATTTTCCATTCTGGAGACAAAGTGCAGTGGTGGGCGGGTTTCACGGCGCGTTTCCCACTGAGCAATGGGGTGGGACATCAAACCCGATTTCACACTCGGAAGATTATTAATTACGCTTAGCGAGTAGCTCTCCGAATCACATGGCGGAGCGGGCACCGATTCATCCGCACATTACTCTCAGCAGGGCAGGTGTGTGCAGGAACCTTCTTGATATGGCTCCACCAAAGAGAAAAATCTCCTCCCAGGTTCAGCAATGACTCCCTCGAGACCCTCGTCCGTGGAGCCCGCCGGCATCGGGATGTCCTCTATCTGAGGGATGGCTCCAGGAGACCCTTTCAGCCTCACCTCGCCAGGCTGGGGGAGCGGTTGCAAGGGAGGTCACCTCATCAAGCAACCACCCGAGAAATGCCAACCAGTGCAGGAAGAGGCTGAATGATCTCATCCGCTCCGCCAGGGTAAGCCAGCCTTCAGCTCACTCCAATTTCGCACTCTCATAATGGCTTCATGCACTCAGAGGGTTCCACTGGTCAGGGATCTCACACAATATTAGCAGGTGAGGCATCAGCACTGACTGTCTCAGGGACACTTTAACATCACCTGCATCTCATCTTATCATGCTGCACAAGCTCCATCCTCAGCCCTCACTGAGGAGGGCTCAGCACACACAGCAGTCATGTATGTTTCCCAACCTCTCCTCCATCCCTTCTCGTCACATTCCATTCCATTTATCTTCATGCTGGCCAAGCTCGCCCACAACCGGAGAGCGATATCCCAGACAGGAGGAGGACGGCAGACGTCCTGGAACTGTCCCAGTTTGAGGAGGATGCCACTGAGCTGGCAGGTGAAGACAAAGATCTCTCCTGTGGGAAAGGTCGGCCTCTCCCATCAAACCAGTACAGAAGGTGCCTGCCCTTCCTGCTCTTCATTGTCCGAAGAGCTCTCAGCCTCCTCCATGTCTCCCTCTGGCAAGGAATCCCCTCTTTGAAGCACAAGGTTGTGAAGGGCGCAACAGACCACCATTATGCAGGACACCCTCTGTGGAGAGCCCCACCTGAGCAGTCCAAACATCGGAAGCACACCTTCAGGATGCCAATGGTGTGCTCTATGATGATTCGTGTGGAGCTATTCACCAAGGTGTATCTCTCCTCCGAGGCACTCTGAGGATGACGCATGGGTGTCATGAGCCATCATCTGAACGGGCACCTCTTATCCCCAAGCAGCCAGTCCTTTGAATACATGAGGCACTTGGGAGTGACTCAGGATGTTTGAGTCATGGGAACTCCCAGGGTACCTGGCACAAATGTGCATGATGTGCTTCTGATGAATGTTCAGGGAGTGGAACCCTTTCCTGTTAATGAGTATCAGGGGGTTATAGACAGGCTAAGTGAGTGGGAAAAAACTTGGCAGATGGAATATAATGTGAGAAAATGTGAGGTTATGCACTTTGGCAAGAAGATGAGGGGGAATTTCTTCTCTCAGAGGGTAGTTAACCTGTGGAATTCTTTACCGCAGAGGGCTGTAGAGGCTGGGTTGTATAGCATATTCAAGGCTGAGATAGACAGATTTTTAATCAGTGAGGGAATCAAAGGTTATAGGGAAAAGGTAGGAAAGTGGAGTTGAAGATTATCAGATCAGCCATGATCTCATTGAATGGGAGAGCAGATTCAATGGGCTGAATGGCCTACTTCTGCTCCTACGTCTTATGGGTCTTATGGCTACTGCCATGGAGCTCTCAAAGCCACATGTGTGCAACCGATCACACCCTGTACTGTAGGGAAGCCTGAGATAGCTGCAAACCCCAGGAATCAGCAGCCTGGCTAGCTTCATCGAGTGTGACCTTCACATAATGATGAGCCTTGCTGTAGAGGGCATCTGTCACCTCCTGGATACATTTATGTGTTGAGGACTGTGAGATGCTGCATAGGTCTCCTGTGGATCTGAATAATCCTCAGGCAAAAAAATTGAGCGCGGCGGTGACTGTCAGGGGCACTGGCAGGGGTTACCCTCTCAGTCCACAGGACATTAGATCCTCCCTCCTCTTTCACTCATCTCCAGATAGGAAGGTCTTCTTCGGTAGACCCTTGGTTATGCGAGTCACCTCTATGGGATGGATCTAACCTCCTTATCGGCTGGGTCTTGCTGGTGCTCCCCAGGACCAGGCCGGGCTTCCTCTCGAAGCTGCGCTAAGCGACGCCTCAATGGGATCACTGCCGTCAAGAAGGCAGCATTGAGTGCAGGCTTCATTTTTCAATCCTCCTTCTCCCTATGGACTGATAGATGCAACAGATTAATGAACACTGGGCAAATATAGTAAAGCTCCCGCTCGCTAACAGAAAGCCACTGTCCTGCCCTGGAGTCGTGTCTGCACAACTAGCTTTTTATTGAAAACAAAAATTAAAATACCTGGAAAAACTCAGCAGGTCTGGCAGTATCTGCAGAGAGGAACACTGTTAACGTTTCGAGTCCATATGACTCTTCAACAGAGCTAATTTTTACTTAGTTCTGTTGAAGAGTCATACGGACTCGAAACGTTAACTGTGTTCCTCTCTGCAGATACTGCCAGACCTGCTGAGTTTTTCCAGGTATTTTAATTTTTGTTTTGGATTTCCAGTATCCACAGTTTTTTTGCTTTTATCTTAGCTTTTTATTGATACAGCCTTGTAGCTGAGGCCCAAACACACAGATCTAGGTGACCAAGATTCCAACCCTAATACTTGACATCTCAATCCCACAGAGACTGAAAGAGGTTTGGACACGTTCATGAAATGTGCCACCTTACCAAAGGTACTTCTGCAATCTCTGACCTGGTATACTGACTTAGCTCAACTTGCACATGAGTACTGACTGGATGCCCCTTGGCCCGTTATCCATGACAATTGGAGAAAGCACACTGGAGGCTTTCATTGATGATCTGGCAGATGTGCAGCAGCTGTGCTTCTTTAATGGTTGCCCTGCATTTTCCATTCTCACTTACCTCTCTGTTAATGCTCAAATGGAGCAAGTGTATTGTGAAGACAATGACCCCCGCAGTCTCTCTTTAAAGCGCACCAAAAGGCACTGGCTCCAATTGTACCTTCTCACAGAATTCTTCCCCTTTTCTCTCAGCTCTGACTCTGTTTCAATGTTGTGTCTCTTAGCAGTTTGAGGGTGCCCCCTGAAAGGACCCCTTAGTCCAGCCATGGGCTCCTCCCACTTTGCCTCAGACCCCTCCCGTGCAGATTCTTTTCCAGTTTTGATTTTAAACTGCGCAATAACTTTGGGGCTTCAAGAGGGTTTCTACTTGAGACCAGCTTCGACCCTCCCCCTGTCAGTCTTTGGGACCCTCCAATCTTCCTGGAACATCCCGATGGTGCAGGTAGACCTCCCTCCGGTTATTCTCCACCCTCCCCAAGTAGCCCTGGATCCCACTGTCATTGTGATGGACATTCCTGCCCTCCCTCCAAATCCATCACTGTTGATGTCCCCATGCCCCATGTGGACCTCACCTCTCCCATCTCAATGCTGTGTGCAGAGTGACATACAGGAGAGAACCCTCCCAGGGGAGTTTCGAATACCTCCCCTTAATTACCTTTTCCCCATTTACAGGCTTCAAATGCCTCTCTGAACTCTCCAAACTGTGACCATCCCATCTGCAGCCCAATACCGAGCCAGACAACCCCATCGCCACCAACTGTAAGACAATGAATACGCCCTGCATACCAAGCTGTGCCTTATCCCAATTGAGCATACTGGCTTGCTCCTCGCTGGAGTGGGACTATGGCCATATATAGCCAGCAAAGCTCCAGGACTGCCTTTAATCTCCCACCCTGACTATGAGGTGCACAAAGCCCCAGGACTGCCCTTAATCTCTCATCCTGACCTCTTGACCCCAGATCAGGGACTTTGACTGTCTTTCAATGAACTGTCCCGTTCCTTCATGACTGATCACAACACAGTCTCCCTTCTACCCCACCACCCCATCCCCTCATGCTCCATGAGTCCCTGTGCAACCCATCCCTCTTTTGACACCTGAACACAACCCTCCCCCAACTCCCATTCCAGGGTCTGCGTGTATCCCCTCCCATTAATACAGTTTGATTCCCATCCACCCCCTTCTGTGTCCATGTTCCAGTCTTCCATATCGGGCTCCAGCTTCCCCACGCTCGGTCTCCCCTCTGCCTGCCATCGTTCACCCTCACCTCCAACCCCACCATGCCCCATTGATTCCCATGTACCTGTCATCCTTCCTTCCCCCCCAACACCCACAGTCACAATGCTGTTCTCAGTTTCAGAGTGCAGCCCTGCCTGAGACCAATAGCACACGCTGAGTGCTGTCGTCCCAGAGCACAGAGGCACCCACCATGAGCAGACCAATCCTACACCCCCACCAGTATGGTGTAACACTGGCATTGCTGAAAGACCGCAGCAGGGCTGTTGCGGGTAGGCTTTGAACGTTGCACTCGCCTTGAAGTCATGAGTGAAGTGAGGTGCATGCCACTTAATATCCAGCTGTGACTTAGACTGGTGACCTGGCACATAATTGGGAGGGGGAAGGTGATTCCGGCGAGTAGCGTTTTTAGTGATTATTTCTGATATAGTAATGCATGCATATGGCATTCCCAACATAAATCAGCGGGAAACCCAACCCGCCATCAGCCCACCAGGAAAGTGGCGAAGGGAAAATCCCGACTTGATTTCCTGCTGGCAGGATTCCAACTTCTGGCCTTTCTCCAAATGTCCTGCTCCCGCCCGCCATGGAAACTGTTGTTAGCAGGACCAGAAAGTTCCACCATGAATCACCTACTTCCTTACAAGAACAGGACACAAGCCATGGCACAGCTATTATTATTATTATTAGTATTATCATTATTCTTAGTATTATTATAACCATAGAATCTAAAACAGAGAAATGAGCCTCCTTACCTGGGAAAAACCAGTGGCACAGATTTGTGAAACATCTGAGAAGAACATTCAATGTCAGTAAGAGCAGTTGAGCCACCTGTTGTGCTCCCAGCCTCACTCGGGTGGGGTATATAACAGACTTCTAATCCAGTATCACTTGTTTAAGCTCCCATCAAAGTTTATAGTTCTGGCCTCACAATTGACAAGTGTTTACACATGTTATTTTACAGCTGTGGTGCTTGCTATTGAGGCATCGGTCAACCATCCCCATGTATCCTTTGGTTCAACATAGCTAGCACAGCATTTCTAACTTATTATCTAAGCCAAAACTAACATTGCGTGTTTGAACTCACCAGGTAAGATCCACTATTTTACTATGTGAACTGCTGCTGCATCCCCTCTGGTGGCCTGCTCTGTGAGGTTCTTTCTGGGTTGCTGCTTAGCATTTTTTCAGTAATAGTTCATTTTGGTAGGCCAGATGTTGCATGGGAGGCTTTGGAACACCCTCTGGTGAAATCTAATGATCTTGTCTGTTAAGTGCTGCGTAAGCTGCAGTGCATCTCCCACAATCGCACAGATCATTTTTCATTTGCAAACCAAAACAAAATATGCTGGAAATAGGTTTAAAAAAAAGGTTAATGTTTAGAACAGAGATTCTTTGACAGAACTGGAAAGTGGAAGAAAATAAAGCACTTTAATGGGACTGAACAAATTGAGGGGAGAGGGAAACTGGTAACAATAAAGGGTCAAGAAAGTTGATTCCTGTTACTGAGAGGATTCAATAATTAATGGAAAGAAATGAATAAAGAACAGTGGAAGAAAGAGTCATCCCAGTGAGGCAATAAAACGTGTTTGGAAGAATAACATTGCAAGAAATTTGGATGCATGGGAAATGAAATCCTCAGGATAAAGAAAGATCAGGAATTCATAAATTCATAAGATCATAACAAATAAAAACAGCAGTGGACCATGTGACTCCTTGAGCCTACTCCACCATTCAATAAGATCATGGCTGATCTGATTGTGACCTTAATGCCACTTTCCTGACTGCCCAACCTCACCCTGCCTCACCCCTCTACTCCCCCACCTCACCTTATAAACCTTGACTCCCTTGTTGATCTAAAATTGGTCGAACTCAGCTTTGAATACATTAATGACCCAGCCTCCACTGTTCTCTGCAGAGGAGTATTCCAAAGATTAATAACCCTCTGAGTGAAGAAATTTCCCTCATCTCAGTCATAAATGGGACTCTTACTTTTAAACTGTGACCTCTAGTTCTAGATTCCCCCACAAGAGGAAACATCCTCTCAGCTTTCACCCTGTCAAACCCCCTCAGAATCTTACATGTTTCAGTAAGGTCACCTCTCATTCTTCTGAACTGCAATGCGGCCCAACTCACTGAACATTTCCTCATAAGACAACCCAATCATCCCAGGAATCAGCCTAGTGAACCTTCCCTGAGCTGCTTCCAATGTGAGTATATCCCTCCTTAAATAAGGAGACCAAAACTGTACACAGTACTGCAGGTGTGGTCTCACTAATGCCCTGTAGTTGCAGCAAGGCTACTTTTATATTCCACCCCTCTTGCAATAAAGGCCAAAGTTCCATTTAATACAACCATTAGTGTAACAAAGTAAAAGAATAGGGAGAGAAATCCAGTTGGATTGGAGCATCTGCTACAAAATGACAGACATCGAGACCCTAAATGTTCCCATTGTGGCAAGAGGGAGTGAATGGGGGTAAAAGAAAGGTTATTTAGATTGTGGCACGGCATTCTAACACAAAGGGAAATAATTGTAGGGGTGAATAGCCCTGTCCTATCCTGACTCGTTGCCCAGTAGAATCAGCTTCCCCCACCCCACTGCCTCCATTCACTAAGTGCTCTAGGAATAATCACTATCTTTTCCTCTACAGATTTTTCCTCCACTACAGATGTGAGGACACATTATTTATTGGCTTCCAGACCCTGGGGCCCAGAATACAGGTCATGGTCTCTCAGGGTTTTCAGTTGAATGATGGCAACTGATTGAGTTGGCTGGTGCTCAGTGCAGCAGCACACACAAGGCATCTGGCTCACCACTCAGAGCTTCTAGCAATGGCACCTGCAAGGCAACACTAGGCTTGCTTTGACACAAACTCCAGCGAACGTGCCAGAAGTAGTTCCCTCCCGGGAGCAATCCGTTGCGAGTAGAGTGTCACCTAAGCCCTATAATCCTTTTGTAGCAGAGAAACGGTCAATCACCAAGTGATACTGGTCCTCAGACAGCACCCAGGAGAAGTACTAGGAGAAAGAAAGGCATGTCAAGCACCCATGAGAAGTGTTATGGTCCCAGCTGCTGTTAATACTGGACAAGTCAAATCCCAGCATGGGAAACCTGACTTGATGTATCCTAACTTTTTTTTAGAAACCATGGAGGAAAGCTACTGAACAAATTCACAGGATTCTGCTGATGAATTTTTTAAGACAAAGAACAAAAACATTTATTGAACAAGAAAAATGAACTCATTAAATCAGTTACACCAGACACAAAGTCGGAAAGACCTCAATATAAACACAAAAGGATGGCTCAAATTCACATTATTCGTTTACCCCAGCAATAGCTTTATAGACACGTAAACCAGTGAAGAGTTACCACTAGCTTGACACAGAAGCTTTTTATTTGGAACTGGCACAATTACAAATGGTTTTCTTCCAGTGAATTCCTGAGCATTCATCCAACTCACATCTCTCCCTGAGACACCCAAAAACTGCATTCTAAACTCAGTCTTCCAGTAGCAGCTCTGCTAAACTGATTACTTTACTGAGTTCTATAACTGACTATTCAGTCAGCTACTGTCCCCAATAGCCTTGTGATGTTTCCTTTTCAGAGAGCTGAAGATCTGTATCTTCACTCTCTGCCACACACTGAACTTTCTCCTCTATCTTTTCTCCATGTCTGTCCCCGGGGTACTGTCGATAGGCAAGAGTAAAGTTTTTTTTCTGCTATTTGTTCTCCTCCTCACAATCACTAAACTTTTAACCCATCTCTTTATCTTCAGGGGTTTTAAAACTTCATTTAAAATGTATCTATACAAACAAGCCCAAAAGATCTGACCTTTAGTCAGGAGTCTATCCACACTTCCCACCACCAAGGTTCAGACAATAAACCTAAATGAAACAGAAACCATTTTACCTTTCTTAACACACAAATATATATATTCAACTTAAAAATTACACATTGTTCATAACTTTGGACTTTGTTATATTATGCATTTATATTATGCCTTTATGTTTATTAATATCATAGTTACAAAAGGGTGCAGTTACTTTGCTCAAATTTATTGAATCAGATGATTATTTTTTGCATGATCAACAAGGGCCAAGGATGCTTAGTGTGTTATGATGCTCTAGGATAGTTTGAAGGATTTGTCATTTGTTTGAAGACAGGAGAGGAGAGTTATGACAGCGCTGACAAATATAGACCATTAGAGAGATGAGAACACATCAATGTTCTGATGCCCTTTTTAGCAGTCACTGAATGTAGTAATTATGGTTTTATTTAGTGTGTAATGTACCTTTAAGAATAATATTGGTTAGGCAAGATCACATGACCTGTAGTAACCAATAGGAGAGTAGCACGGGATGCCGCAGCAGTCTATGTAGAGATAGGAGTGGAGTTGAAAGCACAAATGGAGTTGCTGCTGACTATATTGTAAATAAACTTAATGTTTCCACCCAAGAAGTTTCTGCTGATCAACTCAAGAATCAATTAATAGTACAACTTGGCCACCCTACCACAAACTGGCGATGAGGATAAAACAGGAATTAACAGAAGAAGCCATGTTAAACAGAAATCAGCACTGTACTTCCCCTGGTGATTGTAAGTGGCAAGCTCCGTTAGTATTAAAGAAGTTATCCCTTTTCAAAATGTCACAATTTGGGAGAATTGACCCTTTTGAACCAGCCACAGGTGATTGGTCTCAATACATAGAACACCTCACGTTCTTTTTTCAAGCAAATGAGATTATGGGGAAGAGAAGAGGCAAGCAATCTTCTTGAATACTTGTGGGAGCAAAACCTATAGCTTGATTTGAGGTTTGATGGCACCTAGTGCCCCAGAGTCGAAGAATTTGGATGAATTGGTGGACCTCGTGAAGGGCCACTTTCAACCAAAGCCCTCAGTCACGATGCAGAGGTTCAGGTTTAATTCGCGAAATAGAGCCCCGGGTAAGGCAATTGCATGTTACGTGGAAAATTTGAAGCAGCTAATGGAACATTGCGAGTTTGGGTACGACTCTGAATGACATGCTCAGAGATCATTTAGTGTGTGGTGTGAAAGAGGACAGTATTCAGAAAAGATTATTGTCCAAAGTGAATCTGGATTTCAAGAAGGCACTAGAGATAGCACTGGCCATGGAAAGTGCAGTAAGAGATTCAAAAGCAATACAGGGTGCACAAAATGGCACCGTCCTCCACATCGGGCGGGAAACCTCAACTGAAACAGGTGCTAAAAAGTGAGACTCTGCCGAGAAGTGGGAAACAGCCCCCGCTAGCCAAAGAATAAAGAAAAATAACTTAGCAGCAAAATCAAAGAATAATTTTAATGGAGATGGAAACAATCAGTCTTTTAGCAATTGGCAGTTTAAAAAAATTGAATGTTACTATTGGCATAGAAATGGACACATGATGAGGCTGTGCAGGGAAAGATTCAAACAGGCTTGTAAACAAAAGAATCCCAATGAAATCTACAATGTAGAAGAGCCTGAAACAATAAATTCAGACATTTACTCATTGTTTAATCTGAAAGTTGGAAAGACAGAACCAATATTTGTCACAGTGAAAGTAAATGACAAACCTGTTAGAATGGAAGTGGACACAGGAGTTTCCACTACAGTAATTGGGGAACATACCTTCAGATATTTGAATAATGTTGAACATTAATTAAGTTTAGAAGAAACAGCTACCAAGCTAAAAACATATAGAGGTGAAGACATTCAAGTAAAAGGCAGAAGCAGATTAACTGTCCATTATGGAAGCCAATAGGCAAAGCTACCCTTGATGGTGGTAGCAGGTGAAGGGTCAAGTCTCCTGGGGTGAAATTGGTTAAAGGAGATTAAGTTAGAATGGGCTGAAATTTTCCATTTGAGAGCAAGTGGGCTACCAGAGCTACTTAGAAAGTACACCATTATCTTTAAGGGCAAACTGCAGAAAATCCATGGCCTGCAGGCCAAGATTCATGTGGATCCAGAAGCAACGCCCCGCTTCATGAAGATGAGACCAGTACCATATGCCCTGCGAGAAAAAGTAAAAATTGAATTGAACAGACTAGAGAAACTGCGTGTTATACAACCTCTTCAGTTCTCAGAATGGGCACCCATAGTTCTTAATCTGAATTTCAGGAAGGCACTAGAGATAGCACTGGCCATGAAAAGCACAGTAAGAGATTCAAGTAAGAGTGCACAAAATGGCGCCGTCCTCCACATCGAGCAGGAAACCTTAGCCGAAAGAGGCACGATAAAGTAGCCTGCTTGATTGGCACCCCATCCACAAATATTCACTCCCTCCACCACTGACGCACAGTGGCAGCAGTGTGTACCATCTACAAGATGCCCTGGAGGAATTCACCAAGGCTCCTTGGACAGCACCTTCGAAACCCACTACCATCTGGAAGGACAAGGGCAGCAGATAGATGGAAATGCCACCACCTGGAAGTTCCGCTCCTAGCCAATCACCATCCTGACTTGGAAATATATCACCGTTCCTTCACTGTCGCTGGGTCAAAATCCTGGAACACCCTTCCTAACAGCACTGTGGGTGTACCTACAGCACATGGACTGCAGCAGTTCAAGAAGGCAGCTCACCACCACCTTCTCAAAGGCAACTAGGGATGGGTAGTAATTGCTGGCACAGCCAGCGATGCCCACATCCCATGAATTAATAAAAAAAATATTTCTGCTATCTCTCTCCATTAAATAATTTGCTGCTTTTCTATTCTTCCTGCCAAATTGGACAAGTTCACATTTTCCCACATTATACTCTATTTGTCAAATATTTGTCCACTCACTTAACCTCTTGTCCTCACTTGTCCTCTTCAACTTACTTTCTGACCTATCTTTGTGTAATCAGTAAAGTTAGCAACTATACATTGTGTTCTTTAAACCTGACCAAAACGTCCGAATTTGCGGAGACTACAAACTGACGGTGAATAAAGTAGCTAAGCTAGACAGGCACCCCGTTCCAAAAATCGAAGACCTGTATGCCAAGCTGGCAGGAGAGGCAATGTACACAAAGCTTGACATGAGCCATGCCTATCAGCAACTAAAATTGGATAATGCCTCCTGGGAAATTGTCACAATTAATACCCACTAAGGGTTGTATCAATATACATTTGCCTTTCGATGTCTCCTCAGCTTGTACCATCTTTCAGAGAGCAATGGAAAACTTACTGCAGGGACTGCCCCAGGTTGTAGTCTATTCAGACGATATATTGGTGACAGGATTCACTGAAAAAGAGCATTTGGCAAACTCAGAAGAAATCTTAAAACCATTTCTTGCAAGCTGGAGTGCATTTAAAAAAAGAGAAGTGCACATTCCAAGTGAGGGAGGTAATCTATTTGGGTCACTGGGTAGATTCACAGGGCCTCCACCCGGTTGAGGAGAAAGTGAGGGCCATAAGAGAGGCACCTGCACCAAAGAACACCCCAGAGCTCAAATCATTCTTAGGAATGATCAACTATTATGGGTGGTTCTTACCCGATTTATCTACAGTGCTGGTCCCCCTGCATTCTCTACTCAAGAAGAACCAATGTTGGACTTGGGAGGCGGCCCAGGACGAAGCTTTCATAAAGGTGTAACAATTGTTGCACTCATCCAATCTATTAGTGCATTATGACCAGACGAAAGAATTGGTGCTGACATGTGACACATCTCCCTATGGAGTGGGAGCAGAGCTCTCTCATCGGATGGACAACGGCATGGAACGGCCAATAGGTTACATATCGAGAACACTCACCACAGCAGAAAAGGAATGCATGCAGATAGAAAAAAAAGGCCTGTCCATCAGCTTTGGTGTCAAGAAATTTCACTAGTACGTACACGGACGCCATTTTACAAGAAAACAACTTTACTTCTGGCAGCATACGAATACACTTTTGTACATAGGACTGGCAATCAAATCACAAATACTGATGCCCTTAGTCGTTTGCCTTTACAAGAAATTGATGAGCATGTCCCAGTTTCACAGGAATTTGTTTTACTGTTAAATTTCTTAGATTCCTGGTCAGTATGTGCTCGACAGATCAGAGACTGGACTAGTCGGGACCCAGTCCTATCTCAGGTACGAGAACAAGTGCTACATAGTTGATCACAGGAGCCCATATCTGATTAAATGACACTGTACTTCAACAGAAGACATGAAATAACCAGTCAGATGGCATCTTATTGTGGGGAGCATGAGTGATAGTTCCTCCAAAGGGAAGGAAGCCACTTTTAATTGAACTACACAGTGCCCATCCAGGAAGACCAGAGCACGCAGCTATCTATGGTGGTGAAATAGAGAGTTTAGTAAAGCACTGTGTGCAATGTCAGCAACTGCAAATGTTGCCAGTGACAGCTCCGTTACACCCATGGATGTGGCCAGGTAGACCCTGGGAGTGGTTACACATTGACTACATTGGACCTGTCCTGGAAAAAATGTCTCTGCACATTGTCGATGCCCATTCAAAATGGTTGGGCGTATATGAGGTGAAGTCACCAATGTCGGCCACTATAATTGAGAAACTACCTCAGAGTTTTCACAGACGACCAGAAGTAGTTATTTCTGATAACAGCGCAGCATTTACGAGTGCTGAGTTTCAACAGTTCATCAAACTCAACGGTATCACTCATGTGAAAACTGCACCATATCACCCTTCCTCAAATGGACTGGCCGAAAGGGCAGTTCAAACGTTCAAGGCAGGCATGAAAAGGCTAACCGGTGATTCCTTGGCAACCAAGCTACACGCTTTTTTTTTCATTACAGGACTACCCCTCACACAACAACAGGTGTCACACCTGCGGAGTTATTGTTGAAACGCCGTCTCAAGGTGAGATTGAGCTTAATAATGCCGAATTTAGAGGAAAAGGTTGAAAGGAGCCAGGGAAGCCAGAAATCTGGACACGACTTGTATAGTCATGAGAGGGAGTTTACCATGGGAGAGTCGGTATACGTGAAGAATTTCGGGGGAAAACCAAAGTGGTTAGCGGGTGAAATAAGTGTGGTGACTGGACCTCTATCTTACCACATGGAGGTGGGAGGCCGGAACATTCATAAATATGTGGACCATTTAAGGAAGAGAGAGACAAATCATCAAGATATGGTTCCACCAGTGATCATGACCTGGTTGCATTTCCTGTTAAGGACACTCAACCCAGGATTGACATGTCTGATGTCCCTGTAAGAGTTGAGGATACAGAACTGCAAGTGCCCATCGAAGCACCTGATGTCCAAGCAACTCTGAAATAGGAGGTACCTGACAAAGAATCTGAAGTTGTGGAGCTGCGATGTTCCACACATACCAGGAAACCACCTGAAAGACTGAACTTGTAAATTCCTTACTCAGTATAAATATTATGTTGTCTTGAAAAATATATACTTGTAAATATCATATGTATAGCCAAGTTAAAGGGGGAGGAGTGCAGTAATTATGGTTTTATTTAGTGTGTGATGTACCTTTAAGAATAATTCTTGTTAGGAAAGATCACATGATCTGTAGTAGCCATTAGGAGAGTAGCGCGGGCCACCTCAGGAATCAGTGTAGAGATAGAGTTAGAGTTGAAAGCACACATGCAGTTGCTGCTGAGTATATTGTAAATAAACTTAATGTTTCCACCTAAGAAGTATCTGCAGTTCAACTATCACTAAAAGTACAACTCAGCCACCCTACAACACTGAGTAACCCATGGACCGACTACCATCATAATGCTCTCCTCCATCTTACACTGCCTGCAAAGCACCTAGGGCCACCTCCCCAGGAATGCTCAAGTCCAGGCCCTTTTGTAAAGCTGTAGAGGGAACAGTAGGTTAGAGCAATGTAGGATGCATGATCTAGACTACTTGCAGGATGCTTTCTGACCTGACCTGTCTAGACACTGAGAAGCACCCTCATAAAACCCTGATAGTTCTGTCAGTGACCACTCTGGTAAAAACAAGCAGCTCATTTTTAGAGATTCTCTGCAGGTGTGTTGCAACCTTTAAACGTTTGGTCAGTTTTGTCATGTCCAGGCCATTCTGTTCACATCATTGTCCTTCCGGAAGGTTCTGGAAGGGCTGCATTCTGAAACCATGTGACAACGTACAACAAATCTTACATTGATGCGCAGAATTCTACCTATGCAATCACACAGAACCTGGACATTCAGTTACTGGTAACTTGTTCACTTGAGGAAGCTGAGGGGGTTTATCATGGGAGTTCACAATGCACCCAAAGCCCAGAACTGCCATGAAATGAAATGGCCATATTTTGCTTCTGTTTTAATGTGATGCCAAATAGGTGAGTCCCCCAGTGTTCTGGGAATGTGCTTCAGTTACCAGGGTGATATCATGCAGATTAGGCCTTTGGGCCTGGGGCAGGAATAGCAGCCCCATGATGTTTGAACAAAGTAATTAAGAAAAAAAAAAAATACCATTAGCCCTCAAGTATGGCTAAATCATTTTTCAGGGAAACTTTTGATAAGTTGCATTTTTTTCAGAATTTTAAATGCAATAATTGTTTTTATTTGTTCATGGGATGGGGGCATTGCTGGCAACACCAGCATTTATTGCCCATCCCTAATTACCCTTGAGAACTAAGAGGCTAGCTGGGCCATATCAGAGGGCATTAAAAAGCCAACCCCATTGTTGTGGGTCTGGAGTCACATGTAGGCCAGACCAGGTAAGGACAGCAGATTTCCTTCCCTAAAGGACATTAGTGAACCAGGTGAGTTTTAATGACAATCGACAATGGTTTCGTGGTCATCGTTAGACTTTAAATTCCAGATTTTTTATTGAATTCAAATTTCACCACCTGCTGTGGTGGGATTCGAACACCGGTCCCCAGAACATTACCCTAGGTCTCTGGATTTTCCATGCCCACCAGCGTCAGGCGTGTTTGGTGGCATGAGCGGACAATATGGCACAATCGGTTTCATGATGGCGTGAAACCAGTTTGCAATGTTCCACTCCACCTGCCAACGGCGGGCCACATCCCTGCCATGGGATGTCGGGACCCTCATTGTAATACATCAGTATATTATCATTAGGCCTGCCCACCGGAATCGTCCCCCACCGCTGGATCATCCGTCCACGTCGGTGGGAAAACATGTCAACGTGTTTCACAACAGCACATAAGCGGCGTGCACCTGGCGAGCTGCGCTTCACTCAGACATCAAGGTTTGTTTTCCTACCTTGCTTCGGTCAGCACTCGCAGCCATCAGTGCCAGGCTTCACAGGCACTTCACTTTTAGGGGGGCTCACGGGTAGGTCTCTACCTACCAGATCAGCCATATGTGGGTGGCTTTTCAATAGCTGCAGGGCTAGGGTTTGCTTGGTGAAGGGGGAGAAGTGGCCTCAGGCAAGGGAAGATGCTGCAGGGCGATGGCTGTACCGGGGAAGGAGGGTATCCCAGGGTGTGTTGGGGGGGCACATGTTGATCTGTGCAAGTGGCCTCAAGATGGTGAGGGCTGAGGACACAGTCTCCAGAGGAGATGAGGCCAGATGGAGATGTGAGGGTGTGTGTGAGAGAGAGTGAGTGGTGATGTCCCTTGAGCTGGCAGTGAGTGAGATGCCAGTGAATATGTGATGGGCTTGAGTGTGTGAGGTCAGGGTGATGAGACGATTGTCATACTCTGGCTGCACAGATGAGATCATTCATCCTCTATCTGCGGTGGATAGCCAACCTCTTTTGTGCAACATTGGCGCTGACCACCACTGCCATCATCTACCAAGCTGGAGTGATAATGTTGCTGCCCCTCCTACGGCCAGAGCAGGGAGGGAGGACATCACAGTGGGCTTCCACAGGGTCCAAAAGGCACTCGGGGGCTGCAGCCTTCTCGCCTTTCTTTGCTGCAGTCCTGGGCTGGAAGCACTGAGCGCGGCTGTGCTTTAAAAGCGGTGCCTGGCATGATGAAGTGGCGAGATGATGGCATGGTAGGCCAATCGGTGCCAGCCTGCCTGCCTGCCGTGGAAATGGCGTGTTTCCTGGGAATGGATAAATAATGTGGTTGGTTTGGGATGATACGGCGCGAAAACCCGCCGTCGTGGCTAGTGGGTAAAAAGCCGTTCTACGCGTCTGCTACCCCACTTTGTACAAATCTGGGATGATTCCACCCATTGAGTGAGAACAAGGACCAGGCTCAGCTGTGGTGTCCTCCATCATCGAGTGAGCACTAGCATTGACTTCCCGAGCTCACCTGAAGAATGACCACTTAGGCAAGGTGCCAGGGTGTTGTTGGCTCCTGTAGAATGGTTCCAGAAACAGGAATGTTGGAGAAAAGTGGGGGTGGGGAGGGGGCATATGTTGTCCATTAAAATCAATTAACTGAAATATTTCAGTATTCACACATGCGTGTGTAATGCAATTGAACATGTATGTCAAAACTACAAGGAAAACACTGGAGATCAACATTGCACACATCTGCTTGAAATTAGGATAGATAAACTATTTTCTCAAATACTTTATCTGAAGTTTCACCTAGAATTTTTGCTTCCTTTTACAGTGTAGAATGGGTACTTTTCAAATAATATCAACCAGTGTCTGATCATTTCCTGATGTGTACATAAAGGCCCTGGATCCAGCATTATTTTGTAAATGTTATCATCAAAAGCTGCAACATTGCTAATTTCCTGACAGTAAAACCTCTTGACTTTGAAAGCCAGCCAGTTTTGCTACTGTACAAATGGTGTGCTGCAGTTTTAGCACTGGTCTTGTGTAACTGAAGCACAAGCTTTGAATTGTATAAGACACGCTCTGGGTAGCCTATGCAACCAGTGTTAGTTTGATAGTTTCAAACGTGTGAAACTAAGCTTGTTTACCGATGCTTATGTCGCTTTTCCACTCTGTCGCTTATTAGAATGCTTTATCATACATGTTCCTTGCATCTGCCTGTTAGAAACTTCTTTCAAAACACAGAATAAAAGCCTTTCTTGAAATGTGATACCCACTTTCCTGCACAGTCCAAGTTCCACTTCTTTCAACTTCAAGATGTTTAAAAGTCAGGGCAGTTCCTAAATCAGGGCAATATGATCCACACGCACTTAATCCCGTGAGTTTTGTTGTGTGAGGCTTCAAAAACAGACATCCACATCCAAGTGAATTTGCCTCAACCTGTTGTGTATACAGACAGGGCAAGATATAACTCTTAACGCTTCTAATTCGTTGGCATGGATTTTCGCTTCTGGTTTGGGTACGCAGAGTTGGGACATTCCCAGGCACCGTGTACCCAACCTGGGAGAAAGAGGCCCGGAAGTTACCATTCTCGGTATGTGGGGTGACAGGGCTGGATTAGAAGTTGGGCCAGCCACTCCCCAGAACGAGTGCAGAGGTTGCCAGGTGTGGAGGCAGGCTGGCCGGAAAGTCTGCCTCTGTTCTCCGGAACGATGTGAAAGATTGAAAATAAAGCAATAGGACAGAAAACACCCCTCCAGTCCTCATCCCTTCCACATACCCCTTCTATGCCAATCCATGCCCTCTCATGCCCTCATCTACCCTACATAGACCCCACATCTACCATGCCAACCTATACCCCTATACACTTCATAGGCACCCATATGCCCCATACCAACCTATGTCCCTGTACGCAGCCCCCCCATGCATCATCACAGTCTCCATGCCAACCTACTCCCCTGTATCCACACCCCGTGCCCCTCATAACCCCTAGGACACCCTATGCCCTTCCCCCCTGCATCCCACGGCCCCTCATACCCCAATGCTAACCCATGTCCCACATTCATCACCTTGGCCCTTTATAGTTCCTTTGCCAACTTGGTGGCAACTCATGCCAACCCATGCCCCCACCCTCCACCCTTTTCCCTTACCCCTTCCATGCCGACTCACCCAGTATCCACCATGGGAAAACCTCGGGAGCCATGATGGCATAAAATAATGTGTTTATTGATGACTTCGCTATTTAAAATAAAAACACTATCATTGATTAAAAAAACATTCAATACATTGAAATCCCTTTAACTAATCTGTTATGAAAACAAACATTTCACTTAAGTACTTAATCTCTTATGAAAATAAACATCCCTATTTATATAACCAGTTGGAGCTGTCAATCATACTGTTTACAGGTATAGCACTGTGATAATGCTAAGTTGTAAAATCAGTCATGCAGCACAAATCCTATAAAGATAGCCTGCAGGTTTATGTCAACACACAACGTGAAATAACCCACACTGATTTTCTTTAAAACTTCACATATATCTTTAAATTTAAAGCCCAGAAGAGTTAATTGTCTTGACAGCTTTGTAAGTTCTTTGACAGCTTGAGAGTTCTTTGACATCTTGACAGCTCTTTGACAGCTTTAAAGGCTCCAATGAGTTTATACACTTTTTACACACATTCATGTCTGCTTTTAATGATCCCAAAGGGCACCTTACCTCTCCCAAAGTGTACCTTGCCTCCACCAAAGGGCACCTGACCTCTCCCAAAGATATCTTGGGACCATATCCAAAGGGATACCCTACCTCTCCAAAAGGCTATACAAACAAATCTACAAGGTTCAGGTTCCTGCCAGGTCTAATCTGCACACTTTGGGGCCTGGATTTTACAGCCCTCACCAGGTGTGTCTTCAGCAGAGGGGCACATAAAATATGAGGGGTGCTATCCCACCACCTTCTCATCCACTTCTGAGCTATCCCCATAATACAAGGGGTGCCAAAATCAGCAGCCGAACTATCAAATGTAAATAAATAATAAAGGGGACATTGAGCTTGTTTACAGGCCAATTGACTCCAATATTATGCAGCCCACACCATAACACGCTGGGATTGGCAGGCAGACAGAACTGGGCAACCCATTCTTTAAAAAATGTTCTAACTAGGCACTTTACAGCCTTCCGGACTGAATATTGAGTTCAACAATTTTAGATCATGAACTCTCTCCTCCATCCCCACCCCCTTTCCGAACCCCCCCTTTTTCCCCTTTTTTTCCAATAATTTATATAGATTTTTCTTTTCCCATCTATTTCCATTATTTTTAAATGTATTTCCATCCATTGTTTTATTTCTACCTTTTAGCCTTTTTCGATTCCTTCACCCCACCCCACCCCCACTAGGGCCATCTGTACCTTGCTCGTCCTGCTTTCTACCCTTAATTAGCACATTCCTTAGATAATATCACCACCTTCAACACCTCTTTGTTCTTTTGTCTGTGACATCTTTTGGTTATCTCCACCTATCACTGGCCCTCTATCCAGCTCTACTTGTCCCCCCCCCCGCCCCTTAAACCAGCTTATATTTCACCTCTCTTTTATTTTTACTTAGTTCTGTTGAAGAGTCAATCGGACTTGAAACGTTAACTGTGCTCCTCTCCGCAGATGCTGCCAGACCTGCTGAGTTTTTCCAGGTATTTTTGTTTTTGTTTTGGATTTCCAGCATCCGCAGTTTTTTGCTTTTATCTTATAAGTGTGGGTCGGGAAAGGGGGGGTGGGGTGTGCTACCTTTAAGGGGGCCTTTTGCACACCGGTGGCACCAGCCCTGAAGATAGCACCCAGCTTCCTTCCTCTCCACCTGCACCGCAAAACCCACAACCCCATCCCCATCCCTAAGGTGTCCAATCCCTCCCCACCCAATACGCCGACTTACCTGAGTCCATGAGCCATTGGGGCCTTTGTCCTGAGCCTTCTTGGGGTCCCAGCAGTGCCCACAACTGAGCTCTGGTACTGCCAGGACTGCAAGAGCTGCTGGCCAGTCGGGTTGGCCAGAAGTTCCCAAGGGCAGGGGTGAAAGCCCCACACTTTCCTTGTTGTTGCCACCCACAGTGTATTATCAGTGCGGGGTGGACCTTTTTCTCGTTGTGTCCGACCAACTTCCTAGTTGGTAAAAATCCAGTCCCAGGTTTCAGGCACCTACCCCACCAAAATCACACAAGTGGAGGCAGCTGCGGTTATGTTCAGGTAGCTGCCTCTATGAACCACCAATGTGCAATTTGGAACCCGTCCCCCATTCACCCCCTACGAAAATGGCGGGACTTCCAGATTCAGGCCATTGCCTTCAAAATTCAAAGTATTATGAAATACTGCTATGATTATCAAGAGGAAAACATCTGATTCTTGCAATCTTTTCATAGTTTAATTTTCTGATTTAAATTTACAGAACTTCTTGAGGTTAAAAACGTTACATTATGACATCACTGCAGGTGGAACTATCACCCCTCACTGATCGAACTGAGGTATTCAACTGAGTTAAGCAACCCTCAAGCTGAATATCATTGTAAGTAATTTATCAGTTTAAGTTCATTTTACATCATACATATAAATGGAGATTACTCCCAAACTTCAAACAGAACTGTAATTGAGGAGAAACATTGATACTATTCCCTACCATTGTAATTTTTTAAGTTATTATTCGTTTATGCAATGCAAACATCACTGAAAAGACCAGAATTTATTATCCATCCCTAAGTGCCCAACAGAAGACGGTGGTAACATGTCTTCTTGAACCACTGCAGTCCATGTGTTAGGGAAGGACTTCCACGATTTTGATCGAGCATCGATGAAGAAATCAGAATGACGTGTAGGATTGGAGAGAACTTGAAGGAGGTGGTGTTCCAATGCATCTGTTGCCCTTTTCCTTCTAGGTGGTAGGGGTCACAGGTTTGGAAGGTGCTTTTGAAGGAGCCTTGGCAAGTTGCTGCAGTGTGTCTTGAAGGTGCTGCCATTGTGTTCTGGTGGTGGAGAGAGTGAATTTTCAAGGTGGTGAGTGGGGTGCCAATCAAGTGAGCTGCTTTGTCTTGGATGGTGTCAAACTCCTTGAGTGTTGTGGGAGCTGCACTCATCCAGGCAAGTGGAGAATATTCCATCACATTCCTGATGTATGCCTTGGACAGACTTTGGGAAGTCAGGTGGTGAGTTACTAACCGCAGAATTTTCAGCCGATGACCGGCTCTTGTAGCCATGGTATTAATATGGCTAGTCCAGTTCAGGATCTGGTTAATTGTAACCACCCAGGATGCTGATGTTGGGGGATTCAGTGAGGATTGTTCTGTATCGCACTGTGTAAGGCTAAGGGTGGAATCTTCCACATCCGCTGGCGTCAGGCGTGCTCGGCGGCATGAGCGGACAATAAGCGGTTGAGGCATGTGGGAGGGAGGGGCAAGGGCTGTCCTGCGGTTCGAGGTAGTGAAAAAGCACATGGGGGGTGGGGGGAGGGAAGCGGCCTCACATCAGGGAAAACTTGTATGAAGTGACCAATCCTCTGCAGCTGAGACAGTTCAGATGCAGCCACATTGACGAGTGTGGAGTCAAGCCTCTAGCTTATCTGCCCATTCAAGCAATGCAGAGTAATGCAAGTGCTACCAAGTGCTCTAGAGCTTTTCGCCCCCCCGGGGATGGACTGCAAACTAATAAGCATTTTAGTGGACTGCAGAACAGTTGGATCACTGGGCAAGTTGGGCGGGGGACTTCAATGTCCATCACCAAGAGTGGCTTGGTAGCAGCACTACTGACCGAGCTGGCCGAGTCCTAAATGACATAGCTGCTAGACTGGGTCTGCGGCAGGTGGTGAGGGAACCAACAGGAGGGAAAACATACTTCACCTCACCCTCACCAAGCTGCCTTCCGCAGATGCATCTGTCCATGACAGTATCGGTAGGAGTGACCATCGCACAATCGTTGCGGAGACGAAGTCCCGACTTCACATTGGGAATACCTTCCATTGTGTTGTGTGGCACTACCACCGTGCTAAATGGGATAGATTTTGAACAGATCTGGCAACTCAAGACTGGGCATCCATGAGGTACTGTGGGCCATCAACAACAGCAGAATTGTACTCAAACACAATCTGTAACCCCATGGCCCAGCATATCCCCCTCTCTACCATTACCATCAAGCCAGGAGATCAACCCTGGTTCAATGAAGAGTACAGGAGGGCATGCGAGGAGCAGCACCAGGCAAACCTAAAAATGAGGTGTCAACCTGGTGAAGCTATAACACAGGACTACCTGCGTGCCAAACAGCATAAGCAGCAAATGATAGAGCTAAGCAATCCCACAACCAACAGATCAGAACTAAACTCTACAATCCTGCCACACCTAGTCATGAATGGTGGTGGACAATTAAACAACTCACTGGAGGAGGAGGCTCCACAAATATCCCCATCCTTTAACGATGAGGGAGCCCAGCACAGCAGTGTAAAAGATAAGGCTAAAGTATTCGCAACAGTCTTCAGCCAGAAGTGCCGAGTGGATGATCCATCTCGGCCTCCTCCAGAGGTCCCCAGCACCACAGATGCCAGTCTTCAGCTAATTCGATTCACTCCACGTGATATCAAGAAACGGCTGAAGGCACTGGATACTGCAAAGGCTATGGGCCCTGACAATATTCCGGCAATAGTACTGAAGACTTGCACTGGAACTTGCCGCATGCCTAGCCAAGCTGTTCCAGTGCAGCTACAACACTGGCATCTACCCAGCTGTGTGGAAAATTGCCCAGGTATGTCCTGTATACAAAAAGCAGGACAAATCCAACCCAGCCAATTACCGCCCCATCAGTCTACTCTCAATCGTTAGTAAAGTAATGGAAGGGGTCATCAACAGTGCTGTCAAGCAGCACTTCCTTAGCAATAACCTGCTCACTGATGCCCAATTTGGGTTTTGCCAGGGCCACTCAGCTCCTGACCTCATTACAGCCTTGGTTCAAACATGGACAAAAAAGCTGAACTCCCAAGGTGAGGTGAGAGTGACTCTGCCCTTGACATCAAGGTTGCCTTTGGCCGAGTGTGGCATCAAGGAGCCCTAGTAAAACGGGAGTCATTGGAAATCAGGGGGAAAACTCTCCGCTGGTTGGAGTCATACCTAGCACAAAGGAAGATGGTTGTGGTTGTTAGAGGTCAGTCATCTCAGCCCCAGGACATCACTGCAGGGGTTCCTCAGGGTAGTGTCCTCAGCTCAACCATCTTCAGCTGCTTCATCAATGACCTTCCTTCCATCATAAGGTCAGAAGTGGGGATGTTCGCTGATGATTGCACATTGTTCAGCACCATTCACGACTCCTCAGATACCGAAGCAGTCCATGTCCAAATGCAGCAAGACCTGGACAATAGCCAGGCTTGGGCTAACAAGTGGCAAGTAACATTCGTGCCACACAAGTATCAGGCAATGATCATTCCCAACAAGAGAGAATCTAACCATCGCCCCTTGATGTTCAATGGCATTACCATCACTGAATCCCCCACTATCAACATCCTGGGGTTTACCATTGACCAGAAACTGAACTGGACTAGCCATATAAATACTGCGGCTACAAGAGCAGGTCAGAGGCTAGGAATCATTTTATGAGTACTCACTCCCTGACTCCCCAAAGCCTGTCCACCATCTACAAGGCACAAGTCAAGAGTGTGATGGAATATTCTCCACTTGCCTGGATGAGTCCAGCTCCCACAACACTGAAGAAGCCTGACACCATCCAGGACAAAGCAGCCCACTTGATTGACACCCCATCCACAAACATTCACTCCCTCCACCACTGACACACGGAAGCAGCAGTGTGTACCATCTACAAGATTCACTGCAGGAACCCACCAAGGCTCCTTAGACAGCACCTTCCAAACCCACAACCACTACATACCCAGAAGGACAAGGGCAACAGACACATGGGAACACCATCACCTGGAAGTTCCCCTCCAAGTCACTCACCATCCTGACTTGGAAATATATTGCCGTTCCTTCACTGTTGCTGGGTCAAAATCCTGGAACTCCCTTTCTAACAGCACTGTGGGTGTACCGATACCACATGGACTGCAGTGGTTCAAGAAGGCAGCTCACCACCACCTTCTCAAGGGCAATTAGGGATGGGCACGAATGCTGGCCCAGCCAGTGAAGCCCACATCCCAAGAATGAATAAAAAAACAAGGAGTCCAATATATCAACTGCAATGGCTTCCAATGGCTTCCATTCGCTGAATGTGCAGCTGGTGTGCGACCACCACAAACATATCGTGCAGGTCTGCACACAATTTCCAGGGAATGTCCATAACTCCTACCTTCTCAGTTAGTCACAGATCCCTGACACCTTCCAGGGTCCATAGAGGCTGCAGGGATGGCTTCTAGGTGACGAGCAGAGGACGTGGCTGATGACACCCGTGCAACAGCCTCAGGTTGCAGCAGAGCGAAGGTATAACGAGGCCCATGCTGCAACTTAGTGGAGCAAACCATTGGGATGTGGAAAATGAGGTCCTGGTGCCTGGACTGGTCTGGTGGAGCCCTGCAATATACTCCGCAGAGAGTGTCACGAATCATCGTCGGCTGCTGCGCCCATTGCAAACTGGTCCTGCAACGTGAGAGGAGCTGGCTGAGGATGAGATGCAGGAGCTGGAGGCCTCCTCCGATGAGGAGGACATTGACAGTGCCAACCTCACCGTCAGCACAGGAATCCCCCAGCTTGATGGTTATGGTAGATTGAGGGGTATGCCAGTTCATGAGGTTACAGATTGTGATTAAATATAAATCTGCTCCCGATGGCCCACACTGCCGCATAGATGCCCAGCTTTGAGCTGCTAGATCTGTTTTGAATTTTTCCCATATATCAAGGTGGTAATGCCTTACAACACAAAAATGTAATGTGGAATTTCGTTCATGCCAACGCTTGAGATCTTGCCATGTAAATCATCAAACGTCCAGCTTTCACTTTCTATGCACTTCATCACCTCCCTATTTATCCATCCACCATTGGCACTATCCCAATCCTTATGCGATGTGATGCATCTATCTCATGAATATCCGACCTTCACTCACTCTCTCAGGTCTGTTTTCTCACCTCTTGCAGAAGAGAACACAAAATGTAAGAAAGATGGAGATGCTGGAGGTAACTCACCACCAATACAGCTCACAGATACAGAGCAGAAGGCCCTAGAGGGAAGTGACACGCCAACATCCCTCTCGGTTGGAGATGGAGTGACAGGGAGTTTGCAGGTAGCTTAAGGGAAAATTGTAAGTATCCCTGATACACGTCTGCTGACTTTATTCCATCACTGACTGAACTATGAAAGCACTAAGAATGATTATCAAGGCTGTGACTTTGCCATGACTAAAGCTTCTCACTTTCTTTTATCTTCTTTGTGTACAGCAAGTCTCACAGGACATCCTTGACAATGATTCCTCAGAGAACCTCATTCCTTCTGAGGGTCCATGGTTACCGGACCTTTGGCAGGTACAACTCCTCACAGTGTACTGGGTTCAATTGAACAAGTAGTTGGGTTTTAATACGCTGCCCCACTCAATTGCTAGTGGATTGGTTTGCCGGGAATTCTGGTAATATTTGCCATGGAGACAGTGGTCACCTTCGAGGAGATTCAAGAACAGCTCTCAAATAAGTCCATGCAGGCCATGTCTGCTGCCTTAAACAAGATTTTTAAAATCCTTATAATTCGATAAGGTGCCACATGAAAAGTTATTGCACAAGATAGGAGCTCATGGTATTGGGGGTAATGTATCAGCATGGATTGAGGATTGGTTAACACACAGAAGACAGAGAATCGGGTTTAATGGGCCTTTTTCAGGTTGGAAAGACGTGGCTAATGGGGTGCCACAAGGATCAGTCCTAGGGCCTCAATTATTTACTATCTATATTAATGACTTGGAGGAGGGGGCAGAGTGTAATGTATCCAAATTTGCTGATGATACAAAAATAGGTGGGAGGGCATGTTGTGATGAGGACATAGGGAATCTGCAAGGGGATGCAGATAGGTTGAGTGAGTGGGCGAAAACTGAGCAGGTGGAGTTTAATGTAGGAAAGTGTGAAGTCATGCACTTTGGTAGGAAGAATCAAAAGACAGACTATTATTTAAATGGAGAGAGACCCCAAAAAAGTGCAACATAGAGGGATCTGGGTGTTCTTGTGCATGAAACACAAAAAGTTAGCATGCAGGTGTAGCAAGTAATTATGAAGACAAATGGAATTTTGGCCTGTGTTGCTAGGGGGTTGGAATTTATAAATAGGTAAGTCTTGTTACAACTGTACAGGGTGTTGGTGAGGCTGCACCTGGAGAACTGTGTACAGTTTTGGTCCCTGTATTTAAGAAAGGATATACTAGCATTGGAGGCAGTTCAAAAGAAATTCACTAGGCTGATTCCTGGGATGAAGGGATTGACTTATCAAGAATGGCTAAACAGGTTAGGCCTTTATTCATTAGAGTTTAGAAGAATGAGGGGTGATCTTATTGAAACGTACAAGATTCTGAAGGGGCTTGACAGGGTAGATGAGAAGATGTTTCCACTAGTGGGGGATTCTCGAACTAGGGGAAATATTTACAGAATAAGGGGACATTAATTTAAAACTGAGATACAAAGCAATTTCTTCTCTCATAGAGTAGGGAATGTCTGGAATTCTCTACCCCAGAGATGGGTGGAGGCTAGATCACTGAAAGTATTTGAAGAAGAGATAGATAGATTTTAGAGAGATTTTTGAAATATCGGAGAGTTGAGGGCTATGAGGAGCTGGCATGAAAGAGGAGTTGAACCCTGGAACAGATCAGCCATGATCTTATTGAATGGCGGGGCAGGCTTGAGGGGCCATATGGCCTACTCCTGCTCCTATTTCTTATGTTCTTTTGTTCTAATGGCTTTACAATGCATTGCTGACCTCCATCTAGCTGGTCTGCTGCAAAGTGATGAGTAATATGGCTGTGGAGAAGGAGAGGAATAATGGTGACAAGGAATATGAAAGTGGAATCTCCATTGAAAGCACTTCCCACCTGTACCCTGCCCCTGTGCACTCAGCCTGTACCTGATATGTTTCCTGTCTCCTGATGGCAGGTGCTCTGCTGATGCCGTTGAATGCCTTATTGAGATCTACGAAAGTAAGGTAAAAAAGGGATACACTCTATTTCCTACACATCTCTTGTAGCTGGCATATGGAGAAAATCATATCCACTTTAGATCTTGCAGCACGAAAAGGGGCACTGTGCATGTAGATGGAATCTTTTAAGTATGACCCTAGCAAAGGCCTTCCCAATGACACGAAGGAGTGAGATGTAGTTGTATTCTCCTCTGTCATGCCCGTTTTTGTCTGGTGAGATGACTCTGGTGTCACGCATCCACTGTGGAAAGAAGCCTACCTTCCAGCAGTGAATAATTTCAGTTTCCCATGTTATATGTCAGCTGTCACCTTCTTGCCCAATCACCTTAACCTGTCCATATTCTCTTTGCAGGTTCTTTGCATTCTCCCTATAGTTCATGTTGCCACTTAGCTTTGTTGATAAGTCCCTAAAAAAAATGCTGCTGACATTTTGTCTACTGCTGGTGCCAGGTTCACTGACCAAAGGTTTGCTGTTATCTCTTTCCCTCCTTTCTTAAGTAGAAGTTTTACTTTTTCCACCTTCCAATCCACTGGGACTGTCCTTTAATTCTCGGGAATTCTGTAAGATCTACTATCTCTGCAGTCACGTCTGTCAAAACCCACGTGAGCCTTGAGATCTAAGGGTTTTCTTAGTTTTTAGTCCAATTAATTTCCCTAGTACTTTTGCTTTATAATATATTAAGTACTTTAAGTTCCTCACTTATTAGACAATTGGTTCCGTAATATTTCCAGAAGATGTTTTATATCTTCCACCTTGAACAGAGTTACAAAGTATTTGTTTCATGTCTCTGCCATTTCCCCATTGCCTATCATAATTTCCCCGTCTCTCCCTTTGATGGATCATTTTCCATAGTTATAGAAGCTCTTACAATCTGTTTTTACATTTCATGCTATTTTATGCTCATTTTCTAGTTTCGTGCTCTTTATAAATGGATATACACTCCTTTCAAGTGGAGCAGCATTTCACTTGCACTTCCCTCAATTTAGTCTACTGCATTCGCTGCTCCCAATGCGGTTTCCTCTACATTGGAAAGACCAAGCGCAGACTGGGTGACCGCTTTGCAGAACACCTTCGGTCTGTCCGCAAGCATGACCCAGACCTCCCTGTCGCTTGCCATTTCAACACTCCACCCTGCTCCCGTGCCCACATGTCTGTCTTTGGCCTGCTGCATTGTTCCAGTGAAGCTCAAAGCAAACTGGAGGAACAGCGCCTCATCTTCCGACTAGGCACTTTACAGCCTTCCGGACTGAATATTGAGTTCAACAATTTTAGATCATGAACTCTCTCCTCCATCCCCACCCCCTTTCCGATCCCCCTTTTTTTCAATAATTTATATAGCTTTTTCTTTTCCCACCTATTTCCATTATTTTTAAATGTATTTCCATCCATTGTTTTATCTCTACCTTTTAGCCTATTTCGATCCCTTCCCCCCACCCCACCCCCACTAGGGCTATCTGTACCTTGCTTGTCCTCCTTTCTACCCTTAATTATCACATTCCTTAGATAATATCACCACCTTCAACACCTCTTTGTTCTTTTGTCTGTGACATCTTTTGGTTATCTCCACCTATTACTGGCCCTCTATCCAGCTCTACTTGTCCCACCCCTACCCCTTAAACCAGCTTATATTTCACCTCTCTTCAATTTTTACTTAGTTCTGTTGAAGGTCATTCGGACTCGAAACGTTAACTGTGTTCTTCTCCGCAGATGCTGCCAGACCTGCTGAGTTTTTCCAGGTATTTTTGTTTTCGCAGAGGTTGAGTATTCTGTGGCAAGTGACTCAATTCCTGAATCCAGAAAGCCTTTCTACCATCTTAAAGGCACAAGTCAAGAGTGTGATTAAATGTAATCCACTTTCTAGGATGACTGCAGCTGCAACAACACTCAAGAATTTCTACGCCATCCAAGACAAAGGAGTCCACTAGAGCAGCATCCCATCAATGGACGTGTACCCCCTCCACAACCAGCTGCAGTGTGTACCACCTACACGATGCACTGCAGCAACTCACAAGGCTTTTGCTGCAGGTCTTCCCAAACTCACAACCTCTACCACATAGAAGGACAAGGATAGCAGTCACATGGGATCACCACCACTTCCAAGTTTCTCTTCAAGTTATATACTATTCCGACTTGGAAATACATCACCATTCCTTCAGTGTCGTTGGGTCAAAGTTCTGGAACTCCCTTACTAACAGCATTGTGGGAGTGCAACGGTTCAAGAAGGTTCACCACCACTTCTCAAGAACAATTGGATATGGCCAATAAATGTTGGCCTTGCCATTGACATCTATATCTCATAAATGCATTTTTAAAAAATATACGATAAAAAGACTTTCCTGATTTATTTAACCCATGTGGGTGTTCCACCCTATCTGACTGAAAACAAAAGAGACCATCAATGACTGAAAGTATGTCCAGAATTTTCGGCTTGGCAAGCGGGGGCGGGGCCCACTTGCCGAGGCATAGAATAACGTGGGGTGATGTCGGACGTGCGCCCCGATGTCACCGCGCGTCATTTAGGCAGGCTGCATGCCTGCCGAACTGTCAAAGGCCTGTTAAGGCCTGTTAAAAACTAATCGAACCAATAAAATGAGCTGCCCGTCCAACCTTAAGGTTGGCGGCCAGGCAAAGAGCCCAGGTGGCCTTCGCATTTTTCATGGAACCTCATCCACAGGCGGGATGAGGTTTCATGAAGGGTTTAAAAATTGAATAATATTTTTTTTTTAATTCATTGGCATGTCCCAGCTCATGTGACACTGTCACATGACGGGACATGTTTGAAAAGTTTCTAATTTCTTTATTTAGATGTTTAAAACTGAAACTAATCTCCCCGAGGAACATTTCTGTGCTCTTTTGTGCGCATGTGCGAGAGAGCGCACTCCCGACTCAGGGAATCCCGCCCTCCCCCACTCCCCCAGCTCGCACAGGGAGCGCTCAGCGCTTCCGGGTGCGCATCACGCTGGGCGGGCCTTAATTAGCCCACCCACATAAAATAGCGGCCCGGACCCAACCGCGGGCACCGATCAGGTTCACGCCTGCTCCCGCCTACCCCCGCACAACTCTCCCCCCCCCCCCCCCCCACCAAACAGGGGGGTAATTCACCCCGATGTCTTTAATGATATGACTTTTCGCTGACTGAACCCCATTGGTTAGAAGCTACAGTCACAATCACAAGTCAGGCGTTTGATGATTGTTCCCACATCAGAATCATTCTACTTCCATGATGTGAAGCTAATGATTTCCTTTTGTTTCATATTTAGTAATAATCTAGATTCATGCTTGATGGGTTTAAACAATGATTCAAAAGACTTTGGCCGGGATTTACCGTTCCAGGCCGATGTCCCGTGGCGGGGTGGAAAGGCGGGGGCACTCCCACCACTTACTCATGCCAAATCGCATGATATTGAGCTCATTAAATACGCAGCCAGGCATTTGGTGCCAAATTGCGTGGCAGGGCAGGCAGGAAGCCATGCAATCCACTGTCATATCAGGGCGCCATGTTTAAAAGGCACCTAGGCATTCGTTCATGCACCAGGCAAGGACTCTACAAGACAGACATGGCACCCAGGAAGCAGCCGGAAGTGGCTTCAGTGACGCCTCACTGGAGACTATACTGAGGGCTGTGGAGGACAGGAGGGGGCGTCCTCTTTCCCAGAGATTTGGAGGAGGAGGCCCATCTACCTCACCACACCTGACTGGGGGGAGGTTGCTAGGGTGGTCAATGCCACATCTGTACAGAGGAGGACCACCCTGCAGCGCAGGGAGCAAATGAATGACCTAATCCACGACACCAGGGTAAGTGAATCCTCTACTCCCCGGTATTCACCTCACTGAATGTGTACTGGGACATGAGCTTCAAAGGCAAACCCAGCATCTGTGCAGCCCATGCATGAATGCCCTGCACAAGGTGCTGGTATGCTGCTTCATAGCCCCACTGCAGTCTATGCAGGGAAGGGAGGCAACTGTGGGTTGCTGACCCAGCCACACTGAAGGCATAAATTGTTTGGCGTAGAGGGTAATTTGCAGATGGTGCCGATTCCATGCCTCTGTTGTCCTTTCCTTCTAGCTGACAGAGCTTGTGGGCCTGGGCAGGTGCTGCCCAAGTCCCCTTGGGGACTAGCAGCAGTGCATCTTTCAGATGGTGCACACAGTTGCCAATGGGTCAGTAGCGGGAGGGACTCAATGTTGAAAGTGCTGGGTGGGGTGTCAATCAAGCAGCGAGCGTTATCCTGCATGCTGTGAGGCAGGACGAGGGCCAGGACAATGAATTCGCACCTGTACAGAAATCACAACATTCACCTCCATCCTCCTCCAGCCCAGAGACACTCACCTCGATGGGTCAGGGATCGAGTTTAGGCTGGACCTAAGTCACTCTGGTAGTCACCTCACAGATACGTGTCCACAGCAGGAGGAGGCAATGACAGCCAAGCTCTCCAGCACTCAGAGGACTGCTGGAGACTCTGCTAAGCCTGAGTCTGACGATGAGCCTCTGGGAGCATCATGGACAAGATGCTGGAGATGCAGTGAGATGCGAGGGAGCATGAGGCATAGGTGTCAGAGACCCTCAACAAAGTGGCACATGAGGCGGAGGAGTTTGTCCACCTGCTCTCTGATGTTGTGGCATCGACATGTGAGCGCATTCAGGTGTCCATGAAGAGAATGGCAGACGCCATAGAGATCCTGGTCCAGTAGAACGCCCAGTTTATGACGGACATGCGCTCAGACCTGCACTCCATCGCTGTAGCCATGGGTGAGCTTTCGCAGTGGCTATGCGAGAGGGGGATGGGGCACCTTTTCCTCAAGGAGTCAGGGGAGGGTCCCTTGGGCACCCAAAGGGAGGAGCAGCATCAGTATGACACCCCTGGGGTCTCCACCCAGGACTCTCCAAATGTGTCCAGGCATTCCGAGTTCCTTCTAACTGTGGCCCCAACAGCCCCAGCCTCTGGGATCTCTGAGTGTGCACCTGCCAGAGAGCAGGAGACCCAAAGCAGGCTGGGGCCCTCCAGGCCTCAGGCCTCCAGAGGACGCCCGCCAAAGTCATCAGAGACAACAAGACATAGTGGTCAGCAAGCTGCCTCCATCCCTGCTGCAGATGTCGGGGAAGTACCTAGACGTAGTGGAGGAGTAAGGAAAATTATGAAGCTCTAAGTTCATTCTGGTAGCATAGGTGTACAGGCATTGTAAATGGTTATTACACTGTTGTAATTATATGATTCATTGCACTTTACGGAGATCTGCTGGCTTTTTCTTGCCGCTGCTTGAGTTAATGGCTGTGTGCACCCCCCACCCCCCACCCACTTTCAAGGGAATGAGCCAAGTTGGGTCCATCCCCCTGAATCGTGCCTGCACATGGATGCATCACCATCCTGCCAAGGTCCTCGAGAGCTATATGCAAGAAACCTCCACTGCACTGTTCCCTCCACTGCCTTCCTGAGTCGATAGAAAGACTTTTTCCTGGTTAGGACAGCTTATTATGGTTCCCCTTCAGTTGTCCAGTTGAGCTGACCATCAGGTCCACCTACCCGATGACCCTCCTCCCAACCAGCATATCTCGAGCTGGACATCAGGGGTGTGGGACGAATGCCGTGCCTCAGCATCAGGATAGTGCGCGAGAGCTGTCAGACCATTTCCAATACCTTCAACCTCCTCTTGCAAGCCTCACCCTTCTTCACATCACCATTTACACACCCCAGCGTGACCTTCACTTGCCCATCTGTGACCCTTGAATGTGCCCCTGCACCCTGCAGCCCATCACCATAATCCTTCACATGCCTTCTCTCCCCAATAAGTCCCATGCCTGTCACAGTCTCCATGTAAACCCTTATCCTGTCCACTCCTAGGATCTGTGTACACCTCCGTGTCCCCTCCAACCACCCAAAGTAGCCCTGCACCTGCAGCAGATGGATGCTCACTCTCCCACCCTACCGCATCCCACCGCCCCCTCTAAAAGTTACTGTGCCCTCCCACCGCCAGTACTCTCAGTTTTCCCCCCCAAGATCCCTCCATCAACACCTTCCTGTGAACCTTCCCCCCCCCCACCACTATCACTATCCCCTCCTTTCCCACTGCCCCTGCACCACTCCCCAGTCCCTTCCCTCCCATGCGCTATACAAGGCTCCAAGTTTTCATTTACCCCTCTCTTACCTTCCCCCCCAAGCTTTCACCCACCCCTCGTGTTCCAGCGAACCCCCCCTCCCCACTCATTGCGCGCCTTCCACTGAGTAGTCCTGACTGCGCCTTACCAGTGAGACCTCACCATCCAAACTCCAGTTTGGTCCAGTTGTGTTTTGGGCCGGTGTGAACTCCTGCTGGCTGATGTGCCACGGGAGGAGAATTCTAGCCGGGTACTCATTTCCCATCGTCGGGAACCTGATCTTTCTCATCCTGTCGTATTCTCTGCCACCGCCCACCACGAATGCCACCACTGGCTGGGGCACAAAACTCAGGCCTCTGTTTCACCCATAAATGATATAATAAATTGAAAAAACTTTGCTCAATTATTGTCCATTTTTTTTTTGTTGTAACCTCACACTCTTCCCGCGGAGATGGGTGTAAGGTAACAGAAGAATTTCCAGACTGATTAACAGTCCAACAGGCTCTTTCCATTAATCATAGAATAAATCATAGATTGGTAACAGCACAGAAAGAAGCCATTTGATACACCAAGTCCATGCCAGTTCTCTGCGAGGACAATCCAGCTGGACCCTTTCCCCCTTCTTGTCTTCTCAAGGTGTTTAGCCAATCCCTTTTGAAAGACGTGGGGCGGAATCATCTGCACTAAATGTGGTAGCGGGGGCAGGAGGGGGGGGTTGGAAATAATGTTTTGCCCGCCAGCCACAATGGCGGCTTTTCACGCTGTATCCCCCCAAACTCGCCACGTTATTTATGCATTCCCGGGGAGCATGCTGTTCCCACAGCAGGCGGGCTCTCATTCGTCCCTCGAGCACCATTTTGGGCGCAGTGGAGGCTCGCCGTGATGTTCCCCACCTCCCGCTCTGCCCGCAGGATGGGCAGCAACATCACCAATCTGGTTTGGGAGGCGGTGGCAGCGGTGGTCAGTGCCAACAGCTCTGCAAAAGAGGACAGCCACCCAGTGCTGCAAGGGGATGAATGATCCCTTCCGTTCTGCCAGGGTAAGTGACTCTTCTCATCACTCTCAACTCACACACTCACAAACCCATCACACATCCACAGGGCCCTCACTCACTGCCAGTTGAAGGGACCATTCACTCTCTCACAGAGACCTTCACTGTCCTCATCCAGTCCGTGGGACACTCACCACCCACACATGCCAGGCAAACTTATCATCCAGCCCAGTAGGTCTCCTGCTTACATTCTCTCCATCTCTATTCATGCAGGACTAGCTAGCACACAACAAGGGGGAGAGGTCGCAGACTGGTGGCAGAATGCCTGACATCAAGGTACTCACTGATTTTGAAAACAGAGCCATCCAGCTGGCCGGCGAGGATCTGGATCGGTCCTGTGCTGACGGTGAGGTCGGTGCTGCCCCACCAAGTGAGGGTCCAGCAGTCCAACATCCATCAGACAACCATGCTGTGAGTGATGTGTCCTGTTTCACAGGCCACTGCCATGCACTAATTATCTCTCCTTACTTTCACAGGCACATCTACCAAACAGCCAAGGGAGTAAACGACCCAGGGCCTCCAGTCAAGCCCCGAATGAAACTCAGAAGAGGAATCTGTTTAAACCCTCACTGAAGTCCCATCACAGCGCTCACCCACACCCTCCTCCAGTGCAGAGACACACACCTCAGTAGGATGCAGCTTTAGAGTAGCCTCGGGATCACAACCTGGTGAACACATCTCACTGTCTGATCCACAGCAGGCGACAGCAGGGACTTCCCAGGAGGCCTGCTGGAGGCCAGAAATTTGCTGAGTCCGAGTCAAATGAGGAGACTCTGGACTGGGTCATGTCACAGTTGCAGGAGCTGCAAAGGCAAGTTCAGGAACATCAGGGAGGGATGTCCACTGCACTCCTCAGATCAAAAGGTACGATGGAGGAGTCTGTCTGCCTTCAGGCTGAGGTGATAGCGCCGTCATGCCAACGCACCCAGGTCAACACTGGTAGGATGGCAGCCGCCATAGAGACCTTGGTCCAGGACGTCGCTCCTGCACTGCTCCTGAACTCCATTGCCAATGCGATAGTTGGCCTCCAATGATGTGTACGTGAGAGATGTGTAGGTCAGCTCAATCTCAGTCCAGCTATCCCTTCTGAAGGAGTCAGCCAGGGGACCGGCGGGCACTCTTAGGGAGTAGAATAAGTAGGTGCACCTCCTGGGGCCATCCACCCAGATGATGCCAGGAGTGTCCGGTCCAACCAAATCCCCTTTTTCTGTGACCTCAGCAACTCCAGCTCCACAGGACAAGGAAGGTGCCACTGTCACATAGCAGGACCCCGAAAACAGGCAGATCTCACCCCTCCAGAGGACGCCCACCAAGGTCATCACAGACAGGGTGTAGCAGTCAGCAGGCTGCCTCCACCTCCGCTGTGGATGTCAGGAGAGCATCAAGACATAGTGGCAGGGTTAGGAAGGTTAAGAAGATGTAGTTACACAGCCTGAACATGGGTGTTAATCACTTGTACATAATGTTCTCTGTTGTAAAGAAACTCCCAAGAATGTCTCCCTGCCTATGGCTCCTTGTTATGATGAGCAGTGTTCGTGTCACTCAGTTGTGAAACCTTTCTGCACAAGATAAAGGCAGGTGTCTCAGTCCAGGGCCTCTTCCCTGTGCAGTGTGTAACCTTCAGACCAAAGTTATGGTCTGGCCTCACACCCCCTGGACACATTACTGATGCCTGCACCTCGATGATGCTGGTCATTGCTGCCAGAATGTTGTGGGCAGGAATCACAGGATTCCCTCATTCTCCCTGTGTGCTGGGCCAGACAGGAGCCAGACATTCTCAGAAGCCATGTGAAGATCTATGGAGTGTCCTCACTGCATGTCATCATCATCCCCCTGCAATCGAGCGAATATTAGGGCCTCCAATGCATCTCTATGACAGAAGCCTTATCACAGAGGGTATGTGCACTGCCGTAAGCCACACTGGAGTCAAACGTTCACAGATGCAATGTGAGAATATCTGGTGTCTCCTCACTGCATGGCTTCATCATCCTCCTCAAATCTAGCAGCTATGAGGGCCTCCCGAGTGCACTTGTTTCAACTGGCTAGTGTAAGGGCCTCATTGCCGTCATCATTTCCTTCGAGGACCTCCTCACCCTCATCACCATCAACGTCTTCCTCATCAGAGGAGACCTCCAGCTCCTCCATCTTGTCCTCCCTGTTGCAGCACCAGGTTGTAAAGGGCACAGCAGGTGTTGATGATGCGTGACACCCTCTGTGGACTGTATTGCAGGGCTCCACCAGACCAACCCAGGCACCGGAACCTAATTTTCAGCTTCATGATGGTTTTCTCCACAAAGTTGTGAGTTGCAGCATTAGCCTCATTATACCATTGCTCTTCTGGAGTCTGAGGCCACCACACATCCTCTGCGGGTAGCTCTTGTTCCTTAGGAGCCAATACTGCAGTTTCTGTGGACCCTGGAAAACTTCAGGGATCTGTGAGCAACTGAGAATGTAGGAGCCATGGACACTACTTGGAAACCATGCACAGGCCTGCAGGGTGCATTTGTGGTTGTCGCACACCAGTTGCACATTCAGCGAATGGAACCCTTTGCAGTTAACATAGTTTACCTCATGTTGTGATGGAGATCTGAGCGCCACGTGAGTGCAGTCGATCACACCCTGCACCTGTGGGAAACCCGAGATCTGGGCAAATCCAATCACTCTTGCATCCTGGCTCTCTTGGTCCCGGGCGAAATGCACAAAGTTGTGTGCCCTCGTAAAGATGGCATCCGTGACCTCATGGATGCATTTGTGGGTGGAGGCTTGTGATATCCCACAGAGGTCACCTGTGGAGCCCTGAAAGAAGCCATTGGCACAAAAATTGAGCACTGAGGTTACTTTCACAGCCGCTGGCAGTGGATGCCCTCCATGTCCCCGTGGCACCAAATCCTGCAACAGATGGCAGACATGACCAACCAGTTCCCAACAAGCGCAGTCTTCGGTGGCACTGGTCCTCGGTCATCTGCAGGAATGAAAGGTAGCATCTATAGACCCCGAGTCTAGCTAGGCGCCGACAAACTATGGCTCATTGTGGCTCTTCAGCATCATGTGTGGGAGCCCCAGCTGCCCCTTCTTCCTGAGGGTGCTGCTCCTCCCTCTGCGCAGCCAGGCACCTCCATTACTCTCTTCTCTGTTGTCTCCACTCTCTGTATGAGGCTTACAGCAAGGTCACCAGGCTCCATGACCCTGATGTTGTACTCCTGCAGGATGAAAGAGAGATGCATGGGTTAGCATGGGTGTACTAAGAACCTCTCTTGGTCAAGTGTGAAGACTCCTTAACGCATCCCGGAGAGTGCTGGCCACCACTTGGATGTCCAGAGATCAGTGCGCTGCATGACTGCCTGAAACCCCACCCACCTCCGCCCTGCTCCACCTGACCAATAGACGGCAGCTTTGCCCATTGGACTGCAGGCTTTGCTCTCAGCTCAGGCACAGGCATTCTCCTAACCCGCACTGCAAGGCTGCACTGTTAGTGTGTGCCATGGGGGAAACTGGTCCAAACCGGGATTATGACATTGCAAGGGTCTGTGAGCACCTCCACCAGTGACTGCTCCATGGCCAGCTTTAGCAAGGAGATTGTACAACGTGCCCAGTCGTCCAACTGCTCTGCAATGCACCAAAATGCTCATTAGTTTACAGTCTGTGCCCAAGGGGTGAAAAGCTTTGGAGCACTTGGTGGAGCTTTGATGCCTCTGCGTTGCTTGAGTGGACAGAGAAGCTAGAGGCCCGACTCCACGCATGTCAATGCGGCTGTACCTAAACTGTCTCAGCTGCAGAGGAATAGTCACTTTATACAAGGTTTCCCTAATGCATGGCCGCTTCCCTCCCCCACACCCCATATGTGCTTGTGCACTCCCTTCAACTGCAGGGCAGCCCTTGCCCCACGCCTCAGTCACCTCAACCACAGGACAGCCCTTGCCCCACCCTCAAGTCACCTCAACCACAGGGCAGCCCTTGCTCCACCCCCAAGTCACCTCAACCACAGGACAGCCCTTGCCCACACGCCTCCAACTCACCTCAGCTTTGAAGCCCAACAGGCAACCCAGGCAAGTGCTGCTCAACGTTACTGTGTACTCACCTTGGAGCTCGCCTCAAAGTGCAGCCCGCCAAGTGCATGCCTTTTATGTGCTGTTGTGAAACACGTCAGCGTGCAATCATGCCAACGTGGGCGGGCGACCCAACAGGCGGGGGGAGGGGCGGAGGACGATTCCAGCGGGCTGGCCTTATATTGATATGCAGATATATTATAATGAGGTTCCCGGCATCCAATGGCGGGAAAGGGCGGGTTGAGGGGACGATCGCAAACTGTTTTCACGACGTTGCGAAACCAATTTCTGGCCTTCTCGCCATCTTGTCCGCTCACACCGCCAAGCACGACCGATGCCAATGGGCACAGGTGATTCTGCCCATGATTGACTCCACCTTCACCGCCATTTCAGGCACTGCATCCCCGATCATAATCGCTCACTGCATTAAAAAAATGTTGAGTACAACCACCTTTCATATTGGCTGCAAGGGTTCTTAGTCCTGTACAGCAGGAGGGTTTAACGGTCTCCCGCATCTGATAGAATGAAGGTGGGCAAGACAGGGGGTCAACGTTATCTGCTGAACATGAGGATACAGCTGATGTCAATTCAGAATTTAGAACTGGAATTCCAGGAATGTTTAGAGGAGAGTTTAACATTTGCACTTTCTGAGTCGGAAGCAGGAATGTTACCGTCATCCACAGATCCCCTTAGGCTCAGGTGATGCGGATAAAATCCAAATATTCCATGTTTTATCCTGTTGGCTTCAGGTACAGCATCCAAATTTATAAAGCTCTGGAAAATATGAACTATTGCTGCACTGCATTGAAACCTAAATTCCTGAGATGAAAAGATTCTGAACACTCTGTTACAGCTCCCTACGTGGAACTCACCTATTTCTTTCATTTCCAGAAGGATTGTAAGGTGATTTACACTGGGTTTAGATGCCTTTTAGATATTTAATTATTTGTGTTTCTTCATAATATGTGTGTGATCAGTGTTCACTTGTGCTAGTGTTTCCTGGGTCAACATGGCTGGACAAGTGGAATTCATTTGTGAAGGCTAACATGAAGAATTTGTTTAATCGCCACTTCTGTTTCCCGGCTCTCTATCCCAATAATTTCTAAAAGATTCTAAATGAGGCTTCAATGTAGATATTGACCCCTGTGTGCCCTGCCCTTCTTCCAAATGACGATGTCCAACTACCCAAAGGAAAGCAGTAGTTTTATTTTTCAGTGCAAATTATCCTTTCAACAGTAAATTGCACTTACAAAGCACCCCTATTGTAGCAAAATGGCCATAGGTACTTCAACAAGGGTGTGGGCGGTAAGGTGGTGGGGTGTAAGAAACAGTAGATTAAAAGAGGAGTGGGAAGTAGCCAGAAGCATGCTGTTGTGTTATTATAATGCTATAACACTGTGGGATTATTTACTGCACAAGGCACCAATTGCTCATAAGAGATTTGGTAAATACCTTGTGGGTTCATTTATTTAGACCAGGCACCTGAGAACAGTTATACACAGGTATAAAGCCTGAAGACATCAGAGATGTATGTCTGTGCTCTGCTCAAAGCAAAAGTGAAACTAAGACTGGATCACAGGACACATTTCCATCCAGTGATGTCATGCTGATATCCCTTAAGTACAAATTACAACATCCCCTTTCTTTTAAAATTTATGTCCTCCCCTTCCATAGAAGTCTAACTATTTACAATACATGTTCATATTTAATTACTATTACATAACTGCATAGGACTGATTAATCTATGAGCCTGTAAAGAGTAAAGGTAATCTGCTGGTACGCTCAGACCTTGAAGTAGAAACTTTGCCTGGATGTTTTTATTGTGCATGTTGGTCATCTTCTCTTGTAGCTTTAAAAGTTGGTCTCTAGTTTCTGAGAGAGTATAATGGGTAAGAGTAGGTAAATTAGTATGCACTAGTCTGCCAAACATGAGCTCTGCCAGTGATGGATTAGTTGCACTTAAAGGCGTCACTCTCTGATGTAACATTGCAATGTGTAGATTTTACTTGGTCTGTCTACATTTGAGAGTCATGGGTTTCACCGTGTGGACCATTTGTTCAGCTAGGCCATTAGATCTAGGGTAATGAGGAGAACAAGTAGTACCTGGCCATACCTGGCCAGTAGACCGTCTTTCTTGCGAGTCTTCTCATCTGACCTATGCCCATGTGTGAGTGATGAAGTTGTTGAAGAATATCAGGTTGCAAACATTCCAGTATGATGACCTCCCTGCCTTTAAAAATAACACTCCAGGAGATGCCTAGCTCATCCTGATAAGGCCAAAATGGTCTCATGTGCTTGTGGACATGCTGAATTGAATCAGGCCATCCGTCAATGATGGTTTGCCACAGTTTCTGCAGTGTGGAATCTTTCAGCTTTTTTTTCCTGTAGCTGCTGGCATTTGCATTGTGCAAGATGTACCAGATCAATTGGAGATCATCTTCAAGTTCAATGTCATTGAACTCAACTTGTAAATCTATGGACATATTTTCTGTTATTGCTGGGTTAAGCAATCAGCTAAGAATATGATCATCAAGTTACCTGGCTCGTAACTGATCTCACAGTCGTAACCTTGAATCATTATCAAGAGACATTGCAATCTTGGTGGTACACTGGTCAATGTTTTCACCAAATCATCTCCAATGGCTACCACAAGTCTTTTCCCAAAGAGATAGGTATGATAATGCATGATTCCAAACACTAAAGCTAATGTTTCCCGCTTGATGTTGGAGTAGTTGGCTTACGTTACAGAAAGAGATTTTAAATGCAATTGGTTTGTCTTCTTGTAGTATGCATGTTCCCAGATGTTTCAGTGAGGCTTCTATCTCCAGAGAGTTGTCTCCCTAGGATTGTAAAATGGTAATGTCGATGCTTCTGTTTCAGTTCTTCGAAGAGGTATTGGTGGCCTTTGTGTCACAGGGAAGGCACATCCATTCTCAATAATTCCCGTGGTGATGAATATTTTGAAAGAAAATATGTATGCGTGAAAACAAGAAATTAAAAAGACCTAGACATCTTCAAAGATCGTCCTTATCTCAAGGTGTTGGCACGGCTTTAATATCCTCTATTTCACTTGGATCAGGACATGCACCAGCACTGGAATAAATGGAACTGAAGAAATTTATCTGCTGCTGTTGATATCACATTTCATGCTGGTGTTCAGACTGTTGAACACCAACCCTTCATTATCGTCCAAATGGGGTACAATGTGTAGTAAGCTCTTGGGACTTCTCCTCAAGATATACTCTCCATTAACTATGCTTAGCATGAAGCTTTGAGAAGAAATTTGCACCTACAAATCTTGGATGTAATTCTTCTAATGTGGATATTTTGTAAGGACAACGTTTCAAAGCTGCCTTTAAACGTCATGAATTTAGGCATACTCTCAACGATCTGAAATGTTAACTCTGTTTCTCTCTCCACAGACCTGCTGAGATTTTCCCACATTTTCTGTTCTAATCTCTCAATGGTCCATCTTTTTTTAATGACACTGAGCGGGAGCGGGCGCGCAGCCCATCACCACCCGCGATCTGCTGCGCCCCACCATTTTATGTGGGCGGGCCAATTAAGGCCCGCTCAGTGTGACACGCACCCGGAAGCACTGAACGCTCCCTGTGTGGGCGGGGGACAGTAGGCTGAGTCGGGGCCTGCGCTCTTTCACGCATGCGCATGATAGAGCGCAGAAATCTCCCTGAGGCACAGAGCTGCCTCAGGGAGATTCATTTCATTATGAAACATTAAAATAAAGAGAATTTTTTTTTTAGATATGTCACATGAGCTGGGACATGTCAATGAATTTTATTATAAAAATTTATTGGATTTATAAATCCTTCATGAAACCTCATCCCGCCTGTGGACTCCGGTGCGCGCCCACCGAACTGAAAATCGGAACGACGCATGATGACATTGGGACACATACCCGACGTCACCGCATGTTATTTTACACATTGGCGAGTGGAGCCCTCCCCCACACACTGACCTGAACATTTTGGCCATGTAATTGAACTACACCAATCAATGGGTTCATGTACTCTTCTCATGATTCCGTCTTTCTCCACTTTGTCCAGTTCGCCCTTCAACATGTCTTGTATATGGATACTGCAGTTACATGGTCGATCAATTGATTGACTTGCATTCTCCTGCCAGTGTTTTGCTGTAGCTCACTTGAAACTGACAATTTTGTCAAAACATTCTGGATATTTTGACATTAAGAACTGAGATGATAAGAGTAGTTTGTGAGGTTTATCTGCCTTGTGATGTCTGACTGATTCCATGGATTGTTTCTAGTGTGAGGTCATGACATGCCAGAAGATCTTCAATTGCTGGGCCTTTAGTTTCCATGATGTAGAACATCTGTGACACCCAGGAAGATTGATTGGACTGGCACTCCAGGACTATGGAACCTGTGCATGGAATTGGTGAGCTGTTGTACACTGAAAGTTTCAAAGCATTAGGTTTTGCCATGGCCTTCCACATCTGTGGATAGATGCCTTTTAGAATTCACTGAGATAGTATGTTGGCACTTGCCCCTGTGTCAATCTTGGTCAATAACAACTAGTTACCAACTTTCTTAGAGCAGACAATTCAAATCTTGGCAAACACTCCGGACAGTGCGATGGCACCTATGTTTTCCATGAGATTGACGGTGTGAAACATGTGTTCACCGCTCTTCATCTCGTGGTGCACATCATCGTCATTTTTTTATTTGTCAGTCACCTCATGTCCATGTTTCTGGCAGGATGATGGCAGGTCATTCTTATTGCTTGCAGGTACCTGTTGTGTGCAGTCTATTTGTCTCAGTGCACGGCTCTTTGTAGCTGCATCAGCCTTTGTTTGAATGCACTGCCTCTGCCAATGTCCCTTTCTGCCCCATGCCTTGCAGAATTGGTGAAATGCTGGGCATTTCCTTGGTGTGTGCAGAGGTCCACACCTTCCACATACCTTGATAGGTTTGGGTGTTCTAGTGAGTGCGTTAACAATTGGGGTTATATTTAAGACCCGTAAGCTTTGCCGACCTGAGAGGATCACTTTGTACTTATGTCATCCTTGTGTAGCTCTTTGAGGCCAAACGTTTTGGGCTTGTCTAGCAGATCTTTCTGGAATGTTTCCATAGAGTGGATACAATTACCAACTCAACGATTCTGCCTGCTAGCTCTGCATTTGAAAAATCACACCTTTTACCGTTATGTACCCTTTACTCTGCACCTGCTGACAAAGTGGTCTATGGATTCTGCCGGCTGCCATCAAAATGACATGAACTCTAGCCGATGAATATGGAAGTTTGGTTTGATTCTGAACCGGTCTTCCTTTAGCTCTTCTTCTGTTAATCATGATGTGTTCAGCCTGTTTATTATTCTTGTGGGGATTATAAATAAGGCTCCAAAATTAAAATATGTTTCCTTCATTGCAACAGTGACTACAATCCAAAAAGTACTTCATTGGCAGGAATGCACTGAGTGGTGGCCTGAGACCGAGAAAGGCCTTATATAAATGGAAGTTTTTATTATTTTCCTCCCAAGTTCGTACCACATTGGGAAGGTGATTTTATACTGTGAACTTGTACACATTAGGAACTAGACTGTGAATTCTGCTCAGGAATCAAAAACTGCCATAAGAGATTAGACCTTTATCCCTTTAGTTTAGTCTGCATTCAAACTTGAGTTCCTGAGATGAAAAGACACTTCTAACACTCTGTGGTACATTCCCCTAAGGATGGCAGCATTTATTTATACAGGGCAATGATTACAATGAACATGAAATAACAGGGATAATTAGGTGACAGTGTTGGAACACAGTAAGATTTTACTAGAAAATATCTGAAGCATAAATCTTGTAGCATTCATCTTAGGGCATTTACTCGAGTTTTATACTTTATTCTCCATAAGAAGCATTTGTTATGCGCAGTGAACTTGGATCAGAGGTCAGGTAAAAGTAAACTCAGTTAGTTTTCCCAAGTTTGGCATCTACAACTGCCTGAAAAGTGTCATTTTGAAAAGCTAAACCTCAATAAACTGATTAAATTGTAACATAACAACATATACCAGACAATGGCTCCACAGGTCAGTGCAAAATAAACAGAACAAACTAATACAGAATTTGGCCTCGTCCCATTAAAGCCCCATTCCATTGTAATTAAGGGGCCCATTCAGCCTTTGTTCACTAATATCCCTGCAGTTATTGGCAAGACCAACATTTAAAACCATATAAATTGCTGCCTGTTACTATTGGATCAACATAATTGTGCTATACATTTTTTCTGATGTACAGCAGCATAATTTTATTTCACAATTCCGGAATAGTTGTTGCTTGACATCAATATTCCCATAAGATCACTGCAAAGAAGCTTACTAGACAGAACTTGTTTTTGGACGTTTTCCAGTTGACTGTTTACATAAGGCCAGAGCAATGTTTACCAGATATCAAATTTAATCCAAGACAAACAGAGGAGTTTGTCAGCTAACTCACAGAATTACAGCCTAGGTGTTCTGCTTATTTGCTTTGGGCAGTGAGAAATCTCAACTCTCTGGTTTCAGGGTGAAGTGAGTTTTATTAACTTTTAGCAACTGGCAAGGGAAGACTGTGTGGAAGTGTAGTAATTTTTCTTTGACTGACATTTGGCATCATTCATCTAAAGCATGAATAATATTCATATAAGGGTGCAATTAAACTTTTGGTACCAGTTTGAGACATGCTCACAGCAATGCAGAGTTGGCCAGCCTGAGGTAAATTGCCTATTCCGTATCACTCTCTGGCCAGTGAAAATAGGGCTCTCCATATAAGTCAATTCTCGCTGATACTAAAATAATGAAAATTGATCCTTGCCATTTGAGGCAGCCTGAAAGCGCTGACTGATATTTGATTCAAAACAATCCACGCAGTTTTTAAATATTGTTACGGCCGGGTCCCAGGTGAGGTCCCTCAGTTAGTTATGATCCTGGACGAGATAACCCAAATTGTTACGCTCCTGGGTGAGGAGGGATAAACTGGCTCCCCTTCTTTATTCAGCCCCCTTGGTTGGTCACAACAAGGTTAATTTAAAAAGGATCCCTTCCCTCGTGGATACCTTTCCCCAGCCCAAATTTATTTATGTTTTAGAAGGATCCAACTTAACCAGGCTTTCTTGAGTTAAAGAAAGAATGAGTTTTATTCATTACTAAAGCATGAGAACGATAATAAAAACACAACACACATACACAAAGATTAGAAATGAGAAGTGAGTCCAGAAATAAAAGTTTTTTAAAAGATATACAAATCAGTCTTTGGCTTGTCTGTGAGGAGTAGATGGTGAAACATTGCGGCCGTTAGGTTGGGTGATTCCGGTAGAGCTGACTTTGAGCAGTTGTGCAGTTGGATTGGAGATTCTTGGTTCGGCTGGTCAGCTGAAAGGAGTTGTCCTGTTTCTTTTTTGACTGTGGCTTTGATGACTTGTGACTTGCCTCCCGCAGTTGGAGAGAGACTTTTTACCTGCACGCGCTGGGATGCCTAGTTGATGTTCTTGAGCTCTGACCTTCACAGCACACAGTAGCACCAGAACAGAATACTAGGCCAGCACACAGGGACCAGGGTTGCAGTTGGCTTTTAATCCCCTTTCTTGTGTATTCCTGGAAGGGAAAAACAAACATGTCATTCGCTCAGGAACTGCTTTCTTTCAACTCAGACCATGTCCACAGTCTGGGATATAACTCAACTGGAGGTGGCTTTTGTTGAGATGGTAATCAGTTTTCCATTACCTCCACAACCACAGGAGAACCACGGGAACCACAGTTCAGTTTATGCATTGCATCTCTTCCTTTGAAGTGTCTCTGTGTGAAGTAGGCTTTGACACATTTTTAGATGCCACATTCCATTCTCTCTGGACTAGTTGGTCATGTGTAATCCATATAGGAATTTTCCAGCAAGTGGTTACTTTACAGTCTCAGCCAACTTTTGTTTGTCGGCCCTTTTTAAAAAAAAACACGTCTTCCTTAAAAGTTCAATATGTCCGTAAGTAACTCAGGGCTATGATCCGCTGTCATGACAAAATAATGTCACCTTATAGGTTTTCAGGGGAAGAAATTGTGGTGAACTTGAATCTACTGCATTACCACCCCTTTTACCACCCATTTGGGGGTGCCGTATCACACAGGGGGGTCCAATGCTGGGCAGTTAGAATGCAATGCCATCACTATATCATGCAATTTCATTCCTACTCTTGCAACCTTAGCATTCGAGTGATTTTCTTTTGGCCAGTGGAAGCAATTAAACTTAAAAAATGACAATAAGATGTGAACCAAACAAAAAAAAAAACAATTTTCCCTTTGAATTTCTTCAAACTGGTTTTAACAATTATTATAATGATGATTAACCATCTCTAAAATTCCCATTGTTACATTTTTGGAATACGACAGTGCAATTTCTGTCCTTGTTCATGTCCAAGTCCAATATTGTTCTCCATATTCAACTGTTATATACTTAATGTGAGCTCCATGGCTGTTAGTATGTGATAAAAAGCGGCATGGTTTTGCTATTTGCGTGTACTACCTAAATGAACGTAAGCCTGCTTCATTCTGAATTATTATGTAGTAAAGACAATTGTTCAGCTGTTCTTCAGGCATCATCTTAACTGTGGAGATCAAAAAGAAACTTACCTTCTAAGATGGGGATTTTATTACAAAAGGGTTGAACTGGGAGGCCTTGCAATTCCCATTAAAGAACAGCTTCCACAAAAAGGAAGATATTGTTGTAAGAAGGTCTGGCAGGTTATTTGAAATTCAAAGTGGCAAAGAACATTAACTGGTTCTGCTGCAGCAGATTGTGTGCAGAGAGTAAACTAGCCCCTGTTTGTTTGACCGTTAATCTTTTTAGCATTTGTCTAATCTTTATCCTGTTTCTTATGCACCTTCAATTTCAATTGAATTCCAATTCAATTCAATTTCGCTTTATTGTCCATACAGAAATTCATTTTGGCTACTTGTTCATAGGTGAAAAAAATTACATGCTAATGAATAATAATAAAAGAAGAAAATTAACCTTTCACAGAGATCTAACTTCAATTAAAATATGTATTATAAACTATTACAATGCATTAAAATAATCGATGAGTCCCACCCTTAGTGCATGTCCTCATCCATACATCAAACAACTGTTAAAACTCCTTATAGAAAAGGGCACAAGTGAGTTCAGGAACTGATTTGTCCTGCAGCTGAGGGATTTCAGCCTTTTCCCTGAATGCATCAATGTTCATAACACTACTTAATTTCATCAAAATTCTTCAAGAGCAGATTTTATCAAGAAATTATCTGCTCATCAAATACCCTACCTATCTGGTTCAATAATCACTGTAACCTTAAAGAGCCTGCATGCTCCACCATGAAGCTACACCCCTTTAGTTTTGAAAATTTGGTTTTCAAACTTTCAATTGACTGGAAATTTTGCAATTTGAAATGAGACAGAACAAACTATTTAAAAATGAAGGCCATCTTCCAAGGTGAAGGTGAGAAAAGCAAACAAGGCACCCCCGCAAAGGGATGTGAAGAGAAGGGCATTTCCGGTAATTTACAGATCCATCGAAACTCATCACTGTCTAAGGAAGAGATATTAAAATGCAAAGACAATGGGGTCTGCTAACCAGCTAGAATACAACTTGCACTCCACCCAAGCAGGAACACACTCAAACCAACCATTACGCTCCCCCACCCCCAACACACACACACCTCGAGGAGTGTGAAAGACCCCATCTCCTGTTGGCTTTCACTGTCTTGAAACTTGTCAAAAGTTTCTGAGATCAAAAATATTATTACTTGTTCTGCAACACAATGACTATACCAGACATGGTAATCAAATACCTCTGGAATATACAGCCAGAAGGACTTTAAGAACTGGTTTACCAAGCCAGAGGCAGGCCATCAAAGCAAAGATTTTTGCAAGAGACTTCAGCAGTAGAAAAAGGCTGAAGAGCTCTCGCTCTCTCTCGCTCACTCTCCTTTGGTACAAGTGAATTGACCGATTTGAGAAGTTCACTACCAGAAATCTACCAACGAACTGAGATCTCATAAGAATTGCAACATCTTCTACGTCTGACTGCATCCAAGAAACCAGCTAACCTAAATCGGCTGCAACGTTTAACAATCTATGCCTCAGGGATGGTCAAAGGACCCTTAACCATATAACCTTTCGCTTTTTTTTATTGGACTCTAACTTCCCTTATTTCTGATACCTGTGTATGTGTGTGTAATGTCGCGTTTTTATTATTTTTTCTCTTGGGTTTAGTGGCTAATAAATTTGCTCTTTCTTTAAGTCAAGAAAACCTTGTTTGATTGGCTCCTTATTGCTCATTGCATAAATAATAAAGGCATTTGGATTTGAAAAAGGTATATCCTCTTAAAAAGGAAATCTAACCCTTTTTGTTGTGATAAACCGAGGAGGCTGAAATACAGGGGAGACAATTCATTGCTTCTCACCTGGTCATAACAGCTTGTTGAATTGTAAAAAATCCAATAATGAATCTAACCTGTAAATGCTTTGATCTGTGTGGTGATATTCTGATTGTAATTTCTATCAGAAACAAGCATGAAAAAGCTGAATTTGTTGGATGCATATACATAAAATTTACTGCAATTAGAGTAATTATTAATCATGAGTCACAATCTCAGCAAAGGCAGAACATGTGACAAGATAGCATCTGGATTATGAGACCCATCTACTTAAATCTCTCTGAAACAAGTGGAAAGGAATACAATGCTTTTAAGACCCAAGTTGTAACGCGCACTCTGAGAATAAAAAGAATCTATTCAATGGGAACAATTGCTCAAGCCTCAAATCATCCTACACGCATTTGGCAATTTTCTTCTACTTTTCAAGCCTAGGGGCAGAATTTTGCCCTTGGCGGGGGCGCTGGGCAGGGTGGGAGGGGTGGTCGGGAAGCCAACCTGCTGCCCGCGATCAGCACTGCACCGCACCGCGATTTTACGCGGGCAGGCCAATGAAGGCCTGCCCAGCGTGGAATGCGAGCGGCAGCACTCAGCGCTGCCTGTGCGGACGGGGGGGATGGGAGGAGGGCGAGGGGGCCTAGCGCGATCTTCGGGCGTGCGCGCGAAAGAGCGCTTCTGCCTCCCTGAGGCACGGGGCTGCCTCACGGAGATGAAGCGCTGTTTAAAAAAAACTAATGCACAAAATAAAAATATCATAAAATGTGTCCCCTCATGCGACTCTGTCACACGGGCAGGGACATATTATCAATTAAATTGAAAAATTTTTATCTTATTTTTATTTGCTTTAGGGGACCCACTCATCCCAACCGTGGATGAGGTTTCCTAAAAAATGCAAAAGGCCACTTGGCCTTTTCGCCTGCCCCGCCCACCATTACGTTGAACGGGGCAGCGAAAAATTCAGAACAATTGTTAACTTAATAGCCTTAATCGATGCACGCCCGCCGACCTCACCATCGCTGGACTACGCGATGGTGCAGGACCCTCCCCCGACGTCATCGGGCGTCATTTTACACTCGGGCATTTCGGACATGCGCCCGCACGCCAAGGGTCAAGTTCTGCCCTGTGTGAAACCTTTCCAGCTGAGGGATAGAGCTAGAAGGTAGGTCACTTACGATGAGTCTTAGCTCCCTTCAATAGCAGAGTAGCATTTCTATTTCTCAAACATGCAGCCTCTTTAAGTGTCATTATCAGTTTAGTACCAAAGTCTGGTCACTTCTGTCCTATGAATCATTGCTGAGGCAGTCTCAATATTATTTAACCAGTCAAATATTTATGGCTGACAGAGAGAGGAAAGGTTCACTGTATCATCCCAGGCTGCATGCAAACTCCAACCAAAGATGAAGGGATAAGATGCTAATTTACTGTGGCGCTAAGCCTTCATTTTACACAGGCTGGTAGACCATACCATGTAAATGGTAAAACAATCCTGCTTTTATCACACATTGGAGCTGTAAAACCTTTGCTCCGTTAAAACCCACATATCTACAGAAACACTTGAGCATGTAGAACAATATTGGACTTGAACCCAAATAACATGTGTTCTCTTTGAAATCCTGATTTATTAGCATAGGACTTCTGATCAGTCATGCTCATATATAAACCTGTTAATGCTTATATAAAACACACAGGAATGTAGCATGAGCACAGTCAAACATTTGTTTGTGGATTTCACCTATTGCAAGTTCTACACTCTAATCACATTAAAAAGTATTTTCCATTAGCAGTGATTATTAGGGAAAAAAAAACCATAACCTATAACACAAATAAAATGGGCCAAACTGCAGCTGTATCAAAAATCTAAGTATTTCTGCCCATTTGTGGTTTGATACCTTTTGTTCTACATCCTGTCATAAATAGCTTTTTAAAATAACTGCAGTTTCGATTCTCGAACAAGTATCAATACAATATGGTGAATTTCAAAGGTACAGGCTGATAAGCAGAATAGTTCAAAGGGGAAACATTATGGGGAGAATTTCCCCCCTTCGGGGGGTAGGGGGGGTTGTGCGGGGGCGGGTGTGGACCCAATCGGGTCCGCGCCGCCATTTTACGTGGGCGAGCCAATTTCAGGCCCGCCCAGCGTGACGCATGCCCGGAAGCGCTGAGCACTCCCTGCGCGGGCAGGAGGGGGGGAGTGGTTCCTGAGTCAGGGCCTGTCCTCTTTCGAGCAAGCACGTGAAAGAGCGCGGAAATCTCCCTGAGGCGCAGAGGTGCCTCAGGGAGATTAGCTTTAAGTTTTAAAAATTTAAATAAAGAGAAGAAATAATTTTAAGACATGGCCCCTCATGCGACAGTGTAACATGAGCTGCGACATGTCAATTAATTTTTTGAACACATTTTATTCAATTGATACACACGTCGTAAAACCTCGCCCCGCCCGTGGATGAGGTTCCATGAAAAATGCGAAGGCCGCTTGGGCTCTTTGCCTGCCCCCCCCCCCCGCCAACCTTAAGGTTGGACGGGCAGCTCAGTTTATTAGTCTAATTAGCTTTTAAATGGCCTTAATAGGCCTTTTGACAGTTCAGTGGGTGCGCAGCTGAGTCCGCCGAATTGAAAAGCTAAATGACGCGCAGTGACGTTGGGACACGTGCCCGACGTCACCCCGTGTCATTTTCTGCTTCGGCCCGCCCCCGCTCACCTGGTCGAAAATTCTGGCCTATGTGTGATTGGCTTAGTCTATGATAGGATATTCATAATGCAGCAAGTCCTGATAATCTTTTCCGCAATATAAAAAAGATCAATCCTGTTAGAATAGAAAAATACCATCCGAGAATATCTGAGAGAAAGGCCTGGTCAGATTGAGATTCTTGAAAGACAAAAGTCAATTTGAAGCTTCTGAGGAACTGTTATTAAATCGAGGCTCCTATCGTGGAAAAAAAAAAAAATCCAAGGATCACTGGGCTAGATCTTTGTGCGATAGGTGGACGGCTGACAATGAGCCCTTTACATCTCTCCCAAGTTTTAGTTCCAGTGACTTCAATTGTACTAATGAATTGTACTTACGGCATAATTCCTAATAAATGCAAAGGGAAAAATAGTTTGTTTTAAATGGCTTTATTTGAGATGATTTGGTACAAAAAAAAACACATTAATGATTACATCTCAATAAGTACATGGCATTCCTAAATCCAGAACAGTCCACTTCACACAATTTGTTGAATACTTGGCACTGCTTCATTGTGATATCATTAAAACAACCACTTAGGATAGTGGGAAACTATGCAGAATTTTTATTTGAATAGGCCCCATTTTTGTTACTCAGTTTGTTTTCTTATAAGATTTCAATTATTATTGGAAATTCTTTCCATACATTACAATTGCATCTCCCCAGACAAATTTTGAAAAATATTATTGTATTTTGATTTCTATTTTGATTGGGATTGTAAAACCAATAACTCTGTGTATCTTATCACTCAAAGCAAAAGTGCGAAGGAATGGTGGATGGAGCCCGGACATTAAAAAATGGAAAAGATTAGTTTGCTTCTGAGCAGGGCTACTGTATTAATGCAACACACTTTCAATTTTAACAAATTGAACGTTTCTATTCGGGGCAATTGATTTAAAAATAATAAAGCTCCCCTTGTCGGGATTGTTTAAAGCCTTATAGGGTAGAGTTTCCACTTTGGGTGCATTATAGGTAACTAGGGCACAAGTAACACTCAAAATTGCTCCAGGTTTCAGAAGCGATTTCTTTTTGCTCTATCTTCCACTCAATTTTATATTGTCCAGCGTAACATCTGGGCCGCAGGGTAGAATGTGATGTTTTAAAAATTGCATTAAAAATATTCCTTGATATATTTAAAAGCGGATGCTGCTGTGGTTTGATAAATAGGGATTTATCGTGAAAAAAAACCCCTATTTTTAAGCGGAGTTTCTGGGTCACCACCTACGATGAGCCCATTTTTGAACAGTTGAAAATAAATTGAATATTTATGCAGAACCATTTCCTACCTTCCATTGGTATATCAAATAGTCAGTTTCTTAGTAAATTATTATTTTTTTAAATTGAAAGCTTTTTTAAAAAAATGCCTGTTGGTGCCCTTGCACCTAAAATAAAGCTAAATTTTTGAAGCCTCCTCGAAGGCCTGTAAACAGGCGCAATCAATGGAAATGCGCCACGGTGATTCATTCGTCCTGGGGACATGGCCAGTTTTGTGGGTTGGGTCAGGTTCCGGGGGATGTTTTGTTTTAAACCAGTGCAAAAGATTGTGGAAACTCAGTTTGTGCTGAATGTAACTGAATGTGCTTAAATTCCTTGATCCTGTTGTGTGCTGTCTGGCTGACTTTGGTAAAATTGCACGGAATAAAATAGTGTAACCTGGCAAAAAATATCCAGGCCCATGTTTTATTTCAGTTTCTTTGAACGCTTTATGCTTGCCCTTTTTGAATATTCGCAATCCTACCCTTTTCTTCGTGTCCACTGATTGGATATTCAGGTTTTTTTTTCCATTATTGAAAATGAAAGGTACAACAGCCTTTAATGCTAGAATTTCAATGCCTACTGCATAACAGCTGCAATAATAATGCAACGCAATGTACATTGCTTGTTCTAGGATCACCTTTTCCAAATTGTTTTCCAAGCATCACAAATTATGCCAAGCATGCCAGCTGGGCATACTTAGGTTGCAGCTCTTATGTGACAATTATACATGAATAACTCATTGTTAGAGCCACTTTTGTACTACCAAATACAATTTTGGGTCTCTAAAACAACACTCAAGGACAAAGTAATCCACTTGATTGGATTCACTAGCTTTAACATCAACCCCCTGAACTGCTGTGGCTGTGGGGTGCAAGATCTATGGGGCGCCTGGCAGAAACTTGCCAAGGCTTCTTCGACTGCTTCCCCAAAACCACAAACTCTACCACTTAGAAGGACAAGAGCTGCAAGCGCATGAGAACATGAACAGCTTCATGTTTTTCTCCATGTCCCCATCCAAGTCAGACACAATCCTGACTTATACACAGATTGCTCTGGCTAACAGCAATTCTGTAAATAATCTCCACTTGCCTGATTGAGTGCAGCTCCAACAACACTCAAAAAACTTGACGCCATCCAGGACAAAGCAGCCTGCTTGATTGCCACCCCATTCACTGTGGGAGGTGGTGGCATAGTGGTATTGTCACTGGACTAGTAATCCAGAGACCCAGGTTTGAATCCCACCACAGCAGATGGTGACATTTGAAGTCAATAATAATCTGGAATTAAAAGTCTGATGATGACCATGAAACCATTAACAATTGTTGTAAAACCCACCTGGTTCACTGATGCTGTTTAGGGAAGGAAATCTGCCATCCTTTCCTGGTTTGGCCTGGCCCACATGTGTCTCCAGACCCACAACAATGTGGTTGACTCTTAAATGCCCTCTGAGCAAGGGCAATTAGGATAGCCAATGAATGCTGGCCTAGCCAGTGATGCCCACATCCCATGAACAAATAAAAACAAACTCTCTCCAACACTGACGTGCAGTGTCTACCATCTACAAAATGCATTGCAGCAACCTACCAAAGCTCCTTTAATAGCACCTTCCAAACCCATGACCTCTTCCACCTAGAAGGACAAGGGCAGCGATGCATGAGAATACAACCACCTGTGTGTTCCCCTCCAAGTCACACACCATCCCAACTTGGAACTACATCACTGTTCCTTCACTGCTGCTGGGTTAAAATCCTGAAGCTCCCTCCCTAACAGCATTGTGAATGTACCTACACCACACGGACTGCAGTGGTTCAAAAAGGGCCACAACCTTCTCAAAGACAGTTAAGGATGGGCAATAAATGTTGGCCTAGCCAGCGACGGCTACATCACTTGAAAGAATAGATTTTTAAAAACACAATATCGGAGCACCTTCAAAACATAGCAATCATGAAGACCCACCATCACTTTTCCAAGGACAATGGGGATGGGCAATTTCTGCCAACCTTGCCAATGACATCTTATTCCAGAAAATGAGTTCACAAAGTTTTAGGTTACTTAACCCAGCCTCAGTCAGAAGACAATTTAGAAGAATTTTTTTTTTACCAGAAAGTAGTGAAATGGGTATTAGAACCCCATCAAAAGTGACTTTTTTTCACTTTTAAAGAGGAACTGATGAACATCTCATCACAAAAGCATGATTACTATAGAGGAAGAGTTGGCACAGATATTATGGAGAAAGATTGCTGGATTCCTAATGGGTTATGAAAATGTTGATTGTGGAATGCAGTGAAGGTTGAATAATTTGGACTAATAATGAATTTTCCACTCAATAGCTTGCCAGCATTAGGGAAGCATTTTACTGTTTCCTCTTTTTGAAACTGTTACTGATGACTATTCCTTTCAGGGGTTTAAATAAATTAGTGAGAATGTTTGATGCTGTAAATAGTACAATAATTGTAAGGAGGAGTGGGCTATACCGGTCAAATGGTCTTTTCTTTCCTTCCATATATTTGTGGGTTCTTATATTTATATATGGAGGAAGTGGAACCATAAAGTTAAAGCCAAGTGAAGAAAATGTTCACAGCAAGTAAACGATCGAGCGAAAGTCTATGCACTAGAAAACTATGAGATGCGATCAAATATCCAGCTGTCATTGACTGTCTCAGCTCAACTATGAAGAATGGTCACTTGGACAAGCTAAAAGAGGATGACAGGTACCCATGGAAGCAGACCCAAGCGAGGAAATATTGTCGCCAAGAGAAGAAGGGAAGAAAATTGACAGACAGTGTGATGTGCACCAGGAAGCGCTATGCGCTCCCTGTGCGGGCAGGGGGAGGTTCCCTGAGCCGGGAGTGCGCTCTTTCGCGCACGCGCACGAACGAGCGCACTCACCTCCCTGAGGCTAAGTGCTGCCTCAGGGAGATCGGCTCAGGTTCGAAACATTAAATAAAGATGAGAAAAAAATGACTGACATGTCCCCTCGTGTGCCACTGTCACATGAGGCGGGACATGTCAATTTCTTTTATTTAGACATTACATATAAATTTCAGTAACCTCGAGAAACCTCATTCCGCCCGTGGATGAGGTTTCATGTTTTTTTCAGAACCCCGCCAGGGCTCCCAGCCTGCCCGCCAGCCTTAAGGTTGGACGGGCAGGTCCGCTAATCACTTTAATTACTTTTTTGATGGCCTTAATAGGCCATTGACAGGTCACCGAACTGAAAATCTAAATGACGCGGGGTGACGTTGGGACGTCCGCCCAACATCACCTCGCGTCATTTTACGTGTCGGCTGGCGGGCCCCACCCCCCCCACACCCCCCCCACCCCCCCCACACCCCCCCCCACCCCCCCCATTCACCAACCGGAAGATGTAGCCCTATGTATCCCGGGTCCCTCTGTTCCTGTACACTCTTTGAGCAGAATTTTACAGCCCCTCCCGCCAGCAGGGATTTCCAGGCCCACCGAAGTCAATGGAATTCTGAATGGCTTACCATGTTTTACGGCCCTGCCTGTCCCCGTCACAAAGGGGCCATCAAATTTTGCCCTTTCGAACTTTGACATTCAGACCCGGATTTTTGTGGAGTCACAGAGACTCCGTGCTTTATCTAAAATGGCACCAGGATGTCAGACCTGGAAGTTCCCTCCCCCATTTTCAACAGGCCCTACTTTCACCAGAAGGGGAAAGTGGGTGGGATGTGATTCTTACATGGGGGGAAACCAGCTGGGACATTTGAACTCAGTGCTGCATTCCACTGGAGTGAGGTTTGTTTCCTGCAGTGTGTGACTTACGATTTTTAAGAGTAGATGTGAATGCTCATAAAAGGCAGAAAAGTCCTGTGGAACTGTCAAGCTATTTAAATCCCCTGCCCTTTAAATTTTGAAAAAAACTGTTCTGCCTCTAAGTTGAAAAAAATGGTGTTTTCTGTTTCAGTAGCTGTTTATTGACATACACTAAAGACTACCGTTAAAATATTATTCTGCTTGTCGGCTTTCACAACTTATCATTATCACAGTTTTGGGGATGTAATTAAACAATTTGATTTACAACTCCAAGAGGTTATTAAGGGATTAGCTGTCTTTGATGTGGGGTTTGTTTTTATAAGGGATTAATTACTTGTCGGGATTTTATCAATGAGTTTTTTATATAAAGTAAAGTCTGTGATAGATACTTAGAACTTGATTTTATTTCGTCTCCTCCTATGGCTCCTTAGGTCGACCCATGGTGGATGCTGGGTGAGTTGGTATTGAGGGTGTAAGGGAAAAAGGTGGGGGCATGGATTGGCATATCTGGCACTAAGTTGGCATGGGGCGATAAGGGGCCATGGGGATATGGGGGTCATGTGGTGTCATGAGTTGGCACTAAGTTGGTATAGGAACTGTAAGGGGCTATGAGGGAGTGGGTAGAGGGGCATGTGTTGGCATGGAGGATTTGAAGGGCCATTAAGGGCGGGTGGGGCATAGGTTGACATGACTTACATGAATGGAGCATGGGGAATGGGTGGGGGATGAGAGGGAATGAAGGGTGAGGGCTAGGAAGCCCTTTAACCAGTCCACCTTGGCACTTAGCAACTGCTGTGGCTACTTCCAAACTGTTTCTGGGGGCAGTGGGCCCCACTCCAGTGCACACTTGCCCACCACCCCAACCCTACCACTCCTCTAGTAGGAAAATATGACCATTCAGGGCAGTTTCTCCTGAGTTGGGTTTGGAAAGTAGGAAACTTTCCTGACTCTGCGCACCCACCTTAGGAGTAAAGATCTGTGCCTAAGGCTCTATTGGCTCTTCCTATCCCTCACACTTCTCCACATTAAATTCTATCTGCCACTTGTCTGTTGGCCTATCTATGCCCTGTTGCAGGTGATTCATATCATCCTCATTGGTTGCCATTCCTCTAAGTTTGTTATCATCGTCAAATTTTGAAATTCTATTCTGTATTCCAAGATCCAAATCATTTATATGTAGCAAAAAAACAGTGTCCTGGCAGTGACCAGTGGGGAACACCACTGTCTACTATCCTCCAGTCTGAAAAATAACCAAACACCGTGGCTCGAGGCTTTCTGTCCTTAAGCCAAGTTTTTACCCAATTGGGCACTGACCCTCCTACTCCATAAGCCTCAAGATTGTTAATCAGCCTTTTTTGCGGTACTTTGTCAAATGGTTTCATAACATCCAAATAGACAATATCACTGCATTCCTTTCATCAAAGTTACTTCATCAAAGAAATCAATTAGATTAGTTAAGCATGATCTGCCTTTTATAAATCTTGCTATCCTTAATTAAATCAAACCACTCCAAGTTCCTGTTGGTTTTTTCCCTCATTACTGTTTCTAAAACCCTACCCACCATTGGTGTTAAACTAATTAGCCTGTAAGTGCTCAGACTGTCCTTACACCCTTTCTTGAACAAGGGTGTCACATTTGCCGCTCTCCAATCCTCTGACACCTCCTGATATCTAGGGAAGATTATGATAATCCTTTCCATTATCTCTGCCCCCACCTCCCTCAGCAATCTGGCATGCAGGCCATCTGGGCCAGGTGATTTATCAACCCTTAGCATAGCCAGCCTTTCCAGTACCTGTCTTCTCAATTTTCACCCTATCCATTGCTTCTACTATCTCCACTTCAACCTACATTTTCTTAGATTTCTTCTCCTTTGGAAACACCGGTACAAAGCACTCATTCAGTATTCCAGCCTTGCCCTGCACCTCTAAGCATATATCACCTTCTTTGTCCCAAATGCACCCACTCCACCTCTTACTGCCCACTTACCGTTTACGTCAGTAGAGGAGTTTTGAGTCCCATTCTATTCTCATATTCTCTCCTTGCCAGTGTTATTTTCCTCTTCACCTCCCCTCTCAACCTATTGTATTTGACCTGGTTCTCACTTGAAGAATTCACTTGGCAAATGCATCGTACACCCTCTACTTTTGTTTTTTGTTTCATCACAATCTCCATCTCCCTCATCATCAAAGAGCTCTGTTTTGGGTTCCCCTACCTTTCACCCATTATTCCGTTACATTTATTCCTGTCAGTGTTATGAATGCAGAATTTTACAAGATGGTTACGTTTTAAACTTTTTAAAAATTTAAGTTAAAACTGGTTGTCCTTAAACGAGGGATGGTGAGATCAGTACCATTTTTGTAATTTGGTATGTTAGTTGTATGTTAAGCAATGCCTATACAATGTTGATTTTAATTTGTTTGTTACAGTAAAAGTCTTAAAATGTGAAATTCCATTGTGCAGCTCTTTCCATCAGTTGCTGGACAATTCATATCTCTTTTTAATAGTTATCAGCCTTTACAGGAATTGTAACATAAGTCTTTGGTTCTGGCTAGATCCCTTCACATTGCATTGAAATGAGCCCTCTTCCTTGCTTTTCTCCATTACTAACCTAAACCTAATGATATCATATGCCCATCACTTTCTTTAAGTTGTTGATACTAACAGATCTTAATGTTCTGATCAAGGTTTCACCTGTCAATGAGGAAACCGTGCTAGGAACCGCTTTTTGCAAATAGGCCCACAAAATTCAAACAAATGAAAAAGACAAGAAATATCAGGACAAATAGAAATGAATTGCCTGCACTGCTGAGAGAGGGCTGTACATGCCCCATTGGCTGGACTTTAGACATGACTTAAACTGCATGACAACACTTCCCTTGTTTCTTTCTCATTTCAAATATCCAAGAGCTGTAGCTTGGCCAGGCAGATGTGGAACAGCAGGAAGACACTGATGAAGAAGAAATACTGTCGCTCACTCTCACACTTGAAGCTACAAGCTCAGGTAGGGGAACTGTGTACAATTCAGAGCATAGCTTAGATGCAGCACCTGGATATGTTGAGACACTGGGCATGAGTGACCTGCAGCCAGGGAAAGGGAACAAGGGTAGCAGAGATGTCAGCTCACTGGACGGCAAGGTTGCACACAAGTTCTTCTGCAGAGAAATCAGATGAGCACATTGAAGGAGCACAGAAGAAAGCTGATGGCTATGTACATTAAAATGTCTGGTGTATTGGGAGGCCTGCCAGAAAGCCTGCATGCAACATCAAGGAGCTTGGAGGAAACAACACTATTTTGGCACAGGGCTTTGCACAGACCTGGAGTCCATCCTTTCCAGTGTGGAAGTGGTGATCAACTCCATTAACACATTTGCGGAGCCAACAATGATGCTGTGTCTAATGGCCGATGTTTCTGCTTTCATTGCAGCAGAAGCAGAAGAACTCAGCTTTTGGGTAATGCCAGGGAAGTTCAGACTGATGCCATGCACGATCAGACTGCTGCCAACATGGCTGTGGATACCAATGTTCGAAGGAGCCTTGCAGCATGTCGCAGCAGCCCAACAATCTGTCCTCCTAGGTTACTGGGATTGCTGAGGCACCATCCTGGGGGATTGACACTGGCTTCATGAAGCACAAATCTGCTATCCTCTCACAGCACAACTGCATTTGTTCTCCCCCCCACTGCCACCTCACCAGTACCCTTCCTGTTGTTGGTCAGCCAGCCAGCCCAGGGTGCTGCCATACATGCCAAGATAGTACAACCCAAAGTTGAGGGGGTGTAATGCTAGGCAGAGCTCCATGGACAGGAGAATCCATTCTAAGGCCAGAGATGCTTGAGAACATCCTGAATGTTATCTGCAGTCCCCTCCACTGAAAGTCAGCAGCCCTTTACCAGCCCTGCTACAGCAACTGGGACAACAGATAGTCACTAGGCCAGGCAAAGGCACATGGAAGACAAGCATTAAGGGAATATACAGTGATTAGTTTACAATAATGTGCAATGTGGCATGGTTTGATTTATAAATTTAGTTTGGAATATTAATTTTTTTCCTTGGCTTTTATTTTTGTACTGTGGCCAAGCAGATGCTTTGATGGCCAATAACAGAGAGAAGATAAGGTGTAGGACCATTGGTTAATGGGGACTTGGGGTTGAGTTTATTGGCATCGCAGTTGGATTAGTCAATCACTGTCAGCCCAACCAGAAAGGGACCGAAGGCTCTGAAGAAGGGTCATTCGGACAAGAAACGTTAACTCTGTTTCTCTCTCCACAGATGCTGCCAGACCTGCTGAGCTATTCCAGCATTTTCTGGTTTTGTTTCAGAAAGGGACTGTGGTGGTTTTCTTCCCTTCCTCCTCCCTCAGCTGGTTGGCAAATTTCTGATGGCAAGGGCTGTGTCCTTATGATGATGAGGTTGAGCAGCAAGAAGTGAGTAACCACAAATATTTGTACCCCTCTGCCAAGACATTAGCCATGTCATCAGCTGAAAGCCTATGTTGCCCAGCAGGCACCTTCTGTTTTGTCATGGTGGCTCAAATGCAGACGGCACAGCGATTGGCACAGAATGAAGGCATCAAGACCGCTACCAGGACACCGTGCATTGACCTGCATGATTCAATGTGAATGGTCACTCACCAGCTGGACATTGAGGGTGTGGAATCCCTTCTGGGTGCAGCACATCTTGTGACAGCTGCAAAATAACATTTGTACAGTCAATGGCACTCTGCACTATGGGGGGAATCCTGCAATCCTCGCAAAGCCATTTACTAACTCTGCCTGCTTCTCTTTGGCAATAGAGAATGAAATGTACTCAACTATTTTGGAATACAGACCTTAGTGGATGACAAACTGGGAAATATTGTAACTATCACCTGCTCCAGTGTGGAAGGAGAAGATGTCTTAACGTTCGCAGCCATGGTCACCTTGTACTTGTCCTGCTCTGAGGTTGCCATTGTGGCTGCAGCAGGTAGAATATTTCAGTGAGGACCTCCTTACTGTAGTGCAGACATCTGACACACTGTACCTTATTGAGGTTCAGGTATGGTAATTATTCCCTCAACACTCTAGGCAGATTATGGTCTCCTGGAAAGAGCCCGTCTCCCCCTCCTCCTCCTCCTTCTTCCAGCAACTTGTCCTTTACTTTGTCACCTCTGCTCATCATCCCTGTCATGCTGTTAGTCCAAGAGGGATGCATATGGCTGCACCCTTGTCTGGGACCAAGTGGTTTGTGCAGAACCCTTGAATTAAGGCCACGCTCTCTGTAGATTGCTGACCATAGGAGAGTGTGAATAGCCTGCAAAGGTTTGTGCAGGAGCAGCCATAGATAGCTGACTCCAGTGGGGGAGGGGGGTGTAGAGCTAGGCAGAGCTCCAAAGACAGGAGAATCCATTGCAGTTGCAGGCCATCTCTTAAGGAGGTTGTGGAGGAAGAGATTGAACCCTCATGACTAGACCAAGAAAGAAGAGTCCATCTAGCAATAGCTCCAACAGTTTGTAGAAGACCACAAAATCCATTTTTTTCACTGTTAAATTGTCCTTTTCAAGCCTGCAGTCCATTTTGTGGCAAAACAATAGCTTCCAAATAGCCTGGGAAGGCAGCAACAGCTCAACAGCACCACCATTGCAGTCAAGCAACAGGCTGTGGTCAGTTCAGGTACTGCAAGTCAGGGGGCCACAAGAAATCAAGTCCTGAAGGACCGCTGGAACATTGAACTTTCGTCCCTGTTACAGGTGTCCCTACTAATCCTGGAACAAGCCGCAGGATGACCACAACATTTCCAACAGACCTCCTCTCTGAGTTTACTTTGTTCATACACTTTGTTTGTGCACATCCCATGAATGATTAAAATAAATTATACGCAGATGCAGAGACAAGGGGTGTGATTGTGACTTTACAGCTGGAGGACTAGCCGATAGAATAATCAAGCTCGTAATAGCATCTACCCCCATTGAGGCAATCCAAATAGACCTCCTGAACCAACCCAAAGATTACAGCATGGAAGCACTACTACAAAGTATGAAGAGACATTGCAGGGTGGATAGAGTCTGGAGGCGATGTGTAGTCTGTCCACCATTGGCAAAATAGCCAACAGAGCCAAGCTTATTAAGCAATGCAGGCAGGGCGGCTTCACACATGCAGTCAGGAATTGCCCAGCTTTCCACGATGTATACAAGGCATGTGGCACCAGAGGGCACTGGAAGTGCCAATGCAGAGAGCAAAGGCTAGAACAAGTGGTTCAACATCATAAGAAGCCACAATCAGGGGCCAGACAGGTACAGAATTCCAACCAACCAAGACGTGTACCAAACATTGCCAAAACAAGATCCATGAAGTGACTAGCAATGCTATACACCCAGATGACGAAGAGAGCCGACGTTCCATATTGTGAACATCGAAGAATGTATTAGCGAAGTGTTATCAACAGAGCCTTTGCCACCATCCATATGACATGCCCCCACAGATGCATGGACAGGACAAATTATATACCAAACAGGATACCGGTGCTCCACTGGCCTACCCTCTGGACTGGCCTGCTCTCCAGAAGCCCTCTGGTGAGCCCTTCTACTGGCCATTGTGAGCAGCCTTTTCAAGGCTGCCAGTGCTTCATTTAAACAGGCCGCCGGGTCGCCACTGGACCCGGAGGTCAGTGCACTCCCGTCGCCGCCCGCCCACTCCCGCTCAGCCTGCCCGACATGGGGGAAATTCTCCCCCTGCTATACTTTTATCTGATTGCAATTTTAATGTTCAGGGGTAGCATTGTATGCAACTATGCTTGTGTAATAGCAAGAACCATAGATTACCGTATTTTAGGTGTGTGTATTTCCCCCCAAAGGCACCCCCCCACCAAACAACTCTGAGTGCAGTTACAGCATCGAATCCTTCACGGCATGTTTCCCTTGCTGGGTGGGCCAGCAGATATTGCCCATGCCAAGTTCACCCTGAGAGGGTTGTGCTGAGATGGGTTCTGCACCCGCAACATGTGTGACACTGACACCCAGAGCATAGTTTCAGGGGCAAACTTAAGGATCTGCACCGAGGCAGAGAGCTGGAACTGGGAAGCATGTCAAAGTCAGGCTGCTAACATGCTGGGAGGGGAGCTTCCAGTTGGCAGGGCACCAATCCATCTGCTGGTCTTGGTGTTCCACGTGCTTGTGCCTCCTTGCTTAGCAAAGTTAGACCGCGCGGTACCGAATGTGAAGGAGGCAGCATGTGGGCAGGGGAGGGTCAGCCCTAGCTTCTTGGTGTGAGTGTGCGGCTGCATGGGAGACTCTGCAAAGATCACCCACCGAGCCCTGGAAAGAGCCAGAGGCATAGAAGTTGAGGGCAGCCGTGACCTTCAGCGCCACTGGCACGGGGTGCCCACCCACACAGTTGACAGAGAGCTCAGGGCCCTATCATCTGACAGATGGAGGTGACTGTCTACCTTCAGAGATGGAGCCTCCTTTGGCTCTGCACCTCGGACATATTGAGGTAGCTACTTCACTGCCTGTAAACCCTGGCAGCAGGATGGTGGCCCCTTCTGCAGCCCCTTCCGCCTTAGACTTCCTGTTGGCTCTGCGCCCCTTGTGCCTGCGCCTCTCCTCCCAAAGGTGACTCCCCTGGAGGCTGAATGTGGACTCCTGGCCTCCTCCCCCTTCTGGCCCTCCCTTCCTCCTCAGAGGAGGTGACTCCAGTGGGTAGCACAACTCTCATTCCCAGGCTAAGGGAAGGCTTCCTGAAACCTGCAGGCCCAGAAATGATCTTTACTGTAGTGTCCTGACCAGAAGGCTGTTACTCCTGTCCAAGCAGCTGTGAAGAATTTTCAAGTATTCCTGCTCACACAGGCAAGTATCAGCAACTTTCACAATTAAATATTTGACAAATACCACTCGCGACCCCACTCACCCCTCTCATCCCGCCCGTGGATACGTTTATACAAATGTCTCCTGCCCGCCTGCCCGTTGCGCCCGTGCGACACCCTGAAGATCACACGGGCCCCGAAAAATAACAGACAATTGCTGTCTTAAGGGCCTTTAGTAGACGATTAATTGATGGCGGGTGTGCGTTGGAGAACATTGCGTGCCCGCCCACCTAAGTATCGCAATGGCACACGGTGACGTCGGGACACTCACCCGACATCACCGCGCATCATTTTACGTGTCGGCGTGCAGGGGCATGGGTGGTCCCCACACGCTGACGAGAGAATTCTGGCCTAGGCCTCAAGTCTTATTACCTTGCTGGACACTGCACCTTGACCAAGACAAATTGACCAACGTGACTGTTACCTAAAGACTAGTTTTCAGGAATAATTTCAAAATAACATTTCTTAGAAATTGAACGAGCACCCTAATTATAATAGGTGGTCCTTTCACCAAATGTGGGATATTACTTAGATGTGGTCTCTTATTGATCAAGTGAACATCTTCTGCATAGCCTTTCATTTTACAACCCCAAAAATCATTATATCTCAACCCAAACTCAAATAATTTCAGACTCATTTGACTGTTTAGATCTAGCTTCAGATCCATTTTGAACCTGATGAGCCTCACACCTCGGGGATTAAGGTAATCTTAATATTTGATGAATATCCATACCCTTACTTACTTTTTTAAAAAAACCTTATTTCTGTAACAAGTAAAGTCTAAACTTGAATTCTCTTATAGAAATAAGAGCTAGCAATCTTTTCTTTTCAGGATTTATTTAGTCTTTCGTTTTATGCTTTTCATATAACCACCAAATTCCATTTCTTATTATAATAAATTTGAGTGTACTTCAAACTTAAGTTGTCTCAATTAGTCTTCTCTTTCAAAGACACATGAACCTGACTCCTGTTCCATCATGGTGGGGAATATTTAGTGAGGAGATTCATTGAGACTCTTATAATTTCCAGGAAAATTACAATCCAGCTAAAAACTAGTTGTAAATACATTTGTCGGGAACAAGATAATAATTCTGTCTGGTTTCACTCCTTTAGCTGGGGGTTTGAGTCAGACTCAGAGAACCCAGTTATATGTCTTTGGGTCTGCTCCCTCTAACTGAAGTTGAGGGGAAAAATTTCAAATAATAATCTAAAATTGGAATACACCACATCACTTTGCATAATGAAATGTACATATTCACAGAAGTGGCAAGTGATGGCTCGATCAATCACTGGCAAACTCACTGCACACAATGGTTCAGAGATTCTGTGCCAGGGATCCATTAAACTTGAGCGTCACTACAACAACACACCCTGATCACCCGATATTTTATATAGTGGATACCACAGGTCCAGTGATTCCAGGGCTACAGGTGTGCAGGGGCAGGTCCTTGGTCACCATTCATGGCATCAGGAAGACAATGATGAGGACCACAGGCCACAGAGAGTGCCATTGGACACCCCATGCTCACACCAGGAGAAGACCACCTAACTCTGCAATGTGGATCATTAACTGACAGGCTTCTTGGCACAGTGTGAATAAGTATTCCTATTCCAAACTTATACGCTTCATCTTACTGTGGAATTACTATTCAACAGATAAGCGCAAACGAACCTTCCTAGCCATCACTCGCCAATACTCTCAGGAGTACGAAATGCCTTAGTCAAAAAACTGGGAAGGTGAAAGATGCCCACAACTGGCATGTAGGCAATGAATTACCCAACCGAGAAGCTTTGAATACAACACCCAGCCGATGGCATATAGAATCCAGAGAAAGTCACCAGCATTTTCCCACAGCAAAGATTGAATCAAGTACGAACACCAAATGGCATGACAGTGCGATGAAACAGATGCCAAATCAGACCAATACCACAACCAGAAACCATTGGCCCTATTGCTAGTAGAACATGGCCTAAGAAGCAGCCCAATCAACACCTAGATTGTGAACACATATGACAGTCTCAAACCAAAATCACCATAACTTTTATCACCATGACTAAGTCTGGGCGTATAAGTAAACTGCCAATATGTTTCAGGGACTTAAAAGTTCATTGCTTTGTATAAAAGTAAATTCAAACGCAACATTTTGTTGCTGTTGTTAGGACGAGTCCCTGGGCGAGGTCCCCCAATTTGTTATGATCCCAAATGAGATACGGCAAATTGTTAACTCCCCGAACGGTACCCCAATGTTGTTATGCTCCCGGGTGGGGAGGCAGGAGCTGGCTCCCCTTCTTTATTCAACCCCCTCAGTTGGTTGCAGCAAGGTTTAATTTAAAAGGGATCCCTTCCCTCATGGATACCTATTCCTAGTCCAAATGTAATTTATGTTTTAAATGGAGCCAATTTAACCAGGCTTTCTTGAGTCAAAGAAAGAGTAAGTTTATTAGTTACTAACAAATCCGAGAAAAAATAATAAAACCGCAACACATATACACACAGGTCAGAAATGAGAAGTTGAGTCCAAAAACAAAAGCTGAGAAAGATATACAAATTAGTCTTTGGCTTGCCCGTGAGGAGTAGATGACGAAAAATTGCGGCCTTTAAGCTGGGTGATCAGGGAGAGCTGGCTTTGGCAGTTGAGCAGTTGGTTTGGAGACACTTGATTCTGCAGGTTAGTTGAAGGAGTTGGCCTGTTTCCTTTTTGGTTGTGGCTTTGCTGACTTGCCTCCAGCCAGAGAGAGAGAGAGATAGAAACTTTTACCTGCAAGCTGCAAGGATGTCTAGTTGCTGTTCTTCTGCTGTGACCTTTACAGCACACACTAGCACACCAGAACTAGAACACACAGATCAGGTTTGCAACTTGTTTTTTTAACCCATTCCCTTGTGTATCCCAGGAAGGGAAAAACAAACATGTCTTTCATCTAGAATCAGCTTTCTTTCAACTCAGACCATTTCCATATTGCAAGGTATAACTCAACAGGAGCTGGTTTCTGCTGTAATCAGACTCCATTGTTTCTGCAACCACAGGAAATTAAAGTTCAGTCTTTTCCATCGCATCTCTCCCTTCCAAGTGTCTCTGCCTGAAATAGGCTTTGACACCTTTTTAGGTGTGACATTCCAGGGCCTCACTGGACTAGACGGTCAAGTATAATCCACATAGGAACTTTCCAGAAAGTGGTTGCTTTACAGTCTCAGCCTGCTTGCTTGTACATACTTTTTGAAAAGACACATGTCTTCGTCAAAAAAGTTCAATATAAGTAATTTGGGTTGTGATCCGCTGTCATGACAATGTCTTGTAAATCATTTTTTATTTTTTGAGGATAAAACTTTAATTTGGAAAATGGGGGATATGGTGACACGATGTACATGTACATTTAAGGGAGCATATCTTAAACTGCTGTCCGTCACTACCCACTATGAGGCAGAATATGATGTATAATCCCATGAATTTGTAGACCGAACACAACAGCAATATTATATGTCGACATTATATGTCTACATGGCCTCCTAGTTAACATTATCGCTGTATAGTTTTCAAACATTGTTGTTTATCAATACTTGTCGTGTGGTTGGTATGTTTGCGATAAGCACACAGGAGAACAGAGTTATCAGCACATGCTGCTCGGTACCCCCTTGCTGGGTGCTCAGGCAGTCATCAACACGGGGTCTCGCTCAGACCAATGCTATAATCAGATAAATGAGGGGGCAGCGCTAAGTTTGTGTGCTGCCTGTCTCCGGGGCAATGGGCGTGGGCAGGCCGTGACTGTTTCCTGCAGCTGAAAACAGGCCATAGCCGATTTTTAGGCCACTATACTTTGCCTTGTGATACACAGAATTGCGATACCCCTGAAATGTGACGCGTTGAGGCGTGACAACTCTGAGTCAGACTTTAAAGGATGACATCTATGAAACGTATAATGGAATGGACGCATGCTGGAAACAACTCACTTAATTTTGTAGATGTTGTTTGTTTCTTCCAGTCATGCTTAATGTTCAAATAAAGTATCGCTAAAACCTCATCAAGACCAAGCTGAAGCTTATATGCATGTTCTGACTAGAATCTATAAATTACTCCCATTGCTTTAAGATTGGCAGATTAACCTGCGAGATATGTTTTTAAATAATTAAAAACTTGTAAAATGGCTGTAGCATTGGATCCAATAATTTTTATGGGAAGTCACATAGATGTTTTGATAAAGCAGGTTGACCTGGCCCTAACAGTACACTGCACTCCATCCCTCCCAGCAGCATGCATAATGTACTAATCAATTTGGATGTAAATATGCAGGCTATGCATTAAAATCCAAACCATGGTACATAAAGCTATTTTTATATAAAATGTCATTTTAAATCAAAATAAACACTGCATTGAAGAACATTGTGCCCAAATTTCTCCTTAGCACTTTGGCACAAATATATAGTCCATTAAAAAAATTATGCATTCTATTCAGCTTCTTGGGACACACTGTAATTGTATTATGATTTATCTTAGTAAAAGATTTTCCCACTAACTCTTTGCATTAGTGGTAACACTACCTGCACTGTGTTGTTAATTTGTAATGAATACGTCTTAGAATGTTATTTACTGCAGTCCATGAAATATTTTAACTGCAGCTTTCCAGGCCTCATTAGTGATGCTAGTCAAACCATTAGATTACCTACCCCCTAGCCCAGGAGAATGCAAGAGTGCCAAGAGCAGGCTCAACAAGGCTGTTGTATTTCTACTAGTTCATATAGAGACTCAGATACAACTGATATGTTAAACTAAAAGATTGTGATATTTGGCTCCCCAGCACCTAGTTTTCTGGCACCAGGAATGCCATTTTGCCACCAGAATGGCATCCAAAGAGCATGTGCACACTTCTGGTGTGAGCCACACTGGACGCCATTTCTGTGAGTGTGTTGACACACGCACTGAGTGTCAGCCAGAAGTATGAAGAGTAGGCATTTTGTGACATCAGTCAACTTTCTTCCTGAATCTAGTGACAGTGCTGTCATTTTGGAGCTCAACACTACAGCTAACACCCTCTTTTAAGCACACACAGCTGGCTACGTGTTAAGCAGCAGGTAGGGATCATCATGCATGGTTAAGCGCAAGCTGCTCACTGCAATCATTTAAATTAGCAAGCAGCAAGAAGTTGGTACGCTGCCTGCACTGGAAACAATAGGTTTGTGTTAATTCTGTATCGCAATCTCCATGCCTGTTTTCAAGCCCTGTATACTTCCCATTCCAATATGTTTTGAGGGAATTAAATCACTTCAACAAATTGGGACTAGCCATCAAAATGTTAAAATTTCATTGACCCATTAGTACAGAAAGAGTCCATTCAGCTTATTGTGCCTGCACTTGCTCTTTGGAAGAACTGTCCATTTAGTCCCACTATCCCCTTCTCCTCATAGCCATGCCACGATCCTGTTGTTTCATTCTGATTCTGACAATTTTGGTATTGGGGTTTGAAATCTGAACAAATTAATTGGTGTCAGACATAGGAAGTGATTTTGGTTGAGTGGCGGGAGGAGCCCTTGAGCTACTAGTCTTTGCTAAGACACTGCTACTTAAAAAAATCATTCGCAGAGTGTGGGCGTCGCTGGCTGGGCCAGCATTTAAAGCCCATCCCTAGTTTCCCTTGTGAAGGTGGTGGTGAGCTGCCTTCTTGAACCACTGTAGTCCATGAGGAGTAGGTACACCCACGATGCTGTTAGGAAGGGAGTTCCAGGATTTTGACCCAGCGACAGTGAAGGGACAATGATATATTTCCAATCCAGGATGGTGAGTGGTTTGAAGGGGAACTTCCAGGTGGTGGTGTTCCCATCTATCTGCTGCCCTTGTCCTTCTAGATGGTAGTGGTCATGAGTTTGGAAGGTGCCTGCAGTGCATCTTGTAGATGGTACAGACTGCTGCTACTGTGCATCAGTGGTGGAGGGTTAGGGTTAGGTGCAAATGGTGCCAATAAAGCAGGCTGCTTTGTCCTGGGTGGTGTCAAGCTTCTTGAGTGTTGCTGGAGCAGCACTCATCCAGGCAATTGGAGAGTGTTCCATCACACTCCTGACTTGTGCCTTGTAGATGGCGGACAGGTTTTGGGGAGGGAGATGAGTTACTCATCGCAGGATTCCTAGCCCCTGACCTGCTTTTGTAGTCACTGTATTTATATGGTTAGTCTAGTTCAGTTTCTGGTCAATGGTAACCCCCAGGATATTGATAGTGGGGGATTCAGCAATGGCAATGCCATTGAATGACAAGGGATGATGGTTAGAATCTTTCTTGTTGGAGATGATCATCACCTGGCACTTGTGTAGTGCGAATGTTACTTGCTATTTGTCAGCCCAAGCCTGGATTTTGTCCAGGCCTTGCTGCATTTCGACATGGATTGTTTCAGTATCTGAGGAGCCATGAACATTGTGCAATCATCAGCGAACATCCCCATTTCTGACCTTATGATGGAAGGATGAAGCAGCTGAAGATAGTTGGGCCGAGGACACTAGCCTGAGGAACTCCTGCAGTGATGGCCTGGAACTGTGATGACTGACCTCCAATAACCACAACCATCTTCCTTTGTGCTAGGTATGACCCCAACCAGTGGTGAGTTTTCCCCCAATTCCCATTGGCTCCAATTTTCCTAGGGCTCCTTGATGCTACACATAGGGCAGAATCGTCACAGATTTGTACTAAGTGCAGTAGCGTGTGGGCAAAAGAATGTTTCACCCGTCAGCCACAATGGTGGCTTTTCACACCATCTCATCCCAATCCCACCTCAACAATCATACATTCCTGGGAAATACACCGTTTCGATAGCTGACGGGCTCTCATTTGCCTGATACACTGTCACCTCGCTGCTTCCTCATGCCTGGTGCCATATTTAAAGTGCAGCCGCGTGCACACCTCTCAGGGCTTCCAGCCCAGGACTGCTGCACAGAAGGCATGGCCCCAAAAGGCAAGAAGACAGTAGCCCCGCAACTCAGTGACTCATCCCTGGATTGCCTTTTGGATGCCGTTGAGGCCCACTGTGATATCCTCTATCCCCACTCTGGCCACAGGAGGTCCAGCAATTGCACCACTCCAGCTTGGTAGGTGATGGTGGGGGTGATCAGTGCCAATGCTGCATAGAAGAGGTTGGCCATGCAGTGCATAAAGAGGATGAACGATCTCATCCGTGTCACTAGGGTAAGGCAATGATCTCATCACTCTAAACTCACAGATTCACAAGCCCATCACACATTCACTGGCATCTCACTCACTGCCAGCTCGAGGAACATCACCACTCACTCTCTCACACACACACCCTCACATCTCCATCTGGCCTCACCTCCTCTGGAGACTGCCTCCTCAGCCCTCACCATCTAGAGGCCACTTGCACAGATCAACTTGTGCACCCAAACACACCCTGGGTTACCCACCTTCCCCAGTGCAGCCCTCGCCCTGCAGCCTCTTCTCTTGCCTGAGGCCACTTCTCCCCCTTCCCCAAGCAAGCCCTAGCCCTGCAGCCATTGAAAAGCCACCCCCGCCTTACGGCTGGTCTGGTAGTTAGAGACCTATCTGTGAGCACCCCCTAAAAGTGCTGTGGTGCTGCCTGCGAAGCCTGGCGCTGATGACCGCAAATGCTGCCCGAAGCAAGGTGGGCAAACAAAACCTCGAAGTCCCGAGTGAAGTGCAGCTCGCCAGTTGCATGTCGCTTATGTACAGTTGTGAAACACGTCGGCGGGCAATCATGCCAACATGCTCAGATGATCCAGCATGGAGGGGATGATTCTGGTGAGCTGGGCTTATGATGATATGCAAATGCATTACAATGAAGTTCCTGACATCTGACAGTGGGAATCACGGCCCGCCATTGACGGGCAGAGCGGAAGATTGCAAACTGGTTTCACGACGTCATGAAACCAATTTCTGGCCTTTCCGCCATATTGTCCGCTCACATCACCAAACACGGCCGCTGCCAATGGGCGTGAAAAATTCCGCGCTCAATCAAATGCTACCTTGATGTCAGGGGCAGTCACTCTCACCTCACCTCTAGAGTTCAGCTCTTTTGTCCATGTTTGAATCAAGATTGTAAAGAGGTCCGATGCTGAGTGGCCCTGGTGGAACCCAAACTGAGCATCAGTGAGCAGGTTATTGCTAAGCACGTCCCGCTTGATGACCCCTTCCATCACTTTTCTGGTGATGGCGAGTATACTGATGGGGTGGTAATTGGTGGGTTGGAGTTGTCCTGCTTTTTGTGTACAGGACATACCAGGGTAATTTTCCACATTGCTGGGTTGATGCCAGTATTGTAGCTGTACTGGAACAGCTTGGCTAGGATTACAGCAAGCTCTGGAACACAAGTCTTCAGTACTACTGCCAGAATGTAGTCAGGGTCCATTGCAGTACAGTCTATTGCAGTACCCAATGCCTTCAACCTTATCTCAATATCATGTGAAGTGAATCGAATTGGCTGAACTGGCATACGTGATGCTGGGGACCTCCGGAGGAGGCTGAGATGGATCATCCACGTGACACTTCTGGCTGAATATTGTTGCAAATGCTTCAGCCTTATCTTTTGCACTAATGTGCTAGGCTCCCCCATCATTGAGGATGGGGATATTTGTGGAACCTCCTCCTCCAGTGAATTGTTTAATGGCAAAAGCTAAACCATTTTATTTTTGTTGGGAATGGATTCTGCTGCTGAGTTATTATCTATAAATATCCTCTCCAATTGCCTTTTGACAGTGGCTGTCATGGTATTCTCTGGGTATTGTAACTCTACAGGAGGGGGATGAGTTTCTCTGACACACTGTAGACAGTGCTAATCTCCAGCACCCAGTGCTCAGGCGCAATTTTTAACTTAAGCCTTCTTATTGACATTTTGTGATGAGTCATGGGCTGGATTTAATGGAGATCACCCCAGGTGGGAATGGACTGATGCAGAAAGCCTACCTTCTGGCTAATTGGGCTCATTATGAGTCACTTAAAGATCATTTTCCCTGACCCCACGAGGATTTACTAGGATCTCAGGAATTCTCCCAAACTCGCATGGGTTCCGCGTACCTCCAGAAGGCCTGTAGGGTTTGCCAGTGTCTTCCCTGAGAGGGTCTTCTTTCAAAGGCACTTAGTCAGTGAGTCAGTAAGGGGCACGCAAGGAGTCAGGCAATTATGCCGGAGTGAGACAGAGACCAAGTGAGCAGCAAATTAGGCTCACATGGTAAATTATGGTAAGCCCTTTTCAGGTTTAACTATAGATTAAGAATCAAGGTCTGACATAAGTAAATTAAGCTAGCTTGTTAAATAGAGAGCTGCCTGGAGTGGCAGTTAACTGTCAATCACCTGAAAGCAGTTGGTTCCAGTGGTGTTAATTACTGTAGCAGGAAGCTAAACTAGCTCGTGACTCATCAGAGGGTCTATAAAAGAGACAGCCTTTTCAAACCACACAATGTTCATTTCCTTTTTCTATCTTTCTCACCCTGTAGGAATTGGTTCTTGATCTACTACAGGGAAGGGAGCTAGCTGTTTGGTGAGTATGAGGTAAGAGCAGGGACATTACCTGGATGCTTTGTGTCAGGAGGAAGTCACAACCTTTAGGATAGGGTCTTCTGATTTGGTCAGTGGTCAGGGACAGGAGGCTGTGACTGTGAGTGAGGCAGATAAGGGGACCCAGAGGGCAGGAGTGCAGGAGTGTGAGACTCTGCAATTGCCCAACAGGTTTGATGCTCTCTCAACTTGTTTGGATGAGAGTGGGGGCTGCTGGGTGGATGAGCAAACTGACCATGGCACCGTGGTACAGGAAGCCATCCAAGTGTGGGGAGCTAAAAGGAATGTAGTGGTATTAGGGGGCAGTATAGTGAGGGGGATTGACACTGCTCCCTGCAGCAAAGAGTGAGAGTCCAGACAGCTATGTTGCCTGCCCAGTGCCAGGGTTTAGTACATCTGCTCAGGGCTGGAGAGGAAATGCAGTGGGAGGGGAAGGATCCAGTTGTCGTAGTCCATGCAGGAACCAATGACATAGGCAGAAGTAGGAAAGAGGTTCTGCATAGAGAGTATGAGAAGCTAGGCACTAAATTGAAAAGCAGAACCTCAAAGATTATAATCTCTGGATTATTATCTGAGCCACATGCAAATTGGCAGAGAGTACATAAAACTAGAGAGATAAACATGTGGCACAAAGACTGGTGTGGGATAAGTGGCTTCCAGTTTGTGGGGCACTGGAACCAGTATTGGGGAAAGTGGAGGCTCTACCATTGGGACAGTCTACATCTGAATCTTGCTGGGACCAGTGTTCTTGCAAATCGCATAACTAGGGAAGTGGAGAGGATTTTAAAGTAGTTAGTGTGGGCAAGAGACAAATGTGAAAAGATGTGGTATATCAATGAGTAGAGGTAAGGTAAGAGATGAAAATAGTAATATGAGAAATGAGGGTCAGAAGATGGCAGGATGGGACAGAGAGCTGCCTTATTGAACCGCTACAGTCCATGAGGTGTAGGTATATCCACAGTGCTGTTAGGAAGGGAGTTCCAGGATTTTGACCCAGCGACAGTGAAGGGACGGCGATGTATCTCTAAGTCAGGATGGTGAGTGACTTGGAGGGGAACTTCCAGGCGGTGGTGTTCCCATCTATTCGCTGCCCTTGTCCTTCTAGGTGGTAGTGGTAGTGGTAGTTGGTTTGGAAGGTGCTGGCTAAGGAGCCTTGGTGAATTCCTGCAGTGCATCTTGTAGATATTACACGCTGCTGCTTCTGTGTTGGTGGTGGAGGAAGTAAATGTTTGTGGATGGGGTGCCAATCAAGCAGGTTGCTTTGTCCTGGATGGTGTCAAGCTTCTTGAGTGTTGTGGGAGCTGCACTCATCCAGACAAGTGGGGAGTATTCCATCACACTCCTGACTTGTGCCTTGTAGATGGCGGTTTTGGGGAGCCGGGAGGTGAGTTACTCTTTGCAGGATTCCTAGCCTCTGACCTGGTCTTGTAGCCACAGTATTTATATGGCTAGCCCAGTTCAGTTTCTGGTCAATTGTAACCCGCCAGGATGTTGATAGTGGGAGATTCCGTGATGGTAATGCCATTGAATGTCAAGGGGCAATGGTTAAATTCTCTCTTGTTGGAGATGGTCAATGCCTGGCACTTGTGTGGCGCAAACGTTATTGTCCAGGCCTTGCTGTATTTGGACATAGACTGCTTCAGTATCTGAAGAGTCTCGAATGGTGCTGAACATTGTGCAATCATCAGTAAACATCCTCAGTTCTGACTTTATGATAGAAGGAAGGTCATTGATGAAGCAGCTGAAGATGGTTGGGCCTGGGACACTACCCTGAGGAACTCCTGCAGTGTTGTCCTGGAGCTGAGATGACTGACCTCCAACAACCACAATCATCTTCCTTTGTGCTAGGCATGACTCCAACCAGTGGAGAGTTTTCCCCCTGATTCCCATTGATTCCACTTTTGCTAGGGCTCCTTGATGCCACATTATGTTAAATGCGGCCTTGATGCCAAGGGCAGTCACTCTCACCTCAGCATGTTGATGATCCCTTCCATTACTTTCCTGAAAATCAAGAGTAGACTGATGGGGCAGTAATTGGCCAGGTTGGGTTTGTCTGCTTTGTTCTGATATGACCTTCAAGAAAAATAGTATGCTATGTAAAGGTGGAGGGGTAGCACTGTTAATCAGGGATGGCATTTGTGCAATAGTTAGAGATGACCTTGGTTTAGGAGATCAGGATGCAGAATCAATTTGGGTGGTAATGAGGAGTTGGACAGGAAAGAAGTCGCTAGTGGGAGTGGTCTGCAGGCCTCCTAACAGTAACCACAATGTAGGACACAGTATACAAGAAGACATATTGGGCGCTTATGATAAAGGGATGGTAATAATCATGGGTGACTTTAATTTACATATAAACTGGAAAAATCAGATTGGCAGTAGTAGCCTGGATGACGACTTCATAGAATCCTTTTGAAATAGTTTCTTAGAGCAGCACGTTCTGGAACCAACCCGAGAGCAGGTTATATTAGACTTGGTATTGTGTAATGTAACAGGATTAATCAATGACCTCAGAGTAAAGTAGCAGCGACCACAATATGATTGAATTTTACATTCAGTTTGAAAGGGAGGAGAGTGGGCCTAAGATTAGTATTTTAAACTTAAATAAGGGCAACTATGTGGACATGACAGCTGAGGTGAACTGGGGTACTAGGCTAGGAGATAGCTCAATAGAGAAGCAGTGGCAGACATTTAAGGGGATATTTCAGAATAAGTATATTCCTACTATAAAGAAAAATTCTTAAGGGAGGACCCACCATCTGTGGTGAACGAAAGAAGTTAGGGAAAGCATTAAACTTAAGGGAAAAGCATATAAGTGCGCAAAGTTGAGACACAGGTCAGATGATTAGTCAGAATATAAAGAACGGCTGAGATTGAAAGGTTAATCAGGAGAAAGAAATTAGTGTATGAGGGGAAGCTAGCTGGAAATGTAATAATGGAAAGCAGGAGTTTCTACAGGAAATTTATAAAGGAAAAGAATAGGTAAAGTGAGTGTTGGTCCTCTCGAGAGTGAGAATGGGAAGTTAATAGTAGATAATAAGGATAAAAGCAAAATAATAAGGATAATAAGGAAATGTTGGATGAAATGACTAAATATTTTGCTTCTGTCTTCACTATGGAAGATAGAAAAAACATTCCATAGCTGGAAATCAGGAGGCAGAGGGGAGAGAGAAACTTGGTGAAATTACAATCACTAGGGAGGCGGTACTGAGCAAACGAATTATAGCTGTCTCCGGGCCCAGATGGACTTCATCCTAGCATCCTAAAAAAGGTGGCTAATGTGGTAGTAGATGCGTTGGTGTTAATTTTCCAAAATTCCCTAGATTCTGGAAATGTTCCATCAGACTAGAAAGTGGCAAATGTAACCCCTCTATTCGAGAAGGGAGGGAGGCAGAAAACAGGAAATTATAGGCCAGTTAGCCAGTTAGTCTGTTGTGGGGGAGGTATTAAAGTTGATCATTAGAAGTCATAGCTGGGCATTCAGAAAAAAAAAAGGTAATCGGGAAGAGTCAGCATGGTTTCCTGAAAGGAAAACCATGTTTACCCAATTTATTAGAGTTGTTTGAAGGAGCAACATGTGCTGTGGATAAAGTAGGCATGCTGTACTTGGATTTCCAGAAGGCATTTGATAAGGTGCCACATCAAAAATTATTGCAGAAAATAAAAGTTCATGGTGTAGGGGGTAACATATTAGCCTGGATAGAAGATTGGCTGGCTGGCAGAAAACAGCACAGGCAGATACAGGTCTTTGTCTGATTGGCAGGATGTGACTAGTGCAGTCCCACATTATATCAATGACTTAGATGAGGAGAGCGAAGACATGGGTCAGGATTTCCTGTTCGGCATGCAGGGATGAGCCCCACACACTGACGCCATCGAATGGCTCGCGGTGATATTAGGCATGTGTCCCGATATCACAGTGCATCATTCTGATCTTTCATTTGGCGGCCACGCACTGGAGTGGGCTGCGTGCCTGCCAAACTGTCAAAGGCCTGTTAAGGCCATTAATAAGCCAATGAAGCAATTGGACAGGGCTACCCGGCCAACCTTAATGTTGGCGGGGGGGGCAGGCGAAGAGCCCAGGCGGCCTTCGCATTTTTCATGAAACCTCATCCACGGACGGGATAAGGTTTCATGAAGGGTTTATTAAATTAATAAATATTTTTTAAACATTTGACAAGCATGTCCCAGCTCATGTGATGCTGTCATATGAGGGGACATGTGTAAACGATTTTTACCTTTATTGATTTTGAATTTTGAAACTGAACTTAATCTCCCTGAGGCAGCACTGTGCCTCAGCAAGATTCCTGCGCTCTTTTGCCCACCCACGTAAAATGGCGGCCCACAGCCGATCATTGGTGGCGATAGGCTCCGCGTCCGCCTGCACCCACTCCCAACCGGCCTGCCCAACGGGGAGAAAATTCTCCCCATGGTAGCAAAATTTGCAAACAACACAAAGATCGGTAGGAAAGTATGTTGTGAAGAAGACATCAGTTTGCAGATGGATATAGATACGTTGAGTGAGTGGGCAAAATTCTGGAAGATGGAGTATAATGTGAGAAAAAGAGAAAGTATTCACTTTGGCAGGAATAATAAAAAAAGCAGAGTATTACTTAAACGGAGAATGACTGCAGAATCCTGAGGTGCAGAGGAATCTAGGTGTTCTTGTGCATGAGTCACAAAAATTTAGTATGCAGGTACTCAATGTAGCCAAGAAGGCTAATGGATTGTTATCCTTTATTATGAGAGGAATTGAACATAAAAGTAAGGATGTTATGCTTCAGTTAGACAGGGCATTGGTGAGACTGCATCTCAAATACTGCATGCAGTTTTGGACACCTTATTTAAGGAAGGATGTAAATGTGTTGGAGGTGGTTCAGAGGAGGTTTACTAGAATGAGAAAAGCAATCCCCATCCACCACTACTCTCCTCCGCCTGGCTCAACTTAACACGCTCTCACTTAACAATTTCTCCTTGCACTTGTCTCACTCCCTCCAAATAAAAGGTGTGGCTATGGGTACCCACATGGGCCCCAGTTATGTCTGTCTCTTTATGGGGTATGTGGAACATTCCTTGTTCCAGTCTTCCTCAGGCCCCCACCCACCTTGAAACATTTATCAATTTTGCTTCCAATTTCCACCCCTTCACCACTTTCACATGGTCCATCTCTGACACTTCCCTTCCCTTCCTTGACCTCTCTGTCTCAATTTCTGGTGATAGACTGTCAACCAATATTCATTGCAAGTCCACCGATTCCCACAGCTTCCTCGATGACAGCTCCTCACACCCTGCTTCCTGTAAGGACTCCATCCCATTCTCTCAGTTCCTTCACCTCCATCTCACCTGTTCCAATCTTGCCACTTTTCAAAACAGTGCTTCTAACACGTCTTCCTTCTTTCTTAACCGAGGTTTCCCACCCACGTTAGTTGATAGGGCCCTCAACCATATCCGACTCATCTCCCGTGCCTATGCCCTCACACCTTCTGCTCCCTCCCAGAACCATCATAGGGTCCCTCTTGTCCTCACTTTTCACCTGACCAGCCTCCGCATTCAAAGGATCATCCTCCGTCATTTCCGTCAACTCCAACATGATGCCACCACCAAACACATCTTCCCTTCACCCCCCCCCTCCATCGGCATCCCATAGAGACTGTTCCCTCCGGGACACCCTGATCCACTCCTCCATCACCCCCTACACTGCATCCCCTTCTCATGGCACTTTCCCATGCAATCGCAGAAGATGCAACACCTGTCCCTTTACTTCCCCCCTCCTCACTGTCCAAGGGCCCAAATACTCCAAGTGAAGCAGCATTTCACATGCACTTCCCTCAATTTAGTCTACTGCATTCGCTGCTCCCAATGCGGTCTCCTCTACATTGGAGAGACCAAACGCAGATTGGGTGATCGCTTTGCGGAACACCTTCAGTCTGTCCGCAAGCATGACCCAGATCTTCCTGTCGCTTGCCATTTCAACACACCATCCTGCTCTCATGTCCGTCCTTGGCCTGCTGCAATGTTCCAGTGAAACTCAACTCAAACTGGGGGAACAGCACCTCATCTTCCGATTAGGCATTTTACAGCCTTCCGGACTGAATATTGAGTTCAACAACTCCAGATCATGAACTCTCTCCTCCATCTTCACTCCTTTTTGATCTCCTTTTATCAATATTCATTTTTATTTTTCAATTTTTATTTATTAATTTTTTTTCACTTATGTTTATTATTTTTAAAAAATTTATTGCCATTTTTATTCATTGTTTTATCCCCACCTTTTAGCCTATTTTCTATATTTTTTCCTACCACCGTCCCTTAGGGCCATCTGTCACTTGCTCATCCTGCTTTCTACTCTTAATGTCACCATTAGCACCTCCTTTAGCCAGTATCACCAGCACTAACACCCCATTTGACCTTTGGTTTATGACATGTTTTGCAACCTCTCCTTTGCCTCCACCTATCACTGGCCTTCTATCCAGCTCCACCTGTCCCATCCCACTTAAGCATTATATATTTCACCACATTTATACTTCTCTTTAGCTCTGAAGAAGAGCCATGTGGACTCAAAATGCTAACTCTGTCTTTCTCTCCACAAAGGCTGTCAGACCAGCTGAGTTTTTCCAGCATTCTTTGTTTTTGTTTACTAGAATGATACCTGGATTGAGCAGGTTGTCTTACGAGGGTAGATTGGATAGGCTGGGCTTGTTTCCACTGGAGTTTAGACGAGTGAGGGATGATTTGATTGAAGTATTTAAGATCCTGAATAGTCTTGACAAGGTGGATGTGGAAAGGTTGCTTCCCTTTGCGGGTAAGTCCGGAACTGGAAGGCACTATTTTAAAATTAGAGGTCGCCCTTAGAGGACAGTGATTAGGTGATATTTTTTTCTCTGAGGGTTGTGCGACCTTGGAACTCTCTGCCTCGGAGCGCAGTGGAAGCAGGGTCACGGAATATTTTTAAGGCAGAGGTAGATAGATTCTGGTTAGGCAAGGGAATCAAAGGTTATCGAGGGTGCGTAGGAATGTGGAACTCGAAACACAAACAGGGCAGCCATGGTATTGAATGGTGGAGCAGTCTCGAGGGCCCAAATAGCCCACTCCTGCTCCTATTTTGTATGTTTGTCTGTTCGTAGTGCCTGACCAAGTGACCCAGCATCGGTGGGGGAGGAGGGGGGTGGTGCCTGCTGAGTACCACACCCCCTGCCCTTGCATTTGAACCCCTTGTCCTATCTCTGGTGACCCTCCCCTCATGACACCCAACCCACCCCATTCACCTACCTCCAGGGATCTCATGATGATCTCTGGTGAAAGCCTTGCTATAGCACCAGCAGCATCCATTGCTCACGGTAGCACCAAGGACAAGGACATTCAGCCTTCCAAGTCTATGCCACTGTGTATAAGCATATGAATGTGTTTTCTTTCCAGAATTGTACAGTTTATGTTTATCTGTTCAACTGATAATTCCAAATGTTCAAACCAGCCTGAGTGAAAAAAGATTGATGACTGAAAACTGTGAAATAATAATTTGAGTAATTTCACAGAATCGCAAAATCATTGGATTTTGATGGCACAGAGGGAGGCCATTTGGCCCATCATGTCTGCACCAGCTCTCCAAATGAGCATCAGTACCTAGTCCCATTGCCCTGCCTTTTCCCTCTATCCTTGCACATTGTTTCTATTCAGATAGTCATCTAATGCCCTCTTGAATGCCTTGATTGAATCTGCCTCCACCACACTTCCAGGCAATACAGTCCAGACCCAAACCACTTGTTGTGTGAAAAAGTTTTTTCTCACCTCACATTTGTTTCTTTTGCCAATCACTTTAAATCTGTGCCCTCTTGTTCTTGATCTTTTTACAAGCAGGAACAGCTTCTCCCTATCTACTCTGTCCAGCCACCTCACGGTTTTGAACATCTCTATCAAATCTCCTCTTAGCCGTCTTCTCCCCAAGAAGAACAGTCCCAACCTCTCCAATCTATCCTCATAGCTGAAGTTTCTCATCCCTGGAACCATTCTTGTAAACCTCTTCTACACTCTCTCTAATGTGTTCACATCCTTCCTATAAAATGACACCCAGAATTGTACACAATATTCCAGCTGAGGTCTAATGAGTGTCTTATATAAATTCAGCATAACCTCCCTGCTCTTGTACTCCATGCCCCCATTAATGACGTCCAGGATTTATGCTTTATTACCTGCTCTCTCCACCTGTCCTGCCACCTTCAATGATCTATGCATATATACACCCAAGTCTTTCTGCTTCTGCACCCACCCCTTATTTTATATTGCCTGTTCATGTTCTTCCTACCAAAATGCATCACCTCACACTTCTCCACATTGAACTTGATCTGCCACCTTTATGTGCTCACTCCACCAACTTGTCTTTGTCCTCTTGAAGCCCCACACTGTCCTCCTTGCAGTTCACAACACTCCCAAGCTTTGTATCATCTGAAAACTTTGAAATTGTCCCCTGCACACCAAGATCTAGATCATTAATATATATCAGGAAAAGCAAGGGGCCCAATACTAACCCCTAGGGAACTCCACTACAAACCTTCCTCTAGCCTGAAAAATATCCATTGACCATTACTCTCTGCTTCCTATTTTTTTTAAGCCAGTTTTGTATCCACTTTGCTACTGTCCCTTTTATTCCATAAGCAATAACTTTTCTCATAAGTCTGTTTTGTGGCATTGTGTGAAATGCCTTTTGAAAGCCCATGTACACCACATCAACAGCATTACCCTCATCGACCTCTTCTGTTACCTCTTCAGAAAGCAAGTTAGTCAAACACAATTTCCCCTTTAGAAATCCATGCTGGCTCTTCCTTACCAACCCATATTTTTCCTTGTGGCTACTAATTCCATCTCAAATAATTGTTTCTAGAATATTGCCCACCACTGAAGTTAAACTTACTGGTCTGTAATTGCTGGGCTTATCCTTACAACCTCTTTTGAACAAGGGCATAATGTTTGCAATTCTCCAGTGCTCTGGCACCTCCCCTGAGTCTAGGGAAGACTGAAAGATTATGGCCAGTGCCCCTGCAAGTTCTACTCTCACTTCCTTCAATATCCTTGGATGCATCTCATCCGGTCCTGGTGCTTTGTCAACTTTAAGTATGACAGTCTATTCAACACTTCCTCCTTATCTATTTTGAACCTTTGTAGTGACAGAATTTCCTCATCTGTCACCATGGCCTGGGTAACATCTACCTCCTTGGTAAAGATGGATGTAAAGTATTCATTTAATACCTCAGCCATGGCCCTTTCGTCCTTGTGTAAATTCACTTTTAGGTCCCTAATCGGCCCAACTCCTCTTTTCACCACCTTTTATTATTTATACGTCTATAGAAGACTTTGGGATTCCACTTAATGTTGGCTGCCAGTCTTTTCTCATAATCCCTCTTTGCCTCTCTAATATGCTTTTTCACCTCATCTCTGAACCTTCTGTATTCCTCTTGGTTCTCAGTTGTATTTTCTACCTGACATAAGTGCACTTTTTCTTCTTTATTTTAATTTCAATCTCCTTTTTCATCCAGGGAGCTCTGGTTTTGTTTGCCCTACCTTTCCCTTTCGATGGAATATACCTTGACTGTACCCGAACCAATTCTTTATTGAAGGTAGCCCATTGTTCAGCTACAGTTTTTCCTGCCAATCTTTCATTCCAGTCTATCCGGCCCAGCTCTGTTCTTGCCCCATTGAAATCGGCTCTTGTCCAGTTAATTATTCTTACTCTGGATTCCCTATCGTCCTTTTCTATCATCATCTTAAAACATACAGTACAATGATCACTGTCTCCTAAATGTACCCCCAATGGCACTTGATCTACTTGGCCCACCTCATTTCCAAAAACCAGGTCTTTCCTTGTTGGATTGGACACATACTGCTGTAGAAAATTCTCCTGAACACAGTCTAGGAACTTTTGCCCCTCCCCGCCCCTTACACTACCACTGTCCCAGTTTACATTCAGGTAATTAAAGTCCCCCATTATAACTACTCTATAGTGCCTGCATCTCTCTGTAATTTCCCTGCAGATTTGTTCTTCTACGTCCTTCTCGCTAGTTGGCAGTCTATAGACTATGTCAAGCAATGTAACTGTGCCCCTTTTGTTCCTTAGCTCAAGCCAAATTGATTCTGTCCTCGAACCCTCTGGGACATCCTCTTTCTCCAGTACTGCAATGCTCTCCTTAGCCAATACCACCACCCATCCTCCTTTCCTATCTCTTCTGAACGCCTTGTACCCAGGAATATTTAATACCCAGTTCTGCCCTTCCTTCAGACAGGTCTCTGTTATCGCCACAACATCATATTTCCACTTGGCAATCTGTGCCTGTAACTCCCCAATCTTATTTAGTATACTTTGTGCATTCACATACATGCATAGTAACCCTGATTTAGATTTTGTTACTCTCTCCCTTACCCCAATTTTACCTATTAACCTATTATTCTCTATACTAGTGCTATCTGTCCCTCCCAATATTTTGTGCACCCTGGTATTCCTCTCTAATATTTTCTCTTGGTGCCCACACCTCTGCCGAGTTAGTTTAAAACTCTCCCAACAGCACTAGCAAAGAACTCAGTCCCAACTCTGTTCAGGTGCAACCTGCTCAGTTTGTACAGATGCCATTTCCCCCAGAGCCAGTCCCAGGAATTGAAAGCCCTCCCTCCTGCACCACCTTTCCAGCCAGGCATTCATCTGCCTTATCCTCCTATTTCTGTACTCATTGGCAGGTGGCACTGGGAGTAATCTGGAGATTACTACATTTGAGGTCCTGCTTGCTAATTTTCTACCTAGCTCCCTAAACTCTGACTGCAGGATCACATCCCCCTTCCTACCTACGTCATTGGTACCAATGTGGACCACAACCTCTGGCTGATCACCCTCCCTCAGAATTTCCTGCAGCTGCTCTGTGGCATCCTTGACCCTGGCACCAGGGAGGCAACATACCATCCTGGAGTCACATCTATGGCCACAGAAACGCCTGTCTGTTCCCCCAACCAATGAATCCCCTATCACTATAGCTCTTCCTTTCTTCTTCCTCCCCTCCTGTACAGCCGAGCAGCTCATGGTGCCACAAACTTGGCTCTGACTGCACTCCTCTGAGGAGCTCCAGGAACCAATTCCCTCACCAGCTTCCAAAATGGAAAACCAATTTGCGAGTGGGACCCTAGGGGACTCCTGCACTACCTGCCTGCTTCTCTTGGACTGCCTGGTGGTCACCCATTCCCTCTCTGCCTCCAGGCCTTGCAGTTACGGTGTGCCCACCTCTCTGAACGTGCTATCCACGTAGCTCTCAGCCTTGCGGATGTACCACAGTGACTCCAGCCGCCACTCAACCTCTGAAACCCGGAGCTCAAGTTTCTGTAGCTGACAGCACTTCCTGCACATGTAGTCAGCTAGGACATCTGTAGCGTCCATGACTTCACACATGTTACAGGACACGCAATCCACTCGACTAAGCTGCCCTGCCATCTCTAACTCTACTTCCCTTACGTTCACTTTATTCTACTTTGGATTATTTATATTACTTTACTATATTGGCACTAAATTTATCTTATTCCTGGTGCTTCTCAGTTAAGCCCAAGTATAGCCACTTATTTAAAAATATTACACTTTTCCAATTTACTCAGCAGGTCCTACTTACCAAGGTCTGCTGCTCTTCTTTTCTGAAGAAAGGTAGAAAAAAGAAAGGACCACCTCCTCCTTTCTCACCGAACTCCCTCAGTCACCAAACTCCAACTGAAGCATTCTAATGCAGCCAAAAACAGCACTCCAGTGCAGGCTGGATAGCTTTATAGTAGCTATTGTTTTATGAATGGTAGCTTTAAAAAGGAGTTGACAATTTACGTTGCCTAACTTTCTGCAGTTTATTTGATTTAATTAGCCTAGTTCATATAATTTGATTCTTTCATTCTTGATCAATTGGATATTTGGTAATTTGTCAGAAAATATCATTGTTTGAACCTATCACTTTTTTTTTGTCCTAACATTTGTGAATCTTTGATACTTTAAGGTGTGACATTTTTGAAGTCTAACACTTCTGAGACCACACTTTCAGATGTGGGGACTTTGAAAAGTGCAGTATTACAGACATATGCTAAACACCTGACTTGTAATAACAAACATGTTAATTCTCCAAGAAAAATTAGGTTGAGTTAGCTTTGGTATTAGATTAACGGTCCTTGAATTGCCTTAGTTTCTATTTTTCAAACCTTCCCTAGTTCTCCAAGAACCTTTCTTAATGTTGCATCTTTTACAGTAGGCTACAGAAAGCAATGGGCCAGATTTTGCTGGGACAGGGCATCTTGCAGCTTGCTTGTGCATGTTAAGGTTTTTAAAAATTGCATTCATATTCATTTTTAAAATCTTCTAAATGGATTCAACCCTGAAGGAATGAGACTCCACACTTTATGAGCAAGACAGGTTGAATGATAGTTATGAACAGGCTGTAAAAAGGTACTCACACTGTTAACTACTGGACTTAATTATTTTGTAGAGAGTTTTAATGGGAAATTATTGTATAAATTTGGCAACTTCATGAAAATCACTAAAAGCTTAAGCACAAGATGCCGTTTTTATGAAGCCAATGGCAAAGCAGCGAATATCGGCCACCAACTTATGTAATTTCCAGCTCATGAACTATCGTCACAACACATGGTCAGCCAACTTTTGCATTAATAATGCGTCATTCACACATGTTTATTTTTCAGTAAAATTCAGCAGTAAGTGCCCTGCCAACAAATTGTCACAGATATGCACATGAGAAATGAATGTATCACCGATTTCCTAAGATCTCTGGATATAATTGCCTGTTCTGCAGGCATTCAGGGTAGTTGAGTGGTAATTATGCATAGTTACCACCCAACCATTAGAAAATCATTAGTAACATTTTATAGTCATTTCTTTCCAGCAGTAAACTAAGACTGCAAATCAAAATATTTTATGAAGCAATTTTTTTTGATTTTGTGTAATTTTGTGTAGGTCAGGAAAATGTTTGCTAGTGTTGGTGAGTGTAATATTTATCCATTTCAAACTTTGCTGTTGAGTTTCTTTGTACACTTACATCAGAAATTCCCACAGGGATCCCCCAGTCAGCCAGCCCAGCTATAAGAGGAGGTCGGCTGAAGCTCAATGTAATTCTATTTATAGAATCATCGAATGATTACTGTACAGAAGAGACCATTTGGCCTGTCATGTCAGTGCTGGTTCCACTCTGACCCCAACCTCTGCCTTTCCTCATGCCTGCATATTTTTTTTCTCTGTTGGTGCTTATTTAATTCTCTTTTGGAAGCCACAACCTAATCTGCCTCCATCACATACTCAGGTAGCGCATTCCAGCTACTAACCACTCACTGCATAAAAACATTTCTCCTCCTGGTTCTATTGCCAATCATTTGGTTCTCAACATTTCCACTGACGGGAACAGTTTTTCTCTCTCTCTCTCTCTCTGCTCTGTCTCGACCCTTTATGAGGTCGAACACCTCAATTAAATCTCATCCCAGCCTTCTCTTTTCTAAGGAGAACAACCTCAGCTTCTCCAGCCTATTCACGGAGCTAAAGATCTCAGTCCTGGAAACCATTCTCGTGAATCTTTTCTGCACCCTCTCTAAAGCTTTCACATCTTTCCTAAAGTGTGCTGTCCGGAACTGAACACAATGCTCAGCTGAAACCAACCAGTGTTTCATAAAGGTTCATCATAGCTTCCTTGCTTTTGTGCACTGTACCACTATTTATAAAGCCCAGGATCCAGTAGGTCTTTTTAACCACTTTCTCAACCTGCCCTGCCACTTTCAATAATTTTTGTGTATATACCCAAATGACTCTCTGGTTGTCCAACCCTCTTAGAATTGTACCCTTGAATTTATATTGCCTTTCATTAATCTTCCTACCAAAATTGGTTAACTAACAGGGAAAAGAGAGTCAAGATAAATGGGTCATTTTCAGGTTGGCAAATTGTAACTAGCAGAGTGCCACGTGGGTCAGTGCTGAAGACCTTAACCATTTACGGTCTATATTGAGTTGGATGATGGGATGGACCGTATTGTAGGCAAATTTACTGACAATACAAAGATAAGTAGGAAAGCAAGTTGTGAGGAGGGTACAAAGGCCTGGATTTTCTGTGCCCATCAGCATCAGGTGTGTTCAGTGGCGTGAGCGGACAATATGGCACAATTGGTTTCACGGCGGTGTGAAACCAGTTCGCGATCGTCCACTCAGCCCACCGATAGCAGGCAGTGTTCTCCACCATCGGACATCGAGAACCTCATTGTAACACATCAGCATATCATTATTAGGCCTGCCCACCGGAATCGTCGCCCTTCCGCTGGATTGTCTGCCCAGGTCGGTGGGAAAACACACCGGTGTAGAACACATCTTGACAAGTGTGACATGCAGAAGTCGGGACTTACCCACCGGGGCTTTGCTCACATCACGGACGTCCGAGGGGCAGAAGATGCTGGAGCCCGACAGCAACGGCACACTGGAGGAACATCCATGACACACTGGCTGGATTCTCATGGACATGGCTCTGCTGTGAAGCAGCTCACAGAAGTTGGAAAGTCACTGTTGATGCTCACAACGGATGGTGGTCGGGGAGGTGGGAAAGGAAGGGATAGGATCAGCTGGGAGAGGAAGAGGTTTCGGGAGGGGTGAGGTTGGGAGGAGGGGAATTAAGGTGTCAGGATGGGGTAAGGTTGGGGAGGGAGGCTATGAAGGTGCGGGGGGAGGTTGAGATGGGGGGAGGGAAAACAAGGGGAGGAGGGGGTAACAGGGGAGAAGATGGCAACTGCGCACCTTCTTGTGTGGTGACATCACTATATGCTGTTTTCTTCCTGTGCCATTCACAGACTCACAGTAAGCCTCGCTCGTTGTGCCAGTCTGAGCCTCGCTCGTTGTGCCAGTCTGAGCCTCGCTCGTTGTGCCAGTCTGAGCCTCGCTCGTTGTGCCAGTCTGAGCCTCGCTCGTTGTGCCAGTCTGAGCCTCGCTCGTTGTGCCAGTCTGAGCCTCGCTCGTTGTGCCAGTCTGAGCCTCGCTCGTTGTGCCAGTCTGAGCCTCGCTCGTTGTGCCAGTCTGAGCCTCGCTCGTTGTGCCAGTCTGAGCCTCGCTCGTTGTGCCAGTCTGAGCCTCGCTCGTTGTGCCAGTCTGAGCCTCGCTCGTTGTGCCAGTCTGAGCCTCGCTCGTTGTGCCAGTCTGAGCCTCGCTCGTTGTGCCAGTCTGAGCCTCGCTCGTTGTGCCAGTCTGAGCCTCGCTCGTTGTGCCAGTCTGAGCCTCGCTCGTTGTGCCAGTCTGAGCCTCGCTCGTTGTGCCAGTCTGAGCCTCGCTCGTTGTGCCAGTCTGAGCCTCGCTCGTTGTGCCAGTCTGAGCCTCGCTCGTTGTGCCAGTCTGAGCCTCGCTCGTTGTGCCAGTCTGAGCCTCGCTCGTTGTGCCAGTCTGAGCCTCGCTCGTTGTGCCAGTCTGAGCCTCGCTCGTTGTGCCAGTCTGAGCCTCGCTCGTTGTGCCAGTCTGAGCCTCGCTCGTTGTGCCAGTCTGAGCCTCGCTCGTTGTGCCAGTCTGAGCCTCGCTCGTTGTGCCAGTCTGAGCCTCGCTCGTTGTGCCAGTCTGAGCCTCGCTCGTTGTGCCAGTCTGAGCCTCGCTCGTTGTGCCAGTCTGAGCCTCGCTCGTTGTGCCAGTCTGAGCCTCGCTCGTTGTGCCAGTCTGAGCCTCGCTCGTTGTGCCAGTCTGAGCCTCGCTCGTTGTGCCAGTCTGAGCCTCGCTCGTTGTGCCAGTCTGAGCCTCGCTCGTTGTGCCAGTCTGAGCCTCGCTCGTTGTGCCAGTCTGAGCCTCGCTCGTTGTGCCAGTCTGAGCCTCGCTCGTTGTGCCAGTCTGAGCCTCGCTCGTTGTGCCAGTCTGAGCCTCGCTCGTTGTGCCAGTCTGAGCCTCGCTCGTTGTGCCAGTCTGAGCCTCGCTCGTTGTGCCAGTCTGAGCCTCGCTCGTTGTGCCAGTCTGAGCCTCGCTCGTTGTGCCAGTCTGAGCCTCGCTCGTTGTGCCAGTCTGAGCCTCGCTCGTTGTGCCAGTCTGAGCCTCGCTCGTTGTGCCAGTCTGAGCCTCGCTCGTTGTGCCAGTCTGAGCCTCGCTCGTTGTGCCAGTCTGAGCCTCGCTCGTTGTGCCAGTCTGAGCCTCGCTCGTTGTGCCAGTCTGAGCCTCGCTCGTTGTGCCAGTCTGAGCCTCGCTCGTTGTGCCAGTCTGAGCCTCGCTCGTTGTGCCAGTCTGAGCCTCGCTCGTTGTGCCAGTCTGAGCCTCGCTCGTTGTGCCAGTCTGAGCCTCGCTCGTTGTGCCAGTCTGAGCCTCGCTCGTTGTGCCAGTCTGAGCCTCGCTCGTTGTGCCAGTCTGAGCCTCGCTCGTTGTGCCAGTCTGAGCCTCGCTCGTTGTGCCAGTCTGAGCCTCGCTCGTTGTGCCAGTCTGAGCCTCGCTCGTTGTGCCAGTCTGAGCCTCGCTCGTTGTGCCAGTCTGAGCCTCGCTCGTTGTGCCAGTCTGAGCCTCGCTCGTTGTGCCAGTCTGAGCCTCGCTCGTTGTGCCAGTCTGAGCCTCGCTCGTTGTGCCAGTCTGAGCCTCGCTCGTTGTGCCAGTCTGAGCCTCGCTCGTTGTGCCAGTCTGAGCCTCGCTCGTTGTGCCAGTCTGAGCCTCGCTCGTTGTGCCAGTCTGAGCCTCGCTCGTTGTGCCAGTCTGAGCCTCGCTCGTTGTGCCAGTCTGAGCCTCGCTCGTTGTGCCAGTCTGAGCCTCGCTCGTTGTGCCAGTCTGAGCCTCGCTCGTTGTGCCAGTCTGAGCCTCGCTCGTTGTGCCAGTCTGAGCCTCGCTCGTTGTGCCAGTCTGAGCCTCGCTCGTTGTGCCAGTCTGAGCCTCGCTCGTTGTGCCAGTCTGAGCCTCGCTCGTTGTGCCAGTCTGAGCCTCGCTCGTTGTGCCAGTCTGAGCCTCGCTCGTTGTGCCAGTCTGAGCCTCGCTCGTTGTGCCAGTCTGAGCCTCGCTCGTTGTGCCAGTCTGAGCCTCGCTCGTTGTGCCAGTCTGAGCCTCGCTCGTTGTGCCAGTCTGAGCCTCGCTCGTTGTGCCAGTCTGAGCCTCGCTCGTTGTGCCAGTCTGAGCCTCGCTCGTTGTGCCAGTCTGAGCCTCGCTCGTTGTGCCAGTCTGAGCCTCGCTCGTTGTGCCAGTCTGAGCCTCGCTCGTTGTGCCAGTCTGAGCCTCGCTCGTTGTGCCAGTCTGAGCCTCGCTCGTTGTGCCAGTCTGAGCCTCGCTCGTTGTGCCAGTCTGAGCCTCGCTCGTTGTGCCAGTCTGAGCCTCGCTCGTTGTGCCAGTCTGAGCCTCGCTCGTTGTGCCAGTCTGAGCCTCGCTCGTTGTGCCAGTCTGAGCCTCGCTCGTTGTGCCAGTCTGAGCCTCGCTCGTTGTGCCAGTCTGAGCCTCGCTCGTTGTGCCAGTCTGAGCCTCGCTCGTTGTGCCAGTCTGAGCCTCGCTCGTTGTGCCAGTCTGAGCCTCGCTCGTTGTGCCAGTCTGAGCCTCGCTCGTTGTGCCAGTCTGAGCCTCGCTCGTTGTGCCAGTCTGAGCCTCGCTCGTTGTGCCAGTCTGAGCCTCGCTCGTTGTGCCAGTCTGAGCCTCGCTCGTTGTGCCAGTCTGAGCCTCGCTCGTTGTGCCAGTCTGAGCCTCGCTCGTTGTGCCAGTCTGAGCCTCGCTCGTTGTGCCAGTCTGAGCCTCGCTCGTTGTGCCAGTCTGAGCCTCGCTCGTTGTGCCAGTCTGAGCCTCGCTCGTTGTGCCAGTCTGAGCCTCGCTCGTTGTGCCAGTCTGAGCCTCGCTCGATGTTGGTGCAGTGACAATATCACTGGACTAGTAATCCAAAGGTCCAGGTTCAGAAATATGGGTTCAAATCCCAACATGGCAGCTGGTGGAATTAAAATTTGAATAATATAGTCTGGGATTGAAAGTTGCTCTCTGTCATGGTGACCATGAAGCTATCATTAATTGTTGCAAAAACCCATCTGTTTCATTAATGTTCCTCTGGGAAATCTACCAGCCTTACCTGGTCTGGCCTACATGTGACTCCGGGTCCATGATAATGTGGTTGACTCATAATTGCCTTGCAACCCACTCAGTTCAAGGGCAATTAGGGATAGGTGACAAATGCCCACGTCCCATGAAAGAATAAAAAAAAGCCTCACTCTTTATACCAGCCTGAGCCTGACTCTTATACCACTACACTGTAAGACACATCTTTTCCATCATTCTGCTCTGACCCTTACTCTTTATACCACTCTGCTCTGAGTTGAAGTTACAGCAGCTGTTTGGAGGAACCCTTGAGGAAATTCTGGGAGCTAACTGTGCACTTTGGGCAGTTAGTGAGAGATACCGTTTGCATACTTGGTAAAGCTGAAGTTCTACATCATTAGCTCCATCTCCAATATCCATTCTTTGCTGCAGTAATAGCTGACATCACTCAAGTTTACCATGGAAGAAACAGGACCCCAAGAAGTGTCTGCAGTGAAAACCATGGTGACATGAAAACCCGGCATCAATTTAAATGCTGTGGTCGCTCCAGTGTCTGATGTAGAGCTCTCCATTGAAAGGTATCCAACAATCAGGCTTCGGCAGTGTCAATAAAAGGAGGCAGTGATTGATGTTGGATGGTTTCTTTGAGGTTTAGAAGCGTAGGCAGGGTGGGGAAATTCAATTTGGGTGGTAGCACAAAATATCTGCTAATGAATCAGCAGCCCATTATGCCCAACTTTCTTTCCCATTGACATTTGCTATAGGTTGCCAATTCGCTATTGCCATTGCCTATTGACCCGCAAAGTGAACTTCATCCTATAGTATGTATATCAGACAATTCTCTGACAGTCATAAATAGCTGCAGGTCATGCATGGTCCATATAAGTAATAGCAGAGCATTGTTACTAAGACCAGCAGACCATTTCTGATTTGGGAGACCCTTGGCTACTTTCTGAAGACAATATTATTTATTTAAAGATTTGCATATTTGCTATTTCAACACTTGTTTTGCTGCTTAAATCAAATCAAAGCCAATTTTTTCTGATTTTCAGTGTTTTGTTTTAACTTATTTGCTTGAAGGTGATTTCTGCCTGATATTTGGACCAAGGTTCTAGAACAAACAATGCCATAAAAATCAGAAGGTTGACCGTTGATTTGCCACATGCAATACTTGTTATCAATGATGCACAGTTCTGATGATCGCAAGGCGAATATGACAGGGCCACATTTGGGCTGTATATTGACAATGCCACACATCCATCCACCAGCAGCAGTTGGCACTGAATCCTTGTGTGAGACCTGAGCCACCAAGTGACATTGTGGTACATAATTCCTTTGGTTCGTAAAGTCCTCCATGACCCATTTCAGTACTGTTAACAAGCATAACAAACTGAGCAATCATAAGATGGAATCCTTGGAATTCTTGGCACAGAAGCTCAAATTGTACGGTACAATAAATAAATCATAAATAAAGACTTACTGCATTGAATGTAGGTTTCTATTGTTTGTATTTAATACAATCTGAATAAATTATGTTTACAAAATTAACAATTATTGCATGCCAACTTTAAATGCAAGTAAGTAAAGGAAGAAACAATGCAGCAACTTGTCCAAGCTATGTTGGATGCATTACAAACTGAATGTTGTGCCAGTTTGAGATTTAGTTGACAATAACATCTTTATTTTGCTTTTCCTTCTCATTAAACAAGCTAATTGCTGTTAGTTCTCTCTCATTTCTTTTTCACCAAAATATTGAAAAGTAAAGGTGTCTGGATTAATCCCAGTGCCATGCACTAGCAAGATGGAAAGAGCAGAATAGGGATGATCACTGTGTGGCTTAAGGCATGGTGCAGGAGGGAGGGTTTCAGATTATTGGGGTATTGAGATTGGTTCTGGGGCAGAAGGCACTTATTCAAGAAGGATGCGTTGCACCGCAACAGGGTTGGGACCAATGTCCTCATGGCAAGGTTGACTAGCGTGGGTGGGGAGGATTTAAACTAAATTGGCAGGGGAATGAGCACCAGCACGTAGAAGCAGAAAAGAGGAATAAAGTGAGAGTGTTGGACAGTACTAGAGAATGGAGTCATGCAATATTATATAAAAATGGAAATGAAAGTCGATGAAGAATGCAAAGATTTACAACGAATGTAAGTATACGCACAATGTGAGATGAATAAGGTCGGTGAACTACAAACACAAATAGCCGTGTGAGAATACGACTTTCTCTTTATTCTTTCATGGATGTTGTTACCTCTGAGAAGGCCAGCATTTGTTGGCCATTCCTAATTGCTCCTGAGAAGCCAGTGGTGAGCCAACTTCTTGAACCACTGTAGTCCTCCTGGTGTAGTTAATGTTAATAGCAGAAAATGTGGCTGAAAAATAGTCATGTCTGAGCACTTGAAATTCAAGATAAGTGCTCAGAAGAGTAAAAGAAGGGAAAAGGGAGGAGGAATGGCAGAACTTATTGGGAAGACTCTGTAGTGTTGGAAGGAGAGGATATCCTTGACTAGCAAGGACAGGATCCATTTGGTTAGAGTTGAGAAATAATAAGGATAGATCATGCTACTGGCAATACTCCACAAGCCAATAGCCATGTAATATCGGAATGGAGTATTCGTTTGTAATTTTAATATGGTTTTAATTCAATTTCACCCTTTTAACCTGCTGAATTTGTTGGTCTACCTTTGTTGTTACATGGTTGTTATATGTTTGTATGTTTTGAACCTGGTTTCTTAGCCGTTATATGAATTTTCTGACATAAGTTACACTGTAATTCAGCTTTTGGGCTGTGATCATGTTTCTTGAACAAAATGCCATTATTAATAATTAAAGAGGAGCAAATCTGTGGGGGAATCACAGAGATGCACAAAAACTGTAGAGTGGTAATATTTGAGGGCCTTAATTACCCAAATATCAGTTGGGATATCGCTAGGGTAAAGGGTGAGGAGGGGTAGGAATTTCTGAAATGTGTTCAGGAGACCCTCTTTAAACTGTATGTTCTCAGCCTAACTAGAAAGGAGGCAAAGTTCCGTATTTGTAACATGACTGATGTTAAACTAACTGGCCTATAGTTGCTAGGACAGTCCTTACACCCTTTCTTGAATAAGGGTGTCACATTTGCCACTCTCCAGTCCCTTGGCCACTCCCCTGTGTCTAGGGAAGATTGCTACCTCCACCCCCACTTCCTTTCGCCACCTTGGATGCAAGCCATCCAGGCTAGGCGATTTCACCACTCCAAACATAGCCAGCCTTTCCAGTGCCCACACCTTCTCAACTTTCACCCAATTCATTGCATCTACCATCCACACCTCTACCAATATGCTGTCAGGCACAACCAGCAGCAAGAGAGAGCTTGTCACTTTTTCAGAGTGGCGACCTCCCCAAGAGTGCAGCGCCTGTACAATAGAAGGCATGCTCCTTTTATCAAAGCAATGATTAGGGATTAGCAATTAGGGATGGGCAATGAATGTTGGCCTAGCCAGTGACACTCACATACCATAAATGAATTTTAAAAATTACCTATATTACCTGTTATCATTGAAAGGTTTCCTTGGAATGCAAACAGCCATGCCAGGAAAAATGCAAAATCAGCAATCGTTGCATTGAGAAGCGTCTTCAAAGGTGTTAAACCAGCGACCAATAAAGGCTAGCAAACATTGCAGCAAAGTACATGCCATGCCATCTCTATCATCACCGTCCACAGCTCCACGCTACATCATGCATGTAAAAGCACATGTAGCCACAGAAACTCAAATGCCCTGAGTGATCTGTAACAAACCCCCACCACACGCCACGCCGCTTGGTGAAATGCAAAACTGGAGCAGGGTTACAGGTTCCCCGAGCACCTATCTGAGCAACAGCATACAACACTTTCCAAGTAGAGATTATTCAAATTACTCCTTATACTGAAAGCTCAAATATCCCAGATTCCTAATATCCCAGGAGTAACAATTATATAACATTTAAATGGCTTCTTGGCCTCACCACAGGCTGAAATATTACAGTGAAAATAACAGTACTGCTTACTTGCATGTAAAATACGAACTTTTTTCCTCTTTACAGATGTTGATTGACTTTCTTTAATTTGGAGTTGTTTTTGTTCTTTTGTATTAAAGGGTATAACTTTCTTTGCATATTGATTTACATTTGCACTTCTTAGCCTACCAAATCTACTTAAGTGACTAAAGTAAAAGAATGCCTATTTCCAGTGGGAGATTAGTTTCGTACCATGACTGGCGCCTAGCCTCAGATCAGCCATCAATTCCTCCAGCTAAATGTTCAGTCCACGAACATGACTTCCTGTCACTTGCCGTTTCAATTCGCCATCTTGCTCTCATGTTCACATTTCTGGTCCTTGGCCTGCTGCAACGTTCTCGTGAAGGCCAACACAAGCTGGAGGAACAGCATCTCATCTTCCGATTAGGCACTTATAAAAGCCTTCTGGGCTCAACCCTGAGTTCAACAGCTTCACGGCATGAACTCTGTCCTCCATTTTGATTTTTTTCCTCAAGTGCCAGTCTATATCTAGTTCTCATGCTATTTCGCCTTCAGACAGCGCTGACATTAATTCTGCTATTAACACATTCTGCTATTTCGCCTTCAGACAGTGCTGACCTTAATTCTGCTATTAACACATTCTGCTATTTCGCCTTCAGACAGCACTGACCTTAATTCTGCTATTAACACATCCTGCTATTTCGCCTTCAGACAGCACTCGCCTTTATTCTGCTGTCAACACCTATTCTGGACCAATGGGCTCGGCGGGCGGGTGCGCGGCCAACCTGGCCGAGTGTAAAATGGCGCACGATGATGTCGGGCCAGCGACCCGACGTCATCACGTAGTCCCGCGATGTTCCATTCGGTGGGCACGTGCCGGAATCGGCAGTGCGCCCGCCGACAATTAAAAGGCCTGTTAAGGCCATCACCAAGACGATTAATTTCAAATTTACACTGCCCGGAAACGCCAAGCGTCCTTTGAACTTTTTAGGGAAAAATTTCACACTTGAATTAAAAACACGTCCCTGCTCATGTGATAGAGTCACATGAGGGGACATGTGTTATGACATTTTTTATTTTCTTCATTGTTTCTTTTAAACAGCGCTTCATCCCCCTGAGGAAGCTCCGTGCCTCAGGGAAATTATGAAGCGCTCACTCGCGCACATGCACGAAGTCCGCACTAGGCCCGCTCCCCACCCCCTCCCCCCCCCTCCGCCCACACAGGCAGCGCTGCCGCCCGCATTCCACGCTGGGGGGGGCCTTACTTGTCCCGCCCGCGTAAAATCGCGGTGCGGAGATGATCGTGGGCGGCAGTCGGCTTCCCGACAGCCCCCGCCTGCCCCCGCCCAGCACCCCCGCCAAGGGCAAAATTCTGCCCAATGTTTTGTGCCTTTAATACTATTATTATCACTCCCTTTGTCTTGTGCCCCAGGACATCTTTGTCATTTAATCTCCCCCGTCCTCTAACCTAAACCTGACCTTCTCTTTTGCTCCACCTGCCACTTCCCCCTTTTTCAGAAGCATAAAACCCAGCACATTCCCACCTCTCTTTAGTTCCAAAGAATTGGGCTTAAAACGTTAACTCTGTTTCTCTCTCCACAGATGCTGCCAGACCTGCTGAGCTTTTCCAAAATTTTCTGTTTTTATCACTGATTGATTTTGTGCTCCTCCATATAGTCAATTCCTGGGAAGGATACCCTTTTTCCCTAAGGAGTTGTTGGGTTTTGAGAATTCCTTGGTGATTTTCATATCAACAACACGTTCCCTCAATGACTGTGGAGTTGTGTAACACAAGATCAGATGTGGTTGTAACGATGAGCTCATTTCGAACATTGTGAAGACCTTGTCGTGTGTGAGCATTTTCATTTTTAGACCCTCTCTCAATCATGACTTTCCAGTTTTGCGATTCCATAGCCATCATACATAGTTACAGTCTTGTTTTGTTGCCGCTTTGATGTCAGCTAATTTTAGTGATTCTGGCACTGCATTTAGGTTTATGTAGTTTGGCAACCTTTTCTCCATGACTAGCCGGACAGACAGACTGCAATGGATATTGCGAAAAATGGATTGAGTGTATCTGGCTGATATTTAACATGGCACTCATGTTCTTATAGTTTGAGTATCCAATGCTGTCTTCAACTGGATGATTTGCAATGTGGATTGTGCAATAAACTAACCTCCTGTGTTAATCTTAATCCAAGTTTGTTGTGGGGTTATTTGTAGAAATCAGGTCACACAAAAACCGAGAGGTTGGGAAATATGCCACCGATTGTTCTAAAAAAGAACAATTCAAAATAGCTTCTGTTTACAGACAGGTGTTAAGAGAAAAAAAATCAGTGCTGTTTGAACTGACCCCCTCCTGTCTGTAACACCAATCAGTGGGGAAAAAATGTGCCGAAGAAAAGGAGAAAGCAGTAGACGAGGCACCAGGGCCAGAGAAACAGGGCAAATGGACAGGAGAAGTAACCAGAACATTCATACCCTGAGAAGACGATAGACCCCATAGGAACTACACTACTACATGAAATGGCTCGATGCAACAATCCCAGAGAAAAGAAATTAACACCACCATTCAGATCAGGAAGAGGGTGAGAGAAAAGCCCAGGACAATAAATCTGAAGGTAAAGAATGATACTGGAGTGCAGGGTAACATCATCCCACTCAGGCTATAGCAGGAGATCTTTCCTGAAAATTTGGAAGAAAATGGTTACCTAAAAACATGTGTTCTGAAACTGGGTATGTCATGTTAACAACATACAGGGGAACTGAGATTCAACAGCTGGGAACAACCCAAACCAGAGGGACACACAAAGGCAAAGATGTTAATTGTATATTCTCCATCCCTAAAACAGATACCAATAAAACTAAAAGCAAAGCTTGAAAGAGAGCTCCATGATGATGACGTGCAGTGAGGAGACACTATAGATCCTCACATTGTATCTATGAACGTTTGACTCCAGTCTGGCTTATGGCAGCAAACATTCTGTGATAATGCTCCTGTCATGGAGACGCAATGGAGGCTCTAATAGTTGCTTGATTGCAGGAGGATGATGACAACATGCAGTGAGGACACTCCATAGATCTTCACATTGCCTTTGAAAATGTCTGACCCCTATCTGTCAGCTCACTTGTGCTCTGTGATCAGGGTCATATTATGGAGATGCAGCCGCGAAACTTTAAATGCGCCTGATCCTTTGTCCGCCTTCAGTACCTGTCCCCTTCAGGAGCACAGCTTCACCGATCACAGTTGCTGAAGAGATGGGGGACAGCCCCACCTTAAAGGTGCTGAGAGCACACAGAGAGAATGAGAGAACTCTGTGGTGCCTGCCCACTACACTCTGACAGCAATGACCAGCACTGCCGAGGTGCAGGCATCAGTAATGTTTCTAGGGAGTGGGAGGCCGGGCTATCACTTTGGTCTGAAGGCTGCACAAAGCACAGGGAAGAGGCCCTGGACTGAGACACCTGCCTTTATCTTGTGCAGAAAGGTTTCACATCTGAGTGACACGAACACTGCTCATCAGAACAAGGAGCCATAGGCAGGGAGACGTTCTTGGGAGTTTATTTACAATAGTGAACATTATGTACAAGTGGTTAACACCCGTGGCCAGGCTGTGCTTCCTGACTGGGCTCAGGTGCAGCTTATCCCTGCCTGACTGGGAGCTGTTGCTGTGTGCTGGCTGTGGCTGCTGCTACTGCTCTGGCTAATGCTTTCCTGTGTTGCTGCTGTTACTGCCTTGGAGTTTCTGTTTGCTCACCTTCAGCTGGAAGAAGAAGACCACTGCTCATGCGGAGGAGAAAAGGAATTCAGGGAGTTGGACTTTTCCTTTCTGGGGACCCCTACAACCTGCTGCTGCTGCAGGGTGGGGCCTCGCAAGGCCTGAAGAGCCTGGGAGTGGGAGTCTGGAGAGAGCCAGAGGGGAGAGGACACAACTCCAGCTGGAGAGGGAGGACCCTCACCCATTGAGGGCGGTGGGTAAAATGCCATTTTACCCGCCCGCTACCGCACTTAGTGCAAAGCTGGGACGATTCTGCCTGCAGAGCCTACAGAGTGCGTAAATTCCATCATGGTGAGCAAGAAGCCAAATGGATGGCTAAGAATCTGCCAGGATCCGAAAGACCTTAATCAGGCAATAAAGAGGAATCATTACCCTACTCCTACACTAGGAGAGATCACATCTGTCCTGGCAGGACAGATGTTTTCAGCAAACTTGATGCCAAAAATGGCCACTACAATGTGAAGAACAATGAAGAAGCTTTGCTGTTAATGACATTCAACACAACTTTTGGACAGTACCAAATTCCTGCATCTACCTTTTGGCCTTAAGTTGATGAGTAGAGGATGCAAAGGAGCAATCGGCATAGCATCAAGCCATGGAGAGAACAAGGAAAACTGGGATCAGGTTAAGCACAGGCTCAAAGGAAACTCAAAGTTTCCTTTTATACAGAAGATGAAAGACTTGAGAGCCACAACAATCATCTCAGCAGTACGAGTCCTGTCTGCTGAGCAAGGGATACCTGAAAGATTAATACATGACAATGGCACCCACTTCACTTGCAGGGATGTTAAGGAATTGGCTGAACGGTATGGGTTCAACATCATCACCACATCACCGCATTATCCTCAAGAACATGGGTTTAAAGAAAGACATGTCCAGATGGTCAAAAGAACCCTTGCGAAATGCCAAGAAACAAAGGAAGGCCCAAACCTTGCCTTATTGTCACTCCAATCCACACCTCCCAAGGCTGACATGAAATCTCCTGCAGAGTTGCTGAATGGAAGAAAATCTAAGGTGATTCTGCCAAGCAAAATACACCCTCCAAGTGACCAGGAGGGAGTGAGACAGCAACTCACTGAAGGACAGGAAAGAGGAGATCAGCACTTCAACAAACATGCTAAATCCCTAACTGATCTGTTGAAAGGGCAAAGTGTACATGTATAGGATCCAATCACAAAAACCAGGAGTCCAGCAACAGCTGTTGCTGAAGCCGACACACCGAGGTCCATACATAACTGAGACCCAAACCAGTCAGCGAATGAGAAGAAACCGAGTCCATATTCGACCTACACCTGAGCTGGAAAAACAGAACAGACCAGCCACAACACCGGAAACATCAATATTCAGGGAGATAACATTAAAAACATCACCAGAAAATGAGACAACATTAGCAACAGCAAGCACAACTCCTGACATAGGTGGAAACAATCAGTCTTTTAGCGATTGGCAGTTCAAAAAAATCAAATGCTACTATTGTCACAGAAATGAGGCAGTGCAAGGAAAGATTCAAGCAGGCTTGTAAACAAAAGAAGAAGCCCAATGAAATCTACAATGTAGAGGAGCCTGAAACAACAAATTCAGACATTTACTCATCGTTTAATCTGAAAGCTGGAAAGACAGAACCAATATTTGTCACAGTGAAAGTAAATGGCAAACCTGTTAGAATGGAAGTCGACACAGGAGTTTCCACTACAGCAACTGGGGAACATACCTTCGGATACTTGAATAATGGTGAACATCAGTTAAGCTTAGAAAACACAGATGCCAAGCTAGAAACATGTACAGGTGAAGACATTCAAGTGAAAGGCATAAGCAGGGTAACTGTCCATTACGGAAGCCAATCGGCAAAGCTACCCTTGATGACGGTTGCAGGTGAAGGGCCGAGACTCCTGGGGGCAAAATTGGTTAAAGGAGATGAAGTTAGAATGGGTTGAAAATTTCCAGTTGAGAGCAAGTGGGCTACCAGAGCTACTTAGAAAGTACACCACTGTCTTTAAGGGTGAACTGGGGAAAATCCAGGGCCTGCAGGCCAAGATTCATGTGGAATCAGAAGCAACTCCTCACTTCATGAAGGCGAGACCGATACCATATGCTCTGTGAGAAAAAGTCGACACTGAACTGAACAGACTAGAGAAATTGGGCTTTATACAACCTATTCAGTTTTCAGAATGGGCAACACACATAGTCCCCATCCTTAAACTCAATGAAAGCATCTGAATTTGTGGAGACTATAAACTGATGGTTAATAAAGTAGCTAAGCTAGACAGGCACCCATTCCAAAAATTGAAGACCTGTATGTCAAGCTGGCAGGAGGAACAATGTACACAAAGCTTGACATGATTCATGCTTATCAACAATTAGAGTTGGATAATGCCTTCCAGGAATTTGTCACAATTAATACCCACTAAGGGTTGTACCAATAAACACGATTGCCTTTCTGTGTGTCCTCCGCTTGTGCCATCTTTCAGAGAACAATGGAAAGCTTACTGCAGGGACTGCACCAGGCTCCAGTCTATTTTGATGATGTATTGGTGATAGGGTTCACTGAAAAAGAGCATTTGGCAAACTTAGAAGAAGTCTTAAAACGTTTTTTGCAACTGGAGTGCATTTAGAAAAAGAAAATGGCACATTCCAAGCGAGGGAGGTAATCTATTTGGGTCACTGGGTAGATTCACAGGGCTTCCACCCAGCTGAAGAAACAGTGCGAGGCATAAGGGAGGTGATGGTGTAGTGACATTATCACTGGACTATTAATAAGGAGTCTTGGGGGAACCTGAGTTCAAATCCCACCATGGTGGAATTTGATAAAAATCTGGAATTGATGACCATGAAATTGTTGTTAAAAGCCCACCTGGTCTACTAATGTCCTTTAGGGAAGGAAACCTGCTGTCCTTGTCTGGCCAACCAATACATCCACAATTTCTGGGCCACTTCCCCTTTTAAAATGCTAGAATATGGGCCAAGGGATTTGTCAGCTTTTAGTCTTATTAATTTCTCTAGTACGTTTTCTTTACTAAAAATATTTTACATTTACATAGAGCCTTTCACAGCCACAGGATGTCCACAGCAGCTTATAGCCAATGAAAAACTTCTGCAGCGAGGCGGCGTGGTAATATCGCTGAACTAGTAATCCAGAGACTCAGGGTAATGCTCTGGGGACCTGGGTTCGAATCCCACCACGGCAGATGGTAAAATCTGGAATTAAAAGTCTGAACGTGCCCATGAAACCATTGCTGATTGTTATAAAAACCCATCTGGTTCACTAATGCCCTTTAGGGAAGGAAATCTACTGTCCTTAGCTAATCTGGTCTATGTGTGACTCCAGACCCACAGCAATGTGGTTGGCTCTTAAATTTCCTCTGAACCAGGGCAATTAGGGATGGGCAATGAATGCTGGCCTAGCCAGTGATGCCCACATCCCATGAATGATTGGGAAAAAAGAGAGGCACCTGTGCCAAAGAATGCCTCAGAGCTCAAATCATTCCTAGGAATTATCAACTATTATGGGTGGTTCTTACCCAATTGTCCACATTGCTGCACCCACCCCCCCAACACTTTGCATTCTCTACTCAAAAAGAGTTGGGAAACAGAGATAGCTTAAGTAAGTTATATTTATATTTGTGGGTGTTAGGAATGAGTTTTAGCTTTAAAGTTTAAGTCTGATTTGTATTTCTGTGTCTGTGTGTTAAGAAAGGTCAAATGGAGTTTTAGTTTCACTTTAAAAGGCTGCTTGCATTTCTAATGAGATGTTTACGACCCCTATAAAGTCAAAGTAAACACACAAGAGTAGAAAGAACAGTGCAGTTGCCTAGCAACAGGGGGCCAGAGAGGCAGGTTCCTCTCACAGACACACACACAGAAGAAGAAAGGCAGCAGTTTGTTTTGGAATCTGTTTGAGTTCAGTTGGTTTTTAGGCAGCTGTGAAGCAGGAGCAACCTAAAACCGGACAGGTAGCAAGACCCAAGCTAAGAAAAACCCCAAAAGTCTAGGGGAGTGGAAGAAGAGAAAGTCCAAAGACGACCTTCTAATTAAAGGAAGGACTGGAACCTGGGAAAAGGTCCTGTAAAGCGAAGTTAAGAGTGAGGGGCAGAAACAAAGGCTCCAAGCTTCAGATTTAAAGTGAGAACAGCTTGCAAGAAGCAAGAAGGTTCAAAAAGATATCTGAAGGTCTCTAATTCTTTGCTATGGACATGTGAAGCAGTGGTGTACTGTTAAGGCTGAGTTGGTGAGAGAGGATACATGGAAGGCAGCTTGAGTGCATGTGGTGACCCAGGAAAGGGGAACATCAGAAGGAGAGTTTGAAAACCTGGAGGTTAACCCTTGTGGAAGGTGTCTGAGCATAAAAATCATATTGGGAGAAGATTCCAAGGCGAGGTCCTGGAGAGTGAAGATTGGAATCCCTCACGTAAAGAACGGAGTTCAGGGAGACTGGTTGGTTCAGGGTGTGACAAGCGTCTGGGGGGATCTGTGGAGAGATCCATAGCATTTCGTTGAGGTGGCATCTGTCACTTGGTTTTAGAGTGTGTTGCGTCTGACCATAGGGTGCCATAGGTTTACATTGACTGTGTACTTACTGTGGACATAGAGTATAAGATAGCTTTTGTAACTTGTGTTATCCTTCCAAATCTGTACCTTCTGTAAAGGTATAGTTGTGGGTGAAGGGGCATTGTAATATAGTTCATCTTTTCTTGTTGAATAAATGTTTTATTTTTGTGTTAAAAGTTCATCAGCTAACTCCTGTGCCTCGATTAAGTAGCTACTCTTCACATGTCTAAACAAACAAAACAAAAGTTAGGATCTATCAAGCTGGGTTCCACTCTGGGATCCACTCTTGTCCAGGGGTAACCTCACTCTGTGGATCATAATAATGGCCAATAGGTTACCTATCAAGAACGCTCACCATAGTAGAAAAGGGGTTCTCGCACATGGAAAAAGAAGGCATGGAAGGCAGAAATCATCTTTGGTGTCAAGAAATTTCATCAGTATGTACACGGCTGTCATTTTAAATTGCTTCAGACCACAAGCCATTGCTAGGATTGTTTAGTTAGGACAAGGCTATACCACCCATAGCCTCAGCAAGAATACAACGATGGGCCTTAATTCTAGCAGCATACGAATACACCTTTGTACCTGGGTCTGGCAATCAAATCGCAAACACCGATGTCCTTAGTCATTTGCCTTTGCAAGAAAATGATGAGCACGTCCCAGTTCCACAGGAACTTGTTTTGCTGTTAGGTTTCTTAGATTCCTTGCTGGTATGTGCTCGACAGATCAGAGACTGGACAAGTTGGGACCCAGCCCTAACTCAGGTATGAGGACAAGTGCTACATAGTTGGTCACAGGAGCCCATGTCTGATGAAAGGAAACCATGCTTTAATAGAAGTCAAGAAATAACCAGCCAAGATGGCATCTTATTGTGGGGAGCACGAGTGACAGTTCCTCCAAAAGGAGGGGAACCACTTTTAATTGAACTATACAGTGCCCATCCAGGAATTTCCTGAATGAAGACCATAGCATGCAGCTATCTATGGTGGCGAAAGAGAGAGTTTAGTAAAGCACTGTGTGTAATGTTAGTAACTGCAAAAGTTGCCAGTGACAGCTCCATTACACCTATGGGGAGTGGTCAGGTAGACCCTGGGAGCGGTTACACATTGACTACATTGGGCCTTTCCTGGTAACAATGTCTCTGCTCATTGTCGATGCCCATTCAAAATGGTTGGGCGTATATAGGGTGAAGTCACCAACGTCGGGCGCTACAATTGAGAAACTACGTCAGTGTTTTGCCATTCACGGACTACCAGAAGTAGTCATTTCCAATAGTGGCAGAGCATTTACGAGCGCTGAGTTTCAATGGTCTATCAACCTCAACAGTATGACTCATGTGAAAACTGTACCATACTACCCCTCCTCAAATAGACTGGCCGAAAGGGCGGTTCAAACATTGAAGGCAGGCATGAGAAAGCTAACTGGTGATTCCTTGGCAACCAAGCTAGCACGCTTTCTTTTCCATTACAGGACTACCCCTCACACAACAACAGGTGCCACACCTGCAGAGTTATTGTTGAAATGCTTTCAAAGGACGAGATTGAGCTTAATAATGCCGAATTTAGAGGGGAAGGTGGAAAGTAGTCAGAGAAACCAGAAAACTAGACATGACTGGTATAGTCATAAGAGGAAATTTACTGTGGGAGAGCAGATATACGTGAAAAACTTCAAGGAAGGACCAAAGTGGTTACCGGATGAAATAAGAACAGTGATTGGACTTCCACGTGGAGGTGGAAGGCCGGACCATCTGTAAACATGTGGACCATTTAAAGAAGAGAGAGACAAATCATCAAGATCCACCAGTGATCATGACCGGGTCTGTGTTTCCTGTTGAGAATATTCAACCTGGGACTGACATTGTTTTTAATTCATTCATGGGATGTGGGCATCACTGCCTAGGCCAGCATTTATTGCCCATCCTTAACTGCCCTTGTTCAGAGGGCATTTAAGAGTCAACCACATTGCTGTGGGCCTGGAGTCACATGTAGGCCAGACCAGGTAAGGACAGCAGATTTCCTTCCCTAAGGAGCATGAGCAAATCAGATGGGTTTTTACAACAATCGATTCATGATCATCATTAGCCTTTTATTTCCAGATTTTTTATTGAACTCAAACTCTACCATCTGCTGTGACAGGATTTAAACCCAGGTCCCCAGAGCATTACCCTGGGTCTCTGGATTACTAGTCCAGTGACAATACCACTACGCCATCACCTTCCCGAGGTGACATGTCTGATGTTCCTGTAAGAGTTGAGGATACAGAACTGCGAATGCCCATCGAAGCACCTGATGTTCAGGCAACTCCGGAAAAAAAGGTTCCTAACAAAGGATCTGAAGTTGTGGAGCTGCGACGATCCACATGTACCAGGAAACCACCTGAAAGACTGAACTTGTAAATTCCTTACCTGCTGTAAATATTAATGTTGTCTTAAAAAATATGTACTTGTAAATATAATATGTATAGCTGAGTTAAAGGGGGAGGAATGTAGTAATTATGGTTTTATTTCGTACGTAATGTGCCTTTAAGAATAATACTTGTTAGGCAAGATCACATGATGTAGTAACCAATAGGAGAGTGGCGTGGGCTGCCTCAGCAGTCAGTGTAGAGATAGAGTTGGAGTTGAAAGCACACGTGTAGTTGCTGCTGAGTATATTGTAAAGAAGCTTAATGTTTCCACCCAAGAAGAGTCCGCAGATCAACTCTATCATTAATAGCACAACTTGGCCACCCTACAACAGGGGGATATATATTGTTGTCTTATCTGTAAATATGTGTAAATAGCTAGGAACTACTTAGCTAGGAACTAATGTGTTATGTGTTCCAGGAGGCCACATTTCACAGATGCAGTAGAGACTGAAATAATGTGTACATAACCAGTTCAATCTGGTTTTTCTTTTGAACCAGACAGCATGGCAAAATTAAACGTAAAGAGTTTCTGATCTGTACAAACGTACAAGTGTGATTATTAACAACATCTGGGAACCAAAAGACAGCAAGAACACAGCAGCAAGCAAAGTGGTTGAGTTTTCCGTGGGCTTTACACTGTTTGCCAGGAGCAGGACACTCTGTCTGGAGTGAATAAGCACCATCACAGTGGAAACATTCTTTCAACAAGTTGCAACTCTGTCTGGGAGACTGCTGTTGTTGCTTTGCAGGTGGTTTCCTGGCACGTGAGCAATGAACAGAGTTGGAGTGTGATAGTTACTGTTGGCCGCCTCAACTCAGCCCTGGACTCTGAGAGCGATAGCTATCTTGCTAACTCCAGCAGCTTTGACAGTTTTTTGTCTCTCTCGAGTGCTTTTCGGTGTCGTTGACTAGAGACACAACCTTCGATTATTTGTGTTTCATTTCCTGTTCGACACATTCAACATCAACACAGTCACATTTGGCTGCCAGTTTCCACAACTGCATGCAATATTGGTCAATTGTCTCATTTGCTCCTTGTTTAGTACATCAGAAGACAATTGTTTCATATATTGTATTTTACTTGTGCACGAAATAGGTTGTTAGTACATTGTGAGCTGAGTTATAGTCATTTTGCTCAGGTGAAAGTGTCTCAAAGAATATCTTCCATCTTTCACCTCCATAGTGGAGAGTAAGCCCTTTTCCCTTTTGTGATCTGTGATTGTAATACTTGCCAATGTACCTTTGAAACATTGCAGCCACTTTTTGCCAATGTGGCAATATATAATAGGTGGTGCCGAATGCAGATCATATGTGTAGATTGGGCATAGACAGCACCATTTTGATCAGCAACACAGCGATACTGTGTGATCAAGGATTCGGCATCACGCTCCTTCCAAAGATAAAACCTCTCTAATGATCCGAGGTTAATTTTTTGTTTTGATTGGATGGCTATTTTTGCGTGATCAGTGTGTGGTGTGTACAGTGTGCAGATCTTACTTTTGCTAATCCCGAGCTGGAATGCTTCCGTGTGAGTCTATCAACAGGCTCCAGCTGCAATGTGTTCTCTAAGTCTCAAACTTAAAATTATGTCTGCAGAAAAAAGACAAAGACCTTCCAAAAAGTTTCATACCTGAAAGCAATGTTTTCTATGTCTCACCATCTTCATCTCCATTGGGAAGTTGTTGGGAAGAAACAGTAAGATTCAGTAAGAAGCATTCAGAATCAGAACTGCTGGTAAATGAGCTGTTAAAATATGGATTCCTTTCTTCTCCTCCTAGACTCCCTCTGTTGGTATTTGTGTCTATGGTAGTCTTAAGTGGACAAAGTGCACATTGGACAAATGCAAAATGCATAAAATGCAATTTTTTATACACTACAACATCTACTTTCACCTAACTCACCACCCACCTCAACCCCAGTAATGCTTTTCTCACTTGCAGACTCAATGATTTAAATATTCTGCAAACTGTCTTCCCAGCCTCCATGTTCTATCAACGTTATCTCATTCAGAACTCTAATCCTACACCGAGTCCCATTGCCCATCATCCCTGCTGTTGCTGGCCTACATTGGCTCCTGGCCTCCCAATACCTTCCATTTAAAATTCTCATCTTCACGTTTAAATCCCTTTGCGGCATTATTCTTTCCTATCTTTCTAAACTCCTCCAGCACTATAGCCCTCCAAAAATCTCCTTTCCTCCAACTGGTACCTTTTGTTCAGTGGTGGGGTCATGGTCCAGGGGGAGGTAGGAGGAAGTGTCTGCGAGTTGACGCTCAGCCTCTGCGAGGTAGAGGTCAGTGCGCCAGACCACAACAGCACCATCCTTGTCAGCGGGTTTGATGACAATGTCAGGGTTGGACCTGAAAGAACGGAGTGCAGCAAGTTCAGAGAGAGACAGGTTATCCCATTATTGCTAACCAAACCTTTAGATGTACATTTTAGAGCTCTATCCCCAAGTCTCTCCTTTAAGGTCCTTCTTGAACTGCACCTCTTTAACCAAACCTTTGGTTACCTTTCCAAATATTATTTTCTGCTTAAACTGTAAAGAATCTCACCATCAATGTTCCTTTTAAAAAAATAATGCTCAAAATCCCAACTATTGATAATATTTTTAATTAATTTTGTTGATGGGGAACTTTTATTGATTAAACAATAAACACTGATGACAAAAATTGAATTCGCATTGAGGAGCTATAGAGCCAGACAGCATGACGGTGCAGTACAGGATGACTGTAGCCGCCTGCTTTAGCAATGGCTATTAACTGAGGTTAATTTCACTCCCTCACATTGTTGGACTTCTCTTAAAATATCTCATCCAATGATATTAAATTAACTGGCACTATTTTCTTTAAAACCCCCAGTGACATAAGGGTGAAGAAAACACGTTAGGTTCATTGTATTGTCAGATTCGAGTTCTAAATGGTGTAATGTTGGTGGTGATGGTCACAGCTGCAGAGTTAATAATATTCTTAGCAGAATTAGCTTTGAGGAGTTCATTAATGTGCCAGCTAATGCATCTTGCCTCAAGGCATTGTTTCTTTGTGAGTGAGAGACAGTCTTTGTGCCAGTGAATCAATGGTAATTTATTTATTTTAATCTTATCCAAATCTCCGGCATTCTGGGGGGGTTGTTATGGCAGCAATGGTATAGTCTGGTGCCGTTTAAATGCTGAGCCCATTTCTGTACCAACAGAGAAAGGAAATCACGTTTAAAGAAAACACCTTTGAGGAGCAAACAGCAACCAACACAGGAGGGGAAGTAAGCCAACAAGAGCAACTGGCCTAAAGCCAGTCCAGAACAGCGGCCCCAAATCAACAGGACCAATAGTTGAACAGAACCTTTCGTTTCTCCCAGACCAACTGAATTCCAGGCACTAAGTCCAAATCAGCTGCTTCAAACCTTAAAAACACATTGCCCTCAACATGTTAATAGCCATGCCCAGAAACCTAATGTATTAGTGCACTCTCCACAAGCAATGTGGAGCAATCAAATGGTATTCTAACCACAAAATTATCCACAAAAACAATATACTGTCGATGCTGGAAACCTGAAATAGAAACAGAAAACACAGGTCAGGCAGCATTTGTGAAGAGAGGGAGAGAGACCGAGTAAACATTTCAGATCAAGAACCTTTCATCAGCACTCAAAATTATCTATCTGATTGACAAAGGAATTCAACTGAAATATTTAGATTTGTTTTTATTATCAAAATGAATGCATTTTACAAGGGCATAAATGCTGTCATTTGCTTACTTCTCTAGGGTGTATTGTGCAGTTGACTGGTTCCTGAAGCTGCTTTACTTTAAAACTTAATGAATCAATGTATATCACTGGGCAGGAGTCCTCTCCCTGTTCAACGGATCCTTTTACCCGCCTCCAATATTCTCCCTCCACCTGGACCCCTGCCTCTGGATTCTTACCTTCTCTTGATCTTTTCATTGAGAACTGTCGGCGTGACATCAGCCGTCTCAATTTCTCTGCTCCTCTCACCCACTCTAACCTGTCTCTCTATCAACTTGCTACACTCCGTTCTCTCAGGTCCAACCCTGACATTGTCATCAAACCCGCTGACAAGAGTGATGCTGTTGTTGTCTGGCGCACTGACTTCTACCTCACGGAGGCTGAGTGTCAACTCGCAGACACTTCCTCCTACCTCTCCCTGGACCATGACCCCACCACTGAACATCAAGCCATTGTTTCCAGGACTGTCACTGACCTCATCTCCTCTGGAGATCTTCCTTCCACAGCTTCCAACCTCATAGTCTCCCAACCTCGGATGGCCCGCTTCTACCTCCTACCCAAAATCCACAAACAGGACTGTCCCGGCAGACCGATTGTGTCAGCCTGTTCCTGCCCCACGGAACTCATTTCTTGCTATCTTGACTCCATTCTCTCTCCCCTTGTCCAGTCCCTTCCCATCTACATCCGCGATTCCTCTGACACCCTACATCATATCAACAATTTCCAGTTCCCTGGCCCCAACCGCCTCCTCTTCACCATGGACGTCCAATCCCTCTACACCTCCATCCCCCACCAGGATGGTCTGATGGCTCTCTGCTTCTTCCTCGAACAGGGGCCCGAACAATCCCCATCCACCACTACTCTTCTCCGTCTGGCTGAACTTGTTCTCTCACTGAACAATTTCTCCTTAAACTCCTCTCACTTCCTCCAAATAAAAGGTGTGGTTATGGGTACCCGCATGGGCCCCTGTTATGCCTGTCTCTTTATGGGGTATGTGGAACATTCCTTGTTCCAGTCCTACTCCGGCCCCCTCCCACAACTCTTTCTCCGGTACATCGATGACTGCTTCGGTGCTGCTTCATGCTCTCGTCTGGACCTGGAAAAATTTATTAATTTTGCTTCCAATCTCCACCCCTCCATCATTTTCACATGGTCCATCTCTGACACTTCCCTTCCCTTCCTTGACTTCTCTGTCTCAATTTTTGATGATAGACTGTCCACCAATATTCATTACAAGCCTACCGACTCCCACAGCTACCTCGACTACAGCTCCTCACATCCCGCTTCCTGTAAGGACTCCATCCCATTCTCTCAGTTCCTTCACCTCCATCGCATCTGTTCTGATGATGCCACTTTCAAAAACAGTTCCTCTGACATGTCCTCCTTTTTCCTTAACCGAGGTTTTCCATCCACAGTGGTTGTCCGGCCCATCTCCCGCACATCCGCCCTCACACCTTCCTCTTCCTCCCAGAACCGTGATAGGGACCCCTTGTCCTCATTTATCACCCCACCAGCCTCCGCATTCAAAGGATCATCCTCCGCCATTTCCGCCAAATCCAGCATGATGCCACCACCAAACACATCTTCCCTTTAACCCACCTGGCAGCATTCTGCAGGGATCGTTCCCTCCGGGATTCCCTGGTCCACTTCTCCATCACCCCCTACACCTCAACCCCCTCCCACGGCACCTTCCTATGCAACTGCAGAAGGTGCAACACCCGCCCCTTTACTTCCCCTCACCTCACCGTCCAAGGGCCCAAACACTCCTTTCAAGTGAAGCAGCATTTCACTTGCACTTCCCTCAATTTAGTCTACTGCATTCGCTGCTCCCAATGCGGTTTCCTCTACATTGGAGAGACCAAACGCAAACTGTTGACCACTTTGCGGAACACCTTCGGTCTGTCCGCAAGCATGACCCAGACCTCCCTGTCGCTTGCCATTTTAACACTCCACCCTGCTCTCGTGCCCACATGTCTATCCTTGGCTTACTGCATTGTTCCAGTGAAGCTCAACACAAACTGGAGGAACAGCACCTCATCTTCCGACTAGGCACTTTACAGCCTTCTGGACTGAATATTGAGTTCAACAACTTTAGATCATGAACTCTCTCCTCCATCCCCGCCCCCTTTCCGATCCCCCTTTTTTCCAATAATTTATATAGATTTTTCTTTTCCCACCTATTTCCATTATTTTTAAATGCATTTCCATCCATTGTTTTATCTCTACCATTTAGCCTATTTCGATCCCTTCCCCCCACCCCACCCCCACTAGGGCTATCTGTACCTTGCTCGTCCTGCTTTCTATCCTTAATGTCACTTATTAGCACATTTCTCAGCTAATATCACCACTGTCAACACCTCTTTGGTCTTTTGTCTATGACATCTTTTGGTTATCTCCACCTATCACTGGCCCTCTATCCAGCTCTACCTGTCCCACCCCCCTTAAACCAGCTTATATTTCACCTCTCTTCTATTTTTCCTTGGTTCTGTTGAAGAGTCATACGGAGTCGAAACGTTAACTGTGTCCCTCTCCGCAGATGCTGTCAGACCCGCTGAGTTTTTCCAGGTATTTTTAATTGTGTTTTTGTTTTTGCTTTGGATTTCCATTATGTGCAGTGTTTTGCTTTTGTATCACTGGGTTCCAGCTCCACACCACCTTCTATGGTATGCATTGCTTTGTGACAGAGGGTGCACCAGAGTAAATTTGAATGATACAATCTGTCACATTATTTAGATCATGGTAAATGAATTTGAATCACAATACAGACTGAACTCTGACCATTACTGAAAGTGAATGATGGGCTATTAGGGTGATTAATAGTGCCAGCATGCCTCAATGAGAGCACTCTCATCTCTGAGTCAGAAGACTGTGCGTTCAAGTCCTATCCTCGGGAGTTGAACACATAATCTAGGCTGACGGTCTAGTGCAGCACTGAGGGAACGCTGCACTGTCAGCGCTGCTGTCTTTCAGATGAGTTGTTAAACTGTAACTCCATCTGTCCCTTCAGACAGAAGTAAAGCATCCATTTGGCACCATATGAAGAAAAGCAGGCAAGTTCCTCCAGTGTCCTGGCCTATGTTTATCCCTCAGCCAACATTACTAAATCAAATTATCTGACCTTAATCTCATGCCTGACACTGTATGTGTGACCTTGCTATGCGCTGATTGATGGAGTTGATTTACTAAATTATAACAGTGACGACATGTCATCAATGACCTCATTGGCTGTAAAACACTTTTGGATGGCCTGAGGGTGTGAAAGTTACTACATATATGTCGGTCTTATTTCAGATGTGGCAGTCCTGACCGGTAGTCCCATCTGCCGCTATTATGTTAGTAATTTGGAAAAGAAAATACTTCAGTGACCAATTTTGTTATTTGTGTCATGCAGAACAGTGAATTAAAACTTGATCACTTCAACACTTTTAACGCTTTGGTGTGCCACCTTTGGAAATACGATTCAACAGTTATTTCTATGTCATAAAAATGAGAACATAATGAGCCCAGAAATTGTTGCCAGTGATGTTATCAGCACATTGTATTGAATTCTTTCTTTCTCTACTGTAGCGGAGATTGGGCTCTGACAGTGATGTCTAAAAGGTGTAAGCAGTTGAAAGATTCATATCGGAGGCCTAGTTATAAAAACCGCTAAGCAAATAAGCAGAGATAACAGACATGTACTATCAGTTAGATCAAGCACATGCAGTATGCGTGACTTACAAATCATTTGTGCTAAACCATTACTGCAGCTCCCACAGCAGCTCATGTTCTTGAAAAATAAAGCTAACAAAAGAGTTAACCACATTTAATCATTATTATTTTTTTCAGTTATGAAATCTGATAATCCAGTGGTCTAGCGAAATTCACTTTATCAGGCCTATGGCATCTCTACGTAATGCCTCAGTTCTTGGAGAAAAGAAAAGTATGAGGCCTCATTATTTATGTTTTGTTCGCTTTCATTGAACAACAGACCTTGTGGTTTGTTCTTTGTAATAAAAGGCAGCTGTTTAACTATGTACAACTGAGGGGAGGTTTTCCAGGATGTGTAGTGCACTGGGTCACCTGGGCACAGCAATTATGGGCAAATTGGGCAGGTCAGAGCACAGTTTTGTTGAAGGAATCCAAACCCTTTTCCTCCTTAACTTAATTATCCGATACTTAGAGAAGTATGTGGCCAAGCAAGACAGCGCACCTTGGTGCAGACCCAGGAAAATTTCCGCTACTTACCTTTCCATATGCTAGGAATTACATGTGCTAGTTCAACCAATTGCCCTCAGAAGATCAGCAGAAACCCTGGAGAAATGGCATAAATAGCCGTTTACCCTGTTTCTCCAGGCTTTCTACTGGAGGTCTTTGCGGGAGATTGGAGAACTCCTGTATGGTTCGAGCCCATAATATTCTCTAATCATCAATGGTAAAGTACAAAGGCAGATTTATCTTCCCTCACACATCACGTTTACTCTTGTTTCGTACAACAGTAACAGCTTTCATTTACACAGTGGGTGAATTTCCAGGGATTATTCCATGTGCTGGGTGGGGAAGAAGCAGCCTGCAGTGGCCCTGATCAAGAAAGCCATGCAGGTCCCCTGGTGTGGGGTGGATGGGGTTCACCATCCACTTCTCTGCTGTTACCTGATTTTGGGCAGGATCACAGATGAATATCGGGCCACAGGTCACGCAGTGAAACTTGGATTCAGGTTAGTGCAGCACCTAGGGTAATAAAATATATTTATTCCGCACATTTTGCGTTTGAGACTATGGGCTAGATTCGCAGCTGGCGGAACCTAAGATTAGCCCCATCAGCAGGTGTGCCAGTTCCTTGGTACCACCCCACCTCTGAGCCGTTTTTGTGGAGGTGGCATCGGGCACCAGGGCTGTGGAGGGTAGCTAATCAAGCTCATTAGAGCTTCATTGAGGCCAATTAAAAGAGGTCGATTGGAATTTTCTAGTTGGCCTCCATATTCCCACAGGCAGTGGGAACCAGTTTAGGTGCCTGGAGGTGGACACCTGGACGCAGACTGGGGTGGGCCAAGGCCCCAGGCAGGTCTAGAGGCCTTCCCGGCCAATCTGGGTGTAGAGGCAGCCACAGGTTGCTCTCTAAAGGGGCTTCCTCCACTGCCACCCCCTCCCCCACCCACCAACACACACCCCTACACAATGGCGACCTGGCTGTTGAATCTGTTTTTAATTGAGGATTTAAAATGTTTTAAAATGTTCCATCTTGAAGCACACTCTCTCTCCCTCTTACCTTTCTTCTATTGCTGGCTGAAGCTCCCTTCAAGCTGAAAGGCCTCTGATTGGCCTCCTGGTTTCGAGAGTCCACCCGGCGTGCATAATTGGAAGGCAAACCTGCCCTCTGGCCATTAATTGGCCACCCCAGCAAAAGCACAATGAGTGACTGTTTCCTCCCAGCTGGGGCAGGTTTGGGGCCCGGAAACAGCGCTGCCTTTGCCACCGTCTCAGCTCATCCGCTGCTAAAACCCTCAGCCTTGCCTTTATTACCTTTGGACGTATCGATTTCAATAGTCCGCTATTCCACCCTTCATAAACTTGAGGTCATCCACAACTCCGCTGCCCATGTCTTAACTCACGGTCAGTCCAGCTGTGCTCACTGACCTACACTGGCTCCTGTTCAAAATGTTAAAACTCCCATCCTCGTTTTCAAATCCTCCTTATCTCTGTAATCTCCCTCAACGCCACAACCTCCAAGGCACCTGCACTCCTCGTTCAGGCCTCCCGTGTATTCCCAGTTTCACCTCCTTAGTTGTTATGATGTTAATGGTGCTATATAAATACAAGTTGTTGTTGTTATTCTTGTTGCATTCTTTCGCATAAATGATGGGAGGTCTCGTGTTTCAGTAGGCTGTGCCCTTGCTTCTGAGCCAGAAGCTCTGGGCTCAAGTTCCACTCCAGGTCTTCTTGGAGCATTCATGATGCAGTTCCGTAGGCTGATAATTAGCCTCGTAATTCCTTCCAACACTTCCCCACTATTCCCCAAAGGGAAAAAAAACATGTGAAGATATTGAACATAAATTAGGAGCATCATTTTTTTCAGAAAATCCTGCGAAATCTGCCAGTAGGTAATTCTTACCAAACTGCATTATAATACATTGTCATTTTAGTCTGGTGTCATACGAATGAAATCTTCTCTTTTTGACCATGAGGTGTACCAACATCTCAACTATTTTCTCTGGCTCCACGTGAACACTTCCGAGGGTTGGTTAAACTAAGTAACTAATGGTGATGAATCCACAATCCAAAAGCCCAAGCAAGGCCCCAGGCACATCGTATGCAGCAAAACACTGATTTTACAAAATGTGTTGCCTGTGTGCTCTGTTCCCCACAGGAAGTGTCAGGTTAGTGCAGAATCCCCTCTATCGTGTCACAAGATATGTAGGTTGAGATGCAGAAGGGCTTTCATTTAATTTGACCTAAACCTTCCAGCCAGGGCACTGGATTTCCCCTCTTTGAGGTGGTGTTCTAGCAGGGTGAGTCACCATGGAGTGGCCCCACCAGTGCAACCAAGGAGCATGTTCTGTATGAGGACCCCCACTGCAACCCATCAGGAGGTGGAAAGAGACCTTGCAGAGGAATAAAAGCCACTAATATGGTAGAAGCTGCAGAGACAAAGATGCCTGAGTAATTTATGAAAGCCTCTTCCTCCATTTGTGGGCACCTGGGCTGATGTACCCCCGACTGTCTGAGCCTCCTGGCACCTTCCACCAGGTGGTATTAAGGAACAGTGGTAAGAGAGGTGGGGGAGGAAACTGGGATGTAACTGAGCCCCGCCCTCCTATCCACATGTACATGTAGCCGAGGTAATCACCAACGGTCCTGTCAGTGGACACCTGGTGGGTCAGCAGCTAACCCAGTTGATCTGCCAATATTCACTTTTGTGGAAATTTTTGCTCTCTCCAAACACTGTGGCCAGTTACCACCTGGATGTTCCTTAAAGGATTTTAAAATCGGCAAGTCAGATATTCACTCCATAAGTTATGAACAGATATTTTCACGTTGCATGGTGGGAGGGAGTCACTGTTGATAATGCTTAAATAAAAATTCAGATATTCAGAAAACCTTCTGACATCTGGCTGTTCAGCAGCACCTAGATATCCTGGTTGCCCATTTTATTTAGTCTTAGATACAGGTTTGGTTAAAGACAACTCCATATTAATATCATAAATTCAATTGTGTGTTACATGGTATGATTGTTCTGTCAATTTAGCGTCATAGTCATAGAATCACAGAGGTCGACAGCACAGAAAAAGGCCCTTCAGCCCATCGAGTCTGCGCTGGTCAAACAAGAACCTAACTATTCTAACCCCATTTTCCAGCATCAGGCCCATAGCCTTGTATGCCATGGCATCGTAAGTGCACATCCAAATATTTCTTAAATATTATGAGAGTTTCTGCCTCTACCACCCTTTCAGGCAGTGAGTTCCAGATTCCCGCCACCCTCTGAGTGAAAGAATTCTTCCTCATATCCCCTCTAAACCTCCTGCACTTTACCTTAAATCTATGCCCTCTGGTTATTGATCCCTCCACCAAGGGGAAAAGTTCCTTCCTGTCTACCCTATCTATGCCCCTCATGATTTTATACACCTCAATCATGTCCCTCCTCAATCTCCTCTGCTCCAGGGAAAATAACCCCAGTCTATCCAATCTCTCCTCATAACTAAAGCTCTCCAGCCCAGGCAACATCCTGGTAAATCTCCTCTGCACTCTCTCTAGTGAAATCACATCCTTCCTATAATGCGGATTCCAGAACTGCACGCAAGCGTCTAGCTGTGGCCTAACCAGCGTTTTTTACTGTTCCAGCATAACCTCCCTGCTCTTATATTCTATGCCTCGGCTAATAAAGGCAAGTATCCCATATGCCTTCTTAACCACCTTATCTACCTGTCCCGCTACCTTGAGGGACCGGTGGACATGTACACCAAAGTCCCTCTGATCCTCAGTACTTCCCAGGGTCCTACCATTCATCTTGTATTCCCGTGTTTTGTTTGTCTTGCCCAAGTGCATCACCTCACACTTATCCGGATTAAATTCCATTTGCCACTGATCAGCCCATCTGACCAGCACATCTGTATCCTCCTGTAATCTAAGGCTATCCTCCTCACTATTTAGCACCCCACCAATTTTCGTGTCATCCGCAAACTTACTGATCAACCCTCCTACATTCAAGTCTAAGTCGTTTATATATACCACAAACAGCAAGGGACCCAACACCGATCCCTGTGGAACCCCACTGGACACAGGCATCCAGTCACAAAAACACCCCTCGACCATCACCCTCTGCTTCCTACCACTCAGCCAATTCTGGATCCAATTTGCCAAATTGCCTTGGATCCCATGGGCTTACCTTCATTATCAGTCTCCCATGCGGGACCTTATCAAAGGCCTTGCTGAAGTCCTTTGTCAAATGCATTGCCCTCATCTACACACCTGGTCACCTCTTCAAAAAATTCAATCAAATTAGTCAGACATGACCTCCCCTTAACAAAACCACGCTGACTGTCCTTGATTAATCCCTACCTCTCCAAGTGTCGATTAATTCTGTCCCTCAGAATTGCTTCCAATAGTTTCCCCACCACTGAGGTTAGACTGACTGGCCTGTAGTTCCCTGGTTTATCCCTTCCTCCCTTCTTGAATAACGGTACCACATTGACTGTCCTCTATTCCTCTGGCACCTCTCCTGTGGCTAGAGAGGTATTGAAAATTATTGCCAGTGCCCCTGCTATCTCCTCCCTTGCCTCATTCAACAGCCTGGGAGACATTTCATCCGGGTCTGGAGATTTATCTACTTTTAAGCCTGCCAGACCACTTAGAACCTCCTCCCTTTCTGTGCTAATTTCTTTTTCAAGCAATGTAAATGCTCAGAACAATGCCACAGTAAATCCACTAAGTTTCATATTAAATTGTTTGTCAAAATGCCACTTCTTTTATTTGCAAGCACATGGCATGGGGGCCCAAAATCAAGTAACCTCCCTGTGGGCGAAGTCGCCCAGTCCTGATTGGGGGTGGGGGTCATGGTGGGCTCGAGCAGGCAACACGGTGGGAAGGCCAAAAATCGGTTTCACGCTGCCGTGAAGCCAGTTTGCGATCGTCCACTCCACCCGTCGATGATGGGCCATGATTTCCACTGCCGCACGTCGAGAACCTAGTTTCAATACTTTAAATCTAATTATAAGCCCTGCTCACCGGAATCATACCCCGCCACCCCCCCACCCCCCCGCCACATCAAATTTATCGTCAACGGGACTTCAGAACAGCGTGCTTCCCGACTGACTTTAAAAGGCGTGCGCCTGGCGAGCTGAACTCCGAGGGGAACTCAAAAGCGAGTGCACACAAGCTTGTGCAGTTCTCGTGAGTGTGGCGCATTCGGAGGGAGGGAGGGCACAGGGCAAGTCACTTTCTCCCAGCTGGCTTTCAGTGCAGTGCCGGGGCAAGGGCCCTAGTGCAGGCAAGGCCGGTGCGGGGTTTGGTGTGGGGGTGGGGTTGGTGTGGGGGCAAGGCTGCACAGACTGAAGGAACTACACAGAGGGTGGGTGGGGGGGTGGGTATAAACGCTTTTCTGCCCACTCAAGCATTGCAAAAGCATGAAAGTAACACAAAATGTTCCAGAACATTTCACCCCTCGGGCACAGGCTGCAAATTAATGTGCGTTTTTGGGGGCAGCAGAACAACTGGGCAAGTTGTACAATCCCCTTGTGAAAGGCGGCCATGGTGCAGTCACTGGTGGAGGTGCTCACAGCCCCTTGCAATGTCTTTATTAAGGTATGGACCAGTATCCATTGTGGTTCCAGCTAACAGTGCAGCCTCGCAGTGCGGGTTAGGAGAATGCCTGAGCCTGAGCTGAGAGCACAGCATGCAGTCCAGTTGACAATCGGTCAAGCGGAGTGGGGCAGAGTTAGGTGGGGTTTCGGACAGCAATGCAGCGCACTACACACTGGCCATCCAAGTGGTGGCCAGCACTCTCCTACATGTGTGAAGGGACCTTCAGACTTAACCAAAAGAGGTTCCTAGGACACCCATGCTAACCCATGCATCTCTCTCTTTGATCCTGCAGGAGGAGAACATCAGGATCATGGAGCCTGGTGATTTAGCTTACAGGGAGCAGAGAAGAAAAGGAAGAGAGCAGTGGAGGTGCCTGGCTCAGCAAAGGGAGGAGCACCTCCCTCAAGATGAAGGGGTGGCAGGGACTGCTGCACATGCAGCTGAAGATCCACGGAGAGCAGTTGCTCGTAGGCATTTCACTAGACCCAGGGTCTGTAGGTGGCACTTGTCACTCATGCAGATGACTGAGAACCAGTGTTACTGAAGACTGCGCATGTCTAGGAAACTGGTCGGTCACATATGTCAGCTGCTGCAGGGTTTGGTGCCACGGGGACATGGAGGCAGGCGTTAGCCAATATTTGGGAGTCGGTCATGAGAGTCGAGGGGAATGTTCTTTCAGTCAAAGGAGGGGATCCTCCATGGCCCATGAGTGCAGACATTGGCTGGGATTCTAAGGGGCCGCAGGGAGCATGCTGGGAGGTGGGGAGCATAAAATCGGATGGGAGGGTGGAGGGTGACGCATTCAGTTCAGGGACACTTAAGGCGCTCTTCCTATCACCACTGGTATTTTACCAGCAGCAGGTGGGCACTTCACCTTATACCCTGACAGCCTCCTTGCAGGCTTGGAGGTGGGGAGGACTTCCCGATTAGACACCACGTGGTCCACGGAGACAAGAGTCGTCCCTGCTGAAAGACACCTCCTGCCCTCACAATGCACCTCCCTTTCCGGTGCCTGCCTTACACTTCCCCCCCCCCACCCCACCACCCGCCCCCCCCCACCTCACACCAGTGAGCCCCACAAACTCACTTTAATTCCAGGATCTCCTTGTGACCCAGGCCTGCAGCAGTACCTCCAGTCGCCACCACTCTCAGTGACACTGCTGGGACTAAAGGTCTGCAGGCCCTCCAATTGGCCAGCAGCTCTTGGGACGGAGGGAACGGGATATAATGGCTTAAAGAGGCAGGAACCTTCAGCTGGAGGCAATTGTTAAAATCCAGCCAGGACTTTTACGACCAGCTAAGGTGGATTGCCTCCAAATTGCTGTCCAACCGGCGGGTCCATTGCCGCCCTGCTATGGAGAGGGGCAGTGGGGAATCATTTTGACTTTAGGCAATGGTTTCAATTAAGCCATGTTTATTCAGTTGCCTGTTAAGCATCTCTTCTGATCTTTGTTTCTGTTGAAGCCACGAGGCGTGATGACAGGCGAGTGCAGCATGTCGTGATCTCCCATTTACAACGTCCAAATTCACAAGACTGTGGATGAGGGTTCAGTGCCCTGCCATGATATTCAGACAATTAATCAACCAACACAATACTGGTAATGACCAGATATAAAGGCATGGTCAGGATGACATCAAAAAGCCACTGGTCCTGCTCAGTCACGCACTGGAAACCTGAAGGAACAAACACAATTGCTCGTGGGTTACAGATTCTTAATGAAGTAGGAAGAGAAAATAAGAGGTCTATTGCTCATAAACTGTGTTGGACTTGTTGGATCAAATCATTATTTACAGATCCTCACTCACAGCAAAGGAGCTAATGTTTCTTCCATGGTTTGCTACTAATATTGTGAAGAAAATATACTGTAGCTCAAGAAATGGGGCAGTAAATGTAAAGAAAATTGAAGAGAAGGGTGTCAAACGACAGCAAGGTGCTTGCAAGAACTGAAGAAAATGATTGATTCTGGGTTTTTGATGTTCAAATGTCTACCAGTCCCGATCTCAGGCCTCGATTCTAGCCGGGGGCTACTTAGCAAGTGAGCTTTGATCTCAGCTCAAAACTTGCCGGTTCCAGAAAAAAATAAGGCCTGGGCTATTTGAACTCCTGAGCCTCATTTAATTGCCACCCGGCAATTTCCCTCCTCTTCAGGGTAGAAAGTTGGTAAGAAAAGCCCCAGATCTGCATGAAGCAGGGGTTGCCCGCCCACAGCAGGTTAGTCTGTAGGATCAGCTGCCAGGCTGTCCTGTGGAAATCCTTACGAGCTGCAGGAGTGGTGACATGGTCGTGGCAGGATGAGCCTATGATTTTTGTGGAGGCACTCTATCTCCTCCTGGTATCACAAGGATTTTGATTTTTAAATTGAATTTACCTTTTGGGGCCTTTCCTGGTGCCAAAAAGGTTCCTTACCGGGTAGGCCTGGTAGGAAATTTGGCAATTCCTACTCAAGCCAACTCGTCAAAATTTAGTTTGGGGGCCAATGACGCCGTCGGATCCTGAAACACCAGAGCCGTTAAATTAACCTTTGGCGGGCGCGCCCAATTGGCGAGCCCTGGCGTGGTCGGGAAATGGACTGTCGGCCGCAATCGGCCCCCGGCCGCGATTTCACACTGGCTGCCGGGGTGGTGGGGGTTGCAGGGGGAGGGCGGGCGCTGATGTTTCTGCGGGCGCGGGAGAGCGCCGCGAGGAATCTGGCTGAAGGCAGAGAGCCGCCTCAGGGAGCTGGACGCCCGAAAAAGCTAAAATTAAGGTTTTAAAAACTGAAAAACAGTGTCCGTGCATCACAATCGATCACCTGGAGCAGAATTTTACACCCCCCACCCCCCTCCCCCCGCGGACGGGCGCGCGCCCAAGCTAAGCAGGCGTCAAATCGCGCAAGAAGACGTCGAGCGAGCACCCCCAACGTCATTGCGCGCCCGCGGGATATTCCGCTCGGGGAGGGCGCGCGCATAAGCCGGGAATGCGTCCCGCCGACAATTAAGGAGACAATTAAGCCCATTAGCGGTGCAATTGGCTCCGATTTTTCATGGCCCATCCGACCTTTCGATTGACAGGCGGGCGAATTGGCCTTTTTCGCGTTTTCATCCAAACTTCATCCAAGGGCGGGATGAAATTCCCCGTGATGAAACAAAATGAAAATGAATTTCTGCGGGCAATGTTTTTACCAGCTAGATTTTCAGGTGATTGATGGTGATGCATGGGCATTTTTTTTCAGCTTTTAAAACCTTTATTTTAGCTTTTTTCAGGTCTCCAGCTCCCTGAGGCTGCTGTCTGCCTTCAGGGAGGTTTCTCGCAGAGCTCACCCACACCCATGGAAATGTCATTGCTTGCCCCTTTTCGAGCAACCTTTTGCCAGGGGGTGTGGTATATTACGGCTGCCTCACTGCTGCCCTCTCTGTTAGGAAGCATAAATAACATTAGTTCAGCAATGGCTGCTTGCTGTTGAGCATCTGTCATCTTTTCTCAGTGCAGTACAAAACAGAAAGATAGCGCTGAAGGTGGGATGGAATACTTTTTCCACATTTCTTTTGAGAAATCAAGGACTGAAGAATATTGCGACACGCTTTTGGAACTATTAAAGTTGGCTTTGAGGAAGTTGAGCAGTTTGAAAGATTGCTCCATGTGCACATTGTGTTCCTGTACAACTCGATGGGTTAGCGTGGTATGTAACTGAATGAAAAGAAAAGGCACAAAAGGCATGTTTGGGGCAATGCGGGATTTCTACCCTAACAAAGAAGACTAGTGAAATTGCATATGATGGTTTCACATTTGGCTGAAAGCAAATAAAATAGGAAATGAGAAAACAAGGAAACGTTTTCTTCACCATGACGGGGTCAGATGCTTTCGATATAGTGTCCAACTAGTATTGTCCACAAGACCCCAGTACTATGGAACATGCTGAAATTAATGAGATTCTGGGCTTATTTTATAGCATGACCAAGAATGAAATTGCACCGAGAGTTGTATTCATCGAAAGGAAGCAATCGCCAAGAAAAATGTTGAGAACAACACCTGAAACTCTTCATTGCAACAACGACCTGACCAAAGCATTTGACTCAGGAAATTGAGAGGCTCTGTGGATTGTGCTCAAAGATTTGGATGTCCAAGAAACTTCAGCATAATCCTGCAACTGCTTCATGATGATATGAATGCAAATATCTTGAGTGAGAGATCTAATAGAGATCAGAATCCAGACCACGATCAAGCAAGGCTATGTGATAGCGTCCATGCTATTTCAATCTACCTGACAGTGGCCATTCACTTCACCAAAGCTAACTGCCTCTGGTGTCAGTATTAATTGCCGCATAGATAGAAAACTCTTTAACCTCAGTTGCCACCATGCCAGAACTAACATGATCACCGTAGACATACATGATCTACAGTTTGCAGATTACTGCAGTGTTGTAGCTCACTCTGCTCTAGATCTGCAAGCCTCTTTCTATTGCTTCAATTCCACATTCATAAAAGGCAGCCTGTCCTAGAACGTTGCCAAAACATAATTCATGTATCAACCCACACCTGGTCAGCCGAATATTTCACCTCCCATAGTTGTTGAAGAAGAGACTCTCGAATACATTGAGCACTCCCCATACCTCGGCAGTCACCTTTCTCAAAAGGCCACCATTGACAAAGAGATCCAACCCTGGATCAGCTGTGCCAGCTCAGCCTTCTACAGATTAGGGCAGCAAATGTTTGACAGCAAAGACAACAAAAGTCCCAATGTTCAGGGCACCACACTCGTCACCACACACTTATGCTGCAGTGAGGCATGGACTGTGAATCAGTGACCCATAAGAGCGCTAGAGAAATTCCTTCAGCAATGCCTCTGCCGCAGCCTCAGATTCAATGGGAGGGCTGTCAAATAAATGCTAGCACCCTTCTTGAAGACAGCTGCATAAGCCTTCAGACAAAATTCTTGAAAAATCAACTTTGATAGACTGAACATTGTGTCCAGGTGGCCGGAAAATATCTCCCCTGCCAGCTCCTGTTTTCTCAATTCTCAACCCTGCGTAGACGCTGTCCAAGAATCGAGGGACAGCCGACAATGACATTCTCGAGTTAAAGAAACTCTCTCGCCACTGTAGGTATGGCGCACCCTTAGAAATCAACCTTACAGACATATTTGTAAGAGGCCTAAAGAACAAAAATCCTAGGTCGAGCTGTTAAGTAAAGGCAGTAAGCTGTGTGGAAGGTAGACCCGTGATGAGGCCATGGTCATGGAAATGGCAGAATGGAATAGTTGCAAATTTCAAGGGAGTTATTTTTCCTGAGCTGGCAGGGGAGGTCCACCTGAATTCATCAGGAACCAGGCCATGGCAGCCAAGTTCACTGTCTCTGAATCAGAATCTCAAATGTTACCATTGCCATGGTAGCCATCAACCATCTAAATTGCCCCATTTTCAGGAGTAGAGGAAACAGTAATTATCCAAGTCACAGATAAGCACCAGGTCGCAGCCATGTACCAGGCTGAGGTTGCGGTAGATCAAACGCCAGTTCATGAACCTGGAAATCCTCAAATGCACATATGATAGATATGGAAACAGAAGTTTGTGTTATCGAGCAGGAAGATCAAGAGTTGTACTCAGTCAGAGAGCAAGATAAACAACACACGGAAGATGACAGTAATGGAGTTGAAGATATAATTCTGTGGGCCAGAGTAGAAATGAAAGTCAGAGATTCACATCTTACTTTCACCATTAATGCAGCTGCAGCAGTGTGTGTTACCTCAGAAGGAGAGTACAAGAAGTCCCAGGTCCCTCTCTAAGTCATATTTCCTTACATAAAACTGGTGTGAGACCGACCAGTTCTTCCAATGACAGTAATTCAGTGATAGGTCAAGTTAGTGTTAAGGGGAAATGATGATACATTCTATTACTTGTCATTAATAGCAGTAATGAGAGAGCAAGGTTTCCTTGATGGGAAGAAATTTGCTTCAGAAGGTACTGAGTTTTTTACAGAAGGGATCGGTAAGAATATGTCTGACATTGAGAAAGTGTTGAGATCACAAAGTGGTCTTTGAGCAAGGAGGGCCAAATGGTTATAGTCGGCATCACAAGACTTAAGTCAAGATAAATGATAACGTACAGCCGATATTTTGCAAGTCGAGGCCAGTGCTTTATGCACAGTTAAAATCAGTAAGTAAACAGCTGTTTATATTAACAAGAACAGGGGCAATTAAGAAGGTGAAGAGCACTGATTGGGCCACACCCATTGTGGTCATTCAAAAAGCAGACGTGGTCCATTAAGATTTGTGGAGATTATAAGCAAATGGTAAATAAGGCGATTGAGAATTATACTCACCCAGTACCTACTGGTGAAGATTTGTTTTCTAATTCAGCCAATGGAACAGTGTTCAGTAAGATAGATTTATTGCTGAAAAAAAGAGACATGCTGTTGAATCTGCACATATCAGGACAGAAAGCAAAAGCTTGGCAGTTAATTGTTCCATGGTGCATTGTCCATGGCAATGCCTCCACCAGTCAGAGTCCACTTGCCAACTAATCAGCACACTCTTCTTATGCAGTGTAAATTGTTGTTCCCTTTGAAATGTGATATTCTTGTGAATCTGTCCTGATGAGTGCAAGACAAAACGCTTCGACAGCATGTCTATTTTTTCAGCAATACTCAAGTTCTGGACCACCAAACGACTATCAGGTGGATTTGCCAAATGTATATTTGCAATTGGAATTAACTCACAACAGCAAGGAATTGCTTATCATTCATACAGACATGTACTAATTATGAAAGGTTACCATTTGAGGTGTCCACTACTCCTGCAGTGTTCCAGAGCATCATGGGTCAGGTACTAAGATTTCTTTTATTCATTCATGGGATATGGGTATCGCTGGCTAGGCCAGCATTTATTGCCCATCTCTAACTGCTTTTGAGAAGGTGGTGGTGATCCGCCTTCTTGAACTGCTGCAATCCATGTGATGTAGGTACACCCACACTGCTGTTATGGAGTTCCAGGATTTTGACCCAGCGACAGCGAAGGAACGGCGATATATTTCCAAGTCAGGATGGTGAATGGCTTGGAGGGGAACTTCCAGGTGGTGGTGTTCCCATGTGTCTGCTGCCCTTGTCCTTCTAGATGAGAGTGGTCGTGGGTTTGGAAGGTGCTGTCTTAGGAGCCTTGGTGAGTTCTTACAATGCATCTTGTAGATGGCACACACTGTTACCACTGTGCATCAGTGGTGGAGGGAGTGAATGTTTGTGGATGGGGTGCCAACCAAGTGCCTGCTTTGTCCTGAATGGTGTCAAGCTTCTTGAGTGTTGTGGGAGCTGCACTCATTCAGTCAAGCGGGAGTATTCCATCACACTCCTGACTTGTGCCTTATAGATGGTGGACAGGCTTTGGGGAGTCAGGAGTTGAGTTACTCATCGCAGGATTCCCAGCCTCTGACCTGCTCTTGTAGCCGCCGTATTTATATGGCTAGTCCAGTTCAGTTTCTGGTCAATGGTAAACCCCAGGATGTTGATAGTGGGGGATTCAGTGATGGTAATGCCATTGAACATCAAGGTGCGATGGTTGGACTCGCTCTTGTTGGAAATGGTCATTGCCTGACACTTTTGTGATGTGAATGTCACTTGCCGCTTGTCAGCCCAAGCCTGGATATTGTCCAAGTCTTGCTGCACGTGGACATGGACTGCTTCAGTGGGATGAAAAGTTTGTGCTGCTTCTTAGATGACATTCTAATTAGTAAGAGAGAATAAGGGCAAATTCTACAGTTGAACAAACTCTTAGGTTGATTTCAAGAATATGGAATCAAAGTTAAAAAGCACAATTGTTGCTTCATGGTGTCAAGTATAATATACCTGGGTCACTAAATAGACAATGAAGGTATCCACGCAATGCAGCAGAAGGTTGGGGGATTTTGAAAGCAAAGAAACCAAAGAACAAAGGAAAACTTAAAACATTCATAGGAGTTGTTGTCTAATACTCTGTGTTCATCCCTGACTTAGCTAATAAGTTTTCTCCACTGTATCAACTACTCAAAAATGGACTAGCTTGGAAATGGCCTTTGGAGTGCCACAAAGCATTTGAAGAACTGAAGAAAATACTGATGAGTAATGTTGTTTTGACCCATTGTACTCCCAAGAAACAATTGATTTTAGTGTGCAATATGTCACAGGGGTTAGGTGTGGTGTTAACTCAAATAATTAAAGACAGTGTTGCGAAGCCTGGAACATATGCTTCACATACTATAACAAAGTAAATGCAAAGTCATTCACAAGTTGAGAAAGAGGCATTAGTGAACAGATATGATGTTACAAAGTTCCACAAACACCTGTACAGTATGAAGTTCATTTTGTTAACTAACCACCGAGCCCTTACATTCATATTTGGTTCAAAGAAGGGAGTGTTATCCCACATGGCAGCATGGCTTCAGAGGTGGGTGTTGATTTTAATAACCCAACATTGAGATTAAGCACCGTAAATCAGCAGAATAAGTTAATGTGGACATTCTTTCGAAATTTCCTGTGAAGACTGATTCATTCTTTGCCACTGAGTTGCCTGTGAATGACTTAAGATACACAAATGACATGCCAATGTCTGCCAGAAAAATTAATGAAGAAACTTGCAAAGGAGTGGTGCTCAGTAAAGTGCTCAATTATGTCATGAATGGCTGGCCTAAACAGTGTGATGATGAGAAATTAGAGGAGTATTTCACCAAGGTTTAGAGAGAGATTGTTAGAGGAACTTCATCCAGAGCAAACAGGGATAATCTATATGAAAGCAGTGGGAGAAGCTATTTTTGGTATCCGAAGATAGATAGGGATATCGAAGAGTTGGTGAAAAATTGTGAAGTGTATCTCAGAATAAGAAATGATCCAACCAAGACTCCTTTTATTCCATGGTCAAAACAAGAAAACAATGGGAACAATTGCATGTTTATTTCTTTGAAGTAGAAGGGAAAGAGTACCTTGTTTTGGTCGATAGCCAAAGCAAGTTCATAAAAATTGAGTCTGTGCACAATACCACCAGTGCCAAAATTATTAAGGTTCTGAGAAGTTGGTTTGCAATTATGGGTTGCCAGAAGTGTTTGTGTCAGATAATGGTCTACAGTTTACGTCAGAAGAGTTTGACATATTCCTGAGTAAGAATGTAGTCAAACACACTCGAGTATCTCCAAATCACCCAGCTTCAAATGGTGTTGCAGAAGGAAGTGTACCAATGGTGAAGAGGTCTTTGCAGAAGTATTTATTAGGTGAAAAACTAGGCAGTAATTCCCATGTTTCCCTTCAACAGAGGCTAGTCAATTTTCTGTCCTCTTATATAATAAACCACAATCTACAATAAGTTTCTCGCCTTACACGTTAGTATTTAAACACGCCCCTAGGACAAGGTTTAGTTGCTTAAGCCTGACGTCAATAGCAAAATAAGAGAAAAGCAAGACAAAGTGAAGATGAGTCATGACACACTGGGCATGAAACTTAGGGAGTTCAGTGCTAGTCAGGAGGCCATGGTGGAAAACCACTGAGGTGATGAGGAGAAGTGTGTGCTTGGAGAGAGATTCCATCAGTGTCATGTAGATCATTTGCTTGAAAGAGGGAATAAAATGAAAGAAGAACATGATAATCCTTCTATAGTCCAAAATCCTCTGATATCCTAAAGTGAATGTCAGAAAGAAACTAAAAGCTTGCCAGCGTCATAGAATCTACCAGTAGAGCAAAGTAGGTCAAGATCCGTGATTAAGACAGATCAATCAATGCCACAGTCCCAACTATTAAGTGGATTTGGTAGTCAAAGTCAAAGTTCAGATTTGGTACAGTCAGAGATGTTAAGACAGCAGAGTCAAGTGAATGGAAATGGAAGAAGATACCCAAGTAGGAAGAGAATGAAACCAGGCAGGTAAATTGAAAGTATGGAGGAAGGAAAAAGAAAAAAGTTGTTCTTTTCATTATGTCATGCCAACTGATAATATTTTTTATTAAAGACACACTGGTGTTAAGAAAAAAAATATTTTTTAACATGTAAATTACTCCTACAGTGTCAGTCCTATATAACTTGATTGTGATTACAGTATTATGGACAGGAGAGAGACAGGCAAACTGTACTTCTTTATGCTCACCAACTTTCTGTAAGCAGCAGGTGTTTTGAATTATTTTTAAAGTCTGCTATGGCATGTTTTTCCCAAATGTCAGTTTGTTATGATTCAAATTACTGATAACTCACGGTAAACTCTTGTTATGATTAACTTAGAAGGTTAGTTTATTTCACATTCAATACTCGGGGGAGGAGTGTTCACAACTTCCCACTCCACTACACACACACACACACAAACACACACAGTAACGAGGGGGTAGAAAAAAGAGTTTTACAACTATAGATAGTAACAGTACAAGAACCACAGAAATGAATATTAGTTCACATGCTTTCCAGAGTCCAGAGTTAGAGCTTAATGATGAGTTCTTTCATGTAGGAGCTTGGGTTCAGCTGACTGAAGATTGGAGCTGTAAAGTTCTCTTCACAATGGGTGCTGATACCACAAGATGAAGTTGGTACACAGAGACTGGCTCAGCTCTGCAGGCGATGGTAAGAAATCTTCCAGCAGAGACAAGCTTTGAGGAGCAGTATGTTATTCAGCCTGGTGTTCCGCTTCTTAGTTGGATGTTAAACAGCAGACTGCCTGTGAGGCCAAAGATGTAATGTTAAAACTGTCCAAAAGGCCAGAGGCTTGGGTCATGTGACATGGCCCATTAATAGGTTAATTGCAGCTTAACAGCCAGTTTCTGTGTTTCTGGCCAGAATCCCTTGTTCCCTATTAGGAGAGAGACAAAGTGGCTATTAATATCTCCTCCAGTGTAATGAGTTTCAATCTCTCCCTTTTGTTATAGTTCGTCTGCACTTCCTCTGCTTTTGTTGGTTACAAGGGATCCATACAATGAGGTATGAGATTCCACAGGCTGAGAGAGGAACTATTTTGTTCTTGTAACTCCTGCTGGTAGTTTCCAGAAAAAAAGGGCCAATCCTGTGATCATGTGACTTGTAGCAACCATTTTTTTGCCTCAGCAGAATAAAGTTTGAATATTTTTTGAAATATTTCTTTGAACATTTTTAAAGCAGAGCTATAGATTTTTGATTAACATGGCAACGAAAGTTTATCAGGGGTAGGCAGAAATGTGGGGTTGAGGTTACATTCAGATCAGCCGTGATCTTATTGAATGGTGGAGCAGGCTCGAGGGGCTGAGTGGCCGACTCCTGCCCCTCATTCACATGTACAGTGTTGGATTTCTTTTCATGTCACAGGGATACAGCAACAGTAAAAATAATTATGCAACCCATCCTGTTGAATTTCAGGTGTTGTTGATATTGGTTAGTCATGTTGTATTCTGGAAAACGATGTACATGTACCATTTTACATTTTCATGTATACATTGTTTTTTTTTTAAGCGGGGAGGACGTAAAATTCTGCCCCAGGTTCCACTTTGCATTGCAATTTTCGAGCGACCTTTGGTGTGTGGTATATTGCAGCTGCCTCACTGCTGCCCTCTCTGTTGGGGAGTGTGAACAAAGCTGGTTCAGCAATGGCTGCTTGCCGTTGAACATGATGCATGATTACCCCACATCTGGGTCAAGGTGGGTTAAGGTCCAAAAATGGCAGGTTGAGCTCAAATCATCATTAGACACTAGGTGATGTCACAATCTGACCACTCTGCATGCTTCCATATCCACAGCATGGTGTGCTGCACAGAAGATACTGGAGGTGGGTGGGAGTAGGCCGGCTGTCATTTTTGAGGTTCCAAGCTCCCCTGGTACCGACACCAATGGAACTACAGGGTCAAATTTTGAAGGCCAGGAGTTGCCTTGGCCTACTAATAGAACTGAGAGGACTAGAGCTACACTGGGGGCTGAATTTTTTTCCCACTTAGTTCTAGATAATCCTGTAAACCTTGCTAAAGAGTGGGATGGTCACGGCTGGATCAACGGCAGGAGATTTACTAGTGCTCAGTACTGGTAAACTGTGTAGCTTTTGCCTGATATAATTCCAAGAGTACCTTTGCACATACATGGGCATCCTTCAGCCATGACTCTGCCAACCAGCACCTAAACTGCCTGCATCTATGAAGACCAAATATGCATCACCATGCCAGAGAAATAGAAACTGTATAGCTGTATATTATTCAGCAGCTTGATTCACATGAATATATGAATTAGGAGCAGGAGTAGGCCATTCAGCCCCTCAGGCCTGCTGTACCATTCAATAAGATCATGGCTGACCTGATTGTGGCCTCAACTCCACATTTCCACCTACCCCCAATAACCTTTGACTCCCTTGTGAGTCAAGAATCTACTTACCTCGGCCTTAAAAATATTCAATGACTCTGCCTCCACTGCCCTCTGGGAAGAGAGTTCCAAAGACTCAACCCTATCAGAGAAAAAAATTCCCCTCATCTCCATCTTAAATCTGCAGGCCTTATTTTTAAATGGTGTCCCTTAGTTCTAGACTCACCCACAAGGGGGAACATCCTTTCAGCATCCACCCTGTCAAGTCCCCTCAGGATCTTAAATGTTTCAATAAGGTCACCTCTCAATCTTCTAAACTCCAATGGATACAGGCACAACCTGTCCAATCTTTCCTCATAAGATAAACTCCCATCCCTGGTATTGGTTGAGTGAACCTTCTCCGAACTGCTTCTAATGCATGCATTTCCTTTCTTAAATAAGGAGACCAAAACTGTACACTGTCCTCCAGGTGTAGTCATGCCAATGTCCTGTACAACTATAGCAGAACATCCTTGCTTTTACATCCCTTTCCGTTTACAATACGTGACAACATTCCATTTCTCCATCAGAGACTCAGAAACATGGTGATGTGTCTTCCTGGTCGGTTACATGGCTGATGAAAAAAAAAATTCAGCATGAACCATAGATTCACCCTGAGTCTTTAGTAATCTGCATGACTCACAAATGCACCCTGCATTACAGTTACAAAAGAACAGCAACTTGGGTGAGCTTTTGGAAGCTTTCCACTCCTTGTGGGATCTTACTCCTCAACAAGCCACGTTTCTTCAGGAAGCAGCGAGAAGGACAATCAAGAGGAAAATTGGACAGAGAAAAAGGGGGCATACAGTACAACACAATGGATTAGTAATATTCATAATCAGTGAACCATTAATGCTCAGTCATTGGGTTGGAACAAAATTGTGTTCAAGTCTCGAGGTAATTGTGCAGTACTCCTGTTTTCTGGATTCATGGTTTTTGCATATAACCAGTCCAAAACAACAAAAAAAAAGTATGAAAACATAACAGTAATAAAGGGCTATTTAGTCAGTCTTGCATGTCTCACACACCACCCTATGATTATGGCTTTTGTTTTGGACTCATACAGACTTGTTTCGGGCCCATGATGCATGAGAATTCACGTATGAAGATTAATGAACAGTGAATGAAAATGTTTGAATGATTTTCAGGCAGTAATCTAATTAGTGGCTTCAGATGATATCATTAGGCACAAGAGCAACATTTAAGCAGTTTATATCCATCATTTGGACCCCAAATTTTAAATAGAGCTTAAACTATTAATTTCTATCTGGGTTTGTTTATGATAGTCACTGTTTCAATTTGATGTGGAATTTTATTTTGTTGTCACACTGGCAAGGACTGCAAGTGTGAGTGCCAGCTGGTGGAACATTCGTGTCCAAGATTCAGAAAGACATTCTAGCAGGAGGATTAACGACTATGATGTAATTGCTATAGATTTACTGAGAAATAAGCTACAATTGGTTTCCAGGAAATTCTACGCCTAGTAGGTATGACATGTTAATAAATTAATATTCATGACAATCAGTTCAAATGTTGCTGTGTAGCCATTACACATTCATAAACTGTTTTATTAGCTAAGCCATGAAGTACAGCGACAGTCCAAAGGTTCAATCATGGCTGAAGTTTATTCTGGTGCATGAATAGAACGGGCGTCTGCTGCCATCTAAAGGGTGAAAAGTTTTATATTTTAATGGATTTCAGATCCACTCCCATATAAATCTATTTTTAAGTAAGGGATAAGATCGTTTGCTTCTTTCAGTAAGATTGCTTGCTTCTTTCTTTTGGGAGTATTTTTATTTATCTAATATTCTCTAATTTTATCAAACAGCACCACAGTGTATCTCTATCTCGATGGATAAAGATATGTTAATGCAGCCTTCACCAGCGATTTCATTTAGACTTATATGTCGTGATTTTCTTAGGATGGGCAATATTGGGTTTACCATCAGTTGTATCAGTGGAAATGCGACTGCTACTTGAAGAACCTTTTACCGACGTAATAAATAAAGTGTAAACTGCACAGGAGCCAAGATTTAGCCAAGTTCCAATCTTTTCTCACCAGTGGCAATGCCCAAGAAGTCAAGAATGTTGCAGTTGGGTAGAATTGGAGCTTTGTTCACTTGCTTCCCTTAGCCTCAGAAGTTATTAGCTGTTAACAATGCTAGAAAAAAAGAGAAATGCAGACTGCAACAACAGCTTGTCATTAACCCTATCAAACATAGAAAACTGTGTTACTGAAGGTGGCACATCTCTTGGTGAAAATACTTTCAACTATTTTCTGTTGTTTTACTTTGGTGACGCTTATTTTTATAAATTTGTCTAGGGACCTTCCCTTTTTCTGCTTTAATACTTAAAATGGAAGACGTTTTGGGGGAGGCACTCGGTTTATATAGGCAGGATTCTCCCCCCTCCGTCGGGGGGTGAAGTTGAAGGGCAGGCGCGCACAGGCACGCTTCCGATCGGTGACCCCGATCGGAGGCGCGGCGCCATTTTACATGGGTGGGCCAATTAAGGCCCGCCCAGCGTGACTTCCACACAGAAGCGCTATGCACTCCCTGTGCGGGCAGGCGGGGAATCCCAAAATCGAGAGTGTGCTCTTTCACACATGCGCACAAAAGAGCGACTCATCTCCCTGAGGCTCAGTGCAGCCTCAGGGAGATCGGCTCTAAATGTAAAAAAGCTAAAAATAGAAAAATAAAATTTCCCTGATGTCTCCCCTCATGTGACACTGTCACATAAGTTGGGACATGTCCATAATTTCTACAAAAACTTTATTAAAATTTTTTAAAACCTACATGAAACCTCATACCACCCATGGATGAGGTTTCACGATTTTTCTATTCCCCGCTGGGGCTCCTGGCCTGCCCGCCAACCTTAAGGTTGGACGGGCAGGTCCTTTAATTACTTAATTGCTCTGTCAATGGCCTCAATTGGCCAATGACAGGTCAGCGGGCCCACAGCTGATTTTGCTGCGCCCCCCCACCTTCCTGAAAATTTAAATGGGGCGCGGTGACATCGGGAGTTCCGCCTGACATCACCGCGTGTCATTTTACGCATCGGCGAGCGGGCCCCACCCCCAATTGCTGATGCATAAAATCGTGCCCTGTGGTTCCAGACAGCCAAGTCCATTAAACCCAAATGTGCTGCAATGTAATATTTCCCCCACAGTCTCTATAGCAAAAGGAATAACCTGACTTTTGGTTGATATTTTTTCCCTCACTGTTATTAGAAGCAAAATAAATTTTTAGCATTTTAAAGCACAAAACTATTCCTTTGAAACATTGGGTGATCAGAATGAAATTTGAGTGGAACTTCCACCAACTCGTGATGTGGATTCACAGACCTGCTCCATAGTGTGAGTAAGGATGGCCCAGCAGAGCAGCTCACCAGATTAAAGGGGAGAATTAGACAGTGGAAGTTGGTGCAGGATTTATTAAATGCCTGATGCAGAATAGGGAAGACGCAGCAATTGGCAAAAGTTAGAGAGCCGACGAATATTCACCCTGTCTTATTGGCAATTTGAAAATAGCTAATCAGAAATAACAGCCAGATTTGTAAACATCCAGAGACATCGACCAGGATTTCATGGGATGCAGCAGGGAAAAGGAGGTGGAATCTCGTGCCAGGCAGCAAATTAACAGCTGACAGTGGGGCAGGATGGCAGACAACTCAAAGGTTAGAGGCTGGATTTCAGGCGATGGCGGCACGAGCTGATATGTTTAAAAAGCTGCCAGCACCTCAGCTCTGATAAGATCCAACTTTGATGCAGCAACTCTCCCAGTGACCATCCAGTGAAGACTCAGGCCTGAAGGAGTCTCCCCAGCATCCAGCTACCAGTGACCCCTCCAGCATCCAGCTACCAGTGACCCCTCCAGCATCCAGCAACCAGTGACCTCTCCAGCATCCAGTACCAGTGACCCCTCCAGCATCCAGCTACCAGTGACCTCTCCAGCATCCAGCTACCAGTGACCCCTCCAGCATCCAGCTACCAGTGACCCCTCCAGCATCCAGCTACCAGTGACCTCTCCAGCATCCAGTACCAGTGACCCCTCCAGCATCCAGCTACCAGTGACCTCTCCAGCATCCAGCTACCAGTGACCCCTCCAGCATCCAGCTACCAATGACCCCTCCAGCATCCAGCTACCAGTGACCCCTCCAGCATCCAGCTATCAGTGACCCCTCCAGCATCCAGCTACCAGTGACCCCCCCAGCATCCAGCTACCAGTGACCCATCCAGCATCCAGCTACCAGTGACTCATCCAGCATCCAGCTACCAGTGACCCATCCAGCATCCAGCTACCAGTGACCCCCCCAGCATCCAGCTACCAGTGACCCATCTAGCATCCAGCTACCAGTGACCTCTCCAGCATCGAGCTACCAGTGACCTCTCCAGCATCCAGCTACCAGTGACCTCTCCAGCATCCAGCTACCGATGACCTCTCCAGCATCCAGCTACCAGTGACCTCTCCAGCATCCAGCTACCAGTGACCCCTCCAGCATCCAGCTACCGGTGACCTCTCCAGCATCCAGCTACCGGTGACCTCTCCAGCATCCAGCTACCAGTGACCTCTCCAGCATCCAGCTACCAGTGACCTCTCCAGCATCCAGCTACCAGTGACCCCTCCAGCATCCAGCTACCGGTGACCTCTCCAGCATCCAACTGCCAGTGACCCCTCCAGCATCCAGCTACCAGGGACCCCTTCAACATCTAGCTACCAGTGACCCCTCCAGCATCCAGCTACCGGTGACCTCTCCAGCATCCAGCTACCAGTGAACCCTCCAGCATCCATCTACCGGTGACCCCCCCCAGCATCCAGCTACCAGTGACCCCTCCAGCATCCAGCTACCAGTGATCTCTCCAGCATCCAGCTACCAGTGACCTCTCCAGCATCCAGCTACCAGTGACCTCTCCAGCATCCAGCTACCAGTGACCTCTCCAGCATCCAGCTACCGGTGACCCATCCAGCATCCAGCTACCAGTGACCCATCCAGCATCCAGCTACCGGTGACCCCTCCAGCATCCAGCTACCAGTGACCGCTACAGCATCCAGCTACCAGTGACCTCTCCAGTTAGCAGTGACCCCCTCCAGATACCAGTGACCTCTCCAGCATCCAGTGAGCCCACCAAATCCTCAGGAGGAGTCTGCAGGAGAAAAGCATTCGTAGGTTTTGGAGAAAGAAGGTACCTGTTAGCTCCATAGTTCAACGACAAGTCCCTGCATGTTCTCTAGTCCACTCAGGCAAAGCGGAAGGTCCTCTTGCTGAGGGGCAGGATGAGGAGACCTCTCTGCCTAATGAAGGAAGGCTGGATAGAGATTGCAGTGAGATCATCAGCTGTGAGGAAAGGAAATGGCTGCAATGCCACATACAGGTGAGTGACTTTCTCCGTTCTGCCAAGCTGAGTGACAAACATTGGTTCACTTTGTAGGCAGCAAATGAATAAATGAAAGGGTAGAGATGCTGGGAAAGGGAGAATCCACCATGTCAGTGACAATGGGCAGAGACTGCCGTCATTCCTTGGAAATGGACACGAGACTGGCACTGCCAATTCTCACATTGTGGGTTTAGAGTGACCCAATGCCATTGGCCATAGACGATGCAGCAAACGTGCAAAGCAATTAGGTCTTGTGTTTGCTCTAGTGTGGCCACTGCCATTATTCTCCTGTGTTTCTTCAAGTGGCAAGATCCCAGAAAACCAGGGAGAGGACACAAAATAATGGCAGAGTCACAATCATCACCATCCTCATGCCCATGGAGAAGGAGGTTCTAGAACTGGCAGGGCATCATGGTGTCCACTGCATCATGGATGGTTTAGTCACTGGAAGGTGAGTAGCTTCATCACCAGGCCCAAGGGAAGCCTCAGGCAAGAATGAGGTATGGTGTCCAAGTCTCCCCCAGTGTGCAGGCATCGGAGTGAGGTGTCGCCGACTCTGCGGGCTCCTGTCATTCTGCTCCACCTCTCAGATCATCCACAAGAACAGAGAGCTGCCGTCTCCAGGGAAACTGGGACCCTCGTCCCTCTTCCAAGAGGAGGAGGGGACTTCAGGAGGTGCAGCACCAGGTCATTCCCCTGCACCCTCACCAGTGCAAATACTGTTGGCTCACCAGGATTGTGTCCCCCTTCGGGATCACATCCTGGTGAAAGTATCACACGCGCATCTGGCCAGCTGTTGGACACTTGGACAGTGGAGGCCGCTGACACTCAGGTGAGTGTGAGATGCTAGGCCCATGGAGTGGCAGTGAGGCAGCAGTTGCTGCAAGTTCAGCCTAAGGGGCAGCAGATCTGTCAAAGCTTCCAGGGTATATCTGTGCCCTGGGCTGGGCTGTGGAAGAGTTCATCCTGGTCAGGAGTGCTGCCATTTCCCTCTCAGCCGTCAGTGCAGCCTCCTCCATTGAGAGGTTAACAACTGTCATTGGAATGGGTCTATTTTCCTAAAGAGAATAGCTGGCCGCTGAATTTACACATTACCCACCCTGGTTAAATGCTCCATCTTAACTAAACATCACCCAGATCTCCTTTCCTACGAGATGATGGATCAAATCTTAATTATCAGTTTATAATAAAAATGGCGCAGTTCGTAATTAAGTTTGCCTGGAGTTTCCTGTCTGGTGTAATGTTACGTTAAAGGAATCAATGTGATGCCTGCTAGATAAATTGGTGATGACAAATGTGAAGGAAATAAACCTTTCACTGTGGGATGGCTTGCGATGTTAAACAACATCTCCTGCTGCTCATAGTGCCTTATACATGGTGTTCTTCCACAAATATTTTAGAATTAGCTACTAACAAGCTATGTGGTCAGGTGACTAATACAAGCAAGACTAATAGTATGCACAAAGGGATCTGGATCAACTAAATGAACTTAGTAATTAATACCAGATGGTATTTAAGGTGGACAACGTAATGTAATAGATATTGGAACATGGACCATCAACATGTCATAAAGGTGCAGAATAATAAAAATCGAAAGGCTTTTGATCATTCAAGTTAATCTGAGTATCTGGTCAATGTGAAGCTGTTATCATTAAAATTAAACCTAGTACTGGGATGTATCTCTGGGGAATTTGATTATAAATCAGAACAAATTATTTTAATCCGGTACAGATGAGACAATGTTTGAAAGATCATGTTCAATATGAGCCTCTGCCACCTAAATGACACTGATAGATTAGAGAGGATTCAGAGAAGAAGGGCAAGGATGATCAAGAGTCTGAGCTTTTAAGTTATAAAGAAAAGCCAACAGAGCTTTCATTAGACAAAACACAATTGATGGAGGGCTTTTAAATTTTAAGGCTAAAATAGGCTATTTAAAATGATACTGGCATCCTTATTCATCCCACGTCTTAACCCCAAACATAACTGTCATTCTAAACTAACCCCGGACGTCAATCATCTACAAGTGATTGATTTACCCTGAGTTCTTCAAATTGCCTGTGATGGTTGATCATTCACGCTTTGTCCAGCCAACTATATGAGACGTTGTTTAAATGCAGAAGTATCGCTATTGTTCTGCTGATCAACATTAATATATAATGTTTGACAGAATGTAAAACTCATGCATTTTCAGGACATGTAGTGGGGAAAACTTAAAGGCAAACAAGGCGCCCAAAAATTTATGTGGCCAAGCCATCATCATTTTTACAGGAGGTACCTGGAAATTTAGGCCTACATTTACCTTGGCCAACCTCCAAGCTCATTATAAGTCTCTACTGGCACTGTATAGGTTGATGGAAGTTGTATGACTGCCTCTGCACCTCCCTCCGCCTGTACAACATTCTTACAAACCCTCTTTTACACAGATCGCAAAGTTTTTCCATATTTTAGAAAGATGCGCATCGACCAATGTATCTAAAAACATGGGAGCGCTGCCCTGTCCACCTCCACATACCTTTCAAATTAAAAAAAAAATTGGCCTTGGGATATGGGCATTGGGCAGCTTTATTGAACATCTTTAATTGCCTTTAAGAAGATAGAGGTGAGTCACCTTCTTGAACTGCAGCAGTCCGTATGGGTGCAGGTAAACCCAGAGAGCTGGTGAGGAGGCCCTTCCAGGATTTGGACTCAGATGGTCCTCTTGTAGTTCTTCGCTGCTATTAATGTGCCACTTCTGATTACTACAGAGCAGGAGTCATGCTGAAAAATGTGCACACAATGTTCAATACAGACAGGACCAGTCAGAGCCGTATGTCTCACAGTTGAATGGCATTTGCTGCTAGACATAGTTGGGAGAGGTACCAGGGGGTTAAATATGGAACCAAATTCCAGCTAAAGTCATTGCGTTCAGGAGATAAAAGAAAGGAAGAAACTCACCAGAAAGGTAACACATGGATTTGTAATACAGGTTACTTGCAGAGCCTCAATCAAAGCCACGTTGTTCAGTCCACCAAAAGTTTATACCGGGCTTGCCGATCTTAATAAGTCTATTAAACGAAGTATGTATTTGTCTTTCCATTATCACTTCTAATTGTTTTAATTTCCTGGGATTTTTTTTAACATTCCTTTGAAGTAAAGCGATTTTCCCAGTTTTGATTCTAACAAATAAAATATTTAAAATGAAAGGACTGCAAAACATGGAAAAAGCAAGTAAATGCTCCTCTGATTCTTGATTGATAATATATTTCAAGATATTCTAATCTATATATTGAAATCTTGCTCAGCACTTTTGTTTTTCTCTATAGGCCACATAAACAAACTGACATGACGTCCTATGGGGTCAGCTACTCTAAATTGTCTTGCAGGTGACTGCAAAGTCAGAACCCTACTCTCAAATAGGTGTTCCTCCACTTGGAGTGACACAACTGGAGTGAAGGAGAGTCTCAGCTCTGACACGGCCAGTCTCAGCTCTGACACGGCGAGTCTCAGCTCTGACACGGCCAGTCTCGGCTCTGACACGGCCAGTCTCAGCTCTGACACGGCGAGTCTCAGCTCTGACACGGCCAGTCTCAGCTCTGACACGGCGAGTCTCAGCTCTGACACGGCCAGTCTCAGCTCTGACACGGCCAGTCTCAGCTCTGACACGGAGAGTCTCAGCTCTGACACGGCCAGTCTCAGCTCTGACACGGCCAGTCTCAGCTTGGGTGTGTTCTATCTACCCCCAGATCAGGCCACTGATTTTTTTTCCAATTTCCCGACATTCTTTCTGAATTTAAATGATGTTGTTTTAATAACACAGGGACAATAAGAGGCCAGTTAGTCAGGTAAGGCACAAACCTGTGATACAAACCTTAGCTGCTTCAGAATTATTCTTTTGCTTGGCTATTTTTCTTAAAGAAGGTGATGAAAATTAAAGGGTGAAACAGAAACAGAAAAGGCCGGGAAAACTCAGCAGGTCTAACAGCATCTGTGGAGAGAGAAACAGAGTTAATAGGCAGAATGTTGTCCTTGGATGACGGGCGGGCGGGCAGCCGACCCCCACCACCAAAACGGGGCCCGCCGCCATTTTGAGTGGGTGGGCCGATTAAGGCCCGTCCAGCGGCCTACCCGATGGGAAGTGCTATGCACTTCCTGTCCGGGGGTGGGGAGGGATTCCCCAGCTATCAAAGAGCTCTCTGCTCCCTGAGGCAAAGTCCTACCTCAGGGAGATTAGTGACAGGTAAGAAAAGTCAAAAAATAGAAAAATTAAAATATGATTAACATGTCTCCCTCATGTGACAATGTCACACGAGAAGGGACATGTTAATAAAATGGACATAAGCTTTATTAGACTTTTTAAAAACGGACATGAAACCTCATCCCACCGGTGGATGAGGTTTCGTGTATTATCAGAAGCCCGCTGGGGCTCCTGGCCTGCCCACCAACCTTAAGATTGGACGGGCAGGTCTTTAATGATCTTAATTAGCCTCAATTGGCCATTGACAGGTCGGCGGGCAGACAGCTGATTTCGCTATATGTTTCGCTAATATTACCAACTCAAATATGCAGGGATTTTGAGGCCTCCCACCCACTGGAAAGAGGCCTGTAGCATCCCAAAAATGGTAGGTAATGAATCACTGCCCCATTCCCACTGACATCATGGCTAATGCTATCTTCAAAGATGTGTCCACTTGAGTTAGGAGGTCGGTCCTGGCAATATGCAAACCAGAGATCAGCACGTAGAATCCTGATTGTGGACAGCTGATTTCGCTGCCCGCCCGTCTTCCTTAAAATTTAAAGGGACCGGGATGACGTCGGGGGTTCCTCCCGACCTCCCCCTGCGTCATTTTCCCGTCGGCGAGCGGGCCCCGCCCCCAAATCGCCGAGGGGAAAATTCAGGCCAATGTTTCGAGTCCGTACGACTCTTCCTCAGCTCTGAAGAAGAGTCATACGGACTCGAAACATTGACTCTGTTTTTCTCTCCACAGATGCTGTTAGACCTGCTGAGTTTTTCCAGCATTTTCCGTTTTTGTTTCAGATTTCCAGCATCCGCAGTATTTTACTTTTATCAGGTTAAAGGGTGGTTAACTTTTCATTTTATGAAAGCTTCTCCTGACCCCACAAAAGTAAATTAAAATGTACTTTTTAGGCTCCTTTTGTCCAGACGATCAGTCAAAACTGCATGTGCATGCTCTGCTCAGTTAATTACTAAAATGGCAATCAGGATTCTACGTGCTGATCTCTGATTTGCATATTGCCAGGACCGACCTCCTAACTCAAGTGGACACATCTTTGAAGATAGCATTAGCCATGATGTCAGTGGGAATGGGGCAGTGATTCATTACCTACCATTTTTGGGATGCTACAGGCCTCTTTCCAGTGGGTGGGAGGCCTCAAAATCCCTGCATATTTGAGTTGGTAACATTATTCACAGACTTAGGGCAAAAACCATATCATTTAGTCCATTTGCTCCTGTTACAAGATCATTACCCCTTTGTGCCAATAAGCTGGGATGTTTAGAAATGAACGAGGTGGAGTCGGGATTTTGGTGACCATCTGACACTTTGGCTGTAAGCCGAAGAAAACTTGGAATTCTACAGGAGGTTTTAGTGAACCTCTACATTCTCAGCTTTTCTCTCTCGTTCTCACTTCTATGCTGTATTTACTGGCATCTTTGACTTAGAAAAATCTCTAATATCACTGAAATGTTCTGGTATTTTTAAACAAAAACAGAATTACCTGGAAAAACTCAGCAGGTCTGGCAGCATCGGCGGAGAGGAACACAGTTAACGTTTCGAGTCCGTATGACTCTTCAACAGAACTAAGGAAACATAGAAGAGAGGTGAAATATAAGCTGGTTTAAGGCCGGGGGGCGGGGTGTAGAGCTGGATAGAGGTCCAGTGATAGGTGGAGATAACCAAAAGATGTCACAGACTAAAGGACAAAGAGGTGTTGAAGGTGGTGACATTATCTAAGGAATGTGCTAATTAAGGGTAGAAAGCAGGACGAGCAAGGTACAGATAGCCCTAGCAGGGGTGGGGTGGGGGAAGGGATTGAAATAGGCTAAAAGGTAGAGATAAAACAATGGATGGAAATACACTTAAAAATAATGGAAATAGGTGGGAAAAGAAAAATCTATATAAATTATTGGAAAAAAGGGGGATCGGAAAGGGGGTGGGGATGGAGGAGAGAGTTCATGATCTAAAATTGTTGAACTCAATATTCAGTCCGGAAGGCTGTAAAGTGCCTAGTCGGAAGATGAGGTGCTGTTCCTCCAGTTTGCGTTGAGCTTCACTGGAACAATGCAGCAGGCCAAGGACGGACATGTGGGCATGAGAGCAGGGTGGAGTGTTGAAATGGCAAGCGACAGGGAGGTCTGGGTAATGCTTTTCTTTCATAGTGTTTGTTAGATTTATGATCATGGGTATGAATTCAAAGGATTATTCTCTCTGAAATACACACACACTTTAAGAACTTGGCATCACTACTTTGCATGCTAGCAACTTGTGGAGCAGAGTGACAATGCAATCATTACTTCTGCATCATCAAAATTATTAAACCTTGTTTTGTGTGGAGGACAGTATTTCAAAATAAATTGTGTACATTTACTAACAAAGATACATAACCTAACACAATATATACCATTTTGGGATGCTTTTCCTTCTTGAAATAATCAATTGGCATCAAAACTCTCCTTGATTTATTTATTAATACCTTCAATATTTATACAATTCATCATCATTTTCATGTAATTAGGATTAATATCAAGAATGTTAAGTTTTCAACATCAGATTCCACTTGTTTCTATATCCATTTTTGAGGAGTATTCACACAAAATTGTTTATATATGTTTCAAATATCCTGGTATGAAATTGCTGAATCTCAAGTCTGTCAAATACAATGGCCAGAATCTTTGGGTCAGCGAGTGGGGGGCGAAGAGCCCAGGCGGCCTTCGCATTTATCATGAAACCTCATCCACGGGCGGGATGAGGTTTCACGAAGGTTCTTAAACTTTAATAAAAATTTTTAATAAAATTCATCGACACTGTCACATGAGGGGACGTCTTAACATTTTTTTCGCAGGCCCCGACTCAGCCTACTCCCCCCCTCCGCCCACCCAGGGAGCATTCAGTGCCCCCCCGGGTGCGCGTCACGCTGGGCGGGCCTTAATTGGCCCGCCCACATAAAATGGCGGTGCGCAGCTGACCACGGGCGGTGATCGGCCTGCACCCGCCCAACACCCTCTCCAACCCCCGACGGGGAGAAAATTCTCCCCAATGTGCCCTGCAAAGGAAAGAAATTCACAAAGGACGTTGAGTATTTTTGAGCCTGTATACCCAATTTATAAATGAAGAAGTTCTTTCCGAAGGACTATCTTGCATCCAAATGTTTCTCAGTGAAGCGGAAACCAACAAGACCCCTTACTTTTTGGCAGCTGGAGGCAGAAATTACACAATGTATTAAACGTTATTAGTTTATTCTGTATCAGAAGAATTTGCCGGAAATTACCGCATAAAACATAGTGTTTTTGTCAGTTGAAAGACTCAGTAAACATTATTTCTAATGTAGATAAGAGATCAGCATCAGTTTATTATCACTTACTTGGCTAACTTGGGATTGTGCTTCTGGTACCAGGGGCAGGCGCCATCAGAGGGCCTGGGAGAGGTCGGGAAACAGACCACTGACCGCGATTGGTCCCCGGGCCGCGATTTCACACCGGCTGGCCAATTAATGGGCAGCCAGCGTGAAACGCGCGCTGGGGGGTGGGGGGAGAAGGGCGGGTGATGATGTCATCAGGGGTGCTGGAGGGAGGGCTGAGGGAAAGCTCCCTGAAGGCAGAGAGCTAGACTCAGGGAGCCGCAGACCCGAATACCGTGAAATCAAGTTTTGAAAATCAGGGGAAGGAACGTCCAAGCGCCACCATCAGGCGCATGAACGTGTAACGTCAATGTTGTCCACGGATTTTTATCTTTATTTTGTTTAGTCGCGGAAACCTCATCCCTCCCTTGGATGAGGTTTCCTGAAAAATGCAAAGCAGGCCGTCCGCCAAAGATTCGCCCGTCCGCCGACCACAAGGTTGGATGGGTCACGAAAAGTCAGAGACCTTTAATAAAATTGCGTCGTTAATGAGCTTAATTGCCCTCTTAATTGTCAGCGGGCCCGCTTCTGACTGTTGCGTCGCCCGCCAAGTGAAACATCGCGCGAGTCGGGGATGATGTCGGAACAATCGCCCAACGTCTTCTTGTGCGATTTTAGGCCCGATCGGGTCAGGCGCGCAACCCACCCACGGGCCGTAAAATCCTGCCTCATTGGAATAGAGGCTTTAAACAGGAATGAAGGTGACAAACTTAACAGTTAAAAAGTTACTTGTTAATGACTTAAAAAATATTACTCATGATGAAATAAAGTTCTAAAAGTCAGTTTAGCTTGATCTCGCAATGCTTGCTTTTTAAAAAAACAAACTCTGCATAACTTCTAAACGCCAATAATGCGTGGCAACAGTTGAAAGTTAATTTTGCTTAGTTATTGCGGGAATTAATGAATCACGTTCATCTGAAGAACTATCGATTGATTTATGATGTAATAACATTTATCAGTGTCGTGTCATAGAGCGTTGAACACAGCCATCCAAGATTAACCAGCATCATGCCTCATCATTCTCACTGGCAACATCTGTGGTCATAAATCTTTCCACATGAAAGATGAAAGAGTTCTCATTTCACCAGCTTCAGACATGCAGCAAATGTTATTGTTCATAAATACTGCAAATAGAATTTGATGCGATTATCAAAAGTGAATGTTGTTTTCTGGTTTTTTTCTGGCTCGGGTATGAATGAATTGAATGAAGTTGTTTGTAATATTGTTAGGTGCAACCATGGGTTCTCTCTTATTTTTCCGTGCATGTGCAGGTAATTCTTTTAACTTTGCCAGTGCGGCACTGGGAAGCAGAGGTGATGGGTGTTGTCCATTGCTGGTTTTGCCGGCATGTGTTTGTGAAACCCATAAGACCCGGCCCTGAGCCGGGTCCGGTTCATACTAATCGGACTTGTGTTTGGATTGGCAGCTCAGTCCATAGGAGAGATACTTGGCATATCCTTGACAAAACGAAAGGAGCTAAAAGTGATCAGTAAGCGGGCGGGCGGGCAACCAATCGCCGCCGCCGAAACGGGCCCCACCACCATTTTGAGTGGGCGGGCCAATTAAGGCCCACCCAGCGGGCTGCCCGACGGGAAGCGCTATGCGGTCCCTGTGCGGGGGGGTGGGGGAGGGATTCCCCAAATGTCAGAGTGTGCACTGCCCCCGAGACTAAGTGCTGCCTCAGGGAGATCGCTGCCAGCGTTTCAAACTTCAAAAATAGAATAATTAAAAAATTATTAACATGTCCCCCTCATGTGACAATGTCACACGAGATGGGACATGTCACTAAAGTGCACGAAAACTTTATTAAACTTTTTTTAAAACAGACATGAAACCTCATCCCGCCGGTGGATGAGGTTTCATGTTTTTTCTATTCCCCGCCGGGGCTCCTGGCCGACCTGCCAACCTTCAAGTTGGACGGGCAGGGCCTTTACTTGGCTTAATGATCCTGTTAATGGCCTCAATTGGCCATTGACAGGTCGGCGGGCGGACAGCTGATGGCGCTGTCCCTCCGCCTTCCTGAATATTTAAATGGGGCAGGGTGACATTGGGGGTTCCCCCCAACATCATCCCGCGTCACTTTCCCCTCGGCGAGCGGGCCCCACCCCCAACTCGTGGACAGAAAAATTCTGCCCTGTGTAGCTCAGCACAAGTGTGGCACTTTACCAAAAACTTGTTGAATTTCTAAAAAAAAATGAATCAGGTTTGTTTTCTGAAACTGTGCTGTGTATCTCCTATCAAGTTCAAGTATCATGGATGATTATTAATGATACCTTTCGGTAATTTCCCACCCATGTTTAATGTGAAAAATAACCACAGAAAACTCTCGCTGATCATTTCTGTGTAATTTATTCATTCAGTTCTGGACATCTAAGTGGAAATTTGGATACTTGTGCACATAGAATACACGTGCAGCTATAAAATGGTCAGCAATGTTACCTTTTTTTTTAAGGATGGATAAAGTAATAATTGGTATACATGTTGACAACATTGTAACCTGGGTTACAGTGGTCATTAACTGTCCCAACAAACAAGTGGTCTAGAACGCCCTATAACAATCCACCCTCTCCTCACTGCCCTGGTCCCTATTAGGAAATCTAAGCCTCTGTCCCACCCAAAAAAAGCTTCAATTGCTCCCCTTGCCTCCATGATCTCACTTCCCCTCATGTAGCATTTCTATGGCATCATTACGTCAAATCACTAAATTGCCATTTCACTGTTCCTCTTTCAGGAACTCTGCATCCAAGGCATGTCTTGATTTTATCTTCTTTCTTCTGCCAGGCCAGCAATTTCCCTAATTCTCATTGCCCACAGAAGGCTGTGGAGGCCAGGTCATTGAGTCTATTTGAGACCGAGATAGATAGGTTCTTGATTGGTAAGGGGATCAAAGGTTACAGGGAGAAGGCGGGAGAATGGGGTTGAGAAACTTATCAGCCATGATTGAATGGCGGAGCAGACTCGATGGGCCGAATGGCCTAATTTCTGCACTTATGTCTTATGGTCTTATGGTCTAATTCTGACCATGGCCCTGTTTCTCGGTACTAAAAAGACTTCCCATTTCTTTCTACCAAATTGCTGTCCTGATTTTATGTATCAAACCAAACAACTCTGTTTTCTTGTGTTATCAACGTTCACCCTGTTTCTTCGAACTTAACCAACATCCTGTTTCTCCTGTTGCCCCGATTCTCCACATGAAGCGATTGCACCAAAACCTTTCGACGAAACCAGTTCCCCTCGACTTACTTCAAACATCGTGACTGTCAAATCTCCGTACAATTCCCTCCATACAAACATCAAACATCATGACTGTCAAATCTCCGTACAATTCCCTCCGCAGGATTTGTTCCTCCTGGATCTCCCACAAATGGAAAATATAAAAAAACCAACTACAAAAACTAAATGAGAACGAGCACAGGTCAGTAGACATAGAGCGCACCAGCGTAGAAATTACCGACGCCAATTTTCGTGATTAAATGCTAACATTAAAAATAGACGAGTTAACATCTCCATTAAAATTGTGAACAGAAGAATGTCATTAAGATTGTTTGTGCACTAACATCACAAACAGCAATAATAGGCTTACATTTCCAACAATTTAATGCCAGTTGCACTTCATGCATATAATGGACCTTTCTAACTTATGTGGTCCCATCCCATCATCAGCTAAATACTGATTAAAGATCAAACTGTATAAATTACTCTATTATTTAAAGATTTTGCATAGAACTACTTGACACGCACTTACATTAAAACATTTAGATTGCAAGGTTAATTGCAATGGTCTAGTAAACAATTAACTACTACAAAAGCTTAACCCAGTTGAGTAGAGGAAAGCTAATCTGTCATAAATTGTGAGATTTGAATGTTGTTCTTAAACCAATTAAAGTGTAATGGTATGGTAACTAACAGACTGTTTGCATGTACCAGCTTGAGCAGGGGTGTAATCCTAACAGGTTCAAAAGTACCAGTATTCACAATGCATGGAGTGTGTTAATGATTCGAGGCTAATTACAGCAGGATCAATCCAGTTAAATTTACTTAGTCACAGAAAACAAGAAAAAAGATATTTTGAAATTCACTATGGCTGCTAGATTTCCAAAAGGGGCAGGGACACCATAACCCTAATAGTTGACCCCGTCCATCTAGCATTTGTTAACCATACATTGAAAGGACTTTGAGCTGCGCCAAATGATGATTTTATTTAAGTTACATCATGCACACATTGTAAACTTATTCCCTCTTGTCAATGTTCCAAGAAAAAATGCTTATTCCCTTCAGTCAGTTAATTCAGCTGAATATATATTTAAAGCTCATGTGTACAGTTGAATTGAAATTGTCTCTGAATTTGATCCTGTGGTGCTTCAGGGCAAATGGGGCTGAATTTCACTAAGCTGTATGTGATACCCTGTGTAAGCAAGGTATTTATATTTAATCTGTGGATAAAACTATACACATTATTCACTGTGACACATTAACACACAGTAAGGAAGAAACTGAAAGTTGTGAACCACGGAAATTTAAATATTGGTAAGACTGAAGCCATTGTTTTCAGTTCCTGCTCTGAACTCCATTTCCTAGCTACCAACTCCATCCCTCCCGCCGGTAACAGTCTGAGATTAAGTCAGCCCGTTCACAACCTTGGTGTCACATCTGATTCCCAAGGCGCGCTTCTGACCTCATATCTGCCCCATCGCCAAGGCAGCTGTTTCCACCTCTGTGACATGGCTCGACTTCTCCCTGTCTCAGCTCACCTGCTGATGAAACTCTCATTCACACCTTCATTGCTGCTAAGGCTTGATTATTCCAAAGCACGCCTGGCTGCTCTCCCACTTTCCACCCTCTTTAAACTTGAGGTCATCCAAAACTCTTGCTGCCTGTGTCTCGATTCACAGCAAGTCCTGTTTCTCTTTCACCCCCGAGGTTCCTGACCCACGTTCGCTCCCAGTCAACCAACATCTTGACTTTAAAATTCCCATTCTTGTTTTCAAATCCCTCTAAGGCCTTTCCCCCCTCCCTATCTCCTCCAACCCCCCTCATATTGGAAATAGGGCTATAGGGGGGGGCCACAGGAGCGTGTGGACGGGCCATGATTTTGGCATGGAGGGCCTGAGAGATTCTGAGGGGTTGGCGGAGAAATGAAGGGGTATGAAGGGCGAGGGTTAGAGGAGCTAACGCCCTTTAATGCAACTGGGGTGGATTCCCAGAGAACTGAGGCTGGCCTTCTATCTGGGCCACCTCAGCAACCAGCCGCCTACGCTCTACCTCCAGGCTCAGAACCGGCCTGGCTGCCTCCCCTCCCCTCCCCCTCCCCTCCCCCACCTCACCCCCCGCCCCCCATCCTCCCTCCATCCCTCCCCGGAACGACATTCAGGGCCCTTCCTACCTAAGCCAGTCCGGTGGGTCGGGAAACTTTACCCACCTCGGTAGCGAGAATCCGGCCCTAAGATTGGAAGTTCTTTTTTGGCTCAAATGATTTGTACCTGATTGCATTCGGCGGGGGTGGGGGGAGTGGGGGGGGAACCTCAACAGCGCACCTTTTGGAGAAGCACAGGGATCACTGACAGCAACATCTGGATTTCCACACTTAGCTGCGCGTGTGCAGACTCCGAAAGCAGCTGCCGGCTTCCAAGGAGCAATCACAGCAAACGCTGCAACCATTCACTGCTACAAAAACCCAGGCCATTAATTTTTAAAGCCATTCGAACGATAAAATGCCTTTGCAGCAGGATGTAGCTGGAGGATGGACATTTTGAGGTACAACACCGCCACCTATAGCAAGTACAAAAAAGTGCGGCAATACTGGTGCAATAGGCAAGTCAAAAATATGATGCGGCAGGTGAAGGTGAAAGCAACAATTCTGCTCAGTTGGAAGAATTTTAATTTAATGCTAATTAACCTTCTACAGCATTGCACGCAGGATTGACTCGAGTTTTTAGGCGAATCAGGGTTACGCGGTGGGAGGTTATTACGTTTCCATTTTAAACATAGACATATTTTTGGTTTTAGTTAAATAACAAAACAATAAGCAACTTGGTAAGCAGAAACGTAGAGTATTTTGGAGCATTAGCTTTCGCTGCTGTAGGGGCTGAGGAGTAAAACCCAGGGACTCGCACTGCCACCACGGCTGACAGGGTGCAGGCAGTTTCACTGAGGCAGTTTCCATTACAAACATTGTCAGAGGAATTTATAATGGCGACGGTTCACACAAAGGTGTGATAACAAAATTAAAAGCTGCAGGCAGGAAATGGGACACCGATGCCAGGTTTTTATTGTCATGGAGATTAAGTTATTTTCATGCAAATGCGGGATTATGTTCCTTGAGCACCAGGCTTGTATTCTCAGCCCCCTTTACAAGAGCGAGGCAAGTCGAGAAAAGTGGCTGAACAGCTTCCACCTCTGCTACTTCAGATGAATATTAGGCATCTCCTGGCAAGACAGTGTGCTGAGTATGGATGTACTGCATGTGGAAGTGCACCAGCATCCAGGGATCCCCAGCATGTTTGCACTTGCCCTCTTGAGTCAGCAGTAACTCCATTGGTTGGGTCATGTGAGTCAAAATGGATGCCACACCCCCCCAAAGACATGCTCTATGGTGAGTTTGCTACTGGCACAAGACCAACAGGTCATCCACGCCTACAATACAAAGATTCCTGCAAGCAAGGCTTCAGCTTGACCAGGATCGGTGTCAATGCATGGGAAGACCTTGCCCCTGTCCTGAGTGTCTGGAGACGAGCAGTCAGAAAGCTGTGGAGAAAGCAGAGGACCAAAGGAGTGACCAGGTAGAGGAAAAGAGAGCCCACTGGAAGGGAAAAAAAAACCTGCTGACCTCAGGCCTACGCCATCAAACTGTGCCATCTGAGGAAGGGATTTCCACTCATGAATCGGTCTCTACAGCCACAACGGATGATGGTCAATGCAGTCGGTGGACATACAGCCTGGGTGCAGTCCATCATCTCCCGAGACGGACCGATGCCTAGTATAATATTTGTGGTATAGGAAAGTAATTTTCAAGTCCACTAAAAGCCTGAAAGTCCTTCGTTCCATCCTTCGGATTAGCAGTTATTGTCATATTGTGAATAATGTTGGGTTATGCCAGCAGTTTCAACCAGTTATCAAAACAACCTTGAACCAAGTTATGAAACCTTATCAAAGAGGTGGGTTTTAGAGAACAGCTCTGTAGAAAGGGGACAGAGGGCTCGGGGAAGAATTTCAGAAAGTGCGATTTAGGTGGCTGAATGCGTAACTGCTAATGGTGGGCCAAATAGAACGGGGCTGCACAAGAGGCCGGAGTGAGGGGAATGAAGGGCTTTGGTGATGTGGGTTGGAGGAATTTACATAGATGGGTGTGGCCAAGTAGGGATTTAAATAGGATGAGAATTTTATTTTTTAGGCATTATTGAGGCTGAGGGCCAATGCAAGACGACAAGGATTGACATGACGGGTGAATGGGACTTGATGCAGGATAAGGTGCAGGCGTAGAGTTCAGGATAAGTTACAGTCCCTGGAGGGAAATGGATGGGAGGTTGACCAGGCGACCACTGGGGTGATCAAGGCCATAGGTGACAAAGGCATGAAGAAATGTTTCAAGGGCAGAAGACACATGACAACACCACCACCTGGAAGTCCCACTCCAAGCCACTCACTATCCTGACTTGGAAATATATCGCCGTTCCTTCACTGTGCCTGGGTCAAAATCCTGGAACTCCCTCCCTAACAGCACTGTGGGTGTACCTACAACACATGGACTGCAGCGGTTCAAGAAGGCAGCTCACCACCACCTTCTCAAGGGCAATTAGGGATGGGCAATAAATGCTGGGCCCAGCCGGCGTTTCACAATCTGTGAATGAATAAAAATAATAGGTTGAGGTAGTGGTGAAGGCAGTAATGTTTTGGAGGTGGATTTAGGCAATCTTTGACAGAGGAAGTTCTGATAAGTGTGGGCGGGCCTAGCGCGATCTTTGCACATGCGGGCAAAAGAGCGCTTCAATCTCCCTGAGGTAGCTCCGTGCCTCAGGGAACTGAAGCGCTGTTTTAAAAAAAAGGAAATAAAATTGCCATAAAACATGTCCCCTCATGTCACTCTATCACATGAGCTGGGACATGTTTTTAATTCAAAAATAACATTTTTATTTGATGCTTATTTGCTTTTGGAAACCTCATCCCGCCCGTGGATGAGGTTTCCTAAGAAATGTAAAGGCTTTTCACCTGCCCACCAACCGTTAGGCAAACCTGAGTTTAAATAGCTTCTTAATGACCTCAATGGGCTTTTAACTGTCGGCAGGCGTGCAGCCAACTCAGTGCGTGCCCACCTAACGAAATATTGTGCATCATTTTACGCTCGGGCATGTCGGGCCTACGCTCACACACAGAGCGTAATATTCTGCCCTTGGATTTTGTTACACCCTTTCATCCTTGGTCTAACAGCAGCGAAGGGAGGCAGCAGACATTTCGGAGAGATTCTTTAGGTGAGTGAATTTTTTTTTATGTTTAATGGATGTTCTAAGTACATGTAATGTGCAGAAAGTGTAAGAAGATAGAATTTTAATCATTTTACCCCATTGTCATGAATTCTGCTGTTAATTCCTTTAAAAAGTACTTCCATATGTAGCAAGATGGGTTTAAATTTTAAAGGTGTCTATAATAAGCTTCAGTTAAAGTTACTTAGTGAAATGTGTGTTTACATAGGATTTTATTGCAGCATGGTGAACTCCAGTTTTCATTGTCTCCTTAATGCAATGTTGATCTTTAGAAGCTTCTTAAGTAGTAAATTTGAGACATGTGATAAGGAGTTCTGCATTTACTTTTGCAAGTCTGTTTAAGTCATATGGCTATTTTAAATGCTTTATAAAAGTGTAATGTTTAAAACGACATATGCAAGCCTCCTGTAAGCTGAATGAACTATCTCTCTAACAGGGATTCCAGAGTCCAGTGTGGAACCCAAACTTGACCTGGAGTCATATTGAACCCCTGACACAGAACAATTTCTGCTCTGCTTATTGGAACCGTTCTTTTTTAAGATGGGGGCTCGGCGTAGGTGCAGGGACCATGAGAGCAGAGTCAGGCAACATGTCCACTTGCGGAGCAAGAAGATCAGTTACCCACCCCAGAGCGTGTACAGGCAGAGGATGTCATACACAACGATGTCAGAGGAGTTGTGTGTCAGGGGACTGCACTTCAGCAAGGGACCGATGGGACACCTCTGTGAAATGTTGAAGGAGGACCTGAAGCCAAACTCAAAATGCCGCGCTGCCTTAACAGTGGAGGTGAAACTCACGGCAGCTCTGAATTTCTTTGCACGTGTGTCGTTTCAACATGGCATTCGTGACATGTGTAAACTTCTGCAGAATGCTGCGAGGGCCTGCATTCACCAGGGCCTGCATACACCAGGTCCTGCACTCACCAGGGCCTGCATACACCAGGGCCTGCATACACCAGGGCCTGCGTTCACCAGGGCCTGCGTACACCAGGGCCTGCACACACCAGGGCCTGCATCCACCAGGTCCTGCATCCACCAGGTCCTGCATACACCAGGGCCTGCACGCACCAGGTCCTGCACTCACCAGGTCCTGCATACACCAGGGCCTGCGTTCACCAGGGCCTGCATACACCAGGTCCTGCATACACCAGGGCCTGCGTTCACCAGGGCCTGCATACACCAGGGCCTGCGTTCACCAGGGCCTGCATACACCAGGTCCTGCACTCACCAGGGCCTGCATACACCAGGGCCTGCATACACCAGGGCCTGCATACACCAGGGCCTGCACACACCAGGGCCTGCACACACCAGGGCCTGCACACACCAGGTCCTGCACTCACCAGGTCCTGCATACACCAGGGCCTGCGTACACCAGGGCCTGCACACACCAGGGCCTGCATCCACCAGGTCCTGCATCCACCAGGTCCTGCATACACCAGGGCCTGCACGCACCAGGTCCTGCACTCACCAGGTCCTGCATACACCAGGGCCTGCGTTCACCAGGGCCTGCATACACCAGGTCCTGCATACACCAGGGCCTGCGTTCACCAGGGCCTGCATACACCAGGGCCTGCGTTCACCAGGGCCTGCATACACCAGGTCCTGCACTCACCAGGGCCTGCATACACCAGGGCCTGCATACACCAGGTCCTGCATTCACCAGGTCCTGCATTCACCAGGTCCTGCATTCACCAGGTCCTGCATACACCAGGTCCTGCATTCACCAGGTCCTGCATTCACCAGGTCCTGCATTCACCAGGTGCTGCACACACCAGGTCCTGCATTCACCAGGTGCTGCATACACCAGGTCCTGCATACACCAGGTCCTGCATTCACCAGGTCCTGCATTCACCAGGTCCTGCATTCACCAGGTCCTGCATACACCAGGTCCTGCATTCACCAGGTGCTGCATACACCAGGTCCTGCATACACCAGGTCCTGCATACACCAGGTCCTGCATTCACCAGGTCACTGAGGCAATTTTTTGTAGGTCTTCAGAATTTATTCATTTTGACATGTCCCCTGTGAGGATGAAGGAAGGTTCCCTCACATTCCACAAGATTAAGTCATAGAGTCATAGAGGTCTACAGGACAGAAAAAGGCCCTTCGGCCCAACGAGTCTCCACCGGGTATCGCTAGGCGCCGACCAGCCAGGGCACCCGTGCGTCGACCCGAAGATCGCACGGGCACCAAAAAATCGGCAACGATTGGTGAGTCAAAGTCCTTATGTGGCCCTGTTAATTAATGGCGGGCACGCAGCGGATATCATCGCGCACCCGCCCAATGAAATATCGCAATGGCGCACGGTAACTTCGGGACACACGCCCGACATCACCACGCGTCATTTTACGTGTGGACATTTTACGCCCGCCCCCCCCACCGCACGCACCGACGGGGAAATTCCGCCCAGTGAAACAACGGGAATTTGCATTCAAAGGGGAAAATACGTATAAAGGAACGAAGGTTGTGTGCTAGGGGAGGCATTCTGAGATCTAACAAGTGTGAAACGCCTTCAGCATCTACACCTCAAGCTGCTGTCTACAAAGAATTGAAGTTAAACTCACTTTGAATTCAATGACCCAGACCTCCCTGTCGTTTGCCATTTCAACACTCCACCCTGCTCTCAGGCCCACATGTCCGTCCTTGGCCTGCTGCATTGTTCCAGTGAAGCTCAACGCAAACTGGAGGAACAGCACCTCATCTTCCGACTAGGCACTTTACAGCCTTCCGGACTGAATATTGAGTTCAACAATTTTAGATCATGAACTCTCTCCTCCATCCCCACCCTCTTTCCGACCCCCTTTTTTCTAATAATTATTATTTTTTTTTAATATATTTTTCTTTTCCCACCTATTTCTATTATTATTTTGAAATTTATTTCCATCCATTGTTTTATCTCCACCTTTTAGCCTATTTCGATCCTTTCCCCCCACTCCACCCCCACTAGGGCCATCTGTCACTTGCTTGTCCTGCTTTCTACCCTTAATGTCACCATTAACACATCCTTTAGCTAATATCACCACCGTCAACACCTCTTTGTCCTTTTGTCTATGACATCTTTGGCAATCTCTCCTTTTCCTCCACCTATCAATGGCCCTCTATCCAGCTCTACCTGTCCCAAGCCGCTAAACAGGCCAGCCGACATTTTGAGTGGATGGGCCAATTAAGGCCCACCCAGCGGTATCCCCAGCTATACACTTCCTGTTCGGGAGCAGGGGGAGGGAATCCCCATCTGTCAAAATGCACTCTTTCGCACATTTCTCCCTGAGGCAAAGTCCTGTCTCAGGGAGAATACTGACAGTGGAAAAAACTTTAAAAATAGAAACATTAAAAAATTATTACCATGTCCCCCTCATGTGACAATGTCATACGAGATGGGACATGTTGATAAAGAACACATACACTTTATTAAATTTTTAACAAAACGGACATGAAACTTCACCCCGCCAGTGGATGAAGTTTCATCAATAATATGGAGCCCGCTGGGGCTCCTGGCCTGCCCGCCAGCCTTAAGCTTGGACGGGCAGGTCTTTAATTACTTTAAATAGCCTGACAATGGCCTCAATTGGCCATTGACAGGTCGGCGGGTGGACAGCTGATTTCACTGTCCGCCCGCCTTCTTAAAAATTTAAATGGCCCGGGATGACGTTGGGGATTCCTCCCAACTTCATCCCGCGTCATTTTCTCCTCGGCGACCGGGCCCCGCCCCCAAATCGCCGAGGGGAAAATCCTGGCCTGTGTGTTTTACTGTTGCCTTAATGGAGGTGTGACTGGGAGTCAGATTAATTAGGGGTTTAGAAGTTATCATAGTAGTAATTTGTATGTATTTGAAATCATTTCTTCTGTTAATAAAGGTTTAATTTAGTTTTGTAAGAAACCTATAAGACTTGGTGGTCTTCTTACTACTGAATTCAAGGCACGCATCTCAAAATGTATACAAATTGCAAAACAGTTGTGGCAGCTGTTTCAAATTTCCCTCTGGGATTTGAGCAGCTCAGCATTTACCATCCGCTGTGCCATAACATTGTGTACTTTTCAGCACGCTTCACTTGAACTCATTTAATAACACTACAGATTTAAAATGGACAAGAAAAACGAAGTTCACTTATAAATATTGACCAACAATTATATTCAATCAATAAAAGGAATACAGAAAAAACACTTAAAAGGAGTCAAAAACAACAGCGTTAACTGTTTAAAAGAAAGCTGTTCTAAAAAAAAAGCTGTGAAAGGCTTTTAAAATTGTGGTTAATCCTCAGGACTTCACCTTGCTGTGTATAAAGAATAGACTGTCAAGGGCTGCCCTTGTGGGGCATTCCCAGGTCCGGTTGTGTCATTGGGGGCATGGCCTCGATGGAGTTACCCTTTGTTGGTGCCTGTGAGGAGTCGTTCCATACAGGCCCCAAGCAGCTCCCGCAATTGGAAGAGTAAACATAAATTTCCAGGACAGGCAAGAATCTATTTATTCCTTTTAATTGCATCGGGCTCCCTCTTTCCAACGCCAGTCGGAAATTAGGGCCCAATGTCGAGGTGGAGCTGACACGTTCCATGCTGACCCACCCTGCAGCCATTAAGCACTGCCGGGCAAAAGAATGAGGGCTGATTAGGACTTCCACCCTCATTGAGGTGCAAGTCCCACCCACTGAAGCTGCCGGCCAATTGGATTGGCCAGCAGGTCCATCAGTCCTGGGAGCGCCAGGAAGGCGTCAGTGACAGCTGCCCAGACTACAGGGTCCTAAATCTAAACAAAGGAAACTATGAAGGTATGAAGCACGAGTTGGCTAAGATAGATTGAGGAACTTCATTAAAAGGCATGACAGAGAATAGACAATGGCTAATATTTAAGGAATGAATGTATGCATTGCAACGGCTATACACTCCTCACTGGAGCAAAAACACAACAGGAAAAGCGGCCCAGCAATGGCTAACAAAACAAAATTAAGGACAGTATTAGGTCCAAAAAGCAGTCATAAAGTTGCTAGAAAAAGTAGCAAGCCTGAGGAATGGGAGCAGCTTAGAATTCAGCAAAGGAGGACCAAGAGATTGATTAAGGGGAGAAAAACAGAGTATGACTTGCAAGGAACATCAAAGCAGATTGTAAAAGCTTCTATAAGTGTGTAAAAAGAAAAAGATTAGTGAAGACAAATGTAGGTCCCTTACAGTCCAAAGCAGCAGAATTTATGATAGAGAGCAAGGAAATGGCAGAGCAATTAAACAACTACTTTAGTTCTGTCTTCATGGAGAAAGACACAGCTAACTTCCCAGAAATACCAGGGAGCCAAAGGGCTAGTGAGAGGAAGGAATCGAAGGAAATTAGTATTACTAAAAAAAATAGTGCTGGAAAAATTAATGGGACTGAAAGCCAATAAATCCTCAGGGCCTGATAATCTACATCCCAGGGCACTAAAGGAGGTGGCCAAGTAAATAGTGGATGCATTGGTTCTCATATTCCAAAATTCTGGAAATTCTAGAACAGTTCAGACAGATTGGAGGGTGGCAAATGTAACCCCACTATTTAAAAAGAGGGAGGAAGAAAATAGCGAATTACAGACTGGTTAGCCTAACCTCAGTAGTTGAGAAAATGCTAGAGTCTATTATAAAGCATGTGATAACAGGACAGTTAGAAAATATCAATGAGATTAGGCAAAGTCAACATGGATTTACAAAAGGGAAATCATGTTTGATAACCCTACTGGAGATTTTGAGAACATAAATAGCAGAATAGATGAGGGAGAACAAGTGGATGTGGTACATTTGGATTTTCAGAAAGCTTTTCATAAAGTCCCACATAAAAGGTTAGTGTGTAAAATTAAAACACATGGGATGGGGGTAATATATTGGCATGGATTGAGAATTGGTCAGCAGACAGGAAACAGAAAGTAAGAATAAATGGATCTTTTTGGAGTGGCAGGCAGTGACTACTGGGGTACTGCAGGGATCAGTGCTTGGGTCCCAGCTATTGACAATATATATCAATGATTTGGATGAGGGAACCAAATGTAATATTTGCAAGTTTGCTGACGATGCGAAACTTGGTGGGAATGCGAGTGGTGAGGAGGATGTTAAGCAGCTTCAAGGCGATTTAGACAGGTTGAGTGAGTGGGCAAGTACATGGCAGATGCCCGAGTGTAATATGACGCGCAACGACATCGGGCGTGTGTCCCGACATCATCGCGCGCTCGCGCAATATTTCGTTCGGCGGACGCGTGACAGAGTTGGCTGCGCGCCCGCTGTTAATCGAAAAGCCTATAAAGGCTTATTAACAAGCTCCTTAAAATCAAATTTACACTGCCCGTCCAACCTTACGTTATGGTTGGCGGGCAGGCGAAAAGGCCAAGCGGCCTTTACATTTTTTAGGAAACCTCAAATTACGAGCGGGACGAGCTTTCCTAAAGCAAATAAACATTAAATAAAAACTTTACTTTTGAATTAAAAATCTCTCCCGGCCCGTGTGACAGAGTCACGGGAGGGGATGTGTTTTTTTTAAATTTCTACTGCCTTCATCGATCTTTTTTTAAAAAGCGCTTCAACCCCCCGCTGAGGCAGCTCCGTGTCTCAGGGAGACTGAATCGCTCTTTCGTGCGCACCAGGCCCGCTCTCCCTCCTCCCCCCCACCACCCACCGCCTGCACAGGCAGTGCCGCCGCTCGCGATCCACAGGGCCGGCCTTAACTGACCCGCCCGTGTGAAATCACGGAGTGGAGCCAATCACGGGCGGCGATTCCCGCCGAGCCTGCCCGATGAGGGCAAAACTCTGGCCGATGTTTCTATGAGAAGAAGAAGAATAAGATGATCAAGGCCCGGGCGGTTAAGTCCGAGATCTTGAGCCGAGAGGGTAAGGGTGGATTGAAAAGAGGGCCGGGGTGAGGGAGGGGGTTAAAGGGAAGGGAGCGGGTAGAAAAGGACGGGTTCGACCTAAGGCGGGGCCGCCCCGTGGTCGGCAAGAGGCAGTTCCCAAAGAGTGTCGCCTCACCCCCCCCCCGCCCCACCCCCCAACCTTCCCCCCCAACCCTTTAAGCATCTGAGTTAAAAAATCGGGCTTCACACTCACGCCCGGCCGAAAACGGCAAACGTTCTATGGCGCGGGCAGAGCATTATCGTGGTCAACGGGCTTGACAACAACCACCAACACCCACCCCCTCCCTCCTCCATCCCGTATTATGGGGGACAGCTCGGGGATGGGCAGGAAAGTGGTGAGATGGGAGCCCGCCCTATTTTACATGCTCCCCCCACCCCCCCTTCCCCTCCTGCCAGGAAACAGGCCTGCCAGGGGCAGGTAAAATCCAGCCCCTGATCACTGTCCGAGACAAATCTGGGCTGGCTCTGATGCCAACTTTTCAATCTTCACCACCCGTCACCCAGTTGAATTGTCTGTTGACCCTCACCGTCTAGGATCACCAATGTTGGTAAAACTCTACCCCAGCGAGGCACCCATTCATTATGGAGCAGAGAGAAATACTGACACTAACTGGAAAGAGAAAATGCTTTATTTCAATTTAATCAACAGTTTCGTAACAACAATTTTTTTTGTGGATAGTGATTTATTGGTCCTCACAAAAATATATTTTTTGATCGTATCCTGCCTGGTAGTCAGTAATTCTTTGAGGAATGCACCGCAGTTGTGATGTTGGCCCATGAGCACCAAACAGGATCCCGCCATCCAGCCTTGGACAATGCAGAAAACTGGGAGGAATGAAAACTAGTTTAGGAAATAGTCGGTCTTTAAATCCTCCCTGCGCTTTCAATAATATTTGCGCTGTAGGGTGTGTGGAGTTTGCATAGCTGGGTTATACTTGTTTATTATGAATTCTCAGAATTAAATCCTATATCATTCATTCTATTCTAGAAACCCAGGTGGTGAAGGATAGAACTGAAGCCAAACTTTACGTATTTTTATGAGCACTTATTTATCCAACAATCACAGTCTCGGTCTCTTCCTATTTGTAGGGTTACAAGTGAATCCCCAGTTAAGACCTACCACCTGCGTACAGTTAAATGTAATTAATATACTATAAACATTTATTATTGATTTCTTTTAGTACACATCAGAATTCTGCAAGTATTTTTTCTTCTGATAAGTGTATTGCCCTGCAGCAACGATGAAGAGACAGCCTAGTTTCTGCAGTTCAGCCTAACAACTCTTATTTGCTTCTTTCTCATGGATCTGCTTAAGGTATGGTTCAGTAGGTTTTTGCACAGTGGTAATTAATTAGCAAACTGGTAACAAGCATAACAACATTAAACAAATTGTGTGGATCTATGTTTGCACTTTGAAGAGAGATCAGGACGAGGGGGCATAAATGTAAGAGAGTAACCAATAAATCCAATACGGAGTTCAGCAGAATTTTATTTACTCAGAGAGCAGTTCAAGTATGGGATTCACACCTATGGTTGAGGTGAATAACATTATTGTATTTTAAGGAAAGCTAACTAAATACATGAGGAAGCAGTGCAGCTCTAACAACACTCAAGAAGCTTGACACCACCCAGGGCAAAGCAGCCTGCTTGATTGGCACCACATCCATAAACATTCACTCCCTCCACCACCAACGCACAGTAGCAGCAGTGTGCACTATCTACAAGATGCACTGCAGGAACTCTCCAAGGCTCCTTCGACAGCACCTTCCAAACCCACGATCACTACCATCTAGAAGGGTAAGGGCAGCAGATAGATGGGAACACCACCACCTGGAAGTTCCCCTCCAAGCTACTTGCCATCCTGACTTGGAAATATATTGGCTGTTCCTTCGCTGTCGCTGGGTCAAAATCCTGAAACTCCCTCCCTAACAGCACTGTGGGTGTACCTACAATGCTTGGACTGCAGTGGTTCAAGAAGGCAGCTCACCACCACCTTCTCAAGGGCAACTAGGGATGGGAAATAAATGCTGACCTGTGGTTAATAAGTACCAGCATGGGCCTGTCTGGTCAGTTGGCATGTTTCTGTGCTGTCAATACTTTGCAACCTTGTTTGTAAGCTCACTTCCTTCCTTCTTGATAGTTTTGATTTGAGATGGATAGTTTCAAATCCCTTGAACCCTGAGCTTCCAGTGGGCATCAAGCCTGATTATTATTATCAGAGTACAATATTACCTTTTAAATACTGCACATTCTTCATTGGCACTTAGTCTAGTAAGCTTAATAATGCAGCCAAAGAGAGAAGCCATATAAAAGGCAAGTTCTGTATAACATTAATAGGGTCAGAATTATTCCCTGTACTAACTTTGATCCTAAAGGGGTCTGGGAGGTATTTTCCCATTTTTCTCCAGTTCAGCTGAGTGATTATCTGGTTTTTCAAATCCTCCAAGCGATGACATGAATTTCGGGTGGGGTGAAGAGTGAACATAATGTGAAGCACAAGACATCATGGTTGTGATGGTCCAACTGGACCAGTCATTCTTTTCACTTCCATCACCATTTGTATATCATCTCCTTCAATTTAGTTTATACAGAAATTCTGCTGCTTTGATATGCCTACCTGCTTTATGGAGGTCACACCAGATAGTCCTAGGATTACTTGTTTCTAAAGTGAGAAATGTTAGCCTATCTTATTCCAAAGCAGAGGCTTCCTGGATATTAAAATGAAACACATTATTCTACTTCTTGACTAGTGCAGGTATTTTCACTCACGGTGGTGCATCCTCTGAATGTCCTTTTGGGGAGGTGCACAGAGCAGCTTCCAAATTATCTTTGCACAGTCTTTCCAAGTATTCACGTCGCCAGGCTATATAGTTGGGGGAAGGGCACACATCTTTGTTTCTCTGGCTGTTTGGAAATAATTTAGCACAAGGATTAGTTTGGTTTTCATTCAGCAGTCATTTGTTCACTGAAGTTTTTAATTATTTCTTCCTTTGACACCATGGGCATGGAAGAATAACATAAGCTAATTGGAATTGATTCATGTACGTGCAATAGAAAGCAAATTATGTTGGATTGAATAGGTGACATTCAAAAAATCCCCAGGAAGTCCTTTTAGTGAAAAATACTAGCAACAGTGGCCTTAGTTATTAAATGTGAATCAAGCCTCAAGAAATCTAAAACAATGTTTGGTTACAAACTATCTATTGCAGCAGACTATTAATTCAATTAAATAAATCATCAATTGCAATTTACTAGGCCTTATAGTTGCAGCATTCAGCAGCTAAAACAATTTGCTGTTTCTGTGAGTCAGCCACTGTTAAGCAGCTAATCAGTCAAACAGCGTTTTATATATTATATCAGACAGAATGAATTTGCTTTCTTACTGCCCATAATCAGTATGCTTTGTATGGAAAGAGCTGTGTCTTATATTACCCTTGGAGTGTCTATTCCAATCAAATAATTCAGTAGCAAGCTTCTGTGAGTTAAAAAATGAAGAACGGTATTTATTCGCACACCCTTACCCCTAATTATTGCAATGCTACGTACCCAGTCTCACACACGCATGCGCGCGCACACACGCACACACACACACAGGATACAGATAAAGTTAGTGCACTTCTACAGATTTCAGTTAATTCAGCCTCTGATTTACAATTTCCACCCTCCCATGTTGCAGGTGATGATTTGATGATTTAAAGTTGAAGTGAGGGTTTTGCAAAGCGAAAGGTTCACAGCAGGTTGTGAAGTTTCTTGCAGTCAAATGTCTAAGATGCTGGTTCTCAGGTGAACTTTGAAACTGGAACAAGTACTTTGACTGCTTGATGGCTTGAAGGTAAAGATGGCACAGGCTTTCTTCCTAGCTGTTGTCTTGTCCATGTTCTTCTGCCATCTGCCCGGATCTCTTCTGGATCTTGATGAAAGATCTGGATTCAGGACTGGATAAAGGATCCCCATATCAGAAGCCAGTTTCAGTCACGTGGTCAACGGCCATTATCCGCCCAGAATGGCTTGCAGCTAAAAGGCCATTGAAATACAATATGAGATAGATGGTGGTGCTTCACACTTGTGGATAGCTGACCTCACCAGCTTCAAACAATGGTGGGTATGAATTCCACAGAGGGGTACTGTCTGGATGTGTCCATTCCAGGGGGAGGCCCCAACCAGGGTCACTCGATTCAGAACTTCCTAGAAGTTTGATAGTTTGTGTTGAATAAGCAAAGGTCACCTGGCCCCCTTGGCAGCCACCTTAACAGTTCATCAGTGTCTGTTTTAAACAAATAAAAATCAGCTCCAGAAACTTTCATACAAGCTCAATACATGTGTAAAGTTATAAACATGTCATGCCTTCGCTGGGCCTGACAACTGTATAAAAATAAAATTGGATATCAGTAACAGAAAAATCTGAAGATGTTCAGGATACATAAAAGATCAAAGTTCTGACGAAGGATTCTTGAACCAACAGGTTGTTTTTCCTTTATTGACTTGGATGGTGTATTTTATTCATAGGGTTTTTTCTGATCACTAGATGGTGCTGACAAATCATTAAACCACATTTTTCAGCCAATTTTTGCCCTCTAAGTAATTAGTTTATCAGATAAAAGCCAAAAAACTGCGGATGCTGGAAATCCAAAACAAAAATAAAAAATACCTGGAAAAACTCAGCAGGTCTGGCAGCATCGGACTAGTTGATCAGACCTGTTTTATGTACAGGATGGAAGTATTCAGTTCACAATAATTTACAAATATGGTAAGTTTTTGACTGCAGTGAAAAATTAATGAGAGAATTCAAGCTTCTTACACATCTGTGTGTTTTTCATCACTCAACCATTAAAAACCATCTCTAGGCACTAAAGTCAGGAATTTCATCATGAAAGCTTCCTGTCTCTCTACCTCCCTCTCTTTCTTTAAATTGCTTCTTAAAACATACCACCTTAATCAAAGTTTCAGTCACACATTCTAATATCTCTTAAATGGTACAGTGTGAAATGTTATCTAAGGTTCATATGCAGTGCCTTGGGCCCTTTTTAACTATGTTAAAAGTGCGATAATACAAATTCAAGTTGCTGCAGTTGTTGAGAGAACGCAGTCCCAGAGAGTGCAATATGCTTGCAGAAAGCTGATTAATCGGAGGGGGGTGTATAATCTTCTGGTTAGATATGCCACAATTTAAAGCTACAGTGCTATTGTAAAGCTACATGTTATTTCCTGCTTACGAGGTGCCATTTTATAATGAGTAGATCTCCCATAGTTAAAAACAAAAAACTACTGCGGATGCTGGAAATCCAAAACAAAAACAGAATTACCTTGAAAAACTCAGCAGGTCTGGCAGCATCGGCGGAGAAGAAAAGAGTTGACATTTCGAGTCCTCATGACCCTTCAACAGAACTAAGTAAAAATAGGAGAGGGGTGAAATATAAGCTGGTTTAAGGTTGGGGGAGAGAAGTTGGGGGGTGGTGGTTGTAGGGACAAGCAAGCAGTGATAGGAGCAGATAATCAAAAGATGTCACAGACAAAGGAACAAAGATGTGTAAAAGGAGGTGATATTATCTAAGAGAATGTGCTAATTAAGAATGGATGGCAGGACACTCAAGGTACAGCTCTAGTGGGGGTGGGGTGGAAAGACTAACAGGGCATTACAGGTATAGATTTAAAAATAATAGAAATAGGTGGGAAAAGAAAAATCTATATAAATTATTGGAAAAAGCAAAAGGGAGGGGGAAAAAAAGGAAAGGGGGTGGGGATGGAGGAGGGAGTTCAAGATCTAAAGTTGTTGAATTCAATATTCAGTCCGGAAGGCTGTAAAGTGCCTAGTCAGAAGATGAGGTGCTGTTCCTCCAGTTTGCGTTGGGCTTCACTGGAACAATGCAGCAAGCCAAGGACAGACATGTGGGCAAGAGAGCAGGGTGGAATGTTAAAATGGCAAGCGACAGGGAGGTCTGGGTAATGCTTGCGGACAGACCGCAGGTGTTCTGCAAAGTGGTCACCCAGTTTACGTTTGGTCTCTCCAATGTAGAGGAGACCGCATTGGGAGCAACGAATGCAGTAGACTAAGTTAGGGGAAATGCAAGTGAAATGCTGCTTCACTTGAAAGGAGTGTTTGGGCCCTTGGACGGTAAGGAGAGAGGAAGTGAAGGGGCAGGTGTTGCATCTTCTGCGTGGGCATGGGGAGGTGCCATAGGTGGGGGTTGAGGAGTAGGGGGTGATGGAGGAGTGGAGCAGGGTGTCCCGGAGTGGAGGTGAAGGGAAGATGTGCTTGGTGGTGGCATCATGCTGGAGTTGGCGGAAATGGCGGAGGATGATCCTTTGAATGCGGAGGCTGGTGGGGTGAAAATTGAGGACAAGGGGGACCCTATCATGTTTCTGGGAGGGAGGAGAAGGCGTGAGGGCGGATGCGCGGGAGATGGGCCGGTCACGGTTGAGGGCCCTGTCAACGTCCGTGGGTGGAAAACAGATCTCCCATAGTGTTATTTTGCATGGTGTTTGAAATTTACAATGTATAGTTCAGCTAAAGTTGTTGTTATTTTCAGCCTCTCACCTTGAGGCCAGCAACTGCCACAAGTTAACACAACGCGAGTTCAACTCAGTTTAATTGTTGTTTTGATCGGTAAACCTTGCAGATTTAAATTGTACTGTTGTCCGTTCAACCCTGAGGTTAAAAGCACAGATCAGAAGGATACAATATTTTCAAATTTTGCTGCACCTGTAACAAAGTGTAACGCCTGTGTGTGCTGGTATTACATTTTCATATGTTCTAGGCAGCTCATTGTGTCTTTAAGTTTCTTTTTCACATAAATGTATAGTCAGGCTAATAAGTCCTGCATTATTGTAATATAGAATAGAATCGTAGAAATGTATGGCACAGAAAGAGGCCACTTGGCCCATTGTGTCTGTGCTGGCCATGAAAGGAGCCACCCAGTCGAATCCTGCTTTCCAGTATTTGGACCGTAGCCCTGCAGGTTACATCTCCAAGCGCCTTTTAAATGAGTTGAGGCTTTCTACCTCTGCCAACCTTTCAGGCAGTGAGTTCCAGACCCCTACAACCCTTTGGGTGAAAAAGGTTTTTCCACCTCTCCCCCCCGTAATCCTTCTACCAATCACTTTAAATCTATGCCCCCTAGCCACTAACTTCTCTGCTGAAGTAAATAGGCCCTTCCCATCCACTCTATCCAGGCCCCTCACAATTTTGTACATCTCAATAAAACCTCCCCTCAGCCTCCTCTCTTCCAAGGAGAACAACCCCAGCCTCTCCAATCTTTCCTCACAGCTGCAATTTCCCAGTCCTGGAAACACCCTCGTAAATCTCCTCTCTATCCCCTTAGTGCAAATACATCCTTTCTGTAATGGGGTGACCAGAATGCACACAGTGGTCAAGTTGTGGCCTGATGTTTTATATAGTTCCCTGTTTTTATATTCTATACCACAGCTAATAAATGAAAGGATTCCGTTTGCCTTCTTTACTACCTTATCACCCAGTCCTGCTACCTTCAGGAATCTATGGACTTTCACTCAGAAGTCCCTCACGTATTCTACTCTCTCAGTATTCTCCCATTTATTCCTTTGCCTTTTTGACCTCCCAGCTGCATCCCCTCACACTTCTCTGGGTTGAATTCCACTTGCCCCGTTTCTGTTCAGCTGATGAACCCATTGATTACTTCCTGCGGCATTCTGTTGGGCAGAATCGTCTGTGCCCGCTGGTGCTGGGCAAGTTTTGACAGCACGAGCAGGCGATAGGGCGAGAAGGCCAAAAATCGGGTTTCACGCCGTGGTGAAACCAGCGTGCAATCATCTGCTCTGCCTGTCAGTGGCGGGGCTGCGTTTCCTGCTATCGGATGTCAGGAAATTCATTGCAATACATCTGCATATCCATTATAAGCCCAGCTCGCCGGAATCGTCCCCCTCACCCCCGCAACACTGGATCATCCGAGCACAGCACATATAAGGCGGGCAGCTGGTGGGCTGCATTTCGAGGGGAACTCGGAGGTGAGTGCACAGTAACGTTGCCCAGCGCTCGGGAGGGTCGCCTGTTGGACCGCAAGGTTTTGGCACCGCGCATTCAGGCGAGGGCACAGGCAAGACTGTAAGACCATAAGACGTAGGAGCAGAAGTAGGCCATTTGGCCCATCGAGTCTGCTCCACCATTCAATGAGATCATGGCTGATCTGATAATCCTCAAGTCCACTTTCCTGCCTTTTCCCCATAACCCTTGATTCCCTTACTGATTAAAAATCTGTCCATCTCCACCTTGAATATACTTAACGACCCAATTTCTACAGCCCTCTGCGGTAAAGAATTTCACAGATTCACTACCCTCTGAGAAAAGAAATCCCTCCTCGTCTCTGTTTTAAATGGGTGACCCCTTATTCTGAGATTATGCCCTCTGGTCCTAGACTCTCCCACAAGGGGAAACAACCTCCCAGCATCTACCCTGTCAAGCTCCCTAAGAATCTTATATGTTTCAATAAGGTCGCCTCTCATTCTTCTAAACACCAATGAGTACAGGCCCAACCTGCTCAACCTCTCCTCATAAGAAAATCCTCCATCCATGGGATCAACCTAGTGAACCTTCTCTGGGCTGCCTCCAATGCCAGTACATCTTTCCTTAGATAAGGGGACCAAAACTGTTCACAGTATTCTAGGTGTGGTCTAACTAGTGCCTTCTATAGATTTAGCAAGACTTCCCTATTTTTATACTCCATTCCCTTTGAAATAGAGGCCAACATTCCATTTGCCTTCCCTATTACCTGTTGAACTTGTATGTTAGCATTTTGGAATTCATGCACGAGGACTCCCAAAACCCTCTGTACTGCAGCCTTCTGCAGTTTTCTCCATTTAAATAATATTCAGCTCCTCTATTCTTCCTGTCAAAGTGCATAACCTCACATTTTCCCACATTATATTCCATCTGCCATTTCTTTGCCCACTCACTTAACCCGTTTATCTCCCTCTGTAGACTCTTTGCGTCATTCTCACCACTTGCCTTCCCACCTATTTTTGTATCATTCACAAATTTGGTGATAATACATACACTTTCCTCATTTAAGTTATTAAAATATATTGAAAATAATTGAGGCCCCAGCACTGATCCCTGTGGCATTCCATTAGTTACAGGTTGCCATCCTGAAAATGCCCCTCGTATCCCAACTCTGTCTTCTATTAGTAGCCACTCATAAACCCCAACACCATGGGCTCTTATCTTATGAAGTAGACTTATGTGCAGTACCTTATCAAACGCCTTTTGGAAATCCAAATATATTACATCCACTGGTTCCCCTTTATCTATCCTGCTTGTTACCTCCTCAAAGAATTCTAATAAATTTGTCAGGCATGATTTCCCCTTCATGAAGCCATGCTGACTCTATTATAACAGCCTTTATAATAGACTCTAACATTTTCCCAATGATAGATATTAAGCTAACTGGCCTATAGTTACCTGTTTCTTGTCTCCCTCCCTTTTTGAATAAGGGCATTACATTGGCAGTTTTCCCATCCTTTGGGACTTTTCCAGAATCTAAGGTTCTTGGAAGATTACTACCAGTGCATCTACTATTTGTGTAGCTAGTTCCTTTAATATCCTAGGATGCAACCCATCAGGTCCAGGGGACCTATTGGCCTTTAGTTTTCCTAGTACTTTTTCTCTAGTGATAGTTATTGTATTTATTTCCTCCTCCTCTTTTAGTATTGGAATGCTATTAGTGTCTTCTATTGTGAAGACTGAAGCAAAGTGTTTATTCAACTCCTCTGCCATTTCCTGGTTCCCCATTATTATTTCCCCAGTCTCAGTTTGTAAGGGGCCTATGTTCACTTTGGTCTCTCTCTTCCTTTTTATAAATTTAAAGAAGCTCTTACTACCCGTTTTTATATTACTTGCTAGTTTACCCTCAAAGTTTGTCTTCTCCCTCTTCGTTATTTTTTTGGTCATCTTTTGTTGGTTTTTAAAATGTTCCCAATCCTCTGGCTTACCACTAATCTTTGTCACATTGTATCTCTTTTAATTTAATTTGACACTATCCTTCGCTTCCTTGGTTAACCATGGTTAGTTTATCCACTTCCTTGAATCCTTCTTCCTCACTGGGATATATTGTTGTTTTGAGTCATGAACTATTTTCTTAAACCTCTGTCATTGTTCATCAACCGTTTTTTCTACTAAAATCCTATCCCAGCCCACCCCAGCCAACTCTGCCCTCATTCCTTTGTAATTATCCTTATTTAAGTTTGGCACGGTTGTTTCTGACCCAAGTTTCTCACTCTCAAACTGAATGCTAAATTACCATATTATGGTCACTGTTTCCTAGGGTATCATTTATTAAACCTGCCTCATTACACATTACCAGATCCAAAATAGCCTGATCCCTGGTTGGACCCACAACATATTGTTCTAGGAAACTGTCCCAGATACACTCTATAAACTCTATGAATTCTTGCTCATGTCAACCCCTGCCAATTTGATTTTCCCAATCTACATGAAGATCACAGTCACCCATAATTAATGTGCTGCCTTTTTTACATGCCCTCATTATCTCCTGATTTATTCTCTGTCCTACAGTATAGCTACTGTTCAGGGGCCTATAGACTACTCCCACCAGTGTCTTCTTCCCCTTGTTATTTCTTACCTCCACCCATATGGTTTATACACCTTCCGATCCAAGATCCTTTCTTGCTATTGTACTTATTTCATCTCATTCTAACAAAGCTACCCCACCACCCTTTCCTTCCTGCCTGTCCTTTCGAAAAGTCACATACCCCTAAATATTTAGATCCCAGGTTTGATCTCCTTGTAACCATGTTTCTGTAATGGCTACAAGATCATACCCATTAACCTCTATTTGTGCTGTTAATTCATTTATTTTGCTCCGAATACTATGTGCATTTAAATAAACAGCCATTAATTTTACCTTTTTAACCATTTTTCCCCCTTTGACCCTATTTGCTGCTGTTTTATTTTTGTTTGTACACTCTGTCCCTCCCTGTCACACTCTGGGTATCATAACCTAAATAGCTGCCCTGAAAGGCTGCCAAGTCCTTTTGCTTTTTAAGCCTTTGTACCCCTCTCCAGAACCCTCCCCCTGCTCTATTTAGTTTAAAGCCCTCTCTACAGCCCTAGTTATTCGATTCACCTGGACACTGGTCCCAGCACAGTCCAAGTGAAGCCCGACCCACCGGAACAGCTCCCTTCTACCTCAGTACTGGTGCCAGGGCCCCCAAGGACCATCACTTCGGTCTGAAGGCCTCACAAAGCACAGGGAAGAGGCCCTGGGTTAAGACACCTGCCTTTATCTTATGCAGGAAACAAGGTTTCACATCTGAGTGACACGAGCACTGCTCATCAGAACAAGGAGTCAAAGGCAAGGAGACGTTGTTGAAAGTTTATTAACAATAGTGAACATTATGTACAAGTGATTAACACCGGTGCCCAGGCTGTGCAATAACATCTTCTTAACCTTCCTAACCCTGCCGCTATCTCTTGGTGCTCCCCCAACATCCACAGTGGAGGTGGAGGCAGCCTGCTGACTGCTACACCCTGTCTGTGATGGCCTTGATGGACGTCCTGTGGAGGGTCGAGACCTGGAGGGCCCCAGCCTGCTTTCGGGGTCCTGCTGTGTGGCAGCGGCACCCTCCTCGGCCTGTGGAGCTGGAGTTGCTAGGGTCACAGGGACAGGGGATTCACCTGGGTGAATGACCCTGATGTGCACTTGCTGGTCCTCCTCCTTATGGGTGCATGCCCGCCCCTGTCTGACTCCTTGAGGAGGAGGGGTAGCTGGAGTGAGATTGAGCTGTCCCACACCCCTCTCGTGTACACGCTGCTGGAGGCCAACTATGGTGTCAGTGATGGAGTTTAGCCCGTGCAGCAGTGCAGGACCGAAGTCCTGGACCAAGGTCTCCATGGCGGCCGCCATCCTACCAGTTTTGACCTCGGTGTGTTGGTATATTGGTGCCATCACCTCAGCCTAAAGGCGGATGGACTCCTCATCGTGCCTTGCAATCTGAGGAGTGCAGCGGACATCCCTCCCCGATGTTCCCGAGCTTGCCTTTGCAGCTCCAGCAACTGTGACATGACCAAGTCCAGAGGCTCATCATCTGACTCGGACGCAGAAAATTTCTGCACCCCAGTGCTGGACACCTGGGTTGTCCCTGCCCCTACCTTCTGTGGATCAGACAGTGCAATGTGCTCAACAGATAGTGACCCCGAGTATACTCTAGAATTAGATCCCACCAAGGTGTGTGTCTCTGCGCTGGTGGAGAGTGTGGGTGGGCTCTGTGATGGGTCTTCAATGAAGGTGCCTTCAGATTCCTCTTCAGAGGTTTCTTTGGGGCTTGATTGGAGGCCCTGAGTCGTGGACTCCCTTGACAGTTTCCCAGATGTGCCCTATATGGGAGAGTGTAAGCGGGATGCCTGCCAGGCCAGCTGACAAGTATGACTGGCATGTGTGGGTGGTGAGTGGTCCCATGGACGGGATGAGGACAATGACAGTGAGTGTGAGAGAGTGAATGAGTGATGTCCCTTGAACTGGCAGCAAGTGAGGATGTGTAATGGGTTTGTGAGTGTGTGAACTGATAGTGATGAGAAGAGTGACTTACCCTGGCAGAACAGAGATCACCCATCCAATTTCGGCACTGGGTGGCTGTCCTTTTTTGTACAGCATTGGCGCTGACCACCGCTGCCACCGCCTCCCAAGCCAGATTGGTGATGTGGCCAAGTCACTCACCATCCTGACTTGGAAATATATCGCCGTTCCTTCACTGTCACTGGGTCAAAATCCTGGAACTCCCTTCCTAACAGCACTGTGGGTGTACCTACACCACATGGACTGTAGCAGTCCAAGAAGGCAGCTCTCCACCACCTTCTCAAGGGGAACTAGGGATGGGCAATAAATCCCAGCCAGCGAAGCCCACATCCCGTGAATGAATAAAAAGAAGGATGTTTGGCGTAAATGGACATTGGCCAAATTGCCACACGAATGGGTATAATTAAGTGTAACCTCTTGATTACACCCCAACCACCTGATGTCAACTAACCTGCCAAAAATAACAAAGTTAGAATTATACATCGGGGAGGATTTTCCCCGCGTCAGGCGGACATGGTGAGTGGGCCCGGGAGCGACCGTGAGACGGTCCACCACCCGCGATCAGGCCCCAACCGCGATGTCACACCGGCTGGCCAATTAACTGCCAGTCAGCCAGCGTGAAATGCGCATTAAGAGCCTCAGTGCTACTGGGGTGTGAGGGGGTGGGGGGAGCACGAGCAGCGGAGTTTGCGCACACGCAGGGGGAGCGCTCACCGAAAGCTCCCTGAAGGCACAGAGCTGCCCCAGGGAGCTGGAGATTTTCCAAATGAAAAATGAAGATTTCACAATGAATCTAAAAATGCCCCCCACATGTGACTCAGTCACAGGAAGAGGGACATGTTAAAAATAAGCTTTAAAAAATTTATTGATTTTTTTTTATTCATTGTTGGAAACCTCATCCCGCCCGTGGATGAGGTTTCGCAAAAAATGCAAAGGCTGCCTGGCCTATTCGCCCACCCGCCCACTGTAAGTTTGGATGGGCAGTGAAAAATTCTACTTCATTAGCTGTTTAAGGGCCTTAATAGGCCTCTGAATTGTTGGCGGACACGCTGCCGATTCTTGCGTGCACCCGCCAACCGAAATAGGGGACCTACGCGGCATCGCACAGTCCTCCATATATACATGTATCAAGGAGCTGACAGATGCCCTCTACGGTAAGGCTCACAATAATGTGAAGTTCACACTCGGTGACACTAGCCAGGCTGCTGATTCCTGGGGTTTGCAGCTATCTCAGGCTTCCCTAGAGTACAGGGTTGAGTCAATTGCACACATGTGACATTGAGAGCTCCATAGCATCAGCCCCTGATGTTCATTAACAGGAAAGGGTTCCACTCCCTCAACGTTCAACTGGTGTGTGATCATCAGAAGCACATCATGTACGTTTGTGCCAGGTACCCTGGGAGTTCCCATGACTCATACATCCTGACTCACTCACAGGTGCCTCACATACTCAAAGGGCCTCAGTGAATACAGAGCTGGCTGCTTGGGGATAAGGACTACCCGCTCAAACAATGGCTCATGACACCTGTGCATTGTCCTCGGAGTGCCTCGGAGGAGAGATACAACGCGGCACATAGCTCCACAAGATCCATCATCGAGAAGACCATTGGCATCCTGAAGATGAGCTTCCGATGTTTAGGCCACGCAGGTGGGCTCTGCAGTACTCTCCACTGAGGCTGTCCTGCATAATAATGGTTTGTTCCGCCCTTCACAACCTGGAGCTTCTAAGTGGGGGATCCCTTGCTAGACGGAGGCATGGCGAAGGCTGAGAGCTCCTCGGACGATGAAGAGCAAGAAGGGCAAGGAGCTGAAGAAGGCGATGAGGGTCAGCTTCCACATGAGAATGGAATGGAAGAAGCACAATGCGGAAGGTGTGCCCATCCCACACTGATAGTCACAAGATTCCAGGAGGAGTAAGGTGCAGGCTAGGGGACACAGCCACATTCCTTCTGTCCCCTGATGCCATGCTAGTGCACTGAAAGTGATTTACAACCAGTTACATCGAGAGCTAGTGCAGCTGGATTTGCACTTTCAACCCTCATGATTCACCATGCCTTAATCTTTGGAAGGGTCAGTGGCAAACCCTGTATCCATGCACTCAGGGAAGAGAAAGCAGTGCAAATGCTGCGCTAAAGGACTTGATGCAGTTGCCGCTACCTTAATGAGAAACTTCAGCGGACAATGAGATGTGCGCATGGTTGAACAGACTATCATGGCTGCAGGTCTTGTGCTTTGGCACTACCAATGAAGAGGTCCAATTGCAGCTAACCCTCCAAAGCTATTGAGCAGGCCTCCCTCCATGCTATCCTGTAAACAGTAAAGGTCACGAGCGCATCGTGCACACAATTCCAATAAAGATTTTAAGACATGTCCCTGAGATAATACAAGGGGTGAGTAACTATCATGACTCAACTACACATCACATGAATGTGAGGCTCACAAGGGAGGCGGTCACTCAGTGGGAATGTGACTCACCCTCGCAATAAGAGGGCACATAGATGGGTGACACCTTCGAATGACGAGACCACTCTCATGAACAGCAAATGCATTTACAAATGCGCATGATACCTACAGCAATTCAAACACCCCGTCACCCAGAGTGATGTCAAAATTTCGCACTTTTTCGAACCCTACCGCTGCGTCTTGGTGCAGCCCTGACATCCCCGACATCCGGGGCCAGAGGTGGAGGCAGCTTGTTGGCTGCTATGTCCTGCTGTCTGAAATTACCTTGGCGGACGTCCTCTGGAGGCCCGAGGACTCGAGGGCTCTGGCCTGATAAGGGTCTCCTGCTCAGGGCAGTTGCCCCCTCCTTGGCCTGACCAGCTGAAATTGACGGGCTCATGGGCAGAGGGCATTCAGCACAGCTGGACACCCTTGGAGTGTCCTGTGTGGAGGCCCCAGGGTATCCAGCAGACGCTCAACCACCCCCCCAACCCCGTGGGTGCCCAAGAGCCCCTCCCTGACTCCTTGCAGAGCAGGGGTACCTGGAGGAAGGTCAAGGTGCCCCAATCCCTCTTGCCTAGCCATTGATGGGCCCCACCAATGCCTATAGCAATGGAGTGCAAGTCCGAGTGCATCTCCAGAATAACCTGCTGGATCAAGGTGGCCACCACCCTTCCCATGGCGACCTCGAAGCACTCGCATGGTGGAGCCACGATATCAGCCAGAACATGGATGGACCAGTCCATCCTTTGCTCTAGTCTGTTGACTGCCTCTCACGACTCTGTCTGATGTTCCCCCCACCTGCCGCTGCATCTCCAGCACTTCTTCTGACGGCCACTGGCAGAGGCTTATCGTCCGACTCAAGACTCAGCAGGTGGACCCCATTAGCTGATGGCGGGGCGGGCGAATCAGTTCCTGACCCACCGTGTGATTCGGAGAGCAACTCGCCTACTCATAATTAATTAGCTTCCGAGCATGGAATCGGGCATGAATTCTCGCCACGCCAACCAGCGGGACACACTCCGTGGAACCCACCCACCACGGCACTCCGTTTCAAAAATGGAAAATTCCGCTCATAGGGTTTTTGGTATTATTCATTTCCACCAAATGTAATTATTTTAAGTAAATGGAAGTCTACTGATCCCCCATCAATAGAAGACTGGAATATTTTGTCCACGGAGCCTTATAAGGGCAAAGAATGTACAATTAATCCACAAGTAGTTGGACAATTTTGGGAGCAACCCTTCATAAAGGGTCCTGAATAAAATTAATATTCAAAGCATAGCATGAACCCCTAAACTTTGCCTGATGAGGTTTGTAGCCACTGTGAGGATGGAACGTCCTTTGGTAATATCTAAATACAATGGGACATAAATCACCTTGTTTTTGCTAACAGAATTCAGTACTTACAATATTGTAGTTTTCCTGACATTAACTTTAGTTTTGATGTAATTCAAGCTCCCATGTTTTAAATGCAACACAACATTAATATATTACAGCATATTATATGTACAGATAAAACTTGATTCCAGACAATTATTAATATTGGCTGGAATTTTTCGCCAAAAACAGTGGCCCCGACCTACCCCCACCCACCAGCTGAAAAGTCAGGAACAAGTCCACCTCCACAGGGCCAAGGAGCCACAGCTTGATTTTATGGCCATCTGGTTAAGTGGCTCAGGTCGTTGCTTCCGCCCCCCACCTGGGAGAATACCCCCCCCACCTCCGAGATCTTCCGATCAATCCGTTGACCAGCAGCTCTCCAGTCCCAAGCAGCGCCACCTGGGGTGGTGACCACTGCTGGGACTGCAGCCAATTCCCCCCCATGAAGGGCAGCGTGGAGGCCGGGCTGGGAGGCAAGTGGGGCGGTTTCACTGGAGCCAGTCACTGGCGAGGGGGTGGGAGGTCACGATCGGGAGGCTAGCTGGGTGGGAGGAAGGTGGAAACAGGTAGGAGTTGCAGTCACCACTGGGGGCAGGGCTGGGCATCTGGCGACATCGCCACATGGCATGAGCACATCCCCACCCCACCTCACCACCACTGCCAATGGTAAAATTCCAACAGCGATGGGAGGAAGCCCTTAGTGGCCCAGCAATTGGCCCAACAGCAGGTACAACGTTGCCTGGTAGTGACCACAATGCTAATAAAATTCCACCCTGCCAACCCCCTCTCGGGGGGGGAGTGTGGGGGTGGGGGGGGGGGGGGGGGGGAGGGGCGGTGGGTGCGGGTGGAGGGCACATAAATTCTAGCCAATAGCTCTAAGAGAAGGGACATTTATTCAAGCTTAGATGATAAAAGGTGAATACACCTAAGTTGCAAATTCTTCACCAACAGTTATGGTGATCAGCCTGGGAGGCTGGCCAGGTAATAAAATTTGAGAAGGTAACAGATGTATTTTTTTTTTTGGCAATCAGAGCTATTGTAGGGTACAAAGTATAAAATGGGGTTTAACGTCTGGGCTTTCAGAGTGGGCTAAAGAATGGAAGTGACCTTTTCCAAACTTGGGGCATAACAGAGTGAAGAGGTAATGAAGTAGATCTGGTGATTGGTAGCTATTGTTATCTGAAGCTTAACTACTTGAAATATTTTTCTCCAGTTTGCTAGCGCAAATTATAAAATGCTCCTTTTGCAATATTTGTGTACTAATAGGACTACAGTAAAATCGCTTTAAAATATTGTCAGACCAGATGACAGCCTTGCATTTTCAAATCTTGGAGAGTCCTATCTGCTAGATCTCTCCGTACTCCTTCGCCAACTGATCAGGAATGGATCATTTTTCCATCCCTCCTTAACCTGGAGATTGAAATCCTATCATAGCAACTTGTGAAATTAAATTCGATAAATCTGGTTTAAAAAGTAACCCCGATAACTTCCATCTTCCAGCTAAAACCTGAAGTGATCCACGAAAGTCTTTCATGTGAAGAGCCATGAAAACTTTACCTAGGGCAGGATTTTCTCCCCCAGTGGGGGGTTGCGCAGGAGCGGGCGGGGGCGCGCTGCCATTTTAAGTGGGTGGGCCAGTTAAGGCCCCCCCAGCGTGATGTCCGCCCAGAAGCATGCGCAGGAAAGAGCGCACAGGTCTCCCTGAGGCAAAGTGCTGCCTCAGGGAGATCAGCTCAAGATTCAAAAGTTCATCAAAGGCAGAACAAAAATTCCTGACGCGTTCCCCCATGTGACACTGACAATTTCTTTTATTTTTAAACATTTTATACAAATTTTAAAACCCTCATGAAACCTCATCCCGCCCATGGATGAGGTTTCATGTTTTTCCCTGAAGGCCACCTGGGCTCTTCGCCTGCCCCTGCCAGCCTTCAGGTTGGACGGACAGCTCAGTTGATTGTTTTAATTGCTCGTTAACTGGCCTTAGACAGTTTGGCGGACGCACAGCCGATTCGGCTATGCCCCACCCCACCCCGCCGAACTGAAAACCTAAATGGCGCAGGGTGACGGCGGGAGGCCCGCCCGATGTCACCCCGCGTCATTTTACACGTCGACGAGTGGGCCCCACCCCCGCTCGCCGACCGGAAAATGCAGCCCCTAGTCTGGCCTATATGTGACTCCAGCCGTACACAACTCTTTTAATGCCCTCTAAACTGCCCTAGCGAGCTACCGAGCTCTAAACAGCTACATGATTCAGTAGTTATGAAGAAAGTGAGATGGACCTGTCGGCGACAACCCATGATAAAACTGCAGTGGTATACAGTCACATGGGACTGTCATCTGATCATAATTTGAGTTGAGATTTTCCAATGTACCAACTGCACTGCCCATGTTCCTGTATAAACCTGTTACACATTAAGGAGGCTCTCTTGTATGCATGGAAAATATATCTCATCAGTGGCACTTGGGAAACGTATTTGGAAAATCTTTGTGTCACTTGTTAATTGGTACATGCTAGTGTGTAAAGCGCACTGAAACCTACCGTTGCGCAGAAGAAAATAAAATCTGACTTTCTGGTTTTCCTTCCTTCCCAAATGACTCCAGACATTAAGAGGTTTCTTAACGCTATTTTGCTAAATTAATTATCTGCTTAAATGATACCATCATAATTCACGTTGAATTAACTCCACCTTCTCATACTCACATATTCGGTAAACGAGGGAATGTGTCCTCCTCTGTTCCAGCCAACACAAAATGGTCCACTCTGGGTATCGTGCCTGTCTTATCCTTGTAGTTCTCCCGGTGCTGTTGCGCGAGCTGTAGTGAATTTTTTTAAAACAAATAAAGAAATAACAAAGAATTGTCTAGTGTAATTCATTGTTCCCAGTTTGCTTATGCATAAGTAGAATGTCTGAACCCTCCTAGCAATTACAATTTCATAGTTTTCTTCGGCAACATGGTGAAAATCAACCTTTCCTTTGCTACTTCAGCTCAGCGATATGACAGGCCCCAGTTTTGCATTTAGCAGTGAAGCAGTGGCATTCGCCGCTGGCCACGAAGCAAGTCTTGCTGAGAGGTCAAGCGAGCTGCCTGGTGAGAATTTCAGCTCAATCACCATGCAGTGACATTGCAACGGATTGCAGTGCTCTTTAGTGGGCATTCCCAGCCTGGAGGAGCAGCGACATCATCATATTCTCCAAGCAGCCAATCGCTATAAAGGATTCTAAAAGACAAGAAACTAAAAGCACGACAATAAAATAGTTTTTTTTTACATCAAGCAGATTAAAGATTGGACCGTACACATGGGGTGATGGTAGAAGCCAAAATATTCCGAAATACATGTAAAAAAAATTATTAAAACTAAATTTGGCTTAGAAATCTGCGAATTGGTCATTGTACAGCACTCCGTGATTACAACATTCTCATTCAGGGCAAGTTGTCACACCCGAGGGAACAAGGTGTAACATTTTATGGGGTTTCTCAGTGACCTGGGGACAGGAAAACCGAAGTTCTCACTGATTTCAGTGATTGCCACCTCTGGGAGGGGGCTCCGTAGTGCAGCTTGTGTCAGAGCGCTGAGGGACAGGCCACAACTTCAGGGGCAGAGTTTGCCACTTGGCGTGCGGGCGCGCACCCGACACGCTCGAGCGTGAAGTAGAGCTCGATGACGTTGGGCAAAGCGTCCTGTACTTCAGTCGGCGGGCACACGCGAGAGTCGGCAGTGTGCCCGCTCTATTGAGCCCCATTCAAGTGTCAATTAACGGGGTTTTTTTTTTTCGCTGCCCGTCCAACCTTACAGTTGGCGGGCGGGCGAATCGGCCAGGCGGCCTTTGCATTTTTCAGGAAACCTCATCCAAGGCGGGGTCGAGGTTTCCGTCAATTAAATAGAAAAAGAATTTAAAAATCCATGCGCAGAATTTTTATAAGGTCCACGGGCAGGTGATTCATTCTGACGCGTGGACATTTTTTTTTCCGGATTTTAAGTTCTGTCTTTACCGATTTTAAATGCGTCGGCTCCCTGAGGCAGCTCTCTGACCTTCAGGGAGCTTTGCGCCCACACTCCCCCCGAGCCCGTGCTGACTTCAGCGCTCACACCCTCCTCCCCACAGCGCTGGGCCTTTCGGTAGGCCTTTCACGCTGGACGGCCGTTTAATTGGCCAGCCAGCGTGATGTCAGGGGGGGCGGGGGCCAATCACGGGCGACGGCTTGTTCCCTGGCCGCTCCCGTGCCAGCCAATCGCAAGCCACCTGCCGACCCGAATATTCTACCCCAGGATTTCCACACCACTCTGCACATCCTCAATACCCTGAGCTTGTGGTCAGGTTCAAAGGGGCAATGTTAGCAGCTCATGGTCAACACCTGCCCCCACCCCACCCCCTGCAAAATCTGGGCCGTGTCATTCTTTTCTGTCTGGCATTGTAATGCCATTGTATAAACATTTTTAATCAGTGTTTTCTCACCAGGAAAACAAATTAAAACTGAATAATTTAGAGGAATTGAGATTATTTTTCAGATGTGAAGATGCCTTTGCTTGTTTATAATTGGCCCATAATAACCGAGTACAACCAGAACAAAAATCGAATGAAAATGGGACCCTGGTACTTAAATTCTCCAGGTCTTTTGTGTTACCGTGCGGTAATGTTAACTCCCTGTGTACTGAATTTCTCAGTACAAAGGATAGAATCTAGGCAATGGTAATGTCTGGAAAGGAGTGTTGCAAGCAGGAGAAATGAAATATGAAGCTTTGTCATGTATGCTGCACAAATTTAACAGATAGGGTGGAATTTAATGTATCCCCAGGTGGACGGTGGGTGGGGGGGTGGGGGGGTATTTGGGGGGGCAGGGGCGGGGGAGGCGATTTCCAAGGTAGGAAGGGCCATTTGATTGGGCGAGAGACTGCAAGGTTAGGACCCTGTTGCTTCATCACCTACAACCCCCGCCCCCCACCAACACCACCCCCCACCCCACCCACCGTCGTCCCCCGATTAAGTCCAAGATGGGAATGCTTGCAGACGATGTTCCTGCCCAGATGCCAACTGAGGCTCTTAAATGGGCAATTAGTGCCCACTTACAGGCCTCATCCCTCCGCCATTGGCATTTTTCAACCAACAGTGAGCGGGAGGCTTGCCATATGGAGAAACCTACAAGCAAAACAGGGTTAGGGTTCTGGTCTTCTTTTGGGGGGTGGGGGGGGTGGGGTAAGGGGTCCCTCGTTTAAAGCCGCTCAGTGCCCAATCGGGGGACCTGACATTGGGAAGGGGAGAGGGCCCACAGAAAGCCACTCCTTCCTCCGGGGATCTGATGCTGATTCCTGATGAAGGCCCAGGTGAATAACCGGCAGCTGTTGGCATTTGCTGCTGGTAATGGAGAGCTGTCGGCTTCTGATAAGCCAGCAGCTCTCTGGGGAGGAATTTCTGCCTTACCGGGAGGAGTCTTGCAATTAAATGCCCCCCCTGTGGAGCTGGGTACCCCCAGCGGCAGAGTTCCAGCCGCCAATTAGGAACTTATTTCCCATGGGGGCTGCCAGAGATTGGGTCACCGGGGGAGTCATCAGTTTTGCAGGTGGACGTCAGGCATCACCCATCACCCTTATTAAATTCTGTCCATAGTATCTTAAGATGCACTTGCTGTGTTCATACCATAAACTTAAAGGGTTTAAATTCAGACGGATAACATTATGCTGATGTTCAAAAATGGAGCGATTGTAGACCAGTAGCAGAAAAAAAAGTCCTTCAGTATCTTACAACAGCAACTTGCAATTCTGTGGCATTTCTTGTCAAGTGTTAATTTTAACAGAAAAATCGGCGTCCGAGCAAAAAAAATAAAGAATTTGGAGTGAGGAAAATAATTCAGATGTAGTGAGAGAAATTCGTTTTTAATAGGCCTTGAAAAACAAGGAGTGGGTCAGTAATACAATAGCCATTTGGGAACAGGATTTCCGAGAAATGGGGTATGATAATTGAAAGACTGGCCTCTGGCGGTGGAGCAGAACGTGCAGGAACTAAGTCATAATCCAGAGTCACAGGAATGCATGGATGCTGCCTGGGACACAACTGTGGGGAGGGAGGATAGTTCAGAAGAGTGAGTGAAACAAACACTGAAGAATATTTCACTTTTCTCCTAACTATACTCAGTTCTGCCGAAGGGTCATGAAGACTCGAAACGTTAATTGATTTCTTCTCCACCGATTCTGCCAGACCTGCTGAGTTTTTCCAGGTAATTCTGCTTTTGTACTGAAGAACAATGTTCTTTAAAAATTAATGTAATGTCAGTCAAGAAGTCAGTGGAGTTTGGTTCTTTATGCAGGAGACAATGTTCTGGAGATGAGAAAATGTGCTCTTGGCGTTAGATGTGGAGCAAAAATATGGCTCAGTTTTATAAATTAAAGATGTTGATTAAAGTTTCAGCACCGTTTGCAGAAATGTTCTCTTCTGGGCTTGAATTTTGATTTAAAATATTTCCAGCAAATACTTTCACCGCGGATATGCATGGAGAAACATCCAGTACGTGACAGTGAGAATCCAGTACAGCAAGCCAATATTTTTTCTACCTACTATATGATCCAGAATAAATGGGAAGGAGCCAGTAGGAAAATAAAATACTGCATTTAGAATTAAAGATTGAATTCTTGTCACTGGCGCCAGCACCAGGATCACTGCGAAGGAATTGAACATCCATGTGTATAACCTTGTGATGGTGATCATAAACAAGCTGAACACTCAGAGTGGAATCCTGCAAGATTCATGTGAGTATTGGCACAGTGCAATGAAGCAGAGGCTGCATTGGGTACAATCTATAGCCACCCAGGTCTTCAGAAATCCTGCTGTTGTCCAAAATTCCATAGACCTTTCATGCTTTGCTGGTTGTTCATAGAAAAGATGATGAAGTTGCATGCCTGAGCAAACAAAGCTTCCACCAGTCACTTCATCTCTATCTCTGTACTGCAGAGGACAAATGTATGGTTGATGCCATCTGTGGCATCTGGAAATAATCCAGGACCTAGAAAACAAGTTGCTGGTAGGTCCAAGTCTTTGGCTGCAAGTCTCTCTGTAGCATGTGGCAGAAATCAGGCACATCCTCGCATGTGAATAGTAGGTTTTGCAAGCACTGTCCCTCCGATACTTAAGTGTCGTTCACTGTATTAATATGTGTAAGAAGCAGACACAAAGCGCTGGTGATGCAGCTGCACCTGCCTTGCTTTTTCCACTGGTCCCCCTTCTCTTCGTCCTAAAAAATACAAAAGTATAAGGGAATTCCTATGGAAAAATCCATCGTGCTGGTAATGAGATTGGAGTAAAAATAACAATGGCCAAAGAGTTGCTACAAGTTTACCTCAAGCACTAACAACAACAACTGATAGCACCTTTCATGAAATAAAACTTCCAAAGGCGCATCACGGAGAGATTATAAAACAAAATATGACACTGAGCCATATCAGGAAATACTGGTCAGATAACCAATGGTTTGGTCAAAGAGGTAGGAAAGTGAGGTTTAGGGAGAGTAGTCCAAGAGCTTGGCTCCTAGCCAATTGAAGGCATGGTCACCAATGATGGAGCGATTATAATCGGGGAAGCTCCAGAGAATTAGATTGAGTGCAGGTGTCTTGGAGAGTTGTGGGGCTGGGAGGGATTGCAAAAATATGGAGGGGCGGGGCTATGGAGGAATTTGAAAACAAGGATGAGAATTTTAAAATGCTTGACTGGGAGCCAAAGTACACCAACGGGAACAGGGATGATAGGGGAATGGGAAACAGAACTTGGTGTGAGTCAAGTTTACGGAGCATAGAATGTGGAAGAGCAGCCAGGAGTGCACAGGAATAGTCAAATTTAGAGATAACAAAGATATGAATGGGGTTTCAGCAGCAGATGAGTTGAGACAAGGCAAGGTAATGTCACGTGGGTGGAAATAGGCAGTCTTAGTGATGGTGCGAATAGATGGCCAAAAGTTCATCTTGGGGTCACCAACGTTGCAAACAGAATGGTTTAGTGGTGCAGTCTCCTCTGCACTGGAGAGACCAAACGCAGACTGGGTGACCGCCTTGCAGAACACCTTCGGTCTGTCCGCAAGCATGACCCAGACCTCCCTGTCGCTTGCCATTTCAACACTCCACCCTGCTCTCATGCCCACATGTCCGTCCTTGGCCTGCTGCAATGTTCCAGTGAAGCTCAACGCAAACTGGAGGAACAGCACCTCATCTTCCGACTAGGCACTTTACAGCCTTCCGGACTTAATATTGAGTTCAACAATTTCAGATCATGAACTCTCTCCTCCATCCCCACCCTCTTTCCGATCCCCCTTTTTTCCAATAATTTATAATTTAAAAAAAAACATTTTTCTTTTCCCACCTATTTTTAAATTTATTTCGATCTATTGTTTTATCTTCACCTTTCAGCCCATTTTGATCCCTTCCCCCCACCCCACCCCCACTAGGGCCATCTGCCACTAGCTTGTCCTGCTTGCTACCCTTGAAGTCCCCATTAGCACATTCCTTAGATAATATCACCACCGTTAACACCCCTTTGTCCTTTTGTCTATGACATCTTTGGCAATCTCTTCTTTGCCTCCACCTATCATTGGCCCCCTATCCAACTCTACCTGTCCCACCCCCCTCTACCAGCTTATACTTCACCTCATTTCTCTATTTCCTTAGTTCTGATGAAGAGTCATTCAGACTCGAAACATCAACTGTATTCCTCTCCGCAGATGCTGTCAGACCTGCTGAGTTTTTCCGGGTATTTTTGTTTTGGTTTTGTCTCAGACTGATGCCAGAGGGAGGGGTGGGATTGGTAGCCAGGGTATGGAGTTTGAAGCGGGGACTGAAAACAATGGCTTTAGTCTTTCCAATATTGAATTGGAGGAAATTTCTGTTCATCCGGTACTGGGTATCAGATGAGCAACCTGATAATCTAGGAACAGTGGAGGAATTGAGAGAGGTGGTGATAATGTACTGCTGGGAGTTGTCAACATACATGAAAACTAATACTGTGCTTTTGGGTGATGGCATCAAGGGGCAGTACATCGCTGAGAAATAGGAAGTGCCAAGGATTGACCCTTGTGGGGACAATAGTGGTAATGGTGCAGAAGAAGGAAGAGGAACCATTGCATGAGATTTTCTGGCAATGATTAGATAGATTAAAATGGAACCTGCTAAGAGCAGTCCCAACCAGCTGGATGACAGTGGAGAAGTGTTAGAGGAGGATGGTGTGGTCAACTTTGTCAAAGGCTGCAGATTGGTTGAGGTGGGATAGTTCACCTTTATCACAATCGTATGTCATTTTTGACTTTGATAAGAGCCATTTCAGTACTGTGCAGAGACAGAAGTTTGACTGGAGAGATTCGAACACGGAGCTCCGGGAAAGATAGGCATGGATTTGCGAGGTGACAATATCTTACAAGGACTTTTCGGAGTTAAAAGATAAAACAGGAAAAAAAAAATGAAGGTATAGATAACCCTCGCAGTGTTCATGCAGGGCTCCTTAAAAGCAATTCACTCAACAGCCTAGCAACCATAGATCCAATGTATGTACGTGGGTGGATGAATCAGTGATAATTCAACATAATTCCAAGGAAACTGTCTGAAGGATGGTAACCTGCCAATCAAGACTCATTTACATATTGAAACCGAAAAACTCCCAAGGGGCCAGAAGGAAATTGCATGGGTCTCAAAATTGACGGAAAACCAATCTGACTGTTCCACCTGCATTTCAATCGGTTATGCCCAAATTGTCATTTTTCTGGTGGTGATGATTGAAAAATCTAGGCTGAGGTGTGTTTTTCACGATAGTAAATATGGTGTTGCTTCTGCCTTACAGCTAATACCCATATTCTGCCAACAGTTATGTGGGTAGTGCTAGTTAAACCAGGCATGAAATTGGACTGTACCAGTAGGCTCATGATGAATGGGCTGCCAGTTTTTCAACACAGCCCATCTTCTTTTCTGTTGAAGTTAATGAAATGAAAATCCAATGTGGTGAAAACAGGAGATCCATTCGCTATCAGGCCAGTTCGCTCCACTGACCCACATGTTTTGACACAGCAGTAAGTGTTGCATCCCATTTGCTTCACCTTGTGTGGCAATGCAAAGTGATTTCAGCTCTGTGCAGATAACTGCAGACATTCCAGCTCTCGCAAATCTATTGGGAGAGATGTGGTTTCTAAGTAAAATTAAGTCTCACTCACGAGCTCGCAATAGGACCTCTGAAATCTCAGGGCTTTTTTTTTTGCAGACATTCTTGTAGGTGTGCCTTTCGCAGGCTGCTACACCTTCCTCCTCCTCCCAATGGATCATGCTAATGGCTACATATAAACTAATAGCACCACGGCTAATGGTCCCCACTGCACCATCAGGGCCTGAAGCTGCTGAAACTGGCAAGCCAACCCAAACCTGTACAGCCTGGCCCATCTGCCAAGAGACCACCACTTCCGGCCCTGATCTCAGCAACGACTTGATTCTCTCCATCAAGCGCATGCGTTACTCAGTTTGGGTAGCCGGGGAGGGTCTTCTCAGTGCGCTGAGGTGATTTGTTTTCATTCTGGAGTTGTGGGTTACATCAAAAATATTGTGCAGCGTTTGACCTAGAATTTTCAATGGAGCCTTATTTAGTTAGCGACCAGAATGCATTACAAGCAGAAGGAAAAGGATAGGGAGCGCCACAGCATGTGGGGCATTGGGAAAGTAATAGATAAATTACATTGAGGGCTCCAAAAGTACACTGGAGGAGGAGGCTTTTGAGCAGGTTTCTTACAGTAGGACTGGTTGTAGCAAGGAGGAAGGAACAGGGTAGAGATTTCCAGGGGATTAAACAAGCAACTACTGGTGATAGAACAGAGAAGGCAAGGAATGAGAAATTGCTAAGAGGGTCAGAAGGTGTGTTCAGAATCACCAGGGTAGGGCGGGGCCAATGGGACATGAACTGATTTGAAACCAAGGACAGGAATTTCAACACTGGAATGTTGAGAGGACACTATGAGCTCTAATCAATTCCAGTTAATAATGGCAACCAAGATCCTGTGATGTAAATATTACATAGTACTCTTGACATTTTCAAACATTTGTTAAAATCATTCATTGCATTTCTGAAATGTGTATATCAAAGTACATTGTTCTTAGTATTGTTTTAACATGTATTCAGTTAGAGAAACTCACCAAGTTTAATTAAGTAATAACAGTAGCAACAAAGAAAGTATTTCCATTCTGGGCCGAAATAAGGAAAAGTTACTGGGAAAAAAATAACTTGCTTGGTACTGAACATTGTCTGCCATCTCCTTTGGCTTTACATTTCACACATGCTGCTTAATTGCAAAAAAACTCTATCACAAAGCAGTAGTATTAATGAGTAAATTATTTTTGTCAGTATTTATTCTCCAGACCTAGCTGTCCTAATGACCATAAGAATCAACCATGTAGTGTTGAATTGGAGACTGGAGTCACTTGTAGGGGAGACAGGGATGGTTCCCTTCCCTAGAGGGCGTTAATAAGCCTGTAGCAGTACTGTGAGAAGAGATTTGGTAATCTAGCAAAAACATATCATATCCAGTTTTAGGAAGTGTTTTTGGCTACAGAACTGTCAATCAAAATAGAATAGCCCCCAGAAACTTGTCTCATTCAACTCCACAAGCCCGAAATATTAGGCTGATAAAGAAAAAAGATCCTCTGTCAGTTGAGACAAAATGCACAACTGATAACAGGTAGGATTTTGTAAAAGTTTTTTTGTGAAGCATTTTCAGCCGCAGTAACATAGGGTACGATTTTTAGCAAGTTGGGCGGGCACTCGCCAGCCCCAACCAAGCGTAAAGTGACACGTCGGGCGAGCGTCCCAACGTTACCGCGCACTCGCACGATATTTCGGTCAGCGGACACGTGCTGGAGTCAGCAGCGCGCCCGCCAACGATTAAAAGGCCAATTAAGGTCAACAAAAAGTTGATTAAAAGACACTTTGCACTGCCCGTCCAAACTTACGGTTGGGGGGTGGGGGGGGCAGGCGAAAAGGCCAAGCGGCCTTTGCACTTCATTGGAAACCTCAGCCACGGGCGGGATGAGGTTTCCGAAAGCAAATAAGAATAAAATAAAAACTTTGATTTTTCATTAATAACATGTCCCTGCTCATGTGACAGAGTCGTGTGAGGGGGACTTGTTTTATTACGTTTATAAAACCTTTTTTTTAAAATCTGTCCAGCTTTGCGCCTCAGAGAGATTTGCAAACGGCGCTCACACACGTGGGTGAAGTTTGCGCTCACCTCGCTCGCACTCTCCCCTCCACCTGCACAGGTAGCGCTGAGCACTAAAGCTCGCGTATCACGCTGGGCGGGGCCTTCATTGGCCCCCCCGCCGCCCGCTCCTGCCAAGCCTGCCCGACGTGGGTGAAATGCTGCCCATCGTTTTTGTAAAGTGCTCTGACCTGTTAGAGGTTACATAAGCCACCAGTGAGGTTTATGCACCAACTGTCAGTCTATGCATTGCTATGAGGTTTGATGAAAAAAAAGCAACTCATGATTTTTATACGAACTCAGTTTTTTTTTTAACAGTTTGTCTCTTGATTTATCAGGTGGCGAGGTTGGCATTTCTGAAACTGGGCAACGAAACCAGGAAGATTGGGCTGAATTTTCCCTTCGTCGGGCGGGCGGAGCTGGCCCAATCGCGGGCCGCGCCGCCATGTTGTGCGGGCGGGCCCAATTAAGGCCCGCCTAGTGCATTTCACACTCCCGTGGTGAGCGGGATTTTAAAAATTGCAGCGGGTGTGTACAGACCGCCGGTTTCAATGGGGAAGCGACAGTCTGTATAAAGAAAGGCCAGGCAGCCTCCTTTAGGCTGATCGCCGTGGCCAGAGACAGGTGCAGGGGGTCTGCACAGCGGGTTCCAGTGGAGGGCAGGCCAGAGGAGGAGGGCAGGCCAGAGGAGGAGGGTAGGCCAGAGGAGGAGGGAGGCCAGGGGAGGAGGGCAGGCCAGAGGAGGAGGGCAGGCCAGGGGAGGAGGGCAGGCCAGGGGAGGAGGGCAGGCCAGAGGAGGAGGGCAGGCCAGAGGAGGAGGGCAGGCCAGAGGAGGAGGGTAGGCCAGAGGAGGAGGGCAGGCTGCAGGGTAGGCCAGTGGGGGGGCCAATGTGCCCCTCGCTTCTCTGACGCCTGCCTTGCTGCCCTTCTCGAGGAGGTGGCAGCACGACGAGAGGTCCTGTTTCCCCAGGATGGGAGGAGGAGGGCCCCCCATGTAATGAAGTGGGCCTGGCAGGAGGTGGCGGAGATGGTCAGCTCCCATGATGCTGTGCGGCGATCATGGACCCAGGGCCACAAGCACTTCAATGATTCGTTGCGCTCTGGAAGGGTGAGGATCATGTTGGCCTTGGCCATTTTACCCAGCAGGCAGCCTTAGCCTTTGAGCCCCCCCCTCCCCCACGGGCGCCCCCCCCACGTCTTAGTGTCGTTACTGCATTGACCAATGTTGGGCATTTGGCTCACGCTGGGTAGGCAAACAGATAGTGACCATGCTTACATCAGCCTTAGTGGTTGAGGAGAAGATGGGTTCTCCCCGCAGCATATGTTGGTGTTTGTCGCATTTGAGTAGTCTGGGGGCAACCTGCAGGGGAGGCAGCTAGACACATACTCAGAACTCCAACACATGTCTTATTGATGGTGATGATATGGTGGAAGGGGAGCCTCAAGGTGTCGTGGCCAAGAGCCATCTGCTGGCCTCGGCGCCACACCTAGTTGTGCCTCCTTGCCGTGGGAGATAAGACCCGTGTGTTATTCAAAGTGATGGAGGCCGAATGTGTCCAAGGTGGGTGTTGGGGGAGGGGGTTGAGAGCATCTGTACTATCTTCTGGGGACTGATCACCAGTAGTGTGGACAGGAGCCACTGGAGGCCTCAGATGGGCCACTGTGGCTGGGGTGCGGCGTGCGCATGCAGGGTACATGAGTGATCAGCCCCAATAAATCCCCTTCTCTGTTCTGCAGGCAAAAACAGAACACAACATCCAAGAGTGGTTGCACACTGGTGGTGGCCAGGCCATGCTGCACACACTGACCCACTTTGAAGAACAGGCCCTGGAGCTGGGAAGAAGCCAAGTGGCCAGGTCGGCAGGTGTCGGTGAGGCTGCGGTGCAGGTATTTGAGACCCACAGTCCCATCCACTCTGTCTTCCCACCATCCAAAGCACTGATGATTGCTGCAATCATTAATGCAGCAACACTGCTCATTCACAGACTGATACAGTCAGACGTGTGGGTCATACACAAAGGTCCCTCAGCCCCTTGAGGATGCGCGTCTCTAGCACCTTCCAAAGTCACCTTATCCCATTTCTGACCACTCTCCCCATGGCCTAACATGCCATGGCATCGCTGCTGCACATCCAAATACTTATTGCATCTAAGGAGGGTTTGTATCTCCACCACCCTTTCAGCCAGTGCCTCCCACATTACTCTGTCCAAAAGGTGCTCAGGACCTCACCTGTCAACCTCATGGCACTCAACTTAAATAAATGCCACCACCTTAGTCATCCCTGTGCCAAGGGGAAATGTTGCCTTCTGTCCACCCGTTCTATACCCCTCATAACGGGATGAAGGTCAATAATGTGACCTGTCAATCTCCTGTGCTCCACGGTAAATGTTGCAAGTGTTTGCAATGTTCCCTCATCACTCCAACTCCCTAGGCCAGCATGCATCCAGGTCAGGAACCTCTGCACTCTCTCCACTCCAATGCCATCCCTCCCATGAAGTGCGGGTCACAACTGAACGCAGAAGTGTAGATGTGGCCTCAACAGCGTTTCCTGCACTTGCAACAAGACCTCCCTTTCCCTACGTTCTATTCCTTGGCTAATAAAAGCAAGTCTGGCTTTGACCTTGTTAAACGCCTTATGTTCCTGTTCTGCTACCTTAACGGGTCTGCCCAGCAAGGTCCCTGTAATCGTCCTTACTTTCCACGGTCCTACCATTTCTCGTGTATTCCTGTACCTTGTTTGTCTTGTCCAAGTGCATAACCTCACACTTATCCATATAACATTCCATGTGGCATTCCATAGGCCATCTGACCAGCCTGTCTGTCTGCGCGTGTAATGTTTGGGCCTCCTGTTGACTATTTACCACCCCACCATGTTGGTCTCCTTAGGCTCTTGAAGTTTGAGCGCATTATGAGCCTGGGGGGGAAGGGATGAATTGTGTTACTGACTGAACGCTAACTGATGCACTGTCCTTGTTGTTAATTTCAGCATCACCATCGCATGGCCGCCAGGAGGACATTCAGAGTCCCCCTTCCACACCTGAGGGGCATCAATTGGCACGAGCGTCACATCATTTCAGTGAGCCAGGCACCAGCGCAGCGACTACCACATCGGTGGGGAATATAACGTCAGCTAGTGTCCCGGGGCACAGTGGAGAGGGCACTTCACAATCGCTGGAGGAGATGGCATGGACAGAGAGTGCCGATGGCGCCAGCAGCCGGAGGACTGCAGGGGACCTGGCACATGCTGAGTTGGGCAGTGATGATGTGCCTCTGGAGATGTCACCAATGCAGCAGCTGCAGGACAAGTGGCAGGGTGCGCGGGAGCATCTGGCAGGGTTGCATGAGGGTGTGCTTCACTTGGTCTCTGTGGTGGAGGAATCCAGGCAGAGTGTCAGTGATGGTGTGAACCTCAGGGCAGAGCTCCAGGCTTCCTCCATTGAGAGACTGGCAACTCTCATGGAGAGGGGCTTCAATCAGATTGATCAGCATCTGATTGGGTTACGCTCGGACCTGCAAACCCTCACAGCGCTAATGGCCACAGGTGGTCATTCGCAATGTGGGAGATGTTCTGGGCACCAAGTGTTGCCGCTTGGTGCTCATCTATCTGCGGCGAGCAGGGAAGTCCAATGTGACCTCATGTCAGCGCAGCAGCTGCCTGTTGTCTCTGCGAGCTCCTCTCAGGGCGCTCCAGATGAGGGCAGCAGCTCCTCCACCCCTCTGCCAGTGACCGTTGTATCCGATGAGGTTGTGACAACTGGGGAGATGCCAGTTCTGGAACTGGCCGCTCTCTCCCAGGCGGGGCCAGCACAGGCTCCACGGACCAGAGGACGGCCACCAAGGTCATCGAGGCCAACAGGACAGCAGAGTGAGCAGGCTGTCTCACAAGCCACTCCGAGCGATGGGGCGACACCAAGACGTAGCACCCGAAAACGTGAGCATAAGGCACGTTAGGCACTTGACGGGTTTGTCACTGGTGATTTTGTGTGATTAGGGAATTTATTTTTGTGAACGTCAGAGCAACGTTTTGGTTAGTTTTTGGTGACACCATCTGATGGACGGGAATAAAGTCCACATTTGTGACCATGGCTGAGGGTGTCTCCTTTGTGCTGCATTTGTCTGTTTCACAGACATATCATGAGTGTTTGAGTGGACATTGATGTTTCTGTGCTCAGCCCTTAGTTACAGCTGATGAAGTGGAAGATGTAGCACCTAAGTGCCGTGTATGGAAACACCAGGCAATGCTGGTCCTGCAGATCCATTTGTGTGGAGCTAGCTGAAGGTTCATTGGATGAAAGTCCCCCAGGTGTCCCTGCCTCCTTGGTGTAGTGCTGGGTCAATGTTCAGCCACTCATCATTCCCCTCTGCTTCCTCATCCTCAGAATCAGTGCTAGATTCATCGTGTACAGCCACATCCACTGTGTCAACGTCTTCATCGTCAACTGCATCCCCCCTTTCCAACGCAAGATTGTGGAGAGCGCAGCATGCAACCACTATCACTGACACACGATCTGGGGGGTACTGGAGTGCGCCCCCTGAGCGGTCCAGGCATCGGAAGCGCATCTTGAGAAGACCGATGGCTCTCTCCCCCACAGCCCTTGTGGAGACGTGGCTCCTATTGCACCGCTGCTCAGCCTCTGTTCTTGGATGGCGGAGAGGTGGCATGAGCCACCTTCTGGGGGGATAGCCCTTGTCACCCAGCAGCCATCCATCCAGCCGGGCTGGAGCACTGAAGAGCCCAGGCACCTGGGAGTGTCTGAGGATGTAGGCATCGTGGGAGCTGCCTGGGTACCTTGCACAGACTTGTAGAATCAGCATCCTGTGGTCACACACTATCTGCACGTTCATGGAGTGGAAGCCCTTCCTGTTGACGATGGCACCAGACTCACCTGCTGGCGCCTTGATGGCCACATGTGTACAATCTATAGCACCCTGGACACGGGGGAAGCCAGCAATGGCCGCGAAGCCTCTGGCTCACTGTGTCTGGCTGGCCTGGTCCCAGCGGTAGCGGATGAAGGTCAATGCACGTCTGAACAGAGCGTCTATAACCTGCTTGACACAAGTGTGGACAGCTGATTGGGAGACACCACAAAGATCACCCACTGAGCCCTGGAAGGATCCAGATGCATAGAAATGGAGGGCAACTGTGACCTTCAGAGCTGTTGGCATGGGGTGTCCACCCACACAGTTAGGAGAGATCTCAGGGCCTATCATCTGACAGATACAGTTGACTGTTTCCCTTGACAGTCAGAGACTCCTTCGGCACCGCACCTCAGACATACTGAGGTAGCTGCTTCGCCGCCTGTAAACCCTGGCAGCAGGATAGTGGCATCTTCTGCGGCCCCTTCCATCTTGAACTACCTCTCGGCCCAGCGCCCCTTGTGCCTGCGCCTGTCCTCCCAAAGGTGGCTCCCCTGGAGGTCCCGTCCTGGCCTCCTCCTCATTCTATCCCTCCCTTCCTCCTCAGAGGAGCTGCCTCCAGTGGAGATGTCAGAACCCATGCCCAGGCTAAATGGAGGCCTCTGGAAAGCTGCAGGCCCGATAAAGATTCCTGACTGCAGAGTGCTGAGCTGAAGCTTCAAAGTACAGAGAAAGCTGTTGGAAATTGATCTGAACTGTTAACAATCACACAGGCAAGTTTAAAACACTTTCTGCATTAAATACTTCAGATAAAACATTGACAACCCCACTGAGCCCACATATCTCGTCTGTGGATGAGTTTTATTAAAAAGTCACTTACCCACCTGCACATTGTGCCCGTGCGCCGAGCCGAAGATCACACGAGCGCCTCAAAATCGGCGTCGATTGCCGAGTTAAGGGCCTTAACTAGCCCTTTAATTAATGGCGGGCACACATCGCACTTCATCGCGCGCCCGCCCAACTAAATATCGCGATGGCCACGCGGTGACATCGGGACGCTCGCCCGACATCAGCGCCCACCATTTTAAGCGCTGACGTGTGGGGCCCGCCACCTGCACATCATCCAGAAAATTCTGCCCATTGATCAACAATGTGAGGCCACTTTATCAGCTGCAGGAGAATTGAAAACTGCGCAATGCAAACTGTAAAAGATCCTTATGATGCCAACTGTATCACCTGCAGAGTTTTTGATCTTGAATTTAAAATTGTTTGTTGTTGGCAAGGAACTGGCTGGTCCATGGCTCCTTTGTAAGCTCGAAATTTCACACACTGTTCAAACAGCTGAATTGAGCCCCATGATTCTGAGCTCTGAAGACAATGGCCATCCATTCCAAAACTTTCAAATATTGCCCAGCTATAAGCCTGTAGTAGAATATCAGATAGCGTCTGCTTTGTATGGCAAGGGACAATGTGAAACCACCAAGAACGTGGGCTCCAATCACCTCCGGTTAAAAAAATCTTGGCCTTACCTTGTCAAACTTTTTCAGTTCTTCATTCCTGTCAAAATCCATGTCATATCTGGACCATTGTGGAGCATATAGCCATCTATTCCGGTTGTGGGACCTATCTGTTATTACAAGAGAGGGATCGTTGGAATAAATGGTTGGGAATTGCCCTCCTTTACTATAAGGACTCTGACTCGTATTCAGAGCTGACAGGCGGAAATCTTGGAAGTACTTCCTGGTGGTGTTTCCGTAGGTATCACCATATGTAAAATTTACAGTAGGGACATAGCCACGGTACCTGGAAACAAGAATATAAAAAGTAACAAGAGTTTAATTCAGCCCACAAAACATCTCACTGATAGTATGCTGTCTCAATGATTCTTCAATGATTAAACGGTAATAATAAAATGGTGATCTGGTCAGATATTCCATTACATTCACATTGTCAAGCTGAGGTTTCAAAAGTTGTAGAATGGCATACTACTCTTCCCTGTATGTAGTGGAGAAGCTTTAGAAGAAGAATCAGCTGTTGGGCAGCAGCTTGCAGAATTTAGGCAGGAAGCCATTGGTCAATGGGGCTTTTTACAGCCAGCATCGCAGCCTGTGTTTAGGGAATTAAGCATTTGTGCACTCTCCTGGAGAGCTGGCAAAGGACAAGATTGGCTCAGTCAGCATTGTGTAGTTTATTATTGTATGGTCTGAGACTCAGTTGTGGAGTGAGGTATGATCATTTGTAAATTACCTATTAATCTCAATATTTCGAGAAACACAATTACTGTTAGTTTTCACACCTACTGCAACAATTCTGCTTCACACAGCACATAGGTGAGGTACCACCCCAGCTTTTTGCTCTACTCATGGTATTTAGGTCTGGTATACCAGAGGAGGTTTATAGCATCTGTTTTATCCACCCTGCCTGTCTGTGGCTGGGCTTATTCAATGTTCTTCATTCAATGTCTCCTGTGTTTGCTTTATTTTATTTCCTCTGGGTTCGCAACTCTTAGCCACAACTATAATGATCCTGAAGGTCTCTCTGGCTCCCCACAATGGTGCCTCCCTCTGCTGGAGGGATGGGCTGCCTGGTTATTATAATAATTGTTGAGTTGTGCCCCCTCAACAATAACAATAAAATATTAGTCAAAGTCCAGGCTTTCAGGTTAGGTGCCATTTCTCCTGGAGTATTTCACAGGCATCAGATAAAATCTTCCACAGCATTGCCACTTGAGAAAAAACAGATTGGTTTTTCAGCATCGTGAAACACTTATAGTACTAACACCTTTTCCTTGGTGTTCTACCTGGTTGCAGAAAAAATAGACAGGTTGATGGACTGGAAATTCCCTTTGGCAATAGTCAAGAGAAATAGACTTTAATATTAGACTGAGAAAGTGGATTAACATCCAATCCTCACAACAGCCATGGTTTACACCGATAGCCTGAGCTCCCTGCATTCTCCACCTTTCAAAGGACTAAACGTTTGTGGAGGGTTGAACACAAAATATCCCTCTGGTGCTAATGATGTAATACAATGTGTATCCAACTTTTCCACCTCACTCTCAACATACGTAAACGGTCAGTAAAACCAGTAGAGGGACCAGTTAGAAGTGACCATTGCCGTTGTATTTAATGAGGGAATAAATGAAGATTAATATTATGCATTTTGCTTCAGTTTTCAAAAAAGAGATGATGAAATCGGGATGATAGAAACCCTTAAAGAAAATGCGGAAGAGGGAACTGTATTAAAATAAGAAATTGAAGAAGTCCTCTTAATGCTAAGTATCCCAGAATAACGAGGAATATTCCAGCCATTGGAGAAAGTGTTGTGAAACTTCACAAGACTGATAACAGGGGTGAAAATTGCAGTTTTGAATAAAGGCTCACAAAATTGGATGATTTTTCACCAGGAGTTGAAAGAGTGTTCTAATAGAGGTTTTATAAAATCTGAATGCGTTGATGGGGTAAATAGCAAAAGTTTGTCTCTACTGGTTGGCAAATTGGTAACAATTGGACATGCAAATTTTGTGGTCCCAGTGAGGAATCTGGCTGATCAGGAGTTCCAGGATTTTGACCCAATGACAGTGAAGGAACTGCGATATATTTCCAAGTCAGGATGGTGTGTGACTTGGAGGGGAACTTCCAGGTGGTGGTGCTCCCATCCATCTGCTGCCCTTGTCCGCCTGGATGATAGTGTTCATGGGTTTGGAAGGTGCTGTCTAAGGAGCCTTGGTGAATTCCTGCAGTGCATCTTGTAGATGGTACACACTGCTGCTACTGTGCATCAGTGGTGGAGGGAGTGAATGTTTGTGGATGGGGTGCCAATCAAGCAGGCTGCTTTGCCCTGGATGGTGTCAAGCTTCTTGAGTGTTGTAGGAGCTGCACTCATCCAGGCAAGTGGGGAGTATTCCTTCACACTCCTGACTTTGCAGTATCCAGTGCCTTCAGCCATTGCTTGATATCGGGTGGAGTGAATTGGAACTGGCTGAAGACTGGCATCTGTGATGCTGGGGACCTCCGGAGGAGGCCGAGATGGATCATCCACTCGGCAATTCTGGCTGAAGATTGTAGCAAATTCTTCAGCCTTATCTTTTGCACTGATGTGCTGGGCTCCACCACCATTGAGGATGGGGATATTTGTGGAGCCTTCTCCTCCAGTGAGTTGTTTAATTGTCCACCACCATTCATGACTGGGTGTGGCAGGACTGCAGAACTTAGATTTGATCCGTTGGTTGTGGGATCGCTAAGCTCTGTCTATCACTTGCTGCTTATGCTGTTTGTCACGCAAGCAGTCCTGTGTATTAGCTTCACCAGGTTGACACCTCATTTTCAGGTATGCCTGATGCTACTCTTGGCATGCCCTCCTGCACTCTTCATTGAACCAGGGTTGATCCCCTGGCTTGATGATAATCATAGAGTGGGGGATATGCCGGTTCATGAGATTGTGTTTGAATACAATTCTGCTGCTGCTGATGGCCCACAGCACCTCATGGATGCCCAGTTTTGAGTTGCTAGATCTTTTCGAAATCTAACCCATTTAGCATGGTGGTAGTGCCACACAACACGATGGAGGGTATCCTCAATGTGAAGGCGGGACTTTGCCTCCAGGATGACTGTGTGGTGGTCACTCCTACTGAACCTGTCATGGACGGATGCATCTGTGGCAGGCAGGTTGGTGAGGATGAAGCCAAGTAAGTTTTTCTCTCTTGTTGGTTCCCTCAGCATCTGCCGCAGACTCAGTCTAGCAGCTATGTCCTTTAGGACTCGGCCAGCTCGGTTGTGATGTGCTACCGAGCTACTCTTGGTGATGGACATTAAAGTCCCCCACCCAGAGTACATTCTGCACCCTTGCCAGTCTCAGTGCTTCCTCCAAGTGGTGTTCAACATGGAAGAGCACTGATTTATCAGCTGAGAGAGGGCGGTACGTGACAATCAGCAGGAGGTTCCCTTGCCCATGTTTGACCTGGCGCCATGACACTTCATGGGGTCTGGAGTTGATGTTGAGGATTCCCAGGGAAACTCCCTCCCGACTGTATACCACTGTGCCATCACCTCTGCAGGGATGGTCATGGTAGAGTCTGGGACACTATGAATCTGTGAGGATGACTATGTCAGGCTGTTGCTTGACTAGTCTGTCAGACAGTCCTCCCAATTTTGGCACTAGCCCCTAGATGCTAGTAAGGGGGACTTTGCAGGGTCGACAGGGCTGAGTTTGCCATTGACATTTCCGGTGGCTAGGTCAATTCCCATGGTCCGAACAGTTTCATTCCTTTTTTGAGACTTTGTAGCAGTTTGATATAACCAAGTGACTTGACCATTTCGGAAGGCATTTAAGAGTCACATATAGGCCAGACCAGGTAAGGACAGAAGATTTCCTTCCCTAAAGTACATTAATGAACCAGATGGGTTTTTACAACAATCAACAATGGTTTCATGGTCGTCGTTAGAACTTTAATTCCAGATTTTTATTGAATTCAAATTCCACCATGGGTCTACTGGATTACTCGTCCAGCGACAATACCACTACGCCATCGACTCCCGATAACTTGTGACTATTCTTCAAAAGAGCCATCCAACTCGTCTTATTTCCCTACCCTTTCCCCATAGCCCTGCTTTTTTTTTTTCAATTCCCTTTTGAAAAAATTGTTATTGAACCTGCATCCAGTCAATGCATTCCAGGTCATCACACTTTGCTAAATCTGTGTCCTCTAGTTGCTGACCCTTCTGTCGCTGGAAGCAGTGTCTCCTTATTTACTCTATCAAAACATTTCACGATTTTAAACAGCTCTGTTAAATCTCCCCTTTACCTTCTCTACTTCTTAACAGTCTACATAATAGCTGTAGTTGCAAAAGATATATTCAAAGAGCCGTCTAATGTGATACATTAGGTGATTGACAGAACATTCAGCATTTTGTTGTATCCAGTATTCAGCATGGTAACTGTGGTTATAATGACAGGCTGACACTATTGAGATGTCACATTAAAAGGAACTGAAAGCCATTTCAGTAACCAGAATCATAAGGGAGCTTTATTTTCAAAAATGAGTAAGGAACCTCAAACATCACATATTTTAACTGTGGATTACTTAGTATTTTAGTTTCCTCTAATACCACATCAAGCTTTATACCTTTGATGTTTGATAAACATTTCAATTTCAAACTAACTGCTTAAGGGATAGAAAACGGACTATTGTGGTGAGCAGCTGTTTGTCAAACCAGAGGGAGGTAGAGAGCTGTTCCCAAGGGTTCTAGGACTTGCCGACTGGGCCATTGCCACTTCTGATCTACATTAATGACTTGGGAACACAGGGCACCATTTGAAATTTGCAGCTGGTACAAACATTGGAAGCGCAGTAAACAGTGAGGAAGATAACAACAGGCATCAAGAAGACATAGACAGGCTGGTGGAATGGGCCGACACATGGCAGATGAAATTCAATGCAGAAAAATGAAACGGTGCATTTCAGGTGCAAAAATGAGGAGAAACAATACAAGCTGGGCGGCATGTTGCATTTCTGCCCCCTTTGTGCAAATGCACCGAACTAACACACAGGACAGGTAAACCATAAGTAGGTTTGATTTATTTGAAGACTATTACAGGATAACACAACCGACAGACCTACTCTAGGAATTTAGCAACCATCATTATCCATAGCAACAGCTACAACCACTCACACACACACTACTGCTGCTGCACACATCCTAGTTCTTTAATCATTTGCCTATTCTCTTAAAGTGATCTCACAACAGGTACAACTTTAAGGGGATGCATGAACAATACAGGCGAAATGGTACAATTTTATAGGTGGTGCATTAACAGGGAGATCTGAAGGTGTTTTTGCCCGTATTTTTGATGGTGGTAGAACAGGTTAACAAAGCAGTTAATAAAGCGTTAAGGATCTAAGTAGAGGCATAAAGCACACAAGCCAGGAAGTTATGTTAAACCTACATAAACACTAGTTCAGCTCCGACTGGAATTTTGGGCTGGATTTTACAGGGCGCCGTGTTTCCTATCCCCCCCAGCTAAAATGTTGGTTGGGATCCTGTCCATCAAAAAGCTAGCTGACCCATAGCCATTTTACACTGGAGGCAGCGTTAATTGCCTAATGTCAAAACTTCCGCACTTATCTGGGGAGGAAGTCCTGCCTTAGAGAGTTGCCGGCCAATCTGATTGGCCAGCAGCTCTGAATCCCAGTAGCACTAAGTTCAAGTGATGGCCACTGACGAGCTTACAGGCAGGCCCCGAACAAGAGAGGGTTATGGAGCCGGACTTCAAAGTAAATCCAGAGTATCAGTGGGGGCTGGTTGGAAGATCCCAGTGAGGTGGGTGAGGAGGTGGCAGACCAGGTTTGAGAGGCCAGGTGGAGGGTTAAAGGGGGGTGTCTGGCCTTGGGTGGGCACAGGGGACTGCCAAGGGAGGTGCCACTCCTTGCTCGATACCAACCCGGGTATTAAAAGCTGCCGGGCTACCCACCTGGCATAGACCTCACCCTGCATTAGGTAAAACTGCAGTGAAGGTGGAATTAGGCATTTAAGTGGTCATTAATTGGCCACTTAAGGACCTCATTAGGCCCAAGGGCAGGCAGGCTGCCTGATGCTTACCACCACCTCCCCCCCACCCCGCCATAAATGGGGGACAGATCTGGGACAGGCAGGAAGGCAGTGAAAAGGCCATGTGTGTAATTATGAGTCCCCCCACCTTCAAACTCGCCAGTGAGAGGGGGGCAGATGTTCCTAAAATCTAACCCATTGTATCCAATTCTGGTGACTGTACTTTAGGAAGAATGTGAAGGCTTTGTCAAAGGTACAGATTTACTGGAATGGTTCCAGGGCTGAGGGATTGCAGTTACATGGATAGATTGCACAAGCTGGGGTTGTTCTCCTTAGAACTGACAATGCTGAGAGGAAATTTCTTCCAGGTGTGTAAAATCATAAAGGGGTTTAGATGGTTTTTCTTTATTTACTCTATTACTAATGACCAAAGGCTCAATAACCAAAGGGCACAGGCTTAAGGTGTGAAGAAAATCCTTTTTACGCAATGTGCGGTTAGGATTTGGAGTGCACTGTTTGATAGGCTGGTAGAAACAAACTTAGTAATGTCCATCGAAAGGGAATTTGATAAAGGCAGGAAAAAGGGAAAGAGGCAGGGAAGGGGTCTGCCCTGGATTGCTCACCAAAATAGCAGGCACAAGCACGATGGTCTGTACTGTACTGGGCTGTACTATTCCATGATTCAACACTTTGAGCCCATTTTAGGTTGCCTAATCAGTTTGCCAATTATTCACTGGACACCAAGACATATGACCAGGGCTACGAGTGACAAGGGAGAACATAGAACCATAGAAAAGTTACAGCACAGGAGGAGGCCATTTGGCCCATCTTGACCATGCCAGCCCGAGGACACCCAGGTGCCCTTTCTAATCCCACCTTCCTGCACCCGGCCCATAGCCCTGCAGCTTACAGCACTTTAGGTGCAGATCCAGGTACTTTTTAAAAAGAGTTTAGAGTTTCTGCCTCTACCACCGACTTGGGCAACGAATTCCAGATACCCACTACCCTCTGCTTAAAAAAGTTCTTCCTCATGTCCCCCCTACACCTTCTGCCACTTATCTTGAATCTATGTCCCCTGGTTCTAGAATTCTCCACCGAGGGAAACAATTTTGCCCTGTCCACTCTATCTATTCCACCTTGGAAGTTATAATGTTATAAAGTTATAATATGTAGTTAACATGACCTAACTGCCAACTTCAAATATAAATCTTAAACAGTTCCTGGTGGTGCACCATCAATGTATGTTTTATATAGACATTCTGAATCAGTAACTCTCTGAATTTGTTTATAATGTGGAGGGACGGTGCAGGGCGATTTATTTTACCTTTGTGTGACTATCTTTTTGACTCTATTTCAAAGCAAGTCCGGATGAGTTTTGGGAACGAGTTTTGGAATGACTGAACGGCCCCGGAAATCTCAGGGCGGCTGTGGCTTCTGTATGATAATGAACTGGACAAGAGATGTTTAGGAATTTAATATGGAAAACTGAACAATAAAAAAAATGTAAGATTTTAGAACAAATCTGGAAAAAAAAATGTAATCACACGTCTCCAAGTTGTGCAGTTTCCAAACAACACTGGGTTCCTGGGACTGAACAATAACACTGAACAGTCATTAACAGCCTAACACAAATTCTGACATCTAACATTATCAATGCACCATTAATCTTACCCTGGCATTAAGGCAGGAGGGATGTATGTCGCATTGTAGTTAGTTATGAGTGTCCCAGCACTACGGGAAGCCATAATTCCACAAGGTCCAACAAGACGTAATTAAAACTTATCTGCTCTGGTTTCTTTTTCTTGCACATAAGATTTTCCCCCACCCACCCCACCGTGTCCTCTTGAGCTGTAGCCGTCAGGCGCCGCTGTCCCTTGTGTAACAAACTGTTACCCAGGCAACAACGCCGCCTGCCCCGGTCGCATCCCCTATAACGGGGAGTGGCGGTCAGTTCAAAGGCTGCCTTGTGCTTTTAGCTGGGACCGGCACTGAGCTGAATACTGTCCAGTAGAATCCCCCACCCCACCCCCCAAGCTCGAGTTTAGAAAGTGTGCCTTATACTGATTCCAATCCACTTCGAACATTTCATTCCCTTCCAATAGCCACACATTTCCTGGTTTCCTTTCGCTGCAATAGCATTGACTCCCCTCACAGCACTGCGGGTGTGTCCAACACCACATGGACTACAGCCATTCAAGCAGCCTTCTCAAGGACAATTAGGCATGGGGCAATAAATGCCAGCGAAGCCCACAGCCCACGAATGAATAAAACAAAACGGTGGCCATGGGATTAGACTGGTCATCCAGAGACGTGAGTTCAAATTCCACCACACTAGCTGGGGAATTTAAATTAAGCTAGTTACAGCTGTCTGGAATAAAGTAGTGGTGACCATGAAACTACAAGGTGGTTGCAACCGTCCATCTGGTTCACTAACATCCTTCCTTTAACCTGCTCTCCTTTCTTTAGCTGGTCCTATATGTGACTCCAAGACCCAAAGTAATGTGGTAGACTTGGAACTGTTCCTCTGAAATGGCCCAACAAGCCATTCAGTTGTAGTCAAGAAACTGGCTCACCGCCACCTAATCAAGGACAATCGGGCATGGCGGGCAATGAATGCCCACCTTGCCAGCGACACCCCGATCCCACGGATGGATAAAAATAAAACTGCGGGTCTGGAAGCATCTGTGGAGAGATATTTTTCAAGTGGAATATGACTCTTCCTTGGATGTCGAGTCCAATTTATTTTGCTTCATATATTTCCAGTGAAATGAAATAGTGATCGAACATGTTTTCATCAAAATGATATCAAAATGAGGTGATTATGGCCACAACTGGCAGTGTTTTGCACATGCTAAGTTCTTAGAGCAGCTGTAGTGAAAACACAGCTCAAATGCTGCCATGGTGACTGCTTTGCAAATTCATCCCGCAATATGTCTGTTGTCAATACAAATTTTGCAAATTGTTTTTATTCATTCATGGGATGTGGGCTTCGCTGGCTGGGCCAGCATTTATTGCCCACCCCTAGTTGCCCTTGAGAAGGTGGTGGTGAGCTGCCTCCTTGAACCGCTGCAGTCCATGTAGTGGAGGTACACCCACAGCGCTGTCAGGGAGGGAGTTCGAGGATTTTGACCCAGCAACAGTGAAGTAATGATGATATATTTCCAGGTCAGGATGAGGAGTGACTTGGAGAGAACTTGCAGGTGGCGGTGTTCCCATCCATCTGCTGTCCTTGTCCTTCTGGATGGTAGTGGCTGTGGGTTTAGAAGGTGCTGTCTGGGGAGCCTTGGTGAATTTCTGCAGTGTATTTTGTAGATGGTACACACTGCTGCTACTGTGTGTCAGTGGTGGAGGGAGAGAATGCTTGTGGATGTGGTGCCAATCAAGCGGGCTGCTTTGTCCTGGATGGTGTCAAGCTTCTTGAATGTGTAGGAGCTGCACTCACCCAGGCAAGTGGGGAGTATTCCATCACACTCCTGACTTGTGCCTTATAGATGGTGAACAGGCTTTGGGGAGTCAGGAGTTGAGTTACTTGTCGCACTATTCCTAGTGTCTGACTTGCTCTTGTAGCCACAGTATTTATATGGTTAGTCCAGTTCAGTTTATGGTCAATGGTAACCTCCAGGATGTTGACGGTGGGGGATCAGTGATGGTAATGCTATTGAACATCAAGGGGTGCTGGTTGGATTCTCTCTTGTTGGAGATGGTCATTGCCTGACACTTGCATGGCATGAGTGTTACTTGCCACTTGTCAGCCCAAGCCTGGATATTGTCCAGCCTTACTGCACTTGGACATGGGCTGCCTCAGTATCTGAGGAGTCGCGAATGGTGCTGAATATTGTACAATCATCAGCGACCAACCCCACTTTTGACCTTATGATGGAAGGAAGGTCATTGATGAAGCATCTGAAGATGGTTGGGCCTAGGACACTACCCTGAGGAACCCCTGCAGTGATGTCCTGGAGCTGAGATGACTGACCTCCAACAACCACAACCATCTTCCTTTGTGCTAGGTATGGCTCCAACCAGTGGAGAGTTTTCTCCCTGATTCCCATTGATTCAGTTTTGCTAGGGCTCCTTGATGCCACACTCGGTCAAATGCAACCTTGATGTCAAGGGCAGAGTCACTCTCACCTCACCTTGGGAGTTCAGCTCTTTTGTCCATGTTTGAACCAAGGCTGTAACGAGATCAGGAGCAGAGTGGCCCTGTCGGAACTCAAACTGGCCATCAGTGAGCAGGTAATTGCTAAGCAAGTGCCGCTTGATAGCACTGTTGATGACTCCTTCCATTACTTTACTGATGATCGAGAGTAGTTCGATGGGGCGATAATTGGCTGGGTTGGATTTGTCCTGCTTTTTATATACAGGACATACCTGGGCAATTTTCCACATAGCCGGGTAGATGCCAGTGTTGTAGCTGTACTGGAACAGCTTGGCTAGGGGCACGGCAAGTTCTGCTATTGCCGGAATATTGTCAGGACCCATAGCCTTTGCAGTATCCAGTGCCTTCAGCCGTTTCTTGATATCATGAATGAATCGAATTGGCTGAAGACTGGCATCTGTGATGCTGGGGTCCTCTGAAGGAGGCCGAGATGGATCATCCACTTGGCACTTCTGGCTGAAGATTGTACAAAATGCTTCAACCTTGTCTTTTACATCATTGAGCCTGCTCCTCCAATGAGTTGTTTAATTGGGGCGTAGTGGTATTGTTGCTGGACTAGTATTCCAGAAACCCAAGGTAATGCCCTGGGGACCCAGGTTAAAATCCCACCATAGCAGATGGTGAAATTTGAATTCAATAAAAGTCTGGAATTAAAAGTCTGATGGCTACATTAGCTTATTGGTGGTAGCTGAAGATCCTCATGATTTTCTGGATTGCCACTAAGTAGATCCCTTCAGAGAAGGGTTTATTGAGACTGTTGAAAATCTGCCCAGAGATCTTAACATTTTCCATGGCTATTCCCAATGCCCTCGGCATTATTTGTTAGTGCCCAGGAATGGATTAAAGCTTCCTTTATGTATGATATTTTATTCAATAGAAAAGGAAATGACTACAGAGTGATAATGAAAAATGGTGAATGCTGGAAATCTTATTTTAAAACACAAAATACACAACAAATGAAGCAATCTGAATAGGAAGAATAGTTAATGTTCCCCTTATCACAACTGGCCTGTTCTGATAAAGGATCCAACAGAATAGATTAAATAATCTTTCTCTTTCAGATGCTGGTTAACATACTGTCCAGAACTGGAGCAGACAAACCAGGAAGATACTTCAGTGCAATATTGATATTGCAAGAGACCAGAATATCCCAGGCGGCATCCTTTCTGTTAACAGTCTATCTCTGCACTATTCTTTAAAGTAATCATTTCACAAGAACTTCTTTGGAACGTTTCTGACACCCACGGTAAGGTGCAATAAAAATGCAAGTATTTATTTTCTTTTTCATTTCTGCCACTTTATAATTTTAGGATTTTAAAGCGCAATAAAGTGTGCTGCCAGAGCTACTGAGTTATGATCACTATTGGCAAAATGCTCCCCTGCTGATACCTCTACCACTTGCCTGGCTGCAGTTGTAATGTTGGAAAAAAAAGAAAAAAGAAAATTATTCAGACATGTCCCCTCATGTGATGGTGTCACATGAGCTGGGACTTGTTTATGAATTTGAATTAAAAATTTTATTTAATTAATAAATCCTTCATGAAACCTCATCCCGCCCGTGGATGAGGTTTCATGCAAAACCCAAAGGTTGCCTGGGCTCTTCGCCTGCCCGCCAACATTAAGGTTAAACGGGCAGCCCTGTCAATTTGTTTAACTGGTTGATTAATGGCCTTAACAGGCCTTTGACAGTTAGACGGGTGCGCAGTCAACTCTGGTGCATGCCCGCCGAACGGAAGATTGGAATGACGCACGGTGAGATCAGGATGCACACCCGATGTCACCGCGTGTCATTTTACTTATTGGCGTGTGGGACCCACCCCCACTCGCCGAAAAGAAAATTCTCCCCAATGTTTCAGATTAATGACTCTTCATCAGAATTGAGTAACTTAAACGTTACCTCTGTTTCTCCCTCCACAGATGCTGCCAGAGCTACTGAGCTTTTCCAGAATTTTCTGTTTCTCTTTTCAGCTTTGCTAGGATTTGGAAGACCACTAAGACGTGTGTAGTGAGAGATTCTGCAGGGCCGATTTAAAAGAGATAATTACCTTTTTCATTCTGTTCTAGTTTTCTAGAAAAATGATGTTGCATGATCTAAATATTTTACCCGATCCATGGTGAGATGTAGCGCAGGAGATTTCTTTACTAGTTTTAGAAAATACTGGTGCCTCTTCCATGATGAGGGTAGGCATCAGCCAGGGTTAGAGCTGGAGCACTGATGGAAGATTTGCATAGCGGGTGAGAGAAGAAGCTGGGCTGCTGGCAAAGATGGGAATGGTGAGCTGGCTTAGAGCTTTTCAGGTCTAACTTAGAAGTTTTGAATTGGTTGGGCCAGAAAATATACCAGGTTGGGTTGGCCAGACCAATCAGGAGAGAGAAGGCAGAAAGTATATAAGGCCGGGTGATGTTGGGAAGGCCATTAGGTTGGGTTAAGGATGGCTGTTTAAGGAAGCCTTAAAGCGACGGGATAGGTTCACTAAGCCAGGAAACTTGAAAACAATACATTTACAAAAATTCCAATGAAGGAGCGGGAAAGGTCTGGGCACTCAGGTTACGCACACATTAAAATTCAAATGCTACACATGGATGGAGGCTCAAAACACAGCAAGAGGGAAGCTCTAGAAGGGAGTTAACACCCAATTCTACACTATTGAGTAATGGTACATGGAGTCAAAAATATTCAAAGAGTTTAACAATAGGATATTGGTCACTCTGTGAATAAGTTTGAAAATTGCTTTATGAATTATTTAAATGTTTCTGTGCTTATAGCATCATTTTCTTAGTCATATATTGTTCCTGAGGAAAAAACGTGACTATTTAAAGATGACGTTGGCCCGGATCTTCCACGGAGCGGCAATCATCATCGGATTGCCACTCCACTCGAACCTTTCCACCGCTCAACACTGCTCCCCATTTATTGCCAGGTCTTCCATGGTCGGCATCTCCAGAAATACAGAACCCAGCATTCTTCGGAAAACTCCATTGCAGCATCAGGTGGGAAGACAAGACACGCCCCCTTTTTAAGGCACTAGCTGCTGTATGGTAAGTTTAGGTTTAAATGTCCAGTGTGAATGTTAGTGAATGGATGAATGTGTGAATGGATAGGGTGCTAGCGTGGGTAGGTGGGTGAGGTAAGTGGGCAACTAGGTAGAATAGCGGGTGGTGAGGTGGCAAGTGGGTAGGTGGCACGTGGGTGAGGTGGTAGGTGGGCAAGGTGGCAGGTGGGTAGGTGGCAGCTGGGCGAGGTGGCAGGTGGCAAGGTGGCAGGTGAGTAGGCGTCATGTGGGTGAGGTGGCAGAGTGATAGGGTGGCAGGTGGGTAGAGTAGCAGTTGGGTGAGGTGGTAGGTGGTTAGGGTGGCAGGTGGGTGGGGCGGGAGGTGAGTAGGGTGGCAGATGGATAGGATTGCAAGTGGCTGAGGTGATAGGTGGGTGAGGTGGCAGGTGGGTGAGGTGGCAGGTGGGTGAGGTGGCAGGTGGCAAGGTGGCAGTTGGCAAGGTGGCAGGTGGATAGGTGGCATGTGGGTGAGGTGGCAGGTGAGTAGGTGGCAGGTGGGTGAGGTGGCAGGTGGCAAGGTGGCAGGTGGATAGGTGGCATGTGGGTGAGGTGGAAGGGTGATAGGGTGGCAGGTGGGTAGAGTAGCAGGTGGGTGAGGTGGTAGGTGGTTAGGGTGGCAGGTGGGTGGGGTGGGAGGTGAGTAGGGTAGCAGATGGGTAGGATTGCAAGTGGCTGAGGTGATGGGTGGGTGGGGCGATAGGTGGGCAAGGTGGCATGTGGGTGAGGTGGCAGGTGGGTAGGTGGCATGTGGGTGAGGTGGAAGGGTGATAGGGTGGCAGGTGGGTAGAGTAGCAGGTGGATGAGGTGGCAGGTGGGGGTTGTGGTAGGTGGGTCGGGGGTAGTCAGGTCAAAAGGAATAGTTAGGTTGGGGCCTGGTCAAGTCAGTTCAGGGGTAGTCAGGTGGTGTGGGGTAGTCAGGTCGGATCAGTGGTTGGGGGAGTTAGTCAAGTTAGATTGGGAAGAAGTTAGGGGGTTAGGTGGGGAGTTGGTGAGTCAAGGGCCTGAAGGGCGAGTCCGGGTTGGGGGGAAGGGGCGGGGGAGGGTGGTGGGTGGGGTCAGTGTGTGACTGAGGAGTTCAATTCTATAATTACCCAGGAGTTAGACTAGGACCTTTCTGCCTGACGTTTCCTGGATAACTACTCAGATAAGTCTCACGTAACAGTCCAAAGTCTTCAACTCTAGCTCCGAGTTGGAGATGTTTGCAGGGGGGCCTGGGGAGCAGGGGAATCATCAGTCAGAAGTTCAAATCTCCTGGATCAAAGGTCAGCGCATCAGGATTTCCGTGGGGTCCTGACTAACATCTTGGGTCATATGCCTGGTCTCCAATGATTCGAGACTGGAAGATCTGGGCAGAATAAATTGATTAAGTGATTTAATTGGTTCATTTTGTAGTTGTCTGTTCCACACTGACACTTTTGGAAAATATGTGAACCTTTTAATTTTTTAATTTTGTTAGTAGCTAATTTGCTCATTTTTTAAAAATTTATAGATGTAGCTTTTCATTCACAGTAATAGCTGTCTGGTGGCAGTTAGAGGTTTGGACATATTAGCTTGTTTAACTGAATGGAATGGGTTTATTTTATGGCAAGTTACTATGCTTATAAACAAGGCTGTGAGACCCTGGATGTAAAGTGCACATTAAGGTGTGAATGGCACTAGTTGGGGGTCAGCTCAGCTGGTAGTACTCTTGCTTCTGAGTCACAAAGTTCCAGATTCAAGTCCCAATCCAGGAATTAAGAGCAAAAATCAAGGCTGGAAACCCAGTGCAGTACTGCGTGAGTGCTGTGTTGGCAGAGGTGCCATTTTTTGGATGGAACATTAAACCAAGGCTATCTGCCCTCCCAGGCGGATGTAAAAGATCCCATGCCACTGTTTTGAAGAAGAGCATTGGAGCTATCCGTATTATCCTGGCCAATATCTATCCCTGAATCTACAGAAGAAGGAAAAAAAGCAGGTTATCGGGTCATTATCACATTGCTGCTTGTAGGAGTTTGCTGTGTGCAGCATTGGCTGCTGCATTACCTGGATTACAACAGTGACTATACTTCAAAAGTACTTCATTGGCTGTAAAGAACTTTGAGACATCCAGTGGTCATGAAAGGTGCTATATAAATGCAATTCTTTCCTTTTTTTCAAATCCATTGTAACCTGGCTTCATCCCATTCCTTTGCCACACCTAGCCTAAGTAACTGTACACCTTCCAAATTGGTGAATTGTTTAACACCTTGACAATGGTGTTGGCTAAAGACCACTTCCAACCAATAATGCCAATGACAAGGATTTTTAAGTGTCTAAACTAGACCTAGTGAAACACGTGCTGCCTGCAAGCCTGCCCAGGCAATGCCATTTTCATTGTGCTGATACTTCCTACTTCTGGTTTGTCCAAGTTTGACCTGAGCCTACGGTTTTGGAATGAGCTTTTCTTGGGGTTGTCGTCCCAGCAGTGAATACAAATTAAAACAGGAAATCAAATGGTATCAGCGACTTAAGATCTAGTCAAATTATCGAGAATTTGATTTAAACTTCTGCTTAGCCTGCAAATCACCAAGGTAGAGCAGAATTTCCAACTGGCAGTTTTTGTATCAACAATAGGATTGGAATATATAGTGAGTAGAAAATTGAGCAACAAATAATCTCACCAAGTTCTCATTGGGATTCTGCACTCATGTCATTTACTTCCATTCATTTTGTGTAGAAGTTTAATTTAGCGTGTATATGAGCTGTGATTTTAGTAGGCTATGAGAACACTGAGATCAATACCCTGACAAGCATATTCATCAAGGGCATCAGTTGAACCATTAACCCTTCACTTTAATTCTTTGTCAAAGAGCTATCTGATGTTTACAACCTAGTTTACGATCAGGTATTAATAATATCTTAATTGCCTTCCCGAATTGTTTTACATCAATGAATCGAAATTTTATTGGCATTTTCATGACCAATAAGGCAAAAATTCATCAGGATCCATCAAAATTACTAAATGATTGAATTCACCCTCAAAGAAGAAATTTGGCAACAAATTCACAAATTAATAATTGTTTAGTAATAACTAAATAAGAACTTATATTTGCTTAGAAAGATAGGTATGGACACTTGACTTAAACATTGGTAGAGTTTCCATTTTGGACACAATCAGGAAAGTGGTTGTACATTGCATTCTTTTTCCAAAGCAAAGTTATGGCTCAAGGTTACATCCAAACAAGTTACCACATCACCAAATGCAAGATCAATCCACACAATGAATCAGGGTGAACAGGCATAATCAACAAGTGACTGAGAATAAAGCCAGTCAGACTCGGGTATCTAGGGAGGGGTCCTATAAAAAGCCAGTCTGAAAATTCTACCTTCAGAGTAGAACTTAAGAGTAAAAGGTGAGGGGATGTTCCAATCATTCTGGAAAAAATGCCAAGTGATCTGACTGTTCTGACTGATGGGTTTAATACATAGGGGTAGTGAATGATTTCAATCTGAACAGTGTGCAATTTGATTTCAGGAACTGGATTGAGCTTATTAATTTAAATGTAATAAATTTTATCATTTAAATCATTGGAAAAAACTTAAAGCGGCGGTAAATGTTTTAAATAGGAACTGCATACAAATGAATTTAAGGAATGTATTATTCTGATCTGTATGATTTAACTTAATTTTTAATTTAACCATGCCTAGGCTTCAATAACAGTGGTGAGTAGTTTCAATTTGACAATTTCTCCTTCTCTGCAAATGACTGATTCAAAGATTTCTAACTTTGGTCGCAAAAGAGCATAAAACTTCATGGATGAGAATCTCCAGAGATCCCCCCCCAATGAGACTGAGGGGCAACGAGGGAGCTTCATTTGGGATTCAGCCCTCATGGGTAGTGAGGAGCTGAGCCTGGAGGGAAGTAGCAGAGGCGCTGAGTGGGATGGACCAGAGGTGAAGGAATGCAGTGACATGGCATGGTCAAGGATGTTTTTTCTTTATTCATTTATGGGATGTGTGCATCACTGCCTAGGCCACCGTTTATTGCCCATCCTTAATTGCCCTTAAGACAATTTGGCAGACTCAGGCGCGACAACAGGACCACCAATTTGTCAGAGGTGACAACGCTTCCCTCCTAACACACACACAGCAATAGCTTCTTGTCTTTGCAGGTCAGGGATATGCAAAATGAGTAGGAAGGGGCAAGGAGTGTTGCAGCATGCCAAGCCTCAGGGTGTTGACAGACCATGAACAAAGTGGTGGGGCTGCTGGGGAATTGTACTGTTGTAGCTGTGCTGAGAGTCAAGATAAGGCAAGACAACAATGCAACAACTGGTGAATACCTACTCTGGCCTTTCAACACTTCTGTGCAGGACGTTAGGAGAGTATTGCCACTCGCTTGCATTTCCCTCCCAGTAATATGCACATTCTAATCATCTAGTTTTCTTCCTGCATTTCATTTAAAAAGGTCAAAGGCAGTTGCGCTGGAGGAGTTGGAGGGGAGCAACTCAGAAGAGAAGGTGGTGGAGAGTGGGGGAACCTGTGGGAAAATGAGGTGAAGCAGCTCCAGTGGAAGGTAGAAGGAGTGGGCCCTGTCTTCAGAATATAACTTGTGCTTTGTGGTAAGGGACCGATAGAAAGCCCAGACACCTCACTAAAGCTCCTACCTGGGATTAATCCTCAGGCAGCCCCAAAATTGAGGTAGTCAACTGAGTGTCCTCAGCCTGGCACCAGTACAGACACACATGACCACGCTCAGAGAGGACAGCTGTTTTGTGATAGCTCTCGGGCATCTGAGCAGCACTGTGATAGTGAAAAACTTGGAGGAGGTGAAGGATGTACCAGCCTCTCTGGTGAAACCGCTCAGTAGGCAGATAAGAAGCAGTGAACGAGAGGAGCATGAAATGAGGAGGCACGGTGATGGAGGCCAGAGGGTGTGGGGTTCCCTGGTCTATGTTGTAGGGTGTTGGTTACAGTTTGGTAGACTTGAAGAAGTCTTCATCGTCATCTGTAGTTAACTGTAAGTCTTTATTGGCTCTTAGAACTATTCACAAATACGCAGTAACGGGTACAAGCTAGGAACTGTCTCCATGCTGGCTGGTACACACGGCTCTGTCCAACACTAGATTAACCCTGGGTGTGGGTCATGTGCTCTCTTAAATCACTGTGTGGGCGGTATTGTACTCAGTCCCACATTAACCCTATATGTACCAGGCCCTTATATTACACCTCCCCACAAGTCTTCATCCAATGTATTGTTATGATTCCAGCTGATGTTATTACAGGACAAACCTGATCCCAGGGTGGAATCTAGCTTGATAGATCCTAACTTTTATTTTTTGTTTAGATACGTGGAGAGTGGCTACTAACCAGAGTCACGTGAGTCAGCTGATGAACTTTTAACAAAAGAATTGTTACGACCGGAATGGGAGGAGTGCGTGAAATATCAAGCCCCACTACTCCGCAGGCCATAACATTAATTTAAATATTTAATTTTCTCAAAAAAAGGGCCAATTGTGTTCCTATACCTTTCGTACCCAGAAGAAAAAGGATTCTGATCAGGTTTCTTTCAAAAACTCAGAATGATTAATTTATTTTTAAAACAAAACTTTTAACAAGTTGTAAGTACTGGTTAACACACAATTGTAATCGGGAAGCATAACTATCTATCTTTCCCTAAAAAATACCCCCGGCACACACACACAGACAAACAAAGGACACACAGATAGAGTTTCTCTGCAGAGATGGGCTTTGGAGGATGGGCGTTATAAAATAAAGGATAGAGTCCGCAGGATCTCAATGCTGTCGACCTGGAATTCTCTCGTGTGCAGACGGGCTGCTGGTCCCAGTAGATGCCTGGAAATTCTCACCAACTAGTGCAGCTTTGCAGGTCCAAATGCAGACAGCTCACACTCAAATGAGGGTTTTCTGGCTACCGTTTGATAGCCACACACAATTTTAGGCAAGCTAGAGAGAGGGATCCTTCCTTTCTCAGCTTGTTCTCCAACCAAACTGCCTCCAAAATAACTAGGTTCACAAGTTTTTTTCCCTCTCTCCCATCTGGCTGCCTTTTTTGTCTCCCAGCTTTTCAGTAAGTAAAGTTTTTAGCAGTTCAAGATAAACAAATAACTTCTTTTTCAAATACCATATAGGTCGGGTGGTTTCTTGGAAGAGGCCTGCTTATTTGCACTTACAAAGTAAACTTATGACCTTTTAAAAGAAATCCCAGGTTAGCATCCACATGTCCAGATCATGCCAAATCCTTCCATTTTGTAAAAGTAAACTTCATTCTTGAGAGATATGATTCTAACAGAATAAAACATTTATTAAACCAGAAAAGATGAGCTATTTTACGTTACTTCTTCATTAACTACACCTTTACAGATATATACAGATCCAGAAGGAAAACACAAGTTGCAAAAGCTGTCTTATGCTCTAATGTTCACAGTAAGTACACAGTCCACGTAAACCAATAGGTGACCTGTGGTCAGGCACCACCCCCTGAAACCAAGTGACAGAAGCCACTCCGAACAGATGCTATGGGTCTCTCCTCAAGTCTCCGCAGACTCTTGTCACACCATGAGCCAACCAGTCTCACTGAACTCCGTCTTCCATGCAAAGGTTTCTAATCTCCACTCTCAAAGAACTCGCTCTGGAATCTTCTCCCAAACAACACTTTCTCTCAGATGCCTCCCACAAGGGCCCATCTCCAGGGTTTTGAGCTCTCCTTCTGATGTTCCTCTCCCCTGGATCGCCACGTGCATTCAAGCTTTCTTCCATACACACTCTCTCACTGACTCAGCCATGCCAACAGAACACCACTGCTTCACATACCCACAGTAAAGGGTTACAAACCTTCAGCTGTCTCCTTGGACCTTCTGGCATCTCACACGCCTATATCGCTTTAAATCTGCATCCTGCAGCTTTCCTCCTTGAAGCTTGGAGCTTTCCTCTCTGCCCCTCAATCTTAGCTTCATTTGACAGGACCTTTTCCAGGTTCCTGTCCTTTTCCTTTGACCTAACTGTCCTCATGCGACCTTTCCTGTTCCTCCCCTGGATTTGGACACTTTCTCCTTTAGTTTCTGGAACATGTTCCTGCAGTTCCTTCTCCTGTGTCCAGCTTCTCCCGGAGGCTGTCTTCAACTTTAGTTTGGGACTTGCTATCTGTCCCCTTGCTGTCCAGACTCTCTGGAATCCTGGCTTTAGCTGAACTGAAGCTGCTTTTCTTGTTTTCTCTGTCTGTGTGCGTGTGTGTTTGCAGGGCCTCCCTCTGGACCCCTGTTGCTAGGCAACAGCACAGTATTTTTTAAACTTTGTTTTAACACCCCTAAGTCGCTACCCCACTTGATAACACAGACCTCCACTTCAATGGTCATAAAACTCATTAAAAATGCAGTATACAGAGCTTTAGACCTGTGTCCACTCAAAAATGAAACTAGATCCCAGGTTTCACCTTTTTGACCCACAAATAGGAAAAATATACCTTAAGCATAAAGCTACAGCTTATTCTTAACACACACATATACACATACAACTTACTTAAACTATATCTATTTCTTAGCAATATTTTAAGTGATTATAGCTCACCTTATATCTTACATTGTTGTTACTATTGTACATTTACATTTTCACTACTACCCCATCTCCCCCCTTCAAGTCCTTCAATTCAAAGGTTCAGGCAGTCTGAAAGCCTTATAACACTTCCATATCTCGCACGCACTACTGTCGGAGGAGTGGTAGGCTTTGTCGGCGCTGGTTCTTTCTGTAGGTTTGGAGGCTGTTCTGGCATCTGGGTGTGTTTTCATCCTTTTCATCCATTCTTTTGTACTGAACCACACCTGGTTGGTTCAGCTGTTGCTCTGGTCGGAGTTTGCTGCCCTAACTCATTTCTTGCAGGATGGGTGAACATTATATTCTTCTCCTTGTCCCTTTTTTCACTTCGTCCGTCATCATGTGGGTCATCGTGACATATGTGGAAGTTTACATTTCAAAAAAATGGAACCCTCGTTCCCACCTGTCACATAATTTTATCCAAATTTTTGAGTACTTGCTTTTTTTTCCAGTTGTTTGTCGAGCTTATGAATCTGTCATTCAGCTCAGTAACTGCTCTGGTGAGTTGTGTTGTCTTAGTGCCAGAGTTATCTGTGGAACTCTTATGTAAGTTTGACAACCTCACCAGGGCTTTCAGTTCTGTTCAGAATCTTTCTTCCATCATCACTGACTGCTCCTTGGACTCTTTCAGTTCACTCATTAGATCGTAAATCTGTTTCGCAGAGTTTCTCTTATCTGCTTTCAAAGTCTGGATTCGCTCTTCCATATCGTGTATCTCAACCTTTATGTTGTCCAGATTGGACTGAAGTTCATCAGTTTTGGTGTTAATTCTGCTTTCAAGCAATGGTTCTGATGCATCAGCAATTGTTTCTCCTGTTCCAGGCATTTTGTACAATGCTTATTAGAGGCTGCTGATGTTCAAGTTTTAGTTGAAGATCTATCTTCATTGAATTTGCTTCTACAAGTTCATAATTTCAGCATTTCAAGTCCTCTTTCAAGTGTTCTACTCCCTGTGAGCGACATTTCTGTGTTCTCATCAGTTTTCATTTTTGTTTTACAAACTCACCTTTTGTATGTTGAAAGTTGGTTCGCCATGCTAATCAGTTTTTCTGTGGCAGACCATAATTCCTCTGCGCTCTTCTTCAAGCTCACGTTCTGTAATTGAACTTCTGCCACTTGTTTCTGAGACTCTTTACACTCTTCTGTGAGAAGTTCTACTTGCTCTTGCCATTCTAGGTTCTTAATTTTCATCTCTTCATATATATCTTTGGAAATGTAATGTTTTCCCAAGTTTTCTTCCAAATGTCCAACCATTGTCTTCAGCTCTGTCGTTCCTCTCTTGGCTTCCTCCTGGAATATAGAACATTCCTGAGTCTTCTTTGCCGACTGGTGTTTCAGTTCTTTCAAGGTAAAAACTTTGAGTGCATTTTCTGCCTGCTGTTGTGCCTGGCTATATCTGATTGAATTTTCCCAATTCCCACTTCTATTTGCCAATGGAATTCAGAATTGTTATTTCCTCCTGGTACCTTTGTAACACCTCAGAAATTTGTTTCTTCAGATTTCAAAAAGTTTGGTTCATTGAAGACTTTAGTTTATTGTGCATTTTCAAAGGTATATACTCAGCTTGAATTTTGTGTTTTAAATCTTCTAATTCAGCTTTGATGCAAACATTTGCCAACCATATTTCATTTTCCTTTGACAGGGTTTGTGTATTTTGGACTTCATTAGATAGCTTTCCTTCATTCACAGTCAGCTGCTTACTCTGTACTGCCACCTACTGTTGCAGTTTGGGTAATGTGTTAGGGTTTCAAAAAGTATATATTTTTGGGACTTATGGAAAGTTCTTTGTCTCTGTAGCACCTTTGGTGTGTTCTGCTCAGGTAATGTCTTTTACCCATTCATAGCCTTCCTGGGGTTTTTCTATCGCTCTTGTTAAGCTTTATGCACTCCACAACTTGAAGATCAAAATATTTGTCAAAGGCTTTTAATGTTTCATGAAAGCAGGTTGAGGATTCATCAATGCCTTGTATAAGGATTACTTCCTCCACAAGTTCACAAAACCAGTATAAAAAGATATTGATCTGGACTTTTTTCTGAATTTCTACTTAAACCAGATGTAGTCTAATAGTTTAGAGATTCTGATCTCAAGGACATCAAATTTTCCATTAGGTTTGGCCCTTCGATAAGTCCAAATTTTTCTGGATGAGTGGAATTCTGATCCTGGGTTCAATTTTTAAAAGTGTAGGTTCTGCTTTAAAAGCTTTCTAAATTTCAAGATGGCATCGTCATTCACTTGGAGACAGGGAGATTTCCTGCGCATGCTGGTTTTTGGCGGGCTACACTACCATGGTGATTGTGCTCAGCTTGAAAAAATTGTTTCAAAATGGCTGCCTAGAAATTTAATGCCTATCTCTTCCGCCTCCACTTTCTCCTTCTTGATGCCCTAGGGGAGAAGCTAACAGAGTTTTCGAGACATTGTTTAATTTCATTGTTTGCGCATTTATAATGTTTGATGTTGTTAGTTATTTGTTTGCACTTCTTAAAGTTACATTTTATGAACAGTTTTCGGTTCTCACTATTTGAATAACTGCAGATTTTTGTATTTACTCAATGCTGAATAATTTTCAATGTGCATATTTTTGAATAAATCTACCCACTCTCGTTGATTACATCATGTTACATAGTTTTTTATACAATAGGCTATAAAAGGAAAATAAAACATTTACTGCAAGGTGAACAAGAAATAAATTTATCTACATTTTGAACTGCAAAATTCTATTCATTTAACATTTGGAGATTGTAATAAAACTCTTTTGATTTTTAAAATATCAGTGTCCAAAATGTCTACCCCTTCACTGGGGTAAGGTGGGCATTGTTGCACACGAGGTAATGGTTATTGCACAATGGTAATGCTAGAAGAGCTGAGTTCTGACAGCCCTGCCCTGTCAAACTGACCCCAAAGCACAGCATTTAAGCTCATCCAGCTTCTCTCCTGGGATGTACACACCTTGATTAAGAGTGAAATTAAGCAACGAACAATGCACTCTATCTATCTCAGGAACATGGCTGCACTCCCCCAGATCTGTTCAAGCACCTGAAGCAACTCCTCCAGACCCCCCAGTGACACGCTCCATGACCTGGTGATGTGGGCTTCATTAAACTTCACCTCCCTCAGCGTGCTTTTGCAATTGTGTCATCAGCCATAGCAGCAGAGGCAGGCCCTATTCCAATTAGCTAATCATCAAACCAATCAACCCTCCCCGAAATATGCAGGTTATGTCAGATTTCCTCACAATGAAGACATTGTGGTTCATTCTGCATTCACTGGGTTGGCATGCAGGATTCGCAGACAAACACCACACAGCCAGAAGGAAAAAACAGTAAAAACTGGGAAATAAGAATACTGGTCCGGACTGTTTTTTCCTTCTGGGCACAACCTGAGAACAACCTATTCAGGTAGCTCTGAGAGTTCTCATGGGGATATTCCATGCCTTGAGTGCCACCAATTGCCTTGAGCGCTTGAGAAATACAAATATTCAATGAAACTCTAACGACCTCTACCGTTACACCATGAGTGTTAAATCAAATTTAATGAAGTCACCCACCCTAAGGACATGATCAGTCACCTGCCGAATGTTGACCTTCACTGTCCCAGGGCTGTTCTGGCCTCTGTTCGATGGCTGGAATGAGCTACTCCAGTGGAAATTTAAAGCTGTTGTCAGCTTCATCAACAGTCAAGAGCTCAGGTGCTCCCTAAGTAAGTCGGAGAACTCACCATTGCCACCTTGGGGAAGCACAGACAGTACATGATCTGACCCACTCCTCTGGCATTTCCTCATAAATTAACTGAAGCCTACAAACAAGAGTGAAGCAATTAAGGAAAAGGTGAGAGTTCTGCTTGTACAACTGCACTCATTAAGCCTCAAGTCTGTGAACTTTGAGTCTCTGCACTCCACTTCCTCCACAATTACAAAGATGAGAGGGTCGGGGAACGCACCATCTTAAATTCATAATTATAACAACAGAAATAATCAAAGCAGAAACTATTAGCAATATAACATCTGGAGCTCTGATGTATATGGCTTAATTTAACTCAACCACTATCACCAGATCTGTACCTTGCTGAAATGATTGCTGGTCACTACGGGAAGGAGGAAATCACGTGACTATGGGTGGCCTGCTGGAATATCTGCACCGCAAAACATTAATGCAATTTGATGGCCCTCCTCAACCAGCACAATTGGTAGAAATTCGCCTTCCACCATTGTTGTGGCTTGTCTGACTGTCCAGCAGCTCCAGAGGGCGGGGACTCCCTCCCCTGTCAGGGGCAGAAGTCCCACAGTGCCCTTGTTAAGCCCGCCCGCGGAGTGGAATGGCTGCAGCGCGGGCTGGCGTGGAGTAGATCAGCTCCACACTGACTTTACTTCCGGGGGTGTGGGGGCAGCCATCCATCGCCACCACCAACCAACCCCCACCTACCGTATTATTCAGCCCCTTATTGTTAAGTTAATTGTGCTTGTTTTCTATATAATAAAGTTTGTTTTTGTTTAAAATCACAAAACCTTGTGGCTTAGCTCTATTGGTTAAAACAAGGTGTTCAGATTTTTCTTTAAATGTCAACGGTCCCTAACTGGATGGTAACGCCCCCTGCAAAAACGAAAAGACCTTATTTTAAATTAAAGCGTCCTAAACAACAAACACATATGCATCAAGTCATTTCTTAAAGTTCAGCACGAACGTCTTCTCTAAGCACAGAAGTAGTCTTTGAGATACGAATAAAAGCAAAATACTGTGGATGCTGGAAATCTGAAATAAAAACAAAGCGCTGGAAATATTCAGCAAGTCTGGCAGCGCCTGCAGAGAGGAAAGCAGAGTTCCTCTTTTGAGTCGCACGTGACTTTTCTGCTGAACCGAATTTTTTATTTGAGATATAAAGGTTGCTGATGAAGGCCTCGAGGTCCACACACTCGAGGTTGTGATTCTGCGTGATCGGCTCGACGAGGCAGATCATCAACATCACTGTCACTCATTGGAAAGCAAATGTATCCTCGTAATGACTGTCCTCGAAATATCCTGTTCCGCTCACCATCAAGCATTTTGTGTTCCACTTTGTGTTGATAATCATTGATACCAAACAACCACTTGCTCTGGTTTGGTCCTGATGACCCTGATGCAAGTTTGTGGTTTGCAATTTGACTGTTTGATGCGAATCCAATCTCCAACGTCAAATCGTGGATTCCTTGCGTATCTTCGCTTGTCAAAGTACATTTCTGCTTTACCTCGCTGCTTCGAGGTTTCTTCTGTTTTCACTCTGACGCTCTCAGTGGATTGCAGTGACGGCTTAAGAATCAGTGGCGTGTGAAAGTTACAACCTGCCGCTAGGTCGGCCAGTGTCGTTCGGGTCAGAGAGGGTGGGGCGGATTGATATATGTGAAGTAAGATATGAACGGACCGTCCAAATGTTTTGCCTTCCAGCATACTAGCTCTCAGACGGCCCTTTATCACCCTGTTGAATTGTTCAATGCTACCAAGTGATTGTGGGTTGTATCGCCATGTCAGATGGCGGTGAATTCTGTAGCTTGTTGGGAACTCCATGAGCTGACTGAAAACAACTGCAGCCCATTCTCCGCAGTGATAACCCCTGGCAAACCTCGTTTTGTAAACAAATCTCTAAAATATCAATGGCCAAAATGGTAGTTTTCGAATAGACGTAGTGATTTTTGACCATTTGCTTTGTAGATCATGAACAATGAGCCAAAAAACAATGATTGCTAGGGGCTGCTTGAACTTCTCCAAAATTACTTACTTGGCCCAGAATTTTGAGTTCGGCGGGTGGGCCTGGGAGCAGGAGGGGAACAGCCCGCCGCCCGCGATCGGACCCCCGACCGTGATCTCACACTGGTGGGCCATACCAGGCGGCTCCCCAAAGGTCGGGAAGGGGCGAGCGGGGGGAGGGGGCCTGTCGGCCACCAGGTCCAATAGTGGCCCCGGGGGCCGGTTTAAAAGCGGCACAGCCAGGCCCTGGAAGGCTGCCTGCGAGGAAGACATCTTCAGTGAAGCCAGCAGGAGATTAAAATTTATGGATTCCAACGTGGCTGCAGATGCCAGGCTGGAGGGCAGGTTGGGTGGGCACTTGTCCGCTCCCCACCCCTGGTTTTCTGGTGAGTGCCTCGCAGTCCTCCTGGAGGAGGTGGCTGCCAGGAGGGACCACCCTTGTCCCCAGGGATGGAAGGAGGAGGACACCGCACTGTACAAAACGAGTTTGGAAGGAGGTGGCAGGGCTGGTCAGTGCCAGTGATGTTGTGCAGTGCACCCGGGTCCAGTGCCGCAAGAGGTTTAATGACCCGCTGCGCTCAGGAAGGGTGAGTGCAATGTTGGCGTGGGCCTGTGTGTTGAAGTGTTAAGGGATGGCTGTCCCCGCCCCCCCATGGAGCTCAGGGGTGCTAGAGTCGGAGTGCCAACTGTGAATGAGGCAGGAGCTGGCCCAGAGGGTGAGCCCTGGCTGCTTGGACTGAGGGCCTTGCGGCTCGAGGGCCACGACTCAGATGAGGCCTGCGAGGTATTCCTCAGGTGGGGTTTGCCAGGCTGCAATGGCGCTGCAGGTACAGAGTAGGCTAATCAATGGTCCTCTGTCCTTTCAGGAGAAGACAGCCAATAATGAATGGTGGAGGCCCCGCTAACCTCTTTATCCTATCTAGGTTCGAGCAGGGTACCTTGGAGCTGGAGACGCGCCATGCAGCTCAGTCAACCGGCCGTGGATAGGCTCGGGTGTTAGACAAAGGTAAGAGTGCAGTGCTCAGAGGTAAGAGCTTTGGATGGTGCAAACATGCATGTGTAGTCTCATCATTGATGGGAGCCTCAAACCTGGATTCCCCATTAATCATTGAAAGACGATGGCACCTTGATGCTGATCTCTATTGTCTCACCATGGTGCCTGGCATGCACAGTGACAGTGTGATGACTTAAACTAATGACATGTCATTGTTCCCCCTTAGGCTTGCCGCCATGCACCCTATCGCAGAGCCCCGACAACCCACCCCTGACACCAGAGGACCACCAGGTTCCAGATGCACCTGCATCACACCTGCTCTCTGAACCAGGCACCAGCGCAGATACAAGCATCTCACTGGGCATTAGATCTTCGGCTAGAATGTCGGTGCACGGTAGTGAGGGTTCTTCACTTGAGGTGCATGCGGAGGCAGAGAGTGCCCAGATGCCGGCAGTTGGAGGATTGCTGGAGACCAAGACAATGCTCAGTTGAAGGTAGATGATGGGCCTCTGAAGTCGTTCATTAGGCAGCAGATTCTGGATATCCAGCGAGTTATGCGGGAGGATCTGGTGGAGATCCATGAGGATTTTTTTTTTTATTCATTCACGGGATGTGGGCTTCGCTGGCTGGGCTACCATTTATTGCCCATCCCTAGTTGCCCTTGAGAAGGTGGTGGTGAGCTGCCTTCTTGAACTGCTGCAGTCCATGTGGTGTAGGTACACCCACAGTGCTGTTAGGAAGAGAGTTCCAGGATTTTGACCAAGCGACAGTGAAGGAACGGTGATATATTTCCAAGTCAGGATGGTAAATTACTTGGAGGGGAACGTCCAAGTGGTGGTGGTCCCATCTATCTGCTGCCCTTGTCCTTCTAGATGGTAGTGGTTGTGGGTTTGGAAGGTGCTGTCTAAAGAGCCTTGATGAATTCCAACAGTGCATCTTTTAGCTGGTACACACTGCTGCTACTGTGCAGCGGTGGTGGAGGGAGTGAATGTTTGTGGATGTGCTGCCAATCAAGCGGGCTGCTTTGTCCTGGATGGTGTCAAGCTTCTTGAGTGTTGTGGGAGCTGCATTCATCCAGGCAAGTGGGGAATATTCCATCACACTCCTGCCTTGTGCCTTGTAGATGGTGGACAGGCTTTGGGGAGTCAGGGGGTGAGTTACTCATCGTACGATTCCTAGCCTCTGACCTGCTCTTGTAGCCACAGTGTTTATATGGCTAGTCCAGTTCAGTTTCTGGTCAATGGTAACCCCCAGGATGTTGATAGTGGGGGGTTCAGTGATGCTAATGCCATTGAACATCAAGGGATGATCGTTGGATTCTCCCTTGTTGCGTGCTATGGTCTCCGTTATGGGGGAGTCCATGTGGAGTCCATGTGCTCATTGCCGAGCGCACTGCCCCCTCCATTGAGAGAGTGGTGACTCTCACATAGAGGCAGCTCCAGGGACAGAATCAGGGCTTCCTGGGGTTGCGCTCAGACCAGCAAGCCCTCACACAGGCACTGACCTCAGGTAGTCAGTGTCAGTGTGGGGGATGGATGAGGCACCCAGTAACCCAGCTCGGTGCCCATCCATCAATGGTGAGCTTGGAGGTCCAGAGTGACCTCAGGTTGGTGCACGAGCCACCTGTTGTCTCGCGGGCTCCTCTCAGGGTGCTCTGGATGATGGCAGCAGCTCCTCTGCCCCTCCACCAGTGGCCATGGCATCTGATGAGGCTGCGGTGACTGGGGAGATGCCAGGCGTGACACTGCCCACTCCCTCCCAGGCGGGCCCCGCACAGGCTCCACTGGCCAGAGGACGACTGCCAAGGTCATCAAGGCCAACAGGACAGCAGAATCAGCAGGCTGTCTCCAATGCCGGTGCCAGTAAGGGGGGAGCACCAAAACGTAGCGCTGGCAAACACAAGTTTAAGGCACCGTGAACACAAGAGGGACTGGTCATGGGTGATCTTCTGTTGTGCAATGTTTTGTTTATTTTAACTGGTCTGGGGTTGAAGAGCAGAGAAGCTTCTGTTAAGTTGTTTTGACTGTCAACATGAGATAAATTTTATTTTGTCAGAATGGCCTGAGTATGCTTCACCTTTTTTATTTATTGTGGTGCAGGGTACGCCAGTGTGTAATGCTGGGTGTAGGTGGCTCGAAACTTTATTGCACAGGCACTGAGTGGACTTTTGGATCAAACAAAAGGGCCATTTCAGACATCCGGAATGGAGGCAGCAGCCCTGGCATGAGGTGGAAGCTGATCTTTGGCAGCCTAGCTGAAGGAGCATTGGATCAAGGCATACCCAGTGTCCCTGCCTCCCTGGAGGTTACCGAGGTCTGTCTCCACGTCCTCAGCATTCTCCTCACTGTGCTCCTCTTCTGACTCACCACCTGTGGCCTGTTCAGCTGTGTCAAGATTCTTTTCTTCCAGTGGGTCTCCCCTTGCCAGTGCAAGGGTCTCCCCTTGCAGAGAGCACAGCATGCAACCACCATCAGTGACCCTCGCTCTGTGGGGTATTGTAGTGCTCCTCTGAGTGGTCCAGGCATCGGAAGTGAGTCTTCAGAAGACTTATGGCTCTCTCTGTCACTGTCCTTGTGGAGGTATGACTCCTATTGTACCGCTGCTCTGCCTCTGTTCTTGGATGGCGGAGAGGCGTTATAAGCCACCCTTTCAAGGGATAATCCTTGTCACCCACAAGCAATTTACCCACTTGGGTTGAAGCACTGAAGAGCCTCGGCACCTGGGAGTGTCTGAGGATGTAGGCGTCATGGGAGCTGCCTGGGTACCTTGCACAGACTTGTAGAATCAGCATCCTGTGGTCACACACTATCTGCACATTCATGGAGTGGAAGCCCTTCCTGTTGATGAAGGCACTGGGCTCACCTGCTGGCGCCTTGATGGTGACATGTGTGCAGTCGATTGCATTCTGGACGCGGGTGAACCCGGCAATCGCTGCAAAGCCTCTGGCTCGCTCAGCCTGGCTGGCCTTATCTATATAGTAACGAATGTAAGTCAATACCCACCTGAACAGAGCTTCTGTCACCAGCTTGACACAACTGTGATTGAGAGATTCCACACAGATCCCCCACTGAGCCCTGGAAAGATGCGGAGGCATAGAAGCTGAGGCCAATGTGACCTTCAGAGCCACTGGCATGGGGTGTCCACCCACACAACCGGAGCTGATCTCAGGCCCAATCATCTGACAAAAGGAGGTCACTGTCTCCCTTGAGAGGTGGAGCCTCTTTTGGCACTGCACCTCAGACATATTGAGGTAGCTGCATCACCACCTGTAAACCCTGGCAGCAGGATAGTGACGTCTTCTGCGGCCCTTTCCACCTTGGACTACCTCTTGGCCCTGCGCCCCCTGTGCCTGCACCTCTCCTCCCACAGGTCCCTCCCATGGGAACTGCATTGTGACACTTGGCCTCCTCTCCCTTCTGCCCGCCTCTTCCCCCTCAGAGGAGGTGCCTCCAGCGGAGACCTCAATCCCCATTACCAGGGTAACAGAAGCCTGTCTGATACCTGGAAGGGTCCACATTATCTCAGTTCTCCGGGGTCCTTGAAGATACCAAGGAGTCCTGAAACGAAGCCTTGGAATGCTCACAATGAAGCCCCGAACAGAGATGAAGCTGCCATATACCAATAAGCTGCCAGCAGCAAACTAACTACCAAACTTCTCACTACTCACACTGACAATGCTGCTGACCCTTTTTAATCCTGCCTGTGGATGAGGTTTTTCCCGTGCGACGAGCGCGAAAATTGCACGGGCAATGAAAAAATCAGCATTGATTGACTTTTTAATGGCCTTAACCGGCCTCTTAATTAATGGCAGCTGTGGCTCCGACACCCTCAGACGCCTGCTAAGGGAAATATTGCATGAGTGCGCGGTGATGTCAGGACACTTACCCGACGTCATCGCGTGCTACTTTACGCTCGAGTGTGCCAAGCGCGTGCCCACACGCCGAATGAAAAATTCTGCCCTTGGAGTTGTTGCCAAGGTTTCGTTGGCCATGGGGTGGGTTGTAGAGGTGCAGGACGTGATTTAACAGATTTTTCACTGATTCCACAAACTCCACTGTTCTAATGAACTCTTCTACGCAGTGTCCTATCTCTGGCCGCCAGGCTCCGTCACGGGATCATTGTTTCATCGTAAAAAACACTCAGATATCCCATACATGTTGCTGTAGCGCTTCCAGGATTAACACTCGAGCTTTGCGTGTGATACAGTATTCATCAAATAACGCGAGTTCATTGTGTAATCTGTCGCCTGGAATCAGTTCATTCTCTATTTCACGAGGCCACTCGGTTTTCAGGGAAAGGGTTTACTTTCTGCAGTACGCTGTCTCTCGACGATTCTGCATCCAACTCATCTCATGTAAAAAGATTCATAGCTGCGTGTGAAAATACAGCAACTATGTCTTCAATGGTGTGAGTTGATCACTAACGCTGTCTGCAATGGCGACACAGCCAAGTATATCAGCTACTGGGTTGCACGAACCTGCTAGACACTCGACCTCAGAGTTGTATGCAGTACAGGCAAAAGGGAGAAGCTAAAAGTTCAGAAAGCAGAAGCCTGTGTGGATCGCCCGATGAAGGAAGGAAAGTTGCAGGAGCCGGTAAATTTAACCGTTGCTCCATCTTCATCGGCCAGTTGCTGTGTTTCGAGCCTCGGAGATACGCCAGTTTCTACGGCCGGTGTTTTCCAGTCCCGCCCGTGACGATTCCCGCCACAGGCGGCACGGGAAAATCCCGGCCTATGTCTGAACGGGAGTTCGACGTGCAAAGTGCTTTATAAGATGCCTGCTCGCTGCTTTCAGTTTAGTTCCCGTTTCTCTAACCACACCCAGGCTGGACTAACAGCGCGCACAGAACAGTTAACAGACGCACGCAATTTAAACACCGAATAATTGAACGCTTGAATAATATACCCATTATTTCAACCTGGGGGTATGCCAGATTTCATCCAGATTGCACTGATAAAATTAGGGCAAGCGAGCAGAAATCCTGGGCCACAGCATGCAAACAATTAGTAAATGGAGTTGACTGATGAGACAGATAAGAATTTACAAAGGCATTTAAGTTATGTTACAGTAATTTGGCATTAACTGTTTTCTGATTATAAATTTACAGTCATGATAAATGTATGAAGTTGCTATAAATTGGTGATATTAGTTTTGGAATAGACTCCTGGATAACTTCCAAGTTAACAACATTAGATAGCTAGCCTATTGAACAGATGTGTGCTCGTAGATAGCAATGTTTCCAGAGTTTATACAACCTCATCCTTATGAACTCTCGATGATGAACTGGCCGCCTCACCTGCTGGAAGGAATTTTTTTTTTTTAGTTGTCTAAAGTGTCACAATGATAAACTTTCATCAGCAGAGTTGCTTTCCATTCATCCTGGATCCTCTGCTCTAGGGCAAATTCACCTTCTGTGCTATTAGTTGTATCTAGATAGCTGTCTTAAATCTCACTTCCCATGACCTCTGGGAAGCTTGTACATCTAAGTGATGCAATTATATCTTCCTGGAATGGAATCATAGAACATTTCAGTACAGGAGGCCATTTGGCTCATCATGCTTGTTTCAGCTCATTAAAAGAGCTGTCCAGTTTAGTCCCACAGCCCAATTTTCCCCATTATCATGAACATTAGTCTCTTCAAGTACATGTCCAATTGCGTTTTCAAAGCTCTTATGGGAATCTGCCTCCACTAACCTTTCAGGTAAAGCATTCCAGATCATAACTACCCTCGGTGTGAAGAAATTTCTCCTCGATAACCCTCTGGTTACTGACTCACTTGCCAGAGGAATCAGTTTTTCCCTGTGTGCTGAAGTGTAGTGCTATGTACCTTCAAGAGAATGCAGTTAACTGACCACGTGACTGCTTCGACCAATCGATATACAGCGCGGGCTACTTTGGAAACTGGAAGTCTAGAGCTGGAGGTGATTGAAGAGCACACATGGTGTTAGTGTTCTGTTGTTTGTTCCAATAAACCACCAGCGTTTGTTCAGTTAATTGGTCTCTCTGCCTATATTGTTTCAAGCACCATCTAATGTGTTAATATCAAGGGCCCAGCTCACGTTCGCTGGACAAAGCGAACCTGATAACCTAAAACATAAAACCCTAGTTGCTGTATCAAAAGCTAAAGGGACCAAAGGCTAACAATCCCCTGTATCTGATGGCCTTCAACCAAGGGTGTTAAAGGAAGTGGCTGCAAAGATAATGGATGCATTGCTTATAATCTTCCAAAGCTTCCTAGATTCAGGAAAGGTGCCAGTGAATTGGACAACTACAATTGTAACACCACTGTTCAAGAAAAGAGGGAGACAGAAAGCAGGAAACTATAGGCCAGTTAGTCTAACATCTGACATTGGGAAAATGCTAGAATCCATTATTAAAGAGATTATAACTGTGGAAGAATAAAATACATCTACAGGTCAACTAAGGGTTAAACAGTTAGCACCATGGTGGAATACTAGTTCCCTCTCTCGTTAGCACCATGGTGGAATACTACAGCACAGTACCCTCCCTTGTTAGCACCATGGTGGAATACTACAGCACAGTTCCCTCTTTTGTTCTAGCAGGCACACCTACAGCTGCCAGCTAATTGAGCAGGAGGGGAGAAAGGGGAGTGTCATGGGCAGGCTTCCTGGAGTCCTTGAGACGGGATGTCTGCCCCCAGGATCAAGCAATGGTCATCTATTCTCTGTCTCACTTTTATTACTACGTGAGCTTCCCCCAATATCCTGTATAGTCATAAACTTAGGATAGACTAATTGTGTGACAATGATTTTCAATGTAATTGATCATTGAAAGTTAGACAGCCTTATCACCTTCAAGGTCTTTGATATGTACAACTTCTACTATAAATACGTGTGTGCTCTGATGCTTCCTCAGAGTGTCAGCTAGCTACCTTGTATGCTACTGGGCTCTCCGTGATATCACGATTAATAAAGGCTTCCTCGACAAACCTCCTGGGTCTGAGTGTTCACTCCGATTTCCGCGACAATAACAGGATACATAGAAAATCATTACACAGTCAGGCAGAGTCAATGTGCTTTTGTGAAAGGGAAATCATGTTTGACAAATGTATTACAGTTCTGTGATGATGTAAACAAGCAGGTGGATAAAGAGGAATAAGTAAATGTAGTTTGTTTGGATTTCTGAAAGGTATTCAGTAAGGTGCCACATTAAAGGTAACTGCACAAGATAAGAGCTCACGGTGTTGGGGGTGATATATTAGCATGGATAAAGGATTGGTTAACTAACAGGAAACAGAGAGTCAGGATAAATGGGTCATTTCCAGGTTGGCAAACTGTAACTAGTGGACTCCAACATGAAACAGTTCTGGGACCTCAACTATTTACAATCCAAATTAATGACTTGGATATTGCTGAAAAAAGAAACATGTAGAATCTTTTCATTGTGCACTCATCAGGACACTTCACAAGAATACCAATATAAGGGGAAAATAACAATTTATACTGTATGAGAAGAGACAGGGCTGGCAACCCTGTAAGTAGGGCCCGAGCCATTTGCTCGCCATGCAAACTTGATGCTGAACTAGGGCACATCAAAGATATCCTGCAGGATAATGGCTACCCTGATCAGATCATTTCGCATTGTATATCATGCAAACTCATGAATGGGTCCAAAGCCGTCACTTTTCATCCTGAAAAGTGCCCAGTCTACCTCAGATTACCCTGGAAGGGCAAGGTATCTCAAACATTTGAGCAACAGATGAAGCTAGCTGTTTCATGCAGCTACCATGCAGTAGCAACATGAGTGATATTTGCCACTAACAGGATGCTGCCTTCAAGCCAAAAAGATGTTCTGCCTATCACACAAATGAGTAATGTGGTATATGAATTTTAGTGCCAGTGAGATGCTAGGTATGTAGGACATATGTCCCAAAGACAAGCAGATGGCATCAAATGGCATGTCCCAGCCATAGTTCACAACGGGCAGGGTACAGACCGTACCCAACCAGCCTGTGCTTACAAAACTCAGAATACAGTGTCCAACATTAGATGTGATTCCACAATTGGACAACATTTGCTAAATAATCTTCAGTGCACTAAGAATTACGCTGACAACCAGTTTAAGATTGTCAGTTGGGCTCACAGTATGGTGCATTTTCATGTATTAGAAGCTACATATATTAATACACAGGGCCCTGTTCTCTGCAGACAGAAAGAACATGTACGCACATTGCGCCTGTTCCAGCTAAACAAAATAAGTGATAGCCATTCCGTTGATTCATTCCTCAGGGCAATGCCTTGACCAATCAGGGTCAAGCTACCTGGTTTAAATTTCAAACAATGCTCAGCAGTTAACTGTCAGTCATCATCAATTGGTGCATTCTCCATGGAACTACCTCTACCAATCAGAGTCCATTTGCCAACCAATAAGCGCTCTCCTCATACAGGATAAATTGTTGTTTTCCCCTTATATTGGTATTCTTGTGAAGTGTCCTGATCAGTGCAAGACGAAAAGCTTTGACGTCTCTTTTTTCAACAATACACAAGTTCTGTACTACTGTTATGACCGATGCAGTTGGTAAAGCGGAGTTATTTAAAAATCCCAGAAGGAAACTTTAAACAACTGTCATAACCTGTAATTTTAAGTGTTATGTTCAAGATGCGACTCTAAATTCAGGAATCAGACCACGAGTTCTCAAGACTTTACATTAAACTAATTGAAACATTTTATTAATTTACACAGGTTAAAATATATATACGCATGGCTTTAAATTACTACTATTATAACTTTTAACAAATTCCCAAACTAATCTCCATTAAGGCAACAGCAACCCATAGACTTAACCAGACACCAGGCAAAGCATTTTCAGCATATGAATTCAAAATGTGGTTCTTTTCACTTTGGTTCCTCTGGAGCCAGTTGGAGGCTTGCAGCTGCCTTTTGATCTCACATTGCCTCTGCCCTGCACACCCAGAAACTACTGAGGTTATACCTACCAGCCCTATTGAATGTTAATTCTCATTGTGTCAACAACCTCTGAACTAAACCTCTCTAATAATAAAACCCCTTTCACAGCACCAACTTTATTAGTAATATAAACATATGGCTTGGTAGCTGCTAGAAAAGCATCAGTTTCCACCCCACTTCTTGAATGCTCTATTCAAAAAATGCAAATGCACGCTATCTCTCTGACATATCAAAACTAGTGCCTATCAAAGCACCCAGACTAGCTGGCTTTAATCCAATTAAGACACACCCGCAGACTAAACCTCTATTTTAAAAGAAAAATATTTTCCAAAATATTATATACATCAATAGCTTCATGAAAACTACCAAAAGACTAAACGACTTGGATGTACGGACTGACTACTGTATTGAAGCCAAATTTGCTGAAAATGCAAACATAGGCAGGAAAGCAAGTTGTGAGGAGGATACGAAGAGTCTGCAAAGGGATATAGGATAGGTTAAGTGAGTGGGCAAAATTTTGGAGTATAATGTAGGAAACTGTGAGATTGTCCACTTTGACAGGAAGAGTGGAAAGGTAGAATCTTACTTGAATGGAGAGAGATGCAGAATACTGCAGTACAGAGGGATCTGGATGTCCTTGTACTTGAATCACAAAAGGTAAGCATGCAGGCACAGCAAGTAATTAGTGAGGCCTTTATTGCAAGGGGGATGGGGTATAAAAGTAGGGAAGTCTTGCTACAACTGTACAGGGTATTGGTGAACCTGCACCTGCTGTGTACAGTTTTGGTCTCTTAAGGAGGGAAATTCTTGTATTGGAAGCAGTTCAGAGAAGGTTCACTGGGCTGATTTTTAGGATGTAGGGGGTTGTTTTATGAGGAAAGGATGAGCAGTTTGGGCCGATACTCATTGGAGTTTAGAAGAATGAGAGGCAATCTTATTGCAACATATAAGATTCTGAGAGGTTTGACATAGTAGGTGCTGAGATGATGTTTCCCATCATGAAAGAATCTAGAATCAGAGGCACAGTTTAAAAACAAAGAGCCTCCCTTTTAAGACTAAAATGAAGAAAAATATAATCTCTCAGAAGGTCGTTAGTGTTTGGAATTCTTTTCCCCAGGGAGTAGTGGAGTCTGGGTCATTGATTACATTCAAGGCAAGTTAGACAGATTTTTGATCTACAAGAGGGTCAAGGTTAGGGGATCTGGCAGAAAAGTGGAGTTAAGGCCACAATCAGATCAGCCATGACCTTATTGAAATGCAGAGCAGGCTTGATGGGCCAAATGGCCTACTCCTGCTCCTATTTCTTGTGATCTTATGAAAACCTGTCATAATTTTGAATACCTCAATTTGGTCTTCCCTTAACATCGCTGCTCTAAGGAGAGCATATTTTACATTATAGCTACACAAGAGGCAGCCTTGAGCCAGTGGTAGCACTCTTACCTCTAAGTGAGTAGATATGGGTTTAATTCCCACTCCAGAAACCTGAGCACATAATCCGGGCTAACACTTCAGTGTATTACAGGAGGAGCACTGCACTGTCAGGTGCTGAAACTAAGGCCTCTCTGGTAGAAGTAAACAGCTTCATGAACTTTTCAAAGAACAGTAGGAGACTTCTTCTGGTGGGCTAGCCAATATGTATCCCTCATTCAATATCACCAAAGCAAAAATAGAATATCTGGTTATTTATTCCATTACTGTTTGTGAACCCATTCTGTGCACAAATTGTTAACAAACCTTTCAGTTCAGCAATGACTACAGCTCTTAAGCTCTGCAACCTTTGTCTCTCTCTCTCTGTTAGAGATGCTCTTCCCAACTATGCATAGAAACCTTTTGTACATTCATTAGACAAAGTACTCATGCGCGTACTACAAAACTATGCAAATACTATGCATTAAGACTAAGAACTAGAAGTGAAGACTGAGACATTGTTGTCAAAAGTAACATCTTCTATATATTTAATTTCCAAAGAAACTTCCTCAATCCTATTGACCAATCTGAGTGAGAGGTGTGAGAATAATTTTGGTGTCAATTACGTTATACAACGCTGTAGTTTCCCACTCCAAATCAACGAAATGCTGGCACCACTACATCCCTGGCATGCATTTATCCCCTGGCTTCTCAGGTTCCTCCACAGAAAGGGTCTCACACAGATCCAGTTAAATTAAGACTTCTTTATATCCCCTGAATAATCCATCTCCAGGCCTGTGATCTTGTAGGCCCATCTTCTATCTTAAATAAAGAGTGTTTTGTTTGATTTTGTGTAATTAGCATTAACTCTTTCATGTTATTCACTCAGTCTACTGATTCCATTTTGAGGATACATGTAGCACAATGCTTTGGTCAATTTCCCTACAAGGCCCACCCGCTTTGCTAATTTTTGGGCGGAACTACCGTGTAGCATTATTTGCACCCATTCCGACCAGGCATTAATAATAAGCTGCACAGGAAAGTCAACTTAAAAGGACACAAGCTTTTTTAGGCAAATTATTTTATATGCATTTTTCCACTACAGCTCTTAAGGTTAATTTGCACACATTTTCCTCTGTGTTTTCGATCACAAGGTAAAGGAAATATTTCTTCTTGTAGGTAAGAATCCCAGTCATTGTCGCCTTCTCAAGGTAACACTGTGAGAAAATCCCTTTCAAGAATTGAACAGAATAGGAAGACCTTTAAAAAGAGGCAATATGTAAACTGGTAGTCACAGACCCAACGTTCATTCCACTTTAACATGCACCAGAGCACAAACTGGAAGCTCCAGAGTTCAAATTCTTTTTTGGCAAGTTACTATTATGTTAATGTAATGTGTGAAAAGTGTAAAGTGCAATCAGTAAAATAGATATAAAAGCAAAATACTGCGGATGCTGGAAATCTGAAATAAAAACAGAAAATGCTGGAAATACTCGGCAGGTCTGGCAGCATCTTTGGAGAGCTTAACAGTTACTGTTTCAAAAGGTTGGAGGCAGTGGTGTAGTGGTATTGGCACTAAGGACCTAAGGTAATGCTCTGGGAACCCAGGTTCCGCATCCCACCATGGCAATGGTGGAATCTGAATTCACTAAATTATCTGGAATTAAGAGTCTAATGATGACCATGAAACCATGTCGATTGTTGTTTTTTTTAAAAAACCCACCCGGTTCACTAATGCCCTTTAGGGAAGGAAATCTGATGATGTGGTTGACTCTTAAAATACCCTCTGAAGTGGCCTTGCAAGCCAATCAGTTGTATCAAAACTGCTAAAAATAAGTCAACAAGGTACCTATACCACATGGACTGCAGCTGTTCAAGAAGACAGCTCACCACCACCACCACCTTCTCAAGGGCAATTAGGGATGGGCAATAAATGCTGGCCCAGCCAGCAACACCCACATCCAACCAATAAAAGAAAAAAAAAATCCATATGACCCTTTTTCATAGGTCCTAAAACAAAGATACTTTTTGTCACTTTAATATGCAACAGGGGAAATAAACTCTCTGGACAAAGCAAATATAAGGGAGCCCCGATTTAATTTTCACTAAGGACTCAATGCATTGTACACTGTGCTTTCTCCATGATGGACTAACCACTCTGCCTGTTGGTTCTGGGGTGGGGGTGGTGGGGGGGTGTGGAGGAGTCATGAAGCCTCAGCCAAATTCAGGTTTGAGCCTAATATAAATGTTGCCAGCAAGTTGCAGGTGTCAGGTGAATGACCCCTATCTGCCATGATAATAGTGGATTGTGGTAGCAGACTCCAGTGTTAGATACTGTATGGTGCTGTGTATTAGACATGGGGTCACCTGACCTGGGGTCTGAAGGTCAGATAGCACAGGTTGGAACCTGCCTTGATAGAATTCAATTACTGCAGGTATGCGTTCATGTTAGGAAAATGTGTTATCAATAAAGTTAGCTCAGCTACAACGTCAACGGCCTGTGTGCATCATTGAAACAAAAAACAAGACATGGTATCAGAAGTAAACTAAATGCAACAATGGGGGTTCTGAAACCACCAGCAGAGCTCAGTTTGGGGAGGGCAATCTTGCCAAAAACTGGAGGAGGTTCCAGCAGCGATTTGAGCTGTACTTCACAGCGATAGGCAGTGATTGAAAAAGACCCTCAGCTACAGTTTTTCTTCATGTAGCAGGGGAAGAAGCCCTTGAAGTCTATAACACATTCACTTTTGAAAGTGATGAGAAATGAAACGACTTGAAAGAAATAATGGAAAAATTCAAATCCTACTGCAGCCCTAAGAAAAACATGACATATGAAAGATAACCGGTTTTTTAATTGCACCCAAGGCAGTGACAACATTAGTCAGTATGTAACTGAGCTGAGAAAAGGAGCTAAATCATGTGAATTTGGAAAGCTTGATGAATCACTCATGCGAGATAGAATAATTTGCAGGATCGCAAATGACTCTCTTGGAGAACGGCTTTTGAGAGAAGTTGATCTCATGTTGGAGAAAGCAATAAATATCTGCAGAGTGGCAGAGGCAATGAAATGCCAGATTAAAAGGTGACAGAAGATGATAAGCCGCACACAGTCAAGCAGTTAGACGAAGTTAAACAGAAACAGCCCTGGAAAAGAACAGACAGTCTGAACGTAAAAAGAATAAACTACTATTAAAACATTTAAATGCAACCAATATGGAGCAGAGCATTTCCAGAAAGCCTTTCCACAGCCTTTCTTTGATTTACACATCTTAGTGAAGGGATTTAGTTTATCACAATTCACAAATAAGAATTGTGATAAACCAAATCACTTCACTAAGATGTATAAATCAAAGAAAGTGCACACAATTGCAGATGATGACACAGACACTGAAACTGAACTTTTCGTTGGTGCAGTAACAACAAGTTCCAAAGAAGACAAATGGATGTTGATTTTAAAATTGTCATCATGATGGTGAATTTCCAGCTTAACACAGGTGCACAAGCAAATGATGTTCCCACAAGCCTGCATTGTAAGATAAGCAAAGAAAAACAGCTAACCAAAACAAAAGTGAAGCTGTCTACTTATACAGGTGAAAAAAATTGCAGTAGAAGGCAAGTGCACACTTAAAGAGAACTACAAAAACAGTCTCAATCAGTTCCATTCATAGCGGTGAAAACTGATGCAAAACCCATTCTTGGAAACAAAGCTCGTGCAAATCTGAAGCTAATCAAGAGAATAATGATTGTCGCCACTGATGACATCCTGAGTGAGTATAACGATGTGTTCTAGGGGATTGGCTGTCGAAAAGGAGAACACACCATCAAGATTGATGAAACTGTGACACCCAAAATACACCCGCTCAGGAAAATGCCAGTAATGCTGAGAGACCGGCTGAAAGCAGAAGTTAGACAGGACGGAGAAACTTCACATCATCAAGAAAATTGAAGAACCGACAAAGTGGCTTAATCCAATTGTAATTGTAGAAAAATCAGGTGGGGATCTGCGAGTCTGTCTGGATCCCAGAGACCTAAACCAGGCAGTTCAAAGAGAGCATTACCAGCTGCCCATAGTAAAGTAGATCACGTGTAAGCTAGCTGATGTTAAATGCTATTCATCTTCGATGGGAGTTAAGGCTCCTGACAGGTCAAGCTGGATGAACGCAGCTCCTATCTCTGTACTTTCAACACACCATATGGGCGATAGAGATTTTTATGCTTACCTTTTGGTATTAATTCAACTCCAGAGACGTTCCACAGAACAGCGAAGCAGCTGTTTGAAGGGTTAGTGGGCGTGGAAACCTATATCGACAATGTGTTGGTCTGGGGAGCCTCACAAGAAGAGCACGACCACGGACTGAGGCAGGTGCTGGCCAGAGCTAGAGAAAGGAACCTCAAGTTGAAGAAGGGAAAGCGCAAAATAGGTCTTCATGAAATCAAGGACTTGGGACATGTGACTAATAAGTGAGGGACTGAAGCCGGACCCGAGTAAAATCGAAGCAGTCGTGAACATGCCACCCTCAGAAACTGAGAAAGACTTGGAGAGGTTTTTGGGAATGGTGACCTATCTTTGGAAATTCATTCCGAACATGTCAGACCTGACAGCACCTCTCAAAGGGCTTCTCCAAAATGATGTGGAATGGTACTGGGAACAAAGTCACCAGGAAGCTTTGACCAGTCTGAAGAGAACGCTGACCCAGGCACTGGTGCTAATGTATTACGATGTCAATCACCGGCCCAGGTCTCAGTGGTCGCTTCAAAGACTGGCCTGGGAGCTGTCCTCTTGTAAAATGAGGCACCAATGGCATATGCTTCAAAGGCGATGGCCGAAACACAGCAGTGGTGTTACTAAATAGAGAAAGAAATGCTAGCAATTGTGCTTGGCCTAAAATGCTTCAACCAGTTTGTCTATAGCAAAGACGTGGAGGTAGAGTCTGATCATAAACCTTTGGAAGCTACACTTAAAAAGCCCCTGAAATGTGCACCACCAAGAATCCAAAGATTACTGATGCATCTGCAGAAGCGACAGGTCAGAGTTAAATACAAACTGGGCAAGGAATTGTACATCGCAGACACTCTGTCACATGCAGACCTACCCATCACGGAGGAAGAGGTTAAAGAAACAGAAGCACAGGTTCACACGCTGACAAAGAACTTAACCTGTGGCTGTGACAAAACTTGGTGAGATCAGGGAAGTGACAAAGAACGACCTCACCCTGAGAAAACTGCAGCAGATTGTGCAAACTGGCTGGCCCACACATCGGAGCGGAGCCCCTTCTGCTGTACAAGAGCACAGGAACTTTCATGAGGAACTTCATGTCGCAGAAGGAATACTTTTCAAGAGAGAAAAGATCATATTCCCTGCAGCATCGAGGAAAAGAAATGCTGCAGTGCCTACATGAAAGTCACCTCAGCATAAGAAACATTCAGGAGAAGAGTTTGAGATGTAATGTATGGGCCTGGAGTGGGAGCACAAATCGGGGAAATGATGAATGTTTGTGCAGTGTAGTAAGTCATAACAATAAGAACCACTTCAAACACACGATGTTCCAGAGAGGCCCTGGCAGAAAATTGGAGTGGACTTGTTCACATTTGACAACGGGGAGTACCTACTAGCAGTAAATTATTACTCAAAGTTTTTTGAGTCTGTGCTGCTGAGAAATGATAGTAAGAGCATCGCTGTAATAAATCATTTAAAATCAACGTTTCAGGGCAGACCTGAAGAGCTCATCTCAGATAACAGGCCACAATTCTCAGGCACTGAGTTTTGCAGATTTGCACAGGACTGGGAGTTTTGCCAAACTACATCAAGCCTCAAATATCCACAATCCAGCGTAATGGTGGAACGTACCATGCAGGCCTTAAAATACCTGTTGAAGAAGGCAAAAGCGGATGGAAGAGACCCCTACCTGGCTCTGCTGGATTTCAGGAATACTTCATTAGAGGGCACAGCTCCTGATGGGGAGAAGACGAAGAACTAAGCTTCCAACTGCGCTCCAACTGTTATTTCTACAGCCAGTGAGCTACAGCATGCAGGACTTGCCCAAACTGAGACAGCAGAAGCAGAAACAATACTTTGATCGTGGCGCCCAGCGTCTGCCTGACCTGAACATGGGAGAGACAGTGAGGAGTCAGCATGAAGGGATCTGGAATCCTGCTGTTCTCACAGGAATCACGGGAGAGCCAAGGTCTTACATAGTGCAGACTCCAGACAGACGAGAGCACAGGAGAAACCGTGAATTCTTAGGGAAAAAAAATGGAATGCAACCCTCTCTGAACCAGAAAGTGTAGCTGAAGATCAAAAACCAGAATGCACCAGTGAAGCAACAGATAACCAGACAAAGCCTGAGAGTCCTGAAAACTATCCACGGGGTGATAGTGACACAGAGCTGGAGAAGGCCCTTTGTGCTTCAAAATCACCTCTGTCACCATTCAGATCATCCAGTGTGAGAATTGTGAAAAAAGCCACAGAGATACAGAGACAAGTAAAAGACAAAACCGACTGATCAAAACAGAGTGAGAAAGAATAGATAAGAGGCTTTGTGTACTTGAGTTGTATAGAAGTTTTTTTTTTACAAAGGGAAATGTCATGATAATGGTTCATTGTGGTAGTGGACTCCAGTATTAGACACTATATGGTACTCTGCAGGAGATATGGGGTCACCTGACCTGGGGGTTGAAGGTCAGATAGCACAGGTTGGAACCTGAGTTCTTGATAGAATTCAGTTACTGCAGATATGTGTTCATGTTAGGAAAATGTGCTATCAATAAAGTTAGCTCAGCTACAATGTCGACATCCTGTGTGCATCGTTCAAACAAAAAACAAGACACCATCCTCCCTGCCGTTCGCTGCTTCTGGGTTGGCAAGAAATTGGCAGCTCAAATGCTTAGCCAGCCAGAAGGTCTGGTGGAGCGGAGAGAGAGACAGTCATGGAGTGGTGCTAGAATGGATCATTAGTGGACCAGAGTATTTTTGTGGCATCAGGAGAACTCTTGCTTCACAGAAGTAATATCTCAGAATTTTCTGGCAGTTTTTGGAAAAACTCCAGTGTCTCCTTATTTACCTGAATTTTGCAGTCAGTATCCTACAATTGATATGAGTCCTCAATTTATATACTTAAGCAGCCTTACATCAGTTTTACACACACATTTTGCAGCCCACCATGACTGTGATTCGATGCGTATGAATAATACAACTATATTTGTTCAAAGTATTTTGTTTTTAATAAAACCCTTTCAGGATGTTAGTGTGGCAAGATGGTATAGAATAAGTAGGCATGGTGAGAATTTAAAGAGTTGTTAAGTAGCCTGAGTGAGAGAGAAATATTTGTAGCACACATAATTGCCAGTTTCCTTGCTATAAGGTAGTAAGTAGTCTTATCTTGTCCAGTTTGTAACCAGCTTTTTTGTGTAGTGGAAACAGTGCAATCAGGGACTGTTGCATCTTCCCATGCACTCTCTGCAGCTTGCCTACTTGCGTGATGCCCTGTAGTACTAGGGCAACCCAATGTTGGCAAATTTCTCCTAGCAGTACAAGGATTGATGCATTGGCAAATTAGAGGACTCATATATGCCTCTGCTCCATTGTGGCAATGATTTGTATTATGGTCAAAGTTTTACCTACGGAAGAAGCCTTGCTCTTTAAACTATTGGTTCATGCTTCTAAATCCCTGCACCAACACTGGATATCCTTTCTTATTGTTCATCAGGGGATCTGGCATCATTGGCAAGGCCGACTTTTATTCCCATCCCTCGTTACCCTGGAGAAGGCAATGCTAAGTCATCTTCTTGAATTGCTGTAGTCTGTAAGGTGAAGGTACTCCCACTGTGTTCTTAGAGAGGGAGTTCTAGGATTTGGACCCCGTGACAATGAAGAAACAGTGCTACATTTCCAAGTCAGGATTACTTGGAGGAGACTGTGAGTAGTGCAGGGAGTGGGCTGGGGGCGGTAGATGGTGATGTTCCCAAGCAACTACTGCTACTGTCGAATACATGGTAGAGGCCAGGGGTTTGGGAGGCACTGTCGAAGAAGCCTGGGCAAGTTGCTGAAGTGTTGCTGGTAGATGACACACACTGCAGCCACAGTGCACCAGTGCTGGACCGAGTGAATATTTAGGGTGGTGGATTTGGTGCAAATCAATGGGCTGCTTTGACCTGGATGATGCTGAGCTTCTTGAGCATTGTTGGAGCTGAACTCATCTCAACAAGTGGAGAGTGTTACATCTCACTCCTTAATTGTGCCTTGTATGTGGTAGAAAGTCTTTTGAAGAGTCAGGAGGTGAATCACCCACTGCAGAATTCCCAGCCTCTGAGCTGCTCATGTGCTCATAATATTTACATGGCTGATCCAGTTAAAGTCAAGGAGCGGGATCGTCCCGGATTTGCACTAAGTGCGGTAGTGGGCGAGTAAAAAGATGTTCTACCTGCCGGCCGTGATGGCGGCTTTTCACGCCGTATCGTCCCAAAACAGTCACATTATTTATGCATTCCTGGGAAACACAGCGTTTCCATGGTGGGCGGGCTCTCATTTGCCCACCTGCCAACACCTTGCCACTTCATCGCACCGGGCACCAAATTTAAAGACCAGCCGTGTGCACACATCTCAGCGCTTCCAGCCCACGACTACTACAGGGAAAATGTCCACAAAAGGCAAGAAGACTGCAGCCCCCAGGTCTAGCGATACATCACTGGAATGCCATGGAGGCCCGCTGCGATGTCCTCTACCCCTGTTCTGGCTGCAGGATGGGCAGTGATGTGACCACCCAGGCTTGGGAGGTGGTGGCAGTGATGGTCCACGCCATTGTCCTGCAAAAGAGGACAGCCACCCAGTGCCACTACAGGATGAAGGGTCTCATCCGTTCCACCAGGTTAAGTCACTCTTCTCATCACTCTCAACTCACACACTCACAAACCCATCACACATCCACAGGGATCTCACACCTCAAGGGATAACACCACTAACTCTCACACACACCCTCACATCTCCATCAGGCTCATATCCTCTAGAGCTCACGTCCTCACCCTGTCCATGGCTCCACTCACCACACAGACATTCCACACAGTGCCATGCATCCTGCTCACACCCTCCCCATCTGTTCCCATGCTAGAGAAACCTGCTCACATCAACAGGGAGGTCCCAGACCAGGTGTGGGTGGGGGGGGGGGGGTGGTGGAGTGGCCCACATTAGGCCCCTCATTCACTTTGAGGAGCGTACCATCGTGCTGACTGGTGAGGATGTGGACCGTGCCAGCGGTGATGGTGACGTTGGCAGCGAGCACCTACCTGAAGATCCTGCACCACATCATCCATCTCTCAACGCAACTGTGAGTGCTCTCCCCCTCCTGCTTTTGACTCTGTTGCCAAGCACTAATTACCTCTACTTCACAGGGAGCTCTGCCAAGGGACCAACATCCTCAGCCAGCCAGTCCCTCAGCTCCATCCATGTCCTCATCTGCAGCCAAGAGGACTCCTCCTCCAGTGAAGAGGTGGAAATAAGCAGCCTGGAAGACCCATCACTGCAGGGGAAGCAGCCGGCCCACCAGTGATTCTGGAGGGAAATGTGTGTGTGTGGCAGGGCCTTTTGGAGGCCCATACAAGCACACGGATCCTTCATATTTCACACTCATCTCAATGTCCTGAGCATTTTCAATGCTGCCTGCTGGGGTTCACTTTCAGTTGTCTATCTGAGCTGACCTGCATCTCCGCCCACCCAATGATCACACTCCCAAGCAGTACCTGATCTCACCCACCACGACTCTCATTTCACTTTCGATTTGGACAGCATGGTGCTAATTTGGTTCTACTTTTGCTCCCCAGTTCTTTACCCTCCCCCAGTCACCCATTTCCTCTCCCCCATCACAGCTGACGCCCCCCCCCACCCACCCCCCACCCCCCCACCGGCATCACCTTCCACCTCCCCTCTGTTTCCTACCAGCCACAACCCTTTTCCTTCAGGGATGTCCAGGTGAACGTGCACGTTCCCTTCCTTCCTAAAAATCCCACCCCCCCCATCCACATTCACCTCCAAGACCTCCTCCTTCCCACCCCCAGGGTCCGTGTCTGCCTCCAGGTCTCCACCAACCACCCTCACCATCCCTTCTATTGCTACCATCCCTCCCACCCTACAACCTCACTTTGCCCTCGATCATTCTCACCCTTCCTCCATACCACGCCCACCCTCAGTATGCTCCCCAGTAGGCAGACATGGACCTAGCCAACTCCTCCCATGCATGTTCACCTGCACATCTCCCCTCGGCACCCTTTCCCCCCTTCACAACCCCTAGCCCCATGGAACCCATCCCCCCCCGCCAGAAACCCTTTCCCTCAGTCCTCCCACCTCTCCCCGACTCACCCTCCCCCACCCCGCTTATTCACTCCCCCTTCCTGACTCTTTCCCCCAGCCTTTCCTTTTCCACAAGCCTCATTTCTTCCCCCAGACTTACTCCCCCCCCACCGCCTTGCCACTCCTTCCTCCCCTTGGACACCCTCCCCTCTCCATAATCATTCCCTTGCACCTTCCACCCCTCCTTAAACCTACCTCCCCAGTTGCCGTCTTCTCCCCCGTTACCCCATCCTCACCCCGTTCACCCTCCCCCCTTCCCAACCTCCCCCACCGACACCTTCATTCCCCCCTCCCAACCTCACCCCATTCTGACACCTTCACTCCCCTCCTCCCAACCTCTTCCCCCTCCGGCACCTCTTCCTCTCCCACCTCCCCTCAACCATCATCCGTTGTGAGCATCAATGATGACTTTCCAACTTCCGTGAGCTGCTTCACAGCAGAGCCATGTCTATGAGAATCCAGCCAGCGTGCGATGGACGTTCCCCCAGTGTGCCGTTGGTGTCCGGCTCCAGCATCTTCTGCCCCTCAGACGTCTGCGATGTGAGCAAAGCCCTGGTGGGTAAGTCCCAACTTCCGCATGTCACACTTGTCAAGATGTGTTCTACACCGGCGTGTTTTCCCACCGACCTGGGCAGACAATCCAGCAGAAGGGTGACGATTCCGGTGGGCAGGCCTAATAATGATATGCTGATGTGTTACAATGAGGTTCTCGATGTCCGATGGTGGAGAATGTGGCCCACCATCGGCGGGCTGAGCGGAAGATTGCGAACTGGTTTCACACCATCGTGAAACAAATCACACCATATTGTCCACTCACACCACTGAACACACCCAACAGCAGCAGGCAAGGAAAATTCCAGCCAAGATTTCAGGTCAATAGTGAGCCCCCAGGATGTTGGTAGTTGGGTTTTGGTGATAACAATGTCATTGAATGTAAAGGGGAAATTGTTAGATTCTCTCTTGGTGAAGATGATCATTTCCTGGCACTTCTGTAGTATGAATGTTACTTGCCGCTTATCAGCCCAAGCCTGAATGTTGTCCAGTTCCTGCTGCATGCAAACACAGATTGCTTCATTATCTGGGAAGTTGTGAATGGATCTGAACACTGTGCAATCATCAATGAACATACCACTTCCGCTTTATAATGTAGGGAAGGTCATTGATGAAGCAGCTGAAGATGGTTGGGCCTAGGACACTACCCTGAGGAACTCCTGCAGCAATGCCCTGGGGCTGAGATGAATTGCCTCCAAGAACCACAGCTATCTTTCTTTGTGCTAGATATGATTCCAACCAGTGGAGACTGTTTCCCTGATTGCTAGTGATTTCAATTTTACTGGCCACCAAGATGCCACCAGTCAAAAGCTACTTTGCCCTAGAGCTGCAATGCATTGCTGAGCAGGTGAGTAAGTGTCACTTGTTATCATTGTCATTGACCTCATTCATCAAGTTCCTGATGATTGAGAGTAGATTGGTGAGATCATGATTGGCCACATTGGGTTTGTCCTGCTTTTTTATGGGCAGGGCAGTATTTTGACAGGTAGATGCCAATGTTACCGCTGCACTTGAACAGCTTAGCGAGAGGCACAGATAGTTCTGGGTCATGAGCCTTCAGCACTTCAGCTGATATGCTGTATTCAGTGTGCACATTTGTTTCTTGATATTAAATGCAGTGAATCGAATTGGCTGAAGATTGGTTTCTGTGATAATGGGAACCTCAGAGGGAGGCAAGATGGATCATGCATTCAACATTTCTGGCTGAAGTTGGTTACGAAAGGTTTAGCCTTGTCTTTTGCACTCATCAGCTGGGCTTCAGCAAAGGGGATGTTCATGGAGCCTCCTCTTCTATTAATGTTAATTGTTCACTACCATTTTTGGCTGGATATGACAGAGCTTTGATCTGATCCTGCCACCCAACCATCAAACTCCCACTGACTAGTATATTCCACACTGTGTATGTGTGCTCTGCCCTTGACTCATTGGTCTGCTAATGCTTCACCCTGAGCCATTTTTCTTGGTAGCTTTTGTCAGTGGTGGTCTACCATTTCCTTCCACCCTCAAGGGCATGATGAGGAGGCAAATCTCAAGGCTACCTCAGCTGGAACAGGAATCGAACCTGTGCTGTTGGCATTATTCTGAACCACAGGCTAGCTAACTGAGGTACAGGAAGAATGAACCCTAGAAGACTTGACAGACTTATAGGCGTGCACAAATCTAGTAGGTGCAAGATTTGCTGCATTTGATTCCTTATTCATCCACTGCTCTGTAATTAAATGACTCATAGATGCAAAAGGCTTGACCATTTCTTAGCTAGGGAAAGTTTTGTTTAACTTTTCAAATGAAAGTTGTAATGAATTTGTCATGAACCAAGAAATCTTGTACATTGATTTTGCATACATAATTAATGCCCTCTGCTCATCCCAGTTAAAAAAAATGCCATAGACTCATTTTCTGAACTATACATTTTCTTTGCTTAACAATCTCAAAATACATGTTGGAAGGCAGAGCTTTTGGTTACAAGGCTAATTTGCGTGTCAGACAAATGAGTTATGGAAAAAAGACTGTAGGAAACTTGGATTTCTGATGTGAAATGACCCAGCTGAACAGTGATCTTATAGAGCAGTATAGATTATTGAGGGTGTAGAAAAATGTAACTTGGAATATTACATTAGATTAAACTGCAGGAATACACTGCAGGAATACACACAGGTTCACAGATTGATAAAGAGTACTCTTGCGATAGGTATCATGAAATCCTTCTTAAAAACAAGAAATGAACAGTACGTGAAATGAGTTTCCAGATAAAAAGGAGCGCAAGTAAAACTGTGGAATCATTTAACAAACATTGGACGTTAGAGTTGGATGGGTCTTTTGGGTGGATAAATCAAATAGGCCAAATTCCCTTCCTCACAGGTAAATCCAACCTATCCAGACAGCACTCATCTTCCCTTTTACACCCTGACGCCATTGTCACCTGTACCTTCAACTTATCCAAGACAGTCTTCATCTCTGGTTTATACCTTCTCTCTTGATCATGCTTGGACTTGGGCTTATTGTGTTGGGCAGCTGGCATATTATGTTACAGAATGTACATTATTAATTTCCAATATATCACTTTCTGCCACTACAATGTAGGAGACTACTTCCATATGCCGTTCCTTGGGCTTCCTAGGGCAATAGGAAGGCAGGAATATGACAGAAATAAAATTCATTATGTGTCACGATTCATCAAAACTCTCAACACAGCAGGAGCCCACTTCAACACCTATGTTTATAGGATATAGGCGCAAAGAGGAACAGTGTACACATTGAAAATGCATCTGCTGCAGTTTCAAAACGCAAGTCAACGCCCCCAACAGCTGGATTAAGTCAACTGGCGCCTATTGAATGACAGTCAATATGACAGGAGGGTAGTTGAAAAATACAATGTGTGTCACCGGTACACGAAACCCGCTTTGTTGATGAAGCCTGTAAATAATTTAGGGGATGCCTAAACAACAGACGGGATGAGCTGCAGTGAGTTGTACTGAGGGGAGGAGGGAGAAGCTGGTTCTCTCAGTGACTGCTCATCGCCGTGTGTCTAACTGGCCGAGAGAAGCCAGTCAGGGCGCAGCATACTCACCCCGGGAGCGACACTAACTCTGGCCAGACTCAGCAGCCGGGATGGCTCTCGTGGTCCACCTGAAAACCGTCACCGATCTCCGAGGGAAAGGCGACAGGGTCGCCAAAGTGGCGTTTCGAGGTAAATGGAGAGAGTTTTTGTTTTTGAATACGCAGAGTGCATTTAAACCCGGCAAGGCGCCGCATTTTGGATGCAGTGGTGTGTTTGTAGCCGGGTGTATACAGGGCGCTCATGTGTCAAGTCAAGGTGCAGCCAGGCGGAGTGGATTGACTGTGTTGTATCAAGATGCGGGCTGACCCCGGTGAAATCCAACCAATTTTGGCACCAAAGAAAGTTATGATACGCGGGGACCTGGGGAGCGTTTTAAAGTCGGCGTAAACAGCCCAACCGAGTTAACTAGTTATGCTAACTATGGGGTATTATGGTAGTTATTCTATTTAACTAGGTATGCTGACCATGCTGTATTGAAGTACAGCTATAATTTATGTGCGTACATATAGTATGTAAATAAACCATCTAAATGCAAGTTCTAGTTCTATTACTATTCGTCTCAGGAACAGTTGAATTATGTTTAATGCGGGTGATGTGCAGACAAATCCTCAGTTAAAATCTCTCTTAATTGTGTAACCATTGTCTCATAGCTGGGGGAAGCAGATTATGCCTGATACTTATTTCAATGTCTCCAATTTTACTGGGCAAGAGTGGGCAAAGCTCTGTGGCTCAGTGTCTGATTGATCATTTAATTCTCAAATTATTGGATCTTGGCGTTTCTTATGCTAAAGCCAAATTCTGGAGATTGATTGGCACCCGTTAAGGTTTTAGAAGCTGTTATCCGGCTTCTGGGACTCCGGATTAGAGACGGACTGAGGAAAAAGGAGAGACACATGTTAGCAAAAAGCAAAGCACCGAGGATGCTGGAAATCTGAAATAAAGACAGAAAGTGCTGGGAATACTCAGCAGGTCTGGGAGCATCTGTGGAGAGAGAAACAGAGTTTACGTTTCCAGTCCAATATGACTCTTCTTCAGAACTGGGTGGAAAGTTGGGTCTGATGGGAAGGCGATGTGTCACCAAGTGGTCAAATAACCAGCATGGAATTCATGCCGGAGGTCAGAAGAAAGCGAGGTGGAAAGGGTCGGCGAGGGAAATCAACGGGCAAATCCCTAGATGGGCAAATCCCTAGGTGGTTCCTCCCATCCCCATGGGTTTAGGAAAAACATTCAAATCTAGGAACCTGTGTGATTTTTAAAAAAAAAAATCTTCCGCACACGGTGATAACTCAGCTTTTTCTTTATTTATTTTTTAAATAGACTGTGTTAAAAGAATATAAGGATAGAAATTGGTGTTGGCGATATTAGTGCACAGACGCTTACTGTACGGGATGAGGCTCTTCAGTCCATTCAATTAATGGAGCCTCTTAAAGCCCCTTAACAGAACGGTTTAACATTTCCATTGAAGTAGTGGACAGAGTATAGTACCTGACTATATTAATCATTAGTTCACAAAATGGCCAATAATATTTTAACCGATATAACTTAGTGACCAATGCACAGAAAATCCGCGATTTATTTTTCTCGTCATTCTGTTGATAACTAAATAGTTGGTAACTTAACAGGAGAGGTACAATCTCACTGTCAGGAAGTTACTGCTAAAGGGATATACTGTAAAACATGTTTCCCCATCAATACACAATGGAAATACTGCTGAATATTTTCTCAAAAATGTCATACAGTGTAGTGAGAAAGGACTTCAGAGGGAACGTACTGACGTTTACATTATTCTTGCCGTCAGATATTTAGCTTGAACTATATAATCAGATTACATTCCATTTAAGGCATGGTTCAACGTCACTTTAGTGAGACTGGAGGTTGTGCAAAAAGAAGTTTTCGTCTCACTTTTAAGCCTCAAATTATATTACACACCTAGTCAGTAGTTGCTAGACCTGATTTATGCCTTAAACTGTGACCGCAAGTAGACAGCTCTGCATACGCATCCTTATATGCACGTCCAGAGCTCTACTTATCCGGCAGCTATATTTTAATTGAAGAGAGTAGATTGCTGAGTCTCTTAAGAGGAACTTGCATTTATATAGCACATTTCATGGTCCTTGGATATCCGAAAGAGCTTCACAATTAATGAAGTATTTTTGAAATGTGGTAACACTGGGGGACAGGCAAACGCAACACCAAATTCCAAACGCATGTCCCACAACAGCAGCGAGATAAATGACCAGATAATTTGGTTTTCTGATGCTGGCTGAGGGATAAAGGTTGACCAGGAAATTGGGAAAACTCATGTATTCTTATTCAAATTGTGCCACTTTTTTTAGGCCCACCTAAGGGAGTAGATAAGACCTCAGCTTGACACCTCACCCTGAAAGTCAGACCTCCAACAGTGCAGCACTCCTTCAATTCTGCACTGAAGTGTCAACCTAGATTATATGCTCAAATCTCTGGAGTGGGAACTGAATGTAAAGGCTTCTGACTCAGAGATGAGTTTGCTACCCAGCCTGATACCTACAAAAATTCAGTGCTAAATTTATAAAGTACCAAGAAGATCTAACAGAATACCTGAGCATTTTTAATTCTGGTATTGCATTAAGCCCAATTGTGCACTATGCATTTTGTAGCCTAGACAGTATCAGACAGGCTTCTGGAGGGAGTCTCACCATTGATCAGTTCTAGCACACTCGGGAATTAGATCAGAGCCTGACTCGTGGGTTGCACTGCTGTTTTCACATCAAACAGCATTCGAAACAGTTTAAAAGATTATAAACGAGGCTTTAAAATCCGGACACATTACTAAGTTCGCTTCATATTATGGTTAAGTCAAAAACAACCCAAATATAGTTTGAAATACCTGTATGATTATTCCTGACTCTCAGTTTCATTCTTTTAGGTGTTATTATGTGTAAATTAAGTGTAAGTTATGTGGTAGAGGCACCACTGAATTCCGTGCATCTAAAACAGGAACAAATAAGGGCTAAGAGAATCAAAATGTGTAGTGTTCTTTTTCACCAAGGTTTTTAGTCAATCTGACAGCTGAATAAAAGATTTTCAATGAAATGCCTAAAAAGCAGTACATGGAAGTTTCAATTCACTGGAAATCGAACAAAATTAGTCACCTTGGACTTTTTCAAAGGTGCCTGCAACTTGAAAATGAAGGAAAAGAAAGGTTCAATGCACACATTTAATGCCAGCGATGTATTATTAATTTAGTGAATTCACATAGTGCAGTTCATAACTGAACAAATAATTAGGATGCAGTTATCATACCTTACCATCTATCTTCCAACAGTGACTACACTTCAAAAGTGTTTCATTGGCTGTAAGCAGCTTTGGGGACACCCTGAAGTTGTGGAAGGTGCAATATGCAGCAACAACAATTTATATTTATATAGCACCTTTGATGTAATGAAATGTCCCAAGGCACTTCACAGGAGCATTACAAAAAAAGGGTATGACACAGAGCCACATATGGAGATATTAGGTCAGATGACCAAAAGCTTGGCCAAAGAGGCGGATTTTAAGAAGTGTCTTAAAGGAGAAAATGAGATATAGATGTGGAGAGGTGTAGGGAGAAAATTCCAGAGCTTGGAGCCCGGATAACTGAAGGCATGGCAACCACTGGTGGAGCGACTAAAACTGGGGAAAGACAGGAGGCTAGGATTGGAGAAGTGAAAATATCTCAGAGGGTTTTGGGGCCGTAGGAGATTACAGTGATAGGGAGGGGAAATATCATGGCAGTATTTGAAACAAAAGAATAAGAATCTTAAAATCAAGCCAGTTCTTGACCGGGAGCCAATGTAGGTCAGCGCACACAGGGGTGACAGGCGAACGGGGCTTGCTACAAGTTAAGACGTGGGCTGCAGAGGTTTGGATCGCCTCAAGTTTATGGACGGTAGAATGTGGAAGACCAGCCAGGAGTGCTTTGGAATTGTCAGGTCTAAAGGTAACAAAGACATGGATGAGATTTCAGCAGCTGATGAGTTGAGACAGGGCTGAAAGCGAATAATGTCACATTGGTGAAAATATGCAGTCTCAGTGATGGCGCTAATATGAGGCTGGAAGCTCTTCTCAGGATCAAAAGTGACACCAAGTTTGTGAACAGACTAATTTCATCTCAGACTGTTGCCAGGGAGAGAAATGGAGTTAGCAGCAAGGGAATGCAGTTTGAAGCAGGGACTGAAAACAATGACTTCAGTCTTCCCAATATTTCAATGGAGGGAATTTCTGCTCATCCGGTACTGGATGCTAGATAAGCAGTCTGATCATCTGTCTGTGCCACAGGGATCAGTGCTGGGGCCTCAACTTTTTACAATTTATGTAAATTACTTGGATGAAGGAATTTGCTGATGACAAATATAGGTAGGAAAGTAAATTGTGAAGAAGTTGTAAGGAGAATACATGACATAGATTAAGTGAGGGTGCAGAGATCTGGCAAATGGAATATAATGTCAGCAAATATGAAATTATTGATTTTGGCAGGAAGAATAAAACAAGCTTATTATCCAAATGGCGAGAAATTGCAGAGCTCTGAGATTCAGAGGAATCTGGGTCTCTTAGTACATGAACCACAAAAGGCTAATATGCAGGTACAGTAAGTAATTAGGAAAGCTAATAAAATGTTATTATTTATTGTGAGGGGAATTAAGTACAAAAATAAGGAGGTTATGTTTCAGTCGTACACGTTATTGGTAAGACCACATCTGGAATATTGTATACATTTCTGGTCTCCTTATTTAAGGAAAGATGTAAATGCATTAGAAGCAGTTCAGGGAAGGTTTACTAGACTAATACCTGGAATAGGTGGTCTTATGAGGAAAGGTTGGACAGGTTAGGCTTGTATCCACTGGAATTTAGAAAAATAAGAGGCGACTTAATTGAAACCTTTAAGGTCCTGAGGGGACTTGACAGGATGGATGTGGAGAGGATATTTCCTTTTGTGGGAGAATCTAGAACTGGGAGTCGCTGTTTAAAAATAAGGCATCGCTCACTTAAGACAGAGATGAGGAGAATTTTTTTCTCTCAGAGGGTTATAAGTCTTCGGAATTGTCTTCCTCAAAAGGTGGTGGAAGCAGAGTCTTTGAATATTTTAAAGGCAGAACTAGATAGGTTCTTGATAAACAAGGGGGTGAAAGGTTACTGGGAGTAGGTGGGAATGTGGTGTTGAGGTTACATTTAGATCAGCCATGATCTTATTGAATGGTGGAGCAGGCTCGAGGGGCCAAGTGGCCTACTCCTGCTCCTAATTCGTATGTTCGTATGTTCATCTAGCAACGTTGGAGGAGTCAAGGGAGGCAGTGGCGAAGTAGAACTGGGTGTCCTCGGCGTACATGTGAAAACTAACACTGTCTTTGGATGCTGTTGCCACGGGGCAGCATGTAGATGAGAAGTAGGAGGGGCCAAGGATCAATCCTTGGGGGACACCAGATGTAATGGTACTGAAGCAGGAAGAGAAGCCATTGCAACGTGGCTGTGTTAAATGCAAGTCTTTCTTTCTACCTATCAGGACTGCCATAAATTTGTAACAGAAGCTCATTTTCAATGGGCATTATGTTTTGAGGTTGTAATTTTGTCCTTTTTACATCTCTGTTTCAGTCTATTTTCATAGGCGGCCCCAAGTCCCGGAGGGTATTTTTGTTTGCTCTGGTAACAAGGTAAAATGCGTAACCGCCCAAAGAAATGAACAGAGAATCTCACTTCAGATTGCCTGGACTTCTGGTTTTGTACCATGCCTTCAACAGATCATTATTTTCTCAGCAGGGGGAAGAATCACAATGCAATAGACCAATTTTGCAGCTTAACTTCCAAACAATTGCTTAAGACAAAAAGAGGCACTCAGTAGAGCGCATACCTCTGCCACGCTGTATTAATTTGGTGTTATTACAATGACACAGCTCTTCCTTGAGGCTTCTCCCTGCCAGGTTGATGCTCTGTAATTACAAAGTTAGAAAAGTAAATATTTTTTCTTAAGAGCTTCCATCTCACTGAGGAGGCTTCAGGCCAATTCACATCCAACAACCTGCACCGAGAACTCTGCTCACTTTGACAGCTGTGACAAATTAAATAACAGGAGCTGAGAAAATCCATAACATTCTAAAAAAAAGAACATTCTAAATAAAACACTTTTCTTAAAAAAGTCAATTCACCCTATCTCCCAATGTTAACAGATCCTTTAAAAAAATGCCAGGATCTGAATCTGGATCTGCATCTCCACTAAAAGCTAATCAGTTCTTCCCTGGGCCGTACCCAATCTGTATACCAAGTTTCATTGAAATCCATCCACTCTTTGTTGTAATAGAAATAGAATAATAGAAACTGATAGTTTAAAATTACACTGGATAGGTAGTAGTTCCTTTTCTTTCCTTTTTCTCGCTGATTACAGACATGATCTAGCTCAAGTATCCCTTTTCAACGGTTTCCAATAGGCTCACTGGTTTGAAAGGCAGGCTTTGAAATAGTCACTTGGGCCATTTGAATTTAAATAGTTGTCTGTTAAGTTCATGAAGAGTTCCCAATTAAGCAAATCTTTGAACAAATCATATTTGGGTCCTCACATGATTCATTCTTCCAACTGAACTAACTGGAATATTCTTCTATGAATGAAGTTGCTTTTTAATCGTCTATTTACTGTAACAAAATTAATGAACCAATGTAAACATAGATCTAAGACAAAATTCCTTTTCTTTTATCACAATAGGTTTCCTTGATATGAATAACTAACAGTGCGACAGTCAGAATAGTTACAATGAGGTTCAAGACACTTCATTCTGTGTCATTTCTTGTTATTTAGCTTTTGTCTTCAGTTTCAGGTCACGTGAATTGCTATTTGGGTTTGTTGCGTCTACAATTCTTCATATTAATCCAAGGCTGTTTAGCGTGATTAAGCTGCAGTATAACTTTGTCGGTATGATAGGAAATGAGATGAATGTGTTTTCCCATACAAAGAAATCTTCAATCAGGAAATTTTCTCAGCTGGTTATCAACAAGGGGAAAAAAAAAGTCTAAAGTGATATTATGCTTGACATGACAATTCATAATTAAATGGCTAGACAGGAAAATACCCAGCACTTAAACATTGGAAGATTCCAATCTCTCAATTCTACACAGCTACTATGTAATATTGAATATGCTGAAGTGAGATTCTGATGGGAAACAGGTTGTATTCTGAGATATGTTTTCTTCAACAAGCATTATAGTTACTGGGAAAGAAAGGCTCTGTGTGTGTGCGTGTGTTGTGTGTGTGTGAACTGACTTTATTTTATTGAGGTTAGAAGGTGAAGAAAAAATTGATTAAACTATTAAATTGATCTTGGAGGATAACAACAGGAACCTCACAGACCTTTCAATTGAAGTGAATTGTGTGAAAATCATTTAATAGTGTACAAAATAAAAATGCCTGCGGGGCTAGTTTCCCAAAATGTGCACTATTGGTGCAGACACACTATTTTTGTCCATTAATTAATGGTAGAAAATTATGAGCTGCGTAGCTATAATAGATGGTGGGTGAGGCTCCCCACTGGTAGTACACATTCTGAAAACCACCCCTTATTGCAGTGATGTTTACAAAGAGTGTATTGGTCATTTTTTTTTCTACACACTGTCATTCAAGCAATTTTAATTTCCAGATCTGTTCTTGAGGGTTTCATGTACTGAGACACTATTTAGACAGTGGCCATACTGCAGTTCATGCACTAATTGTGGCTGGTAAACCTTAACAATCCAGCCCACTGAACCCAGCAATTCAATACTATACTGCTTACTCTCTGATTTGCTCTGGTTCCACTCGTGGGCCTGGGGATTTAGAAAGGGCTATTTTTAGTGCTATTCCAAATCAGAACACCAAGAACGCATGGTTTGAAATGAAAGCAGGTTTACAGGAGCTTTGATGTCGATTTTAAATGTGGCTCACGATGCTCTATGATATGCCGCCAAGCAGCGCATGAAGAGAAAAGGCATGAACACTCCTGATGTAAAATATGTCAACAAACATTGTACTTTATGAAAATACAGGGCCATTCTCGCTGGAATAATGTACTTTGGCCTTAATTTTTTTCTAATAATGTCTGGATGGTTCATCTAACTGAGGGTGTTCCATTTATAGTGGGACTTGGCCACACAGGCAACAAAAGGAATGATAGAATGTTCCAATCTATTTGTTCGATCACTGGTATTGTCACTGGAATAGTAAACCCAGAGGCCCAGGCTAAGGGTCTGGGGACATGGGTTCAAATCCCACCACGGCAGTTGGCGGAATTTAAATTCAATTAATAAAATCTGGAATTAAAAGCTAGTCTCAGTAATAGTGACCATGAAAGCATGGCCAATTGTGGTGAAAACCCATCTGGTTCACTAATGTCCTTTAGGAAGGGAAGTCTGCTGCCCTTACCTGGTCTGGCCTACATGTGACTCCAGACCCACAGCAATGTGGTTGAGTCTAACAGCCATCTGAAATGGCCTAACAAACCATACTGCAGTTAAGGGCAGTTATGGATGGGCAGCCATAATCCAGTGATCCCCACATCCCATGAAAGAATAAATAAAAAGCCTGTACTGGTGGTGTCCTCTACATGAACCACCTTGTCTAATTTCACTCATCTGCTTTGAAGTAATTAGCCAATTTGCTTTTAGAAGAACATATAGACAGTATTTCAACATGTTTGTGGTGAAGAATTTTTATTTTTTAAGTCACTGTCCTTATTAACAAATTTTTCCTTTAATTACACGTGTATCTTTGTTTGGGGGGGGGAGGTGGTAGGGGTGGGGGGAGGTGAGGTGTGAGGGGCTGTGGTAGTTGGAAGTGGTGTTGTCTCAATTATTTCACAATATATCACTGAGAATGACATTAGTACCTGTACATAGGTCAACACATGTACTTGCTAAGGGTCCCCTGAAAAATACTCTTGCTTCCTGTCCTAAATCTCTTACATTTATCTTGTATTTATATGTCCTCAGGATATACCCCTCAACCACAGGAAGCAGTCAGTTTTTAACTGCTTTTTAACATCCCTTCAGGAAGTGAAAAGTCTAAATCAAATCATCCCATAAATCTCTTTTCAGGAAAAAGAAGTACATTTTTTCCAAGCCTTTCCACATCTTTGTGTTTATTCATACGGGGCAGCATTTTGTGAAGCTGTGCTGTCCAGTTAGGTCTTTGTGTGCAGTACAGTGGTTCCATGAGCCAGAAGGAATGTTACTCTCAGTATGCAGTTGATGCACAGAATCACGTCGCTCATTGGCCGCATCCTTACAGTCCCCGCATTTTTTAACCAAATCGGCTATACCGGTTTTAAATAAAGGGAATGGCAGAGTGGAAGGGTAACTTCTTCAAGACCAATTGCAACCCTCTGTGACGATGAATAATACTCTTGCAAAAACCGAGAATGGAAGCTAAACATGGATGCAATTAGACCCATTCTGCTACCAGAATGAACAGAGAGGATACTGCTGGAACCTTGAAGCACCACTGCAAATCTTGGACAGATCCAGGTACACTGAAATGCAAAGGTCAAAGCAAAATACTGCGGATGCTGGAAATCTGAAACAAAAACAGAAAATGCTGGAAAAACTCAGCAGGTCTGACAGCTTCTGTGGAGAGAGAAACGGAGTTAAATGTTTCGAGTCCGTATGACCCTTCTAGGGTCTTTGTGACACTGAAATAAATCTCTTCCAGAGTATCAAGAACAGGAATCATTATCTGCTGTACAGCTTTGCTGTGAAATGAAGTACAGTAGAATGCTTAAGTTTTGTAGAAGCAAGAGAGCAACAGTAATCCCCAAGAAGTAGCTGCTGAAGCATCATTGCAGCCTGGAGAAACGATGCCCCAGGCACACAATATATTTAATAAGTATTCAAGCAGCCTCCTTTCTGAAATCTTTTGTGCCCGTCTATCATAAAACTGCCCAGACCCCTTTCAGCTAGTTTCCTGCCCGTTTTATCAACTACCATGAATTAGCATCTTTTGCATGGCTCCTGTAAATTTGCATCAGTACTCGCCACAATGTTCAATCAACTGCTTTGCACTTTTTGGGGTAGAGTTTATGTTGAGATTTTCCTGATCTCTCAGTCAGCAGAAGCCCCAGAGAAATGGCATAGACCGTTATATAAAGTGCGGGGAGAATTGTACGGTTCCCCGTATTTGAAGGCAGGGTCAGGTAGAATAAAATTGGCGGCTAGCTCGCTGCCTTCCCACCTACCCCTAAGCTCTCCCCACCGTCTTATGGTGGGTGGGTAAGCTGTCAGCCAGCCCACCCACCCTTAAACCCATTGAGGCCCTTAAATTGCCAATTAAAGGCCACTTAAGGGCCTGTTTCCACCTCTGCTGCAATAATACGTGCGGCTGGGAAAGATAGAATGAAGGGGACCGACCCACTGCTTTTGCAACTCGGACTAAAAGGTGGGGAGGAAGGGGTGAGTACCTCCTTTGGGAGGGTCCCCTGTGCCCAGCGGGGGTCCCCCCAAAATTGCACCCAACTTTGTGGCTCCCCCCCTGGCCTCCAAAACCTCTCCTTCCACCCCCCCTCCCGCCACCCCCTCCCTAGGATCCTCAATCCCTCCAAAACCAAAAACCACAGGCTTACCTGTAGGTCTGGTATCCATGGATCTTCTCCTCTGGGCTGCTTGTAGTCCCAGCAGTGGCCACTACCGTGTACTGGCACTGCTGGGACTACTCAGCTCTGTGCCTGTAAGATTGGCTGGCAGCTCTCAAGAGCCTTGTTAAGGCCACCTCCAGTACATTAACACTGCGGGGTAGCCCTTTGTAAAGTCAGCAAGCTGTGGACTGACTTTTCTAATTGGGGGGGGGGAGGGTGGAGGTGAGCAATAGGCTGTCCTCGCGCCCCACCCACCCCCCTCTAAAATTCCTCTGTGTGCCTCTGAGGTTCCCACTGATGGCCCAGCAGAAGATCGGAAGAACCCTCTGGAAGTTCTATCCATTGATTCTTGCACAATGATCCTTCAATAACCATAAGAAATAGCATCAGGAGTCGACCATACTGCTTGTTGAGCCTGCTCCGCCATTCAATGTGATCAAGGGCTTCAACTCCGCTCTCCTGCCCGCTCCCCCTATCCCTTAATTTCCCAGGAGACCAAATATCTGTCTACCTCAGCCTCAAATGTCGTTGGTGACCTATTCTTTCACAAACTTGTTTACTCGCACAAAATCAGCAATCGGCTGGTGAGCTACATCACAGGGTAATGCTTTGCAGGTTTTAATTTGTTGAAACAGAAATTGGATTTGCTTGGATGAAAGAGTTGAAAGTGCATCAAGCTTCTTTATTAAATGTGAATAAGCTCAAAGGGGAGCTGCTAAATGACATGCTGATACTGCAGAGCAATTATATGCTGGGCAAAGCTAAGACTCTAATAGCATGTTGCGGTAATGAAGTTTTTGTTTGTGCTGACTGCACTCAAGGACATGCTTTTGTTTATGTTCTGGGGTGTGAATTTGAGGGGTGTCACTGCTCAGGAGAGATCAGTAAAGAGTTGCTGAGGTTTTCACATCTGGAAGAGCAAAGCTCAGATGTACAGCAGGTAATGTAATTTTGCCATGGCTGGAACCTATTGAATTCGCTCCCATTATAAAGTGCGTTCGCCGTTCACAGTTTCGCCCTTTGCAGAAATTGTGGGAACGTAACCCCTGTGAATGGTAGGACTTTACTGTATTGATTGATATGAATATCAGAACATAAGTACTAAGAGCAGGAGTAGGCAGTTCAGCCTCTCGAGCCTGCCCCGCCATTCAATACCATCTCATTTCGGCCTCAGCTCCAATTTCCTGTCTTCTTCCCATAACCTTTCAACCCGTTACTAATTAAAAATCTGTCTATCTCTCCTCCTTAAATTTATTCAGCGTCCCGGCATCCACGGCACTCTGAGGTAGTGAAATCCACAGATTCACAACCCTTTGAGAAAAGTAATTCCTCCTCATCTCTGATTTAAATCTACCACCCCTTAACCTAAAACTATGGCCTCTCATACTAGAATGCCCCACAAGGGGAAACATCTGCTCCACATCTACTTTGTCTACCCCCTTTAGCATCTTATATACCTCAATTAGATCTCCTCTCATCCTTTTAAGTTCTAGCAAGTATTGGCCTAAACTGCGCAATCTCTCCTCATAAGACAAGCCCCGCATCTCTGGAATCAATCTAGTGAACCTCCTCTGAACCACCTCCAAAGCAACTACATCCTTCCTCAAGTAAGGGGACCAAAACTGTGCACAGTACTCCAGGTGCGGTCTCACCAATGCCTTGTACAGTTGTAACAACACTTCCTTATTTTTATACTCTATTCCTTTAGCAATAAATACCAAAATTCCATTTGCCTTCCTTATTACCTGCTGTACCTGCATACTAGCTTTCAGTGATTCATGCACGAGGACACCCAGATCCCTCTGCACTGAAGCATTCTGAAGTTTCTCTCCATTTAAATAATAAGTCGCCTTTTTATTCATCCGACCAAAATGGATAACCTCACACTTATCCACGTTAAACTCCATCTGCCAAATTTTGGCCCATTCACCTAACCTGTCCATATCCATTTGTAAATGTCTTATTTCTTCATTGCAACTTACTTTCCCACCTATTTTGGTGTCATCTGCAAATTTAGCTATAGTACCTTCTATCCCTGAATCCAAGTCATTAATATAGATTGTAAATAGTTGGGGCCCAAGGGCCGAACCCTGTGGCACCCCACTAGTTACAGCTTGCCATCCAGAAAAAGACCTATTTATCCCAACACTTTGCTTTCTGTTGGTTAGCTAATCCACTATCCAAGCTAATATATCAACCCTAACTCCGTGTGATTTTATCTTGTGTATTAATCTTTTGTGCGGCACCTTATCAAAGGCCTTCTGGAAGTCCAGATATGCTACACCTACAGGATCCCCATTATCCACCTTGCTTGTCCCATCTTTAAAGAGCTCTAGCAAATTAGTCCAACATGATTTACTCTTCATAAAACCATGCTGACTCTGATGGATTGCACTTAGACTTTCCAAATGCCCCATTACTACTTCCTTAATAATGGATTCCAACAATTTCCCAACGACAGACGTTAAACTAACTGGTCTATAGTTTCCTACTTTCTGCCTCCCCCCCCTTTTTTTGAATAAGGGCATTATATTAGCATTTTTCCAATCCACTGGAACCTTTCCAGAATCCAATGAAGTTTGGAATATTATAGCCAATGCATCCACTATCTCTGCTGCGACTTCCTTTAAGACCCTGGGGTGTAGGCCATCAAGTCCTGGGGACTTGTCACCCTTTAATCCCAATAGTTGGCTCAGTACTTTCTCTCTAGTGATGGTGATTGTTCTAAGTTCCTCCTTCTCTATATCCTCTGCACTACCTGTTACTATTGGGGTGGTACTAGTGTCCTCCACTGTGAAAACTGAGGCAAAATATTGATTAATCGTCTCTGCCATTTCTGTGTTTTCCACTATTAAACTCCCAGTCTCATCCTCCAAGGGACCAACATTCACTTTAGCTACTCTCCTTCCTTTTATATACTTGTAGAAGCTTTTGCTATCAGTTTTTACATTTTGTCCAATTTTCTTTCATAATTTGCCTTTGCTCTTTTTATTATTTTTTTTTAGTAACCCTTTGTTGATCTTTAAAAGTTTCCCAATCTTCCAGCCTGCCACTGACCTTTGCAATTTGGTATGCCTTAGTTTTTGCCTTTATGTTATCTTTAACCTCCTTGCTTAGCCACGGATGCTTTTTCCCCCTCTTACCATCTTTCTTCCTCTTTGGAATATGTTTTACTTGGGAGGAATTGAATATGAGGATCCGCAACCCTCTAGGGTAGAGAATTCCAAAGATTCACAATCTTTTGAGTGAAGTAATTTCCCTGTACCTCAGCCCTAAATGATCGGCCCCTCACTCTGCAACTGTGCCCCATGTTTTAGCTTCCCTGACCAATGGAAACAATCCCTCAGCATCCACCTTATTAAACCTCCTCAGAGGTTTGCAGATTGCAATGAGAGTATCTCTCATTCTCCTAAACTCCTGAGAAAATAAGCTCGATTTACTCAGCCTCTCATCATAGGACAACCCACTCTTCCCTGGTACTAAGTTAGCCAGCCTTTGCTGCATTGCCTCCAATGCAGGTATATTCTTTCTTAAATGTGCCGACCAAAACTGCACACAGTACTCCAGGTGCAGTTTCAACAAAGCATGTAGAACTGTAGTAAGACATCTTTATTCTTGTAGTCCAATCCCCTTGCAATAAAGTCCAATATTTGCTTTCCTAATTATGTTTCCTTTGAAAAAGCACTTCACTGAGTATGATAAAATTGCAGAGGAAGGGACAGCAGCTCCAATTTTTTTCATATTCTGTGGCCTCCTCTGTGCCTGTTGTTGGCATGTTTCTCCATGGGGATTTCCCTTTGTCGTTTGGACATGTGACACCTAACCAACTACTGTTTGCAGAAGAATGAACCATGCCGGCTGGCTGCAGCATTTTGCTGGCAGTCTGTTAGGACTCGCTGGCCCTCGACCAAGCGCATATTATAATGGTCCTCCATCTGAGTTAGCCATTAGCTGTTATTGTTGAGGTTGTGCTTGCCTTCTTCTATATCTGTTATAATGTACAGATGATGGATCAGGTATGGCATTGCCTTGAAGGAAAGTTGCTGCTATATTTATCGTCCTATTATAGTCAACCCTCTGTTGCTGGGCACTCCCACAACATAACCACGGATCAGTGTTTGATGGGAATTAAGGCATATTTAGGGTCTCTCACTCCATGGCTCCAGGATGTGATGTCCCAGCATATTGAGCACAACCAAAAGTGCATCTTTAAGATTGGATCCCCAGCCACTACAGCATCAGTGTGAATCTTTCTCAGAGATACCTTCATTGTGCCTTTGGCTACAGCTCTGAATGTTTCACTAAAGATGCTGCAGGAATTGTGAGCACTTCAGTCTGCAATGCAAACAGCCATTCGTCAATGACTGTGCCAATTTGGCTGCTGGATTCATCCATTCTTCTGTTTGCATTTACTTTAGTTCTGATACAGGTGGAACCTGGGCACCTTCAAGCACTACATTCATTTAATACTCTCCAGTGAAGTTACTGAAGTTGTGTGTATATACATGTCTGAGAGTTAATAAATGACATCAACATTATGCTATTAGTCATGAATGCTAAGGATGCCTCCAGATTCATGGTTCTTTGCTCCCTTGATGCTCTCCAAGCCTATGACTTGCCGACTGGCCTCCTCAAAGGTGTGCAAGGCTGGGCCTGACCAGTATGAATCTGCTCTAACCAACTACGTGTCACCTTGTCATGCAAACAGGTGAATGGTACAGAGAAAGCACAAAAAAAAACAGTGGCAATGTCACACAGTGGCACAACCCCAAGGGCTGCATGGGAACTTGGAGATGTACATTCTGAGCTGGATCTTACCAGCCCTCTAGGGACACACTGGGAGGTGAGGCAATGGGGGTGTAAAATGGTGAGGGAAGGTGGAGTGCCTGCCCCCTCCCCACTGCCATGGCATTTTAACGGCAACACGGAAGGTGGAGGATGTCCCTCCCATACAGAAGCAAATTTTGCTACTTAAGTGGTCAATTAAGTGCCTCTTCCAGCTACCATCTTTTAAAAGGACAGCATCTCTGACGGCAACTGACTGGTTGCTGGATGGACCTAAAATGGGGCTGGGGGTCCCCTAAATGTCTAAGGCAGAGTTACCCCACCCCTATCTCCCTAGCTTTCCAAGGCCCCTGACCCCCAGAGGACTGCTGTCTTCTACGTGTGAAGTTCCTTTAAAAACTGCTGATATGCACACTATTTGCCATAAATACTTAATCATTGTAAATAGAACATACACGTAAAGCGTTCCTATTCATACAAGTATTCCCTAGCACGCTTATATTGACATGACTGAACCTGGATAGCCTCCTGTTAGAGATTAACATGCCGTAGTTCAAAAGAATGAATGAGCGGAGAAAATGTTCATATCTACATGTGGCAGGTGCTTGTCATATATGATAGCGTTGTTAGTTTAACAGATTTTAATCTGATATCTTTGTAAGGCACTCTATGACCCGAGGGAGATTGGATAGCGTTGAGCTTTTCTATGTGATTTGCTCCCAGGTTTGCAGCAAATGTGTTTGTGAGAGGTTATGGGGAGGTGTAGAGAGATATTTGTCCCATTCCCTTCCTTCGTTCCTTTGTTCAAGGCTAGGAATCTGGTCTTCATTTGCTTTAATTGCTGCATTCTTCAAATTGCTGTGGCATGGCTCTCGTGTTGTTTCAGTGGTTCAAAGGCTTCATCATTGCACTTAGCAAGCACTCCTCTGCATTAATGCGTGTGACTCCCCACTGTGTGGGTGTGAAAGCAAATGTTTCAGCACACCCACCTGAATCAGTAAAACCATGTTAAACAGCTTCCTTTGACGCCCCCAAAAACTTTGGTCATTATGAATCTGAACAATTTCTAACCTGTAATTTTTATTTCCAACTCACGAACGTAACCACATCCCTCACAAATTTACAAATCGCAAGGACAAACTTCCAGCTTTGGCAACAACGCTGTAGTCATCTGGGTCCCTACCGACAATCCCATGGCCTACAAAAGAAAATGTTTCCATAGCATTGTGAAAATTAAATAACGTGGTTGAACAAACAATACCCTGGGAATGAAAGGATGCCATGAATGTGTGGCAGGACACTGCTTATTTGAAGGGACAGGCTGCCTAATCTGGTGGCTGTTAGCAGAATAAAGCTTTTGTGTAGAAACTGGATTCTGGAAAGTTCTTCTGCCAGGCACAGAAATTAAGGCCCAATAAGGGACAATTTTTAAAGTTAGGAATAAGAAAAAAATCCGAAATATAGATTAAAAGATTTAGTAAGAGAGTGATAACCTATCCTACAATTCCATCAAACTCTTTCAAGTTATCAACAGTCACAGATTGCAACTCTTTCAAGTACAATCACAGTTCTTGGTTTCCGGGAGTGGGACATGAACCCACAACCCTCTGATTCAAAGGCAAGGGTGCTATGAACTGAGCCACAGCTGACACCTCTACAATTCCATCAATGTGCAATGGAAAACCATTGATAATTGTTTTTGAAAATAAATTGGATTCATTCCTAACGGGGTTGTTAACTTCAGAATCAGGAGGTCTTGTGACACAGCGGGTCGCATCCCTACCTCTGAGCTAGAAACACTGGGGTCAAATCCCACTCCAGGATTTGGTAACCATGTGTAGCAATTGAAAGAAAAGCCTATCGGGGGGGTCACATGATTGTTCTTGGAGGCTCCAACCAATGAGCCCTAAGTGTGGGTAATCCAGAGGGGTGGGGCTTTTGTGTCAAGGATCTGGTTCAAGCATGTAGCACCTGAAAAACCCCCTGTAATAAAGTTATCTGTTTCTAGTTGAAACCTGTCCGGTATGTCAAGTCATTACATTTGGCGACAAGGGTAAAATAGCTCTGACGCTGCACCTCACTTTGTGTACGTGAGCACATCAAATCTTAAGATATAAGAAAAGAATACTCACCAGTCATGCCACTCTGTGGCAGAATCCATCCTTACACACGACTGTGAAGGACTGGAGCCAATATGTGGAGCGCCTTAGTTTTTACTTTGTAGTGAATGAAATTACTGCGGAGGTGAAGCAGAAAGCAATCCTTTTGAGTGTGTGTGGTAGCAAGACATACAGTCTCACCCGCAGCCTGACAGCCCCGAACAAACCCAATTCACAGTCCTTTAATGAAATAGTAGAACTCATGAAAACGCATAATCAGCTGAAGCCATCCGTAATAATATAGATGTTTGAGTTTAATTTTAGAGTAAGGGCCCTGGGAGAGACAATCGCAACATATATATAGCAAAGTTGAGGCAGTTGACTGAACACTGCGACTTAGGAGACACGCTCAATGATATGCTGTGGGACCAATTAGTTTGTGGAGTTCACGACGCTGCCATTCAGTGCTGTTCACTCGCAGAAATCAACATGGATTTGAAGCACGCCATGGAAATAGTACCAGCCTTGGAAAGTGCTGCAAGGGATGTGGATTCTCAGGTGACACCCCATTTCTTTAAGGCCAGACCTGTGCCACCTTATCCCTTAAAAGAGAAGGTGGATGAAGAACTGTCCTGGTTAGAAAAACTGGGCATCATCCAACCTGTCCAATTTCCAGAATGGGCAGCGCCCATAGTCCCAGCGGTGAAACCTGACCAAATTATATGCCTTTGTGGGGACTATAAATTGTCTATGAACAAGGCAGGCAAACTGGATAAATATCCTATCCCAAGGATAGATGACTTATATGCAAAGCTAGCTAGGAGCAAATCCTACACAAAACTGGACATGAGCCATGCATACCAACAACAAGGCGGACAGGTTGCACTTGAACCGGAATGGGACCAACATCCTCGTGGGGAGGTTTGCTTGTGCTGTTGGGGAGGGTTTAAACTAACTTGGCAGGGGGATGGGATCCTGAGAGGAGGTTCAGCAGGGGGAGATGTACAGCCAAAATTAGAAGAGAGACCAAGTGAGTCTGGAAGGCATACAAATTATAGCCCAGTTAAGGCACAAGGGAGTTTGGCAAGGTTGAATGGTATTTATTTCAATGCAAAGGGTCTGACAAATAAGGCAGATGAGTTGAGAGCACAAATTAGCACATGGAAGTATGATGTCATTGCTGTCACAGAGACATGGTTGAGAGAGGGGCAGGATTGGCAGCTCAATATTTCAGGATATAGGGTCTTCTGGCAAGACAGGGAAGGAGGTAAAGGAGGAGGGGGTATCGCAATTTTGATCAAGGAATCAATTACAGCAGTAAGGAGGGATGACATCTCAGAAGGCTCCTCAAATGAAGCCATATGGCTAGAACGTAAAAACAAAAAAGGAGCAATCACATTGCTGGGAGGCGCCCAAACAGTCAGAGAGAAATAGAAGGGCAGATATGTGGGCAAATTTCAGAGAAGTGTAATAATAATAGGGTAGTAATAGTGGGGGATTTCAACTTCCCCAACATTAACTGGGTTAGTCATAGTGTGATAGTTTTAGAGGGAGCAGGACATTTAAAATACATCCAGGAGAGCTTTTTAAGCCAGTATGTAGAAGGTCCTACAAGAGAGGGGGCGGTCTTGGACTTAATTTTAGGGAATGAAGCCGGGCAAGTGGTAGAGGTATCAATGGGGGAGCATTTTGCAGATAGTGATCATAACTCCGTTAGATTCAAGGTTGTTATGGAAAAGGACAAGGACAGGCCAGAAATCAGAGTTCTAAATTGGGGGAAGGCTGATTTAAATAAGGTCAGATATGATTTGGCCAGAATGGACTGGGAGTAGCTACTTTTAGGTAAATCTGCGTCAGAGCACTGGGACTCATTCAAGAAGGAAATAGGGAGATTACAGGGCCAACATATTCTAGTAAAGATAAAGAGTGGGACCCTGGAGGTCAAGGGATATACAGGATTGGATAAAGAGAAAAAGGGAGGCTTACGGCCGATACCAAGGGCTCAAAACAGCAGAAGCCCTAGAGGAATATAGAACATGTAGGGGGGAACTTAAAAAGAAAATTAGGAGAGCAAAAAGGGGGCATGAATAAACTTTGGCAGGTAAACTAAAGGAAAATCCAAAGTTATTTTACAAGTACATTAAGAGTAAAAGGATAACTAGGGAACGAGTAGGGACCATTAAGGACCATAGCGGTAATTTGTGTGTGGAGCTGGAAGACGTAGGGAGGGTTCTAAATGAATACTTTGTGTCAGTGTTCACAAGTGAGAGGGGTGACATGGGTATGGAAATCAGGCAGAAGGACTGTGATATAATTAAAGGAATTAGCATAGAAAGGGAGGAGTTCTAAGTAGTCTGGCAGGTTTAAGAGTAGATATATCTCCAGGCTCAGATGAAATGTATTCCAGGCTGATGAGTGAGGCAAGGGAGGAGATAGCAGGGGTGCTGGCAATAATTTTCAATACCTCTCCGGCCACGGGAGAGTTGCCAGAGGACTGGAGGACAGCCAATGTGGTACCGTTATTCAAGAAGGGAGGAAGGGATAAACCAGGGAACTACAGGCCAGTCAATCTAACCTCAGTGGTGGGGAAACTATTGGAAGCAATTCTGAGGGACAGAATTAATCTACACTTGGAGAGGCAGGGATTAATCAAGGACAGTCAGCATGGTTTTGTTAAGGGGAGGTCATGTCTGACCAATTTGATTGAATTTTTCGAAAAGGTGACCAGGTGTGTAGATGAGGGCAATGCATTTGACATGGTCTACTTGGACTTCAGCAAGGCTTTTGATAAGGTCCCGCATGGGAGGCTGATAACGAAGGTAAGAGCCCATGGGATCCAAGGCAATTTGGCAAATTTGATCCAGAATTGACTGAATGGCAGGAAGCAGAGGGTGATGGTCAAGGAGTGTTTTGGTGACTGGATGCCTGTGTCCAGTGGGGTTTCCTGAGGGATCAGTGTTGGGTCCCTTGCTGTTTGTGGTATATTTAAACAATTTAGGCTTGAATATAGGAGGGTTGATCAGTAAGTTCCTAGATGACATGAAAATTGGTGGGGTGGTAAATAGTGAGGAGGATAGCCTTAGATTACAGTAGGATATAGAGGGGCTGGTCAGATGGGGTGATGAGTGGCAAAAGGAATTTAATCCGGATAAGTGTGAGGTGATGCACTTGTGCAGGACAAACAAGGCACGGGAATACATGATGAATGGCAGGACCCTGGGAAGTACTGAGAATCAGAGGGACCTTGGTGTGCATGTCCACCAGTCCCTTAAGGTAGCGGGACAGGTGGATAAGGTGGTTAAGAAGGCATATGGGATACCAGCCTTTATTAGCCGAGGCATAGAATATAAGAGCAGGGAGGCTATGCTGGAGCTGTATAAAACACTGGTTAGGCCACAGCTAGAGTATTGTGTGCAGTTCTGGAATCCACATTATAGGAAGGATGTGATTGCGCTAGAGAGAGTGCAGAGCAGATTTACCAGGATGTTGCCTGAGCTGGAGAGTTTTAGTTATGAGGAGAGATTGGATAGACTGGGGTTATGTTCCCTGGAGCAGACAAGATTGAAGGCGGACATAATTGAGGTGTATAAAATTATGAGGAGCATAGATAGGGTCGACAGGAAGGAACGTTTCCCCTTGGTGGAGGGATCAATAACCAGGGGGCATAGATTTAAGGTAAGGGCAGGAGATTTTGAGGGGATGTGAGGAAGAATTTTTTCACCCAGGGGGTGGCGGGAATCTGGAACTCACTGCCTAAAAGGGCGATAGAGTCAGAAACCCTCATAACATTTAAGAAATATTTGGATGTGAACTTGCGATGCCATGGCATACAAGGCTATGGACCTAGTGCTGGAAAATGGGATTAGAATAGTTAGGTACTTGTTTGACTGGCACAGATTCGATGAGCCGAAGGGTGTTTTTCTGTGCTGTAGACCTCTATGGCTCTAGTTAGAGTTGGACAGCACGTCCGGAAGGTATGTAACCATCAACATGCACATGGGTCTGTATCAATATACTCGCCTACTCTTTGGAGTATTGTCTGCATGTGCAATCTGCCAAAGGACAATGGAGAGTCTTTTACACGGGCTTCCCTGGGTAGTAGGAGTATACCTAGATGATGCTCTGATCACAGGGTCAAATGGAACCAAACGCTTAGCCTCTTGGAAGAGGTTTTAAGAAGATTCTTGGAAGCAGGTGTACGATTAAAGAAAGAGGAATGTGTGTTTCAAATGCCAGAAGTTACTTACCTGGATCACAGGGTGGATGCCATGGGTTTGCATCTGGTAGAAGAGAAAGTTAGGGCAATCAAAGATGTGCCCTCTTTGTCCAGTGTAACCAAACTCAAGTCTTTTCTGGGCATGATCAACTTTTATAGCCGCTTCTTGCCAAACTTGGCAACAGTGTTAGCACCATTACACTTGTTGTTAAAAAGGAATCATCGTTGGTCGTGGAATTCACAACAGGAAGAAGCCTTTGTGAAAGTTAAGGAGCTATTTCATTCATCATGTTTATTGGTACACTATGACCCATCAAAAGAATTGGTATTAACATGTGATGCATCTCCTTGTGGTGTGAGAGCTGTGTTATCACATAGGATGGAAGATGGATCAGAAAGGCCAATTGACTATGTCTCCAGAACCCTCTCCACAGCCAAGAAGGGTTATCCCCAACTAGAAAAGGAAGGTTTATCGGTGATATTCGGGGTGAAAAAATTCCACCAGTATCTGCATGGATGACATTTCCCCATTCTGCCGGGCCATAAACCATTATTGGGTTTATTAAGTAAGGATAAAGCCATTCCACCAATAGCATCAGCAAGAATTCAACATTGGGCTTTGATAATATCTGTGAATGAGTATACCTCTATGCACCATCCTGGCTTATATATTGCAAATGCGGACGCCCTCTGTCGTCTCTAGTTACCAGATAGCATTGTACATCCTCCAGTGCCTCAAGAAGTTGTGCTTGTACTGAATTTCTTGAACTCTTCGCCGGTGCATGAGAAGCAAATTAGAAACTGGACAAACAGATACAATTTTATCGCAAGTCAGAGAGCGTATATTGCAAGGGTGATCAAATTTACCAGTGTCTGAAGAGATGTATCCACTCCATGTCCAAAAAACAGAGTTGGGTTGTCAAGATGGAACCTTGTTATGGGGATCTTCACAAGTAAGAGAACCAGTCTTGACAGAGCTTCACAGAGCGCATCCAGGCATATCGAAGATGAAAATGCTTGTGTGAAGCTATGTCTGGTGGCCAGGCAAAGAATGGTCAAGCACTGTCTCCACTGTCAGCGACAATAGAAGTTGCCTGTTTCAGCTCCACTGCATCTGTGGGAGTGGCCTGGTTGACCCTGGGTTAGACTACAAATTGATTATAGACTCATAGACGTCTACAGCACAGAAGGAGGCCGTTCGACCCATCATGTCCATGCCAGTCAACAAAGATCTGACTACACTAATCCCATTTTCCAGCATTTGGCCCATAGCCCTAAAGGCTAGAGCAACGCAAGTGAATATCTCAATACCTCTTAAATGTTACGAGAGTGTCTGCCTCTACCAGTCTTTCAGGCAGTGAGTTCCAGACTCTCACCACCCTCTGGCTGAAAAAAATTCTCCTCAACTCCCCTCTTAGCCTTCTACCTCTTACCTTAAATCTATGCCCCCTGGTTATTGACCCCTCTACTAATGGAAAAAGTGCCTTCCTATCCACCCTATCTATGCCCTTCAAAATCTTATACACCTCTATCAAACAGGAGGACCTGTTTGTAGGACCATTCTTAGATACCATGTTTTTATTGATCGTAGATGGGCTTTCTAAATGGATGGATGTGTATGAAGTCAGATCACTGACATCGAGCGCAACCATTGAAAAGCTGTGCCAATGTTTCAGTATACATGGTCTACCGGAAGTCATTGTTTCTGATAACGGTACAGTCTTTACTAGTACAGAGTTTCAGAGATTCATGAGGTTAAATGGAATCAGACTTATTAAAACAGCACCATATCATCCCTCATCAAGTGGGTAAGCTGAAAGAGCAGTGCAAACTTTCAAATTGGAATGAAGATGTTATCAGAAGGTACTCTAGAAAATTGACTTTCCTGCTTTTTTCTCAATTATCTTACGATACCTCATTCAACTACGGGTTCAACTCCTTCCGAATTATGATGAAACGTCACCTACGCACAAGGTTAAGTCTGGTGTTTCCAAACTTAGAGGGGAAGGTAGAGAAGAATCAGAGTAATTGAATCAAGATATTCATAGCAAAGCTTGACGATTTATTGTAGGAGACACAGATTTCATGCAGGATTTTGGAAGTGGACCGTGTTGGGTTCCTGGTACAATTGTCTCAGAAACTGGTCCCTCGTCCTTCCACGTGGAAGTGGAAGATCAAATCATTTAAAAACATGTGGGCCATCTTAGGAGTAGAGAGACATTCCAACAACCAGCTATTCCGTCTGTGATTAATGTCGAACCATCAATCCGCGAGGTGGCTCGACCAGAGACAGACCCTGAACTGCCACTTTCTAATTATGTATCTGGTGTTGCAGTTCTTGATCATGTCGATCCAGTGGAAGAACCTCAAGAGGTAGAGCTATGCCACCCAAACCGAAGAAAGAAACCACCTCAGAGACTTAGTTTGGAATTTTACGACAGCAGGATTTTACGGTCCTGCCGAAGCCAATGCAGTTTAGAATGGCTCACTGCATTTCATGGCCCCAACCCCACCATGACAGGGCCGTAAAATTCCTGCCTTAATCTTTAATTACCTGAATTGTATATATGTATATGTTGTGGGATATTTAAATGATCTCTGTCAATAGAAACTGTAAAAAAAAACTAAAGGGGGAGGAAATGTAGAAACTGAAGGTATAGCCTTTCCTACTGCCTATCAGGGGTCATGGGATTGTCCTTGGAGGCTCCAACCAATGAGCCCTAAGCGCGGGTAATCCGGTGGGGTGGGGCTTTCTTGTCGAGGACCTGGTTCAAGCATGTAACATCTGAAAAGCTCTCTGTCATAAAGTTATCTGTTTCTAGTTGAAACCTGTCCAGTACAAAGTTAAGTCTGGTGTTTCCAAACTTAGAGGGGAAGGTAGAGAAGAATCAGAGTAATTGAATCAAGATATTCATAGCAAAGCTTGACGATTTATTGTAGGAGCCACAGAATTCATGCAGAATTTTGGAAGTGGACACCATGGCAGATGCATTTGTGTTTTGGCCAATCAGGTTGATTGTCAACCTGTAAATTCTTCTGATGCTCCAACTAAATAATTAATTGTCAGATGGCTTTCCCTATTGAGAAGTGTTAGAGGCTTTAATGATGCACCCCCTTTAACCAATCAAGTTTTAATGAAATTCTTGATTAATTCAACATGGTGAAAAACTGTTGCAACAACTATTCACTCCTTTCTTGTCCTGTAAAAAGCTCCTGAGCTGGATAGATTTACCAGTAGATTTTTTTTTTTCACAAGCTTGCCAATATTCTTATTTCTGGATCAATAAGCACAATCAAAATTGTGGTAGTGCACAATGAAACGGATCCATTAGCGTTGGTTTCTATCTCGTATATTGATTAAGATACCAGATCTGGTACACCTTTGCCCATAATGTTCCTGGTATTGTAGGGCACAGTTATCTCCTGATATGCATATCAACTGCAACATATTCAACCAAAATTATCAAAATGGACAACCTTTGAGGATTTCAATTAAGTTTACCTGGAAATGATTTCAAAGAATTTTCTAATAAATAAATTTTGATTGTTTATGGTGCATTATTGAAACCTGTTAGTCTTGGGCTGTGTCTTCCACTTCATTATTCAATACTAACCAAGAACTCTTGGTGGGCCCAACAAATATCTGCACTGAAGGTTCATAACTGAGAGCTCCAAAACTCTTACTTCAGTCAAAGATATCATCAAAAAAGTATAATAAAAACAATATTGTGTTTTTGAATATGTGTAAAGATATTCTTTAGAAAAACCCAAAGTAAAATAAATTCTCTCTTTACCTAAAAGGGCTGCAGTTGAAGTTACTTGCTAATATTCCAAGGAGGTGGGGAACCAGTACCATTAATTTACACTAAATAACCTAATTTTTCCTACAAGATTTATTGGTCCAGCAGGATCAAATACAGCATTTCACTCTTGATCTTCATCAAAGGCAGAATATATTGCTAATGCTATGTACAAAGCAGAGTACTTTGTCTTTCGAAAAACCTACACTTGATTGAAAATAGTTTAGCTGTCCACCTCTGCAGCAAAAGCATGACATTTCACAAGAGGTCTGATTAAAATACATCAACAGTGAGCCAATCAGGAGGCACGATCAAAGGCTTGGCTAATGGATTTAAAAGAGGGTCCTAAAGGAAGAGAGGGAGATGGGGAGGGTTACAGCAGCGTTCCAAAGCATGAGTTCACATAGTTCTGCCAGTTAATTGCTGGTTGTTTGGATTCCTCTTTAAAAGCTAACAGTCCCTAACAAGATCACAGCAATATTTAGAAAAGAAAGAGAGAGGCAAAGGGGAGCTGGTGGAATAGCGATACTTATGAAGGTGAGTTGAAGAAAAGGACGCAGCTATCAACGAGACAGAAATACAATTTGGGAAAATAAAATGTGCAACAATATTGGCAAGCAATGATGTAGAGCAAAAATGGGAAACATTTAAAACAGCATTCAACAGAGTGCAAGAAGATATATTCTGCTAAAAGGAAAGAACAAACTAAAATTACTTAGACTCCATGGCCAACATTTTCCCCCATCAGGGGGGATGTGCGGGAGCGGGTGCTGGTGGGCGGGTACCCAATCGGCACCCCCTCCGGTCAGGGGCACGCCGCCATTTTACTCTATGCGCTCCCTGTGTGGGCGGGCGGGCGGGGGGGAATTCCCTCAGCTGGGAGTACGCTCTTTCACCGCATGCGCACGAAAGAGCGCACTGATCTCCCTGAGGCAAAGTGCAGCCTCAGAGAGGTTGGCTCAAATTTGAAACTTCAAATAAAGACGAGAGAAAAGTTTTGTTGCCATACCCCCTCTTGTGACACTGTCACATGAGTTGAGACATGTCCATTACTTTTATTTTGAAATGTCCTGAGATTTTATAATCACTCATGAAACCTCATCCCCACCCCCCGTGGATGAGGTTTCATGCTTTTTCAGAAGCCTGCCAGTGCTCCCGGCCTGCCCGCAAGCTTTAAGGTTGGACGGGCAGGTCCATTAATGGTTTCAATTCATTTTTTAGTGGCCTTAATAGGCCGTTGACAGGTCAGCGGGTGGGCAGCCAAGTCGGCTGCGCGCCCACCGACCTAAAAATCTAAATGACGCAAGGTGACATCATGACGCACGCCCGATGTCACCCCGCATCATTTTACACGTTGGTGAGCGGGCCCCACCCCCGCTCGACTAACAGAAGATTCTGCCCCATGAATGAATAAAGACATAAGGGAACAACTGAGAGCTAGGAAAGAGGCGTGATAGTACATAGACGATAGGGGAGTCCAGGGTAAGAGAGAATACAAAGACATTAGGAGAGAAGTTAAAAAAAAAACATTTAACAAGTCAAAGAGGAACTATGAAATTAAATTATCACGGAAGATAAAAGAAAATAGTAAAATATTTTTCAGGTGCATCAATAAAGATGGAAGGCTGTGAAGGGAATAGGACCATTAAGGGATTGATAGGATTACACCACAGGTATTATTAGGACATGGCAGAAATATCAGAATAAATGTTTTGCTTCGGTATTTACCAGGGATATAATCAGGTGGACATGACATTGGATGATGAGATGATTAATGCAATAAGCGCATTTTAATTAAAGGAAGGGGGGTGTATTAACTGAACTAATCAAACTCAGAGAGAAAAGTAGAACATCTGCAAACTAAAAATGTAATAACGATTAATCAGCATGAATGTCAAAAGGGAAAAATTTGTTTCACCAAATCTCTTGAGTTTTTTTGAGGAGGTAACAGAGAGAGTAGATAATGGTAATGTAGTAAATATAATTTATCTGGATTTCCAAAAGGTCTGTGATAACATTGCCCCATACATAGTAGGGTGCAGAGAAGATTTACAAGGATGATACCAGAAATGCGAGGGAATGCATATCAGGAAAGGACAAACAGGTTGGGTCTCTTTTCTCTTGGAAAAGAAGGCTGAGGGGTGACCTAATCGAGATCTTTAAAATAATAAAATGGTTTGACAGAGTGGATACAAAGAGAATGTTTTCATTTGTAGGGAAGAGCATAATTAGAGGCCATCAATCTAAGATAATCACAACAAAATCTAATAGAGAATTCAGTAGAAACTTCATCACTCATATAGTGAGAATGGAACTCGCTGCCACAGGGAGTGGTTGGAGGAAATAGTATTTCATGGAAAGCTAGACGACTTACATAAGGGAGAGAGAATTGAGGATTATGTTGGTAGATTTAGATGAAGAATGATGGGAGGAGGTTTGAAACACTGGCATGGACTGGTTGGGCTGAATGGCATGTGTTGTGCTGTATCTCCAATGTAATCCTTGGTAAGTACAGAACCTAATAAAAATTTTGATGCTACGATCATTTGCAAAATAGGTTGCACAATATGTTAAAAATTAAAAATCTATTTCCCTTATGCAAACTGCCTTCGGTCTGTACAGGGAAAAACTATTGTAAATTAATCAACAATGGGAGTTTTGAACCAGGCCAATATTTTAAAAGTGACAACAGAAAGTGACTTAAAACACCTTTTACAGAAAAGTAGTTCAGAACAGTTTTCAAAATGTGAATTTACTTTGTTTCTCATTTCCTGCACACTATATTTAATAGCTAATTGATATAAGGTAAGCTGTTAATTATGTTTTTTTATTTAATTGCTAGCATTAATTTGTTTCCATTTGTTACAATAGGGCCACCATAATTGGAGCTGTAATGTTGACAATGTTTCACAAATAAACAGATACTTTAATCAAAACATTGTATTGCAATCCCCCTTTAAGAATAGGTTAATACCTTGAATCCCATGTTTAAGTTAATCTTTTTTTCCCTTCTGTTAATTGCTTCATGCTGTGCGTTCAAATTGAATATTGGAATGCCTGCAAATCTCAAAATAATGGGACTCCTCTTTAACTTAGTCAGCAGTTTATTATCCTCGCAAGATGGTAAAAAATAGAAGCTGATACAGAAATTCTGCATCTCTGTTTCCAAAAGTAAATAAAAAGATCAAAGCAGCTCCAGTCAAAAGCTCTGCACCATTCTCCAAGGAAGCAAATCCCCCCGTGATGCAGAGAATGAAAAGATAAAGGAAGTGGAATTTAACCAAATAGATGAAAAATCAAGGGGGCCATGCCAACAGTTTCCTAATGCAAGCTGCCAGTGAGCAAGGCTCTCCATTGAACATGCACATTTATAATTTTAGTCCTATGCAAGGTATTATTAAGTGCTGAGAGTGACATGTATTTACAGAATGTTAAATGTTAAAATATTACATTGGATTACATAGGATTTATATCACAGAAACAGGCCATTCAGCCCAACCAGTCTATGCTGGTGTTTAAGCCCCACCCAAACCTCTTCCCACTGCCCCAGATTTTGCTGCAGTAGGGAACTTCATGGCATGCCCTACCTTTTATACGAACATATGAATTAGGAGCAGGAGTAGGCCCACTCGGCCTCTCGAGCCTGCTCCGCCATTCAATAAGATCGTGGATAAGATCAAGATTGTCACCTCAGCCCCACATTTCTGCCTACCACCAATAACCTTTCATCCCCTTGTTAATCAAGAACCTATCCAGCTCGGCCTTAAAAATGTTCAAAGACTCTGCTTCCACTGCCTTTTGAGAAAGAGAGTTCCAAAGACTCACTACCCTCTGAGAGAAAAAATTTCTCATCATCTGTCTCTTAAATGAGCAACCCCTTATTTTTAAACAGTGACTCCTTGTTCTAGATTCTCCCACAAGAGGAAACACCCTCTCCACATCCACCCTGTCAAGACCCCTCAGGATCTTAAACGTTTCAATTAAGTCACTTCTTACTCTTCTAAATTCCAGTGGATACAAGCCTAACCTGTCCAACCTTTCCTCATAACCCACTCATTCCTAGTATTAGTCTAGTAATCCTCTTCTGAACTGCTTCTAACACATTTACATCTTTCCTTAAATAAGGAGACCAGTACTGTACACAATACCCCAGATGTGATCTCACCAGTGCCCTGTACAACTGAAGCATAACCTTGCTACTTTTGCAATCAATTCTCCTCACAATAAACGATAACACTCTATTAGCTTTCCTAATTACTAGCTGTACCTGCGTATTAGCCTTTTGTGATTCATGCACTGGAACACCCAGATATTTCTGAATCTCAGAGCTCTGCAACCTGTCACCATTTACATAATAAGCTTATTTTTTACTCTTCCTGCCAAAATGAACAATTTCGCATTTGCCCACATTATACTCCATTTCCAGATCTCTGCCCACTCACTTAAGCTATCTATGGCACTTTGGAGCCTTCTTATTTCCTCTTCACAATTTTTTTTCCTACCTACCTTTGTGTCATCAGCAAATTGAGCAACCATTCCTTTGGTCCCTTCATCCAAGTCATTTATATAAATTGTAAAAATTTCAGGCCCCAGCACTGAAATTATTTATGCTGACTCTCTGGGGAGAATTTTCCCCCATCAGGTGAGCAGTTCGGGAACGGGCGCAGGCGTGGCCGGGCGCGTAGCCGATTGCCGCCCGCCATTGACTGCGTGCCGCCATTTTGCATGGGCAGGACAATTAAGGCTTGCATGACACACACCCAGAAGCGCTGAGCACTCCCTGTGTGGGTGGGGGAAGGAGAGAGAGTCCAGTCCTGAACTCCTTTGTGCACGCACGCGAAAGAGCGCAGAAATCTCCCTGAGGCACGGAATTGCCTCAGGGAGATTCATCTCATAATAAAGCTTTGCAAAAAAAGTATTTAAAAAATTATTCAGACATGTCCACCTCATGTGACAGTGTCACATGAGCTGGGACATGTCAATGAATTTTACTAAAAATCTTTGTTACATTTATAAACCCTTCATGAAACCTCATTCTCCCTACAACCCTGTTCCTCATCCACACTGGGAGCAAGTACCTCGTACCTGTTGGACAAGGTCAAGAGCTGAAGCTCCTCTGTTTCTGAACACAGGATCCCTCTACCTGCCTCACTTGCAGTCACATCCTGCTGACCCTGACCACTGACCGAACTTGAGGTACTTAATCTACCGGGTGTGACCGCCTCCTGAAACAAAGCGTCCAGGTAACTCTCCCCCTCCCAGATATGCCACAGTGTCTGGAGCTCGGACTCCAGCTCGTCAATTCTGAGCCGGAGTTCCTCCAGCAACCAACACTTCCTGCAGATGTTGTCACTGCGGCTCGCAATGGGATCTGCCAGCTCCCACATCATACAGCTACAGCACATCACCTGCCCAGCCATCTTGACTTAGATAATTAATTTATTAATTAGCTTTGCAGCATTTTTTTTTTCAAATTTGGTGCAGATTTCCTACCAACCAATCAGGTCACAGCTTTCCTGTGATGTCACTTTTTCAGTTTTGGCTTCAGTTACTCTGTGCACCGAGGTCACCGCTCCAGTGCTCCTCCCTCCAGGTCTGCTCCCTGGAGACAAAAAGGACATGGCTGCCCTACTGGGTCTGCAGCAGGTGGTGAGGGAGCCAACAAGATGGAAAAGCATACTCGACCTCATCCTCACCAAGCTGTCTGCCGCAGATACATTTGCCCATGACAGTATCGGGAGTGAACTCCACAGTCATTGTGGAGACGAAGTCCCACCTTCACATTGAGGATACCTCATGTTGTGTGGCACTACCACCATGCTAAATGGGATAGATTTCGAACAGATCTAGCAACTCAAGACTGGGCGTCCATGAGGTGCTGTGGGCCATCAGCAGCAGCAGCAGAATTGCACTTGAACACAACCTGTAACCTCATGGCCTGGCATATCCCCCACTCTACCATTACGATCAAGCCAGGGGATCAACCCTGTTTCAATGAAGAGTACAGGAGGGCATGCCAGGAGCAGCACCAGGCATACCTAAAAATGAGATGTCAACCTGGTGAAGCTATAGTACAGGACTACTTGTGTGCCAAACAGCATAAGCAGCAAGTAATAGACAGGGATAAGCAATCCCACAACCAACGGCTCTGATCTAAGCTCTGAAGTCCTGCCACATCTCGTCATGAATGGTGGTGGACAATTAACAGCTCACTGGAGGAGGTGGCTGCACAAATATCCCCATCCTCAATGAGGGATGAGCCCAGCACATCAGTGCAAAAGATAAGGCTGAAGTATTTGCAACAATCTTCAGCCAGAAGTGCCGAGTGGATGATCCATCTCGACCTCCTCTGGAGGTCCCCAGCATCACAAATGCCAGTCTTCAGCCAATTTGATTCACTCCATGTGATATCAAGAAAAGGTTGAAGGCACTGGATACTGCAAAAACTATCGGCCTTGACAATATTCCGGCAATAGTGCTGAAGACTTGTGCTCCAGAACTTGCCGTGCCCCTAGCTAAGCTGCTCCAGTACAGCTACAACACTGGCATTTACCTGGCTATGTGGAAAATTGCCCAGCTATGTCATGTCCACAAAATGCAGGACAAATCCAACCTGACCAATTACTGCCTCATCAGTCTACTCTTGATCATCAATAAAGTAATGGAAGGGGTCATCAACAGTGCTATCAAGCGGCACTTGCTTAGCATAAACCTGCTCACTGATGCCCAGTTTGGGTTCCACCAGGGCCACTCAGCTCCTGACCTCATTACAGCCTTGGTTCAAACATGGACAAAAGAGCTGAACTCCTGAGGTGAGGTGAGAGTGGCATAAAAGCACCATTTGAGTATGGTATCAAGGAGCCCTAGCAAAACTGGAGTCAATGGGTATCAGGGGGAAAACTCTCCACTGGTTGGAGCCATACCTAGCACAAAGGAAGATGGTTATGGTTGTTGGAGCTCAGTTATCACAGCTCCAGGACATCACTGCAGGAGTTCCTCATGGTAGTCTCCTCAGCCCAACCATCTTCATCTGCTTCATCAAGGACCTTCCTTCCATCATATGGTCAGAAGTGGGGATGTTCACCGATGATTGCACAATGTTCAGCACCATTCTCGACTCCTCAGATACTGAATCAGTCCATGTCCAAATGCAACAAGACCTGGACAATATCCAGGCTTGGACTGACAAGTGGCAAGTAACTTTTGTGTGACACAAGTGCCAGGCAATGACCATCTCCAACAAGAGAGAATCTAACCATTGCCCCTTAATGTTCAATGGCATTACCATCACTGAATCCCCCACTATCAACATCCTGGGGGTTACCATTGACCAGAAACTGAACTGGACTAGCCATATAAATACTGTGGCTAGAAGATCAGGTCAGAAGCTAGGAATTGTGTGATGAGTAACTCAACTCCTGAATTCCCAAGGCCTGTCCACCATCTACAAAGCACAAGTCAGGAGTGTGATGGAATACTCCCTACTTCCCTGGATGAGTGCAGCTCCCACAACTGAAGAAGCTGGACACTGTCCAGGACAAAGCAGTCCGCTTTATTGTCATCACATCCACAAACATTCACTCCCTCCACCACTGACGCACAGAAACAGCAATGTGTACCATCTACAAGTTGCACTGCAGGAATTCACCAAGGCCCCTTAGACAGTACCATTGGAATCCATGACCACTACCACCTAGAAAGACAAGGGCAGCAGATAGGTGGGAACACCACCACCTGGAAGCTCCCCTCCAAGTCACTCACCATCCTGACTTGGAAATATATCGCTGTTCCTTCACTGTCACTGGGTCAAAATCCTGGAACTCCCTTCCTAACAGCACTGTGGGTGTACCCACACCACATGGACTGCAACAATTCAAGAAGGCAGCTCACCACCACCTTTTCAAAGGCTACTAGGGTTGGGCAACAAATGCTGGCCCAGCCAACGAAGCCCACATCCCATGAATAAATTTTTTAAAAGTACATCCACTGGTTCCCCTTTATCCACAGCACATGTGACTCTTTCAAAGAACTCCAATAAATTGGTTAAACATGATTTCCCTTCTACAAAATCATGTTGACTCTTCCTGACTGCCTTGAATTTTCTAAGTGCCCTGCTATAATATCTTTAATAATAGCTTCGAACATTTTCCCTCTGACAGACATTAGGCTAACTGGCCTGTCGTTTCCTGATTTCTGTCTCCCTCCCTTTTTGAATCAAGGAGTTACATATGCTATTTTTCAATCTAATGGAAGCTTCCCTGAATCTAGGGAATTTTGGAATTCTTTTCCCCAAATCCATAGGATGAGTGCATGGAGCCTTGACGTCGGGAAAAGCCCCCAGGGTTGAAGAGCTCAGCTGGAACTCCATCAGGGCTGTAGGCTTTGTTGTTTTATCATCCACTTGATGGCTTGTTGCACCTCCCATTGATGGTGGTTCACTAATCGATTCCACCACAGGATACTGGGGGAGTGCCTGGAGAATATCAGTTGCCATTGTGGATTCATGGTTGAGGAGTTGTTGAAAATGTTGTTTCTAGTGTTGAATTTCCGGTGTCATCCTTAACAAGAGAAACACCACCTTGTGAGCGAAGGGGGTTTTGTCTTTTTTTTTTATTCATTCGCGGGATGTGGGTTTCACTGGCTAGGCCAGTACTTATTACCCATCCCTATTTGCCCTTGAGAAGGTGGTGGTCGGCTGCCTTCTTGAACCGCTGCAGTCCATGTGGTGTAGGTACACCCACAGTGCTGTTAGGGAGGGAGCTCCAGGATTTTGACCCAGAGACAGTGAAGGAACGGCGATATATTTCCAAGTCAAGGCCTTGGTCTTTAGACCTGGTGGCTTCAAAAAAAGCTTTGCATGTCATGATGGTCAGAATACTGTTGGATCTCTCAAGCTTTCTCTTTCTACCAAATGTCGTTTATCTTCCGGATTTGTCTTTGGGCATCAGCCTTGAGGCTGCCTTGTTTCCTTCTTGATGTATGACCTTGGGTTGTTCGGCCAGGCAATGAAAGCTGCTCGTTTTTGTTCCAGGAGATCACACATTTCAGCATTGTTTTCATCAAACCAGTCCTGGTGACAACAATACTTGAACTCAATGGTCTGGGCACAGGGGTCTAGTACAGCTGACTTTATTTGATCCCATGTTCTGGAATTGAGTTGGATGTGTGAAGATTTTCCAGAATGGTTGTGAGCTGCACTTGGAATTCCTCCCTTTGGTTGAGCTGTTTTAGGGCTGGACATTGATCGTCTTCCTCTTGGAATTCTGGGCCGTACGATGTCTTGGTGCTATACGTGGATGTTCATCACCGATTGAACAAGTCAGTGATCTGTCCAGCAGATATCAGTCCCATGAATGGATCGAATGATACAGACATCACTTCAATGTTTGACCTGAACAATGCTATAATCCAGCAGGTGCTAATACTTTGATCTCGGATGCCTCCGCGTAGTTTTGTGTTTGTCCTTCTGGCGAAAAAGGGCTTTTTTTTAATAATGAGGCCTTACAGGACGATGCCATTTGCAATGACTTTCCCACCCTGTTTTCCTAATGGTTCTGCTCCAGACATTGGAGTCACGGCCAATCCTGGTGTTAAAGTCCCCAAGAAAGATGGCGTTTTCTTCTAGATGGCAGTGAGGACTTCATCAAGGTCAGAATAAAACTTTGCCTTAACATCTTCATTGGAGTCAAGGTTCGGGGCATAAGCACTGATGATGATAGCATATTGGTTACAGTTGAACTATAGGTGAAGCGTCATGGGCGATTTATACATTAGGAACAGCATAATCCATTTAGACACCATTAATTACTTTAACAGCAAGTTTTGCCCAATGTTAATTCAAAATACAGGTAGCTGGATTTTCCACCTGGTAAGGATATAAGCTGATTCTTGGATGAGTTTCCCTGGTAGGAACGGTGTCCACCAGGTAAAACCATTTTCCTACTGTTGATGAGCTACTGAGGAAATGCCAAGCGAATTATGGACTCATGCCAAAATCTTACTTTGAAATTGAAAATGGATCCTTTAAAGATCACTTTTCCAAGCATTTTTGTTTTTCCCCTCACAAGAACACAAGAAACGGGAGCCGGAGTAGGCCATTTGGCCCATCCATGAATGCTTCCTGGATTCTCACATCATCAATTACATCCCTGTGTTCTACATGAGTTAATAGATGTGCTGACAATATACTGAGATAACATAATTGACTGTGATACCTGAGTCAAGACCTAACTAGGAACTGCTCAGTTCATTATGTTTTTGGCTGTAGATTTTGAATATAGAACAGCGCTATCTCTGAAGAACCATAATACACTAGGAATGACTGTTGGCTTTAATAGTGCACAGTGCATATGTAATAGCACTGTCCAATATTTTCTGAAATCTTTGATCCATTTAAAGTGAATGAAGTAGCCATTAGCAGGCCATTCAAATACATTCAATGCTCTTCTACTGAAATTGCGAACAGGCCTCATAAGAATTATCCAGTCAGACTCCTGCTGGCATGCCCTTTAATAGAAAATTATGTTTTTTTTGTCACATTTGGTGATTTGTTGAAAGTCCAACATTGAAGGGCTATGGAGAGAATGTAAGGGACTGGAATTAATTTTTGGTTGCTCTAACAAAGACCAAAAACAAGCAAAATGGACCAGATGCCTTCTTCTGTGCGGTACTTCCATTGTTCTAAAATATTAGACAATTTTTAAGAAGGAACTCAGGTTTTTCATTTAGATTTTGATTGCACCTGGCTTTGTCGTGGTCCCTGATAGCTGAATTCCAAAGTTATTTTTTTTCTTATGGCAGCCAAGTGTCCTATCGATATTCCCTAGGGCCAAACAGACAACTGAGAAAACAAACTGTAATTCTGAGTCTATTTTGAATGTATAAAATTGCTCTCACTACTTTAACTGTCTATTTGAAAACATTGACTGTAATAGCAGTTGAAGAATTAGCAGATTTGAATGGTATTCCTCTGTCTGCTATTTTAATGAAACTATTAACTATGTGTTTGTCAGCTGTGGTTCAGTTGGTAGTGCTCTTGTCTCTGAGCTATAGTGAGTTCCCATTCAAGTGCTCCAGGGCTTGAGAACAAAAATCAAGGCTAACACTCCCGCGCAGTACTGAGGGAGAGCTGAACTCTCCGATGAGGTGTCTTTTGGATGAGACGTTAAACCGAGGCCCCATCTGCCTGCCCATGCCGCAGATATTAAAGATCCCTTGGCACTATTTCAAAGAAGAGGAGGGCAGTTACCCCAGTGTCCTGGCCAATATTTTTTTCTCAACCAACATCACAGAAACAGATTATCTGGCCATTACGACATTGCTGTTTCTGGGAGTGTGCTGTGCAGATATTGGGTTCTGTGTTTCGTACATTGCAACAGTGACTACACTTCAAAAGTATTTCATTGAAGTGCTTTGAGACATCCACTGATCATGAAAAGCACTATATAAATCCAAGTCTTTCTTTTTTTTAATCCGTTTACTTACCAATATAGTGAATGGAGAAGGGTGACAAGCCTCACCTGCTATAATCACTGGCAGAAATCATTAATCTCTACTAAAGTCTTGCTAAATGTGAGTTCCAAGGAATTCCCTGTGATGGTTACAAATCGTTTTAAGAATTGGCGGTGATGCACCAGTTGTTATATTATTTGGAATGAGTATTCCAGGCTAATCTCAGTCATTAAATTCAGCTGGAATCAAAATAACCAAACAATTGAATTTATACCGAGAATATGTAACTTCCACATTATTCCACTGCCAAGAAAATAAGAATACAGCACCTTGAAAAGCGAGTCCCATTGAGTATTTTTTTTCTAATTCTGATTACATGTGTCTGTCCCACCATTTCTCTAACAGATTCCAAGATGCAATATTTCAGAAATTAGTTGACTAATGTTTCATCAATGAAATAATTTTCTCATGGCTTCTTCAAATCAATCTATTCTTTCCCTTCTTCATACTCAAAAGTCATAACCTGCCTTTATGAATTAAAACTAACGCTAGAGTGTTCAAACTAATACTAAGGAGGTAACCATTCGTCAGTCACGCATGCGCAAAACATAAACTAGGACTCAGGAACCCTGAGTTTTGTCAGACTCACTGAGAATAAGCAAGCAAAATTTGTTTATAATGCATAGAATTCATTAGTTAAACCAACAAGGCCCAATTAAGAGTCACTTTGGGTGGTTTAAGTAGATTAATGTTCATTCTAAATTGTAGCTATAAATATAATTGAATTTAGTTTGTAATATGTCATTTAATTATGTTCTAATTTTCTTTCTTGACTGACTTGTTTTTTTATGAAATTTCAAGGGCTCTCGTTTTATACAAGAGTGCTGGAAAACTGTGAAGATGAAGCACAGTTTGATGAGGTAGGATTACTTTACGTTTCTTGTAAATTATTCAAACCGCATTAAAGTTAGAAAAAAAACACATGTCCTGGTTGACATCGGATTCATATACACTCGGTTCAATTCCTCACACTGTGTACACATGAATTTCAAATAATTTTATCCAGAGGTCATCTGTATTTAGCATATTTTTTATTAGAATAAGTTATAACACTGCAGCCACTTAAATAATGCTGGACCCCTTTCTTTATTATGAAAAAGCTTGTTAAAGTGTTTCTGAACAACTCTTTGCTAAATTGAGTTGAAGTAACTGCTGGAGTTTGTTTAATTATGTAGGCTTGGAAAGGTTTCATAGTAGTGGCTGTTGGTAATTATACCTAATGAGAGGTTTGTTGGGCTCTGTTATGTACTGTGTCACAATAATTGAGGTTAAGCAATCACAGAATACATAGAAAGGCCATATTTATTCCTGGAAGGAGAGCTTACTTATGCCAAGGTTTTGTTTTATTGGCAGCTATCAAACAGAAATAAATTTATATTCAACTTGAAATATCTAAATTCATCACTTATAATCGACCATTGGTATAATAAAGTTTGATTATTTTTAAAAGGTTAACCATTCATAGATATCATATTACCCCATAAATATGGTGTTGATCTTAACTGGCGGCTGCACATATATTTGATTGTTTGTGTAGGAAGAACAATGACTGATGCCATAGCATTACAAGCTTATGCCATTTCATATATCTATGGAACATACATATATAGAATGGAACTTTGTTTTCACGCGGATAACAAGGAGACCCAGATAATTGTATTTGTTTTGCATAAAAGTGAGGAGATATGAAATTATTTATTTTGTTCCACATCGTTCTGCAATTGCCCCAAGTAGAGGTGTTTGCTTCATGATTCAGGAGCAAAGAACATCTTCTCGTCAAATTCAAGAAGGCTGCAATCGAACTCTTTGGTGACAGGTCTGGCAACAAAAATGAGAGAACGTATGTAGCCTGATTAATGTTGTTGCAAAGACACTTCCTGCTAATGGATTAGAGTGGAATTACTCATGGATACCTGCACCCTAGATTGCTCAATTCTCTCACAGTTATAGGAGGTGAGCAACCGTTTTTAACAAAAGAGCAAGTGACTGGTGTAAAATCTGTTCAACAGTAGCAAGAACCAGTTACGTCAAAAACTATTACACTATCAATAGGAGCATGCAAACCTGCTGCATGTGTCAGGCTCAATCTCAGAGAGTTAATGCAAAGTCAAGACTCAATCAGATGTCGAAGGAAAATAGCATTATAACCTTGTTATTTGAATTAATTTTCAAGGACATATTTGCATTATATTTTTGTCGACAAATTTTAAGGACTGTCCAGTACCCATATATGCGTAATGAGAAATTATTGTAATAGCTGTCATATTTCTAAACTAACCTGACATTCAGAAGATTCGGTCTCAGAATTTCAGTTTCCATTATGCTTGGGACCAGAGGGCACATTTTTATTGTCTTGTGTAGGATTTTATTAAGGTTTTAGTGAAGATACATGTCTCTTATAATAGATGCACACAATTTTACAACATTTGCATAAGTACAAATTGGGTTGATCATTGTTGTCCCTGACTTGGCAGCAATCATGCAGGATGGATCAGATACCCTTCACAGAGCCCAGCCGATTTTCATTGCACTGAAATGAATGAAAGGATGTGTCAAATGCCTCTGCTACTTTCCCAGTTCCAATGTTTAAATGAAGCTCCAAGGGTGTTATGTCCATGTGCAATTTTCTATGATTTGCAGCAGATTGACAATAAGTGACGAACCTGCCCACATCAAATATATGTTCAGGTTGCGAGAGATTGTTGTAGGGCTGTGGCAATGCAGATAATGACACCTATAAGAATATTTATTGCTATATTCTGAGGGCATTTCTCCAGACTTGGTTTGAACTTTTGGTCAATGAGGAAGCCCCACCTCGGAGAGCTGTCGGCCAATCAATTGGATGACAGCTGTCTTGTCCCGGCAGTGTCACTGGGAGCGGTACCCACTGCTAAGACTGCACCAGCCCCTGAGGAAGATGTTTCATGAGGGAGCTTAGGCTGTGAGTTGAGCCCAGGGTCTCGCTGAGGCCAGGCTGGTAGGCCCCAGCAAAGGGTACGAGGAAGTTGGGGGGCAGGAGTGACAGGTCAAGGAGGGGGAAACGCAGGGGAGGGGAAGTCCTCACCTTGGGTGGAGGTGTTTGCCAACCAGGAGGCACACCCCCACCTCAGCCTGTCCACCAGGCTGACAGCTTTTGCCAGACCAGCTTGGAGACCTGGTGTAAACCTCCCCTGCCCATGGGTTAAATCCCAGCCACTCCAATTGGCTCACAGGCATGCGGACCACCTGCTGCCTTCCCCGCCACAGTGCCAGGTGTGCGGATAGAAATGAAGAGATGCGTGGTTAAGCCATCTGTAACTTGTGCCCATTCCAGATTGTGGGATGAAGTTGAAGTGGAATTTGGGAAGTTGCATAAGGCAGGGGCATAACATCATCCTGGATGGCTTCAGCAATTCTGGTCACCATGGCCTCAGTGATGCATGCACCAATAATGCCAGAAAATGTCTCCTCCTAGGGGGTGAGAACATGCAGCCGTGTGCGTTGTTGCTCCCTCATGTTATCTGCCACTTTGTCCTGAGAGAGAGAGGGCAGACTGTGGGGACATGCGTTGAAATGTGCTTGGGTGTTGAGCCGGTCATAACTGAATGACTGGAATTATGTGTATTATCAGAGTGTAAGACTTGCAGCAGTGGTGTGTGTGTGAGGGCGCATTAGAGCATATGAATGTTAGGTAGGAACCCTGCTGGCTAGGGATTGGTGATGAGCGAATGATGGGGGCTGTGGTGCACTGAGCACTGTGTAAAGCTATCGATGGGACTTGGTATTTGAAAATACTAACCTTTACCACTCATGGGAGGTCATTGAACTTTTTTTGACATTGTGTCTAGGACCATGGAGACCTCCATGGCTACCTGTTCCAAATGCTTTTATAATGTATGTCAAGACAGCCTCCTCTCTCCTCTTTTCCACCTCCTGCACTGAGGCTCCCAGTGCTGCATCTGAGAACTGAGAGGCCTCTCTCTGGCCTGCTGCTCTGTTAATCCAGTTTTGTTCTGCTCAGAATGTCTTTCCCGGCCATTTCCGGCACCTTTACTAAGCAGGTCAGTCAGCCTATGTGGAGAGAACCGATAAGTTAATTTTTTTCAGTCTTCTGCCCTTCATCGTAACCGGGAATAAATATTGACAGCATTTTATAAACAAAGAGATGGAGGAAGGGAAAAAGACCCCCACCAAAAAGAGGAAGTAAAATGAAAACGCCTTAAGTGGAAAGCAATGGAGATTATTAAATAGCAGTTGTTATATTAAAATTAAAGAATAGGAAACATAACAAGAAATTAAAGATATTTAAGGGAATCCGGGGTGATTGTAGGGGAGGGGGATGTTTAACGAGGTGGAACCAGATTCAGAACCAGCTTTCAAAAGGGAATTGGATGAATACTTGAAGGAGAAAAAAAATGCAGGGATGGGGGAAAGAGCTTGGGAATGTGACTAATTAGATGGCTTTTGAGATGAAACCTATACTTGCCTTGCTGAGTTCGGAGGTCAGAAACTCCGATTCCTGACTAACCTCAGGCTTTTCGCGCATGTGCCGGCCGGAAACTGGCCGCACGTGTGCAGTTCGGTTATTTTACCTTCTTCAAAGACTGACCCTGAGAACTGGTCCCGTGCGCCTGTGCAGAAGAAGGAAAGGAGAATGGCATGAAAGGAGAGGTCAGATCACAGAATCACAGAATCACACAATGGTAACGGCACAAAAGGAGGCCATTTGGCCCATCGTGTCTGCACCGGCTCTCCAAACGAGCATTATGGCCTAGTGCCATTGCCCTGCCTTTTCCCCGTAACCCTTCCCCCACTAGTGGAAACATCTTCTCAACATCTACCCTGTCAAGCCCTCTCAGAATCTTGTGTGTTTCAATAAGATCACCCCTCATTCTTCTAAACTCTAATAAATAAAGGCCTAGCCCGTTTAGCCGTTCTTGATAAGTCAACCCCTTTATCCCAGGAATCAGCCTAGTGAATCTCTTTTGAACTGCCTCCAATGCCAGTATATCTTTTCTTAAATACAGGGACCAAAACTGTACACAGTGCTCCAGAGGCGGCCTCACCTACACCCTGTACAGTTGTAACAAGCCTTCCCTATTTTTAAATTCCAACCCCCTCGCGATACAGGCCAAAATTCCATTTGCCTTCTTAATTACTTGCTGCACCTGCATGCTAAATTTTTGTGTTTTATGCACAAGAACACCCAGATCCCTCTGTGCTGCACTTTTTTGGAGTCTCTCTCCATTTAAATAATAATCTGCTTTTGAATTTTCCTACCAAAGTGCATGATCTCACACTTTCGTACATTTAACTCCATCTGCCAAGTTTTTGCCCCCTCACTCAACCTGTCCATATCCCCTTGCAGATTTTTTATGCCCTCAGTACAACATGCCCTCCCACCTATTTTTGTATCATCAGCAAATTTGGATACATTACACTCTGCCCCTCCTCCAAGTCATAGTTTGCGGGAATAGCTTCACCCTATCTACTTTGTCCAGCCCCCTCATAATTTTGAACATCTCGATCAAATCTCCTCTTAGCCTTCTTCTCTTCAAAGAGAACAGTCCCAACCTCTCCAATCTTTCTTCATAACTGAAGTTTCTCATCCCTGGAACCATTGTTGTAAACCTCTTCTGCACTCTCTCCAATGTGTTCACATCCTTCCTATAGTATGCTGCACAGAACTGTACACAATATTCCAGCTGAGGCCTAATGAGAGTCTTATATAAATTCAGCATAAGCTCCCTGCTCTTGTACTCTATGCCCCTATTAATAAAGCCCAGGATACTGTATGCTTTATTAACTGCTCTCCCCACCTGTCCTGCCACCTTCAATGATCTATGCACATATACATCCAGGTCTTTCTGCTCCTGCACTGCTTTCAAAATTTCACCCCTTATTTTATATTGTCTTTCCATGTTCTTCCTACCAAAATGCATCACCTCACACTTCTCCACATTGAACTTCATCAGCCACCTATCTGCCCACTCCACCAACTTGTCTATGTCCTTTTGAAATTCTACACTGTCCTTCTCACAGTTTACAACACTCCCAAGCTTTGTATCATCTGCAAACTTTGAAATTGTCCCTTGTGCACCAAGATCTAGATCATTCATGAATATCAGGAAAAGCAAGGGTCCCAATACTGACCCCTGGGGAACTCCACTCCAAACCTTCCTCCAGACCAAAAGATATCCATTGACCATTACTCTCTGCTTCCTATTTTTCAGCCAATTTGTATCCACGTTGATACTATCCCTTTTATTCCATGAGCAATAACTTTTCTCACAAGTCTGTTGTGTGGCACGGATCAAATGCCTTTTGAAAGTCCATGTACACCACATCAACAGCATTACCCTCATCAACCTTTTCTGTTACCTCTTCAAAAAACTCCAGCAGGTTATTTAAACACAATTTCCCTTTAGAAATCCATGCTGGCTCTTCCTTATCAACCCATATTTTTCCATGTGACTACTACTTCTATCCCGAATAATTGTTTCTAGAATCCTGCTCACCACTGAAGTTGAACTGACTGGTCTGTAATTGCTTGGTTTATCCTTGCAAGCTTTTTTGAACAAGGGTGTAATGTTTGCAATTCTCCAGTCCTCTGGCATCTCCCCTGAGTCTAGCAAAGATGGTCAGTACCCCTGCAATTTCTACTCTCACTTCTTTCAATATCCTTGGATACATCTCATCCGGTACCAGTCATTTGTCAATTTTATGTACTGACAGTCTATTCAACACTTCCTCCTTATCAATTTTGAACCCTTCTAGTGACAGAGTTTCCTTGTCTGTCACCAAGGCCTGGGTAGCATCTACCTCCTTGGTAAAGACGGATGCAAAGTGTTCATTTAATACCTCAGCCATGGCCCCTTTGTCCATGTTTAAATTCCTTTTTAGGTCCCTAATTGACCCTACTCCTCCTTTTACAACCCTTTTACTACTTATATGCCTATAGATGACTTTTGGATTCCCCTTTATGTTGGCTGCCAGTCTTTTCTCATAATCCCTCTTCGCTTCTCTAATATGCTTTCTCACCTCCCCTCAGAACCTTCTGTATCCCTCTTGATTCTCAATTGTATTTTCTACCGGACACCTGTCATAAGTGCACTTTTTCTTTTTCATCTTAATTTCAATCTCCTTTTTCATCCAAGGAGCTCTGGATTTGGTTGCCCTACCTTTCCCTTTCGATGGAATATACCTTGACTGTACCCGAACCAATTCTTTTTGAAGGTAGTCCATTGTTCGGCCACAGTTTTCCCTGCCAATCTTTCGTTCAAGTCCATCCGGCCCAGTTCCGTTCTTGCCCCATCGAAGTCAGCTCTCGTCCATCTAATTATTCTTACTCTGGATTGCCTATTGTCCTTTTCTATCATCATTCTAAAATGTACAATACAATGATCACTGTCTCCTAAATGCTCCCCCACTGACAGTTGATCTACTTGGTCACCCTCATTTCCAAGAACCAGGTCGAACAGTGCATCTTTCTCTTGTTAGATTGGACACATGCTCCTGTAGAAAATTCTCCTGAACACAAACTAGGAACTTTTGCCCCTCTCCGCCCTATACACTATCACTGTCCCAGTCTACATTCGGGTAATTAAAGTCCCCCATTATAACTACTCTATAATGCTTGCATCTCTCTGTAATTTCCCTGCAAGTTTGTTCTTCTACATTCTTCTCACTGGTTAGCAGTCTGTAGACTACACTGAGCAACGTAATTGCATCCTTTTTGTTCCTTAGTTTGAGCCAAATTGATTCTGTCCTTGAACCTTCTGGGACACCCTCTTTGTCCAGCACTGCAATGCTCTCCTTAACCAATACCGCCACCCCTCCTCCTTATCTTCCTTTTTTTTTGAGCATCTCGTACCCAGGAATATTTAACACCCAGTTCTGCCCTTCCTTGAGCCAGGTACCTGTTATCACCACAATATCATATTTTCACATGACAATTTGTACCTGTAACTCCCCAATCTTATTTACTATACTCTGTGCATTCAAATACATGCATAGTAACCTTGCTTTAGATTTTGTTACTTTCTCCCTTACCCCAACTTCACCTATTAACTTAGTATTCTCTATACTAGTGCTATCTGTCCCTCCCAGTATTTTGTGCACCCTGGTATTCCTCTCTAATATTTGTTCTTGGTTTCCACACCCCTGCTGAGCTAGTTTAAAGAACTCCCAACAGCACTAGCAAGGGACTCAGTCCCAGCTCTGTTCAGATGCAACCTGCCCTGCTTGTACAGGTGCCATCTCCCCCAGAGCCAGTCCCAGTGTCCCAGGAATCTAAAGCCCTCCTTCCTGCACCATCTTTCCAGCCATGCATTCATCTGCCTTATCCTCCTATTTCTGTACTCACTGGCACGTGGCGCTGGAAGTAATCTGGAAATTACTACATTTGAGGTCCTGCTTGCTAGGTTTTTACCTAGCTCCCTACATTCTGATTGCAGGACTACATCCCCCTTCCTACCTAAGCCATTGGTACCAATGTTCACCACGATCTCTGGCAACTCACCCATCCCCCGGGAGAATGTCCTACAGCTGCTCTGTAACATCCTTGACCCTGGCATCAGGGAGGCAACATACCATCCTAGAGTCATGCCTATGGCCACAGAAATGCCTGGCTGCTCCCCTAACCAATGAATCCCCTATCACTATTGTTCTTTCTTTCTTCTTCTTCCACACCTGTACAACTGAGCCATTTGTGGTGCCATAAACCTGACTGCATTTCTCTGAAGAGCCATCACCCTCACCAGCTTCCAAACGGAAAGCCAATTTGTGAGCAGGTCCACAGGGGACTCTGGCACTACCTGCCTACTTCTCCTGGGCTGCCTAGTGGTCACCGATTCCCTCTCTGACTCCAGGCCCTTAATCTGTGGTGTGACCACCTCTCTGAACATGCCATCCATGCAGCTGTCAACCTTACGGATGCGCCACAGTGACTCCAGCCGCCACTCGAGCTCTGAAACCTGGAGCTCCAGCTTCTGCAGCTGGCAGCTCTTCCTGCACATGTGGTCGTCCAGGACACTGGTAGCGTCCATGACTTCCCACATATTACAGGACACGCATTCCACTCGACTGAGCTACCCTGTCATGTCTTAACCCTACTTCCCTTATGTTAACTTTATCCTATTTTGGATTATTTATATTACTTTATTATTATTCGCCCTAAATTTCCCTTATTCCTCGTGCTCCTGCAGTTAAATCCAAGTATAGCAACTTGTTTAAAAGTATTACACTTTTCTAATTTACTCACCAGATCCTACTTACCAAGGCCGCCGGTCTTCTTTCTGAGGAAAGGTAGAAAAGTAAAGGAGCAACTCCTCTCTCCTCACCGAACCCCCTCGGTCACCTCTGCTCTCGAACTCTTGCCGCTTCTCGCGCTATTTTTATAGCTCTTCTGCTCATCTCTAGATGCTGCTGACTTCCTGGCTCAGGGTCCTCCTCTCACACTCTCCTCTAGGTGCTGCTGACTGCCAGTCTCAGAGTCCTCCTCTCGCACTCTCCTCTAGGTGCTGCTGACTGCCAGTCCCAGAGTCCTCCTCTCATACTCTCCTCTAGGTGCTGCTGACTGCCTGTCCCAGGGTCCTCCTTTCGCACTCTCCTCTAGGTGCTGCTGACTACCCGTCCTAGGGTCCTCCTCTTGCACTCTCCTGGAATGGAGTGCCATTGAGTGTCCCAGGGAGTGGAACATGGGAGGGGGCAGGGTGAGGTCCCAAACCAGGGATGGGGACAGGGAAAGGTCCCTGAAGGGCGTCCCAGGTAAGGGACAAAGACAGGGGACACAAAAGGTCCCATTAATTTAAGTTAAAAGAAAAGAGTAGAGACATGGCTCCAAGTTAAAGAAAGAACAGCAGGAAGCAGACTTTAAGTGAAGTGGGCCAAGAGAAGACTTGAAGATCCAAGAAGGCAACCAAAGGCTGGTGACTCCATGCTGTGGGCCACTGGGACAAAGGTACCCCTTTGGATCAGTGGTGTTCTGCTTGGCACAGCCAAAGATCTGAAATTGTGCTTGGAAGAGGATGCTTGAGTGTACGCAGAAATCCAAGGGAAAAGAATCTTGGAAGGCAAGATTGAAATGCTGTGAGGTGGGTTGTCCTTGAAGCCGTCCAAGTGGGAGTGACTTTTGGAGAGAATTCCAAGGTGAAATCTTGAAATTAGGAGATTCGAAACCCTTGTGAGAAAGTCAAAGTTTCAGTGAGATTGGTTGGCTCACAACGTGACAAACATCTGGGTTGTTGAGAAATCCATTGAATCTGTTTTGGCCACATCTGTCATTTATTCTGTAGTGTGGTGTGTCTGACCACACTTCACCTGTTAATTCACATGTACCTCATACTTACCTTGAATTATACCTGGAGTATAAGATAGATATTTTAAATTGTTTTATATTTCTGAACTTCTATAGAAAAGTTTATTTTTGTTTGTGTCAAACCCGTGGAAGCTTGTGGCTTTATTTACTTAGTAAGCATCTCGATCCTCAAACTCTATCTACTTCAAACAAAACGTTATTGGTCCCTAACCGATCTTCCCCCATGACCCAAGGTCAGCCGAGGATCAGAAGACTTTTCATAAAGAAGAAATGAAGGTTCAATGGGCCGAATAACCTCCTTCAGTGCTGCACTATTCTACTGCAGCCAGAATGCACCTCCTCTTTAAGTGATGCAGCCTGGCTTTAAGAAGTGCAGGTCAGCTTTTATCGGTGCTAGCTAAGTTGGGCCCCTTGTTAAATGGACAACCTTCAGCAGCGCTTAGCATTGGGCTGCAGCCCACAATCATGGAGGCAAGTGCGCAGCCCAAAATTTGCGTGCTACCTGCATCACTTCCCCAGATTCTAAGATCAGGTCACCATGGAGCCACGTCTACATAATGGTAACTAAATCATTCCCATTTACCCCAATTTGTGCACTCATCGCTCTTTTTGCAAATGCTTTGTGCTGTTACGGACAGGAAGGGAGTTAATTTAAACAGCACTAAGTTCTCCTCTCACCATCCGTCCATAAACAGAAATCTGTTTTGATTTGTTGCCCTCTTCATAAGTGCTGGCATATTTCCCAACACTTCAGTTTTTGTGTGACCTAATTTTCTAGTAATAACTCCACAGCAAACTCATGATAGGATGAACTCAAAGGGTTAGCTTATTTGCATACACTCAAAACATAGGAGGAGGGTCGCAACATCATCTCCACACTCAGGCAGTGAAGAGAGGGATAGAGAAAAGAAGGATTTACAGTACGGAGACCATAGAAAAAATAAATATTGGTTCACATGTGGTCCAGAGTCCAGAATCAAAGTCCAATGAGGGTGGTGGACTGAAACCTAATGTCATAGAATACACTTTTCCAGTGGTGTTGACTTCACACAATGAGATAGGCTAGCAGAGATTAAACAGTCTTGTAAGTGCTGGTAATAGAAGTTCCATCAGAAGCAGTGTAGATGGTGCCAGGTGTTCAAACAGGGCAGAGCTCCTTTTCTGAGAGGCTGCCACTTAGATGGTAAACAGCAGACTGAGCTTTTCAGTTCAACAAGGCAATATTACTAATTTCACAAGCCAGTGGCCCATGTCACATGATTCCCACATCTTCACACTGTCATGGACAAAGGATGTGTATCCCTTGTCTGAGTCCCTGAGATTGTTAAATGTCTCAACCATTAAGAATTGAAAGGAAGGTTGTGGGGCCCTTTGTCTGAGCAGAAGACCAGCCTCCAGTTGGCCAGACTATGTGATGAAATGCAGATGGCCTTTGTATAGTTCTCTTTGAATTTGGCCTGCATCACCCAAAGGGGTTCATTAGTGGCTCCCCAGCGCTAATGATGCATGAGTTAGCCCGATACTGCCAGGTAGCTCCTTTTTTGGGGGGGTGGGGTGCAGTCACATACAGACATAGATTCAGCCATTTTAAGAATCCCTGTTCAGTTTTTTAAAATTTTAGAAGTAGCCATGAGGATACCTACATATATTTTATGAAGATATGCGGTGTGAGGTCTTAGTCCCTCACAGTGCATTCAAATAGAGCGCAATTATTCTCTTTTCTGATCCTACTTGATGCTTGTCTATGCTTTGTCTGTCATTTGTTATTGCCTTCTACTTTTTTATTTCATTTACCTGTTTTTGTTTCCCTCAAATCTGAGCTCCCTCTCAGGTTCCCATCCCCTGCCAATCTAGTTTAAACCTTCCCCAACAGCATTGGCAAATCTCCCTGCAAGGATGTTAGTCCCGGTCCCATCAAGATGCAGCCCATCCATCTTGTATAGGTCCCACGTGCCTCGGAGCTGGTGTCTCAGAGATGTCTCAGAAGTCTGATGCTCTCCCTCCTACACCAGTTCTCCAACCACGTGTTCAATCATTCAGTTCTCCCAATTCTATGCTCACTGGCACGTGTGACTGGAAGTAATCCTGGGATTACCGCTTTAGCGATCCCGCTTTTCAATCTCCTTGCTAGCTCCCTGAAATCTGCTTTCAGGACCTCATACCCCCTCTTCCTACCTAAGTCCTTGGTACCGACATAGACCATGACTTCCGGCTGTTCACCCTCCCCCAGAAAAATGTCCTGCAGCCAGCAACGCGCACTCACACGATTTTTCGCTAGACGGGTGCGTGATGAAGACAGAGGCACGCCCGCCATTAATTAAGTGGCCAGTTAAGGTCCCTGAGACACCGAATGTCTGGGTGTTTATGCAGCCTGTGCAATTTTTAGGCCGTCGCACGGGCTAAACAGGCAGACGGGTAGGCCACGATTTCAAAAACCTCATCCATGGGCGGGATAAGAGGGGTCAGTGGGCTTGTAAATGCGAGTAGTTTGTAGTTTGGGATGTAACTTGTTGCTGCTTGCTTGTGTCAACAGGACATCTTCATTTTGCTTCACAGCTTCATTGACAGAAATAAGACGCTTCAGTTCAGGACTCAGTGTTGTTTTCCAGGCTCCCGGAGGATTCTTACCACTTGGAGCCTTCCAGGTATCAGACAGCTTTCCCTCACCCTGGGAATGGGGATTGTGGTCTCTGCTGGAGGCACCTCCTCTGAGGAGAAAGAGAGGGGCAGAAGGGGGAGGAGACCAGGTGTCCCTATTCAGCTTCCAGGGGAGTAACCTGTGGGAGGAGAGGCGCAGGCACAAGGGGCGCAGGGCCAACAGGAAGTCCAAGGTGGAAGGGGCCGCAGAAGACACCACTATCCCGCTGCCAGGCAGCGATGCAGCTACCCCAATATGTCTGAGGTGCATTGCCGAAGGAGGCCAGGCTCTCAAGGGACACAGTGACCTCTATTTGTCAGAGGATCGGCCCTAAGATCAGCTCCAACTGTGTGGGTGGACACCCCATGCAAGTTGCACTGAAGGTCACGGTGACTCTCAACTTCTATACCTCCGGCTCCTTCCAAGGGCTCAGTGGGGAATCTGTGTGGAGTCTCCCAATCAGCTGTCCACAGTCGCGTCAAGCTGGTGACAGACACTCTGGTCAGGCGTACATTGACTTTCATTCACTACCATATGGACGAGGCCAGGCAGGCTGAGTGAGCCAGAGGCTTTGCAGCAATTGCTGGGTTCCCCCGTGTCCAGGGTGCTATAGACTGTACACATGTGGCCATCAAGGCGCCAGCAGGTGAGCCCGGTCCCTTCGTCAACAGGAAGGGCTTCCACTCCATGAACGTGTAGATAGTGTGTGATCACAGGATGCAGATTCTACAAGTCTGTGCAAGGTACCCAGGCAGCTCCCACAACGCCTACATCCTCAGACACTCCCAGGTGCCGAGGCTCTTCAGTGCTCCAGCCCGGCTGGATGGATGGCTGGGCCATGAGGGTCAATGTATTGCTCATTTTCTGCATGGACTCCTCCACAATGGAGACCATGGCACACATTCCCTCATGTATCTCCGCCAGATCCTCCCGCACACCCTGCTGGACTTCCAGCATCTGCTGCCTCAGGGACGACTCCAGAGGTTCATCATCAGCCATCGACTGAGCATGTTCCTGGTCCCCAGCCGTCCTCCATCTGCCGGTGCCCTGGGCACTCTTTGCCTCCATCTGCACCTCAAGCGAATGTGAAGTGCCCTCACCAATGTGCACCAAGATAGTAGCCGGCGTTCTAATGCCCACCGAGGTGCTGGTACCTGCGCTGGTGCCTGCTTGAGAGAGCGGGTATGACACAGGTGCATTCTGATCAGTGTTGTCCTCAGGGGTCAGGGGTGGGCCTTCAGGCTTCTCATCCCGAGGGGCTGGTGGTGAGCCTGAAAGGAACAACAAGGACATGTCATTAGTTGAAGTCATCACACTGTTACTGTGCATTACTGGCAGCCTCATGAGACAGAGATCAGGGTGCATCAGGGTACCCTCTGTCTTTCCATTATCAATGGGGATTCCAGGTTTGAGGCTCACATCAATATAGGGAGTACAGTGGAATAGTTGCAATTACCAACATTGTCACCTCAGCGCTCTACACTCGTACCTCCCTGTGGCATCTCTCCGCGGCCGCTTGACCGAGATACATGGTGCCTCTCCAGCCCCAGGGTCTCCTGCTCATAACGAGTGAGAATGAAGGGGTATGGCGGTCCCCACCAGTCCATAACCTCTCTGTATTGTAATGGGATGTTTTCTCCTGAATGGACAGAGGAGCATTGATGAGTCCACACTCTTCCTGCAGCGCCATTGCAGCCTGGCCAACCCCACCTGAGGAACAGCTCACAGGGCGCAGCCGATTCATGACTCTGGAGCCGCAAGGCACTCAGCCCAAGCAGCCAGGGCTCACCCCCTTGGCCAGATGTTGCCTCATTGACATTTGCCACTTACACTCTAACACGTCGGAGGTTCATGGGTGGGATGGGCAGCTCTTAACTGTTCTGCAAAGTGATCCATGCCAACCCGGTACTCACCCTTTCCGATCGCAGGAGATCGTTGAAGCGCTTCCGGCACTGGACCCATGTGTGTCTCACAACATCATGGTTGCTGACCCTGGATGCCACCTCCTCCCAGGCCTATTTGGTGAGGTGGGGCGGGCCTTCTCCTCCTGTCCCTGGGGACAAGGGTTTCTCTCCCAGCTGCCACCTCCTCCAGGAGGGCAGCGAGGCACTCGTCTGAGAAATGCAGGGCTGGCTGCCCCGCTGACCTGCCCTCCTGCCTGCCGTGTCCACCCACAACACTGTCCATCATCGATTCCCGCGTCCTTCGGTGGTAGCCTTCCAAGGGCTGCATTTGAATTGGCTGCCGGGTTGCCATTGCACCAGGCAGACATTGAGCACGTGCCCCTGCCCGCCCCTTTGCACTCATTCTACAGCCTCGTCTTACGCTGTGTGGGCCTTAATTGGCCCACTTGCGTAAAATCGGGGTGCACTGCCGATCGTGAGCGGCTGCACGTGGCTTCACGGCTGCCCCCACCCTCCCACGCCGAGCACACCCCCGCCAAGGGCAAAATCCTGCCCCATGTTTCTGCAGCTGGTGAAACTTCCTGCACGTGGCCATCTGGCAGCATCCACAACTTCCCACGTACTACAGAACACGCATTCCACGTGACCGAGCTTTACTTCACTTTAACTTTACTTCACTTAGGTTAACTTAATTTTACTTTGGTTTACTTATATTAATTTTATTTTACTTGGCCTTAACTTAATAAACCTTACAACTATTGATAAACCTTACTAGTACTGATAAATCCAACTAATACCTAACATACTTTACTTAAAGCACCTTTTTCCCCCGTGCACCGAATTCCCAAGTGAACCTAATCCGCTACTCATTCAGTCTCTGTCTCACTCAGGCATGGTCTCCTGACCTTGCGCCCTTTACTGATGGTGTGGATGGGCTACCTTGTGTTTTGTCATTGCCGGAGGATACCAGGTATTTGCTTCTGTCAATTCCCAGCAGTCCATTCTGTATTTTATAGAACATGGTCAGTCTTTACTCGCTATAGTGATTCTCATTCTGAATCTCTATTGAAGTTGTTGCATTTTATACTTCACATAAATCCGAAAATTTCTCACTAAATTCTAAAACCCCATTTCTTTCTCTTACAGGAAAATTATACTGTTGAGAAATTTCCATCACACATTCTTGTTAAAAATTGAAAATGCTTCCTTTCCAAAACGCCCCAACCCTGTTTCTTACCACCATCCCTAACCCCTTTGGCTGTTTAGGTGAAAAGATAATGGAGGCCAGTGCATAAGTGCTTGCTCATCACATGCCTATCACATTTTCCATTGGATGAGTGTGCGGACACATTGCAAAGCACTTTTATAAATGGGACAACTTATAACAGTTCTAGGTAGGAGTTTGAACACCAATCTGTCTAAGATTTGACTAACCGGCTGCATACCCTGTGACTTTCTCAGATTTGTGCCTAGAACATCAAATATACATTTAATGTGCGATAAACTTAAGCCTGGTAGTTGCCATTACTAATGATAAAATAAAAAATCTATCCGGTGAAATAAAAATCTAATCAGCAAAACTGGTTGTTCCCACATACAGCAAAGACTTTCATCTTATCATTCTGGGCTGCTAATATCCTGAGATAGAAAGGCAGTGTGAAAAACAATCACTTTTTCTGCTTTTCAGTTGAAGTTCAAACAAGTTTTTTGCAGTAGGCAAGCTGTTATCATTAATTGGAAAAACGCCTGCTTGTTTTGACAGTAGATTACATTTTGCGCCAATTGTTCTGTTAATTAGTGTTTTAAACATGATCAAAGGGAGTCTTTTAATCAGCTATCTATTTCTCACAGATGGAATGTTGCTGTGTTCCATTTTGTACAGTGTGGCCTCCATTTGAGTACCAGCTCCTTGTTTTTAAAATGATATAATTCCAAAGACAAATTATCCCTACTTTTATCGCAATATGTACTTGAAGAAAATTTAAAACAGAGCAGTCAAAATCTTCTGAGGCCCAAATCACTGGCTGGGCCCCTCACATGCAGCAAGGTGACTTCCCAAAAGCAGAGGTGCTTTGCGTGCAATTTTTTTTTGTCCATTGACATTAATGGCTGGAAAATCACAGGCACTGCACCAGTGATCTCCCAATAAGCTTCCCACTGTTATGCTCCGTCCAAATTTTCTTTCTTCTATTTCTCATGACTAATTAAACAGCCTTTCAGCTTAGGAAGGAAACATACATTAATGTTCCCATATCCCTACAGGGCAGATATCTTGGAGGGATGTAGGGCTGTTTTGTAGCAAAATGAGAACTATCCTTTCCAAGTGGGTACTGTTTGGTGGTTGCAGACAAAAAATGTTGTTCACTATGGATTCCACACGCTCAGCTGCATTATGGCCTTTGCAGTGGATGGAACAAGAAGAGGACAACAATTCATGTAAACCGTCACTTACAAATGCACACACAGACAACTTCTGTTACCACTTTTTCAACCTTACACGTGTAGGTGAAGTCCAACACTATTATTAGTAAACTTCTTAAATTAATGCTTTTCCAATACCTTCATCATTCTAGAAGATTGTTTGGAAGAATAAAAAGTAAAAATCCATTTTCAGCAGCATTAATAAAATGACACCAGGTTATTCGTTTAAATGCCATAAGGAATATGTTTTAATGCGAGTAAGCAAAAATAAACAATTATTTTCTCAACCACTGTCCAAATGCTCTGAGTTTGACCGGAAACTTGAACAAAAAAATTCAATCCTGGAAATTAATGCAGTTGATTAAGTCCCAAATGGAGATTCTCCATTTTTGGTACAAAATGCTCCCAAATGATTATAAAACTGGAGTTATCACCATAATTACTTGATTGTCACAATAAACTAATGTAGAGTTGGTTTTGGCTTAGGTTTCTGTTAGCTCAAGGTCTGTGTTCCAAACCAAACACATGACAACTCTATTGGAATTGAAAATCAGCCACCTGTGTTTTATTAGGATAATACAATAGAGTTCACAAAATGTAATTACATATTTTCTTGACCTCATTGATTAACCCCTCTCATGAACTTGATGAAGCAACTACCTGCCTGGATACAGAATGACTGCACAGTGCAAAGGAGCTTCAACACACTTTCTCAGGTTGCAAAATTGACTATTTAATCTTTTTTTGTTAAAAGTGGCGTTAATGGATCATGACCTGAAACTGACATCTACTCAGGAGGAAACCATAACACTACCTTGCAAATAATGAGGCCAGACTCACTTATGTCAATGTAATTTTTGGTGTAAAAACTAGATGCGATGCACCTCATTATTATTTCTTCTTATTCTTATTATATTCATCATTTATTTTCACACTGTTGGCTGTCGCAAGGTCAGTTCATTTGGTTTTGTGACATGAAAATTATTTTTGAACTGGTTTTTAGAGCCAATTTAAGACAATTGCTATAAATGCTCAACTAAATACACAAGTCTTACAAGTTTGCTTCGAAATACTGCAGTGGCCAATCAGTTACTTGATTCTTTATTCCTAGCTGCGATCTCTTGGGAAAGCTGGGAATCATACGATTACCATGCGTGGTGTTCTTCTGCTCATAAATATAGCTGATAATACAGAAAAAGTACAGGAGATGCTGATTGTTAAGCTGAAATACTGCGAATGAAAATGTTCCTTTGGAAATGATTTGCTGATCTGAACTCTTGCAGTAGCTACTTAGCCAAATGATCTGATCTAATCCAGCTGCTTTATCAGAGGACTGAGACAATCCTTATTCTTTCACATGTAATATATTACAATCCACTTCTTCAGGAGAAAGTGTGATTTATAATTCATAAGAATTGGCCTTCGCTCCTGCACCATCTCTCCAGCCAAATGTTCATTTGCTTTGTCCTCCTATTTCTGTATTAACACTTGGCACCAGGCATAATCTGGCAGTTGCTACCTTTGAGCTCCTGCTTATTGATCACTCCGAGCTCCCTAAAATCTGACTGCAGGACTTTGTCCCTCTTTCTACGCATGTTACTGGTACAATATCGACCATGACCACTGGCTGTTCACACACTCTCCCCTTCAGAATGTTCTGCAGCCGCTCAGTGACTTCCTGGAGCCTGGCACCAAGGAGAAAACATACCATCCTGGAATCGCATCTACAGCTACAAAAACATAGGTCTTTTATCTTGACTATCGAATCACCAATCACTTTTGCATTCCCAATCTCCCCTGTAAAGCTGATCCACCCATAGTGCTGTGGACTTGGCTCTGCCTATACTCCCCAGAGGAATTATCACCCTCACCAGTATTCAGAGTATCGGCTGGAGAGCAAGATGCACTCAGGGGACTCCTGCACTACCTAGCTGCTCCTCCTTGATTGTCTGGCAGTCACCCGTTCCCTGTCTGCCTGCACACACTTGAACTGTGACCACCTCCTGAAATGTGCAATGCATGTCGTCCTCAATATCACAGATGCACCACAGTGACACCAGCTTCTATTCAAGCTCCGAGACTCAGAGCTGGATCTCCTTCTGATAACACTTTCTGCAGATGTGTTTGTCCAGGACTCAAGAAGCATTCTGAAGTTCCCACATGGCACAGGATGTGCATTTGACGGGACTGAAATATCCTGCCATGCTTCTATTTTTTAGACAACTAACTAAGCCTTAAGAGGAGATGGTGGTGTAGTGGTATGTCAACGGATGAGTACTTCAGAAGGCCAGGCTAATACTCACCCCCACCGCAGCTGGTGGAATTTGAATTCAGTAAATAAAATCTGGAATTGAAAGCTAGTCTCAGTATAATGGTGACCAGGAATCTATCATTGATTGTCGTCAAAACTCATTTGGTTCACTAATGTCCTTTAAGGAAGGAAACGGTCATCCTTACTTGGTCTGGCCTACATGTGACTCCAGATCCACAGTAAGGTGGTTGACTCTTAATTGCCCTCTGAAATGGCCGAGCAAGCCACTCTGTTCAAGGGCAATTAGGGATAGGCAACAAATAGGCTGGTCTTGCTTGCGACTCCCTCATCCCATGAAAAAAATAAATATAAAAATAAATAAACTTATCAGAAATAAGACTTAAAAACTTAAAACCTGACAATTTTTAAACCAGTTTTAATGATTCTAGTTCATTATTTTTCTACCTCTACACTTATTCTCAATCACGATCTTAGCTACCTTGGGCTCATCTCCTGCTCCTTGGTTGTGAGGTCACTCGTTTATTTTTTCACTCAATGATTGTTTTGCAATGTCTTCTGTCACCCGTGCCATATGTACGCTCCCCGGTCCCCCTATGATGCTTTCTGTCTAGTGGCGGGAATTCAACAGACGTACAATGGTGGGCAGCCCACTCAGTTTGCACTGGCAGCAGCCAAGATTCACCATTGTCATTGTTCACTCGGACAATTGCTCTCTATATCTAAATTATTAACATATGGAAAACAACAAAGAAAGGCAAGGATTAACATTTGATGACCTCGCTTGCAATGAGTTAACTTACCTGATGCTAGTACATGTCAGAAAATCACAGGGAATTATGCTGATTTTCCAATGTCCGTTGGCAACAGATGAGGTTCTTCACCGTCGATGAAGATTCATAAAATCTACTTGGTACCATTGTTCTTTGATTGATTCATTTTATTTATAACATGAAAGTATTGCTCTTTCTCAATTCTCAAATTTCATCATTAACAGAATTGCTGTTGGGTGAATACAGGTAACAAATTGAATAGTGCATAATCCTGCGACTAAGGTTAACAAAAATATGGGGAGGGATTTTATGGCCTCATCACAGCAGAGCAGCAATTAAATTCAAACATTATTCCTGTCTGATTATTATAGTCTAATCATTATAAATGTGCAAATAAGTCTGTATTTGGAATAAGGTTCAATGGCTTATTAGAATCCCCGTAGAGACTGATAACCTTTGAAAAGAGATATGAATTTCTTAGTGACTAAGGCAGTTCGAAGGCAGGTGCAGAGACAGGATGGTTAGATGATCCAGCTCGGTTCTCTGAAACTTTGGCCTATTTGTATAAAAGGCTGTTATGCCTTCTAGCCCTCACGCCTCACCTAACATGCCCCCTCATGCCTGTGTGCCACCTCCATTGCCACTCACCCAGTATCCGCTATGGGAAGACCTCAAGAGCCATGTGAAGGTTAAAAAAATAAACTTCTAACAATCTAAGAAAGCTTTAATTCATACATACTTGATACTGAAAAAACTTTCCTTCATGAAGCTATTCAAAGATTTTAAATCCCCTCAAGTGGTCAGCCCTTTATAAAAATAAACTTTTTATTCACTAGCCACATCAAAGACAGATAATCCTCTAACAGCCTCTTAAAACTGTTAACCAAAATGTGAACTCAGCCCCATGCTGAATTAGGTGGGTTTGTAGCTTTTGAACCTCAGCCAAACATTCATAAGCATTCAGCTATAATAGCAGCCCTTGGGAAATATCAACAATGAAGTCTATTGAAACTGTAGTTAGAGATAACTAATGGGTTTTTTTTGAAGTTACACCGAATGGTCTGTCAATCAATGCATTCCAGCAACAGGTGTCTTCGTGTTTTACTCCAACTGAAACCTGGAGCATGTATTTTTTCTTTATTTTTAGAGGGCTGGTATTAACTAAATTCATAGCATCATGTTTAAACAGACTTTATCTGCGCTTCAAAAATGTTTACACCTCCTCCATAAATTTATTACTCCCACATTGCGGGTTCATGCCCTTGGAACAGTGAAAATGGGATTTGTTTGAACTCAGTACTAATTTCAAATGGCCCTGCAAAGCTTGGGTTTCCTGTCCATTTGATTTATGTCCAGCCTTCTTCCCTTGGCCAGCAAAAATGGGATTTGCTGTAAATGGGGACAGGACTTCCACATTGGGGTCCTGCCCACTAATTTTTCAAACTTCTGGAGTCAGCGCAACTCCACAAAAATCTAGCTAAAACTCTGTTCCAGCTTTGAAGTTGTTGAGACAGGTTCAAACAGGCCTCTGGAAACCCAGTCGCTGAAAGGAGATGAGGCCTGCTGCCCAGAAAAGTTAAGTGCCTTTCCAGAACGGCTTGTGGACCAGGAGGAGCGGGAGTGCTTCTCCCTGACCCGCCATGCTACATTCCCCACTCCCCAACCCCTCGCTCCAGTTTGATGGCCTCCTGATGTCCACCCCATCCCACACATCCTCCAAGGGGTCCCCCCCCCCCAACTGCAATCTCCCCATTCACCCCTATACCCTCCCTGCCGCCACCCACCTTGTCCCCCACCCACCGCAATCTTAGCCACGCTTAGGTGATTCATAGGGCAGAATTTTCCCTGTGGGCTTCCAAACCAATGCTGTCAGGCTTGAAGTGGGGGGTTGGGTCAGACGCCTTCAGTGTGCAGGAAAAGCCACTCATTGTGATTTGCCCCAGAGCAGCGAATTAATGTCCAGACGGTGGGCTCACCGTCCAACTAAGAATAGCGAGCAGGATGGCAAAACTAGACGGTTGATCAGAGGCTTTCCAACTTGGAAGCAGGGGCAGGATGCCATGGCTGATAAGTGGGTGAGGTGGTGGCATAGTGGCATTGTCACTCGTATTCCAGAAACCCAGGATAATGCCCTGGGGATTTGACTTCATATCCCACTGTAGCAGACGGTGGAATTTGAATTCAATAAAAATATGGAATCAAAAGTCTGATAATGACCACGAAACCATTGCCAATTGTTGTAAAAAAAACCCCATCTGGTTCACTAATGCCCTTTAGGGAAGGAAATTTGCTGTCATTACCTGGTCTGGCCTGCATGTGACTCCAGACCCATAGCAATTGGCTCTTCAAATGCCCTCTGAACAAGGGCAATTCAGGATGGGCAATAATTGCTGGCCTAGCTGGAGACACACACACGCCCCTTGAACAAATAAAAAGTGACAGATGGGGCATTTCAAAATAGAGGTGCCCCCTCTCCAGCTTTTTGGAAGTTTAAATAAAAAAATGACCTGGGCAGGTGGGCCACCACTGTCACCTCCCAGAACCTGAAGGTTGACTGGAAATTCTCAGTCAATTGGCTTTCGCTGGCCCTTAATCAGTTGGATGAGCTACCCAATTCCCGCGGGCAGGTAGCCCTGCCACTGCCCCATCCCACCTCCCCGGAAAATTGCCCAGAAGTGGGATGGAGCCAAGGAACCAGCCTGCCAGCCGGGAATGCATTTTTAGCGCCTGCCAACCCAGACCCCCGGCCCCTGCAGGGGCTCACAATCAGCCCCCGGCTTGGGTTTAAAAGTGGAGCTGTGGTTAGATGAGTCCAAGTTTGGATTTTAACAGCTTACAAAGTGCTGGAAATAGGAAGGTCTGGTGGAGGGAGAGTTCCGCAGTTTGCAAAAGAATGCATTTGCGCAGGAGACGGGTATGATGATTCTTTAGTTGCACTCAGGTAGAGCACAGGAAGGAGGAACAGTATAAGATTGTAAGATAACTGCAGTTAGCTTGGCGCCAACACCCACTTCTACCATGCATCTGTCCAAAGCAAATAATGACAACTATTTTCAGTGCTGCATATTAGAAGCTTATTTCTTCACCCAGAAGAATAGCTTGTCTCCAGGGGACGAGCTGTAATTAAAGCCCACCTCAGCTCCAACGCTAGCAATATAAAGCTCACCAAGGACTTTCGAGCAGTAGGATGAAAATTTTATCAAGCCGCTGCGTTTGTATACATAATGTTACAGATTGGGTAGGATGCAGTGCATTATTCATCTCGCGACACTGGTGAGTTACTTGGTGGTTGTGTAATTCAATGAGCAGCTAGATGTCGGATCACAGGAGAACTGAAAACGATAAGTAATTTCATTACCTTTAGGCTTCCCCTGACTCGATTATGCAACATACTGTGAAACTGGTGTTAAAGTGCCCTCATGTTTTTGCCGTGTAAAATAGAAGCACTTTCAACAAGTTGCTGGATGCCATAGAAACATTTTTTTTACAAAGCAAATATCTTATTCTTTTTAAGTACAATATTTTGTCTTTATAGCTGCAAATTATATTGAATTAAAGTTGAGGATTAGACAAGACCCGCTATCAAAATGTGCATGAAGATGGAAGCACTTTAGGGAGGTTTTAATTTTGCATAAAAGATTGAGATCCCCTGCAGCTGATCATTGACCAACGACAATAGCTAATTGAGGACAAGGTACTAACAATTGACTAACCGTTGAAAATATCTGCTGGAAATCTTAATCTTAGGACCAACATTTTTTTGGGCCACCGATCAATTTGAATAACACTCAAATAAAAATATCTGTCACAGCAATCTCTGCTGTCGATATAATATTTGGGTAGGTCAGTGTGTTGAATGTTAAAGCATTTTTTGGAAGAAAATAAGCGAGAAATTAATGGGAGTGGAATTGAATGTTCAGGGGGAGCAAATCTGATAGAAGGTCATCCTTCTTTCAGTATTCCCAACTATTCAGGTTTTGTCCTTTTTTCGTTAGAGTCTATTATTCCCGTGTATTTTCCCTTCAGTAGGGAAGCCAGGCTGAGTGAAAGTCTGAGGCCTAGAAGTTGGGCTGTGACTGTTTATGGTCCTTGGGGGAGGCCTGGATTCACAACTCACCCCACATGGCTTTACTGAACGGGGAGGCCTAGAGGTTCTGGAGATAGTGTAATGAGCCTCAGGCCATCAGGGGAGAATCAGGCTGGGAATCAGGAATCGGATGAAGCACCAGCCTCCTCCGCCATGGATAAAATCCCAGCGGTGGCAAGAGGAGGCTCTTAGTGGCGATTAATTGGCCATTTAAAGGCCTCAATTGTCCCACAGGTGAGCAGATCACCTGGCGCCTCTCCCACCGCTGCTAAAATTGCAGCTGGATGGGGGTGGGCAGGTAGGTGCCAGGAACGGCACTGCTGGCACTGCACCAAATTTTACACCCCCCAACTTCCACCTGCTAACCCACCCCCCAGGGGGCCATCAAATTCAGCCTTGTATTTCTCAACAGTGAGAGGTGGAAGCCCTGAGAGGAGTATTAGGCAGCTGGCATCACCTGATGAGCAGAGGTGAGCAGAGAAAACCCCACTGCACAAACCGCTAGCACCTCAGCTACTGGAGACGGGAGATGGGCTCATCATGCTGCCATCGATGGATTTCTCCAGGTTCAGTGGGTCATCGATTGCACTCATGTAGCCATGAAGGCACTAACAGAGCAGCCAGCCAGATTCATCAACAGAAAAGGCTTCCGCTCACTGAATGCGCCCCTGTTCTGTGACCACAGGAATCACATCCTGCAGGTTTGCGCTTGATTCCCAGGCAGCAGTGATGATGACTTTATCCTTCAAGGATCCCAGGTGTGGTACCCCTTCAAGCCAACATCCAGACTTCTTGGGTGGCTCTAGGTAAGGATGATTCTCTGAAGAGATGGGTTGTTGCCACCAGTCCAGTAACCAAAGACACAGATGGAGAGCGGCGTTACAACAAAAGCCACCTGGTAGAGGGAGCCGAATTCTTAAAATGCATCCAGGAGAGCTTTTTAAGCCAGTGCGTAGAAGGTCCTACAAGAGAGGGGGCAGTCCTGGACTTAATTTTAGGGAATGAAGCCAGGCAAGTGGTAGAGGTATCAGCGGGGAGCATTTTGCAGATAGTGATCATAACTCCATTAGATTCAAGGTTGTTGTGGAAAAGCAGAAGGATGTGCCAGAAATCAGAGTTCTAAATTGGGGGAAGGCTGATAAGATCAGATATGATTTGGCCAGAGTGGACTGGGAGCAGTTACTTTTAGGTAAATCTGCATCAGAGCAGTTGGGATCATTCAAGAAGGAAATAGGGAGAGTACAGAGCCAACATATTCCAGTAAAGATAAAGGTCAGGACCAACAAATCCAGGGAACCCTGGATGTCGAGGGATATACAGGATTGGATAAAGAGAAAAAGAGAGGCTTATGGCAGATACCAAGGGCTCAAAACAGCGGAAGCCCTAGAGGAGTATAGAATGTGTAGGGGAGAACTTAAAAAAGAAATTAGGGGAGCAAAAAGGGGGCATGAATAAACATTGGCAGGTAAAATAAAGGAAAATTCAAAGTTATTTTACAAGTACATTAAGAGTAAGAGGATAACTGGGGAAAGAGTAGGGCCCATTAAGGACCATAGCGGTAATTTGTGTGTGGAGCCGGAAGACGTAGGGAGGGTTCTAAATGAATACTTTGTGTCGGTGTTTACTAGTGAGAGGGTATGTGGGTATGGAAATCAGGCAGAAGGACTATGATATAATTAAAGGAATTAGCATAGAAAGGGAAGAAGTTCTAAGTGGTCTGGCAGGCTTAAAAGTAGATAAATCTCCAGGCCTGGATGAAATCCCAGGCTGTTGAGTGAGGCAAGGGAGGAGATAGCAGGGGCGCTGGCAATAATTTTCAATGCCTCTCTGGCCACAGGAGAGGTGCCAGAGGACTGGAGGACAGCCAATGTGGTACCGTTATTCAAGAAGGGAGGAAGGGATAAACCAGGGAACTACAGGCCAGTCAGTCTAACCTCAGTGGTGGGGAAACTATTGGAAGCAATTCTGAGAGACAGAATTAACCTACACTTGGAGAGGCAGGGATTAATCAAGGACAGTCAGCATGGTTTTGTTAAGGGGAGGTCATGTCTGACCAAATTGATTGAATTTTTCGAAGAGGTGACCAGGTGTGTAGATGAGGGCCATTCAGTTGACGTAATCTACTTGGACTTCAGCAAGGCTTTTGATAAGGTCCCGCATGGGAGACTGATAACAAAGGTAAGAGCCCATGGGATCCAAGGCAAATTGGATCTAGAATTGGCTGAGTGGCAGGAAGCAGAGGGTGATGGTCGAGGGGTGTTTTTGTGACTGGATGCCTGTGTCCAGTGGGGTTCCACAGGGATTGTTGTTGGGTGCCTTGCTGTTTGTGGTATATATAAATGATTTAGACTTGAATGTTGATCAGTAAGTTTGCGGATAACACGAAAATTGGTGGGTTGGTAAATAGTGAGGAGAATAGCCTTAGATTACAGGAGGATATAGATGGGCTGATCATATAGGCTGATCAGTGGCAAATGGAATTTAATCTGGATAAGTGTGAGGTGATGCACTTGAGCAAGACAAACAAGGCACGGGAATATACAATGAATGGTAGGGCCCTGGGAAGTGCTGAGGATCAGAGGGACCTTAGTGTGCATGTCCACCGGTCACTTAAGGTAGCGGGACAGGTAGATAAGATGGTTAAGAAGGCATATGGGATACTTGCCTTTATTAGCCGAGGCATAGAATATAAGAGCAGGGAGGTTATGCTGGAACTGTATAAAATGCTGGTTAGGCCACAGCTAGAGTATTGAGTGCAGTTCTGGAATCCGCATTATAGGAAGGATGTGATTGCACTAGAGAGGATATGATTGCACTAGAGAGAGTGCAGAGGAGATTTACCAGGATGTTGCCTGGGCTGGAGAGTTTTAGTTATGAGGTGAGATTGGATAGACTGGGGTTATTTTCCTTGGAGCAGAGGGGATTGAGGGGGGACATGATTGAGGTGTATAAACTTATGAGGGGCATAGATAGGGTAGACAGGAAGGAACTTTTCCCTTAGTGGAGGGATCAGTAACCAGGGGGCATGGATCTAAAGGGGCAGGAGATTTAGAGGGGATGTGAGGAAGAATGTTTTCACTCAGAGGGTGGTGGGAATCTGGAACTCACTGCCTGAAAGGGTGGTAGAGGCAGAAACCCTCATAACATTTAAGAAGTATTTGGATGTGCACTTGCGATGCCATGGCATACAAGGCTATGGGCCTAGTGCTGGAAAATGGGATTAGAATAGTTAGGTACTTGTTTGACCGGCGCAGACTCAATGAGCCGAAGGGCCTTTTTCTATGCTGTAGACCTCTCTGACTCTATGACTCTATAACATGAATTTGCATTGAGAAGACAATGGCGTCTTGAAGATGCCTTAACCATACTGGAGCTGTTGCCCTCCAGTAAGAGCCAGCCAGTGTCTCAAATTGTAGTCATCTGCTGCACACTCCACAACAAGATACTACAAGGAGGACTGGAGCTGATTGAAGTGGAGGGAATGGCACACCACTCTTCCACAGAGGGAGACAAGGAAGGAGAGGAGGGTGAAGGGGGCACTGCAAAGGAGCCTGGCGGTTGCTCATTACAGGGAAACCGTCGAGGCCGTTCCAGACTTCACGTCATTGTCAGGCTGGCATGGTCGCAAGGGCTACGCTAATTCAGCAGTGTTTCAACTGAGGGGCTTCCAGGACCAGGGCCGGTGACTGCAAAACTCAACTTCCGTCAGAGATAAATTATCCAGCAAGCACACACATCTGGATAATCCCATTGCGACACAAAGACATGAAGCATGGAGTTTCCATAACCACCATCATACGACACACTTCACAGACCAGGGACCCACAACAAGGCCATGGCCCATTCCCAGCGCTCACACCCCCCATCTACCCAGCACCCTCCCTCCTCCTCAGCCTTCTTTACAGTCCTCACCACAACCCCATTAACAGACAGAAGACTGATCAATATCATCAAGCCGTATTATTGTAACAATATAAATCAAATGAGAAAAGAAACAGAGATAACTTCACCCCGGTGACCCATTCAGTGGAACTAACATCATGGCAACTTGCGCTCATGTCCACCTCTATGAGATGCTCCCCCTGTGCATGAGGATGGGGTGGAGCTAACCTCCTCTATTGTATTTGCATCCAGCTGAGATGCCGCTGGCTTCCATCCTCATCTAAGAGGTGCTAATGAGGGCTCCACCACAGGTTGCTGTGCCTGTGTTATTGCAGGAGCAGCTTGTGTCACAGGGCCTTGAGGCATGGATGGTTTCTCAGTTGGAAGGACCAAGAGATGATTATGACGCTGGTGCCCCTGAGGGGAGACCCCTCCTTCAACAGCATCTTTGACTGCCTCATCCCTTTCATGGTGCCATTCAATGCTGGACAAGACCATTGGCTGGGACTACTTCAGTGAATCAGATTGGATAAATAGGTGAAGCTGGGACTGTTCTCCTTGGAGAAGAGAAGGTTGAGAGGAGATTTGATAGAGGTGTTCAAAATCACGAGGAGTTTGGAAAGTTGATAGGGAGAAACTGTTCACATTGGCAGAAGTGTTGAGAACTGGAAGTCACCTGATTGAAGGCAATTGGCAGAAGAAGAACCAGAGGCAACATGAGGAAATCTTTTTTTATGCAGTGATTGATTAGGATCAGGATAGCGCCGCCTGAGATTGTGGTGGAGGCAGATACAATCATAGCTTTCAAAAGGGAATTGGATCATTATCTGACGAGAAAAGATTTACAGGGTTACAGGGAAAAGATGGGGGAGTGGGACCAGCTGGGATGGTCTCCGTGAGCCGACACAACTCCGTGGGCCTCCTGTGCTGAAACCATCCGACAATTCTATGATTTCCTGGTCTTTGACTCAGTTACTCCCTGGGGCAAACACACAGGCGGTGCTCCCAAAAGCCCTCTGACTTGAAACACGTTCCTTATAACATGTCCTTTCTGGTACTGAAAATGTCAGCAATCTAACATCTCAGTCCGAAAATTAAATTCAGTATATAAAATGGATGCAACAAGAATCTTGTCACAGCCTGCTCTGGGGTCCTCGCTTTATCGAAAATAATTCTGTAGCTTTTGAACCAGTTCTGTTTTGCTCATTGGAAATAAATAAATGATTTTTTTATTTCAAGCCCGTTGCCAAATAAGCATTCACACGCACATGGCATTTCTGTAATGTTCTTACATTTTTAAATCAGTCTGAATCATTGGACTGAATGTGGGGACTTGAAGAATGGTTGTGCTTTATGTGTCAACTTATTGATGTTTAGTCTGGTCACCTTTGTAGCTGATTTATATTTGCTCTTTGTTTCTCCTGTACCTCATTTACTATTAATCTTAGTTCACATATCAAACAGAGTTGAAGTGATATGAAATTGGATCTTCGCCTCTTGTGTGGCAGCGGTGACCCTGCACTGGGGCATTTTCCTTTGTTTTGTCGATAGGTAAATTTTAATTTTTGAAGAGTAGCGGTAAATCCCGATGATCGATTCTAACCTTTGAAGTGGATTCTACATTGACGAGGTTCCACACTGTTGTTGAAATTTCCCCAGGGGACTTGCAGTTAGGGCTTTTATGCTTCAACATAAGAACCAAGAAAAGCAGCTGCACTGCACCTTGCGATAATAGCTGTAAAATCCATTCACAAATTATCTGGGTCAAAACTGCATTGCAGTAGAGTATCCTAGAAGAATAATTGCAATCTTGTAGGAACAAACTGTGATAATGTGTGCAGAGATAAACCCAACGAATCCAGATTTTTTTGCTGGAATCGTCCACTTGTCCTATTTAACAACACCAACATCAATAGTAACTTGCATTTGTATACCACCTTTAACATTGTAAAACATCCAAAGGCACTTGCATTCTTAACATGTCCTATGGAGTTTTTAATGGCACTTAAAAACAAACACCTAACATCCTCATATGGGTTATCTCTTTCTGGCATTGAACATTAGCATCGACTTATTTAAAACGAACAATTAAACACTTCCATAAAGTAGCGGAGGTTAATTTGATGCAAGTACATTAAGCATTCATATAATAACATTGTCCCCAATCATTTGCAGGTTATATTATTGACTGCAATTCTATGGGCAGGATCTTTCCCCCCGTTGGGGAGGGTTGTGCGGGAGCAGGCGCGAGCGGGTGGGTTCCCGATTGGCGATTGGCGATGGGGCATTCCGCCATTTTACATGGGCGAGCCAATTAAGGCCTGCCCAGCGTAACGTCCGCCAGGAAGCGCTGAGCGCTCACTGTGCGGGCAGGGGGTGCAGTATCCCAAAATCGAGAGTGCGCTCTTTTGCACACGCGCAGGAGAGAGTGCACTCATCTCCCTGAGGCTAAGTGCAGCCTCAGGGAGATCGGCTCAGGTTTGAAAGTTTCAATAAAGAAAGGGAAGAAAATTACCGACATGTCCAATCATGTGCCACTGTCACATGAGCTGGGACATATCAATTTCTTATATTTAAACATTTTATTAAAATTTCAATACCCTCATGAAACCTCATCCCGCCCGTGGATGAGGTTTCATGTTTTTTCAGAAGCCCGCCTGGGCTCCCGGCCTGCCCGCCAATGTTAAAGTTGGACGGGCAGGTCCATTAATCATGTTAATTACTCTTTTAATGGCCTTAATAGGCCTCTGACAGTTTGGTGGGCGGGCAGCCGATTTGGCTGTGTGCCCCGCCGAACTGAAAATCTAAATGATGCAGGGGTGACATGGGGACGCACGCCCAACGTATCCCCGCGTCATTTTATGCGTCAGCGAGCGAGCCCCGCCTCCCGCTCGCCGAACAGAAGATTCTGCCCTATATTTTCCATCTCGAATTATGGATAAATACTGTGGATTGTAATGATGGATAGATGTTCTGGAGTTTCACTGGCTGTATCTTGGAGATTCAACAAATTTCGTCAAGTGTGTCTCTCTTCGATGTTTTCTTATTCATTTCTGTCAATGGGGGTAATTTTCAACTCATTGCTGGAGTGTAAAACTGGTGTTGTGGTTCAGGTAGCCATTATAGAAATAGTTTGATCCTTCTCTCCAGCGATTTATGAAAATCTATTTAAAATTATTTGTTGCTTTCTATACCCTTTGTGCTTGACACTTACAGTAAGATGGTGCCAATTGATCAAATTGCAGTTGACGATTAAATTATGAACTTCAATGCATTTTTGAGTTGTGTATATTTGTGTTTCTGATTAATATATGGCCAAAATGGGTGGAATCTGGCTGGAAAATCAGAGTGTCCTAACAACCCATGTTAATGCTCAGATCAGCCAGCAAGTTCAGAGGACTGTGAGATTTGCTTTGAGTTGTGAATCTCCAGAGCTTGTCAGTTGATGTACAATGATCTGTCCTTCGCTTCACACAAATGGAATTGTGTCCTTAGCCTTTCCATTACTATTAGCAGCTTTGCCGAATTTGCATATTGATTGATTGTCTATGAAACATATGGGTCATGTGGTTAGGGCTGGAATTTAACAACATGATAATTGTTAATACAATACCCATCAAAAGTTCTGGCTCAGGAAGGAAACTATTGAAAGCATACAATCTCATTCCTGTTTGTAATAAATTGTTGATAGAGTTTTAAAAAATATCAAATTTAAATTTTTATGTTCTGTCTTTCTTTTCCTTTCTGACTTTTTTCTTTTCTCTCTTAATTGAATTTTTACTTCTCTCAAAATATTTGCCTTTCTGCACCTGATTTGACTCCAGTTCACCCTCTTTTTCCATTTCTCCCCCGCTCTTTCTCAATGCTTAAATTTCATTGTTTAACGAGATCCCATTATTGGTCTCGCTGTTCACTAAGGATCCCAATGACCTGTTTCCCACACTGCGTTTCACACTCCCAGCAAAACAATTTGAGCTGAAATATGCAGAAAAAGAAATTTAACTAATGGCATACACCACAAGATGCCTCAATCCAGCAAGATTTGGTCCTGTGTTCAAACGGTCGTTTTTGATTGCAATGTGAATTAGTCATTGGAAGTATGTGATTGCTATTGTACTATAGTTGATAGTATTATTACACTTGGACTTTCTTGCATGCAATCAAACATTTTACTTTATTCCGGCTTGCATCTTTATTGGAAACTACTTGATTAAAACATATAGGCTGTGAATTTGAAGATAAAATGGAATGGGCCTCATTGCTGACCACTTCCAGCACATCTCGCGTGGCTCTCTTTGATAGGAATGGTGATACCATGGCTGTGCCACAATTGCACCAGCAGCACGAGGAGAGATCTGATTTGACACCTTTCACAAGCTTGATCTGCACATGTCCAATGAACATTTGTGCTAATTACTCTCATCTAGACATGCCTTCAGCTTTTGAGGTGTCAGCTGTGGCTCAGTTCATAGCACCCTCGCCTTTGAATCAGAGGGTTGTGGGTTCATGTCCCACTCCCGGAAACCAAGAACTGTGATTGTACTCAAAAGAGTTGCAATCTGTGACTGTTGATAACTCGAAAGAGTTTCATGAGGGGCCTCCAACTAGCATTACTTAAAGGGTCAGGTGTCCCAACTTGCAGGTGAGTTGCTTTGGACTTACTATCCTATGCCCCTGGTCAGGCTGCAGCACACGCGTGTCCAATGGCTCATCACATGCAGATCTCAACCCAGTCCCAGCCATGAAGGTAAATCCAGTGTCGGTATTTGAGCTGGTGGCTGTGAGCGTCAGGTAAAGCGATGGGACCTTTTCATTAGTTTTGTGGTGTTGGTCTGTTTCTCCCTCCTGTAGCTGTTGTGGCTGGGCGAACAGGCAGCAATCTTTGGGTGTCTCAAAGCAGGAAATCAGAAGGGAGAGCTTGGTGAGAGGGGACTGGGGTGTAAAGCAAGAGGTTCATGATCGCACTGGGCAGAATTTTCCCGTTGGCGTGCGGGGGATGGACCCCACACGTCAGCGTGTAAAACGACGCGTGGTGATGTCAGGCGAGCATCCCGACGTCACCATGCGCCATCGCGATATTTGGCTGGGCGGGCACACGATGATGTCCGATGGGCGCCCGCCATTAATTAACTGGCCACTTAAGGCCCTTGAGTGTTCAATCAATGCCAAATTTTCTGCGCCCGTGCAAACTTCAGGTCGGCGCAACGGGCAGGCAGGTAGGACACATTTGTATTAACCTCATCCACGGGCGGCATAAGAGTGCTGACCGGGGTCGTGAATGTTCACAGTCAAATATTTATTTTTGAAAGTTTTACAAACTTGCCTGTGTGATCTGCAGTACTTCAAAACGCATCCCAGCTGCTTTTTCTGGACCCGTAACCTTCAGGTCTGCACTCTTCAGTGAGTGATCATTTTTGAGCCTGCAGGTTTCAGGAAGCCTTCCCTTAGCCTGGGAATGGGAGCTGAACTCTCCACTGGAGGCAGCTCCTCTGAGGAGGAAGGGAGGGCTAGAAGGGGGAGGAGGCCAGGAGTGGACATTCAGCCTCCCGGGGAGCCATCTTTGGGAGGAGAGGCGCAGGCACAAGGGCTGCAGGGCAAAGAGGGTAGTCCAAGGTGGAAGGGGCCGCAGAAGATGCCTCTATCCTGCTGCCAGGGTTTACAGGCGGTGAAGCAGCTACCTCAATATGTCTGAGGTGCAGTGCCAAAGGAGGCTCCGCCTCTCAAGGGAGACAGCCAACTATATCTGTCAGATGATTGGCCCTGAGATCCCCCCTATCTGTGTGGGTGGACACCCCATGCCAAGGTCACAGTTGCCCTCAACTTCTATGCCTCTGGCTCCTTCCAGGGCTCGGTGGGTGATCTTTGCGGTGTCTCCCAATCAGCTGTCCCCACTTGTGTCAAGCAGGTCACAGACGCTCTGTTCAGGTGTGCATTGACTTTCATCCACTTCCGCTGTGACCAGGCAAGCTAGACACTTTGAGTCAGAGGCTTTGCAGCCATTGCTGGCTTCCCCTGTGTCCAGGGTGCTATAGACTGTACACATGTGGCCATCAAGGTGCCAGCAGGTGAGCCGGGTGCCTTCGTCAACAGGAAGGGCTTCCACTCCATGAACATGCAGATAGTGTGTGATCACAGGATGCTGATTCTACAAGTCTGTGCAAGGTACCCAGGCAGCTCCCACGACGCCTACATCCTCAGACACTCCCAGGTGCCGGGGCTCTTCAGTGCTCCAGCCCGGCTGGATGGATGGCTGCTGGGTGACAAGGGCTATCCCCTCAGAAGGTGGCTCATGACGCCTCTCCGCCATCCAAGAACAGAAGCTGAGCAGCGGTACAATAGGAGCCACGCCTCCACAAGGGCTGTGGTGGAGAGAGCCATCAGTCTTCTCAAGATGCACTTCCGATGCCTGGATCGTTCAGGGGGCGCATTCCAGTACCCCCCAGATCGTGTGTCGGTGAAAGTGGTTGCATGCTGCACTCTACACAATCTGGCGTTGGAAAGGGGGGACACAGTGGATGGTGAAGACATCGACGCAGTGGCTGGGGCTGCACACGATGAGTCCAGCAGTGAGTCCGAGGATGAGCACACACAGGGAAATGCTGAGGGGGTAGATGCTGACCCGGGCATACTCCAGGGAGGCAGGGACACCCGGGAGGTTTTAATCCAACGAACCTTCAGCTAATGCACCACAGATGGACCTCCCAGGACAATCCTAGGCTGTCGGCTCAACACCTAAGTGCAAAATCTGCCAGGTTAGCAACAGTTACTAAGGGCATTGTTAATAAAGCTGAATGTCCAAAAAAGCACTCATTACAGTTTTGGAAACCGTACACATGCAGAAGCAAAGAGGCACCCTCAGCCTTGGTGACATATCTGAAGTTAATGTGTGAAACAAAGCAGCTTATTACAAAAAAAAGACAATAGTGTTACAAATCGAAACAAATCATAAAGACCTCATCTCGGGCCAACACAAAACCACCAGTGATAAACCCGTGTGTGCCTAAGGTGCCTTATGTTTACGTTTCTGGGTGCTATGTCTAGGTGCTGCCCCATCAGTGGGAGTGGCTTGTGAGCCAGCCTGCTGACTCTGCTGTCCCGTTGGCCTCGATGACCTTGGCGATTGTCCTCTGGCCCCTGCAGCCTGTGCTGGCCCCGCCTGGGAGGGAGCTACCAGTTCCACAGCTGGCATCTCCCCAGTCATCGCAGCCTCACCGGATGCTACAGTCACTGGGAGCGGGGCGGAGGAACTGCCGCCCTCATCCGGAGCGCCCTGAGAGGTACCCGCAGAGACAACAGGCAGTAGCTGCGCTGATGTGAGGTCGCTTCGGACCTCTTTGCTCACCATGGATGGATGGGCACCGAGCTGGGAAACTTGATGCCCACACCATCTCCCACATTGGCACTGACCAGCTGAGGTCAATGCCGCTGTGAGTGTTGCTGGTTCAAGTGCATCCCCAGGAAGCCCTGATTTGTCTCCTGGAGGAGCCTCTCCACGAGAGTCACCACTCTCTCCATGGAGGATGCATGGCACTTGGACATGTGGCTCATTGCTTCAGTGAGCGTCTGCATAGACCCCTCCACCACGGAGACCAAGTCAAGCATAGCCTCATGTATCTCCACCAGATGCTCCCTCACACCCGGCCGCATTTCCTGCAGCTGCTGCGTCGAGGACAACTCCAGAGGCACATCATCAGGCACCAACTGAGCATGTGCCTGGTCCCCTGCAGTCCTTCAACTGCTGGCGCCATGGGCACTCTCTGTCTCTGCCAGCTCCTCCAGCAACTGTGAAGTGCCCTCACCGCTGTGCCCCGGGACACTGGCCGTTGTTCGAACTCCCACCGAGGTGCTAGTATCTGCGCTGGTTCCTGCCTGGTAGAGATAGTGTGACGCTGGTGAGACTTCCGGGCCCTCAGGTGTGAGAGGGGGCCTCTGCTGCTCCTCCTCCCGACCCTGCTCCGCTGATGCTGAAAGGAAGAACAAGGACATTGGATTAGTTAACGTGGCGACAATCTGCTTCATCGAGCTTGGGATGAGAACTGGGAGCCACCAATTCGGTGCTGATCCCTTCCATTCCACAACACTTTGTCACCCAAGAAAGAGGAATGAATGTGTGATTATTGTCGAACTGTGTTTAGGCCATATGCCTGTCATAGCTGAATGGCTGGAGGTATGTAGAAGCATTCAGGTAAGAGGCTGACTTCATTGTAGGGTTGTGAGGCTGAGGTGGAGTATCTGGATGTTAGGCCGGAACCCTGAGTGCTGAGTGAGTGATGGGAGCGTGGTGCATTGAGCAATATGAGAGGTTGATGTGGTGGGCATGAGATATCATATGAGGATGAATTCACTGACCTTAGTCACGTACGTTAAGTCACTAAACGTCTTATATTGTTCCCACGGGTCCTTGAGACCAGACCTCTTTCATTGACCTACCTGGCTGTCTTTGGAGGATAATTCTTGAGGGCCTCCTGGCCCCCCCCACAGAAAGATACATCTCTCCTTCTGTCAACCTCCATGACGAAGCCTTCAGTGCCACATCTGTGAACAACTGAGCCCTCTCTCTCTGCCCCAGTGTTCCATTTCATTCATTTCTAGTGCAACACTGGCAGTCACCAGCAGCCTCATTTTATTGAGTGCGGTTTCCCTTTATGAGGGACAGAGTCCTTCCAGAGTTGAAGGTCAGCTGGATCATGTACTAGTCTTACACACTGTTAGTGCCCCTGTTGTGCTAGCAGCCAGTCAGCAGCACAGGTTGCACTGGGCCGCACGCAGAAATCATGGAAATAAGGAGGAAGTTTAACGTCTTCATGTTGACGGCCTGAATAGAAACAGATGTGGGCAGAACACAAATTGAAATCCTCCAAGTCAAAAAAAGAGTGTGACATAAATGTTAAACAATAGCTGATAACTCACTGCTACAAGCTAAGCTAGTGGAATCTAGTGGACGAACTTCCAGCCCAATGATATTATCTATTATTCTGGTCACTTATTATAAAGAAGGATTAAACATCGTTGCTACAAAGCAAGCAGCTTGCATATAAACTGGCCCAGTACATGCAAACTCGCTTATATGATGATCCCTCTTCACATTTTTAACCATCTTTAGTACAGTTGTTCATATCTTTTCCTACCCAAGTCATTCACAGTAACAGACAGGTTATTACTCTGGCAGCTGAATGTTACCTGACTCGATGGGAAATTCAATTTCACCGTAAAAAGTTAATAAAAGGGATCATGATTATATAGGACATATTTCCATATTGGCACAAAGTGGATTGATTGATAGATTTTTTTTATTTTAAGCTGCAGTTTTACCAACCTGAGAACCCAAAGCAGGGCAAAAAGTGGCCAGGATTTTGCGGTCCTGAAACGGGACCACTCAGAGTCTGTTTTGTAAAAGCCTGGCCACCGAAATGTGAAAGTGGAAGTCCTGCTTCCATTTCCATCTCCGACTATTTTCAACAGTGCGGGAAAAGGGGCAGGTCCAGACCCCCGCAAGCTGCTACTCAGGAGGTTCCAGCACCATCCTAGAAGTGAGCAGCTGCATTTTGGAAGTCCTCCTAAATCATGTCTGCGGATTGGAGGCATGAACCATGGATCGGAGGCGGGACAAGTATAAAAGGTGAGTAAAAATGGTGTTGCCTCCTTTAAAGTTCATCATGAAATGCTATAGCCTGAGTTATTAAAGTGAGTGATGACAGTGCAGTGATTAGAAAGTGTAAGTGACCATTAAATAACGTGGTTGCCAGATTTTTAGTCCTGTGAACTGAGAAGCTATCAAGTGAAGGAACAGCACTGTAGAAGTGAAAAAGTCTTCAGATGCATCAGAATAGATTATCCACTGGATAAAGTGCTATTCTGCATTGCACAATATCTAAAGGCTAGCCAAGTGTGAAATCCAGAGTTAATTGTTCAAACTCTTCCCATTGCTTTCATTCATTCTTTGCAGATCAGCTCAGTCATCTGTTTAACCATTTCAAAGATTTGACAAATGCATGAACGTTCATTCAGCTCAGCCATCCATTTGGCTGTTTGAAAGCTTTGTTAGATGGATGAACTTTAGGCTGTCTTCTAAAGTACTAATGGCTTCTGAATTGCAGAGTTTGTTTATTAAGCTGTCATAGGGAATGTGAGAGTGATGGCTTGGCTTCCCTCAAGAGCACTAAAAGGTTCTGAAGTGCAGAGTTTGTTTATTCAGTTGTCCTGGGGAATGTGAGTTTGGGAGCTTTGACAGACTTTTATTCTTTGAAAGAGGCTAATGCTTCCAAGTACCTATTCAAATGGCTTATTTCTGTGCTGTATCTTTTCATGTGTTCGCTGACAAATTTGGCTTCGCAAATATGGCTTGGAAAAAAAACTTCACCCCATGAGCTTATAATTCATAAGAACATAAGATAAAAACAAGGGTGAGGAAAGGTCATTCTACCCATTGAGCTCATGTCTCTAATATTTCAGCTCAGACAGCGTGGCATCCAACTGAATCTTAAACCTCTCTAATGTCTTTGATTCCACTATAAAACCTGTTCGGTAATTCCAAACATTTACTAACCTTCTGTGTTTCTTTTTTTCTAAAGTTTGTTTTAAATTTGCTTATCGCGAATATTAAGTTTATGTCCTTTAGCCTTGCAAGTCACATTGGCCGTTTTTAATTTTCCTTAATCTTTCATGACCTTGAAACTCTCTAATATTTCCCCTTCCTCTTTACTCTGAGAATCATTCCTAATTCACATGAACCTTTGGAAACGTGGTGATCAAAATCACACACAGCGTTCTACATATTTTGAAAATTGTATTTTGCTGCAGAATAAGACTAACTTTTTTTGGACCTGCATATGACAAAGCAAAATTTAGCTGTTTGCATCCTATTCTGCACTAAATCCCAATTGTCCATCACCTCTACCTCTGCTGTCCTCCAAAGCTTTGAATTCAACGTTATCGTGCCCTTATTTTTAAATCCCTTCATGGTTCTGCATCGACTTATCTAAGTCATCTTCTCATGTGCTCCAAACCTCCGCTCCAAACTTTCCATTCTTCTGACTCTGGTCTATTGTACCTTCCTTCCACCGATCACGTCACAACTGGCAGCCACGTTATCAACACCCTAGTGCTCGGGAAATCCCTCCCTAATCCCCTCCATAGCCGTCTTTTCTTTTAAGACCCTCCTAAAAACCCCAACTCTTTGACCGCTTCTTTTTGGTCACTCCTCATAATACTTTGTTCTTTGGCTCAGCACCTATTTTTTCCATTATACCACGATGAAACATTTTGGGACTTGCATCTATGTGAAAGGCATTGTATTAATGCAAGCTATTGTCGTAATCATTGATTTTTAGTTGGTCAGTTAGCAGGAAGGTGGCAATATCACTTAAATAACTGCTCAGCTCTAGGATCAATTCCTGCAACATCTTCAGTCTCCATTTAGAGCAGTTGGTGCCCTGAGGCTCTCTCAGTGAGAAACAGGGGCAGTCGTTTCTATTTTGGCACCGGAACACATTTAGCTTCCAAACCTGTGAGGAACACAAAACCTCCTGTTATCAAACCCTTAGGAGTTTGCAATAAAGTGGCTTAAACAATTAAAAAATTGCCAGGCAGCATCTTTATGCCTACATTAGTGAACAGTTAGAAATCATGGGGCAGAATCTTTAGGTTGGCGGGTTGGCGCGATTGGCGGGCCTGGGAGCGGCCGGGGAAGGGACCACCCACCGTGATCATCCCCCAACCAGCGCTGCCGGGGTGGGGGTGGGAAGAGGGCAGGCACTGGCGCCAGCGTGGGCGACAGGAAGTTCCCTGAAGGCAGAGAGCTGCCTCAGGGAGCTGACGACCTGAAAAGCATGAAATAAATTTCTTAAAATCAGGAAAATAAAAAGTACAAGCATCACAATCAGCGCTTGTGATGTTAAAAATGCCACCCATGGATCTTTATTTTTCTTTCATTTAATAACGGAAACCTCATCCCGCCCTTGGATGAGGTTTCATGAAAAATGCAAAGCCCGCCTGGCGGGTTCACCCTTCCGCCAATTGGACGGACCACGAAATATTGGTGACAATTGCACCTTTAATTGCCTTAATTGGCCTTTTAATTGTTGGCGGGTCCGCTTCTGACTTTTGCGTATGCCCACCCACCGAAATATCGCGCCAGCGCGGGATGACATAGGGATACTCGCTCAACATCGTCACACTTGATTTTGCATCCGATCAGGTGCGTGCCCGCCTGCTGAGATAAAATTTCTGCCCATAGAATGATACAGCACCAAAAGAGAGCATTTGGTTTATTATGCCCATGGTGGCTCATTGAAAGAGTTATACAATTAGTTCAACTCCCCTGCTCCTTCCCATAGCCTTGCAAATGTTTCCACTTCCAAGTATTAATCCAATTCCCTTTTGAAAGCTGTCATAGAATATGCTTCCATCACCCTTTCAGGCAATACATCCCAGATCACAGCAACGTGCTGCTTAAATGTTTTCCTCATGCTGCCTCTGGGTCTTGCAACCATTACCTTAAATTTGTGTCTTCTCATTACCAACCTTCAAGACGCTGAAAACACTTACTTCTTGATTGCCCTATCAAAATCGATAATGATTTTGAACACCTCTATCAAATCTCCCCTCACCTTCTCTGCTCTAAGGAGAACAAGCCAGCTTGTATCCATGCCAGGGGACCATGATAGGGTCCCCCTCGTCCTCACTTTTCACCTCATCAGCATCCGCACTCAAAGCATCGTCCTCCTCCATTTCCGCTAACTCCAGCATGATGCCACCACCAAACACATCGTCCTTTCACTGCCCCCTGTCAGCATTCCATAGGGACTGTTCCCTCCGGGACACCCTGGTCACTCCTCCATCACCCCCAACACCTCAACCCCCTCCCATGGCACCTTCCCATGCAACCGCAGAAGGTGGAACACCTGCCCCTTTACTTCCCTCCTCCTCACCATCCAAGGGCCAAAACACTCTTTTCAGGTGAAGCAGCATTTCACTTGCACTTCCTTCAATTTAGTCTACTGCATTCGCTGCTCCCAATGCGGTCGCCTCTACATTGGAGAGACCAAACACAGACTGGGTGACCGCTTTGCAGAACACCTCTGGCCTGTCCGCAAGCATGACCCAGACCTCCCTGTCGCTTGCCACTTCAACACTCCACCCTGCTCTCATGCCCACATGTCTGTCCTTGGCTTGCTGCAATGTTCCAGTGAAGTTCAACACAAACTGGAGGAACAGCACCTCATCTTCCGACTAGGCACTTTACAGCCTTCCGGACTGAATATTGAGTTCAACAACTTCAGATCTTAAATTCTCTCCTCCATCCTCACCCCTTTTTTATTCCTTTTTTCAATATTTATTTTATTTCTAATTTTTTTAAAATCCACGTTTTTATTTTTATTTATTTTCATTTTGATTCGTTGTTTTATCCCCACCTTTTATCCTATTTTCGATCTATTTTCCCACCACCGTCCCCTCCCCCCACCCCAGCCCCACAAGGGCTATCTGTCACTTGTTCATGTTGTTCTTTCCAGAGTGCTTACCATTGTCCTGCTAGTATCACATTCTATTTTCTTACCTTAATGCCACCATCAGCACCTCCTTTAGCCCTTACCACTATCATTAACACCCCTTTTATCCTTTTGTTCATGGCATCTTTCTCAATCCCTCCTTTGCCCCCACTGGCAGCTGGGAAGCCGACCGCCGCCCGCGATTGGGGCCAGACCGCGATTTCATGCTGGTGGGCCAATTAATGCCCACCCGGCGTGAAACACGTGCTGCGGCGCTCAGCGCTGCCTGTGTGGTGGGGTGGGAGGGCGGGGAGGGCAAGCGGGAAACTTTGTGCCACATGGGCAGGCGCGCGCTGGAAAAGCTCCAGGAAAAGCCCAGAGCTGCCTCGGGGGAGATGACGAGTTCTGAAAAACAAAAATAAAGAGTTTTTAAATGTTAAAAAACATGTTTCCTCATGTGACTCTGCCGCATGAGCAGGGACATGTTGATGAATGAATTGCAAAATTTTTTTATTTTCTTTTTCTTTGCTGTTGGAAACCTCATCCCGCCCATGGATGAGGTTTCCTAAAATGCGCAAAGGCCGCTGGGCCTTAATAGGCCTTCTAATCGTTGGCGGGCAGGCTGCTGATTCCCACGCACGCCCATTGACCGAAATATCGCGCAACTGCGGGTTGACGTCTGGATGTTCGCCCGACGTCATCGTGCATCATTTCACGCTCAAGTGGGTTGGGCCCGTGCCCGCCCACCGAGGTGAAAATTCTGCCCAAAGATATTGAAAACAATGTAAACATGTCCCCTCATGTCACTCTGTCACGTGAGCAGAGATATGTTAAATAGGAGCGTTAATAAGTTCTTATTTTTCTTAATAACCGGGCGAAACCTCATCCCGCCCGTGGCAGAAATGCAAAGGCCGCTTGGCCTTTTCGCCTGCCTTGCCAATCGAACGATTGGACGGGCAGGGAAAACTTCAAATCCATTAATTTATTAAAGGCCTTAATAGGCCGCTTAATTGTCGGCGGGCGCACCGCCAACTTCCACACGTGCGCCCACCAACCGAAATATCGCGCGAGTGTGCGATGACATCGGGGTGATCGCCCGACACCACCGCGCACCATTTTACGCCCATTCAGTTCGGGCGCCCGCCTGCCTGATGGGAGAAAAACTCAGCCCATAGACTTCATCACTTAAATACTTCACTGAGGACCTGAACCATCCATCTTATGGGGTTGAATTTAGTCGAGCCGCTGGGTTGCCTTGATTGCTCTGGGTGCGGTGGTGGTCATCAGATCCGAAATTTGGTCAATTGCATAAGGGATTTTCCGAACTTGATACAAATATTAACTCTTCTTATTTGTAGAGTTTCAAGGTTTTTGACATGAAAGGCATTGTCATGCAACTGATTCTGAGGATCTAAGTTCAAGCCTAGCACACACTTCCGCATTCTTTTGATCTGGGCAGTTTGTGACTGTGTGAAGCCAGCAAATTCGATCAAGGGATGGATGTAACCAGTGTAGATCAATAACAGCTCATGGACAGGGAGTTCTGGAAGGGATGAAGGATCTAAGAATGAACATCCATTTATTGTTTCTTTATGCATACTGCCCACTTCACCATCCCACTTCAAGTTGGAATGTCTACACCCAAGATTTTCAAGGTTTTCACCCCAGCCAGTGTGTAATTGCCTAACTTTATGTCAAGGGGCCTGTGCTCAAGTCTACCAAAGTCTACTCACATGGCATTACATTTAGTAGCATTTAACTGCATACTGTTTTCCTCACACCATTCACCGAGAGCGATGAGAGTTCCCTGGGACCTCGTTTGTTGTTTCTTGCCATAAGAACCTGAAAGGCTATAGGCTGTCATTACTGCAGTTTAGTTTGATCAGAGTGAAATTTGATACTTGCCACAACCCTTTCAATTTCTAGTCTTAACTCAATCCTCAATTATCCTTCCCGGCATTCGTTATATTCTACAATTAGCCGCACTGTAAAGGAACTACCAGATTGTTTATATTCACAGCTGTGATCTTGGGCGAGGAAGCCAAAGCATCATGATAGCCTCATTACTGACAACATTTAGTGTCATTGGCTGGATTCGCAATCTGGGGTTGGAAACCCGACACCGGGGTGATTTCTGGGTCCTGGGCCTTGTGCCGCGTTAGAGTCACTGACGTGACCCTAGTTTGATACACAAAGACCCTAATTGGGAAGGAGGCATGTTCAACACCCATTCAGTGGGTGCCCAGTGCCGCCTGGAGGTGGAAACTGGCTCTGAAGGGCGATTTTCAAAGGCAGACAATAGCGATGCCTGAGCTTGCTGTTGCCTTATGGAATGGAACAGGCAGGAGAGCAGAGGGCCAGCAGCCTCATGGGTCCAAACAAGAGCCCAAACCCTCATTTATCAGGTAATTAATCCATTCTGCTCGAATGAAGGCATTTTTTTTTCCATTGATTTTCCCTTTAGTTTCCAGGCTTTAAATCAACAGCAACAATAAGTAACGACTCCCCAGTGTGCTTCTGACATCTGTGCACTAATAGGCCCCAGGCTGTTCACTCTTCTGGCTCTTAACTTTAGGAATTTGAATCTGTCCCTTTCCAGCCTACCCACAAGCTCTTCAACAAGTTTGCCAGCCAGTTAATTGGAGGAATGCAGATTGCTGGATCTCACCCCTGGAGCTGAATATTATTATGGTTGCGCCCCACACCCAGAAGGCAACAGTGTTCCAACTTCTGAGCCCACCATCAGGGTGCGCCCAATAATGGGCATATTGCCACAAATTAGTGGCAAGAGCAAGTTACAGTCCTTTATCCCACCCGATGGATGCTGGAGGGTGGGATGTCTGGTTAATTATAGAAATCAGCAAGTCTTTTAGCATTGAGGAGTTGTCCATTTGTTTCACATAGAGACGTCTGCACCATCAGCGCAAGGGGAGAGGAGTTCTAGAAGGACCAAACCAACCCCTAGGGAAGAATTTTCTCCCCGTTGGATGGGCCGGTCGGGAGCAGGCACAAGGCGGGCGCAGAGCCGATTGCCACCCGCGATCGGCTGCACGCTGCCATTTTACGCGGGCAGACCGATTAAGGCCCGCCCAGCGTGACGCGTGCCCGGTAGCACTCAGCGATACCTGTGCGGGCAGGGGGAGGAGGGGGAGACAGGGCCTGCACTCTTTCACACATGCGCGTTGATAAAGCGCAGCAATCTCTCTGAGGCACGGAGCTGGGACATGTTTACAAATTTTCATAAAAATGTTTATTTAATTAATAAACTCTTCATGAAACCTCATCCAGCCCGTGGATGAGGTTTCATGAAAAATGCGAAGGCCGCCTGGGCTCTTCGCCTGGCTCCCCCGCCCCCCCACCCCCCGCCACCAACCTTAAGGTCGGACGGACAGCCCTGACCATTGCTTTAATTAGTTTATTGATGGCCTTAACAGGCCTTTGACAATTCGGCAGGTGCGCAGCCAACTCCGGTGCACGCCCGCCGACCGAAAGGTCAGAATGACGCGCGGTGACGTCGGGACGCACGCCTGACCTCATCGCACGTCATTTTACACATCAGTGTGCGGGGCCCGCCCTCGCACGCCGAACAGAAAATTCTCCCCCCTAGATTCAGTGAGGCCGCCCTTGGTGCCACCCCACTCTGTGTGCAGTTTATGATTGACACGACCAGCTCATACCAACCGCCGGCAAGAGGAGGAAGCACAGCCAGACTCGTGCTGCATGGGAGGAGGTGGTCGAAGAGGTAACGATGTGGGCGTGGTGAGAAGGATTTGGTCCCAGTGCCACAATAGGCTCAATGACCTCATGAGGTCGGCCAGGGTGAGTCTGGCATCAGTATGAGTAATCTTGGTCCAATGTGCTACAGGTCCTGTTATCAAAGGTAGCATGACCCCACTGTCATACAACTATTAATGTATATAATATTTTGGAAAATATTTTTCCTTTAAAATAGAGGTTTAGTCTGTGGGTGTGTCATAATTGGATTAAAGACAGCTAGTCTGGGTGCTTTGATAGGCACTGGTTTTGATATGTAAGAGAGATAGCGTGCATTTGCATTTCTGTGAACAGAGCATTCAAGAAGCGGGGTGATAACTGACACCTTTCTAGCAGCCACCAAGCAATATGTTTATGTTGCTAATAAAATTGTTACTATGAAAGGGGTTTCATTATTAAAAGGTGGAGTTCAAAGAGGCTGGTGATACAATGAGAATTTGCATTTAATCAGTGGTGGTAGGTATAACCTCAGTAGTTTTCGGGTGTGCAGGGCAGAGGCAATGTGAGATCAAAAGGCAGCTGTAAGCCTCCAACTGGCTCCACAGGAACCAAAGTGAAAAGAACCTCATTTTGAATTCATAAGCTGAAAATGCTTTGCCTGGTGTCTGGTTAAATCTATTGGTTGCTGTTGCCATAATGGAGATTAGTTTGGGAATTTGTTAACAGTTATGATAGTAGTAATTTGTAGCCATGTGTATATATATTTTAACCTGTGTAAATTAATAAAATGTTTCATTTAGTTTAATGTAAAACCTCGAGAACTGGTGGTCTAATTCCTGAATTTAGAGTCGCATTTCAAACATAACATTTAAAATTATAGGTTATGACAGTTGTTTAAAGTTTCCCTCTGGGATTTTTAAATATCTCCACTTTACCAACTGCATCGGTCATAACACCACAAAGACACAGCTGTCGTAAACCATGCCACTGTGCATTCCAAGCAATGGTCTAGTTATACATTGGGTGATTGGCAGGACCAGCTTATGACACATGAGCATAAGCTATCCATAGGCTCTATCCTTTAGACTCTGGACATTCTGTGTGAAGGAGATGTAATTCCCAGCCCTTTGGAACATTGCATCTGTGAACACCTTGATGCGATAGTGTGCAGCAGGCTGTGTTATCCCACTAAGGTCTCCACAGGCTGCCTGGAATGAGCCTGTTGTGAAGGAGTTCAGTGCCACTGTGACCTTCAATGTGAAAAGCATCGGGCGGCCCCTAACACAGTTGGATGCGATCTCCCCTGTGAGCATCTCACAAAATGATGTTACAGCAGCTCTTGAAAGCCTGAGTCTTCTCCTGCATCGAGTCTTGCTCAGTTGCAGGTAACTAAATCTCTGCCTGTATACTCTTGAGGACAGCATAAGATCATCTGTGCCTTCAATGAGGGTCTCTAGGTTCCTTCCAACCCATGGAACCTGGCACTGCTCTGTCCTCTCCTGGCAATATCACAGTATCCTGAGCCTTCCTGTGTTCCCTTCCTTCTCCTCCCCTTCTCCTCCTCCTCCTTCTAACCTTCCCTCCTCCACACTGGAGTTTGTGTTTCTAAGTGAGACCACAATGCCCATCTGTCTCAAAGACTTTACACCCCTGGGTAATGGACAAGAAAAAAAAGCAATCAAAAGGGCTTTCTGAAACAGAGGAGAGTCCTCCTGATGAAATAATCTCCAAAAGATTCCTCTGCTCATTCACATGGGCAGTCCCTGCAGTCAATGAAGTGTCAACTGCAAAGCTGAGACTCTGGTCTGTGTGTTGGCTCATTAATGACCTTAATTGCCTTCTCAATTTCCATTTTGATAACATGAGTGGGTTCCCAGCTTTTTGACCTGCCCGCATTCGGTATTATCACAAACCGACGCGGTGACGTCATAAATGACGCCCAGTGTCATCACGGCCCATCTTACACTCCGTGCAACGGCAAACGCTGGGAGTGCATTAGTTAGTCCCTGTTCTTAGATTGGGTCCTTCTACCTTGGGCTCTCGGTGTGGCACTTGGTTCTTAGACAGACTGTAGACATACTCTCCTATTTGCTTAACACTTGTTTATTAGTACCACATATAAACAGCTTACAGAATAGGCAAGCTGCTCCTCAGCATGATTTCAACCTCTCGAAAGCCTGGCATATGAGTGGCTGATGTCAGTAGTACATCATCATCTACATCATACATTAACATATGTCTTCTGTTAACCCCTTATACTACAGCCACCACCACCACCCCGACCCTAACTCCAACACCCCCACTGTCCTCCTTTTGCAGTGCATCACAGAGGCAGCAGAAGACCGACATGCTATCCGAGTGCACTGTCTTCAAAGTGCGCCTGCACCTGACCTCATCCCCACCGATGATTGAAAATCCACCCCATTTCTCTGCCGCTAACCCAAACAGGATGGACAGAGTCTTGGTTTAGCTTCTCATCCAAGAAGCAGTGCTTGATGAGGCCAGTATTGCGTGGATTAAAATTCAATGGAAATTGACTTGAATCCAAAAATTTCTGGTTCATATTTGAAAAGGTTTATCCGAGTTAAATCAATTAACACCAAATCATGTTTCAGAATGTAAGCCTGCTGCACTTGTTTTCACTATTTCTGTTGCATTATTTCAGGGTAGATAATCAACACTTAGCGGTCTGAAATGATAAGATAGCATTCAATATTTTTTTCCATGCTATTTAACTTAACATTGAGGCATGTAAATATCTCCTTAAGTGATGTTTAATGCGTTTAACTCAGGGAATGCTGTCAACACTAGCGCAAAGGCTGATTGATTAAGGTTGGCCTGGGGGACAATTTTGTACAATAATAACAGATGGCAAGGAGCTCTACTAATATACAACAGAGTTTTGGACTTCAGAACATTTTAAAGACAAACCTAGAAAACAGATCAGATGCAGAATTACATAAATTTCAGTGCCCAAGGCAGATAGCACAGACAGGACAAGTACTGGGGCACAACAGAACATTGGCATCATTCAAGAGGAAATTACACGCTGCTATTAGTTTTCATGGAGAAATTAGTTCAATAGGTAGATAAACAGCCACCTCCTTTTTATGTATCTACATGAAATTTACCCCAATATAGATATTGACAATTTCCTTGTCACAAACTGAAATCCATGGGTTGAATTTTGACCTCGTCGGGCGGGCACAGCGGGAGGGCCCAGGGTCAGTCACAAAACTGACCTCCGCCCGCGATCGGGCCCTGACGTCAATTTAACGCTAGCAGGCCAATTAACGGCCAGCCAACACGAAACGCGTGCTACGACGCTAAGCGATGCCAAGGGTTGGGGGCCGGGGGGTAGACCGAACACAAGTGAAAATTCCCTGAGGCACAGGGCTGCCTCAGGGAGCTGAAGGTTTTTAAAATTTAAAATTTAAAAAACTTACGAATGTTAAAAACATGCCCCCTCCTGCGACTCTGTCACATGAACAGGGATCATGTTATAAACGAGATTTAAACATTTTTTTTTTATTTTTAATTCCTGTTGGAAACCTCATTCCGCCCGTGGATGAGGTTCCATAAAAAAATCCAAAGGCCACTTGGCCATTTCGCCCGCCCGCCAACCGAACAATTAGACGGGCAGCGAAAAATCCGATTTAATGAATTGACGAAGGGCCTTAATCGGCCTCTTAATTGTCGGCGGGCACACTCCTGCCTCTCGTGCTCGCCTGCCGAGCGAAATATCGCGAGGACGTGAGACGGCATCAGGACACTCGCCCGACGTCATCGCACGCTATTTTACTCTCGAGCGGGTCGGGTGCACGCCTGCCCAACCAGAGAAAATTCCTGTCCTATGCGTGAATGTAACTTTTGGCTGAATGGATGCACAGGACATGTAAGCCCCAGTGTAATAATAACTATTTATATGACACCTCACCTGAACGTTCTTTACAATAAGGAAAGGATACAGGGAAGCAAAGCAGAAACTAGAATGAAGAGCCAAAGGCACGGTTGAAGAAGGAGGCTTTGAGAAGGCATTTTGAAAGCTGCGAGAGAGGTGGGAGAGCAGGAAGTTTCAGAGGGAAGGAGTATAATGGCTGGTGGAACAGATGGAGTAAAGGATAAGGGCTAGTCTGCTGGGAGAGAAACAGAATATGTGCAGAGACATAAAGCAGGAAGATATCATGATGTGTTATCATGGGGCAGGCAAGAAGGTTGAGTTAAGACGACAATCAGATCAGCCATGATCCCATTGAATCACAGAGTAGGCTCGATGGGCCAAATGGCCTACTCCTGCTCCTATTTATTATGATCTTATGATCTGAACCCATTGGAATTTCTGAGTTTATATAAAGTTAGTGGCACCCAAACCAATAGGAGCACAACTGGGGCACCTATTGGGCTTGAAGAGAAGAGTCGTAGCAGATTCATGCAAAGAAAGAAGGAAAATGACATCTTTGCATCAGCTTGCTGTGAGAGAACCAACCTTTTGAACATAGGTAGGTTGTATCTGTCTTGTTACAGTATTCTGGCAGCACCAGAGGCAGGAATTCCAGTGGACAAAGTCATCCAACAAGTCCCACTTTCCATAACATCAGGGAGAGGCTGTAGGAATCATTCACACACCACTGACCCTTCCAGGACAGCTCATGTGTGACAAGTGTGGGGGCGACCAAAACTAGACAGAGTACTCTAGGTGTAATCGCACCAATGAGGCAGTGGGGGCAGTGGCTTGGGGTATTATAACGTGACTAGTATCCCAGAGACCCAGGGAAAAGGTCTGGGGAGCCGGGTTTGAATCCCACCACGGCAGATGGTGAAATTTGAATTCAATAAAAATCCGGAAATAAAAAGTCTAATGATGACCATGACCTTACCTGGCCTGGCCTACAAGTGACTCCAGACTCACAACAACATGGTTGACTCCTAAAAGACCTTTGAACAAGGGCAATTAGGGATGGGCAATAAATGCTGGTCCGCATCCCATGAATAAATAAAATCCCCTACTTTTACACACCATACCTTGCAAGAAAGGCCAATATTCTGTTTGCTTTCCCAATTGCTTGCTGTACCTGCAAGCTAACTTCCTGTGGTTCATGTCTAAAGACACCAAGGTCCCTTTGCACTGCAGCATTCTGAAGTCACTCCCCATTTAATATTTTGCTTTTCTATTCTTCCTTCCATAATGGACAACCTCACATTTTTCCATATTATACACCACCTGACAAATTTTTACCCACTCACTTAACCTATCTATATCCCTTTGCAGACTCTTTGCATCCTCCTCACAACTTGCTTTCCTACCTATCTTTGTATCATCAGCAAATGTGGCTACACTAAAGTTGGTCCCTCCATCCAAGTCATTAATATAGATGATAAATAGTTGAGGCACCCCAGCACTGATCCCTGTGGCACTCCCCGAGATAGAGTTTGCCATCCTGAAAATGACCCATTTACCCTGAATCTCTGTTGCCTGTTCATTAGCCATTCCGCTATACATGCTAATATAACAACCCATAGAACCATAGAACCATAGAAATGTTACAGCACAGAAGAAGGCCATTCAGCCCATCTTGTCCATGCCAGCCCGAGGACACCCAGGTGCCCTTTCTAATCCCACCTTCCTGCACCCAGCCCATAGCCCTGCAGCTTACAGCACTTAAGGTGCAGATCTAGGCACTTTTTAAAAGAGTTTAAAGTTTCTGCCTCTACCACCAACTTGGGCAGCGAATTCCTACCCTCTGCGTAAAAAAGTTCTTCCTCATGTCCCCCCTACACCTTCTGCCACTTATCGTGAATCTATGTCCCCTGGTTCTAGAATTCTCCACCAAGGGAAACAATTTTATCCTGTCCACTCTATTTATTTCCCTCATAATTTTGTACGCCTCAATCAAGTCACCTCTCAGCCTCTTTGTTTCAAAGAAAATAACCCCAACCTATCCAATCTCTCCTCGTAGCTACACTTTTCTAAACCTGGCAACATTCTTGTAAACCTCCTCTGCACTCTCTCCAGAGCTATTACGTCCTCCCTGTAATGTGGTGACCAGAACTGCACACAATATTCCAGTTGTGGCCTCACCAGTGTTTTATACAATTCCAACATTATATCCTTACTTTTATATACTATTCCTCTGCCAATGAAGGAAAGCATTCCCTATGCCTTCTTTATAACCTTGTCTACTTGAACTGCTGCCTTCAGGGACCTGTGTACTTGTATGTCAAGATCTCTCATTTCATCTACCCCTCTTAATATGTTCCCATTTATTGTGTAATTCCTGTCACTGTTTGACCTCCCTAAATGTATGACCTCACACTTCTCTATGTTAAAATCCATCTGCCACTTTACCGCCCACTCCACCAACCCATCTATATCGTTTTGGAGATTATGGCTATCCTCTACACTATCCACTACTCGGCCAATCTTTGTGTCACCTGCAAATTTCCCAATCGTGCCCCCCATGTTCACGTCCAAATCATTAATATATAACACAAACAGCAAGGGTCCCAACACCGAGCCCTGTGGAACACCACTTGAGACAACTTTCCATTCGCAAGGGCATCCATTGACCAATACCCTTTGTTTCCTGTTACAAAGCCAACCTTTTATCCAGTTTGCCACATTACCCTAAATCCCATGGGCTTTTACTTTCCTGACCAATCTGCCATATGGGACCTTGTCAAATGCCTTGCTAAAATCCATGTACATAACATCCACTGCACTACTTTCATCAACCCTTCTTGTCACTTCCTCAAAGAATTCAATCAAATTTGTGAGGCAAGACCTTCCTTTAACAAATCCATGCTGACCATCCCTGACTAGTCCATGCCTTTCCACATGACAGTTAATCCTATCTCTCAGGATTGATTCTACTAATTTGCTCATCACTAACTGGCCTATAATTGTTTGGCATTTCCTTTGATCCCTTTTTAAACAATGGAACTACGTTTGCATTTCTCCAGTCCTCCGGTACCTCCCCTGTATCTAGTGAGGATTGGAAAATCATCCTCAGAGCATCTGCTATCTCCTCCCTGACTTCCTTCAGCAGCCTCGAAAACAATCCATCTGGCCCTGGTGACTTATCAACTTTCAAGGATTTCAACCCTTCGCGTACTTCCTCTCTCTTTATGACTATCCAGTCCAATATCTCGCAGTGTTCCTCCTGGACTGCTATATCTACATCCTCCCTTTCCTTTGTAAACACGGAGACAAAATATTCATTCAAAACCCTTCCCACAGCCTCTGCATCTACACACAAGTTTCCATCTTCATCTCTGATAGGTCCCACTTTTTCCTTGACTAACCAACCCCAGCACCACGAGCCCTTATCTTGTGCAGTAGCCTTTTATGTGGCACCATATTGAATGCCCTTTGGAAATCCAAATACACTACATCGACTGGCTCCCCTTTAACCTCTGTTTGCTACACCACCAATGAACTCTGATAAATTTATCAAACACAATCTCCCTTTCACAAAACCGCTTTGACTCTGCCTGATTATATTATGATTTTCTAAATGCCATGATACTATCTCTTTAATAATGTGTTCTAGCATTTTCCCAGTGACAGACCTTAGGCTAATGGGCCTATAGTTTCTTGCTTTTTTGGTCTCTTTCTTGAACAGAGGCTTTACATTTGTGGTTTTCCAATTCGTCGGGACCTTTCCAGAATCTAGAGGATTTTGGAAAATGACAACCAAAGCAACCATGATCCCTGCCACCACTTCTTTTAAGACCCTTGGCGCAGAATTTTCAGCTCGGCGGGCGGGAGGACACCCAACCTGCTCGAACGTAAAATACCACGTGATGACGCCGGGCAAGCGTCCCGCACGGCATTTAAGAGGGCAGTTAAGCCCATTAAAGTTCCAATTGTCCCTGAGTTTTCGTGGTCCGTCCAACCTTATGGTTGGCGGACGGGCAAATCTTCCAGGTGGATTTGCATTTTTGATGAAACCTCATCCAAGGGCGGGATGAGGTTCCTGTGATTAAATTTTTAAAAAATAAAAACGTATGGACAGAATTTTCATCATTTATATGTTCAGGTGACTGATTCTGACGTGTAGGCATTTTTTTTTCTGGATTTTAAAATCTTTCTTCGTTGCTTTTAAATTCTTAGGCTCCCTGAGGCAACTCTCTGCCTTCAGGAAGCTTTCATTCCGCACTTGCCCGCACTGTGCTTATGTCAGCACCCCCCCACCTCCTCCCACCACCCCCCCCAACCCTGGCAGCATTAAGCCTCTCAGCGCGCGCTTCACGCTGGCTGGCTGTGAATAGGCCTGCCAGAGTGAAATCGTGGTTGAGTGCCGATTTGTAGTTGGCGGTCCATTCTCCGGCCGATCCCAGACCCTTCCCGCCGAGCTGAAAATTCTGCCCTCGGATGCAGGCCATCAGGTCCAGGGAAAATTGTCAGCTTTAAGCTCCATTGGTATTCTCATTATTTTTTTTCTCTAGTGATCGTGATTGTTTTAAGTTCCTCCCTCCCTCCTTTTTGCCTCGAGATTTTCTATTATTCCTGGGCCACATTTTGTGTCTTCTACGGTGAAGACAAACTCAAAATATTTGTTCAAAGCCTCTGTCATTTCTTTGTTTTCCATTAGTAATTTCCCAGTCTCACACTGGAAGGGACCATTGTTCCTTTTAGCTATTTTTTCCCTGTATACACTTATAGAAGCTTTTACTGTCTGTTATTATGTTTCTTGCCAGTTTTCTCTCATACTCCAATTTCTCCCTCTTTATTAGTTTTTAGTCATCCTCTGCTAGTTTCTCCCACTAATCTTCGCAGCGTTGTATGCCTTTTCTTTCAATTTGATACCATCCTTAAATTCCTTAGTTAGCCACAGATGGTGCATCCTTTCCCTGGAGTCTTTCTTCCTCGATGGAATATATCCATGCTGAGGGTTATGAAATATCTACTTAAATGTCTGCCACTGCTTATCTACCAACTTACCTTTTAACCTATTTAGCCAGTCCACTTCAGCCAATTTTGCTTATATGCCTTTGCAAACACCTTTATTTAAATCCTACTTATTGACCCACATTTCTCACTCTCAAGCTGAATATGGAATTTTTAACAGGTTATGATCATTCCTGCCTCAAGGACCCTCACTATGAGGTTTTTTAATTAATCCCTCTCGTTACAGATTACAAATGCATGCTCCGCCGCGAAGGTGTCAGGTAGCCGTAGAGCATCCAGGTTTTACTTACTTACTGGAGGTGGCCGATTAAGTGGCTGCTTCTGCATTTGCCATCCATTAAAGGATCACAGGTGGGATCTCAAGCAGGAGGCCCAAGCAAAGGGCTCAAAGCTCTAAACAAAAAGCTAAAAGCTAAAAGTTCTGCCGAAGGGCCATGAAGGCTCGAAACGTTAACTGATTTCTTCTCCGCCGATGCTGCCAGACTTGCTGAGTTTTTCCAGGTAATTCTGTTTTTGTTTTGTTTTGGCTCAAAGCTCTATACCGTCAGCAGCCACGCTTGGAGAGGTGGGTGCTGCAGAGGCAGGCAGGTGAATGCGAAGGCATCTCAAAATGGAGGCGCTCTCTGCAACATTCTAAAAATGTAAATAGTCAGGCCCTCAATGTATGGATCCCCTCCATAGAATGGCTTGTAATCGTGGCTGTGGCCCTCTCATCCCAGTGATTCCATGCTGGGGGGATTATGAGGCCCACCATTCTGCTATTGGGAGGACACCTCCATTGACCTGCAGGGCTCCAGCCCGATCGGGGTGGGGGGCCCAACCACTTTCGCCAAGATGCCAGCTGCACCATAACCATGCCCCCAATTAGCCACTTAATCAGCCTCATGGGTTCCCCACCACTGCTGGGCAGGTAGCTTCAGCCTCATCGACTCTGCTTCCAGCAAGATTTCTCAGAAGCAGGTAGCATCAGGTAACAGTCCCAACACACTAACGTGAAGCTTTCTCCCAATCCCGCCTTCTAACCCCCTTTGTGGGGCCAAGAAGATCCTGCCAAAGATTGGCGGATGCACAACACTGTGCCATTTCTGACATATAACTTACACTTGCTCACTTGCATAATTCAAGTGATCCAGCCTATTCGTAATAAAAACAGAAAATTCTGGATCGGCAGGTCAGGCAGCAGCTGCAGAGAAAATATAGATGTAGATGTGAAAGCAAAATACTGCAGATGCTGGAAACCTGAAATAAAAACAGAAATGCAGAAAAAGACTCAGCAGGTCTGGCAGCATCGGTGGAGAGAGAAACAGAATTAACGTTTTGAGCCCGTATGACTCTTCTTCAGAGTTCCTTGTAGATGGATATAGACTTGAAATAGTGTATTGAGAGATTCAAAGTGAACACAGAATGTTAAAATTGGCAAAGGTATTAATATATTAATTAGAGTTAGCTATAAAAAGTGAGTGGGTTACTTTCCAATTTATCTTCTCTTTTTTCATCCTGGCTGCATTTTTATAGCATTTTTGGAACTGAGACAGATTGGGCATTGATTGTGTGCTACAACCTTGTCCTCAGTTAATCAAGATGTTGGGTTTTAATTATCTGTCACCTAATGTTCATCATTTTCCTTTCATACCCAGGTTAATGGAAATATTCTGACAAGCCATGCTGATTTTAATCCCTTCTTGTTTCATTTACAGACTTTTCGATGGCCTGTTGCCAGTAACATTGATGGAAATGAGATGCTGGAGATTCAAGTTTACAACTACAGCAAAGTCTTTACGAATAGGTGAGGCAGTGCATTCTATTAACCCACATTAATTCACAGGGCTTGACATTATTTGGATCACTTTTGCTTTCATTCAGTGGAAATCAATTGTCAGACAAATCAGTAGGCTGGATTATCAAGCATGTTTGCTCATGACATAAAACATTTACAGAATGTGTTCAATGTTTCATTAGCACTTCCATTTATACACTTACAAAGCATAATGGTAATTATTGATTTTGGGTCTATAGAAACATTGGATTATAGAAACATACATTCAAGTTTGTTTTATTATTTCATGGAATGTGGACATCACTGGCTAAGCCAGCATTTGTGACCCATCCCTCATTGTCCTTGAGAAGTACTGCAGTCCATGTGGTGTAGGTACATCCACAGTGCTGTTAGGAAGGGAGTTCCGCGATTTTGACCCAGTGACAGTGAAGGAACAGTGATATAGTTCCAAGTCAGGATGTTTTGTGGTATGGAGGGGAACTTGCAGGTGGTGGTGTTCCCATGCATCTGCTGCCCTTTTCCTTCTAGGTGCAGAGATCGTGGGTTTGGAAGGTGCTGTCAAAGGAGGCTTGATGAGTTGCTGCAGTGCATCTTATAAGTGATACACACTGTTACCACTGTGTGTCAATGGTGGAGGGAGTGAATGTTTAATGTGGTGGATGGGCTTGTTTAGCGTTGTAGGAGCTGCACTCATCCAGACCAGTTAAGAGTATCCCATCACAGTCCTGACTTGAGCCTAGTAGATGGCAGACAGGTTTTGGGAAGTCAGAAGTTGCGTTACTCGCTGAAGAATTCCCAGCTTCTGACCTGGTCTTGTAGCCAGAGTATTTATTTGGCTGGTCCAGCTCAGTTTCTTGTCAATGGTAATCCTCAGGATGTTTATATTGGGGGATTCAGTGATGGTAATGCCATTGAATGCAAGTAGAGATAGTTAGACTCTCTCTTGTTGGAAATGATCATTGCCTGGCACTTGTGTGGCATGAATGTTACTTACCATTTATCAACCCAAGCTTGAAGGTTGTCCAGGACTTGCTGTATTTGGACATGGACTGCTTCAGTATCTTAGGAGTTGCGAATGGTGCTGAACATTGTGCAATCATCAGCAAACATTCCCCCTCATGATGGAGGGAAAGCCATTGATGAAGCAGCTGAAGATGGTTGGGTCTAGGACACTACCCTGAGGAACTCCTGTAGTGATATCCTGGAGCTGAGATGATTGATCTCCAACAACCACAACCATCTTCCTTTGTGCTAGGTATGACTCCAGCCAGTGGAGAATTTCCCCCTAATTCCCAATGACTCCAGTTTTGTGAGGGCTCCTTGATGCCACATTCGGTCAAATGCGGCCTTGATGTCAAAGACAGTGGGAGCTTATAAAATTGTAATGATAATTACATCTGATTTCCACTGATGAAAAAGGGTCCAGAGTTTTCTATTCATTTATTTCACATGCCAAAACACTAAAAAGATTCCCCTGAGTACACAAAGTCTGTGCTGAGAGTACTAAAGATGAAAGTTTACCACTGAGCAGTTCAAAGCCTTGCATGCCTTTAAACATGACAGGAAAAGCTCTCTCCATTACAGTGTTCATCCTCTCCAGCTTCAGAGAGATAGCACTGAGATTACTCATTAACAAGACTGTAGTTTGGAAGAGCAACACAAGATTTTCAAATACTGAAGCCAGATCTCTTTCTCATGTCAGTAACATGAGAACTGTAGTAGTTGCATAACATTCAGTATTAATTTTTAATAAACTCTGGGACAATACCATTGTTCAAGTATCACATGGTGATTTCCTGTTTTTACAACTCTTTCCCAAAGAAGGTTGTCATCCATAACCATGAAGGAAAGACACAGCAGGATTTAGAATATGATGTCCTGTTCCTAGCTGGAGTGTTTCCTCTCAAGGGTAGTTTTCTAGCACTGCAGTTACCCTTGATATCGCCATAAATGCAATTCTAACTGTTCACCCTGGCACAAGTTGTGTTTTTGTTCTTGTGCATGCTGTAAAATTTATACCATCGTGCTTGCAACTTATTTGAAGCAACACCCCAGAACAAGGTTCTAAGATTACTTGAGCCTCAAGTACGTATGTGAAACAAACACACAATGAGTAACTTAATATTTATAGGTTATGATTAATAAAAGGAGATAGCTAACTTCCTGATGTTAAGATCTTTATGTGTCCTAGGATAATAGAATAATACAGCACAGGAGGCCATTCAGCCCATTAAGCCTGCGCTTGTGCTTTCGAAGAGCAGTCCATTTTGTCCCATTCTTCCCCATATCCCTGCAATTTTTTCTTCTTCAGGTATTTATCCAAAATCCTTTGGAAAGTTACCATTGAATCTGTTCCCTTCACCCTATCAGTCAATGCATTCCAAATCCTAATCACTTGTTGCATAGAAAGGTTTTTATTATGTCACTGCTAATTCTTATGTCAATCACCTTAATTCTGTATCCTCTAACACTGAATCCTTCAGTTCTGAAGTTAAATTATCTCCATCTACCTCATTCCACATATCATACGACCTATTTCTCTCAATTAAGCAATGGGTTGGGCAACGACAATTTGCAATTATGTAGCAGCGTTAATCTGGATAAATATCCCATAGGGCTGTGAGGACCTTATCCCATGTAGGCAAAGCTATAAACCAGGTGAGGCTTGCCAATTCTAGCACAATTTATATGTAATCAGGGTATCCTGGATGTCCATCGCCTTGGTGTGTCCTTCTTGAACTGCACTGAAAACATGACCTTTTTTGATTGGGTAAGCTCTGAGAAAGTATCCAACATGGCATTTAGTTAAGCAATCCCACATCCCAACTTCCTTTGAGGAAAAAGCTCACACACCAACTGTTTGCCTGCTTGAGCATATTTTTGGAGATGAATGCCTGAGACTTCTCCTAGAGTATCCTTTGGATTTGTGCTCATTTGGCTAATAAAATATCTAAGTTCTATCATAGGGAGGATATAGGACGTGCTGGACTTTATATAATTGAGATGATTTCAGCTTTTTTCGTGTGTCATCTTTTAAGCGCTTATTGTAACAGGAGAATAGAAAAATGAATAAATTGCAGGGTACTAGGAGTATTCATCACAATCTGCAGTGTTTGAGAAGAATGATGGACCACAATCTGTATGCATGACACAGCGGGGATCATTTTAATCTAATTTGCTGAACGAAAGAATTGAAAACTGTAGAGGTTGGGAGAACATCCCACCCAGAACGATTCTTCATTGATTTTACCAGTGAGTAACACCAGCATTGCATTCAGTCCCTTGTTCCCTTTATGCTAATGGATTAGAAATAGGCTTTGCGATACTAATAACTAATGCATTATATGAAATAGCTTTGCCTATTATTTTAATTACCCCCAGTGTACCTTAATTATATAATTATTCCATAATATAAACCCAGGTTCAATAAATAATCAAAATATGCAAATATTTCCCAAATTGGCAGGAAACCCCAATAACTTTTTTTCATACTTCTGCTTTGATTTTATACTCGAGTGAAATAAATATATTTGAAGGTAAAACTGACAAACCTTGCTCGATATAATCTCCATGTCAAATATCACACAAATAATATGACCTAACTATATCAGCAATGCTTTGAAAAAAGCAGTTTTTAATATAGTTAAAGCCTTCACTGTGTAAGAACATGGAGGAGGAACGTTGATGGCACATTTATTACAATACCGAGCTAATTAACTCTACCTATATAGTGGCCACAGTGGCTGAATTAGATCAGCATTATTTTCCCAATCTTCGTCCATGAATGTCTGTTTAGAATTAAAGCCAATACCAATGGAGTTTTGGCTGAGTTGTGGTTAAAAAGACAGGTATGAAATGTCACTCTCTTGTAACTCTGCTTTATGCTAATGGATGAAATAGGCTTTGTGATACTAATAACTAATGCGTTATATGAAATAGCTTTGCCTATTACTTTAATAACCATATTGGTCTATTTAGAGTGAACAACAATGCATTTCTTACCAATATTGAATATGCCATTTTAACCTAATAGTTTTACAATTAGCCTAAATATGTTATATATAACATGCCTATGAATTGGAATTAACACATTAGTCAATCCACTAACCTGGTGGGCCTCATTTCTGCCATTTAGTGACATGACATGCCCAGTAGTAATACTGCCATCTCTACTCAGGGTACCACTAAGGGACAGGAAAGTGGGGACTCCTGTTATAGAGACTTCCAATTCCCCTCCTCCATGCTACCAGCCACCATCCCCCAAATCTAGGCCTGTTCTTTCTCTAGCACCACTGACAAAGTTAGAGTAGGCACAGCTCCAAACAAGCCAATTGGAATCCCTATCTTAAGGCAGGGCAGTGACATATTCTAACGTGTGCCTCTTTGGCAGATTTTTCAAGGCCAGAGAATCTTTTATGATTCAAAACAATATATCCAAATGGTCATAGGCAAAATTCTTCTCTATAGATATGTAAAACTAAAACAAATAGAATTTGTAGAAAAATATTTTCATTTGCAAGTGGAAAGGGAAAAATGAGTGATTAATCTCTCCTCAATCTTCATCATGAATGTTTGTTTAAGAGTTGAAGCCAATATCAATGGAGGTTTAGCTGAGTTATGCAAATGTTACTCCCTTAAGGCAATTAATCTAGAGGTGCTTGAATGGGATTTACCATTAGCATATAATGTGGGGTATCTATTCAAGTATGTTTTTGAAAAATAGCTCTCAGTATAAAGGATACAGTTTTTCATAATAATATCCTGCAACATATTCATTTTGAAAATGATAACTTTGAGCAAGAAGAATATGAGATGTCGATGACCTGAATATATCCTCCTGTATGCTGCACAGAATATGGAGCTCCTACAAACGACACGGATCATGGAAAATCCTATCCCAAGGTGTTCAAGGCCTCAAAGGTCCACTAAATTGAAAGCATTCTTTATGCCATGACCTCTTTCATACCATAATTAATTCGGTACTTGAACAGGGTGATATAGGTTGCATACCAGGAAGGGAAAGCAGCAGATCAGGATTGCACACTGTCTACGTGTAAGGAATTTTCTCCATTTCCAATGTACCCCTCTACATTTTGTTTGGCATGGCATTCAAACTATTTAAATGAGTGATAATAAGGCTCAGTAATGAATTTGGAACCAGTTGAGCAAGAGAACAATCAATGCAACATATCCTGACCAGGGCAAGTAATCCTTAGGGTCTGCCTGGAATGGAGGCAGTAACATGCATTCTGGGATACATTATCTGCGGCACACTTGATACAAGCTTATACCCAAGATCCAAACAACCTCTCAAGAGAATGCAATGGACACATCCCTATCTGGGAATAAATCAACAGTGCCTGTTCACCAGAAGCTAGGCAATGACAATAATCACAACTCAAAGAACTATTAGTCAATGCATCAGGATAGGTGTCCCTACCATCCCATTTGAATCCTGTATCTCATGAAAATTTTAGACCTGTAGTTGGTACAATTCTTTCCATTATTATTAATGGCCAGAAAATCATGGACTGCATGCTTAAGATTTTCCAAGCTTTGCTCCCTGCAAGGAATGCACACCACAGGGAGTACTTAATCATGGAGTTACTCAAATTGTTCCAATTGTTTTCTGGACACTTTCCTTAGTGTGTGCAGAACATTGACAACAAGTCCAACAAGTAAACTTCTATAAACGTGTACAAAGCCTCAGTCTTTATGTCAACGCCTGAAAATATTATTGAAAAGCCTTAAAAATGAGTCGGATGGAAGTAACCATGGATGAGTATTCTTGAGGTTTGCATTGTTACCGTTTGGGGATTGAATAAGCGGGTCGAGCACTTGATTTGGTAGTTTAGGGTTTCTATGACAATGTGATCTGAGTTAGATACGGTTCTGTCACACATACCCTGTTATGTCTTTCTCCAGTCTTTCTGGCAACATTTTTGAGGCAAGGCCAGTTACAATGAAATCACACAACCCACTTTATATATCATGGAGATCAAGTCAGCATGCAGAATAACAAAGCAAACTCTACATAATTCATCAAACTCGTTTTTCAAAAAATTAGAAAAAAAGATAATGAACCCTCCCATGGGCAAACATACTTGTTTGCAGGTGTTTTTCACTCTAGATGAGACCTAACTGTTAGACCAGATTTCCTCCATTGTTTGTTTTCAGTTCTAGGCCAAGAGTATAGTTCATTTTTCAAAATCTGAATGCCATGGGTCATGGGTTTTCTTCTCTTTTTCTGTTAATTCTGACTCAAGAAAGAAGAGTGAAAGCTTCCCATGCACCGATTTACTAACACGTTCATCAAGCAAAGCAATAGCATCCTCATTAGACACATATATGGCCCATAACTTCCGGGTTCCAGGGCAGTGTATCTGGGGAATACCCCAGAAATGAGCTGGTCAACCACCCCTACCGCCAACACCCCCCCTCCGCCACCCACCCCCCCACCCCCACCCCCAACCCCAACCCCAGAGGTTCCCAGGTAAGGATTGCACGGCAATTGCCCGGGAAGTTCAAACTTCCGATGGGCAATTGCCCTGCACTGGGAGCCATCCAAAAACGCAATTTAAACCGTAAACGTCAGGTGGTTCCGACTGTCTTACAGCAATAGTTGCCCAGAAAATGTTAGGAGAATTAAAACTACTTCTAGCTTTTGAGTAACTATTGTACTGACTTCCCTTGACCCCCCCAGAGGAGCCCTGACTACCCCAACCCCAGTACACCCCTCTGATCCCACGGGCCTTCCATACCCCCTGAATTCCCACGGAACTCCCCCCACCCACCTGACTCCCAGCAGGACCTCCCCACACCATCCCCTACCCACCATGGGACACCCCCTGGCCTCCCATGATACTCCCTTCCCACCCCCTGACCCCCCCCACAGGGCACTCCATACACTCCTAACCCCAAAGGGCCACCCTGACTACCGCCACTCCCCCACTAGACCCCCATTCCCCCCCTAACTACCCCTGACATCCCCACAGGACACCCCTACAACCCACCCAACCCACATGGGTCACCCCGACAGCACACACTCCAGGCAGCACCACCCTTACTGCACCCACCCTGGACTACATCCCCCCCCAACCGCCCTCAACCACCTGACACAACCCATCCCATCCCCCCGCTACCCAACCACCAACAAATCCTACCCACTTACCTTCCAAACCTACCTTCTCCCTGGTTTGAAAGTGGCTGGACCTTTAAACTTACCTGGTTTACAGCAGCTAGTGCCGTAAAAAAGGGGCGTGGCTTCCTTACCTGGGACTCTGCAACCCTTGATGGAAGACCTCGGACCTCAGGAGCGCACTGCCCTACACAGTTCTTGCCCGCCTGTGTCGGAAGGTCAGGCTAAAATGGAAAGCAGGAGCAGAGTGGCAATCCACAGAAGTTCAGTCCCATAGAAGCTATGTCCCCTTTCATGTGAGAAAAGGTAGTACGCATAAGAATTCTATCCAGTTCCTGCAGAATTTATCATGTCACATAGCTACAAGGCAGGTTCCTTGTAGGAAGAGAAAGTTACCACCTGCTTCAGAAGGCCATTCTACTTATTCTGACATTGCCTCAAGGATTTGAGTTTCCTGGCATAATTTTCATTTGAATGCTTTGTCAACTGCCCGTATCAAAGTGGTTTATTGTTTCTGCCCATGGTGCACATTCATATTCGACTGAAATTGATTGGCACAAGATGTAGATTCATGAGTTTAAAACAAATCAGCCTGACCAAAAATATGGGAAGGGAAAGAGGACTAAGATTTCAGAGCTGTGACATATGGTTATTGTACATCATTCTTATCATTCCAGTTCAAAGATGAATGTAAAATGCCTCCTGGTATTGCACTTAAACAATCATCCATTATTCAGGAAATGTAATTGCACAGAATCTGTCCTTCTAAAATCCCACGGAAGCTAACATTTTGGGTACTAAGTAAAGTGTTATGTAAAGAGAACATAGCTCTTTGTGTAAAGGGAACATAGCTCTAACCATAGCTCTATCTTATTTATTAATTATTCTTTCGACATCTGATGTAACCAGGACGCTGTTATCATGTTGTGACACATCAGGCTAACTGGTGTACTATTTGGGTAATGGGCAACAAATGATGCTTAGAAATGAGACTTTCTTGTTTGAACAAACCCTTTCCAGCCTATGAAGCAAATGGTGCACGCCTGTCATTGTTTCTATCTAACGCAGTGACACCATTGTCTATTCTTTTGGCTACCTCATTCTTTTCTAAATGTGGCAACCCATTTAAGAACCAGTTTAATTTCTGGCAGGGAAACTAAAGGTAACAGCTATTAATAATGCACAGGCACTGTTCATCTTAATGAACAACAGACACTGGACACACACAGTATCAAATGGACACACATTTAATTATTGAATCTGATTGGATTCAGTATCCTATGTGTCAACATCTCTTTTAGGTTTCAATCACCATGGGATTAATTACTTGTGTAGCTAGTCCCTCTGTTCTAGCAACTGAGCAAGATAGTTATTAGAATGCTTGCTGTCCAAAATGCTTTTGTGCTCAATTGTTATTGTTCATACATTGGAACTTCATTATGCGGGTTTAAGATTACAGCTAAAGCTACAATTCAACTAACATACTTTCTAAGCTATTGTTCATTAATTGTTATTTATTTCGCACCCATCTGAGTTCTTTAAAGAAGTCAAAATACTTTTGGCAGCACACATAATTCCTTATATAACGGTATCTTAATTTTGTTGGGCAAGGACATTAAGAGAAATGGAACAATGTTGGTAAGTGCTGTTGAGGTACTGATTAAGCACGGTCTAATTGAATGACAGAGCAGTGTTACAAAAGCATAATAGTTTTCATGAGATTTTTCTGGTTTATTGTAAAGTAGGTTTATGGGTGTGAGTATAATTGGTTCCATCTGTGCGATTTAATTACATTTGGAGTCAGGTAGACTGCAAGCTTGAAATCATCAAAAGAAGCTAGGTGCAGAAATGTGTTTGAAATGCCAATGAGTAAACATGGTTGCTGACTTAGCATGTAAGGCGTGAAGGGAATTTGCTTTTTTAGATAAGTGAAGGGATTGTTTGGATTTCAAAGAGGTGTTATTCTGTTTACGATGAGCCAGAGAAGCCAGGGTAAGAAGTGTGTTTATTTTTTCCCAAAGGTTACTGACAATATTGGCAACATGAAAGTTTTTATATTATGGGAAAGGTACCATTCCAAAGACAAATGGAACAATGGAATTTACATATTAAAGAGAGAGAAACATATATAAAGGAGAATGAAAGGTTATGTGAAGTGAGGGCCATGTAAGATCAAATAGGAGTTTGTGAAACAGCCTTCAAGAAGCCTCCAGCCATTTGTGCGTAAGTCGGTTATGCCCAGCAACTGAAGTTGAAGATAACCGTTTGGAATTGCACTGTCAAGTGGGCACTGTGTTAACTTGCTGGTTTTGTTTTTAAACCTAAAATCTATTTTGGGCTGCTGTCTCAAATGAGGTGTGTAACTGGGAGTCAGGTCAAGTAGGAATTTTAGGAGTTGTTATAGTATTAACTAATTGTAGTCTTATGTATGTGCTCTTGAAATCTTTTATTTTATTAATAAATATTTGAATTTAATTTTTAAAATCTCTAAAGGTCTTGGTAGACTCATTACTTCTGAAACCAGTGCACACATCTTCTCGTAATAAATACAAATTGCAAAACCACTGTGATAGTGGGACCAAGTTTCCCTTGTGGATTTGGCCCACCTGGCACACATCATCTGCCACATCATAGCAGCAGGCTTAATGGGCTGAATTGCCTACTCCTGTTCCTATGTTCTAAATTTACCTAGTCTTTCATTATAATGTATGTCTTTATTCTGTAATCCTGTATTTTCATGTCTACCCTATGTCAAGGCAATTGGCACTGGCCATAGCACACACAAGGTATGATCTGAGCAAAGTGCAGACACAGCTTGTACCCTCCCGCTTTAGTTCCATAGGGCAGAATCGTCCCAGATTTGCAGTAGCGGGTATGAAAAAAGACATTTTAGCCTCCAGCCGCAAAGGCAGGTTTTCATGCCATATCGTCCCCTTCCCACCTCATAAATGACGCAGTCACGGGAAACTCACCAGATTGCTGGTGGTAGGCCTCTGAATAGCTCGCCACACTGTTACCTTGCCACTTCCTCACGCCGGGCACCATATTTAAAATGCAGCCATGTGCACACTTCTCAATGCTTGCAGCCCAGGACTGCTCCACGGAAGACATGGCCCCAATAGTCAGGAAGATTGCAGCGCCCTGATTTAGTGATGCATGCCTGAGACACCTTCGGGACGCCCTGGAGGCCCATCGCAAAGTCCTCTACCATCGCTCTGGCCGCAGGAAGCCTATCAGCGTAACCACTCCACTTGGGAGGTGGTGGCAGAGATGGTCAATGCCAATGCTGCACACAAGAGGTTGGCCATCCAGAGCAGAAAATGGACAAATGATCTCATCCATGCCGCCAACTCACAAACTCACAAACCCACTATGCATTCACTGGCATCTCACTCACTGCCAGTTCAAAGGACATCACCGCTCACTCTTTCACATACACCCTCACATCTCCATCTGGCTTCATCTCCTCTGGGTACTGCCTCCTCATCCTGCCCATGGCTCCACTCAGCACACGCATATGACTGGCATCCTTCTCATTTGGCCTGGCACGTGCCTTGCTCACACTCTCTCCATCTGTCTTTATGCCGCACCAGATCTCACACAATCACCAGGAGAGGCTGAAGACGGGGGTAGAGTGCCAGACATCAAGTTCCTCAGTCCGTTTGAGAGTCAGGCATTGGAGCTGGCCAGAGAGGACGTCGACCATTCCTATGGCGACGCTGAGGTCGGCAGCCAACATCCTCGTGAAGATCCTGCACCACATAATCCCTCTCCTAGCGCCACTCTGAGTCCACTGTTCTGTGTTGAACATGGCTGCCCAGCCCTAATAATCTCCACTTTCTCTCCTAGACACATCTGACACGTCACCCTCAGGCAACCATGATCCTGACCCCAGCGCCAAGAGCACCTCAGATGAGGACCCTGAGGCCAGTACCATTGAAGACCTGTAATGGCGCTCACCCACATACTCCACCAGCGCAGTGACACACACCTCCATGGGACCTGGATGTAGAGTTGCATTGGGATCACAACCTGGGAACACAGCACACAATCTGTTCCACAGTAGGCAGAGGCAGGGACATCCTTGGTCTCCGGCATTCGGAGGACTGCTGGAGGCAAGGAACCTGCTGAGTCCGAGTCAGATGATGAGCCTCTGGACTCGGTCCTCAATCAGTTGGTGGAGCTGCAAAGACAATCACGGGAACATCAGGAAGGGATGTCTGGTACACGCCTCAGATTGCAAGGGACAATGGAGGAGTCCATCACCCTTCATTCCAAGGTGATAGTGTCGGCATGCCGGTGCACCGAGGTCAACACTGACAGGATGGTGGCCGCCATGGAAACCTTGGTCCAGGACATTGGTCCTGCACTGCTGCGTGGGCTGAACTCCATCGCTGACGCCATAGTTGGCCCCCAACAGTGTCAATGCGAGAGGGATACGGGGCAGCTCGATCTCACTCCAGCTTCCCCTTCTCCTCAAGGGGTCAGCCAGGGGCCATCGAACACCCATAGGGGGGAGGATCAGCAGCTCAACACCCCGGGGCCATCCACCCAGGTGACTCCGGGAATGTCCAGCCAATTCAAATCCCCTCTTCCTGTGAACTCCACAGCTCCAGCTCCACGGGCCAAGGAGGATGCAACTGGCCCATGGCAGGACACCCAAGGCGGGCCTGGGCCCTCCACGTCTCAGCCCTCCAGAGGGCTCCCACCAAGGTCATCACAGACTGAGTGTAGCAGTCAGCAGGCTGCCTCCACCTCCACTGTGGATGTTGGGGGAGCACAAGGACATGGCGGCAGGGTTAGGAAAGTTAGGAAGATGTAGTTGCAGAGCTTGGGCACAGGTGTTAATCACTTGTATATAATGTTCACTATTGTAAATAAACTCCCAAAAATGTCTCCCTGCCTATGGCTCCTTTTTCTGATGAACAGTGTTCGTGTCACTCAGATGTGAAACCTTGGACCCTGTACAAGATAAAGGCAGGTGTCTCAGTCCAGGGCCTCTTCCCTGTGCAGTGCGTAACCTTCAGGCCAAAGTGATGGTCCGGCCTCACACTCACTGGACACATTACTGATGCCTGCACCTCGATGGTGCTGGTCATTGCTGCCAGAATGTTGTGGGCAGGTGTCACAGAGTTGCTCTCAGCACCTTTAATGTGTGGCGGGCCCTTATCTGTTCAGTATCTGTGTACGGTGACACTGTGCTCCTGAAAGGGTCAGGTGCTGAAGGATGACAAAGGATCAGGCGCATTTAAAGTTTTACGGCCACCTCTCTATGATATGACCCTGATCACAGAGCGCAAGTGAGCTGCCCTCAGCCAGACAGGAGTCAGACATTCTCAGAGGCTATGTGAAGATCTATGGAGTGCCCTCACTGCATGTCATCACCATCTTCCTGGAATCTAGCGACTATTAGGGCCTCTGCTGCGTCTCCATTAGCCTGAGCACTGAGGGTATGTGCACTACCAGCAGACACACAGGAGTCAGATGTTCACAGATGTAAGGTGAGGATGTCAGGACTGTCCTCACTGCAGCTCATCATCATCCTCCACCAATCTTGTGGCTATGAGGGTCTCCCGAGCACGCCTGCCTTGTCTGGCCAGTGCAATGGCCTCATCGCCGGCATCCTCGCCTTTGAGGACCTCATCACCATCATCCCTTTCGACGTTCTCCTCATTGGAGGAGATGTGCAGCTCCTCCATCTCCTTGTCAGCCAGGCCCTCTACGCATTGTGGCGCCCGGTTGTGCAGCGCGCAGGAAGCTATTATGATATGCAACACCCTCTGGGGCCTGTATTGCAGTGCTCTAATGGACCTGTCAATACACCGGAAGCTCATTTTCAAAATGCCTATTGTTTGCTCCACCAAAATCCTGGTCACAGCATGACTATCGTTATACCTTCGCTCTGCTGCAGTCTGAGGCCACCACACATGCGTCAACAGCCACATCCTCGGTGGGTAGCCCTTGTCCCCGAGGAGCCAACCCTGCAGCCTCTGTGGACACAGGAGGATGTCAGGGATTTGAGACCTGACCAGGATGTAGGAGTGGTAGATGCTCCCTGGGAATCATGCGCAGATCTGTAGGATGCGTTTGTGGTGGTCGCACACCAGCTGAACATTCAGTGAGTGGAAGCCCTTGTGGTTGACGTAGTTGACTGCTTGTTGCCATGGAGATCTAAGCACCACGTGAGTGCAATAGATGGCACCCTGCGCCTGTGGAAAACCAGAGATTGCCGCAAATCCCAGCGCTTTTGCTTCCTGGTTTTCCTGATCCCGGTTGAAATGCACAAAGTTCTGTGCCTTCGCGAAGATGGTGTCCGTGACCTCCTGGATACACTTGTGAGTGGGGGCTTGTGTCATCCCGCAGAGGTCACCTGTGGAGCCCTGGAAGGAGCCAGTGGCATAAAAATTGAGTGCCGTTGTCACTTTCCCAGCCATTGGCAGTGGATGCCCTCAATGTCCCAGTGGCACCAAATCCTGCAGCAGGTGGCATATGTGACCGACCAGTTCCCGACACATGCACAGTCTGAGGCGACACTGGTTCTCAGTCACCTGCAGGAATGACAAGCGCCGTCTACAGACCCTGGGTCTAGCGAAATGCCTCCGAGCGACGGCTCACTGTGGATCTTCAGCTGCGCGCGCAGCAGGCCCTGTCTCTCCTTCATCTTGAGGGAGGTGTTCCTCCCTTTGCCAAGCCAGGTATCTCCGCCTCGTTTGGAGAAACTAGGAATGATACAGGCAGTCCGATCTTCAGAATGAGCAGCACCCATAGACCCTGTGCTAAAATCAGACCAAACCATTCGCATTTTTGCGGGGATTATAAATTAACGGTAAACAAGGCTGCAAAATTAGAAAAATACCCAATCCCAGAGATTGAAGATCTGTATACTAAACTTGCAGGAGGAAGATCCCATACTAAACTGGACATGAGTCATGCATATCAGCCGCTCGAGCTCGACAACACATCAGAAGTTATGTCACCATAAACACGCATGAGGGCCAGTACCAATATACACGCCTACCTTTCGGGGTATCCTCTGCCTGTGCGATTTTCCAGAGAACCATGGAAAGTTTACTACAAGGACTTCCCCGAGTTGTAGTGTACCTGAACGATGTCCTAATCATAGGATCCACAGAAGCAGAACGTGTGGCAAACCGGGAAGAGGTTCTGAAGAGATTTTTAGAGGATGGCGTTTATTTTAAAAAAAGAAACGTGCACTTTCTGAACAAAGGATCATGGGTCATTGAGTGGATGCCCAAGGGTTGCATCCATTCGAGGAGAAAGTCAGGGCAATCAAGAAAGCGCCCTCTCCTACCAACATCACGGAGCTCAAGTCTTTTTTAGGCATGGTAAACTATTACAGTCGATTTTTGCCTTATCTATCTACAATGTGAGCCCCTTTGCATTTATTATTGAAGAAGAACCACAGATGGTCCTGGGAGGCACAGTAAGAGGAAACCTTCTCTAGAGTTAAGAAGCTTTTACTCCCATCATGTCTGCTAGTGCACTATAACCCGTTTAAGGAATTGATACTCACTTGGGATGCATCTCCCTATGGAGTAGGAGCAGTATTGCCACGTAAGTTAGAAGATGGATCCGAAAGACTGTATCCAGAACCCTTTCTGCAGCTGAGAAAGGATACTCACAAATTGAAAAAGAGGGTTTATCTATTGTATTTGGAGTAAAGAATTTCATCAATATTTAGACGGTAGACACTTCACCATAGTGTCAGATCACAAACCACTGTTAGGTTTGCTTAGTGAAAATAAGGCAATCTCACCAATAGCTTCTGCTAGAATTCAAAGGTGGGCTTTAATATTGTCGGCATATGTACATTTTTATTCACCGACCGGGTGTGCATATAGCAAATGCAGACGCCCTCAGTCGTCTCCCTTTGCCCAACAGTATTACACATGTTCTAGTACCTCATGAGGTAGTACTTGCATTAAATTTCCTGGACTCCTCACCAGTCTGTGCGAGACACATAAAGAATTGGACGAATCGGGATTCAATTTTAGCAAGAGTCGGCAAACAAGTATTACAAGGATGGTCAAATGCGCAAGTTCCTGAAGAATTAAAACCATTCTTTGTACGTATATCCAAGCTGAATTGTCAAGATGGTATCTTATTATGGGGAGCAAGAGTAGTTATCCCTGTCCAAGGAAGAGAACCATTATTGGAAGAACTTCATTGCGTGCATCCTGGTATTTCGAAAATGAAGATGTTCGCACAAAGTTATATCTCGTGGCCAAGTATAGACAGTGATATAGGACGGGATTTTCCATGCCCACTGACGTTGGCCATGTTTGGTGTAATGAGCGGACAATATGGCGCAATTGGTTTACCTACTTTGCTTCGGGCAGCACTCGCAGTCATCAGCTCCTGGCTTCACAGACAGCACCACATCACTTTTGGGGGGGCTCACGGGTAGGTCTCTATCTACCAGATAAGCCATATATGGGTGGCTTTTCAACAGCTGCAGGGAAAGGTCTTGCTTGTGGAAGGGGAGAAGTGGCTTCAGGCAATGGAAGAAGCTGCAAGACAAAAGCTGTACTGGGGAAGGAGGGTATCCCAGGGTGTGTGGGGGACACATGTTGATCTGTGCAAGTGACCTCAAGATGGTGAGGGCTGAGGAGGCAGTCTCCAGAGGAGATGAGGCCAGATGGACATGTGAGAGTATGTGTGTGTGAGAATGGGTGGCGATGTCCCTTGAGCTGACAGTGAGTCAGATGCCAGTGAATGTGTGATGGGCTTGAGTGTGTGAATTTAGAGTGATGAGATAGTTTCCATGCCCTGGCTGCATGGATGGGATCATTCATCCTCTATCTGCATTGGATGACCAACCTCTTCAGTGCAGCATTGGCACTGACCACCCCTGCCACTGCTTGGCATGCTGGGTTGGGGGTAGAGGACATCACGGCGGGCCTCCACTGTGTCCAAATGGCATTCCAGTGACACGCCGTTAAACCTGTACATTTTTATTCACCGACCAGGTGTGCATATAGCAAATGCATACGCCCTGAGTCGTCTCCCTTTGCCCAACAGTATTACACATGTTCCAGTACCTCATGAGGTAGTACTTGCATTAAATTTCCTGGACCCTTTTGTTTCTTCCCTACAGAAATCATGGGCTGGAAGCACTGAGATGTGTGCATATGGCTGGACATTAAATATGGCGCCCGGCGTGCTGAAGCAGCGAGGTGATGGCATGGCGGGCAAATGAGAGCCCACCCGCCATGGAAATGGCGTGTTTCCCGGGAATGCATAAGTATTGCGATGGAGTTGGGGTGATACAGCATGAAAACCAGCCATCGCGGCCGATGGGTAAAACATTGTTTTACCTACCCACTACCGCGCTTAGTGCAAATCTGGGATGATTCCGCCCATAGGAAAGATGGTGAAGCCCTGTCTCCAGTGTCAGCAGCAGCAGAAGTTTCCCGTTTCAGCTCCACTGCATCTGTGAGAGTGGCCTGGCCGACCCCGGGTTAAACTACGTGGAGACTATGTCAGTCCATTTCTAGGTACCATGTTTCTTCTGATTATCGACACACATTCCAAATGGACGGATGTGTTTGAAATGAGATCACCTACTTCATCTGCAACCATTGAAAAACTGCGCCAGAGTTTCAGTGTTCATGGTTTACCTGGAGTTATTGTGTCTGACAATGGTACGGCTTTCACTAGCACTGAATTCCAAAGATTCGTGAACCTAAATGGGATTAAACACGTCAGAACAGCACCGTATCATCCCTCATCCAATGGGTTAGCAGAAAGAGCAGTACAAACCTCTAAAACAGGCATGAAGAAGCTGTCAAAGGGGACATTAGAAACATGAATTTCAAGATTCCTGTTCAGCTATCGCAAAACTCCCCATGCAACCACTGGTTTAACATCTTCAGAATTGTTAATGAAGCGCCGACTTTGTACGAGATTGAGTCTCGCATTCCCTAATTTAGAGGGGAAGGTGGAGAGAAACCAGGAGAGTCAGAAAGTGAACCATGACGTTTATAGTAAAGGTCAAGTGTTTACTGTGGGAGAGACAGCTTTTGTACGAAATTTTGCAACTGGACCGAGATGGGTCCCTGGCACATCTGCCTCTGAAACAGGACCTTTATCTTATCAGGTAGAAGTGGAAAATAAGATTGTTAGGAAACACGTGGATCATCTCAGAAGCCGAGAAACCCTCCAACAACCAGTTAATCCACCTGAAATCAAAGTCGAAGCTTCAACCCCTGAGATGCCAAGTTGACAAAGAATAGACATACCTGATGTCTCTGCTGAAGTAAATAATTCTGAACTGCCATTGCCTAGGGATGTCCCTGATGCTGCAGTTCCTGTGCAAGTCAATCCAATGGAAGAACCTCCAGTTGTAGAGTTGCATCGCTCTACCTGAATCCGAAAACCTCCTCAAAGACTAAATTTATAATGGCATGAACTGTACATAATATGGGTTAAACTGTTTTGTAGATAAGAGGGTAAAACAAAAGTAAAGGGGGAGGAAGGTAATGATTGTAAGTTAAACCATTTCTTACTGTTATGGGGATCATCTGACTATATAGACCAATCAGCCCTAAGTGCGGGGAAGCTTAGGGGTGGAGATTTTTAGCCTTGATCTTGGAACAAGCGTGTAGTTTCCTCTGAAGTCTGTTAATAAAGTTTCCTGTTTCTTATAAGGAACCTATCCTGCACTCTCCAAGTTTATTACACAGCTTCTACTTTTCTCTGGGGAAAGGAATTCCACAGACTAACAATCCTGAGAGAGAAAAAAAAATCTGTTTATCTCATGGACACCACCATTATGAAAATACTTTGCACATTGCAGCTGAGAGGTTGATGGGACTCTCCTACATATTCACCAACATCCCCTGCAGAACCTTCAGTACTGCCACAAAGGACATTAGCATCAATTGTTGATCTTCAATCAAAATGCCCTCTGATGACATACCCAAGAGGCTATCAGTTATTTGCACATTTAGCTCAGAAATGCCTCAGGCTGAAAGCATGAGCAGCATCTTATTTCCTCATTGCCACCTCCATTTGTTCCTCCTCACATGACCATACTTCTTTCTATACTTCCTTATGCTTAGACCTGCCATAGTGCTTGCAGAAGCTAGAGAGTTTTGTTGTGAACATTGCTCTTTTCCTGACAGACACCAACTGATTTTGCCTCGTCTTGCGAAGAGCGTATAAGGGGAGAAATGACAATTGTTTCAGGATATAATGCCTTGTGACAGAAATAAAGATGCCAATATCTTTTGTGCCCTGGTGCTGATGTGCAATTCATGCGTCCATGTTGCTGAGTGAGAAAACGACCAAGGGTAACAGTGAAGATGGAGGGTATCTGTTGGGTGCTTATAGCACTCTCATGAACACCTCCCACCCCCACCACCTCACTCCCCCGCCAATCCCCTACTCCTTCCACTGATTCAAAGCAAGATGCACCAAAGGCCATCACCTCAATTCAGGCTGACCTTTGAACTGTAGTGGCCCCCTGCACATTTGTTCCGTGTGCCTATGAGCAGACTTCTCCTGGAAATACTTGTAAGAAATTCAGAGGTTGGTTGAGGACCCTGCCAATTTTTAATCAGCTATCCAGCCAGTCCCTATCCCTTTATGTGTAAGTGAAATCCAATGCAGCATGCATAATGGCTTGTATAAGATCTTCTAACATTTAATGTCATTATGCAAGTTAGTTCATAAGATACTTAAGTAAGGAAGATCGTTTGGCTACAATGTCAAGAGTCCAAGAACCATTCAGGTTGCGCATGGCTATTGAATGATTGCCAGGGACTCAAAAGGGCTCCACTGTAGAACTATTAAATGGCTACTTTGCATCAGTCTTTAATACCTAAGTCACCACTGCTACCGATAAGAAGTTACTCTGTTAACAGAAAAATTATAAATGTCAAAATAGACGAACAGACCATCTTAGAATTAGAAACCTTAAGATAGATCAGGATGTCAACCACATGGCATCCACCCAAAAGCTGTTAAAGAGAGGAACATGTGTTTTGTGAGACCCTTGCCTGATTTTTAACTGCTCGCTAGTGATAGAGACTGTTACCTCAGACTGGAAGGACACCCATGCAGTTCTAGTTTTCCAAATAGATGGTAAGTCAACCAGGGAATTATAAGCCTAAACTTTAGCTCTAGGTATGATGCTGGAAGAGATTGTAAGAGATGCTCTATATGATCAACGAGACAAAGAAGGATTCATCAGGGGTATCCAACACACTCCTCTCCAATATGTTGTGAGCCTTTTTACTGAATAGAGAGAGGGAAAGCGTGGTTGTTGAAAAGGGTTTCTTCATGTAGTACATGTGGTGAGAGTGAGAAGAAGCAAGTTGCACGTAGGGTGGGGAGGTGTCCAATGGAAAGAAAGTAGCTGGAGTGTGAAATGTGAAGGAGTCATCAGAGGATCTTCTTGTTCTACCATTGCTACCATGTGAGAGCAGAATGCCCTTAATACCCCCAATGAAGGCAGCAAATTAGAGGTGAATGTATGTTTGAAACAAGAACATAAAAAATAGGTGTAACAATGGGCCATATAGCCCCCTCGATGCTTCTTCTACATCCAATAAGATCATGGCTGCTCATCAACCTCAACTCCACTTTCATACCCTAGCCTCATATCCCTTGTCTCCCTTAGTCTATCACTCTCTATCTTGAATATATTCAACAACAGAGCATTGACAGTTTTCTGGGTTAGAGGATTCCAAAGACTCATAACCCTCCGAGTGAAGAAAGCAGGAGAGATGATGCAATATCGTCTTGTGATATGTGGGGAAGGGTGGAGGGGGTGGTTAGTGTTGGGAAGGGCTCTTGCCAGGTATTATACAAAGAGATGGAGAAGTGAAGGCTGTTACACTGGCTACTCTGGTCACTCCATTGAATATCCGGACTGGATTTGTGATAAGAACATAAGAAATAGAAGCAGGAATAGGCCATTCAGCCCCTCAAGCCTGACCTGCCATTCAATAAGATCATGGCTGATCTGCCCCAGGCCTCAGCTCCTCTTTCGTGCCAGCTCCTCATAGCCCTCAACTCCCCAATATTTCAAAAATCTATCTACCTCCTCTCTTTAAATACATTCACAACTCTCTGGGGTAGAGAATTCCAGACATTCACTACCCTCTGAGAGAAGAAATCCCTTCCCATCTCAGTTTTAAATGAGTGTCCTCTTATTCTATAACTATGTCCCCAGTTCGAGATTCCCCCACTAGTGGAAACATCTTCTCAACATCTACCCTGTCAAGCCCTCTCAGAATCTTATATATTTCAATAAGATCACCCCTCATTCTTCTAAACTCTAATGAATAAAGGCCTAACCTGTTTAGCTGTTCTTGATAAGTCAAGCCCTTCATTCCAGGAATCAGCCTAGTGAATCTCTTTTGAACTGCCTCCAATGCCAGTATATCCTTTCTTAAATATGGCGACTAAAACTGTACACAGTACTCCAGGTGCGGCCTCACCAACACCCTGTACAGTTGTAACAAGACTTCCCTATTTTTAAACTCCAACCCTCCAGCAACACAGGCCAAAATTCCATTTGTCTTCATAATTACTTGCTACACCTGCATGCTAACTTTTGTGTTTCATGCACAAGAACACCCAGATCCCTCTGTGCCGCACTTTTTTGGAGCCTCTCTCTATATAAATAATAGTCTGCCTTTTGGTTCTTCCTACCAAAGCGCATGACCTCACACTTTCTCACATTAAACTCCATTTGCCAAGTTTTTGCCCACTCACTCAACCTATCCATATCCCCTTGCAGATTCCTTAGGCCCTCATCACAACATGTCCTCCCACCTATTTTTGTACCATCAGCAAATTTAGATACATTACACCCTTCCCCCTCCTCCAAGTCATTAATATGGACAGTAAATAATTGAGGCCCTAGGATGGCAGCAGGGGTCCCACCGATGGACCCACAAGAGGAGGGTGAACCTATTGTGGCAGTCAAAGGGACTTGGGGCCGCACCTTGTCAACAGCAGCCAATTAAGTAAATGCTGCCGGGGCTGGCATTCCTATTAAGGAGGGCCGCCCGCCCCCACGAGCTGCCGGTCAATCAGAGGACTGACTGCAGCACTGGGAGCAGTGACCACTCCTGTGGTTGCACCTGGCAGATGAGGGTGTATTGGTGGCCGTGCACCCCCCACAGTCATACAAGTGGTGTCTGTGTCCACCAGAGCCAGTCAGTCAGTAGGGTGGGGTGGGGGGGGTGGGTGGGGGGTTGTTGCTGAGGAACCCGCCATTACCGCAGGTGTGGCCATTATAGCTCCACGGAGCAAAGAGTGCTCAAAATAGAGGGCTCCCTCCCAGAGACTGCTGGGAGGCCACCAGGGTTAGCTTGGGGGGTCTCCCATTGCCGAGGCGGGTCTCCCCCACCGTTGCTGGTTAAATGTCAGCTGAGGTGGAAGAGGCCTTTAATTGGCTACTTAAGCGATCAATTGGGCTGTGGATGGGCAGGCCATGTGTCATCTTTCTCACTGCTGGCAAGATTGCCTGGTGGCAGGAAGTTGCGGGCACACCAGCTGCCACATTCCCACACCATCTTGCCAGCCTTCCTGCCTCCCAAATCACCCCCAAATGGCTGGAGAAATGCAGCCCTTTGTCCGCACTGAACTCACGTCCTGGGATGATAAACTCAGACAACTCCCGCCAACCGTGTTTTCCATTGACTTTTGAAATCTTCTTTCCGTTTGTTGGAAAGTTAACACTCTTCGTTGCCCTCATCTCTTCCCATTGGCACCTTTGGGGGAACATCCAGAGAATTTACTTATGGCTCATTTCTCACAATCACCACTTTGCAGCAGCATAACACAGCAATCAGCCCCTGGAAGCCAAGGCCTGCTCTGTGGGTGGGAAAGCTGCTTATTCTCAATGCTATCCAGATAGCAGCCTATCAGTCAAAGGTAAACAAGGGCTAGCAGTTAGAATCCATCTGGCTGCACACTGGTGACATTGGGCAGAATTTCCTGCCCGCTGGGCCCGACCCAATCTCTGGCGGGCAGGGAGACGATCCCCGCCGGAGAAGCGGGCCCCACCATCATTTTACGTGGGCGGGTCAATTAAGTCCCACCCAGTGTGATGTCCGGCGGGAAGCGCTATGCACTTCCTGTGTGGGCAGAGGGGGGATTCCCCAAAAGCGAGAGTGCGTTTTTTCGCACATGCGCACGAAAGAGCGCACATCTCCCTGAGGCTAAGTGCAGCCTCAGGGAGATCACTTACACTTTGAAAAATATTAAAAATAGAAAAAAAAAATTCCCTAACATGTCCCCCTCATGTGACAATGTCACATGAGATGGGACATGCTCATAAATTACAGTAAAACTTTATTAAACTTTTTAGAACCCTGCATGAAACCTCATCCCGCCGGTGGATGAGATTTCGTGTTTTTTCTATTCCCCGCCGGGGCTCCTGGCCGACCCGCCAACCTTAAGGTTGGATGGGCAGGTCCTTTAATTGTTTCAATGATCCTGTCAATGGCCTCAATTGGCCATTGACAGGTCGGCGGGCGTGCAACTGATTTTGCTGCGCCCCCCCGCTTTCCTGAAAATTTAAATGGGGCGGGATGATGTTGGGGGTTCCACCCGACATCATCCCGCGTCGGCAAGTGGGCCCCGCCCCCTGCTCGCCAACGGCAAAATTCTGCCCATTGGTTGGGTATGCCATGCAAGCACACACATTCTCACCCCAAACAGTAAAAATGTCCTCTCTTGTTCTTATTTCAAAAATTACTACATAAAAATTTACTCCTGTATTTTCCCTAGAGGTTCACCCAGTCAGATGTCATATTTTAGGCTGAATAAAACAGCGTTAAATGGAGTTTGCGCAATCTTTCTCAGAGGTTAGAGCTGCTGATTGGGAGAGTCCCTGGGAAAGTTCCTGGTGTTTTCTGTTATTTCCTTGTGGAAATGGGGTGGGAACATATACTTCCAATGAAAGAGTTTGGAAAATAACACTGACTGGAGTTGCGTAAACAACCTTTTAGTAAATGAATTCTCAAATATAAACAACTATTCTAATTAGAAATCTGTCTGCCTCTCACCTAGATTCCCTGTCTGAAGCACCAAATAAGTTGATAAAAGATTCTATGTCAAACTTACGCTTCTTAATATTATTGGCCCCCATGTTTACAGGGAAGAGTGGAGGGAACAGGACAGCAAGTCCACGGCCTGGAAACGCTAGAGAGATGAAGGTCATTGAGTTGTTTTACTCTCTGTTCCTCACCCGGCAGCCAGCCAGATTAATAGCCTGCCTGGCTAGTCAACTGGAAAGCCTGCAGTTGTAGGCCACAGCCAGGGTTGGTTCCTGACAATTGGTGAAGATCAGGGGCTGGGAAAATGGCTTCAAGGAGAGTTTGAGGGACTGGAGGGGAGAGATTGCAGCATGAGGTTTGCTTGTGAGGTCAGGGGAAGCACTCTCGAGCAGCTCTTAACTCCCTCTAACTGGTAGGTTTCCTGAGCCCTGGTAATTAAAGCCAGATGCCATTGAAGTCAAATTGCTACCAGAATCTGAGGAGCACTGTCCCTTTAAATGACTATAACGACTGACCCACCTCTCCAGAGTGGGTCACTCGGACCACATCAGACCCGCCATGGTTAAACAATGAGTAGGTACACTCACAGCAGATTTGGGTCAAGTTTCACATTTCGAACAATTTAACCCCATCTTTCTTCCGCTTGTCTCAAGGGAGGTTAAAACTCCCCTAACCTTGTTTTTATATTGATTGGACGAATGAACTGATAAAATATTGCAGATTGATTGGAAGACACAAGTTAACATTTGTGCCAGGAAATTATAAATAATTGTTTACAGAAAGTGCAAATACAACAGAACAGATGCTGATGTTCACTTGTGCTCTTGCTCTCACAGTCTTGCTCACTCTCGCTCTAGCTCACATTCATTCTGGTACTCTTGCACTCATGGTCTTGCTCTCTCTCTCTCTCCACTATTTTCACTATTGTTTACTTTTAGAGGGTAATTTTCCTTGGAAAACTTAGACACTAAAGAGCTCCAAAGTATCTAAGGTGAGGTCTTAAAGCAGCCACATTGGTTTAGCCCACATTTAGTGCAAGACACATCTTGGTAAACAAATCAAAGTTTGTGCTAGGAATGACCACAGACTCCTCAGATGGCAGTCCATGTCCATGTCCATGTGCAGCAAAACCTGAACAGCATTCAGGCTTGGACTGATAAGTGGCAAGTCACATTTGTGCCAGGCAATGACCAACTCCAATAAGAGAGAATCCAACCATCTCCCCTTAGCATTACCATTACTGAATCGCCCATTATCAACATCCTGGGTGTTACCATCGGCCAGAAATTGAACTGGACTAGCCATATAAATACTGTGGCTACAAAAGCTTACATTAGTCTCCCTGTAGGGTCTGTGTTCCTTTCAATGTGATTTGTCTTTATAATGCTCCCTATTCTTTATTCTTTATCATTATTCACTTATTATTATTACTATTCTCATTTCGGTGCCTGTTATCACTGAGTCTTGTACTCATTGTTTTATCTTGCTCATGGAGTCTTTCTCTGTCTCAGTCTACCTCTGAGTAGTTCATGCCTACATGCTTTATCTTCAATATCTAACTATTAATAAGCTCTAAGGTATCCAGGAATAAGAGAGAGAAAGTTTACCAGGTTGGAATTGAACTTGTTGGAGAGGGCCTGCAAAATGGACAAAGGTTGAACTGAGGAGAAAACGAATGCAGGGGCCTGGAAAGGAAATAATTTGAGCCTGGAGTTACCTGCAGGTTGGTGGGGAGTACATAGGGTGGAATTTTCCATTCTGGAGTCGACGTGCAGTGGCGGGTGGGAAAGTTGGCATGATTCCCGCTGCGTGGCAGGGTGGATGAACGTGCGCCATCTTATGCTTTTCAGCTCATTGGTTATGCATGTGCGAGGAGCTCGGCAAGTTTTGTGGCGAGCAGGCAGGAAGTCGCCCGCCCCACCATCTAAGGTGCTGGCGCCATTTCTAAAGGGCACCGGTACACACACTCACTCATTGCAGGCCAACAGCTCCATATTACTCCTCCAGTCTCCTTCCAGCTGCAGCTTGTACTGCAGCAGCTCGCAAATGTGAACAACCACAGCCTGGGACATACAAGGACGCCTCCGGCATTGCCTTGTGCCCATCTCTTAACAAGATCACAGCTGGCGATAGACTCATGATCGGGCCAACGCTCACCATTGCAGTGGTCCATGTGCGCCTACCTGTTGACCTTATAGAGACCCCGCTGCCTCTTGCTGCTCAGGCCCTTGCATCTAGACATGGCACCCCACCCCACCACTTCCAGGTAAAGGACATCCTGGAGGATCACAGATAGATGTTCCTCCCATTCATACATGAACGTGTGCTCCTCATGGCCCTGTGCCAACCGGCGATGGGCCCTCCATCTCCTCATCTGGATGAGAGCCATTGCCAAGGCAGGGTTGCCTGCCACCTGCATCATCGACGCCTCAGTGGATGTGTGAACAAATTGAAGTGTTAAATTTATTGGGCATGTCCTTCACAGGTTTCCCTCCATCTCCAAGCCAGCAGGCCAGTGCTAAGCCCTTTTACCTGGCCTCCATCTAGACATGGCACCCCACCCCATCCCTTCTAGGTAAAGGACATCCTGGAGGGTCACAGATAGATGTTCCTCCCGTTCATACATGAATGTGTGTGGTGACAATGCTTTTTGACCAGGGTAATGAAAATCCTCACCACCCTTGGAACTCTATTGAGAGACCGTTGCCTTGGCGGCATTGAAGACCAACCGCATGATCCCTTGTCATCCATGACCATTCACCAGGAAGGATGAAGGTTTGAAGTCGCAGGTTTGGCTGCCCCCACCAGCTGTGCCCCTTGGAGACACTCCACCTCCCTCCCTCCTTTCATCCCTGTCTCTAACTGCAGCCAATTGCAAATAGCACAGAATGAATAGAAGCTCCAGACCATGCTGAGACCTCGAGGTTATGAGACCCATGAATCAGAAACAAGTCTGCTGCTGTGTAGGCTTCACCATAGAGTGAGGATCACAACTGAGCATTGCTTTCATGCAGTTTCCTCATGATTATTACAGTGTCCCTTTAATCGGCCAATTGTGGTGACCTTGAACTCCACCCACCCAAAAAGACCCTCCTCCTAGTTTTACATCGATGCATTGCATTCTGTAACTGGAAAGATGGTGCGCATCACTTTCCAGACTTGCTCCACCACCTTCTACCCTCTCCGGCCACCCACCAACTTCCACCCATTACCATTGACCCACCCAACGTCACCTTTACTCTCCCTTCCTGAACCATCCCCATTACCTTGGACCCTATTACCCATCCCACCTCCACATGCCCTTCCTCCTCTCAGAGCTAACGCCCATTACTGTCCTCATGCCCCAACCCTGACCCTGCCTCCTCACGTTACTTGAACCACCTTTCTGGTCATCTTCCATGCCCCACTTGATGATTCTTTCACACACCCCGAATCTGCCACCCAACCGCATCCCATTCCCCCTCTGGCTGTCACTGTTCCCTCCTACCACCAGTACCCTGAGTTCGCTCCACAGGATTCCACCATCAACTCCACCGGCCCCGCCCTCCAACGCACTCTAAACCTTCCCCAGACACTCCCACCCTACATTCCCCGAACACCCCTCCAACCATCCCTGGACACCCACTCCCCATCTTCTCCAGACACCCTGCCACTTTCCCCAGAAAGCCCACCCATCTTCTTCTGACACCAACCCCCCCCCCACCACAACACACACCTTCCCGACACCAGCCAACACCCCCTCCACCCCCTGCCCCCCACCCCCCACCCCGCAACCTTCCCATGCAAGACTGCCTCCCCTGTCCAGCCTAGGAGCTGCCTGTGATAGAAGCAGCTGAATTGCAACCTTCTTAAATGTAAGTGAAAGCAGCATCTACATCCCCCAAGGTCATTGATAAAGTGAAGCTTGCCAGGTGAACACTTGTTATGTGCAATCGTGAAATAGACCGTTCTAATTATCTCCTGGTGGGGCATTTTATTCAGAGACTGAATGTAATTCCAGCAAGTTGAGCTTTTAATGAGTATTCATGAGACACAAATGAATTCCTGACATAGATCAGCAGGCAAGTTGAGCCCGCCTTTAACCTGCCATCAAAGTCAGGAGAAAAAAATTCCATACTGAATTTCCAATGGCAGAAAACGAGCTTTTCCCATTGTTATCACACGGTGGATGATAAATGACAAGCTGCTCAAATCCCAGATGGAAACTTGAAACAGCTGCCAAAATAATTTTTGCAATTTGTATAGCATGGGGAGTGGTTTTGAAATCAGGAAATGATGTCCCGGACTACTTGTGATGATTTTATAGTAAAGTAAATATTTATTAAAAGAGTAGAGAAAAACGAATAAAACACAATTACACTTAAACACACGAGTAGCTTCATAAAGTAAACGGTATTTTAAAACAGTTCCACAAATCCTAACTTAACTACCCTCAGAGCTAACCTTTCCCTTTTCTGTTCAGCAACTATCCTTATATGTTTTACAAGTCCAGTAATTTTTATCACACAGTGCGCTTTCCTTGGGGTGTCCTCTAAGGCTGACAACAACTTCTTCTTTCAGTCTGGACTTGTTCACACTGCCTCCTGAGAATTCTAACCAATGACCCTTCTGTCTTCTGGGAGATCTAAGCAGCTACCCCTCGTATAGGCTTCAGTATTTCTTTAAATGTGTTCCTTCCCTTTGATCTCCCTATCAGCTCAACCAGTCTCTTCAGAAATTCTTTCTTCCCAGGATGATTAAATTGTTCTTTAGCTCTTGGACTTGTAGAAACAAACTTACCCTATCTTTACCTTATTTCCTTACACCTTTTTACAACCTGCATGTACCTCCTTGCGGTCTCCTCTACATTGGAGAGACCAAACGCAAACTGGGCGACCGCTTTGCAGAACACCTGCGGTCTGTCTGCAAGAAAGACCCAAACCTCCCTGTCGCTTGCCATTTTAACACACCACCCTGCTCTCTTGCCCACATGTCTGTCCTGGGCTTGCTGCATTGTTCCAGTGAAGCCCAACGCAAACTGGAGGAACAGCACCTCATCTTCCGACTAGGCACTTTACAGCCTTCCGGGCTGAATATTGAACTCAACAACTTTAGATCTTAAACTCCCCCTCCCCCCATCCCCACCCCGTTTCCTCCCCCTCCCTTTTGTTTTGTTTTTTTCTTTTTTTTTTCAATAATTTAAATAGATTTTTCTTTTCCCACCTATTTCCATTATTTTTAAATCTACAACTAATACCTTGTCAATCTTTCCACCCCACCCCCACTAGAGCTATACCTTGAGTGTCCTGCCATCCATTCTTAATTAGCACTTTTCTTAGATAATATCACCACCTTCAACACCTCTTTGATCCTTTTGTCTGTGACATCTTTTGATTATCTGCTCCTATCACTGCTTGCTTCTCCCTACAACCACCCCACCCTCAACTTCTCTCCCCCCACCCCCCACCTTAAACCAGCTTATATTTCACCCCTCTCCTAACTATACTTCAGTTCTGTTGAAGGGTCGTATGGACCCGAAACGTCGACTCTCTTCTTCTCCACCGATGCTGCCAGACCTGCTGAGTTTTTCCAGGTAATTCTGTTTTTGTTTTCAATTCAAACTATTCCTGTTATTGCTTTATGTAAAACTCTGACTGAAGTTCCTCTTGATTCATTAACATATCAAAACCACTGTTGGCTTTAGGCCCTTGCAGTCACTCAAGCTCTTAATCCAATTACAGCCTGACTTCCAGTACATAAGAAAATACACCAGGGCTATTACCAGAAGAAAAATATTACAATTTCTTGTTTTCTTGACAACATTCCTCCAAATGTTGTGCCCCAGCCCTCCACGATTCCCACTGCTAGTGGAAGCACAAAATCCATCCCACAATGGGGAATTCAGCAACTGCTGCGAGTACAATTTCCCAAAGTTCTTAGATTCAAGAAATGTGACTTTGGATTGGAAGATGTTAAATATCTCTCCAATATTTATAAGAGGAGGAGAAAGAAATCAAACTGCTGGCCTGTCAGTTTACCATTGGTTGTTGGAAAGATACTGCAGTCTATCGTTGAAGGCAGAGGGCAAAATTTAATATGGGCAATTGGAAGATCCACCACATTACATGCCAATCAGGTACTTAACTGGGCAGCAGAAGTCCCACCTGCCAAGAGCTGCCAGCCAATCAGAGACCAGCAGCTTTTCAATGCTCGGCACACCACCCACTCTGGACCCAGGCAAAGTGAGTGATGGTAGGATGGGGGTCGTGGGGTGAGGCTCGAGGGAGGGGGTTGGCAGCAAGGACACAGGAGTGGCTTTCAGCTGGTTCCCCCTTTGCCAATGTCGGGTCCCTTGATCACCCCCTCCAACCTCCCACCCCCAACCCCTCCCCCCACCGTCTTCCCACACCCCTAAGCCCACAAGCAACCTCAAAAGGTAAGGGCTTCCTGCATGGTGAATCCCTTGCCTATGCTGGGTGAATTGCCTACTGAAGGCCATCAATTGGCAGTGGGTAGGAAGGCCACCCTTTCAGCCCAATTAAATGTCCCCCACCCACCCCCCCACCACCAAACTCACCATGAAGGAGGACATCAAATTGTGCCTAGAGTGACTGAGCACTTGGACAAATATGAGCGGATCAAAGAGGATCAGCATGAATTTATGAAGGATAGGTCAAGTATGACTAGTTTAGTTGAATTTTTGCAGAAGCAACTACCATGGTGGACATGGGAAAGTCTATGCATGTTGTCTGCACAGACTTCATGACAGCATCTGATTAGGGTCCACACCAAAATTTATGAAAAATGAAAGGACGCAGAATTGGAAGTAACCTTGTGACCCAGGTTATCGGGGATACTCTCTTCCCCCACTAGGCTGTAGATGCTCGGAAAACTGAAATTTTCAAGGCTTTGATCAATAGATATTTGTTCAGTAAGGATATCAAGGGTATGGATTACAATATAAGTAAATGGAGTTGAGGTACAGATCAACCATAACCAAACTGAATGACAGAACATAGGCTAAATAGTCTACTCCTGTTCTTATGTATTCCTAAGCAATAACCATGGTCATATTTCTAAAATAAAATTATTACAGTAGCCTCTGGACACAATTAGTTAAGCTATCTTATGTAAAAATAAAAATATTTTGCATTTGACATAAGAATTTGATTTATCTCTTTTTATTGAGTCCACAATTGGCCCAAAGCACAGTGGGATACTGACTAATGTTCATAATAACACTAATGGATATCCTCATTCCCTGAAATCAGACAACTGTGTTGCTGCTGTAGCTGAATCCAAAACAAGAGTTTAGCTTTGGCTGAATCTGGCTCATAAATTCGCAGCTAATACCTTGGGAAAACTAGAATTGTTCTGGCTGTATCATTTACCTTTTATAGATATTTCAGATCACTGTTATTTGAAATTAAAATAGTGGAGGTACTAAAAAGCGCAGGGTGTCTGCACACAGGTATCATAAGTTCCTGTTGCTTGTCATTCAAAGTCAGCCACATAATATTTGGAAGGATCCCGTTGGGGTGGGGTGTTAAATTGTATACTCCTGTGGCTGAATGACTATACATTTTGGGTAATAAATACTGAGGTGTTCTGCTCTAAACTCGACCCAGGGGCATCTTTAATCTTCAGTTGTGGCTGGTGTACGTGCCTCTGTGCACAGAGAGCCTGTTACTGATGCCTTGTAAACTGCTGCATGAGCCTTACGGTGGCCTGACAGGTCTTTCAATGGTCATTTCAACACGTGGGGCAGGATTTTTCAGTCAGCGTGCGGGGGCGGCAGGCCTGACAGGCCGACATGTAAAATGACGCGTCATGACGTTGGGCGTGCATCCCGAAGTCACCACGCTGTCCCGCGATATTTTGTTTGGCGGGCGCACGCCGGAGTCGGCTGAGCGCCCGTCCATATGTAAACGGCCTATTGAGGCCATTAAGAGATGAATTGAAGTACCTTACGGTCAGCGGGCTGGCGAAAAGGCCAAGCGGCCTTCGCGTTTTTTTAGGAAACCTCATCCACGAGCGGGATGAGGTTTCCTAAAGCTTTTATTTAATAAGTAAAACTTTTCTCATACATATAAAAACAAGTCTCATTTCATGTGACGCAGTCTCATACGAGGGGACATGTTTAAATAAATTTTTGACCCCTTTATTAAAATTTTTCCCATATCGATTACGTCTCCCTGAGGCAGCTCCGTGCCTCAGGGAGATTAACGCACTCCTTCGCGCGCATGTACGAAAGGGCGCTGGCCGCCAACTCTCCCTCCTCCCCCCCACCCCCCCACCCGCACAGGAAACACTGAGTGCCACCGGCCGCGTCTTACGCTGGGCGGGCCAATAAAATGGCGGCACGGAGCCGATTGTGGGCAGTGATCGGCTCCACGACCGTCTCCGCCCGCTCCCGCTGAGCCCGCCCGCCGCCTGCAAAACTCAGGCCGTGGGTATCGTTAAATGTTTTTTGCACAGCGGTGAGCTTCCGGGATGCTGCATGTTTCTGCACCTATGCAGCTTGGAGGGAAGATGGGTTCAGACTGCCACATTCACTAATTTAGGACCTTTGTGGCATCAGAATTAAGGGACCTTCATTCACTGAGTCCAGGAATTGCATTTACACTCCACACGTTTAGCGTTGGAACGAAGAAGGGAAAATTCCCGGCTCCACAGACCCGGCTCAGGAGAAAATGCCTTGGACGGTCGGATTTTCATTCTGGGAGGACGCGTGAGAAGGGGAGTTGGGCCCCACTGCCTCCAGAGACAATTCAGAGGCAGTGCAGGGGCTGCTGAGTGCAGAGGCATGCTGGGTGAAAAGCCATCCTTGGTGACCCTGCACTTTGTCCCAGCTTCAAGGATAATAGAACGGAAAAAAAAGCCCTCCAGCCCTCACCCCTTCACACCTCCTCACCCCCCCAGCACTCCCCATGCCCCATCCTTGCCAACCCATGTCATTTTATAACCCCCCCCACTACCCACCTCCCATAGCCCCTCATACCCTCCATGCCAAGCTATGCTCCATGCTTCAACCCCTAATGGCCCTTTATAGCCTCAAAGCTAACATAGTGCCAACTCATGTCAACCCATGGGCCACCATCACTCTTTGCTTTTGCACCCTCCATGCCAACTCAACTACCATGGGCAGACCTCAGGACCCATGCTGAGAGGAAATAAAATAATGTTCTAAATGTCTATACCCTCTCATTGATAAAAACCCATTCACCTGCACTTAAATGCCTTCAGTCACTTAATTCTTCACTTAACAACAAGCATTTGCATTCACATTCCCACATCAGACTTTATAACCACTTGGACCTATCGATCAAACTGTGAATTGACAGGCACCCCATTGACATAATGATATGTTGTGAAATCAGTCATGCAGCACAAATCCTATAATGATAATGCTCAGGCTTATGTCAACAGACAGAGTGAAATAGCAAGCTTTTTTTAACCTGCAGATTGCTTTTGTTTTAATTTAAAGGGCAGGGAATTTAAATTCCTTGACAGCTTGACAGTTCCAATGGGCTTGACAGTTCCAATGAGTTTGACAGTTCCAATGGGCTCATGCACGTTTTATGCACTCTTGTGTCTACATTTAATAATCCCTCAAAGGGGATTTAACCTCTTCCAAAGGTGTCGCTGGATCTATCCAAAAGGGTGCCCTACCTCTCCAAAGAACTCTGCTAACTTTAGACTTTCTCCTGATATGTCTAGAGTGCACATGCCTTGTTCTGGGCATCCCACTAGCGAAAATTGGATCTGACTGATACTTTAACATGTGTAGCACCCCCTGTGAACCATGAATGTGCAAACTATAATCTGCTCCCGGTTCATCCCCGACCCCGGAGAAAATGGTAGGTGTTGGGCTCAGGGCAGGGCTTCCGGCAATTGGGCCTCCACGCAGTTTTTGGTTAAGCCGGTGAGCTTCTCCGTCTTTGCAAAAAGTCAGGCCGATGTAGTTTTTTTCCTAAATCAAAGACATGGGTCCCACTAATAATTTATAAAAAACGCCACTTCATCTAATTGTTATCATGGAATGAACACAAGGGGCAGCATCTTACCTATGTCAGGCGGTCTGGGCAGGAGTGGGCGGGAGCGGGCGCGGAGCCGATCACCGTTTGCGATCGGCTGTGCGCCGCCATTTTATGTGGGTGGGCCAATCAAGACCCGCCCATTGTAACGCGTGGCTAGTAGCGCTCAGCGCTACCTATGCGGGTGGGGGGGAGGAGGGAGAGTCAGGGCCTGCGCTCTTTCATGCATGCTTAAGAAAGCGCACGGCAAATCTCCCTGAGGCACAGAGCTGCCTCAGGGCGATTAAGTTGATATTAAAATAATTAAATAAAGCATTTAAAAAGTTATTTAAACATGTCCCCTCATGTGACTGTGTCCCATGAGATGGGACATGTTTATATAGTTTTGGGAATTTTTTTATTTATTTAATAAGATCTTCAGGAAACCTCACCCCGCCCGTGGATGAGGTTTCCTGAAAAACGCAAACATTGCTTGGGCTCTTCGTTGGACCTTAAGGTTGGACGGGCAGCATTGTTAATAAACTTGATTACTTTTTTAGTGGCCTTAACTGGCCGTTGACAGTTTGGCGGATGCACAGCCACCTCTTGCGCGCGCCCGCCGAGCGAAATATCTAAATGACGCCCGACGCCATCTCGTGTCAATTTGCGCGTCAGCATGTCGGGCCCACCCCCCGCACACCAACAGCAAAATTCTGGCCAAGTTGCGGGAACATGTATCGACAGGAAATATAATTCTATGCATGAGGAGGTGGGGCAATATAGTGCGATGAGGATTGAGAAAGACAAACGGCATTAAAATGGATGATGTCCTTGAACAGAAAAAAAAATAGCAAAATCCAAAAGCTGCAAAATAAAATGTATTGTGGCCATTTTGTTTTTGGCTTTTCATTCATTGTTGATCCATTGTAATGTTTATTTCTAGTGCAGCGGGGAAGATTACTAATCAAATTTAATGGATGTTCTAACAAACACAATCTTAGAATTGTTGTCCTTTCATACCTCCAATGCATGACTTTAGGTCAAGCCTAAACAGATAAAATGATTGCCTCTCCAATAACTATTAAGTGTTTCAATCCTGTTACCATAGTAGCTAGACCTTGTGGTTTGTTGCAAACAAAACAAAGAATATGCCATGAAAACTGAAAATTCACCTCAGTTAAACTTGTAAACTTCTGGACCAAAAAGCTTTCAGAACTGGAAAACACAAAGAACATGCTGCACTCAAAATAATTCTGCAGAGTGAACCCGGCTTCTATAAATTGTCTTCAAAATGCTATTTTGCTACAGTGTGCAATGAAATAGAGAATACACAGACCATCCACTAAAATATTGGAAACCCAAAGCATTGGTACCCCAAAGATACACTGGGGAAAGCCCCCCTGGAGGTTTCCAGGTAAGGATTGCACAGCAATTGCCCGGGAAGTTCAAACTTCCGATGGACAATTGCCCTGCACTGGGAACCATCGGAGAACGTGACTTAAATCGCAAACTTTGGATGGTTCGCACTGTCTTACACAATGGTTACACAGGAAAAAGTTAGAAGAATTAAAATCAATCCTAGCTTCTAGGTAACTATTGCACTGACCACCCCTTGACCCCAGACTATCCCCCAGCCCTCCCAACACAACCCCAACCCCACCCCGCACCGCTCCCACCCCCCACAGGATTCTCCCAACCCCCCATGGAACATCCTGACTAGCCTCCGGTACCCTCCCATAGGACCCATCTACCTCTTTCCACCTGCACGTGACTGCCCAACTACACCCTTCCCAACAGCATAGATTTAAGGTGAAAGGAGAAAACTATAGAGGTGATGTGCGGTGCAAGTTTTTTATGCAGGGGGTAGTGAATGTCTGGAATTCACTGCCAGAGGAGGTGGTGGAAGCAGGTACGATAGTGGTGTTTAAGAGGCAGCTTGACAAATACATGAATAGGATGGGAATAGAGGAATACGGACCCCGGGAGTGCAAAATGTTTTAGTTGACGGGCAATATGATCGGCGCAGGCTTGGAGGGCCGAAGGGCCTGTTCCTCTGCTGTACTTTTCTTTTTTTCTTTGTTCTTTGTTCTTTGAAAAAAGGAGGAAGAAGTGTCTGGAGAATTAATTAACTTATGCAAAAATTTTACAATCAAGAACTATATGAAACAGAGCAAATGTAACTGCAGAAGTGCTTACTGGTGCATACCATCATTTCTGACGGCCACTGAGCTATCTGTACATAAGAATGAGAAGCAGGAGTAGGCCATTCAGCCCCTCAGTGGAGAAATGCACAATTATCCACAGGAAAAATAGAAAAGTAGAATATGTTTAAAATTTTGAGATGTGGTTTTCAGAACTTGGGTGTCTGTACACAAATCGCAGAAAGTTAACATGCAGGTACAGCAAGCAATTAGGAAAGCAAATGGTGTGTTAGACTTTATTAGAAGGAGATTGAAGTATAAGAATAAAGAAGTCTTACTGTAATTATATAGGGAAACATTTAAAGACAATTCAAAATGATCAACAAAAATACATCCCATTTAAAAATTAAGCAAGAAAGACATCCCTTGACTCACTCAGAAAGTTAAGGATAGTATTAGATTAAATGAATAGGCCTATAATGTTGCAATGAACAGTAGCATGTCTGAGGATTGGAAGTGTTCTAGAAACCAGCAAAGGGAAGGGCCACAAAAATGTTGACATAAAACCAAAAAATAGAATATAAAAGCAAACTGGTTAGAAACATAAAAAATAGAGTGTAAGAGCTTTGATAAGTATATAAAAAGGAAGAGAGTAGCTAAAGTAAATGATGGTCCCTTAGAAGCAGAGCCAGGAGAAATTATCATGGGGAGTATGAAAATGGCAGAGGAATTGAACAAATAGTAGAAGACATAAGTTTCATACCAGTAATAGAGCGTAACCTAGGGACTAAAAAGAGTGAGAAAATTAAGGAAATTAATATCAGCAGAGAAAAATTATTGAAGAAACTTAAGGAACTAAAACCTGACAAATCCCTGGGACCTGATGGCCTACACCCTAGGGTTCTAAAAGTTAGCTACAGATATAGTGGATGCACTAGCTATGATTTCCCAAAATTCCTGAGATTCAGGATGGTCTCATCAGACTGGAAGTCAGAGAATGTAGTGCCACTTTTCAAGAAAGGAGGGAGGGAGAAAACAGGTAACTACAGGCCAGTTAGCCTAACATCAGTCACTGAAGACTTAACAATGCACTTAGAAAAGCATATTATGATTAGAACAAGCCAGCATGGTTTAACTAAAGGGAAATCCTGTCTGACAAATTTATTAATTTTTTGGGGATGTTAGTAGTAGGGTAGATAAAGGGGAACCAGGAGACGTAGTATAACTGGATTTCCAAAAGGCATTCAGCAAGGTCCCATACAAAAGGTTAATAGGCAAAATAAGGGCTCAAGGAGCTGGTGTAATATATTAGCATGGATAAAGGATTGGTTAATGGATAGGAAACAGAAAGCGGATATAAATGTGGAATTTTCAAGTTGGTTGACTGTGACTAATGGAGTGCCACAAGGGTCAATGCTGAAGGCTCAGCTATTTACAATCTATATTAGTGACTTCGATGAAGAGACAGAAACAAATCTATCTACGTTTGCTGATGAGACAAAGCTAGGTGGAAAGGTAAGCTGTGGGGAGGAGGCAAAGAGGCTGCAATGAGATATAGACAAGTAAGGTGTGGGCAACAAGATGATGGATGGAGTATAATGTGGGCAAGTGGGAAGGTATTCACTTCTGTCATAAGTATAGAAAAGCTGAATATTTTTTAAAGGGTGTGAAAGTTGTAAGTGTTGATGGTAATGAGACTTTGGTGCATTCATGCAAGGAAGCAGAAAGTTAGCATGTAGGTAAGCAATTAGGAAGACAAAGCTACAACACAGGACTACTTGCGTGCCAAACAGCATAAGCAGCAAGTGATAGACAGAGCTCAGTGATTCCACAACCAACAGATCAGATCTGAGCTCTGCAGTCCTGCCTCATCCAGTCGTGAATGATGGTGGACAATTAAACAACTCACTGTGGGAGGAGGCTCCACAAATATCCCCATCCTCAATGATGGGGGAGCCCAGCACATCAGTGCAAAAGATAAGGCTGAAGCTTTTGCTACAATCTTCAGCCAGAAGTGCCGAGTGGATGATCCATCTCGGCCTCCTCCAGAGGACCCCAGCATCACAGATCCCAGTCTTCAGCCAATTCAATTCACTCCACGTGATATCAAGAAACGGCTGAAGGCACTGGATGCTACAAAGGCTATGGGGCCTGACCATATTCCGGCAACAGTACTGAAGACATGTGCTCCAGAGCTTGCCGTGCTTCTAGCAAAGCTGTTCCTGTACAGCTACAAATCTGGGATCTACCCGGTATGTGGAAAATTGCCCAGCTATGTCATGCCCACAAAACACAGGACAAATCCAACCTGGCCAATTACCGCCCCATCCGTCTACTCTCGATCATCAGTAAAGTAATGGAAGGGGTCATCAACAGTGCTATCAAGTGGCATTTGCTGAGCAATAACCTGCTCACTGATTCCCAGTTTGAGTTCCGCCAAGGCCACTCTGCTCCTGACCTCATGACAGCTTTGGTTCAAACATGGACAAAAGAGCTGAACTCCCAAGGTGCGGTGAGAGTGACTGCCCTTAATATCAAGGCTGCATTTGACTGAGTGTGGTATCAAGGAGCCCTAGCAAAACTGGAGTCAGTGGGAATAAGGGGAAAAACTTTCCACTGGTTGGAGTCATACCTAGCACAAAGGAAGGTGGTTGTGGTTATTGGAGGTCAACCATCTCAGTTCCAGGACATCACTGCAGGAGCTCCTCAGGGTAGTGTCCTCGGCCCAATCATCTTCAGCTGCTTCATCAATGACCTTCCTTCCATCATAAGGTCAGAAGTGGGGATGTTCACTGATGATTGCGCAATGTTCAGCACCATTCACGACTCCTCAGATACTGAAGCAGTCCATGTCCAAATGCAACAAGACCTGGACAATATCCAGGCATGGGCTGACAAGTGGCAAGTAACATTCATGCCACACAAGTGCCAGGCAATGACCATCTCCAACAAGAGAGAATCTAACCATCACCCCATGATATTCAATGCCATTACCAAAACTGAATCCCCACTATCAACATCCTGGGTGTTACCATTGACCAGAAACTGAACTGGACTAGCCATATAAATACTGTGGCTACAACAGCAGGTCAGAGGCTAGGAATCATGTGACAGGTAACTCACCTCCTGACTCCCAAAGCCTGTCCACCATCTACAAGGCACAGGTCAGGAGTGTGATAGAATACCCCCTACTTGCCTGGGTGAGTGCAGCTCCCACAAGACTCAAGGAGCTTGACATAATCCAGCACAAAGCAGCCCGCTGATTGGCACCACATTCACAAATATTCACTCTCTCCACCACCAACGCACAATAGCAGCAGTGTGTAACATCTATAAGATGCACTGCAGCAATTCACAAAGGTTCCTTAGATAGCACCTTCCAAATCCATGACCACTATCATCTCAAAGGACAAGGGTAGAAGATAGATGGGAACACCACCACCTGGAAGTTCCCCTCCAAATCACTCACCATCCTGACTTGGAAATATTCCAATTTCTTCAATGTCACTGGATCGAAATCCTCGAACTCCCTTCCTAACAGCACTGTGGGTGTACCTACACCACATGGACTGCAGCAGTTCAAGAAGGCAGCTCACCACCACCTTCTCAAGGGCAACTAGGGATGGGCAATAAATGCTGGCCCAGCCAGTGAAGCCCACATCTCATGAATGAATTTTAAAAATGTTGGTCTTAATTGCAAGGGGAATGAAGTACAGGAATAAAGAAGTCTTTCCACAATTGTACAAGGTTTTGGTGAGACCACATCTAGTATACTTTGTGCAGATTTGGTCTCCATATTTAAGGAAGACTATACTTTCATTCGAGACCGTACAGCAGAGGTTCAATAAATTGCCCCCCGGGATGAGGGGGTCGCTCTATGATGAGAGGCTGAGGAAATCTTGCCTATATTCTCTGCAGTTTAGAAGAATGAGAGGTGATCTCATTGAAACATACAAAATTCTGAAGGGGCTTTCTTGGGTGTACGCTGAGAGATTGTTTCCACTGGTCGGTAAATCTAAAACACGAGGGGAAAGACTAAGGGTAAGGGGCTGATCATTTAGGATGGAGATGAGGAGAAATTGCGTCATTCAAAAGGTTGTGAATCTTTGGAATTCTCTTACCCCAGAGTGTTGTGGATGTTCCAACATTGAATACATTAAAGGCTAGATTTAGACAGATTTCTGGTCCCTCAGGGAATCAAGAGAAATGGGGAGTGGGCAGGAAAGCGGAGTTGAAGCCCAAGATCAGTCATGATCGTATTGAATGGTGGAGCAGGCTTGATGGGCCATATGGTCTACTCCTGCTCCAATTTTTTGCGTTCTTGTGTTCTAATTGGCCACTCTTGATGTCAACAGACTAAGAGGAAAGCCCATTATCAATTCCTTAAGGATGGACAATAAATGCTGGCCCCGCCAGCAGTGCCCACACTCCAAGAATGAACAAAGTTTTTAAAAATTGCAGAAGGCTTGCTCAACAAACAGAAACAGGCACTTTCCAACAAGTGTTCCTGAATAGCAGTCAGAGTGCAAACTCTGGGTTATTGCAAAGGCACTAATTCCAATTGTGGTACCCAAATTGCTTCCCTGGTTAATCCAACACAGACCAGGGGATGGATTTTAGGAGTAGGTCATGGTTGGCATTGGAGTCTAGTGGGCCCAAAATTTCACACTGCCAGCCAGTTTAGTGCCGCAATGTCGACCCCGAGCTATTTTTGGGAGAGGCCGGGTTGGGGTTGGACTGGCTGTTAGCTGGCATCCGGAGTTTCCAGTCAGTAATGCAAACAAGGGAAATCAGCCCCAACCACAGCCAGGCAACCATGGTGGGCTCATTGCTGGAAGAGAGGGGTTGTGAATAATCCCACGAGGACCACCTGCACCAGTCATGACTGCCGGGCTACAGCTGCAACTGTTGGACATCCCATGGAGGCATTGTCCTGCCACAATTCTGGCCAGGCAACTGCGGCCATTTTAATTTAGAAAACAAACTGAACTTTTCTTCAGAGGATGCCTCCATGTTGAGGTGCCCACTATCTCTCTCTCTCACCTCAGCCATGGGGCTGCCTATGTGCCAGTGATGGAGGGCATCCCATTGGCCCTCCAACCTTGGGAGCCCGCCCACCATCCTTAACTGAACAACAATCCCACTCCCTGACATTAATTTACCTGGCCCTTTAAAAATATGAGTGGGCGTGTGGACAACATGTCATGCAGTGTTGGGACACAGAACTCTGACCTGACCTCCAGGCTTCTAGATTCAATGTTATGCCATTTCTGAGGTGGGAGCTGAAAACCTATCTCCAGACAGGAGTCATGATTCTTTTTTAAAGACAATCTTCTGTGTTTTGGCTGCTTGAAAGTTCGATCCTATGGTCGTCTTCTGCAGCAATTTGAATATTCATGTTAGAAGCTTCAATTGCATAATGGACTCTTTCCATGATGGAGTGCAAGATAAATAAGCAGTCATCCATAATGGTGTCAAAGGTGAGCCTACAGTGAGCCTTCAGTCAACACACACACACACACACACACACACACGAGCTATCCAAGGCATACACACATCCACATGCATGAGCTCACAGATGGTCATGTATGAGGTGCAGTGAGAGTGACTGCCCTTTGCATCAAAGCAGCTCTTGACCGAGTGTGGCAACAAGGGGTCGTAGCAAATGGGAAAAAGGGTGGAAAACATTTCACCGGTTGGAGTCACACCTAGCACAAAGGAAGGTGGTTGTGGTTGTTGGAGGCCAATCATCTCAGTCCCAGGACGTTGCTGCGGGAGTTCCTCAGGGTAGTGTCCTAGGCCCAACCATCTTCAGCTGCTTCATCAATAACCTTCCTTCCATCATAAGGTCAAGAATGGGTATGTTCATGGATGATCCCACTATGTTAAGCACCATTCACTACTCAGATACTGAAGCAGTCCATGTCCGAATGCAGCAAGACCTGGACAATATCCAGGCTTGGGCTGACAAGTGGCAAGTAACATTCATGCCACACAAGTGCCAGGCAATGACCATCTCCTAGGAGAATCTAAACATCTCTCCTTGACATTTAATGGCATTATCATCGCTGAATCTCTCACTATCAATATCCTGGGGGTTACCATTGACCAGTAGCTTAACCAGACCAGCCATGTAAATACTGTGGTTACAAGAGCAGGCCAGAGGCTGGGAAGTCTGCGGAGAGTAACTCACCTCCTGACTCCCCAAAGCGTGTCCACCATCTACAAGGCACAAGTCAGGAGTGTGATGGAATACTCCCCACTTGCCTGGATGAGTGCAGCTCCAACAACACTCAAGAAGCTCAACAGCATCCATGGCACAGCAGCCCATTTGATCAGCATCTCATCCACCAATTTAAACATTCATTCCCCTTACCGCTGGTATTCAGTGGAAGCAGTGTTTTCCATCTGCAGCAACTCGCAGAGGCTCCTTTAACAGCATCTTCTAAATCTCCAACTTCTACTACTTGGAAGAACTAGAGAAGCTGACACATTGGAACACCACAAGGTCCCCTTCTAGCCACACACCATCCTGACAGGAGCTATTTCACTGTCCCTTCACTGTCGCTGGGTCAAAAGTCCTGGAACTCCCTTGCTAACAGCACCCTGTGGGTGTTCCTACACCACGTGGACTGCAGCAGTTCAAGAACGCAGCTTTCCACCACTTTCTCAAGGGCAATTAGGGATGGACAATAAATGTTGGCCTAGCATTGACACACACATCCTAAGAATGAATTTTTTAAAATCTGTTTGTACACATATGTACAATCACACACTTACCAGCCGGAGTTGTAAAGAGGGTTCAGAGTGGTTCCACACTGGATGGTGTGTTCACTGATGAAGGCATGAACCGATGAAAAGGTTCTGCAGCTGAGTGCTGGCTGCAGAGGATGTTGTTAACAACAACTATACACTTCCTTTGTGGAATATTAAAGCTGGGGCATTGTTCTTAACACTTAATTTATGTTCACGGCAAAAAGGCACCAGCAGATTTTATGCATTTGCATTCCCCGTGTATCTTTTCAACCTGAATCTTTGCCTTTATGTATGCTATCAATTGGACAGCCTGTTTATTTCCAAGCACTATTTGCAAATTCTCTATTTCTACCAAAAGTGGTAAGTACCATGTGGTTATCCTAAGGCTAAGACAAATGCATTTCTTTTCATATAAGATAATTATGTGGAAACAGCAAGACACAACAAGGAATCGATACAAATACTTAGGAAATAATAAAGATGGAATCCATCCCAATACCTTTGCTGGAATGTATTTTTTACACAGCTCAATACACAATGTGGCTTTGGATAAAACAAAGTTTGAGGGAATTCAATGATTTGATGCTAAGCGTGGGTGACATGATTTCTCTTATAGCGAATGAAGTCCAGGGGCTGGACTATTCCACAGATATATATGTTCCACCATACACCTGGCACCGAAACACCAAAGATCCTCAAAGAAATTCAGGACAAGATTTAACATCTGCATTCTCCAGGATATAAAAACAAGAAAACAATTCCAGATGTAACTTTCTTCCCATCTTGTTCTCCCAAGCTCCAATAATGCCAGTGTGGAAGGGCTCTGGGACAAGGTCAAACCTGTAATCCAAGAGACCAGCACCTACATTATTGGACTTGAGCCTTGCAGGCACCAAGACTGATTCGATGATAATAAGAAAGAATTATGCAAAACCCTCAGTCAGAAATGCCATGTCTTCATTGCACGTCAAAATCACTCTACATCACAGCAAAACAAGAATACTTACTCCTCAAATCCAAATCTCAGAGAATGATATGTGTCATCATATGAGTACAGAAGGCCAATGAAATCCAATTCTACACAGACCTGCACGCTATGTGCAGCATCTTTCAAGTCACCAAGAACATCTATGGATCAAAATCAAATGGTGACTCTCCCATCCAAACTGAAGGTGGCATTACCCTTCTCAAAGACGATGCAGCTATCTGAGACCATTGGAATGAGCAATACCAGAACCTTCTTAATCGGGAGTCAACATTATTAGGCAAAGCCATCAAACAAGCTCTCAACAGGTTAAGAGATCAATTTTGGATATGCTGTCAACACTTGCCGAGATACAAAAGACTATCCAACAGATTTTTTATATTTGTTCATGGGATGTGGGCATTGCCAGCATTTATTGCCCATCCCAAATTGCCCTTGTTCAGAGGCCATTTAAGAGTCAACCAGTAGTCACATTTGGCCAGACCAGGTAAGGAAAGTAGATTTCCTTCCCTAAAGGGCATTAGTGAACCAGATGGGTTTTTACAACAATCAGCAATGGTTTCATGGTCATCATTAGACTTATAATTTATTGAATTTAAATTTCACCCTCTGCCAAGATGGGATTCAAACACAGGTCCCCAGAGCCTCGTTAATACTAGTCCAGTAATAATACCACTATGCCACCGCCTCACCCAAGGCACCAACAAGGCATTTGGTTCAGACAACATTCCTGCAGAGATCTGTAAAGCTGTTGATCATGAACTCTCAAACTCTCAGGCAAACAAAACAAACCTGTTCAGTGAGGAGATCTGCCTTTTATTCATTGGGCCTTCCTTCACTTTCTATATATTTTTTTCCTGCCACTGTTTCTCTCAACTTCATTCTCTTGTTCCTTCTAAGCTACAATATGTCATCTGGCACACTCTTCCTCATCCCAAAGACCCCACTCGGTTGAAAATACAACATGCCATAGCCTCCTGCACTCTCAACCCAGTTGTGGCATCTTTACCTACTAAACCTTTCTTTCCTTCCACAATCACCAAGGGTTAAGCCACAGCAACATTTCGAAATAGGTTTCAACATAACTCAATACAATGCTGTTAGGACTACCAGTCACTTTTAGGGTATGAGCAGATAGCTTGAAGGAGGCTTAAACTTCACAATTCGAACACAAACAACTGCATGATTTGTTTATAAGTTTTGTCTAGGCTGACAATTCTTTTTGAATATAGCAGGCAATATATATTCAATTCCACAAAGCTCTGAAACTGTTTTTGGAATATTTTCATCACTTTTCAATTCATTTTATGATTAGGGTTAAGGCACCCCTCAAGTTAAAGCAAATTTAAAAAGATTATTCCTTAGGTAAACACTGTCAGTGGGAACTATTTACCAACAATATGACCTATTAATTCTATTTTCCATTGAAACTCTCGCTTTAAAATTAGAAATATTCATGGCTTTTCCATTGACCTTTAGTAAGTTGAAAAGTAGTGTATTGCTGAAAAAAAGAGACATCTTGTCAAAGCTTTTCATCTTGCACTCACCAGGACACCGTTCACAAAGATACCAATTGTAAAGGGAACAACAATTTATACTGCATGAGAAGCAAATGCTTATCAGCAACTTCGTAAACAGAGCCCGAGCCATTTGGTCATGTGCAAGCCATCCTGTGAATAATGGCTACCCTGATCAGAACATTGCTCGCTGTATGTCGCGCAAACACATGAATGGACCTAAGGCCGTCACTTTCAGTCTTGAAAAGTGCGCAGTCTACCTCAGATTACCCTGGAAAGGTAGGTTGTCTCAAAGATTTGAGCAACAGCTGAAGCTAGCCATTTCACATTCCTACTACGTAGTAACGACGTGAGTGGTATTTACCCAAATGTGTTGGTTTTTGTTGGTTTTGTTGGCATTGCTCAAACTCTCAGGCATTTTTACAAAAATCTGGGAAGAAGAGGTACTACCTCCCAACTTCAGCAATTCTTCCATTGTTTGACTCTTCGGGAAGGGTGATTGTTATATTTTATGCCTCGGAGTTATGCAGATGTGACACACCAGTTTCTATGTATGTAGGAACTTTATTTATAGTGCTTAAAAATATCTACTTCATGCTTACAACTCTTGGCTTCCAGTAACTTTTACAGTTCATTTACTTTTCTCTGAGTCCACACCCAGACTTAACTAATCAAGCAGTAGCATCAATAGTAAACAGACTCACATTGTCAAACAGAAAAATTGAACAATTGAACACTACAGTAGTAAATCAATTTGTGGAAACTATAGAGGCATATCATTCTGTCCACTGTGGGGAAGATTCTCACATGGCTCCTCCAGAACCACCTCCTACCCGTCAGCGAACAGATCCTTCCACTTTCCAGCCATTCAGGGGAACCAGAGACATGATATTTGCTGCTCAACAAATCCAAGAAAAGTGTCTGGAACAATGCAAAGAGCCCCACGTGGACTTCATTGATCTGCCAAAGGCCTTTGACTCCATCAGCCACAAAGCCCTTTGGAAAGTCCTCCAGAGGCTTGGATGCCCAGCAAAACTATCCTGTGACTCCAGCAATTCAGTATGAACACAACTGTCCTTTGCAATGGATTGCAATTTCATATGTGGACAGCTGTCAGGCAAGACTGTTAGTGCATCAGCTCTCACCACGATCAACCTCAACCTGGTCATGGAACTTACACACGACCGACTTCCACAAGGATTGAGTTTTGACTTGATGGGAAGCTCTTCACCCTCAACAGGCTGAGGGCCAAGACTAAGGTGACCCTCCAGCATATCCACGATTTACAATATGCTGACGACTGTGTAGCTGTGACCCACACTCCAAGTGACATTCAGACCGGCCTCAACCTTTTCAACTCCGCATACGAAAGGGTCGGTCTCTCACTCACCATCAGCAAGACCAACATTCCCACCACCTCAGGCAAGCACCTACATTTCCAGCTATTGTTATTTATGGGGAGGCTTTAGAAGTCATTGAACACTTCCCATATCTCAGCAGCTACCTTTCTCAAAAGGTCACTATCAAAGGGGAGATCCAGCACAGAAACAACTGTGCTAGTGCAGCATTCCAAAAATTGCTTAACCAGCTCTTCGACAACAGAGATCTCTATAAAAGGACAAAGGCTTTACTCTACAATGTTCTTGCTGTCACCACCATTCTATATGGCAGTGAGATTTGGTTCACCTACTGAAGACACCTCCAGACGCTGGAGAATTTCCACCAATGGTGTCTCTATAGAGTACTCAAAATCAAGTGGGAGAACAGGTGAACAAAGCCCAGCATTCTCACCGCAGCCAATTTCTCCAGTATCCCAACCATGGTCCTGCAAAATCAGCTCCAGTGGCCTGGACACTGCATTCAAATGCCAAATAACCAGCCTCCAAAGCAAACTCTCTTTTTGCAGTAAGGATGGCACCCAATCTCGAGGAGGACAGAGAAACCGTTTAAAGGACACTCTGAAGGCTTCATTGAAAAGCGGGATAAATTGATGTTGTTGTGTGGGAGGAGCTTGCTGCAAATTGTGCCACATGGTGGTGCCTCATCCAACAAGCCCCAACAGAGTCAGGGGCCTGAATTTTACCTTTGGCGGGTCCGGAAGCGGTCAGGAAATGGACTGCCGACATGATCGGCCCTCAACCACGATTTCACACTGGCTGGCCAATTCACGGCCAGCCAGTGTGAAACGCGCGGTAAAATGCTCAGCACTGCCGGGGTGGGAGTGGGAAGAGGGTGGGCATGCGTGAGTGAGCGCTGCGAGAAAGCTCCCTGAAGGCAGACAGTTGCCTCGGGGAGCTACAGACCTGAAGATCAAATAAAGGTTACAAAGCTGAAAAAAAATGCCCATGCATCACAATCAATCACCCAAAAATATAACTGATAAAAAGGCTGTCCACAGATATTTATTTTTGTTTTATTTCATAACGGAAATATCATCCCGCCCTTGGATGAGGTTTGATGAAGAATGCAAAGTCCTCTTGGCCGATTCGCCCGTCCGCCAACCATAGGGTTGGACGGGCCCCGAAAAATCGGAGACAGTTGCGCCATTAATGGGCTTAGTTGCCCTCTTAACTTTCGGTGGGCGCTTCCGACTTTTGCGCGCGCCCACCGAGCGAAATACCGTGCAGGTGCGCAATGACGTCGGGACACTTGCCCAACGTCTTCTCGTGCGATTTTATGACCAATCGGGTTGAGTGTGCACCCGCCAGGGGGACATAAAGTTCTGCCCAGAAACTGGCTGCATGAACTTTGCTGCAGAGAAGCCACGATAGCAAAAGGAGAGAAAGCAGAACCCTGGCTTGAGAAACCGCCCCCCTTCCTCAGGGCAGCTCTTGTCCTATCTGCCCGAAGACCTGTGTCTCCAGGATTGGCCTGCTCAGACACCTGGAGAACACAAGTTCTGAAGCCTGGAAAATGTCTTAATTGTTTCAAGGGACTGTCAATGGCTCTGGCATGTATATTGTTGCTGTTTCATTGGGGCTCCTTTGTACCAGACTTATTTAATTACTGACTTGATATTGAGGCAGCTATTTATACCTCTCCTCTGATACTCAACTTTTACTTCCATGTCTTGATTAAATCTGTGATGAGGTCAAGAGCTGAGGGCTTTGGGCCCACACTAAGCTTCAGTGAGCAGGTTATTAGGGGAATAGGTGTCACTACCAATTGACTCCTTACATCATATTACTGATACTGGGTAGATGCCGGAGCCATATCCCAATGGAGTAGCTTGCATTGGGTAGTTATGTCACGCACTCAGTGCTATAGCAAGATGTTGTTAGGCTCTATACCTGCGCTCACTGTATTCAGCATTTCCTAATGTCATGTAGAATGAGCTGAATTGGTTGGATATTGAAATCTGTGATACTGGGGACCTTCAGCGGAGGCTGAGCACAAATGTCCACTTGTCACTTTTTGTTGAAGGTGGTTACAAACATTTCAACGTCATCTTCTTTACCCCGGCCCTCTATTCCAACCTGTTCTGCTCTTGCTATAGATAAGCAGAAATAGAGGTAAACTGACCCAATCTCTCAAGCCCGCCCCCTCTCACCAACACTTTACTGCAATGGGCTGGAGGCTGATTTAAGAGAAGGGCTTCAGCAATGGGCCTCTCAGCCACGTTTTCTTGCCTGCTGCATTTCTAGGGTCAGGCAGCTTGCCAGAGAAAAATCCAATCCCAATCCCAAACTAAGCCGAACAAATATATTGAAGATAGGCTGCAACATGAAGCTCATGGGTAAAGTGCTGTCAGTCAATCAAGATCAAAGGCTCAGTGGAGCATCCTATGCATAAAATAACTTGAACAGGTGTTCTTGCAATCATCATATATTTATTACAACAACACATATTTATACAGTGCCTTTAACATAGTGAAACATCCAAGGTGCGTAACAGTAGCATTATTGATACCGAGCCAAAGAATGAGATTTTAAGGCAGTTGACCAAAAGCTTGGTCAAGGAGCTCGGTTTAAGGAATGTTTTAAAGGAGGGTTTTGGATGAGTTTAAGTTGATGGAAGGTGGAAAGATGAAGGCTGGCCAGGGGTGTGATAACTCCTGCTTGAATCAATAGATCAAAGCTTCGGCCTGTGTTTTGCAGACTGCTGGGATCCAGTCTCCATTCTGAAACATTAGAGCGAACTTTTGTCTTAACTCTGATTATTTCTAAAATCCATCTAGCCTGTATATGCAGTTACGTAAAAATATAATGTAGAAGTCCTCCAAATCATTCCAACTTTATAACTGTATATTATAACAAAATGCACATGTTAAAAACAAATGTATTACTATGTAACCACACCAGAAATTTTCAGCAAGATTGGTCTCAAGCAGCATCTGTATTGAGAGGTACGGACTATTGGTCCTAGCTATTAAACAGATTGTACCAGCATTAAAACATCACCTCATTGTAATCCCCGTTAGTAATTTAAAGCAGTTATGAAAGACGAACAGCGCATAAAGAGAAAGCTTTGTGTTTTCCAGAAATCATTTTATTTATGGTACTGATAGAATTGGCACTCCTGACACATAATGACCAAAAAATTATTTAAAAGAGGCTTAATGGTATTGCATTCACAATACATGTCTTCAAAGGTGCATCTGCAAGGCTGGTGTGTGCATTGTAATATCAAATACAATTGCTTTTAATGATATGTAATGTGAGATCTTCCAGATCCATTGTGAGGTCATTGGTGACCCCAGAAAGGTAAACTTTGTTGAAAACTGAGAGCTTGTGAATTATAAAGCACTTGAGAGGAAACTGGTGCAGACTGGTGCTGAATATTTTATGCCAGTCTTTCTGTATCTGCTTATTGGCCAAAACATGATACACTGATATTTCAATAATTCACTCACTTTGGTGTTGCCAGCTCTATCAGAGAGCAATGTGGACAACATGTTTACTTTTTCAGTGTTTCTGTGCTAAAAATGCAACCCCACTTCAAAAAATGTTGCAGCCACTTTCTCAAATTGAATCCTACAGGATTACACTATGGGTACATTACTATGGGTACATTACTGCTGCTGATTTCTTTTTCAACTGGAATGTTCTGCATCAGATTTTGTACCCATTTCTGATCTGCCAGAAGTTATCATTTTGGCCTAATTGAATATTCTCTGCAAGCTACGATAGAGCTATACAAACGTCTGCTTGGGCCACACCTGGAATACTGTGCACTGTTCTGGGCACCACACCTTAGGAATGAAATATTGACCAAGGAGTGAGTGCAGCGTAAACTTACCAGAATGGTACCTGGACATCAGGGGTTAAATTACGAGGGCAGGTTATACAAACTAGGATTGTATTCCCTGGAATTTATAAGATTACGGGGAGATTTGATCAGAGTTTTTAAGATATTAAGGGCAACAAGTAGGGTAGATAAAGAGAAACTTTTTCTGCTGTTTGGGGAGTCTGGCATTGATAATATGTTAATTGCACTGAATTGTATCCAGATGATGTGCACTAACTGAGGATTCACTTGAGCCCCTATGAAAAGAAACATTGAAAATGTGCTGTTGGGTGAAGAGGTGCATGTTTATAATGGTAGCTTTGCAAATAAATGCCTGTTAAAGTGCGTAAAGATGAGCTTCCTTTCTGTCCTTCACCACTTGGCTTTTTTTTTTATTCATTCATGGTATGTGGGCTTCGCTGGCTGGGCCAGTATTTATTGCCCATCCCTAGTTGCCCTTGAGAAGGTGGTGGTGAGCTGCCTTGTTGAACTGCTGTAGGTACACCCACAGTGCTGTTAGGAAGGGAGTTCCAGGATTTTGACCCAGCGACAGTGAAGGAACGGCGATATATTTCCAAGTCAGGATGGTGAGTAACTTGGAGAGGAACTTCCAGTGATAGAGTTCCTATCTATCTGCTGCCCTTGTCCTTTTAGATGGTAGTGATCGTGAGTTTGGAAGGTGCTGTCGAAGGAGACTTGGTGAATTCCTGCAATGCATCTTGTAGATGGTACACACTGCTGCTACTGTGCGTTGGTGGTGGAGGCAGTGAATGTTGTGGATGGGGTGTCAATCAAGTGGGCTGCTTTGTCCAGGATGGTGTTAAGCTTTTTGACTGTTTGTAGGAGCTGTACTCATCCAGGCAAGTGGAGAGTATTCCATCACACACCTGACTTCTGCCTTGTAGATGGTGGACAGGATTTGGGGGGTCAGGAGGTAAGTTACTCACTGCAGGAGTCCTAGTCCCTGACTGGCATATAACATCTGGGACCAGGGGGCATAGTTTAAAATACAGAGCTGTCCCTTTCATAAGTGAACTTGGAAAACACTTGTACACAGATGGTGATAGAAGTTTGGAACTATCAACTGCAAATGCATTTGATGCGAGATCAGTTGTTAATTTTAAATCTGAGATTGATAGATTATTGTTAACCAAAGGTATTAAGGGATGTGGGGCAAAGATAAGTAAGTGGAGTTAGGTTGCAGATCAACCATGATCTCATTGGATGGGAGAACAGGCTCAAGGGCCAAAATGGCCTACTCTTTTTCCCATGTTCCTAAGTTTCCAGCATTGATTAGGCCTCCCACTGGAAGCACATTGACTGTCGGGTGGGGATGGTCAGAATTTCCAGGGTGGCTGTTTTATGCGTGTGTTGTACTTGAACTGAACTCTGTCTATATTGTTTCTGGTTCCTACATGTCAGGATGTAAACTGACGAAAATGGTCCTGCAAGTGGAAAGATCCACCCTTTTCAGAGAAGGATCTTAAATTAAAACATATAGAGGTCATCAAACTATGGCCTGAAATTTCACTTCCAGGGGGAGCCGTGGCGGGAGAACTCCCACCTCGCAGACCCAGCCCCTGAAAGACTACCCCAGGAAATGATGTCTCATTCTGGGCAGGGGAGGTGGGGAGTGTTATGGGAGTCAGGCCTACCACCCCCAGAAATGGTTTGGAGGCAGCACAGGGGTGCAGAAGAGACAGGTAGGGGAAAAGGCCATCCTCAGTGACCCAGCACTTGTTCCTGCTGAGATAAGTGAGGGAGAGAGAGAGAGAGTGTGAGAGTGAGAGAGAATATGTGAGAGTGAGAGAGAGAGAGAGAGAGTGAGAGTGAGAGAGAATATGTGAGAGTGAGAGAGAGAGAGAGAGTGAGAGTGAGAGAGAATATGTGTGAGAGAGAGAGAAAGAGTGTGCATGAGAATGAGAGTGTGAGAGAGTGTGTTTGTGAGTGTGTGTCTGGCTCACTTCCAGTCTCAGAATTCTCACTTCCCCTCATCCTCACATACCAACAGATATTCACACTCACCCACGAGGGTGAGTGAGTGAGTACTCTGAGACTGGGAGTAAGGGACACACACACTCTGACCCTGTCATACTCTAATGGTCATCTTTATTAATTATGCTTTTTTAAATGATCAATTTATTGCTTTGATGTTGCTTTATTTTTGCTAAACAGGTTTTTTCTTTTCTTCATACTCAACTCATTTTTTTGAAATTCAATTATCATTCTGAAATTTTCTCATGGCCCCTTGAGTGAGAAAAAAATGGAAATGTGGCCCCGCATGGATACAGGTTCGACAGGCCTGCTCTAAAGTGTAAAGGTTATCTGCTGGGATGCCCAGATCTTGTGTTGGTAACATTGCCTGTATGTTTCTTTAATTGTTCACAGTGACCTGTGGGATTGTCATTCTAGGAGGTTGTTCCTGTCTGTATTTGGGATTTTGTCCTAGATGCAATAGGACTGTATGGTGGTTGAGGAGTTAGAATGGACCTGATGTGTCCTTGGTTATGTCTTTGTGTGCATAGGACTTTGGTTCTGAACAAATCGTTGTCACCTCGACTGGTTGCCAAGTACCTTCTGTGGGAGCCTGGATGTTAACTTGTCCCAACTCTATACTTGGCAATTCTGTACCTCCATTTTTATCATGCACCTTGGTCATCTTCTCTTGTAGTTTTAAAAGTTGCTCTCTAGTTTGTAAGAGAGTGGAATGGGTAAGAGTAAGTAAGTTGGTACGCACTGGTCAGTCAACTGTCAGTGATGGAATAGTTGCAATTAAAGGCGTCACTCTCAGTGTAGCATTGCAATGTGTAGACCTTGCTTGGTCTGTCAACATCTGAGAATTAGGGATTTCACTGTGCGAATCATTCATTCATTCAGCTATGCCGTTAGATATAGCGAATGAGATGAAGAAGTAGTGTGATTGATATTCCATTTCTCACACATATCCTGATATGGCTTACCAATAAATTGTGGACCGTTATCCATAATGATGTCTCTAGGCACACCATATAAACTGCAAATAGCACTTAGAGTGTGCGCGACAGTTGTGCTTGACATATTGTGCAATTGTCAAATAATGGGTTACTTGGTAAAGCAGTCAATGATGACAATGAAGTCAGCGCCGTGGATGTGAAAGAGGTCAGGTGCAATTTTGGACCAAGACAAGGTAGGAACTTCATGTGGAACCAGTGGTGCTTTGTGCTGACTTGGAATATGCTCTTGACATTCCTCTCACTTCTTGATGACGACTTCAATGTCATTGTTCATTCCCAGTCAAGAGACTGTCTCTCTTGCAAGTCTTCTCATCCAATCTACGCCCATGTGTGAGTGAAGAAGTGAAGAATATCAAGTTGTAAACTGGAGTTGACTCCAGTTTTTCTAGGGTCAATGGGAATCAGGGGGAAAACTCTCCACTGGTTGGAGTCATACCTAGCACAAAGGAAGATGGTTGTGGTTGTTAGAGGTCAGTCATCTCAGCTCCAGGACATCACTGCAGGAGTTCCTCAGGGTAGTATCCTCAGCCCAACCATCTTCAGCTGCTTCATCAATGACCTTCCTTCCATCATAAGGTCAGAAGTGGGGATGTTCGCTGATGATTGCACAATGTTCAGCACCATTCGCAACTCCTCAGAAACTGAAGCAGTCCATGTCCAAATGCAGAAAGACCTGGACAATATCCAGGCTTGGGCTGTGTTACAACCCACTCCAGATGTGCATCCCCAAAGTTGTTGATCCAGACGAGGTCTCTCAGTTTGTCACTGTCTGGCTGGGACACCCCCAAATTGTTGTGCCCCAGGTGAGGGGGGATGAACTGGCTCCCTGTCATTACTCAGCAACCACCCCCCACCCTCTCTCACCTTCTGTTGGTTGCAACAAGATTTAGTCTAAAAAGGATCCCCTTCATGGATATCTTTTTCCCAGACTCAGTCGTTCGGGTTTTGAAGGAGCCAATTTGATCAGACTTTCTTGAGTTAAAGGTAAGAGTAAGTTTATTAACGACTAAAGGCAGCAAAGGGTAAAACGCATGCATATACGGTCATACAGGTCAGAAGTAATAATTTAGCTTGAAGTAAGTGAAAATACACATATATATAAAAGGGTGTACGGAACAGTCCTTGACTCATGGGGAGTGGGTGATTGAGCGCTGCGACCATTGCAATTCAAGATTCCAGTAGAATTAACTCCGGTAGACAAATAGTTAGATTCGAGGTTCCAGTAGAGTTGAATTCGGTAGAGAGAGAGAGAGAGAGATCGGGTTACCTGCAAATGGCGATTTGCAGGGGTACTGAGTGTGGCTGTTATTTCTGAGTCAAACATCTAGCACTTGCTCTCTCTCTGACACCAACTACAGACAGACACCGGGGCAACATTTCAGCTCATTTTTAATCACTCCTCTGTATATTCCAAGTTCAAAAACAAGTTCACAAATCTGCCTTGGATTGCTCACAGGATTTCTTGGTGAGATGATTTTCATCTCCCATTATGTCCCATTGTCTCCACTGGAGGGAGCAATTAATTTCTGGATGTGTTTAGAAGTACCGTGTCTGGCAACAGGGTGGGGTTCCATTACCTCTTAGGAAGTCAACTTGCAGCATTCCAGCCAGGGGCTTGTGCGCATTTTTAAAAACTCAGGTCTTAGTTTTAAAGTCCACTATTTCCGGGCGCAATTCGGTATTTGTCTTTCATTATCATGACAGGCTGACAAGTGGCAAGTGACATTCGAGCCACACAAATGCCAGACAATGACCATCTCCAACAAGAAAGAATCAAACCTTTGTCCCTTGACATATTAATGGCATTACCATCACTATCAACATCCTGGGGGTTACCATTCACCAGAAACTGAACTGGACTAGCCATATAAATATTGTTGATACAAGAACAGGTCAGAGACTAGAAATCGTGTGACGAATAACTCACCTCCTGATGCCCCAAAGCCTGTCCACCATCTACATGGCACAAGTCAGGACTGTGATGGAATATTCCCCACTTGCCTGGATGAGTGCAGCTCCCATAACACTCAAGAAGCTTGATACCATCCAGGACAAAGCAGCCCGCTTGATTGGCACCCCTTCCATAAACATTTACAAGCAGTAGCAGCAGTGTGTACCATCTACAAAATGCACTGCAGAAACTCACCAAGTCTTCTTAGGCAGCACCTTCCAAACCCACGACCACCACCATCGAGAAGGACAAGGGCAGCAGATGGATGGGAACACCACCACCTGTAAGTTGCCCTCCAAGCCACTCACCATCCTGACTTGGAAATTTATCGCTGTAACTTCACTGTCGCTGGGTCAAAATGCTGGAACCCCCTCCCTAACAGCACTGTGGGTGTACCTACACCACAGGGACTGCAGAGATTCAAGAGGCAGCTTGTCAAATTGCAAGGATCACTTCGTACTTACGTCCCATCCTTGAGTACCTCTTCAATGCTATATGTTTTGGGCGTGTCTAGCAGATCTGTCTGGAATTCTTTCATGGAAGTGGATGTGATCACCAACTCAACAATTCTGTCTGCATTTGAAAACTCACAGTAGGTACCCTTGTCTCTGTATATGTTAATGAAGTGGTCTATGGATTCTGTAGGCTGTTGCCAAAATAACATGAACTCTGGTCGATGAATACGGAAGTTTAACTTGATTCTGAACCGGTCTTCCAAAGATGTCCATATCTTTTGGGGGTCCTTTAACTCCTCTTTTGTTAATCCTGACATGTTCAGCCTGTGTAGACTTCGGTTCCCAATGGCTTTATGAATTTTTATGGCTTGCTTATCTAGTTCAGATACACCTGAATCAAGAAGCCATAGCTCTGTACGCTGCTTAAACATTTTGAATTTGGATGGTAGGTCAGCTGGATCCCAATTCAAACTGGGACATTTGTGGACATTCTTACAATATCCCTTTGACCTTCCTTCTTCTGTAGTATTTGGGATGAGTTTTGCTGGAGTCACTCTCATGGGCTTTTCCAAAGTTCCACCTACAAAGATGAGTTGTGGTGGGAATGCACCACGGGGTAATGGTGTCTTTCTCTTTTATTCAATTTACTATTCAGCAACTCTAGAAGCTGTCCATAATCGCAACCTTCTCTGGCTCAATTTTTATGATTTTTTTGTCTTGACTCTCCCTTTCTACCTATCAATCCGGCCCACACCCTGGTCACACGCCTTTCCCGACTGAGCTACGTGGTCCACGGTCAGCATGCTGCATTTTCAACGTACCTCAACACTGCGACAGTGAAGAGAAGCTTTGAAGACACGGCGTTGAGCTAGTAAAAAGCTGGTAAGCAGATGGATCCCTCATAGTGAGATTGCAGCGCAGACCCTGTCAGTCAGTGAATGGGACAATGCATCGAGAGGACCAGCACCACGTTAGCTCAGTCGGAAAAGGCGTGTGACCAGGGTATGGGCCGGATTGATAGGTAGAAAAGAAGAATCAAGACAAAAAAAATCATAAAAATTGAGCCAGAGAAGGTTGCGATTATGGACAGCTTCCAGAGTTGCTGAACAGTAAATTGAATAAAAGAGAAAGACACCATTACCCCGTGTTGCATTCCCACCAAAATGTCAAGGGTCTTCTCATGCCTTGTAGCACAATCTAAGGCTGTTCGCCGTGTCGTACCTGTACTTAATCTTGCTGCGACCTGTCTTGTCACCACCGATCACCAGTGTTTGGCAACTCTACAGAGACATCGAGCATGGTTACACTCGGTTGTTCTGTCAACTCAGAAATTGATGGTTCAGCATTAATTACAGGTGGAACAGTTGGTTGTTGGAATGTCTCTCTAACATGAATATGATCTACGTGCTTACGGACGATTCTATCTTCCACTTGTACTTGGAATGATAATGGACCAGTCTCTGAGACAGTGGTTCCAGGAACCCAACAAAGTCCACTTCCGAAATTTCGCACGAATACTGTGTCACGTACACCGAATATACGAGTCTTGCTGTGCATATCATGATTCAATTTTTGGTTACTCTGATTCTGTTCTACCTTCCCCTCTATATTTGGAAACATCAGGCTTACACGTATACGTAGGCAGCGTTTCATCAATAATTCAGACGCTGTTGAACCCGCAGTTGAATGTGGTGTACGGTAACTGAGAAGAAAGTGGGAAAGTCGAGTTTCTAGAGAACCTTCTGATAACCTCTTCATACCAGATTTGAAAGTTTGTACAGCTGTCTCTCGGCGAAACCATTCGATGAGAAATGGTAAGGGGCTGTTTTAATATATCTGATTCTATTCAGATTCATGAATTTCTGACACTCTGTGCTGGTAAAGGCTGTACTGTTATCAGAAATGACAATTTCAGGTAGGCCATGTATACTAAAACAGTGAGGCAGCTTCGCGATAGTTGAGCTCGATGTTGGCAATTTGATTCTGACATCCGTCCATTTAAAATGTGCACCTACGATCAACAAAGACATGGTACCTAAGATCGATCCTACATAATGGATATGTAGTCTAACCCAGGGTCGTCCAGACCACTCCCACAGATGCAGCGGAGCTGAAACAGGCAACTTCTGTTGGTTGCTGACAATGGAGACAGTGCTTGGCCATTCTTTCAATGTCACTGCCAATGCTTGGATGCCAGACAGAGCTTTGCACAAGCATTTTCACCTTTGATATGCCTGGATGTGCGTTGTGAAGCTCTGTCACGAGTGGTTCTCTACCTTGTGATGGGACAACAACTCTTGATCCCCACAACAAAATCCCACCTTGACAGCTTAACTCTGTGGGCAGAATCTTTGAGTCGGTGGGCCTGGGAGGCAGCTGGGTATCACAATTGGGGGCTGATCACAATCGGCCCCCGACCGCCATTTCACACTGGCCAGCCAATTAATGGCCAGCCAGCATGAAACACGCATTGATAGGCTCAGCACTGCCGGATTGGGAGCAGGAAGAGGGTGAGCGCTGAAGTCAGCATGGGCACGGGGGAGCAGAGAGCTGCCTCAGGGAGCTGACAAACTTAAAATCAATAAAAGCAGAATGTAAAATCAAGAAAAATGTCCACGCGTCAGAATGAGACCTCAGCATATGGATGGTGAAAATTTTTTCAAAACATTTTAATGCTTTTATAAATTAATCACGGAAACCTCACCCCACCCTCGGATGAGGATTCCTCAAAAATGCAAAGGCTGACAGGCCAATTCGCCCACCCACCGACCGTAACATTGGACGGGCAGTGAAAAATCGCCGTCAATTGCTACTTTAATGACCTTAACAGGCCTTTTAATTGTCAGCGGGCGCACAGCCAACTCTCACGCGTGTCTGCCGACCGAAATATCACACGAGTGCGCAGTAACGTCGGGACACTCGCCTGACGTCATCGCGCGCTATTTCACGCTCGAGCATGTCGGGCGCACACCCGCACACCAAGCAGAAAATTCTACCCTGCGTTTCTGACATGGAGTGGCCTCAAATCTTCAGATACAGGCGAATACCATCCTCGAGAAACAAAGCCTCCGACTTTCGACGATATTGGATCTCTGTTCATCCAATTTTTAATTTGCTTCGCGCACACAGGCGAAGAATGCAGGAAATTCAGCAATAACACAGCATCTTGTGGAGCAGGAGCGTGTACAATGCTATCTGGGAACGGGAGATGACTGAATGCATCTGCATTTACAATATGTAAGCCAGGATGGCCCATAAAAGTATACCCATATGCAGATAATATCAGAGCCCAATGCTGTATTCTTGCTGATGCTATTGGCAGAATGGCATTTATTCTCACTGAATAAACCCATTAATGGTTTATAGTCTGACATGATGGTGAAATGTCATCCATGTAGGTACTGGTGGAATTTCTTCACTCCCAATACCACCGATAAACCTTCCTTTTCTAGCTGGGAATAACCCTTCTCGGATGTGGAGAGGGTTCTCGATACATAGCCAATGAGGCTTTCTGATCCATTTTCCATTCTATGTGATAACACTGCTCCTACATCATAAGGCGAGGCATCACATGTTAATACCAACTCTTTTGATGGGTCTTAGTGTACCAATAAACACAACGAATGCAACAATTTCGTTACTTTCACAAAGGCTTCTTCCTGTTGTGAATTCCATGACCAAATGTGATTATTTTTTAACAACTGTAATGGTGCCAACACAGTTGATAAGTTGGGCAAGAAGCAGCTATAGTAGTTGAGCATACCCAGAAAGGACTTGAGTTCAGTTACATTGGCTGGGCAACTTTTATTGCCCGAACTTTCTCTTCTACCGGATGTAAACCCATGGCATCCACCCTGTGACCCAGGTAAGTAACTTCTGGTGCTTAAAATGTGCATTTTTGCTTCTTCAATCGTACGCTAACTTCCATGAACCTTCTTAGCACCTCCTCCAGGTTGGCCAAGTGTTCAGTCTCGGTTGACCCTGTGACAGAACATCATCTAGGTATACTACCACTTGGGGAAGTCCTTGCAAAAGGATTTTTTCTCTGGAAAATAGCACATGCAGACAGTACTCCAAAGGGTAAGCGAGAGTACTGATAAAAACCCTTGTGTGTGTTTATAGTCATGTGTTCTGTTGACGTGCTATCCAGTTCTAATTGTTGGTAGGCGTGGCTCATGTCCAATTTTGTATAGGACTTGCCTCCAGCCAACGATGCATATAAGTCACCTATCCTTGGTATGGGTACAAGTCTAGTTTTGCTGCCTTATTCATGGTCAATTTATAGTCCACACAAATGCATATGGTTTGGTCAGGCTTAACCACTGGAACTATGGGTGCTGCTCATTCCGAGAATTGGACAGGTTGGATGATGCCCAGCTTTTCTAACCAGCACAGTTCTGCATCCATCTTCTCCTTCAATGCATAAAGCACAGGCCTGGCCTTAAAGAAACGTGGTGTCGCCTGGGGATCCAGATATATCTTGGCCTGCACACCTTTTAACTTCCCTAATTCATCCCAAAATACCACGTCATATTTCCTTAGTAGTTCAGGAACTCTTCCTGTTTTCAGGTGAAATATCTCAGACCAGTCAGTCTTGATCTTCTGTAACCAGTATCGCCCTAAAAGACTGGGTCCTTCACCTTTCACTATTATCACAGGCAGCTGGGCTGTCTGTTGCCTATAAGGCACGGGTACTGTGGCGATGCCCTTTACCTGAATAGATTAGCCAGTGTATGTCTTTGATTTAGCAGTTGTCTGCTCCAGGTTTATTGGCTGTCTACCTTTGTTAAGTGTGCTCTCGCACTACTGTAGTTGAGGCACCCGTATCCACCTCCATGATTAGTGGCTTCTCATTAACTTGGATTGTGACAGTGATAGGTTCAGTTTTTACAGCGGCTAAGTTATACAAGGAATAAATATCGGTGTCAGCAGCTTCAGGTTCACTGTATTCTTTAATTCAATCATGTTGGTTGCTGCTTTACGGGCTGTTTCAACTTTGCCCTGCGTCGCCTTACTCCGTAGCCTTTCTTTTGACAGAAATGGCATTCTGCCTCCTTAAATTTACAGGTGTCCGATCCATGGTCACCTCCGCATCAACAACAACTAAATCTTGGAGTTGCTGCTGAAGTGTTTCCACTTGGCCTTTTCATGTATCTAACAGTGGGCATTGCATCTCACTTCGCTGCTGTGGGTCTGGTTTTCACATCACGCCCGGTGGTAGGTTCCTGCCCCACATGAAGGACAGCGCCATGTTGTATGTGTTGCAAAGCCTGTGAGTCTCTCACAGCGCTTTCCATGGCGAGGGAGATTTCTAGGGTGCGCTTCAAGTCGATGTCGAGCTCGGCAAATAAATGGCGCTGTGTGGCATCATCCTGAACTCCACAAACTAATCGGTCCCACGGGGTATCATTTAATGTGACCTCGAAGTCGCAGTGTTCTGTCAACTGCTTTAGGTTCACTACATAGGTTGCGATGGACTCTCCTGGGGCCCTAACTCTGAAATTAAACTTAAAACACTGCATTATTATGGATGGCTTTGGCTGGAAGTGCGTTTTCATGAGGTCCACCAACTCATTATAGCGCTTAGAATTAGGCGCACTTGGGGCCATCAGGTTGCGAATGAGATTGTATGTCTTACTGCCACATACACGCAAAAGGCTGGCTATCTGCTTTTCCTATGCGGTAATTTCATTCGCTACAAAATAAAAGCCAAGGTGCTATACACACCAGTTCCAGTCTTCCATAGTCATATCATAAGGATCGATTCTGCTGAAGAGTGGCACGACTGGTGAGTAGTCTTTTCATTTTCTTAAGACTCGATGTACCAAGCGAAGTGCAGCGTCGGAGCTATTTGACCCTCATTGCCGAATGTAATGACTTGATGGAGCAGATGATTTCAACAAGAAACAGATAAACTTTATTACAGAGAGCTTTTCAGCTGCTACATGCTCGATCAGGACTCTTGTCGGGAAGCCCCATCCCCCTGGTTGCCTGCGCTCAGGGCTCATTGGCCAGAGCCTCCCAGAACATCACGTGACATATTATAGGCAGCGGGAGAGGCTATACCCACAGTTACCACAACTAGGCACATGAGAATGGTTATATATAGGTATAAAGTTTGAAGGCATCAGAGCCATGTGTGTGCTCTGCTCAAAGCAAAATGAAACTAAGACTGGGTTGCATGATACATTTCTCTTCTAGTGATGTCACGCTGATATCCCCTAAAGTCACATTACACCAGCCTCCACAACCCACGGATGTGCAAAGTACAACCCACCCCCATCACCCTACCACCCCCACCCCCCCACCCCCCACCCTCCTTGAAATATTGGGGGCCGAGCTCAAGGGCAGAACTTCAAGGTTCAGTTCTCCAGTTTTGCTATGACTGAGAGATTCTCCTTCTGCGGGAAAATGCAAGCCTATGTCACCAGAGCCATTTCATGAGTGAAAAAGTTTCACCGCTGTGGAAGAAGTTAACAGGATCTTGGACAAGTAAAATGAAATGTCTGAAACTCATGATAACTTCTGAGAACATCTGGTTTATTGTATTGTGGAGGATGATCTTTGCTTGAAATTGCAATTATCATGTCTATTACTGTTATTACTCTTTCTATGTGATCTATCGGCTCAGTGAGCAGTGAAATGATTAATCCTTCTCATAGAATAGTGTCTATTGAATCTAGTGGATCAATGCTCAACAGATCTCTTCAAAATCACAAACACCAGTGAGCTACATGAGCTATCTATATTCATCAAAATGCACCTTTTGTTTATTCATTCTTGGGATGTGCATGTCACTGGCTAGGGCAGCATTTATTGCCCATCCCTAATTGCCCTTGGAAGGTGGTGGTGAGCTGCCTTCTTGAACCGCTGCAGCCCATGTGGTGTAGGCTCATTCAGGCTCTGTTCCATTCCAGAGTTGAGGCCTTTTACCTGACCCTCCCTGCCATGCATATTTGCCACAAATTCAGTAACGTTTTGTGCCAGATTTCCTGCAGCCAATGCAGTCATTGCTTATCATAGCTTTTTTTTCTACCCTTTAAGCATTCAATGGGATGCAAGGAAAAAAAGCCAAAAATCGTTGAGTAGGAAAAAGTGAGGATTAATAGAGGGTGAACTAAGAGAACTGAGAGAAAACAAAGAAAGTAGAGGAGGTATAACAGAAAAGTGATCCGGATGAGAAATTAATGAATGAGTCAAAGAATGGGGAAGCAAAGAGTAAAGCTAAACAGCTAAGACAAAGTGTCTGAGAAGCATATACAGACAAGATGTAAAAAACATACTAAAGCAGATGCAACCAAAAGGAAAAACTCTATACCACACAACAATTAGCTTAGGTTCTTTGGGAATCTATTAGTTTGTTAGCCTCAGGGCCTCAATCATCAGTTGAGACATTGCCTGACCTTTCAGACCCTGTGGAGCTAGGTTCTGATGATCAGTTATTATTCAGTGGTGAATCCATATTGTTTCAGTACGGGGACAAGTGCTTTAGACCAACAAGTGCGTCCTGTTATTTATCTTCATGAACCATCAGGGCTAATCCCACTCTTATAAAAGCAAAAAACTGCAGATGCTGGAAATCTGAAACAAAAACAGAAAATGCTGTAAAAACTCGGCAGGTCTAACAGCATCTGTGGAGAGAAAGGCAGAGTTAACGTTTTGAGTCCATATGACTCTTCTTCAGAATCACATTCTTGTTTATTTTCCGTAAACCTTTATACACCTTTTTTCAGGCACCTATGCAATTCTCTTTTTGAGGACTCCATTCAACACTAGTTTTGTTAAAGAATTCCACATTTTAACCACTCTCTGTGTAAACAAATTTCCCCTAGCCTCCTTTTCTTTCAATCCCCCAATTTAAATGAGTACTCTGCACAAGACCAAAATGACATTTTTCTCCCCATCCAATTAAGCTGACACTCTATCCTTCCCTCCCCTAGTTCAAATAAACTATACTTCCTTCCTTCAGATTAGAGGGCACTTTTCCCCATCCGTTGACAGCCATGGATTAGTGATAAATAGCTTTTGTCCCTGGGTCAGAAGAGCATGGAGTCAAGTCTCATTCCAGAGATTTCAGCATCCAATCGAGTCTGTTACTTCAGTGCAGTACTGAAGGAATGCTGCACTAGTCAGAGGCGGTGGCTTTCAGGTGAGATGCTGCACTGAGGTACTCTACTTTTTTTAAAAGTAGAGTCGTAGACATATAATCAAATATCAGTATGCCTTAACAATATACTGAAAAAATGATTATGCTTCTTAAGTGTATTCCTTCTCACATATGGCTGAATTCCTGTCCTCATTTAAATGCTTACCTGGAATAAACAGGATGAGCCAAAATGAATGCCAACTTTGAAACCTAGAGGCAATTATTATTTGGATGGGTTTTCTAACTTGTCCTTACAACAAGCTTGGTCATGTTTCTGGTAAACACTGGGAGAACATTAATGAGGAGATTATTTATATATTTTAAAATGACAGTTGCTACCGTTGGATGATTGATTCATACACTAAGTTCATAGACCCATTAAAGCCGACATTTCTCACAAACTTTCAGCCATACTACAATGATGCAGAGCCAATGGATGATTTCCACAGGATGCCTTAAGACCAAAGGACTGAGTGTTTTTGGAAGGTAATGCCAATGCTGTGGAAATCTTCCAAAAGACATCTTCAACCAATGGAGTTTTTTTTAACTCACCTCAACGAAGGTCAAAATAATTAACTTTATCCCAATCAAGCATTGTTTGCCAATGCAGCATTGAGCAAGGTTACAGGAACTTTGCTGTTCTGAGCTGCTGTAACGTGGTGAATCATTCAATGCATCAATGAGGTTTGAAAACGCAATGTCTCACAATAGAATTTTTATAAAGGTTAGTGCTAGACCAGAGCCAATAATTAATGGTTTGTTTGCATTTCGGGAAGACAAAGAGAGGGAAGTTCAGAGGAGGAATGGATGGAGCTCAATCGCAGTAATGTCGGAAGAGATAAGTCAGGTTGCAGCAGACACAAGAGACTGGAGGTCAGATTTGAGAAACATATTAGAGTTTCCTCAAGTTTGGAAGAAGTATTCCAGTCACAGATAAATTTAAGCTTTATATAAAGCTTTGAATGAGAAAAAAATGTTCAACACAAAAAAAAACTCAGGGGTGGTCCTGGCACATGGCAGCACTATGTAGACTATGTCGGTTCCCCAGGAGCAGACAGCTATAACAATGAAAAAGACATGATTGAAGAAACCCCCATAGGCCATACAGTTAGCAACCACCAGTGCTGTCTGGCCCTGGGGAAAAAATATAATTTTGCTTGGCGCTGCTTGGGGTGGCGCTGCCAGAACAGACCTTTCCCCTCAAGATTGTTGCAAGTATTTGTAGCAATGCAATAATGTGAAGTCAATGGAGATAGGGAAACCAGGAATGTGAATAGCTGAAGAATAAAGGCAGCGCAATCAAAAGCGAGAGTTGATCAGTGTTGATGGGGCTAGAAAGACATGGAGAAATCATGTTCTTCAAGATTCGAAGATTTTCACGACCACATCAAAAGATGATAATTTCCACGAGAACATTTAGGGCGATGAAAGTACTCGAGAACAAGAGTTAAGTTCATCACTTTAGCCTCATCATGATCCCATCCTAAAAGTTCCTTTCTGGGTCAAATGGAAAACATTAAAAAAATCTGTCAAGCCTGTGTGAGAGATGACTGAGTTGAAGAGATTTTTTTTTTCTCTCAGAGGGCCATGACTCTTTGGACTCTCTCCCTGAAAAGGTGGTGGAAGCAGAGTCTTCCAGTACTTTTTAAGGCAGAGCACGATAGATTCTTGATAAACCAGGGGGTGAAAGGTTATCGAGGGGTAGGCGGGAATGTGGAGTTGAGGTTACAGTCAGATCAGCCATGATTTTATTGAATGGCAGAGCAGGCTCGAGGGGCTGAGTGGCCTCACTCCTGCTCCTGATCCGTATGCTCGTCTTTGTGTCCGTATGTGTGGACTAAAATGGCAAAATGTTGAAAGTAATCAATTCTTCTAGGTTCAATGACATTTCAGTTCTTCATTTTTAAGGCTTCTAGGAGGCTCAGAGCACAACCCGTACATGCTGTCAGCAGGCATGTCAATCATCGTATAAAACAATAGTATGCCGGGCAGCATTAGCAGGGTAGCCCATGAATACCACAGATAAGCCTCCAGGATGCTACCAGGAAATGGAAAATGCATACAGAAGAAGTGTCAGCTTTGTCCCACAGGTAACACTCTCACTCATGAATCAAAAGTTGGTGGATTCGAGTCCTACTCCTGAGACGTGAGCACAATGTTCGGACATGCGCTCCAGAGCAGGACTGAGGGTGCATTGTTTTGTCAGAGATGTTGTTTTGACCCTCAACTAACATTACTAAAAAGAAGGATTACCTGGTCATTATCATGTTATTGTCTGTGGGGCCTTGTATGTACAAATGACTGTTGTGCTTCCTATGTTATAACAGTGAATACTTCAAAAGTACTTAATTGTCTGTAAAATGCTTTAAAGCATCCTGAGTTTGTAAAAGATGGTGTATAAAAATGCAAGCTTTCTCGCTTTCTTTCAACCAGTCAGATTTTTCCTTCACCTAAATGGAATGGAAACCTAGTTAACCTGGATTCTGACTCACATTCCCACCCTCCCCCACCAATCATTATTCCACCTCCATGCGTTCTAATCCCCCAGAACAACATTTTGAGGGTAAAATGTGGTGATTCAGCCTTACACTACAGTAGGAATGAATCTTGTGTACAAAGAATTTAACGAGTTCACAGGAATAAAATAGGTAGAGTTGGATACAGCAGCAATAGCCAGCAGCTTGCATTGATATAACGCATACATACAGTAAAACGTCACAAGACACTTCACAGGAGCTTCATCAAAGAAAGTTTTGACACTGAACCACATGAGATATTAGGACAGGTTTTAAGCAGCAGGAGAAAAGAGGAGAAAGAGCTAGAGAGACAGACAAATTCAGAGAGGAAATTCCAGAGTTCAGGACCAAGACAACAAAGCATGGTTTTTAATAGTGGAACAATTAAAATCAGGGATGCACAAAAGTTAGAATTGGATGAATGGCTATTTCTCAGAGGGCTGTAGGGTCGGAAAATGTTACAGGGAGGAATTTGGAAGCAAAAATAAGAATTTTATAATCGAGGCGTTGCCAGACTGGGAGTCAGTGTAGATCAGTAAGCTAGTGGTGATGGGTGAACAGGACATGGTATGAGTTGGGATGCAGGGAGCAGAGTTTTGAATAAACTAAAGCTCCCGGATGATGGAAGATGGGAGGCTGGCCAGGTGAGTATTGGGATAATCAAACCTAAGGCACGTTGAGAGTTTCAGAGGTAAGATTGGAGACGAGCAATGTTACAAAGTTGGATGTAGGTGGTCTTGGTGATGGAGCAGATACGATGCGTGAAGCTCAATTCAGGGTCAAGGTTGCAAGTGGCCTGGTTCAACCTCAGACAGTGACCGGGGAGAGGGATGGATCAGAAATAGCTTCCATCTTCAAAATATTTGTTGGTGTAAATTTCTGCTTATCCAGTCAAACAGGCAACATGGCAAATCAGAGGATGTGAAGGATTCAAGAGCAAGGTGGTCATGAGGGTATTGTCATTGTACATGTGGAGCCTGCTGTGATGTTTTCAGATGGTATCACCAATGGGCAGCCCATAGATGTGATATAGGAGGGGGCCATGTATAGACACTTGGAGGACTCCAGAGGTAACAGTGCAAGGGTGGGAAAAGAAGCCATTGCAGATGATTGTCTGGCTATGACTGAACAAACTTGAATGGAACCAGGTGAATACAGTCCCAGCTAGCTGAATGACAAAGGAGAGGTGATGGAGAAGAATGTGGTGGTAAACCGTGACAAAGTCTGCAGCCAAAGCAGGATGAAAGGGGATATTTTACATACTATGTAATTTGTGACTTTGATAAGGTCTGTTTTGGTACAGTGGCAGGGGTGGAAACCTGGTAGGAGGGGTTCAAACATGGAACTGTGAGAAAAATGGACATGGATTTAGGAGGCGATGATATAAGGACTTTGGAGAGGAGAGGGATGTTGGAGATGGGGTGATAGTTTTCAAGGATAAAGGTGGGTTTTTTGAGAGGAGAGATGATGGAAGATTGAATGGGAGGAGTCAGTACCTGCAGAGAGGGAACCATAAACAATATCAGCTAACATGGGAGCCAGTAATTGAAGTTGGGTGCTCAGCAGTTTTAGTGGATAGAGGGGCGAGGGAGCAGGGGTGGACACCTCATAGACAAGACGAGCTCAGAGAGTGCTTGAGGGGAGATGAGGTAATCGGCAGAGGATGTGATTGATATGAGAAAAAAGGACAGAGCAGGAGAGATATCATTGGAACTCCTTTGGAACTCCTGATTTAATGGAAATAATTAGAGGGTGAGCCATCAGCTAAAGCCCAAATAGAACAATTTGCGAGGAAACCAGATAGCCACAAACAATAGTTAGTGGGAGGTCATGTGATGGCAACTTGTCTGAAAGAACATTATGCCAGACTCTATCAAAGAACTCAGAGATATACAAGGCAATGACAAACGATTCATGAAAATGTTTAACAGCCAAATTCCAGTGACACAACATAGGTAATAGGTTTCTAGATAGACTGGTATTGCCCAGAGGTTCAGGAACTCTTTGAACTCTCCTGATACGAGTTTCAAATTTCTTGGGTGTAGGGAGGTGGAGAAATGTCTTTAAGTGATCACACAAAAGTATCTTTATTTCTGGACTTTAGGTCTAAGCTAGAATTATTTCAGATGTCTGCCTTTGAGTAATCTGAAGTCTGAATTAAGCCAAATGCTTGCTTCTAATATTTTATGTATTTGAGAAGAGTCACCATAAGAAACTCCGCCATAAGGTCATTGGTAAAAGAACCAGGGAGAGATGAGAATTTTTTTGATGGGGTGAGTCGTTATGAACTGAAATGCATGGCCTGAAAGGGTGGGGAATGCAGATCCAATAGCAACTTTCAAAATGGAATGGGATATATGCCTAAAAAAGAAATAATTTCAGTGCTTTGAGAGCAGCGAATGGGAATAGCTGGACAGCTCAACTAGCTGGCACAGGACCTTGTCATTCTATGATTTTATAATTCTATGTGGTCTTTCAATGCAATACAAATTATTGCTATATCAGTATTGAGGCATTGTGAATCTTTAGTTGATATATTGAGACAATGTATGATGCTGGTCAATTGTGAAATAAAACCCATTAATAACCATGTTGATGTGTCACTAGTCATTCACATAATTTAGTTTGTGTTATTATTTGTCAATGACAAAATGTGCCAATCAATCACTAACTGCTAAAGGTCACAACGTTAAACAAAATCTATTGGAATAAACAACCATTACCTAAAAGTGAGTTCAATGCTGTGATCTAATTTCTGGTCTTCAAATTCTTTTAAAAATTCTCACATGTCCTTTCACATTATTTGAACCTTAGATTAGATGCAACCTTACAATTAGCTGAATAGATTTAAATGGAATTGAAGATAATTTTTGCATGTATAAATGTAAACCGATTGTGTATATAGTGAAGGGTCGTTGGTTGCAACATTTCACATATGGTTATTTATGGGTGAATATGAAATTGTTTTCAATAAGGAACTTTGCGCACGCGCGCTGGAAAAGCTTTTTGAAAATTAAAAATAAAGGATTTTAAAAATGTTTTTAAAAAGTCCCCTCATATGACTTTGTCACATGAGGGGACATGTTAGAAATTAGTTTGAAATTTTATTTTTTAATAACGGATCGAAACCTCATCTCGCCTGTGCATGAGGTTTTGCCAAAAATCCAAACGCCGCTTGGACTTTTCATCTGCCTGCCAACCGTAAGGTTGGACGGCAGTGAAAAATTTAATTCAATTAGATTTTTAATGGCCTCAAAGGCCTGTTAATTGTTGCCAGGCGCGTGCGGGAGTCGGCAGCTTGAAATCGCGGTCGGGGGCCGATTGCGTTCCCCGGCCGTTCCCAGGCCCACCGTCATGCCTGCCCGCTGACCAAAAAATCCTGCCCACGGTGAGAGGAAGTGGAGATAAAACAGAATTTTAAAAGTCCTGGAAATGCTGCAGAGAAGACACACCTCAGACAGGCCACAGAAATTTTCAGCTCTGCTAAAAGCTGCTGAAAATGGACAAGGGAAAACACGTAGCAAAGACTGCAAGTAAAATGTTTAGTGAGTAGCATGGCTGCTTTAAAACCTATCGCTCCCAGCCCCTGTCGAAATGAAAGGTGATATGTGGAAGAATTGGCAGTTTTCCCACTTGCGATGGCAAAACTTCGAACTAGCAACAGATTTAATTAACAAGCCAGAACCGAGAAATGTAGCCACACTTCTAACACTGCTGGGGAGGAACTGATACAAAGTGTATACCACTCTAAATCTAACCAACAAACAAAGAAAAAAGATGGCAGCGATTTTGAAAGCCTTGAATGAATGCTTTGAACTGCGAGTGAACATTATATATGAATGATATGTATTCAACATGAGCTCAAGGTGAACAGGAAACCATTGAACAGTGTGTGACTGCAGTAACACTGCTTGTTGAATCATGTGAATACAGACAGCTAAAAAGTGATTTGATTAAAGATAGATTAGTCTTAGGCATTAAAGACCCCTCAGTGAGAGCAAGCCTACTGAAAGATGAGAAACTGATGCACAAGAAAGCGATAGATGTGTGTAGAGGTGCGGGAGTTGTAAAACATCAGTTAGAGAACATGTTCGGCAGAGCAGACCAGGAGATACATTATACAGAGAGACACTTCAGGCCGAAAGAGCAGAACAATCACAGAAAAAGGGCAACTTGCAAGTACTGCAGAGGACATCATACAAAGGAAAAAAAGGATTGCCCAGTGTGGAAAAACAGTATTTTAACTTTAAAAAAGCAGAATCATTTTGCACACAAGTGTTTGGTGTGAAAAAAGCAAAACCAGTCTGTACAGATGGCCACTGGAGAGATATCAGCAGAAGAGTCTGATGAAGAACTGTACACGATGCAACAGGTTGGTTCTGTCAAGTCTATAGGTGAGAATGGTTTGTGACTGTTACAGTGACGATTGCAGAAGGAGAGTATCAAGTGAAGAAGAAGTGCCAGTTAGACACTGGTGTGTCATGCAACACAACAACATTCACGGAGTTGTGCGAATTGGCACAACATGACAATCCAAAAATTAAACCCTCGAAAGTAAGTCTGAGGCTATATGAAGGTACAATACTCATACCGAGAGGACAAATTAGTCTGAGAGCAACGGCAAGAAGGAAAATCAAGCATTCCAGATGATAGATGGGATGCAACGGTCACTCATCTCAGCTGAAGCAAGTCTAAAACTTGGACTGGTAACCCTGAATGAGCCAATAGAGAAAGAGCAGCAAAATACCCTAGAGGGTGGCCAACAAAAGACCCCAGAGGGAGGGCAACAGAAAACCCCAGAGAGAGGAAAACAGAAGACCTCAGGGAGAGGGAGATAATATTCAAGCAAACCACAAGATGATTGCTGACCACGTCAGTGCAATGAAATGCACGGGCTGAAGGTAGATGAGGCAGTTTTGCAGGAAAATGTTCACATCAAAGCTGAACTGGAAGATTTGAAGTGCAAGATTCAAGCTGAGTATATACCATTGAAAACATACGATAAACTGAAGTCTTCAACGAACCAAGCTGTGCGAGATCTGAACAAACAAATTTCAGAGGTGACACAAAGATTTCAGGAGGAAGTAACCACCCTCAATTCAGTTGGCAAAGAAAAGTGAGAGTTGAAAAAACTCAACCAGGTGTACATCCAGGCAAAATGGCAGGCAGAAAAGGCACGCAAAAAAGTTGCAACTCTGAACGATTCTTTGAAGAATCAATATATAGCTACCAACATGATCTGGAAGTCATCAACCCAGCAGAAATCGGCTAGTAGAACAAGCAGTTGTTAATGCGTGAGAACAGTCAGTGTATAGTGGGTAACTTGGGTAACTCACAGTTACACATGATCATGGATGCAAATTTGTCTTTTGTTCACCAGGAAAAGGAGGATGTTTGTGTCTTTGTTCAGTATGAACAGGGAGATGTTCGAGTTTGAAATGCAAACAGTTATACATGTCCTATCTGGCTTGCCATAGTCAGGTGACCTCTGCTATAAAAACTTACTGTGAGAAAGCATTGAAGAAGCACTGCTATCTTTAAACATGAAACAGAAAGCAAGGTTCTTTAAAATGTTACTGCCTCTCAGAGACATTTAGAGCCAGCTGGGGCCTTCTGGTTGCTGATTTGATGTCTCCCAATCTCAATGCTACTCAAATTTCCTGCCCAATTTTGAAGTTCATGGCCTAGCCAGGACACAAACCTGTGCCTAGAGTCCTCTCAACTCCTAAACCATGCTGTCACTTCTCACTGACACAGCATTCCACATTATGCCTGTCAGGCATCCCAAAGCAGCTACAATAGAAAACCTACAATCAACTCTGGAAAGAACAATTTTTCAAATTCTTATAACATAACTTTATTATGGTCACCTGTTTCTATCTGTTTAGAAAAATGTAATTGGAATGAATGTTGGGCCTAAAATTGGGTCGAGGGGGTGGGGTTGGTGGGCGGGGTGGGGAGGCTGAGAGTACAGTGTTTGTGTAGACGAGTCATGAAATTGGATGATACGAGGGAAATAAACTGATGTATTTGGTTGAAATGATAAGAAATGATAAGATGCCCTAGATTACTGGGTATATCTACTGATGTTCATTCTCACCTCTCCTACATTCAGGCCTTGTGACCCCTCTAGCAAATGATGATGTTATTCATTATTCGAGCAAGATACATTTCCTGCTGTTATTGATGTAAATAAGAAAGTTTGTATGAGCAGAAATTAGACTTCTCTTTTATATTCTCAATGCCTTTTTTACTAGTCACGATGATGAAGGAAAATATAACTGTGGTAAAATGGAGTGCAATGTACCGTTAAAAGAATGTAATTAGTTAACCATGTGACTGTATTGACCAATCGCTACACAACGTGAGTTTCTTGGGTAACCGTAAGTCTAGAGTTGGAGGTGATTGAAGAAGCACACATGGTGTTAGTGCCCTGTTCTTAGTTCCAATAAACTACCAGTGTTTGTTCAGTTAATCGGTCTCTCTGCCTATATTGTTTCAAGCACCAACTAATGTGTTAATATCAATGGCTCAGCTAGTGTTCACCGGACAAAATGAACCTGATAACTGAAAACATAAAACTGGCAACGAGGATAAAAACTGGGTCAACTGACGACAATCAAGAAAGCCAAAGTGGGCCAGTTACGTTACTTCGCCACTACCTTGAAAGCTGTTTGAAAGCGCAGTCTCCTTAGTTATCGAATATGTTGTGGTTTGGGCATCTTGAACCATTCGACCCCGTTTCCGATGACTTTCAATGAGTTAGTAAACATTGTTTAAAAAAACCACCTGAAGCCAAAGCCGTCAGTCACTATGCAGCATTTTAAATTCAATTCGAGAAATAGGCTTCCAGGAGAGACAATCGCTGGCTATGTAGCTGCTTTAAAGGAATTAATGGAATATTGTGAGTTTGGAACTTTAATTAATGACATGTTGAGAGACTGATTGATATTCAGAATCGGGGACGATGCTATTCAAAAGCGATTGCCATCTGAAACTGATCTAGATTTCAAAAAGGCATTAGAATTGGCAACAGCCATGGAGAGCACTGTTAGAGACTTGGGGTCAGTAAGAGATACACAAAATGGCGCCGTCCATCTTGTAGGGCGGGAAGGGCCGGTAATAAAAGGTGCGCAAACGTCAGACTCCACAGAAAGGCAGGGAAACGCCCACTATGTACAGACCATTGAAGAACAGCAGTACTACAGTGAAAACCCACAACATTAATGAGAGAAATGCACCCAGGCAGCCTGCAAGCAACTAAGAGTTTAGAAATATCGCATGTTTTTCCTGCCACTGCAATGGTCACATAATGCGACACTGTCAAGGTCGGCTGAGACAGCATTTTAAAACAAGGGTAGAAATCGTGAAACCTGTCTCGTTTGAGAGCCAGAGGAAGCAGAATCTGACATCTATTCATTATACAACCTGAAAGTGGGTAGGACTGAGCCAATCCAGGTAGTCATTAGAGTCAATGAATAAACCATCAAGATGGAGGTCAATACTGGGGCATCAATGTCTGTCATAGGAGAACATATATTCAGACATTTGAATAAAGGAGTCCATCCTTTTAGTTTGGAACAATCGGACACTAAATTAAAAACATATATGGGTGAAGAAATAAGAGTGAAAGGGATATGTCAAGTCCTGGTGCAGTATGGGAATCAGTCTGCAAATTTACCCCTTATAGTAGTAGCTGGGGCCGGCCCCAGTTTAATTGATCGCAACTGGCTCAGAAAGATTAAATTGCAATGGGCCGAGAGTTTTCAAATCAGAACGAGAAACTTACAGGAATTGTTACAAAAGTACACTTCCATTTTCAGTGACGAGCTAGGAAGGATGCGAAGCCAAAATCGACGGAGACCCTAACACAACCTCCAGATATATCAGAGCCAGACCAGCTCTTTATGCCTGACAGGACAAGGTTGAGACCGAAATAAACAGGCTGGAAAAGTTGGATATCTTACAACTGGTGCAGTTTTCCAAGTGGCCAGCACCCTTAGTACCCATACTGAAGCCAGATCAAAGTGTTGTTTATCTGGATGATGTCTTAGTCACTGGACGAACTGACAAAGAACATTTAGCTAATTTGGAGGAGGTGCTGAAATGCTTCCTACAAGCGGGGATGCGCTTGAAGCAAGAAAAATGTCTTTTCCAAGCCAAAGGGAGTTTACTTGGGCCTTAAGTTCGAGGTGCAGGGCCTGCCTCTCATGGGAATAAAGTGTCAAGGCTATTCACGAGGCACCTGCACCTAGAAACACTACAGAACTAAAGGCTTCTTAGGCATGATAAACTACTATGGGTGATTTCTCCCAAATCTATCAACCATACTGGCTCCTTTATACACATTGCTCAAGAAAAACCGGAAATGAATTTGGCAAGTTCCACACCAGGATGCATGTCTGAAGGTAAAACAATTGTTAAGATCATTGGCCCCACTGGTCCACTTTGACCCAAAGAAAACATTAATTTTAACTTGTGAGGCATCCCCTTATGGAGTAGGGGCTGTACTTTCACATCGGATGGTGGATGTCTCCTAACGACCCATTGGTTATACATCTCGCATTCTCAGTGCTGCAGAGTGACGATATTCTCAGATTGAGAAGGAGGCTTGTCTGTTGTGTTAAGTGTTCGGAAATCCCATCAATACCTCCACGGTCGCCATTTTCACATTATATCCAACCACAAGCCTCTGCTGGGATTATTTGGAGAGGATAAGGTGATACCCCCCCCATTGCATCTGCTCACATCTAGAGGTGGGCACTGATATTGGCAGCTTATGAATACACTTTTATTCACTGATCGGGAGGCCAGATCGCACAAGCTGACACTCTGAACCGCCTCCCCCAGCCAGATAACAACGTGAAGGTTCCAATTCCCCAGGAACTTGTCTTAGTGCTAAATTTTTTGGATTCCTCCCCTGTTTAGGCCAAACAAACCCGTGAGTGGAGAAGCCGAGATCCACTTTTATCTCATGTCCGGGGAGCAGGTCTTGAATGGATGGTCAGGCAAACCAAAGTCTGATGACATGAAGCCCTATTTCAACCGCAGATATGAGCTCACCTGCCAGGGCAGCATATTGCTCTGGGGGGCAAGGGTTATCGTGCCCCCAAGAGGGTGAAGACTATTACTGGCCGAATTACATAGTGCCCACCCTGGCATTAGTAGGATGAATTTGCTCGCGCGCAGCTACTTGTGGTGGCCAGGGATGGACAGACATCAAAACCCTAATCAAAAGTTGTCTTCAATGCCAACAAGTACAAAAGCTACCCACCTTAGCTTCATTGCACCCTGGGAATGGCTGGGGCGGCCATGGATGTGCCTCCAGAGGTCCTTCTTGGATACGATGTGCCTTTTATTAATAGAAGCCCACTCCATGTGGATGAATGTCCACAAAGTCCAGTCACCCATGTCTGCTGCCACTATAGACCGTTTGCAACAGAGTCTTGCAGTGCACAGGTTACTAAAGGTGCTTGTGTCAGACAACAGGACTGCATTTACCAGCAGGGAGTTCCACAGGTTTACAACCCTCAACGGAATAACTCATAAAAAAACATTACCTTACCATCCCGCCTCTATTGGTTTGGCTGGGCGGGCAGTCTGAACTATTAAGTCCAGGATGAAAAAGCTGGATTGGGTTTCTATCAGCACCAGATTGTCATGGTTCCTGTTCGCATACCGGACAATGCCACACACGACCACCGGCATTGGCCCCGCAGAATTACTAATGAAGAGACGTTTCCGCACCCGTCTCACTCTTATCAGGCCGAACTTAGGGGGCAGGGGGAGAGAGGCCAAGAGGCCCAGAAGGCTAGACATGATGGCCATAAACATGAAAGAAATTTCATGATGGGAGACACGGTTCTCGCAAAGAACTTTGGAGATTGGCCCAATTGGCTATTAGGCGAAGTGAGTGCTGTGACAGGGCCTCTCTCCTGTAATGTATCGGTAAACAGCCAAATAATCGGACGACACATAGATCATCTCCGGGAAAGAGAGAGACGATCCCACAAGAAGGAACGCCGTCATCATTTGCGTTTGAGCCTGCACCGCACGCACGTGGAAGAAATGCCACACGATTTGGAAGTACCGGTGGGGCCTGTTGGACCCGAGAGGTTCGAAGACACAAACTTGCCCACTTCCACCGAAGAGCCTGGTGGACGGTTAGCCCCTGAGAAGGGGGTCTCGGAAAAACCAGCCGAGGCTGTTGAGTTACAATGCTGGACATGTCTGAGGAAGCCTCCTGAGAGACTTGACTTGTAAATAGTTATTCATGTAAATAATTGAGATGTTGTGATGCTTGTCAATTGTACTTTCAACTAAAGGGGGAGGGATGTGGTAAAGTGGAGTGCTGTGTACCTTTAAGAGAATGTAGTTAGTTGACCATGTGACTGTATTGACCAATTGCTACACAGCACGAATTTCTTGGGTAACTGTCGGTCCAGAGCTGGAGCTGATTGAAGAAGCACACAAGGGGCAGAATTTTCCCCCCTTCAGGGGGAGATTGAAGAGCGGGCGCATGGAGGCGCGCCTCCGATTGTCGTCCCCCCCGATTGGGGGCGCGTCACCATTTTACGTGGGCGGGCCAATTAAGGCCCGCCCAGCGTGACATCTGCACGGAAGCGCTGTGCGCTCCCTTTGCGGGCGGGGGGGGGGAATCTCTAAACCCGAGAGCGTGCTCTTTCACGTATGTGCACGAAAGAGCGACTCATCTCCCTGAGGCTAAGTGCAGCCTCAGGGAGATCAGCTGTACATTAAAAAATATTAAAACTAGAAAAAACAAAATGTCACATGAGTTGGGACATGTCCATAGCTTTCAAAAACACTTTAATTAATTTTTTAAAAACCTACATGAAACCTCATCCCGCCCATGGACAGCTGATTTTGCTGCGCCCCTGCCTACCTGAAAATTTAAATCGGGCGCGGTGATGTCGGGAGTTCCGCCCGACGTCACCGCACATCATTTTACCCATCGGCGAGTGGGCCCCGCCCTCCGCTTACCGACAGGAAAATCCTGGCCCTGGTGTTAATGCCCTGTCCTTAGTTCCAATAAACCACCAGTGCTTGTTCAGTTAATCGGTCTCTCTGCCTATCTTGTTTCAAGCACCAACTAATGTGTTAATATCAAGGGCGCAGCTAGTGTTCACCAGACAAAGCGAACCCGATAACCAAAAACATAAAAATAACCAAACATCACAAAACAAAATTCAAACAGCAACAGTCAAAATTTTAAATTGCAGTTAGCCAAAATGGAGTAAGAACAGAGAGGGTAAGATCCCCTCTACGTTTTAACTGTCCCATATCACCCACCCCACACCCCTGACCCCACCTGGGTTTCTACTGAGGAGGTGGAGTTAAAACTGACTGCTATGTTTCCATTACATCCTTCGAGATGGATGTTTGCCACAGCCTTTAATCAGGATATAGATACAAGAACAAACATTGCCAGACCTAGCTCTCAATGCTCCTGTAAATGTGCTGACATACGTATCCCTTAAACGACAGGCTATTTCCTTGCAGCCCAACAAGCACAAGGATAGCAACTTTTTTCTATGTTTATTGTTCAGCGTTAATGAGAGGAGAAATTTTCATTCCTACCAGCAACAGGGAAGGATGTTAACTCTAAATTGCAATATCCAGTTCACCAAACACATTATGGTAAGCGGCATCTCATTAAAAAGGCTATCAATTTAAAACAAGTTGTAAAAGCAAGATCAAAGCTAATGCTGGTGTGATTATTATTACAAACCTAACATTTGAGCGCAGCTCTCTCTTTAACCTTTTCTCTTGCCCTCCGTTTTTTTTAAGTTAGGAGTCGCTCAGAACCTGAGTCAGGCTTATCGGGCAACCGGTAAGAGCGGCGTTCTGTGATCAGCTCACCTGTCGTGTAGTTTTCCATCTTCTCTTGTGCTACCACCTGCCCCTGCTCTCAAACCCAACACTCAGTTTCCACGCTAGGACCTATCCAGGCCACAGATCAGACAAAAATAAGGAACAGTGTCATTGGAGATCATTTGTTGGTAACAGCAGTTCGAGTTAGCATTGGATGCACAACTTTCCAATTTGGAATCCCTTACTTTTGCTGGGCTCAAGAAATATGATTTTGGAACAACACACATTTTCTCTGGATACCGTGAATGAATATAACGTTGAACAGTTATTTTGCTTAACTCCAATGCTCACAGGTCATTTTTCCAGTCAGTTTTTTTTCTCTCTACCATTTTTTTAAAAACGGTTCATAATTACCAAGAAGGCTCGAATTCAGTTCATTATAAAACTTTAAAGAGGGGAAGGGGATAGCTTGTTTTAATTTTGAAAGACTCAGGCTGGAATTTTCCACTCCTGCTGATGTCGAACGTCATGGTGGGCAGGAGGAGGGACAATATGGCGGGAAGGTCTCACCCTGGCATGAAAGCCGAACAGGATCATCCAATGGTGTCTACCATTGTGGAACGCCAATCCCGCTAGAGGCTGGTGTGAACCCTCATTGCAGGAGTAAGGCCCGACCGGAATCGTCCCCCCCCCCCATGCCATGTTTACCGTCACGCTGGCAGGAAACACGCCAGCCCAGAACACGTCTGAGCAAGTGTGACGTGCAGAAGTCAGGACTTACCACCAGGGCCTTGCTCACATCACGGACATCCGAGGAGCAGAATATGATGGAGCCCGACACCAGCGGCACACTGGAGGAACGTCCATGACATGCTGGGTGGAATCTCATAGACATGGTTCCGCCCCAAAGCATGGAAACAGATGGAGAGAGTGTGAGAAAAACACATGGCACTGTGTGGAATGTTTGTGTGGTGAGCGGAGCCATGGACAGGATGAGGACACGAGATCCAGAGGATATGAGCCTGATGGAGATGTGAAGGTGTGTGTGAGAGTTAGTGGTGTTGCCCCTTGAGGTGTGAAATCCCTGTGGGTGTGTGATGGGTTTGTGAGTGTAAGAGTTGAGAGTGATGCGGTGGTTGACTTACCCTGGTGGAATGGATGAGATCATTCATCCTCTTCCTGCACTGGATGGTTGACCTCCTCTGTGCTCCGGTGATACTGACCACCACTGCCACTGCCTCCCAGGCCAGATTGGTGACGCTTGTGGACCTCCTGTGGCCAGAGCGGGGGGTAGAAGACCCCCATTGCATCCACCAGGTGCCCCAAAGAGGCATCACTAAATTTTGGGAGCTGCTGTCTTCTTTGCTTTCAATCTGTCGCCTGGACCAGCCCTTGTCTGAAGACATGAAGTAGACATGAGCTCTGGAGCATTTTAAATATGGCATCCAGAGCGAGTAACCAGCGAGGTCACAGCATAGCGCACAAATCCAAGGCTGCCCGCCAGTGAGCTGGTGTGTTTCCCCATGAATGCAGAATTATTGAGGTGGGATGCGCCAAGAAGAGGACGAGACAGCACGAAAAGCCGCCATTGTGGCCAGCGGGTAAAATGCCCTTTTTCCCGCCCGCTACCACACTTAGTGCAAATCTGGGACAATTCCACCCTCAGTTTTTTAATAAGCTGTGAATATTTTTTTTTTGAAATGGACGGATTGGAATTCTTTGATATACCGTCCTCTGCCACTGGCCATTTCAACACAATGGATTTCCAGTCATGGACTAGAAGCCTGAATCCCTCATCTTGCCATCTCACTTTGCTGCAACTAAAACGTCCCGAATAGTTATTTAGTTAAACATTGATTATTACTGTTTCTAAAATGCACAAGTCCAGTAAAATATCCCCGACATGACCAAGCATCAGGACACACAGTTTATTAGCTGCTGGCTAAACAATAGTGAAGAGATAAACTATTACATTCCATCATTGAAAATATTAAGTACTCGATTGTGAATGCCTGATATTTGTTTTTCAAAAACAAATTGCTCTCACTGACTCGAAATTGTATACCAAACCAACTAATCCTGAGGAATGATGTCCTGGATAACATATTAAGTTTCGTTAGTTGTAAAACCCACAAGTGCGAATAACGAGTAGATTTTTTTAGCCTGACATAATCTTGCTTTATTTTTCTGTTAATCACAGCAAAACTTAATTGACTGTTATGACACTTAATGTGGTTGTAAGATTGAAATTTAAGAGAATTGAGACAATTGAAATAATTTTTATCTTTCAAAAGATCGACATTACCACGTGGAAACAGGCTTGCCTCAATAAGTACCGGTGTATTAGCAAGTGCAGTAATGGACACTCAACCCAAGTCAAGGGATCAAAGATGTAGGCTGACAGACAGAGTTTGACTCAAAAAAGCTGAAAGACTCAGAGGTCTGGTAAAGAGAGAATTGAAGTGACAGAAATGGTGATGGGTATAGTATGAAAACAGGAATGTCAGCAACATGGAGAAGGCAGTACAATAATCAGGGCATTCAGAAAGGTAATCTTGGGCCAGTGAAGACATGCCTCCATTTTGGATTTATACTGAAATAAAGAAAACAAACCAACAGAAAAATAAATGCCTGCAAATACCTATTTCTTTGTATGTGTACTCAAATTGGTGAATTGCTGTATCTGAATTTTTAGATTCTTTAGGGGTTTTCTAAGATTCTGAAGAACCATTTCATGAATTCAAACATTTATTTAAATCTACTGTACTTATGAAATTTCTTGTTGGTTCATCATTAAGTTTGAGATTCATATAAAACAAGTTTATATAAAAGTCAAACTTGTTCACTGTTCAAAGGGAAGAGAAACGGGGACATGTTATAAATAAAAAATATATGCTAATTTTAGTCTATTCAAGGCAATTTCTTTAATGTGTTCAATCTAGTATCACTTTCATCTTCCATCATCTCTGAGCATAAATTCAATAAATGGCACAAAATAGAAATATGGAGATTGCCAATCTGTTAGTAAGCGTGTATCCAGTAATGTCACTTCATGACAAAGATGCATCAGCGAGAGATTAAACCAGATTCCATTTTCCAGCAGACTATTTCTTAATGACTAGTACAATTATAGGACCTATTTCAGTAACTTGTGAATCATAATTTGTATGATATTAATAGTGACGGAAGGCAACCAGTGAAGTTCATTTATGATAGAGATATTGGCACGCATCTAAGGAGAATCTTTTCCACTCCATATAGGTAAAGCACCATATCATTTCCTCTTCAGTGTAACAGGAATGGAACTCCAGTTCATCTAGCCATAACATTTGACAGATACTTCACTTACCCTGCAAAATCTTGTTTCACTGAGGACATTTGCTTTTAATTATTCTCAGAATTTCAGACAACGACCCATCATTTTGTTTGAATGAACACCTGAGCAATCACTGGTCTAGAGCTCAGTCAAATGACAAAGGTGCAACTAAAAACATGTATTGTAAAGAACGGAGGTGTCTGAGCTGCTTGAGTGTCATGTGAGGGGGTTACAGATATCGGCATTGCTTCTGAAAAGTATTAACGGTGTCAGTCAGGGATTTTCCAAATAAAATGCATTCTCTCCTACAAATGTTTTACGATCAGATAGATTTGCCAACTGTGGTAAAGTGACTGGTTCCTTTGTACAAATAATCCCATGGCCTGAGTTTCATGGTGCTGAAGCGTTGGGCCCGATCTCGTGTAAAATCATGCAAGAAGATGTCGGGGGGTGAGAGGGGGGTGCATCCCGCAATATTACAGTTGCCAAGCGCATGCTGATCTCAGAAGTGTGCCCGCCGACAATTAATGGGGAAATTAGGCCAATTAAAAAGGCCATTCACCAGGATTTTACGTGGCCTGTGCAATTTCACGCTCGGCTAGGCAGACAGCACGTTTTTAATTGAAACTCGATCCAGGGCAGAATAAAAGGTGAACAGGATCTTGGCAAGTTGAGTAGGTAGGAGTTTGGGTGTGAGTTGGTTGGAGGTGGTTTTCAGACAGCTCATTGCATTTTCCCTGTGTTCTGCAGGACTGTTTAGCTTACCAGCATTTTCACAGGCTTTCAGCCCAGAGCTCCCTTCAGTGCACCGTACCGCGCAACCTGCTTTTCAGCAAATGGGGATTGTCTGCTCTTTTGGAGGGACCTCCTCAGAAAAGGAGGAGAGAGCCAGAAGGGAAAGGAGGCTAGGCAGTGTCCCGGAGTTTGACCCGTGGGAAGAGAGGCACAGCCAGAGGGGGGGCGCAGGGCCAGAAGGAAGTGCAAGGCTGAAGGGACCCTAGAAGACGCCATTATCCTGCAGCCAGAGTTTACAGGCAGCGCCCTTGCCACTTGGACATGTCGGGGGTCCAGTGCTGAAGGAAGCTCCACCTCTCTAGGGACACTGTGATCGCCATTTGCCAGATGATTGTCCCAGAGATCGCCTCAGTCTGTGTAGATGACCACCCAATGCCAGTGGCTCTAAAGGTGACAGTGGCCCTGAACTTTTTCGCCTCTGGTTCTTTCCAGGGCTCAGTGGGAGATCTATGCCATGTTTCCCAACCAGCTGCCCCCAGCTGCGTCAAGCTGGTCACTGACGCTCACTTGTGGTGGGCTAGTAACTTCATTCATTTCTGGACAGATGAGGCCAGCCAGGCTGAGCGAGCCAGAGGCATCGCTGCAATTGCTGCCGTTCCCCCCCCCATCCAAGGTGCCATAGATTGCACTCCTCTGGCCATCAAGGCGCCAGCGGGTGAGCCGGGTGCCTTCGTCAACTGAAAGGGCTTCCACTCCCTGAACGTCCAGCTTGTTTACGATCACAAGACTCAGATATTGCAGGTCTGCGCCAGGTACCCGGGCAGCTCCCATGATGCCTACATCCTGCCACACTCCCAGGTGCCGAGGCTCTTCATCGCTCCAGCTCGGGTGGATGGTTGGCTCCTGGGGGACAAAGGTTATCCCCTGAAAATGTGGCTCATGACACCACTCTAATACCCAAGGCCAGAAGCAGAGGAGAGGTACAATAGAAGTCATGCCTCTACAAGGGCAGTATTTGAAAGGACCATTGGGCTGCTGAAGATGAGGTTCCACAGCCGGGACCGTTCAGGGGGAGCACTTCAATATCCTCCAGAGCGTGACTCGCTTGTTGTCATTGTGTGCTACGCTCAGCACAATCTGGATCTATCAAGAGAGGAACAATTGGAGGAGGGAGACAGCGGTCCTGCCCCACATGCCACAGAGGACAACTCAAGTGTTAGGTCTGAGGAGGAGCCAGAGGAGCCCCCGGGTGAGGAGACAGAGGCCGATGTGAGGATCCCTATGGGAGGTGGGGAGACCAGGGAGGCCTTGACTCTGAGAACTTTCAGAGAGGCACCCATTGCAAGGGTTCAAGGCAAAGGCGAGGATAGTGGCACCTTAATGACCTTTCCTGATCACACAATCCTGCCACCCTTAAGTCCAGGTCCAACCTCTGAAATAAGGTTTGCATCTCTTCCTCTGTGTCACACGCACTCCCAGGCCTATTCCCTTTCCAAAGCATGAAGCACACTAATGCCATTACGCATCATGAGACATTTTTATAATGAAGTCACATATACAAATGAACTGGTGCACACATAAATCACCCGTGACGACCCCTTTTCTGATCATAGTGGCTTAGGCTTCCGTTTGCGAGTGCTACGCTTTGATGCCCCACCCCCGCCCTCGCTGGCAGCTGGTTTGAAGGCAGCCTCCTGACTCTGATGCTCTCTCGGCCTTGATGACCTTGGCAGATGTCCTCTGGCTGGCAGAGCCTGTGCAGGACCCACAGGGCACTCCTCAGTCATCATGGCCTCATCAGATGCAACGGCCACTGGCAGAGGAGCAGAGGAGCTGCCACCATCATCAGCATCGCCCTGCGAGGGGACTGCAGATGCGAGCTGCAGCTCATCTGCCAACATGAGGTTGATTTGAACCTCCCTGCTCTCCATCGATGGACAGGCAGCTGGCAGAGTCACTAGGTGCCTCATCCATATATCACCTGCTGAGGTCAGTGGCAGTGTGTGGGCTTGCAGGTCTGAATGCAACCCCAGAAACCCCTGACTGAGTTCCTGGACCTGCCTCTCCATGAGAGTCACCAGTCTCTCAATGGAGAAGGCTGTACATTCAGAGCTCCGGCTCACGCTCTGCATGGACTCCTCCAAGATAGAGGCCATGGCACGCAGACTCTCAGGGATCTCCACCAGATCTCCCCACGCATCCCGCTGGGCATCCAGCATCTGCCATCTGCTCATCATCAGCACCGTCCTGGTCTCCAGCGATCCTCTGGCTGCTGGTGCCATGGGGACTCTCTGCCTTCGCCAGCTCCTTAGGCAAGTGTGATGTGCCCTCACCACTGTACATTACCATCTGATCCTGCACACTAATGCCCACTGACATGCCTGTGTCTACGCTGGTGCTTGCTGAAGAGGGGGGATGTGACATGGGTGCATCTCTGAGCGTCTCCTCCTCGGGAGGTCTGCCTGGTGTCATGAAGACGTTGCATCTGAGGGAGGAAGAGAAAATGTCAGTAGCAAACATCATTACGAGGTCACAGTGCATGCACTCTGGCAGTTTCTCACAATGGACAACTGCCTGACAGAGGCATTGTGAATGGACAAGCAACAGGCATATTGATTGAAACACCTCATTCCAAATGCCACTGCCCTACATCTCTTATACCCTCCACTGGTCTCTTCCCTGTCCACTGAACTCTCACCTTCCTCCAAGACCCCTGCCTCTCTGTGACCTGTGGACCTGGCTCTATGTTTGCAGGCCATCTCCAGAGCTCCCTCCTTTGCCTGCATCAGAATCAGGAAGTTGGGCACACCTCCACCTGGTCATCCTCACTCCTGAGCATTATGACTCTTCTCCTGTCAGGATGCTTTTGTGAGTCCCCCCTCTACATGCCAGACCATACAAGTCCCCCACAACCCCCCTGGCCCCCCAAGAAACACAGGTGCAGGTGCCCATCACATTGGCACACCTCACCCTTGTATACACCCAAGCCAACCAGGCACATTTTTCAGTCTCTCAAGGCACAGGGATATGTGCCATTTGGCAATCCACATTTCACACTCGTGAGTGACAACAAGTCCTGCCACCTACTCAGATATCTATACACAGTTCCAAGCGGATTCACAATTCACCCTGGCAGAGCGCAGTCATTGAACCTTTCCTGCACTAGAGCCAAGTGCGGTGCACAACATCATGGCCACTCACCTGGGCAGCCACCTCTGTCCACGCCTTCTTGGTTTGGTGAGGTGACTACTTCTTGCCATCCCGTGGGTCAGTATATCCTGCCAGGCACCCGCTGCCTCCAGAAGAACATATCGACATTCATCGGTGAAATGGGGAGCAGGTGCCCACGGGCATTGCCTTCCTTCCTGGTATGGGATGCAGACCCTGAGGCCATAATAACTGCTCCAACAGAAAATATCCTTCCGGGCACTGACAGGCTCACACAAAGCTCCCTGAGGCTTCTAACCACCTCTTGGCCACCTTCAGGGAGCTCCCGGTCCATATCACATCCGCTTCCGGGCCGGCCGATTGTGCTCCCATGCCAAGCGTAAAATTCAGGCCCGTGTGTAAGATGAAAAATGGTTTCAATTATTTCTGGGAAACTGAGCAGTTGCATCAGTGGAATTAATAACATTAACATAAATTAGACTTATATAAATTAGTCTTATAGGCAGACTAAAATGGGCTCAAAAATAAATAAGTTCCCAGGAATAGATGATATTTATCCTAAACTAAAGAGGAAATTTAAGAGACGTTAGCAGTCATTATGAGGGAGTCAATAAATGTAGACTGGATTCAAGCCAATGTCACACCCATGCGGGTCATCATGGGTCAAAAATGGGCCAGAAAATGGCAGATGGAATTTAATGCAGAGAATTGTGAGGTGTTGCATTTTGGAAGGACAAACCAAGGTAGGACATACACAGTAAATGGTAGGGCACTGAGGAGTGCGGAGGAACAAAGGGATCTGGGAGTTCAGATACATAATTCCCTGAAAGTGGCGTCACAGGTAGACAGGGTTGTAAAGAACGCTTTTGGTATACTGGCCTTCATAAATCAAAGTATTGAGTATAGGAGTTGGGATGTTATGGTGAGGTTGTATAAGACATTGGTGAAGCCAACTTTGGAGTATTGTGTGCAGTTCTGGTCGCCTAACTACAGGAAGGATATCAGTAAGATTAAGAGAGTGCAGAGAAGATTTACTAGGATGTTGCCGGGTCTTCAGGAGTTGAGTTACAGTGAAAGATTAAAAAGGTTAGGACTTTATTCCTTGGAGCGTAGAAGAATGAGGGGAGATTTGATAGAAGTTTACAAAATTATGAGGGGTATAGACAGAGTAAATGCGAGTAGGCTCTTTCCACTTAGATTAGGAGAGATAAACACAAGAGGACATGGCTTTAGGGTGAAAGGGGAAAGGTTTAGCGGGAACATTAGGGGGAACTTCTTCACTCAGAGAGTGGTGGGAGTGTGGAATGAGCTACCATCTGACGTGGTAAATGCGGGCTCACTCTTAAGCTTTAAGAATAAATTAGATAGATACATGGATGGGAGAGGTCTGGAGGGTTATGGACTGGGTGCAGGTCAATGGGACTAGCGGAATAATATTTCGGCACAGACTAGAAGGGCCAAATGGCCTGTTTTTCTGTGCTGCAGTGTTCTATGGTTCTATGGTTCTATGTCCAAACAGGGTGGACAAAGCAGCGACATGTATAATAATGAAATCAATTGTGAGCTGTAAACTTGAGGATTATCTGCACTATAATAACTTTGTAAACAGCTGACAAAATTTAGCCCAATTTGTGCACCCGTTTCAAAAAGCAATTAAAAACTTTGATTTTATAATTGTAGATGAAATAAATCATAATTACAAACTTGTAAAGAATAAAACAATAAAGAATGACAAATATAGTCACCAAAGTTTGAATCACTGATGGAATGAATAAAGCGTGTTGAACAAGGAATTTTAATGATTGAGCTCTTTATTTAAACCTAAAGTAAAGAATTAAGATAGTTAAGGGAAATATTTTCATTTCACAGCTTGGCAAGGTGAAAAGGTTGCTTGGATTTCATTGAACAATTGTTGAAAAGCTGAAGCTAATTAGATTATATCCTAAAGCAACTGCCATGGGACCAGAGGTAAAGCTACAACAGCTATTTAGCTGAAAAATATTTTCTAAAATGAATGTAAAAAACATCATCTTTACTTCATGAGATATAGAAATACTTTACGTACTTTATCAATTAGGTGGCTATGGCAAGACTACACCTGGTATCCTCCGTTTGTCAGCATGGTTAACTGATGCAAGGGGAAAAGGCAGGGCGATGGCACTAGGTCATAATGCTCCTTTGGAGAGCCAGTGCAGACATGATGGGCCAAATGGCCTCCTTCTGTGCCATTAAAATTCTGTGATTCTGTGATAGGTGTAGCAAGAAATAAACAAATTCAACAAACCAAACCTGAAGCGAATGCAGTTTTCTTTTTAAGTTGAAGTTATTTTTTTCAAGTGTTGAAGATCAAAATAAAGATTAAAGTTTTAGGCTAGGACTTAAGAGTGGAGATAATCCACATACTCGACAGCATTTATTGAAAGAACTCAAGGATCTTTGTATAAAAAGGTGAGAGAAACAAGAATTGGAGCAAACTGGATATATACTTCTGTCCTGTGTGATTCTAAGAAATTGGGTTTCAAAGGAAAAGATGCTGAGGGGTTGAAAGACTGTATCGAAAATGGACATCGCTATTTAAAGAAAAGGAGGTGAAAGGAAATTGGAATATTTTAAGCAAATGCATCTTATAATTCAGAGGCAGTTTGTCCCAGAAGTGGGTCGAGTGCAATGGCTGAAAGAAAAGTTATGGAAGGCATTAGGGAAAAAGAAACAACATAGGAAGCTTTAAAATATACTGGGAATGAACAGCTTAGGCAGAAATATAAAACCAAGCAGAGGAAGGACAAGGAACTTACAGGTTGCACTTAGTAACCATCAGGGAAATACAGGTATTCTCTGTTTAAAGTGTGTTCTAATAGCACATTTTCATTTTAGGACCTCAAAGCACTGCCTACATTTTCGTTTCAGCTCAGTCACTGCACACGTTCAGCCTTTTTTAAAATAAGCAGCCAATTCACTCGTCTCCTCCGCGGACCCCATTGCTCCCTCCCGCTCGCCTCTTCCCTCTCCCAACCCGATCGCTGCTCCCTTCTCCCAACCCTCCCGTTCACCTCTTCCCTCCCCCGAGCCCCTCACTTGCTGCTCACTTCCCCTGACCTCCCCACGGCAAGCGGGAGGGTTGGGGGAGGGAAATGGCGAGCACGAGCTCGGGAGAGAGAGCGAGGGAGGGAAGAGGAAAGCATGAGCGGGAGGGTCGAGAGAGGCGCCAGGCAGAAAGCGGCAAGCAGGAGGTCGTTAGGAAGCGTAAGTTAGTAAGAGGATTTTTGGGCCCATTAGGATCAAGGACAGCCAATAGGGTTTTTGTGCAAAAAGGTCAGGAATGTAACCCACCCCTTATTACATTTTTCTTATGGAAAAGTGATTTTCGTTTAGCAAGCCATTTTTTAGGAACACAGCAGGTGCTAAATGAGGGATAGCTGTAAAGCAGAGAATATAAAGGACAATAGCAATCCATTGTTTAGCTATACCAAGAGCGAGTAAAGGGAACAGTGGGATATTGGATCATTTACCAGTGACAGTGAAAGCTGGGAAGATGACAATTACTAAATCATATTTTGTGATTTTTCTATAATATGAAAAGGTGGGGAAACACACGAGTTGACAAAGGAATATAAGGGAGAGAGTATCGCGTTGTGGAGCCAACATGGTCGGTAGAATCCATGTGAGTTTTAAATAAGATCTGGATGAAGTCCTATTACGAAAGTGGATGCGGACTATTCAATCCGGAATCACAGTGTGGAAACCATTCAGCGATTTTAAAGGGTAAACTACAATGGTCAATGGTTTTTTCCTGCCCAAAACATTGCTATGGGATACATTGTTGAGCATTGCAGCTTGAAACACAATTTTCTATTAATTAAACAAAATTTGGTAATGTTTTCTAGATGCTGGTGCAAGTCTGCCTACATAATTTAATTTCTTAGTGAAATGAGGACTAATAAATGCTTTCTCCACGCAATGCTGTTAAATAGTACATGTAGAATTGACGATAAATGTGTTTCTTTTTCTAAAATGTTATGATGATAGCATGTAATATAATGTGGGTTTTATCATTTGGCACCATTTCCAACAAATTCAAGAGGTGCGGGAGCTGATGTTGCATTCTGTGTTCCTCTCAGGTTAATTGGGACGTTCGGGATGGTATTACAGAAAGTAGTGGAAGAAGGGCAGCTGGAAATTTCAGACACATTAATAGATGACAACAACAGCTCAATCAGGGTAAGAGTTTTGAACTTTTTTCCCCTTTACGAATGCTTTTCTCCCTTCCTGTCCTCCCACCTATCATTCAACAAGAGAAGACAAACAGAACGAAAACTGTCCCGTGCAAAGGAAGAGGGGATCTTTTAAACACCCAGGCCTGAATTATCGGCTCGGCGAGCGAGCGCGTTCGGCAGGCCTGGGATCGGCCGGGAAACAGGCCGCTGACCACAATCAGCACCCCTCGATCGGCATTTCACGCTGGTTGGCCAATTAACGGGCAGCCAGCGTGAAGCGCGCACTGAAAAGCTCAACGCTGCTGGGGTGGGGGCGGGGTGGGGCGGGGGGTTGCGGGAGGAGGGCGGGTGATGAGGTGGGTTGCGGGTGAAGCGCTGAGAGAAAGCTTCCTGAAGGTGGAGAGCTGCCTCAGGGAGCTGCAGACCCGAAAACCCATGAAATAAAGTTTTGAAAATCAGAAAAAAAAATGTCCAAGCATCCCAGTGAGGCACCTAAACATACGGATGATAGAAAACGCTGCCCACAGATTTTTACTTTTATTTTATTTAATAACAGAAACCTCGTCCCGCCCTTGGATGGGGTTTGATGAAAAATGTAAAGTCCACCTGGCCGATCCACCGACCGTTAGGTTTGACAGGCTACAAAAAATAACAGACGGTTAATGGGCTCAATTACCCTCCTAATTGTCGGCGCTCGCCCTTCCGGGATTTGCGTGTGCCCGCTGAGCGTAATATCGCACAAGTATGGGATGGCGTCGGGGCGCTCACCCGAGACCATCTCGCGCAATTTCACGCCCAGTTGGGTCGGGCACGCGTAAAATTTAAAATTCAGCCTCCGGACTGAGAAAATGGGGGAGTTTTATGGCCCCCCACCTGCTGGGATATTTGAAGTTGGGTGGTACATAAAATAAAGCAGGTCGCCCAGCCCCCAGCCTGTCCCTCATTTCACCGAGGGCTGGTAAGGTATGAGCCAGCCAGCCTGCCCGCTCTTAGGCCTATTGAGGCCCTTAGGTGGCCAATTAATGGCGACTTGAAGACCTCATTGCAACCCCACCGCGATAATAGGTGTGGCCGGGGAAGTGCAGAAGGAAGGCAACCAGTCCAGCAGCTTTCGCTGCATGGGTAAAGGTGGGAAGGATTTGGGGCTACCTCTTTTGGGGGTCCCCTGTGCCCATCAGGGGCCCCCCTCCTCCCCCAGAAGATGTTACCCCTCTATTTGTGCCACCAACCCCGAGCGCCTGTAAAACCAGATCCACCCCCACCCTCCCGCACCTCGTTGTCGATTCCAAAGCCTTCCTGACCAAAATCCCCGGATTCCCAGAAGTCTGGTATGCATGCTCTCCCTTCCTGGGGCTACTTGCTTCTGGCCCTACTGGAGCTGTCAGCCAATCAGATTGGCCGGAAGCGCTCACGGGCGGGACTTCCTCACCTTGAGGGGCAGCAGGTCCCAATCTTACTTCATTAGGGCGCTGCCCCGGTCTATTATCACTGCGGGGCAGGCAGGTTTAAAGTTGGCGTGGTGCCAATAGACTTTTCAAATGAGGCGGGGTGGGGGGCAGGGGAGTGGGGTGTAAAATTCACCCATAAGAATTCCCCCCAGTGGCGAGAGCCAAGTTAGAACTGTCGCCAGTCTGAAACAGTCCCCTGCTCACTCCTTCCACCACACTCCTTTTGCTGATGCATTTCTACAGGATGAGGGAGCCTGGCCTCCTGAAGAATGTTGAGATTTTTACATTAAGGAAGGTGCATCCTGGCTAATTTTAAGCATTGTTTATAAACTTCACAACTCCCCTCACTTCACAGGCATGGGTATCCTGCTATGCTCTACTCTCCAATTTATAGAGACACACTTCCTTTGAGTCAGCCCTCTCCTGGCTCTCAGACACTCCCCGCCGCCCTGATGTGCTTCTCACCACCAACACTGTTTAAACTCGTTCCATTATCGGGCTCTATGCTGCAGGTCATTGCTCGTTTGATGCACAATCAATAATCCTAACTCGCAACACAGAATCTAATCCTGCAATGACTTGGGATCTCGGTTAAGCGTAAATACTCAAGAACAAAACTTTTGTTCTTATGGGATCAAAGAGAACTGACCGAGGACCAGATTCATCGGGCAGGAGGTTCCCCTCATCGGGCGGGCGCGTTGGGACCGGGAGCGGCCGTGAAACGGTCCACCGCCCGCGATCGGGCCCCAACCGCGATTTTACACCGGCTGGCCAACGAACGGGCAGGCAGCCAGCGTGAAACACACGCTGAAAGGCTCAGCACTGCCGGGGTAGGGGGGGTGGGGGGAGCACGAGCAGCGGAGTTTGCGCACACGCACAGGGGGAGCGCTCACCGAAAGCTCCCTGAAGGCACAGAGCTGCCCCAGGGAGCTGGAGATTTTCCAAATGAAAAATGAAGAATCTACAATTAATATAAAAATGCCCCCACCCCCCCGTGTGACTCAGCGACATGAAGAGGGACATGTTAAAAATGAGTTGAAAAAAATGTTATTTTTCTTACTCACTGTTGGAAACCTCATCCCGCCCGTGGATGAGGCTTCGCAAAAAACGCAAAGGCCGCCCGGCCTATTCGCCCGCCCCGATAACCACAAGGTTGGGCGGGCAGCAAAAAAATTCTACTTAATTAGCTGCTCATGGGCCTTAATAGGCAAGCGGGCGATGATGTCGGGGACGCTCGCCCAATGTCATCACACGCTATTTCACGCTCGGCCTAGTCAGGCACACGCCTGCACGCCAGGCTGAAAATCCTGGCCCACATGTTTAAAGCAACAGGGGTGGGGGGGGGCATGAATAATAAATTGTAATTTCAGGCTAATGGGCATGAATACAATATTTATAAGGCCTCAAGCTGGACTAGGACTTCAGAAAATTCTTTTCCAATAGTGCTGCGGGTATTTAAAGTACACTCCCAGAAAATTTTCTTCCTTCTCAAGGGCAACTAGGGATTGGCAACCATCACTGGTCTTGACACCAACATTCAGGCCCCATGAAAAGTCATAGTGGGGGTAGGTGGGAATGTGGAGTTGAGGTTGCAATCAGACTAGCCATGATATTATTAAATGGCGGAGCAGGCTTGAGGGGCCGAGTGGCCTTCTCCTGCTCCTAATTTGTACGTTTGTAAGTAAAAAAAGTAGTTACAACTTTAATTAACTACAGCCACTGCTATTGAAAGGGGAGCCACAGACTGATCATTTCAGCTGCCCTTATATTTAGTAGTTTTGCTCCCATTCTGGCAGGCCCATCATTCAGTTCCTTCTTGCTGGGGCCCATCCATGGCCTAGAATGAACCCTGTTTTCTGCTGGTCTGAGTATAGTTGAGTCGAGGGAGTTTGGGAGTTCCACCAGATATGCCCCCAAATTTAGGCAGGACAGTGGGGGGTAAATGGGGGAAATGCAAAGCCCATCTCCCCCCCCACCCCCAAAGAGAACTTGCCTGAGTTAAAGTGGCAGAAATAACTCGACAGAACCAGGTTCCTTTCAAGCACCCAAAGTCTGTGCCGCGCTCAAATCCTGTCCCAGCAAAGTGCTTCCAGTTTAAATGCGTTCAAATCATCAGAAATCATCTTCCTTGCGGGTTACATCAGCTTTCTATACGATCAATAATTCATGTGTAAACTCCATTAGCAATAGATTCGTAGCAATAGATTTGAGCGGTTCAGATGGTTTTTCAGTCTACAATTCAATGTATCGATAACACAGAAAATCATTAAGGCAAAGATATAAAAGAAAACAATTCAAAACATTAATCGCGAACAAACTCTAATCGGCCCCGATCAGTTAGCATATTCTCTTATTTTGTTTGCGGGCTTGTGAAATCCTCCTATTTTCTCCCCCATCCTGTCGGGTCACACTGCGTCACTAGGTAACGTGGCCCATTCGCAGGAGCCCACCAACGATGCTCAGAACTGAGTTCAAGGAGGCCCAAGCGAATGCGTCTTAGATCCACAAGACCATAATTCTTAGATTTGGACTTTTTAAAAAATAATACCTTACCTGGAGAAAGGCGGTGGGGGGGGAAGAGGCCTGGGGTTCCTCAAATACAAATCGATCGTAACTGGGCAAATTTGAAAACAAAACTCGGGCAAACCTAATCCCAATTCAAGATCTAGTTTTAAAGCTCATTCATAGAGGGAGTTAAACTCTATACAAATCTATTTTAAAATTGTATTTAATGCTAAAAGTTTCCAACCTTTCATTAAATATTTACAATTGGAGGGAAATACATTGACATAATGAAATATTCAAGACTACATTATCCCTGCCCACTTTCATATTCAAGTGTAGTTATTTAAATGCTAGGAAGGAACATTTTGTTTCCATGCATTGGGTATTTGATCTTTCTTCAGTTCATTACTTCCGTTCAGGATCTGCATGTGAACTGGATAAGCACCCAAAAATAAAAAATAACATGCAGTCTGTGGGGAATGGGCTGGGGAGTGGGACTAACTGATTTGTCCTTGCGGACAGCCAGCACAGGCACAACAGGATGGCTTTCTTCTGTGCTGTAAGCATTCTATGATTCTATGATTTGTCTTTCACTAAACCTGTGGAACTGACATAATAACAGTAAACTTAGGGTCTCACTATAGGTATTTTTCTATCTGTGCAACTTCCCTCTGTGACTCCTTGAAGATTGAAATATCCTACCACTCTGTAAAATTGTGTGCCCTGTGCTGTCACTGGTCATCCATGACAAATGGCTTCCTGTAGGAAACAATGCATTTGTTGCTTAATGCATCTTAAAAACTGACTGACTCCTGATCATGATGTTCCCAGTGGCAACCTGGAATGATCCTATAAGACAAAGTTCAGGGCAGATATGATTTTGACAGACATCAGCAGTGGAATGTGTATGGTGTAGGTGGACTCAAAATGTAGCACAACTCACTCATGGCTTCTTTTATGAAGAACAGCCCCTGCAAACATTAATAAGACAAGTGCATGTAGGAGCAGCTCTGTCTGTGTGGAGCTGGTGGCTGTGCATCATGTTCTTCCAGTGCTTCTGGAGAATGCTCTGTAGCTTCTCCTATTTCCAAAAAATAATGATGCATAGAAGTTCCCAATGAGAAACCCTTTGTGTTTTCCCAGGGACAGGAGAAGAGTGGACAGTCACATCCCTGGAGGCAGTACACCAGTGCTGGAGGGGATAAAGTTTTGCAATTGGGACATTGGCAACAGGCCAACTGTGAGTCTGGGAAGGTGGGGGGTGGTGGCAATTGTGAGTGGATGGAAGGGTGGGGTGGCTAACAGTAAACCACAGTTTGTTCCAGTGTGCATTTTTCTCCTTAATCTAAATTTTTGACACAGCCCCCAGCAGTCCCTTTCTGCTGCTTTAGCTACGACCGAGAAAAATAATTGCAGCTGCAATGAGTCGCGATCCAGTTTGAGAAAGGGGACTGAAACCAGCGTTAAGTCTTAGATCTGCATGGGAAATGAGCCTGACACTAGTTTCGGGTATGTGTTCTGGACAACCCTGGGGCATTGTAACAAACCTAGTATGTGAAACTCTCCTGCTGCACACACCACACGCCACATAGACCACTTAGCACCTACTTTTTGCCGGACAAAATGGGCACTGCATGATCCAGTTTCTAGGTCAATTAGGTTTAAGTGGATTCAAGATGATGACGACAGCAGAAAATGTTCATTGACTAACAATGCGAACAGGATTCTGTTCTAGGTCAAACCTAAGGGCTTTTCTGTTTCAAATGTGTGAAAGCCGCTCCAACGTTAATAGGAAGAGAGCTTTATGACTAGTTTGAAATTTAAGAATGGACCTATTAGGTAGAAAGTAAAATATTAGGACTGCAGGCAGTTTGGATGTGTTAATCTTAAGAGGATAAATGGGCACTTAAAAAAATAATGAAAAATCACAGAGGTAATAACTCATTGTCACAGTGCATGTAAAGCAGGTATTCAAGACAATGATGAATTCAACATTTAACTATCCACCAGAAACCACTCGTCACTTGGGACTGAATGGAACGCAGGTTATCCTGTTAGATTTAAATAAATACTTTGCATATTTTTTTCCAAATGATGGTGGAAGTAAGGCTGCAGCTGTAGGACAGGATGTTATGTAACAATATTCGAGTTAACTAAAACATTGGCACTCAGAGAGCAAATAGCAAAAGTGAAGCTGAATAAGTCACCAGGTCCCGAATGCATGTATCCTAGATTATTGTAGCCACAGGGCGGAATAGTCTGTGCCCGCTGGCGTCGGGTGTATTTGGTGGCGTGAGCGGACAGTATGGCGAAAAGGCCAACAATCGGTTTCACGATGTAGTGAAAACAGTTTGTGATCGTCCGCTCATTCCATTGATGGCGGGCCGCGTTTCCCGCCATCGGACGTCAGGAACCTCATTGTAATACATCTGCAAATCATTATAAGGCTAGACCACCGAACTCATCCCCCACCACTGGGCTATTTCAAAACAGCTGATAAAAGGCGTGCACTGGGTGAGCTGCACTTTATGGGGAACTTGGAGATGACTGCACAGTAACGTTGCGGAATGCTCACCCAGGTCGCCTGTTAGGGCGGTGCAAAGGGTGCCCTGCTGTTGAAGGTAATGCACAAGTACATGCAGGGTGGGGCGGGTGAGGGAAGCGGCCACCCATTAAGGGAAGCTGTATAAAGTGACCATTGCTCTGCAGCTGAGACAGTGCAGGCACAGCCACGTCGATACGTTTGGATAAAAGCAAAATACTGCGGATGCTGGAAATCTGAAACAAAAACAAAAAAGCTGGAAAAACTCAGCAGGTCTGACAGCATCTGTGGCGAGGAAGACAGAGTTAACGTTTCAAGTCTGTATGACTCTTCAGCAACAGGTTGTTGTGCCAAGCAAAGCCTCCATACTATTTACAATCTACCTGACAGTGACTATTCACCTCATCAAAGATCACCTGCCTTCTAGTGTCAGTATCAAATATCACCTAAATGGGAAATTCTCTAACCTCAGTTGCCTCCATGCCATGACTAAGCTGACCCCCATAGACATAGATGATCTACAGTTTGCAGATGACTGCAGTGTTGTTGCTCACACTGCACCAGAACTGCAGGCCACTCTCGATCTCTTCCACTCTGCATCAAAGACACTCAGCCTGTCCTTGAATATTGGCAAAACAAAACCCATATCTCAACCCACACCTGGTCAGCCAAAGATTGCACCTGCCATATATGTTGAAGGAGAGGCTCTGAAATAGGTTCAGCACTGCCCATAACTTGGTGCCACTCTCAAAAGGCCATCACTGATGAGGAGATCCAACACCTGAGCAGTTGCATCAGCTTAGCCTTCTACAAACTATGGCAGTGAGAGTTTGACAACAAAGATCTCCACAAGTCAACAGAAGTTCTAATGTGCAGAGCACTTGTCGTCACCACACTCCAGTCCAGTGAGACCTAGACTGTATACCAGTGACACATAAGAGCGCTAGACAAATTACATTAGCAATGCCTCTGCCGTATTCAGAGGATTCAATGGGAGGATCATTGAACAAACACTAGTGCCCTTGTTGAAGCAAGTTCAACAAGCAATCTGGTAAAACTCCTGCAAAACTAACTTTGATCGACCAGGCATTGTTTCCGGAAGGCTAAAAAATGTCTCCCCCATCAGGTCCTGTTTTCTCAACGCTCAAATGGCCAGTGTTCCACAGGACAAGGAAACACTTCAAAGACACCCTGAAGCTCTCCTTGAAGTGCAGCAGCATTGACATTAATGACGGAGAGGAGCTTGCAATCAATTGTTCAACATGGCGACAACACATCCATCAGGCTCTGAGTCACAACGTCTTAATGATGAGGCAGAGCAGCGGCAGGAAAGAAAAGACAAGGAAGCAAATCCTGCACCCTGGATCCCACTACCTCACGGGACATCCTGCCCCAAGTACTCAAAGATCCGTGGGTTGAGAATTGGCCAGTTCGAAGACCCATGGCAGAAACTCATGACCCTGAATCTACATCATCATCGAATCAAGGGATGGCCACTGATGACAACTGTAAGAGACTTCAGAAAGATGAAAGTAGTTTGTTGGAATAGGCAGACAGCTGCAGGTACAATGTAATGTGTATAAATGTGAGGTGGTACTTTTTGTAAGGAACAACAAGGAATGAGAGTATGCATTCAATGGAAAGATGCTGAAGTGTGTGGACAAAAAGAGAGATTACAGGGTTCAAATACATGATTCCCTGCAAGTGCAGATACATGTAAATAAAGCCATAAGAAAAGCCTATGACATTTTAAGTTGTAAAACTAGAAGCTTAGAATACAAGTGTAAAGGAGTAATAAATCTGTATGAAACATTGATTCAGCCTCAGTTGTATCTGTTCTTGGAAGCCATACCATTGTTATAATTATGAGGTTTATAAGATTGTTATGTTTTGGGACTGTGTCTTTCGTGTAGTGTAAAATGAAGGGCGTCATGTGACCTGTTCTGAAGTCTCTCTGACAACAGACCGAGGTGAGGAGACTGTTAAAGATTAAAGGAAGGCTCGGATTGTTTTGCTGGGAAGAAGGTGTACGGTGTTCACACTTGGAGACAAAGACAGCAACATCTGTGTGTACAGTGGTTAAACAGGTAGTCTCCAAGGTCCCAGGAAGGTGTTGAGAATGTCGGGTTGTAAACATTAATGCTTTAAACTATTGATTTACTTCCAAGATAAAAGACAGTTGGGGTCTCAAGGATAGCTAATCATCATTTCTGCTGGGATGCCATGGCCATGTGCTTCTCATTGCCATGGAGATGGGCCTTAAGAGTGGAAGGGTTTCTAAGATAATACTGAAAACTCACAGGCACAGGTAGTCTGCCGGGATCTGGGAGAGATAAAGCAGCTGGAGGCTGAAAGCCTTCAAGGTCCACCAAGTAGCAATTCAGGTGCGAGCTCATGCCTGGTTCGAAAAGACCAAATACATGAGGTTTAGAGCTTGCGCTCAAAGGAGGATCATCAGGAAAATCCCTTGCAGTGAAAGACAGCTTTGGAGTTAAAAGTTACCAGGCTGGAACAGGAAAGGAACAGAAGTAAACCCTTGGGAGCTAAGAAACACTTTGGGCTGGGTCTGGGAAAATCAAATGACTACTTAAGGACAGTGTAAAATATGTCTGTGAAGTGGGTTTTTAAGCTGTGTTAACAATAAAAGGGGAAAGTTCTGTTCTGTTGTTTAAAGTATAAGTTACCTGCAAAAATAGTGTTTAGTTAATAGCGCTTTTAATTTGATTGTTACAGTAAAAGACTTAAAACATGAAATCTTGTCATGTTATCCTTTCAACAATCAACTGGTGTTTCAAATTTCTTTTTTAAAATCTAATGGTTGCTACAGAGATTGTAACACTATAAAAAAAGGAATGAAAGTCATAAAAGGTGCACAGTGTAGATTCACCAGGATTGTACAGGGATTGGGAACTATCATTATGAAGATAAACTAGAGATAAAGGGATTACTTCCATAGCACCAGAGTAGGCTAAGCAGAGATTTAATGAAGGTTTTTAATATTATGAAGGGTTTTGCTGAAATAAATGGAGAAGTTCTATTTCTCTGTTTGGTAAGTCAGTGATACCAAGTTAAGTTTGTCCTTGAGAATGAGGAGAGAGTTCAGGGACTTTTTTTTAATGCAGGGTATTGTGTTGTTGAAAGTTGCAATGTTTTACCAGAGAAGATAATTGAAGTAGAGACCATTTCACCTTAAAAGAGAAATCGGGATAAATATTTGAATTCAAGAAAAATGGCGGGTTGTGAGAGAGAGAGAAGGGCAGGGGAATTAATTTTGGAGAGGTCAAAGAAAGAATCAGTGCAGACTGGGGCTGCATGACCCCCTTACATGCTGTAAGCGTTTATTGCTTTATACACAAAGTTTCACTTCATGATGTACTGGTACATCTATAAAGCTGCCATTTATAACACTGTTCAGTCTTTTCAGCTTCCTTGCATAATGAGATCCATAATTTGCAGGCATCTTTATTGTAATAATGATGATCAGTGAAAAGAGCACATCTTTCAGTACATTTTGGGCGGAGGAATATGTACACAATGCATGCAGTTGAGTATAATAAGTTTCGGTGTTGTCTTAACAACAGCAGGGAACCAATCCAGAAGGGATTCAGAGCAGAGCTTGTTTGCATGCTGATGATGCTATTTTGCTTTTTTTAATACTAATCTAGAGGATCTGAAGCACCACGGGCAGGATTTGCCCTCCCTCAGGCGGGCGTGGCAAGCGACCCAGGGAGCGGCCACGAAACAAGATCGCCACCCGCGATCCGGCCCCGACTGCAATTTCACACTGACCGGCCAATTGAGGCCCGCCCAGCGTGAAACGTGGCTCCGCGCTGGCTGGGAAGGGCGAGCGGTGAGGGGGAAGCAGGGGCCTGTCGGCCGCCATGTCCCTTGGCAACCCGGCAGCCGGTCCAAAAGCAGCCACGGAGGACGCTCCCTGAGCTGGCGCGATAGGCCCCGAGTGAAGCTGGGCACGGCCAACGGCCAGGCGGGAGGGCAGGTCGGGTTGGCACTCGCCACCCCGCCCCCCACCCCCCCCCCACCCCGCCCCCCGCCTCACTTCTCTGATGGGTGCCTCGCCGTCCTCCTGGAGGAGGTGGCTGCCCGGAGGGACACCCTTGTCCCCAGGGATAGGAGGAGGAGGCCACCACACCTCACCAAGAGGTCATGGGAGGAGGTGGCGGCGCTGGTCAGCGGCCATGAGATGGTGCGACGCTCCTGGGCGCAGTGCCGGAAGAGGTTCAATGACCTGCTGCGCTCAGGAAGGGTGAGTACCGTGTTGGCGTGGGGCAGTGTGCAGATGTGTTAAGGTCTGGCCTTCCCGCCCCATGGACCTGATGGGCGTTAGAGTCTGAGTGCCAACTGTCAATGACGCCGGAGCTGGCCAAGGGAGTGAACCCTGGCTGCTGGGACTGAGGGCCTTGCGGCTCCCGGGCCGTGACTTGGACGTCCCCTGCCAGGTGCTCCTCAGCTGGGGTTGGCCAGGCTGCAATGGCGCTACAGGTACAGAGTGGACAGAGAGTCAACAGTGCTTCTCTGTTGATTCAGGAGAAGACGGCCCACGATAATATAGAAAGGCCGCAGACTGGTGGAGGCCCTGCTAGCCTCCTAATCCTCTCGAGGTATGAGCAAGATGCCCTAGAGCTCAAGAGCCAGCATGCCCCACATGCAACCGGGCGTGGAGAGGTGGGGTGCCAGGCGAAGGTAAGAGTGCGGTGCACAGAGGTGAGAATTTTGGATTGTGCAACCATTCTAATGTAGTCTCTCATTGATGGGAGCCTCGAACCTGGAGTCCCCATTGATCATTGAAAGACGAGGGCACCATGATGCAGATCTCTATTGTCTCACCAGGGTGCCTGGCATGCACAGTGACAGTGTGATGACTTAAACTAATGACATGTCCTTCTTCTCCCTTTTAGGTTGGCCAGCACATACTCACTCTCCGGACCCCAAAGGGCCACCCCTGACACCAGAGAACCACCGGGCACCTGCGTCACACCCGCTCTCTGAAGCAGGCACCAGCACAGATACCATCACCTCGGTGGGCACTAGAGTGGTGGTTAGTATCTCAGTGCACATTAGTGAGGGCACTTCACAATCATTTGAGGTGCAGGCGGAGGCAGAAAATGCCCAGGGCGCCGACAGTTGGAGGACTGCTGGAGGCCAGGATGATGCTCAGTCAAAGGCTGATGATGAGCCTCTGGAGTCATCTATTAAGCGGATGTCCAGCGAGATGTGCAGGAGGATCTGCCGGAGGTCCATGAGGGTGTGCGTACCATTGTCTCTGTCGTGGAGGAGCCCATGTGGAACGTGAGCACTGCATTGACCATCATAGCCGAGAGGCAGTGCCTCACCATTGAGAGTGGTGACTCTCATGGAGAGGTAGCTCCAGGGACAGAATGAGGGGTTCCTGGGGTTGCGCTTGGACCTGCAAGCCCTCACACAGGCACTGACCTCAGGTGGTCAGTGTCAGTGTGGGAGATGGATGAGGCACCCAGTATCCCAGCTGGGTGCCTGTCCGTCAATGGTGAGCAGGGAGGTCCAGAGCGACCTCACGTTCGTGCCATCATCTCTGCAAGCTCCTCTCAGGGCGATCTGGATGACGGCAAAAGCCCCTCCATGCTCTGCCAGTGACCATGGCATCTGACCAGGCTGCGGCGACTGGGGAGATGCCAGCTGCAGCACTGGATGCTCCCTCCAAGGTAGGTCCAGCAGAGGCTTCACTGGCCAGAGAATGACCGCCAAGGTCCTCAAGGCCAACAGGACAGCAGGGTTAGCCGGCTGTCTCCAATGCCGGTGCCAGCGAGGGGGGAGCAACTGGACGTAGCACTCGCAAGAGTAAGTTAAAGGCACCATGAGCACAAGAGGGACAGGTCAGGGGTGATTTTATGTTCATTTTTGTTTACTTTATGTACACTGGTCTGATGTTGAATACCAGAAACATTTCTGTTAAGATTATTGACCTGTCAGAATCACATAAATTGTGTTTCAGGCATCATGGCCTGGGTATGCTTCACCTTTTTATTTCATTGGTGCGGGGAACGCCAGTATGTAATGCTGGCCATAAGTGGCTCTGAACTTTATTGCACAGGCTATGAGTGTTCTTTGTGTTCAAATGAAAGGGTCCTTTCAGACATCCAGGATGGAGGCGGCAGCCCTGGCATGTGACTGAAGCTGATCTTTGGTCGCCTAGCTGAAGGACCGTTGGATCAAGGTGCCTCTGGTGTCCCTGCCTCCCTGGAGGTTACTGAGGTCTGCCTCCACACCCTCAGTGTTCTCCTCATCATGCTGCTCTTTGGACACACCACTGGACTCGTGATCTGTGGCCTGTGCAGCTGTGTCAAGATCCCCTTCCTCCAGTGGGTCCCCTTGCCAGATTGCGGAGAACACAGCATGGGCAGTAACACCCATTCTGGCGTATTGTAGTGCTCCCCCTGAATGGTCCAGGCATCAGAAACGCATCTTGAGAAGACCTATGATCCTCTCTACCACCACCCTTGTGGAGGCATGGCTCATATTGTACCGTTGCTCTGCCCCTGTCCTTGGATGGCGGAGAGGCATCATGAGTCACCTTCTGAGGGGATAGCCCTTGTCACCCAGCAGCCATCCATCCAGCCGGGCTGGAGCACTGAAGAGCCTCGGCACCTGGGAGTGTCTGAGGATGTAGGTGTTGTGGGAGCTGCCTGGGTACCTTGCACAGACTTGTAGAATCAGCATCCTGTGATCACACACTATCTGCACATTCATGAAGTGGAAGCCCTTCCTGTTGACGAAGGCACCGGGCTCACCTGCTGGCGCCTTGGTGGCCACATGTGTACAGTGTATTGCACCCTGGACGCGGGGGAAGCCAGCAATGGCCGTGAAGCCTCTGGCTCACTGTGTCTGGCTGGCCTCGTCCTTATGGTAATGAATAAAGGTCAGAACCTGCCTGGACAGAGCTTCTGTCACCAGCTCGACGCAACTGTGGACAGCTGATTGGGAAACTCCACACAGATCCCCCACTGAGCCCCTGGAAAGAGCTGGAGGCATAGAAGCTGAGGGCCACTGTGACCTTCAGAGCCACTGGCATGGGGTGTCCACCCACACAGTCAGAGCTGATCTCTGGCCCAATCACCTGGAAAATGGGTATCACGCTCTCCCTTGAGAGGCGGAGCCTCTTTCAGCATCGCACCTCAGACTTATTAAGGTAGCTGCATCACCGCCTGTGAACCCTGGCAGCGGGATAGTGGCGTCTTCTGCGGCCCCTTCCACCTTGGACTACCTGTTGGCCCTGCACCCCTTGTGCCTGGGCCTCTCCTCCCACAGGCCCCTCCCCTGGAAGCTGTACTGGGACACCTGGCCTCCTCTCCCTTCTGCCCCTCTCTTCCTCAGAGGAGGAGGTGCCTCCAGTGGAGACCACAATCCCCATCACCAGGTCAGGCAAGGCTGCCTGATACCTGGAAGGGTCCACACTGTCTGAATCCCCCAGAGGCCTGGCAGACAGCAATGAGTCCTGAAGCGAGGCCTGGAAATGCTAAGAATGAAGCCCCCAGCAGAGATACCAATGCTAAGTACCAATAAGCAACCAGCTGCAAACTATCTCCGAAACTCCTCACTACTCCCACTGGCAATGTTGCTGACCCTTTTTATCCGGCCCTTGGATGAGGTTTGAGGAAATGTCGGCTGGCCGTCTGCCCGTTTTGCCCATGCCACGATCAGGAAATCGCATGGGCAAGGGTAAGTCACAGTCGATTGGACTGTTTAGGGCCTTAATGGCCGCTTAATTAATGGTGGGCACCACTCCGGCGCCCACTCGTGCCCACTGAGTGAAATATCATGCGAGTGTGCGTGACATCGGGACGCTTGCCCGACATCATCACGCACTATTTTACTCCTGTTTGGGTCGGGCGCCCGCCCGTAGGTCAAAAAATTCTGCGCCATGTGTCAGTGACAATGCTTGAGTTTAAGATGCTAGACCAGACAAGAGTCATGGATTACCTGATGTGTGTATGAACTTTAAATTAGTTGCTTTACCTTTGCTGTGTTTAAGACTACTGTTCACGCAGCTTCTCTAATGGACTATTAAGACCATAATCGTTAACTATAATTGTTTCATTTGGAAAACTCCCCTGTCTGATGAGCTGTTCAGTTTGTTGATCCTATTATGATTATTAAAATATTTCTCAGCTTCAGTCAATACTTAGGTTTGGAATACGTATTTAGAACACATCAAGAATATTTTCCGCAAAGCTTTAGTCAGCTCATAGCCCAAAGGTTGGAGATAATGGGGGAAATGGAGTACGAGAGTAAACTTGCAGGGAACATAAAAACTGACTGTAAAAGCTCCTATAAATATGTGAAGAGAAAAAGATTAGCAAAGACAAATATAGGCCCCTTACTGTCAGAAATGGGGGAAATTATAATGGGGAACAAAAAAAGTCGCAGAAGAATTGAACACATATTTTGGTTCTGTGTTCACCAAAGAGAACACAAGTAATTTTCTAGAAATGTTAGGGAACCAAGGTGAGAGGGAGGAATTGAAAAAAATCAGCATTAGTTTAAAAAAATGGTGCTAGAGACATTAATGGGGTTAAAGGCTGAAAAATCCCCAGGGCCTGATAATCTAAATCACAGAGTACTAAAGGAAGAGGCCCTGGAAATATTGGATCCATTGGTGGTCATCTTCCAAAATCCTATAGACTCTGGAGCAGTTCCTACAGATTGGAGAGTGGCAAATGTAACCCCACTATTTTAAAAAGGAGGTAGAGAAAAAGCAGAGAATTACAGACCAATTAGCCTAACAACAGTAGTGGGGAAAATGCTAGAGTCTATTATAAAAGACGTGGTAATAGAATACTTGGAAAGCATTAACGGGATTAGACAAAGTCACCATGGGTTTATGAAAGGGAACTCATGCTTAACTAATCCACTGGAGTTTTTTAAGGATGTAACTAGTAGAATAGGTAAGGGAGAACCAGTGGATGTGGTGTATTTGGATTTCAAGAAGGCTTTTGATAAGGTCCCACATAAGAGGCTAGTGGACAAAATTAAAGCACATGGGGTCAGGGATATTATACTGGCATGGATTGAGAATTGGTTGACAGACCGGAAACAGAGAATGGGAATAAATGGGTCTTTTTCCGGATGGCAGGTGGTGACTAGTAGTGTGACCACAGGGATTAGTGCTTGGACCCCATCTACTCACAATATGTAGAAATGACTTGGATGAGGAAACCAAAATGCAATATTTTCAAGTTTGCTGATGACACAGACCTGGGCAAGGTTGGGAAGAGGATGCAAGGAGGTTTCAAGCCAATTTAGACAAGTTGTGTGTGTGGCAAACACATGGCAGATGCAATATAATGTGGATAAATGTGAAGTTTATGCTTCAGTGTGAAAACAGAAAGGCAGAGTATTATTTAAATGGTGATATATTGGGAAATGTAGATGTACAGAGGGATCTGGATGTCCTTGTACACTAGCCAGTGAAAGTAAACAGGCAGGTGCAGCAAGCAATTAGGAAGGCAAATGGTATGTTGGCCTTCATTGCAAGAGGATTTGAGTTCAGAAGTAGGGATGTCTTACTGCAGTTACACAAGGCCTTGGTGAGACCACACCTGGAGTATTGCATACAGTTTAGCTCTCCCTACCTAAAAAAGGATATACTGGCCATAGAGGGAGTGCAGTGAAGGTTCACTAGGCTGATACCGGGGATGGCAGGACTGTTGTATGAGGAGAAATTGGTTCAACTGGACTTGTATTCACTAGAGTTCAGAAGAATGAGAGGGGATCTGATTGAAATGTATAAAATTCTAACAGGGTTAGACGGACTGGATGCAGGGGGGATGTTTCCCCTGGTTGGGGAGTCTAGAACCAGGGGCCACAGTCTCAGGATACAGGGCAGGCCATTTAGGACTGAGATGAGGAAATATTTTTTCACTGAGAGGGTGGTCAACCTGTGCAATTCTCTAACACAGAAGACTCCGGAGACTGGGTCACTGAGTATATTCAAGAAAGAAATTGATAATTTTTTGGATATTAGGGACATCAAGGGGCATGGAGAGAAAGCGGGAATATGGAGTTGAGATACAGGATCAGCCATGATCATATTGAATGGCGGAGCAGGCTCAAAGGGCCGAATGGCCTACTCCTGCTCCCAGTGTCTATGTTTCTATGTTTCTATAATGTTTGAGAACTCTGTGTCAGGTGTCATCCAGTTGATAGCACTTTCGTCTCCAAGTCATAAGGTTAAGTCAGTCATAAGACTGACTCCAAAACTTGGGCACAAAAATCTAAGCTGACACTTTAATGCAGGCTCTTGCCCTGACAGGTGAGTGTAAAAGATCCAGTGGCATTATTTTGAAGAAGACCAAGGAAATTCTTCAAAATTCTCCTGTTTATTGCACATTCTCTAATATAATGCTTCCCTTTGTCCAAGTACCTGGGGGTTGGAAGTGTGAAGTACTGAAACTATATGGAACAGGTTAGATGGACAGGTTGGTTTTCACCTGTTTGTAATCTTATGTTTATTTCATATTACAACTTAATACGATCATATTCATTTTTCAACACAGGCTAAAAGGAAATTCTAAGAACTTGCCATTTTAGATAAATGGTTCAATGTTGATAGCCCCTTATTAATGAGGCTGATTTTTACACCCATCGGTTTTGGATACGTGGTAGGGTGAGGCACAACAGGTCTAAGTTTGAGGCCCAGAGTTTTTAATGTTTCATCTCTGTATACTGCTGATCAGCTGCCTGGCAAATGGGTGAGATCAATGGTCACTGGCCTGCACAAAATGAGGGCTCACCAACAAATGGGTAAATCACAAAGAGAGGATTTCAAGAGGCTCTCAAGTGAGGGTATGTGGGAGATCCCAGGCCCAGATCAGCCACAGCTTTCCTTGTGGGATTCCTCTTGGCCTCACAAAGGAAAGGTCTGCACCTGCCCTGGGGGACCTCCAGCCTCAGAACTGCTGCTGCTCTGCCTTGACTGCTCAGGGCCCAAGTTAAAGTGCAATCAGGGATTTTTTTTTATTCTTTCATGGAACATGGGTATCACTGGCAAGGCCAGCATTTGTTGCCCATCCCTAATTGCCCTTGAACTGAGCGGCTTGCTAGGCCATTTAACTGCTAGGCAGTGAAGAGTCAACCACGTTGCTGTGGGTCTGGAGTCACATGTAGAGTCACATCCTGGATAAGGATGTCAGATTTCCTTCCCTTAAAGGACATTAGTGAACCAGATGGGTTTTTACAACAATTAATGATAGTTTCATGATCACCATCACTGAAACTAGTTTTATATTGAAGATTTATTGATTAAAATTAAATTCTACCAGCTGCTGTGGTGTGATTTGAGCCCATGTCCCAGAGCTTATTCTGAACCTCTGAATTACTTGACCAATGACATGACCACTACCCCACTGTCTCCCCCGATGATGTTATGGCACCCCAATTTGCATGAGGCTTTTGCTATTCCAGTGGGCACCTCATTTACCTAACTGCAGTGAGCAATTAAAACGGTGCCCAGCTGGACTCCAGTGTGGACAGGATGGTAAAGCAAAAACCTCCATTTTTAAAACACGCTGCTCCATTACTGTTGGACGCCATTAACTCCCTTGGGTCTTTACACTGGCTAATTCTCAACAAAGAATCAAGTGGCTAATATTGTGAAAAGCTGTAGTTGATACAATGTAGGAGATGAAAACAAATGGTCAAGTTCCTTGGTTATCTTGTCCGTATGTTACACCTCAAGACGTTGCGTTTTCTAATTATTGTTAAGCTTGTGCCCTAGATTTAGATTTGCATTTTCTCGCATATTGAAATATACCATGAATAATGAGCACACAGACAGGGTGGTTGAAATATATGTGCAAATGTTCAGGCACAAGTCGAATTATTTGGTATGTATCACTACTTTGCAACCATATCAATCAACCTGGGAAATAAATACAGAATACATATATAAGTACATCATATTAATTTGCTATTATGCTTAGCTATGTAGATGTATCCCACATTAAATGTAATCCTCTGGGAACACATACAGTGCTCACAAAGATAACAGCAAGTATGTTGCCATAGCAACTCTGCTGCAGGAGGAGGAAGTTGCCAGGGTATTAAGTGTTGCTAAAGCAAAACTAAATTAGGGGTTTTGGGTGCTATAGGTTGACAATAGCTTCAATAGCTTTCATAGAACCATGCGGGAGAATCGTCCCAGATTTGCAATAAATGGGGTAGCAAGGTGGGGAAAACGAACATTTTATCCACTGGCCGACAATGGTGGCTTTCCACATCCCAATCCCGCCTCATTAATCATGAATTCCCGGGAAACACACCGTTTGACTGGCGGGCGGCCTCCGATTCGCCTGCCACACTATCACCTCGCCGCGTCCTCACGCCGGGCGCCATACGTAAAGTGCAGCCACACACACGCACCTCTCAGTGCTTCCAGCCCAGGGCTGCTGCACAGAAGATATGGACCCCAAAGGAAAGTAGAGTGCAGCCCCCCCGATTCAGTCACGCATCGCTGGGATGCCTTCTGGACACCATGGGAGCATGCCGCGATGTCCTCTACCCCGCTCTGGCCATAGGACGCCAATCAGTGTCACCACTCCAGCTTGGGACATGGTGGCAGAGGTGGTCAGTGCCAACGCTGCACAGAAGAGGTTGGCCATCCAGCGCAGAAAACGGATGAATGATCTCATCAGTGCCTCCAGGGTAAGGCAACCATCTCATCACTCTAAACTCACACACTCACAAGCCCATCACACACTCACTGGCATCTCACTCACTGCCAGCTCAAGGGACATCACCACTCACTCTCTCACACACACCATCGCATGTCCATCTGGCCTCATCTCCTCTGGAGGCTGCCTCCTCAGCCCTCACCATCTTCAGGCCACTTACACAGATCAATATGTGTCCCCCACACACACCCTGGGTTACCCTCCTTCCCCAGTACAGCCCTCGCCCTGCAGCCTCTTCCCTTGTCTGAGGCCACTTCTCCACAAGGAGAGGCCTCCACAGAGGCCACTTGCCTTCCCCAAGCAAGTCCTAGCCCTGCAGCCATTGAAAAGCCACCCCCGCCTTACGGCTGGTCTGGTAGGTAGAGACCTGCCCGTGAGCCCCCCTAAAAGTGACGTGGTGCTGCTTGTGAAGCTGCTGATGACCATGAATGCTGCCCAAAGCAAGGTAGGCAAACAAGCCTTGAAGTCCCGAGCTAAGTGCAGCTCGCCAAGCGCACATCGTTTATGTTCAGCTGTGAAACACTTCGGTGTGAGTGCCTGGATGGTCCAGGGTGCGAGGGGATGATTCTGGTGAGCTGGGTTTATAATGAAATGCAGGTGTATTACAATGAAGTTCCTGACGTGCGGCAGTGGGAAATGCAGCCCACCATTGACAGGCAGAGCAGACAATTGCAAACTGGTCTCACGACATCATGAAACCCATTTTTGGCCTTCTCGCCATATTGCCCATTCACTCCACCAAACATGCCCACGGCTAACAGGCATGGAAAATTCCAACCACAGTGTACAATAGTCGGTATTAGTATTGTTATGACAGGAAGGGGCTTAATTTAAACAGCCCTGGTTTCTCCTCTCACCACCTATCTGTAAACAGAAAGGTGTTCTGATTTTGATTTCCCCATTTCAATGGTGGCATTTCAGTTTTGGTGTGATCCAATTTCAGTTAATAACCCCACAGCAAACTCGAGATAGGGTAAACTCAGAGGGTTAGTTTATTTGCAGCACTCAAAACACGGGAGAGGGGTGTCACTAAGTAGCCCCTGGCGCATTCATGCAATAAAAGAGGGATAGGCAAAGAAGGATTCACAGGGCAAAGACCACAGATTATAGAATTACTGTTTCACATGAGTCCAGAGTCCAGAATCAAAGTCCAATGGTGAATTCCTTCACAGAGTCAGCAAACTGAAGACTGATGCTGGATAATTCACTTTTCCAGTAGAGATGACTGCCACAAGTAGGATAGACACATAGGGTAAAATTTTTAGTTCGGCGTGCGGGCACATGCTTAAACCAACCGAGCGTAAAATGACGCGCGATGACATCAGGCGTGCATCCCAACGTCATCGCGCGATATTCCGGTCAGCGGGTGCACACTGGAGTCGACAGCGCGCGCGCCGACAATTAAAAGGTCTGTTAAGGCCATTAAAAAGGTAATTATGTCAATTTTTCGTTGCCTGTCCAACCTTACGGCTGGCGGGGCAGGCGAAAAGGCCAAGTGGCCTTTGCACTTTTTTGGAAACCTCATCCATGGGCAGGATGTGGTTTCCAAAAGCAAAAACAAATCAAATAAAAACTTTAATTTTTCATTCATAACACGTCCCTGCTCATGTGACAGAGTCACATGACAGGGCGTGTTCCATTACATTTTTTAAAAACGTATTTTTCACATACCTTCATCTCTCTGAGGTAGCGCGCACTTGCACACAGGCCTGAAGATTGCCCTTGCCCGGCTCGCACTCCTCCACCCGCCCGCACAGGCACCGCTCAGCGCTGCCACTCGCGTTTCACACTGGGCAGGCCCTAATTGGCCCACCAGCATGAAATTTCCTTCTGGGCCTGATCGCGGGCAGCAGTCAGCTTCTACCCCCCCACCGTGCCCGCACACCAAGGGCAAAATTCTGCCCATAGAGATGAATTAACCTTGTAGGCATTGGCACTGAAGTTCCAGTAGAAACAGTGTAGATGGGTGGTGGGGTGCAGGTGGGGCAGGTATTCAATCCTGGACAGAGTCCTTTGTCTGAGCTACTGCTTGCTTGATGGAGAAATGGCAGACTGAGTGGCAACACAGCAAGACAGTGTTACAGGTTCTTCCAGATAGGGGTCATGTCACATGACTCCCACCCATCCACTTTGGCTTTGACACAGGATGTATATTCATTTGTCTGGGTTCTTGAGATTGTTCATGCTTCAACCATTAAGAATGTGAAAGTAAAGGTGCAGGGTCCTTTGTCCTAGCTTGCTGGTAGGGCGGAATCATCCCAGATTTACGCTAAGTGCAGGAGTGGGCACGATGAAAGACATTTTACTCACCGGCTGCAATGGCAAGTTTTCACGCCATATCATCCCCTTCCCACCTCATTAACGATGCAGCCTCAGGGAACCGTCCCGCTGGTGGGTGGCCTCCAGTTTTCCTGCCATGCCATTACTTCACTGCTTCCTCACCATATGTAAATTGCAGCCGCGCGCACACTTCTCAATGTTTGCAGCCCAGGACTGCTCCGGTGAAGACATGGCCCCAAAAGTCAAGAAGAGTGCAGCCCCCCCCCACCCCACCCCCCTGATTCAGTGACACATCCCTCGGACACCTTCTAGACACCATGGAGACCCACCACGATGTCCTCTACCCCCCCGCTCCGGCTGCAGGAGACCCATCAGTCTCACCACTCTGTCTTAGGGGTGGGAGGGCGGAGGCGGAGGTGGTCAGTGCCACAAGAGGTTGGCCATCCAGTGCAGAAAATGCATGGATGATCCCATTCGTGCCGCCAAGGTAAGTTGGCCATCTCATCAATCTCAACTCACCCACTCACAGGCCCATCACACATTCACTGGCATCTCACTCACTGCCAGCTCAAGGGACATCACCACTCACTCTCTCACACACACCCTCACATCCCCATCTGGCCTCACCGCCTCTGCCATCACCATATTGAGGTTACTTGCACAGATCAACATGTGGCCCCCGCACACACACCCTGGGTTACCCCCTTTCCTATGTACAGCCCTCGCCCTGGAGCCTCATCCCTTGCCTGAGGCCACTTTTCCCTTTTCCCCAAGCAAGCCCTAGGCCTGCAGCCATTGAAAAGCCACCCCCGCCTTACGGCTTGTTTGGTAGGCAGAGACCTACCCATCAGCCCCCCAAAAAGTAATGTTGTGCTGCCCAAAGCAAGGTAAGTAAACCAACCTCGAAGTCCCGAGTGAAGTGCAGCTCCCCAGTTCTGATCCAGCATGGGGGAATGATTCCGGCGAGTAGGGCTTATAATGAGATGCGAAAGGATTGAAATTAGGTTCCCGCTGACGGGTGGAGCAGACTATCGCAATCTTGTCTTCTGATGGCATCAAACCGACTTTTGGCCTTCTCTCCATATTGTCTGCTCATGTCCACCATGGTGCCCACCGCCAATGGGACCAGGTGATTCTGCCCTTAGTCTCCCTTTGCCAGCCCAGGCTTATGAAATGTATATGGCCTTTGTGTAATGCCCTTTGAATTTGGTCTCTGCAGTCCACAGAGTCAGTAACATCTCTGGAGATGACGAGGTGCAAATTTTTTCGATACTGCTTGATTAGTTCCTATTGTTTAGAGTTACAGGCTGACATAGCTTCAGCCTTTTTAAAGTGTTTGTCCAGTTTTAAAACATTTTTTAGGACGTAGCCATGTTGATATATATATGTTTCACAAAAACATAGTGTGAGGTCTTAGCTCCACAACATCATAATATCTGCCTATATAAGCATTGTATTTAGACCATGCTTGTCATGCTTATAAAATGTACGTTAGATTTTTAAAATTTATTCATTTATGGGATGTGGGTGTCACTGGCTTGGCCAGCATTTATTGCCCATTCCTAATTGCCTTTGAGAAGGTGGTGGTGAGCTGCCTTCTTGAGCCGCTGCAGTCCGTGTGGTGTAGGTGCACCCATTGTGCTGTTAGGGAGGGAGTTCCAGGATTTTGACTCAGCGACAGTGAAGGGACGGCAATATATTTCCAAATCAGGATGCTGAGTGGCTTGGAGGGGAACTTGTAGGTGGTGGTGTTCCCATCTGCTGCCCTTGTCCTTCTTGATGGTAGTGGTCATGGGTTTGGAAGGTGCTGCCTAAGGAGCCTGATTAAGGTATATGTCGCATTTACACCTAATTAACTCAAATAACTGCTCTGCATTAAGGACACCATGCTAATTCATTCAAGTATGGACAGGTGGAAAAAACTAATAGCAACAAACCATTGATGTACACAAAACTAAATTGTCAAATGCTAAAGAAACAATTCCTGTACCCCAAAAATGACAGTGTATATCACTAAAATTGTACATTCCCAGCCTTTGATTTTCCATCTGTAAAAATTAGTGAATGAAAAACCATGAGCCTGGAACACACCAGGAGAACAAAGGTAGAATGTTTACTTCAAAGACCTCAGTGTCACCCCTTAATGCCCCCCTACCTCAACTATTTTGAGCTTGGCATGACGCTGAACTTTTCTTCTCTTTCCATCGCCTCTGCAAAAACGGCTTTGGCCAGGAGTCCTCGCCCAAGAACGTGGGGCCCTTTCTCCCATGTTCAGCATTTTTGTTCCATCTGGGTCCTTCCGTCTGGCTTCTAACTCTCTCTAGATATTTTCAATGTGAACTGCCAGGCAGGGTGACATCATCCGTCTCAGTTTTTCTGCAGTGCTCACCCAGTCTGATCCACTTCCCACCGAACTTCCAACAACACACTTATCTCTTCAGTTCAACCCTAAAATTGTCATTACATCTGCCGACAGGGGTGAGCGCTGTTGTTTGGCAAACCGACTCTACCTTGCGGAAGCTGAGACCTCGATTTTTGCAATGATGGAGAGGGTTTTCAGCTTAGCCAAAATGGCACTGAAGGCCCAATTTCCGAGGTTCTTCCCTCAAAGCAAGCAGCTGCCATTTTCGCTGGTTTTGGGGGGGCACAGGGAACAGGGGCAGGTTGTGTTTCCATGGTTCATGGAGGCAACTGCACATGTTAAAGTGCAGCCGCCTTTGGTCAGATCCAATTTTTGCTAGTAGAATGTCAAAAACATGATTTATGCACTTTAGACCTATCAGGCGAAAGTCTAAAGGTAGCAGGTTTCTGTGGAGAGGTAGATTACCCTTTTAGATAGGTACAGGGAGAGGTTAGGTGCCCTTTGGAGGAGGTAGGTTTCACTTTGGGAGAGGTAAATTGCCCTTTGGGATTGTTAACAGTAGCATAAATGTGTGTAAAAAGTGGACAAGCTCATTGGAACTGTCAAGCTAATTGGAACTCTCAAGCTATCTTGGGAACTGTCAGGGGAGCTGTCAAGGGAACTGTCAAGGCTCATCAGGACTGTCAAGCTGTCAAGGGATTTAAATCTCCCGGCCTTTAAATTTAAAAAAAATTCTGAACGCTTAAAAAAAAAAGCTCTTGCTATTTCACCCTGTCTGTTGAAATAAACCTGAGAGTTATCATTATAGGATTTGTGCTGCATGACAGATTTCGCAACCTATCATTATCACAGTGGGGTGCCTGTCAACTCACAGTTTGATTGACAAGCTCCAAGTGGTTATAAAGTCTTTGATGTGAGGCTGTGAATACAAATGCTTGTTGTTGCAAGGGATTAAGTGGTCAGGACTCCTCAGATACTGAAACAGTCCATGTCCAAATGCAGCAAGACCTGGACAATATACAAGCAGGGTTAACAATGTGGCAAGTTACATTCACGCCACACAAGTGCCAGGCAATGACTATCTCCGACAACGTGTCTACACAAAACCATATTCAGGTTTGTTACCCAAACTTATTTTCCTTAAAACCTAAATCAATGATTGGAGAGAGAAAGTTGTAAGCCTTTGCCTAGCCTGTATGTAGTAGACATTACATTTTTTTTTTACTGTTAATTTTTCCATTTCTTTCTTTTTATCTAGACCTGTGTCTCCATTGGTATAAAATACCAGGCAATGGATGGTACTGTTGGAGCCTGGAATGAAAGTGAATTCTTAGAAAATCCAAACCAAAGAGCAGAGCATGAGACCCTTCACTTTGAGACAGACAGTTTACTATCCGGCAGTGGACACAGTCAGGGATCAGGGGCCTCTCCAGGCAGATCCCACCAAAATCTCTTGGGAGAAAGGAAGAAGTAAGTAAGCTGCTTATCTATGTAAGAACGAGAATCCTACCCATAGAATTGCATAACATTGCAAAGAGATTTTTCTTTGAAGAGTTTTGTCAGATTTGCTTTGCCAAAATAACAAATAGTACATGATATTTGCAAAAAGAACTGTATTATGGGTGTTCTTTGTTTCTTTACTGAGAGTCAAAGATAAAGGCAGATATATTTGACAACATTTTTGCATTAGTTATATGTGTATAGTTTATTGATCATTTTTGCAGATCCAAATTCACAGCCAATCCCTGCCAAACAAATATGGTTTCAAACACAGCAAGGGTCCCTAGTGGAGGTGTGATCTTTATATTCTGTGTCATTTCAAGCACATGTTGTCACCTTTACTGTATTGTGACACATCCTCTGTATCTCCTTGCAGAAAATTTCCGAGTTATTTGTTGAATGTATTTCATTCAAGGCAAAAGGTTTAGATTTTGGGACTGATTTTCACATAATGATGCAACTCTGTTCCACGTGCTTAGGACCTGATGGAAATTTCAACAGAATGGGAACATGCCAATAAAATTCAGTGTTCCAGGAGTCAGCCCACTCTCAAATTATTCACTGTTCCAAGTGAAGATTTGGGGCATGTAATGTAAGGTAGCCTCCTAGTGGGGCCAGAGAATTGCGCAGGCGAAACCTCAAATCATGTGGGTAGCTAAGGGCAATTTAAAGCCTATGGAAAGGTGAAAAAAAAATGTTTGATCTGATTCTCAGCCTTGGAAAAGGTGGAAGCGGGAGAGGGTGGCGTTAGACGCAAATTAGGGGGAAAGAAACCAAGAGGGTATTTTGACTTCAGCAGTGATGTTAAACAGAAGGATGGGATCAGCAGCCTGTTAAGCACCCTATTATACTTTCCTTTACATTCAAGCATGAAAACATTTCTTATCCCAAGTTGGAACTGCAGTATTCCCAGCAACATGAATACAGTGCTTAATTTAGCCCTGATGGAGGCAGAGAGTCTCAACTTCGTACAATGTAGAATATCCCAGGTGAAAACCTCACTCTGCTGAATTAGCTGATTTAAGTCAGAAGGTTAGACTGTTACAACTAACTCAGTGCTCCAGATCCGGGGTAAAAAAATTATACTTGTTTCTTGTTGAGCTGGACCCAGTTACCCCTGCTGGAAATGAGTGGACATTGGGTGAGAAAAGGATCAGGTTTGCTTATGTTAGAAAAGCTTACTGACACCCATTAGCCTGACTCATATGCATGAGAAATGGTTTCTTGGTCACAGTACTGGAGATTGAGTGGTGGGTGTGGAAACAGATTCCAACAGAAGCAAGCATCTTGAGATTAGAGGAAAACATTGGAGTGAAAAAATTGCAGTCATTCTTTTGCAGATTTTCCGGTTCTTGCTAGATTTACAACATTACTATTGCTTAAACAATAAAATCAGCAGGGAAACAGCACTGGTGGGTTTAATGAGCTTAATAGTGGGAGAGATCCAAGTGAGCATCAAAGGAAATAATCATTAACCCTGAACGCTTCAGTAATTGTATCATGTTCACACCAGTTTCCACACACCATTGAGTTCAGCAATTTCTCAAAGCTGCTTCCTGTTGATAATGTCATCAGCATTTGCTGTTTATTTTCAAAGAGGAATGCTCCTTATGTTCTTCTGTAACTCCATAACTTGTACTGTTGTGTAACTTTACAAATAGATCTCTAGGTTCTCTGTGAATTTTATTTTTCCAGTTCAGAATTGCACTTTACTTAAAACTGGAGCCTCTGAAATAAACTTCCGATTATGTGATGCAGTTCAGAAAATGTATGCAATCAAACAGAACTGCCAGGTAGATAACTGTTTTGCTTATTATGTGTACGCGTCACTGTCAGCCCTATTGAAGGGTCATGAGGACTCGAAACGTCAACTCTTTTCTTCTCCGCCGATGCTGCCAGACCTGCTGAGTTTTTCCAGGTAATTCTGTTTTTGTTTTGTTGTTAATTATTTAGGGGCTAGCTTGTAAGTTGCTGAGTTTGCATGTCATTCTTTATAGCATTACTTTGTATTTAAAATACTTTAGGATTTAATTTTCTCTGGTGCACTACATAAGTTCACATAAAATTCCCTTGTGTTCTATTTTAATATATTGAAAATATATGTCTTGATGGCTACATTTAAATAGTACATAAAGGAATGTTATGTGAATGTACACAAAAAAATGAAACCACTCAAAAATTAAAAATTGTAGCTCCCCCCCCATCAGAAGTATGTCATTTTTAATTTCTCAAGATGCAAGCAGCATCTGCAAGGCCACGTTCGTTGCCCTGATAAAGTGGTGATGAGCCTTAAGCTGTTACAGTCTTTTTGGTGATGGGGCTCCCACAAGATCTGCAGCAGATCGAGAGTCAGAGCCAGCAACAGCCCCTCGGGGAACAAGAGATGGATAATAAATGCTCATCGGCATAACTCATATCCATGTAAAATTTAATTAAACAAACATAAACTTTCTGATGCTGATGTTGCATTGGTGGTTTAGTTATTGTTCTATGCACTGATATCTATGCTCATCTAAAATTACTTTCTATGCTATTGTATTACTCCAGCTGTACACACACCAACTTCTCGCTCATACATACACTCACCTGCTCTACTCGCATGTACCCACTTACACACCGCTAGCTCGCATATACAGATGCACATGGGCATCTGATGTAATGTTTCTTGTAAAGGTTGAGGTAAGATAATAGCTCCCTGAACACTCTGGTAGATCTGGCCTCCTCCTGAGAGCTCTTTGCCCCCCCTCTTCCTTTTCCCTCTTCCAGCAGCTTGACTTCCTCTTTGTCACCTCTACAATGCTGCAGCTCAAAGGTGATGTATACTACTGCAGCACTCATTTCTGGGAGTAAATGATCTGTGCAGAGTCTGTGAAATAAGGATAAAGTCCTGTAGTAAAAGCTTTAACTCTCCCAGTTTAGTTTAGCAACTTTAAAAACTTTCTAAGCCACCAAATACTTCTACAAGTGCAGCAAAAACCAGTAGAAATCAACCAGGAATTAACCTGAAATGGGCAGTGGTGGGAATGGGGTCCATCCTACATTACTTGGAATGTTGAGCTCTAAAATCAGCTTTACACAAATGTTACACACCAGAAGTATTTGTGCACTACAGACGCCATTTTGCATGCAAAATGACTCCAGTAGCCTTGAAGCACCTGGTATCAAATAGCCAAATCTTTTTTGTTTAGTCTTTCACGGGATGTGGGTGTTGTTGACTAGGCCAGCATTTTTATTGCCCAGCTCTAACTGCCCTTGAGCCGCCTTCTTGAAGTGTGTGTTGTAGGTACACCGACAGTGCTGTTAGGGACGGAGTTCCAGGATTTTCACTCAGTACAGTGAAGGAACGGCGATATATTTCCAAGTCAGGATGGTGAGTGGCTTGGAGGAGAACTTGCAGATGGTAGTGCTCCCATGTATCTGCTGCCTTTATCCTTCTAGGTGGTAGAGGTCGTGGGTTTTGATGGTGCTGTCGAAAGAGCCTGGGTGAGTTGCTGCAAAGCATCTTGTAGCTGGTATACACTGCTGCCACTGTGTATCAGTGGTGGAGGGAGTGGATGGTGAAGGTGGTGGATGGGGTGCCAATCAAGTGGGCTGCTTTGTCCTGGATGCTGTCAAGCTTCTTGAGTATTGATGAAGCTGCACCCATCCAGGCAAGTGGAGAGTATTCCATCATAACTCCTGACTTGTGCCTTGTAGATGGTGGTCAGGCTTTGGGGAGTCAGGAGGTGAGTTACTTGCAGCAGAATTCCCAGCCTTTGACCTGCTCTTGTAGCCATAGTATTCATATGGCTAGTACAGTTCAGTTTCTAGTCAATGGTAACCCTCAGGATGTTGGTAGTGGGGGATTCAGCAATGGAAATGCCATTGAATGTCAAGGGGCGATGGTTAGATCTCTCTTGTTGGAGGTGGTCATTGCCTGGCACTTGTGTGACACGAATGTTACTTACCACTCATCAACCCAAGCCTGAATGTTGTCCAGGTCTTGCTGCATATAGGCATGGACTGCTTCAGTACCTGAGGAGTCGTGAATGATGCTGAGCATTGTGCAATCATCAGTGAACATCCCCACTTCTGACCTTGTGATGGCGGGAAAGTCATTGATGAAGCAGTTGAAAATGGTTGGGCCCAGGGTGCTACCCTGATGAACTTGTGCCCATTGAGGGGTTGACTTTTGCTTGTGGAAGCATTGCCATGAATTCTGTGAAGGGCCTCAGCCTGGGGTGTTTGGAACATACTGAACTTGTGTAAGGGCACAAGTTGAGTGAAGAGAAATTCACCATGAGCGATGTGACAATTGTCAGCTTGTGAGAGGGTTCAAATGAGCACCAAGGATCCAAATGAGTTTGAGAAGCAGGAAAAATGTGGTAATGAAAATGCTGTTTATTAACTTAGGTTATCAGACAGAATACTAAGACGGCTTGTTAGAACTAAGCTGACAAGAAATATTAATAAATAGTATTTTCCACACCAGAAGTTTTATTTTTTATTCAAGAATAACAATGTAGCCAGTGAAATGAGAAACTGCGATAAGTCTACTTGGAGGTTGTGTTTTGTGACAGGCAAAGAGAATTTAGGCACAAGGGCTATTATTAATCACTTTCCGCACAACAATAAAGTAGAACTTGGTTAAATATACTGACGAATTAATGAGTAGAAGTTTGTCTTGGATGGTAATAATAATGAAATATTAGCAAATGGGCCATTGCTTTAAATTCAGTTCTATTGAAATGAACATAATTTTTAGATGATAAGTAACACATGCTGATACAATATTACCCATTTTGAACCAAGATAATTTTCTACTCCTAAGACTATTATAAAAGGTCTCACTTCTTGGTGTGGTATTACAAACATGCTATAATTGTATTTAATGTATATTGCTGGTATTATGAAAATTCTGCCATTATCACAATTTTTATTTCATCACATACGTGGTACTGATTAAACCAAATCCCACAAACCTTTAAAATTAAGACATCAGCAGCGATAAGATCCTTAAACAAGTATGTCCAAGTGCATTTTACTGACTGCAAGGATTCAAGATCTTCCTGTAAACATTACACTTTTTATCTTTCCTTAATTATATAAGCTGCAATGATAAAAGTCTCATCAGATTTATGCCTTATTTACATACTTTCATATGCTCTGTTACAAGCCTGTGTTGGATATGGTTGTCTGGCGCACTGACCTCTACCTCGCGGAGGCTGAGCGTCAACTCGCAGACACTTCCTCCTACCTCTCCCTGGACCATGACCTCACCACGGAACATCAAGCCATTGTTTCCAGGACTGTCACTGACATCATCTCCTCTGGAGATCTTCCTCCCACAGCTTCCAACCTGATAGTCGCCCAACCTCGGACGGCCCGCTTCTACCTCCTACCCAAAATCCACAAACAGAACTGTCCTGGCAGACCGATCGTGTCAGCCTGTTCCTGCCCCACGGAACTCATTTCTCGTTATCTTGACTCCCTTCTCTCTCCCCTTGTCCAGTCCCTTCCCACCTACATCCGTGATTCCTCTGACATCTTAAGTCACATCAACAATTTCCAGTTCCCTGGCCCCAACCGCTTCCTCTTCACCATGGATGTCCAATCCCTCTACACCTCCATCCCCCACCAGGATGGTCTGAGGGCCCTTAGCTTCTTCCTTGAACAGAGGCCCGAACAATCCCCATCTACCACTACTCTCCTCCGTCTGGCTGAACTTGTTCTCACGCTGAACAATTTCTCCTTTAACTCCTCTCACTTCCTCCAAATAAAAGGTGTGGCTATGGGTACCCGCATGGGCCCCAGCTATGCCTGTCTCTTTATGGGGTATGTGGAACATTCCTTGTTCCAGTCCTACTCCGGCCCCCTCCCACAACTCTTTCTCCAGTACATCGATGATTACTTCGGTGCTGCTTCATGCTCTCATCGGGATCTGGAAAAATTTATTAATTTTGCTTCCAATCTCCACCCCTCCATCATTTTCACATGGCCCATCTCTGACACTTCTCTTCCCTTCCTTGACCTCTCTGTCTCAATTTCTGATGATAGACTGTCCACCAATATCCATTACAAGCCTACCGACTCCCACAGCTACCTCGACTACAGCTCCTCACACCCCGCTTCCTGTAAGGACTCCATCCCATTCTCTCAGTTCCTTCGCCTCCGTCACATCTGTTCTGATGACGCTACCTTCAAAAACAGTTCCTCTGACATGTCCTCCTTCTTCTTTAACCGAGGTTTTCCACCCACGGTCGTTGACAGGGCCCTCAACCGTGTCCGGCCCATCTCCCGCGCATCCGCCCTCACGCCTTCTCCTCCCTCCCAGAAACATGATAGGGTCCCCCTTGTCCTCACTTATCACCCCACCAGCCTCCGCATTCAAAGGATCATCCTCCGCCATTTCCGCCAACTCCTGCATGATGCCACCACCAAACACATCTTCCCTTCACCCCCCCTGGCGGCATTCCGTAGGGATCGTTCCCTCCGGGACACCCTGGTCCACTCCTCCATCACCCCCTACTCCTCAACCCCCACCTATGGCACCTCCCCATGCCCACGCAGAAGATGCAACACCTGCCCCTTCACTTCCTCTCTCCTCACCGTCCAAGGGCCCAAACACTCCTTTCAAGTGAAGCAGCATTTCACTTGCATTTCCCCTAACTTAGTCTACTGCATTCGTTGCTCCCAATGCGGTCTCCTCTACATTGGAGAGACCAAACGCAAACTGGGCGACCGCTTTGCAGAACACCTGCGGTCTGTCCGCAAGAAAGACCCAAACCTCCCTGTCGCTTGCCATTTTAACACTCCACCCTGTTCTCTTGCCCACATGTCTGTCCTTGGCTTGCTGCATTGTTCCAGTGAAGCCCAACGCAAACTGGAGGAACAGCACCTCATCTTCCGACTAGGCACTTTACAGCCTTCTGGGCTGAATATTGAATTCAACAACTTTAGATCTTAAACTCCCTCCCCCCATCCCCACCCCGTTTCTTCCCCCTCCCTTTTTTTTTTCAATAATTTATATAGATTTTTCTTTTCCCACCTATTTCCATTATTTTTAAATCTACAACTAATACCTTGTCAGTCTTTCCACCCCACCCCCACTAGAGCTGTACCTTGAGTGTCCTGCCACCCATTCTTAATTAGCACTTTTCTTAGACAATATCACCACCTTCAACACCTCTTTGATCCTTTTGTCTGTGACATCTTTTGATTATCTGCTCCTATCACTGCTTGCTTGTCCCTACAACCACCCCACCCTCAACTTCTCTCCCCTCGCCCCCCACCTTAAACCAGCTTATATTTCACCCCTCTCCTAACTACACTCAGTTCTGTTGAAGGGTCATGTGGACTCGAAACGTCAACTCTTTTCTTCTCCACCGATGCTGCCAGACCTGCTGAGTTTTTCCTGGTAATTCTGTTTTTGTTTAGGATATGGTAGTTCAGTGAATGACAGCTCTCCTTACAAGATGTGTTACCTAGATGCTAGATTTACCTTAGAGGTCGGATTTATTTAAGCTTCTGTCAAAATAGTGAATTTTTTTTCAAAATGTTAGTTAAATGTTCAATGGTATGTTATAACAGTACAGCTAATAAAAGTACTGTTGAATTTTATCAAAATAAGAAAGTTAGATGATAGTAAGATTCAATTGTATAAAGGATTTTAAAAACATTAACTTTAAAATGAATGGATCTCCAGGAAATGGTGATTTTACTGAATTTCTTTTTCAAAGGCTTGGCTCTATTATTAGTTTCCAATTGTGTCTCCAACACTGATTGATACTCTGATTGGTCTCAGGACTGATGGCGGTGATTACAATAGTGAGGAAGAGGGAGATACAAACTTAAGGTAGTACAGGGCCAACCTCACCTTTGAGCTGATGAGTCTGGCCCTTCTGAGTGTGTGTTTTGTAGGAATAGTTTAAATGGGTTTCATGGCCAATCGACCAACCATATCAAGCACTGGTAAAATGCATATCAATCCTGTCTTCATAGTGGAAAATGTGTCAGATCCAAAAAACAAATGTTAAAATTTTACCGTAGTTATTTTCTTTCGATATTCCAAGCTACTTTGATCCTTTTTGTTGACCCCCATGCCCTTTCCTTTTTATCTTTTTCAGTTTGACCTCTGTCCAAGAAGGCAGGGCAACAGACATGCAAATCCCACAGCTTTGAATATATTACTGCTGTACCTAATTTTTCTCTTTATTTTTTTCCCCCCTTCTCTGGGGTTTGGTCCCTGGGTGTCATCAGGCCTCTGTACCTCAGCCAAGTAACCGTTCTTCAGATATGAACTTTTAGAGTTAGTCAAGACAGGACGTTTGACCAATGGGCTCATCAAAGCCAATCTTAATTCTGTCCTCAACAAGCATCCATAATTGGCAGTAGGGTTTGCTGAACTGCATTAAGACATGAGAACACAAGCTCCTTGACTTGGGGGCACTAGCACCACCACAGCTAAGACCAGCTAATTCAGGCCACACAAGCGATCCAACTTCGGCCCTTTTTGACTTCATACAACATTTCTGTAGGCATTTGCTGAGGGCCCAGAAGTCAAAGGACAATATTCTAAATGGTACATTCCTCTATTCCTTTCCCTTTTAAAGGAACTAGACCATAAGACATTGGAGCAGAAATTAGACCATTCGGCCCATCGAGTCTACTCTGCCATTCAATCATGGCTGATAAGTATCTCAACCCCATTCTCCCACCTTCTCTCCGTAACCTTTGAACTTATAGAAACCCACAAAGAAAATACACCATGACTGCAGTTTCCCTTTAAGTCTGCATTCCTTTTACGGCCTCACAGATAGTTCATTAATAAAATGTCTGGTCATGCAACTCTAAACTATTTTCTAACAAAATTGCTGTGATTTGAAAATGTGTGTTTTCTTGAATGTAGTGGTTTTACTTTCTTTCTGCTGGTTTGTGTGCTGATAGTTGAATGGAAGTTGAATACCTGTAACTATTGGCTTTCACTCTGGAAAAACCTAATGCAGACCATTTCAGACAGAAATTTGAAAGCTCGCGTTCCTGTGCGACAGAATATGAAAATTCTACGACAAATTTGAATTTATTTGTAATCAGAAGAGCCAATGTTATCTTTTAGATTGATAAATCTTGGGAAGAATATTGCTAGTGGTTACGTTAACATGCAAGAGAATAAGCAATATTAAAATTGTGGAATGTGATCACTCAAGTCACTTAGTAATGCGGCAAATAAATGCAAAAAAAAAAGCATAATAGTTTGATAAGATCATATCACCTGATGAGTGGGTTATCTATCAGCTGGATAAACTATTAGCAGCATTTCTACTGCTGCCATGAATCTGAGTTTATTGGACAGAATTTTCAACATCAGCAGGTGTAAAGTTGAGCAATATCATATCAGCCACTCAGAATGTTATTCTATTTTCCATTTTATTGAGTTCAGTGGACCTCGTGCCAACTGAGGGCCTTAAGTGGACAATTAATGGCCTGCGGGATTGCTTGTGGGCTCCAGGGGTTGTCCCTCATTCAAGGCCACGCAGTGTCTGATTGAGGGATCTGACATTCGGAAGGGGGGGCCCTCTGAGAGCCACCTCCCTGCTGTTGACCCCCCTCCCTGTGATCCCCACCCTGTGAGCCCCCACCTTGCTGCCATCATTCACCCGTGGCCTGGAATCCAGAGGCGATACTAGGTCTCAGGTGGATGTCATACCAGCAGCAGCCACCTCCTCTTAGGTAGCACTGCTGATCAATAGAGCTTTCAGCCTCTAGCTAGATGGTAGCCCTGGGCGGGCAAGGCTTCTGCACCCAGAGTCCTTCCTGGGGTAGGCCTGCCACTTTCTAGTTAAGTGTTTGAGTGCCACTTAATTAAGTGTGCCTTCCCTAAAAGAGGTGACACGGGCTCCAGTTTCTGGGCAAGACCCCCGCCACTTTAACTACCATCTAATATTCAATTCCCAACAAACTTATTCTAAGTACTATTCCAGTGTCAGATATGCCACATTTAGGAGTTGGAGGCAGCAATGTATTCATAGCTGGCCACTCCCTTATTGGCACCAATGGTTGTACCTAGCTGCTGGTATCAAGCGGTGACATGAATGAAACTAGAGTGTGATGATGCGAGACACAACTGAATAACTAAAATCCAAACGGATGATCAATAATTACAGTTTCTGCTATCATTATTGGAAACTATGGACAGAATTTTTCCCCCACCCCCATATGGTGGTGGACAGACACATAAGTTCATACCCATTTGTGGCGGGTAGCCACTTAAGATAGGTAAAATCCCAATTAAGGCCAATCAATAGCGGCCAACTGGAATTTCCCAGCAGCCTGTATCTAGTTCCTGTGCATCAGGAGCTAGGCCAGCTGCCTGGTGGTGGCCTCCCGACAATAGATGGGGGAATCCAGCACTCCTGGCAGGCTTTGAGGCCCTCCCAACCTGCCTGCAGACCACCCCATGACCTAGCTGCTGTGTTTTTGTTTTTATCTAAAAACTTTAAAAGTCGCAGAGAGGGTGCCTCAAGATGAAGGCAGCCCTCTCTCTCTCTTACCTGAAACAGCAGGCTGCAGGTTCTTCCATGCTGGAAAGCCTCCTATTAACCCACCAGCTTCAAAAGCCTGCCCACCATCCTTAATTGGACAGCTAGCATGCCTTTAGCCATTAATTGGTCAATTCAGGGAAAATCACTGCTGGGTGACTGTACCCCAAACAGTGCAGGACTGGGACCTGCATAGGACATTGATACCAGACAGCCCTTTCTAGGAGCCAGGTCAATAGTAATATTAGACGTGCTGCTCAGCCCATTTATATCCCCATTTTTATCTGAGCTGGTATATCATTAATGATGATAAATAAAACTGAATGTTTGTAACTCTTCATGTTGCACATTGACGTTCCAAAAGAACCAGCCAACTTTGCAAAATATTGTGTTGGTCTATTCAGAAAGAGATTCAACATGAAAAAGAGTCAGGTGTTTCATTAGATTTTTACATTTTTAAGATTGCCTCCTCCCCTTTCCCACAATGTGTTTTCAATGTTTTATTTCCATACTACTTCTTTCCATCTTCTTTATATCCATCCCTAGGATGGGGGCATCACTGGCAAGACCAGCATTTATTGTTCATCCTTAATTGCCCTTAAGAAGGTGGCAGTGGATGACCTTCTTGCATGAAGTGGCCTCGGTCCTCCCACAGAGCTGGTAGGGAGGGAGTTCCAGGATTTTGGCCAAGTAACAATGAAGGAACAACAATATAGTTCCAAGTCAGGATGATGCGTGACTTGGAAGGGAACGTGGAGATGGTGGCCCAAGTCTTCCAGTCTCCGGATATTCGGAGACTGGGCACACGATGAAAGATGTGTGTCATGACCCTTCAGAAGTCCTGACATGCGGAACTACTTGGGAATTGCCTGTAAAGTTTAAACTTCTGATGGATGATTTCCTCACCGCCCGGGACCCTGCATGAATGTTTATGACTTTGAGCTAGATTCAGAGGCTTGGGACAGATTGCCACCTTGCTGGTTACCCAGGATATGTTAGACAGTTTAAAACCTGGTCCAACAGCTGGGTAACTCCACAACTGAACACCCCCGCCATCAACCGCCGTTCACCTGGTTACTCTACCGATACAACCCGACTACCGCCCGACCACCCGAATAGCCCCCAACCACCTGACTACCCACCCCACTACCCCCATCACCCTACTACCCCCAACCACCTGACTATCCACTCACCCACCTGCCCATTCACCCACTCACCCATTCACCCATACACTCAAACACTCACACACTCGATCACTAACACACTGAAAACCTGTGGGGCCTTTAAATACTTACCTGAATACATCAGGTGATGTGGTGAAAAGGGGGCACGTTTTCTGCGCTGATCCTCTTTGCAGGTATTTCCATGGATTCCTGCGCTGAGGGGAGTTCCCTTGGATCCTGCATCAGAGGTTTGGCCTTTTTAAACATTTCCAGATAAATGCCTGATCAGCGTCGGATGCAACGGTTTCGATGTTGATCGGAAGATTTGGGCCAGTGATTCGATTTCATTTCCATTCTTTTCAATTAAAATTAGATTTTCTATCTAAGATCTGGATGAGAAATGACAAAATCCCTCACAATTTTTAGGTGACAGTTTCATGTTTCCAACTGTGCTGGAGTTTGTATACTCAAACAAACAGGAGGCAAAAGTTCAAAACTTCAATGCGTTTTCATTTAAACGTCATTATTTGGTCTTAGTTGATGGAGTCAGACTCGTGACTGGAAAATGTCATTCAGAAAGAATAGTTTCTTTTTAACTTAGTTGAGTTGGAAAACAACGGAATTGCTCAACAACAACGATAACAATTTGTAGTTCTGTATAGTGTCTTTAACAGAGTGAGCCCAATGCCTCAAGCACTTCACAGGAATGTTGTCAAACAAAATCTCACACCGAATCACATAAGAAGACGTCAGGACCAAAACCTTGGGCAAGGAGGAAGGTTTGAAAGACCATGGGCTGGATTTAATGCAGCCTGTCATTGTCGTGTTTTTATAATGATATAAAGGCACCAATTACCCATAAGGGATTAAGTAAACATCTTGTGAGTTCACTTATTTTAACTAGACACATGAGCACATATATACATGGAGAGAAAGCTAGAAGACGTCAGCAGCAGGGCTGTGTCTGCTGTGATCTGCTCACAGGCCCAAATGAAACTAAGGCTCGATCACATGACATATTCCCCTTCGAGTGAGGGGTCGCTGCCATCCCTTAGAGGCATATTCCAACGGCCATGGCTGGCCCACTTAATCATGGGAGAGGCCACATGTCAGTCTCCCGGCAGCATCAAAACCTCCCCCAATTAAGTCAGAGGGCAGAAGGGGCTAATGCGAGATTCCCAGCTGCTGTCAGAGGTTTATCAATTACGATCATTATTGACCATTAACACCCATTATCCCTGGGCCCACTACAATTTAGTGGCGAGGTGTCAGCTGTGGCTCAGTCCATAGCACCCTCGCCTTTGAATCAGAAGGTTGTGGGTTCATGTCCCACTCCCGGAAACCAAGAACTGTGAATGTACTCGAAAGAGTTACAATTTAGTGGCTATGGCTTTCCTGCGTCATCAGAATGCTATCCAGCAAATCCTGTTGGGTTTGCCAGCGGCCTCATGGGGTGGGTCCCTGGTAGCCTGGTACTCTGTGCCCTGGGCCAGCAGTGGGGAGTCGTGCCCTTGCCTCCTGCTGGCACTGGTGGCAACAACAGGCTGGCAGCCTCAACCAGTGGGCAAGATCCCATTGACCTGACAAAATCCTGGCCCATGCGACAGGAGGGGTGAGAGGTGGAGAGGTATAAATGTTTAAGGAGGGAATTCCATGACTTAGGACCTGGACAATGGAAGGTGCAGCCACTAATGATGATGCAATTATAATTGGGAATATGCAAAAGGCCAGAATTGGGAAAGTGTAGAGATCTCTAAAGCTTGTAAGGCTAGAGGTGGCTCTGAAATAGAGAGAGAGAAGGCTACTGAGGGATTTGAAAACAAGTATGATAGTTTGAAATTGAGGCATTGCCAGAGCAGCAGCCAATATAAGTCATTGAGTCCAGTGTTGATGAGAGAATGGGACCTGATGGAATGGGTTTTGGAATTTTGGATGAACTCAAGCGTCTGTAGAGTGGAAATTGGATGGCTTGCCAGGGGAGCATTGGAGTAGTCAAGTCTAGAGGTGAGAAAGGCAGGGGAGTAACATGGAATGCAACTCCCAGTTTCCACCTTCTTTATTGTTCCCCTGCTTTCTTACTTCATCCATTCCTCATATCACAGCTCTTTCCCTTTCTGCCTTTGGCATTGGGCAGCAATAATAATGCTGGTCTCCAGAAATGCGAGGAGAAGTTAAGAAAATTGGGCTTGTTCTTTGAAGAAAGAAGATTTTGACCTGATTTAGTGAACGTTTCTTTTAGAAGACATGGAATGAAAAATTTAACGCAGACAAATTGTTCACGTTTAGGAAGGGGTAAAAACAACAAGGGGCATAAATTTATAATTAAGAACTCAGAAGAAGACATGGAATAGCTGTTTGAAATATGTTGTCAAGGGAGGCAACTGATGCAAAATTGATTTAAAAGTCAAATAAATTGCATTCAAATGGATTCAAGAACCAGTTAGATACACTTCTAGAAAAAGAGATTGAGAGGTATGGTGAGAAGAATGGAAGGAGGGATGGAAATCAAATGTTCTCCTATTTGGCAAACTTGCTAGGATAAATTTTTCAATCAAAATTAGTCCTTCAGATTCCCTTACTTTAATTTACCAGTAGTACATAAACCTTAAACCATAAAGTTAACATGGACAAAACAGGAGTCTTTTTTTATAGGTGTCAACGTGAATTACCTAAGTGTTAAGCTTCTGTAGACCAGGACTAGACTTAGCAGATTTTCTTTGCTCTCTAAGATAGAGGGGGAGCATTCAACGCTCGGGAACTCTTGCAATACCTTCAAACAATGAGGACTAAAGCAATGAAATTCTGGTTGCGATCATTCATGCCCATATGGCGGACGAAACCTGCTTGTCAATTATGAATTGGGACTTCATTTAAACATCCAGTATGTCCACTGGAAATCAGCAACCACTTATTTAAACACGCTAATTAATAACCTGGACTTGCCTGAGCACCCTAACGTTCCTTACAACAGCCCTGGTCTCCTGTTCACCAAACCTAAATTAGTCATGGAAATCATGAATGACCTGGAGAATACTTTTTCTCCTGATATTTAAAGGACCATCGAATGCTTTCAGGAAAATGACTGGTTCGATTGTTTGGGCTGCTTGTGTGCTGCTCCAGAGCTCTTGTTGTATTTTGACTGTGTGGAACTGACAGTAATGATTTGTGACAGTAATTTGGAGACTGAGCAGAGGGAGTTTGTCCAAGGGCTTCTGGCAAACCTCTGATTGATTTCAATGGGTTTGGTGCTCGTCGCGTCATTGTGGCTGAAAGAGCCTTTGTGGCAATCATACACTCAATTACCTTGAATTTTCCTTCCCCAGCTGTGTGGTGGGTCATTCTTCTCCCATCTGATGAGAATACAATATTCTTCCTTCTCCCTATTTCCTTCACTAAAGTTTTAAGGGCATTATCGAGGAATCTAGCCACGCGTTTGTTGACTTCATGCACGCAAGTAGCTGTCAGTGCAGCCCCACAATGAGCTCTCCATCTCCCCTTTAAGAGGTGCAGGCCACCAAGAAATGTTACCAGGCCTCACCCACCCCTCCCCACCCCCTGCCACCCCCCCACCCCAATGAACTCAAGCAGGATTCAAGCTGACAGCCTGCCCATTAAATTTAAATGAGACGTGAACTAGGATTACAAAAAACATAGAAGATTTTGACAGTGGAGGAAATAAGATAATAGATGGAAGAAATAAAGCCAAGTTTCTGTTCTGCCATACAAAGGAAAGAAGGATGCAAATATAAAACACAAATACATGGGGAAATATGAAAAAGGGGTACCCAACATTTTGCATTCCCTTAGAGCACAGGAATAAGTTTGAGAAGATTGCACAAGTACCGATGCTTTGCAACAGTCGGAGAATGCCACTTTCAAGCAGTTCAGTTCTCCTTAGTGAGATTTTAACTGACCTTAGTACACCACTGTGCAAAAGTATGCAGATGTTGGTAGATGTACAGTAGATATGTGGACATTTAGTGATTCTGTAATAAATAATCCATTTGCCTAACAAGCAGGAACACACCAAAGGGGAATGGAAGAGCTAATAGTGAAGTATTAAAATATATCTACTTGACTATAAAACCCCTGTGTAGCTTTACTCATGATATAATGTAAAAACCTTGCAGCACTGTTCCTTTATCGATAAAAGATTGTATTGAATATTCATGCCATTTAAGAAACATTGTGGTATTTTCATAAATGTCTGGAGTGTGTCTACAGGAATCAATATATTTCTACCATTTTAGTATATTGATCCCTATAGACAAGAGAAGTATCAGCTGTGGCCTGGATGATGCAGTGGTTAAACACTGTTCTTTACTCTGAATGTAAACCCCGGTCATGTTGATGGGGATGGAAACCAGTCAAAAGGATTTGAATTTCAGTGTAAATGCAGCAGTTGTAGAGACATTCGGAACAAATCTGGTGTGAAAAGTAGAAACATTTCACACTGATGCAGTTGGAATGTGTGTTCTTATGAGATGGCTTAAAACACATTGGGTAGAGCTGAAAGAAAAATATCCCAAGTCCTCACCTCCCTCCCACATTCCCACCCAATCAAATGGCCCCTTGCCTTGGAACTCGCCTCCTGGGGTCGGGAGCAGAGGGGGGGTGGGGGCATTAAACTCCAGCCAAGGAGAGGAAAAGGAAATTGGGGTTAAGAGAAGAAAATGAGATGTAGAAATGAAAAGTTTTGAACAGTTTTTATTTTAGTTTGTTAGGTTTTTAAAATTACCAACAATGATTAAAGTCCGAAGGAATGCAACTCCACACATTCAGAAGTTAATGTTTAGTACCAGAGAGGTTGTTTGGCAGTAATTATGACTGTTCACGCCTTTAAAAATTCACATAACAGTTGGACATGGCCAAACTTTATCCATTATTCTTAGTGAGTATCCAGCATTGGAATATCGCACTCTTGAAGTATTTGAATGCCGACTCCGTGCAAGTTACCAGTGCAGTGGAATGTTGTGGAGCAGCCACATATGGATTTCTTGTTTAACTGTGCCCTTGTGCAGATGTGGAAGTTGATGCTCAATTTACTCCTTAATAACCATGAGCACAGGCAGCCTCATTATTATTCTGAAGGCAAAATCCAGGCCAATTTTTCGGTGATTCGGAGAAAGCGTTGAATGAAAAAGATTCACAAATTGCTTTCCATAACATTCTGTTGATTCTGGGTATTCTTCGACCTGAAAGGCAAAAAGACTGCAGCCCCCAAGTTCAGTGACGTGTCCCTCGAGGAGATTTAGGACCCAGTGGAGGCTTGCCATGATGTCCTCTAACCCCACTCTGACCAAAGGATAGGCAGCAAACTCAATAATTTGCCTTGAGAGGCAGTGGCAGCGGTGATGAGTGCCAACACCCTTCAAAAGAGGGCAGCCTCCCAGAGCCACAAGTGGATGAATGATCTCCTCCGTTCAGCCAGGGTAAGTCACTCTCCTCATCGCTCTCAACTCACATACTCACAAACCCATTACACATCCACGGGGACCTCACTCACTGCCAGTTCAAGGGACATCACCACTCACTCTCTCACACAGACCTTCATCCTCCTCATCCCATCCATGGGACCACTCACCACCCACAATTGCCAGGCATTCTTATCATCTGGCCTGGCAGGTGTTCTGCTTACACTCTCTCCATCTCTATTCATGCAGGACAAACTGACACACAACAAGAGGGAGAGGTCGCAGACCAGTGGAGGAATGCCTGAAATCAAGGCCCTCGCGGGCTTTGAAAACAAAGCCATCCAGCTGGCTGGCGATGACTGGGACCGTTCCTGTGCTGACGGTGAGATCAGCAGTTCTCTACCAAGTGAGAATCCAGCAGTGCAACATCCATCAGACAACCATGCTGTGAGTGATGTGTCCTGTTTCACAGGCCACTGCCATGCACTAATTATCTCTCCTTGCTTTCACAGGCACATCTGCCAAACAGCCGACAGAGTCCACGACCCAGGGCCTTCAGTCAAGCCCAGAAGAAACCTCCGAAGGGGAATCTGGAGGCACCCTCCTTGAAGTCCCATCATAGCGCTCACCCACACCCTCCACCAGAGCAGAGACACACACCTCAGAGGAACCTAGCTTTAGAGTAGCCTCAGGATCACAATCTGGTGAGAATATCGCACTTTCTGACTCACAGCAGGTGGAGGCAGGGACTTCCCGGGTTCCCGGCACTCGGAGGACTGATGGAGGCCAGAACGTTGCTGAGTCTGCGTCAGATGATGAGCCTCTGGACTCGGTCATTTCACAGTTGCTGGAGCTGCAAAGACAAACTCAGGAACATCAGGAAGGGATGTCCGCTGCACTCCTCAGATTGCAAGGCATGATGGAGGAGTCCGTCCGCCTTCAGGCTGAGGTGATAGCGCCGACATGCAAACGCACTGAGGTCAACACTGATAGGTTGGCGGCCGCCATGGAGACCTTGGTCCAGGATGTTGCTCCTGCACTGTGCGTGGGCTAGACTCCAGCGCTGATGCCGTAGTTGGCCTGCAATACGAGAGGGGTGCAGGGCAGCTCGATCTCACTCCAGCTAACCTTTCTCCTCAAGGAGGCAGCCAGGGGCCCTCGGGCACCCATAGGGAGGAGGATCAGCTCCCGGGGCCATCCACCCAGGTGATTCCGGGACTGTCCGGCCCATCCAAATCCCCTCTTTCTGTGACCTCAGAGCTCCAGCTCCACAGGCCGAGGAGGGTGCTACTGCCACACAGCAGGATCCCAAAAGCAGGCCGGGGCCCTCCAGGTCTCGGCCCTCCAGAGGACGCCCGCCAAGGTCATCACAGACAGGGTGTAACAGTCAGCAGGCTGCCTCCACCTCCGCTGTGAATGTCAGGGAAGCACCAAGATGTAGTGGCAGGGTTAGGAAAGTTAAGAAGATGTAGATGCACAGCCTGGGAACGGGTGTTAATCACTTGTACATACTGTTCACTATTGTCAATACACTTTCAACAATGTCTTCCTGTCATTCCGATCACACGGGTGTCACTCAGATGTGAAACCTTGGTTTCTGCACAAGATAAAGGCAGGTGTCTCAGTCCAGGGCCTCTTCCCTGTGCTTTGTGCAGCCTTCAGACCAAAGTGATGGTCCAGCCTCATTCCCTGGACACATTACTGATGCCTGCACCTCGATGGTGCTGGTCATTGCTGCCACAATGTTGTGGGCAGGAATCACAGAGTTCCCTCATTCTCTCTGTGTGCTCCCAGCGCCTTTAAGGTGAGGCTGGCTCCCATCTCTTCAGCATCTGTGACTCCTGAAGGGGTCAAGTGCTGAAGGCGGACAAAGGATCAGATGCTTTTAAAGTTTCATGGCCGCTTCTCTATGAATTGACCCTGATCACAGGGCACAAACGTGCTGCCTTCGGCCAGACAGGAGTCAGAGGCTATGTGAAGATCTATGGAGTGTCTTCACTGCATGTCGTCATCATCCTTCGCAAATCAAGCCTCCCAAGCAAGCCTGCCGTGTCTGGCCAGTGCGAGGGCCTCATGCCAGTGCGAGGGCCTCATCGTTGCCTTCGAGGACCTCCTCACCCTCATCCCCATCGGTGTCCTCTTCTTTGACCTCCAGCTCCTGCATCTCCTCAGCCAGCTCCTCTCCCTGTTGCAGCACCAGGTTGTAAAGGGCACAGTGGACGACAATGGTGCATGACACCCTCTGTGGACTGTATTGCAGGGCTCCACCAGGCCGGTTCAGGCACCGGAACCTCATCTTCAGCATCCCGATGGTTTGCTCCACCAAGGTGCGAGTTGCAGAATGAGCCTCGTTATACCTTCGTTCTGCTGCAGTCTGAGGCCGCTGCACGGGTGTCATCAGTCACAGTCTCTACGGGTAGCCCTTGTCCCTGAGGAGCCATCCCTGCAGCATCTGTGGATCCTGGAATATATCAGGGATCTGTGACCAACTGAGAATGTAGGAGTCATAGACGCTCCCTGGAAAGTGTGCACAGACCTGCAGGATGCATTTGTGGTGGTCGCACACCAGCTGCACATTCAGCGAATGGAATCCCTTGCAGTTAACATAGTTGACCGCATGTTGCGACGGAGATCTGAGCGCCACATGAGTGCAGTTGATCGCACCCTGCACCTGTCGGAAACCCAAGATCTGGGCGAATCCAATCGCACTTACACCCTGGCTGTCCTGGTCCCAGGAAAAATGCACAAAATTGTGTGTCCTCGTGAAGATGGCATCCATGACCTCATGGCTGCATTTGTGGGTGGAGGCTTGTGAAATCCCACAGAGATCACCTGAAAGGAGCCACTGGCATAGAAATTAAGTGTCGCAGTCACTTTCACAGCCACGGGCAGTGGATGCCCTGCATACCCACTTGGCGCCAAATCCTGTAGTTGCTGGCAGATGTGACTGATCAGTTCCCAAGACTTGTGGAGTCTTCAGCGACACTGGTTCTCGGTCATCTGCAGGAATAAAAGGCGGAGCCTATAGACCCTGGGACTAGCTAGGTGCCGACCAGCGACAGCTCATTGTGGCTCTTTGGCAGCCTGTGTGGGAGCCCCAGCCGCCTCTTCTTCTTGAGGGTGCTGCTCCTCCCTCTGTGCAGCCAGGAACCTCAGTTGCTCTCTTCTCCGTTGTCTTTGTTCTCTGTAAGCCACGAGGCATACAGCAGACAGCCAGATCACCAGTTTCCATAATCCTGATGCACTCCTCCTGCAGGATGAAAGAGAGAGACGTGTGGGTTAACATGGATGTACTAAGAACCTCTCTTGGTTAAGTCTGAAGGCCCCTTAACGCATCCCGGAGAGTGCTGACCATCAATTTGATGGCCAGGGATTAGTGTGCTGCATGGTTGCCCGAAACCCCAACCACCTCCACCCCACTCCACCTGATTCTCAGCTCAGGTACAGACATTCTCCTAACCCATGCTGCAAGGCTGCACTGTTAGCTTGAACCATGAGGGGAGACTGGTCCAAACTGGGAATGATGACATTGTAAGGGGCTGTGAGCACCTCCACCAGTGACTGCTCCGTGCCCAGCTTTAGCGAGGAGATTGTACAATGTACCCAGTCTTCCAACTGTTCTGCAGTCCACTAAAATACTCATTAGTTTGCAGTCTGTGCCCGAGGGGTGAAAAGCTCTGGAGCACTTGGTGGCACTTTGATGCCTCTGCGTTGCTTGAGTGGACAGAGAAGCTAGAGACCTGGCTGCAGTCATATCAATGTGGCTGCGCCTGAACTATCTCAGTTGCAGAGGTATCATCACTTTATACAAGGTTTCCCTGATGCGTGGCCGCTTCTCTCGCCCCACAACACTTCCCACCCCGCTTGTGTGCTACCTTCAACCTCAGGGCAGCCCTTGCCCTGCCCCCAAGTTGCCTCAAGCGCAGGGCAGCCCTTCTCCGCCCCCAACAACGCACTTCAACCTTGAGGTCCAACAGGCGACCCAGGCGAGCACTCACCTCTGAGTTCCCCTCAAATTGCAGCCCACCAAATGCACACATTTTATGTGCTCTTGTGAAACACATCAGCAGACAATCCAGCGGCGGGAGGATGATTCCGGTGGGCTGGGCTTATAATGATATGCAGACGTATTACAATGAGGTTCCTGATGCCCGATGGCGGGAAACATGGGCTGCCATCAGCGTGTGTGCGGACAATCGCAAACTGGTTTCACGACATCATGAAACCAATTTTTGGCCTTCTCACCATATTGTTACCCATGCCACCGAACACGCCCGACACCAGCGGCACAGACGATTCTGTCCAGTGTAATGTATAACTAAGAGTAACAGCTTAAGATGGAGTTTCACTTCTTAATATTTTTTATTCATTCATGGGATGTAGACATTGCTGGAAAGACCAGAATTTATTGCCTATCCAAAACTGCCCTTGAGAAGGTGGTGATGAGCCACCTTTTGACTCTCTACAATTCACGTGGTGAAGATAGGGACTTCTAGGACCTTTATCCAGCAACAATGAAGGAATGGTATTTTATTTCCAAGACAGGATGGTGTGTATCTTGGAAGGAAACTTGAAGGTGTTGGTGTTCCCATGCATGTTCTGCCTTTGTTCTCATAGGCAACCAAGGTTGCAGGTTTAGAAGGTGCTGTCGTAGGAACTTTGTTGAGTTGTTGCATTGTGTTCCATAGACGAAGCCACTATGCACCATTGGTGAAAGGAATGAATGTTTAAGATGCTGGATGGAATGAGTGCTGATCAAGCTCCTTTGTTCTGGATGTGCGTTATTGGAGTTGCAAACATCCAGGCAACTGGAGAGTATTCCATCACACCCCTGACTTGTACCTGGTGTATGGTGAACAGGCTTTGCGAGGTTGCGGAGCTGGAAGCAGACAGAGAGTTCCTCACCACAGAATATCTCTTGTGAGCACATTACTTATTTGTTTGTATGACTGCAAACAATTTTTTAGTGCATCTTAAGACACATGTTTTTCCCCTTTGGAGGATGGTGGAGAGGTGGTGGAAGGATCAGCCCATTGAATTTCATCATGAACACTCCTTCCATGATCAACAGGTCCTGGCATGGGACTCAAACCTGGAGCATCTGGCCCAGGGGTAGAGATGCTACCACTGTGCCACAATACATCTTTTTTTTTTGGCTGGTCCAATTAAGTTACTATTTTTAAAATATTTTCATGAGACACATCACTGGCAAGGCCAGCATTTGTTGTCTCGAACTCAGTGGCTTGCTGTACCATTTCAGAGGGCAGCTAAGAGTCAACCACGTTGCTGTGGGTCTGGTGTCACATGTAGGCCATATCAGGTATGGATGGCAGATTTCCTTCCCTAAAGGGTATCCGTGAACCAGGTGGGTCTTTATGATAATCGATGATCATTTCATGGCATTCAATTTCAAAAAGATTTCTACTAATTAATTAAATTGAAATTGCACCAGTTGCTGTGGTGGGATTTGAACTCATCTCCCTGGAGAATTAGCCTAGATTACTAGCCCAGTGACGTTACCAGCACACCACCATCTCCCCCCAGCGCTTGTCAACGATGACTGCCAGGATATTGTTGGTGGGTATTTCAGTAATGGCCATGTGTTGAATGTCAAGGGCAGGTTATCAGACTCTATATTGGTGGAGTTGGTCATTGCCTGGCACTCGTGAGAATCATAGAACAGGTATAACACAGAAACAGGCCATTTGGCTGACATAGTCCACACTTGCTCTCTTCAAGTGCAATTCAACTAGTCCCATTTGTAGTATAAGGGAATCTGCCATAGCAAGGGTTAATATGGGACAGGGAAACAGTACCATCCACAGTGTGTTGTAAAGAGACATGTGACCTGAGACTAGAGACTAGGGTCAGTTGTGGACTGGGCAGAAACCTGTGTAGAAACAAGCATGGAGTTAGCTCATGGTTTGGGCTATATCCTGTACATATGTATATAGTTATGTGTTATCAGTAAACAGTTAATGTTTAGACCCTCTTGGTGAGACCAACTGTTGTCTTCCTCAAAAAGCGGTGGAAGCAGAGTCTTTGAATATTTTTAAGGCAGAGGTAGATAGATTCTTGATAAGCAAGAGGGTGAAAGGTTATAGGAGGTAGGTGGGAATATGGATTTAAGGTTACAATCAGATCAGCCATGATCTTATTAAATTGCAGAGCAGACTCGAGGGCCTGAGTGACCTACTCCTGTCTTAATTTGTATCTCCGTATAACACAATACATAATATACAACACCACTACCCGCACATTCCCCTTAACACTGCAATTTTTTTTATCTCCAGTTGCTTATCCAATTCCCTTTTAAAAGTTACAATTATGTCTGACTCTCAGGCAGTGCATTCCAGGTCCTAACCACTCACTATGTAAAATAAATGTCCTCATGTTGCCTTTGGTTCTTTTACTAATCATCTTAAATCAATGTCCTCTGGTTCTTCCCCCCATGGGAACAGTTTCTATCTACTCTGTCCAGACCCCTCATGATTTTGAACAGATCTGTCAAAACTCCTCTCAACCCTGTCTTCTCTAAAGAGAACAGCACCAGCTTCTCCAGTCTACCCTTTGACGTGAAGTCCTTCATCCCTGGAAGCATTCTCGTAAACTATTTTTGCTCTCACTCCATAGCCTTCACATCTTTCCTAAAGTGCAATGCCCAGAATTGGACACAATGCTCCAATTGAGGGTAAATCAGTTTATTTTTTTATATAGGTTCATCATAACTTCTTTGCTTTCCATCTCTATGCTTCTGTTTATAAAGCCCAGGATCTCATTTGCCTTTTTAAGTGCTTTCTTAACCTGAGCTGCCGCATTCAATGATTGTGCACTCAATCCCCAGGTCCCTCTGCTCCTGCACCCCTTTTAGAATTGCACCCTTTAGTTTTAATTGCCTCTCCTCATTCTTCCAAAATGTATTACTTCACATTTGTCTACATTAAATTTTCTCATGCACTATAAATTGTTGTTCCCTTAAATTTTGGTATTCTTGAAAATTGTCCGGATGAGTACAAGACAAAAAGCTTCGACAATATGTGTCTTTTTTTCAGTGTAACATTTGCAAATCTCCAACCCTCTGGCACAGCCTTGTATTTAAGGATGGTTCAAAGATTATAGCCAGCATCTCTGCAATTTCCACCCTTCCATCTGCTTCGTCAAATGCATTCCATCTGGCCCTCTTGACTTATCAAGTTCTAATATTTCCTCTTTAACAATTTTTAGCCCATCCAGTATCTCAGTGACCTACCCCTTTACTATGACTTTAGCAGTATCTTCTTCCTTGATAAAGGCAGATGTAAAATACTTATTTAGTACCCAATTGTGCCTTCTGCCAACATGCACAGATCCCCTTTTTTGGAGCCTAATAGAGTCCACCCCTCCTTTAGCTGCCTTTTTACTAATTATATTCCAGACAGCTCTAGCTTCATTTGCTCAACCTTTTTCTCTCATGGGAATGTACCTCGACTGTACCTGAACCATCTCCTATTTAAAAGCAGCCCATTGTTCTGTTACAGTTTTGCCTGCCAGCCTTTCGTACCAACTTACCTGGGGCACATCTATTCTTAACCCACTGAAATTGGCCCTCTTCCAATTAAGTATTTTTACTTTGGATTTCTCATTTTCTTTTTCAATAGCAAATCTCAAAACTTATGATATTATGATCATGTTGCCCTGCAGATACTTGATCTCTTGACCCACCTTTTCCCCAGAACCAGATCCAGTAATTCCTCCTTCCCTGTTGGGAGCGTTTGATGGGACAGTGTAGAGGGATCTTTACTCTGTGTGTAAGATGTCGGGGTGCAGCCTGGCCAATCCAATGGGATGCAGTCTCAGACAAAGCAAATGAGCAGCTCAGGGGTAAGCAGTCATTGGGGCAGCCTGAGCTGGAGTCCGGTTGCCTGACAATTCATTGCAGACAAAAGCAGCAAGAGAGTCTCCATGCTGAGTTAGAGTTGCTGTTGAGGGAAATCAGAGGCTAAATCCTCAAAGGAGAGGAGCTGAAATCCCTCATGAGGAAGGCAGAGTTTACAGGTTTTTTGTGACTCAAAATGATCACTGATGTCTAGGTGGGTTGCTGAGAAACCTGTGGGTCATGTCTTGGTTGTATTTGCCATTTAATGTGCAACTTGAGGTGTGTATGACCACAGTTTGCCTGTTAATTCATGTTTACCTCATGTTAATTCTGGATGTTAGAGTAAAAGATAGGTAGTATTTAGTGTTATTTTGCTGACTCTTATATAGTAAAATTTCTTATGTTTGTTTAAAACCAGGGAATCTTGTGGTTTTATGTTCTTAGCAACTAACTAGGATTTCAAATTTTGTCTAATTAACAAAACAAGTTACTGGTCCCTAACCAGATCACAACTTAAAACTGGACAGGTCACTTGGCTTTGGCCTAGATTCGGATTCGGATTGCTTGGGGAAGTGCATATGCCTTTCCTTGACCTACCCACTCTAACACTGCTGAAAGAGCCTTCCATTGCAACTGAAAATTCAATGCTCATTTCATTTTATTTTTTCCCTTTCTTTTTCTCCCCAGTATCTCATACTATCCTCAGTCTGAAAAATAGCTGAGTGAACAATTCTTACTCCTCCATCACTGTCAATCTGAAACCATCCATGAATACATAACTGAGGGTGGGTGAATGTGACTATTCCACCCATCCTTGGGAGGAGTTGCATGATATTCATGATGCATGAGCAGGCAGTGAGTGAGATGCCAATGAATGCTTGGTGGGCTTGTGAGTGTGTGAATTTAGAGTGATGAGATGGTTGCCTTACCCTGGAAGCATGGATGAGATCATTCATCCTCTTTCTGCATTGGATGGCCAACCTCTTCTGTGCAGCATTGGCAATGATCACCACTGCCATCGCCTACCTAGCCGGGGTGGTAATGCTGCTGCCCCTCCTACAGCCAGAGCTGGGTTAGAGGACATCACGGTGGGCCACCACGGCATCCAAAAGGCACTCAAGGGTTGAGTTACTAAACCAGAGGCTGCAATCTTTTTGCCTTTCTTGCATGTCTTCTTTGGAGCAGTCCTGGGCTGGTAGCACTGAGAGGTGTGTGTGCGGCTGCACTTTAAATGTGATGCCTGGCGTGATGAAGCAGTGAGGTGACAGCACGGAGGGCAAATTGGAACCCGCCACACCATCGAAATGGCATGTTTCCCGGGAATGCATGATTAATGAGGCGGGATTGGGACCGTATGACGTGAGAAGCTGCCATTGCGGCCAACAGGTAAAAATGTTCTTTTTCCCGCTCAACTACCGCACTTAATGCAAATCTAGAATGAATCCGCCCACTGTTTCTTGTGAGATTGTACATTGGGTTGATTTTTGCTTTGTATGTTTTGGAGGTTGTGGGCGCATTTTTATTTGTTGCATCAAAATTATCTTCCGTTAACAGGAGTTGAAACAATTTCCCTCAGCCGGTCAGCTTGGCTCCAGAACAAAGAATTAATTGGTAAAAAGATTTTTAATCTTACAGGCCAGAAATTGAGCATTTCCCTGCTGATGGTTCACAATAAGAGCTAGCTGACAGTGCTGGAGCATTGGCTTAAATATGGCATTCCAGCCTTCTTGCCAAGTTGCCTTCCTGTGGAATGTCTGATGAATTTGCAATTTTTTTAGTGGATTGAAAATTATTTATATTAAAGGCAGTTTACCTCCACACTGCACAGAAGATTTACAATGAAGTTTTCTTAGACCCAAGACTGTAACTAGTCTGTATTAATAACTTGTACAGAAAGGACTAAGAAATGCTGTCCAAAATTAGTAGAGAGGAATTGCAATTCTCTTTAGCCTCCGGGCTCTGCCATAGACTGCCATTTAACTTCTGGCTGGAAATGCATTCCTTCCCAAATGTCTCTTCAGCTTACAGCTTTTTGCAGGGATTTCTTTAATCAGCTTCTTAACTCATTTTAGACCAGGCAATTTCTTTGTTTCTCGGAATACCCAGCCTAAAGGTTTACTTTCAAACGTATTTTTCTGATGTCACTATCCTAGCCAATAGTAACCAAATCCAATCAAGAGATGATGTTTGAAATGCCACTCAATCATCGTGCAATACTTGTTTTTTTGTTGTCTCAAGAATTGTATTCAGGGGTATTCTGCATTATTGTTCTCCCCATAGTCCAGAACACTTCCAATCCACAACCAGGCACCAAGTGTTTGCTGAGTTAGCTTATTGCAAGATTATATTTCCTACCGTCAGAAATACACACAGGAAACATGAATTTTTTAGGAACAGCAAATAGATACAGATTTAGTTCCCAAGAAGCACATTTGTGAGGATAAATAACTCAGCCAGCAGGCATAAGAGCTTATGATTTTCCCATACAGTAAATCTTTTCTGATTTGTTAGATGGTTTAACAAAAGGCATCATATAAAAGGCAAAATTTCAACTCCAGTTTTATTCCTGAATTGTTTATTTCCTCTATTCCAGGATTTATTTTGCAACAAAGATATTATAGATCATAAGGATTGTGATTCTTAAGATTTACTTGTTCTAAGTATATAGAAAGCTAGAAAAAACCCTAAAGTAGTTGCTATATCACATACTATGGGGCTACCATCCAAACCAAGTACATTATTATTGGATCATGTGGTCAGTGGCAAAGGAATGGTGCTCGCCACCCATCACAGTTACAGCTGGCCACAAACATTTAACTAGAAACAATCATTTGGGATAGGATTAATAGTCACATGGAAAAATGTGGATTGATTCGGAAGAGTCAGCACAGATTTGTTAAAGGAAAATCATCTCCAACTAACTTGCTGGAGTTTTTTGAAGAGGTAACAGAGGTGGTTGATGAGGGCAAGGCCGTTGATGTGGTGTACATGGACTTCCAAAAGATGTTCGATACAGTGCCACATAACAGACTTGTGAGGAAAGTTATAGGTCATGGAATAAAAGGGACAGTAGCCATGTGGATACAAAATTGGCTGAGGGATAGGAAACAGAGAGTAATGGTTAATGGATATTTTTCGGACTGGAAGAAGGTTTGTAGTGGAGTTCCCCAGGGGTCGATATTGGGACCCTTACTTTTCCTGATATATATATAAATGATCTAGATCTTGGTATGCATGGGACAATTTTGCAGATGACACAAAACTTGGGAGAATTGTAAACTGTGAGGAGGACAGTGTAGAACTTCAAAAGGACATTGACACATTGATGGAGTGGGCAGATAAGTGGCAGATAAAGTTCAATGTGGAGAAGTGTGAGGTGATAGACTTTGGTACAAAGAACGTGGAGAGACAGTACAAAATAAAGGATACTATTCTAAAGGGTGTGCAGAAGCAGAGAGACCTGGGTGTATATGTACATAAGGCATTAAAGGTGGCAGGACAGAGAGAGCTGTTTCTAAAGCATACAGTATTCTAGGCTTCATTAACAGGGGCATAGGGTACAAGAGCAGGGAGGTTATGATGAACTTATATAAGACCTCAACTGGAGTATTGCAGTTCTGGGCGCCACACTATGGGAAGGATGTGAATGCATTGGAAAGAGTGCAGAAGAGATTTACAAGAATGGTTCCAGGGATGAGACACTTCAGTTATGAGGAATGATTGGAGAAGTTGGAACTATTTTCCTTGGAGAGGAGAAGGCTAAGAGGAGACTTGATAGAAGTTTTCAAAATCATGAGGGGTCTGGACAGAGTAGATAGGGAGAAACTGTCCCCGCTTATAAATGGATCGAGAACCAGAGGGCACAATTTTAAAGTGCTTTGCAAAAGAAGCAAACACGAGGTGAGAAAAAACTTTTTCACATAGCAAGTAGTTAGGGTTTGGAATGCACTGCCTGGAAGTGTGGTGGAGGCAGGTTCAATTGAGGCATTCAAGAGGGCATTGGATTTTTATTTAAACAGAAACAATGTGCAGGTTTACGGGGAAAAGGAGGAGATTGGCACTAAGTTAAACTGCTCAGAGAGCCAGTGCAGACACAATGGGCCCAATAGCCTCCTTCCACACCGTTACAATTCTGTGAAGATTTTGGACAGTAACTTAAGGTGCTGAATTATCCATGATAGCTGAAGCTCCGTCTCTGAGGCCACAAACAGGAGACAACACAAGCAGCGGGACCTGGGAAGCCTGGCGACCTGGGCAGTGATGATTTAAGTGGTCTCGTTCCTGGGGCCGCCATCACAATATCACAATTAAGGACAGTGGCTAACGGAATATAAAAGAGGGCTGTTATGACGTGGCAGATGATGTATGCCAGGTGGATCAAATCCATGAGGAAAACCTGATCACGCTATCAGAGCGGTTTTGCAATTTGCATTTTATTTCGAGATGCGAGCCCTGAATTCCGTAGTAATAAGCCCACACAGACTTCAGGGATTTTTTAAAAAACTAAATTAAACATTTATTAACAAAAGAAAAGATTTCAAGCACATACATAGGTCTACACATTACTACTATAATAACTCCTAAAACCCCTAATTAATCTGGCTTCCAGGTACATCCCTGTTAAGGCAACAGTAAAAAAAAATAGATTTTAAACAGATCTAGGCAAATCAATGCAATACCCTGGATTAATGGCTACTTGAGGACCATTTCCCGCCCAGCCTCAATTTTTAGGCTGGCGGGTGGATTGAAGCTCCATGGGGGAAACCCGAAAATAAGGAAAGTTAGATCTCAGGCGGGAAGGGGAGGGGGCACCTCTATCTGAAGCCCCTTTGGACTGGGGGTGCCCTTCCCTTAAGGCTCGGTGACCTCCGGACCTCCCTCCCCCCAACCCTGACCTATCCCCCCGAGACCCCGATCGCACCCCCTTGCAATCCCCCAAGCCTTCCCTCCGTCCCCGCCCTCGGAGCCCTGACACTTACCTGGGTCTCCAGTTCACGGGACTTGGTCTCAGGCAACTCCGTGCAGTTCCTCTTCCGGCCACCGCAGCACTGTTGCTTCAGGGAACTCGGGAGCTGCGGGCCAATCAGATTGGCCGGCAGCTCTTCAAGGCTCGCAAGTGAGGGTGGAAGTCCCCACCTCCTGCCAATCAATGCTAATTTGAATGTAAAATGGCTGCGGGGCAGCCGGAGTCAGCCAGGATGTGCCCCCCCTCCACTCTTTGGCCCCCGCCATCCTAAAACTTCAGGCCCACCTTAATCTACTGCCTCCTTCGTAGTTACAATTAGGATAAAAAGGGAGAAAAAAATGAAGAAGGAAAAACTGAACCTACGATGCTAAAAAGCAAGGTTATATAAATGTACAATAACCAGCAAAATGAAAGAAGGGAAATTACAGTCAAAAATATACATAAAATCATTTCCAAAGGAAAAAATACAGGTTAAAGGGAAATAATGAGGAAAGACATTTACACTTCAAAAATAGCTAGGATGGCTTAGAGTTTATTTTCATTCTCATACTATATCTCATGGGAATACCTGTAAAGGTCATCCTACAGCAAAGGCCTTTAAAATTCAACCAAAAGACACAGGTGGTCCAATAGACATCCTACTGCCAACTAAAAAACTGAAGACCCCTCCCTTAGCAAATTTGCAATGATAATGCAGGTAGAAATCTTAGAATGAAAAAAAAATGGGTAAAAAGAAACAGGTTTTAACTTGAGGGAAACAATTGTTCATTGTCTCACCTTAATCATTTCATGAATGTGATAGTACAACTCTCCTTTTGCCAATTCCTTGACACAGGATTTAACTGGTTCAATTTTTCTTCAGAGCGGATAATCTTTTGAAATAATCCATACTTTTCTGGGAAAATGTGAAAAAACAATATCGGAAAAAGGCTACAACAAGCATTCAGTTTTTAAACTATTAACATAATATAACGAGAAAGATAATTGTGTCATGTAGTTAATGAGCTAAATTGGAACAGAAAGGGAAAATGTCCAGGCTGATAATCTACGGTGAGATAACAGCAGCATAACATACATAATTAATTTGTTCCATTACAAGCAGCAAGAATTGCATTTGACCATGGTTAATTGAGAAAAGGATGGTTTGCTTCCCCCATGCCTCTCTCCCCCTCTTCCCAACCTTCCTGCTGGTGACTAACTAATCCTAGGCCAACAGCCAGAGCTAACTAGTCCAAACATGATACCTCTTGATAGATCATTAACATAAAACTTTAATACTCACCATAGAACAACATGCGGCAATACGCAGTCAGACTCCAGTGAATTATTGATATATTCCACATGATGACTCAACAGCCAACGGCTCTTTAACAAAGCCAGTCAATCTGAATGGTCAGCTGTATCAAAACAGTCACTTGTGTAAAGGACTCAAATAGTCATTCTTTAAAACGTTTGCAAAGTAGAAGCAGGTAAGCAGAAGCCAATAGTTATAGAGACTTTTACTTTAAGCATCCACTGACCCATCAATCAAGAAATATGTTTTTTTTTTTAATTGAAGGCATTACAAATAACACAAGCACAGGAAAATATCCGCTAGAGTGAGTTCTGCATTTCTGACCTTGCAACACACAGATGGGACTCCATTGAGATGAGAATTACATTAAAAGTTTTTTTTTATAAAAAATTCATCGCTGGAGGGAAAAGGTTAAAGGTTTCGAGGCTAGCAAAATTTTCAAAGTGAACAGAAAGGCTTTGAAGAGTTATTTCTCAGAACTGTGAGAATCTCAAATGTCAATGTTCTTGACTCCAGTTGAAGACGCTAATTTTTTCCGTTCCTTTGCACCAAGAGAATGCTTAGGCCGAATTTTACACTCCCCCGGGGGGTGGTTGGGGAGGTGGGCGGGGAGCGTAAAATTGGGCATGATGTCACAGGCACAGGCGCTGACCAGCCCACCCCCCACCCTACCATGGTTTTACACGCAGTGGTGGAGGTGTGCACAGCCCATCACCCAATTAATCTCCACTTAAGGATGCCTTCCTCCCCCATTATTTCTTCAACTGGAGTTAAGCGGGGAAACTGGCCGGAAAGTGGAGGTTCTTCCTTTACTGACCCACTGTTCCATCAAAAGCCCTCACCAAGTTCTGGTCCCCCAGGTTTCCTCTCCTCTCTGCCCTGGCCCTCTCACCTCGCACAATGAGGTCTCCTAGCCTGCCCCACCGAGAACCCCCAATTTATCTCTCCATCCAGCTCCAATGACGTTCTTCCTTAGGGATTGGATGAGGAGTGGCCACCACTCCCAGTGGCACTCCTGGGACCGCAGAGCTGCCAGCCATTTGATTGGCTGGCAGCTCCGGGAGGCAGGTCTTCTTCCTCAAACGGGTGTGGAAGTCTCGCCCTGAGCCACCTAATGTTCCTCTGAGCATTAAATGGGTACGGTGCGCCTAATGGAACGGGGGCAAGTTCACTGTTGATGTCTACACCAGTGGGAGACATGAACCCTCGCAGGACATAAAATCCTGCATTTAGTTCCCAGGTACAGCAAAGAAAGAAAAGGAGCAGAAACCTATTCCATCAGACCCTTAACCCCATTGCATTGCCTCAGAATTTCCTGGGGACTTTCTAAAGATGCATCATTGGACTTTTGCCTGGAGTGTAGGAACAATTGAAATGATAAATGAAGAAAAGCTAACATGTCTTCTACCATCTTGGTAGTTGCAGGATATAATAATAATGGAGGAATTGTTGACTAATCATCTAATCATAGCAATGCATCTCCATCAGTTACACTACAATAAACCAGGTGTAGTGGATGCACTGCTAATAAGTCAAGAAAAGATATTCCTGTTCTCCTGCTTATGCCCCTCCTTAGGCATCGCTGTGAAAGGCTACCTGAAGAAACTTGTTAATGGGCTTAATACTTAGACTCCTTGAAAGGACCCAAGTGGCAGTGCAACAAACAAGAAGTGACATTGAAGATATTTAGCAGCTCTTTCCCTCTCCTCCCAGGATGATCTTTTGGCTGCATGTCATGTTTCCAATGCTTGCAGCTCTGCTCCTGTTTCTTGCCCTGCTCTCTGGTTTTAATCCCAGCGTGGGAAGTGCCTGCACCATGAGTGCAGCAAGGTCATGCAAGTGGCCCAGATCTGGAAATCTTAGTGCCATTTCCTCCCCAACCCCTACCCCTTAACACCATCAATCAGTGCCGTGCACCGCAGATACGCAGCGAGAAATATCACGGAACAATCTCCCCCTTTATCTTCTCCAAATAGAATTGTTCTTCTCTAGTTATTGTTGATAAACTAAAAGGTCAATTTTCTTCAACTAAGTCAGAAACTTCAGGTGTTAGACTTACCTGGAGACTGAAATAATACCGTACAACACATTCTGAAATGTTTCAATTGCTATCTGACTAATACTCTGAATAAATAAATGACACTAACAGTGCTTCTCTAGTGATTAATTCAGAATTACTTCTTCGTACAATGTTGAACAAAATGTCTTTGCACTTGTGAGCAGTGTCTGCTATCAGACATTGTCATCTAAAAATTTATTATTTTATTTTCACTTATTCAAATTTAGAATCATTTATTCAATAAAAGAAAATTGATCCCAAATCAGGTATTGTCCATATCAATTTTTTTAAAATTTTTGGTTATGCTTAGAATCAAATGTTTTTCTGATGCTAATATTCTTTATCCTTTTAATAATATCATGTAGTCTGATTTATTTTTATTCTAATTAATGTACATCAGCTAGTAATCAGCTTAGCAATGCACCAGATCAATATAATGAAAAATGAGAGCTCCAATGCTGATGGATGTTATTTTATATATATGTCATGACAAAACATTTTCTGTGTGTGTTCATGTACGTTTGAGAGGCTTATCCAACTCCACCTTTTTTTTTACAACCAGTCCTCAGAAGCGGTTTCATTTTTGTTACGCATTCCAATTCAGAAAACTTTCTGATATTAGAAACCAGCTCAGCGACAGATATCAAACTGTGCCCAGGTATCAGCAGAATCTATAGATGTTCCCTGTGTTTCTCCTTGACGTAGGATTTTAAGAAACTATTTATACTTTAGCAATTTGGCTGACGAATGCAGAAAATTGTGGCAGTGTAGCAGAGGAACTTTCACTTATGGAGAGAATCTCTTTTAAAAGTTAGTGGATTGCAAATAGTTGGATGTAACTTTAATATAATTGCAGTGGCAGAAATCTGTCTGTCTTTGTTGACTTATTTGATGTATTTTAAACAAGTCCGAATGGGACCAGTAACTCATCCAAACCAGTTCCACAAATCATCATATCTGAACTCACTGCTTAAACTAAAATGCTGTAAAAAGCATTGTAAACTTAACAGAAGACGCGTAAACGATTTGAAGTTATCTGTTCTGATGGTGCGACACTTTTTAAACCCAGACATCACAAGTTCAAGACATGAAGTAAACTGAATGTCAATTTTGTTAGTTTGATAAAGGGCTCAAAACTATAAATGATTCCATGTAATCAGAGTCTTAGTAATGATTTTAAAGAAATCACAGTACAGCCTCAAATTCGGCAGTTTTCAGACTGGCAGCGAAGGAAAAAGCAGCTGTCATTCTATTGTGAGGAAGGGGGGAACTGACACTATTCATCTCCGTGTAGAACAAATAATCCTCACATTGGATAATCATGGGCATCAGCCAAATGAGCATCAAAGTGAATTTCGTGAGTGTCAATTCTTACTGAACTTGGCTGTAGGGAAGTTTCTTTAAATCCTAGATCCACCAAGATCCAAGCTGTTGCCATCTGAGCTCATCTCAGTGCACAAGCGGATGGGTGTATCCTCTGTCATCCCAATTTGGACAAATATTTGGCTTTGGAATCTTCACTTTTTTGAATCAAATAGTACTCCAGATTCCCAAATGGCTAAGGTAGTTGGAACAAGCTGACACTCAGTGGCCTTAGTGGAGGGATTATACCATCTTGAAATGTTGACTATAGAAAGCCTCTTAAAGAGATTCACACAGTGAAAGTAATGAAACTGGCAAATGTCCTGTGACCCTGTTTTTATGCCTTGCCTTATTTCATGCAGATTTACCATACACTGGATTTTTCTGATTATACTTTTAGAATATGCCTTTATTCTGTGTATTGTAAATTATATTCTTTTTTATGTTGTATGCTGGCGAGGAATATGAAGATCCCAGGTATTTGAAGAGTGGATATATTAACTTTTCCAGTGATTTGTTTGGATAGTTAATTCCACAGAACAAGTTTACAGAAGAGGAGACTGTAATTCTCTTCTCATCTCATCTGTAATTTTCTCTTCATCTACGTGCCAGAACATAGTTGGCATTAATTTAACAATAATCATAATGTGCTGAATTCATGTTGGAGGCCATTGCACTGGGGTGATTTAATGACAACTAGAAAAGGATGAGAAAAAGTTGTAGATTTAAAAATTCAAGTGATAACTTTTTCACCTCTCTTATGATCCCCAGCTGAGATTACCCCTGGAGAAGCCTGGTCCAGCTTGATAGATTCTAATTTTTATTCGTTTGTTTAGATAGATGGAGAATAGCTATTGCACAGTCACAGGAGTCAGCTGATGAACTTATAATGGAAGAATAAAACATTTATTCAACAAGGAAAGATGAACTATATCACAATACTCCTTCACCCACAACTATATGTTTACAGATGTATACAGATTTGTAAGGATAACACAAGTTACAGAAGCTATCTTATACTTTAATGTTCACAGTAAGTGCACAGTCCATGTGCCAATAGGAACCCTGTGGTCAGACACACCACACTCTGAAACCAAGTGATAGACACCACCTCAAACAGATGCTATGAATCTCTCCTCAACAACCCATCCCCCCACTCCCCCCACCCCCAGACGCTTATTACACCATGAGCCAACTGGTGTCACTGAACTCAATATTCCACACGAGGGTTTCCAATCTCCACTTTCCAAGAACTCGCCTTGGAATCTTCTCCCAAACCAATGCTTCCTCTCAGACGCCTTCCGCAAGGGTTCACCTCCAAGGTTTCGAACTCTCCTTCCGATGTTTCTCTACCCAGGTCACCACATGCATTCAAGGTGTCTTCTATGCACTCTCTCTCACTGACTGAGCTGTCAACAGTACACCACTGCTTCACATGCCCATAACAAAATGTTACAGACCTTCAGTTGTCTCTTTGGACCTTCTTGCCTCATGCAAGTTGTTCTCGCTATAAATCTGCTTTCTTCAGCTTTTGTCTCTTTAAATCTGAAGCTTGGAGCCTTCCTCTCTGCCCCTCACTCTTAACTTCATTAACAGGACCTTTTTCCAGGTTCCTGTCCTCCCTTGGACTAGAAGGTCTACTTGGGACTTTCCCCTGGTCCACTCCCCTAAATTTTGGGGTCTTTCCTTTAGCTTGGGACTGGCTATCTGTCCGCTTTGCTCCAGTCTCTCTCTGGCAGCTACTTTTAAAACCAACTGAACTCAAAACAGCTTCCAAAATCAAATTGCTATTTATCTTCTTCTGTGTGTGCCTGTGGGAGGGACCTGCCACTCTGGACCCCTGTTGCTAGGCAACAGCACTTTCTTGTTTGCTGAGTTCACAGTCATAAAATTCTCATTTGGAATGCAAGCACCTTTTAAAGTGAAACTAAAACTCAGTTTGACCTTTCTTAACACACGAATACAGAAATACAAATCAAACTTAAACTTTAAAGCTAAAACTCATTCCTAACAACCACAACATATTACTTACTTAAACTGCCTCTATTTCCTAACACCTCTTTTAAGTAGATTGATAGTGTGAATTCTGATCCACTTAACAAGTACAACAACAAATATTTCTGGGGTTGTGCACAGTTTATTTGGCATTGAAGCCTGTTCCTCCTTCGTAGACCAGCATATGGAAATAAATCTGTGCTGAAACACCAGCTAAAGCTCTGCGATAAGAGAACCAGAGTGAAATCTGCTCCATGCTTTCACAGAATTTGTGTTTTTATTGGATTTATTGCTGTGTTACATCATAGGGAGTTAAGCATTTATCCTCCAATTATTACTGAAGATCCAAAATGTTCTATCTTACCTGTGGAAAATGGAAAATAAAATAATTATGTTTTTATATGAAAAGCAACACTAGAATTATTTTAATATTGCCTTTGCATAGCCTTTTGTTCAAGACTGACATTAAAACTATTGGCTTGGCAATGTAGCAAAGATACTATGGGGTTGCCTTTTGCTTCAATATTTCACTGTTATCAAAGGGCTGAATGTTCTGCTGCACTTTGCACAAACTGGAAATGCATGTCAAAACAAAATTGTGGACTTCCTAGCCTGTCAGTTTGGACCCATTCACTTTAATGGCCTAGAAACAGTGGCCAGGGAGAGTTCAATTTTTTGATATACACTCCTAGCAGATGTGGCTGTCATGATCAGGTGAGGTGGGGTAGGTTGGCTCCCCTCATTTTCCTCTCCTTGTTTGACCGCAACAGGTTTTTAAAAAAAGGATATACTTGCTAATTCTGTGAGTGTTTAACTGTTTACACGCTGTGATCATAAAATGCACAATCAGACAGGTTTTCTTGAGTTTTAACAAAGAAAAGAGGATAGCTTTTAGTGTACATAACCTGGTCTAACTAAAATAATCAAATAAAATAAAGTACTCTGACTTTCGTACACACGCACTCGCTCAATGTACACCCACACAAAGAAGTATTTGGATGTGCACTTGCGATGCTTGGCATACAAGGCTATGGGCCTAGTGCTGGAAAATGGGATTAGAATAGTTAGGTACTTGTTTGACCGGTGCAGACTTGATGGACCGAAGGGCCTTTTTCTGTGCTGTAGACGTCTATGACTCTATGACTCTAAAAATAGATTACACAGTGGGGAAGGATAGATTAAGCAAGTTAGAGTCCAGTAAAAATTAAAGGGGTATGCGGTTTGTGGAAGTTGGTGACTTTGCTATCCTCAGGCTGAATCTGGTGGCCCTGAGATGTTTCCAGTGATTTAAAGATGTAGACAGATAATATGTCTGTTCTCCTGAAGACACTAATGCTGAGTTGAATTCTTTGAAGAAATCTCTGTCCGCAGCACCTGGATATCTACAATCAGCAAACATGGTTCTAGAGCTTGCAAATTGGTTTGGAGCGAAAGAGAGAGATGAGAGAGAGAGAGAGAGAGAGAGGAGGAGGACCCCACTTGGGTCTTCTTCCATCCCATGTGCCTGTCCTGTACTCAGAGAAAGCACGGGTTAAAACACACAAGTAGGTTCACATAACTGTCCCTCTTCAACTGACCAGTAATTTAAACACGGTCATGGCCAATGTATTTCAATTGTAACTTGAGCAGACCATGGGCGGAATTTTACATCCTGCGGGCAGGCGCACGCCCAATCCAATCGGGAGTAAAATTGCACGACAAGACGTCGGGCAAGCGTCCCGACGTCATCGCGCACTTGCGATATTTTGCTCGGTGCCCACGTGCAAAAGTCAGAAGCCCGCCCGCCGACAATTAAGAGGGAAATTAAGCCCGTTCACGGTGCAATGGGCTCCAATCTTTCATCACCCATCCAACCTTACGGTTGGCGGAAGGGCAAATCGGCCAGGCGGCCTTTGCATTTTTCATCCAACCTCAACCAAGGGTGGGATGAAATTTCCGTGACGAAATAAAATAAAAACAAATTTTTTGAACAGTGTTTTTAGCAGCTATATTTTCAGGTGATTGATTATGATGCATGGGCACTTCTTTAGCTTCTAAAACTTTATTTCAGCATTTTCAGCTCTGCAGCTCCCTGAGGCAGCTGTCTGCCTGCTGGGAGCTTTCTCGCAGCGCTCACCCACGCCCAATGAAACATCATTGCCCGCCCTCTTCCCACCCCCACCCCGGCAGGACTGAGCTTCTCAGCATGCGTTTCACACCAGCTGGCCGTTTATTGGCCAGCCAGCATGAAATTGCAGTCAGTGGCCGATCGCAGGAGGTGGCCCATTTCCCAACTGGTCGCAGGCCCACTGGTCACGTGTGCCTGCCCAGGGGTAAAGTTCAGAGCTATGTCTGGGAAACCCTCTCTTAGCCAGGGTCTCATTGTCCAAGTGATTAAGTTTAATGGTTTGTCTCCACCCAGCTGAGTATCCCAGGTGATCATCTTGATGTTCTGCTTATGGGACAGGAAATGCTGTTCACTCACAACCCTGAGGTCATCGTCTTTGATGGGTTTTGGCAGAAATGGGGTCTCAACATAATGCGGCTGCAATGTAGATGGTATAGTGATGCAAATTGTGTAGCCATCTGTGAATGTGAGCTTAAGTCACTGAAACGTCGTTTCTATTCTCTCTTCTTGAAAAGTTCAATTCAGGTTTCCAGCTGATGGGTTCCAAACAGCATTATTTGATATAAAGCATGTTTTTTGGGACATGGTGCACAGGGACGTTTTCATCAAAGGGCTCTTATTTCTAATTAGATGCAGATCTGAAGGTGCATTTTATTTCGCTTGAGACTAATAAAAAAGAAAGCAGAAAGTGACATGGAAATTCTATGTAGCCTTGTTGGACTGTGTTGTGCTGCCGCTCATTAATGTTGCACTAGACAGCATATGCTGGCGGCATTAATACTGCGAAACTAAGAAAGAAAATATGAATTTGCATTTATATAGATACATTTGTATCCGCAGGCTATCCCAAAATTCCTCCCAATTAATTATTTTCAAAGTGCAATCCATGTTGTTTTGTGGAAAAATATAGCAATGGGAAGTTCCCACAAATGGCAAAACGATGGATGACCTGTTGACTTGGCTTAATGGGGTGACTCGGTTTATGACATGAAGGACACCTGGAGAAATCCCTGCTCTTCATCAAAAAATGTTCTACAGGATCTTTGGCATCCACTGAAGAAAAGGCAAAGCACAATATCCTCCTCCACCACCCACCATGCTTTCATATCATACCTAAAAGGCAACCTCATCCAGCACTGACTTCAAGGGTGTGTTTTCAAGCCTTATAAGTAGGGCTTGAACCACCGATGCTCTGACTCAGTAGGCAAGACTGCTAGCATTGTTAATGGAAATATCAGCAATACACATGAACAGGAATACCTTGAAGCATCTTGCTCATGCTCCATTGCTACAGATAGCTAATAGCATCAGTGTTATCTGTATCATAAGGAAGACAATGTTATTTTGCTCAGGTATAACCGAGGAAAGAGAGATACAAGTTGTTTTATATTTATAAAGTAGTGAGGCACTGAGTTTATTTGCATACTAGGAACTTAGCACATAGGGGTATATTTTAAAGGGGCATATCAGCTTATGAAAAGTGTTTGAAAAACATTTTCTTGTTTATTTATAAATATGCGACTTAATGTGAATGGTATTGAAATGCATCATCATGTCACTTACAAGTGATGTCATGGCTCTTTTTAATCCTCTCCTTACCAAACAGAAAATAGGTTTTTCAAACACTTTCAATGAAGCCATTGCCCTTTTAGTGTATTTATAGGATAAGGTGCAGATATGCCAGAGTATACAGATTTTAACTGTATGGTGGTTGCTGTGTGATTAGTTAACTCTGGCATCTCTACACTGTGTGGCTTTTTTGTAAATGACCTCTAGAGCTAGAATTTATAGTATTGCTTTCTCTAGGACATTCATTTTATTCTGTATTGATTATTTGTCGTAGCTGCTTTGGAATTTTTTTTTGCTGTGTAAACATGTCATGGTCACCATGAACATATAATTGATATGAATGATTTTGTGATTGCAGAAGTAAGGGTAACAAAGAGCCAAGCATTATACCATTCAGGTACTGAGCTGCATCTCTGAAACCACAACAATGATTCATACGGAGCTTAATATGATATCTGTGAGCTATTCGTCAAAGAAAACTGAGATGAAAATCTCTGTGTTCACTCCATCCTTACAGTTGCTTCAGCTAAAGCTTTTAAAACTGGAATCAAATTACCCAGGTCATATCAAATCAGATGGAATTGAGTGAAGGGGGTTGTTCCCTGCCTATTAAAGCCTGTTAGGATTCATAGGAGCTATGAATTCTGGATGTTTTACATCAGTAGGCAACCAATGTACACAATATAGGAGCAGCTGAGATCCAAATGAAAAACTAAATGATGCAAGTGTTAAGGAAGTAAGATCAGCAGTAGAGAGCAACTCCCCATCACTTACCAAACATAGGTTTACAACCACCTAAGGTCAGAATATAAGAATAGATATGGCAGGCTTCCCCACAGGTCAAATAAATTTGAAGTTCACAGAAAAGCATTGCCCCACATATTTGGCACAAACTCATTATCTTAAAACTTTGAAAGACATAATGGTAGATTGTGTAAGTGTTATCACTGTTCCATTGTTGAGATTTGTGCACCAAGAGCACATTTTGAGAAATTAAATAAAAATGCTCTCTGGCACACAAAGCTTAATATTAGGAGTTCAAATTTAGCAAATCTACCCAATGGTGTTGCAGTCACGATTTAACCTGACTGTTTTGGTATTGTGCCACTTGACCAGTCCCTTGCTGCAGTTGTGGTAAAGATTGAAGTAAAAGATTCATTTCTATTAATTTATTCACTTTATTGATGAACTGTAGACTGCACTATAAAAAAAAATGGAAAATGTGACATTTGCAGTCGATGTCGCTCACGAATGAATAGTTTTATATTGAAATCCTAACCAAAGACACAAAGCTCTTTGTCTACTGAGGGTCATGGGGTAGTTTTAACATAACCAACTCTTCAGGAAACTTGTCGGGATTGGATGCAATGTTGGTTTTATGTGCTGCCTAATTTTACTCTCTACTGAAACCAATGAAGAGTAATAATGGGTGTACAACCGGCTTTACAACCCATCACATGTATTTTTCATCTAATAAGTTAGGCTAAAAGTACCCCTTAGTGAAAAGCAGTGCAATATTTTCATTTCTAAATGCTATGTGAGCCAAGAGCTCCATTGGAACTTATTCCTAAAACCCACTTGATTCCAACGAGAATTAGAAACATATTCTTATCAAGTATTAGATTGTTAGATCGGCTAATGCTATCTATCAATACTGGAACTGAAATAGGCATTTGAGAATTCTGGAGGAACTTCAGCATTTAACTGGAAATTATAAATAAAGGAGTCTCAAGATATATCTTAGAACAATGAAAAGCTTCTCCGTTAGTTACCACTTCACTTCAGTGTTACTATAATCTTCATTGCTTGTTAAGAGATTATTTGGATCAACTGAAACACTTTATTTGGTATTAGGGGTATTTTGAAAATAGCATCTTTATAGCAACAGAATAAAGCAGCCTAAACAGTTATAATGCAAATGAATATATTGCAGACATATTACATCATGCTCCTTCCTGCTACAAACACACCACAGATTCCTATGTCTAAATAGTGGGCAAGATTGAATCAAAATGCTAGGTCCCCCATTTATATTTTCATGTGAAAATGGGTGGAACCCCCAGGTGCTATGCCATGAAGCGGTAGAATGTGAGTCCAAACCCTAACTTCCAAAAAGTCATCCAAGAGCAGAATACTGTTGGATGCTGGAAATCTGAAATAAAAACAGAAAATTCTGGAAATACTCAGCAGCAACCATGGAGAGAGAAACAGGGTTAACTGCTGGAATCTTGTGGAGGCATTGGGGGTCTCGCCTGCTGGCTGGAGAGCCGGTGGGAGACCCCCCACCCACTGCCTCTTTTCGGGAAGGCCCACTGGACCACAAGCCAATCAGGAAGAGGCAAGGCTAGCTTCCCCTGGAATCAAGACCCCAGGAGGCAGAGGTCTCGAGAGCAGCTGGCCAATCAGAAGACAGCTGCTCTTGTACTCAGCAGTGCCACTGGGAAAGCGGTGGCCACTGCCGATAAGACAGGCACCAGAGTCTCAGGATCGCGGAGCAACTCAAGCCACAGATAAGTAACGTGGGGAGAAGCAGCTCATGGGATGGGAGTTGCAGTGGAAGGGATGCAGGGGGGTCGGGGCGGGGTTCAGCAGCAAGGGCAGGCTGGTTGCTGTCAGCGGTCCCACCCCCTTCCCAATGCCCAGTCCCTCGATCAGGCACTGAGTACCTTTGATTGGGTCCTATATGAATAAGTAATTTGAATGATGTTTCCTAAATGAAGAAAGAAATGTAATGCCAGCAATGCATTCAAAAGGATCAAAAATTTTAAGTGAACAAATAAAGACCAGTCGACTAATATTAGTGATCATTTTAAATTTGTTGATTTATTTTAGCATTGATAAATTACTTACTTTTGTGGAGCAAGAAGCAACATAAAAAACAAAACTATTTTTGTTCATGTGGCATGATGGTGAAAACTTTGCCCATCTCCTATAACTAACATGTTTATGAGTTTGTTACATCAGGTACACAGAAAAAAAATCTTACCCCACATTAAAATTATGGTAAATTGCACTTTTGTCAATCATTTTTGTTGAGGATTTATATTTAATAACTTGGTGCTTATATGTTTCAGTGTTATGGTTAATTTTTTTAATTACTTTTGTGCATCTATTCTTTCATAAATAAATCACACATAGACATTGAAATATAAATGCTTTTTTGCCAACCTTTATAGTAAACGTTCCCGTGCCAATGGTATTAACTTGTTGATTGATCCCTGAAAACTGCTTCTGGAATCAAATTCGATCTGAATGTGTCTTTCCTCCAACTGATAAAATGATTGGAGTATAAAAAAGCATTTTGCGTTAGATTCATTTATTCTTTTAATGCTACAGAAGTTCTTGAGAGTTAACAATAAAGGTGGCAGGTATGAACTTGTATCAGGAGCATATTGATTGAAAATGTGGTATCTGACTTTTGCTAGGTTCCATCCTTTAAATACTTAATAAAATCAATCGTTATAATTAGTGTGGAGATCTTGCTTATTTAGCAGTGTAGACTTTGAGTTCGGAGAGTAAAGCGGAAAACTAAGTGCAAATTCAGCTTTCTTTGTGCATGAAAACTGACCATCTTTCTTACTCTTTGTTATTATGGCAAGATATTTGGGACTCAGTTTAAAATCCATCCTTAAAGTGCTCAGTTCAGTGGGTGGAGGCAGTAGCATTGAGCAGTACAGACAGGATGTCCTGAGGTTTCATTGGTAATGAGTTAGCTGATCCCAGACAGGTACCCCTGCTCCAGGGGGAAAAAAAATCAATCGGGTTTTGCTTGCTCCAAATTGTTATCCAGTGGTACCAGCGAGAAAGGCACATACACATTATAAAGTGAGAACAGGATCAATGACCCCACAGATGAATAACCTGTTCACACTCAACTATCCGCATTTAGAAAAAATGAGCATTAGAGTAGGATACCAAAAGAAACATAAAACCAAAATGAAGCTGAGCAGGAACAGCAAGAACGAGGGGGGAAAATTACATTTTAGTAAATTGAATGTTGACAACATCATGGCATTTTGGTGTACTTTTCATCACTGAGTTATTGCCCATGTAAATTTATCTGGCAGGCAATGTCTTATAAATGTACAAATTGTCATAATTATGCTTCTACTGTATTGCCACCGGCAGCACCCACAATATTCCTGTGCAGTGTTAAGGGCCAAGAATACAAATAGATCTGAGGCTGTTCCCCCTCCCCTGCTTTCTAACAGATACTATTGCCAAAAGAAAACCTGCCTCGATGTCCTCTCGTGCTCTTTAAACGCTAGGATCAATGGCCTCGTTTAACAGCTTCATCTTGGCTGTAGAAATAATTGCATATGGGGGTACACCACCTAATATCTATTATGTCACCCACACAGTGATCTCAAATATGTGGCAATGGAAGATTGGCTAGCTAACAGGACACATAAATGGGTCATTTTTTGGGTTGGCCAGATGTAATGAGTAGTGACCCACAGGGATCAATGCTGGGGCCCAAACTTTTTACAATTTATATAAATAACTTGGATGAAGGGACCAAAGGTACGGTTGCTAAAGTTGCTGGTGACACAAGATAGGTAGGCAAGTCAGCTGTGACGAGGATAAAGGAGGCTACAAGGGATGTAGATAGGTTAGGTGAGTGGGCAAAGACCTGGCAAATGGAGTATAAAGTGTGAAAATGTGAAATTGTCCATTTTGGCAGGAAAAATAAAAAAGAAGCATATTATCTAAGTGGTGAGAGGTTGCAGAGCTCTGAGATGCAGAGGGATCTGGGTGTCCTAGTGCATGAATCGCAAAAGGTTACTTTGCAGGTACAGCAGGTAATTAGGAAAGCTAACAGAATGTTATCAGGGGGTGGAATTGAATACAAATGTAGGGAGGTTATGCTTCAGTTATAGAGGGCATTGGTGAGACCACATCTGGAATACTGTGTACAGTATTGTTATCCTTATTTAAGGAAGGCTGTAAATGTGTTGGAAGAAGTTCAGATAAGGTTTACTAGACTAATACCTGGAATAGGCAGTTTGTCTTACAAGTAAGGTTTGGACAGGCTAGGATCGTATCCACTGGAATTAACAAGAGTAAGAGGTGACTTGACTGAAACATGTAAGATCCTATGGGGTCTTGACAAGGAGCATGTGGAAAGGATATTTCCTCTTGTGGGAAAATCTAGAACTAGGGGTCACTGTTTAAAAATAAGAGGTCACCCATTTAAGACAGAGGTGAGGAGAATTTTTTTTTCTCAGAGGGTCTTGAGTCTTTGGAACTCTTTTCCTCAAAAGGTGGTCAAAGCAGAGTCATTGAATATTTTCAAGGCAGAGGTGGATAGATTCTTGATAAGCAAGGAGGTGACAAGTTATCTGGGGTAGGTGGGAATGTAGAGTTGAGGTTACAATCAGATCAGCGATGAATTTATTGAATGGCACAGCAGGCTCGAGGTGCCGAGTGGCCTACTCCTACTCCTAATTCATGTGTTCATGTGTTTGTATGTAAATCCAGCATGGATTTGTTAAAGGCAAACCATGTTTGACCAAGTTTCCGGAGTTTTCTGAAGAGGTGATAAAGAGGATGAATAAGGGTAATGTGGTTAATGTAGTGTACTTGGACTTCCAAAACGTGTTTGATAACTGCCAGCAGTAGAAGCTCAGGTATCAAAAGGGTCAGTGGTACAAAGTTGGTTGAGCGACATGCAACATAAAGTAGTGATGAACTAAAAACATGTGGAAAAACTCAGCAGATCGTTTCAAGTCCAATACGACTCTTCTTCGGAACTATACAAAGAAGAGCCATATTGGACTCAAAGCATTGTTTCTCCCTCCATAGATGCTGCCAGAGCTGCTGAGTTTCTTTCAGCATTTTCTGTTTCTATTTCAGATTTTGCTTTTATTATACAGGCAGTGGTGAACCTTTGTTTTTCAGACTGGAGGAAGACAGTTCCCCAGGGCTTGCTACCAGGAATTTTTTGGGCATATATTTATGACCTAGGCTAGGATCTTCCTGTCCCCCGCGCGGCAGGAATCATTGTGGGCGGGATGGAAAATTCGATGGACCAGCCAAAGATCCGTTGATGTCAGGCAGGAATTTTTGGTCCCGAGGCAGGCAGGGCTGAAAAATCACAGGCCTAGATTTGGGTAAACAAGGCACCAGTTCAAAATTTGGAGATGACACAAAACTTGGAAGTATTGTGAACTGTGAGGAGGATGGTGATTGACTTCAAGGGGGCACAGACAGGCTGGTGGAAAAGGCAGACATGTTGCTAATCATATTTAACGCAGCGCAGTTGTGGTACATTTTGGTTGGAAGGATGAAGAGAGGCAATGAAAAGTAAAGGGTACAGCCCTGAAGTGGGTGCAAAAGCAGAGATCTGGGAGTACATGTGCACAAATTGTTGAAGGTGTCAAGGCAGGTTGAGAAAGCAATTAAAAAGCATTCGGGATCCTGGGTTTCATAAATATGGAGGCTTAGAGCAAGCAAGACGTGATGAAATGAAACAGGAAGTGCTGAAACTACTGAGCTGGTGCAGCGGCACTTGTGGAGAAAGAAACAGGATCAACATTTTGAGTTGAATATGACTTTTCCTCGGAACCCAAAAGTTCTTCGCAGGTTTTGATGAACCTTTATAAAATACTGCTTCGCCCTAAGCTGCAGCATTGGCCAGGATTTTCCCCTCGGCGATTTGGGGGCGGGGCCTGGTGGCCGAGGGGAAAATGACGCGGGATGAGGTCGGGAGGAATCCCCGACGTCATCCCGGTCCATTTAAATTTTTAGGAAAGCGGGCGGGCAGCAAAATCGGCTGTCCGCCCGCCGACCTGTCAATGGCCAATTAAGGCCATTGACAGGCTAATTAACCATGTTAAAGACCCTGCCCGGCCAAGCTTAAGGCTGGCGGACAGGCCAGGAGCCCCAGCGGGCTCCAGATTATTCATGAAACTTCACCCACTGGTGGGATGAAGTTTCATGTCCGTTTTTTAAACATTTAATACATTTTATGTGTTTATTATTAACATGTCCCATCTCGTGAGACATTGTCACACCACTTTGCCTCAGGGAGCTGTGCGCTGTTTCGCGCGCATGCTTGAAAGAGCGCACTTTGACAGCTGGGGATTCCCTCCCTCTCCCCACTCCGCACAGGAAGCACATGGCACTCCCCATCGGGCAGGCCGCTGGGCAGGCCTTAATTGGCCCGCCCACTCAAAATGGCGGCGGGCCCCTTTTCGGTGGTGGGGGTCGGCTGTCTGCCCGCCGCAGAGCCGGTGGGGCCCACCCGCCCATCGAGGGCTAAATTCTGCCCATTATGTCCAATTCTGAGCACCACACTTTAAGAAGGATGTGAAGTGTTTAGAGAGGGTGCAGAAAAGATTAATGAGAACGGTTCCAGGGATGAGCAACTTCAGTTGCCTGCATAGATTGGAAGGAGAATGAGAGGAGATTTGTTAGAGGTGTTCAAAATCATGAAGAGTCTAGTCAGAGTAGATAGAGAGAGACTGTTCTCATTAGTGGAAGGGTCGTGAGCTAAAGCACAGTGATATAAGGTGATTGGCAAAAGAGCAAACATGAGACGACCTGAGGGAAAAAGAGAGCAGGCAGGAAGTTGTTAGGCACTGGAATGCACTGCCTGAAAATGTGGCAGAGGCAGGTTCAATCATTGCTTTCAAAACGGAATTGGCTTAGCACCTGAAAAGAAATGATTTGCAAGGCTATGGGGAAAGAGCTTTGGAGTGAGACTAGCTGAGTTGCTCTTGCAGAGATCCAGCACAACACAATGGGCCATGTCCTCCCCCTGTGCTGGAACCATGCTCTGATTCTAGATTATATGCTCAAATCCAGGAGAGGGCCTTGGGCCCACATACTTTTGAGAGATAGAATGCCACTACCTGAGCCAAACCAACACTGTATAAGACATTGGTGAGGCCAGCTTTGGAGTATTGTGTGCAGTTCTGGTCGCCTAACTCCAGGAAGGATATCAGTAGGATTGAGAGAGTGCAGAGAAGATTTACTAGGATGTTGCCGGGTCTTAAGGAGTTGCGTTACAGGGAAAGATTAAACAGGTTAGGACTTTATTCCTTGGAGCGTAGAAGAATGAGAGGAGATTTGATAGAAGTTTACAAAATTGTGAGGGGTATAGACAGAGTAAATGCGAGTAGGCTCTTTCCACTTAGATTAGGAAAAATAAACACGAGAGGACGTGGCTTTAGGGTGAAAGGGTAAAGGTTTAGGGGGAACATTAGGGGGAACTTCTTCACTCAGAGAGTGGTGAGAGTGTGGAACGAGCTACCATCTGACGTGGTAAATGCGGGCTCACTCTTAAGTTTTAAGAATAAATTAGATAGATACATGGATGGGTGAGGTCTGGAGGGTTATGGACTAGGTGCAGGTCAAAGGGACTAGCGGAATAATATTTCGGCACAGACTAGAAGGGCCAAATGGCCTGTTTTCTGTGCTGTAGTGATCTATGGTTCTATGGTTTTATGTAAGAAAATGCAAAGTAAAAACATAGATGTCTCTAATGGCTCAGTGGGATTTAGCTAGTGAGTAGCTTAACTACAGAGGTCAAAAAGCCCTAGGTTTGATCTCCAGATTGTACTGATCCCATTCAGGATAATGGTAAGGTTATTCCGTTTGGCCTCAGCTCTTCATGTTAAATGTGGAGAATTTTTTTCAGGGCTTCTGCTGCTGCTCCCTATCGAGCAACCCTTGGCAGAATAACATGATGTCCTTCTGTTACAAGGCTCACATATTGGTCACCCAGGAAATCAGTGCCTGTGGAATCTTAACCTAACTTAAGAGAGCAGAGAAGAAAAGAACAATGACAGAAACAGTTTTAATAAAAGAAAATCGTTTAGTCTTTCTCATGAGGCAGAATATCTGTCTAGCTATTTTTCCCCTTTTCACAAAACTACCCTAAAACAACCCGTACAGATATTTAAAAGCAAAATACTGCACCCCTCGCCCATGGTTCTCTACTTTTCTAATACTAATGGTCTAAAATCATGGGGAGGTCGAGTGCGGGGGGTGGTGGGTGAAATTTTCTGGTATGCACTCCTGGCATGAACCAGGATCACTGAGTCACCAGCCTACATTTCCATATTTAATATTACAATAAAGCACTGATATTATCAAAGGGTTTATCCCATTTTACAATCCTTCAGCCTGGTGAGGAACAGTCAATTTATTTGCAAAAAATAAATATTTATGAATATAAATATTTATCCCACCAATCTTCATGAGATACTTTAGACATATTAATGGCGCAGTTGTCTCCGATTTTTCATTGCCCGTCCAACCTTATGATTGGCGGCCGGGCAAATCGACCAGGCGGCCTTTGCATTTTTCATCAAACTTCGTCCAAGGATGGAATGAAATTTCTATGATGAAATAAAATTAAAATAAACACCTGCGGGCAGCACTTTTATCAGCTATGTTTTCAGGTGATCGACTGTGATGCGTGGACATTTTTTCGGCTTTTAAGACCTTTATTTGAGCTTTCTCGGGTCTCCGGCTCCCTGGGGCAGCTCTCTACCTTCAGGGAGCTTCCTCCCGCCGCTCGCCCGTGCCTACAGAACCCATCACCACCCCGGCAACGTCCTCTTCCCGTCCCCGCCACCCCGGCAGCGCTGAGCTTTCCAGTGCCCGTTTCGCGCTGGCTGCCCGTTAACTGGAATCGCAGTCAGGGGCCGATCGCAGGCGACGGTCCGTTTCCCGATCGCTCCCAGGCCTGCTGACCGGGTGCGCCCGCCAAAGGTAAAATTCAGGCTACGATGACTTTTCTCTGTTTGTCACTATCATTCGTTTAGAATGATGCACGGTGAATTCACCAATCGTTTAGTTAAAACGTTGAGGGTGGCAATACATTTTCATACCAAAGATAAGGTCAGTCTGTTAGTCTAATTGGAGAATGATGTAAAATCCCACAGTTCCTTGGGCTGATTTTGCCCTTGAAGGGCAGGTGGGCCCAACCGACTCAGCGGCGGGCGGGGAGCCGATCACCGCCGCCAAAACAGGCCCCGCCGCCATTTTACGTGGGCGGGCCAATTAAGGTCCGCCCAGCGTGCCGCCCGATGGGAAGCGCTATGCGCTCCCTGTGTGGGCGGAGGGGGATTCTCCAACTGCGAGAGTGCGCTCTTTCACACATGCGCACAAAACAGCTCACATCTCCCTGAGGCTAAGTGCTGCCTCAGGGCGATCGCTGACAGTTTGTGAATGTTTAAAAATAGAAAAATAAAAAAAATCATTAACACGTCCCCCTCATGTGAAAATGTCACACGAGATGGGACATGTTAATAAAGTGCACAAAAACTTTATTAAACTTTTTTAAAGCCAAAATTAAACTTCATCCCGCCGGTGGATGAGGTTTGTTATAAAATCACTTACCCGCCTGCCCGTTGGGCCCGTGCACCGAGCCGAAGTTCGCACGGGCTCCTCAAAATCGGCGTCAATTGCCGACTTAAGGGCCTTAACAAAGCCTTTAATTAATGGCGGGCACGCGTCGCTCTGCATAGCGCCCGCCGACCTAAATATCACGATGCCGCGCGCTGACGTCGGGACGCTCACGTGACATCAGTGCGTGACGTTTTAAGCGCTGACATGCGGGTTCCACCACCTGCGCATCAGCCATAAAATTCAGCCCCTTGTACTTAGGCAAGTTCTACATTTTAATCCATTCACATAACTGTCTTAAGAGGAAAATATCTTACTGGCACATGCATCGTATTTTAAAAATGCTCATTTGAATGATGAAGTGCACTTTTACATTTTTGTTTCGCGAAACAAGCAAGGTTCACCATGCAAACCACCACCAAGTTTGAAAAAGCCAGGAGATAAATCAAGAAGCGGTAATTAGTTGATTAAAGCATGGCTTTTAAAACTGTGGATCAAAGGAGGAAGCAAATACTGAGGGATTTACTTATGTGAAATTATCCAATCGGAATTTCCCAGTAAAATCATGGAGACAATGTTCCCCTCCCCACCATCCAGGGGGGTTGTGAGGCGGTGGGCGCGGGCGGGTATGGACCCGATTGGTGCCCCCGATGGGGCCTGCACCGCCATTTTACGTAGGCGAGCCAATTAAGGCCCAGAGATGCCTCAGGGAGATAAGTTTTAAGTTTGAAAATTTTCAGTGAAGGGAAAAAAAAAAATTTAGGACATGTCCCCTTGTGTGACAGTGTCACAGGAGCTGGGACATGTCAATGAACTTTAATGAAAAAATTTATTTAATTAATAAACTCTTCATGAAACTCATCCCGCCCGTGGATGAGGTTCCATGAAAAATGCAAAGGCCGCCTGGGCTCTTCGCCTCCCCTCCCTCGCCAACCTTAAGGTTGGACAGACAGCTTTCTCGACAGGGTTAATTAGTTAATTAATGGCCTTAACAGGCCGTTGACAGTTCGGCTGTGCACCCACCGAACTGAAAATCTAAATGACGCGCAGTGGCGTCGGGATGCACGCCCGACATCACCCCGCGTCATTTTACGCCTCGGCGAGCGCCCCCACTCGGTAAGTCGAAAATTCTCCCCAATATTTTGATGGGGGTCCTGGGAAATGGATTTTTAGGTAGATTTTCCTTTGTGAATGAAGTAGGTAGGAACTGAATTGGGCTGCCAGTGGCTTTACAAAGGATAGTAAATGATTCTGTTTTACTGTTTTTAAATTATTATAATGGTCTGGAACGCTACAGCTGCCAGGTAACAATTCTATATTTTTGTCATCTCATAACATCTATAGAATACCTAACACAAAACAGATGGGTATGTGCTGTTGTCAACATTCTATCTCTTCAAGTACCTAATGGGATGAAATACAGAAAAGAGTCAGATACTGCATTTGTAACTATAAGCCTCAGTTCATTGTTTGCATCCTGTTGCGATTGCTCATTTTTGAATTTTTTTTCTGCACCCTGTGGTCTATTTGCCATTTAGCACAGGAAAGGACGTTGACAAGCCTAAGGAGGGCAAGGGAAAAAAAGAAAGCAAAGAAAAGTAGGTATCAGTAAATTTTGTGTATAAATTTAATAAGTGCAATCAGGAATATCCAGAGCAATGGAATGGTGACGAAACACAAAGTGGAATGCTGACAAAGCAAGTTAATCTCATCAAATAATTTCAGGAGTAGTACTCCTCTATCGATGTTAGGCTGGACAATAACTAATATTGAACCTGCCAATGAAAATATGCAATTATGAATATAAAAAAATGTATGTTTAATGAAGTGTCTGCTAATTTTTACCCTGCTGCACCCCCCTTTTCGGGGAGGAGGTGAAACAGGTGGCACATCTGCAACAGCCTTTAGCTTGACCCAGATTCAAAAGATGTCCGTGGGACAGTGGCAGGTTTCCCTTACGCATCTTTCATTCCATCGAATGTGTACTGCTCCTTTAATATATGTTAAAACAGAGCCACTTGGATTTATCTGAGCTTAACAGTACCCTTTCCTCTCCTCAGTCCTCACCAGCCGTTAGCCGTTTTATAACACCGGCAAAATCGAGCGTGAAATACTGAGTGATGACGTCGAGCGAGCATCCTGACGCCATCGCGCGCTTGTGTGATATTTCAGTCCGCAGGCACATGTGAGAGTCAGTTCGCTAACAATTAAGAGGCCTATTAAGGCCGTTAACGTTGCAATTACCGGGGATGTTTCGTTGCCCGTCCAATGTTACGGTTGGCGGGCGGCCAAATCGGCCAGGCGGCCTTTGCCCTTTTTGAGGAAACCTCATCCAAGGGCGGGACAAGGTTTCCGATATTAATTTTAAAAAAGATAAAAATGTTTGGACAGAATTTTCAGCATCCATATGTTTAGGTGACTCATTTGGCATTTTAAAACCTTTATTTGTGGCTTATGAATTCTTCAGTTCCCGGAGGCAGCTCTCTGCCTCCAGAGAGCTTTCTGTGCGTGCTCCCCCGCACCCACGCTGACTTCAGCGCTTGCCCTCCTCCTGCCCCCCCCACCCCCCACTCCCACAGCGCTGAGTGAAATCCCGCTCGAGGGCCGATCGCAGGTGGCAGCCCGTTTCCCGGCCGCTCCCGGACCCACTGACCGCGCACCACATCCCGAACTCAAAATCCTGTCCACAGCATTTGAAGAAAAGCATTATTTTGTGCTATGGGCTCAAATAAAATGCTTGTCACATTGCACAATGTCAAAAAGGTATGGGTGTGAATTGGGTTTCCTCCAGTGGCACTAAATGCATCCACCTGTCAGCGTGCACTGTGCCACCAGCTGCATCTGGCCCCTCTTCAGAAGGGCACTCACATGGACATCACTGACTTACTACTTTGGATCACACAGGTCATTAAAGAAATTTACATGTCACTCTCCTGGTGTTGAACTGCAAGTTGGGCCCTGGGTGTGTGCTATTTTAAAGGATCAGGCACCTGGCTTGCAGGCAAAGTGATTTTGAAGAATTTCTGCTATTGCAAAGTGTCTGAAAGCACTCAGAGTGTTTCTGGTCATGTAGAGGTAAGTTGCTGGACATAGTCATCCTCACAGGCAAGGCCTGTTCGCACAAAGGCTCAAACAGGCACGGGGGCTGCAGTTGCATTTCCTCTGGGTCTGCAGGACAATAGGGAGATGGAATGATGCCTGTGGAGAGGGCAAGCTCCACCTAATCCCCCTCGGGCAATTTGGATCTGGACTCATCCTTGCTCTTTGACTGTGGCAGGAGGCGGCCTGGCAGGCTAGCCAATGAGCCCAGCACCTTGGTGAGCACCACCTTTTTAGTGTTCTCCTGTAAGCTGTCCCATCAAGATCCTCATCTAAGTCCTTTGCAGCAGAGCTCGGCGATTACCTCATCCTCCAGTGAGCTGGCACTTAAACTATCCTTGCTCCTGTTCTGACTGCAACCCACTCATGCCCAGTGATTCACCAAGTGCAGATCCCAGCCCTATACATACTATCTCCAAGGTACATGGCTGTGCCAGTATCTGGTGGTTGCACGTGTTAGATCAAGTGAGGGGCCTCTTCATCAGTGGTGTGTCGTTGCCCTCTCTCCTACTCCTGGGTTTACTTAGGCTGGGCAGGCCATAGTTCCTGGGTGTCAGAAGGCAGCTTGTCCATCATGCCAGGATGAGGGTGAGCTGGACGCTGAAAAGGGGCATAAGGCGGGGATATGCCATCATCCTCAATTTCTCAGTGAAGCCAGATGGCAAGGATTCTGTCACAGCCTCATGTTAAGGAGAGCTGTCACCTTCGTAGGGCAGTGCAGGCATCCATGTCCGTTTTGCTCTGTTCTACTCTCTTTTATTATGGGACACCTTGTTCTGCAAGAGAGAGGGTAGAAGGTCAGTGATTCTCTTGCACTCTTTCTGGGTAATGTGCCTGCCGTAGCTAAATAGCTGGAGGTATGGGGAGGCAGCTAGAGGTGGGTGTGAGTCAGGCATTGGTAGTTGTGTGAGAGTGAAATGCAGTATCTGGATGTTAGACCTGAGTCCTGAATGCCAGGGAATGGTGCTGAGTGAGTGATTGGGTGTGGCCCATTGAGCAGCATGAGAGGTTGGTTGTGTGGTGGGGAGGAGATATCATACGAAATGCATATTCTCTGATCTTGACCAGTCATGTGAGGTCATTAGACTCTTTGTGAAACTACTGCCGGATCCTCATGTCCAGGCATCAGGAATTAACCCCCCAGTCATCTGTTCTCAATCCCTTCTGAAGGTGGACCTTGAGGATCCTGAATTAACGACATGAGTGAATTTTTAACACTGGCCAGAATTTTTGTGCAGACAGAGAGGCTCTCCACCTTAGCGAAAATGACGAATGCTATCCTTTATGCTGATGGCGTGCTATCCTTTATTCCAAGAGGGATTGAACATAAAAAATAAGGATGTTGTGCTTCAGTTATACAGGGCATTGGTGAGACCGCACCTCGAATACTGTGTGCAGTTTTGGTCTCCTTATTTAAGGAAGGATGTAAATGCATTGGAGGTGGTTCGAAGGAGGTTTATTGGATTGCTACCTGGAATGAGTGGGTTGTCTTATGAGGAAAGTTTGGACAGACTGGGTTTGTTTCCACTGGAGTTTAGAAGAATGAGGGGTGATTTGATTGAAGTATACAAGATCCTGAACGGCCTTGACAAGATGGATGTGGAAAGGATGTTTCCTCTTGTGGGTGAGTCCAGAAGTAGGGGGCACTGTTTTAAAATTAGGGGTTGCCCTTTTAGAACAGAGATTAGGTGAATTTTTTCTGCCAGAGGGTTGTGCAACTTTGGAATTCTCTACCTCAAAAGGTGGTGGAGGTGGGGTCATTGAATATTTGTAAGGCAGAGGTAGATAGATTCTTGTTAGGCAAGGGAATCAAAGGTTATCGGGGGTTGATGGGGATGTGGAAATCGAAAAACAAGAAGATCAGCAATGATCCTATTGAATGGCGGAGCAGGCTCACATACAAATGGTCTACTCCTGTTCCTATTTCTTACGTTCTTATGTTCTTATGTAATTCCTGTCCCCAAAGCCGGCCTCCGCCATTTCCACAGGGGGGGGAATTGGAGGTGGGTTCTAATGTGCACATCCATAGCTCACAGAGGCAATTGCACATGTAAAAGTGCAGCTGCCTCAGTCAGATCTGATTTTGGCTCTGGGATGTCCAAAATGCACTTTGTACATGTTAGACCTGTTAGGAAATGTTTTAAAGCTGCCGGAGTTCTTTGGAAAGGTAGGGTACCCTTTTGGATATGGCCCAGGAACACCTTTGGGTGAGGTCAGGTGCCCTTTGGGAGAGGTCAGGTGCCCTTTGGGAGAGGTAAGGTGCCCTTTGGGAGAGGTAAGGTGCCCTTTGGGAGAGGTCAGGTGCCCTTTGGGAGAGGTCAGGTGCCCTTTGGGATTGTTGAAAGTAGATGTGAATATGCATAAAAGCGCATAAACTCATTGGAATTGCCAAGAGATCTCTCAAGAGAATTTCAAAAGAAGTGTCAATAGAGCTGTCAGAAGAATTGTCCAGCTGTCAAGGCATTAAAATTCCCTGCCCTTTAAATAGAAATAGAAGAAACTGCCTGCAATGTTAATAAAGAATCATTGCCTGTTATTTTACTCTGTCTGTTGACATAAGCTTAATGAGGGTTGTTATTACAGGATTAGTGCCGCATGACTGATTTCTCAGCCTGGCATTATCACAGTAGGATGCCTGCCAGTTCACAATTTGATTGACAGCTCCAAGTGGTTATAAGCTCTTTGAAGCAGGTGGGGGGTGGTGGGGGGCTGGTAGAGGAGGGTCCAGGCGTGACTGGGAGAGGAAGGTGTACCGGGGGTGGGGTGAGGGGTGAGGCTGGGATTGGGGGAGCGGAAATGAAGATGTCAGTGTTGGGGGGGGGGGTGGGGGTGGGGGGTGAGGTTGGGAGGGGGGAACAAAAGATGTTGGGGGGTCAGGTTGGGAGAGGGGAGACGGGAGTACGGGAATAGGAGGGTATAACGGGCGAGAATGCAGCAAGTGGAGAAGTAGGTGTAAAGGGGAGGAAGGTATGTGAGAAGGAGCTTGGAGAGGAGAAGGTGTCTAGGAGAGGAGGGAGTTTAGAGGGGGGGAAGGAGCCTAGGAGGAGAAGGAAGTAAGGGTGGAGGAGGGAGTAAGTGTGGAGGAGGGAATAAGAGTGCGGGGTAATGTCCAGGTGAACATGCAAGGCAGGGGTCGTGGGGCTAATGACCACCTCCTGAGGACCGAACTGAGGGTAGGCATGGTAGGAGAGAACGATGACCGTGATGGGAGGCAGATGGAGCCAGTAGGGTCGGAGGGTGAGGGTGCATCGGTAGCGGGAGAAGGAATGGCGAGAGTGGTTGGTGGAGCCTCAGAGGCAGACACAGACCCTGTGGGTGAGAAGGAGGAAGTTGGGGAGGTCATTGTGGATGTGGGTGGGATTCTGAGGAAAGTAGGGAATGTGTACGTTCACCTGGACAACCAGGAACAGCAAGGGTTTGGGTTGGTAGGTGACGGTGTGGAGGTGGAAGGTGATGCCGGGGGGTTGAAAGTGATGGGGGAAAGGACATGGGTGACTAGAGGAGGGGAGAGGGTGGGGGAGCTGACGATATACTTGACCACAGCCATGTTTGTCAAAATTGAAAGTGAGCGGAGCCTCGTGTTGGGCGGGTACAAGTGCTGCATGGGAGTGTGATCATTGGGTGGGCGGAGAGGCAGGTCAGGCTCAGATGGACAACTGAAAGAGAACCCCAGCAGGCAGTATTGAAAATGCTCGGGACAGTGAGATGAGTGAGATGGAGAAAGCCTCTGGGTGCATGGGAAAGTGCTCTGCCACATACATGTCCCTCCAGGATCACTCATGGGACTGCTGCATGCAACTTAACTGCTAGTGGGGCGGAGTGGGGGCAGTGAAATGCAGGGGGAGGACTCACAAAGCCTGTCAATGAAGCTGAAAGACACCATTACACATTATTCAGTGAAAGCGAATATATTTTCAGATTATAAGGTGACAAAATGTGTTCACCCGTGCAACCACATGTGATCAGAATTTCTTAACTTTTCTAGGCCTACCACTTCCTCTAGGTGCTGCCCTGACATCCACAGCAGGGGTGGAGACAGCCTGTGCAATGGTTGGCCCTGTTGCCTCTGATGCCTTTGACACGCACCTTCTAGAGAGCCGAGGCCATGAGGGGCCCGGCTTGCTTTGGCTGCACTCCTTTGGGCCAGCTGCTCCCTCTGCAGTGACAGAGGGTGAGGTTGAGGGGGTCACAGGGAAAGGGGGCTCGGAGGGAGAGAACAGCCTCTGAGATTCCTGAGTGGATGACTCAAGGGTGTTCAGCTGCCGCTCCTCCTCCCATCAGGTGCCCGAGGGCCCCAGCCTTTCCTTGCCATTTTACAGAAGCCCCCCACCTCCCAGCCCATTCCTAAAAGGTTGGTAAAACTCAGCCCCATTCATCCATCTTGGATGCCACGGGGTAGAAATTGGTTTAGGGTCTTTTTGGGGCCTGGAATAGTTGAACATGTCAAAAACTGGAGGCCTGAGTTCATGCCAAAGTTGGCATCCGGCCTAAGCAGCATATTTCCAGTAGGCAGTACCCTGAGGCAGCTCACCAGTTTGACTCATTGGGAGAGAAAAGTGGGAGTGAGGCTGGAATAAGCTAACCAATAGGCTAAACTTGCTAACCAATTTGTAGGATACCTGAAACAAGTGGCAGCCCTTTCAATAACATATTAATTGACACCTAAAATCTGTTTTAAGTATCCACTTCGACACCTAAATTTTGCCCAGCTCAGTGTAGCTGTGGACAGATTTCAGGTGTGCTGGGTTGATGTAAAAACTGTGCCCAGAAACTCGTGCTTTTTTGCCCTTGATCTGCATTCAACGAAACGATGCAGTAGTATCCAATTTCAGCCCCTATCAAATTTGTCAACGAAGACATGCATAAACATTTCCTGATCCCCAAATTTAATCAAAGAAAACTTCTGAATATTCATCCATCTTCACCTCTCAGCTATTCAATTCAGGCCTGCTGCCCATCTCAGGTAATATTCCTCCCTGAACTCCAGTAGCAGAGACCTGTCGTATTCTATAGAATATTTAATCATAACATCCAATGACATTGTATGCCTTGATTATTTTGCAAAGGGAAGTTAATGAATGTAGACGGCGGGGGTGGGCGAGGGAGGGGGCCTGATTTGGTCACTGATGGATTACATTGTGAGCAGTTGAGTTTATGTAGGTTTTCCCTCTCCGTGCATATTAGGGGTCACATTTAAGTTTGTAATGCTCAACCAAGACCAATGCAGCTTTTGCAGCACTGGTTTATAAGTGAAAGGTGGGTCTCAATCAGCACCATAGAAATGCAACACCAAGCCACCCTCCACTGAACCCAGCAAACCCAGCAGAAGTATCACTCCACAACACCCATTCTTTCTACAAGTCTTTTGATGGCTTCAGCCATTTGTTCAGTCCACGATTACTCTTCACAGATAGGATTCGGTTTTGAAAAGAGGAGTCCATAGGTGTCCAGCAAGTGGGGAAATGCTTTGCATCAATAATCCTTCATGTATATGAACATTCACCATTAAATTAAGTCAAAATACAAACAATAATTAACACATACTTCTAGTAGTTACAAAATTCAATGCGTTTCACCAAGCGCATTGAACTCAGGGAAATCTATATCCGACTGGCTTTAATTATTTACAATCAGCCACCAATTAAGAATGCAGCCAGGATTCAATAAATAATAAATAAATAGAAATAAAAATCCAGGGTCATCTAAAACAGCATTTCAGGAAAAAGTGTCTTAAAGTGTATAATATTAAGCAATTTATATTAAAGAAATAAGAATAAATGGGGATAGGGGGCAGATAGAAGGCAAGAGATTATTTGACAGGCATTTTTATTGTCTCATCATATATTACAATATTAAATGCAAAACGTTTAATGTTTGATAATGACCAGTAAGCAGAAATGGCGGGATTTCATCACATGCTGAAGTTTTACAGAGAAAAGTGACTTTGGCATTGTTTCATTTGATTTCATGGATGATTATGGCTGTAAGATTGTATGAGTCACTGCTGCTTTTGAAATGGAGGATGGTGCCAATGTGAATACGTGACCTCAGCATTGTTTTCAGAGTCTCAGGTTCTCTCCATCTTATGCAACATTCATTAGGTGTCCTCTCACAGCAGCACAGTCCCTTGCCTCTGTCCCAATTAAAGGAATTTTTTTTTAAACATTTTCCATTTGTCGCGTTCTCCTTTTTGAGTATCATCAATATCACCACCAAGCTGGGTTTGAAAATTAATAAGAAGACCAATATATTCTGAGGAATTTCTTTATTTTTGCTCTTTCCATTGGAAAATCTTGTCTGGTGCAAGAAATTCAAACTGAAGAAGCAACAGTTTTATACGGTATGTAACATTCATGCATTTCGGAAAGTAGACACCAATATCTAAAATCATCTTACAGCATTCTATCCAGAAAATATATTTCTATAATTAGAATTAGGCTATTTAACTTTTTTTAGGCAGTAGTAACATTTAATACTTGAGGTGATGAATCTAACAAAACAGCACATATGTAGACTTTGCTCAACAAAAGATAGGAATTAAAATGTTTTTGTTGTGTACCTGTCTTTCTGACAATGAGAAAGTCTGTGTGTATTTCCAAACCTAAAAGGTCACGCTGTTGAGTCAATGTGCCTGAGGTGTGCATTGTTGAATATTTTGGTACTTTTTTTTTAACAATAAGCTACAATTTGCATTTGAGACTAATGGTTCCGATCTAATATTGATGTAAGGAAAAGTTCAGACCTCATTCGTGAACCAAGTTCAAATAACTAATATAAGTGCCATCAGGTCCACATTAAGCTGGATTTATCAAAGAACTTAGTGGAAGGACTTGGAGCAAAATCAATGTTATGAGGAATTTATTTTACTACTGTTCTAATTTGATCTGGCACTGATGGATTTGTTGTCATTAAGCATTGTTTTGAGTGAATGGCTTTTAATTATTATAATCTATATTTTTAATACATTGTGGCATTCATTTGATGTATTCAGATAATACAATGGCTTCAAATGAAAATTGTGAGTGACAGTTTTGATGGCTTCACATAAGCACAAAAAATGGTAGGTAAATTAAACAATGAAAGTGTTAGTTACTTAAAAGTGATAAACCTAATGAATAGGGATGACTAACTTCATCAATAGAAAAAAGTTAATCTTCTAGCTGCAAGAAATTTCCCAGAATCGTAACACAGAAGACTATCTCCTCCGAAATAATTGTCTAAAAGCTATTAGTAATATAGTTTGACAATTTTCCTTTCAGTATTGGTTTACAGAAAAGCATTATATTCTATTATCTGGGAAAATAGAAACATTTTGTTCATTTGTTGCAGTTAGTAGTGGGATGGATTGTTTTGTTTCAAAAAGTAAGGAAACTCAAAAGATAAAAGATTCAAGAAAAAGTTAAGGTCTAAGAAGGCAGCACCAGTTTATTTAAAATACGATAATTTGGCAGATTCTGTGATGCTGAAATGTGTATCCTACACCAGGAGTCCCAACATGAAAGGTTTTCTAACCGACAATTCTTTTTGATTAATTTTAGCTTTTTATTTCTGCCATTTAACACTTTGGAAGATTGTTTTATGTGATTTTGATCCATAATGCACTGCATAGACGAGTTGCAAAGATGCCTTTTTAGCAAAACAAATTGTTGGAATTGAGATAGCGACAGAAATGAGATTCTGAAAAGCTTTCCTGTCACTGGCCACTATTGTGTTTCATTTGTAGTTGGTTTATATGGTGCCTTTATTTATCCATTAAGGATATTTTTGATGTTTGTTAAGAATAAGTTACTGTACTATTAGAAGCAAATTATATGTGATCCTAAACACATAAAGACGATTTACCAAAGGTGAGTTTACCGAAGGTAAGTTTGGAACAATTGACCGACAGCTCTCCAGTCCCTGCAGCAACAGCGCTCCAGTGGACAGAAGAAGAAATGCAGGAGGACGTTGGCGCCTAAGTCCGGGCACCAGAGGCCCAGTTAAGTTCAAGGGTTTAGGGAAGGCCTAAGGCTGGCGAAAAGGTCTCAGGAGAGAGGCCGGGGCGGGGCGGGGTAGGGAGGTCCACAAGCCACCAGGCCTTAAGGGGAGGGGGCACCAGACTTCAGAAGGAGGCTTCTGATGACAGCAACCCCCCACCCAAACTTCCCGTCGGAGATGTAACTCGGTTGATTTTCGGGCTTCCCCAAAGCAACTTCGATCCTACTGCCAGCCTAAAAACTGAGGCTGAGCAGGAAATGGCCCTTAAGTGGCCAATAATAATTGAGGCAAGAGCGGGGCTTCCTGTCCCAGGCCTTGCCCGCCCCAACGTAAAATCGCTGTGTGGTCGGGGCAGGCTGGAACCTGGAGGGAATCCCGTCCCTTCAATTTCACGCTCCCCCCCAGCCACCCAGCCTAAAATCCCACCAGTGGGGCGCGTAAAATTCTGGCCCAGGTTTTGGGTGCAGTTAGGGTGCTTGTCACAGGCAATTGAGAGCCTTTGAAGATGAAAATGTTGGGGGGCCTGATGATGTCAATCAGATTCTGATGGCTATTTTAACTTTGTGTTATGCGCTTGGAGCTCTATTGCCAGGCTCACCAGAGAATCCTGGCATGTCAGAACAGCAGCCTCGAGGGGCATTTCCACTAATGACCCGACCATCCCTCCCCGTCTGCGATTGCATCCCACCACCACATCCAGCCTCACCTCCCTGACTGCCCCAGGATCCTGATTGTGAGCTTTCCGGCTCTTGCCGCAGCCCTGGTGGCATTAATATTGGTTTGGGTGGCAGTCGATCTTAGTGTGTTAAATTTCAGTAAATGAGTCCAAGGCCCCCAACCCCTCATCGCCCCCAATCTTACACCCTCCATGCATACGTACTCTCATACCCACTCACTAACCCCCATGCCTCCTCCATACCCCCATACCCTCGTACATCCATGCCCACTCACTCATCACCATATGCCCTCACCCCCATGCCACTCCCCCCATATCCACTATATACTGAATTCTTCAGCCCTACAATAATGTTCAGAACTCCTCGAGGTGCTCATGAAACTGTCAAAATGAACAGCCTCATTCAAAAGCCACTTCGTAAAAGCCATTACCCTATTAAGTGGTCATAAGAAAATCAAGCTAAACAAACTCACAGCCTCCTTAACAGCTGTGGCAATAACCCCTGCTGAGTTGAATCCATTAGTCGGGATTGGAACTCAGCCAAACATGCATAATGAGATTGGATTAAATGACTGTATCAGCTGAGTTAAATCCATTAGTGCAGTTTAGAATTTAGTGAAGCATTCATGTCCATGTCCAAATGTAGCAAGACCTGAACAATATCCAGGCTTGGGCTGACAAGTGGCAAGTAATATTCGCGTCACACAAGTGTCAGGCAATGATCATCTCCAACAAGAGGGAATCCAACCATCGCCCCTTGATGTTCAATGGCATTACCATCACTGAATCCCCCACTATCAGCATCCTGGGGGTTACCATTGACTAGAAACTGAACTGGACTAGCCATATAAATACTGTGGCTAAAAGAGCAGGTCAGAGGCTAGGAATCATGCAACGAGTAACTCACCTCCTGACTCCTCAAAGCTTGTCCACCATCTTTAAGGCACAAGTCAGGAGTGTGATGGAATACTCCCCACTTGCCTGGATGAGTGCAGCTCCTACAACACTAAAGAAGATGGACACCGTCCAGGACAAAGCAGTCTGCTTGATTGGCACCACATCCACAAACATTCACTCCCTCCCCCACCGACGCACAGTATCAGCAGTGTGTACCATCTACAAGATGCACTGCAGGAATTCACCAAGGCTCCTTCAACAGCACCTTCCAAACCTATGATCACTACCACCTAGAAGGACACAGGCAGCAGATAGATGGGAACACCACCACCTGGAAGTTCCCCTCCTAGTCCCTCACCATCCTGACTTGGAAATATATCACCATTCCTTCTCTGTCACAGGGTCAAAATCCTGGAACTCCCTTCCTAACAGCACTGTGAATGTACCTGCACCACATGGACTGCAGTGGTTCAAGAAGGCAGCTCACCACCACCTTCTCAAGGGCAACTAAGGGTAGGCAATAAATGCTGGCCCAGCCAGCGAAGCCCACATCCCATGAATGAATAATTTAAAAATATTAAAGGAGCTCAGCCATCTGTTCAAGCTTAAAAAGAGGGGAACAGGTGTCTGAGCTGCACAAAATATTGTAGAAAGTCAAATTGCACTGAATGTAAATTCTGCTTAAAATTCTGTGATCGTCTGTGCCAGTTATAATGACTTTGACTGAATTGCGCCGAAGAAACCAGCGCAATGAAATGGAAACTCTAGGCCAGGATAGATACATCACAACCATACCATCCTGTTATTGTGATTAGAATTCACATTATAACTGCTTCTTTTACAGAACAACTGGCAAAGGAGTTTTCTCAGGGATGAAGCTGGGAAAGACACGTCATGGTAAAGATGACCACAAGAAGAGTCATGGAGGTAAGGCCAATCTAAACTTGAATTACTCTTTCATAACCGAATTGACAAAATTCCATCAGACAATTAAGTCCAGACTTTATTGCTTTAATAAAAGAGATGAGCTCTTAAGGATGCACTGCAGTAAACTGTTTGCAAACTAGTAACAATGATTAAGATGGTGACTCATATCAGGAAACATTGAAAAATATGAAACAAAATGTAACAATGTAAACAAATCACTGTGAACCTATTTGTTTAAGGCTCTTTTTTTAGTCTAGCTATCATCATGCCTGTAAGCAATGAACAATTTCTATAAAATGTACTTCATTTAATCATATAGAACAGTATGAAATCCCACGGTGTATTGTACTGCTTGGTATGTATTAGTGAAGAACAGATTAAAGTAACCTTGCAGTGATTACATTAAAAAAATACAGCTTTGAATAAGACTTTATAAAGCACCAACTGTTCATGTCAATCAGCTTACCTAAGTTCCAAAGCAAACTAATCTTTCAGGAACTGGTCAAAGTTAGCCTTTAGACTGCACAGGAATAATGGGATTACTAAATAAGAAAGAAATCGAGTTTGTCTACCACCAGCCTGATGGTCGCTTGATACAACAGTAATGAAGTTGCTGACTAATCAAAGGGATCAATCTCAGTCAATTAGTCTACAACAGATCCAGGCATGACATGAGAAAAATCCCAGTGATGGAAAGCTTGAGGAACCATAGGTCCAAAGTCACTTCTTCCTTATAATCATGATCTACTGACAAAACCCTGTCTCATATTATTCACGTACGAGATCCCAAATGTTATTTTCTGAAAGAAATCTAACTAATTTTTCCTTTTAAAGGAACAATACTAACTGCTTCCATCAGGTTGACCACTGCTTAAAAGGACTACTGTCACCCACTATAATTTAGATCACTGGGATCCATTTGGTTGATACCTTGATTCTTTTTCCCTTTAGTATTTTGCTGCACCGTCAAAATGGTCCATGCCTTACGGTGACCATGGGGCGGACAATGGAGAAAGCCCACCCACCCAACCAAAATGTACTCTCCAAAACAAAACAATTTCTGGGCTATTATGTACAATTGGCCTTTTAATAATACAGAACAAATGCCTGTCGTGAAGTAATTATTACAAGGAATCTTTGCTATGTCCACTTTCTAAGAGAGTCCTCCCTGGCACTTAAGCTTCTCCATTGAGACAGCACAATAAGATGAAATGTAGATTTTCCAATTGGCATTATTTAATCACTGGCATTGTCGCTTATAGCGAAATCTAGGCCACAGAATCTGTTGTAGCCACTGCAAACAAAACACGTGTTTAAACTTTTCAATTCAAAACCCCCTACCCACCCCCAAACACTGTAATATCAAAGGATATACTGACCAATGACAAATCTGTTTTTGTTATAATGAGTGCCAAATACATGTTTCAATGTACATAACACTGAAAATTAATGAGAATATATCTTTAAGTTAATGAAAATAAATTTTCCAATTAACTCAATGCCTTCTTGTTCAATACCTGAGTAAATCCAATATTAACGTTTAATTGAAATAGCATTTCATGCCTTTTTAAAAGAGGATCATAGAAAAGCTGAGTTGATTAATGTTCTGCTATCCACACTTTGGAATCCAGCAATAGCACTTTTTTCCAAAAAAAATTTAACTCATTCCAAACCCACCCACTTGCACAGTCACAATCGGGCCTTCTGAATTTCTTCAACCTGAATGCTGCTCAGTAGTTTGTGGTTCAAATTTTAGCCAGCGGTCCTCAGGCCGCAAACCTTCAGTCACTTGTTTTACATTCTACCTTCAAAGTTAGAAGTAACTTTATGGCCCTGTCGCAGTAGGAGCCAGAAGATGCGACGAGCCATTCAAAAGTCCTTTGACTTCATCGGGAACAGAATATCCCCGGGGTGGGAGGGGCTGTAAAATCCCACCCATGGGAAAACCAAAGTATGAGCAAAGTACAAGAAATTCAATGGGTCATACCACATTAAAGGGACACACAACAGCCCATTTCAGTTTGACAAGACAAGATGTGCCAGTGTGCCTGAATTCTAAGGCAAAGTATTTTTGACTACACTCAGAAACACCTTGGGGAGAACTTTCTCCCCATCGGGCGGGCTGGGTGGGAGTGGGCGGGCGCAGAGCCAATCGCCGCCCGAGATCGGCTGCGGGCCGCCATTTTACTTGGGTGGGCCAACCCAGAGTGACACGCACCCGGAAGCGCTCAGCGCTACCTGTGCAGCCGGAGGGGGAGAAGGGAGAGTCGGGGCCTGCAGAAATCCCCCTGAGACACAGAGCTGCCTCAGGGAGATTAATTTGATTATGAAAACTTGAAAAAAAGAATTAAAAAAATTATTCAGACCATAGAACCATAGAACCATAGAAAAGTTACAGCACAGAAGGAGTCCATTCGGCCCATCTTGTCCATGCCAGCCCAAGGACACCCAGGTGCCCTTTCTAATCCCACCTTCCTGCACCCGGCCCACAGCCCTGCAGTTTACAGAACTTAAGGTGCAGATCCAGGTACTTTTTAAAAGAGTTTAAAGTTTCTGCCTCTACCACCAACTTGGGCAGCGAATTCCAGACACCCACTACCCTCTGCGTAAAAAAGTTCTTCTTCATGTCCCCCCTACACCTTCTACCACTTATCTTGAATATATGTCCCCTGGCTCTAGAATTCTCCACCAAGGGAAACAATTTTATCCTGTCCACTCTATCTATTCCCCTCATAATTTTGTACACCTCAATCAAGTCACCTCTCAGCCTTCTTTGTTCCAGGGAAAATAACCCAAACCTATCCAATCTCTCCTCATAGCTACTCTTTTCTAACCCTGGCAACATTCTTGTAAATCTCCTCTGCACTCTTCTCCAGAGCTATTACATCCTTCCTGTAATGTGGTGACCAGAACTGCACACAATACTCCAGTTGTGGCCTCACCAGTGTTTTATACAATTCCAACATTATATCCTTACTTTTATATTCTATACCTCTGCCAGTGAAGGAGAGCATTCCAAATGCTTTCTTTACAACCTTGTCTACTTGAACTGCTGCCTTCAGGGACCTGTGAACTTGTACGCCAAGATCTCTCACTTCATCTACCCCTCTTAGTATATTCCCATTTATTATGTAATCCCAGTAACTGTTTGACCTCCCTAAATGTATGACCTCACACTTCTCTATGTTAAAATCCATCTACCACTTTACCGCCCACTCCACCAACCTATCTATATCATTTTTTGGACAGTGTCACATGAGCTTGGACACGTCAATGAACTTTAATAAAAAATATTATTACAGTTAAAAACCCTTCATGAAACCTCGTCCCGCCAGTGGATGAGGTTCTATGAAAAATGCGAAGGCAGTCTGGGCTCTTCACCTGCCCCCCTGCCAACCTTAAGGTTGGACAGGCAGCCCTGACAATTACTTCAATGAGTTGATTAATGAGTTGATTAACACTTTGTTACAAAGAACTGAGACAGTATATAATAAAGGGTACTATTCTAAAGGGTGTGTAGAAGCAGAGACACCTGGGTGTATATGTACATAAGTCATTAAAGGTGGCAGGACAGGTAGAGAGAGCTGTTTCTAAAGCATACAGTATTCTAGGCGTCAATAATAGGGCATAGAGCACAAGAGTAGGGAGATTATGATGAACTTATATAAGACACTGATTAGAGCTCAGCTGGAGTATTGTGTACAGTTCTGGGTGCCACACTATAGGAAGGATGTGAACGCATTGGAGAGAGTGCAGAAGAGGTTCACGAGAATGGTTCCTGGGATGAGACACTTCAGTTATGAGGAAAGATTGGAGAAGTTGGGACTGTTTTCCTTGGAGAGAAGGCTAAGAGGAGACTTGATAGAAGTTTTCAAAATCATGAGGGGTCTAGACAGAGTAGATAGGGAGAAACTGTTCCCACTCATAAACAGATCGAGAACCAAAGGGCACAGTTTTAAAGTGTTTTGCAAAAGAAGCAAATGCGAGGTGAGAAAAAACTTTTTCACACAGCGAGTAGTTAGGGTTTGGAATGCATTGCCTGGAGGTGGGTTTAATTGAGACACTCAAGGGGGCATTGGATGATTATTTCAATAGAAACAATGTGCAGGGTTATGGGGGAAAAGGCAGGCGATTGGCACTAAGTTAAAATGCTCAGAGAACCCATGCAGACACGATGGGCCAAATGGTCTTCTTCTACATCATAACAATTCTGTGATTCCGTGAATAACTCAGACGGTGTTGAACCTGTGGTCAAATGTGGCATTGACGATAACTGAAAAGCAACCAGGAAAGTCGAGATTCCAGAGTGCCTTCCAATAGCTTTTTCATAGCAGACTTAGCCCTCTTGGCTACGCCAGTCGATGAGGGATGCCAAGGGGCTGTTTCAATATACCGGATTCCATTCAGATCCATAAGTTACTGAAACTCTGTGCTGGTAAAAGCGGTGTCATTATTTGAAACGACATGTGGTGGGCCACATATGCTGAAACTGTGACGTAGCTTCTCGATAATTGCATTTGACGTTGGCGACTTGACTTCATCTACATCCATCCATTTGGAATGTGCATCTACAATTAACAAGAACATGGTACCCAGGAATGGTGCTACATGATCAATATGTAATTGAACCCAGGCCACTCCCAAGGATGCGGGGGAGTGGGAACAGGCAACTTCTGTTGTTGCTGACAGGGGAGACAGTGCTTGACCAAGCTTTCAATATCTCCATCAATGTGTGGCCACCATACATAGCTTCGCGCAAGTATTTTCATTTTTGATATGCCCGGATGGGCACTATGGAGTTCTGTCAAGAGCAGCTCTCTGCCTTGTGGTGGGACCACCATTCTTGACCCCCACAGCAAAATCCTGCCTTGGCAGCTCAATTCCATCTGGTTTCAATTCTTCAGATACAGGTGTGTTTGGCCACCCTTGTAAGACAAAATCTCTGACTTTCGATAACGTTGGATCTCTGCTCTTCTAGTTTCGAATTTGTCCACACGCACAGCCGAAGCATCTAAGAAATTCAATAATAGCACGACTTCCTGTATGCACAATACTGTCTGGCAATGGGAGACGACTGAGTGTGTCCGCACGTGTAGGCCAGGACGGCACATAAAATTATACTCGTACGCAGGTAATGTCGGAGCCCAGTGTTGTATCCTTGCTGATGCTATTGGTGGGATGGCCTTGTCCTCACTGAATAAACTCATTAATGGTTTATGGTCCGACACAATGGTGAAATGGCGACCATGCAGGTACTGGTGGAAATTTTTTTCCCCCTGAATACCACCAATAAACCTTCACTTTCTAGCTGGGAATAGTCTGTCTCGGCTGTGGAGAGGGTCCCCGAGACATAGCCTTTCAGACCCATTTTCCGTTCTATGTGATAAAACAGCTCCCACCCCATAGAGAGAGGCATTACATATCAATACCAGCTCTTTCAACGGGTCGTATTGTGCCAATAGACACGACAAATGCAACAATTTCTTTGCTTTCATGAAGGCTTCTTCCTGTTGTGACGCCCAAGACCAACGGTGGTTCTTTTTAAGTAACAAGTGTAACGGTGCCAACACAGTTGATAGGTTTGGTAAGAAGTGGTTATGATAGTTGATCATGCCCAGGAAGGGCTTGAGTTCTGTTACATTGGATGGTGATGACGCATCTTTTATTACCTGAACTTTATCTTCTACCAGGTGCAGTCCCATGGTATCCAGCCTGTGGCCTAGACAAGTCACTTCTGGTGCCTGAAATGTGCACTTTTCTCTCTTTAACTGTACACCGGCTTCCATGAACCTCCTTAGCACCTCCTCCAGGTTGGCCAAGTGTTCCGTCTTGGTTAACCCCGTGATGAGGACATCATCTAGATATACAATTACTCGTGGGAGTCCTTGCAAAAGGTTGTTCTCTGGAAGATAACGCACATCAAAAAGACCCCGAAGGGTAGATGGGTGTACTGATAGAGACCTTGTGTGTGTGTTAATGGTTACGTACTCCCTCAATGTGCTATCCAGCACTAGTTGCTGGTAAGCATGGCTCATATCCAATTTTGTATAGGACTTGCCTCCAGCCAGTTTGGCATATAAGTCATCTATCCTTGGGATAGGGTACTTGTCTAGTTTGTTTTTGGTCAATTTATAGTCTCCACAGATACATATGGTGCGGCCAGGCTTAGCGACTGGAACTATGGGTGCAGCCCATTCTGAGAATTGAACAGGTTGGATAATGCCCGGCTTTTCTAACCAGCACAGCTCCACATCAACCTTTTCTTTCAATGCATGAGGCACAGGTCTTGCCTTAAAGGAACGAGGTGTCGCCTGTGAATCCACATGTACCTTGGCCTGCCTGCCTTTTAACCTCCCTAGTTCATCCCGAAAAACCATGTTGTATTTTCTTAGAAGTTCTGCAACTCCATCTGGTTTTAGGTGAAATATCTCAGAGCAGTTGAGTTTGATCTTCTGTAGCCAGTCTTGGTCTAAAAGACTGGGTCCTCACATTATATAAGGAGTAAATGTCAGAAGCAGCAGCTTCAGCCGTTGTTGTGCCCATTATTTCTATCATGTTTATTTGCTGTTTCTCAGACTGCTCCAACTTTGTCTGGCATTGCCTAACCACATGACCCTTCTTATGACAGTAATGGCATTCTGCCTCTTTGAATTTACAGGTATCTGCTCCGTGGTCACCCCCAGATCTATAGCAGCTTTGTTTTGAAGTAGCTGCTGAAGTGTTTCTGCTAGGCTTTTTAATGTTTCTCACAGCGGACATTGAATTGCGCTTTGATTCTGCAGGTCTGGCCTTTGCCCCACGCTTGGCGGCAGGTTCCCGCCCAACATGAAGTGCGGCTCCATTTTCCATGTGTTGCAAAGCCTGTGAGTCTCTCGCAGCACTTTCCATGGCGAGGGAGGTTTCTAGGGGGTGCTTAAAGTCGATGTTGACCTCAGCGAGTGAACTGCGCTGAGTGGCGTCGTCCTTAATCCACAAACCAATCGTTCCCACAGCAAATGGTTCAATGTGTCCCCAAAGTCACAGTGTTCTGTTAACTGCTTGAGGTTCATGACATAGTTCGTGATGGACTCCCCCAGGGCCCTAGTTCCTGAATTAAATTTCAAAAGCTGCACTATAGAAACAAAAAAGATTCTTAGGGGCTTGATAGGGTAGATGCTGAGAGGTTGTTTCCCCTTGTGGGAGACTCTAGGACCAGAGGGCATGATCTCAGAGTAAGGGGGAGTCCATTTAAGACAGAAATGAGGAGGAATTTCTTCTCTCAAAGGGCAGTGAATCTGTGGAATTCTTTATCACAGAGGGCTGTAGAAGTTGGGTCATTAAGTATATTCAAGGCTGATATAGACAGATTGTTAATCAGTGAGAGAATCAAGGGTATGGGGAAAAGGCAGGAAAGTGGAGTTGAGGATTATCTGATCAGCCATGATCTCATTGAATGGTGGAGCAGACTCGATGGGCTGAATGGCCTACTTCTGCTCCTACGTCTTATTGGTCTTATGGTCTTATTATTACGGATGGCTTCGACTAGAAGTGTGTTTTTTCACAAGGCCCACTAATTCATTATAAGACTTGGCATTGGGCACGCGTGGGGCTGTCAGGTTACGAATGAGGTTGGTATGTTTCACTGCCACATATACTCAAGAGGATCACTTTCTGCTTTTCTTCCGCGGTAATCTCGTTTGATACAAAGTAAAATCTGAGGGTGCTCTAGATACTGGCTTCAGTCTTCCATAGTCACATCATATAGATCAAATCTGCCAAAGAGAGTGGCATGACTGGTGAGTAGCTTTTTTTAAAAAAAATTCGATGTACTCAAATTAACGGGGTGAGGTGCAGAGTCGGGGCTGATTTTACTCTCGTCGCCAGTTGTGATGACTCAACGGAGCAGACAGGTTTCATCAAGAAACAGTTAACTTTACTACAGAGAGATTTACAGATGCCTTTACGCTCAACCAGGACTCTCATCAGGAAGCCCCACCCCCGCCCCCAGATTTCCCACACTCAAAGCTCACTGGTCGGAGCCCCCCGCGGAACATCACATGACCCCCGCTGGACAGAAGGGAGAGACTATACCCCTAGTTACCACACAAAGCTAAAGGAGAAATGGCACAACCTCGACAACAGCTTTGAGATATTGGAATTGAGCCATTCATCTGCTCCTCGTCTGAAGTCGCTGTATCATTTACCCACAAATGACAAGGAGCACTTGTAAGCCTCATCGTTACTTTGACAGCAAAACCTGGCCAATATATTTGAGCGCTGATTTTTTAAAGAATGTATCATTTGGGAGAATACTCTAGATTGGGGGAAAGGATGTAGGGAAAGGTGAGGAGCTATGGATCCATCTGATCTAACAGAAATTGTTTCGATTCTTCCAGATGAACCCGCTGTTCTGGAAACAGAAGACCTGGACAGGAAAGCTATGCGGTTTGGTGGGGGCTTGGACCCTGACACCATCTCACTGGCGTCTGTCACTGCAGTCACCACCAATGTCTCAAACAAGAGGTAATTTAACCGCATATCTTTGTGTCAGATTAAAGGTTAATTTAGAGTTGTGTTTGTTCCAGTAATGATTTACACATACTGCTCTTGTTAAAATAAGACATGATAGTGAAATGTTCCACAGCCTCACAGCATCAGCAGGGTGTCACAAGCAGTGCAATGTAGCTATAATCTTCAATCTCTCCATAAGTTGCCTACTGCTTGCAAGGCCCAGAGAACCTAAAATCCAATCAGGGCACCGGAAAAGTATTCCAGCCAGTCAGTGTCCACTTAAATCGATGCTGCCTGGGAGCACAGTTGCCAAGTTGGGCCCATTCACTCCAAATTGTCTCTTCCCTTTTTTTTCAAACATGATATACAAAGTGTTTCCTTCCCCCAGATGCTATAGCCTCATTGCCACGTAACTGTTGTTGTGTCCTGTCGACAGAGGAGCTATCTCTTTTGGCGTTCCAATCTATTTACAGATTCTGGAGAGAGAGGAGGATGCAAGGCAACCTTACACTTCTACCTGTACATGCAGGGCCAAGGCAGGCCATGCTTGAACATAGGCAAAGAAATCTGAATGTGGATAGAGTAGAACCAGTTTTCCTGGTCCTCTCTATGTGGGCTCCCGACAGGCACGGCCGCACTGAGTTTGATGACCATGAACGTGGCCTGATTGCACCCACAGTGCAGCACAGAATCGCAGACACAAGCTTTGCTGCCTGACTGCCTCTGACCTGAAGAGTTACAGGCCTAAGGCCCATTCCCCATTTCTGGTGATTCCCCCTATGCTGTGCAACCAGGGGAAGTTAAGGCAGGAGGGCAGGGAACACTGACTTCCATTCCTTTCAAGGGGCACAGACCTTGTTCCACCCTTTTGGAGGGAGCCTGAGAAACCTCAGGGCCATGTAAGGGAGACAGGTTCTGAACATTATGGGTCTCTGTTCACTTTTTTGCTCACGTTTGTGCCCAGAGAATAGGTGTTCCCAGGGGGCAAAAAAATAAATAAATCAGCCCCCATGATTCCACAATGAGACAGTCTCAAAATGTTGCTGTTTGGCCAGAGCAAAAGAATTTCCGGACAGAAGCAGTTTAGTCAGCATCTGTGAAGGCAACTGCTACAGTGAACACTTATGCCACTGAAGTCTTATAAGCAACAACTAGACACTTGCCGCATCATCCAATCTATTGTGCAGAGTTACATCATACAAATTGCAGGTGCCTTTTTCATCTGGGGAGCTAAATTCATCAAGCCCCTCATGGAAAACAGACAGCAGCACAAGAGAGAGCCTCGATTCCCAGTGCCTATTCCTTCACAGTCAGGAATCATTCCCAGTCTACCATTTTGTAGTTGATCTATCATCCTAGCTACAGAATCTTCCAGGTTAATGCTTTGTTCCTGGCTGTTGCCGACAGCTGCTGGGATCTTGGTTCCTTATCTCATTAAAGCTCCAAAAATCAAGACCTAGAGAAGTGCTTAAAGCTATTTTAAGTTTTGGTGGAGCAGACCATCAGGATACTAAAACACAAATTCAGATGCCTTAAACCGATCAAGGAGAATATTATATGAGCGATTGAGCAAGGTGTTAAAAGTCATTTTTCTCTGCTACGCTTTAAACAACTTGATAGAGCCAAGGAGCAAACAGGAGAAGACGGGAAGGAGTAACCAGAGGCAGATTACTCTGCCCAAGATCCTTAAAAATAGTCTGTACAACAAGCCTGATACTCAGCAAAGGTCTTAAGCCAAGCTCCAACAGGTGACATAAGTGCCCAAAATGTCAGTAGTGAGACAGCCAGCAAAGTGCTATTTTTGCACAGCTAATGGCAGAGTGGCACACTTCGGACAGAAGCTTTTGATTATTGACATTTAATCGTGCTTCTGCTCCTTCCTGAAGAAGGCATGTGCCTTTATTAGCCAAGACATAGAATATAAGAGCAGGGAGGTTATGCTGGAACTGTATAAAACGCTGGTTAGGCCACAGCTAGAGTACTGCGTGCAGTTCTGGAATCCGCATTATAGGAAGGATGTGATTGCACTAGAGAGAGTGCAGAGGAGATTTACCAGGATGTTGCCTGGGCTGGAGAGTTTTAGTTATGAGGGGAGATTGGATAGACTGGGGTTATTTTCCCTGGAGCAGAGGAGATTGAGGGGGGACATGTCTGAGGTGTATAAAATTATGAGGGGCATAGATAGGGTAGAGAGGAAGGAACTTTTCCCTTTGGTGGAGGGATCAATAACCAGGTGGCATAGATTTAAAGTAAGGGGCAGGAGGTTTAGAGGGGATGTGAGGAAGGATTTTTTCACCCAGAGGGTGGTGGGAATCTGGAACTCACTGCCTGAAAGGGTGGTAGAGGCAGAAACCCTCATAACATTTGAGAAGTATTTGGATGTGCACTTGCGATGCCATGGCATACAAGGCTATGGGCCTAGTGCTGGAAAATAGGATTGGAATAGTTCAGTACTTGTTTGACCAGTGCAGACTCAATGAGCCAAAGGGCCTTTTTCTGTGCTGTAGAACTCTATGACTATGACTCTATGACTCATCTGAAGTTGCTCTATAATTTACTTATAAATGACAGCAAGCACCATCGGCCTCACAGTTATTTCGATGGCAAAATTTGGCCAGATATATCAGTGAGCTGAGCTTACATTATAGCACAAGATCCGCTCACTGTTCTACAGGTTGAATCTGTACCGTATTGTCAGTTCTATAAAGTCCTCCTCAGTTAAAAGCAGTGGACGGACAATACTAAAACACCACAAACCAGAGGATGCAGATATCGGTACGTCAACATTAGATGGGTCACGGTAATATCTCGCTGGATTAAAAACTGGCATCATTCAATTTAGGAGCAAAAAGAACTGCAAATGCTGGAAATCTGAAATAACAAAAACAGAATTTTAGAAACACATAGCAGGTTTGTCAACATCCAGAAAGAGGAAAGGCAGGTTAACATTCACATTAACGTTCAGCAGACCCTATGTTGGAAATTAAAACTGATAAATGACCAAGTCCCTTTATAGCGATGAACAAATAAATGAGAAGGATGCTAACAGATAAAAATTAAGAATCATATACAATCATTATTATCACAAATATGCAATGAATGAGTTTAACAGCCTGCGGATGGATTCCTTAAAAACAATGGGAAGAGGCATTGTAGCATTGGATGATCCACGAAGATGATTTCAGTCTGCTAATGAAAATGCATTGGCGAGACACGGTGAACTTAAAACAGCTAAACCCAAGCAGTCAAAGAACTCTAAAAGACAAGACAAAAGCCGCTTAACTAACTGGTAAATATGCATTAAAAATACAAAAATAGGTAACAAAAGCTCTGAAAATGAAAGGAACTGAAGGGGAAAGTGAATGAGAGAAGCAGACAGGAAATGGAGACATTAGGTAAGGTCTGAAGTTCATCAAGCCAACGTTCTCACCAAAAGGTTACGCAGTGCTAAGAAGCATAAGTCAATGTTGAGTTCACGGTGAACATATTACTGGAAGTTTCTCCCGTCTCCACCTACCGCTATGCCCGCCAGTCAACCAGCTATTTCCATCTCCAATATTTTTATAACTAATGTGAAAATGTTCAAAGAAAATGAAAGTAACACTTTATTTATTTAATTATGTTAACGTCCCAATGATGTTTTTCCCTGAATTGCTTGCAGAGATGTCCAGGAGTCTTTCAATTCCTGGAGACTGGAGCATAACCCTGGAGAGCTGACAAAACCCATTGCACTTATGTGCAGATGTCAGGTTGAGATTAGGAGATGGTGTTGAAGTAGCAAGCCTCTGGGAACTTAAGGATTGTGCTTCAAAACAGAACAAAAAGAGTCAGCAACGTGGTCACTTAATGTGTATTTGGTCTTCCCTCTCTTGTGAAGATCAGACAGTGACCAATGGATGCATTATATTAATATGTGGAAGTACATGTTGTTGTAAAGAACTTGAGTATTGCTGAAAAAAGAGACATGTCTAAGCTTTTCGTCTTGCACTCATCAGGACACTCACAAGAATACCAATATAAGGGAGAAAACAACAATTTGTACTGTATGTGAAGAGAGTGCTGATTGGTTGGCAAATGATTGGCAAGTTGGTAAGTGCCCTGATTGGTCAAGGCATTGCCCTGAGGAATGAGTCAGCAAATGGCTGTCACTTATTTTGTTTATCTGACACAGGTGCAATGTGTGTACATGTTCTTTCTGTCTGCAACGAACAGGACCCCGTGTATTAATATATGTAACTTCGAGTACATGCAAATGTGCCACACTGCGAGTCCAACTGACAAGCTTAAATTGGTTGTCAGTGTAACTCTTAGCACACTGATTATTTAACAAATGTTGTCCAATCGCGGAATCATATCTAATGTTGGACACTGTGTTTTGAGTTTAGCAAGCAGGGGCAGGTTAGGTAAGGTCTGTACCCTGCCCATTGCAATCAGCGGCTGGGACATGATGTTTGATGCGAACTACCTCAGATTACCCTGGGAGGACAAGGTATCTCAAAAATTTGAGCAACAGGTGAAGCTAGCTGTTTCACGCTGCTACGATGCAGTAGAAACATGAGTGGTATTCACCACTAACAGGATGCTGCCATCAAGCCAAAAAGACATTCTGCCTATCCCACAATTAAGTAATGTGGTATATGAATTTCAGTGCCAGTGTGATGGTAGGTATGTAGGCCATACATCCCAAAGACTGGCGAATTGCCTCATTCCTTAGGGCAATGCCTTGACCAATCAGGGTCAAGCTCCCTGGTTTAAATATCAAACAATGCTTGGCAATTAACTATCAGTCACCATCAGTGGTGCACTCTTCATGGCAACACCACTTGCCAACCAATCAGCACCCTCTTCACATACAGTATAAAGATGAAAATCTTAGACAGGTCTTATTTTACGGCAATACTGAAGTACATGTTGGCTTCTTCTTACATGGAAAGAGTGTTTGGGACTTTAAACAATGGTGCTGCAAGAGACAACTGGGAAGGTATTGTATCTGGTACAGTTGCATGGAAAAGTGCAAGAGGGAAAAAAACTAGAAGTGGGGTCTTTGAAGAGTAAACAGGGGCACCTCAGAATGAATTAGCCCTCAGAAAGTGGGGAGGGCAGGAAAGAGGAGTATGTTGATGGCGGAAATGGCACCAGGTGATCTGAGAGATGTGGAAGATCGAAGATAAAGGTAAAAGGGAAACTGTCACTGGTCTGAGAAGAGGGGGAGGGGATAAGAGTGGCAGCCATGGAAATGGGGCAGATGTGATCAAGGAGCCTATCCTCTGTAGGCAAGAGAATATTTTGAGGGAAAAGGACATTTCTGAACAGTGGTAAAGAATGTAGTGTTTCCAGAGCAGATATCATGGCGATGGAGAAACCAAGAGAAAGAGGTGAAGTATTTCCTAGCAGAGAGCAGGAAAAATAAATCCAAGTAGCTTAGTGCTTGTAGATCTGTGTGGAAAGCCTACAGGGAGAAAAGTCCAGGAAAAGGATGAAAGAGTTAAAGGTGTGCCATGTGAAGTTGAAGGATGGGTGAAAATGAAAATATTTATCCAGATATACCCAGATTGGCATAAAAAGAGGAAACAGCATCAACACAATAATGAATATAATTGAGAAAGAGTTTAATGAGAAGGTCTGAGCCAAATTGAGCACGGAATGTTTGACATTTTCTGAACTTGACTGTCATACCTGGAGCCAATGTGACCTTTTACCCAGTAAAAGAGCTTGGAGTTAAGAGAACTGCCTGAGAGCATGGTGCAGGCAGATTCAATCGTGGCTTTCAAAAGGGAATTGCATAAGTACCTGAAGAGGGCCTTTGCAGGGCTATGTGGAAAGGTGAAGGATTGTAAGTATTGTAACTATTTGATTCTAAGTAGTTAAGGGTAAGAAGAAACATAGTTAAACAGAGGAGAGTTGTGGAAAATCGTACGCCCTTACAAGGAATTCCACATGTCAATCAGTAGTGAAGTGGCATCATTGAAACAATTCATACCCCAGCTTCCTATCAAAGAAATGCTACAATGTGCAAAAGAAGAAATAGTTGATCCCAGTTGAACTTGTAGAGAACCACTTTGAATTTTATTGAAAAGCACACCAATGAGCCTTATTATGCTTCATCTCATTATGAAGATTCAATTATTCTGCATTTATTCACAGGTCAAAGCCTGATATCAAAATGGAACCCAGCGCAGGCAGACCTCAGGATTACCAAGTAAGTTACAGAGGATTTCTTTACAAGGCTAAAACATTGAACTGGTTGTGACTGGATGGAAGGTATATAAACATGAATTCCTTTCACTTAAGCTAGAGACAATAGATAATTTAAGCTCATTCTATCATAAATGAACTTTCTGTAAGAAATTTAGAATCCAGCCAAATCCAGACCACATCTGGCGAATATTTGGAATTATTTCTGAAAAGTGCTCTGGCCGAACATTTCTCTGTTCTCATGCAGATCATTAGACAATTATGTGTTATGTAATTGGGTCCGCTTATTGTGAAATGTGGTCTCACCTGATTTAATGTATCTGTCAATCATGCCAAAACATCTTTCCTTACCTCAGCAATAATCTATGACCTGTACCTATTTTTAATAAGTGCATAAGGTTCTACTTGCATTGTTCAGAACAAACTCCAACTTTTTCCAGAGGGGAATGTTGACCTGAGATGTAAGTCTCCTACTGAAGGATCAATTATAGTGAAACAAGATAACTAAGTTATCACTTCCAGTAAAACCAAACTCAAACTTCCTTAAAAACTTCTCCCTACTATTGAATTGTTGGGACTCCAGCAATTGCAGTCTATTAACTGAAGAGGTAGGTGGCCTTTTTGTCAAACCAGTGACTACTTGGTTGGGAAATTTATGTCCTCATCGTGGTCTTACTCCAGTTTTCTTGTCCTTATTCAATATCCCTCCGATCTGAGCGTTATGGATTTCACTGCTTGCCATTCCTGTGCATTTACCAAAGGAGAGAGTGGTCATTCAGTTATAGTTTTAATTGTCATTTTCTGTCTAGCCTTTTTCGTCGTGTGGTTACATGGATTTTCACAGCTTTATTTAGTTGTAAGATTGAGGATTTCTTGAACATCATTAATTGCAACTGACAGTGGGTACAGCGACAATAAGGCAAGATAGGCATTTTTAGTTCTCCTCATTCTTGGAACAAAACATTCTGATATCCTGAGGCACTGCTTCTGTCAGTATGACTAATATCTTGTACAATTTATCATACTTGAAACTGACAGATGATGCAGATGATAAAATAGAGAAAGCCAAGGCTACTGATAACTGTAAAATATTGCACATTGGGTAAAATAATCTTCAACAAAAGTACAAAATAAATGATAAAATATTGGTGAATTGAGGCTCACAAAGTTACTTGGGAATAATGGTTTACACAATATGGTGAGGCAATTAAAAAACAATCATAAAATGTTATGATACATAACGTGAATGGTGAAATAGTTTTCATTTCTCAAGGTATTGGTATTATTGGCAAGGCAACATTAATTTCTTCACCCGTAGCTGAATTAAAAAGATATGACTTTCTTCTTAAGCCAGTTATGCTGTCCAGTGAAATGGTTAGACCATATTTGGACAACAATATGTCGTTCTGTTTGCTTTAGTTCAAAGGAGGTGTAGAAGCAATGATGAAGAGAAGAGAAAGGAGAATAATTCCAAGTGAAATGCAGGGAGGTGCAGAAGGTGCTGAGCACTCCGGAAAGGTTATAAAGGATCAGTTCCTACAGTCCAGAAGGAAGGTGTTTGAGGAGGAACTTAATAAATTACATCAAATATTAAATAGCCTAGATCAAATAAATCAATGGTATTGATTTAAAATAAGGAAGACTAGTAGACCCAGAGGTCAGAAGCATACACTAGTCTAAAGGATATTAAAATCAGATACTGTAAAAAAGCTCATGCAGGGTACTATGGTACATAGCAATGAGAGATGCCAGAGGTATGAGCTTCATTGTGATCTGGACATTTGACCTTATGTATTGGATAATCTTGGGAAACAAATATTTGATAACATTTAATTAAAAACTTTGTTAGTAAATGGATGTTTTAGCTGGGAACAAAATGCCACCCTAACCCCTCACCCACTTACCTGCACCCTACCCCCTCACCCACCCACCTGCCATTTTACCCATTCGCCCACCTACCTGCCATCCTACCCTATCACCCATGTACCTGCACCCCCTCACCCACCCACCTGCCACCCTACCCCCTCACCCAATTACCTGCCACTCTACACTCTCACCCAGCCACCTGCCACCCTACCCCCCCTCACCCAATTACCTGCCGCCCCACCACCTTACCCACTTACCTTACACACTAACCACGCTAACCTCCGACCACCTAACTACTTAACTACTTCCAGACCTGACTAACCCTCGTCACACGGCTATCCCCTGATCCGACCTGACTAGCCCCCGGACTGACTACCCCTCGCAACCCACCTACCCACTCACCCACCAACGCACCTCGCCCACCCTACCCATTTACCACCCTACAAACAAGCTAAAAGGGACAGAATCCAAAAAAGTGGTGTGAAGAGCTCAGGCATGTGAATTGCATCAGAGAACCAGATTGTGAACCATGTGTTATTGGTTGGTCAGTTGAAAAGGAACTCTGGAAAACTACACCATCAGGACTGTTGTGACCCAAGGGAGAGAGGATTTGCAGAAGTGTGCCTTGCTGATGATAATCATACCCATGAAACTTGGAAATGAAAACTGTTGTGAGATAGGACTCCTGACCTACCCTGAGTGAATGAGGAATGAACTGAGTAGCTACATTGGTGCCACATGTATACGGGGAGTGATGTGGGTATTTGTGGTTTGTATGATGTATCTTTGCTGCATCAACTATTTAAAGTGAAATGTACATTTTTATTTGAAACATCACTAGCCTATTAATTCATATTTAATTCATGTTGGTTCTGATTCATGTTAAAGTAAAAGTTACAAAAGTCTTATTGGTAATTTCTTCATTTGGGGGGGTTATTCAGTAATTTGGTTTCTCTATGGGGATTGTAACATTAGCAAAAAATATAAAAATAGACAGTAAAAGCTTCTACAAGTATATAAAAAGGAAAGGAGCAGCTGAAATGAACATTGCTCCCTGAGAGGGTGAGACTAGGGAATTAAAAGTGGGAAACAAGGAAATGGAAGACACCTTGAATAAGTAATTTTTGTGTCTGTCTTCACGGTAAAAGATACAAAAAGCATCCCAAGAATAGGAGAAAAGCGGGGGGCAAAAGGGAGAGAGGAATTAAAAATATTCACAATCACTAAAGAAAAAGTAGGAGGAAAACTAATGGGACTAAAGGCTGACAAGTCCCCTGGGCCTGATGGCCTGCATCCAAGGGTCTTAAAAGAAGTGGCTGTATTGAGATAGTGGATGTATTGGTTTTAATCTTCCAAAATTCACTGGATTCTGGAAAGATCCCAGTGAATTTGAAAGCCGAAAATGTACCATCTCTGTTCAAGAAAGCAGGAAACTATAGGCCAGTTAGTCTAACATCTGTCATTGGGAAAATGCTAGAATCCATTATTAAAGAGGTGGTAGTAGGGCATTTGGAAAATCACGCTAGAACCAGGCAGAGTCAACATGGTTTTGTGAAAGGGAAATAGTGTTTGACAAATTTATTTGAGTTCTTTGAGGAAGTAACAAACAAGGTGCCGAGGGCCATAAAATCCAGCCCTATATCTCTCCTTTAGGGCTGGATTTTATGGCCCTCAGCTGTGTGTTTGAAGGCTGGGGGCTCATAAAATGCAGCACATGGCCTACTGTCACCTTCCCGCCCGCCCTGACCTGCCTCTCATTTCACAAGGGGAGGTGGAGGGGTCGGGTGGCCCGCCGACCCTTGGGCCAATTAAGGCCCTTAAGTGGCCAACTAGTGGCCTCTTAAGTGCCTCATCCTGCCAGCCAGGCCCCACCAATGCCCAGGGCTTACCTGAAGTCCCGCCTCCATTCGTTCCTCTTCACCAGGGACTTCCTGTACCCCTCGCAGTGGCCACCACTTGAACCTGGCACTGCTGGGACCAAAGAACTGCCAGCCAATTGTTTTGGCCAGCTGCTCTCTAAGGAGGGACTTCCTCCCCAGAAGAGGGCGGTAGTCTCGCCGTGAGCCAATTAATGCCCCGCGGAGTAGGGGCATACAACATTTTTGTATGTGGGCTATCAACTGAGTTTTCAGCCTGGAGGGAATGGATACAGCACCCACTAAGAGTCAGCCCAAACTTGCATTGGAAGCAGTTCAGAAGAGGTTCATTAGGCTGATTCCTGGGATTAAGCATTGTCTTATGAGGAAAGGTTGAGCAGATTGGGCCTATATTTATTGAAGTTTAGAAGAATGAGAGGTGAGCTTATTGAAACATATAAGATTCTGAAGGGTCTTAAAGAGGGCATGTGCTGAGAGCATGTTTCCTTTTGCGTGATAATCTAGAACTACAGGGCATAGTTTAAAAATTAGGAGCCTCCTATGTAAGACGGGGATGAGGAGGAATTTCTTTTCTGAGGGCCATTAATCTTTGGAATTCTCTTCCACACAGAGCAGTGGAGGCTGGGTCATTGAATATATTCAAGGTTGAGTTAGATCAATTTTTGAGGGTAATGGGGGGACAGGCAGGAAAGTGTAGTTAAGGTCACAATCACACCAGCCATGATCTTAAAGAGTGCCGGAGCAAGCTCAATGGGCCAAATGGCCCACTCCTGCTCCTATTTCTCATGAGCTTATGATCTCATCATCAAATAAATACTTTCAAAAGCTTCTATTTCAATAAACCTGCCATCAAGATATCCTTTATGAATTATGGTCAATGGCCTTGGTTTATTGGAAAACAAGTCATGCAGCACTGCATGCAGTAAGTGGGTTTGATGCCAAGATTTTCTGAGTCTCAGTTGAACCAGATGGGAGGAGTGATTGGAGAGTCTAGTCATTTACTTGGAAAAACATTGGAGAGAACGTCAACCTAGGGACTGAGTGCTGAAGCAGGCTAAAGCATTGGAGATGATTTTTAATTTATTACTGCCCTGCTTTTGGAAGGCAACAAGATACTGGGGATAAAAAAATCAGTTCTACCATGTTCGCACTTACTTAAGGCCCTGCTCAATCTTCAGGTCGGTTGGGTGTCTGATGCTCCTGCCAAGAGCATGCAAGCATCTCATGAGCATCTGCAGATGGGGGCGTTGAAGGATTCATGACATTTTTGACCTCTGGTCCGTGCAGGGCTTTGTTACTTCAGATGTAGCAACCATCACAGCTGCTCCAGGTTTCACCTGAGTCACTGCAACAGTGGTTTGATGTACTTTGCATGGGCGTGAGTGGAGATCCTGCCTTTCTCCCAGATTCAGTGAAAATCCAACATGTCTGGGTCTTATCCAATTCCCAGCGGTCTCTCAAGGTCTTCTCCCAAAGTTACAGCTGGAGACTGGCAGCACAGCTGAGGGATTTGGGCCCCAGTATGCTCTGTGATAACATTAATAAAGACCTCCCTACAATCCTGGGTAGAGGAAGTTTTATAGCGCAGGATACACATAATAGAATATAGAAGAATATTTTACAAATTGGAAACAAAATAAAAAATATCATCTGACAACTGTACAAGATCATTTTGATGTCATTTTAGACAATTATGTTTTCAGCCACGTGCAGAGTTAATCCTATACTTCTACAGCAGTTTGCCTAATGATCACATGAAGTAACATGAGGTGCACAGGCTGATTTTCTTCTCTATTTCTTTCTACTCAAGGTGAGTATCACAATCATTGAAGCAAGACAGCTCGTGGGATTGAACATGGACCCAGTTGTTTGTGTTGAAATTGGAGATGACAAGAAATATACAAGTATGAAGGAATCAACAAACTGCCCCTACTACAATGAGGTGAAGTATTTATGCACTTGTCATCCCCTTCCTCAGTCACATACCCTCGTAAATCGCTTCGTTCAAGCTAATCACTAACTGCTGCCTCTTCCAGGAACTTGATTCCAAGTCAATCTTCCTACTAAAGAAATAAATCTCCATTAAGTATTTGGTAAAGCTAAGGCACGATATTATGAAAAGAATTATAGATGATGATTCATTCCTTCCGAAAGAAAAATGTGGTTTGAAGTACAATTTCAAGGGAATAGTACCTCTTTAAAAGTTTCACTTTTTATGTGGACATTTCACATGAAAAAGCTTCAAGGTCTAACAAAATACCTCAAACAATTCCCTTTGGCAAATAAAACCAGTGCCTCTATCACTGGAATATAATAACGATCATCAGTGCATTCAACTGTTAAAGATCACATATGCCAAATAAAAATGAAAGGCATTACTATTTACATTATTCGTTCTCTTATTGTACCCTTTCATTGGTCTATCTAGAAATAAAAAATAAATGATTCCCTGACCTGGATCTTCCAATCACTGTTATTTTAATGTTAATGATAACCTATTAACAATAAATGGCTAAAACTGACGTTAAAATAATGCTTGTGAGAAAATCTGGGCTATTTTCTAAGTTAATTGATTGTATTCCAGAGGTACTTAAAATTTTATTGGAAAGTACACTTTTTTTGGATGAGATTAATCTGGAATAGAGTTTTAGGAGGTGTTAACTCAATAAATATATTGCAGTTTAACAATTTTTGCTAATTTTTGATGATTCAGTTTCTCACATCGGACCTAAATATTGCGGCTTTGACATCATTATCGTTTAATGTCCCTTGATGCACTTTTATGTAGATAATACAGAATAGATAAGACCTTCTGGATGTTCAGTGAATGCTAATTGGAGTTATTAAAATATCTGTTTTCCATTTTTTGTCTCCAGTACTTCGTCTTTGATTTTCATCTATCTCCGGATGTCATGTTTGATAAAATAGTCAAGCTCTCGGTGAGAACATTTACATATTCGTATTTAACAGTGTTGCATGTTTTGAAAAGAATTTGATAGAAAAATTAAGACATTGAGATGAAAGAATGGAAAGAAAATATTTTTAAAAGCTAAGCCTAATAAAACATAGCAGAATAATAAATCCTCAATAAAATGCAAGTATCGAGACAATTATACATAAAATATACTCCCACAAAATGTTCTTTCTTGGCTCGAGGTTTCCTGTGCATTGTTCCACTTCAGATTTAATTATTGCTGTAGTCTGAAGAGCTATTGTGCAAGTGCATTACAACAGTTCCCTGCTTAGTGAGTTAACTGATAATCCTAGCTATGTCCTTAAGAGAAGGTGGTAGGTGGAAGTCAATCACTTCGAGACAAAGAGGAAGGAAGAAGCTGCTCTGATAGGGGATGGGGAAAAGTCATGGGTTGCGGTGGCATCCATGGGCTTGGAGAAAATCAAAGATAAAGGAGAAACAAGAAGAGTGAAAAAGCAGATGAGCATAACTTAATGTAAACTATAGATGTTGTAATACATTTGGACCATATTGAACTGTTTTCCTATCGGTGCATTCTTTCATGCACGTAGAAAGAAAAACTTGCATTTATATAGCGCTTTACACCACCACTGGATATCTCAAAGCACTTTACAATCAATGGAGTGCTTTTGAAGTGTAGTCACTGTAGTAACATAGGAAATGCAGCAGCCAATTTGCACACAGCAAGCTCCCACAAACAGCAATGTGGTAATGATCTTAAAAGCTGTTTTTGTGATTTTGAAAGAGGGATGAATATGGGCCAGGATATAAGAGATACATCCTCTTCTCTTCTTTGAAATAGCGCCATGAGATCTTTTACATCCATATGAACAGGGCAGACAGGGCTTTGATTGGTTGTCTCATCTGAAGGATGGCATATTGACCTTGCTCTTGAAATTATGAGGGAGGTTTAATTCCTGCTAGAACAAAGAAAGTCCATCAAAATGATTTACCTCTATTCTATTGCAGGTAATCCATTCCAAAAACCTCCTGCGCAGTGGGACATTGGTGGGCATGTTCAAGCTAGATATAGGAACTATCTACTCACAGCCAGGTAATCACTTAGAATTACATTGAATCTACAGTGCAGAAGCTGGTCATCAGCCCAACTGGTCTCCATTTGAGTTTATACTCCAAACAAGTTCCACCCACCAGCCCCACATTCTTCCATTCCAAGAGCGCTGGACCCGACTCTCCCTCCTCCCTCTGCCCGCACTGAGCGCTACCACTCGCGATCCATACTGGGTGGGCCTTAATCGGCCCGCCCATGGGAAATTGGGGTGCAGCTCCGTGACCACCCTCGCCCACTCCCGCCAAGTCCGCCCGACCAATGTAAAATCCTGGCTGTATCTCCCGGAGTAAATCCCGGAGTTTTGCTATGAATATCATGATTCCATTTCTGACTACACTGATTCTTCTCTACCTTCCCCTCTAAGTTTGGAAACACCAGACCTAGCCTTGTACGAAGGCGACATTTCACCAGTAATTCAGATGGTGTTGAACCCATAGTCGCATCAGGAGTCATACGATAATTGAGAAGAAAACGTGAAAGCCGATGTTTCTAAAGTGCCTTCGGAAAAACCTCTTCATCCCAGATTTGAAAGTTTGCACTGCTCTTTCAGCTAACCCATTGGATGCGGGGTGATATGGGGCTGTTTTAATATGTTTAATCCCATTTAAACTCATGAACCTCTGAAATTCTGTACTAGTGAAGACAGCAACATTATCCGAATTGTCCCAGGTTTGCCTGAAGTGCGGTAGCAGGCAGCTGTTCGCGCCGTATCGCCCCCAAACCCATCACATTATTTATACATTCCTGGGAAACACACCATTTCCATGGCAGCCAGGCTCTCGTTCGCCTGCCCGCCATCACCTCGCTGCCTCATCACGCCAGGCGCCATATTTAAAGTGCAGCCGTGCGCACACATCCCAGTGCTTCCAGGCCATGACTACTGCAGGGACAGTGTCCATGAAAGGCAATAGGACTGCAGTCCCCAGGTTCAATGACACGTCACTGGAACGCCTCTCGGATGTGGTGGAGGCCCGTCGCGATGTCTCCTACCCTCCCCCTCTGACTGCAGGATAGGCAGCGGCTTGACCAACCAGGCTTGGGAGGTGGTGGCAGTGGTGGTCAGTGCCAATGCCATGCAAAAGAGGACAGCCACCCAGTGCCACTACAGGGCGAATGGTCTCACCTGTTCCGCCAGGGTAAGTCACTCTTCTCATCACTCTCAACTCACAGACTCACAAACCCTTCAAACCCTACAGGCATCTCACACCTCAAGGGACAACACCACTAACTCTCACACAAGCCTTCACATCTCCATCAGGCTCATATCCTCTTGAGCTCACGTCCTCATCCCGTCCATGGCTCCGCTCACCACACAAACATTCCACACAGTGCCATGCGCCCTGCTCACACACTCTCCATCTGTTCCTATGCACGAGAAGCCTGCTCACATCAACAGGCGGGCGGCAGAGTTGCCCCTCACTCACTTTGAGGAGTGTGCCATCGCACTGACTGGTGAGGATGTGGACCCTGCCTGCGGTAACGATGAGGTCGGCGGCGAACACCCTCGTGAGGATCCTACACCACATCATCCCTCTCAACACAACTGTGAGTGCTCTCTCTCCTGGCTTTTGACTCTGCTGCCATGCACTAATTATCTCTACTTTGGTTCACGGGGATCTCTGCCAAGCGACCGGCATCCTCAGCCAGCCAGTCCCTCAGCTCCGTCCATGAAACGGGCAACTTCTGTTATTGCTGACAATGGAGACAGTGCTTGACCATGCATTCAATATCTCTGTCTACGCCTGGCCATCAGACATAGCTTCGCACAAGCATTTTCATCTTCGATATGCCTGGATGCGCTCTGTGAAGCTCTGTCAAGAGTGGTTCTCTTCCTTGTGAAGGGACAACAGCTCTTGATCCCCACAACAAACTCCATCTTGACAACTTAACTCTGTTTTGCAGGCATAGAATTGTCTTATCTCTTCAGACACTGGTGAATTCGACCATCCTTGCAGTACCTGGTCTCAGACCTTTGACAAAATTGGATCCCTATTTGTCTACTTCCTTATTTGCTTTGCACAGGTCGGCAAAGAGTCCAAGAAATTCAACAGAAGCACAACTTCTTGTGGCACTGGAGCATCACAATGCTATCTGTAATGGAAGAGGATTGAGTGCGCCCACATTTTTAATCTGCACACCAGGACAGTCCATAAAGGTATACTCAAATGGCGATAAAATCAAAGCCCAACGTTGAATTCTTGCTGAGGCTATTGGCAAAATGGCGTTATCCTCACTGAATAAACCCATTAACGGTTTATGGTCCGACACTATGGTGAATTGTCATCCATACAGATGCTATTGGAATTTCTTCACTCCAAATATTACTGGTAAACTTTCCATTTCAAGTTGTGATTAGCCCTTCTCGGCTGCAGAGAGGGTTCTGGAGACGCAGCCTATTGGTCTTTCTTATTTGATGCATAGTTTTGCCTTGTCCTTCATTTTGATTTCACAGTCGGCCAAATTTCTCTCTGGTGAAATCTTAACTTGGTTCAGTTCGATGTTTGAGCTACCCAAGGCTTCGTTACTCACTTGCACCCTGGAAAGTTCCGTGACTTTTCCTGCTAATGCCTCTTTTGTTTCACTCAGCTGATTCTTCAGCTCTTCTGTCTCCTTCTTGTCTCTTTTGGCTTCCTCCTGGAACCTTGAACATTGTTGAGTCTTTTCTGCCAACTGTTTGTTCAGTTTGTTCAGAGGGGCACCATATTTGTTTTGTTTCTTTTCATGATTTTCCAATGGAACCATTTCTGACCTGAGGGATCCTTGCATCCTGTGAAGGTCCTTCGATTCTCCTAACCTATTCCAAAATACACAGTCATATTCCCGTATCAACTCGGGAGCTCTTCCTGTTCTCACTTGAAATATTTCTGACCAGTTGAGCTTAATTTTTTTGTAACCAGTCCACGATTATATCCTTCACCTGTTACAATGATCACTGGAAGCTGGGCTGTCTGTTGCCTACAGGACACAGGTATTGTGGTGATACCCTTTATCTGTATTGACTCTTCAGTGTATGTCTTCAGTTGAACCATGTTTTGCTCCATATTCAGTGGCTGGATACCTTCATTTAGGTATTTATATGTGTGTTCTCCCACCACTGTGGTCGAGGCTCCCGTGTCTACCTCCATGATTAGTGGTTTCCCATTCACTTGAAGGGTGGCAGTTATTGGTTCAGCTTTTACTGCTTTGACATTGTATAGGGAGTAGATATCAGTATCAGCAGCTTCTGGTTCTGTTAAATTGTGCACTTCAGTCAACATGGTCTGCTGTCCTGATTGGCTGTCTCAATTTTGCCCTGCAATGCTTTATTACATGCCCTAATTTGTGACAGTAATGGCATTCTGCCTCCTTAAATCTGCAGGTTTCCAGTACATGGTTACCCCCACATCTGTAAAAGATTGACTTCTGAATCTCTGCTGAGATGCTTCCACTAGGCCTTTTCATTTTCCGAGCAGCAGAGACTTTCTCTGGCTTCGCGGTTGTCTCTCTGGTTTTCGCGCCACGTCTGGTGGTAGGTTCCTGCCCCAACTGAAGAATGACACCATATTGCACACCCTGTAAAGCCTGTGAGTCCCTCTCAGCACTCTCCATTGCTAGCGCTATTTCCATGGCACGCTTCAGATCAATATTAACTTGTGCAAGTAAACAGTGCTGAGTGGTGTCATCATGAACACCACAAACCAACCGGTCCCGCAACATGTCATTGAGTGTATCTCAAAGTGGCAGTGCTCAGCCAACTGCTTCAGCTTTGCTATATAAATTGTGATGGACTCTCCCGGGACCCTTACCCTGGAGTTGAACTTAAACCTCTGCATAATTACTGATGGCTTTGGCCGAAAATGCACCTTCATGAGGTCTATCAATTCATTAAAAGATTTAGAATTGGGCGCATTCAGGGCCATCGAACTATGGATGAGGTTATATGCCTTGCTACCACAGGCACTTAAAAGAATTGTTTTCTGCTTCTCCTCCACTTAATTTCATTCGTCACGAAATAAAAACCTAGACACTCTATGTACTGGCTCCAGTCTTCCATGGACGAGTCATAAGGGTTGATTCTGTCGAAAAGTGGCATGAGTGGTGAGTATATTTTTCTTTCTTTCCTTAAGAATTGATGTACTCACAGTCATAAGGTGAGGTGCAGCGCTGGAGCTATTTATACTTGTCGCCAAATGTAATTAACTTGATGTACCGGGACAGGTTTCTTACTGGAAACACATAACTTTATTACAGAGCTCTTTTAGAAGCTACATGTTTGAACCCGGTTCAACAACTAGAAAAGCTCTGCCCCTAAGATTACACGCGCTTAGGGCTCATTCGTCAGTACAATCACATGACCCCCCAACCCCCAAAGGCAGTAGAAAAGGTTGTACCTACAATCGTTACAGATACTAACTGGCATTTATCCTTTAAAATGTTCACAATTTGAATCTCCAATTTCATAACCTTTCTATACTTTCCTCATTGTTTTAACAGAGCATCAATTCTACCACAAATGGGCAATAATTTGCGACCCTGGTGACATCACTGCTGGGGTGAAAGGTTACGTAAAGTGTGACATAGCTGTTGTTGGGAAGGGAGATAACATCAAGACACCACACAAGTCTAATGAGACCGATGAGGATGACATAGAAGGGTGAGGAGTTACATTCTTACTGAAGGATCTCAAAGATTTTCAGTGCTTACACTCAAGATTACCTGAAGTAGAAAGTCTTTTTTAGATGTGCCGCATCTTCTCACTATGATGCTCTCCAGTACACCACGATCCGTGCATATATATGAATCCTTCCCTAAAGCTTGTCCTGATTAAAGGAAAATGGAATTCTGCTATGGCCGCATAATTTTTCTTCTGCTTGTGAAGAAGAATTTATGACAGACAAAGATTTATATTTAGATGATGTTGTCAAGAATGCAATTATAGAATAGGGTGGCAGAAAGTTCTTTGTGACAGTAATTGCTTTGGTATAAGACAAAGCAGAATACTAAACAATTGTTTGCCATTCCTAATTTAATGCCATTTAGCAAATGTCATGCTGTACAAAATTTTGTAAACAAATTTGAACACAGTATTTGTTTACAAATGCTTAAATAAAATTGAAGTTCTTCGTGAAAAAAGTGCTTGCTATACCCCCCTTTAGTTTGTTGTCAAATACATGGTGCAACAAGAGTAAATTGTGCTCACATGCATCGTTACACCACGTGTAGGTGATTTTCCTGTCATGAATTGACACATGGCTCTTCTGCCTTCCCAAATGTCATTTTTGTGAAAACATGTCTCTCAACAACCTCCAAAGTCTTACAATCTAATTTTTGTTCCAAGCATAGCGTCCATGGGGAAGAATTTCCACTGGGATTTTCCTAATCTCTCACTGTATCTTCAGAGGGAGACAAGCAGAAACCCTAGAGCTTTCATCATTTTTCAAGGTATCCACTGATCTTCTGCTGAAATAACAGCAGAAAATCAAGAGAAGCCTTATGGAAATTACCAACATAGGTGCTCAGCATTTTCAATTCGAATGTCAGTCCAGAACCTAGACCTTGGAAGTGAAACTTTGTATTTCTTCAATCTACAGATCTTACAATAAAGTTAAATTACATTCTTCGTATATATGAACGAGAAAGCAGTAAAAACTAGGAAATAAGAGTACTGGCCTGAACTGTTTTTTACCCTCTGGGTAACCAGTATTAACCCCAGGTATTTAGGGGTTTTATAATTTGCTTATGTTTTATCAATAGGAACCTATTGCTTCCTGAAGGAGTACCCTCAGAGAGGCAGTGGGCCCGGTATTATGTCAAGATCTACCGAGCAGAGGGGCTTCCAAAGATGAATACCAGCATAATGGCTAATATGAAGAAGGCATTCATTGGAGAAAACAAAGATTTAGTCGATCCTTATGTTCAAGTATCATTTGCAGGACAAAAGGTACAGTGATAAACATTTATGGTCCACACTATTACTAGCTGCATATATAACAAATACGCATATGCTACAAGTGTAACTGGATCTTTAATTCTTTGCTTTGTCTATTTCCCAATGTTGCCAAATAATTCCTTTATAAGCTATCGGAATGAAGTCAGAAATAAGAAACAACAGCCCATTCTTTCAAATGCACCCTTGAGTCATGAAAGTTATCAGGAGACAAGCAAATTTTAAAACATAATGACTACAGTGCGAACCATTTATTATAAATAAGTTAATTGGCCTCATTTTTAAGCAATTTAACAGCTTGATTAAAGTAGCAGAAAGACGAACGTTACCTGAATGTGTTCATCGGTAATTTACAATTAGTGGAAGATTGGTGGAATCGTCAGAGAAATGGTCTAGAAGGTAGATTTACAGCTTTTCTTTGTGGTGGTTTCCCATGATGTTATTGGGCACCAGCGGCAGAAACTCTACCCCATTGTATTCATCTGCTGTTTCCTAATTTGGAAGTGCTATCTAAGGGTGAGTTCTCGTGATTTGAAATGCATGATCAGATTTTTTTTTATAGTCAAAGGAGCAACAAACAAAATTTGAAATGAAATGATGAGCTCCCAGTCTTTCTTCAGTTGTGTTGTGGGGGAATAGGTGTGGCACAATTCCCCTGAAAAGGGAGGGAAAACCATTAGCTCCTTCCTCTTATTCATCAGTTATACAACTTTTAAGTCCATGCAAAGTAGCTAAAGATTTTTTTTTACGTAAGACCTACTATAAGTCAGAAGTTAAGGCAATTTTCCAATTCCTGTCTGTACCGAAGCTAAGATACGCAAGAACACATCCAGTCTCATATAAAGCTGCACTTATGGCTCCTACCAGAGTTAGTTTTCTGTTGCTTAACTTAAGTTACAAAATCTATGGAATTATTTGTTTTCAGATGTCATTGGCCACTCTTGAGGTGTTGGCTCAGTTAACTCTTTTAGTCAGAATTTACATGTATGTTTTGAATATTCTAAAACTTGTTTATGGTGATATGGGAAGAATTTTAATCAGAGTTTTATTTATTTTTCACAGTAAGGATTTGTAGTGTAGGCTGAAGACAGTATAGTTTTCTTGCTTGTTCTGCGCTAGACTAAGCCTCAGGCACAGTCCCAATGAGTCCCTCACCTACACACTCAATTGATGCAAATGACTGGGTCTTGAAAAGAAATTCACAACTGGAAATAAACATCTCATGCATGTTCCACCTGCATGTTCCACATGAAAGTGTGATGACATTATAGATCTGCCAAGCATCACTTATTAGGAGTCTTAGTCACTCATTTTTGGCTTCAAAATGTGGTTTACTTTGTTCTGTGTAGTTCTGTAAGCTGCCTCGTTCTCACTGACCATAAATGCAATTCAGCTTACAGTTAATTATCATTCTTCATAATCATAACACTAACTGGTTATCCTTTTTCACCCTAATAATTGAAGCCCACAATAACCAGCCTTTTCTTCTTCTGCTAGGGAAAAACCAGTGTCCAAAAAAGCACATATGAACCAACATGGAATGAGCAAATCATATTTACTGAAATGTTTCCACCACTCTGCACACGAATAAAAATCCAGATCCGTGATTCAGACAAAGTGAATGAAGTTGCTATAGGAACTCATTTTGTTGACCTGAGAAAGATTTCAAATGATGGAGATAAAGGTAAACCCGTGGCTTCCGTCTGTCAGCTTTTCTTGATTGTCCTACAGCAGGGTCTAAAGGTCTCCTCCGTTAGAATTTATAAATATTTTATACAATGTTGGCTGTTCAGTGGATATCATCAACACATGTGTCCTCTTTATAGGCTTTCTGCCCAGTTTTGGTCCTTCCTGGGTGAATATGTATGGCTCCACTCGTAACTACACCTTAATGGATGAACATCAGGATTTAAATGAGGGACTTGGTGAGGGCGTTTCCTTCCGAGCCCGATTACTTATTAATATTGGTATGGAAATCTTAGACACAGCCTCAACAGAGATAATGAACTCCACTGATGTTCAAGTGGAATCAATACAACAGATATCAGATGTAAGTAGTATCATCTCTGGAAATTAAATGGGAATTTTTATTTCATCCTATTTTTCTAGCTCACAAGGAAGAAGTCGGATTTGTAAATATCACATTGTCAAGCGTTGAGATCGCTGTAACTTGGAAAATACTGTCCACTAAATAGTTGTACAAATGTTTAATATGCATTTATAAAGGTGCTCTCTCTCTCTCCTCATTAGTGGAGGCGTTGGCATAGTGGCATTGTCATTGGACTTGTAATCCAGAGACCCAGGGTAATGTTAGCACCTGGGTTTGAATCCTGCCACAGCAGATGGTGGAATTAGAATTCAATTAAAAAATCTGGAATTAAAAGTCTAATGATGACCATGAAACAATTGTCATAAAAACCCACCTGGTTCACTAATGTCCTTTAGGGAAGGAAATCTGCTGTCCTCACCTGGTCCGGCCTACATGTGACTCCAGACCCACAGCCACTTAAAAGTGCCCCCTGAACAAGGGCAATTAGGGATGGGCAATAAATGTGGGCCTAGCCAGCGACGCCCACATCCCACAAATGAATTAAAAAAAATTTTTTTTTAAATAACCTGACTAATGCCTTCATTAAGATAGTGTTGAAGGATTTGTTCAGGGCATGCTAAGAATTCGATGCTCTGTTGCTCATGTCCTAACTCGCACCATGTCCCATTCATGTGTTCACTGACCTACCTTGGCTCTTGGTCAAGCATTGCCTTGATTTGAAAATTCTCATTCTTGTTTTCAATAGCCTCCCTGGCCTTGGCCGACCCGATCTCTGTAATCTCCTCCAACCCCATAACCATCTGAGATATCTGCACTCATCTAATTCTGGCCTCTTGAGCATTCCAATTTTAACAGGAGGCCATGCTTTCAGCTGTTTAAACCCTAAGCTCTGGTATTCCCTCCTTAAACCTCTCAGACTCTACCTCACCTTTGTGCTGCAGGACACTCCTTAAAACATACCTCTTTGATGAAGTTTATGGTCCTCTGTCCTAATATCACCTTAATTGGCTTGGTGTCTAATTTTGCTTTATAATGCTGCTGTGAAGCACCTTGGGGCATTTTATTATGTTGAAGGCACTATATATGCATAGTTCTTTTTGTTATTCATACGATGGGTGGAGTCGTGTTGAGGTGACGGGGGTCTTGCCTGCCAGTTGGAGAGCTGGCGAAAGACCTGCACTACCTCTTTTCAGGAAGGCCCGCTCAACCATAAGCCAATCAGGCAGCGGCAAGGCCAGCGGCAGGCCTCCCCCTGGAATAAGGACCCCGGGGATCAGAAGTCTTGCCTATTACTCAAAGGCCGGTAGCTCCTGTGCTTAACAGTGTCACTGGGGAGTCCGTGGCTGCTGCCGGAAGGACAGGCACCAGGATCGTGGAGCAACCCAGGCCATAGAACAGTAACGTGGGGAGTGGTCTCACAAGGTGGGGGTCAGAGGAGAGGGCTGCAGGGGGTGTTGGCAGCAAGGGTAGGGGGGAGGCTCTCAACAGGCCTCCCCATCCCCTTCCTGATGTCCAATCCCTTGATCAGACACTGAGTGCCTTTGATCGAAGGACCTCTCCTTCCAGGAGTGACAAGTTGGCGACACGGTTTTAGCTGCCATGCATGCCACATGGTGACATGCCCACCCGCCACTGGGTTAATTCCAGCAGCGGCAGGATGAGGCCCTTAAGTGGTCATTAGGGCAGGAAGTCGACCATGGGCCTTCCTGCCTAGAACTTAATCCTGGCAGAGACGGGAAGGCAGCGGGGTTCCAGTGTGTCACCATCTCACCTAATTACATTCCCTTACTGCCTCCAAACTCACCAACAATGGGATCAGAAGATTCTACCCAATAGCACAATCAAAACTAATTTCTACCTCTGTGCTATTGGGCACAGGTTAAAGTTGGTGGATAAGCATTGGTCTAGTTGTGAAGTAATCTTTTCAGTGCTACAAACGAGGCCAGAAAGATGTTCTCAGTGGTTTGCTCAATGCGTTTCACAATAATTGTTCCTAAACTGCCAGGTGGATGACATGGGTTCCCTCCATAATGGACTGTTGTGTCTGCAAACTCTGCACCCTTAAATCTCAGGACTGAGAACGTGAAGCAATAGTTTGTTGCTAAATCTTACTGGCCAATAAAAAGCAGTGATTTTTCAAGTTGTTCTGTGTGGAAACCTGTTATAAATATCAATAAAATGAACCCAATGAAAACAGCTAATATTGTAAACATTTTATGAAATGATGTGCTGATAAGTCACTAGAAACAGACAAACTGAGAAAGTTGATGACAGCAGACAGAGACGAATGCCACAAACTCCCGGGGATCCCTTGCAGATACTCTGAGGTCCAGGAATTCCTCTTTGAAAGTCGATGATGAAAGGAAATTTGCTTCCCATCGTTGTGCACATTAATTCAGGTTTCAGAATGTATTAGTTTTGTCAGCAGGTAATTTTTATGTTTACCTGAAGATTCCAAACCAAATATTTTGCACGGCAGAATAATTCCTAAATAGTATTAATAAGTTTTATTTTTTAATTTCAGCTTTCGACAGGAAAATTGGAAGAATTTTTTCTCTTTAGCGCCTTCTTGGAAGCAACAATGCTTGACAGGAGAATTGGAGATAAACCAGTCAATTTTGAAGTTACAATAGGTAAGCGTACAACCCTCAGGGTCTCAATGGAGTGAGTAATAGTAGCATCTTCTGTTTCTATGCTCCGTTGGAATGTTGTTGCAGGGTGGCTGAGTTGTGCTGTTAATGATAGAGTTGATCTGCAGACACTTCTTGGGTGGAAACATTAAATTTATTTGCAATATGCTCAGCAGCAACTACACGTGTGCTTTCAACTCCAACTCTATCTCTACACTGACTCTGAGGTAGCCCTTGCTACTCTCCCATTGGTTACTACAGATCATGTGATCTCCCTTAACAAGTATTATTCTTAAAGGTACATTACACACTAAATAAAATCATAATTACTACATTCCTCCCCCTTTAACTCAGCTATACATATATTTACAAGCACATATTTCTCAAGACAACATAATATTTCCACTGGATAAGGAATTTACAAGTTCAGTCTTTCGGGTGGTTTCCTGGTACGTGTGGAATGTCGCAGCTCCACAACTTCAGATTCTTTGTCCGGAACCTCCTTTTCTGGAGTTGCCGGAACATCAGGTGCTTCGGTGGGCACTTGCAGTTCTGTATCCTCAACTCTTACAGGATCATCGGACATGTCAGTCCTGGGTTGAGTATCCTCAACCGGAAACACAGACCTGGTCATGGTCACTGGTGGAACCATATCTTGATGATTTGTCTCTCTCTTCCTTAAATGGTCCACATGTTTACGGATGATCCAGTCTTCCACCTCCACGTGGTAAGATAGAGGTCCAGTCACCGCACTTATTTCACCCACTAACCACTTGGGTCCTTCCCCGAAGTTTTTCATGTATACCGGCTCTCCCATGGGAAATTTTCTCTCGCGACTATGCCAGTCATATCTATATTTCTGGCTTCCCTGACTCCTTTCCACCTTTTCCTCTAAATTCGGCATTATTAAGCTCGATCTCGTCCTGTGATGGCGTTTCAACAATAACTCCGCAGGTGTGACACCTGTTGTTGTGTGAGGGGTGGTCCTGTAATGAAAACTAAAGCGTGCTAGCTTGGTTACCAAGGAATCACCAGTTAGTTTTCTCATGCCTGCCTTGAGTGTTTGAACTGTACTTTCGGCCAGTCTGTTTGAGGAAGGGTGATACAGTGCAGTTTTCACATGAGGGATACCGTTGAGGCTGATAAACTGTTGAAACTCAGCGCTCATTAATGCCGTGCCATTATCGGAAACAATTACTTCTGGTAGTCCACGAAAGGCAAAACTCTAATGTAGTTTCTCAATTGTAGTGGTCGATGTTGGTGACTTCACCTCATAGACGCCCAACCATTTTGAATTGGCGTCGACGATGAGCATAAACATTGTTCCCAGGAAAGCTCCAACGTAGTCAATGTGTAACCACACCCAGGGTCTACCTGGCCACTCCCATGGGTGTAATGGAGCTGTCACTGGCAACTTTTGCAGTTGCTGACATTACACACAGTGCTTTAGTAAACTCTCTATTTTGCCATCCATCCCAGGCCACCATAGATAGCTGTGTGCTATGGTCTTCATTCGGGAAATTCCTGGATGGGCACTGTGTAGTTCAATTAAAAGTGGCTCCCTTCCCTTTGGAGGAATTATCACTCATGCTCCCCACAACAAGATGCCATCCTGGCTGGTTATTTCATGTCTTCCATTGAAGTACGGTTTCATTTCGTCAGATACGGGCTCCTGTCACCAACCATGTAGCACTTGTTCTCGTACATGCGATAGGACTGGATCCCGACTTGTCCAATCTCTGATCTGTCCAGCACATACCAGCGAGGAATCTAAGAAATTTAACAGTAAAATAAGTTCCTGAGGAACTGGGGCATGATCATCATTTTCTTGCAAAGGCAAACGACTGAGGGCATCGATGTTTGCAATTCGATTGCCAGGCCTATGATACAAAAGTGTATTTGTATGTTGCCAGAATTAAAGCCCATCATTGTATTCTTGCTGAGGCTATGGGTGGTATAGCCTTGTCCTCACTCAACAATCCACTTGTTTCTGAATGGTTTGTGGTCTGAAACAATTGTAAAATGACGGCCGTGTACATACTGGTGAAATTTCTTGACACCAAAGCTGATGGACAGGCCTTCTTTTTCTATCTGTGACTATCCCTTTTCCGCTGTGAGCAGCATTCTTGATACGTAATCTATTGGCTGTTCCGTGCTGTCGTCCATCCGATGAGAGAGCACTGCACCCACTCCATAGGGAGATGCATCACATGTCAGCGCCAATTCTTTTGTCTAGTCAAAATGCACTAATTGATTGGGCGAGTGCAACAATTGTTTCACCTTTATGGAAGCTTCTTTCTGGGGCGCCTCCCAAGACTAACATTGGTTCCTTTTGAGTAGAGAATGCAGGGGGGGCCAGCACTGTAGACAAATTGGATAAGAACCACCCATAATAGTTGATCATTCCTCGGAATGATTTGAGCTCTGAGACGTTCTTTGGCGCAGGTGCCTCTCTTATGGCCCTCACTTTCTCCTCAACAGGATGGAGGTCCTGTGAATCTGCCTGGTGACCTAAATAGATTACCTCCCTCGCTTGGAACATGCAATTTTCTTTTTTTAAATGCACTCCAGCTTGCAAGAAACGTTTTAAGATTTCTTCTAAATTTGCCAAATGCTCTTTTTCAGTGAATCCTGTCATCAATACATCATCTAAATAGATTACAACCTGGGGCAGTCCCTGCAGTAAGTTTTCCATTGTTCCCTGAAAGATGGCACAAGCGGAGGACACACAGAAAGGCAATCACGTAGATTGGTACAACCCTTAGTGGGTATTAATTGTGACAAATTCTCAGGAGGCATTATCCAATTCTAATTGTTGACAAGCATGAATCATGTCAACCTTTGTGTACATTGTCCCTCCTGCCAGCTTGGCATACAGGTCTTTGATTTTTGGAATGGGGTGCCTGTCTAGTTTAGCTACTTTATTCACCATCAGTTTATAGTCGGATGCTTTGGTTGGATTTACAGACAGGGACGATGGGTGCTACACAATCTCTGAGAACTGAACTGGTTGTATAATGCCCAGTTTCTCCAGTCTATTCAGTTCAATGTTGAGTTTTTCTCACAGGGCATATGGTACCAGTGTTGCCTTCATGAAGTGAGGAGTTGCTTCTGGATCCACATGAATCTTGGCCTGCAGGCCCTGGATTTTCCCCAGTTTGTCCTCAAAGATGGTGGTGTACTTTCTAAGTAGTAAGCCACTTGCTCTCAACCGGAAATTTTCAACCCATTCTAACTTAATCTCCTTTAACCAATTTTGTCCCAGGAGGCTTGGACCTTCACCTGCTACCACCATCAAGGGTATCTTTGCCGATTGGCTTCCATAATGGACAGTTAGTCTGCTTCTGCCTTTTACTTGAATGTCTTCACCTGTATATGTTTTTAGCTTGGCAGCTGTTTCTTCTAAACTTAATTGATGTTCAACATTATTCAAATATCCGAAGGTATGTTCCCCAATTACTGTAGTGGAAGTTCCTGTGTCCACTTCCATTCTAACAGGTTTGCCATTTACTTTCACTGTGACAAATATTGGTTCTGTCTTTTCAACTTTCAGATTAAACAATGAGTAAATGTCTGAATTTGTTGTTTCAGGCTCTTCTACATTGTCGATTTCATTGGGCTTCTTTTGTTTACAAGTCTGTTTGAACCTTTCCTTGCACAGCCAAAGCATATGACCATTTCTATGCCAATAGTAACATTTGATTTTTTTTTACTGCCAATCGCTTAAAGACTGATTGTTTCCACCTCTATTAAAATTATTCTTCAATTTCGCTGTGAAGTTATTTTTCTTTATTCTTTGGCTAGCGGGGACTGTTTCCTGCTTCTCGGCGGAGTCTCACTTTTTTCGCGCCTCTTTCGATTGAGATTTCCCACCCGATGTGGAGGACGGCACCATTTTACGCACCTTGTATTGCTTTTGAATCTCTTACTGCACTCTCATTGGCCAGCACTATCTCTACCCCCTTTCTCGAAATCCAGACTCACTTTGGACAATAATCTTTCCTGAATAGTGCCCTCTCTCTCACCACACACTAAACGATCTCTGAGCATGTCACTTAGAGTCGTACCAAACTCACAATGTTCCGTAAGCTGCTTCAGATTTGCCATGTAACATGCAATTGTCTCACCCGGGGCTCTATTTCGTGAATTACACCTGAACCTCTGCATCGTGACTGAGGGCTTTGGTCGAAAATGACCCTTCACGAGGTCCACCAATTCATCCAAATTCTTCGAATCTGGGGCACCAGGTGCCATCAAACTTTGAATCAAGCTGTAGGCTATGCTCCCACAAGTACTCTAGAGGACTGCTCGCCTCTTCTCCTGTAACCTTGTTTGCTAGAAAAAAGAACGTGAGGTGTTCTCTGTCTTGAGACCAATCATCTGTGGCTAGTTCAAAAGGGTCAATTCTCCCAAATTGTGACATTTTGAGAGAGGATAACGTCTTCAATTTTAACGGAGCTTGTTACTTATAATCACTGGGCGAGGTACAGTGCCAATTCCTTTCTAACTTGATTTGCTCTGTTCAATCCTGTTTCATCCTCATTGCCAGTTTGTTGTAGGGTGGCTGAGTTGTGCTATTAATGATAGAGTTGATCAGCAGACACTTCTTGGGTGGAAACATTAAGTTTATTTGCAATATACTCAGCAGCAACTACACGAGTACTTTCGACTCCTACTCTATCTCTACACTGACTCTGAGGTAGCCCCTGCTACTCTCCTATTGGTTGCTACAGATCATGTGACCTTCCTCAATCAGTATTATTCTTAAAGGTACATTACACGTTAAATAAAACCATAATTGCCTCAAATATACGACATGAAATTGAATGTGCCTAACCCCGGATTTCTATTGCTTCCATCTTGGAGTGAGCAATTTCAGAATATGCACTCCCAGCATGCATACTGAGTTCATAGGTCAAGAATTTACCCCAATGTTTCAGAGTGAATATCACAGTTACCTTTTCATAGATAATGCATAATAAGGAAGAATTATAAGTGAAACTAATCCCGTGATTGAGACAAATTCAAAACATGTAAAGAGGCTAAAAGATTTCATTTGTGAGGATATATAAAACTATGAAACTTCAACTACTAGGATAATAGCATAGCGATCCCAATTTTTCAAATTGTCATCAAATTTACTACATGGTCAGGTTTCATATTAATGTAATTATGTTTCATTAAGGTCGAGTTCTGGTTCGCTAAAGGAAGAAACAATCAACTAAACATTAAACCAACAGTATCTCTAAATGTAAGAATATAATAATAACCCGGATCTTCCAATAGCAACAGCAATGAATGTTGAGATGTTCATCATTGTTGTGCCTCAGGAGCTTAAGGAGGTCCCGCCACGTGCACATGCACAGCACAGTATTTATCCTGGAAGTTTAAACTTCCGATAGGCAAAATTATGATGGGCAGTGTCAGAGACTTGGACTTGATGCACTTACCCAGATATTTATCCCATCCTCCTCCCGCTTTTAATCTCAGGTATAGGAAAGGCCTTTAAAAATCCCACTGCGCCCCTGGCATTGCTGAGCCCCGTCCCCCACACTCCCAACAATGTTCATCACCCTCCACCCACCCCTCCTGACGATGCTCACCCTCGCCCCATGCTCCCACTAATGTTCACCACCCCTCCCACACCCACCGATAATGCTCACTCACTATCCCCGATAATGCTCACTTCCCCCATACCATCCCCAATAATGCTCATGCCCCACACCCCAACATTGCTCCCCCCACCCCATCCTCCCAATAATGATCACCCCCAGCACCAATGACAATACTCACCACTCCCACCACCTGTACCCTAGCGATGCTTGCTCCCACACCCACCCTCCACCACACACCCCAGCATAAACTCATAACAGCAATTAAAAGTCTTAAACATGAGAATTAGTTTGAAAAAAAATTAAGGACTTTAGAAATCTCACTTGTGACCTTAAGGGGAGTAACTTGAGTTGACGGTAGCAAAAGGGGACATGGCTTTGATGCTCCTTCCCCTTGTCAATCCTCTACATGGATCCCTGCAATGGTGCTTTGCTCCAGGACAGGGAGTCCCGGCTGGAAGGGCAAAAAGAGGTAAAGCCGTACTTTTAACCAAAGTCAGAGGGAACCGCCATGTCATTGCCACCTAACTGGAAGAGCTAGCCAAAAAAGCTCTGGGATCTAAAGCCTCCTAAATCACCACAAGTAACTCCATATTGCAAAATAAAAACATTTATAAAGCATTTTAGATGCCTTCTGGGCATCTAATTAACTATTTTTGAAGTGTATTTAGTAATATGCAGCCAACGTGACAGCCAAATTGTGCTTATCTATTTCTCACAGTGAAGTGACTGGCTTGTGATGGTATAGGCGGTGGGAGGAATGTTGGCAATCACTACCAGGGAAATATTCTCCTCTTCTATGTTGTGCATAAATATTAGGTAGCTCCACAATTTACTTGGCTATTAAATTCTTGAATTCATTCTACGGAAGATGGCCATTCGGCCTATCACACCTAAGCTGGGTGCTTGTCAAGTGGAGCTGCTGACTCTGAATTCCATACTCTTTCTCTGTATCTTTATAAATGCTTTGCCTTTATAAATACTTATTCAATTCCATTTTAAAGGACATTCTAAGCTAAGCAGGAATGTTTTCACCGTATTTTGTAAATTTTGACAACTTAAACATTGTGTAAACAAATTGCATCTTACCGTACTAAAATATTTGAATAATTCATAGATTGGACCAAACATAATGATCAGCTATATGTCATGTCAGGTCATCTTTCCAATGATTTCAAGCAAGACATAAATAATTGTTACCTCACTTCTTAGATTATAACAAAAATGTACCTTATGGACTTGGGCCTATAGATATGGCTCGAAGAAAAGTGTTCGATAAAGATTCTTCATTGAAGAATTGTGCTCTTGTTCCCTTTTTTACATTACATTTACATTACATATTATATTTTAAACTACAATCACAGGCAGCAACTTGTACAAGTCCAGTTTGTATAAACAGTTGTATTACTTCACTACAAAGTTGATGGACATCCACACTACTAGGTATGACCTTAACAAAGACCTGCTGAAGGGTGATAACACCTTCCCCCTTAATGAATCCTCCCAACCTGGCTACATCTGCCAACAATCACCCTATCATGACCAGCACGGTGGTGGTGTGGCACTTGTCACAAAATCAGATCTTGGCCTGACCCGGTACTCCTCCAGCACTCTCTCCTCCTGTGAGCATCTCACCTGTTCCACCCCTCTCACCTCTCTTCCAAAGTCATTATTCTGTACTGCCCCCCCCCAAGGTATGATAAAAATTTTGCAACAAAAATATCTTCAATGCTCTCCTCCCTCAGCCTCTGCACTAAATGCTTCTCACCCTCGGTGATTTCAAACTCCATCTCATCTCCTCATGTTCTCTCTCCTCTGAGTTCACTGCCCTCTTATCCTCCCTAAACCTCTCCCTTCATGTAAATTCGCCAACTCATATTCACAGCCACCTCCTTGACCTTCCCATCTCACAAGATCTTGTTAGTTCCATTGTATCAATAACAAATAAGACCATCTCTGATCACTTTCTTGCATCACACACAACCCACATCCCCTTCTATGGTCCTCAACCCTACCTCCTTCCTTATCTGTCCCTGAAAAAAATTCCCCCAAGTCATTTTCAAAATCCCTACCATCTAGCCTCTGGCCCTCAGTTCACCACAGCATTTCTGAAACTATTGATTTACTCAACCACACCCTCAGCTCCACCCTTGATGTCCTGAACCCCAATAAAACTATTACTCTCTCTCACCCTGTCCATTACCCCTGGTATGGCTCTCATTTCCTCTCCCTTAAGTCCAGGGGACACAGACTTGAAATGTCAACTGGTTTAGCCATCCATCGCCAGACCTGGCTGGACCACTTAAAACAATATTGGGTCCTGCTTTCATCTGCTAAAGCTGTTCACCATTCCAGGATCATCCTGGAATGCAAAAATAACCCACAGCTTCATTTCTTGACTGCAAATTGTCTTCTTAAACCCTTTTCTCTCGCCCTTCCAACCCTCACCTCCACCAATTATTGCGGCAGCTCATGGGTTTATTTGTCACTAAAATCAAGATAATCTGATCAGCTGCTTCTGACATGCCCTTCCCTTCAACAAGCCCCCCCAAGCCAGACTTCCTTTAAAGCTCCCCCTGCCTTAGACCGGCACTCACATCTTTCTCTAGTTTCTCCCCTCTCTCAGCTCATGCCTTTTCTAAGCCCACCTTGTCCACCACCTGCTCCCTCAATCCTATTCCCACTAAACTGATCGTCCGAATTCCACTCCTGGCCCCCATGTGAGGTGATATTGTAAACAGTCCTCCCTCGTCAGGTGTTGCCCCTCTCTCCTTTAAATCCGCCCTCTCCTCAAAAAACAAACCATTGACTCTATCGCCCTTGTGAATTCTATTTCCAACCTCCCTTTCCTCTCCAAAGTCCTTGAACACGTTGCCACCTCCCGGGTCCATTCCCATCTTTCCCGGAACTCCATGTTTGAATATATCTAATCAGCTTTTCGCAACCACCACAGTATCGAAACAGCTCTTATCAAAGCCACAGATGATATCCTTTCACTGTGACAAAGGTAAACTTTTCCTCCTAGCACTTCTCAACCAGTCTGCAGCCTTTGACTCAGTTGACCGCATCTCCTCCTCCAATATGTCTGTCTTCCAGCTGGGACCGCTCTCACCTGATTCCATTCTTACCTATCTAATCATAGCCAGAGAATCACTTGCAATGGCTTCTCTTCCTGCTCCCACCTCTGGTGTGCCCCAAGAATCTATCCTCGGCCTCCTCCTATTGTTCATCTCTTCGCTGCCCCTTGGCAGCATCATCTGAAGGCACGGCATCAGTTTTCACATGTATGCTGATGCCACCCAGCTCTACCTCACCACCGCCACTCTCGATTCTCCCACTGTTGCTAAATTATCAGACTGCTTATCCAATATCCAGTGCTGGATAAGCAGAAATTTCCTCCGATTAAATATTGGTAAAACTTGCACCATTGCTTTCAGTTCCCATTGCAAACTCTGTTCCCTAGCTGTCAACTCCACCCCTCTCCCTGGCAACAGTCTGAAATTAAGCCAGGCTGTTCACAACCATGATGTCACATTTTATCTTGAGTTGAGCTTCCGACCTCATATTTGTACCATCACTAGAGTCAGAGAATCATAGAGGTCTACAGCACAGAAAAAGGCCCTTCAGCCCATTGAGTCTGTGCCGGTCAAACAAGTACCTAACTATTCTAATCCCATTTTCTAGCACTAATAAAGTCATAGAAGACCACCTATTTCCACCTCTGTAACGTCACCCGACTTCACCCCTGCCTCAGCTCATCTGCTGAAGCACTCATTCGTTCCTTTGTTACCTCTGGTCTTGACTATTTCAGTGGACTCCTGGCTGGTCTCCCAAATTCTAACCTCCGGAAACTTGAGGTCATCTAAAACCGACCTGCCCGTGGCTTAACTTGCTCTAAACTCTGTTCCCTTACCACCCCTGTGCTCACCAACCTACAGTGGCTACTGGTCAAGCAGCATCTTGATTTTAAAATTCTCCTCTTTGTTTTCAAATCCCTCCATGGCCTTGTACCTCCCTAAGTCTGCCATCTCCTCCAGCCCCATAGCCCTCCAAGATCTCTGCGCTCCTCTAATTCTGGCCTGTTGTGTGTTCCCAATTATAATTGCTCCACCATTGGTGGTCGTGCTTTCATTTGTCTAGGCCCCAAGCTCTCGAATGCCCTTCCTACACATCTCCGCCTCTCCACCTCACTTTCCTCCTTTAAGACACCTCCCTCAGTGACCAAGCTTTTGGTTATCTGACCTAATACCTCCATGTGTGATTCGGTGTCATACTTTGTTTTATAATGCTGCTGTGAAGTGCCTTGGAATGTTTCATTACAATAAATGCGCTATAATAAATATAAGTTGTTGTTGTCATCTTACAGTTTCTTTTTCATCCAAGGCAAGGAAACACAATTATTCTCCTTCTGTCTAGGTAACTATGGGAACCAAATCGATGGAGTAAGCAAGCCAGCTGTTCGAAAGAAAAGAGGTGGAGGGGATGGTGATGAGGAGGAGTCAGAGCTTCTTCAGAACTCAAGTGAAGATGAAGCAGACGACGATGGAGACCTTGTGCCTGTCTCCTGCACTCCAGCAATGAAACCCGTTATCACTGACAGGTCTGTACTCCATACGTAAACAGAGTTTTCACTGAACTATTCACTCAACTACCCCTTCACAGAGAGAGTGCAAAATAAAGCTACCACACCTGAGTGGCACTCTGGATTTCTGTCCATGTACTACTCTCTGCTCAGGGACAACGAAGCTCTGAGCATGTACATGTGAGCAGAGCTTACTCACTGGCATCTGAGTAGCAGCTGAACCTTAATGTTAGAAGAGAGCCAACAGGAGAATTTGGCTTCATATTGCAGTTGTGATGTACTAGGTGTGAAACCAAAAATAGAATTACCACCTTTTCAAACTGAGTTCTGATTTTAACAGAATTACCTGGAAAAACTCAGCAGGTCTGGCAGCATCGGTGGAGAAGAAAAAAGTTGATGTTTCGAGTCCTCATGACCCTTCGGCAGAACTGAGTATAGTTAGGAGAGGGGTGAAATATAAGCTGGTCTAAGGTGGGGGGCGGGGGGAGAGAGCAGTTGAGGGTGGGGTGGTTGTGGGGACAAGCAAGCAGTGATAGGAGCAGATAATCAAAAGATGTCACAGACAAAAGGATCAAAGAGGTGTTGAAGGTGGTGATATTATCTAAGAAAAGTGCTAATTAAGAATGGAAGGCAGGATACTCAAGGTACAGCTCTAGTGGGGGTGGGGTGGAAAGACTAACAAAGTATTAGTTGTAGATTTAAAAATAATGGAAATAGGTGGGAAAAGAAGAATCTATATAAATTATTGAAAAAAAGGGAGGGGGAAGAAACGGGGTGGGGATGGGGGGAGGGGGAGTTTAAGATCTAAAGTTGTTGAATTCAATATTCAGCCCGGAAGGCTGTAAAGTGACTAGCCGGAAGATGAGGTGTTGTTCCTCCAGTTTGCGTTGGGCTTCACTGGAACAATGCAGCAAGCCAAGGACAGACATGTGGGCAAGAGAACAGGGTGGAGTGTTAAAATGGCAAGCGACAGGGAGGTTTGGGTCTTTCTTGCGGACAGACCGCAGGTGTTCTGCAAAGCGGTCGCCCAGTTTGCGTTTGGTCTCTCCAATGTAGAGGAGACCGCATTGGGAGCAACGAATGCAGTAGACTAAGTTAGGGGAAATGCAAGTGAAATGCTGCTTCACTTGAAAGGAGTGTTTGGGCCCTTGGACGGCGAGGAGAGAGGAAGTGAAGGGGCAGGTGTTGCATCTTCTGCGTGGGCATGGGGAGGTGCCATAGGGTCATGAGGACTCGAAACGTCAACTGTTTTCTTCTCCACCGATGCTGCCAGACCTGCTGAGTTTTTCCAGGTAATTCTGTTTTTGTTTTGGATTTCCAGCATCCGCAGTAGCTTTTAGCTTTTTGTTTTTATATTTGAGTTCTGATTTTTTTTTATCACAATGCACTCCACAGTCAGCTCACAAAGTTCTATTACTGCTTTGTATTGTGGATCTGAGACTATTTCATAGTAATGAAAAACTAATAATGTAATTGACCCATAAAATTACTGGCCCAAACATAGAAACTGTCTCTATTGACTGTAATTAAATCATAAACCTTATTGCCCTGAAGTTCCTCTGGAACATAATCTAAGTGGATTAAGGCAAAAATTGATGTGGAACTATGTTATGCCAGGTCCCCTCCCTCTTTTCCATCCCACAGGGCTTTAGTTCTTATTGGGGTGGATGCAGTATATATAGACCCACAGGTGAGTGGGGTTATCATGGTCCCTGCAATTGAGGTAAATGTATTTTGTTGCAATTGCACTATAGCAACACGATCAAAAAGGAATGTACATCAAGTGTCTAGGATTGCTGAGGGTCTTGAGGCAGATTGAACATTTAAACGGCAGTGCAGCAACATTTAAAAATGAGTCACTTTTTTGTAATTCTTTGGGTCCACCTTGAGCCCACTTGCACTCCCATCAATTTCTTCCATTCCCCCCTTGCCTGAGGCTGTCCCCCATCCCCACCATGAATAGCATGAGCATATGCTTAAATATTTCAATGACACCCTAGCATAGGGTGTGGTGACAAACAGGCAGACAGAAGCCCGTCTGATTTACATTGACATTGTGGAACCAGAGAACATTGAGGTGTTGAAGGGGGTCAAAAAATGAAAAATCAGACGATGAAGTACCAGCAAGAATGTATCATTTGAACCATCAATCTGACGAGATTGGATTTATCTCTCCAGTAAATTTTTCTAATCTAGTTACATTGTGCAAAGGTTCTTATGTTTACCACTCTGCTAATTTTGAATAATGTTATTAGAAGATATACTCCAGGCCTTCCGCTATTGGTTCTATTTAAGCACCACAATTCAGGATGCTTTTCCCTCCTCAACACCCTGGCTTTTCTCAGGATGCTTCAATAAATGAAAATAAAACTGGATTGCATTAAGTTTCCTTACACACTTCATTATGTTACTTCAGAAAGGGTACTTCAGAATTGATTGGAAATTGGTTTAAATCCGAATGACCAAATGGCTGCCTGGGACCCTCCCATGTCCTGAAAACCTGCTTGGGAGATTAACTCCGGAGTGGATTGAATGATTTTTATTATTTTAAATTGGGTCTATCTTGAATGAACATCGGCTAACAGTCCAGAGACATTAATTCAAATCCCACATAGCAGCTGGGGGAATTTAAATTCAGTTAGATAAATAAATCTGTGATTAAAAGAAAGACTAGTACTAAAAAGCTAGTATCAGGAATAGTGGTCAGAAATGTGGTTGACTTTTAATTGTCCTCTGAAATGGCTGAGCAAACCACGCGGTTTTCGGAAGGCCGCTCAGCCAAACCTTCAAGGGTTGCCAGCAATGCCCACGTCGTATGAATGAATTAAAAAATCGACTTGTTTTATCTCGTTATTTCCCAAGGAAGCTCTGATATTAGTACCCCAGGCCCACAAAAACAATTTAAAAACAGAAGTGCTTGTATATGTTTGTGCTTCCTGCGTGAATGTGAAAGAAGGTCTATTACTGACAAGTACACATTAAGATGATGAAGTCAGCAACGTGCCACTAATGGGACATTATTTTATGTTATGTTCATGCTAACATTTGCAAAAGATGGATCAGAAATTATTTGAGCATTTTAAACGATGGGAACATAAGAAATAGGCAGAAGGAGGTAATTCGGTCCCTTGGGTCTTCACTGCCATTCAGTAAGTGCACGGCTGGTTTACTACCTCAACTCCACCTTCCTTTTCTATCCTTATACACCCTGATTCCCTTAGTACCCAAAAATCTACCGACCCCATTCTTCAATACACTCAACGACACAGCATCCACAGCTCTTTAGAGTAGAGAATGTTTAAGGTTATTTGGTGTCTTACTAAGAAGTCTGGAGGCTTGTGTGGTTGAATATAAACTGTTTTATTGTTAACACACAATTATATACATGGCTGAGATTTTTCGTGCCCCCCCCCACCACCCCGGCAGAGGGTGTGTTTGGAGGCGTGAGCAGACCAAAAATCAGTTTCACGATGTTGTGAAAGCAGATTGCGATTGTCCGCGGTATTTGCCGCCATCGGACGTCGGGAACCTTGTTGTAACATCTCAGCATATCACCTCAGCATATCATTATAAGGCCAGTCCACCAGACTCATCCCCCCACCCCCCCGCTAGATCGTCCACCCTCATTGGTGGGGAAACACGCCGACGTGTTTCACAACAACACGTAAACAACATGCGCCTGACAGGCTGCACTTCACTCGGGGCTCCGAGGTTTGTTTGCCTGCCTTGCTTCGGGCAGCACTCTCAGTCATCAGCTCCTGGCTTCACAGACAGAACCACATCACTTTTAGGGGAGCTCACAGGTAGGTCTCTACCTACCAGATCAGCCATATGTGGGTGGCTTTTCAATAGCTGCAGGGCTAGGGCTTGCATGGGGAAGGGGGAAACATGGCCTCAGGCAAGGGGAGAGGCTGCAGGGCAAGAGCTGTACCAGGGAAGGAGGGTATCCCAGGGTGTGTGTGGGGGACACATGTTGATCTGTGCAAGTGACCTCAGGATGGTGTTGGCAGAGGGGGCAGTCTCCAGAGGAGATGAGGCCAGATGGACATGTGACAGTGTGTGTGAGAGAGTGAGTGGTGGTGTCCCTTGTGCTGGCAGTGAGTGAGATGTCAGTGAATGTGTGATGGGTTTGAGTGTGTGAGTTTAGAGCGATGAGATGGTTGCCTTACCCTGGCTGCACAGATGAGATCATTCATCCTCTATCTGCATTGGATGGCCAACCTCTTCCGTGCAGCATTGGCACTAACCACCGCTGCCACCACCTGCCATGCTGGATTGGTGATGCCGCTGTCCATCCTGCAGCCTTGGCAGGGGTAGAGAACTTCACGGTGGGGCCTCCACAGCGTCCTAATGACATTCCAGTGACACGTCATTAAATTTGGGGGCTGCAGTCTTTTTCCCTTTTGTGGACATCTTCCCTGCAGTAGTAATGGGCTGGAAGCACTGAGATGTGTGCGCACAGCTGGACTTGAAATATGGCGCCCGGCGTGCGTGTGATGTTCAGCCCCATGTCTCCAAGGTATAGCACTAGCTAGATATTATCTTCATGCCGATTTCTCTCAGACTCTCTCCACACACACTTTCTCTATCATCATGTGACTCTACATCATAATGTGGCTAGTACTGTTTCCCCAGTCCCACATTAACCCTAACTAACCTGAACACTCTTATACTACACCTTTCCCAAGTCTTTACCTAAACACTTTACAATACAATCTTTATTTGCAAGCTACCCCTTCTCTCTCTCTCAAGTATCGGACTTTACAAATTCAGGCGGCCTGGAGGCTTTATGATTCTTCCAGATCTCATTATGTTCACGGGAGGAGTGGTAGCCTCAGTTGCTTTGGGCAGATATTATTCGTTCAGAGTTGAAAGCCAGGACTTGGCGGGGAGAATTTTCCCCCCGTTGTGGGGAGGGGGGTGCTGAGCGGGGGGTTGGTGCAGGCGGGTGCGCAGCCCACCACTGCCCGCGATCGGCTACGCGCCACCATTTTACGTGGGCGGGCCAATTAATGCCCACCCAGCGTGACGCGCAGCCGGAGGCGCTGAGCAGGCAGTGGGGGGTGGGGGGGAGAAGGCTGAGTCGGGGAATCTCCCTGAGGCACAGAGCTGCCTCAGGGAGTTTAATCTCATTGTCGAAAAGCCAATAAAAGATTTTTTTAAATTATCCGGAAATGTCCCCTCATGTGACAGTGTCACATGTGACATGAGCTGTGACATGTCTATGAGTTTTATGAAAAATTTTTATTAAAGTTTAAAAACTTTCATGAAACCGCGTCCCGCCCGTGGATGAGGTTTCATGATAAATGCGAAGGCCGCCTGGGCTCTTCACCTGCACCCCCCCCCCAACCTTAAGGTTGGACAGGCTGCCCTGTTAATTCTTTTAATTGATATTTAAATGGCCTTAATAGGCCTTTGACAGTTCGGCGGGTGTGCAGCCCACTCCGGTGCGCGCCCACCCAAGTGGAGATCTGAATGACGCGCGGTGACGTCAGGACGCACGCCCGAGGTCACCACGCGTCTTCTTACACGTCGGCGAGTGGGCCCCACCCCCACTCGCCAAGCCAAAGATTCTCCCCTTAGAGTTGAGTTTCTCTTTATCAACGACCCATCTGTTTTGTTCGGACGCCGTGGGCAGAATTTTGCCTTTGGCGGGGGTGCTCGGCAGGGGGCGGTCAGGAAGCCGACCACCGCCCGCGATCGGCACCAGACCGCGATTTCACGCTGCTGGAGGCCAACTAAGGCCCGCCCGGCATGAAACGCGAGCTGCAGCGCTGCCTGCGCTTGGGAGGTGGAGGAGGACGAGCGGGCCAAGCGCAAACCTCACGCATGCACGCGAGTGAGCAACTTCGTAATCTCCCAGGGGGCACTGAGCTGCCTCAGGGAGATGAAGACAGATGAAAAGTAAATAAAATAAATAAAAATGTCATGAAACATGTCCCCTCATGTGACTCTGTCACCTGAGCAGGGACATTATTAATGAAAAGTTAAAGTTTTTTATTTTTATTTGCTTTTGGAAACCTCATCCTGTCCGTAGATGAGGTTTCCAGACCTTTTCACCTACCCACCAGACGTTAGGTTGGACGGGCAGCGAGAATTTTAATTTAATTGATTACTTAACGGCCTTAACAGGCCTTTTAATTGTCTCGGGGGGTGTGCTGCCCACTCCGGCCGAGCTATTGCGCAACTGCGCGTTGACGTGGGCACACTCGGCCGACGTTAACGCGCGTCATTTCACGCTCGAGCAAGCCGGGCACGCGCCCACCCCACCGAGCGCAAATTTCTGCCCCATGAGTTTGTGGGCTCGGGCTTTCTATTCTGTGGGTTCCGCCACATTCTTTCTGGAAGTTGACTTTTTCAAAGTGGAAAATTCATTTCCACTTGTTTCACCTTTTTTATTTTCCAGTCCTTTCTCAAGCTTCTGAATCTCTGCACTCAGCTCAGAAACTACTCTGGTGAGTCCTTTTGTTTCAGAGTTACCTGTGGAACCCTTATACAAGCTTATAAAAGGAAAAAACTGCAGATGCTGGAAATCCAAAACAAAAACAGAAACAGAAATACCTGGAAAAACTCAGCAGGTCTGGCAACATCGGCCGAGAAGAACACAGTTGACGTTTCGAGTTCTCATGACCCTTCAACAGAACTCAGTTCTGTTGAAGGGTCATGAGGACTCGAAACGTCAACTGTGCTCTTCTCCCCCTTACACAAGCTTAACAACTTCATCTGGGCATCCAGCTCCTTTTGGAATCTTTCTCCCATGGTCACTGGCTGCTCCTCAGACTCATTCAATTCACCGGTTAGATCCTCAAGCAGTCTCTTAGAATTTCCTTTCTCTGCTTTTACAGTCCGGGGTTTGCTCTTCCGTACTGCGCACCTCTTTGTTCATGTTCTTCAGATTGCATCAAAGTTCAAGAATTTTCATCAACTTTGGTCGTTCATTCTGCATTCGTCCAACTGTTCTGATTCAACAGCAACCCCTTTTCCTGTTCCAGGCATTTCTCACGATACCTAACAGATACTTCTGATACTTGCAGCAGAATTTCCCGGTCGGTGAGCGGGGGCGTAAAATGATGCGGGGGTTGACGTCGGGCGTGCGTCCCAACATCACCGCGCCGCATTTAGATTTGTCAGTTCGGCGGGTGCGCAGCCGCCGAACTGTCAAAGGCCCGTTAAGGCCATTAAGCAAGTAATTAAAGTTGTTAAGAAAGCTGCCCGTCCAAAGTTAAGGTTGGCGGGGGAGTGGGGGGGGCAGGCGAAGAGCCCAGGCGGCCTTCGCATTTTTCATGGAACCTCATCCACCGGCGGGACGAGGTTTCATGAAGGGTTTATAACTTAAATAAAAATGTTTGAAAAACTGAATGAACATTTTCCAGCTCATGTGACAGTTTCACATGAGGGGACATGTCCTTAAGTATTTTTTTTTCCTTTATTAAATTTTTCTGAACTTGAACTGACCTCCGTGCCCCAGGGAGATTTCTGCTCTCTTTTGCGCGCATGCGTGAAACAGCGCAGGCCCCGACTCAGGGAATTCCCCCCACCACCCGCACAGCGCTTCCGGGTGTGCGTCGTGCTGGGTGGGTCTTAATAGGCCTGCCCACGTAAAATGACATTGCGGACCCGATCGGGTTCCCACCCGCCCCTGCAAAACACCCCCGACGGGGGGGGGGAAATTCTTCCCTTGAAGTTCCTCAAGTTTTAATTTTTCATTCGCAAACTCATCTTCCGTTGACTCACTACACTGAACAGATTTTCCTTAGCAGAGCCTAATTCCTGTGTGCTATCCTTCAAGCTCACCTTCTTTAATTTTCCTTCTGCTAGTTGTTTCTGAGACTCTTCTTGTTCCTTTGTGAGAATTTGCACTTTCGCTTGCAACTACTCAACTTTTTCTTGACATTCTAGGTTCTTGATTTTCATTTCATTTTTCAACAATTCATGGTTCTCAGTAAATTTGAGTCTTCTAGTTCCTTGAACTTTGTTGTCGGATTTATATTTTGCAATCCTATTTCTGTCTTTTGCTTCACCATCTGCTTCAGGGCTTTGTCCTTGTCCTACATTTTGGTTTCACTGTTGGCAGGTCTGTCTCCGGTGAAGTCCTAACTTGTTTCAGTTCTGTAGTCGTGCTGCCCATGGCTTCAGTATCTGTTCACAGCTTGGAAAGTTTTATGGCTTTTCCTTTCAATTCCTCTTTTCCATCCAATTGGTTCTTCAGCTTAACAATAGTCACGTTCATCTTCACTTTTAATTGGGCATGTTGCAAAAGTGATAGAGAACTCTTTCTCTGACTGTCAAATTGGGGCTGTAAGTTTTCGACTTCTTGTTGCTCCTGCATACAAGAATTCTTCATTTTTTTTCCTTTTCCTCCTGCGGTATTTCACTTTGCAGTTCGACCTCTGCATATTTCCTCATCCCATTTTCCATGTGCTTATCCTTTTCGCAGATAGCATTAACAAACTTGCTTTCCATTTCTTTATATTTATCTTTGGAAATGTAAAGTTATTCCAGATGTGCAATCGTTTTCTTCAGCTCTGCAGTCTCTTTCTTATGCCTCTTAGTTTCCTCCTAGAATATTGAATATTGTAGAGTCTTCTCTGCGAACTGGTCCTTCAGTTTATTCAGAGTGACATTAAATTTGTTTTTCTTCTCTTCTTAATTTTCCAGAGAAACAAACTCTGACCTGAGGGACCGTTGTAGCATGTGAAATTCCTTAGACAGGTTTTCCTTTTCATTCCAAAGCTTAATTGCTTCATCTTGAGTTTTCCTGTAATTCAACAGAGTCTTCTTGACTTTTGATTGCTGTTCTTCCATTCTGCTGTTCTAGACAGTCTTCATTTCTTCATGCTACTGAAGGGTTATGAACTCCTTTTACATTTGATCTTGAAGGATGATTAGCTATTCTTTCAACTGATGGAAGGGGTCATCAACAGTGCTATCAAGTAGCACTTGCTTAGCAATAACCTGCTCACTGACACTCTGTTTGGGTTCCGCCAGGGTCACTCAGCCTCTGACCTCACTACAGCCTTGATTCAAACATGGACAAAAGAGCTGAACACCCGAGGTGAGGTGAGAGTGACTGCCCTTGACATCAAGGCCGCATTTGACCGAGTGTGGCAGCAAGGTGCCCTGGCAAAACTGGAGACAATGGGAATCAGGAGGAAAACTCTCCACTGGTTGGAGTCATACCTAACGCAAAGGAAGGTCAACCATCTCAGTTCCAGGATATCACTGCAGGAGTTCCTCGGGATAGTGTCCTAGGCCCAATCATGTTCAGCTGCTTCATCAATGACCTTCCTCCCGTCATAAGGTCAGAAGTGGGATGTTCACTGATGATTGCACAATGTTCAGCACCATTCATGACTCCTCAGATACTGAAGCAGTCCATGTCCAAATACAGCAAAATCTAGACAATATCCAGGCTTGGGCTGACACATGGCAAGTAACATTCATGCCACACAAGTGCCAGGCAATGACCATCTCCAACAAGAGAGAATCTAACCATTACCCCTTTACATTCAATGGCATTACCATCACTGAATCCCCCATTATCAACATTCTGGGGGTCACCATTGACCAGAGACTAAACTGGACCAGACATATAAATACTGTAGCTACAAGAGCAGGTCAGAGGCTGGGAATCCTGTGGTGAGTAAGTCACCTCCTGACTTCCCAAAGTCTGTTAAAAGTATATATGCACATACGAACAAGGAGCAGGAGTAGGCCATTCAGCCCCTCGAGCCTACCCTGCCATTTAATAAGATCGTGGCTGATCTGATAGTAACCTGAAATCTGTATCCCGCCTACCGCCGATAACCTATCACCTCCTTGTTTACCAAGAATCTATCCACTTCTGCCGTAAAAATATTCAATGATTCTGCTTCCACCACCATTTCGGGAAGAGAGGTCCAAAGACTCACAACCCTCTGAGTAAAAAAATTTTACCTAATCTCTGTTTGAATTGGGTGACCCTGTTGTAGGGTGGCTGAGTTGTGCTGTTAATGATAGAGTTGATTTGCAGACACTCCTTGGGTGGAAACATTAAGTTTATTTACAATGCACTCAGTGCCAACTGTACACGTGTTTTCAACTCCAACTCCATGTCTACACTGACTGCTGAAGTAGCCCGGGCTACTCTTCTATTGGTTACTACAGATCATGTGATCTCACCTAACGAGTATTATTCTTAAAGGTACATTACACACTAAATAAAACCATAGTTACTACATTCCTTCCCCTTTAACTCAGCTACACATATGGGGCAGAATTTTGCCCTTGATGGGCGGGCAGGCCCCACCGGCTCGACGGTGGGCAGGCAGCCAATCGTCGCTGCCAAAACGGGCCCCGCCGCCATTTTAAGTGGGCGGGCCGATTAAGGCCCAGCGGGCCACCTGACGGGAAGCGTTATGTGCTCCCTGTGTGGGCGGGGGGGGGGGGATTCCCCAAATGCGAGAGTGTGCTCTTTCGCACATGCGCGTGAAAGAGCGCACATCTCCCTGAGGCAAAGTGCTGCCTCAGGGTAATCGCTGAAAGGCACTAAAACATTAAAAATAGAGAAAATAAAAAATTATTAACATGTCCCCATCATGTGAAAATGTCACACGAGATGAGACATGTTAATAAATATCACAAAAACTTTATTAAAGGTTTTTAAAACCGACATGAAACCTCATCCCAACAGTGGATGAGGTTTCATGTATTTTCTATTCCCCGCCGGGGCACCTGGCCTGCCCACCAGCCATAAGGTTGGACGGGCAGGGCCTTTAATTGTTTTAATTATCCTGTCAATGGCCTCAATTGGCCATTGACAAGTCGGCGGGCGGACAGCTGATCGCGCTGTCCACCCGCCTTCCTCAATATTTAAATGGGGCGGGATGTCATTCCCACGTCATTTTCACATCGGCGAGCGGGCCCCACCCCCAAATCGCCATAGGAAAAATTCTGCCCATGATGTTTACAAGTACATATCTTTCAAAACATGATATTTACACTGGGTAAGGAATTTACCAGTTCAGTCATTCAGGTGGTTTCCTGATACGTGTGGAGTATCGCAGCTCCACAACTGCATTTTCATTGTCAGGAGCCTCTTCTTCTGGAGTTGCCTGAATATCAGGTGCTTGGATGGGCACTCGCAGTTCTGTGTCCTCAACTCTTACAGGAACATCAGACATGTCAGTCCTGGGTTGAGTGTCCTTAACAGGAAACGCAGACCCGGTCATGATCACTGGTGGAACTATATCTTGATGATTTGTCTCTCTCTTCCTTAAATGGTCCACATGTTTACAGATGATTTGGCTTTCCACCACCACGTGGTAAGATCGAGGTCCAGTCACTGCACTTATTTCACCTGGAAACCACTTTGGTCCTTCCCCAAAGTTTTCACATATACCGCCTTTCCCACGGTAAATTTCCTCTCCCAGCTATGCCAGTCGTGTCTATTTTTCTGGCTCCCCTGTTTCCTTTCCACCTTCCCCTCTAAATTCAGCATTATTAAGCTCAATCTCGTCCTGAAATAGCGTTTCAACGATAACTCTGCAGGTGTGATGCCTGTTGTTGTATGATTGGTAGTCCTGTAATGAAAAAGAAAGCGTACTAGCTTGGTTGCCAAGGATCCATCAGTTAGCTTTTTCTTGCCTGTCTTCAATGTTTGAACCACTTTTTCACCCTTGAGGAAGGGTAGTATGGTGTAGTGTTCACATGAGTGATACCGTTGAGGCTGATAAACCATTGAAACTCAGCACTCGTAAATACCGTGCCGTTATCGGAATCAACCACTTCTGGTAGTCCGTGAATGGCAAAACTCTGACGTAGTTTCTCAATTGTAGTGGCCGACATTGGTGACTTCACCTCATAGACATTCAACCATTTTGAATGAGCATCGACAATGAGCAGAAACATTCTTCCCAGGAAAGGTCCAACGTAGTCAATGTGTAACCACACCCAGGGTCTACCTGGCCACTCCCATGGGTGTAATGGAGCTGTCACTGGCAACTTTTGCAGTTGCTGACATTACACACAGTGCCTTACTAAACTCTCTATCCATACCAGGCCACCATAGATAGCTGCGTGCTCTGTACTTCATTAGGGAAATTCCTGCATGGGCACTGTGTAGTTCAATTAAAAGTGGCTCCCTTCCCTTTGGAGGAACTATCACTCGTGCTTTCCACAATAAGATGCCATCTTGGCTGGTCTTCTGTTGAAGTACGGTTTCATTTAATCAGATACGGGCTCCTATGACCAACCATGTAGCACTTGTTCTCGTACCTGAGATAGGACTGGGTCCTGACTTGTCCAGTCTCTGAGCTGTTGAGCACATACCAGCGAGGAATCTAAGAAATTTAACAGTAAAACAAGTTCCTGTGGAACTGGGACGAGCTCATCATTTTCTTGTAAAGGCAAACAGCTAAGGGCGTTGGCATTTGTAATTGGATTGCCAGAGCTATATACGAAAGTGTATTCATACGCTGCCAGAATTAAAGCCCATCATTGTATTCTTGCTGAGGCTATGGGTAGTATAGCCTTGTCATAGAGTCATAGAGTCATAGAGGTCTACAGCACAGAAAAAACAATCCTAGCAATGGTTTGTGGTCTGAAATGATTGTAAAATGGCAGCCGTGTACATACTGGTGAAATTTCTTGACACCAAAGATGATGGACAGCCCTTCTTTTTCTATCTGTGAGTAACCCATTTTTGCTGTGGGGAGCGTTCTTGTTACGTCATCTATTGGCCGTTCCGTGCCATTGTCCATCTGATGAGAGAGCACTGCTCCCACCCCATAGGGAGATGCGTCTCATGTCAGCACCAATTCTTTCATCTGGTCGTAATGCACTAATAGATTGGACAAGTGCAACAATTGTTTCACCTTTATGAAAGCTTCTTTCTGGGGCACCTCCCAAGACCAACATTGGTTATTTTTGAGTAGAGAATGCAGGGGGGGCCAGCACTGTAGATAAATTGTGTAAGAACCACCCATAATAGTTGATCATTCCTAGGAATGATTTGAGCTCTGAGGTGTTCTTTGGTGTAGGTGCCTCTCTTATGGCTCTCACTTTCTCTACAGCCAGGTGGAATCTACCCGGTGATCCAAATAGATTACCTCCCTCGCTTAGAACATGCACTTTTCATTTTTTAAATGCACTCCAGTTGCAAGAAACGTTTTAAGACTTCTTCTAAGTTTGCCAAATGCTCTTTTTCAGTGAATCCTGTCACCAATACATCATCTAAATAGATTACAACCTGGGGCAGTCCCTGCAGTAAGCTTTCCATTGTTCTCTGAAAGATGGCACAAGCGGAGGAGACACCGAAAGGCAATCGTGTATATAGATGCAACCCTTTTTGGGTATTAATTGTGACAAATTCCCTGGAGGCATTATCCAACTCTAATTGTTGATAAGCTTTGTGTACGTTATCCCTCCTGCCACCTTGGCAAACAGGTCTTCGATTTTTGGAAGGGGGTGCCTGTGTACCTTGGCTACTTTATTAACTGTCAGTTTGTAGTCCCCACAAATTCAGATGCTTTGGTCATGTTTAAGGATGGGGACTATGGGTGCTGCCCATTCTGAAAACTGAACTGGTCATATTTCTCTAGCCTGTTCAGTTCAATGTCGACTTTTTCTCACAGGGCATATGGTATCGGTCTGGCCTTCATGAAGCGAGGTGTTGCTTCTGGATCCACATGAATCTTGGCCTGCAGGCCCTGGATTTTCCCCAGCTCATCCTTAAAGACGGTGGTGTACATTCTAAGTAGCTGTGGTAGCCCACTTGCTCCCAACGGGGAAATTTCAGCCCATTCTAACTTAATTTCCTTTAACCAATTTCACCCCAGGAGACTTGGCCCTTCACCTGTTACCACCATCACAGGTAGCTTTGCCGATTGGCTTCCATAATGGATAGTTAATCTGCTTCTGCCTTTTACTTGAATGTCTTCACCTGTATATGTTTTTAGCTTGGCAGCTGTTTCTTCTAAACTTAATTGATGTTCATCATTATTCAAATATCTGAAGGTATGTTCCCCAATTACTGTAGTGGAAGTTCCTGTGTCCACTTCCATTCTAACAAGTTTGCCATTTACTTTCACTGTGACAAATATTGGTTCTGTCTTTCCAACTTTCAGGTTAAACAATGAGTAAATGTCTGAATTTGTTGTTTCAGGTTCTTCTACATTGTAGATTTCATTGGGCTTCTTCTTTTGTTTACAAGCCTGTTTGAACCTATCCTTGCACTGCCTCATCATATGTCCATTTCTGTGACAATAGGAGCATTTGATTTTTTTAAACTGCTAATTGATAAAAGACTGATTTTTTCCACCTCTATTAAAATTATTCTTCAATTTTGCTGTTAAGTTATTTTTCTTTATTCTTCAACTAGTTTCCTGTTTCTCGGCGGAGTCTCACTTTTTTGCACCTCTTTCAGTTGAGGTTTCCCACCTGATGTGGAGGATGGCGCCATTTTGCACATCCTGTATTGCTTTTGAATCTCTTACTGCACTTTCCATGGCCAACACTATCTCTAGTGCCTTCTTGAAATCCAGATTCACTTTGGACAATAATTTTCTCTGAATAGTAAAGAATCCTCTTTCACACCATACACTAAACAATCTCTGAGCATGTCGTTTAGAGTCGTCCCAAACTCACAATGTTCCGTCAGCTGCTTCAAATTTGCCATGTAGCATGCAATTGTCTCACCCGGGGCTCTATTTCGTGAATTAAACCTAAACCCCTGCATCGTGACTTAGGGCTTTGGTTGAAAGTGACACTTCACGAGGTCCACCAATTCATCGAAATTCTTCGAATCTGGGGCAACAGGTGCAGCAAAACTTTGAATCAAGCTGTAGGTTTTGTTCCCACAAGCCCTCAATAGGATCGCTCGCCTCTTCTCTTTCCCCTTAATCTTATTTGCTTGAGAAAAGGACATGAGGCATTCTATGTATTGAGACCAATCATCTGTGGCTGGCTAAAAAGGAACAATGCTCCCAAATTGTAGCATTTGGAGAAAGGATAACTTCTCCAATTCTAACGGAGTTTGCTACTTACAATTACTGGGCAAGATACAGTGCCAATTTCTTTTAAACTTGATTTCTTCTGTTCAGTCCTGTTTTATCCTCATCACCAGTTTGTTGTGGGGTGACCAAGTTGTGCTGTTAATGATAGAGTTGATCTGCAGGCACTTCTTGGGTGGAACCTTTGGGCAGAATATTGCACTATCGGGCAGGCGCGCGCCCAACCAGAACCAGCCTAAAATGGTGCACGTTGACATCGGGCAAGCGTCCCAACGTCATCACGCAGTCACATGACATTTCTGTCAGTGGGTGCACACGGGAGTCAGCAGTGTGCCCACCGACAACTAACAGGCCTATTAAGGCCATTAAAGTTCTAGTTAAATGAAATTTTTCGATGCCCACCAAAAGGCAGGTGAAAAGGCCAAGCAGGCTTTGGATTTTTTGTGAAGCCTCATCCACGGGCGGGATGAGGTTTCAATCAGTGGTTTAAAAAAGACAAAACTAATTCCTAACATATCCCTGCTCATGTGACAGAGTCACATGAGGGAACATGTTATCGACATTTTTAAATTCTTTATTTTTTATTTTCAAAATTCTTCAGCTTCCTGAGGCAGCTCTGTGCCTCAGCGAGCTTTTACTGCGCGCACCCCTGCGCACACACACACTTCCACTCTCACGCGCCTCTCGCCCCCACCCCAGCAGCGTTAATTGGCCAGCCAGCGTGAAATCCATATTGGGGCCTGATTGCGGGCGGCGGTTGGCTTCACAGCCACTCCCGGGCTCACCCGCCACACCCACCCGACGATGGCAAAATTCTGCTCTTTAAGTTTATTTACAACATACAAGTGTGCTCTCAACTACACGTGTGCTCTCAACTCCCGCTCCATCTCTATACTGACTCTGAGGTAGCCCCTGCTACCCTCCTATTGGTTACTACAGATCATGTGATCTTTTTTAACAAGTATTATTCTTAAGGGTACATTACACACTAAATATATCCATAATTACTACACACCCCATATTTTTAAACAGTGACCCCTAGTTCTAGATTCTCCCACAAGAGGAAACATCCTCTCCACATCCTCCCTGTCAAGACCCCTCAGGGTCTTATATGTTTCAATCAAGTCGCCTCTTACTCTTCTATACTCCAGCAGATACAAGCCTCTTCCGTCCAACATTTCCTCATAAGACAACCCACCCATTCCAGGTATTAGTCTAGTAAACCTTATCTGGACTGCTTCCAACACATTTACATCCTGCCCACCATTTACAAGGCACAAATGTCAGGAGTGTGATGGAATACTCTCCACTTGCCTGGATGAGTGCAGCTCCAACAACACTCAAGAAGCTTGACATCATTAGGAAAAAGCAGCCACTTGATTGGCACCCCTTCCTCAAATATTCACTCCCTCCACCATGGACTCACAGTGGCAGCAGTGTGTACCATCTACAAGATGCACTGCAGAAATTCACCAAGCATCCTTAGACAGCACCTTCCAAACCCACGACCACAACCACCTAGAAGGACAAGGGCAGCAGATAGATGGGAACACCAACACCTGGAAGCTCCCCTCCAAGTCACTCACCATCCTGACTTGGGAATATATCACCGTTCCTTCACTGTCGCTGGATCAGAATCCTGGAACTCCCTCCCTAAAAGCACTGTGGGTGTACCTATACCACAGAGACTGCAGCGGTTCAAGAAGGCAGCTCACCACCACCTTCTCAAGGGCAATTAGGGATGGGCAATAAATGCTGGCTTAGCCAGTGAAGCCCACATCCCATGAATAAATAAAAAATAATATTTATTTTCTTGTTGACCTCTTGCCAAAATGCTGCATTTGGTGCATTGCTTTGTTGCTACTGATAGTTCCAATACAGCTCTTTCTGAAGTAATATTCAACATCTTTTTTTAAATCCTCATGTTTTTCCAGGGGCATCTAATGATGCTTCAAAGAGTCTTCCAGGTCAGCGACTTCTTTGAGTGCCTTCTACCTGCTATTGTGCCTGGCTGTACTTCAGGTTTCAGTTCTTCCCAACTCAGCTTTGATACAAACATTTTCCTGTGTAATAGATTCATTTTCTTTTTTGTAGCTTTGTTTCTTTTGGGTTACATAAAATAGCTTTCCTTCATTCACAGCCACCTGCTTGCTCCACACTGCCACCTGCTGTTACAGTTTGGGTAATGTGTCGGCATTTTCAAAAAGCACTACTTTTAAGCCTGCTTCTCAGCCTCTTCTTTCCTCTCCATTCAACTCTTTGGCTCATGCACTTCATTGCACTAACACGGTCTATGACCACTTGTATTTTGCTTGGGTATTGTCTCCCTCACCCTGGTGTCTCCTTGCCCTCTCGGTGCTTTAATGACGTATTCTGAACGTTTTTTAAGGTCTGCGCTCTCCACAGAGTTTTAAATTTTACAATACTTGTCAAAGGCTTTTGATACCTCACCAAAGCTGTCTGAGGATTCAACAATGTCTTGTATTAGGATTACTTCATCGGCAAATACCTCAAACAAGTATAAGAATGTATTAACTTGTATTTCCTATGATTTACAACTTAATCCTGATGTACTCTTGTAATCTAAGAATTTTCTTTTCCATGATGCCCAATTCTGCATCTGATTTGGCCTGTGCATGAGCTCAAATTGGTCCCGTTGTTATAATTTACTACCCATGTCTGCATTCCATAACAGGGGAGTACTGCTTTTGATTTTTTTTTTCAAGATGTCACTGCAGTAACCGTTTTCTCTCTTCTTCCCACACTTGTTGGGTTTCAGCGAGCTCCCGTTGCAATCTTGGAGGCGTCTTTAAAACTTAACAATTCTTCAGGAATCTCCAACTGTGTCTTCAATTCAGGTCTACTTCGCTCAGGTCAGAACTTCGGTTTCTTTCGTTCTTCGTGCCTTGAGATTCTGACGTCCTTCTCCATCTTCTTTAAGGTTAAGGGTTCGCTCATTAGCTGCCGCCATATTGTAAAGTTGCTTGGTGGCTCACTAAGAGGCCTGGAGGCTTGTGTGGTTGAAAATCAACTGTTTTATTGTTAATGCACAACTATATATATATGGGAGAGGCCTGGAGGGCTATGGACTAGGTGCAGGTCAATGGGACTAGCGGAATAATATTTCAGCACAGATTAGAAGGGCCGAATGGCCTGTTTTCTGTGCTGTAGTGTTCTATGGTTCTATGGTTCTATATACATATCATCAAGGTATTGCCCAACTAGGTGCCATCTGCATGCTGACTTCTCTCAATCTCACTCTACACACAGTCTACCATTATGTGACTCTCCACATTATAATGTGGGTGGTACTGTTTCCCCAAGTTCCACATTTCTAACCCAAACACCCTTTTACCACAGAAAATTCCAAAGATTCACCATTGTTTGAATTAAGAAATTTCCCCTCGCCTCAGTCCTGAACAGTCGACACCTTGGGCCGGATTTTCCAATGGGTTCAGTGCCGAGGTCGGAGGCAGGCAGAGGTGCAATTTCACGCCGCCAGCACCTGTGCTGGTTCACCCACCACCATCTTGACCCCCGAGCCATTTCGCTCGAGCGCGGCTTGGGGTCAGATCAGCTGCTGCCCACTTCCCAGTGGGCAATCACTTCAGGCAAATGAATGTTAATTATAGGCCCTGTCTCCTCACGGACTGAGTTTTTCAGTGAGCTCAGGGCAGGAAGTTACGGGGAGGTGAGGGCGGTGACAACGGATCACACGAGGGTTCCATCCAACTCATAGTTGCCGGATCGCAGCTTTGGCTGCTGGCCATCCTGTGGAGGGGTTATCCCTTCACGATAATGGCCAGGTAGCTGTGGCTGTTTTAAGTTTAAAGAAGACTGACCTGTACTTCAGAGGACACCACCCTACTGAGACACTCTTTATCTCTCCAATACAGCTCTGCCTCAGCCTGTGGGGCCGGACGGGTCCCATTGGCCCTCCAGCTTTGGTAGCCCGTGCGCCATCCTTAATTGGCTGGCAAGACCATTCTCTACCATTAATTGGCCTGGTCTGTTAAAAGTCCTAGTGAGCGTGTCTGAAAGTGCCATGCGGGGTCAGGACCCAGCACTGAACCAGCAACTAATTCCCAACCTAGAAGTGAGAATCCCGGTTCTTATTCTGTGACTTTGATCCTGTATTCTGGATTCCCCTGACAGGTGAAACACTTTCTATGCACCTATCCAGCAAGCCCCTTAAGAATTGTATGGGCTAAATTTTGGGGTGGGGAGTGCGGGGTTGTGCGGGGGCAGGTGGGAGCGAGCGCGAACCCGATCGGCGCCCCCGATTGGGTGCGCGCCGCCATTTTATGTGGGCGGGCCAATTAAGGCCCTCCCAGTGTGACCCTCGCATGCGCACGAAAGAGCGCAGAAATCTCCCTGGGGTGCAGGGGTGCCTCAGGGAGATTTGTTTAAGTTTAAAATGTCTAAATAAAGTATTTGAAAAGTTTTAAAACGTGTCCCCTCATGTGACAGTGTCACATGAGCTGAGACATACCAATGATTTTTTAAAAAATTTTTATTGACTTTTTAAACACTTCATGAAACCTCGTCCCGCCCGTGGATGAGGTTCCATGGAAAATGTGAAGGCCGCCTGGGCTCTTCGCCTGCCCGCCAACCTTACACTTGGACGGGCAGCTCATTTAATTGTTTAAATTAGTTTTTAACAGGCCTTAAGAGGCCTTTGACAGTTCAGTGGGTGCACAGCCGAGTTGGCTACACGCCTGCCGAACTGAAAATCTAAATGACGTGTGGTGATGTCGGGACGCCTGCCCGATGTCACCGCGCGTTATTTTACGCATCGTCGAGAGGGCCCTGCCCCCACTCGCCCGCCGGAGATTTCAGCCCCATATGTCACCCCTCATTCTTCTAAACTCCAGGGAATATAGACCCAGTCTACTAAATCTCTCCCCATCGGACAATCTCCTCATCCCAGGAAACAGTTTAGTGAACCTTTGTTGCGCTCCCTCTAGGGCAAGTATCTCCTTCCTTAGGTGAGAAGACCAAAACTGCCCACAGTACCCCATGCGTGGTCCACCAATGAATGCCCTATATAATTGTCGTAAGTCTTATTGACTCTTAGACACCACAATTGCTTTGTAACAAATGCTAGCATACCATTTGCCTTTCTGATTGTTTGCTGTACCTGCGTGTTAAATTTCTGTAACTCCCGTGTCCCTCTAAATATAAACATTTCCCAGTCTCTCAACATTCAATAAATATTCTGGGTTTTTTTTTTATTTTTCCGACTGAAGTGTATAAGTTCACAATTTGCCACATGATATTCCATGTTCGTGCTGACTTGTCCAACTTCCCTGTATCCCCATGCAACCTCTCTGCACCCTCCTCACTGCTTATTTTTTTCCACCTAACTTTGTATCATCAGCAATGTGTCACAGATTAAGCCATTTTAGTGTTTAATGAGACCGGCATTGGTGATTCACATAAAAAATTAGAATTCAAGTATGTCAGTCCATGAAAGAATATTCAATCCTGTGGGTGACACTCTTATGATGCCTGTCAGAGAGCAGCACATAGAAGGTAACAATACTGGAGAGTGCCATTTGTCCATGTGTATTGCCAGGTATTTTTAGTATGAAATAACATGGCTAGGCCTGTGAAAATAAAACTGTTGGAGTACGATGAATAATATTTAGTATTTTAAAAGAAGTGAAAGATGGTATTAGTTTTGTGTAATTGGGGGTATTTTTCTGCAACACTGTAGTTGTGAATGCTTCAGAGGAAAGCAGTATCCATTATGGAAAAGGTCTATTGACCTAACTTCTTGTTTCCTTTCAGAAACTACTTCCACTTGCCATACTTTGAAAAGAAACCTTGTATATATATCAAAAGCTGGTGGCAAGACCAACGAAGGCGTCTCTACAATGCAAACATCATGGACAAGATTGCCGATAAACTGGTTAGTATTTCAGAATGATTTATTTTTCTCTCTTCAGGATCCGGATCTAAAAAGAGTTTCATATGGTATGGTATCTGCCTGATGAGTAGTCCAGCAATTGGGCTCGGTTTCTGACCTATTTGTCGGACAAAGTGAACTAAATGGCCTCCTTCTGTGCCATAAATCTTTCCATGTTTCTTTCAGAGCAGCTGTGTGTTGTTCTGTTCGTCAAAATATTTGTACAAGGTTAAATGTCTCAAAATATTGCTGGCAAAAGACTGGTCATGAAGGTGGAGCATGTTACAAGGCACTATATGTACAAAGAATGGACGTGATTAACACAACGTTGATACAATCTCATCTCTTGACATGATCTAATGCTTACAATTTTTTACTCAAAACTTTTCATTTGAGTTTTTATTTGAGAAAAAAAATGTACCTGATAAAGCCAGTGATGAAGGCATGTGTGAAATACCTTAACTGTTCTGAAATTATATTCAAAATCTCTTCTACACCATGAAAGCACTAAGTCCAGCGTATCCAGGTGTATTTAAGACCGAGATAGATAGGTTCTTGATTGGTAAGGGGATCAAAGGTTACGGGGAGAAGGCGGGAGGATGGGGTTGAGAAACTTATCAGCCATGATTGAATGGCGGAGCAGACTCGATGGGCCGAATGGCCTAATTTCTGCTCCTACGTCTTATGGTCTTATGGTATCGTAGTTATTCAGAACAGGCTGGTTCTGCTTAGAAGTCCTGAGAAAGGCTATTATAGTCTTGGAAAGCTACTTACTGTAAGGGATTGCGGTACCACAGGGGAGCTTGGGAGTTTGACATGTTGATGCTCCAATGCGCCCTGTGTGTAAACATTCAATATTAGGGCTGTGATTTGCACATATGATTCCCTGGATGTTCAGCTATTGGTTTCAGCTGTCGCTTCATCAAGTGGCTCGACCGCCTTCAAACACCCCCTAATGGTCAGGTGAGGAACAACACTTAAGGAATCTCGGTCTAGTGTGTCTAATGCACGGCGTTTAAATGAGAAGAGAAAAGTAAATGAAATAGGGAAATATTAAAAAATATTATTTTAAAGCAGTAAATTCCTAGCTATGGACTGTGTTACCAACATTGTTGTTGAAATCGCAATGTAGTTTCCAATATCAATTAAAAATAATTAAGTATTTTGAACTAGAATTTTAATTTGTCACTGGTTTTTAAACGAGTGTTCAGTAGCGACAGTTTGCAGCACACTCCACCTGCTAAGCGGTAAATAAAACTTGATTCGTTGAATCTAAAATGTTCACACTTGGATTACAGGTTATTTCAAAAAAGAATATAAACATTACATTTTTCCTGTATATCAAAAATGTCCACTTTTAAACTGCTTGTTAAACGTATTTTTTTGTTTGAGGGAGGGAGGCGGGTACAATTAAATGTCTGCCTTCAGTGAGCCCAAAGTCAAGTGAATGTTCACCTGCAGCCAAAACTGGGGTGGCTCAAACCACAAACAAGCTGAGGGCAGCAAACCGAAGTCCCACTGCAGCCCAAGGTGCGACAGTGCAACATCAGCCAACTTCCACACTGAGCTGACTGGCAGGCTGGGCCGAAAGGTCGTGTTGGGGTGGAAGCCAATCCAAAACGAGTTAAGCATTGGTCAGCAGTGGGCCACACCCCTGCTCCTCGCAAAAATTCTCCCCAAAAATACTCTGAGCTTTTATTGAGAGACAACCAGTTGTCCCTTAGACTGAGGCCGCAATTAATGCACTGCCAGGTTCACACTGTCATGTGGGTCATTCACGTGTTTGTACACTCCATGCGGTGTTCTGAATACCACAGGAAGGTGGATGTGGCCCAGATTTTCATGTCTCCGATCCCGGACTCCTGACTAGGCCAGCTCCATTACAGCGGTAAGCATCCCCTAGCCCCCTGCAGTTGTTATGGAGTTCAGCCAGCCATGACTCATGGTTCAGAGCTCCTCAGAGGAATCACTCCCCCTCCATGTTGCTTGGCTGAGAGCCAAGACTCCCATAAAATGTTTTACTTTGTTGACACAGCTTGGGAGAAGGGAGCACTTTGCCTGACTGGCAGCTTTACAGTGTTATAATAAACTATTTTTTCAGTGATCTGTTTTGCCAATGGCTCAATGTTCATTTGCACAAGATAAAGAGGCGTCACATGCTTATACCTTCTGTTATTGAAACTTTAAAGGTTTGGTAGTCTTACACTTTTATCGTGTTGTAGCAACAGCAGTTTCTTTTAAGAGAATTATGAATGGGTGATTTTTTAAGCAGTTCCACATATGCCATTGTTATTAGACAGCTCATTGGTTCTATACAGAGTGTATACTAGATAAATGGACAGTGCCATGAGTTAGCATGGAGCATATGAGGGGGCATTTGGGGGGGGGGTGGGGGTACATGAATTAGCATAAATTGACATGGAAGTGGAATGGGGAGTGGGTAGGGTGTGAGGAGTTGTAGGGGGTGAGGGTTAGAGGACCTAAAATATAGCAAACAACTGGGACACAGTCCCAGAGAATCAAAGGAGGCCTTTTAACCTTGGCACTCGGCCACTCCCAATCTACTTCCCAGGGTGGGAGCTTGATTCCATCCTTTCTACCAAGGCTGGTCTGCCAAATTGGGAAATTTCCAGATTCCAGCCCTCCCCCCATCTCAAAGACAAAATTTCGGGCCTGTATATATCCAATCTGCATGGTGTAGCTGGTACACATTATATGTATCAAATAGGGCATCATCTACTGACACAAGTTTTTTATAGAGTGGATAACCTATTCTTCCTTCGAGGGCAAACGAATTCATTTTTAACATCCTTAAAAATCCAGTTTTTCTGTAATTATTAAGATGCTCCTGCTTACTTCAGTTATAAAGATCGATTGGAGAAGTTGGGTCTGTTTTCCTTAGAGAAAAGAAGGCTGAGAGGAGATTTGATAGGGATATTCAAAATCATGAGGGATCTGGACAGAGTAGATAGGGAGAAACTGTTCCCACTCAAGAAAGGATCGAGAACCAGAGGCCACAAATTTAAAGCAATTGGCAAAAGAAGCAAAAACAACATGAGGGAAAACATTTTTACCCAGCGAGTGGTTAAGACCTAGAATATACTGCATGAGAGTGTGGTAGAGGCAGGTTCAATCAAAGCATTCAAAAGGGAATTAGGCTGTTATCTGAAAAGGAAGTAAATGCAGGGTAATGGGGAGAAGGCAGGAGAATGGTACTAAGAGAATTGCTCTTTTGGAGACACGATGGGCCGAATGGCCTCCTTCTGAGCTGTAACAGTTCTGTGATTCTGTTTATATGTTTAGGAGGTGGTCACAGTAAAGAGTTATATCCTGATACAGATGTCAACATATTGCTAGTCTCCTTCTCTGTTGTCACTTCAGCAGTAATGATTTAATATCCTCTAATTCTTGACAATAGGAGGAAGGCCTGAATGATGTTCAGGAGATCCTGAAGACAGAAAAGCCACATCCAGAGCGACGGCTCCGAGGTGTCTTGGAGGAGTTGAGCAGTGGATGCCAGTGGGTACAAATAGAGAGGAGCTCTTTAACCAACTATGTCACCTACTTCTGTAATGATTACTATGCCTCTTTAGTCAATTTGGTCAAATTTACCAATCCTGAATCACTCTTTAATTCATCACCAAACAAGTGCCTTCCTGGTAAGGTATTGCAGGATGGTTTATTAGTCTCATGTTGAAAACACTTCAGCTACCACCTTAAAGAAGCAACATACCATAATACCTGTAATAGTCTCCTTTTTATTTTACCCTCTGTTCCCATTGTAATTTTAATTCTGGGTTTCTTTCAACAGTGTCTTTGTTCATTACAGCAATGTGTTGCAATGAGGAATCACTATTCCTCATTATACCTGCACCCATGTAACATCCTCCATGTTAGCCTGATTCAGCTGGTAACATTCTCACCTCTGGAACAAAAGGTGTGGGTTTGACTCTAGATCAGCACCGAGGGGCTGCTGTATTGCCACAGGCTATGGCCTTCTCCCGAAATGTTAAATTGAAGTCAGGTTTTCCTAATCCAGGTGTATATTACAGATCCCATGCCGTTGGAAGGGGAACAAACAGTTTTCCAGCCAAAATTCCTTCCTCAATCGATACCACCATGACAGATTAATTAGTCATTCATATCATAGCTGTTTGTGGAATCTTGCTACGCACAATAGATTGCCTCAATGACAATGGCCACTGCTCTCCAAAGTAATTTATTGTCCGTGAAGTGCTTTGAGACATTCCTGAGACCTGATGACATGTTTATAAATGAGACAGAAGGTAGTCATAAATTCAAAGGATTAGGTAATGTCTTTGAGCTTTTTTTTTTGTTATTAATCCAAACCACTTTTAAAAGAAATCAACTGTGTACCTGAACACTTATCTCTTTATATTCTCCCTACAGCCGGTTTGTGTCACTGGCAAATAAAGATGAACATGCACCAGGGAGGACTAAACTGGACAGGGAGAGGCTTAAGTCCTGCATAAGAGAACTGGTATGTTAAATGTGCCTAATTTATTACAAATCAGTTATAACAAGGAACCTTAATGAGAAACTTTCATAACGACTCAGGTATTCCTTCAAAGGCTACACGAGATCCTCACACTGCTGTTACAGCTTGTTTGGTATGCAACATCTTGTTAAATTATTCTGAAGGAGTTGAGGAGTCTAATTAAAACATTCTATTCAGAAAAGTTGGAAGACTCAAAAGGCATGAAGTTTCCAAATTTGTAGGAAGTAAGATTCTGTCAAAATGTCTCAACTCTGAAAAATCATCGATCTTTTCATGTTTCTGATGCTAATAGACCTGTCGTGTATTTGCAGCATTTTGTATTGTTAATTTTAGATTTCCAGCTTTGGTAGCTTTCATTCATTTTATCCCTATTCTAGCTTGAAACCAGCCCATTAATGTAGTTGGGGGTGACTTACCATGTAAGGTGGCAAATTTTGTGAACGTCTATGATTTGCTGCTGATTTGTAGAGCAAGCTTGAGGGGCTGAATGGCCAACTGTTCCTATGATCCAAAGGCACCAATTTTGCACAAACAGCCCCACTGGCAGTGAGAACAATAGTTTCTGAGTGGATCTAAGACACAGCAAATTATTTGCAGCAAAAATCAGGTGGTTGCCTGTAGTCAATGAATTTAGCATTTATGGTTTTCCTTCAGCTCTTAGCTCTTACTAACTGCCATGTCCAGCCCCATGCTTCAATTTAAGATCATTTTAAAAGCGTCCCCTCCCAGCCCTATCAAACGTCACATTATATAACAGTGTCAGATAGCTGCACCATTTGCATTTGGCTCCTGGAAAGTGAATGATATTCTTCAAAATCATTCATTGTAGAATAACTTGCTTTAATGATACAGGTGCTTTGTCAAATAAGTGTTCCTGCTATTCACAAATAATAGTTTTCAATGACTAAAGCACTAGAACTTCTTCTATGAAATTTGTAGTATTAGAACCAGAGACAGAAACAAATGTAATAAGCAAGGTAAGGGCTGTAAATCTGAGATGGTAAATCCCCTTTCTGGAGACAAAGAATATTACAAAATGTCCACTGTCATCTTTCTGTTAAACTCTTGCACATATGTCTAACTGCAGGAGAATATGGCACAGCAAGCGAAGACAATGAGGACCCAGGTGAAGAAAAACACACTAAAGGACAAACTGAAACAGGTCCACGTCTTCCTGCATAAAATCCGCTTTATGACTGATGAGGTAAGAGGTTTACCTACATGCAGAATGGACAAAATATAATCTACTTTGCATAGAACATGGAGCAATACAGTAGAATTTTCTCTGGAGAAATTGATTACTAGTAAATTTGTTAAGGAATGAATGTATGTAGAGAATAAGTGCAAAGGTAGCTTTTATATATCTTTTCTTACCAACCTTCTCACCTCCCATTCCCTTATTTCCCGCATTCCCCCTCTCTTCCTGTCCTCCTCTTTCTTCCCCATTTCTCTTTTCTTAATTTCACGGTATTGATTCTTTTCAAAGGTGCAGTTCCACAGCACAAGTCCCAGTCCCTCACTGTCTCTACTGTGGCAGGTCGTCACAGTTAAGCACAACCATATCCTATTCTGACATGCATTCCAAGATTTTCCAGCAGGAATAATCACTGGATAGTAATCCAGGATGTAAACTTATTCTCATCCCTAACACAAAGGCATTGTTGCCCCTTTACTTCCCCTCTCCTCACCGTCCAAGGGCCCAAACACTCCTTTCAAGTGAAGCAGCATTTCACTTGCACTTCTGTCAATTTAGTCTACTGCATTCGCTGCTCCCAATGCGGTTTCCTCTACATTGGAGAGACCAAGCGCAGACTGAGTGACCGCTTTGTGGAACACCATCAGTCTGTCCGCAAGCATGACCCAGACCTCCCTGTCGCTTGCCATTTCAACACTCCACCCTGTTCTCGTGCCCACATGTCTGTCCTTGGCCTGCTGCAATGTTCCAGTGAAGCTCAACGCAAACTGGAGGAACAGCACCTCATCTTCCGACTAGGCACTTTACAGCCTTCCGGACTGAACATTGAGTTCAACAATTTTAGATCATGAACTCTCTCCTCCATCCCCACCCCCTTTCCGATCCCCCTTTTTTCCAATAATTTATATAGATTTTTCTTTTCCCACCTATTTCCATTGTTTTTAAATGTATTACCATCCATTGTTTTATCTCTACCTTTTAGCCTATTTCGATCCCTTCCCCCACCCCACCCCCACTAGGGCTATCTGTACCTTGCTCATCCTGCTTTCTACCCTTAATGTCACCTATTAGCACATTCCTTAGCTAATATCACCACTGTCAACACCCCTTTGTTCTTTTGTCTGTGACATCTTTTGGTTATCTCCACCTATCACTGGCCCTCTATCCAGCTTTACTTGTCCCACCCCCCCTTAAACCAGCTTATATTTCACCTCTCTTCTATTTTTCCTTAGTTCTGTTGAAGAGTCATACGGACTCGAAACGTTAACTGTGTTCCTCTCCGCAGATGCTGTCAGACCTGCTGAGTTTTTCCAGGTTATTTTTATTTTTGTTTATGTTTTGGATTTCCAGCATCCGCAATTTTTTGCTTTTATCATTGTTGCCAATTGTTGATCCCTACTTTTGTCTCAGCGAACACCCAATGGCCCAGCATAGGCCAAGGGGTGAACTTGATTCCTTGCAATCCTGTGTGCCTGAGCTACTCAGTTTGTTAACTTACTGATCTGTCATGAGAGCCCCAGATGTCAGGGGCTTTTGAACATGGTCATAATTACCATCGTAATTTACAACTGTCTGCACCTGTGAAGACCAAGGTGTGTAATACGCAAATTTGGTATATCCACCATATCTGAATGACTGGAGTATTGGCTGGAGAGACTGGCCACACCACCAAACTGCCTACAGCCTCAGCACTCAGCATGGGGGCTGGCAGCATTGTTTGTAGACCACGTGGTACAGCCAGCCTGCTCTTCTTAAAAGCAGGCTGTCCCTATTAAAGGGAAACTGCCGAAACATATTGCTGCAATGCAAATTATTGCAAAGTGAAGCCCAGGGCAGAGAGAGGGTTCCACAGGGAGGGATGCAGCACTGAAGACAGTAGTGTAGTGGGCAAAAGGAGAGAATCCAAAGATCCGCAGGAGGATTAGGAAGCCCTCAAGAACCACCCTCAGAGGGGAGTGGGAGCTGGTAATCAGGAAAGTCAACTAACAGAATCTGCCCATGAGGACATGGCAGCAGTGCTACAAGAGGTCTAGTGACCTCATGCCAGAGAATGACTCTTCACATGACACCACATACCCACCACGCCGCCAATCTCTCACTTCTCAATGCACCACACCCCTATCACTCACCCTTCAGCACTCCCTGGTACTCAGGACTCATGCCTAACATCCAGGCACTCCGCCTCATCCTCACAAATCTACCAATGCTGCCTCTCTCATGCTCACCTCTTGCTGCCTCCACATCCCTCTAGCTATGGCAGACACATTGCCCAAATACAATGCAACACAATGAGTCACATTCTGCCCTCTCTCTTGCAGAACAAGGTGGCACACAATAGAAGGGAGCCAAGCACAGTGAGTGGAGGTCAACAATGCCTTCATCTCCTGAGACTGATGGAGGAAATGGTCTTAGCATCAAGGTGCTGGCTGTGACAGGGCCCACAGCATCCAACATCACTAAGAAACATTGAGGTGGATGGCATCTTCCTGCCTTACGCCCTTCTCAACCCCCAGCTCACCCTTAACCTTTTATCTGGCATATTAATGGTGTGACCACAGACCTTTGCTTCCCACCCCAACTCCCTTCCCTCACAATAACCTTCCCCTCCTGATTTCCTGCTTACAGACACCCAAGAACAGCCACAGGAGCTCCAGTAGGGGAAAAGATAGCCACAGCAGAGCACTGATGAAGAGGTCACTTCACTTGATCTGATACTCACAGTCACCAGCTCAGATATTGGCACTGCATGTGCTTTGGCGTCTACTATAGAATTGGGATCAGAACATGTTGAGTCACCTAGGCATGTGACCTGCAGCCAGGTTAGGGAAAAGGTGGTTTGTGTGCCAGCCTAGCACAGGGCGAGGTGGCAAATGAGCTCTACTGCAAAGAACTCAGATGAGGACCTCAGTCGGGCATACAGGACAATGCACATCAAGACACTGGGCGCATTAGCTGTTCTTGCAGACAACCTCCTGTCCCTGTCAAAGAGCATGGAGACCCAGCTCCAAATTGGCAGGATGGTTGACACAGAGCTTGCCCTCTTTATAGTCTCTGCTCCAACTCTCTGCTTTCCTGCAGAATCAGAGGCACTATCACTGCTGCCCCCATACATGTTGCAACCTTTGTGTGGAAGGTTGGTCCTGTATCCATTGGAGTTTAGATGAATGAGAGGTGACCTTATTGAAACATATAAGATCCTGAAGGGACTTGACAGGGTGGATGCTGAGAGGATGTTTCCCCTTGTGTGAGAGACTAGGACAAGGGGACTCAGTTTAAAAATAAGGCGCCTCTCATTTGAGACGGAGATGAGGAGAATTTTTTTTTCTCAGAGGGTTGTGAGCCTGTGGAATTCTCATCCACAGAGAGCGGTAGAGGCAGGTCATTGAATATTTTTAAGGCAGAGTTAGATAGATTCTTGACTGACAAAGGGTATGGGGATAGTGGTGTTGAGGCCACGATCAGATCGACCACGATCTTATCAAATGACAGAGCAGGATCAAGGGGCCAAATTGCTTACCCCTGCTCCCAATTCATATGCTCCTGTGACCCTATAAGGATGTGACAACACACTCTGGAAAATCTAGGAGCTCACCAAAACACTTCCAAAAACACTCCAGAGCACTTCCATACACTTTGCAATGGAAAAAAATTCCAAAAAAACCTGTTGCAAGTTGGATGCTGGTCCTTTAAAAATCGCTAGTTCAGGGCCCATCCTGCAGCTTCACACTTGCTGTTTACAGAGTGAACAACTGAAAATGTTGTCTACAATATCCATTGATCAAACTTGAAACCCTCGAGTGACATCAACCTGTTGAGCTGTGTGACATTAGCGTAGCGTTCATTCGAGGTTTTCCGGTGCATGCAGGGAATACGCCTGCATGCGTCCCTCTTATCCAGCAAAACTGTGTGAGCCACACGGGAAGTGGTGCAGTGCAGTTCAGGCAGGTAGAGTGACTGAGGGCCTCCATAGTGCTGCTTGCACAAGGCAATTTTCCCCAACCCCACCTCAGTATCCTGCTAAAATAGACAACTGCCTTCCAGCTGAAATTCATATATTAGATATTAATTGGATATTAGATAGAATATAAGGTACTAGTATTAAAATTTGATGGTGTGATGATGTCCAACCCAACTTATTAGGCATGGAGTAGGAGGACCACAGTTTACCAAACTGTGTTGCATGTCTGATCATAAAGTGTCCTTAGTCTCGCATATTTAGTCGGCTTCGATCTACCCTATGGGCAGAAATTTCCCCCTGTCGCGGGGGGTTGTGCGGGGGCGGGTGGGGATGAGCGCGAACCCAATCGGGCGAACCTGAACCTGAACTGAAAATTGCTCGCCGACCGAAAAAAGCTGCCCCATGTTAGACTAACTAGCATAATTACCCCCTTTAGCACTATCCCTTTTACAAAATGGATATTGCATCTGCCACTCTCCAGTCCTCTGGCACATAACCACGCTGAATAGAACGTTCAATATATGGCTGAATTTTACTGGCCTGCAGGTGGCAGGAACAGAGGTGGGGCGCTGGAAATATAAGTAGGAGTTGCAGCGAGAGGGCTCCCTGACACAGCTCCCACCCACTGGGTAGTTTCCACTCACCAGGCTGCGAAGTGGATCGTCTGCCCATTCCATAGAGATGGGCAGCCAATGTGGATAATTAAAGGCCCTGTAAGAGCCAATTTATCAGGCGCCAGCATTTTGTCGAAGATGGCTAACACTCCCTGTGAGGGGAGGCAGCCAGGTCCGTGGAGGTGGCCTCCCTTCGGCAGCCTGGGGGGAGGCCATCAGAGCCAGAGGCTTCATAGCCCAGAAAGGGGGCTGCAGGTAGGAAAAGTGGTGCCCATGGCTGATTGGCTGGCAAGTTGAATCTGATTAGTCGAGGTAATGCCAAGGAGAGTGCACCGGGGAACTACTGTACCCCATGCTTGTGTTTAATTCAAAAAAAGGGCGCAATGCCTGGACATGCTCCTTTTGCCTGCAGAGGTCCTAGTTTGTGAATATATGTAGCTTCTAGCAAGTGAAAGTAAGCGATGCTGCAAGCCCAACCGATAATGCAGATTGGTTGCTAGTGTAATTCTTAGCACACTCGGGATTGTTCAGCAATTACCTTGACCAATTAGAGTCAACTTGCCAGCCAATCAGTACCCTTTTCCCATGCAGTGTAAGTTGTTGTTCCCTTTGAAATTTGACATTCTTGCGTCTGCCCTGATGAGTCTAAGACTTAAAGCTTTGACAGCATGTTTCACTTTTCAGCAATACCCAAGTTCTGTACTATCAAGCAACTATTTTATCACACCAATAAGCCCCATATGGCTTTCTCATCGATTTTAATTTTGTTTCTACCTGAATGCATCAACCCTCAAGCCCCTATCATTACAGACGATATAGCTTCTTTCAATGTCTTTACTAATATACTGGATTCTCATTGCAGCCTCAGCACAGTATCCCCGAAATTTTCATCTGGATGTTGAGCAACAACAAGAGGATTGCATACGCTCGAATTCAATCCAAAGATATTCTCTACTCAATAGTGGATGAAGAAACAGGCAAAGATTGTGGCAAAGTTAAGACTGTCTTTCTGAAGGTAATATGATCTCGCTTGGTGAACCTTATACAGCCGCCATTCCATTGCAAGGATAATAGGGTGGATTTGAACTCCTGGATGGGCAATTCAGGAGAGTTGCTGGCCTTCCAAAACATGTGGCTCCATGGGAGACTTTGACCAATCATAATGGCTGGGCCTCATTTACTTCCCACTACCCAGTTGCCCACCTAATTTTGCAGGGCCCAGAGGCCACCCAAAAAGCACTGTCAAATTGCAGAAGGGGGCCCATTTAATGGTTGGGGTGGTGAGGTATCCCAGGGGAGCAGAGGCCAAGACTTGCCTGGTGGAGCCTTTAGGAGCAATCAGCACAGCAGGCAGAGCGGGGTAAAATTCCTCTCTTAGATGGTCAGAAGTCCAGCATTAGGACTTCAGGATCACAAACTCAGAAAGAATGCAACAGGATTGCAAACTCAGTCGCAATGCAGAAGGACTGCAAGGAGAAAACCAACCACATCATATCAACACAACTAGGAACGGACAATAAATGCAGCACCACCAGCATCATTCACATCATATGCATAAATTTAAAACGCTTGTGTCCTGCTGCTGTTTCAGTCTAATTCCTTGTTTTATTAAGTCATAGGACCTACAATCAGAGCAATTTATGGGCTGTCACCATCAAGAAAGTTTAAAAACAAGGATTTTCTGATTCTGATTGTAAACACTAGAATGGATACAGATAAAATTGAACCATTTAGTCCTCAAGTGCTGGTAGATTCGAAATCAAAAGTTACAGTGATTGAATTGGCTGCAGAACAAAAAAAAATGCAAGAATAGGTGGATCAAATCCTGAAACGTAGGATTAATTGTATGCACAGGAGGTATAAACTCAATCACTGTGATTTTAAAGAAAAAAAAGAGAAACACGGCTTCTTTGAGATCAATTTAACCATCCCAAAGAGAACTACATTTCTCTGCTTGGAATGCATTGCACTTCTGTAGCCGCTGCACTACAGTAGGCACTATTCACACAACTGTAGCCATTCTGCAATTGTCGCTGTTACCTGACTGTAGCCAATACACTACTGTAACCATTACTCGCACTACTATAACCTTAACACTGTCAGGTATTGCACAACTATAGACATTACACTATTGTAGCTATGACACTTATGTAGACATTACTTACACTACTATAGCCATTGTTCACACTAGCAGGAGAGTTCTTGTGCCCTGGCAAATATTTATTACTCAAGCAGCATCACTAAAACAGATTATCTGGCCATGAATCCCACTGCTGTTTGTGGGGCCTTATTGTGTGCAAATTGCCTGCTGCATTTCCTTACACTACAACAGTGATTGCACTTTGAACATTGACTGAAGTGCGTTGGGATGTTCTGAAGTTGTGAAATGTGCTGTGTAAATGCACGTTCTTTCTTCTTTCTTTCTTTACTATACCCATCACTCTACTGTGGCCAGTACTCACAATATTATAGCCTTCATAGTATTCTAGGTGGATATAGGACAAGGTCTAGGGTAAATAGACACATGATAATCTTCTCCCCTTGGAACATATTATCACCACATTTAAGAGGATAAATAATTGAAAAAGAAAATGGTGGGTAAATGGGACTGAATAGACCAATCTTCCCCAGAGCGGGCATAGAAGCAATGAGTTGCATGGCCTCTTGCTGTGCTGTACTATACTATTAGAACCATAGGACCATAGAACACTACAGCACAGAAAAACAGGCCATTCGACCTTTCTAGTCTGTGCCGAAATATTATTCCGCTAGTCCCATTGACCTGCACCTAGTCCATAACCCTCCAGACCTCTCCCATCCATGTATCTATCTAATTTATTCTTAAAACTTAAGAGTGAGCCCGCATTTACCACGTCAGATGGTAGCTCGTTCCACACTCTCACCACTCTCTGAGTGCAAAATTGCTCCTAAAACTGATTTATTAATGCACATTTTCTTTCCTGTGTCAATCCACCTTAGAACGATAACCTCTTGTTCACTTTCATATTCTACGAGAGCAATTTGTAAGCAATGCGAAGGTAGCCTGCGGAAAGAATTGCCAGATTCAGAAATGGATACCCAGTTTCTCATTGGGAACTTTGTGCTTCTATTTACTGCACTCGGCAACAGTGATACTTTTTCAGTAATACAAGGGCACTGTACAATTATAAATGCTTTGCTTATCCTCATCGTGCTGTTACCATTCCATTTCTGTCATGTTGGTGATAACTGAAACGTAAGTACGCTCTTTGTAAATAGGACAGTGTTCAATGAGTGTGTAAGAATGCCTGACAAAGGTGATTAATGTTATCCAACAAGAATGTTTAAGCGGCTAATTTCAAGAAGCATATTTCAAGAATGTATATTCCTTCCCAAAGCCACTACTGTGCAACGCTTATGAATAGTTTTTACCTTTGTCTAAATTGAGTCAAATTGTAGTTACCTTGTTTGCAGCTCCCTGGAAAGCGAGGCTTTGGAACCACAGGTTGGACAGTTCAATCTAAAATAGAGGTTTACTTTTGGTTGGGGTTAAATAAGCAACGGAAGGATTTCCTGAGCGGCCTGCCCAGTGGATATGAAGAGAACAAAGCAGTAAAGGGTCAGGGATTGGAATCCTTCCCTCCTATAAGTCTGACCTACATCAGTAAGTACTAATTTTGAAAACAAATAATTAACCAGTGAGTATTCAGATCCTAATGTCTATATTGAATGGTTAGTTGGAGGAAAGGAAGTAAAGAGTTACATAAAGTTATGTTGTGTGTAAAAGGCTACTCAATTTTGCAAGTTAGAAAAAGCATCATTGCTTCTTCCAAGGCATGAAATTCCTTAAAAGAGGGAAGACATTATTTTTAAAAATAGACTGTCCATAATACGTTTGAATGTTTAGTCAGTGAAAATGCTAGAATTTAATTTACCTGCCTTGAGTGAAGTTTTAATTCTGAGTGGGATTTTTTTTTTTGCCAAAACAGAGAAGCAGCTTTTCCAGCTAAGAGTTCACATGTACCAAGCACGTAGCCTGTGCGCTGCAGACAGCAGTGGCCTCTCGGACCCATTCGCCCGTGTCTTCTTCTCCACACAAAGCCAATGCACCGAGGTAATTACAGTACAGTCCAAATGGGACCTGTTTCTATCAAAGAAATGCCCCTACCTAACACATGTTCCATTGTTAACACCAGTAGATGAAAATTATCAAGCAACTCCGACCGAGTGAGTACCCTATTGCAGCTATTGACATGTCACTGGGGGTAGTTACCAAGTGAGTAGTTACCAAGTGAGTACCCTATTGCAGCTGTCACTGTTGACATGTCACTGGGGGTAGTTACCAAGCACAGGCAGGGTCCTCCCACAAAGGAAGTCCTGGACAAAGCTACTGGGAGTATTTGAAGAACCAAAAGAGAAAACAGTTGCAGGAAAGAAAGGCCCATAGTAAGTTACCACCCAGCAAAAGCTGGAACTCCATTCCTAACAGCACTGTGTATGTACCTACACCATATGGAGTGCAGGGGTTTAAGAAGGTGACCTTCTCGAGGGCACTTAGCGATGGGCAATAAATGCTGGCCTAGCCAGTGGCACTCACGTCCCAAGAAAGAACTTTTCAAATCACCTCGAGGAAGGTTCAGCTTCGTCGCTAATGTGCCGCTTTGCCAAAGCTTTTTTTTAACCTGGTATCAGGATTCAGTCATTGGCAATGATTGTGACGCTTGCAAGCTGCCTTGCATTGGCTTTTCCACCACCACAAGCGAAGATGTCCATCAAATATTTCATGTGGAAATGTTGCAGCTTAGGAGGCATTGGCTGGAAGGCATTACCAGGAAACAGCCTGGTTTTAAATGATTAAATTTGAGCGGTAATCCTTCACAAAACCTTGGTGGGGGGGGAGGTGCCGAGGTGGGGGGTAGGGGTAAGGCAGGTGGGGGGTGAGGGGAGCAAAAGCCTGGGTTTCTTTCAATCTATGCTGATGTTCTCCATGTCTAGGTAAGTGAGCTCTGTACCTAAAGGACTGAGTACACCGTCCATATCAGCTCAAGATCAGCATTTGTAGGTAAGCCTGTCATCAGCCTGCCATTTTAATTGAACAATAATATGAACGGTGACTGGTATCCTATTTGTTTACTTTAAAAACATAAACTAATCTTCTGTGGCTTTACCTCAATGGGGATTCACAATGAAGCGTAGCTTCTTACAAGATATAGGGTTAGAAATCAAGATTAATATGAATGGTTAGTAGGAACAATTGTGAATCTTAAATAAGTGATTTAAGGTGCAATTTTATGAATTTGTGATGCTGAAAACAAACATCACCCACTAACTTTTCCTACAGACTGTGTTGCTTCAGTTTCCTTTCCATCATTCCTTCATGATTTTACCAGGCACCTATGAGAGTAAAATATTTGAGATGCCCTGTAGGCTTTAAGCTCAGCTAAATGGGGTGGCAGGATTGGAGAGAACTATGGAATTTTTTTTATTCTTTCACAGGATGTGGGTGTCGCTGGCTAGGCTGGCATTTATTGCCCATCCCTAAATGCCCTTGAGAAGGTGGTGGTGAGCTGCCTTCTTGAACCACTGCAGTCCACAGCGCTTTAAGGGAGGGAGTTCTAAGATTTTGTCCCAGCAACAGTGAAGGAATATAGTTCCAAGTCAGTGTGGTGCATGGTTGGAGGGAAACCTGCAGGTGGTGGTGTTCCCATTCATCTGCTGCCCTTGCACCTAGGTGGTAGAGGTCATAGGTTTGGATGCTGCTGTCAAAGGAGCCTCGGTGAGTTCCTGCAGTGCATCTTGTAGATGGTGCACACTGTTGCCACTGTGCATTAGTCGTGGAGGGAGTGAATGTTTAAGTTGGTGGATGGGAAGCCAATCAAGCAGGCTGCCTATTTCTGGATCATGTTGGGCTTCTTGAGTGTTGTTGGAACTGCACTCATCTAGACAAGTGTAGAGTATTGCATCTTGTGCCTTATAGATGGGAGACAGGTTTTGGGGAGTCAGAGGGTCAGTTACGTGCTGCAAAATTCCTAGACTCTGACCTTGTAGCCGTAGTATTTGTATGGCTGATCCAGTTCAGTTCCTGGTCATTGATAACCCCCAAGATGTTGATAGGGAATTAACATGGAAATAGTGTAGTCTTGGGTTTCTGATTTCAGTTTTATTAATCTGTCATCCACAGGTTTTACAGGAGACTCTATGTCCTACCTGGGACCAGTTGCTGGTGTTTGATAACATCGAGCTATATGGTGAAGCACAGGAACTTAGAGATGACCCTCCCATTGTGGTCATTGAAATTTATGACCAGGATACTGTGGTAAGGAGTCCTAATTAACTGTATTTTTCAGCCAAACAGTTAGAAATTCCAGTTCCATTTCAATTTGTGTATTAATATTATAAACTGCAATATAAAAATTAAGTTGTAAAATATTGTGGTTTACTGGAAGTGTAATTTAATACATATACTTAATTAAATGGGCATGCACAAAATGGTCTCTGATGGTTCACAAGAATATATTTTAATGTCCAATATATTCTATGTTAAATTCTACCCAACACCCAAAATTAAAACTCCAGAATATCTAATCTAACATCCTACACCCTTGATCAGTTGTGTTCCTTGATATATGATTTTCATGGTCTCAGTAATGCAAGAGCTGCAATAGAATTCAGACAGCCCTGTTTCTACTCTGCATCCTTATAGTCCTCAATCCTGCCCCAACTAGGTAGTCAGCCGTTTTTTTATGGTATTAAATGAAATGCAACTTTTGCAGTAGTATCAAACAGATGATACCACATTATATTCAAAATCAATTCAAGGAAAGAAAATTGGACTGGGAGTAAAATGGGCTACTGATTTACAATGCAATATGCACTATTGCCAAAGACCACTTTCACCTTACAAGTTCCTTCTATGCCCCCTTAACGTAACATTGCCTATTCAAGTTGACCTCTTCACGTGGGAAAGTTAATGAACTCAAGGGATGGCTTTGATGGGAAAAACACAGATATTTCTTACACAGTCTCACTGATTGGATACTGTTTGTTTCCTTTTCCATCTTTATCAGTGGATGTTTCTGTACATATGCTTATGTACACATGTTTATGTTTCCTGTTTTAATATCCAGGGGGTTCAATTTATTTACCTTCAAATAGATCTGCTATCTCTTAAACCATCCATTGAATTGATTCAGGTTCTGTTACTATCAGCTTAGGGCTGACTTTGGCTTTTAGAGGTGAAGGAAGCAGGTAGTACTGGGTTAGCCATCCGTTATACACTGTGATAAAAACAAAAAACTACTGCGGATGCTGGAAATCCAAAACAAAAACAGAATTACCTGGAAAAACTCAGCAGGTCTGGCAGCATCGGTGGAGAAGAAAAGAGTCGACGTTTCGGGTCCACACTTGAAAGGTCGTGTGGACCCGAAACGTCGACTCTTTTCTTCTCCACTGATGCTGCCAGACCTGCTGAGTTTTTCCAGGTAATTCTGTTTTTGTTTTGTGTCATTATACACTGTGTCTGACCTTTCTTTCCATGGAAATTAGATGGGGCATACAATGGACAGACAATTTGCTACTACCACCACTGAAAGTTAAAATCAGCCCTTCTCTTTTTTATATTGAGTGCCTGGCCATTTTGTTTAGTATCAGCAGCAAACATTATAATGTTTGGCTGGTAAATGTTACAATTGAAATATCCTTGAAACTGATAGACACAGCATCTACTTTCAATTTATTTTACTGCTACCCCTTTTGAAAGATTTCTCCCCTTCATACAACTATGTTCAGCTGAGAAACGAGGAATGTGTGAAAGTCATGGACTCTGTCATAAAGAGCACCAAGGTCTCTTTAAAAACAATTAACAGGATAAGCATTACATCAACAGAGACATAGACAGTAGCAGCCTCGCACCGCCTGTCTCCCTCACCCCAATCTATTCAGCAATAGAATACAGTGTGACGATATAGTATAATGATTCAGCTGACAACTCTGATCAAATTCACCATGTTGGACAGATATATAAGACAGACACCTTAGGATTGGGAAGCTGATGCCTGTTTGCTTCTAGAGCTGACAATGTTGTATTTTAAGACACCTGTGTTTCAGCCTTTGCTCCTTATAAGTTTCAATCTTTATCCCTTTTAAGTTTCACTTTCCCCCATGTTAAATGGATCCCAATCAGATAGTGAAGTATGAAACTAGAAACAGATCCTTTTTTTGTAAGTAGCTTTATTCACAGAACGTGCATTACATATCTCAGCCTCCTTCCTAACAACACCCCAGTGTCCCAGCAGTTCCTTTTTATATGTGCTTAAGACACTTAATCAATACCCCCCACCTGTTTCTCCTTAAACTTAACAATACAATTAACATAACATTAAGCACCCAACTATGAATAAATTGGATGTTAAGTAAAGGCTGACTGTGTGTTTCTGCTTTATTTCCTCTAACTTTCCTCTGTTGCTGGATGCCTTGTGTATGGTGGGCTAAGTAGAGTTTTCATTGTTCACACTAGTTGTGATTTGAGTAGCTTGAGAGCAGAATTTCAGTAGATTAGGCAGCTCACTATAAAAGATGCAACAACAAAAATGTTTACCCATTATTTTCAGATCATAATTCAAATGAAATCTGTGTTGCATCTTGAAGTCCACTGCCGTGTGTTGTGCGTAGTCACGGATAGTTCTGTACACTGGAACTAAGTAAATGCTTCAGCTTTCACTTGCCCCTTTAAAACGATAACCCTTACATACAGTTTCTGTTTCTTTTCCCTCCAATTTCCAAAACCCAGCACTGGTTCTTGTTTGTTTCGACTGATGTTCCATTGCTCCCACTGTGCTCTCTGGAACTGATCTAGCACAGAACAGATCTAACAGCCAAAAATCCAGCATCCGTGAATACTGTGGACTATCAGTAGAAGCAGAATTATATACCAGCATAATCTATAAACTCTCAGTCCAACACGCCCCTTACTCCTCCATCACCATCAAGCCAGGAAACCAACCCTAGTCCAAGTATAGAAGTGACTGCCAAGAGCCACATCACATGGAGGCAGAGTCTGTCCTGCAGGCAGATTTTAGGAAAAAGATCAATAAGCGGGACCTCCTGATTATTCCTTAGTGAATTTAGAAATAGGAGGATGGATGGTGCATCTAAATATGTGGCCAGAGAGATGGTGCAGGAGGGAGATTCCTGGGGCATTGGAACCAGTTCTGGGGCGATGTGGGTACTGTACAGAATGAAAAGTTGCACCTCAGCAGGGTTGGCAAACAATGTCTTTAGTTTCCTAGTGCTGTGGGAGAAGATTTAAAATAATCTGCAAGAGCCTGGGAACCAGAATATAACATCAGGAAGAAGGCAAAAGGTACACAAAGGTTTCAGAGGGACAACTGGCACTCGAGTAAGAAATAGTAAGGTATTACATTGGAGTCAGGCCAAGAGGGAATAGAGTAAGGTCTAATTCAAGTTTGTACATGCATGTAAACACATAAAGTGTGGTAAGTAATGTTAGTGAGCTGCTGGCACAAGTAGGCACATGGGAGTATGATGTGACAGTGGGGAGTTAATAGTAGATAATAAAGAAATGGCAGAAGAAATGAACAAATATTTTGCTCTGTGTTCATCATGGAGGATACAAAAAACACTCCAGTAATAACTGCAAACCAGGAGGTGAATGGGAGAAAGGAAATTGGTGAAAGTGAAATCACTAGGGAAATGGTACTGAGCAAATTGATGGAGCTGAGGGCTGGCAAGTCTCCGGGTCCCGATGGACTACATCCTAGGGTCTCAAAAGAGGTGGCTAATGAGGTAGTCAATGCACTGGTGTTAATTTTCCAAAATTCACTAGATTCTGGAAAGGTTCCATCAGATTGGAAAGAAGCAAATATTCTATTCAAGAAGGGAGAGAGGCAGAAAACAGGAAACTATAGGCCAGTTAGCTTGACGTCTGTCGTGGGGAAGTTATCAGAATCAATCACAAGGGAGGTTATAGTTGGGCACTTAGAAGAGCTCAAGGCAATTGGGAAGAGTCAGCATGGTTTTGTGAAAGGAAAATCATGTTTAACCAATTTATTAGAGTTTTTTGAAGGAACAACATGTGCAGTGGATAAAGGGGAGCCTGTAGATGTGCTGTACTTGGATTTCCAGAAGGCATTTGATAAGGTGCCACATCAAAGATTATTACAGGAAATAAAAGCGCATGATGTAGGGAGTAACATATTAGCATGGGTAGAAGATTGGCTGGCTGGCAGAAAGCAGAGAGTATGCATAAATGGGTCTGTTCTTGATTGGCAGGATGTGACGAGTGGAGTCCCACAGGGGTCTGTACTGGGGCCTGAACTTTTTACAATTTACATCAATGACTTAGATGAAAGGAGAGGAGACATGGTAGCTAAATTTTCAGATGACAGAAAGATAGGTAGGAAAGTATGTTGTGAAGAGGACATGAGGAGGTTGCAGATGGATATAGATAAGTTGAGTGAGTGGGCAAAGATCTGGCAAATGGAGTTAATGTGGGAAAATGTGAAGTTGTTCACTTTGGCAGGAAGAACAAAAAAGCAGAGTATTACTTAAATGGAGAACGGATGCATAATTCTGAAGTGCAGAGGGATCTACGTGTTCTAGTACATGAGTCACAAAAAGTTAGTATGCAGGTACAGCAAATAATTAAGAAGGCTAATGGAATGCTATCCTTTATTATGCAAGAGATTGAACATAAAAGTAAGGATGTTATGTTTCAGTTATACAGGGCATTGGTGGGGCCACACCTCGAATACTGTGTACAGTTTTGGCCTCCTTTTTTAAGGAAGGATGTAAATGCATTGGAGGTGGTTCAAAGAAAGTTTACTAGATTGATGCCTGGAATGAGTGGGTTGTCTTATGAGGAAAGGTTGGACAGACTGGGCTTGTTTCCACTGGAGTTTAGAAGAGTGAGGGGTGATTTGATTGAAGTATACAAGATCCTGAACAGCCTTGACAAGGTGGACATCGAAAGGATGTTTCCTCTTGTGGGTGAGTCCAGAAATCAGAGGCACTGTTTTAAAATTATGTGTCACCCTTCTAGGACAGAGATGAGGAGAAATTCTTTCTCTAAGAGGGCTGTGCAACTTTGGAATTCTCTGCCGCAGAAGGTGGTGGAAGTGGGGTAATTGAATATTTTTAAGGCAGAGGTGGATAGATTCTTGTTAGGCAAGGGAATCAAAAGTTATTGGGGTTAGATGGGAATGTGGAAATCAAAACACAAGAAGATCAGCCATGATCCTATTGAACAGTGGAGCCATTCTATCCCTGTTCCTATTTTTTATGCTCTTATGTTGTGGCAATAACAGAGACTTGGCTCAAATATTGTCTAAATATTCCTGGATACAAGGTGTTCAGGAAAGATAGAGAAGAACAGAAAGGAGGAGGATGGGAGTATTGGTTAAGGAGAATATTACAGTGCTAGAGAGAAAGTATATCCTACAGGAGTCAAGGACAGAATCTATTTGGTTAGAGTTAAGAAATAACCAAGAAGCTATTACACTACTGAGTATATTCTATGGGCCACCAACTAGTGGGAAAGATATAGAGGAGCAAATTTGCAAGAAAATTACAAAGAGATCCAATAACTTTAGAGTAGTGATAAGAGGGGAGTTTAATTATCCTAATGATAGCCTGGGGTAATAATAGTGTAAAGGGCAGAGAGCGAGAACAGTTTCTGAAGTGTTTTCAGGAGAATTTTCTTGACCAATATGTTTCTAGCCCAACAAGGAAGGAGGCATTGCTGGATCTGGTTCTGGGGAATGAGGTGGATCAAGTGTCAGTAGGGGAACATTTAGGGAACAGTGATCAGGGTGTCATTAGGGTTAGATTAGCTATAGAAAAGGACAAGGAACAATAAAGAATCTTTTTAAAAAACAGAGCAAAAGTCTTTAATTGGAGGAGGGCCAGTTTAAGTGGGTTGAGAATGGAACTGCCTTGAGTAAATTGGAATGAAAAATTGGCAAGCAATACTGTAAAGGAACAATGGCCAACCTTATAAAGTGCCTCAGGCAGAGTCAAGGTACGTTTCTAAGAGGGGGGAAAAGTAGAGCAAATAAAGCCAGAGCGCCCTGGATGACAAAAGAGATGGGGAATAAGATGAAACAGAAAAACAGATGCCAGGTTAATATTATAAGTGAGGAGCAGGCTGAATATAAAAAGTATAGAGAGGAGGTGAAAATGAAAATAAGAGACAAAGAGAGACAGAGAAGAGAATGGCAGTTAACACAAAAGCCATCTACAGGCATATAAATAATGAAAGGGTGGTAACAGGAAGAGTGGGGCTAATTAGGGAACAAAAAGAGCGCATGACTGACGTATGAAATGAAAACTTTGCATCTATCTCAAGAAAGGAGATGCAGCCAAAGTCATAGTGCAAGAGGAGGCACTTGAGATACTAGATGGGCTAAAAATTGATTAAGAGTGGGCATTAGACAGGCTGGCTGTACTTAAACTTGATAAGTCACACTAGGATTGGTTGAGATGTATCTGACAATGCTAAATGAAGTAGGGGTGGAAATTGCAGAGGTACTGGCCATGATCTCCTAGTCCACCTTAGATGTGGGGATGGTGCCAGAGGACTGAAGAGTTGCAAATGTTACATCCTTGTTCAGAAAGATGTGTAAGGATGCATCCAGCAGCCACACACCAGTCAGTTTAACCCCTTGGTGGGAAAGCTTTTAGAGATGATAATCTGTGATGAAATTAAGTCACTTGGACAAGTGTAGGTTAATTAAGGAAAATCAGCAAAAGCTAAAGGCAAATTGTGTTTGACTAACTTGATTGACAGAGAGGAAACAGAGAGATTTGTTGAGGGTCATATTGGTGATGTGGTCTTTATGGATTTCCAAAAGGCCTTAAGACAAGCTTGCTAGCAAAGTTAAAGTCCATGGACAGTGGTAGCATGAATACAAAGTTGGCTGAGTGACAGGAAACAGAGAGCGGTGGTGAATGTTTGTTTTTCAGGCTGGAGGAAGGCATACAAAGGGATTTCCCAGGGCTTAGCACTAGGAACACTGCTTTTCTTCGCATACATTAATGACCTCAGCTTGGGTGTACAGGGCATAATCACAAACTTGATGATGACACAAAACTTGGAAGTATTGTGACCTGTGGAGAGGATAATGATAGACTTCCAGAGGACATGGACAGCCTGGTGGAATGGACAGATGCATGGCAGATGGAATTTAATGAGAATTATGAAATGATATATTTTGGTAGGAAGAATGAGGAGAGACAATATAAGCTAAATGGTGTAATTCTAAAGAGGTTGCAGGAACAGAAACACCTGGAGAACATGTGCACAAATCACTGAAGGTGACAGGGCAGGTTAAGAAACCAGCTGCAAAGGCAAATGGGATCCTGGGCTTTATAAATAAAGGCATAGAGTCCAAATGCATAGAAGTTATGATGAACCTTTATAAAACACTGCCTTGACCTCAGCTGCAATATTGCGTCCAATTCTGGGCACCACACTTTAGGTAGAATGTGAAGGCTGATGAGAGGGTGTAGAAAAGATTTATGAGAATGGTTCCAGGGATGAGGAACTTCAGTTATGTGAACATATTGGAGAATCTCCTTGGAGAAGAGAGGTTGAGTAGAAATTTGATAGAGTTGTTCAAAAACATGAGGGTTCTCGACAGAGTAGATAGAGAGAAATTGTTCCCTTTGGCAGAAGTGTCAAGAAGCAGAAGACACCGATTTGAGGTGATTGGCAAAAGAACCAAAGGTGCCACAAGGAAAATTTTTCTGTATGCAGCGTGTGATTAGAATCTGGAGTGCACAACCTGAGAGGGTAGAGGAGGTAGATTCAATCATGGTTTTTGAAAGGGAATTGGATTAACACCTGAAGAGAAAGAATTGCAGGGCTACAGCTATGTTGAAAGGGCAGGAGAATGAGACTAGCTAAAATGCTCTTGCAGAGAATCGACATGCATTCAACAGGTTGAATGGCCTCCTGTGCTGTAACAATTCAATGATTCTATCAAGCGCAATTGTGATACTCCCTTCAGCCAAGTTGCCAACCAACATTTATTCACCTGAGCACACATAATAACTGCTTGGATAAGTTACCAGAGAGTGCTTTCTGCTCTAGCAGAGATTCAATGTTTTCAGGAAACGAGGAGCAGAGAAAGATTTGTGGAAAAAGGAGGAAAACAAAGAAATCATATTTATTTTCTTTGAGAGTATCATGTTAAAGGCTAGTTCAAGCCTCTTACATGAGTATGTTAAAGAATATTGTCGATAGCAATCCCAGGCATAGTTTGAAATTAATCATCTATCAAATATTGCTTTATTTTCTGTTTTGCATGCCATAAGTATACCTCTTTTGAAGCTCTCAAATAGAATATTCCATTGTGACTTACAATGCTGTAAAATTACTGTTTTTAGAAAATACTTAAAATCCTGGACTTTTTATTACTTGTGGCAAAAATCCTAGGAACTCAATGTGAATTGAAAATTCCATATTGACTACATGGTGCATCATATCCTTCAAGTCAATTTTTGTGTGAAGTCCAATTATTTTAGTTTTATTAGAGGAAGCAGATTGAGCACCCAATATGCATCTGATCTGCAGTTTATGCTGAAAATTCGAACGTCAAGGCTAGGCTATTACTTTGACAAATCTCCCAAAATAAAATAGGCACCAATGAAGCCAGGAACCAAATCGTCAAACGTTAATTTATGAAGGTAATTTGCTAAAAGTAAGCCAATGGAAGAATTCTCTTTGGGAAAATTCTGGGTGTTCTGTTCTTAGAAAAGGATCTTAGTGAGTTAGTAGATACAGATCATTTTACAGAAAGTTATGGCTTTGATTAACCTTGTCACTAACTGTCTCATCTTATGAACACAATATTACGTCAAACAAAACAGCCGTCAAAGTTTGACATGGATCCGGTAAGAACAATTTTGAAACTAAAATCTGATGATCTCAATAGAATTATAGTCAGACTGTGGAGGAGTAGAAGCTACAGTCAATAGAAACATTTCTTCAATAACTCAGGTGTTAAATGCAGGGATTCCCAGATTGAACAATAAAAATTGAACAGCAAAAACATTAAAATTTGAACAGCAAATCAAAACCTGCAATCTTATTGATTCAGTAAGTAGAGTGTAGCATTTGATTAGTATTGGATCATGTTGCAGCCCATTCAGAAATATTACTCAATTCTGTTTTGAGAAGGCCTTGTCAAATTCACGTAGCTTGATATTGAGCATTAACTATTCAAGTCCTAAGAACATCTGGGAAACTCTATATGTGGCTACGGGTGTTTCTTTTTACTTCAGTTGTGTTAGGTAGTTGCTGACAATTCTCCACTTGCAGGGAAAAGCAGAGTATATTGGCCGAACATTTTCAAAGCCCGTGGTGAAGATGGCAGAGGAGGAGTATGGCCCTCCTCGTTTTCCTCCACAACTCGAGTATTATCAGATCTACCGGGGGAATACGACTGCTGGAGACTTGCTGGCCGCTTTTGAGCTCCTTCAGGTAACGCTGTGCAAATGGAAATAACTCTTGAGTACATGTATTCTACCTCATTCTGTCTGCCTCTTTTCATTGGTCTGTGGGAGTCACATGATGGCAACGTCATTGGAGTTCTTTATTGGCCAAAGCCAAACCTGGGATGGCCAGATTCAAGGTTCTTGGAATTCTTCTTCAGATCTATTGACAAAAAAACGTTATTCTATTTGTAGTTGGTTAATTAATGTTAGGAAAATCAAGTGATTGAATAAAAATATTATTGCAAGTTTATAAGATGCATGTGCCCCATTTTTTAAAAAATGCAGCCACACAGGAGAGATGAAATGCCCCACAGAACACACAAGCTGTTGTTCTTATTTTTGCATCCATGGTTGTAAGATAAATGGCTCAAATTTATTCTCGGCCCCTTCTTCTCTTACTCCTCCTTACCTAAAGATAGTGGCGAATGCTGGGGTTCCATCGCCAGTGTGGTCCCCAGCAACCTCAACAAAGGCGGCAGCCACTCTTCATTCGTCAACTCATTCACTGAATGTCTCAAGCCTAATTCTATGCTCATTGGCGATCTCCACAAACCTACCTTGCTGCAGCAGTCACTGAGAAGCAAGCACAAGTGGATGCCATCACCACAAGATGCAAGCAAAATGCTTGCGGATATTGGAAATCTGAAATAAAAACAGAACTGCTGGAAATACTCAGCAAGCCAAGCAGCACCTGCAGAGGGGGATAAAACAGAGGCCCAGGTTTCCGTCCCCAGGTCCAGTGTGCCGAGACGGGAGATTTCCCACCCCTGCATACCCGACCTTTAAAAATGTCCCCCTGCAGATTGGATTTTCAACCGGGGGGGTGGGGGGGGTGGTGGGGGGGTGGGGGGGCAGGCAGAAATAGGAGTCGGAGCAGGTGTCCCCGGAATAATTGCAGAGGGGTCTGGATGTGGAGGTAGGCTGGGTGGAAAGATCTGGCTCTGTGTTTAAATACATTTTAAAAAGAATAGAACAAAAGCAACCCTCCGGCTCAGACCCTTACTGACCCACACACCCCCTATGCCCCATCCATGCCAACCTATGCCAACCCATGCGCCCCACCACCATTGCCCCTCATACTCCCTATGGCAACTTAGTGCATGGTAACTGGGGGTATAGTCCCTCCCTTCTATCAGTTGGGGGTCACGTGATGTACTGCGGGGGCTCCGACCAATGAGCTTTTAACATAGGCAATTTGGGGGGGCGGAGCTTACTAACGAGAGTCCTGGTTGAGCACGAAAGTATCTGTAAATCTCTCTGTAATAAAGTTAACTGTTACTTGATGAAACCTGTCTACTCCATCGAGTCATCACAATTGGCGATGAGAATGGGATCAGCTCCGACTCTGCACCGCGACCTGTTGCTGTGAGTACATTGAATTTTTTTTTTAAAAGCTGCACACCAGTCACGCCACTCTTTGGCAGGTTTGATCCATATGATGCAACTATGGAAGACTGGAGACAGTATTCAGAGCGCCTCGGATTTTACATCGTAGCAAACGAGATTACCGCGGAAGAAAAGCAGAAAGCGATCCTCTTGAGTGTATGTGGCAGTGAAACATACCAACCTCATTCGTAACCTGACAGCCCTAAGCCTGCCCAATGCCAAGTCCTATAGCAACTTTGTTTTGAAGTCGCTGCTGAAGTGTTTCTGCTAGGCTTTTTAATGTTTCTCACAGCGGCATTGCGCATCGATTCTTCCATTCTTCAGGTTCTTCGATTCTGAACCTCGTGAAAACACACTTCCAGCCAAAGCCATCCATAATAATGCAGCGTTTTAAATTTCATTCAGAAATTAGGGCCCTGGGAGAGTCCATCACGACCTATGTCATGAACCTCAAGCAGTTAACAGAACACTGTGACTTCGGGGACACATTGAACCATTTGCTGTGGGAACGATTGGTTTGTGGATTAAGGACGACGCCACTCAGCGCAGTTCACTCACTGAGGTCAACATCGACTTTAAGCGCGCCCTAGAAACCTCCCTCGCCATGGAAAGTGCTGCGAGAGACTCGCAGGCTTTGCAACACATGGAAAATGGCGCCGCACTTCATGTTGGGCGGGAACCTGCCGCCGAGCGTGGGGCAAAGGCCAGACCTGCAGAGTCGAAGCGCAATCCAATGTCCGCTGTGAGAAACATTAAAAAGCCTAGCAGAAACACTTCAGCAGCAACTTCAAAACAAAGCTGCTATAGATCTGGGGGTGACCACGGAGCAGGTACCTGTAAATTCAAAGAGGCAGAATGTCATAAGAAGGGTCACGTGGTTAGGCAATGCCAGACAAAGTTGGAGCAGTCTGAAAAACAGCAAATAAACATGATAGAAATAACGGGCACAACAACGGCTGAAGCTGCTGCTCCTGACGTTTACTCCGTATATAATGTGAGGACCCAGTCTTTCAGACCAAGACTGGCTACAGAAGATCAAACTCAACTGCTCTGAGATATTTCATCTAAAACCAGATGAAACTCCAGAACTTCCAAGAAAATACAACATGGGTTCTCGGGGTGAGTTAGTAAAACGCAAGGACTTTCACCTGACAAGGATCTCCCAGGTCTAAGCATGTTCCTCTGGGAAATTATGAAGAGAAGCAAGATGACTTTAATACCACTCTGAACAAATTGAAGAAACAGTTGGCAGAGAAGACTTGGCAATGTTCATTAGTCCAAAAAGAGGTTAAGAGATACATGAAAGACGCTGAAGAACCAGCTGAATGAAACAAAAGAGGGCTTAAAAGGAAAAGTCATGGAACTTTCCAAGATGTGAGTAGATAATGAAACCATGAGTAACACAATTACAGAACTGAAGCAAGCTAAGAATTCACAGGAGAGAGACCTGACCAACAGTGAAACCAAAGTGAAGGACAAGGATAAGCTCTGCTGCAGACAGAGAAAGAAAAGACAGAAATAAGATTGGAAAATGTAAATCCGACATATTAAAACAGCCCCTTACCATTCCTTAATGAATGACCTAGCCTAGAAGGCAGTACAAACTTTTAAGTCTGCTACGAAAAAGCTATCGGAAGGCACTCTGGAATCTCGACTTTCCCGGTTTCTTTTCACTTATCGTCAATGCCACATTCGATTACAGGTTCAACACGGTCGGAGCTATTAATGAAACGCCATCTACGTACACGCCTACATCTTGTGTTTAAAGGGGAAGGTGGCGCAGAACCAGAGTAATCAGAAGTTTAAAGCTCACACTTTCAGTGTAGATGACCTGGGATACGTACAGAATTTCAGCAATGGACCCTGTTGGGCTCTTGGAGCCATTGTCTCAGAGACTATTTACCGAGTACAAGTGGAAGATAGAATACTCCGAAAGCACGAAGATCATATTCGTGCCCGAGAGACATTCCAACAATCTACTGATCCACCTGTGGTCAATGTTGAACTGTCAATTCCTGAGGTGTCTGACCGACCTAGAATAGACACACCAAATGTCTCTGAAGAGTCGCCAAATCCTGAACTGCCACGTTCTGATGATGTGTCTCATTACCGCAGTTCCAGATCCTGTCGATCCCGTTCAGGAACCTCCAGTGGTAGAGCTACGCTGCTCTCACCGTATAAGAGCACCTCAGAAACTTGATTTACAATCATCTGAAATTGGTACCCTGGTTATCCAAATGAATCCATCAAGTTCAGCTCTCCCCTGACCTGGTCTGCTCTGCACACTCCAGGATTCATGCAAGGGGGTGCAAAAATTGGAAGTCAGTGGAGGCAGTTGGTGATTTAAATGGCCAGCTGGCTCCATGAATCATGCATGTGCGAACCCTGGCAAGACTCCAGTCCCACCCCCGTGAAAATGCGAAATTCCGGGTTCAGGGGTGGGAATTAGAAGTTTTGGCGATTTCCAGGATTTTCGCCATATGGGAGAGCCTCTCTGCTGTGGTGAAAATCTGGGCCAGAGTTAAAAATGTTTCAGGTCAATGGCTTTCCTGATGTTCTGATGAAGGGTCAACGACTTGAAATGTCAACAGATGCTGAGTGGATACCATTGCCAGTGTTTTTTTTTAATCATCTCCCTCCTGAATGAGGACATGGAAGCTAGTTACAGCATCCAATGCCTTCACAGCTAAGATCAGATAATTCAGCACAGACCAGGAAATGTACCTGGAATCCTTATGACCTGCATGGCTCAGTTTTGCATCATGTGACTCATCTACCTGTTGATGAAGAGTAGCAGGAGCCACAGTATCAAAGAGCGTTTACTCCTTCTTGGAAATAAGAAGGCAGCTCACCACCACCTTCTCACAGACAATTAGGGGGGTGGGGGCAATAAATCTGGCCTAGCCAGCGAAACCCACATTCTATGACAGAATAAAGTTTAAAAATTCATGGAATGCAAAAACACAACAGTATTGTGAATTCTGTCTTTTCCCTGTCTGCAATAAAATTCTTTTGAAATAAGACAGGAACATCTTATAATCCTGCAATAATTTCTTTATTTGATCTTTTGAAAGTCATTACTGGTGCAGAATGAACCTGCAACAGTCGTACATTTTAAAATTTGATACACTTTTAATCACCTCAGTTCAATGGGAAGGAGAGGCACCAGGTTATTTTGGAAATCACGCATCAGATCCCTGACATTTTGACTAGGGAGCTGTGCGCGCTGATGTTCATACCTACCCACACTCTTTACGAGAGGTAAAATTGTTCTACTCGAGGAATTTTGCTTCCATTAAGGAGAAAGATTAGAAAATTAATTATTATTGCCATTTGAGCTTGTTAACTAGTTTTGCATCTCAGTCCCTTACACAGATTGTTTCCCTGCCCATATGGAACTCTCAGATCTAACAGCAACAGATGGAGGCAGCTGTGGACGACAAGATAATGACAGAGACCCCACTGCTGCATTAAATAGGGATCTTCGAGAATTTGAACACGCTTCTTCAAGATAAACCAAATTTAACAAGAGCTCATTGTCAAATGTTACCTGTTTCCTGATAGCCTGATAGCCAACCAGATTGAGTAGCCAGTCAGCTGCCAACAGGAAGGTTATTGGTAGAAGACCACACCCAGGGACTGTGGGCCCCCAACCCAATCCTCTCCTGCATGTCATGGGGCAGAAACTTTTGCTCGGCAGGCGGGCACGCGGCCAATCCACTCGAGTGCGAAATGACGCGCGTCGATGTCGGCTAAGCATGCTGATGTCAATGCGCCGTCGCGCGATGGTTTGGTCGGCGGGCGCGCACCAGAGCCAGCAGCACGCCCGCCGACAATCAAAAGGCCTGGTTATGGCCGTTAAGTAATCAATTAACTTACATGTTTCGCTACCCGTCCAACCTAGCAGGCAGCTCTGTGCCTCAGGGAGATGATGAAGCACTCAATTCGCACACACACGTGAAGTTCACGTTCAGCCCACTCGCCATCCTCCCCCCTCCCCCCCCACGCCCGCACAGGCAGCACTCAGTACCCTGCCGCTCGCGTTCCATGCTGGGTGGGCCTTAATTGGCCCGCCCAGCGTGAAATCGCTGTCCGGTGCCAATCGCGGGTGGCGGTCAGCTTCCCGACTGGCCCTGCCCACCCCCCACCAAGCCCACCCGCCAAGGGCAAAATTCTGCCCATGGGGATGTGGAGGGGGAGGGTTTAAAATCCCCCAAGTTACACTGTTTTGACTATGCAGCTTGTCATTCTATTAATTTTCTGGATTACCTTTCTGCATTGGTTGGACACAGTAAGCATGATACATGGGCAGCTTTGAATTTGATTTTAGTATTTTTGAAAATCGTTCATGTGACGCTCAGTTCTCCTTTACTTCTGTCTGCCATTGTTTTTCCTGCGCTTATTTTGTTCAGCGCCTTCCATTAGTTCTGGGCCACCTGTTTATATTCTACTATCCCCCCCTAGCGTACTATTATCTGAAAATTTGAAACAGTGCAATGAAACAACGCAAATTAGAAACAGCAGGAAGTCCTACATTAAGCTCATCGCTCAATCTGACACTTCAAACAAGTATTCATTCTTCTCTATCTTTCAGTTTCTCGCCCATTCCTATGTTTGACTTTGAAACTCCCCAGCTTTGAATTTAACTAATAGCCTTTCATGTGGAACATATCAAATGTTTTTTGGAATATAAATACACATATAAATACCCCATAGGGTTCGCCGCCATCTGCTTGGGTTGTCCCTTGTCCCCCCATCCCCAAAAATCTATTGGTTGCTGAAATGATATATACCCAAGTCTAGATGGTGTGTGACTTGGAGAGAAACTTCAGGGTGATGGTGTTTCCCAAGGACTTCCTATTGTTGCACTTCGGGAGAATGGAGGTCAAGGTTTTGAGAGGTGAACCAATGCACAGAAGTTCACACTTGTAAGATCCAGTGTTATTTTAAAGTGTTTGTCAAACTTTTTGTTGTTTAGGGTAATAGAAGAGCTATGTTTCATTTACATCCTAATGACATTATATACATGTGACAAAGTAACGCCTTTTGGAACAAGTTCTGTTATTACCTCATGTATTTGAGGTGGGGAAAATGAATGTATCATGAACCATTAAAAGACAATATAAATCATTCATTGATTTTTGTTAATCCAATAGTTTATGTGGGAACTGCAGCTCCTGCATTTTATCTTCATACTCCAGGAGGTGGGGGATCTCAGGTCTCCCCTTTAAAAGTTATTTACACACTGTTTTGTTCATTCAATACAGATTCCTCCCTCAGGAAAGCACAATCTGCCTCCAATTGATGGCCCAACAGACTCTGAACGTGGTCCTATTCTCCCTGTTCCTAAAGGGATCCGGCCTGTGTTGAGCAAGTACAGGATTGAGGTAGGCAACCCTTAGAACATTGTCATACTCAAAATAATACCTAGACCTGGATTTTCCCGTCAGCAGCAAAGGGACACTACACACACACACACATCTGACCGATCTTGATAAAAGCTGTCTGCAAAGATTTAGTGGGTTCTCAAACATGGATTTCCTCTGTTGCAACATGATTTTGAGATTGGCACCATCTCTGGTATCTAGCAACAGCGCAGGCAGCAGGCAGGCTGATCAGCCAATCACGTTGAAGAACTCTCATAGGCTGCAGAGCAGGAAATTAAAAAAAAAGAGATAACTCACCACAGTTTAATCATTATGCAGAAAGCAAAATAAAGATGGGGGCATGCACTTGGGATTAAGGTAGAAGATGAAATATCACAAAAACAACTTTTAAAAAAGAAAAAGAAAAGTAATTTTCATTAGTTTAAAAATCATGCCCATTTCAATTGTTCCTCTGAGAGAATGAAACCCCATACTTGTAAAAAGTCAACTTTTCAGGACCTTGCTGTACACTGTTAAAAATGAGTTATGCCTGATCAAACAAGGCTTAACATTTCAGATAGCTTTTATACTCTTTTCTAGTTATCAACAGTCACAGATTGCAACTCTTTTGAGTACAATCACAGTTCTTGGTTTCCGGGAGTGGTACATGAACCCACAACCTTCTGATTCAAAGGCAAGGGTGCTATGGACTGAGCCACAGCTGACACCTCTAAAAAAGGAAGCTCTTTCGAGTTATCAACAGTCACAGATTGCAACTCTTCCAAGTACAATCACAGTTCTTGGTTTCCGGGAGTGGGACACGAACCCACAACCCTCTGATTCAAAGGCGAGGGTGCTATGAACTGAGCCACATAGTGAGAAGCTTGTAGTACACAATAAATTACTGATTCTGTATTGATTACATCTGCAAGTTCACCCTGTTGAGCAGCAGGGTATCGTTGATAGCAACTGCAGGATTTTTGTATTCAGCTTCGCATCTTCAGTTTCCAAAAGCTGCTGTCAGTTTGACAGAGTAATACCGGTGAGTGCTGGCAGCCTCCCCATCATTACAGCCACAAACTTCAGAAAATAATTCAATAGAAAAATCACAGGTTAACATTTGTTGAGTATTTACAGCTCATCTCTATTTGACCTGATTGCACTAGGAGTCAATCACACGGGACGCTTGAATGGTTCTGAAGGACGTTAATGTGCTGGTTGGGTTGTTGCAACAATCTGGCAGCTTTCATTGCGAAAGTCAGACAGAGGGAGATGCTCTTTCTGAGGTGATGTAGTCAGTGGTGAGGGTGGAGATGTTGGGGAGGGGCTGTGTGAAAATAAGCTGTAAACTGGGCTAGTCCAATGGTATGGCACGTTGGAATATTGGGGTATTGGGCCATAAAGCGGTAGAATGTGAGTTTGTTCCCACAATTAAAGCCCCAAGCTCAGGTAGGCTGTTCAAGAAACACACCAAGCAGATATGGGGCACTATATCAGAGGAAAGAAGAGGCAAGTGACTTAGACTGCGCGGCCTTCTCCTCTCCTGACAGACTTAAGAACAGCATTGTCTGTCTAATCTCCAAAGGAAAAAAAATAGATATGAGTATAGAAGCATTGAAGGCAAAAAAAAGCTGCTTAACTTTGTTCTGCACTAATGTTCATCAAATGTTAAAAGGCTTATTTGACCTTTCTTTTGGACTGAATGAAGAGCTCACGTGTGATTCAAACAGAAGTCTGAAGTCCGATTACTACAATACATGAAACAGTGTCATGATTCAAGGCAGCAAAAACTCTGATCCTGAACGACAGGACAAAATATACACAAACTGCAAGGCGTGACTTGTAAATGTTAGTTTGTGTTGATATGGGTGTACATAAAAGCATTTTCTTCTTTTTACTACTTACAGATTCTCTTCTGGGGTCTCAGGGATCTCAAGCGTGTGAATCTAGCACAGGTTGATAGACCGCGAGTTGACATCGAATGTGCTGGAAAGGGTGTGCAGTCTGCGGTCATTCAGAGCTACAAGAAAAATCCAAATTTCAGCACTTTGGTCAAGTATTTTGAAGTGGTGAGAACTGAATACTGCAATTGTCTATAATTTACATATAACTGTGGGACATTTAAGTCACGTGGCCTATGCTTTATGCCAGATAGCATTTTCTGCCAACAAATCTGCTTTTAACCAGTTCAGCATATTGTTTTCCTGATTCGAAGAATAATTATTTAACACAGCAGAGAATGGTTATCCATCATATTTTGAATATGAAGCAAAAAGCTAGTGATTAGAGTTGGTGTTCATGCCCATGACTGCACACTTTACTATTAACATATGAAGAAGGATGGGAAGGCTATCAGATGCATCAGTGCAGGTCCTATGATGGCGCAGCTCCTTTCTCAACAGTCGGTAATCCCCGTGGAAGCAAAAACAGAAAGGAGAGAAAAACCTGTGGCAGGAAAATCTCTGGGAAATTTCTCCCCAGTCCCTCAGGCAATCTATGATGCACCACTAGTGCTTGCAACTTATCAAGAAATCACTGGCGCACTGTCTGCAACTTTCCATCTATTTTCCGTCAACGACACTCAGCCCTGGGAAATGTTGCCTCATGATTTCGTGGACATGCTGGAAATATTCTTAAGGTTCACTGTCATAAAAGTTAACCACTCAAGCAATTTAACCAATCACCAAATCAGCAGGCAAACGGGCTGCCAGCACTTTTCCTATCTATTTATTTCTAAGGCGCAAAGATCAACAGCGATCCATGACTGAGATGTGATAAATTCACCAAGTGTGCAGTTGGAGTGTATATTGATTAGTTTGTTTTTCAGATAAATGTTTATTGATCCGTTAGGATACAAGCTATTGATTGAAAAACCCTTTCAGTAGAATTCTAAAGCCTACAACAAAATTGAAAAATTCAGTCACTTTCAACCCAAAAAATAATGTTTAGAACATACATACCTTATATTGATGTTTATGCACCAGTGGACTGTTTATGAATTGCCCTATCAGTTGACCAGAGCCCTTGATGTCATGCTCAAAAAGACACCTGAAGAATAACTATGATGATGGGCAGAAAATTCCATATTAAGCCAGTCACAGGTAGTGACTTAGAAATTGGGTAATGTGCTGCTGCACATGCTTAAAGACCACGGAGAATTGGTCTGCTGCCCTCAATGCAGGTGAGCTGTGGACAGCAGTCGCAACCCCCGAGGAAAAGCCCTGGTTGCTGGGGTAGCAGGATTGGCTGGGTGGGGAGTTCGCCAATGGTATATCATAAGCAGTGGGGGACATTTGGCTGGGGAGCAAGCCTGAGCCAGCAGCAGCTTGCAGATTTAAGATGGTTAGACGGTCCCTTTCCTCCTGGCTCCACATACAGATATTTTGCACTTATGTTTTTGCCTGCAGCCTCCAACAGTCCCTTTAAATACAGCTGATTTGATTGCTTTTCACCTGAGAAGTTTTGTCAGGAACCAATTTCATAAATGACACTGAAATTGACATTAGCCTCCCCCACACCAAATCCAACCCGTTTTTCACCAGATAAAGGGAGGCCCTGCATCCAAGTTAATTGCCAATAATCTCAGAATGGATTAAAATTGTCCTTGTAGAGATAGATCACAGGGCCACAGGAACTCTAGTTAAGAATGCCTTTAAGAGCTCCAACCTACGAAACAGACGCAATAATAAGATCTGAATTAAGATCCTTGATGTCAGAATAAAGCGAGACTATTGTTTGGCTATGGTACAGAAAGGTATCGAGAATTTTATATCAAGGGGCACCTAGGTATTCTCACACCAATCCTCACTGACCCTAGTCTCTCATTCTCCTCCCTGTGGAGCACTTCCGACTATTGACCTGGTGCTGCTGGCTACATGTGGAAGTTATCATTCTTTCCCAAGAAAGTTGCTACTGCTGCCCCAGCTAGCAGCCAAACTGAGGTTTGGTGAAATCCATCGCACATGGTCCTGCCCAATCTCAATGTAGAACTGGGAAATGAGCATCATAATGACTACAGTTGTGTGATAACTTCACCTTATTCTCTGGTATGGCAAGCATGCTGTTTCTATTAACATTTTTATGATTCTAATAGGATCTACCAGAGAATGAACTTCTTCACCCTCCTCTTAATATTCGTGTGGTGGACTGCCGAGCTTTTGGCAGATACACACTGGTCGGTTCACACGCTGTCGGATCCCTGAGGAAGTTCATCTACAGGCCACCAGACAACAAAGTTCAGAAGTGGATAAATGCAGGTATGTTAAAACCGAGGAATTTTTCATGTGCATGCTCACTTTTTCCGAGTGTCATCACCTGGAAGTTTATCCCTTGCACATACATGTAGTTAAGATCACTCAGGAAAACAGGTTTGCTGGACCATGGGGCTACAGGAAGCCCCTCTGGGCTGACATCGTCATTTCCCCAAGTCTTTCTTCGCAAATACCACCAAGACCGCCTTCAGGGTACATCTTGTGTCTGCTTCTGATTGCGTTGCTTTGCTACCCCAATTTTCAAAATAAAAATTAAGAAAAAAAAACTAGCATGGGAAATGAAAAATGATCTCCATCACAGGAGGAGATGCTAACCTCAGCTTGAAACATGGAACACAGGAGAAACTTTCCAGACTTGTCCTGCATGAAAAAAATCAGAACTAGCATAAGTAGTCAACTCCAGGCCGTTCATCCTGAGATGCCCTGTGCAAACCCTGTCCTATTTCACTTGGTTTATAAGTGCCTTGGTAAATGTATCTCTTCCCATTTCAACAGCAAAGTTAGTTTATCAGAAGAATTTCACAAGCTGTCTGATTTTGGTTATTAATTGCTAAATGTTATTGTTAAACATTTTGTATTCAATCTGCCTTTGATTTTGTGTAACTGTAGGTTATTTTTACTTTATTCTATATGTTCCATGTTAACTTTTAAGAATTTAGCTGGAAGTGCGTCTCATTTCTTGATCTCAGGGTGTTCATTTTTGAAGTCCAAAGCTCCATGTTTTAGCTGTAACCAGGATTCCTATCTCCTAGTATAGAATTCCTAAATTGATCTGAACAATTGACTACATTTTCACTGTCTATAGATATGCACTGTACCTCTCTTATCCATATACTCTTTAAACAATTATAACTTCATGCAGAAAAACCCTACCTATGAGATATATCATTACGTTTAATACAGGGATAAGGGGTCTATTTTTGACACTTGTTTAGATATAAATGGGATTATACATGAGTACAATAAGAGATGTAAATGTTAACTTCACCAATCTTGAACACCTGGCAGGAAGCCACACTAAAAAAGTTGGAGCAATTAACATGCTCGTTGCAATTTTGACAATGTGGGAGCCATTGAAAATAAGTAAAATCAGCCCTTCTATGTTAGTAGTTTTTCATTGTATTTTTGAATGTTCCCCACTACTACATTTCTATCTTTGAGAAAAAGGAGCCCTTTATTGCCTTCTTTACATAAATGCCAACAAGCCACTGACTCAAGGTGTGACAGTGCTCTGAATGTAAAGAACTGGTACCTGTCTCACATAAGACCATAGACCATAGGAGCAGAAATTAGGCCATTCGGCCCATCGAGTCTGCTCTGCCATTCAATCATGGCTGATAAGTTTCTCAACCCCATTCTCCCGCCTTCTCCCCGTAACCTTTGATCCCCATACCAATCAAGAAACTATCTATCTCGGTCTTAAATACACTCAATGACCTGGCCTCCACAGCCTTCTGTGGCAATGAATTCCATAGATTCACCACTCTCTGGCTAAAGAAATTTCTCCTCATCTCTGTTCTAAAAGGTCTTCCCTTTACTCTGAAGCTGTGCCCTCGGGTCCTAATCTCTCCTACTAATGAAAACACCTTCCCCACGTCCACTCTATCCAGGCCTTTCAGTATTCTGTAAGTTTCAATCAGATCCCCCCCTCATACTTCTAAACTCCATCGAGTATAGTCCCAGTCAAATGTTCCTGATATGTTAAGCCTTTCATTCCTGGGATCATTCTCGTGAACCTCCTCTGGACCCTCTCCAGGGCCAGCACATCCTTCCTGAGATACGGGGCTCAAAATTTCTCACAATATTCTAAATGTGGTCTGACCAGAGTCTTATAAAGCCTCAGCAGCACATCCCTGCTTTTATATTCTAGTCCTCTCGAAATAAATGCCAACATTGCATTTGCCTTCCTAACTACTGACTCAACCTGCAAGTTAACCTTGAAAGAATCCTGGACTAGGACTCCCAAGTCCCTTTGCACTCCAGATTTCTGAATTCTCTCCCCATTTAGAAAATAGTTTATGCCTCTATTCTTCCTACCAAAGTGCATGACCTCACACTTCCCCACGTTGTATTCCATCTGCCACTTCTTTGCCCATTCTCCTAACCTGTCTAAATCCTTCTGCAGCCTCCCCGCCTCCTCAATACTACCTGTCCCTCCACCTATCTTTGTATCATCTGCAAACTTAGCCAGAATGCCCTCAGTTCCTTCATCTAGATCATTAGTGTATAAAGTGAAAAGTTGTGGTCCCAACACTGACCCCTGCGGAACTCCACTAGTCACCGGCCACCATCCTGAGAAGGACCCCCTTATCCCCACTCTCTGCCTCCTGCCAGACAGCCAATCTTCTATCAACGCTAGTACCTTGCCTGTATACAACAACACTCAGATTTCCAAAACCCCAAACTTGTAATATACAAAGTCACAATCACGTCTGTTTATTTAGCATAGGAAGACAGGATAGAAACCCTGTAACCTTCCATGTTGTTTAATGTAGTCCTACTTCAGTTTCTCAGCATCCTGGTTATGATTTTCTGGAGTTAAAATATGAAACAGTTTCAGTCCTTATGGGTAGGATTTTCCATTCCCACTCTATCCAATTTCAGGTCGATCTGGAATGGAAATGTGGCATATCCCGTCATTACTGCCATAGCAACACAATATATTCTGGGGTCTAAGCTTGCTATGACAGCAAGGGAGGCCTTAAACATTAGAGTAATCAATTACTCTAACCCACCAGCCTCCGCACGCAAAGGATCATTCTCTGCCATTTCTACCAACTCCAGCATGGTACCACAACCAAACATATCTTCCCCTCACCTCCACATTAGCATTCCATAGGGACCGTTCCCTCTGGGACACCCTGGTCCACTCTTCCATCACCCCCAACTCCTCATCCCCTTCCCACGGCACCTTCCCATGCAATCGCAGAAGATGTAACCCCTGCCCATTTACCTCCTCCCTCCTCACTGTTCAAAACCCCAGACACTCCTTTCAAGTGAAGCAGTGCTTCACTTGCACCTTCTTCAATTTGGTTTACTGTATTTGCTGTTCCCAATGTGGTCTCCTCTATAATGGGGAGACCAAACGCAGACTGGGTGACCGCTTTGCAGAACACCTTCATTCAGTCCATAAGCTTGACCCAGACATTCCTGTCGCTTGCCAATTCAACACTCCACCCTGCTCTCATGCCCACATGTCCATCCTTGGCCTGCTGCAATGTTCCAGTGAAGCTCAACGCAAACTGGAGGAACAGCACCTCATCTTCCAACTAGGCACTTTACAGCCTTCCAGACTTAACATTGAGTTCAACAACTTCAGACTCCTCCATCTCTACCCCTTTTTTAACCCAATTAATTTTTTTAATTTTTATTTATTTATTCATTTATTTATTTCATCCTTTTTCCCCAACTGCACCCTCCCCCCACCCTCCTGCCCACCCCCACCATCTGTCACTTGTATTTATGTTGTGCTTTCACACAGCGCTGACCCTTGTTCTGCTATTAAGACATTCTGCTATCTTACCTTTATGCCACTATCAGCACCATCTTTAGCCTTTAACACTACCATTAACACTCCCTTTGTCTTGGGTCCATGACATCTTTGTCAAATCTCTCCTGAGCTCCCGCCTATCCCTGACCTTCTATTTTGCTCCACCTGCTCCACCCCCTCTTAAACAGTATAAAATCCATCACATTTCTACCTCTCTCCAGCTCTGAAGAAGAGTCATACGGACTCGAAACGCTAACTCTGTTTCTCTCTCCGCAGATGCTGCCAGACCTGCTGGGGTTTTGCAGCATTTTCTGTTTTTATAATCGATTACTGAGGTGCACTTTGTAAGAAACAAATTAAAAGTTTTCTTTATCTCTGTAGCTTGTTACACGACAGCAAGGGGAGAATTTTCACATCAGCGTGTGGGGGCAGTCCCAGCCCACTGACATGTCAAATAACGCGCGGTGACGTCGGGCGTGTGTCCCGATGTCATCGCGCGTCATTCCCATCCTTCGTTTGGTGGGCGCGTGCCGGAGGTGGCTGCCAACACCTCCCCTGTTGCGGGTAAATTTCCAGCGGAGGTGGGTAGGTGATGCAAATGGCCCCCCCTCCACCATTCTAACCCATTTTATGTACACACACCCCCCCACCCCGCTTGCCAGTCAGCTCCAAGGGAGAGCACAAAATTCCAGCCGGAGAATCTTACAGGAGGCCATTTGGAAAATCATGCTTGTGTCAGCCCTTTGAAAGACCCACTCTTTCCCCAGAAACCTTCAAATTTTCTTTTCGAGTTACATCACCCAATTCCCGCGGCCCGCTTCACCCCTTGTCAGAGGTAACTAATTCGGAGCCAACATCATTTTGAAAGGAAGTTTACCCATGAGGCATCTTTCCTAAAAAAAAAACCTTTAGATGTGTCCAAGCGTTCTCAGGGCACTTTAACCATCGTCATGGGCAGAATTCTTCGCCCCACATGCTCGAGCGCAAAATAGCGCCTGATGATGTCGGGCGAGCGTCCCGGTGTCATCGCGCACTTGCGCGATATTTTGGTCGGTAGGCACGTGCAAGAGTCGGCAGTGCGCCCACCAACAATTAAGAGGCCTATAAAAGCCATTAACATATTAACCAACCACGATGTTTCGCTGCCCGTCCAGTTGGCGGACGGGCGAGTCGGCCAGGCAGCCTTTTCCTTTTCTCAGGAAACTTCATCCAAGGGCGGGATGAGGTTTCCCATATTAATTTTTAAAAGATAAAAACGTTTGCACAGCATTTTGATGTTGCATACGTTCAGGTGACTGTTTCTGACGTATGTGCGTTTTTTTTCCGTACTTTAATATCTGTTATTGTTGGATTTGAATTCTTCAGCGCCCCCTCCCCCCACCCCCCCACCCCGGACAACTCTCTGCCTTCAGGGAGCTTTCCCCGTGGTGGGGCTCCCTCACGCTCGTGCTGACTTCAGTGCTCACCCTCCTCCTGCCCCCACCTTGGCAGCGCCCAGCCTTTCTTAGCGCGGCCTTTCACGCTGGCTGGCCGTCGATTGGTCAGCCAGCATGAAATCGCGGCCAGGGGGGCCCGATCGCAGGGCAGAGGCCTGTTTCCCGGCCGCTCCGGGGCCCCGCCGACCACACCTGCACACCCAACTTAAAATCCTGCCCCGACATTTCTATATACACTGCAAAAAATCAACGGTAAAACTGCAATCCTTTCTCATACTGGACTAAAGAAGTGAAAGCTCTGCATGACTGCCAACTAGGCTCATTAGCGTACGCTGAAACGTAACACACCAACTTAACACACAAGGAAATATATGAAACAAAAACAGAATTACCTGGAAAAACTCAGCAGGTCTGGCGGCATCGGCGGAGAAGAACAAAGCTGACGTTTCGAGTCCTCATGACCCTTCTAAGGGTCATGGGGACTCGAAACATCAGCTCTGTTCTGAGGCCCTTAGAAGGGTCATGAGGACTCGAAAGGTCAACTCTTTTCTTCTCCGCCGATGCTGCCAGACCTGCTGAGTTTTTCCAGGTAATTCTGTTTTTGTTTTGGATTTCCAGCATCCGCAGGTTTTTTGTTTTTATCCCTGGAAATATATGAACCTTGCCTCGAATAAGGTGGGATGGTGGTCTGGGGGGCAGCGGGGGAGCACCCTTTGGTCTCTTAAGTGCCTCCTGTATTGTAAAGCAAAGGAGCACTTTTGTTATTGCGTCTCTAAACATGAAGTTCCACTCATCTGCAGCGAAATAAAGAACCATTTATTATTAGTTCTCAAAGGATTACATGACTATTATTAAACTGTTACCAATGATAGTGCATCCCTCTCGACTGGCACATATTTTGTCACATCTCAGTGGGAACCTCGTCCCACATGATGCTTGCGATTTACTTTTGTCTCACCTCTGACCTCTGGAATCATTTCCGTCCACGTTCTGATAACCTTTCTCTCCTTGTTCTGTCCTTGTCCTTTTTTTCTGTCTGTCTCTGTCTTCCGGATTTCCACTGGTTTCCCTTCAGCTAAGCTAATGAATGGATACCAGGCATTGGCAAACGGAGGCTCGTTCTTTCGCCCTGCAGGTGATATCAACATCAACATGGAAACAGAGATTCCAGTCAAGAAAATTGAGACTGTGGTCAAGCTGGATGCTGTAAGTATGACCTCAGTACGAAACCCTCCCACAATGGGGACAGGAGATTGTTCGGGGTGGGGGCCAGAAGGGGATGGGCGTTGCAAAGCAAAATGCGTGCGATGCCCTGCACCCGCCATTATCTTTACAGCGACGGATATTAAGGGGTCTGACTCTCCGTCCGTGGAAAGGCAAGACCCTTTTAAAATATTTAAATCAGGCTCCTTCAATGCAATTGAAAAACCCAACTTAAAGTTTAGTGCTGCTGTGCAGGATTCCAGGGGCCGGGAAACTCAGCAGTGAAATGGAGGCAGGATCTGCCAACTCCCCTAGTTTCAGCAACCCTTGTGGGTCAGGAGGAGCGGGAACACTCTCCGGGCTCCTCAAAGAACACTTCAGCATCTCTCCTTTGGTTGTTGGCTCTCTAACCCTGAGGCCCTCACACTCGTGAGGGATCTACCAGTAGCCATAGCAAATCTGCTCTCGCTCCATCTGGCAGGTTAAGTCCATTTGCGTGCCTTGGTCTTTAGGCCTACAGGTCAGGAATTTCTCAGGTTCAAAGCTTGCAGGATCACCCTGGCCTCTGCCAGGCTAACAGTGAGGCCACTGTATTCACCCTCCCAGAGAAAAGAAAGGAAACAAAACAGACAAGTTGCTTCTGCTGCTGGTCCCGTTGACTTGTGCTGGTGGAATATGTCAGATGAGGATGTGTTTCAAACTCCACAGCGGCTTTCACTGTCTTGGCTCAGAAGTAAAGGATGGTTGCGGTTAAGTGGGAACTTGTGGAACAGGGGCAGGGGGTCTGTGCATGCAATCCCAAAATCTGCTGGCCTGGTATTGGCAAACACGTCGGGTCCGAAGTCAAAATCAGAAAGATAATCACACACATCCCCCTCTGATTAATTCTCTGGCATTTGCAGAAGCCCAGAAGCAGATCACACGCTAATGTTGTCTCTGTGATGGATGGGATTGCTGACCAGCAACAAGGCCAGTGTGTTTGCACCTGTAAAAAAGGATCGGGATTATAAAAGTATCAATTTTGGTCGTCAGCAGTGAGGTGAAATGGGAATGTTGGCACATCTATTATGTGCTCCATCCAACATGATGAACCCTAGCACTTTGCTGTAAAAACTCTCCAACTGAACCCGTCCATTGGTCTATGAGTTTTAGTTCTGTGGTGTTCATAGGGTCTGCAGCAACATGTCAGACCCCCTTCTAACAATGTTTTCAGACAGTGGGTTTACTGTGTTTTAGAATACCAGGCTCTAGCAATACTTCATACTCAAAAGCACGTTTGTGTGAATTCTCACTTTAATTTAATTTAATTTAGCGTCTTTTTGTGAGTGCTTTTGTTTTCCAAACGTATAAAAATATTTTATTATCCACTTGGATCTGTGTTTCCTTATTTTCTTGCTCCATTTTCTGATCAAGATGGGGACAGTGTTTCATGATATTTGTGTTATTAATTTTGTGGTGCTGACATCATCTTATTTTGTTTGTTTCCATTTGATGACAGAACTCCGATGCTGTTGTTAAGGTTGACACGGTAAGTTGAAGTACTGCAGCAGTGATAAGTCATTGCATGTCCGGCCACTGTAATGGGAGAAGCAAACACTCTTTTCCCTTTAATAACTCTTAACTCTCTACAACACACAAGTTTATCTTAAGAAATGAATACTGCTCCCGTATCTGGGAAGGTTGTTCTCACATCTTTTATGCACTTCTATAAAAGATACAGGACTTGTCATCCAACAGAAATTTCTTCCCTTCATTGCCTGAGCAGCAATTTTTGTTTTCACTATTTTAAGGCCCCTGCAGCCCAGTGGGATATTATGGTCCCACCAAACTGAATGGAGATTTAAATGGCTTGCCACAATGGCCGGGGTGGGGGGAGACACACTGCGGCCAGGCTCATATGAACAGAGATTCAGGGCTTTATCCAGGATCCCATCAATGCATGCAATGAGAAGTTACTGCTCCCACTTAGGAGTGGTGTACCTGTACAATGAAACAGAACCATAGAACACTACAGCACAGAAAACAGGCCATTCGGCCCTTCTAGTCTGTGCCGAAATATTATTCCGCCAGTCCCATTGACCTGCACCCAGTCCATAACCCTCCAGACCTCTCCCATCCATGTATCTATCCAATTTATTCTTAAAACTTAAGAGTGAGCCCGCATTTACCACGTCACATGGCAGCTCGTTCCACACTCTCACCACTCTCTGAGTGAAGAAGTTCCCCCTAATGTTCCCCCTAAACCTTTCTCCTTTCACCCTAAAGCCATGTCCTCTCGTGTTTATCTCTCCTAATCTAAGTGGAAAGAGCCTACTCGCATTTACTCTGTCTATACCCCTCGCAATTTTGTAAACTTCTATCAAATCTCCCCTCATCCTTCTACGCTCCAAGGAATAAAGTCCTAACCTGTTTAATCTTTCCCTGTAACTCAACTCCTTAAGACCTGGCAACATCCTAGTAAATCTTCTCTGCACTCTTTCAATCTTACTGGTATCCTTCCTGTAGTTAGGCGACCAGAACTGCACACAATACTCCAAAGTTGGCCTCACCAATGTCTTATACAACCTCACCATAACATCCCAACTCCTATACTCATGGTGATAATGAAGCATAAAATAGCAAAGTTTGCCATGGTTTAACATTAAATTTTTCTTAAATGTTTCTTTTACAAAAAGGGTCACCAGATCTGTAGCGCACTGACAAATAATTGTTGCACGTGTCAGCAGAAGAAGAAACTCTCTCTCCCTGGCCCAACTAAACATTTTATTGAGTAAAGAACCAAACCTGATGGGAGGTTGTATGGAAAATATCTGGGCGAATAAAAAAAAAAGACCAACTTAATACACAATCAAAATATGCATTTCAAATTTCGAAATGGACAAAAAAAAAATATCAAATTCACCATGATTCAACCAATTGTCCAAACCTTTTGCTAGGCAAGTTTTATTTTCTACAAACTATTTCAGTGACAGAATAGTGTTATTAAATTTCATTGCTGAAAACAAAATGGCAGCCAAAGAGATTTATGTCCCCACCAACAGATAATTATAATCCCATCAAGAATGAACACTGAAAACCAGAGAGCTGACGATGGAAAACTTCCATTGGTCCAACTGATTGTGAGCTTTCTCAAACTGTGGTGTTCCTTGTCTCTAGAACGAGGATGAGAAAGTGAAAAAGAAGAAGAAAAAGAAGGGAGAGGAAATAGAAGACGAGGAGCCTGACGAAAGCATGCTGGACTGGTGGTCAAAATATTTTGCCTCCATTGAAACTCTCATGGAGGTATGCACTGATTTAGAAGTTTGCTTGTTACATTATTGTACAACGTGGTGTAATAAGAAAATTTGTAGAATACATTCGTGTGTCAATTACGTAATGTAAAACATCCTGAGTCGTGGTGCACTCCAGAATTGCGTTGCTCATGACAATACAGTGGTGCACAGACTAGTGTTCTGATGCGTATAGTCTATGTTATATTGCCGTATTACTCGTAAAGAGCTAGAAACTAATTGTTATGTGAATATATACCCTAGGGGGCACATTCAATGTCACACATGTGCTGAGTAACAATATATCAGTCCACTCTGCAGCCAAATGGAGAGCTGAAAGAAATACACCCAATGAAGCATTTTGAGTCTAAAGTGTGATTATTTCTTACTTATGGGAACTAGAAAATATAACAGCTGAAGCGCATGGTTCAGTAAGGATCCACATTTCCTGCAAATCAGGGGTCCAACCATTATGCAGGTAGAGAGCCCCCTCCCATACTCTGCTCTTCTTCAAACAGTGCCTTGGGATCTTTTATATCCACCTGAACAAGCAGATGGAATCTTGGTTTAATATATTATCTAAAAGATCTCAATTCTCTCACCCTGCAGCACAAGGGCTGCATTACTGACCCCTTTGCGTATGTTAATCGTGGATAAAATGAATGCAATAGGACCTTGCAGAATGTCCCAATGTTTCAAATTTGGATCAAATTTGTGTCATTACAAGTAACTGGTAACTTTTTTTTTTGCTCATGTCACACCATTTTTAACTGAAGAAAGACGGCCAAGCTGCTCCATGCTCTCCCTTAAAGACGCTCTAAAACAAACTGCTGAAAATAGCATTTCTAAGTAATCCAGGTGTCTGTCCGCTAGGCCTTCCTCCCTGTAGGAATCCCCTTTCTGTGCCTCCCCATTGCAGCATGACTGAGATTGGGAGCCAGTTCACGGGGGTACAGTTTTGAGTTTTTTACAGCCCCTTCATGAAGGGAGGTGGCGTTCGACCAGTATCCAGTGTTTTAACCATATCCTCCTCAAACCCCACCATATAACCATAAAATGTGAATGACAAGAAATATAAAGTATTTAACTTTTATGCTTTCAATAGTTGTTCATTTCTTCAAATTCAATGTGATTTGCAACTTCCGTTTTAGCGTCTCCGACAGCAGGAAGCAGCTGCAGCTGAGGCAGAGGAGAAGGAGGACATGGAAATAGCAGCGGAGGGTAAATTAGGTCCGGAAAAATTTACACCTACACTTTATGGAAATTGAACAAAGGTGTTAGCCACAAACCGGCTATCCCAGACATATATGTGCATGTGTGTGACATATGTATGCTATTTCACTGAAAATGTAATGTACTGTAGATAATCAACATTGACTGGGAGCCTGTTAAGGGCAGTGAGCATGCTAAGGGCTGGGAGCGTGTTAAGAGCTGGGAACTGGATGTTAAGGTGGTGGGGAAGCATGCAAAGTGCTGGGAGCAGGATGTTAAGGGTGGAGAGCATGTGGAGTGCTGGGAACAGGATGTTAAGGTTGGGGAGCAGGCTAAGGGCTTTGAGCTTGCTAAGGAGCAAGATGTTAAGGGTGAAGAGCATGCTCAGGGTTGGGAACATTGCAAAGGGTCTGGAGCAGGATGCTCAAGACTGGGGACATGTTAATTGATGGGAGTGCGTTAACAGCTGATGGTGTGTTAATGGCTAGAAATATGTTATCAGCTGGGAATGCGGTGATGGATAAGAACATGTTACAGATGGGACCATGTTAACAAATGAGAGTATATTATTGAGAGGCTGGGATTGTGTTCATGCGTTTATTCATGTTGTCCCTTATTAAATCATCCTATAAGTTTACATTGTCTTATATCGGACATTGTAAAAATCCTGTTGGATTCATTCTTTGTTTTCCCGTGTGTCTTTGAAATTGTGCTAACATCTATAAGAATCCTCTTTGGATGTGGTAGGATTTTTAACGGAGGAACTTATAGGATATTTTAATAAGGATCATCTGTGTTCAACAATATGTTTGGCCTGGGAGTGTGTCAATCTCATCTACTGTTGAAAACTCCAAACTTCTGCTTACTGTGAGTGCTTTGCTTTGCCCATTCTCTATCCATTTTTATCATGACAGAATCTGTCACTCATCTCATTACTGAACCATCATGAAAGTTGGCACTGACAAGGCTTAAGCTGTTATCTATGAGAACAGAACATGCAGAGAAAAGGTGGTGCTAAGGCTTAGGCTGTGTTTGTGACTAGAAGAGAAGCAGCCAGATTTAGAAGGAGGTATTTAGACCCATTCTTACAGTCACTGGCACTCCGTTTCTCTTTGAAGCCTCAGCTCGCAAAGTAGTTATGAAAGAAATTGCTGAAAACTGATTAGCTTTTTGTTGTATGGATCTGTAACAAGATAGTTAAGGCATTGCCTTGTTTTATTTAGGCATTCCTTTGCTTTTTTTTAAATTTTTGCATCACTTGGCAAGGCTATTTATGGCCTATCCTTAATTGACCTTGAGAAGGTGGTGGTGAACCGCTGCAGTCCATCTGATGTACACCCACAGCGCTGTCAGGAAGGGTGTTCCAGGATTTTGACCCAGTGACAGTGAAGAAATGGTGATATATTCCCGAATCAGGGTGGTGTGAAACTTGGAGGGGAATTTGAGGTCGTGGTGTTCCCATGCTGTTGTTTATTTCAGGTAGTAGAGGTTGCGGATTTGGAAGGTGTTATTGAAGGAGCCTTCGTGAGTTGCTGCAGTGCATCTTGCAGATGTTATACACTGTTGCCACTGCGCATCGGTGGTGGAGGGAGTGAATGTTTCAGGTGTCAGATGGGACGCCAAATCAAATGGGCCGCTTTGTAGTAGTTGGTGACGAGCTTCTTGAGTGTTGTTGGAGCTACTCTCATCCAAGCAAGTAGGGTATTCCATCACACTCCTGATTTGTGCCTTGTAGATAATAGATAGGCTCTGGGGAGACAGGAGGTGAGTTAGTTATTGCAGAATTCCCAGCCTCTTCAAAGGCTCGTTGTTTCCTTCTATGGTTTGCTTGTTCTTTGTACGTTCCATATCATTAGAGTCTGTTTGTCATTTTAGGATCAGTAGTTTTTCATTATGATCTGTTTGTCCTTTTAGGATCAGTAGTTTTTCATTATGATCTGTTTGTCATTTTAGAATCAGTAGTTTGCTTTAGAATGTAGCTCCCTCTATGGTAGTTTCCTTCCTAGTCTAGCGAAAATCAAGGTGTCAACTTTCATGCCTTTCATGTTTGAGTGTTTTGTGTCCACCCTCCCTCCTCTACATTCAGATCTCAAAATTGATGACTCTCCTATGAAAGGCACAAAGCAGTCCAAGAGTAAAGACAAGGCCAAAGCACATGAGAAAGAAAAGAAGAAAAAGCAGCTTGAAATGGTTGAAAAGAAGGAGAAGCTGAAAATTGATGAACTACAGGTAAGTGGGTGTAAAAGTTATTGAAATATGTTCAGTTCAAATTGTTGCTCTGAAAATTTTGAATGACTGAAAGAAAACCATCATCCTTTTCCTAGAAGTTGCACATGCAGTTATTGTCTTCATGCAAGGAATGGAACGATGAATCCTACTCTATCTGATCTATTACAAGGCCCAGATTAATCAATAGCCCAACTGATAAGTGCAGTATTGAACTAAGCCATGTATACCAGAGAGAACCTAGATTTGATTTGCACTCTATGTGTTGCTGGTGGATTTCAGCCAGAATGGGCAAGGTTTTATAAATGCCCTCTGTACCCTTAGGCTAAAGAACCTGAATTCCCACTACTGGATAGTTCCAGTGTATGGACATTGGGTCATGACAAGATTGCACTCATTTGTGATTCTCCAATGGACAAATAACAAGCCTTTGTAGAATAGTCCGTTCATGGGCACTTTAAAATTGTTCAGGCCTCAAAGCAGGTGAGTGATGGGTACACCCCACCTGCCAATTGTCCAATATGCACCTCAAATTAAAATAGGCTATTTGTCTGTTAAAGTGATCTAAATGCCATGCATTTCTAGAGTTATTAACATTGAAGATAATTTTTTCAACTCACTTCTACAGACTTTCCAACAGTATAATATTGAAGGATTTCTCATTCTGTGTGTAAGCAGCTCATGTCAAAAGTTGCTGAAATATTTATTTTTAATGGAACTTTTGAACTTATTTGAATGGAAAAGGTGAATAACTCCTGAATATTGAAGTTAGAAAAATACCAAAATGCATCAATGGTATGAAAATAGTAAGTAACCTGTTAGGTATTATGCACATCCCTCAAACATCTCATGTTATAGACAGGGCTGTTGGAAACTTTAGAAAAGCCCACAACAGACATACCACAAGGAAGGATGAGAAGTGGGAAAAAAAAGACTTGGATAAGGCCTTTTGTGGTTAACCATTCTATTTCAATGCACAGGTTTATGACAAGGAATTAGAAGCTGAGTTTGGAAACTTTGAAGACTGGCTCCATACTTTTAATCTTTATCGAGGCAAAATTGGAGATGATGATGACAGCTCTGCAGATGAAGAAAGAATTGCTGGGAGATTTAAAGTGAGTGCTTCATTGTTGAAGGCCTTCAGTTTAAACGTTCTTTTAAAAAGATGTTTGTCCTAATTGATTGTCCTAATGTACTGATCAAAGCAGTTTATTAGAAAAATGACAGCAAAGGAAACATCAAGATACTTGAGCAGTGCTAAGTATTCAACTATAATTCAGATGGCCTAAGTTCAAATTCAAATCTGAACTTCATGCTTTTTTGACTGTATCAGGTCCACCCAGCTGAAATTTGGACCATCAAAAATTGAACATTTTTTTCAGCTATTGGAAGCCAGAATCCATAAAGTATAGGTCTATTCAATGTCAAGGTTATCTTTAAAAAAAGCTGGAATTTTAAAAAATGGTTTACATTACCATAGATCTCTGCCTATAAGTCAACCCAGCATATAAGACAATACCATTTTTTAGTGTCAAAACTCATGCTTTTGCAGATACTCAGTGTATAAGTCAGCCCCCCTTTTCAGCTACAAAATGCTACATTCGCATTAGTAATCGGCCTCAATTTTTCGTCTCAGAAGTGTGTGTGGGATCAAGCAGGTTGTGTTGCGAAGACGATGTGCGGGAGTTTAAGGCATACCCACAGAGAGCAGACCGTGCATGGCATGGCAAACGATGAATATAAATGGATCTTCCAGCGAAAAGGATGAAGTACGAAGCTGCTTTCAAGCTAAAACTTGTAATATTTGCTGCTCATTGAATAATGTCCTGCAGTGAGGGAATTCAGTGTTAGTGGAAAAACTCGTGCAAGAATGGTGTAAGAAGATGCCCAAGACCAAGTGCACCATGAGAACAAGGACCTGCCATGGGCTTGATTGTGAGGAGCGTGTATCGGCATCACCAGAAATGCAATGTCTATACGTGCACTTTAGTCAAAGCCAAATCAAACTCAGCTCAGGAAAGATTTCAGACCAACAGCTAATTGGTGTCGCCACTTTATGGAATGGAACAATCTAATGTTGCAACAGAAGACCAAGATTGTTCAGATACCTTGTTACCAAAATGACCAGGTTCATCATCAGAAAGCAGCATAAATAGTCACATCAGCCACTTGGATGAAGTGCCCATGAATGTCAATATCCCCAGCAGCCAAACTGTGCAGTGGAAAGGTTTGAAAATAGTTTTAGTGAAAACAACAGGGCTTAAGAAGACAAAATGCAGAATGGGCTGCATGATTAAAGCCTATAGGTAAAACCATGCCAAACATCAAGTTCCCTGCAGGAGTTTATGTGCACGTCTGTAACAACAGTTGGATGGATGAGAATGGAGCGTGGTTGTGGATCGATAATATGCAGAATAGGCACCCCGGTGGCCTACACAAGGAATACAGCTTATTAGTGTGGAACATGTTCAGATCCCATATAACCAATGAGATCACGAGGCACCTGTAAAGAAACAATGCCCACATTGCAGTTATATCAGGGGGTCTAACATTCATAGTTCAACCTTGTGTGCTTCCAAAAGCAATTCAAGGATCATGTTTGCACTGACTGGAATAGGTGGGTGGTTGACAGAGAAGAATCCTTCACCGTGTGGAAATATGCACAATGCTCCACTTGATGTTTTGTGCGGTTTCATTATCAAATTGTGGGATGCTGTTAGTGCACCAGGTGTCATCAGATAGTTCAACAAGTGCAGATTATCCAATTCAGTGGATGGAGAGGAAGGCAATTTGTTGCGGAGGGTTGGTTCTGAAAGAGAAAGCACAAAATCAGAGTGGGATCCCTATGATGACGCCATAGCCAAAGTGACTCAGAATGAATTCGAACAAATCCATCAGATGCCGAAGATAATGAATTTCATGGTTTTACAAAGCTTTCAATGCGGCTAAAGGCATCTTTGTACATTCAATTTATTCAATAAACCAAGCCACATTAATTTAATATGAATTATCAATGGGTTTTTTTCACATTTCAAAATGCCAGGCATCCTCACCCACACTGGCAGTTCACACTTTATATTCAGTGTATAAGTTGATCCCTATTTTTGGAAGGATTTTTGGAAGCTTCAAAGATCAACTTATACACCCCGGTCTATGGCAATTATTATAGGAACATGAATAGAATTCAAAAGCAGTGCACTTTATGATATTTAATTTCAACTATTGCCTCAAGTTTGTTTTAACGTTAGATGTGGAGAAATTGACAAAAAGTGCTTAGGGTGGAATCGTCCCAGGATTGCACCAAGTGCGCTAGTGGGCGTGAAAAACAACATTTTACCTGCCGGCCGCAATGGCGGGTTTTCACGCCATATCGTGTGCAGCCACAGGAAACGCGCCATCTCGCTGGCGGGCAGCCTCTGAATCACCCGCCATGCTGTTACCTCACTGTTTCCTCACTCCGGGTGCCATATCTAAACTGCAGCCGTGCACACAGTTCTCAATGTTTGCAGCCCAGGACTGCTCCAGTGAAGACATGGCCCTGAAAGCCAGGAGGAGTTCAGTAGCCCATCACTGGAATGCCTTTCAGAGGCCCAATGTGATGTCCTCTACCCCGCTCTGGCTGCAGGAGGTCCAACAATCTCACCACTCCGGCTTGGGAGACGGTGGCAGTAGTTGTCAGTGCCAATGCTACACAGAAGGGGTTGGCCATCCAGTGCAGAAAGAGGATGAATGATCTCATCCATGCTGCCAGGGTAAGGCCACCATCTCATCAAAACTCACACTCACAAGCCCATCACACATTCACTGGCATCTCACTCACTGCCAGCTCAAGGGACATCACCACTCACTCTCTCACCCACACCCTCACATCTCCATCTGGCCTCATCTCCTCTGGAGACTGCCTCCTCAGCCCTCACTATCTTGAGGCCACTTGCACAGTTCAACATGTGCCCCCACATACCCACACTCCGGGATACACCCATTTCCCAGAACAGCCCTCGCCCTGCAGCCTCTTCGCTTGCCTGAGGCTACTTCTCCCCCTTTCCCAAGCAAGCCCTAGCCTTGCAGTCATTGAAAAGCCACTCCTGCCTTATGGCTGGTTTGGTAGGCAGAGACCTGCCCATGAGTCCCCCTAAAAGTGATGTAGTGCTGTCTGCAAAGCCTGGAGCTGATGACCACGAGTGCTGACCAAAGCAAGGTAGGCAAAGTAACCATGAAGTCTTAAGTGAAGTGTAACTTGCCAGGTGCATGTCACTTATGTACAGTTGTGAAACACGTCGGCGTAGAATCACACCAACATGCCCAAATGATCCAGCGTGGTGGGATGATTCCGGTGAGCAGAGCTTATAATGAGATGCTAAAGTATTGAAACTAGGTTCCCAAAGGGTGGTGGCGGGAAATGCGGTCCACCATTGACGGGAAACACGGTCCACCATTGACGGGAAATGCGGTCTACCATTGACGGGAAACGCAGTCCACCATTGACGGGTGGAGTGGACGATCACAACTGGTTTTACGATGGCGTAAAACCAATTTTTGGCCTTCCTGCCATATTGCCCAATCACGCCACCAAACACGCCCGCCGCCAATGGGAGCAGATTATTCGGCCATTAGTTGGTGAAATGTGTTTTAACTTAGTAAAAAGAAACCATAATGTTTGACAAAGTATTACATTAAATTTACAGTTTTCCTTGCAATGTATCATTGGGAAATCCAGGTCTCAAAGTTTAGTTGTATAGCACACGTGCTTCCAGCATTACATGCACCATTTCAGGTCCAACATGGCATCCACATTTCTGGCTGGGACTGAGCCAAATGCTATTTTGGGTAGATCATTAGTGCAGGTGCTAGGACTGTGCACCAGACTTTTGCGGTTGGGCAGATTGTGACATCAGTCAGCATGTGATGCTGATTTGATTCAAAGAGTGCTATTTTCGACCTCAATGCTCCTGCTCTTAACCTTATACAGCTGAATGTGCACTCAGCAGCAAGATGGACTCCTCCCCACACCAGCTTTATTTAAAGGGGTCAATAACTACTTTCAGGTTAGTTGCTGATTGATCCCTAATGATTGTTGCTGAGTTAGAAGATGTGCTTTGAGGTTTGTACTGCTACTTTAAGTTGGGGATGTCTGGAGGGGGTGATGTGGCACATGGTGAAAGCCTTGATTCTCAATTCAATGGTTCTGCTCAGGGCACTTGTTGTAGTTTCTCTATCCCTTGACTTGCAGCATGACAGGGAGAATGAGCAAAGCTGTCTCTGAGGAGAACAAACTGTTCGGAGTGGGAAGAGGAGGAGGAGCAGAAGGGCTCTCAACAGGAGTGCATATTCAACGAGGGTCTTCAGGGAATGATTCTAGCTCATGAGGAGCAGCGTGTGTGACACTCCTGTTTCACAAGGGAGGTGCTGACTGATGCCTGCCACCTGGTGCATGCAGACCTGCAGCCTCAGCGGAGTGAATATGGCCTGGTCAGTGGCTGTAAAGGTGACCTTGGCCATGAACCTCTTTGTGTCGGGCTCCTTCCAGACTGGAACAGGAGTATCTGCAGCATTTGCGGTTCACCATCTACTCCATTATAAGAGAGGTCACTGATGCTCTGTCTGCAAAGACAGGGAATGTATTGCCTTCTCTCTTTCCAGAGAGAAGCGGATAGCACAAATATGAAACGGTTCCATGCTGTGGGCTATTGGTTGTGCACATGTCGCCGGTTCTACATGCTGAGTGTGAGTTCTACCACTCTCTCTGTCCAGCTGGTACGCAACCATACACAGTGCATCACACAGGCCAATGCCTGGCATCCTGGCAAGGGCCAAGCTGCCTTTATTCTGCATCAGATCACTGTATCATCAGCATTTGATCCACCACGAGAAAGCAGAGAATGGCTACTGGGTGGCAAGGGCTATCTGCTGAATACCTGGCTCGTGATTTTGGTGTGCAAATAGGCAGAATGCATAGAATTAAAGCCATACTGTGCCACAAAATATAATCAAGCAGACCATTTGGGTCCTGAAGCAAAGCTTCCACTGCCTGGACCACCCTGGAGGAGCCCTGTAGTTACCTCCAGCACATTTGTCACAGTTTGTAGTTGTCTGCTGCGTCCTACACAACCTCATGATCCTGAGGCATAGCCCTTGCCACCAGGTAAATGGTGAGTTGAGGAGGAGCATGTGCAGGAGGAGGAAGAGGTGGAGATGGAGGAAGGGACGAACAACCAATATAATCCCTTTCTGACCAGGCTGTCCGTCATTGGCTCATCTGACAGTGTCGCAGTGAATGCAAACTCAATCCCCAATCACCAGTTAACAGTCTCACACCTTGCCTTCTCTCTGTCCCTGATCATCATAGTGTTCACTTGCCCAAAATCCTGAAATATGGGCCATCACAAAACAAACATTCCAAAGCATAAATCAATCTATAAATAAAACCATCTAATATTCCATACAAAAGACAACTCTTGTACATTCCCTTAATGCCTATCTTCCCTGTACCTTTGCCTGTCCTAGTGCTCCTACACAGTGCCACCCCAGTGGCTGTAGCATTACAGGTAGAAGGCTGCTGACGTTTGGTGGGGCCGACTGCAGGTGGACTTGCAGGATGGCCTCATGCAGCTCTGAGCCTACAAGTCCTAGCTCTGGACTGAATTATCTTGGCATGGGCAAGGGCATGGGCATGCCCTTGATTCTCAATTCAGTGGGCACTGGTGGAGCGTTAGTGATGAGGTGGTGAATGCTGTCAACCTGTGACAGGCCAACAAGTACATGCTCCTTGCTGCCATTGCCAGCCCCTCTAACCTTGAATACATCTAACCCGGTCTTTGTGACTTATCAACTTTAAGTACAGCCAGTCCCTTCTTTAGCCCACTAAATGTGTCAACTACCTTCTCTTTCACTATGACTTCAGCAGTATCTGCTTCCTTCTTCCTTGCTCAAGGCTGATGCATTTAGTAACTCAGCCATGCCTTTCGCCTCAGTGCATAAATTCCCTTTTTGGTCCATAAGTGGCCCACTCCTCCTTTTACCACCTTTTTAGTATTTATATGCCTATAGAAGACTCTGGCATTCCCTTTTATATTAGCTGCCAGTCTCTTCTCATGCTTTCTCCTTGTTTCTCTTATTTGTTTTTTCACTTCCCCTCTGAATGTGAAAATTAATAGGATGCCCTTTCAATGGCCCTTGCTTGTTTGATTTGTTTCACATGTCTCTGTGAGGATCAGGTGGCCATTAAGCCTAACTGCACTGCAGCACCAAAACCTCATGGATTCTCACCTGAATGTGCACCATTAGTAAAGGGGAAAAGCTCATTCATTGTGCATCAGACTCTCGAGTCCAGCACTCAGCTGAGGGGGGTTGTGTTGCCAGAGGGAGATATTGAGGAACTAGACATCTCTTCAGATGAGGAGGACATGGAAGGGGATGACTCTGAACGGGGTGAGGATTCAGACGATGTACATGAGGATGCCATTGCCAGGCACAATGCAGCATATGTGCCCGTGACAGCCTCATAACTACCAAGCCCCAGGAGGAATGAGGTGAAGACAAGTTTTCATATTCAACGTTCTCTTCAGCCTTCGATGCAGGGGATGCAACACCTTCGATCTCAGCATGAACATCTCAGGAAAGGTCAGGAATCTCACAATGCTCACAGGAGCAGCATATGTCACCTTATGCCCTAACAATGGGGTCATCCTTGGAAGACGCAGTAGCCTTGGCAACATGTGGCCACCGTGGGATATGATTAGCGCCCCTTTAGCACACGTCCTTAAGCAACGCCACATAGTACAGTCCTTTCAACCAAGGTAGTGGGCATGGCAGCTTTCAAGCAGCTGAAAAGCCAATTCACACATGGATACATTCATGTCAGTGTGACACCAACTTAGTAAGGCAGTCTGAACCAAAAAAACAACATTCTTCAATGGTTTGGGTTTGGACATCTCAAGAGGGAGCAACATCCAGAGAACTCCATTTCTCCCATTGCCAGCTCTCATGGATGCATAATACTGAGGCATCAACCCTAATAGCCCTTTGCACATCAGGAAGCAATGACCTGTATCTCTACGTCATACACTCAAAGCTGTGAGGTTTGTTTGCATTGTCCTCAGACAGTGCCTCACCAGAACCATGGTTTGATTAGCTACAAATACTCAGGACCCCACAATCATCAGAAGCCTTTGCTTTAGGGAGAAACGTGACCCAGTCGATATTGACACAGCAGCAAATGACAACTTCTTCCCTTCACAGATCCTGCTGAGGACTTAGGAGATGTGCAAAAGCATTGCTCTCAGGGCATGGCAATCCTCAACATTGTCCAGCTCACAAAGGCCAATCCTTTCTATATACCCTAAGCCAGTTAGTGCACTGTCATGCAATGAATTCCCTATAGAGCGTGTGCTGTGTCTTTACACAAGGATCACATGAAGCACCCCTAAACAGCCATTCCAGGAGCAAGGTAAGATCCTCACAGGTCAGGAGACAAGATGAGCACACACTGACATCACACGCTTGCCCCTCTGGCAGACGTTTGTAATTTTCTCAATTGATCTTTAGTTCCCTAGTTCAGCATCATGCCTGGGGAGAATGGGAACTAAGAATGGAGTAATGTTCAGCCTTAAGCGTGAAGACAAGAGAGGTTTGGAAGCCTATGGTATTCAACATTTGATACTACTTTTTCCAAATACTCACTCTCATAAAGTAAACGCCATTGCAGAATACACTTTGGAGAAACGATTATAATGTTAGTTGCGACAGATAATTGGGTGGCCCACAAAAAGCAGACATCAGTGTGACAGCAGTAGAATAATCACTAACCTGGAGGAGCAATTCTCCTGAGCACAAATAATGTCTGCCTGACATCTAAAGCTGACAGGTGTATTGGCCAGCCATCGTTGTCACATATAATGTGTCTTTTCTGATGCCACAGATGTGGAAGTAAAGGCTTTGGTGAGATTGTGTGAGAATTAATGCAACTGAGGATCCAGGTGGGAGTTCATGGGGGATGGGGGGGGTGGGATACATGTTTGACTCTTGAATGAGCACATTGAATATCCATTGAATCCATGAGACTTGCAGTAAGATAATGCAAAACATATTTACACAAGTGACTGGCATATACAATAAGTGAACACCTATGCCAACAGTTTGAAATCAAAACATTTTAATTTTTCTCACCTTTCCACTATGCCTAGGTGACATCCACACCAGAGGCAGAGGCTGCCCGCTGACTGCTATGCCCTGTTGTCTGAGATTACTTCGGCAGGCATCCTCTGTTGGCCCGAGGCCTTGAGGGCCCCGGATTGATAAGGGTCTCCTGCTCTGGGGCAAGTGCACCCTACTCGGCCTGACCTGTTGGAGTTGATGGGGTCACTGGCGGAGGGGAGTTGGAGCCGCAGGACACCCTAGGAGCACCTGGGTTGAAGACCCTGGAATGCCTGGCTAATGCTGCTCCTCCCTTTGGGTGCCTGATGGGCCCCTCCCTGACTCCTTGAGGAGAAGGGGTACCTGGAGGGATGTCAAGGTGTCCCATCTCCCTCTTGCCCAGCCACTGCTGGAACATACCTATGGCTAGAATGATGGAGTGCAGGTCAAAGCTCAAATCCGGCAGAAACTGCTCGACCTGGATCTCCAAGGCGGTCACCACCCTTCCCATGGAAACGTCGATGCGCTCGCATAACCAAAGCTACGACGTCAGACAGGACATGGACCGACTCCTCCATCCTTCTTTCCAGTCTGCTGACAGCCTCTGACAACGCTGCCTGATGTTCCCCTGCCTGTCCCTGCATCTCCAACATGTCTCTTAAGGCCGATTTCAGGAGCTTATCATTGGACTGGGTGTCAGCAGGGGCCTGGCCTCCAGCAGTCCTCTGAGTGTCAGAGACCTTGGCTGCCACTGCCTCCACCTGCTGTGGACCCATGTCTATGAGGTGATCACCAGACTGTGAACCTGACCTACTCTAAAACTAGGTCCCACCGTGTTGTTTGTTTCTGTGCTGATGGAGGGTGCAGGTGAACGCAGTGATGGTTCTTCATCAGAGGGCAGGCCTGCTTCCTCCACAGACGTAGCCTGGGGCTGAGTTATTTGGAGGAGGGCATCCTCCCTCTTTCCTTGCTGATACCTAGGATAAAGAGAAGAGAGAAATAGTGATTGACTAGTCTGGCTTGTACACTAAAGATCGCTCATATCTGTCTGCATGTTACTGATGTGTGCTGGATACACCCTCAGTAGCTTGTTGGGGGAGGCCAATCTCATCTTCTGTGCAGGATCGATCCCTATCCTCACCAGCCAGCTCAGCGGCCTGTTCCTCGAATGGCGAGAGTGTCCTCAACTTCGGGCTTCCCCCCGCCAGTCATGACGCTCTCCTTTTTGTTATGGGAGACCTTGTCCTGCATAAAGACCGAGGGATTGATTGTGAGCACTGTGGATGAAAGAGCACTTCAGAAAGAGACATGCCTGTTGTGTTGTGGGGTTGCCCACAGTAAGGGCTGTTATTGCAGGGTCTTACACGAGATGGTGAGCTTAAAGTGGCTGGCAAACAACCAGCGCTGATGTCCCATCTGATGGCCGTGTGTGACATCGCTGTGGACTCTAACCCTTAGAATGCCTGATGCCCTAATGAGAGTGTAATTTTGGAGTGAGTAGAAGTTTCACTTACCCTGGCGGAACGGAGAAATCATTCGTCCTTCTGCGGCACTGCAGGGAGGTCATTTTTTTGTTCGCCGCAGATGCTAACCTTCGCGGCAGCCTCGTCCCAGGCCGGGTGGTCAGGTGGGAGGGCCTCCTGCTCCCCACCCCAGGAAAGAGAACTCCCCCCACCTTTCCTAGATGGCCTGGAGGAGAATCCCCAGGGAGGCTTTGCTGAAAGGTGGTGCTGATGGTTTTGTTCTCCTCAGCGCCATGGATTCCCTGTGCAACAGGACCCCTGGCCTGCAGTGAGTGAATGTCCGTCTGGGTGGGGTTTAAGTAGGGCGTCAGGACCTTCGACTCCATGAGGTAACAGTAGGGTGGGCAAAGTCCTGCCCACCCGGCCATGAGATTCGCCGAGCTCCTTGCTGATGCACAACCGATGAGCTGAAAAGCAGAAGATCACTCGTGTTCAGCCATTCCACCGCCCAGCAGGGAAGACAAGACTTTCCTGCCTGCCACTTCACTTAGTCTACAAAATGGAAAATTCCCTCCCATATTATATTCCCTCTTACTCTGACCCCACCTAATACCTCCCTTTTTACTACACTAATGCTATTTTTACTCTCCTAGTTCTCTGTTCACTTTGGTTTCCCTCTAATATTACCTCCCAGTTCCACACCCCAGGAGCAGAACCGGGCATATCTAAATTTGAGGTATCAACCTAGTCAAGCTACAGCACAGCACTACTTGCATGCCAAGCAGTGCAATCACTGTGCGATAGATAGCTAAGCAATCCCACAACCAACAGATCAGCTTAGCTCTGCAGTACTGCCACATCCATCGCTGAATCGCCCACTATCACCATCACTGGGGGTTACCATTGACTAGAAATTGAACTGCACTAGCCATATAAATACTGTGGCTACAAGAGGAGGTCAGAGGCTGGGAATTCTGCACTGAGTAACTCACCTCCTGACTCCCCAAAGCCTGTCCACCATCTACAAGGTACAAGTCAGGATTAAGATGGAGTACTCTCCACTTGCCTGGATGAGTGCAGCTCCAACAACACTCAAGAAGCACGACACCATCCAGGGCAAAGCAGCCCGCTTGATTGGCGCCCCATCCACAAACATTCACTCGCTCCACCAGCGACACACAGTGGCAGCAGTGTGTACCATCTTCAAAATGTGCCACAGCAACTTTGACAGCACCTTCCTAACCACGACCTCCACCATCTAGAAGGACAAGGGCAGCGGATACATGGGAACACCACCAGCTGCAGGTTCCCCTCCAAGCCACACACCATCCTCACTTGGAACCATACTGCCGTTCCTTCACTGTCGCTGGGTCAAAGTCCTGGAAATCCTTCCCTAACAGGTACATCGGACTGACCGCCACCTTCTCAAGGGTAGTTATGGGTCACTGGTCTAGCCAACAATGCCCACATCCTGTGAAAGAATTTTTTTTTTAATTGTCATGTGCAATATGCTTCAATAGCTAGTTGCTTAGTTAGTTCAAAGGAAAATAAGAAATTGGAAAAAGAGTGTAGGTCATTCACTAATGTGACACCATTTTTATTGGGGTATTTTGATTTCACACCAGAGAAAGCTCTGGACTGTAAGATGCATAGAGATATTCTCCCTTTATAACATTTAAGATTATTCAATAGCTAAGTAGAATACACCATATTTTGAATAAAAATAACTAAGATTATCATTTTGGTCAGCTTCTGCAAATAAAATAGCTTAACAGAATCCAGCATCAAGTAACTAGACTTATATTACCTCGAATGATGAAGTTGATATAGATTTATATATATTCACTCACTTGTATGACTATTAATTCTTTTTAGTATTGTGTTGTCTTATGAAATCTCTTGTTTTCAAAAATACAATGCAGGGCTCCATCTGTGTGTACAAAGTACCTCTACCAGATGATGTCGCTCGAGAAGCAGGTTATGAACCTACATTTGGAATGTTCCAAGGAATTCCAAACAATGATCTTGTCAATGTTTTGGTCAGAGTGTATGTAGTAAGGGTAAGTGGTTACCAATCAAGTCATGGGAAAGATGGTACTGGGTTTCATTTTTGTGGGTATTTGTTATTGCCATAAAATTTGAACATGTTCTGCTTATCATCCAAAATGGTAATTATTTCTTTCAAAATCTATTCAGTATTTTATCTTTATTTCATTGATTCATTGAATCAAATTAACTGGTATTAAACAGACTGTTGTGAAATCGATAACAACCATGCAAAACTCACTACATCGGTGGATTTGTGGATTCTACAGAAATTCTTGCTCCAACCCCAAGCGCCAACCTGAATCCCATCTTATCTAAACATTGTAGGTCGGGAGATATAGTTCACATGGTGTTTTTACCCTGAACTGTAATAGTGGCCCAGTAACACAACAATTTGAATTCCAGGGATCCTGGTGTCTCAGTCAGGACAATTGGACATAGTCTGACTGCTAAGTGAATTATAACATGATACAAGGAGATATTTACAATGGATCCCACACTGAACCCCAGATCTTTATTTTCCGAGCTCCAACCACAAAACGTTGTAAAGTGAAGTGATGAGGAAGATCAGCAAAATCTCTGCCGGACCGGTTATATACACAATTTTTTTTTTTCAGGTTTCCACCCTAAGCTACAATGGGCAATTGGGAGAAGCCCTGTGGCCATTTCAGACAGAAAATATTTTACAACTATAGGCTATCAGTCTAATTGTATGGCAGAACTTGGTTAAATACGAAATACCATTTCGTCATCTAAAATTGAGTTAATGAGCACCTATAGTTGCAGTAGAATCACCAACTCGATAGCCCTCATTTCTCATTTCCTATGTTTGAGTTACAGTGCTAGCGGTCGTTTGTTTTAATTCTTGGTCACTCATCAAATTTCAGCCGGCTGACCTGTTGATTCTTGGTTTCTTTTTTGTTTTACCTATCCATCTAGGCCACAGAGCTGCATCCAGCCGACATCAATGGCAAAGCAGATCCATACATTGTCATTAAACTAGGCAAGACAGAAATCAGAGACAAGGAGAATTATATCTCCAAACAACTCAATCCTGTCTTTGGCAAGTAAGTCCTGTTGATGAGTCCACCAAATAAGGAGGAAGATTTTCTGTGTTCTAAGTAACAAGACCATAAACCCATTCTTAAGCAGTTTTATGATTTTGTCACACACATAGCACCCTCTGCTGTCACTGCATTAAGAAACCATTGACATTTGAGTGGGATGCTTTGGATTGTTCTGTCAAGGAGCCAGCAGAGAGACAATGGACCAAGTAGCCTGTTCCTGTGCTGGGAGATCCTGTGGCATTAATCCCACCACTAAAGCTACAGCTTTCTTAGAGAAAGCAATGACCCCAGATCAGCCAATTTCCATCGTGCTAATCAATACATTGGAAATCCCAATCATGAGGGTGGGGTGGGGTTATTTCTGTTAATTTATTACAACATGGTGACAGTTTTGGGGGCATCTGAGGAATATTCCTGGGCTAGTCCGTGAATACCACCTTGATAGCCCCAGAGACACCGACATCTGTCGAAATCAAGCATAAGTTTTGTAATCAACTCAGGGTGCAAACTGAGTCCCTCCACTTGAAACCTAACTTCAGGTCAAGAGAAAATAAGTAAACTCTGTTAATCATTGGCCAGGACATAACTCTGGCTCCCCCTCTTGACACGCCTGCAGAATGCCACTCCAAGTTTCTAGCCTTCACACTGGTATCACTAAAGAGATGGAAGCTTTTCCCCAGTGTGGAATTGACTCAGTCCCCAGGGACTTGGGATGGGGCCCTGGCCAAAGCTAAGCAGTAGGACAAAGTTCTACCCTACCGTACTTCCAACAGCAACATCGCAGAATTTGCACCCTAGGATCTCTGAATCGATATTATGGAGTGTGGTATCATTTGCTTAAGGGAATTTGCTTTGTACCAAGCAGTTAGCATCCAAACATTGGAACTCTAATAATCACTTGTTACTTCAATCAGTTGCATCATACGATTTTATCTGCTCAAACAGGTCTTTCGACATTGAAGTCATGTTTCCAATGGAGTCTATGCTGACAGTGGCTATATTTGACTGGGATTTAGTGGGTACAGATGATCTAATTGGAGAAACCAAACTAGATTTAGAAAACCGCTACTACAGCAAACACAGAGCAACGTGTGGCATTGCACAGCAATATTCTCTGTGAGTAATTTAAAGTTTCCTTTAACTTAATTAACATATTTTAACTTACCTTTGCTCAAATGGGTGTTAATGTTGCTGTCTACTGAGGGAGACTTCATTTTATTTTTTAGACAATTGCTGGGTTCTGTTGTGTAAAGTTATATACAGTGGAAACATAGGATAATGATTCCCTTTATTTATTGAAACCAAAAGGAGAATTTTAGCTTAGTCTTTAACTCTAATTTCACCCAGTTTCATAGCAATCGTCTCCGTCCATTATTATCATAATTTCAACTTCTCCGAATCTGATTCAAAAATTGAGGGACAATAATGTAGTCCCTGTGCGGGGTTGCACTGCGTAGATGCTCAGCACACCTGCAGAGGAATGAGAGCAGTCCAACAACAATAAGAACAAGAAGAACAACAACAACAACATCAACAAGGCCTAGGTAACCAAAGGCTCGGCCACCAATATGGAGCAGTTAAAATCAGGGATGCACAAGAGCCCAAATTAGAGGAACGCAGATACCTGGAGGGTTGTTGGGCTGGGGGAGATTACAGATTCTGAGAGGGGCAAGGCCATGGAGTGATTTGAAAATAAGGATGAAACAAGGATAGTACTTGGACGGTAATCCCAGTGCACACAATAGGCTGGAAGTGATGAAGCCAGGCCAGGATGTTCTTGCATGAGATGGGGAGGGAAAAGGGACAGCAGATGAAGAGGTGGAATGAGATGGGTGGCAGTGTGATAGCGCCCACAATGCCCAGGAGTGACAGAGAATTGGCACAGATTAAATAAGATTAGAGAGTTAAATGCATGGCTCAAAGATGGGAGTAATGGGTTTTCATGGGGCATTGGCACCAGTACTGGGGAAAATGGGAGGTGTACCGTTGGGATGGTCTTTACCCAAACTGTGCTGGGATGAGTGTTCTGGAAAGTTGTGTAACTAGGGCGATAGAGAGGGCTTTAAACTAAATATTAGCAAAAAGGATCAAGTGAGGGAAGATGAGAGAACAAGGCAAGAAAGCAAGTTAGCAATAAGGGGGAAGATAATCAGAGTGTGGCAGAAAAGGACAGAGAGTACAAACTTAAGAGTGAGCCAGCAAATAAGACTAGAGGTTGCAAAAATAGTAAAAGGGCAGAACTAAAGGCTTTGTATCTAAATTCCTGTAGCATTCACAGCAAAACGGATGAATTAAGAGCTCAAATAGAAATAAATATGTATGATCTGATCGTCATTACAGAGACATGGCTACAAGATGGCAAAGACTGGGACCTGATTTATCAAGGGTACATGACATTTCGGAAGGACAGGAAGCTAGGAAAAGGTGGAGTGGGGGGTGGGCTCATGGGTGATTTTAATCTACATATAGAGTGGAAAAATCAGATTGGCAAAAGTAGACAGGAAGATGAGTTCATAAAGTGTTTTCGGGACAGTTTCTTAGAGCAGCACATTCTACAGCCAATCGGAGAGCAGGCTAAACCTGGTAATGTGCAAGAAGACAGGATTAATTAATGACCTAATAGTAAAAGCACCCTTAGGTAGCGGTGATCATAACATGATTGAATTTTGCATTCAGTCTGAGGGAGAGCAGAGTAGGTGTAAGACTAGTGTTTTAAACTTAAATAAGGGAAATTATGAGAGTATGGAGGCTGAACTGGCTAAAGCGAACTGGGAAATTAGGCTAAGGGATAGTTTAGTGGCAGGCATTTAAGGAGATATTTCTCAGCAAAGATACATTCCAGTGAGAATGGAAGACTCTCGGGAAGGAAGCAGCATATGTGGCTAACTAAGGAAGTTAAAGTTAATATCGGGAAGAAATTTCCGGTCGGCGAGCAGGGTCATAAAATGACGCGCAGTGACATCGGGCAGGCGTCCCGACATCACCGCATGTCATTTAGATTTTCATTTCGGCAGGCGCGCAGCTGAGTCAGCTGCGTGCCCGCCAAACTGTCAAAGGCCTATTAAGGCCTGTTAAAAACTAATTGAAATAGTTAAATGAACTGCCCGTCTAACCTTAAGGTTGGCGGGGGGGCAGGCGAAGAGCCCAGGCGGCCTTCGCATTTTTCATGAAACCTCATCCACGGGCGGGATGAGGTTTCATGAAGTGTTTAAAAATTCAATAAAAATTATTTTAAAAATTCATTGACATGTCCCAGCTCATGTGACAGTGTCACATGAGGGAACATGTTTTAGAAGTTTTTAATTACTTTATTCATATGTTTAAAAATTCAACAAATCTCCCTGAGGCACAGATTTCTGCGCTCTTTCGCATGCATGCGCGAAAGAGCTCAGGCCTGGACTCAGGGAATCCACCCCACCGCCCGCCCAGGGAGCGCTCAGCACTTCCGCCCATCCCCCCACACAAGTCCCCCCAACGGGGGGAAAGTTCAGCCCATCAAACTGAAAGAAAAGAACAATTCCACAAAGATTAATAGCAGGTCAGAAGATTGGACAGAATATAAAAACAGCAAAAAATGGCTAAAAGAATAATGAGGGAGAAATTAGAGTATGAGAGAAAGCTAGCTAGAAATATAAAAACAGGTATTAAGGGCTTCTACAAGTATTTAAAAAGGGAAAGAATAACTAAGGTGAGCATGGGTCCTGTAGAGAGAGAGTCCGGAGAATTAAAAAAGGGAAATAAGGGAATGGCGGAAGCATTGCGTCTATCTTCACTATCGTGGATACAAATAACATCCCAGAAATAATTGTGAATCAAGAGGTGAAATGAAGGGAGGAACTTAAAACAATTACAATCACCAGGAAAAGGTACTGAGAAAATTGTTAGAACTAAAAGCTGACAAGTCCCCATGTCCTGATGGACTTCATCCAAGAGTCTTAAACGAAGTGGCTGCTGAGATGGAAGATGCACTGGTTTTGATTTTCCAAAATTCCCTGGAAAGGTCAAATCAGATTGGAAAATAGTGAATGTGGCTCCTCTATTCAAGAAAAAGGGAAACTGAAAGCAGGAAACTACAGGTCAGCTAGCTTAACATCTGTCATAGGGAAAATGTTAGAATCTACTATTTAAAAAAGTTATAGCCAGGCATTTAGAAACTCTCAATGCAATCAGGCAGAGTCAATATGGTTTTGTGAAAGGGAAATGGTGTTGGACTAATTAATTAGAGTTCTTTGAAGAAGTAACAATCAACATCAATAAAGGGGAAGCTGTGGATGTGGTGCACTTAGATTTCCAGAAGGCAGTTGACAAGGTTCCACATTAGAAGCTACTACACTAAATAAGAACTCGTGGTGTGGGGGATAATGTATTAGCATGAATAGAGGATTGTTTAGCTACAGGAAACAGAGAGCAGGCATAAATGGGTCATTTTCAGGTTGGCGGAATGTAACGAGTGGAGTGTCACAGAGATCAGTGCGGAGCCTCAAGTATTTGCAATCTATATTAATGACTCAGATGAACAGACTGAATGTATAGTTGTTAAAGTTGCTGATGACATAGAGATAGGTAGTCAAGTACATTGTGGAGAGGACATAAGGAGTCTGCAAACAGGTATAGATCAGTTAAATGGTTGGGCAAAAATTTGGCAAATGGAATATGCTGTGGGTAAATGTGTCCACTTTGGCAGGAAGAATAGAAAAGCACCAAATTATCTAAATGAAGAGAGATTCCAGAACTCTGAGTTACAGAGGGATCTGGGTGGCCTGGTTCATGAATCACCAAAAGTTAGTATTCAAATACAGCAAGTGATTAGGAAGGCAAATGGAATATTGTCATTTATTGCAAGGGGAATGGAATATAAAAGTAGGGATGATTTGCTACTGTTGTGCAGGGCATTGGTGAGACCACACCTGGAGTACTATGTACAGTTTTGGTCTCCTTATTCAAGAAAAGACTTAATTGCATTAGAAACAGCTCAGAGAAGGTTCACTCCACTGATTCCTGGGATGAGGGGGGTTATCTTATGAGGATAGGTTGGGCCTGTATCCTTTGGAGTTTAGAAAAATGAGAGTTGATCTTATTGAAACATATGAGATCACGAGGGGACTTGAGAGGGTGGATGCTGAGACGATGTTTCCCCTTGTGGGAGAGACACAGTTTAAAAATAAGGGGTCTCCCATTTAAGATGGAAATGAGGAGAATTTTTTCTCTCATAGGGTCGTGAAACTCTCTTTCCCAGAGAGCAGTAGAGGCAGGGTCATTGAATATTTTTAAGGCAGAGGTGGATAGATTCTTGACTAACAAGGGAGTCAAAAGTTATAGTGGGTAGGCAGGAAAGTGGCATTGAGTGGCAGAATGAATGGCAGAGCAGGCTCGAGGGGCTGAATGGCCTACTCCTGCTCCTAATTTGTATGTTTGTATGTACGTGTTTTAATTTATGAACTATGGACTCCCTCAGTGGCCATTCCAAATGGGTACTGGGGGTGGCAGTTTTTCGTTAGAACAGTGTGGGGGAATGTAATAGAAGTGTTTAAAGTTATGAAGTCAAGGGATCGAGTAGCATGAAGCAGACTGCTTCCCCGTTGTTGCAGAGTCAAGAACAAGTGGTCATCTAAACAAGATTAAAGGTAAGAAGTTTAGAATAGTCAGTAGGAGTAACTTTTTTCTACAGAGAATTGTAACAGCTGCGAAAGTAATTTCCAGGGTTAGTGGTTGAAGCTGGAACTATGGGCTGAATTGTCACAGGTTTGCACTAAGTGCCGTAGTGCTGGCAGGTAACAGAACGTTTTACCCGCCAACCACAATAACAGCTTTTCACGCTGTGTCATCCCAATCCCACCTCGTTAATCATGCATTCCGGGGAAACACGCCCTTTCGGTGGCAGGCAGGCTCTCGTTTGCCCACCATGCTGTCACCTCGCCGCTCCCTCACGGCAAGTGCCATATTTAAAGTGTAGCCATGCGAACACCTCTCTGCACAGAAGACATGGCCCCAAAAGGCAAGAAGACTGCAGCCCCTGATTCAGTGATGCGTCCCTGGAACGTCTTTTGGGCGCACGAATGCCCACCCCGATGTCCTCTACTCCTGCTCTGGCCGCAGGAGGTCCAGCAATCTCACCACTCCGGCTTGGGAGGCGATGGCAGTGGTGATCAGTACCAGTGCTGCACAGAAGAGGTTGGCCATTCAATGCAGAATGTGGGTAAATGATCTCATCCGTGCCACCAGGATAGGGCAACCATCTCATCACTCTAAACTCACACACTCACAAGCCCATCACACATCCACAGGCACCTCAATCACTGCCAGCTCAAGGGACATCACCACTGACTCTCTCTCACACCCTCACATCTCCATCTGGCCTAATCTCCTCTGGAGACTGCCCCCTTAGCCCTCACCATCTTACACAGAACAATGTGTCCCCACACACACCCTGGGATACCCCTCTTCGCCAGTACAGCCCTCGCCCTGCAGCCTCTTCCCTTGCCTGAGGCCACTTCTCCCCCTTCCCCAAGCAAGCCCTAGCCGTCAAAAAGCCTTAGGGCTGGTCTGGTAGGTGGAGACCTGCCTATGAGCCCCCTAAAAGTGATGTGGTGCCTCCTGCAAAGCCTCGCGCTGATGACTGCGAGTGCTGCCCAAAGCAAGGTAGGAAAACAAACCACAAAGTCCCAAGCGAAGTGTAGCTCACCAGGTGAGCATCACTTCTGTACAGTTGTGAAACATTCCGCCGTGCTCGGATGGTCCAGCTTGGAGGGGATGATTCAGTTAACTGGGCTTATAACGATATGCAGATGTATTACAATGAAGTTCCCGGCATCCGAAGGCAGGAAACACAGCACGCCATTGACGGGCAGTGCAGACGATTGCAAACTGGGTTTCACGACGTTGTGAAACTTTCTTTGACCTTCTCACCATATTGTCTGCTCACACCACCAAACACGCCCGACGCCAGTGGGCACAGACAATTCCACCCTCTGTCTGTCAACATTAAAGTTTGGATTAAATAGGTGGATGAAGGAAAAGAAGATGAAGGGATATGGGAGCAGAGTAGGTAAATGTGATTAAACTATTTGCTTACATAAAGTGTAAACATTGGCATGGACTGTTTGTGTTGTTGCATTTATATATTTTCTATATATATTTCTATGTAGTGTTACAGACAGGAGAGAGACAGGCACATTGTTCTTCTTTCCTCTCACCAACTGCCTGTAAGCAGAAGGTGTTTTGAATTATTTTTAAAGTATGTGGTGGTGCGTTTTTCCAAAACCTCAGTTTGTGTGATCCAATTTACTAATGGTTCACAGCCAACTCATGTTATGATCAACTCAGAAGGTTAGTTCATTCCACATTCAAAACCCAGGGGAGAAAGTGTTCGCAACTTCCCACTCCACTGCATACACACAGTGAGAGGGGGGGAAGAGAAAGGTGTTTTACAAATATGAATAGTAACAGCGCAAGAACCCCAGAAATGGATATTGATTCACATGATTTCCAGAGTCCGAGAAGTCAGAGGCCAGAGGGTGTTTCCTTTGTGGTGGAGTTCAGTACCAGCGAGCTCCTGGTCGGAGATGACAATACGAAAATCCTTGAAACAAATGACACTGCAACACAATAGGGTTTCTGTGCTTTGACCGCTTGGCAGGCATTCATCAGAGACTTAAAATCAAGCAGGCTTCATGGAGTTGAGAGATGGTAATGGACTGCTTGCTCAGCCAGGCTGCCAGAGCCCTTTCCTGTTAATGTTAAAACAGCAGTCTGAGGAACTCTCAGTTCTCGGTTGGAGACGGCAGCTTAGCAGTAATCTTTTCTGGGCTGATAATCAAAAGTCCCAGGCTAATGCTCTGGAAACACAAGTTCAAATTCTACCGTGATAGTTGGTGGACTTTAACCACAAATAATAAAACCTGGAATTGAAAGCTAAACTCAAGTCTATCTAGTTTACAGGCCTATTAGATTGACGTCAACAGTAGGGAAACTGTTAGAATCTATTATAAAGTTATCAGGGGTGGGCAGGAATGTGGGGTTGAGGTTACAATCAGATCAGCCATGGTCTTATTGAATGGCAGCGCAGGCTTGAGTGGCCGAATGGCCCACTCCTGCTTCTAATTCGTATGTTTGTATGTTCAAAAGGAACATAGAGGTTTCAAAATGGTCACTCAAGCCATCTGACCTTCTTTCTCCACACTGGTTTCAAAAGGGGTATTTATCCAACATCTGGAACTGGCTTTGATTTCAGGAGTGATAACGTCCCAGCCATTAGTTTTTGAAAGAATTTCAATCTATATTGAGGGTCTTGTGTCAGGAAGCCATTGTCTAGGCACACCCTCTGGCTCTGCTAGAGGGGTAAGCTTATCAGATGCAAATGATGCCTCTTTGCCCCTCAATGGTCATCTTTTGAAATGGACCTGGACAGCCCCAGGTGTGAAATGAGTTTGTTAATAACTCTGCAGACATAATGTGTTTCGATGTGCAAATCTTCTGGTTTCATGATTACAAGGGGCCTGTACAATGAGGTGTGAGGAATTCTTTTGTTCTTGTAATTGCTGTTGGTAGCTTCCAGAACAAAGGGACAATCCTGTAGTCATGTGGCTTGTAACAGCCATTTTTTTTTTTGTTCAGCAGGAAGTCTATTTTTAAGATAGCAAAAAGAATACAGTTTTGATACGTACAGTGGTGGATTTCTTTTCATGACATAGGAACCCTATAGTAGTGACTCAGTAAGAATGGTTGCATTGTTAGCAAGTTTTCTAGACCATTGGTTTTAGTGAGTCCCGGCAGTTGTACCTTAGGCCAATGGCTAACAGCAAGAGATCCAGTTAGGGAACCCTGTAGCACTGCTGAAATATAGAAGTACCTAAGGAAACCTCTAAGGTTTCACAGGAGCGTTATAAAGCAAATTTTGGCACCAAGTCACTTAAGAAGACACTTGAACAGATGACCAAAAGCTTGGTCAAAGAGAAAGGCTTGAATGAGTGTCTCAAAGAACCAAAGAGAGGTAGAGAGGAGGAGATGTTTAGAAAGGGAATTCCAGAGTTTAGGCCCTAGCAGCTGAAGACACTGTCGCCATTAGCGGAGTGATTAAAATTGGAGATGCTTAAGAGGTCAGCATCTGAGAGCAGATACCTTGAAGTGTTGAGGCTTGAGGGGGTTTCAGAGATGCGGAGAGGCAAAGCCATGGACATGAGAATGAAAATTTAACATTTGAACACTTGTCTCCAGGTTGTTAGTGCAAGTCTCTGGATTATTAGTCCAATAACATTATCATTAAGCTATCATGCACATTGGAAGGTGATGTAGTCAGCCACATCAAAGGCAGCAGACAGGTTGAGAAGGATGAGAGGGGATAGTTTGCATTTTGTCAGGGGCCATACAGGATGTAAATTGTGACGTTGATAAGAGCTGTTTCTGTATTGTGGTAGGGGCAGAAACCTGATTGGAGGGATTCAAACATGGGCCAGAATATTGCTGTCGGCGTGCGGGGGCGGCCCAACACGCCGATGCGTAAAATGATGCACGATGACATCGGGCGTGCGTCCCGATGTCATCGAGCATCATCTAAATATTTTGTTCGGTGGGCGCTCGCCGGAGGCAGCTTCACACCCGCCGAACTGTCAACATCCTATTAAGGCCATTAAAAAAACTAATGAAACTTGTTAGCCACGCAGGTGAAGAGCCCAAGCAGCCTTCGCGTCTTTCAGGAAACCTCATCCACAGGCTTTATAAAATAATGAATTACATTTCGCACACTGTCACACGATGGGATATGTTTACATAATTTTCTTCTTCCTTTGTTAAAAAGTTTAACTATCAACGTAATCTCCCTGAGGCAGCTCAGTGAGGTTTCTGCGGGTGTGCACAAAAGAGCACAAGGCCCCGACTCTCCCTCCTCCCCACCAGCCCCCCCCCACCCCGCCCACACAGGTAGCGCTGAGCGCTACCGGCCGTGCGTCACACTGGGCGGGCATTAATTGGCCCGCCCACGTAAAATGGCAGCGCCCAGCCCGTCCGACATAGGGCAAGCTGCAGCCCATGGAGTTCCAGGAAAGGTGAGTTTGGCTTTGGATTTGGGAGGCGACGGCATGTTCAAGGATTTTGGAGAGAAAAGGGAGGTTAGAGATGGGCCAGCAGTTTTTAAGGATAGGGGGTCAAGAGTTTATTTTTTTTGAGAGGGGCGATGATGACAGATTTGAGGGAGAGGGCTACAGAACCTGAAGAGAGATAGCCACTAACAATACCAGTTAACATGGGAGCCAGGAAGAGAAGAAGGGTCATCAAAGGTTTGGTGGGAATAGGGTTGAGAGAGCAGAAGGAACACTGAAGTGTAAGACCCCCACAGGGAGACGGTCTCATACCGATGTTAAATAAGCCCAACCTAAGGAACACATTATGAACAATAGGAGTCCTCTAAACGACTAATAAAATACACCATCAGCTTAGTGAGATCAGAACAGGGACAGTTGGTTACATTCTATAACTTTTGGGCATTAGGCTGGTGATGTTTACTGATGTATTCTTTCTGTACACAGTCACGGATACAACATGTGGAGAGATCCTGTGAAACCTTCACAGTTGCTGACCAAACTTTGTAAAGAAGGGAAAGTAGATGGACCTCACTTCGGACCAGGAGGAAGAGTGAAGCTTGCTAATAGAATCTTTACAGGACCCACAGAGATTGAGGATGAAAATGGTATGAAAATAACAGTTTTGTCATTTGACCACTCGTGCCCTACCAAAGACCCTTTTGCCCTATCCCTCCCCTGCTTCCCCCAGGTTCTGCCGTTGTTTTAAAAGCTGTTCGCCTCTAGCGTTTTCCAGTTTAGATGAAATGTCATCGACCCGAAACATTGGGCAGATCTCCACCGGTTGGGCGGACAGCCCGAAGTCAGACGGGAGTGCATGACCCCGGCATGCACAGGCTGTGTCAGGACCTCCCCCCCGAACTTTATGGGCAGCAGCTAATTATTCAGAGGGCCGAAGGTTCAGGAGCACCACCAGTGGTTATTACCGAGGCAGATAGGGGAAAACAAATTAAAACCTTTGATGGGCCGAGCACTGGGGAAGAAACCTCTCCCACGAAATCGCTGGGGCCTCGAGGGGACTGCCTTCCTTGCATGTGGCCGCGTCTTTGCTTTGACAAACCTTTCCACCACCGCCCTCCACCCAACCCCCAACCCCCAACCCCTGCAGCCGCCGCTGGGAGGCCGCTTCCATTTGGCTGGGGGCTTCCTCACACAGTGGGGGGGGTTGCCGACAGCTTGTTAATATGGCTTTTAATGGAACCTTTTCAAGTGTAAATCAGCTGTTCACCTCCTAGGGGCGGTCAGTCTGTCCGGTTTCTGTCCCGCCATTCTTAAAATTCCCCAGTGGCAGGATATGGCTGGGGAGCCCATCTGACAGCTACCCATGATTTTACCAACCCTCCCCCCCCCACCCCGCCCAACCTCCCCCCCACCCTGCCCAACCTCCCCCCCACACTGCCCAACCTCCCCGCCACCCCGCCCAGCCTCCCCCCACCCTGCCCAACCTCCCTCAAACCCCACCCAACCCTGCCCAACCACCCCCCCATCCCGCCCAACCTCCCTCCCCCCCCACCCTGCCCAACCTCCCCCCAACCCTCCCCCCCAACCCGCCCAACCTCCCCCCCATCCCGCCCAACCTCCCTCCCATCCCACCCAACCTCCCTCCCACCCCACCCAACCTCCCCCCCACCCCACCCAACCTCCCCCCCACCCCGCCCAACCTCCCCCCCACCCCGCCCAACCTCCCTCCCACCCCACCCAACCTCCCCCCCACCCCACCCAACCTCCCCCCCACCCCACCCAACCTCCCTCCCAGCCTCCTGGGGCCAGTAAAATTCAGCCCGTTAACTCTGTTTCTCCCTCCGCAGATGCTACCTGACCTACCGAGCGTGCCAGCATTTTCTGTTTTTATGCGGGGTTTCCAACATCTGCAGTATTATGCTTTTTGTATTTTGATAATTGAGATGATATGTCTCATATATAACATAATGTTTAAGATATAACTTCTGAATTTGTGCCATGGGTCACTAGGGTATGAATGTTTAGGGCATTATTCTGAATGTCTCATCCTGCTGCTTCAGCAGAGGTGTTTATTTATATTTAAATAGTCTTTGCACCTCTACTAAAATAATGAAGGAAGGAACTTCTTGCCATTACAGTGAATATTCACACTCTCGTCCTGTTGTGTTTCATTTCAGCGCTATGAAGTTTGAAGCTTGAGTAATCCATTTTGGTTCTGGATTCATTCTAATTCACTAGCCCATGAGTATTGTATGGGATTTTATTTCAGGTTGTAATATAGATTATTCTGAATTATTGGTGTAAGCGTGTGGCAGCCATGAGGATGGAAGGGTGTAGAAGTCCTGGATTGTGGAATTTTTCCTGTTTTGTACACGTAACAATGTTCTCATTCTGGAAGTGTTAATGTTTTATTTTTTTTTAAATATAGACCGACATGTGTTCAGTTCCCCCAATATGCGCAGCGGCCAGCTGTGGGCCTTCAGCAGCACTGCAGCCTCATCAATTTACCCCCGAAGAATATTTAGAACCGACATTTGGAAGTGTAGTCAGTGTAACTTGACTGACCTTTTTCATTTCTCCTAATCAGGGGCAAAGAAAGAGACCGACGAGCATTTATCCCTAATTGTTCTACACCACTGGGGGGATGTGCCACGGGTCGGCTGCGAGTTGGTTCCTGAACATGTGGAAACCAGGCCTCTGCTAAACCCTGAGAAACCAGGCATCGAGCAGGTACAGAAAATGAGGCGTGAAGAAGGTGTTGGGGAAAAAACTGTGCGGGATAATTTTATAAGCGTGCTCCCAGCCTTGCCTACCTAGAGTGCATATCAAAAATTGGAAAGCCATAGACTACGGACAGAATCTTCTGATACGGTGTGCAGGGGTGGGCCCCGCTCGCCGACACATAATATGACGCGTGGTGATGTCGGGCGCGTGTCCCAACGTCACCGCGCGTCATTCGGATCTTCAGTTCGGCGGGCACGCACCAGAGTCGGCTGTGCGCCTGCCGATCTGTCAAAGGCCTGTTAAGGCCATTTATCAACTAATTGAAGTACTCATCAGGGCTGCCCGTCCAACCTTATGGTGGGCGGGGGGGCAGGCGAAGAGCCCAGGCGGCCTTCGCATTTTTCATAGAACCTCATCCACGGGCGGGATGAGGTTTCATGAAGGGTTTATAACCTTAACAAAAATTTTTATTAAAATTCATAGACATGCCCCAGCTCATGCAACACTGTCACATGAGGGGACATGTCTGAATAATTTATTTTATTCTTTTTCTCAATTTTTCACAATCAAGTTAATCTCCCTGAGGCAGCTCCGTGCCTGGGTGAGATTTCTGCGCTCTTTCATTCTTTTGGGAGATTTTTGCCCAAAGGAGCGCAGGCCCCGACTCTCCCTCCTCCACCCACCACCCCCCCACCCGCCCGCACAGGTAGCCTTGAGCGCTTCCGGGTGTGCGTCACGCTGGGCGGGCCTTAATTAGCCCGCCCACGTAAAATGGCGGCGGGGCACCCACTCCCGCCCAGCCCGCCCGACGGGGGAGAAAATTCTCCCCTACGATTTTCTAATCAGAATGGGTTGGAAATTTGTGAACAGCATCCACTCAAATTTCAATCGCACGCTCTCAGCAGCCAAAACTCCCCATCAGGACCATAGATAACAGAGCGGAGTTTGAAGTTTGATTCCTATTTAGGGGAAATTTTAGTTTTGTTAATCAGGAATCTAAACCCAACCTGATTCAGCTCTGTGCTTTGGGTCAGATTTCTAGCAGGGAGCTGTGGCTTTCAAAGAATCCATGAATAAAGCCTATGATTGATACCAATTGATATTGTGAATTAAATGTCCAAAATAACTCCATGGAAAGAGCGCCACAACCTTCAGACTAAAGACGGAACAGCAATGTTTTGTTCACATCCCTACGGGAAGAACAAACAGTGCCAGTTAGTGGTCACAATCGTGAAGAATCACTCATGTGACATCAGTGAAGTTTGTGCACTTTGACGTGACTGTTGTTACCTTGGCAAATGTCAGGGGTGGGGGCGTGGCCTTCAGCTGAGGACTAATCTGCATTGATAAGCAATGGACCAATAACTAAACAGGGGAGGCGGTGGCATAGCGGTATTGTCACTGGTCTAGTATTCCAGAGACCCAGAGTAATGCTCTGGGGACCTGGGTCTGAATCCTGCCATGGTGGATGGTGAAATTCGAATTCAATATAAATCTGGAATTAAAAGTCTGATGAAAGGATTGTTGTAAAAACCCACCTGGTTCACTAATGCCCCCTTAGGGAAGGAAACCTACCACCCTTACCTGGTCTGGCCTACACGTGTGATTCCAGACCCACAGCAATGTGGTTGACTCTTAAATGCCCTCTGAATGAGGGATAGGCAATAAACGCTGCCCTAGCCAGGGATGCCCACAAACCAAGAATAAATTTAAAAATAGATATGAAATTCTAATTAATCTCTAGAGCCTGCTGATTTTACTTGTATAAAACTTAAAACTCTACAAAGCAGGCAGCAGCGCAAAGCTGGTGGAGCCCTGCTTTATATACGTATGTCAGCTTCCAACTACAATTCTTACTGCTGGCCTGAGCAGGAAAGCCACTGCAGCTTTCCTGTCAGGTGAAGGCAATGGGAAGAGGAACTTGAAGCCGAAAGAGATTCAAGCAGATAGGCCGGAATCTTACCTTGACTGTGCTGGCCTGTGTCCGACCCAAACGCATATGTGAAATTGTGCAAAATGACGCCGGGCGCGCGTCCCGACATCAGCACGCACGCAAGCAATATTGAGGTCGGCTGGCGCGCAGAGGAGTCGGAGCAGCGTCCGCCGACAATTAAAAGGCCAATTAAGGCCTTTAAAAACCCCTATTGTCCACAATTTTAAGCTGCCCGTGCGATTTCGCGCTCATCGCATGGGCAAAACAGGCAGGCGGGCAACCCGTTTTTAACAAAACCTCATCCAAGGTGGGATGAGACGTCCGGGGTGAAATACGATAAAAGAAATGATATCTGGGGACTGATGCTTTTTGAGTTCTGCCGTCAGGCGCTTGAACGTGCCGCATAGACACAATTCGTTGCACTTTTTTTCATCTCATTTTAATTTGTCCAGGTCTGCAGCTCCCCGAGGCAACTCCGCAGCAGGTGTCTGCCTTCAGGGAGCCCGCTAGAAGTGCCCACCTGCACCCGCACCCTCACTTTTGTCAGCACCTGCCCTGTTCCTACCCCTTGGCAGCGCTGAGGCTTTTTCAGCGCGCGTTTTACACCGGCTGGCCAATGAATGGTCAACCAGCATGAAATTGGATCACAGCTGGAAGTGCACTCAGCGTCCGCTTTCGGGCCCGCCAACTTGGCGCGCACGCCAAATGTGAAATTTGGGCCATAATCTGTTAGTTTGCTGGTGGGCTCAGGAGAAGTAGGAGCACTCAGCCATGCCCCACAAGGAAAGCTTAGTCCTTCACCACCAGGGGCCCCACTTTCCTAATGCAAAGCCAGCCCCAACACTGGAGATTTCATGGAGAATTTTTGCAGTTTACAAATTACAAATAATTAATCTGAAATTTACTTTTTGCACAATTTTCAGGGTCGCATTGAATTGTTCGTTGACATGTTTCCAAAGGATATGCCTGCACCAGGAGCACCAATTGACATATCACCACGGAAACCAAAGAAGTAAAGTATTTCTCATACACTATAACGAATTTAACTCAGTACAACTGCTCTTTTAATGCATATTTGATCGCATCTTTACAATATTCTTCTTTTGTTGCTGTTTCTGCAATAACACATTTATCTCCAGGAGTTCATAAAAGTCACTTGAAAAGGAAGTCGATTGACATCAATAATCTGGTGTAATGGCTGTTCAGCGCATTATACTTCAGGCTCAACTTGAACAGAATAAATTCTTGTTTGTTTTAATTTCTAATCGTTAATAAGGTTATTTAATTCCCTGGAATCCAGGTCTAAGCATATAGTTTTTCAATTTGAGAGAGATAAGCAAGAGAGTAAGAGAGTCTTGGAGTAGAATCGACACCACAGACAATGACAGATATAGGTCATTTCCTCCCCATAGAAAGGGAGCTCAGTAATTGTCATAAGGACAACACTGTTTATTTTTTCTAATATGTTCCTACGGTGATTGCAACCAAGGGCTTTAAACTGGGATGGATTTCATCCAGTTTGCCTTTTCTGTTGAGATAAATGTCTCCCTTCTCTTTCATTTGGATATTGGTTTCACAAGCTTGTCAAATGACAACAGCTTTTGTTTTTGTTTGGTAGCTAGTATCCTCCCGACTACTATCTCTTCATTTCCCACACCTTGGTTTGGAATAGGGATGAGCATATTCCCCACCCATTCTAACAAAAATTAACTAACTTTGGATCTATTCAAACAGATCTGCAATCAGTCCAGCTCTGATACTTTGGCTATGGTTGCCCCTGTTCATTTTTTTGTAAATGACAATGCACTTGATTTAAAAATCTCTGAATCTGCAGAATAGATTCCCATAAACTACGGAATATTTTGTTCTGAACAATGTGCATTTATAAGTATCTTGTGTATCCTGCCGTCTAGAGCTTGTGATATCTTTGCAGGACAGGAAAGAGACAGTGTGCCGCATGTAAAATCAAGTGCCAACTAAAACTAGTTTATTCTGGTTTGACTATATATATATACATACACAAATAGTCACAAGAGGGTGCTATTACACTATTACTCCATTCATTTAATGAGAAAATTACACAATGTTTAAATTCTATACAACTTATGTACATTTTTTGGTTTTTATTTTGATTTTCATACTTGGATCCATCTGTGCCTGAGTCTGAGGAGGTTTTCTCCAACAAAGACTGATTTTTCCCTTGACCTTCAATTGAAATTTCCACTTTATCAGACATGTCTGTCTGACTCTGACTCAGATCCAAACTAGGTTCAGATACAACTTGTGTTGGAGTAACTATTGGTACTCTACACATATCCCAGCTATCCAATTCATCAGACTCATTCTTCCCAACTCCCTTCTTCTTCATGAACCTCTAAAGGTAAAACATAATCTATATGTACAAACCTAACTTTTCCACTAGCAGGTGCCTTGACCAAATAGGTGCGAGGACCACATATTTTCATGACTCTTAATGGTAACTACTTCAACCACTTGTGATGATGTTCATTCAACTTCTGGTTCAGACTTCTTTCTCTCAATCTACCCCTATCATGACTCTATTTCTGGAAAAACTCAGCAGGTCTGGCAGCATCGGCGGAGGAGAGCACAGTTGACATTTCGAGTCCTCATGACCCTTCAACAGAGTTCTGTTGAAGGGTCATGAGGACTCGAAACGTCAACTGTGCTCTCCTCCGCCAATGCTGCCAGACCTGCTGAGTTTTTCCAGGTATTTCTTTTTCTGTTTTTGTTTTGGATTTCCAGCATCCACAGTTTTTTGCTTTTATGACTCTATTTCTGCCTGGTTTGTTTCTCTTCTATTGACTGTGCTAACTGTGGCTTCGGCAATAAAAACCTCATCCTAGGATGTCTTCTAAGAAACAATTCAGCTCGTGTTCTGCCAATAATATTGTGAGGTTTGTCATGATAAATGAATAAAACATTTGCCAGTTTGTGATTCAAAGACCACTGACATTTCTTCCAATTTGCATCTAACATTTGCTTAACAAGAACATACTTAATAGTTTGTACTATGTGCTCTGCTGCTCCATTTGAAACAGGGTGATACAGTGGAACTTGAATGTGTTTTACCCCATTCATTCTCATGAAATTTACAAACTCTTCTGAGCAAAACTGAGGTGCGTTGTTGGATACAATTCCCTCTGGAAAACCATAAGCAGCAAACAAACTACACAAAATATCTAGAGTTTTGCTGGTTGTTGTTCAATTCATCAGAAACCTCTGGACCCACTTTGAATGACTATCTATCACAATGAATAGCAGTTACCCTTCAAATTCTGCAAAATCTATGTGCAGCCTCTGCCACACGCTAGCTGACCATTTCCATGGTTGCAAAGGTACCAATGGTGGCTTCTTTTCTATAGCCTGACATACTCTCACCGTTTCACTCTGTCTTCCATGTTCTTATCTAACTCTGGCCACCAAGGATGGCTTCTTGCTGGACTCTTTGTCAAGTTCACCCTGAGGGGTTGATCATGAAGCTCATACAGCAACTGTGATCTGTATCTTTCAGGAGATACAACTCTAGCTCCCCGCATAACACAACCTTTATCAATGGACAAATGATAAAAAATGGTTTGATTTCTCACCCCAGTCTCTGTGTTGGCCGTCGGTTTGTGATGTAGTTATCTACCTTTACCAATACAGGGTCCCTACAATTCTTTGACCGATGTCATCTGTTATGACTGGCAACTCATCTACAAGTGAAAAAAAAATACATTTTCCCTGTTGGGCTCTGGCTCTTTACCTCTGAGGAGGATGGTAATCTAAAAATCAGATCAACATTACAATGATCTTCCCCTTGTTTGTACTGGATGTCGTATTGATAAACAGACAGAATCAAAGCCCTTCTCTGCATTCAGGTTGCAGTTGAAGTGGATACTGGATACTTCAGGATACAAAATAGCCATCAGTGGCTTACGATCAATTTTGATTGTGAAACAATGACCATCTATGTATTTATGAAACCTTCTCACTCCAAAAATCAAAGACAATGCTTCAAGTTCTATCTGGGCATAATTCTGCTCACTGGCACTGAGGGTGGTGCACAAGGCAAATGCAGTCGGTCTCTCCTCACCATTATACAACACTTGTGAGATCAAACCACCTACTCTGTACGGAGAGGCATCACATGCTAGCCTAATCTTTTTGCATAGTTAGGAATGTACAAGCATTGTACCATCTACCAATTTACTTTCTCACAACCAGAATGCTCTGTCATACTGCCTTGTCCAGTTCCATGGAACACCCTTCCTCAAGAGTTCATTCAATGGGTGCAATAAGGTTGCCAAATTTGGAATGAATTTACCACAGTAATTCACCAAACCCAAAAAGGTCTGAGCTCAGAGATATTCTGAGGGTGTGAAGCATTTCTTATTGCTTGAACCTTACTCTTGGTTGGATGTAACCCATCTTTGTCTGCCCTGTAACCTAATGTTCTACAGAGTTTTGAAACATTTCGCATTTATGTGCCTTCACCTGAACTCTATACTTTTCCAAATGTTGGAGCACCCTTTTCAGCCTGTCATCATGGGCCTGCCTGTTTGGAGCTGAGATACATATGTCATCCAAATGGCACACTGCTCCCTGAGTTCCTTGCAAGATTTAGTTTATTACCCCTTGAAAAATTCCAGGGGCTGAAGAAGCACCAGCGGCAGACGATGAAACTGAAATAGATCCATGTACTACCACTATAGGAGTAGCTCAATTACTCTGTTCTACTTTAAAGATAATAGCCCAGAACTTCAGATCTCTGCATGATCGTACTCCGGAAGTACCTCCAAGATACGTTGGGGGACCCCTCTGAAGTCCCCATTCACTGACTACGAGGGAATTGCCCAGGAAGTTTGAGCCCCTAATGGGCAATTACCCTGCATCTAGAACCATCGAAAACCCTGAGTTAAAGTTGGAGACTTTGGATGGTTCAAACTCACTTATCAGAATAGTTACCCAGGAAAAGTCAGGTAGAATTAAAACCAGTTCGAACTCCTGGGTAACTATACTGCTAAAACACTTCCTCCAACTCCCCATTGGACCCAACTCCCCGATTGGACCTCCCTGACCACCTACCACCGCACCCCCTCCGGACCACCCCCGACTACCCGCCCAGCCCACCTACCCGCCCAATCCACTATCACCCTGACCCCCTCCAACTACCCTATGACCCCCTCCCCCAACCCAACCACCCCTGACCCACTATCTGCACTGACCCCCAGATTACCCCCTGACCCCAGACTATGCCCCCCCCCCGACTGGACTGCACCTCCTGACCTGACACCCGCCAACCACACAACTACCCCCCGACACCTCAACTACCCCCTGAACCTCTACTACCCCCTCTGACCTCTCAACTAACCCCAGACCCACTACTCCCCAGCCCCACCTCCCCAACTCGCCCTATCCCCTCACCACTTACCTTACACACTTACTTTCTCTCCATAGCTTGTCTAAGTGGCTTTGGGACATTTAAACTTAGCAGAATATGGCAGCTAGTGCCAGAAAAAGGGGTTGTGGCTCGCTTCCCCGACACTGCTGCATTACCAAAGGAAGGACTCCCGGACAAGTACCCTCTGCAATCCTGAGGAGGACTGGTTCAGAAGGCTGGGCGAGAAACGTGGAGCTCCAGTGCAATCTAAGAGAATAGGAGCTGAATGGCAATCCGACAGTGATTGCTACCTCTCGGAAGATTCGGCCCCAAGTCCTCAGGCTCAGTTCTTGCTCTACTTTCTCTTTTAGAGCATAGGGCACTGGACAACGCCTGCAATAAACTGGCCCTGTGTTGCTCTCAATGCGCACATTATATCCTTGAATCAGTTTGCTAGTTTCACTAAATACCTGAGAGTACTTTGTCCCGCAATCTGACCCACGGTGCTCTCTTGGAATTCTCCAAGATTACTATGAATGGACAGCTTTTTCAAAGCTATAATAAGGTCGCCAGTGTCCTCGCCGGACAACTGATTCATTGTTCCAAACCAACAGCCTACAGCAATCTCTAACAGCTTGTCACTGCAGTACTGCTCAGGCTTACACAGAATGTGTGCCAGTAGCAAGCCTTTTGGCGTTAGTGAGGTGAGCAAATTCTTGAGTGTTTCATACATTCCTGGGCCTGCTTCCATCAAAAAGATCACCCTTTTCCTTTTCCCCACTGCCTAATTAACAGCCAGGTTATCAGCAACATGGAGGATATTATTAGCAGTGAAAGATATCTATAGCCAGTCCACATACGCACAGGAAAACTCTCAATCAGGACTATACTCTCCCAGTCACCCGATAATACCTGTGGATTCAGCCATCTTCAAAGGTCAGTCCACCCACATGTACAGTCTTTTCACTAAGACTGGATTTTTAAAACTATTTCTTAGCAAATAAAAAAACTCACAACTCTTATACTGATTTGCAGAAAGCCTCTCCAACCAAATTTGTTCCATCCACAATCCCGCCTCATTGCCAGTCTCTGATATTTTTGCAGGGCAGATAAGATATCAGAGAGCTGTATCCGTAGCAACAAAGGTTGTGGATGTCAAAAAATACACAGAAAAATGTTACAATTCCATTTCCTGATGATCCAGTGCAAGAAGGAGATATCTGTTATCAAGATGGTCTGGGGGATCGTATATATAAGCAATCCTGATTATCTAGTTAGGTAAGGGTAGAAATTTATGTGTTGCCATATATTGCTTCAGCTTTAGCTGCCTGAATTTATACACAGTGACGCCAAATTCCAAATGTTTAATTCCCAGTTAAACATCTTAAGTTAATTAAACTGGAGTGCTGTTTTTGGATGCAGTCGAATGTTTCAGTTGGAGTTTGGTGACTAAGAGAGTTTAAGATTTAAGTCAATGGTTAAATTCTATCTAATGTCTAGTCTTTCTTTAATTTAGCAATTAACTAAAAGTTGTTGTTAAGGTTGGAAGAAGGTGAGTTTTAGTCCAGCCTTAAAACAGGGCTCACACAGGCTCTGCTTAAAGCTGCAACTAGTTAATTAGATAACTGGCTTAATCAGGTTTCCAGAGGCTAAGTTCAGAGAGTATAAAAGTAGACTATCTTATAGTGCTGACTTTGTCTGCCCTGGGGTGCTGTTTTTGGCTGCATTAGAGTGCTTCAGTTGGGGTTTGGTGACTGAAGGAGTTCGGTGAGGAGGGAGGAGGCACTCCTTTCTTTTTCTACCTTTCCTCAGAAAGAAGAGCGGCAGCTCAGAACCTGGTGAGTAAATTAGAAAAGTGTAGTATTTTTAAACAAGTTGCTATACTTGGATTTAACTGCAGAAGCACCAGGAATAAGGGAAATTTAGGATCAATATAATAAAGTAATATAAATAATCCAAAGTAGAATAAAGTTAACATAAGGGAAGCAGGGTTAAGACATGGCAGGGCAGCTCAGTCAAGCGGAATGCGTGTCCTGTAATATGTGGGAAGTCATGGACGCTACCGGTGTCCTAGCTGCCCACATATACAGGAGGTGCTGTCAACTGCAGAAACTTGAGCTCCGGGTTTCAGAGCTTGAGCAGCAGCTGGAGTCACTGTGGTGCAAAGCAAGGCTGAGAGCTACATGGATAGCACGTTCAGAGAGGTGGTCACACTGCAGCTTAAGGGCCTGGAGACAGGGAGGGAATGGGTGACCATCAGGCAGTCCAAGAGAAGTATGCAGGCAGTGCAGGAGTCCCCAGGGGGTCCCACTCACAAATCAGCTCTCCGTTTTGGCAGCTGGTGAGAGTGCTAGTTCCTCAGAGGAGTGCAGTCAGAGCCAAGTTTGTGGCACCACGAGCTGCTCGGCTGTACATGAAGGGAGGAAGAAGAAAGGAAGAGCTGTAGTTATAGGGGACTCATTGGTTAGGAGAGCAGACAGGCATTTCTGTGGCCATAGACGTGACTCCAGGATGTTGCCTCCCTGGTGCCAGGGTTAAAGATGCCACAGAGTGGCTGCAAGACATTCTTTATGGGGAGCGGGATCAGCCAGAGGTCATGGTCTACATTGATATCAATGACTTAAGTAGGAAGGGGGATGTAGCCCTGAAATCAGAATTTAGGGAGCTAGGTAGAAAATTAGCCAGCAGGATCTCAAAAGTAGTAATCTCCAGATTGCTCCCAGTGCCACGTGCCAGTGAGTACAGAAATAGGAGGATAAGGGGTATGACTGCGTGCCTGGAAAGATGGTGCAGGAGGGAGGGTTTTAGATTCCTGGGGCACTGGGACTGGCTCTGGGGGAGATGGCACCTGTACAAGCTAGATGGGTTGCACCTGAACAGAGCCAGGACTGAGTTCCTTGTGGGAAATTTTGCTAATGCTGTTGGGAGGGCTTTGAACTGCCTTGGTAGGGTGTCAGACCCAAGAAAAAATATTAGAGAGGAATACCAGGGTACACAAAATATTGGGAGGGACAGATAGCACTAGTATAGAGAATAGTAGGTTAATAGGTAAAGTCGGAGCAAGGGAGAAAGTGACAAAATCTAAATCTGCATTACTATGCATGTATGTGAATGCACAAAGTATAGTAAATAAGATTGGGGAGTTACAGGCGCAGATTGCCATGTGGAAATATGATGTTGTGGCGATAACAGAGACCTGTCTCAAGGAAGGGCAGAACTGGGTGTTAAATGTCCCCAGTACAAGGTGTTCAGAAAAGATAGGAAAGGAGGAGGGGTGGCGATATTGGTTAAGGAGAGCATTGCAGATGGAGAAAGGGGGTGTCCCAGGGTGTTCAAGGATAGAATCAATTTGGCTCAAGTTAAAGAGCAAAAAGGATGCAATTACATTGCTCAGTGTAGTCTATAGACTGCCAACTAGTGAGAAGGAATAGACGAACAAATCTGCAGGGAAATTACACAAGAGATGCAGGCACTATAGAGTAGTTATAGTGGGGGGGCTTTAATTACCCCAATGTAGACTGGGACAGCGGTAGTGTAAAGGGCGGAGAGAGGAAAAAGTTCCTAGATTGTGCTCAGCAGAATTTTCTACAGCAGCATGTGTCCAATCCAACAAGCAAAGACTCACTCTGTTTGGTTTTTGGAAATGAGGTGGGCCAAGTAGATCAAGTGTCAGTGGGGGTACATTTAGGAGACAGTGATCATTGTACTGTATGTTTTAAGATGATGATAGAAAAGGACGATAGGCAATCCAGAGTAAGATTAATTAACTGGACAAGAGCCGATTTCAATGGGGCAAGAATGTAGCTGGGCCGGATAGACTGGAACAAAGGATTGGCAGGAAAAACTGTAGCTGAAAAATGGGCCACCTTCAAAAAATAATTGGTTCGGGTACAGTCAAGATATATTCCATCGAAAAGGAAAGGCAGGACTAACAAATCCAGAGCTCCCTGGATGAAAAAGGAGATTAAAATTAAAATAAAGAAGAAAAAGTGCACTTATGTCCGGTAGAAAATACAATTGGGAACCAAGAGGAATACAGAAGGTTCAGAGGGGAGGTGAAAAAGCATATTAGAGATGCAAAGAGGGATTATGAGAAAAGACTGGCAGCTAACATAAAGGGGAATCCCAAAGTCTTCCTTTTACTATTTATATGTTTATAGGTGGTAAAAGGAGGACTAGGGCCGATTAGGGACCTAAAAGGAATTTACACATGGACGAAGGGGCCATGGCTGAGGTATTAAATGAACACTATGCATCCGTCTTTAGCAAGAAGGTAGATGCTACCCAGACCATGGTGACAGACAAGGAAACTCTGTCTCTAGAAGGGTTCAGAATTGACAAGGAGAAGTGATGAATAGACTGTCGTTACTTAAAGTTGACAAGACACCAGGACCAGATGAGATGCATCCAAGGATATTGAAGGAAGTGAGAGTAGAAATTTCAGGGGTACAAACCATCATCTTTCAGTCTTCCCTAGACTTAGGGGAGGTGCCAGAGGACTGGAGAATTGCAAACATTTCGCCATTGTTCAAAACAGGTTGTAAGGATAAGCCCAGCAACTACAGACCAGTCAGTTTAACTTCAGTGGTGGGCAAGATTCTAGAAACAATTATTTGAGATAGAATTAGCAGTCATATGGAAAAATATCGGTTGATAGCAAAAAGCCAGCATGGATTTCTAAAGGGGAAATTGTGTTTAATTAAAGTGCTGGAGTTTTTTGAAGAGGTAACAGAAAAGGTTGATGAGGGTAATGCCATTGATGTGGTGTACATGGACTTTCAAAAGGCATTTGACACAGTGCCACACAACAGACTTGTGAGAAAAGTTATTGCTCATGGAATAAAAAGGACAGTAGCAACGTGGATATAAAATTGGCTGAAAAATAGGAAGCAGAGAATAATGGTCAATGGATATTTTTCGGGCTAGAGGAAGGTTTGTAGTGGAGTTCCCCAGGGGTCGGTATTGGGACCCTTGCTTTTCCTGATATATATTAATGATCTAGATCTTGGTGCACAGGGGACAATTTCAAAATTTTCAGATGAAAAGAAGCTTAGGAGTGTTGTGAACTGTGAGGAGAACGGTGTGGAACTTCAAGAGGACGTAGACAAGTTGGTGGAGTGAGCAGATAGGTGGCAGATGAAGTCCAATGCAGAGAAGTGTATAGTGACGCATTTTGGTAGGAAGAACATGGACAGATAATATAAAATAAGGGGTGAAATTTTGTAGGGGGTGCAGCAGCAGAAAGACTTGGGTGTATATGTGCATAGATCATTGAAGGTGGCAGGACAAGCAGAGAGAGCAGTTAATAAAGCATATATCCTGGGCTTTATTAATAGGGGCATAGAGTACAAGAGCAGGGAGGCTATGCTGAATTTATATAAGACACTCGTTAGACCTCAGCTGGAGTATTGTGTACAGTTCTGGGCACCACATTATTAAAAAAATGTGAACACACTGAAGATAGCGCAGAAGAGGTTAACAAGAATGGTTCCAGGGATGAGAAACTTCAGCTATGAGGATAGATTGGAGAGGTTGGGACTGTTCTCCTTGGAGAGAAGAAGGCTAAGAGGAGATTTGATAGAGTTGTTCAAAATCATGAGGGGGCTGGACAGAGTAGATAGGGAGAAGCTGTTCCTGCTTGTAAAAAGATCAAGAACAAGAGGGCACAGATTTAAAGTGATTGGCAAAAGAAACAAATGTGAGGTGAGAAAAAACTTTTTCACACAACAAGCAGTTCAGGTCTGGAACGCACTTCCTGGAAGTGTGGTGGAGGCAGATTCAATTGAGGCATTCAAGAGGGCATTAGATGATTATTTGAATAGAAACAATGTGCAAGGATACAGGGAAAAGGCAGGGCAATGGGACTAGGTAATAATGCTCATTTGGAGAGCTGGTGCAGACATGATGGGCCGAATGGCCTCCTTCTGTGCCATTAAAATTCTATGATTCTGTGAAACCATCTATCCACTGGACCTAAATATACGGTAAAATATTGTCTGTGTCTCCAGGACTGATTTTGCTTGAAGGAATCATAAGCAAATGAACTTAGAGAATGATCCTGTTGGTGTGCTATCTTCATTTTAAGGACTCTCATTTGGGGGTGGGTGAGGGGGTTGAAGGGGAAATGCGGATAAGTGTACATTCTGATATAGCTGTTAGAGAGGAAGGAAATGAATTATAATCCATTATAGCATTCAATTTACATCCATTTCTATAATGTGTTTTCGACTACCTGGAACATTGACTTTCCAGAAACTGGGAAATGTTTGTTCTCCACTAGGATTGATGAACTTCAATGAGCACCCATGTCCTCTGGATCTTTCCTTACATTCTGAGCTGGTTTAAAAGACCACTTTGCACTTCTAGAGAGTGAAGTTCAACTCCACCTCAAGAATGGACAATCATCCATTCCTAGCAATCGAAGTTCAAGAAAAATCAGTTTATGGTAATTGAGTGTTCAGTACCTGGGTGCTGGTATCAATCCATATTCAGTCAGTGTCACACTCAATCATTACTAATATATTTTATATGAGGAACTTTCAATCTGTAGCTCCACCAATCACTTTTCTATGGTTTAATTTGTAGTTGCAGTGTGGAGACATTTACTTGCATATTGTTTCTAACAAAAAGACGAAAAAACACTAAAATATTTCAAATTTCCAAGTATTGGAGTAGCGTCAAGACTATTTTTCAAGCAGTATAGATAATCTCTGCTCTTTAATTCTTCACTGATACTTTATTGCTTTAAATATGACTTCCTTTATTTTATCAAAGCCTCACCCACCGCGTTCAATAAAACTAGATTGGGAACTCAACTTTCCTATGTATTGATTGGTGTGTTCTGGTAACTGCTGAACAACAAAGTAACTAAAATATTAAAGTTTAACGTTGATGCTTTAATGTTGATGTAACTGTAAAAGTACCAATGAAACAAATGATCAATTTTACTGTTATTGCCTGTTTCCTGTGCTTTCATGTTTAAGTTTTTTCTGTTGTTGTGGAGCCCAATAAGTAGAGTAGTTCAGTACTGTAAGAAAGTGGTTACAAGAAATTGATAACAAGTACACTTTAGAGGCACTTTGATAATGTTTTTGTAGCACACCCTATTTCAGTTTCAAAATTTGTTCTTTGTTCCTTTGGCTACTTCCCTGCAAGAAATCCATCCATAGTTTTTATTTGCAATGAAAACAATAGAATCTCTGTTGCGTGTGCCAAGTTAACACTGACTGGAGAGAATGCAAAAGGTGTGTTATGCATTCAGTATTATTTGTGCCTCAGCATCTCACCTTGTCTTCCTTCCTCCTTGCCAGATATGAGCTTAGAGTGATAGTTTGGAATACAGATGAGGTTATCTTGGAAGACGATGATTACTTCACTGGAGAGAAATCTAGTGACATTTTTGTCAGGGGGTATGTACAACTGTGTGACCTGTGTTGGGGTTGTGAAGTGTTTTTTTTTCTAATTCCTCTTTGTTTGTTGTTAACCAGTTATGAACTGCGTGTTATTATTTGGAACACTGATGACGTTGTTCTTGAAGATGATGCTTTCATGACAGGAGAGAAGATGTCAGACATCTATGTCAGGGGGTAATGATACCATTGCACGGCTCATTCCCCTCTATGCTGAGCAATCATTCATATCTCATCTTACATTTCTGTAACATAGCTATTAGCAATTGCATTTAACTGCATTTCAAATCCATACCAAACATATTTCTGGTTCCTTGCACAATTTTTTTTGAAGTGCAATGCAATATCCTGCATGAAGAAAAATTATGAAATAGCCCCTTAAAACCAAAAATGTCTTTTTGTTTGGAAATCATTCTTGTAAAACCCTGCAACCATCTGAATAGTTCTAGCTTTTTGATTGAGTAATTGGCTTAGAGTTGAGGATCAGGTCTGATGCATGACCAACCAGCCACAGCTCCAACCCAAGAACATTAAACGTGAAAAATGTGGAGTAAGAAGCATTATTTGGCTCATTAAATTTGCAGACGACTGTCGTGGATTCTATCCTATGTATTTAGACTTCCGAGGGTGATGATATACCATGGGTGAAATGGTTTCTCTAAATTCCCTTAGAATCGTAGAGGTTTACAATATAGAAGAAGACCATTAAGTTCTTTATACTCATGTCAGCGCTTTGTTAGGATAACCTAAAACAAATCACTGCTTTGCTTTTTACTCGTAGCTCTGTATCATCCACTATTTCAAATGTTTATTTTAAAAGATGAAGGCTCTACTTCAACTACTTCCTATAATAAATACAACAAAAGGATTCTTTCCTAACTACCAACTGTGTTTAATGATAAAATATGACAGCAAATGTGAACTTAGAAACTGTTTGCCTGATTAAAATACAAAATGAAATTGCTAGATGTCAAGAAATCGAAGAAATTGCTCCCAATTTCTCTTGCACTGTCTGGTGACAATTTTAAATTGATGACCCCTTGTCATTGACTCCTCAAGCGAAGGAACTAGTCTTTCCCTATTCTCTCTATCAAAAATTTCATAATTTAAAAGAAACCCCTTAACCCCATTAAATTTCCTGTAATTCAGTGGTCCCAGCCCCACAAGTCTCTCCTCATAATTAAAGCTGCTCATCTCTGGTAACGTACTGGTGCTCTATATAGCCCAAGGCTATAACGTTGGCTCTGTAAGGAGCTCTAAAAGGCACACAGTGCTCTAACTCTGGCCTGACTCTTTGGCTCTTTAGCATTGAACTCTGGGTCCCCCATTTATAAATGTAATTGGCTTCACCGTGCTGCATTCACACATGCAGTGCAAGGTCTCTCCTCTGAGTTTATCCCATCCCTTGGGAGGAATTTGGCTCCCGACGTCATCGCGCACTCGCGGGATATTTCACTCAGCAGGCGCCCGCAGCAGCCGGAAGCGCGCCCGCTGACAATTAAGCGAGTAATTAAGCCCATTAACGGCGCAATTGACCGCGATTATTCATGGCCCGTCCAACCTTACGGTTGGCGGATGGGCCAATCGGCCAGGCGGCCTTTACATTTTGGATGAAACCTCATCCGAGGGCGGGATGAAATCTCCGTTAGGAGGTGAAATAAAAAGAAATATCTAGGGACTGTTCTTTTGAGGTATGTTTTCGGGTGCTTGATGGTACTGTGTGGACATTTTTTGCAGCTTCTTTGTGCTTTATTTTATTATTTGGAGGTCTGGAGCTCCCTGAGGCAGCCGTCTGCCTTTTAGGGAGCTCTCTCAAAGCGCACACCCACCCACACCCGTGATGATGTCATCGCCCGCCCTCTCCCTGCCCCCACCCCAGGAACGCTGAGCTTTTCAGCGCACGTTTCATGCTCGCTAACTGTTAATTGGCCGGCCAGCGTGAAATCACCGTGGGGGGCCAATCGCGGTCAGGGGCCCGTTTCCTGACTCCTCCCGGGTCTGCCGATCGCTCACGCCCGACAAGGGAAACTTCAGGCCCTTGTTTCTCCTGCCAAATTGCATCACAGCACACCTTGCATTAAATTCCATCCATCACCTGTCTGCCCACTATACAAATTCTCATGAGGTGTTTTACAATCCTCCTCATTGTTTGTGAAACTCTCTCGTTTTGTGTCATCAGCAAACGCCGAAACAGAAAATAGGAGCAGGAGGAGGTCATTCGGGCCCACCAAGCCTGCTCCGCCATTCAGTATGATCATGTCTGATCCTCTATCTCAACACCATACTCCTGCTCTCTCCCCATACCCCTTGACGCCTTTAGAGTCTAGAAATCTATTTCATTCTTAAATGTATCCAGTGACTTGACCTCCACAGCCTCCTGTGGTACAGAATTCCACAGGTTCACCACCCTCTGAGTGAAGAGGTTTCTCCTCATTTCAGTACCAAATGGCCTACCCCATATCCTGAGACTGTGACCCCTTGTTCTAGTACCCCAAAACTGTGCTCACTCATCTATATGTACCTGGAACAAAAGTGGATCTAGCACTGATGCTGGACTACATTGGGCGGAATCATCCTAGATCTGCAATAAGTGCGGTAGCGGGCGGGAAAAGGACGTTTTACCCAGTAGCCACAATAGCAGCTTTTCGCACTGTGTTGTCCCATTCCCGGCACGTCCTGCCTCATTAATTATGCAGTCACGGGGAACAAGCCAGATTGCTGGCAGGCAAGCTTGGATTTGCCCGCCATGCGATGACCCCAACACTTCCACGCTCCGGGCACCATATTTAAAGCACACTGGAGCGCAGCCTACTCCATGTCTTCAGACCAGGACTGCTCCAGGTGACAAGACGGCCCCGAAAGCAAAGAAGGCGGCAGCCCCCAAATTCAGTGACGCCTCTCTGGGGCGCCCGCTGGGTGCAGTGGAAGGTCGCCGCAATGCCCTCTACTCCCACTCTGGCCGCAGGGGGTCCACAAAAGTCACAAACCTGGCCTGGGAGGCAGTGGCAGTGGTGGTCAGTGCCACCAGTGCACAGAGGAGGTCAGCCATGCAGTGCAGGAAGAAGACGCATGGTCTCATCCATTCCACCAGGGTAAGTCAACCACCTCACCCCTCTCAACTCTCACACTCACAAACCCATCACACATCTACAGGGATCTCACTGCTCAAGGGACAACACCACTAACTCTCACACACACCCTCACATCTCCATCAGGCTCATATCCTCTGGAGCTCAAGTCCTCATCCTGTCCATGGCTCTGCTCACCACACAAACATTCCGCACAGTGCCATGTGTCCTGCTCACACTCTCTGCATCTGTTTCCATGCAGGAGAAGCTGGCTCACATCAGCAGGGAGAGGTCCCAGATCACGGTTGAGTGGCCTACATTAGGCTCCTCACTCATTTTGAGGAGTGTGTGATCGTGCTGACTGGCGAGGATGTGGACTGTGCCTGTGGTGACAGTGAGGTCGGTGGTGAACACCCACCTGAGGATCCTGCACCACATCATCCCTCTCTCAACGCAACTGTGAGTCTCTCTCTCCTGCTTTTGACTCTGCTGCCATGCACTACTTCTCTCTACTTTGGTTCACAGGGAGCTCTGCCGAGTGACCAACACCCTCAGTCCCTCAGCTCCATCCACGTCCTCACCTGCAGCCAAAGGGCACCTCCTCCATTGAAGAGCTGGAAATAAGCAGCCTGGAAGACCCGTCACAGTGCTTACCCACACTCTCCACCAACGCAGAGACACACACATCGGTGGGACCTGGATCTAGAGCAGGCTTGAGTTCACAGCCTGGTCGTCACCACACGGACATGTGTCCGCAGCAGGAGGAGGCAGGTTCAGCCGAGCTCCCCAGCGCTTGGAGGACTGCTGGGGAAGAGGAATCTGTGAGGTCTGAGTCAGATGACGAGCCTCTGGATTCAGCCTTCCAACTCATCCTGGAGAGTCAGCAGAAGGCGGGGGAACATCATGTAGAGCTGTTGGAATCCCTGAACAGAGTGGCATATGAGTCGGAGGAGTGCGTCTGCATGCTTTCTGATGAAGTGATATCCATATGTGGGTGCATGGAGGTCTCCCTGGGAAAGATGGTGGACGCCAAGGAGACCCTGGCCCAGCAGAACGCAGAGATGCGCGCAGACCTGCACTCCATCCTGGTAGCCAGGGATGAGTTCCTGCAGTGGCAACGTGAAAGGGAAACAGGGCACCCAGACGTCCCTCCAATGCTCCTTCCCCGGCCCTTGGGCACACAAAGGGAGGAGGAGCGGCAGCTGGTCACCCCTGGGTCACCCATTCAGGAATCTGAGGCTGTCCTCTCCCTCCGAGTCCCCTTTGCCTCTGAGCCCCTCAACCTTGTCCTCTAGTCACCGCAGACAGAGCAGCTGGCTCACAGGAGGACAGCCAAAGCAAGCCAGGGACCTCAAGGCCTCTGCTCTCCAAAGGACCCACGCCAAAGTCATCAGAGCCATTGCACAGGCTGTCTCCAAACCTCATGCAGATGTCAGGGCAGCACCTAGAAGAAGTGGTAGACCTAGAAAAGTTAAGAATTTCTGATCACAAGTGGTTGCACGGGTGAACACATTTTGTCACTTTATAATCTGAAAATATATTCACTTTCACTGAATAATGTGTAATGGTGTCTTTCAGCTTCATTGACAGGCTTCGTGAGTCCTCCACCTGCATCCTCCCCTCCCCGACCCCCGCACTAGCAGTTTAGCTGCATGCAGCTGGACCAAGAGTGATTCTGGAGAGAGAGGTGTGTGTGTCAGGGCCTTTCGGAGCCTCGTGCAAGCTCTCTCCCACATGCGCAGAGCCTTCCTCCATCACACACTCATCCCAATGTCCCGAGCATTTTCAATGTTGCCTGCTGGGGTTCTCTTTCAGTTGTCTATCTGAGCCTGACCTGCATTTCCACCCGCCCACTGATCACACTCCCATGCAGCACCTGTGCCTGCCCAACACGAGGCTCTGCCCACTCCCAATTTAAGGGAAACTGCAGTCGTCACGTTTCTGTTCAGCTTCCCCCTCCCCCAGTCACCTATGTCCTTCTCCCATCCCTGTTGACCACACCCCCCCGCAACATCACCTTCCACCTTCCCTCTGTCACCTTCCAACCAGAACCTTTTTCTTTCCAGGATGTCCAGGTGCACGTGTACATTCCCTACATTCCTGAGAACCCCACCCCCATCCACATTGACCTCCCTGAACTCCTCCCAATCCCAAGGTCCATGTCTGCCTCCGAGTCCCAACAACCACCCCCAGGTATACCTTCCTCTCCCACTCACAACTAGACCTTCTTCGCCCCTCCCCACTTCACCAGTCATCCTTAGCAGCCCATGTCCAAGACCGTGATGTTCCGAAGCAGACCTGAGTCATCAATAGAGGCCTCCCACCTCATGGTGAAGCCATGTCCATGGGAATGAACCCAGCATGCGATGCATGTGTTCCTCCAGGTCCGGCAGCTCTGGGCTCCAGCATCTCCTGCTCCTCGGATGTCTGCAATCTGAGCAGGGCCCTAACGGTATGTCCCCTACTCCTGCATGCCACACTTGCCAGTTGTGTTGTGGGTCGGCGAGTTTTCCTGCCGGCAAAATGGTAAGTCTGGTGTGGGGGGACAATTCCAGTCGAGCCCTACTTTGGATCCAATGGGATTGGCATTCCGCCATGGTGGACACCATCGGATGATCCGCTGTTCTTTCACTCCGGTGTGAAGCCGATTTTTGACCTTCTCGGCACGTTGTCACCTCCCCCATTACAACCGGCCATGACGCCCAACGCCAATGGGGCCGGAAAATTTCGGTCATTATTTCCAACCTTTCACCAGTCCTTTGTTTCCTGTCAACTTTCTATTCATGTCACAATATTTACTCTTGTACTTTATTTTTTTATTATAGGTTTCCTATAATGCACCTTATCAAATGGAGACCTCCCATCTTCCGATGGGAGGCGGTAGTGTACTGGTATTGTCACTGGACTAGTAATCCAGAGATCCAAGGTAATGGTCTGGGGATCTGGGTTCAAATCCCACCACAACAGATGGTGGAATTTGAATTCAATAAAAATCTGGAATTAAAAGTCTAATGATGACCATGAGGGGCATTACCTGCTCTGACCCACAGCAATGTGGTTGACTCTTAAATGCCCTCTGAAATTGCCTAGCAAGCCATTGTATCCAACAAAGTCACAAAAAGGAATGAAACCAGAAGAACTATCCAGTACTGACCTAGGCACCAGAAACGACAATGGCAAATCCAGCACTGTCGATCCTGGAAAGTCCTCCTTACCAACACTGGGGGGTAGTGCCAAAATTGGGAGAGCTGTCCCACAGACTAGTCAAGCACCAGCATGACGTAGTCATCCTCACGGAATCATACTTTACAGATAATGTCCCAGACACCACCATCACCAACCCTGAGTAGGTCCTGTCCCCCTGGCAGGGCAGACCCAGCAGAGGTGGCGACACAGTGGTTTACAGTCGGGAGGGAGTTGCCCTGGGAGTCCTCAACATTGACTCTGGACCCCATGAAGTCTCATGGCATCAGGTCAAACATGGACAAGGGAATGCCCTTCTGATTACCACATACCAAACCCCCCTTCCCCCCGCCCCAGCTGCTGAATCAGTACTCCACCATTTGGAGGAAGCACTGAGGGCAGCAAGGGTGCAGAGTGTACTCTGGGTGGAGGACTTCAATGTCCATCATCAAGAATAGCTCGGTAGTACCACCGCTGGCCGACTCCTAAAGGACATAACTGCTAGACTGGGTCTGCAGCAGGTGGTGAGGGAACTACCAAGAGGGAAAATCATACTTGACCTCATCCTCACCAACCTGCCTAACGCATATGCATCTGTCCATGACAGCATCGGTGGGAGTGACTGCAGCATAGTCCTTGTGGAGACAAAGTTCCAACTTCACATTGAGGATACCCTCCATCGTGTTGTGTGGCACTACCACTGTGCTAAATGGGATAGATTTCAAACAGATCTAGCAACTCAAGACTGGGCATCCATGCGGCGCTGTGGGCCATCAGCAGCAGCAGAATTGTACTCAACCACAATCTGTAACCTCATGGTCTCTATCATTCCCCCAAATCCCCCACTCTACTATTACCATCAAGCCACGGGATCAACCCTGGTTCAATGAAGAGTGCAGGAGGGCATGCCAGGAGCAGCACCAGGCATACCTAAAAATTAGTTGTCAACCTGGTGAAGCTACAACACAGGATGTTATGTGCAAAACACTATAAGCAGCAATTGTTAGACAGAGCTAAGCTATTCCACAACCAACGGATCAGATCTAAGCTCTGCAGTCCTGCCACATCCAGTCATGAATGGTGGTGGACAATTAAACAACTCACTTGAGGAGGAGGTTCCACAAATATCCACATCCTCAATGATGGGGGAGCCCAGCACATCAGTGCAAAAGACAAGGCTGAAGCATTTGCAACAATCTTCAGCCAGAAGTGCCGAGTGGATGATCCATCTCGGCCTCCTCTTGAGGTCCCCAGCATCACAGATGCCAGTCTTCAGCCAGTTCGATTCACTCCACCTGATATCAAGAAATGGCTGAAGGCACTGGGTACTGCAAAGGCTATGGGCCCTGACAATATTTCAGCAATTGTACTGAAGACTTGTACTCTCGAACTTGCCGCGCCAGTGGCCAAGCTGTTCCAGTACAGCTACAACACATCTACGCAGCAATGTGGAAAATTGTCTGGGTGTGTCCTGTACACACAAAGCAGGACAAATCCAACCCGGCCAATTACCACCCCATCAGTCTACTCTTGATCAGAAGTAAAGCGATGGAAGGAGTAAATCAACAGTGCTATCAAGTGGTACTTGCTTAGCAATAACCTGCTCACCGGTGCCCAGTTTGGGTTCTGCCAGGGCCACTCAACTCCTGACTTAATTATAGCCTTGGTTCAAACATGGACAAAAGAGCTGAACTTCAGAAATGAGGTGAGAGTGACTGCTTTTGAGATCAAGGTTGCACTTAACTGAATGTGGTATCAAGGAGCCCAAGTAAAACTGGAGTCAATGGGAATCAGGGGGAAGAATTTCCGCTGGTCGGAGTCATACCTAGCACAAAGGAAGATGGTTGTGGTTGTTGGAGGTCAATCATCTTAGTTCCAGGACATCACTGCAGGAGTTCCTCAGGGCAGTGTACTAGGCCCAAACATCTTCAGCTGCTTCATCAATGACTTCCTTCCATCATAAGGTCAGAAGTGTGGATGTTCGCTGATGATTGCACAATGTTCAGCACCATTCACTACTCCTCAGATACTGAAACAATCCATGTCCAAATGCAGCAAGACTTGGACAATATCCAGGCTTGGGCTGACAAGTGGCAAGTAACATTCGTGCCACACAAGTGCCAGGCAATGACCATCTCCAACAAGAGAGAATCTAACCATCGACCCTTGACATTCAATTACATTACCATCGCTGAATCCCCCACTATTAACATCCTGGGGCTTACCATTGACCAGAAACAAGCCATATAAATACTGTGGCTACAAGTGCAGATAAGGGGTGAGGAATCCTACGACAAGTATCTGGCAATCTTGCAATCCTCACCTCCTGACTCGCCAAAGCCTGTCCACCATCTACAAGGCACAAGTCAGGAGTGTGATGGAATACTCCCCACTTGCCTGGATGAGTTCAGCTCCCACAACACTCAAGAAGCTTGACACCATCCAGGACGAAGCAGCTCACTTGATTGGCACCCCATCCACAAACATTCACTCCCTCCACCACCAACGAATAATGGCAGCAGTGTGTACTACCTACAAGATACGTTGCAGGAATTCACCAAGACTCCTTAGGCAGCACCTTTCAAACCCACGACCGCTACCATCTAGAAGGACAAGGGCAGCAGACACATGGGAACACCACCACCTGGAAGTTCCCCTCCAAGCAACTCACCACCCTGACTTGGAAATATATCGCCATTCATTCACTGTCGCTGGGTCAAAATCCTGGAACTCCTTCCTTAACAGCACAGTGGGTGTACCTATACCACAGGGCCTGCAGAAGGCAGCTCACTACCACCTTCTCAAGGGCAACTAGGGGTGGGCAATAAGTGCTGGCCTGGCCGGCAATGCCCACATCCCATAAATGAACTTTTTTTAAATGCATTTGTGTATGCCTATTCATGTATGCAAATTATCATTTGAGAAGAATGTTTAATTCCTATCAAAGTAGCCTTCCACAGTCTTTGAATGTGGTTCAGTTTCAAAATTCTCTCCTCACCCTACCTTACTGTTCATTATCTGACTTGCACAGCAGGCATCAAGTTGTATAGAAGGTACTAAATGAGCTGAGTATAAATTTGTTTCAGCTAGTGCTCTAATAGTATGCTTTATGTATCGTTCTCTGGAGCATTCTCTGGGCCTGTAACTGTAGAATCCTACAAGTCCAGATTGATCTCCTGATTGATCCCCTGCCCTTGATGGGGCTTTTATTACATTTTGCTTGATGTTGGAAGACTTAAGGTGTCATAATGGGTTATCAGACATTCTCAATTGACACAGATCCCCTCGTGGCCTCAGTGAAGATGTCTCCATTCATAACCATATCAGAGATAATCTTCAGTGTGTAAATAACATCATGAATAAAACATTGGAATGAACAGGGCTGAAACCTAAATGATTGACACTCAGCTAACTCAAATCAGTGGACTTAAGCACAAAGGCAGACTGCACAAATCTTGAAAGCTGATCAACAAAAAAACTACTAACTTTAGAGATTGATGAATCAAAAACAATGTTAGCACTTATAGTTTGATATAAACGCCAATCCATGAGTCTGGTTCACCAGTGGCAATATACCTACATTTGTCTGGTTCACCAGTGGCAGTATACCTACATTTGTCTGGTTCACCAGTGGCAGTATACCTACATTTCAATGTGTTAGTTTGTTGGATTTTTGTTTCCTCAGACTGTTGCTCTGAATGAAAGACATTCCTCTCCAGCATCTTCAGCTGGAAATATAACCTTAGATCATTTATTCCCCGATATTAGTTTGTATGAAATATCTTTGTCCACTATTTTAACAGAGGCATTAAATAATCACCACAGTATAACTTGCAAGCTTCAGTCTACAAATCCAGGGCAAAGACTAATAACTCCTCGTGAATTCATATCATTAATCTGAACTGATCTTCGTTATTGAAGATCAGTCAATAATTCAGCGATATGATACAAGTAAAGAGTGTAAAATATGGCAAGGCGTAACCGAAAAGAGCTACAAATATGATTGGTATGGTATCTGTGGTAACAGCATTATAATATGCATTATTATTTAATGTTTTTTTTCCAGAGAGAGCGGGATTAAATTATGTTTTCTTCTGGCATGACTGTACATATTCCCATGCATGACCGGTGCTTAAATTAACTTTGGATGAAATCTGCAGGGTCTTTGTTGTAAAGAGCATGCAACAAAGTAACCAAAATATTTGCTTGTGGACTGTAATATCTTAAAACTTAAGTTGGGGCCATTAAATCATACTGGAAACTCTTGGTTTGACTCTCAGTAACCACTCATTGTAGTACTTTTTGGTGCAATACTGCCTCTAAACACTCAGATTGGTAAAGAGAGTGCACATTCTCAATATAGGGCAAATTTCATACAGCTCATGAAGATGGATTATACCAAACAGTCATCTGTTCGAATTCCTTTGGGTGTAACATATTTTCCTAATAATAACAATGAGTATTTTATCATTCATAAAGGTAGCCAATAGCATACATTAAAACAGAATTATTTTAAATAAAGCAATTAAATCAATTTTTTAAAATTGGCTTTTTTAAATTTAAAATTTAAAAGTTACAAGATGATCAATTGAACCGGCTAATTGCAAAGAAGAAAGTGAACATTGAACCTTCATTAGTTACTTTCCTCCCTTCTTTCAGAATTCAACTTCCTGCCACCCCTACCTCCTTGAAACCCCCACACCATTACCCCCCCTGTGAGAGTGGGTGGTGACCCATTTTCAGATATCTGCCGTCTCTGTAACTTATCCACTTGGAGGAGCATGTGAATAGTTTTCAGAAGGCAAGGTAGCATGACATTGAAGGCATCCATTTAAGTTGATTATCATGGCCTGTACTTAGGCTGGGTAGGCTGCACCTCTACAGCAATGGTTCTCAAACCTTTTTGGTTGGTTGGAGGACCCCTTTTCAACTGAATTAGTAATCATGGAGCCCCCAAATAAACTTAATTTAATATAATACCCATAATATGACAGTGCTACATAGAAAATATGCTTTAATAATACTTCTAATAAAACAGGTATTTACTTATCAAGATCAGTAAGGTGGGTGTGATTGCTTCTTGCTGCAGAGTCTGTCTACCTTTGCAAGAGTCCAGGGAGAGCAGAACACAGAGAAAGCCCCAGGGGCGAGGGGGGGTGGAGAACAGGAGCAAGAGGAGAGCACAGTGAGACCAGAAACATGCGAAGAGCAGAGACCGGAGAAGCCAGATGCTTGGGGAGAGTAGGAAAGCAAGAGTCTGGAGGGAGCAGGAACCTGCGGAGGGAGGGAGCCTGGAGAAAGCATGAGCACAGAGAGCAGGAGTGTTGGGGGAACAGGAGCATTAAAAGTGCACCCGAGGAGCAGGGGGAGAATCAGGAGTATATGGGGAGCAGAACACGCCTCCACCCACCGCTCACTCATTTCATGGCCACAACGCCCTGGCCAGTCGCCCATCTGTGGGTTGGCACAGGTCACGAACCCCTGGATTTTGTGGACCCCAGTTTGAGAACCTCTGCATTAGAGCAAAAAAAGCAATATTTTTCATTTTACCCACATTAACTATACCTCCCATCAGCGAAGTACAGAGCATTCTCAACATCCCAACCTTGGAAGTATTTGGAACCCCCTCCCCCCACTGATCGCTCCGCCGGCTATGTCAGAATTTGCACAGAGATAAAACCCCATGGAAAGAACGAAGAAACGTGGAACCAAAAAGAATTGTTTTAACAAATTGTAGGCTATTGGTTCACATTAACATGTCAGATGAAAAGAGAGCTAGCAAAATTGGAGAAATTCTAATTTATCAATGCTTTTGTGTTTGTTTCAGCTGTTGCTGTCATATAAACATGTTTAACACCTAACTGGACGACATGTTTATGCAATGAAAATTGCCATGTTGCTTGCAACCAGTTCTAGTCATGCATGATTATGTGCAACGCATTACCCAAGAGTACCATCTGCAAAGAGGGGAGGTTGAGTTAGTGGAAATTAGAATCAGTTCAAAGGCAATATTCCGTGCAATTACCTTGTGTTCTATTGCCATATTTTAAACACCCATGTGCAGGGGTTCTAATTGTAAACTTTCTCTGGTACTTTCACCAATATTTTACTAATGAATGGGATTGTATCATATCGATGCAGAAAGCTGATTGTAGCAAAATCCTGTTGTGAAGCATTTAAAGAGGCCCTCCTAGGCTGGTGAGAACAAACCATCAAAGCACCACAGGCTTCATTCGGTGGGCAACTTTGATATGGATTGAGATGTGAAACAGATCAGTCCTGTCAATAATTAACTTTAAATTGTCTAAAGGCATTTAACCCTTTGAGGAGTGCTAGGTATTTTATATCTAATTAAAAGAAAACTTCTTCATTTTACTCCATGAATACAGCAGAAGGGAAAATGTCTCTAATGGTACCGATGACTGCTAGCTCATGGTTTTGGAAGCTGCTGAAACTCCTGATGAGCAGTATCGCCGCTTGGCCCTTTGTTACAACAAAGGGTAATATTAAAAAGATAATTTGGTTGGAAACAATCTAGCTATTTCAGACTGTTCCAATAGCAGCGTAAACAAATCGAGCAGACCACGCGACATGTTAGGATCAGTACTCAAAGGGTTAAATGAAATGAAGTCCATGGGATTTTTTTTAATGTTATTTCCTCTTTCCATGAAAAGTGGTCATTTTTAACGTTTGTAGATCAATAGTTTGTTTCTTAGAATCACAGGAATATTATCTTTTGGCATGGGCCATGTCAAACAATGATTATATTCTGTTAGTTTATTTACTGTTACTCTAACAGCAGCCTTACTGTGTTAAGAGGTATGTTTTTTGAGCTTATGCGTATTTTTAAACAGAGAGACACTGACTGACTGAGAAATCCACTAAAATCCATAATGTGCAGTTCAATACAACTGCTTTGAAATACTGCTTGAAAAGCATAGCCCGATTCAAACACAAATACTGCTGGTTTCATACCAGAACAAATTACCTGGTCCACATCAAACACATCGTCAAATTCATAATCCTCACTGGACAAGTCAGTGTCTGGCTGAAATCACTTTAATGGATGTTGTTGATAACTGGAAAAATAAGCAGTAAAAATCTGCCTGGTTTATTTTAAAATAATTACATCATAAAATACAACATAAAATGGAGTTTCTTGTGTTTGACAGAAAACATACCTCATAACAGGGACTTGCTGTAATGGTGGTGTTAGATGTTGCAGTGCAGTTAGATATTAAGTTTACGTTGCTTGGGGGCAAAATGCTTGCTGCATGTTTTTGGGGTATGCATGACTGAATGAAAATGTATATCATTGCTGACTGTCAAGGTTGAGAAAGAGACCTAGTCCTTTCCAAATGACAAGATCATAAAACACTTGATCATAGCCTTTCAGCCATTTTTTCTCCCAGGCATCATGAGGTTTTTGAATCATCAAGATGGTCATTACGCTCACTTTTGGGACAGGAGTATAGGGGGAGAAGATTCTTAAAGAGCAATAGCTGTTGAGTTCTCGACGAATGGGCCTAAACATAAAGATTGGATTGTAGATAAAGCTACTGCTGTGAAATCTTTATTTCAGTTCATCAATTTGAATTTGAGCACTTAATGAGTCTTGCCAACAGGGTATGGAAAATCAATTTTACAAGACTGATAAATTCTCAGAATGACTAAACAGAATGCTAGAAGTAAATATTATGATGGCATCTTTCAGGTCTCCAACTACGTAGAAGGACAAAAGCAACAGATGCATGGGAACACCATCATGTCCAATTTCCCCTCCAAATCACACGCCATTCTTAGAGAGATATATATTGCTGTTTCTTCATCATTGTTGAGCCAAAATCCTGGAAACTCCTCCCTAATTGCACTGAGGGATTACTTTCACCACATAGACTGTAGCGGTTCAAAAAAATAGGCTCACCACCGTCCCCTCAATGGCAACTGGGGACAGGCAATAAATGCTGGCCTTGGCAGGAACGCCCAAATCTCTGGAATAATTTTTAGAAGAATTAGACATAAGGCAGAATCATCCCAGATTTGCACTAAGTGAGGTAGCGGGTGGGTAAAACGACAGCTGCAATGGCGGGTTTTCACGCTGTACGTCATAAACCTGCCACGTTAATTATGCACTCCCGGGAAACACGCCATTTCCATGGCTCTCATTCTCCCACCCGTGATCACCCAGCTGCTGCATCACACCGGGCACCATATTTAAAGTCCAGCAGTAAGCGCACATCTCAGCGCTTCCAGCTCACCGCTGCTGTACGGAAGGCAAGGCCCTGAAACTGAAGAAGGCTATAACTGCAAGGTTCAGCGACGCGTGCCTCAAGCGCCTTTTCGATTCCGCGGAGGCCTGACGGGATGTCCTCTACCCCCCCGCTCTGGCCGCAGGATGGGCAGCAACAGCGCTAACCCTGCTTGGGAGGCAGTGGCAGTGGTCAGCACCAATGCTCTTCAAAAGAGGACAGCCACCCAGCGCTGCAAGAGAATGAATGATCTCCTCCGTTCTGCCAGGGTAAGTCACTCTTCTCATCGCTCTCAACTCACACACTCACAAACCCATCACACATCCACAGGGCCCTCACTCACTGCCAGCTCAAGGGACATCACCATTCACTCTCTCACACACACCTTCATTGTCCTCATCCCGTGCATGGCACCACTCACCGCCCTCACATGCCAGGCATACTTATCATCTGGCCTGGCAGGCGTCCTGCTTACACTCTCTCCATCTCTATCCATGCAGGACAAGCTGACACACAACAAGAGGGAGAGGTCGCAGACCGGTGGAGGAATGTCTGAAATCAAGGTCCTCACAGACTTTGAAAACAGAGCCATCCAGCTGGCCGGCGATGACTGGGACCGGTCCTGTGCTGACGGTGAGGTCGGCGCTGCTCTACCAAGTGAGGATCCAGCAGTGCAACATCCATCAGACAACTATGCTGTGAGTGATGTGTCCTGTTTCACAGGCCACTGCCCTGCACTAATTATCTCCCCTTGCTTTCACAGGCACATCTGCCAGACAGCCAACAGAGTCCAAGACCCAGGGCCTCCAATCAAGCCCTGAAGAAACCTCTGGCGAGGAATCTGAAGGCACCTTCCCTGAAGTCCTGTCACAGCGCTCACCCACACCCTCCACCAGCGCAGAGACACACACCTCGGTGGGTCCTAGCTTTACAGTAGCCCTGGGATCACAATCTGCTGAGCACATCGCACTGTCTGATACACAGCAGGCGACGGCAGGGACTTCCCAGGTTCCTGGCACTCGGAGGACTGATGGAGGCCAGGAATTTGCTGCATCCGGTCAGATGATGAGCCTCTGGACTGGGTCATGTCACAGTTGCTGGAGCTGCAAAGGCAAACTCAGGAACATCAGGAAGGGATGTCCGCTGCATTCCTCAGATTGCAGGGCACGATGGAGGAGTCCGTCCGTCTTCAGGCTGAGGTGACAGCGCTGGCATGCCAACTCACCGAGGTCAACACTGGTAGCATTACGGTTGCCATGGAGACCTTGGTCCAGGATGTCGCTCTTGTGCTGCTGCGTGGGCTTAACTCCATCGCTGAAGCCATCAGTGGCCCCCTCAACAGTGTGTACACAAATGGGTGCCGGGCAGCTTGATCACACTCCAGTACACCTACTCCTGAAGGAGAAAGCCTGGGGCCCCCATAGGGAGGAGGATCAGCAGGTGCACACTCTGGGGCCATCCATTCAGGTGAATCTGGGAGTGTCTGGCCCATCTGAATCCCTTTTTCTGTGACCTACACAGCTCCAGCTTCACAGGCTAGGGAGGGTGTCGCTGCCACACAGCAGGACCCCAAAAGCAGGCTGGGGCCCTGCAAGTCTCAGCCCTTCATAGGACCCCGGCCAAGGTCATCACAGACAGGGCATAGCTGTCAGCAGGCTGCCCCCACCTCCTCTGTGGATGTCCGGGGAGCACCAAGACGTAGCAGCAGAGTTAGGAAAGTTAAGGAGAATTAGTTGCACAGCCTGGGCAGGGGTGTTAATCACTTGTACATAATGTTCTCTTTTGTCAATAAACTCCCAAGAATGTCTACCTGTCTATGGCTCCTTGTTCTGATGAGCAGTGTTCTTGTCACTCAGATATTAAAACTTTCTGCACAAGATAAAGGCAGGTGTCTCAGTCCAGGGCCTCTTCCCTGTGCTCTGTGCCTTCAGGCCACAGCGATGATCCAGCCTCGCACTCACTGTGCCTATACCTCAGCGGTTCTGGTCATTGCTGCCAGAATGTTATGGGCAGGCACCACAGAGTTCTCTCATAGTCTCGGTATCCTCTCAGCACTTTCAAGGAGGGGCTGACCCCCATCTCTTCAGCATCTGTGACCACTGATGCTGAAGGCAGACAAAAGGATCAGATGCTTCTAAGGTTTCATGGCTGCGTCTCTATGATGTGACCCTAATGACAGAGCGCAAGCGAGCTGCCCTCGGCCAGACAGGAATCAGAAATTCTCAGAGGCTATCTGAGGATTTATGGAGCGTCCTTACTGCATGGCGTTATCATCCTCCTGCAATCGAGTGACTATTAGGGCCTCCACTGCTTCTCCATGACAGGAGCATTCTCACAGAGGGTATTCGCACTGCCATAAGCAAGGCTGGAGTCAAACGTTCATAGATGCAATGTGAGGATCTGTGGGGTCACCTCACTGCATGTCGTCATCATCCTCCACAAATCTAGCAGCTATGAGGGCCTCCCGAGCGTGCCTGCCTCGTCTACCCAGTGCAAGGCCTCATCCCCATTATCATCCCTCTGAGGACCTCCTCACCCTCATCCCCGTCAGTGTCCTCCTCAAAAGAGGAGACATGCAGCTCTTCCATCTCCTCCTCAACCAGCTCATCTCCCTGTTCGAGCACCAGGTTATAAAGGGCGCAGCAGACGATGGCAATGCGGACTGTATTGCAGGGCTCCACCAGACCGGTCCAGGCACCAGAACCTCATCTTCAGCATCCTGATGGTCTGCTCCACCAAGTTGCGAGTTGCTGCATGAGCCTCGTTATACCTTCACTCTGCTGCAGTCTGAGGCCGCTGCACGGGTATCATCAGCCACGGCCTCTGCAGGTAGCCCTTGTCCCCGAGGAGCCAACCCTGCAGCTTCTGTGGACCCTAGAAGACTTCGGGGATCTGTGACCGACTGAGGATGTAGGAGTTGTGCACATTCCCTAGAAACCAGCAGGATGAGTTTCTGGTGGCCGCACACCAGCTGCACATTCATTGCTGTAGTTCACAGTGCATTGCGACAGAGATCTGAGCACCATGTGAGTGCAGTGGATTGGACCCTGAACCTGTGAGAAACCTGAGGTCTGGGTGAATCCAATCGCTCTTGCATCCTGGCTGTCCTGGTCCCGAGCAAAATGCACAAAGTTGTGTTGCCCTCACAAATTAGGCATCCGTGATCTCATGGATGCATTTGTGGGCGGAGGCTTGTGAAATCCCACAGAGGTCACCTGTGGAACCCAGGAAGGAGCCATTGGCATAGAAATTGAACACCGCAGTCACTTTGATGGCCACTGACAGTGGATGCCCTCCATATCCCCATGGATCCAAATCCTGCAGCAGCTGGCAGATGTGACCGACCAGTTCCCTAGACATGTGCAGTCTTCAGCGACACTGGTTCTCGGTCATCTGCAGGAATGAAAGGCGGCGCCTGTAGACCCTGGGTATAGCTAGGCGTCGACCAGCGACAGCTCGCTGTGGCTCTTGGGTGGCATGTGTGGGATCCCCAGCCGCCCCTTCTTCCTAGATTTGCTGCTCCTGCCTCTGCACAGCCAGGAGCTTCAGTCGCTCCCTCCTCCTTCATGCTTCATGCTCTGTAGGCCATCAGGCATACAGCTAGTTCACCAGGCTCCATGATCCTGATGTACTCCACCTGCAGGATGAAAGAGAGAGACACGTGGTTAGCATGGGTGTACTAACCTGTCCTGGTTAAGTATGATGGCCCCTTAACACTTCCTGGAGAGTGCTGGTCACTACTTGGATGGCCAGAGATTAGTGCGCTGCAAGGCTGCCCTGTTAGCTTGAACCATTGGGGTAGACTGGTCCAAACCAGGATGATGACATTGCAAGGGGCTGTGAGCCCCTCCTCCAGTGACTGCTCCATGGTCAGGTTTGGTGAGAAGATTGTACAACATGTGCAGTCATCCAACTGTTCTGCAGTCCACTAAAATGCTCATGAATTTGCAGTCCGTGCCGGGGGGTGGGGGTGAAAAGCTTTGGAGCACTTGGTGGAGCGCTTCTGCATTGCTTGAGTGGGCAGATAAGCTAGGAGCCCGACCCTAAACATAACAATGTGGCTGCGCCTGAACTACCTCAGTTGCAGAGGAATGGTCACTTTGTCCAGGTTTCCCTAATGCGTGGCCACTTACCTCGTCCACCGTACACCCACCCCAAATGCTTTTGCGCTATATCCAACAGCAGGGCTGCCCTTAACCCCCACCCCCACCCCCAACTGCCCCAACCATGAGTCACCTCAACGGCAAGGCTGCCCTTAACCCCGACCCCCCAATGCCCCTGAAGCTTGAAGTGCAACAGGCGACCCTGGCGAGTACTGCACAATGTTACTGTGCACTCACCTCCGAGCTCCCCTCACAGTGAAGACCGCCCAGTGCACGCCTTTTATGTGCTGTTGTGAAACACGTCAGCGTGCTTTCCCACCGACATGGACGGATATTCCAGCCCAGGGGGATGATTCCAGCGGGCTGGCACAATAATGATATGCTGATGGTATTACAATGAGGTTCCCGACATCCGATGGCGCCTGATGCCGGGGGACTGGGCGGACGATTACGACCTGGTTTCCCGCCATCGTAAAACAGATCGCGCCATATTGTCCACTCACACCACAGATCACACCCAACGCCAGCGAGCGCGGAAAACTCCGCCCATAGAATTTTCAGTTTATGCACATTAAGATAAATGATAATTAATGACCCCAAGCCACAATTGGTGCTAATAAGTCAGCTGGCTGGAAGGGTCAGTTTTCCACTTCACAAGGTCCTTGCACTATCATATTTTTTTGTATCTCAGAAGCTAGCTGGGAGCTGCCATATCTCACGTAAATGAACCAAGGGAGTGAGTGATGGGCAGGATTGGGTTACCAAGGTACAACATTCTACTTGAGAAGCAGGCATTTGGCTGCTTTAGCTGCTCTGTCCATTATATGTAGAACCGACACTTCGTAAGCCAAGCGTGCAGAGTGATATAAACGTCTTAACAACCTTCCTATCTGGCAATAGGAAATGTGATTTCTGTGGGTAAAATCATTACATCTTCTGTTCTACTTTGAAGATTAGCGTTGTAGCTGGTGAAGTTGCAAGGAATCTTAGAACATAAACCCAGCAATGCCTGCTTATGAAGCAGATGTTATTTTCACTTCTCGCCAGAGCACTCTCAGGAGCACAAAGTACAAATAATGATAGCCGACAATTTAATCATTTACAGAGCTAGTGATGGTGTCAACAGCCTAAATACAGTGTTGGTTTAAATACCTTACTGAAGTTGATGTAGGCTCACAGTATCACTGTGGTTGACTAATATATTCTAGATTCTATTCTTGTGCATAGCTTGAGAGTCATCTATGAAACTGCTTGATGGTATAATGATATTCTGGAGGGATGAGATCACATGGGCTGAAATGCTAGATGTAGGGTTTACTATAGCATCTCCCAGACCTCCACTACTTAGAAGGAAAAGTGCAACAGGGTGGATGGAAGCAACATCATGTCCAATTTCCCCTCCAAGTCACAAGCTTTAATCAAAACCTAACTTGCAATCATCACAGTGCATTTTTAAAAAATCTCCTCATCCAGGATTCAGGGTGGATAAACGTTCCCATGCACATCCATGTACAAAACGTGAACAAGTTACTTCAATTAGGACCTGGGCATAATTTGGACCATTCTTTTCACCAAACAGTGAAAATGCCAAATCTCCTGAAGGACAATTGCAGACAACAAGTTTCTTTTGTTCCAAGGAGAATTAATTAAATAATTTCCCCATTTACGTGTGTTAGTAAAGAGTTATTGTTGAGTTGTGATTATTTGGGTCTTTCTTGTAGCTGGCTGAAAGGGCAGCAGGAGGACAAGCAGGACACTGATGTACATTATCACTCACTGACTGGTGAAGGCAATTTCAACTGGCGGTTTATCTTCCCCTTCGACTATTTGATGGCTGAGGAAAAGATTGTCATCTCCAAGAAGGAGTCCATGTTTTCCTGGGATGAAACAGAGTACAAGATCCCCGCTCGTCTAACTCTGCAAGTGTGGGATGCTGACCACTTCTCAGCTGATGATTTCCTCGGTATGTTTTAGTCTCATTTCTTTGTCCCATCCTATTGAGGCGTTAAATGCAGGGTTTTAAAATTCAGGACTTTCTTTGGATGGCCAATCTGAATGTACGCTTATCATTAAGAATACTTTTTCTCCTGTGAAATGGCTTTATCCTCAGGATGAGGGAAAATAGCCAATTGGCCTCCTATCCTGACCTGGTAAGTATGGGGAATTTTAGGATATGTAATTGACATCAATGATATCCACCTATAATCCATCAGGATACACTAAACAATTTCAAATTAGATATACATCCCCTCCGCCACCCTCTCTAACTTCGGCCCATGCAAAACTTTGTTTCCTGTACCCTATTGTGCGCTAAATCGTGATCACCCATCACTCCTGCCCTCATTGATCTATGTTGACTCCTGGTCCTCCAAAGTCTCTAAATTAAAATTCTCACCCTTGCATTTAAATACCTTCATGGCCTTGCCCCTTCCTATCTCTGTAGCTTCTTCCAGCCTTAAGCATACAATGCGGCGAAGAGCAGTAGAAAGCCAGGGGATTGGGAAGCCTACAAAGACCAACAGAGGACAACTAAAAAAGAAATAAGGAGGGAGAAGATTAAATATGAGGGTAAACTAGCCAGTAATATAAAAGAAGATTGCAAGAGTTTTTTTTAGAGATATAAAGGGTAAGAGAGAGGCAAAAGTGGACATTGGGCCATTGGAAAATGATGCTGGAGAAGTAATAATGGGGAACAAAGATATGGCGGATGAACTGAATAGGTACTTTGCGTCAGTCTTCAGGGAGGAAGACACGAGTAACAGTTCCAAAATTCAAGAGAGTCGGGGGGCAGAGGCGAGTATGGTGGCCATTACCAAGGAGAAGGTGCTAGGAAAACTGAAAGGTCTGAAGGTGGATAAATCACCTAGACCAGATGGATTACACCCCAGAGTTCTGAAGGAGATAGCTGAAGAGATAGTGGAGGCGTTAGTGGTGATCTTTCAGGAATCACTGGAATCAGGGAGGGTCCCAAGGGACTGGAAAATCACTAATGTAACCCCCCTGTTTAAGAAGGGAGTGAGGCAAAAGATGGGAAATTACAGGCCGATTAGCCTGACCTCGGTCGTTGGTAAGATTTTAGAGTCCATTATTAAGGATGAGATTTCAGAATACTTAGAAGTGCATGGTAAAATAGGGCAAAGTCAGCATGGTTTCATCAAGGGAAGGTCATGCCTAACAAATCTGTTAGAATTCTTTGAGGAGATAACGAGCAGGTTAGACAAAGGAGAGCCAATGCATGTTATCTAACTGGACTTCCAGAAGGCTTTTGACAAGGTGCCGCACAGGAGGCTGCTCAGTAAGATAAGAGCCCATGGTGTTAGAGGCAAGGTACTAGCATGGATAGAAGATTGGCTGTCTGGCAGGAGGCAGAGAGTGGGGATAAAGGGGTCCTTCTCGGGATGGCAGCTGGTGACTAATGAATTCCGCAAGGGTCAGTGTTGGGGCCACAACTTTTCACTTTATACGTTAATGATCTAGATGAAGGAACTGAGGGCATCCTGGTTAAGTTTGCAGATGATACAAAGATAGATGGAGGGACAGGTAGTATTGAGGAGGTGGGGAGGCTACAGAAGGTTTTAGACAGGTTAGGAGAATGGGCAAAGAACTGGCAGGTGGAATACAACGTGGGGAAGTGTGAGGTCATGCACTTTAGTAGGAAGAATAGAGGCATAAACTATTTTCTAAATGGGGAGAGAATTCAGAAATCTAGAGTGCAAAGGGACTTGGGAGTCCTAGTCCAGGATTCTCTTAAGGTTAACTTGCAGGTTGAGTCGGTAGTTAGGAAGGCAAATGCAATGTTAGCATTTATTTCGAGAGGACTAGAATATAAAAGCAGGGATGTGCTGCTGAGGCTTTATGAGGCTCTGGTCAGACCACATTTAGAATATTGTGAGCAATTTTGGGCTCCTTATCTCAGGAATGATGTGCTGGCTCTGGAGAGGGTCCAGAGGAGGTTCACGAGAATGATCCCAGGAATGAAAGGTTTAACATATCAGGAACATTTGAGGACTCTGGGTCTATACTCGTTGGAGTTTAGAAGGATGAGGGGGGATCTGATTGAAACTTACAGAATACTGAAAGACCTGGATAGAGTGGACGTGGGGAAGATGTTTCCATTAGTAGGAAAGACTAGGACCCGAGGGCACAGCCTCAGAGTAAAGGGAAGATCTTTTAGAACAGAGATGAGGAGAAACTTATTTAGCCAGAGAGTGGTGAATCTATGGAATTCATTGCCACAGAAGGCTGTGGAGGCCAGGTCATTGAGTATATTTAAGACCGAGATAGATAGGTTCTTGATTGGTAAGGGGATCAAAGGTTAGGGGGAGAAGGTGGGAGAATGGGGTTGAGAAACTTATCAGCCATGATTGAATGGCAGAGCAGACTCAATGGGCCGAATGGCCTAATTTCTGCCCCTATGTCTTACAGTCTTATGGTCTTATAAATCTCCCTGAATTCTCTGCTCATTCCCGCTCTTTGATTCACCAGTGACAGCCACCAGGATCCCATCCTCCCGAAACACTTCTGCCTTTCTTCATCTTTCTCCTCTTTGGGAAAAAAGCACACTTTTTCAACCAAGCTCTCATTACCCCCTTTGGTTCAGCATCTGTTTTTTGCCCCGTGCTTCTCAGTAAAATAATTTCAAGCTGTTTTTCTATGTCAATGGCACTTGTTGGATGATAAAACTGGCCTTTTTTTCAGATTTCTCTATACATTGAGTCTGGTTTGCTTCAAAAAGTTTTAAAGTTGAATTGAACCAGAACTTAAAAGCAATGGTGTAACTTGAGATTCAAGATTACGGTCCAATTTTTTTCAATCTATTTGATTCAAAGACAGTGCAGTGGGTGTGGTGCAGATGAAGTTCCACAGGACTTCTCCCACTTGACTGTCCTAACTGCAAGACTGGAATTTTGATCACTTATTTTATGCCATTTTTTCCCGGAGGTTTCTAGGCTCTTTTGCTGTTGGTGGGATGAATAGGTGAAATCCGGTGGAATTTTACACCCAGGAAGTTGGTAACCTGATTCAACATTAGAAAAGGGGGAGGAGTGACAAGGACAATCAAAAAATATATAGCCTGTAGAAAATATGACTGATCTGGGAGCATTAAATCAATAAATATATTTTTTCCCATGTCGGCACCCAAGTGAGAACCAACCACAAGTGTTTGTTAACCTTTCCTCTGGTTGCTATGTGCAGTGACAGGAATCCTCTGTTCAGTATTCCCTGTGAAATAGTAAGCATGCTCGTTTAGAACTGGTGTTTGTGAGTTTGCAAGAAACACAAAACTCAGGAAGTCATCACAAACACATTTACAATTTCTCCTCACTTATGAACCCGAAGAATTCTAGATGCTACAGGGATAACGCAAGAAAATATGTAGTGTACAGGAATATTCTGACTTTGAGGTGCACTTGAGAACATTTTACCACCCTTAACGCTGACAGACGTTGTAGAATGTCCACAGCTAGGCAGCTGGACAAGCCCAGGGTGAATCAATGAAAATGTAAAATGTATCACTAAGGAGTCATTGTATACTTACACTAAAGTGCCAAATACAAGAACATTTAGAATTCTTCTGATAATTCTGTGCCTAAATCACACAAAATACAGGAATAAGTCTGATAATCCTTTCATATCTAACTTTTCAAAACACTTTCCTTTATTTTCTTGATGTTGTGAAGTTCATTACTTTTAAACTTTGATCTTGTTCCTCTTGAGCTTCAAGTTCTGTTCTACATGGTTATTTCCCCTGCCCTGCATTTCCAGTGTTGAAGTTAATATTTATCACACCATCAATCATTTTATTTCATTCTTTCTCAGGACTTCAAAACTATGGAACTTGTACCTTGTTTAGTCTTGTCTTCGCTTCCCTTCTTCCTACAATTATCAGGCTTTTAAAGCTCAACTTTGTGCCGTGTCAACACTGCTTCTTATTTTGTCATATTCTTTTGAACTTGGAGACCATGCTTTGCAAATTGGGTTCTCGTCCTTCGGTTAGGTTTCTTAACAAAACAAAATGCTGCATGCGGTGTGGTATTGAACTGCACAGGTCTTGAATCGCCCAGTGTTGATCTCCAGTCTGTGCAGAGTTTTCCCACATTATGCACTGTTTATTGTAGTTTTTCCCTGTTGATGGAGAACAGAAGTACAGTAGTAGGTTTACTCCGAAGTCCTGATCATGGTAGCATTTTACAGTGCTTGAGCAGAATCTTAATATCAGGAACAGGAAGGAGCAAATGTAGGCGGGGACATTGGGACCGTTTCTGGGGGCAGTGGGACCTGTACAAGGCGGACGGGTTGCACCTAAACCGGAATGGGACCAACATCCTTGCGGGGAGGTTTGCTAGTGCTGTTGGGGAGGGTTTAAACTAACTTGGCAGGGGAATGGTAATCCTGAGAGGAGGTTCAGCAGGGGGAGATGCACAGCCAAAATTAGAAGAGAGAGCAAGTGAGTCTGGAAGGCAAAGAAATTATAGGCCAGTTAAGGCACAAGGGAGTTTGGCAAGGTTGGATGGTATTTATCTTAATGCAAGGAGTCTGACGAATAAGGCAGATGAGTTGAGGGCACAAATTAACACATGGAAGTATGATGTCATTGTGGTCACAGAGACATGGTTGAGAGAGGGGCAGGATTGGCAGCTCAATATTTCATAATACAGGCCCTTCAGGCGAGACAGGGAAGGAGGTAAAGGAGGAGGGGATATCGCAATATTGATCAAGGAATCAATTACAGCAGTAAGGAGGGATGACATCTTAGAAGGCTCCTCAAATGAAGCCATATGGGTAGAACTTAAAAACAAAAAAGGAGCAATCACATTGCTGGGAGTGTACTATAGGCTCCCAAACAGTCAGAGAGAAATAGAAGGGCAGATATGTAGGCAAATTTCAGAGGTGTAAAAATAATAGGGTAGTAATAGTGGGGGATTTCAACTTCCCCAACATTAATTGGGTTAGTCATAGTGTGATAGGTTTAGAGGGAGTGGCATTCTTAAAATACACCCAGGAGAGCTTTTTAAGCCAGTGCATAGAGGGTCCTAAAAGAGAGGGGGCGGTCCCGGACTTAATTTTAGGGAATGAAGCCAGGCAAGTGGTAGAGTTATCAGTGGGGGAGCATTTTGCAGATAGTGATCATAACTCCGTTAGATTCAAGGTTGTTATGGAAAAGGACAAGGATGGACCAGAAAATAGAGTTCTAAATTGGGGAAGGCCGATTTTAATAAGATCAGATATGATTTGGCCAGAGTGGACTGGGAGCAGCTACTTTTAGGTAAATCTGCATCAGAGCAGTGGGACTCATTCAAGAAGGAAATAGAGAGAGTACAGGGCCAACATATTCCAGAAAAGACAAAGGGTGTGACCAAAAAATCCAGGGAACCCTGGATGTCGAGGGATATACAGGATTGGATAAAGAGAAAAAGGGGAGGCTTATGACAGATACCGAAGGCTCAAAACAGCGGAAACCCTAGAGGAGTATAGAATGTGTAGGGGGGGAACTTAAAAAGGAAATTAGGAGAGCAAAAAGGGGGCATGAAAAAACATTGGCAGGTAAAATAAAGGAAAATCCAAAGTTATTTTACAAGTCCATTAAGAGTAAGAGGATAACTAGGGAAAGAGTAGGGCCCATTAAGGACCATAGTGGTAATTTGTGTGTGGAGCCAGAAGACATAGGTAGGGTTCTAAATGAATACTTTGTGTCGGTGTTCACAAGTGAGAGGGACGACATGGGTATGAAAATCAGGCAGAAGGACTGTGATATTATTAAAGGAATTAGCATAGAAAGGGAGGAGGTTCTAAGTGGTCTGGCAGGCTTAAAAGTAGATAAATCTCCAGGCCCGGATGAAATGTCTCCCAGGCTGTTGAGTGAGGCAAGGGAGGAGATAGCAGGGGCACTGGCAACAACTTTCAATACCTCTCTAGCCACAGGAGAGGTGCCAGAGGACTGGAGGACAGTCAATGTGGTACCGTTATTCAAGAAGGGAGGAAGGGATAAACCAGAGGACTACAGGTCAGTCAGTCTAACCTCAGTGGTGGGAAAACTATTGGAAGCAATTCTGAGGGACAGAATTAATCTACACTTGGAGGGGTAGGGATTAATCAAGGACAGTCAGCATGGTTTTGTTAAGGGGAGGTCATGTCTGACCAATTTGATTGAATTTTTCAAAGAAGTGACCAGGTGTGTAGATGAGGGCAATGCATTTGACATAGTCTACTTGGACTTCAGCAAGGGTTTTGATAAGGTCCCGCATGGGAGACTGATAACGAAGGTAAGAGCCCATGGGATCCAAGGCAACTTGGCAAATTGGATCCAGAATTGGCTGAGTGGCAGGAAGCAGAGGATGATGGTTGAGGGATGTTTTTTGTGACTGGATGCCTGTGTCCAGTGAGATTCCACAGGGATCGGTGTTGGGTGCCTTGCTGTTTGTTGTATATATAAACGATTTAGACTTGAATGTAGGAGGGTCGATCAGTAAGTTCGCGGATGACACAAAAATTGGTGGGGTGGTAAATAGTGAGGAGGATAGCCTTAGATTACAGGAGGATATAGATGGGCTGGTCAGATGGGCTGATCAGTGGCAAATGGAATTTAATCTGGATAAGTGTGAGGACTGGAGGACGGCCAATGTGGTGCCGTTATTCAAGAAGGGAGGAAGGGATAAACCAGGGAACTACAGGCCAGTCAGTCTAACCTCAGTGGTGGGAGAACTATTGGAAGCAATTCTGAAGGACAGAATTAATCTACACTTGGAGGGGTAGGGATTAATCAAGGAATACCACATCCTCAAACCATAACACGATTGACAGGGTTGCCAACCCTCCAAGAATATCCTGAAAAATCACCAAAAAGGAAATAGTTTATGTTTTCATTTTAATTGAACACTTTTTAGTTCAGAAAATGTTGGGGATGGAAAAAAACCTGCCTGTGTGACTGGGTGGGGTGATTGGAGCCTGGATGCCATGAAACCTCCAGGAATACGTGCAGCCAGAGTGGGAAACATTAGTTGCTGACCATGCAAAAACACTGGTGCCTGCAGATATCTTACCAGGTTTCTCAACACTCGAAAAAATCAGTTGGCATTGCAAAGCTTTCCCCAGCAGCCAGCGTGAAGAAGTTCATTTCTAGAATAGTCCTGCACTTGCCAAGTGTTCCTCGTGACCGACCACACTGCTGCTGTGGTGACAGCCACTGCTTGGCTCCTTTCACTGAATCCCTTTATTTTTTGGCGAGCTGGTGCCTCATATCTGTGGCCAACCGGCAACAGAAAGGACTCAGCCTTTCAGAACTTTTTTTCCAAGTTGACGACAGTCTTGGCCCACTAGAGACCTGGTAATGTTCTATAAGACAGCACCAAGTTGTCCAAAGTCATTTAACAAATGTCAGTTCCACACCATTTAAAAAAGAGGCATTTCATTAGCGAGGCTGTTACTTTTTTCGTTGTTCGCTTTCCTGGCAGGTGCGATTGAACTGGATCTGAACAGATTCACACGTGGAGCGAAAACGGCCAAGCTATGCACAATCGAAATGGCTACAGACGAAACTGCTTTCCCCATAGTGTCTATTTTTAAACAGAAGAGGGTGAAGGGCTGGTGGCCCTTTGTGGCCAGAAATGAAAACGATGAAATGGAGCTTACAGTAAGAAGGGTTTTTTTTGCTTTAAAGTTTTCGACAGATTTCGACACTAAAGATTCAAAATTGACTAAAATTGTGTGAAATTCGATATGTTTTCACCTCTGAGTGGAAGCCCGCCACTGTGCTGAAAATGAAGGAAATAACATTTTACTGTAACAGCATTAATTTACACGCTGAAGTCTCCCTCAGCAATCATTTTGTTTTATAATTTATAAGGGTCAGTCCCAGTCACACATTATTAATGGAGATGTATGTCTTTTCTAATGCCTAAACCCATAGCCCTGACCTTGTTCCACAGAATAAGGGGCTTCCAGTCAGGTTGTTCTAAAGAAGGTTCCTTATGTTTTGCTTAAAGAGAAAGTTTAAAAGTTGCAGATGCTGGAAATCTGAAACAACAATGGAAAATGCTGGTTAATACTCAGCAGATTATCTGTGGAGAGATTTGATAATGCAGGACAGGGGGACTTCCACCCCTCTCGTACTAATACTAGTTGCTGAAGCGTGGAAACCCGTGAAGGTTTATACAAGACAAACTTTACCACAATAAAGGTTGGAAACAAGTTGCTTTCGACAAACAGTCAAAATCTCAGGTAGGTAAAACAAAAATGATCAGGCAGGACATTGTGATCAGTGGAAAAACGCCAGTGCTCACCACTGACCTACCGACATATGAACATACAGGTTAGGAGCAGGAGTAGGCCCCTCGACCCCTCGAGCCTGCTCCGCCATTCAATAAGATCGTGGCTGATCTGACTGTTACCTCAACTCCATATTTCCGCACACCCCCAATAACTTTTCATCCCCTTGCTTATTAAGAATCTATCCAGCTTTGCCTTAAAAATATTCAAAGACTCTGCTTCCACCACCTTTTGAGGAAGAGTTCCAAGGACTCAAGACCCTCTGAGAGAAAATATTTCTCCTCATCTCTGTCTTAAATGGGCAACCCCCTATTTTGAAACAGTGACCCTCTCCCTAGTTCCAGATTCTCCCACAAGAGGAAACATTCTCTCCACATTCACCCTGTCAAAACCCCTCAGGATCTTATATGTTTCAATCAAGCTGCCTCTTACTCTTCTAAACTCCAGCATATCCAAGCCTAGTCTGTTCAACATTTTTTCATAATACAACCCTCCCATTCCAGGTATTAGTCTAATATACCTTCTCTGATCTGCTTCCAACGCATTTACATCCTCCCTTACCTCAAAGAAAGGCTGTGGCATGGGCTTCCCCTTTCCTGACATCAGTTCCATCGAGGGGGGAAATGCCAGAATCAAGCGGCAGTAATGCCATCAAGCAGGGTAAGCAGCCAATCACATTGAAGTATTACAGCAAACCATTAAGTAAAAACCACTGAATCCCTTCACTTCTAATTTTAGTGAAAAAAATGTTTGGTTCAAACACCATAGGATTAAGGTGGAAGCTAAAATATAATAAAGAAATTTAAAATATATATATATATTTTAATGTACTTGGGACAGAATTTTTACAATGATGGAGAGGGTCTTCAGCTCCTCCAAAAAGGTGCCAGGGGCCTGGTTCCAGAAGTCCTGCCCCCAAACTCAGCATCTACCATTTTCGCTGGGGGGGGGAGGTAGGGGGGGGGAGGGGGGAGGCGGTGGTGGTGGCGGGGTGAGAGCAAAAATGGATGCGGGTTGTACTTTACACATCCATGATTCAGGGAGTTAGCTGCATATGTTAAAGTCCAGCTTCCTTCAGTCAGATAGTGGTATGTCCAAAACTTGACTTGTGCATGTTAGACCGATCAGGAGAAAGTCTAAAGTTAGCAGAGTTCTTTGGGGATATAAGGTACCCTTTTGGATAAGCCCAGGGACACCTTAGAGAGAGGTAAGGTGCCCTTTGGGAGAGGTAAGGTGCCCTTTGGGAGAGGTCAGGTCCCCATTGGGATTGTTAAAATTAAACATGAATCTGCATAAAAAGTGCATAAACTCATTGGAACTATCAAGCTGTCTAGCTGTCAAGGGAACTGTCAAGAGAACTGTCAAAACTCATTGGAACTGACAAGCTGTCAGGGGGTTTAAATCTCCTGGTCTTTAAATTGAAAAAAATATTAGTGCTTGCTATTTCACTCTGTCTGTTGACATAGGACTGAGGGATATCATGATAGGACTTGTGTTGCATGACTGATTTCACAACCTATCATTATCACAGTTGGGTGCTTTCAGTTCACAGTTTAATTGGAGGCTCCAAATGTTTGAGTCTTTGATGTTAGGCTTCAAATGCAAATACATGTTGTTATAAGGGATTAAGTGCTTGAAGGAAATTAAATGTAGTAAATGGGCTTTTATCAATGAGAGTTTTTTTTTTGTAAATAGTGAATTCATCAATAGACACTTAGAAATTTGTTTTATTTCCTCTCATCATGGGTCCTGAGGTCTGCCCATGGTGGATACTGGGTCAGTTAGCATGGAGGGTATAAAGGCAAAGGATGGTGGGAGGAGCGCATGGATTGGCATGAGTTGGCAATAAGTTGGCATAGGGGCTGCAAAAAGCCATGGGGGTTGGTAGAGGAGCATAGGTTGACATGGAGGATATGAGGAGCCAAGGGGGGGGGCATATGTTGGCATGGGTTGGCATAGATGGGGTATAGTGAGTGTGAGGGGATGTAAGGGGGGTGAGGGCTAGAGGGATTTTTTTGCGGGGGTTTTTTGCAACTGGGAAAAAGTGCTGGGTCACTCAGGCTGGCCTTTTGTCCAGCCGCCCTCCACATTAATTTTCCACTTTAATATTCCTAACCTGTACCTTGTCTGCTGGGAGAGCAGAAATTTTGGTCTAGTGGCCCCCCCTGGGCTTATTCTTACTGATGGCTTCTTTATTGATTTCAGTAAATCCAGCCAGATTCATAGAGGGTAGGTTTGCATTCAGCTATGGCACTGACTGCTCAGAGGTCAAGTAACTCACTGATATTGTCCAATCTCACACAAAGAATGGTGACCTTGTTCATGAGCTCTCAATACCTTTACAAAAGGGAAAAGAGGAGTTGGGGTAAAATGGTGGGTGGTGTCGTGTGGGTGGCCAGGTGGAAATTGTGACATGCTCTCCACAATTACACCACAACTACTGTGTTACTCTTTCATTACATTGAGCACAGTGCAACCCAAAAAAGAATTGCAAATCATAATTTCAGAAGATAAGAATGCCACCTAATAAATGACGGCAAACTTGAACACAGTATTTTTACTTCACCCCATAATAAGTTTTTTTCCTATCCAGACAAGAGGACACCTTTTTGATAGCTTGATATCAGCACTGCTCTTTGCACTGTGATTCCTGCTTTAGTCCCCGAGGTCACTGCAGACGTGGTACCACCAGCACCTGAAGCGAAGCCACGTGAAGTGTCCATCACTTCAAACTTCAAACCCACTCACCGTGTGTGTTCTGTGTTCAGGGTAAAGTGGAGGCCGAGCTACACCTGCTGACAGCAGAAGAAGCTGAGAAGACCCCTGCGGGCCTGGCTCGAAATGAGCCCGAGCCACTGGAGAAGCCAAAGTAAGTGTATCTTCTTCATTTCATTACAGTTCGTGTCTCAGTGACGTCACCATGCATCTACTCAGCCATTTAAAGAAAATGCCAAAAATACAACTCTTGGCCTAATAATATTAGGGAGTATCTTGCAGAAACAAAGTATTTAAAAAAAACAATTCTAATTTAACTTTTCTAATCTGTTTTATTACCTTATACTTTATATAAGTAGTTAAAAAGAAAAAGTTGGAGGAGCGGGATAAAAACAGCATCCTCAAAACTTCTTATACCTTTGAAAATAACTTCAGCGTCTCTAAAGTATCATTACAATATCGATGTTCAAATTAACGGCTGAATCGTTCATTTACAGAAGTCATTGTGCAGCCTTTTGCCATATGGTTTCTAATCTTGATATTCTCAGGCAGATGGCTTTCAGGCAATTAATAAGATACTTGTAAACCAGCGGCAGTCATCGAGGGATAAATTGGCTCATGAAGCCTGAAGGTGATTCCTTCTGCATGTAATACACCTCCAAACAAGGTTCTCAGCATTCTAGCTCCTCCAACATCCAAGCACCCTAATCATAAGTCTCCAGCTTCCATTCACCTGAATATTAAATATTTATTGATATGAAATATATTTACGATCTACATTAATGACTTGGATGAAGGGACCAAATTTGTAGCCAAACTTGCTGACGATATGAAGATAGGTGGGAAAGCAAGCTGTGAGGAGGATACAAAGAGCCTGAAAAGGGTTTGAGATAGGTTAAGTGAGTGGGCAAAAATTTGGCAAATGTAGTTTGAGGGAAAATATGATGTTGTCCACTTTGGCAGGAAGAGCAGACACACAGAATATTGTCCCAAACTGTTCCAAGTCCAGTGCAGTGAAGTCCGTAACTAAGGGCAGAATTTTCCGGTCGGCGTGCGGGGGGCGGGGCCCGACACGCCGACGCGTAAAATGACGGACGATGACATCGGGCGTGCGTCCCGACGTCATCGCGTACCATTGCGATATTTCGTTTGAAATATAAACGGCCTGTTAAGGCCATTAAGAAATTAATTGAACCACTTGTGAACGCTGCCCGTCCAATCTTAGTGTTGGCGGCAGGCGAAGAGCCCAAGCGGCCTTTGCGTTTTTCATTAAACCTCATCCACGAGCAGGATGAGGTTTCCTGAAGCTTTTATTAAGTTAATTAAATAATTTTCATAAACATAAAAACATGTCCCCACTCATGTGACACAGTCACGTGAGGGGACATGTTTAAATAAATTTTTTAATCAATTCTTTAATTATTTTAATATCCCTTTAATCTCCCTGAGGCAGCTCCGTGCCTCAGTGAGGTTGCTGAGCTCTTACACACGCATGTGCAAAAAGAGCGCTGGCTCCAACTCTCCCTCCTCCCCCCCGCCCGCACAGGCAGTGCTGAGCGCTACCGGCCGCGTATTACGCTGGGCGGGCCTTAATTGGCTTCACCCTCGCCCCCCACCCGTTCCCACCCAGCTCGCCCGCCATAGGAAAAATCCTGGCCTAAGTCTGTGTTGTACGTTGGGAACCTGTGGAAGTCCTGACATGGACACATGCATTGTAATTGCCCTGGATGTTTAAACTTCCAGTGGGCTGATTTGCACTGCCAGGGACCCTCCACGAAAGGGTGGGAGACTTGGGCAGGATGCGCAGGACTTACCTGAAAACACACCCTGGAAATGTTATGCTGGTTAATATCTGGTCTAACTCCGATATTAGCCAGCATAACTGAATTGAGCATCACAACTGACCCACCTCAGTGACCTGACCCGACCTGACTCTCTCTCCCACCATCACCCCCAACCCGAATAACCCCCGACCCGACTACCCTCCCTCACCCGACTACCCCCTGACCAGACTGCCTGCCCACTCACTCACCTACTCAACCCCCCCCTCACTCATGCACTCACTCACTCACCCACCCACTCACTCGCTCATTCACCACCCCCCCCCACCCACTTACATCCCTCCACCCACTCCCTTACTCACTTACCCGCTCACCCATTCACTCATCCACTCAATAATAGCGTACCTGGTGGACTGCATATACTTTTGGGGGGATATCCATGCATTTGAAGCAGTTCAGAGAAGGTTTCCTTCTGGTCCAGGAGCAGGATCGTTCCTCTGGGCCTCAGAAGAATACCTGGATCCCTGTTTCTTTCCCTGCTCATGATTGCCTTCCAATCATCGGTTGTCCGACTGCCTGGGGCAATTCCTGCAGATTCCCCCTGCCACATCCTCCTGCCACATTCACCTAACATCATTGACACCAGGTTCGGGCATTGGACCTGATGTATTTAAATGAGGCCCAAGAGCCCGGGCCTAACATCAACAAACTGGATTGAACTTGGCTCTTGTCCTCAGACTTGTCTCTCACCCCCAGTTAAAATCATGGTGAGCCTGATGCACTTTGGTCAGGATATTGAGGTCGGCGAGCGGGGGGTGGGGCCCGCTCGCTAACGCAGGATGATGTCGGGCGGAACTCCCAACGTCACCCCGCGTCATTTCAATTTTCAGGTCGGCGGGGGCGCAGCCGAATCAGCTTTACGCCCGCCGACCTGTCAATGGCCAATTGAGGCCATTTAAAAACTAATTCAAGTAATTAATGGACCTGCCCATCCAACCTTAAGGTTGGTGGACAGGCCGGGAGCCCTGGCGGGCTTCAGAAAAAGCATGAAACCTCGTCCATGGGCGTAGCGGTAATGTCAGTAGACTAGTAACCCAGTGACCTAGGGAAATGCTCTGGGTCCTAGGTTCAAACCCTATCATGACAGATGGTGGAATGTGAGTTCAATAAAAAATCTGGAATTAAAAATCTGATGATGGAACCATTGCCAATTGTCATAAAAACCCCATCTGGTTCACTAATGTCCTTTAGGGAAGGTCTGGCCTACATGTGACTCCAGACCCACAGCAATGTGGTTGACTCTTAAATGCCCTCTGAACAAGGGCAATTAGGGATGGGCAATAAATGCTGGTCTAGCCAGCGACGCCCACATCCCACAAACAAAAAAACAAATGCTTAAACACCAGATGATCAGTTTTAAGAACTATCGGAATAGGAAATGGCCACTAGGCCTCAACCAGCCCATGACTTTTTCCATGTTGTTCATTTATTACTAAGATATTTTATGACAATGTTTATATAGCACCTTCAACATAGTAAAACATCCCAAGCTGCTTCACAGTTTTTTTCTCAGACAAAACATTGGCACCAAGCCAAAGATGGAAATGTGGCTCGAGAAGTAGGTTTAAAGAGCGTCTTAAAGGGGGAAGGGGGCACAGAGAGATCTAGGGACAGAATTTCGGAACTTAGGGCATAGACAGCTGGGCACGACCGCTGATGGTTTGAAGTCATGGTTGCATGAGAGGCCAGAATTGGAGGAACATGTAGTTCTCAGAGGGCTACACAGGCATGGGGAGTTTGGGCAAGGCCAAGGCTATGGAGGTTTTAAAAATATATGGACCAGTAGCAATGTAGGCCAGCATGCACAGGGGTAAAGAATGAACGAGATCTGGTGCAATTTGGATATGGACAACAGAGCTTTGGATGAGCTCAAGTTATGGAGGATGGAACCTGAGAGGCCAGCCAAGAGAGCATTGGATTTGTTGAATCTGGAAGTGACAAAGGCATGGTTGAGTGTTCCAGCAGCAGATGAGCTGAAGAGGGGCAGGGCCTTGTAATGGAGCAGATATGGGGTTGGAAGCTCATCTCAGGGTCAGAAAGGATGGCAAGGTTCCGAACGGTCTGCTTCAGTCTGAGACAGTGGCTGGGAATGGGAATGAATCCGTGGCTATGGAGTTGGTGGCCGGGGCAATAATTACAATAATATTCCCTAAAGTCACATTATTGCTGAATTATTTGGCTGTAAAAGAACAATAATGTAACAGTCGTAGCTCTGATGCACATCGGAAAATAATTCCTTTAAGTAAAATTCGAGGCATCTATAATATCCAAGAGGCTGAAAATTGATTTCATTTGGAAATGAGGGTCGGTTTTTCTCAATGAAATTGATATAACTCAATTTTGTCATGAGAAATGTTTAATATTTATTTTGAGCGAAATGAGGAATTGCAGCATGTGCTCCTTTGTTTCCTTACCTCAACTGACGTGAATCGAAATCCTGCCCAGCTTGATGAGGTCTTCTTTCCCTATTGTCTATAGATCTCATCAAAAACGAACTGTTTGCCTCATTAGGTGTGAGCTCAAAACATAATGTAACTCATAATCCTGACACTGGTGGAAGAACATGCCCAGAACAGATATGTTACTAAAGTAGAATTTTTTTTCGATGACGTACTGGACATTAGGGGTGGGATTGCCCGGTCCTGCCGAAAGTCAATGTACTTTTGGCTGGGCCGACGAATCTCCCACGGGGGGTCCCATCACAACAGAGCCAAATAACCCCAGCCTAGGTATTATACCTTATTTCAGTCAGTTTTCTATTCCCTTGGTGATGTTCAAGAAGTTTCTAATTTTTCAGTATATATTAAATAGGAAAGCGAATTAAGTCACAAAGTGGGAAGAAGAATTGTTCAGTTCCGTTCCACCCAGTTCTCCAGATGAGCCAGTTTGGTGGCTTTAAACATCTCCCCAATACGAGGAGGAAAGAACAGAAGTGCGAGTCACTCCTGTGTTCTACCTAGTGAATTCTGATGGCTAGTTAAATTGAGAACAATTGGTCATGAACCAGGCTCTCTACCCACTGTCTGGGGAGTTGACACCCAGGGCCCAATTTTTGTGAAGAAGGAGGCGGGAATGTCGAGTTAAGAAACTTCCCAACTTGGCAAACGCATGACTTTTAAAAGGGCCCCTGCTACAGTGACCACGGAAGCGGGTGAGTGCCCAGGCAGGCTGGTGAGAAAGGCCACCTCGGTTCTCTGGGACTTCGGCCCAGTTGTATTAAAGGCTATTAGGCCCCCTGGGCCTCATCGCTCACAACACCTCCACCCCCCTCCTCACCACCCACCCCAATGTTCCTTCATATACCCCATGCTTCCTCCATATCCAATGATCCTCCATGGCCCTCACACCCCCATGGCACCTCCATGCCCCCTCATATCCCCCATGCCCCTCCATCCTCCCCACGTATCCTCCAATCACCCAGTATCCACTATAGACAGAGCTCAGGAGCCATGTGGAGATATAAAATTAAACTTCAAACAATCTAGTAAAGTTCTCACTCAAACACACTTGAAACTGAAAAAACTCTTATTCATGTAAATCCTCTCAAGTGGTCAATCTGTTGTAAAAAAAACAAACATCTATTTCACTAACTACATCAAAGACAGCTAATCCTTTAATAACCTCTTAAAACTGTCAATCAAAATGTCAGCCCCCTGCTGAGATAAGTAGTTCTAGACTTTTTGAAATTGACCCAGCAAAGGCTATGGGGTGCAGACAGGAGAGTGGAGCTGAGACCACAGCCAGATCAGCCATGATCTATTGAATGGTGGAGCAGGCTCAAAGGGTCGAATGGCCTACTCCTGTTCCTAAGTCCTGTGTTCCGATGTTCCCAAGCATTCATAATAGGCTCAGTCATAATAATAAACTTGGGAAATCTAAACAATGGAGTCTATTAAAATTGCAAAAACAGATAGCTAATGTTTTTTTCTAAGCTATACCAGATTGTCTGACAATCAGTGCACTCCAGCAGTGGATGTCTGCTTTTTTCTCTAAGTGAAAGCTGCAGGCTGCTTTTTACCAATTTAAAGGGATGAGTATTTAATTCACTTCAGATCATGACATTTAAATAGACCTTAAATCCACCCTTCACAAGCATTTATGCCTCCTCCGTAATATTGTGGGTAAGGCCATCGAAGCGACGAAAATTGGGTATCTTTGTACTCAGCAGTCACGTCAAATGCCATGTTCAGTTCAGGTTTCCCGCCTGTCTGATTCAGGCTCCGCCTCTTTCCCCCTGCTGGCAAAAATGGGATCTGCCAGAAATGGAGGCGGGACTTCTGCTTCCAGGTCGCGCCCACCATTTTTAAAGGTTTCCTGAGTCGTCCCGATTCAGCAGAAATCTGGGCTCCGCATCCAGGGTAATATGATGAACCGGGAACTAACCTACTATTGAAAAATCATAACATGGCATATTGAAGGAAACACATTGCTTTGTTCATTCTGCACCACCAGAAAATACATTTTAATGGCACCTTCATATCTTAGTGCCAATACCCCTATCTTAACAGGACAGTGAGTCTGTATAACTCTAGCAAAGAGCCAATGCAGGCGCGATGAGCTGAATGATCTCCTTCTGTGCTGTATCACTCTATGGTTCCATATTGATCTGCTTAATTCTTTCCCAAATAAGAGCAACAATAAGACAACTCATTTGAAAGTAACATTATTAGTACCTTTTCTGCCACGAAACATTCCCTTTAATTCCTATGCTTACTACAGAAGAGGGGTGAGCATTATGAATTAACTTGCAGTCTTTACAAGAGAATCCTGCGAGATTAACCATGAGACACCCCTCAGTTTATATCACTAAATAAAAATATTAATGCCATCCCATGATGTATATTGCAGTTTATTTTCTTTCAGCTTCTTTTTCATTTTATATCAGGGATAATGTTTAATCATCATTCCCCCCCCCGCCCGATACTGATTTTCAAAACCTGAGAATAAGTTCACAGAGGCAACAAAATTATTAGGATCAATCATATGTTACGTATCCACTAAGTGGAACATCTTCAGTCTCCGTTTGATGTTAAACTGTAACTCGTCTAATTATAATCTCTTTGCTTCTTTCCATTTCATCTACCCTTGCTCCCTTCCTCTTCCGCACTCTTTCCTTTCTTGATCCCCTCACGTCTTGCTGTCCTCCAATCTGCAGTCGCCCTGACACCAGCTTTATCTGGTTTATGAACCCTCTAAAGTCCATCAGATACTTCATCTGGCACAACTATCGTTGGCTGATTTTGAAGATCCTCGCAATTGTGCTCCTTCTCCTCCTGCTCGGGCTCTTCCTTTACTCCACTCCTGGTTACCTGGTCAAGAAGATTCTTGGAGCCTAATGGCCTTAAAATGGTAGCCGCTTTTTTCTCATATTTCATGTGCCCTGTGCATTCCTTTTATTTAATCAACTTTTGTTTCAGAGCGGGGAATCCTTATTGGAGTTTCAGTCAGTTATGTTTTGTTTATTATTTTAATTGCATCTGCTAACCTTAGTTATAATGCACTGCCTAATAAAGCACATGGGGTGATGGGTAATAGAATCAACTGTAAATTGTTTCTATTAAGTCAGCTGGATCAAGTTACACTAATATGAAAAGCATAAATTTGTGCTGCTAAATAAAACAATAAAAGCAAAAAAAAACTAATTATTTGGAAAAACACAATGGCCAAGATTTTCCCCTCGGCGATTTGGGGGCGGGGCCCGCTCGCCAAGGGGAAAATGACGCGGGATGACATCGGGAGGAACCCCCGACGTCATCCCGGTCCCTTTAAGTATTCACGAAGGCGGGCGGACAGCGAAATCAGCTGTCCGCCCGCCGACCTGTCAATGGCCAATTGAGGCTAATGACAGGCTAATTAACCTTGTTAAACACCCTGCCCGACCAACCTTAAGGCTGGCGGACAGGCCAGGAGCCCCAGCGGGCTGCAGGTTATTCATGAAACTTCATCCACTGGCGGGATGCAGTTTCATGTCCGTTTTTTAAAAACGTAATAAATTTTATGTGCTTATTATTAACATGTCCCATCTCGTGTGACATTGTCACGTGAGGGGCACATGTTAATAATTTTAATATTTATCTATTTTTAGAGTTTACTTACCTCTCACGAATCTCCCTGAGACAGGACTTTGCCTCAGGGAGCAGTGCGCGAAAGAGTGCACTTTGACAGTTGGGATTCCCTCCGCCCCCCCCAGAACAGGAAGCACATAGCACTTCCCGTTGGGTGGCCCACTGGGTGGGCCGTAATTGGCCCGCCCACTCAAAATGGCGGCGGGCCCGTTTCGGTGGTGGGGGTCAGCTGCCCGCCCGCCCATCGAGGTAAGCATTCTGCCCAATGGCTTGGGTTTTGCAGTCAGCAGGGAATGAATGGGACCAGCTGTTCACTTCTCTTATATTTCCCACATCCTTTCTCTGGGTCTTTGCACTGGAACCCGGGGTGACCCCGAAAGCCACTGTGGTACAGAGCCTTCTAGAGGACATCTGGTGACTGTGCAAGCAGGCCAAGCAATAGTGTGTCTCCTTGACCAATCAGATTGAAGAATTCTTACCAAGGCGAACAGAGTATGAACCAGAAATTGTAAGTTGCAACAGTTAATTTAATGTGGAATCATGTACAGAAAGCACAATAAAGAGAGAAAAAGAAAAGTGGGTTTAAGAGAAGAGATAAGTTGGAGGAGCGCAGATATCTCAAAGCTATTTTTGTTTCTGTTTCAGATTTCCAGCATCCGCAGTATTTTGCTTTTATCCTAATATCTCCTGATGTGTTTCAGTGTCACACTGTTTTATCATGTTCTGTGAAGCGCCTTGGGACATAGCATTGTGTTAAAGACATTATATAAATATAAGTTGTTGTTGTGGGGCTGGGGAAGATTATAGGGATTCCTAGGATTAATGCAGTATGAAACTTAAATATAGAATTGAGTGGACGTGATACAGTTTAAGAAAGATATCACACTGAAGTTCCATTTCTCTCACTATAGCTACACGAAGAAATGTATCATCATATAAATTTTAGGATCACCACATGTTGCATGGTTTTAAAAAAAAATTCAAAATAATGCCTCCTTTCTCCAAACCCAAACAGACCACAATACTTGTGCTGGGGCCACTCCCTCCCTGCAGACACAAAGATAGCTTTCGTTTTCCTGCATTTTGCATAAACTGTGATAAACTGGATGAATCAAATAACAGGTGTCACAGCATACCTAATACTATAGCAGCTCTTACAACTAAACCTATGTAGTATGCTCGCAGAATAATGAAGGCAGTCGCTTTTTATTTCATCTCTGCTCCAGAATAAGGTCAGACACCATATTTCAATGACATGCAGAATAAGGAAATTCTTCAGTTCTGGGCAAGCCACACTATATTCCATGATGCAGATCAGTCACTTGAACAGAATGCAGAATCAAGCCTATATCTGCAGGCTAGGTAAAAGGAAAGACTTGCATTTATAGCACCTTTTACCACCTCAGGGTATCCGAAAGCGCTTTACAGCGATGGGAGTGCTTTTGAAGTGAAGTCACGATTGTCATGTAGGAAGTGCAGCAGCCAATCTGTGCACAGCAAGCTAACACAAATCAACATGATAACCAGATAAACTCTTTTTGTGATGTTGACTGAGAGATAAATACTGGCCAGGACACTGGAGATAACTCCCATGCTCTTCTTCGAAATAATGCCATGAAATCTTTTACATCCCCCTGGGAGGGCAGTCGGGGTCTCAGTTTAACATCTCATATGAAAGATGTTGTCTGTAAAAGTACAGCTCTTCCTCAGTGCTGTACTGGACTGTTAGCCTTGATCTTTTGGAGAGAGTGCTAGCAACTGAGCCAAATGGGCATACTGATATTTACACTGTTATAGAGTTCAGGTCCCATCATTTCAATCAAACACATACAGGCTGGGATTTTCTAGTCTCGCCAGTGGCGGCCATCGTCACAGGCTGGACGGGACAATTTGGAGAGCAACCAAAGGTCAATTAACTCTTGGCTGCTCTCCAAATTTTCCCGCCCCACCCACGGCGATGTCAGCCACTGGCGGGGCCAGAAGATCCCGCCGATAGCGTGTTCCAGCAGCAATTGGTGATGTTGGGCTAGCCACTTTCACCTCCGAGGTCCAGATCCATGGGATGAAAGTCTTCCCTTCTCGTGGGGGTGCAAGAGCAGTTTCAGCTAAGTTCCTAGTATGTCAGAGCCCAGAACTTAAAACTGCCTTGAATTGGCATGTAAACGGCACCAGCTTGATAGCTTTAGTTTGTACAGGTTGCTGTTATGGGAATGAAAATTGTCATATTGTTGCAGTGGACGGTGTTCATCTGAGGCTGGGATTAGGAGGCATTGTTAAATGAATAGAAGAGTGTAAATATGCAATGATTTAAAGAAAGGCATTGAACTCTAGTTAAAATTACTTAAGAATTCTGCTGCTAATGAATAAAGGAAGAAGTCACAAAGTATCACAAAATTGATCTAAGGATACTCCGCTTTAAAATTCTTTCATTGCCCATTTTCCCCATTTAGAGTACTGGCTTCAGAATCAAACTCCTGGCGTATGATGGAAACTTCCTAAGATTGACATTTTTAGAAGCCATTTGTACACTTTTACTTTGGCTGTTCTCTGAACTAATAATTCTTGCATTCGCTAACAACGGTGAGAGATGAAGGGAAACCAATTATCCCTTCATCGAGGTGGTATCATTCACGCCTACCTGTGAATCTTTTTTAAAAAATCATTCATCACTAATCATTGTTTTTTTTCTTCCCGGTTTCTCTAATGCTGCCTTGGACAGTCGGCCAGACACCTCTTTTATCTGGTTCCTCAATCCACTCAAATCCATCAAATACCTCATCTGCAACAGATATAAGTGGCTTATTGTGAAGATTGTGCTGGCTTTGTTGCTGTTGATCATGATAGGCCTTTTCCTTTACAGCATGCCTGGTTATATGGTAAAGAAACTACTTGGTGCATGAATCACCATCATCCATCCAACTAACTGCTAATACCTTTAGTTAAACATCTTCCTGCGTGTCTAAATTAATATAGGAGAAAGGAAAGGGGATGTGACAGTGGTTGGGGATCATTTTGGAAAATTTGGAGTTACACTTTAACAATGCATCATTATTTTGGCTTGCAGTGTGCAGTTCTCCAGAACTACTCTGTTTGAACTGTAGTTAAAAGTAATTTATTTTTTTTGCTCTCATTACCAAGTAAACTTTGTTTGAACTGTTTTAAGCTTTGGAATTTATAACAAAAGAATTTGTAACTCTATCATTTGTGCTGTGTATTTTTCCTACAATTTTCTTTCATTCATATTAAAAATGACTTGTTTCACTAGCCGTCCAAATACCAGTTTGTCCTGGTGGCTGAACCCAATGCGCATTGCCTATCTTCTGATCTGGAGAAACTACAAATGTTACATCATTGGATTCCTGGCAGGGCTATTCCTTTTACTGTTTGTGGCCTTGATAATCTTCAGCATCCCCCATCAAATAAGTGAAAAAATCTTCAATGCTGGAAGGTGATTTTATGAGTTATGCTCTTGTCAAAAATTAATCTTGCTTTAGAATAAGTTATTTTTGGGGAGGGAAAGCAATTCATCTGGTGTAAGCCAGGAATTAATGTCATCATGAAGTGTCAATAACTAATGGGCAGATACTGGAATCATCTAGGCGTTGAGTGATGGATGCATAAAAGTATAAGGACAAAATTCAAGGACCAGTTGAACAACAATGCATTTTATTTATTCCCATAAATTAGAAGTTCTAAAACAAGCATGGCATTTTACAGCCACCTGGATTATGCATTCATGAAAATTGTTTGCTTGTTACTTTATGGCGATAGGTACAACATACAGAGTGATTTGTTGAGAACGAGGTTCAATTCCGGCCCACTATTAAGTAATTTGATTGGAAATTGGCACATTTATTACTTCCAAGGCTTTTAAGCAAAACTTTACTTGAACAACAAATTGCACTATATGGTGCAAATGGAGATATTTGTGAGATTTGTTGCAGGTATTTCCCACTTCAAATCACTTGCCGTAGAAAGTCAAAGAAAAAAAAACAGATGAGAGGAAGCATTCCATATCATCAGATCCAGAGAGGCTTACCATGCTCCTGCCACTACCCCAATGCAGGACTGAAGTGGTGCTGGAGCATGCGAATGGCACTCCAATTGCCAGGCAACCAGCTGGAATCAGCACTTCAGGGGAAGCAAAAAATTAACTAATGTACATCTAAGAAACACTAATTTGAATAGCTGAGAGCACATTTGTCTAAGGCCACACATACAGATAACCCCTTATTTTTCTATCAGACCAGCTCTAGTTTCAATGTAATTTTCATGACTAATAAAGTAGCACTTTACAAGGCATGATTGCACTGTGGGAAATGGCAAACTGTATGCCCCAGATAACAATGTTCTATTTGCTTTGTAATTGGTAATTGTCTCTCTTTGTAATACATTTCTCATTGTGTACATCCATGAAAATATGATTGTATGTCCACAAAAATCTGTCATGTTCTATTTTGTGTTACTCTTTGTATGGATCGTTTTGTGTAACTAACTTCTGGTTCCTGTTGTGAAAACAATCCAAAGAAATGAACTATTAAAATTTGAAATAAAGTATTAAAAAACACATCAAACTTGGACATTGGTTTCACTGGAAATACCTAGCTAATGGAAGGCAATCAACTTACAGTCAAGATAATTGCATTAATTAATGGAGCATACTTCACTGATTCAGTGTATCTACCTTGTAAAGTTTCTATCCTCCACACATGGAAGGAGTAATGACAAGGTTCTTTGATTACTTGACAACAAAACACAATATATGATGGCTCACCACCACCTTATCAAGGGCACTTAGATATGGAAAATAAATGCTGGCCTTGCCAGCATCGCCCACATCCCATGAACAAATATAAACAAGTTCGTATTGTGTCACATAAGCCAGGTACAAATACAAAATAAAAATTAAGATACTGCCAATGCTGGAAATCTGCAATAACAAGAAAAATGTGGGAAACATGCCACTGATTGGGCAGCATCTATGGAGAAAGGAAACACGCTGAGTTAATGTTTCCGGTCTGTGGCCCTTCAACAGAAAGGTCAACCTAGCCTTGCGCCTTCCTCCACAGATGCTGCCTCGCCTACTGACACTTTCCAGTGTTTCCTGTTTTTATTTCAGAAATGCAAAATAATTGAAGAGTTATTCTGTGCTGTATCATTCTAAGAACTAATTACATAATTCATCGTCAAAGCTGTGAGCGTAACATCAAATGGTCCAGAACAGGAGCAGTCAGAAAATTATTTTTATGGGCAACCAAAAGCCACAATGTTAAGGCACTGGGATCTTGACTAGGAGTGCCAAGTTGGTTTATGGTAGAAGAGTCCAACCTGTTGTCATTGTGGGCTGCAAAATGGCACCCGGGAAGTGTTGACAGCCACCTATAAAAGTTAAGTCCATGTTCAAAATAATCTGTACATATCTCAAGTTTGCTGAAGGCAACTAATTCTAATTTTGATTGTAATGCAAACAGTATGTCAACAGTATGAAAGACAGCTCTTTGCAAACCTCCAAGGCGACAAAATAAGAGCAAATAGGTTAAAGGTACCTGGCATTGCAGGCTTGATTTCCAGGGCTTAGGTAGGTGGGGCATTTTCATGTTATGGGTTCCTGTCCCACGATAAGATTGTTGCCTTGTAATCACTACCAGGTATCAATTAACCACTGCACATTTTATAAACAAATTAAATTTAGTATATTTTACGAATTCCATCACAGTGCCAAGAGCACTGACTTATCTAATCATATAGCCACACAGAAAAAGTGTTGCTCAGGAATGAACTGACAGCAGTAATAAAATAAACTATCAACAATATGAAGGAATCATACTTGCACTGCATAATGTTTTCAAAGCAATATTTATTTATTTTATGATTACCAATGTAATTAAAGATTAGATCTCAAGTATTAGAATACACACAAAAGAGCTGCACCTTGTCCTCATGTAGGAAAAGCTATTTAACTTGGAGTGCAATCAAAAGCATTCCACAATAAACTCTCAAAGTCCACAACAAATTAAATATCATTAATTCCTTTTCACAAGGTTTAATCATGAAAGCCGGAAATTCTTCAAGTTGGTGTCTTATGTTTGTTCAATATTAAACTGCATCCATTGTGTTGGTGGAATCTCAAGTTCATTGTTTACCTAAGAGAAAGAACAACATTTTCAGATTAACAATTAAATCCCCTTCCCAGCGTGTTCAGAGTTACACTTGGCATTTTTTTCATAACGAGCAAGGGATTTCAATTATAGCATTGTCTGAAAACCCACTATAGACAGTGACAGGTAACTAATGCAACTAAATACGGTATTCCGCAATATATTAATAAAACATATAATAAAATACATATAAAACACCTATTAACACTTGGACCTGAATTTTCATAAAGATGGGAGGGCTCTATGCCTTAGCCAAACTGGCACCGGAGCCCCTATTCTGGAAGTTCCTTGCCCGAACCCGGCACCCACTATTTTCGCCGAGGGTTGGGGGGCTGGGGTGGTGAGTGGGGGCAGGTTGTACTTTGCACATCTGTAGTAGTTCACGGAGGCTGCTGCATGTGTAAAAGTGCAGCTGCTGTCAAATAGAAGCAATTTTCGTCACTGGGATGTCCAAAACACATTTCGTGGGATTTAGGCATTTGAGGAAAAGTTCTAAAGCTGCTTGAGTTATTTGGCTAGGTAAGGTACCCTTTTGGAAAGGTAAGGTACCCCTTTGGGAGAAGTCAGGTGCCCCTTTGGGATTGTCAAGAGTAAACATGAATGTGCATATAAAGTGGATAAGCTCTGTGGAATTATCAAGATGTCAAGTCATTTAAATCCCCAGGCCCTTCAAATTTTTGAAAAAAAACATCCAGCCTGCAGTTGAAAAAAAACAGTGCTTGCTCTTTCACTGTTTGTTGACATAAGCCTGAGGTTATTATTATAGGATTAATGCTGCTTGATTGCTTCCACAACCTTTCATTACACTGCAGGGCCTGCAAGTTCAAAGTTTAATTGACAGCTCCAAATGGCTATAAAGAGATAAGCTATCTTTGATGTGGGGCCAAAAATCCAAATATATGTTTTCATACGGGATTAAATACTTGAATGATATGTTTATTTTAATAAGGGATTAAGTACTTGAAGGGGTTTAAATATTATCAATGAGAATGTGTTTTTTATATAGTTAAGTCTACAATAGATACTTAGAATTTTAGTTTATTTTATCTCACCATGGCTTCTGAGATCTGCCATGGTGGATACTGGGTGAGTTGTCATAGAGAGTGTAAAGGCAATGGGTGGTGGGTGGGTGCGGGAACATACGAAGTAGGAGCAGAAGTAGGCCACTCAGCCCCTCTAGCCTGATCCACCATTCAATAAGATCATAGCTGATTTTATTGGAACCTCAAATCCAGATTTCCGCCTACCCCTAATAATCTTTCACCCCCTTGCTTATCAAGAATATATCTACTTCTGCCTTAAAATATTCAAAGATTCTGCTTCTACCATCTTTTGAGGAAGAGAGTTGCAAAGATTCATGACCCGCTGGCAGAAAAAATGTCTTTTCATCTCCATCTTAAATGGATGACCTTTTATCTTTAAACAGTGATGCCTGGTGCTAGATTCTCCCACAAGAGGAAATATCCTTTCCACATCCACCTGATCAAATCCCTTCAGGATCTTATATGTTTCAATCAAGTTGCCTCTTACGCTTCTAAACTCCAGCGGATATAAGTCCAAACTTTCCTCATAAAATAATCTGCTTATTCCAGATATTAGTCTAGTAAACCTTCTCTGGACTGCTTCCAATGCATTTACAACTTTCCTTAAATAAGGAGACCAATACTGTACACAGTACTCCAGATGTGGTCTCATCAATGCCCTGTATAACTGAAGCATAACTTCCCTACTTTTGTATTCAGTTCCCCTTGCAATAAATGATAACTTTCTATCAGCTTTCCTAATAACTTGTTGTATCCGCATACTAACCTTTTGTGATTCATGCACAAGGACACTCAGATCCCTTTGTATCTCAGAGCTCTGAAATCTCTCACCATTTAGATTAGATGCTTTTTTATTCTTCCTGCCAAAATGGACAATCTCACATTTTTCCACATAATACTTCATTTGCCAGATCTTTGCCCACTCACTTAATCTATCCATACTGCTTTGTAGCCTCCTTATGTCCTCATCACAACTTACTTTCCTACCGATCCTTGTGTCATCAGCAAATTTAGCAACCATACCCTTGGTTCTGTCATCCAAGTCATTTAAGTAAATTGTAAAAAGTTGAGGCCCCAGCACTGATCCCTTAGCATGCCATTCATTACATCTTGCCAACCAAAAAATGACCTACTCTCTGTTTCCTGTCAACTAGCCAATCTTCTATCCATGCCAATATGTTACCCGCTATACCATGAGCTTTTATTTTCCACAATAACCTTTGATGTGGCATCTTATCAAATGCCTTCTGAAAATCTAAGTACAGTACATTCACTAGTTTCCCTTTATCCACAGCACATGTGACTTCTTCAAAGAACGCCAATACATTGGTTCAACATGATTTCCCACTCTCAAAATCATGCTGACTCTGCTTGATTACCTTGAATTTTTCTAAGTTCCCTGCCATAACATCTTTAATAATAGCTTCGAACATTTTCCCTATGGCAGAACCCTTAAGTGCATTGACGGGCAGAGGGATCTGGGTGTACAGGTCCACAGGTCACTGAAAGTGGCAACGCAGGTGGATAAGGTAGTCAGGAAGGCATATGGCATGCTTGCCTTAATTGGCAAGGGTAATGAGTATAAAAGCTGGGAAGTCATGCTGCAGCTGTATAGAACCTTGGTTAGGCCACACTTGGAATATTGCGTGCAATTCTGGTCGCCACATTACCAGAAGGATATGGAGGCGTTGGAGAGGGTGCAGAGGAGGTTTACCAGAATGCTGCCTGGTCTGGAGGTTATTAGTTATGAGGAGAGGTTGGAGAAACTCAGATTGTTCTCACTAGAGCAACGGAGATTGAGGGGCGACTTGATAGAAGTTTACAAAATTATGAGTGGCATGGACAGAGTAGATAGTCAGAAGCTTTTTCCCAGGACGGAAGAGTCAATTACTAGGGGACATAGATTTAAGGTGAGAGGAGAAAACTATAGAGGAGATATGCAGGGCAAGTTTTTTTACGCAGAGGGTAGTGAGTGTCTGGAATTCGCTGCCAGAGGAGGTGGTGGAAGCAGGTACGATAGTGGTGTTTAAGAGGCAGCTTGACAAATACATGAATAGGATGGGAATAGAGGGATACAGACCCCGGAAGTGCAAAATGTTTTAGTTGACGGGCAATATGATCGGCGCAGGCTTGGAGGGCCGAAGGGCCTGTTCCTGTGCTGTACTTTTCTTTGTTCTTTGTTCTCTTTGTTCTATGACAGATGTTAACTAACTGATCTATAGTTTCCTGCTTCCTGTCTCCCTCCCATTTTGAATAAAGGGCTCACATTCTCCACTTTCCAAACTAATGGAACCTTCCCCGAATCTAGGGAATTTTGGAAAATTAAAACCAACGTATTAACTATCTCATTAGCCACTTCTTTTAAGACCCTAGGATGAAGTCCATCAGGATCCAGGGACTTGTCAGCCCACAGCTCCAACAATTTGCTCAGTACCACTTCCCTCTTGATTGTAATGTTCTTCAGTTCCTCCCTCCCTCCCATTTCCTGATTTACAGCTTTTTCTGAGATGTTTCGTGTATCCTCTATAGTGAAGGCTGATGCAAAAATACTTGTTCAATTCATCTGCCATCTCCTTACTTTCCATTATTAGTTCCCCAGATTCACTTTCGATAGGATTAATGCTCACTTAATTAACTCTTCTCTTCTTCAAATATTTGTAGAAACTCTTACTATCTGTCTTTATTTTGCTAGCTAGCTTTCTCTCATTTTTACCTCCTTATTAATCGTTCTGTCATTCTTTGCTGTTTTTTATATTCTAAATACTAGTCTTGGACCCACTTTTCTCTCCCTCAAACTGAATGTAAAATTCATAGTATGATCACTGCAACCTAGGACACCCTCACGATGAGGTGATTAATTAATCCTATCTCACTGTGCAATACCTGGTCTATTATAGCCAGCTGTCTGATTGGCGGCAGAATGTGCTGTTCTAAGAAACTATCTTTGAACTCCTCATCTAAGCTACCTTTGTCCACCTGGTTTTTCCCGTCTATATGTAGGTTAAAAGCCCCCATGATTATCACCGTACCTTTCTGACAAGCTCCCATTATTTCTTCCTTTATACTCCATCCTACCATGTGGTTACTGTTAGGGGTCTGTACACCACTCCCACAAGTGACTTCTTGCCTTTATCATTTCTCATCCCTACCCAAACCACTTCTCCATTTTGGTTTCCTGAGCTTAGGTCATCCCTCCCTACTGTGTTAATACCATCATTAATTAACAGAGCCACCCCTCCACCTTTTCCTAGCTTCCTGTCCTTCCTAAATATCATGAACCCTTCAATATTCAGGTCTCAATCCATGTCATCCTGCAGCCATGTCTCTGTGATGGCTTTCAGATTGTACTTATTTATTTTTATTTGTGCCCTCAGTTCATCTGTTTTGTTACGAATGCTATGTGCAATCAGATACAGAGCCCTTAGTTTTGTCCTTTTGTTTTTCTGTAATTTCTAGCCTTACCTGCTGATGTACTCTTAGCTTTGCACTCTCTTTCCCTTCCTGGCATGGTCTGTTTATCATTTCCCATATTAACACCTTTGTCTCTTGCCTTGTCTCTACTCTTTAATTTACCACATCTTCCCAAATTTGATCCCTTCCCCTTCCCCCCCCCACTATTTAGGTTAAAACCCACTCTACTTCCCTAGTTATGTGGCTTACTAGAACACTGATCCCAGCACGGTTCAGGTGTAGATCCTGTCCCAACGGTACAGCCCCTACTTTCCCCAGTACTGATGCCAATGCCCCACAAACCAGGACCCACTTCTCCCACAGCAGTCTGAACTACACATTCATCTCTCTAATGATATTTACCCTATACCAATTTGCCCATGGCTCAGCTAATAATAGAGATTATTAACTTTGAGGTTCTGCTTTTTAATTTAGTGCTTAGCTCCTCATACTCTACATTCAGAACCTCTTGCCTAGTTCTACCTATGTCATTGGTACTTGCATGGACCAGGATGACTGGATCCTCCCCCTCCCACTTCAAGTTCTTCTCCAGCCCTGAGCAGATATCCCGAACCCTGGCACTGGGCAGACAACACAGCCTTCTGGATTCTTGCTCTTGGCTACAGAGAACAGTGTCTATATCCACCACCCCCCCCCCCGCACCCCCCCCCCCCCCCCCCCACCACCCCCACTCCCCCCCCCCCCATCCCTGAGAATACTGTCCCCTACTAGCACTACATTCCTTTTTGCTCCCCCCGCTTTCCTGTACTGCCTTTCTGTACTATGGCACCATGGTCTGTCTATTTATCCACCCTGCAAACCTCACTTTGGTCCACACAGGTTGCAAGCACCTCAAACCTGTTTGACAATTGCAAAGTCTGAGGTTCCTCCATTACTGTCTGCTCGATCCCTTTACCTGCCTTACTCACAGTCACACCCTCCTGTCTCCCACCACTGGCCAAAACAGGTGACCCTATTCTAAGAGATGTGACCATCTTCTGGTACAAAGTGTCCAGGTATTTCTCCTCCTCCCTGATGTGGTGCAATGTCTGCAGTTTAGCTTCCAGATCAATAATTCTAATCTGGAATTCCTCTAGCTGCTTACACTTTCTTTAGATGTGTTTATCCTGTATTGTGTTGGCATCCAGGAGATCCCACATACCACAGCTGCAACACAACACCTGTTCTGCCATTGTTATTTATGTTATTTAGTTAATTTAATGTAATCACTTCCTTAATTAACTTAGAATAACTCATATGTACGTTACAATTTACTGTACTTATTAAATGCTAGTACCACCTTCAGCTAAGAGTTGTACATTTTTAAATTCCTAATTGGCTTATAAGTTATTCATCAACCAGCTCCTTCCACTGCACCAAAATAAGAAGAGTAGAAAAATAAGAGCAACTCCTCTCCTCTCTACCGGGACTACAACTAAATTGGACTAGTTAGCCAAATAACTAGTCAGCTGCTCTCCAGTAGCTTGTTTATCCCTTAAGGCTGGAAGAAACTTTATTTTAGTTTATCAACTTACTTCAAGTAAATACCAGTTAAATGCTAACTGCAGACCAGATTTTTCAAAAGATATTGATAATTAAAACTCCCCACGCACTAAGCTCATATCAGCTCACTCTGCTTGCAATCTGCACTCCGTTTGGCACTATGTTGGCACTAAGTTGGCATATGGGCTATAAAGGGGATGAGTGGGGGCTATGGGTTGGCACTGAGGGTATGAGGGGCCATGGGCATGGGTGGGGGGGCATAGGTTGGCAATAAGGGTATGAGGGACCATGGAGGATATGTGGGATGGCATAGGTTCCGCACCCAGAAATCACCCCATCTGTCATGCAAACTTTGTCTTGTCAAGATTCTGTCCAATATTTCACTGTTTACCCACAATAAGGTCCCAGGTTTTGACTGCCCCTTTAACAGTTGCTCAGTTCTTGGTGTTGCACCTATTCACAATGTTGTTGCTGCTCATGGCTCTATATGAAATTCTGTGCCACATACCCACTCTATCACATTTCCCAGAACTCTTTTGTGTGAGAAGTGGACTGCTATAGGCTTTCTTTCCAATGGAAGCTCAGCGGTATCCAGAATACCTCTGGCCAAAAATAATGCCAGTTGATCAGGGTGAAAGCACGAGGTTCTATTTGTAGTCAGTTGTTTCTGGGGTTGGGCAAAGCTCACCCTAATCAAGAGGTGATAAATGCCTTCCTTATAAGAGCAACAGCATTAACTATTAAATGGACAACCTAATCCACTCATAGTAGCTTTAAGCACAAATAACTAAAAAAAAATCAAAGTGGTGAAATGAGGCCAACCAAAACTAAATTCCATGCAATGCACAGCAGTCATGGAAAACATCCAGTAATGCTAGTAAACACCACAGACTGTCACAAACCATTGTTCATGCATGACAAAAGGATTCCTATTTTAGATAGACCACCATATTGGATGCTTCAAGTGTCTCAAACGTAACACAGAGGGATCTTACCTTTTTGGCTAATGATATTGTGGCTTGACCCAATCTTACTGGGACACATCGACTGTTTCCTTTTAAAGAATGGATATCGCTAAAGTTGCAGGGTGAGATAGTCCACCCAAAATAATTTGAACCCAAATGCTTGGGAGATAACTTCTAGGTATTTCTCTGAAAGTTAAAACAAATCTGGACAAAGATACTAAACTACTGCCTAAACCGAGAAAATTTCAACTGCAGGACGTACCGAGCCAGGGGTTAATTGTGGATATGGGAGATGGAGAGATATTCTAAAAGTTTTGATTGATTATCATTTATGGAACATGCCATTGGGTGACTAAATAAACTTGAGTCCGGAATAGAGAGGATTTTCGATGGTCTGTAGGAAAAAGCTGATGGGCCAAACTGTCTTTTCTAATCCACCACTTCAGACACTCGAAGCTGAATGAGTCAGTCAAGTAATAAGCATGCTGAAACATATATTGTGTAGAAAGAAGTATGATGTGTCATTTTCCAAATATTTATAAGCGCTGAGTGGAAATAAACGAATCACAATGTAATGTGGATGAATACAATTTAAAAAGCTGTACTTCCCCAATTTATAACGTTGGGCAGGATTTTGAGTTCAGCATGCGGGCGCTGTCGGCGGGTCCAGGAGCAGCCGCGAAACAGGCCGCCGCCCGCGATCAGCCCCGAACCACCATTTCACGCTGGCTGCCAATTAACGGGCAGGGGTGGGGGCAGGAGGAGGGCGAGCACTGATGTCAGCGCGGGCACTGGGGAGTACGGAATGAAAGCAGAGAGCTGCCTTAGGGAGCTAAAGAATTCAAAAGCTATAGATTTTGAAATGTCAAAACAAAAATGCCCACACATTGGGATCAGTCACCTGAACATCTGGCTGATGAAAATTCTGTCCAAACATTTTTATTTTCGGTCAGAGGTGTGGAGCACAGAAAAAGGCCCTTCAGCCATTCGAGGATGCGTGGGTCAAACACATACCTAAGTATTCTAATCCCATTTTCCAGCACTAGGCCCATAGCCTTGTATGTCATGGCATCGCAAGTGCACATCCAAATACTTATTACATGTTATGAGGGTTTCTGCATCTACCACCCTTTCAGGCAGTGCGTTCCAGATTCCCACCACCCTCTGTGTGCAAAAGTTGCTCATCACATCCCCTGTAAACCTCATGCCCCTTACCTTAAATCTATATCACCTGGTTACTGATCCCCCCGCCAAGGGGAAAAGTACCTTTCTGTCGACCCTATCTATGCCCCTCATAAGTTTATACACCTCAATCATGTTCCCCCTCAATCTCCTCTGCTCCAGGGGAAATAACCCCAGTCTATGCAATTTCTCCTCATAAGTCAAACTCTCCAGGCCAGGTAGCATCCTGGTAAACGTCCTCTGCACTCTCTCCACTGCAATCACATCCCTCCCATAAAGCGCATTCCAGAACTGCACACAGAACTATAGCTGTGGCGTAAGCAGCGTTTTCTACAGTTGGAACATTACCTCCCTGCTCCTATGTTCTATGCCTCAGCTAATAAAGGCAAATATGGCATTTGCCTTCTTAAACAACTTATGTACCTGTCCCACTACCTTAAGGGATGCACACCACGGTACCTCTGATCCTTGTTACTTCCCACAGCCCTACCATTCATCGTGTATTCCCGTGCCTTGTTTGTCCTGCCCAAGTGCATCACCTCACACTTATCCACATTAAATTCCATTTGGCATTCATCAGCCCATCTGACCAGCCTATCTATATCCTCCTGTAATGTAAGGCTATCCTCCTCACTATTTACCACCCCACCAATGATCGTGTCCATTGGTTCTGGAAGGTTGAGCGCATAATGAGCCAAGGGGGAAAGGGACGAAGTGTGTCACTGTCTGCACGCTAACTGATCCACTGTCCTTGTTGTTCATTTCAGCATCATCAGAGCATGGCCGCCAGGAGGAGCTGCAGATGCCCCCTCTCACATCTGAGGGCCCTCAAGTGTCACCTGCGTCACACCATTTCTGTGAGGCAGGCACCAGCGCAGACACTAGCACCTCGGTGGGCATTGCAACATCGGCTAGTGTCCCGGGGCACAGTGGAGAGGGCACTTCACAGCCGCTGGAGGAGCTGGCAGAGAGAGAGTGCCCATGGCGCCAGCAGTCATAGGGCTGCAGGGGACCAGGCACATGCTCAATCGGTGCCTGATGATGTGCCTCTGGAGTCATCTGCGATGCAGCAGCTGCAGGAAATGTGACTGGGTGTGTGGGAGCATCTGGATGTGATACATGAGGCTGTGCTTCTCTTGGTGTCCGTGGTGGAGGAGTCCACGCGGAGCATCACTGATGCAATGAGCCTCATGGCTGAGCGCCATTCTTCCTCCATGGAGAGAGTGGCGGCTCTCATAGAGAGGGGCTTCCAGGAGAACAATCAGGTCCTCCTGGGGTTGTGCTCGGACCTGCAAGCCCTCACAGCGGCATTGGCCACAGCATGGGCTCATTGCCCATCCATCCACGGTGAGCAGCGAGGTCTGAAGCGGAGCAGGGAGGTCCGAAGCAACCTCATGTCGGCGCAGCAGCTACCTGTCGTATCTGCGGGCTCCTCTCACGGCGCTCCGGATGAGGGCACCAGCTCCTCCACCCCTCTCCCAGTGACTGTATCATCCAGTGAGACTGCAATGACTGGGGAGATGCCAGCTGTGAAACTGGCAGATCCCTCCCAGGCGGGCCCAGCACAGGCTCCATGGGCCAGAGGACGACCGCCAAGGTCATCGAGGCCAACAGGATGGCAGGGTCAGCAGGCTGGCTCAGATGCCACTCCGAGCGATGGAGCACCAAGACGTAGCACCCGCAAATGGAAACGTAAAGCACATTAGGCACACCACGGATTTCTCACTGGTGCTTTTGTGTTGGCCCAAGATTAGGTCCTTAGAATTGATTTTTGCTTGCTTACAGTATTGTTTTGCAATTGGGAGAACATCTGATGTTAACATCAAAATTCAGATGTGTGACCATAGCTGATGGTGGCTCGTTTGTTCTGCATGTGTATGTTTAAGAAAAATGTCATAGTGTTTGTTTGGACATTCAAATTTATGTACAAGGCACCAGTACATAGTTCCTGCTGATGACCTGGTAAATTTTGCACTTAGGTGCTGAGTATGGAAGCGCCAGGCAAGGCTGGTCCTGCTGATCCATTTGTGTTGAGCTAGCTGAAGGTTCGTCAGATTAAAGCCTCCCGGCTGTCCCTGCCTCCTTGGTGTAGCCCTCATCATTCCCCTGTGCTTGCTCATCCTCAGAATCAGTGCTGGACTCATTGTGTGCAGTCTCAGACACTGCGTCAACGTCTTCATCGTCCACTGCTTCCCCCCTTTCCAGCGCAAGATTGTGTAGAGCGCAGCATGCAACCACTATCACTGACACACAATCTGGGGGGTACTGGAGTGCGCCCCCTGAACGATCCAGGCATCAGAAGCGCATCTTGAGAAGACCGATGGTTCTCTCCACCACGGCCCTTGTGGAGGCGTGGCTCCTATTGTACCGCTGCTCAGCCTCTGTTCTTGGATGGCAGAGAGGCATCATGAGCCACCTTCTGAGGGGATAGCCCTTGTCACCCAGCAGCCATCCATCCAGCCAAGCCGGAGCACTGAAGAGACCCGGCACCTGGGAGTATCTAAGGATTTAGGCATTGTGGGAGCTGCCTGGGTATCTTGCGCAGACTTGTAGAATCAGCTTCCTGTGGTCACACAACATCTGCATGTTGATAGGGTGGAAACTCTTACTGTTGACGAAGGCACCGGGCTCACCCGCTGGCGCCTTGATGGCCACGTGTCCAGTCGATTGCACCCTGGACGCGGGGGAAGCCAGCAATGGCCACAAAGCCTCTGGCTCACTGTGTCTGGCTTGCCTGGTTCCAGCAGAAGTGGATGAAGGTCAATGCACACCTGAACAGAGCGTCTGTGACCTGCTTGACACAAGTGTGGACAGCTGATTGGGAGACACCGCAAAGATCACCCACCGAGCCCTGAAAGGAGCCAGAGGCATAGAAATTGAGGGCAACTGTGACCTTCAGAGCCAATGGCATGGGGTGTCTACCCACACAGTTAGGGGAGATCTTAGGCCCAAGCATCTGACAGGTATAGTTCACTGTCTCCAAAAAGGCCTTAACTAGCCCATTAATTAATGGAGGGCACGCGTCAAACTTCATTGTGCGCCTGCCCAGTGAAATATCGCGATGGCGCACGGTGATGTGGGGACGCTCGCCCAACGTCACCGCGTGTCATTTTACCCACGGACGTGCAGGGCTCGCCCCCGCACGTCAAACTGAAAATTCTGCCCATTATTATTGATCTGCATCTAAACTACAGCTTTCCTAACTCTTAACATTATCAGCAGCAAACCAAGAGCATGACTGAAGAGCTTGAGGAGGGCAGGTGGTGGTGGGTGGTAGACAGCTGTGCTGTGTTGATGAATTCCCACAATAAATCAAAAGGGGTCTTTGCAATAATATCATTTGAATCATTGTGCGATTCTAAAACTGAAGCACAGCTTTTGTTGTCCCAGACTTTTTCAGTTTAAGATATAAACAATTTAAACTCTCAGCCACCTTGGGACTTGCATATCTTTGAATATAGCCAAGGGACTTTTTCCTTTATAATATTTCTCCTTTGTGTCGTAAAATAAGAGTTTGAAAAGATAAAAACACATTATAAAACCTTTAGCAAACACGACAGACATACTGAGATTGGAACCAGGATACAAGAGAAAATTAATGAAACAGAGGTGAGAACTGCCAAACAGGCACTGAAACATTTACCTGTCCATTTGATACATATTATTGCCCTAAAAGCAGAAATATAATACATCTCTAAACTATTACTTGTTACCGATTACATTAACATCTGGATATTTTCAGTTTACAAAAGAGTCACAATTCAAACTGGGTGAAAGTGGAGCAAAGTTTCTGATTGTTTTACAGGAAGCAATGTTGGATATGTCCATGTGTGATCAACAGACTGGTTTCATGCCCCATAGTCAGACAGCCTGCTGAAGGATCATATAAATAATGGTGGCTTGGAAAAGACATTGAAGGGCATGTGTTATCTATGGAACTGTAACTTTAGTAAAGGAGTCATTTCACTGTCTTCAAGAAGAGGGAAAAGGTAGAAAAGAAAATGTGTGCATTATAAATCACTTACCCTGGCATGCATATACTGCTGAAGTAATGACCTGAACTCTGAATTTTGTTGAGCAAGGCTACACCTATCAGCATTTAAGTTTGTTCTTTTGACCAAGACTTTGCTGCAAAAGAGATGTTGAACTTTATTAAACACAAAAGCCATCTTGAGCTAATATCAGTGAGGATTATCGAGATCATTACCAAACAAAATTTGACACTGAACAACATAATGAGATATGTCAAGGAAGATGTCCAAAAACTTGGTCAAGGAGCATCTTAATGGGGAAAAGGGCAATAGCTGGAGAGGGACAGGGAAGGAATTCTAGAGCCCAGTACCTCAGCAGCTGAATGCACAGCCGCCAATGGAGGAGAGATTAAAATCTGGAATGGCCAAGAGGTCATTGGGGGAAAGCACAGATATCTCTGAGGGTTGGTGGGCTGGAGGAGGTTACAGGCATAGGGGGTTGCGATACCATGGAGGGAACTGAAAAAAAGGATGAGAATTTTTAAAACAAAGGCATTACTTAAATCCAAAACAGGTCAGTCAACAGCATCAGTTAAGTTGTTACTATGTCCAAATGGTAAAAATTATAACCATTTACTCAAATATCCAAATATTATCCTAATAATCCTCTACAAATAAAGCTTAATGGAAAGGAATAATATGCATAAGCGCATAACATTGGTCCAGGACATAGGCTGATACTTCAGTGAGTGTCACTTTGTCAGAACCACCATCTTTTGAATTATATAGTAAACTGAGGAGCTTTCTGCATACTCAATGCATATAAAAGATTCCATTGCACTCGTCAAAGTGGTATCCAAGACAACTTCTCTAACTTAGCCAATACCACCAAAAAAATATAACTGGTTATTTATTTCATTTATCAATTGCAGAAAATTTGATGTGCATAAATCAACCGCTGCATTTGTCTACACAACAGTGACCCTTCAAAAGTATTTCAGTAACTGTGAAAGGTTTTGGAATCTTTAAGATGTGTTAAGATGTCACAATAGGCAAGTTCTTTCTTAGCGCGAGGAAAAAAAATCTTTAAATTCAGGAATACTGGTATAATTTGTTTATACTTGCAAACTCTGTCTCAGTATGAAGTTACAGTAGTGTTAACAACACTATGGGCAGGATTTTTCACTGAGCAGGCAGGGGCACGCCCGACCTGCTCGAGCATATAGTGATGCACGATGACATCGGGTGAGCGTCCCAGCGTCATTACGCACTCACAAAATATTTCGGTCAGCAGCAGCGCGCCCACCAACAATTAAAGGCTTATTAAGGCCATTAAAAATGTATTTGAATTTTTTTTTTTGCTGCCCGTCCAACCTTACGGATGGTGGGCAAGCGAAAAGGCCAAGCAGCCTTTGCATTTTTTGTGAAACCTCATCCATGGGCGGAATTAAAAAACGAATTTTAAAATGTCATCCTAATTTCTAATATGTCCCTGCTCACGTGACCAGAGCCACATGATGGGACATGTTTTTTAACATTTTAAAAATCTTTATTTTTAATTTTCCAAACTCTTCATCTCCCTGAAGCAGCTTTGTGCCTCAAGGGGCTTTTCCAGCACGCACCCGCATGCATACGCGAACTTGCGCTCTTGCACGCCTCCCCCCTCTCCAACACAGGCAGCGCTGAGCGCTGAAGTACGCGTTTCACGCTGGGCGGGCCTTAAATGGCCTGCCAGCGTGAAATCACGGTCCGACCCCGATTGCGGATGGCAGTCGGCTTCCCAACTGCTCGCGCCCGCCCCCGCTGAGCCCCCCCAGCGAGGGAAACATCTTGGCCTATAGCACTAATGAAATTTCATGAACTGTCAACATTGCTGGCTACATTTTTGGGTTTTTGCTTACTTTCATACTCTATTTAAGCTCTCATGTCTTAGATCATTCTCAGGTGCGTCACAGCTTGCCATAACTCTAGGAATATTTATGCTTATCTTGAAATCTAAATAATCGTTTGGTAGCATGTATAAGAAATGAGCAGCAAACTATCTGGCAATTGCATTTAGCTGTTGAACTTAGCCTATGCCTCCTGGAACTCTTGTTTCATCTTCAGAAACATTAGAGAAGCATATCAATTTATTGTTTTAAAAGATGAACAACCAAATAGCTAATGCCTATAATATAGCTCCATACTTAGCTTAGACATCTTACTCAGAGGGGGGGAAATATTAAAAGAATGGAACCCTAAGAACTAAGCTCAGCCTTTGTGTAAATGGCTGGATGACCAGTTGGTCTTTTCCTGGCTGTCATTTTTGCATACCTGTCTGCTTTTAATTGAATAATTGTGCTCCTTTTCCTTGAATTTCTTACCATTTTGGGAGCCTAATTAATCCAGACTGTTTATCATAAATGCAAATTGAATTTTTCTCTTTCAGAAGTTTCAAATTGGCTCCTCCGATTCAGCAGGTAATCAGCCTTTTGGGTCCCAGAGGAATTATCTAGACTTCCTCGATTTCAAGCATCCCATCACTTAAAGATAACAGGGAACTGTCTGTCATATGGAAACTAACCCTCAATCACACAGCATTTGAGTTATTTTTATTTCTAGTCTGTAACTGATAAAGCTTTAACATTGGATCAAACAAGCATTTGGGTTTGGGTGGAGATGAAGAATAGTGGGAGAAAAAAGTCACTAGTGGGAGTGGTCTACAGGCCCCCTAACAGTAACTACAATGTAAGTCAAAGTATACAAGAAGCAATATCGGGTGCTTGTGATAAAGGGATGGCAATAGTAATGGGTGACTTTAATCTACGTATAAACTGGAAAAATCAGATTGGCAGTATTAGCCTGGATGAGGAGCTCCTAGAATTCTTTTGAGATAGTTTCTTAGAGCAGCACATTCTGGAACCAACCAGAGAGCAGCACGTTCTGGGGCTAACCAGAGAGCAGGTTATAGTAGACTTAGTATTGTGTAATGTGACAGGGTTAATTAATGACCTCAGAGTAAAGGCACCCCTATGTAGCAGCGACCACAATATGATTGAATTTTACATCTAGCTTGAAAGGGAGAAGAATGGGTCTAAGACAGTATTTTAAACTTAAATAAGGGCAAATATGTTAGCATGAAAGCTGAACTGGCTGAGGTGAACTGGGACATTAAACTAGAGAGTGGATCAATAGAGAAGCAACGGCAGACATTTAAGGAGATATTTCAGAATATTCAGAATAAGTATATTCCTACTACAAAGAAAAATTCTATGGGGAGGACCCACCATCCATAAAGAAGTTAAGGAAAGCATCAAATTTAAGGGAAAAGCATGTAACTGTGCAACAATTGGCAGGTCAGATGATTGGTCAGAATATAAAGAAAGGCAGAGAATGACTAAAAGGTTAATCAGGAAAAAGAAATTAGAATATGAGAAGAAGCTAGCTAGAAACGTAAAAATGGATAGCAAGAGTTTCTACAGATATTTAAAAAGGAAAAGGGTAAGTAAAGTGGTTGTTGGTCCTCTAGAGACTGACAGTGGAGAGTTAATAGACAATAAGGAAATGGTAGATGAAATAAACAAATATTTTGCTTCTGTCTTCATTATAGAGGATACAAAAACCATTCCAGTAATAGCTGTAAATCAGGAGGTGGAAGGGAGAGAAGAACTTGGTGAAATTACAATCACTAGGGAGGCGGTACTGAGCAAACTGATGGAGCAGTGGGCTGACAAGTCTCCGGGTCCTGGTGAACTTCATCCTCGGGACTTAAAAGAGGTGGCTGCTGAGGTAGTAGATGCATTGGTGCTACTTTTCCAAAATTCGCTTGATTCTGGAAAGGTCCCATCAGACTGGAAAGTAGCAAATATAACCTCTGAATTCAAGAAGAGAGGGAGGCAGAAAACAGTACACTATAGGGAAGGTGTTAGAATCGATCATTAAGGAGGTTATAGCTGGGCACTTTGAAAAACTCAAGGTAATTGGGAAGAGTCATGCTTAATCAATTTATTGGAGTTTTTTGAAAAAGTAATGTGCTGTGGATAAAGGGGAGCCTGTAGAAATACTGCACTTGGTCTTCCAAAAGGCATTTGATAAGGTGCTACATCTAAGACTATTGTGGAAAATAATAGCTCATGGTGTAGGGGATAACATATTAGCATGGGTAGAAGATTGTCTGGCCAGCAGAAAACAGAGAGTATGCATAAATGGGTCTTTTTCTGATTGGCAGGATGTGACAAGCGGAGTCCCGCATGGGTCTGTGCCGGGCCTCAAATTTTTACAATTTATATCAATGACTTAGATGAGGGGAGTGAGTAGCTAAATTTGTAGCTGACACAGAGATAGGTGGGAAAGTATGCTGTGAAGAGGGCATAAGAAGGTTGCAGACAGCTATAGATAGATAGGTTGAGTGAGTGGGCAAATCTGGCAGATGGCGTATAATGTGGGAAATAATGAAGTTGTTCACTTTGGCAGAAAGAATTAAAAAAAGCAGTGCATTACTTAAATGGAGAACGACTGCAGAATTCTGAGGCGTAGAGGGATCTAGGTGTTTTCGTGCATGAGTCACAAAAAGTTAGTATGCAGGTACAGCAATTAATTAAGAAGGCTAATGGAATGCTATCCTTGATTACGAGAAGAATGGAACATAAAAGTAAGGATGTAATGCTTCAGTTATACAGGGCATTCGTGAGACCCAACTCGAAAACTGTTTGCAGTTTTTTAAGGAAGGATGCAAATACGTTGGAGGCAGTTTAGAGGCGGTTTACTAAATTAATGCCTGGAATGATTGGGCAGGCTGGGCTTGTTTCCACTGGAGTTTAGAAGAGTGAGTGGTTACTTGACTGAAGTATACAAGAGCCTGAACAGTCTTGACAGGGTGGACATGGAAAAGATGTTTCCTCCTGTGGGTGAGTCCAGAACTGGGGTCACAGTTTTAAAATTAGGGGTCGTCCTTTTAGGGCAGAGGTGAGGAGATTTTTTTTTCTTTCAGAGGGTTGTGCGAGTTTGGAACTCTCTGCCTCAGAAGGCAGCAGAAGCAGGGTCATTGAATAGTTTTAAGGCAGAGGTAAATAAATTCTTGTTAGGCAAGAGAATAAAAGGTTATCGAGGGTAGATGGAAATGCGGAATTTGAAACACAAGCAGATCAGCCATGATCTTGTTGAATGGCAGAGCAGACTCAAGGAGCTGAATGGCCTACTTATGCTCCTTTTCCGCATGTTCGCAAGCCTGCAGATGGATTTGAACTGCTTATGTATTGTGACTGGCATTAAAGAAACAACTGCTAAACCAAAACCTAATTTCTGTTACGCTGCTCTCACACTATTACCATGCCTTGCCAGTTAGTTCAAGCCCCACCAGGTCACTTACATAAACAGCAACATGGATGCAGAGCAAAATTAATTTTTTAAGCCCCCAGCTTGTTTCCTCCCTTCTCCCCAGATGAACTATGTATCCCAAATCTAAATCAATTGCAGGATATGCTGACATGCACAATTTGCACCAGGGAAGGAAAATGCAGATGTAGAAATATGCAAGTATGTAAAGTAGTGAAATTCCACTGTGAAGTTATATTATGAAAGAGAGGTAGCAAGTATGGAAAATTTATCAAAGTAGGTTGTTCAATGTTTCTTTGGGAAGGGCAGGTAAGTGAAGATGATATATAAGGCATTTTTAAATAACAAAAATATCACCTTAAGATTTTCTATGCAGTACTGACATGAATTCTAAGTAGAACTATTAACCCAAGTAGTTCTATAATGTAAAACTGCATTAAATAATTTGTGACCTAGATTTTCTTTAATAATGGTTTAGCATTTTGACACTATAATAAAATATGATTAAAAGACTGCATTTAAAATTTAATAATACTAAGATTTAGGAAATTACAACGCACTGATGGTTCAAGGATGAGGAGTCATACCTGTAAGTTCCCAATATCAAGTGTTCTGTCATGGGAAAGCACCAAAGCTAAAGTCAAGTGCTTCCCCACAAAGAGCTGAAACACTCTTACTGCGTATCTTTTACTCAGACAGGGCTAGTAGTAATTCTTCTTGTGCAACCCTTGGTTGCAGAGCTGTGTGTTGCATTAGGGTTCATTTAAAGATGGAGTTTAAAAAAATGACAACATTTATTCTATAACATTCAGACTTTTAAAAAACACAGGATCAGTTTTGCAAAAGTGAGGAAAGTAGATGCAAATTTTGAAAATGAGAGCCTCAGTGGCAGAAAAGATAACAATTGTATGCTGCTGTTTAGTTTCTGAGAACCAAATTTTAAAAATAATGCTGTATGTTAAATATAACATTTCACGACCATTCTGTGTGCGATATACTTACTAATATTTTTCCAGTGCATCTTCCAGGCAACTCCAGGTCTTCAATTTATGTTCAGGTATGATGTTTGCCATGGCATTCCAGTAAGCACTATCCTCAGAGCTATCTCTCTCTTTCACAGCAGCCGCTTTGGGCTGTGAATTTTCCCTGAAGAAAACAAACCTAATAAAATCTTGTTGGGAAATTATGCCATATTGTATTCATGTCTTTCAGCATTGGTCATGATCAAATTGTAAAATCACTGACAAGAAATAGCTGACAAGATCTTCTGCTGTTTGCAAAATATTTTGATTTTTTTCTCTGATCATTTTGAAGTGCTTGGGAAAAGCATTGTAAACATAATTAAAACTACGTTGATGTACTAACTTGTATTTATTAAAAAGATGATGATACTACCGAAAATAAAAAATCAAGTCTGAAGTTTTCCCTTAATAATAATGCAGATTAATCCGAAAAAATGGTTATTTATGAATGGCTATAAATGAGAGAACTAGCGACTGCATTAACTTTCAATGCTATTGGTTGATTATACCAATTTCAGGGGAGAAATAAACTTTGTTTATTTTCTACTTGCTATTTTGAATGCTAGTGGCCAGGAATACAGGAATATCTTGTGTGAAATGCTTGTGTGAGATCAGTATTTGGAAGAAAGTAAACGTATATGATGACAAGGAAGCGAGGCATCAGATCAAAGGCTCTATTAAAAACTGTGACTAGTGCTCAAACAGAAAAGCCAAACGGAAATGCTTGTAAAAAGGCTAAAAAAAAAGTCATGATCTTAAAACCAATTCATATGAAGCTTCTGAGAGTGAAATAAAGATGGCAGGGCAGATGATGTGTTGCAGCTGTACCATGTGGGTGCTGGTGGGACACCTCTGTGATCTACAGAAACCACACCTACTGTGTCTGCAGCTCAAGGAACGTTGGCTCAGTGTTGATGAGCCGAAGTCTGGGCTTCGGCACTGCGATGCATCATGGGGGGCTGGGGGGGGTGCAGGGGGGCTGGAGGGGAGTTACCAGGACACTTTGTTCCAGGAGGCAGTCACACCCCTTAGGCTAGATACTTCAGATTTCATCTGTGGTCAAGAACAGGAGGGTGTGACTGCAAGAGAAACAAGTATGGGGATCCAGAAGGTAATGGAGGAACCTTAGCCCTTGCAATTTTCCAACAGATTTGATGTACTAGCAGCTTGTGTAGAAGAGAGCAGGGGTTGCAGGGAGGACAAGCAAACTGACCACAGCACAGTAGTGCAGGTGGCCATTCAAGTAGGGGAGAGTAAAAAGGAATGTAGTTGTAGTGGGAACTGTATAGTTCGGGGGATAGATACTGTTCTTTACAGCCAAGAACATGAGTCCCGAAGGCTATATTACCTGCCTGGCGCCAGGGTTAAAGGCATCTCCCCAGGGCTGAATTGGAACTTGGAGTGGAAGGGGGAAGGGCCCACTTGTCGTGGTTCATGTGGGCACCAATGACATAAGTAGGACGAAGAAAGAAGTTCATCTGAAGGGGTTACAGCAGCTAGAGGCTAAATAAAAGAAGCAGAACCACAAAGGCAATAATCTCTGTATTAATACCTGAGTCACGGGCAAAATGGCAGAGGGCAAATAAAGATTAGAGAGCTGAATGCGTGGCCCAAAGATTGGCATGAGAGAAATGGGTTTTAATTCATGGGGAACTGCCACCAGTGCTGGGAAAAGAGTGATGGCCTTCACCTGAGGCTTGCTGTGACCAGTATCCTGGCAAATTGTATAACTGAAGCTGTTGAGAGGACTTTAAACTGGGAGGGTTCATGCGAGGGGAGATTTAGAAAGTTGAAGAGGAAGGACGGGGCAATAGTGCATGGTAGCAATAAAGGTAATGATAACTAGAGTCTGAAAGGAAGGGACAGAGAGCACAAACATATGAGTACAGGAGCAAATAGGGTCAAAGTAGGGAAAAATTGTAAAAAGACAGAAAGAAAACCTCTTTATCTGCATGCTCAGAACATTCACAAGAAGATGGATCAATTGAAAGCACAAATAGAAATAAATGAGTATGATATGGTAGCCATTACAGAGATGTGGGGTAGAATCGACCCAGATTTGTACTATGGTAGCGGGCGGATAAAATGACATCTTACCCGCTGGCCGCAATGGCAGCTTTTCACGCCATATCATCCCAAACCCACTGCATTAATTATGTATTCCAGGGAAACACGTCGTTTCCATCGCGGGCAGGCTCTCATTCGCCCACCATGCCATCACCTCGCCGCTTCATCACGCCGGATGCCATATTTAAAGTCCCGCTGCGCGCTCACATCTCAGTGCTTCCAGCTCACGAGCGTTGCAAAGATGACATGGCCCTGAAAGGCAAAAAGATTGCAGCCCCCAGGTTCAATAACCCATCCCTCGAGCACCTTCTGGGACACAGAGGAGGCTCACCATGATGTCCCTTACCCGTGGTCTGGCCGCAGGATGGGCAGCAACATCACTAGTTTGGCTTGGGAGATGGTGGCAGCTGTGGCCCCTTAAAACAGAACAGCCACCCCGTGCCACAACAGGACGAATGATTTCCTCCATTCCGCCAGGGTAAGTCACTCTTCTCATCGCTCTCAACTCAGGCACTCACAAACCCATCACACATTTATAGCGCCCTCACTCACTGCCAGTTCAAGGGACATCACCATTCACCCTCTCAAACACCTTCATTGTCTTCATCCCATCCATGGGACCACTCACCACCCACACATGCCAAGCATACATATCATCCGGCCTAGCAGGCATTCTGCCTACACTCGCTCCATCTCTATTCATGCAGGACAAGCTGGCATCAAGACGACAACAAGAGGGAGAGGTTGCAGGCTGGTGGAGGACTGCCTGCAATGAAGGTCCTCACTGACTTTGGAAACAGAGCCATCCAGCTGGCCGGCCACAATCTGGATCGTTCATTTGCCGACGGTGAGATCGGCAGTGCTCTACCGAGTGAGGATCCGGCAGTGCAACATCCATCAGGCAACCATGCTGTGACTGATGTGTCCTGTTTCACATGCCACTGCCATGCACTAATTGTTTCCCCTTGCTTCCACAGGCACATCTGCCAAACAGCCGATGGAGTCCACGACACAGGGCCTCCAATCAAGCCCCAAAGAAACCTCTGAAGAGGGACCTTAAGGCACCCTCCATGAGGTCCCGTCACAGTGTTCATCCTCCACCGGTGCAGAGACACACACCTCGGTAGGACCTAGCTTTACAGTAGCCTCTGGTGAGCACATCGCATTGTCTGATCCACAGCAGGCAGTAGCAGGGATTTCCCAGGTTTCAAGCACACGGAGGACTGACGGAGGCCAGAAATTTGCTACGTCCGAGCCTCTGGACTTGGTCATGTCACAGTTGCTGGAGCTGCAAAGGCAGGCTCAGGAACATCAGCAAGGGATGTTCGCTGCACTCCTCAGATTGTAAGGCACAATGGAGGAGTCCGTCCACCTTCAGGCTGAGGTGATAGTTCCGGCATGCAAACGCACCAAGGTCAACACTGGTAGGATCGCAGCCTCCATGGAGATCTTAGTCCAGGACATTGCTCCTGCACTGCTGCACGGGCTCAAGTTCATCGCTGACACCATATTTGGCCTCCAACAGTGTGTATGTGAGAGGCGTGCGGGGCAGCTTGATCTCACTCCAGCTACCCTTTCTCCTCAAGGAATCAGCCAGGGGCCCTTAGCACCCCTAGGGAGGAGGATCAGCAGATGTACCCTCCTGGGGCCATCCATCCAGGTGACTCCGATAGTGTCCGGCCCATCTGAATCCCCTACTGCCATGACCTCAGCAGCTCCAGCTCCACTGGCCAAGGGGGGAGCCACTGCCACACAGCAGGAACCCAAAAACAGGCTGTGGCCCTCTAGGTCTCAGCCCTCCAGAGGACGCCCATCAAGGTCATCATAGACAGGGCGTCATAGTCAGCAGGCTGCCTCCATCTCCGCTGTGGATGGCCGGAGAGCACCAAGACGTAGCGATAGGGTTAGGAAAGTTAAGGAGATGTAACTCTTTTGAGTCAAAACAATTAAACTAAATTAACAAAATCAGGGACAAAGTAAAAGGCAGCCCCTTAAAGGGAAACTTCAAAAACAAAAGACAAAATGCAAAGGAAACTTACCAACATTAAATCAAAATGTGATTAAAGAGGTCGAGTTAAGAAGATGCAATTGCGCAGCCTTTGCACGGATGTTAATCACTTATACATACTGTTCACTATTGTCAACAAACTCCCAAGAATGTCTCCCTGCCTATGGCTCCTGGTTCTGATGATCAGTGTTCATGAAACTCAGATGTAAAACTTTTCTGCACAAGATAAAGGCAGGTTTCTCAGTCCAGGGCCTCTTCCCTGTGCTTTCTGCAGCCTGCAGACCAAAGTGATGGTCGGGCCTCACATTCCCCGGACACATTACTGATGCCTGCACCCCGGTGGTGCTTGTCATTGCTGCCAGAATGTAGTGAGCAGGCATCACAGAGTTCCATCATTCTCTCAGTGTGCTCTCAGCGCCTTTAAGGTGGGGCTGTCCACCATCTCTTCAGCATCTTTGACCACTGATGCTGTGCTCCTGGAGGGGTCAAGTGCTGAAGGATCAAATGCCTTTAAAGTTTCATGGCTGCTTCTCTATGATATGACCCTGATCACAGAGCACAAACGTGCTGCCTTCGGCCAGACAGGAGTCAGAGGCTGTGTGAAGATCTATGGAGTGTCCTCACTGCATGTCGTCATCATCCTCGTGCAATCAAGCGACCATTAGGGTCACCACTGCGTCTCCATGACAGAGGGTAGGTGCACTGCCATCAGCCAGTCTGGAATCAAATGTTCATAGATGCAATGTGAGGTTTTATGGTGGTCTCCTCACTTCGTGTCATCATCACCCTCCACAAATCTAACAGCTATGAGGGCCTCCCAAGCGTGGCTACCTCGTCTGGCCAGTGCGAGGGCCTCATCCCTGTCATCGTCGCCTTCGAGGACCTCCTCACCCTCATCCCGTCGGAGTCCTCTCATCGGAAGGGACCTCCAGCTCCTGCATCTGCTCCTCAGCCAGCTCTTCTCCCCGTTGCAGTGCCAGGTTGTAAAGGGCACAGCAGATGCCGATGATGTGTGACACCCTCTGTGGATTGTATTGCAGGGCTCCACCAGACCGGTCCAGGCACCGGAACCTCATTTTCAGCATCCCGATGGTTTGCTCCACCAAGTTGCGAGTTGCAGCATGAGCTTCACTCTCTGCTGCAGCCTGAGGCTGTGGCACGAGTGTCATCAGCCATGTCCTCTGTGGGTAGCCCTTGTCCCCAAGGAGCCATCCCTGCAACTTCGGTAGACCCTGGGAGACCTCAAGGATCTGTGACTGACTGAAAATGTAGGAGTCATGCACACTCCCTGGAAACCGTGTGCCGAACTGCAGGATGCATTTGTAGCGGTCACACACCAGCTGCATGTTCAGCGAATGACCTTGCGGTTGACATAGTTGACCATGTGTTGCGACGAAGGGCTGCGTGCCACGTGAGTACAGTTGATAGCACCCTGCACCTGTGGGAAACCCAAGATCTGGGCAAATCCAATTGCTCTTGCATCCTGGCTGTCTTGGTTTCGGGCGAAATGCACAAAGTTGTGTGCCCTCGTGAAGATGGCATCCATGACCTCATGAATGCATTTGTGGTGCATGCTTGTGATAGCCCACAGAGGTCACCTGTGTCCTAAAGGAGCCACTGGATGCCCTCCATGTCCCCACGGCGTCAAATCCTGCAGTAGCTGGCAGATGTGACCAACCAGTTCCCAGACATGCGTAGTCTTTGGCAACACTGGTTCTCGGTCATCTGTAGGAATGAAAGGCGGCATCTATAGGCCCTGGGTCTAGCTAGGTGCCAATCAGTAATGGCTTGCTGTGGCTCTTCGGCAGCGTGTGTGGGAGCCCCAGCCACCCCTTCTTCCAGAAGGTTCTGCTCCTCCCTCTGCACAGCCAGGCGCCTCAGCCACTCTCTTCTCTGTCATCTTTGCTCTCTGTAAGCCACGAAGCATATAGATCCATGGTCCTGATGTGCTCCTCCTGCAAAGTGAAAGAGAGAGATGATTGGGTTAGCATGAGTGTACTAAGGACCTGTCTTGTTTAAATCTGAAGGCCCCTTAATGCATCCCAGAAAGTGCTAGCCACCACTTGGATGGCCAGAGATTAGTACACTGCATGGATGCCTGAAACTCAACCTACCTCCGTCCCAGTCCACCCCACCGATTACCAGCAACTTTGCCCATTGAACTGCATGCTGTGCTCTCAGCTCAGGCGAAGGCATTCTCCTGACCTGCGCTGCAAGGCTGCATTGTTAGCTTGAACCATGGGGGAGACTGGTCCAAACCAGGATGATGACATTGCAAGGGGCTGTGAGCGTCGCCACCTGTGACTGCTCCATGGCCAGCTTTAGCAAGGAGATTGTACAACGTGCCCAGTCATCCAACTGTTCCGCAGTCCACTAAAACACTCATTAGTTTACAGTCTGTGCCCAAGGGGTGAAAAGCTCTGGAGCACTTCCTGGCACTTTGATGCCTCTGCGTTGCTTGAATGGGCAGAGAAGCTAGAGGCCCGACTCCAATCATATCAATGTGGCTGCGCCTGAACTGTCTCAGCTACAGAGGAATAGTCACTTCATACAAGGTTTCTCTAATGCGTGGCCGCTTCCCTCACCCACCCGCCCCACCCCCCCATCCTGCACATGCTTATGCGCTACCTTCAACTGCAGGGCAGCTCTTGCCCACTCGCACCCCGCCCCCTCCCCCTCCCCCTTCCCACAACGCGCCTCAACCTTGAAGTCCAACAGGCGACCCAAGCGAGCGCTCTGCAACATTACCTCACCTCAGAGTTCCCCTCAAAGTGCAGCCCGCCAAGTGTACGCATTTTATTTGCTGTTGTGAAGCACGTCGGTGTCAGGCAGACAATCCAGCGGTGGGGGGGACGATTCCGGCAGGCTGGGCTTATAATGATATGCAGATTTATTACAATGAGGTTCCCAACGCCCGATGGCAGGAAATGTGGCCCGCCATCGGCAGGCCAAGCAGTTGATCGCAAACTGATTTCGCGACATCATAAAACCAATTGATGGCCTTCTTACCATATCATCCGTTCACGCCACTGAACACACCCGACGCCAGCGGGCACAGAAAGTCCCAGCCATGGTTACAGAGTGACCATGGCTGGGGCCTGAACATTCGAGGACATCTAACATTTTGGAAGGGCAGAAATAAAGGAAAATGGTCATTTGATAGTGCAGAACATGAGTATTGCTGAAAAAAGAGACATGTCAAAGCTTTTCATCTTGCACTCATCAGGACACTTTGCAAGAATACCAATATAAGGGAAAAACAACAATTTATGCTGAATGAGAAGAGAGTGCTGATTGGTTAGCAAGTGGACTCTGATTGGTAGAGGTGTTGCCATGGAGAATGCACCAATTGATGGTGACTGACAGTTAACTGCCAAACATTGTTTGAAATTTAAACCAGGCAGCTTGACCCTGATTGGTCAAGGCATTGCCCTGAGGAATGAGTCAGGGAATGGCTGTCACTTAATTTTGTTTAGCTGAAAAAGGCGCAATGTCTGTACATGTTCGTTCCGTCTGCAAAGAACTGGGCCATGTGTATTAATATATGTATTTTCCAATACATACATATGTCCCACACAGCGAGCCCAGCTGATAATCTTAAATTGATTCTCAGTGTAATTCTTAGAACACTGAGGATTATTTAGCAAACGTTGTCCAATCATGGAATCACATCTAATGTTGGACACTGTGTTTTGAGTTTTGCAAGCACGGGCTGGTTGGGTATGGAAAGAAATAATTGATGGGAATAATTTATAGGCCACTGACAGTAGCTGCATTGTAGGACAGAGTATAAATCAAGCAATAATGGGAGCTTGTAAGAAAGGCACTGCAATAATCGTGGGAGATTTTAATCTTTATTTAGATTGGACAAATCAAATTGGCAAAGGTAGCCTGGAGGATGAGTTCATAGAGCACATTCAGGACAGTTCTTAGAACAATATGTTCTGGAACCAACCAGAGAACAGGTTATTTTAGACCTGGCAATGTGTAATGAGGCAGGATTAATTAATGACCTCATTAATTATTATTAGACCTCATTATTAGAGTTCTTTGAAGATGTAACAAGCAGGGTGGATAAAGGGAAACCAGTAGATGTGTTTTATTTGGATTTCCAAAAGGCATTCAGTAAGATATTACATAAAAGGTTACTGCACAAGATAAGAGTTCTTGGTGTTGTGGATGAACTATGCATGGATAGAGTATTGGTTAACTAACAGAAAACAGAGTTGGGATAAATGGATCATTTTCAGGTTGGCAAACTGTAACAAGTGGAGTGCCACAGGGATCAGTGCTGGGGCCTCAACTATTTATGATCTACATCAATGGCTTGGATGTACAGACTGATTATACTGTAGTTAAAGTTGCTGATGATACAAAAATAGGTAGGAAAGCAAGTTTTAAAGAGGATAAAAAGTCTGAAAAAGGGAAATAGATAGGTTAAGTGAGTGGGCAAAAATTTAGCAGATGGAGTATAATGTGGGAAAATATGAGGTTGTCCACTTTGGCAGGAAGAATAGAAAAGCAGAATATTATTTAAATGGAGAGTGACTGCAGAATGCTACTGTACAAAGGGACCATAAAAAGTTAGCACACAGGTACAGAAAGTAATTACGAACACAACTGGAATGTTGGCCTTACTTGCAAGCATGATGGGAGCATAAAAGTAGGGAAGTCTTGCTACAACTGTGTATCACATTGAGAGACCACACCTAAAGTACGGTGTACAGTTTTGGTCTCCTTACTTAACGATGATATACTTGCATTGGAACCAGTTCAGCGAAGGTTAATTAGGCTGATTCCCAAGGGCGAAGGGTTGTCTTATGAAGAAAGGTTCAGCAGGTTGGGCTTATATTCATTGGCGTTCAGAATAATGAGATGTGGTCTTATTGAAACTTTTAAGATTCTGAGGGTACTTGACAGGGTCGGTGCCGAGAGGATGTTTCCCCTCATGGGGAATCTAGAACTAGGGGGCGCAGTTTAAAAATAAAGGATGATCCATTTAAGATGGAGAAGAGAAGGAATTTCTTCTCTCAGAGGATCGTTCGTCTTTAGAATTTTCTTGCACAGAGAACAGTGGAAGTTGGGTCATTGACTACATTCAAGGCTGCGTTAGATAGAATTTTGATTGACAAGGGATGCAAGGATTATGAGGAACTGGCTGGAAAGTGGAATTAAGGCTACAATCAGATCAGCCATGATCCTATTGAATGGCAGAGTGGGTTCAATGGGCTAAATGGTCTATTCAAGTTCCTATTTCTTATGATCTTAAGGATTTTTCCCTTACAAGGCCTAATTGATGAATCTTACAGCTTTTCTGCAACAACACACAATTTCAGTATTCTCCCCCATGTAACGACATTGTCAGTGATTTTTTTTTTTGCTTTTATTCTTTCAACTTTTTTATTGGCATCTGACATGGTAAGAGCATTCAGGAAGAGGGATACTTTATGCTGCATGGCAAAATATGTTGAAATGGTAAAAATCTTTGGCTATTCAAACTTCATATGTATCCAAACTTAGCTGCAAATAATATTACAAATCTCATCTTAAAATACAAAGATACAGCATCTTGATTCATTTTACTTCTTCACAGATTAAGCTGCAGCAATGCCGATGGGCGTTTGTTTTGATTTTTTTGTTAACTCATGTCTCTACTTGCAGCTTCTATTGGCATTTTCATATATACTTCACTTTCTTTCCAATGTTGATCACACACACATATGTAATATTCCTGGCCACCAGCCTTCAAAATAGCAAGTAGAAATTAACAAAGGCTTATTTCTCTGCTGAAATTGGTATCATCAGCCAACATTTTTGAAAGTTGACGCGATCATCATATTTTAAAATACAGCCCTTAATAGCTTATTTAGGCAAATAACATAATAGTGCAGTACTGAGCCATATGGTTATGTATGCTAAGTTTTTTTTTATTCATTCACGGGATACGGGCTTTGCTGGCTAGGCCAGCATTTATTGCCCATCCCTAGTTACCCTTGAGAAGGTGGTGGTGAGCTGCCTTCTTGAACTGTTGCAGTCCATGTGGTGCAGGTAACACCTACAGTCCTATTAGGAAGGGAGTTTCAGGATTTTTGGCGATATATTTCCAAGTCAAGGATGGTGAATGACTTGGAGGGGAACTTCCAGGTGGTGGTGTTCCCATCTATCTGCTGCCCTTGTCCTTCTAGATCATAGTGGTTGTGGATTTGAAAGGTGCTGTCTAAGGAGCTTTGGTGAATTCCTGCAGTGCATCTTGTAGATGGTACACACTGCTGCTACTGTGCGTCAGTGGTGAAGGGAGTGAATGTTTGTGGATGTGGTGCCAATCAAGCGGGCAACTTTGTCCTGTATGGTGTCAAGCTTCTTGAGTGTTGTGGGAGCTGCACTCATCGAGGCAAGTGGGGAGTATTCTATCAAACTCCTGACTTGTGCCTTGTAGATTGTGGACAGGCTGTGGGGAGTCAGGAGGTGAGTTACTCGTCACAGGATTCCCAGCCTCTAACCAGCTCTTGTAGCCACAGTACTTATATGGCTAGTCCAGTTCAGTTTCTGGTCAATGGTAACCCCCAGGACGTTGTTAGTGAGGGATTCAGTGATGGTAATGCCATTGACTGTCAAAGGATGATGGTTGGATTCTCTCTTGTTGGAGATGGTCATTACCTGACATTTGTGTGGCATGGATGTTACTTGCCACTTGTCAACCCAAGTCTGGATTTTGGCAAGATCTTGCTGCATTTGGACATGGACTGCTTCAGTATCTGAGAAGTCATGAATGGTGCTGAACATTATGCAATCTTCAGCGAACATTTTCACTTCTGACCTTATGATGGAAGGAAGGTCATTAATGAAGCAGCTGAAGATGGTTGGGCCGAGGACACAACCCTGAGGAACTCCTGCAGTGATGTCCTGGAGCTGAGATGATTGACTTCCAATAACCACAACCATCTATCTTCCTTTGTGCTAGGTATGACTCCAGCCAGTGGAGAGTTTTCCCCCCATTCCCATTGACTCCAGTTTTGTTAGGGCTCCTTGATATCATACTCGGTCAAATGCTGCCTTGATGTCAAGGGCAATCACTCTCACCTCACCTCTGGAGCTCAGCTCTTTTTTCCATGTTTGAATCAAGGCTGTAGTGAGGTCAGAGGCTGAGTGACCCTGGCGGAACTCAATCTGAGTGTCAGTGAGCAGGCTATTGTTAAGCACGTGCCACTTGATAGCGCTGTTGATGTCTCCTTCCATCACTTTACTGGTCATCGAGAGTAGACTGATGGGACTGTAATTGGCTGGGTTGGATCTGTCCTGCTTTTTGTGTGGGGGATATACCTGGGCAATTTTCCACATAGCCGGGTAGATGCCAGTGTTGGAGCTGTACTGGAACAGTTTGGCTAGGGGCGCGGCAAGTTCTGGAGCCCAAGTCTTCAGTACTATTGCTGGAATATTGTCAGGGCCCATAGCCTTTGCAGTATCCAATGCCTTCAGCCATTTCTTGATATCACGTGGAGAGAGTCGAATTGGCTGAAGACTGGCATCTGTGATGCTGGGGACCTCTGGTGTGTGAAAGAGCGCACAGGTCTTCCTGAAGCAAAGCGCTGCCTCAGGGAGATTGGTGGAGGTTGTGAAAATTTTTTGAAGTGTAGAATAAGTTTTCCTGCCATGTCCCCTCATGTGACACTGTCACATGAACTGGGACATGTCAATTTATTTTATTTAAACCTTTCATAAAAATTTTAATACCCTCATGAAACCTCATCGCGGTTTCATGATTTTACTGAAGGCTATCTGGGCTTTTCGCCTGCCCGCCAACCTTAAGGATGGACGGGCAGGTCTATTAATCATTTTAATTACTTTTTTAATGGCCCTAATAGGCTACGTGCCCATCGAACTGAAAGCCTAAATGACGTGGGGTGACGTCGGGACGCGCACCCGACATCACCTCGGGTCATTTTACGCATCGGCAAGCGGGCCCCGCTCCCCACTCGCCAACCGGAAGATGCAACCCTCTGTAGTGAGTCATTCCAGAAAGTCCATGTGAATGTGAAAATTGCATCAGTCTTCTCTATGATTATCTTTGTTCCCCACTTCTGTGCCAAGACTTATCATATTGGGTAATACAGAAACAACAGCCGCTTGAATGAAGTTTTAAAGGGCTGCCAGGGCCCACACACTGAAGCCCGGCATAGGGTACTGCTGCCAGAAGGCAAAGATAGAAAAAAAGTGGGAAATTTTTTGGGGGGACAAAGGATGGTATAGAGTTATGAATTGTAAAGGTTTCATAAAAACAATTACACACCTTGATTGCTGGTTGTCTTCGAGGAAAAGTCTTAGAGTTTTGAGGATGTCATTAGGGTGAACAAGTTCTAAATGCTGCTTGTTGAGCAGATCTGCGCAAGCAGCGGCCTCTTGCTCATCAGCTTCAGTTATACAAACTTCTTCCTCATCTGTTGGTTCCATACCATCTTCTTGCTTCTCTGCATTACTTTGGAACTCTTCCTTTACTTCTACATCAAGCATCCGCAACAATTCTTCCGTCTCCTAAAAGCAACCAATACACATATTTACAGAATGGAGAAAGCCATTGCTCTTATCTTGAAATGCCAATATCTTCTCAAACGTCAATAAAAACAGAAAATGCTGGAAATACTCAGCAGGTCTAGCAGCTTCTATAGAGAGAGAAACAAAGTTAACATTTCAGATTGATGACCATTCACTGCTGTTTCTCTCTCCATAGATGCCGCGAGACGTGCTGATATTTCCAGCATTTCATATCTTTAATTCAGGTTTCCAGTATTGTCAGTTTATCAAAAGTGCTGTACGCTTGGAAATAGGCACCACATCAAAAATAAAAATATTCCATTACACACTAAGGTTTTCTGTGGGTGGAATCGTCCCAGAATTGCACTAAGTGCATCAGCGGGTGTGAAAAACGATGTAAGGCAATGATCTCATCACTCTAAACTCATATATTCACAAAGCCCATCACACATTCACTGGCATCTCACTCACTGCCAGCTCAAGGGACATCATTACTCACTCTCTCACACACACCCTCACATCTCCATCTGGCCTCATCTCCTCTGGAGGCTGCTTCCTCAGCCCTCACCATCTTGAGGCCACATGCATTGGTCAACATGTGCCCCCACTTGCACCATGAGATACCTCCCTGCCCCAGTACAGCCCTAGCCCTGAAGCCTCTTCTCTTGCCTGAGGCCACTTCTCCCCCTTCCCAAAGAAACCCCAAGCCCTACAGCCATCGAAAAACCACCCCTACCTTACAGCTGGTCTGGTCAGTAGAGACCTGTCCATGAGCTTCACTAAAAGTGATGTGGTGCCTCCTGCGAAGCCTGGTGTTGATGACTGCGAGTGCTGCCTGAAGCAAGGTAGGCAAACAAACCTCAAAGTCCCGAGCGAAGTGCAGCGTGCCAGGTGCATGTCACTGATGTACAGTTGTGAAACAAACGGATGATCCAGTGTGGGGGTATGGTTATGGCGACCAGGGATTATAATGAGATGCCAAAGTATTGAAATTAGGTTCCCAGCATGCGACGGCGGGAAACATGGCCTGCCATTGATGGCTGGAGCGGGCGATCACAAACTGATTTTACAGTGACGTGAGATCAATCTTTTGCCCTCTCACCATATTGTCCGCTCACGCCGCCAAACACGCCCGCCGCCAATGGGAGCAGAAAATTCCAGCCTTACTTTCTCTTGATTACAAAACAGAAGAAAGTGATTGATGAAATTTTTAAAAGCTTTTCTTCTTTATGAAATCACAACGATAAGACCATGGCCTGAATTTTTCCCACTTTGAGTGAGCTCAGCGGGAGTGGGCGGGGGCAGTTGCAAAGCCGACCACTGCCCGCGATCGGCTCCGCAACACCATTTTACGCGGGTGGGCCAATGAAGGCCCGCCCAGTGTAATACGCGAGCGGTCGCGCTGAGCACTACTTGTGCGGGCGGGGGGAGGAGGGAGAGTCGGGTCCTGATGGGACGTGTTTTTATTTTTCAGAAAATTTTTAAATTTAATTCATAAACGCTTTAGGAAACCTCATCCCACTCGTGGGTGAGGTTTCCTAAAAACTGTAAAGGCCGCTTGGCCTTTTCACCTGCCCGCCAACCAGAAGGTTGGGCGGACAGCTTAAATGTGAAATTAATTCATTCCTTAATGGTCTTAATAGGCCTTTTGATTATCGGCAGGCAGGCAGCCGACTCCACCATGCACCCAGCAAACGAAACATCGCGAGACAGCACGATGATGTCGGGACACACGCCCGACGTCATCGCATGTCATTTTACATGCTGGCATGTCGGGCCCGCCCCCGCACACCGACTGTAAAATCCTGGCCCATGAGGCATAGGAGCAGAAGTAGGCCATTCGGCCCATCAAGCCTGCTCCACCATTCAATGAGATCATGGCTGATCTGATAATCCTCAACTCCACTTTCCTGCCTTTTCCCCATAACCCTGGATTCCCTTAGATAGAAGCAAAATACTGCGGATGCTGGAAATCTGAAACAAAAACAGAAAATGAAGCTCTGAAGAAGGGTCAAATGGACTCGAAACATTAACTCTATTTCTCTCTCCACAGATGCTGCTAGATCTGCTGAGTTTTTCCAGCATTTTCTGTTTTTATTGTGACCCTTGATTCCCTTACTGATTAAAAGTCGGTCTACCTCCGCCTTGAATATACTTAATGACCCAGCTTCTACAGCCCTCTGCGATAAAGAATTCCACAGATTCACTACCCTCTGAGAGAAGAAATTTCTCCTCATCTCTGTTTCAAATGGGAGACCCCTTACTCTGAGATTATGCCCTCTGGCCCTAGACTCTCCCACAAGGGGAAACAACCTCTCAGCATCTACCCTGTCAAGCCCCCTAAGAATCTTGTATGTTTCAATAAGGTCACCTCTCATTCTTCTAAACTCCAATGAGTGCAGACCCAACCTGCTCAACCTCTCCTCATAAGAAAATCCCTCCATACCGGGGATCAACCTAGAGAACCTTCTCTGGGCTGCCACCAATGCCAGTATATCTTTCCTTAGATAAGGGGACCAAAACTGTTCACAGTATTCTAGGTATGGTCTAACTAGTGCCTTGTATAGTTTTAGCAAGACTTCCCTATTTTTAGACTCCATTCTCTTTGAAATAAAGGCCAACATTCCATTTGCCTTCCCTATTACCTATTGAACTTGTGAATGAATTCCAAAAGCTAACATACAAGGACTCCCAAATCCCTCTGTACTGCAGCCTTCTGCACTCTTTCTCCATTTAAATAATATTCAGCTCCTCTATTCTTCCTGCCAAAGTGCATAACCTCACATTTTCCCACTCACTTAACCTGTCTATATCCCTCTGTAGGCTCTTTGTGTCATCCTCACCACTTGCCTTCCCACCTATTTTTGTACCATCTACAAATTTGGCAACAGTACATTCACTTCCCTCATCTAAGTCATTAATAAATATTGTAAATAATTGAGGCACTGATTGAGCACTGATCCCTGTGACACTCCACTAGTTACAGGTTGCCATCCTGAAAATGCCCCCCGTATCCCAAATCTCTGTCTTCTATTAGTTAGCCAATCCTCTATCCATGCTAATATACTAGCCCCAACACCAAGATGGGCTCTTATCTTATTAAGTAGACTTACGTGCAGTACCTTATCGAACGCCTTTCGGAAATCCAAATATATTACATCTACTGGTTCCCCTTTAACTATCCTGCTAGTTACCTCCTCAAAGAATTCCAATAAATGTGTCAGGCATGATTTCCCCTTCATGAAGCCATGCTGACTCTGCTTGATTAGATTATGGAATTCTAAATGCTCTGCTACTGCATTCTTTATAATAGACCCAAACATATTCCCAATGACAGATGTTAAGCTAATTGGCCTATTTGTTGTTTCCTGTTTGAATAAGGGTGTCACATTCGCAGTTTCCAATCTTCTGGGATTTTTCCAGATTCAAAGGATTTTTGGAAGATTATTAGCAGTGCATCCACTATCTCTGTAGCTACTTCCTTTAACATCCTACGATACAACCCATCAGGTCCAGGAAACCTATCAGCCCCATTAGTTTCCCTAGTACCTTTTCTCTAGTGATAGTTATTGTATTTTGCCCCTTGATTATTTAGTATTAGAACGCTATTAGTGTCTTCTACCGTGAAGACTGATGCAAAGTAGTTATTCAACTCCTTTGTCATTTCCTGGTTCCCCATTATTATTTCCCCAGCCTCATTCTCTAAGGAGCCTATGTTCACTTTGGTCTCTCTCTTCCTCTTTATATATTTAAAGAAGCTCTTACTGTCCATTTTTATATTACTTGCTAGTTTACCCTCAAAGCTTATTTTCTCCCTCTTCATTATTTTTTGGTCATCTTTTGTTGGTTTTTAAAACTTTCCCAATCCTCTGGCTTACCACTAATCTTTGCCACATTGTATCTCTTTTCGTTTATTTTTACACAATCCTTAACTTCCTTGGTTAATCATAGTTGGTTTATCCCCTTCCTTGAATCCTTCTTTATATATATATATATCTTTGTTGTGAGTCATGAACTATTTTCTTAAATGTCTGCCATTGTTCAGCAACCGTTTTTTCAGCTAAAATCCTATCCCAGTCCACTCCAGCCAACTCTACCTTCATTCCTTTGTAACTACCCTTAATTAAGTTTAGTACAGTTGTTTCCACCCCGAGTTTCTCACTCTCAAACTGAATGTTAAATTCTACGATATTATGGTTACTGTTTCCTAGGGTATCTTTTACTCTGAGAGAATTTATTGAACCTGCCTCATTACACATTACCAGATCCAAAATAGCCTGATCGCTGGTTGGATCTACAACACATTATTCTAGGAAACTGCCCAGAATACACTCTATGAATTCTTGCCCGTGACTACTTCTGCCAATTTGATTTTCCCAATCTATATGAAGATTAAAGTTAGCCATGATTAATGTACTGCCATTTTTACATGCTCTCATTATCTCCTAATTTATTCTCTGTCCTATAGTATAGTCACTGTTCGGTGGCCTATACACTACTCTGACCAGCATCTTCTTCCTCCTGTTATTTCTTACCTCCATCCATATGGATTCTACATCTTCCGATCCAAGATCCTTTTTTGCTATCGTACTTATTCCATCTCATACCAACAAAGCTACCCCACCACCCTTCCCTTCCTGCCTATCCTTTCAAAAAGTCACATACTCCTGAATATTTAGTTCCCAGCTTTGATTTCCTGGTAACCACGTCTCTGTAATAGCTATATCATACCCATTAACCTCTATTTGTACCGTTAATTTGTTTATTTTGTTCCAAATACTACGTGTATTTAAGTAAACAGCCATTATTTTGCCTTTTTGCCATTTTTTCCTCTTTTGACTCTATTTGCTGCTGTTTTTTTTATGTTTGTACACTCTGTCTCTTCCTGTCACACTCTGGGTATCATTACCTAAATAGCTGCCCTGCAAAGCTGCCATATCCTTTTGCTTTGTAAGCCTACGTATCCCCTTTCCAGAGACCCCTTTATTTAATTTAAAGCCTTCTCTACAGCCCTAGTTATTCGCTTTGCCAGAACATTGGTCCCAGCACGGTTCAAGTGAAGCCCGTCCCACCGGAACAGCTCCCTTCTACCCCAGCACTGCTGCCAGTGCCCCATGAACTGAAACCCATTCCTCCCACACCAATCTTTGATCCATGCATTCAACTCCTTGACTTTATTTACCCTGTGAAGTTTGCACGTGGCTCAGGTAGTAATCCCAACATTACTTTAGAGGTTCTGGTTTTTAATTTAGCTCCTAACTGTTCAAATTCTTTCAGCAGAACCTCCGTTCCAGTCCTATCAGTGTTGTTGGTACCAACATGGACAACGACAACTGGATCCCTCCCCTCCCACTTCAAGTCCTCTCCAGCCCTGAGGATATGTCCTTAACCCTGGCACCGGGCAGGCAACACAGGATTTGGGACTCACGCTCATGGATGCAGAGAGCTGTATCCATCCCCCTAATTATACTGTCCCCTAACACTACTACATTCCTATTTCCTCCCCCCACTTGAATGGTTCCCTGTGCCATGGTGCCGTGGTCAGTTTGCTCATCCTCTCTGCAGTCCCCGCTCTTGTCCACACAGCTTGCAAGAATCTCATAACTGTTGGACAGTTGCAGGGGCCAAGGCTCCTCAAACGCTACCCCCAGGCCCCCATACCTGCCTCACCTGCAGTCACACCCTCCTGTCCCTAATCACAGACCAAATTTGAATTACCTAATCTGAGAGGTGTGACCACCTCCTGGAGCAAAGTGTCCAGGTAACTTTCCCCCTCCCTGATGTGGCACAATGTCTGCAGCTCGGACTCTAGTTCCTTAACTTGGATCCGAAGTTCTTTGAGCTGCAAACACCTGGTACAGATGTGTTCACTCTGGATCACCTTGGTGTCTAGCAGCTCCCACATGCTGCAGCAGCCACACATCGCCCATCCTGCCATCACTATCGTATTTTATTCAAATTATTAATTAATTACCCTAGTAACCCCTCTTTACACTTTATTATAATTATTTTTATACACGCCAGTATTAATCTTATACTTAACAAGCTATCTATAAGAGAGAGAAAAAAAGACTAGAGACCTAAACACAAACTAAAGACTTTAGTTTTACTTTAAAGACTAGAAATACTCACTAATCCTACTCACCAATCAGCTGCTCTCCGCGCTCTTTTCCCTCTTGTGCTCTTTAATGGTCTCTCACTCTCTCACTGTTAAAGGTCACACTCCTCTCACTCTGTCACTGTTAAAGGTCACTCTCCTCTCACTCTCTCACTGTTAGAAGTCACACTCCTCTCACTCTCTCACTGTTAAAAGTCACACTCCTCTCACTCTCACTGTTAAAAGTCACTCTCCTCTCACTCTCTCACTGTTAACAGTCACTCTCCTCTCACTCTCTCACTGTTAAAAGTCACTCTCCTCTCACTCTCTCACTGTTAAAAGTCACTCTCCTCTCACTCTCTCACTGTTAAAAGTCACTCTCTTCTCGCACTCTCTCATTATTAAAGGCTACACTCCTCTCACTGTTAAAGGCCACACTCCTTTCACTGTTAATGGCCCCGCTGCTCCTTTCACTCTCTCATTGTTAAAGGTCACTCTCCTATCACACTCCCTCACTGTTAAAGGCCACTCTCCTCTCACTGTTAAAGGCCACGCTCCTCTCACTCTCTCACTGTTAAAGGCCAATCTCCTCTCGCACTCTCTCATTATTAAAGGCCACGCTCCTTTCACTGTTAAAGGCCGCACTCCTCTCACTGTTAAAGGCCACACTCCTCTCACTCTCTCACTGTTAATGGCCCCGCTGCTCTTCTCACTCTCTCACTGTTAAAGCTCATTCTCCTCTCGCACTCTCTCACTATTAAAGGCCCCACTGCTTCTCTCACTCTCTTACTGTTAAAGGTCACTCTTCTCTCACACTCCCTCACTGTTAAAGGCCACTCTCCTTTCACTGTTAAAAGCCACACTCTTCTCACTCTCACTTTAAAGGCCACGCTCCTCTCACTCGCTCACTGTTAAAGGTTACTCTCCTCTCACTCTCTCATTGTTAATGGCCCCATTGCTTCTCTCACACTCTCTTGCTGTAAACGGCCCCGCTGCTTTTCTCAAGCGCTCTGGCTATAAATGGCTCCACTGTTTTTCTCAAGCACTCTGGCTGTAAAATGATAAGTGTCTGGCCCAGAGCAGCAGATGTAGATGGATATTCTAGTGGAAAAGCTTCAAACATCATGGAGATTACATACTGGCCACTCTTGAGAGGCAAGCGTAAAGTGTAAAAACATAAAAATCTTTCAATTTCCCAGTCCTAATGTCCCATGAGCAACTCCAGCACATTAGATACGACTAGAAAAATCACCTTTGCTCACAGCATGCTATTACCTATATATATTCTGAATCTGAGTATACTTTATGCTACTGTGACATTTCCATTAGCTAAGATGCTGTGTATTACAGATTGTATAACAACTTCTGTTACCCAGCCATCTGTTTATGGGATTACTTCATCCTTTGTGGTTGGAGAGACTTTCTTCTGTTATAACTCTGAAAATAGTATTTTAATTGTTGCGATCTCGTAAAGCCCTGTAACTTTTAAAAAGAAATTCAAACTCCAAATTGTTAGCTGAAAGAATTATGCCACAATATTTCACGTTTTAAACACAAAATTTTTACCGCACAAGAGTTAAACAAAGCAAATACTACTAACTTACCATATTTCGTAAACACATACTTTAAACCCAAAAACCTCAACAGAAAACTCCCCATTCTACTTTTATTTCCACCCAAGTGTTCCACTATACTTTACAAGATCGTGAGGGTTCATTCACTTCTCCTGGGAAGAAATGAAGTGTGCCACAGCTCTCAGGAATTCACTTTGATTATCCTCAGTGTTCCCACTATTCTCCAAGGTATGAGATTTCTTGGGGATCCTTCCACCAGCATCAAGCTAGACAAACCCTCCAACTCTCCAAAAGCTCACGCTCATGGACTCCCGAGCTCAAACATGGACCTCACTGCAATCTTGCTCAGTGACTCCAAATCAGAAACATGCCTGGTTTATAATAGCCCTCTGCTACTGATTTCTCAGATGCTTTACGCTCCTGGCAAATTCTCTCTCTGCCTGTCTCAAAGCTGCTCACAGGCTTGCTGCCTGTTTCTGAAAAAAATCACATAGATAAAACACAAAACCAAAAAAACCTTGCTGCAATCTATCCCCACGGCAATGTTGCATGCCTGGGATGTCCCAGATAGAGGTTTAAACTAATCAACCCCAATTTCTAAGCCTTCTCTATATTCAGAGAAACCACATGAATAATTTGAAACAAAAACAAAAATAGCTGGAAAAACTCAGCAGGTCTGACCGAATCTGCGGAGAGGAGCACAGTTAACGTTTCGAGTCCGTATGACTCTTCATCAAAACTTCGAAAACTTGAACTCTTTATTGAGATAGCTTTAGACATCCGGTCTTCACAAGGAAGCTCAGAGAGTGGTCACCCACTGTTTAGTGTCTTCCCACTTCCAACTCTGACCTTATTAAATAAACATAGGCCACCCTTTGATTTGCAATTATTTTAGGTTTGTTTACCAGCTTTTCAAACCAGGTGTTTTCATTTATCTTACATTTAAAATTTTTAATCCCCAAACTAAAAGTTATATTCCATATGAATCATAAAATTAGATATTGGTAACATAATATTTTTTAAATCATAAACTAGTTTAAATTCAAAGCTCAGATTCATTGACACTGTAAATAATGTAAAAAATATTCTCTTAGCTTTTTGTTTTTAAAAAATATTCTCTTTGGCCTAGTAAGTATAGTAGAAAGATTAACCATGTGGATGGCGGTGGAAAAATCAAACATGATGCGCTCTGTGCTTCAGTAGTGATACCACTAAGACTTGGTCATGGCCGCATAAAACTCATTTGCACAGTAGTGTTGACTATATAATATATTCATAAGGGAATATATTCCAGATCTAGATAGTAAAAAAACAAGGTATGACCTTTCATGCAGGTTTGATGGCTGTAACTTCCTGTTTATGTTGTACCACTAAAATTTCATATTTACATTTGATCTCATCAGTCAGCAAAACTGCTTGCATCCACTTCCACATCATTGCCCATCTATGCCCCTATCTCCATTTCACTCCCACTGCTGTGAAAATCTCTAACCATAATTCAGTAACCTCAAGAATCAATTTCTCCAATTTCCTCCAAGTCACATCCTCCATTCTGCATAAACTTCAACTCATCCAAAACTTTGACATCTGTATAGTTTGCCACACTGTGTCTCACTCACCCATCACCCATCACCCATCATACTCATCTTCAAATTCCTCTACTTCCTTGCCCTTAACCTTAAAAATCCCTCCATATCCTTAAGTCTTCCCACTATGGCATCCTGTGCATCATTTTTTCCAACAGCTGCCTCAACAGTACTTTCTGGGAATCTCTCTCGTAGTCTTCTGCCTCAATCCTCTCTTGTTTGTATTTAAAAGGCCACTTAATACCCACCTTTCCAGCTACACTTTTCCTTATCTCTGCTGGATCTCTCATCACTGCCTGAAATTCTTTCCCCACCCTCTCTGTAAAATACTTTGGGCTGTTCTTCTACTTTAAACATTGAGAAGGCTAAAGCCATCACCTTTGATCCCTGCATCACTACACCGTAGACTTAGAGAGCTCGGATCAAAAACAAAAATTGCTGGAAAAACTCAGCAAATCTGACAGCATCTGTGGAGAGAAAGACAGAGTTAACGTTTCGAGTCCGTATGGCTCTTCTTCAGAGACCGCGGATTTCCGCCTGCCTCCTGTGGTCAGTTCTGCTGGGAAACCAACCAGAAAAGACAAACAAATAAAGAAAGCAGGGCTAAAAATATGCCAGCATTGTTATTCAGGTGCAGGGGTTACGATTCACAACTTATCCGCATCGGTTCCAACGGAGGTAGGCAGCACACAAACTTGGGGCTGCCACCTCATTTATCTCATAGTAGAATAGGGCTCACACCTGCTGCGCTGCTGGCTGCCTCAGCAGGCAGCAAGGAGCCAAGCAGCATGTACAAATAGCTTGTGATGCAGTCAGACTTCTGTCCTTAAAGGCAGCCTGCCCCTCTTAAGAGGGAAGATGCACTGAATTACAGGAGGCTACTGCTTAATGCCATACAAGGAAAATGGAACACCAGAACAGAGAGGGCTTCAAGGGCACAGATGGTACACTGGAAGCATTAGTGAAGGAGAGGAGCAGGGACAGGAGGAGGGACTCCATGGTTCTGTAAGGGCTTCACATGGATGGTCAAGATCAGGGAATGCATTTTCTTATGACATTTCCTACTCATCACAACTAGTCTCTAATGTTGCTCAATGCACCACACCCCCAACACTCACCCAGCAGCATGTACAACGTCCAGATAGCTCACCTCACCCTCCTGCACCTACCAATGTTGCCAGCCTCACACCCACCTCTCACTGCCTCTGCAGACCTCTAGCTACTCAGCTATGGTAGGCACAGCACCCAAACACAGTGCAACACAATCACTGACATTTTCCCTTTCTTTCAGGGCAAGGTGGCACAAATTAAAGGGAGCAGAGCAGAGCTAGTAAAGGACAAGGATGCCTGCATCTCCTAAGCCCTACATAGGAGATGGTTTTCCACATATTGGGTTAACTGCAACTAAAGTCCATGGCATCCAGTATTGTTCAACACATTCAGGACAACAGTATGTTTCTGCCCTTTTCCCCTTCTGAACTCCCAGTTCACCCTCACCCTGCTAACTGGGATAATGAGCAAGTTGCAGATAGTTGCACCATGGTTCTCTTACTTACCACCCCATTCCCTTTCCTTCAGCTCAATTTTCCCCTTTCTGATTTTCTGATTTCAGACACCCGAGAACAACCTGCCGCTTGTCCAGCCACAGAAGCCCCAAGAGGAGGAGAGAGAGCAACAGCAAAGCACTTTTGAGGAGGCCCCGTCATTTGATCTGACATTCATAGTCACCAACTCAGATACTGACACTGCACATGCTTTAAAGGTTAGTAAAGGGTTGGGTTCAGAATGCAATAAATCACCTGACACGGGTAGGGTGCAGCCACACCAGAGGTAAAGGATGTGTGCCAGTACATGGCAGGAGAGGTGGCAGACAAGTTCTGCAGCAGAGCATTTAGATGAGGACCTTGATTGGAACGGCATACAGGAAAATGCTGATGTGCATGTATACTGAGGACGGAATTTTCCGTGACCGCTGGCAGCGGGCATGATAGGTGGCATACGCGAACAATATGGCGCGATTGGTTTCACGATGGTGGGAAGGCAATTGCTTGCTCAGCCCGCCAACGGCAGGCTGCATTTCCCACCAATGGTCATCGGGGAGCTCATTGTAATACACTGGCATATCATTAAAAGGCCATCCCGCCAGGCTCTTGCACCTCCACTGGATCACCCATCTGTGTCAACATGTTTCACGACAGCACACAGGCGATGTGCACTTGGCTGCAGAGGGACCACATCAGGAGCTTGGAGCCTTGTGACCTAGCTGTATGCCTGATGGCCTAGAGAGTGGAGAAGACGGAGGAGAGAGCGACTGAGGCTTCTGGCCATGCAAAGGCAGGAGCAGCAACCTCAGGAAGAAGGGGCAGCAGAGGTTCCCACACACAATGCCTAGGAGCGACAGCAAGCTGTGGCTGGTCAGTGACTAATGACACCCAGGGTCTATAGACGCCACCTGTCATTCGTGCAGATGACCGAGAACCAGTGTTGAGAATACAGTCCGCAGAGGGTGTCACACATCGTCGTCGTCTGCTGCGCCATTTACAACCTGGTGCTGCAACAGGGAGACGAGCCAGCTGAGGAGGATATGGAGGAGCTGCACATCTCCTCTGATGAGGAGTACACTAACGGGAATGAGGCTGAGGAGGTCCTCGGAGGTGATGATGATGGGGATGAGGCCCTCGCACCGGTCAGACAAGGCAGGCACGCTCAGGAGGCCCTCATAGCTGCTAGGTTTGTGGAGGACGATGATGACATGCAGTGAGGTGGCCCCATAGATCCTCACATCGCATTTGTGAACGTTTGACTCCAGTTTGGCTTATGGCAGTGCAAATACGCTCTGTGAGAATGCTCCTGTCATGGAGATGCAGTGGAGGACAACCTAATAGTCACTGAATCGCAGGAGGATGATGACAACATGCAGTGAGGACACTCCATAAAATCTTCACGTAGCCTCTGAGAATGTCTGACTCCTGTCTGGCCGAGGACAGCTCACTGGCGCTGCATGATCAGGGTCATAACGTAGAGACGCAGCCATGAAACTTTAGAAGTTCTGATGCTTTGTCTGCCTTCAGCACCTGTGCCCTCAGGAACTGGAGCACAGCATCAGTGATCACAGGTGCTGAAGAGATGGGGGACAGCCCCTCCTTAAAGGTGCTGAGAGCACATTGAGAGAATGTGAGAACTTTGTGGCGCCTACCCACTACATACTGGCAGCAATAACCAGCACCGTCAAGGTGCAGGCATCTGTAATGTTTCCAGGGATTGTGAGGCTGGACGATCACTACGCACTGAAGGCTGCACAGAGCACAGGGAAGAGGCCCTGGACTGAGACACCTGCCTTTATCTTGTGCAGAAAGGTTTCACATCTGAATGACAAGAACACTGCTCATCAGAACAAGGAGCCATAGGCAGGGAGACATTCTTGAGAGTTTATTGGCAACGGTGAACAGTATGTACAAGTGATTAACAACCGTGCCTAGGCTGTGCAACAAATTATCCTTAACTTTCCTAACCCTGCTGCTATACCTTGGTGCTCCCCGGACATCCACAGCGGAGGTGGAGGCGGCCGGGTGACTGCGATGCCCTGTCTGTGATGACTTTGGCTGGCGTCCTCTGGAGGGCCAAGACTTGGTGGGCCCTGGCCTGCTTTTGGGATCCTGCTGTGTGGCAGTGGCACCTTCCTTGGCCTGTGAAGCTGGAGCTGCTGAGGTCACAGGAAGAGGGAAGTCGGATTGGCTGGACACTCTCAGAGTCACCTGGATAGATGGACTGGGAGTGTGCACCTGCTGATCCTCCTCCCTGTGGGTGACTGGGGACCCCAGGCTGATTCCTTGAGGAGCAGGGACAGCTGGAATGAGATCGAGCTGCCCAGCATCCCTCTCACGTACACATTGTTGGAGGCCAACTATGGCATCAGCGATGGAGTTGAGCCTGCGCAGCAGTGCAGGACCAAGGTGTCCATGGCGGCCGCCACCCTACCAGTGTTCATCTCAGTGCCTTGGCATGCCGGCGCTATTACCTCAGCCTGAAGACGAACAGAGTCTTCCATTATGCCTTGCAATCTGAGGAGTACAGCGGACATCCCATCCTGATGTTCCTGAACTTGCCTTTGCAGCTCCAGCAACCGTGACATGACCCAGTCCAGGGGCTTGTCATCTGACTCGGACTCAGCAAATTTCTGGCCTCCATCAGTCCTCCAAGTGCCAGACACCCGGGAAGTCCCTGCCGTCGCCTGCTGTGGATCAAATGTGCTCCCCAAATTGTGGTCTCTACTCTAAAGCTTGGTCGCACCGAGGTGTGTGTCTCTGCGCTGGTGGAGGGTGTGGGTGAGCACTGTGACGGGACTTCAGAGAGGGTGCCTCCAGATTCCTCTCCAGTGGTTTCTTCAGGGCTTGATTGGAGGCCCTAGGTCGTGGATTCTGTTGGCTGTTTGGCAGATGTGCCTGCAAAAGCAAGGAGAGATAATTAGTGCATGGCAGTGGCCTGTGAAACAGGACACATCACTCACAGCATGGTTGTCTGATGGATGTTGCACTGCTGGATCCTCACTGGGCAGAGCAGTGCTGACCTCACCATCAGCACAGGACCGGTCCAGATCGTGGCCGGCCAGCTGGATAGCTCTGTTTTCAAAATCAATGAGAACCTTGATTTCAAGCATTCCTCCAACAGTCAGCAACCTCTCTCTCTTGTTGTGTACTAGCTTGTCCTGTATGGATAGAGATGGAGGACGAGTAAGAAAGATGCCTGCCAGGCCTGTGTGGGTGGTGAGTGGTCCCATGGGCGGGATGAGGACAATGATGGTGAGTGTGAGAGAGTGAATGGTGAAGTCCCTTGAGCTGGCAGTGAGTGAGGGCCCTGCAGACGTGCGATGAGTTTGAGTGTGTGAGTTGAGAGTGATGAGTAGAGTGACTTACCCTGACGGGAACAGAGGGGATCATTCATCCACTTGCGGCACTGAGTGACTGTCCTCTTCTGAAGGGCTGACCACTGCTGCCACTGCCTCCCAAGCTGGATTGGACACGTTGCTGCCCATCCTGTGGTCAGAGCGGGGGTACTGGATATCCCGGTGGCCTCCATGGCATCCTGCAGTCGCTCGGGGGACCCGACATTAAAGCATCTTTTTTACTTTGCTGGCCATGTCTCCCAGGCAGCAGGGGTGAGCTGGAAGTAATAAGTGCTGTGCTTGCAGCTGGACTTTAAACATGGCGTCCGGCGTGATGCCATGGCGGGGTGGTGGCCCGTGGGCAAATGAGAGCCCGCCCGCCATGGAAACAGCATGTTTCCCGGGAGTGCATAAATGATGTGGCGGGTTTGGGACGATACGGTGTGAAATCCTGCCATCTCAGCTGGTGGGTAAAATGTCATTTTACCCGCCTGCTGTCGCGCTTAGTGCAAATCTGGGAAAGTTCTGCCTTGAATTGCCAGGAGAACTGGCTGACCTGCCAGATGGCTTCCTATTGTCAAGGATCGTGGAAGAGTCCAGCTCTGACTTGGCAGAGAGCATTGTGCACAGTTTGCCTTCTTCACAGCCTCCACTCTATCTCCCTGTTGTCCTGCAGACAGAAAGGTAGTACCACTGTAACTCCCATACCTGTTGGTGCCTTTGTATGGACAGGTCACTTGCTTCTCTGCCTTCCCTGTGCAGATACAGCAAAACTCCCTTCTCTAAATCCAGGAATTCACCACAACATATTCAAAAAATACTCCAGACACTTTGCAGTAGCAGAAGGTTACTCAAAATTATCTCATCTGCAAAGTGGATGCCTGGCCCCTTAAGTATTGCTAATGCTGAGCCTCTCTTGCAGCTGAATGCTTGATCTTTGTTAAGTGACAAAGCAAATTCATCCAATAGTCTGAATTTAACATTTGGGCATCACAGCAACCAATAAGGTTGTGTAATATCATAATAGGCCAAGTTCAGAAGCTTCTGGTGCATGCAGAGGACACCTGCACGAGTGCCCTACTCTAGATGGTGCACTGCACAGGCCACATCAGAAGTGGCTGGCAGTAGAGTGTGTACTCCTAGGAAGGTGATCAGCTTCCATAGCACTGTCATCAGTGACACAATGGATCCAAATTAACCAGGTGGCCTTCCTGCCACCATCCAGCCTGCATGTCCCCAACCTATCCTCAATTTTGCGGGAAGCGGCAAGGCCTAGGGCAGCCTGCCTGCCCTCGTCCCAGTTAATGGCCACTTAAGGGCCACTTTCTGCCTGGCCTGAATTTTTAGGCTAGAGAGGGGAGGTCAGGGGCAGGGAGGGGAGGCACTGGTAGGTGACCCTGCTCGGGCTTTGGGTGGCAAAAGGCGGAGGCGCCTCCCTCAAGGCCCCCATTTCCACAACAGGCTCTCCTCGACCCCCACTCCAGCCCCGGCCTCTCCATCTAGACTCCTCTCCCCATCCCCTCCGGGCCACACCTCCCCTCCTAGCCATGAGACTCCTCACATTTGCCTGGTCCTGGACTCCAGGATGTAGAATCTGGAGACTAATTGTAATCCCATCAAAGCTGCTCTGAGGCAGGGCTTGCCTGCGTGAGGGGCAGAAGTCTTGCATCCAGCCAATTAACACTCCACAGAGCATTAATTGACTGAGGGGCAGCTGGTATCACCTGGGATGCATTCCCCTTCAGTGGTGGGTCGGGGAAACCCCACCACCCATTAAATTTTGTCCAAGGTCTTACAAACAGCAATGAGTTGAAGACCAGGTAATCTGTTTTTTGGTGTCAGTTGAGGGGTAAATATTGGCCAGGCCTTGACATTGAGGGAACTCCCCTGCTCTTCTTTGAATTTTAACATGCAATCTTAGGTCCATTTGAGAGGGCAGACATCTTGATTTAACATCTCATTTGAAAGATGGGATCTCTGGCAGTATAGCAATTTCTCAAGACTAAGTCTCAAGAGTGGGTCTCGAATCCATGGCCGTCTGATTCGGGGACGGGAGTGTTATTACTGAGCCAAGGGTGCCTACCTCACATTTTCAAATGATCCCAGAGTGTGAAATACAGGCAGAGCCAAGGGACACTCTGCCCCACTGGTGCTGGGCGGGCAGAAAATCTTGGCCAATAGTCATTCAAATTTAAGTGGATAACTGACAAATTTTGCCAGCCAATTATCCAATTTAAGTTGAAATTATACTTACTTTGAAGAGGCGCCATGTCAGCCTCCTATTCGTAATCTATCTTGAATCTATGCATATAGTATATCTGTTTATATATCAAGTTAACAAATCTGCAGTTGATCACACCATCCATCCAATCAATCACAAAGTTTCACACTTTTCTACATAAATTTAAATTTTCTGCAACAGGGAACTCTGCACATTAACATACAAGCATAAATTAAAAATAAATGGTTTATTCAAAAATTTCTAAAAGAAAATCCCCAGCAAATGGAATTCCAATGCACTCCTTTCAAAGAACAATTACGAACATAAATCGAAAGTGCACTCGGATTTGTTTCTGAAGTTACTGCTTTCTTACCTTATCCGATTCAGGTTTAGACATCTTACAATGCTTTATGAAGAACTCTGTCAGTTTGATTATATCATCTTCATTCTCTATTCCTAAAGCCTGCATTAAATGAGAAATTAATCAGAATTTCCTTTTTAATCTTTCAATTAGATGTATCCCATAATAAATGCACCAAATTTCTTTCTCTCAGGTAAAGTAGTTCCCTTATGATGACGGTCAGATAGTCTTAAGAAAGCACTATTTAAATTTAGTAAGGACTAAGTCTGTCAGGCTTTCACTTCCTCCTGTACCCCAAATCACTTTATTTACATGTGATGACGCCGATGAAGACCAAAGCCATGGTGTTCTATTAACTGATTCATTCCCTTTCCCTTTATTTGGGCTTGCTAGAGATCCATGAATTTAAATTGTGCCACTTTTCAACCAGACAACTTGATGAGACAAGAGAAGAAAAATGTCTGTTTGCCTTCCCAAAATTTTGAATTATATAGAGTTGGGGAACTAAGTATTGTTAGTGGAACTATTTCTGCCAAGCTTCCAACAGTATGTTGCTGTCCTCCCCATTGATATTTCAAATCTAACATGACAAAGGTACCACTGTACCCTACTTTTGTACCACCCTTTGATCTAACAGAGCTTCAATATTTGAAAAAAAGCTTTTTGGAATGGGTAGAAAATGACAAAAAGGTATGGTCCCATATCTTCACATATGATTTTTAAAAATCTGTCATATGGCTTCATAGGCTTGGAGAAATCCATACCTGTTTTCAGATTAAAATTAGGACCTCATTCCTTGGCTAAGCATTTCCAGGATGCTAAATGCGCTTGTGATATTCGGGGAATATTCAAATGTTGAAGATCACATCTCAGTTGGAAGCAGGCAACCAAATTATAATTAAAAGCACAGAAAATGTATTAAGAAAAATAAACTGCGTTTATAAATTTGAATTTTCCTTTTGTTTTTGGCCTGTGATGGTAATATATGCTTTTCATATTTCTATTGTTCATGGACTTGCCAATAGTTGCTTTTTATATCAGATGTAATTGATTCTGTGCAGCAATCACAATAAGTATAATTTAGAGGGTAATAACTCCAAAGTACATATGTCTGGGAACCTCTTGCTGAGTAAATTATAGAATTATGGTCAGACATTTGTGAACAATATACTTGCGAATAGAAAGGGAGTTTTTTGAGTTGATAATTCTCAAAATTACCAATTTATAAATTAAATTTCTTTGATCCTTCCCTTTTGACCACACCTCATGGCCTTTCATGAGATTTAATCTTTGCCGTCAGGAGCCTTTTCTATCGGAAAGTGGCTAACATTCCATTACGTGAATAAGTGACATCTCAACTACCAAATTGGAATTTGCTCGTCTTTTCCTTTCTTTTTGGAATTTGATTCAGTGTGTAAAAAAAAAAAATGCTGGGTGGGATTTTCCGCACCCGCCCGCCGCCGGCATCTTCTAGTCCGCCCGCAAGTCGATGGGCTTCTGGCTGGGGCGCCTCGCCTGCTGCAGGTCCCGCCCATGACGGGGCCGGAAAATCCCAGCCTCTGTTTTAATTTAAACGTGTTTTCAATCTACCTCAGCGTTATTATCTTCCCACAATTGAAGATCCGATCTGCCTTGATGGTATTAGGATATTGTAATGTTTGTGCTATTCATTTCCAAGTCTCAATGTTCACAGTGATCTGACCAACTGCTGTAGCCTATAATTTAGAAATAAGTGTTTTATAATTTACGCAGATAAAGGCCCAAAAAAGTACAACATTAGAAACCTCCTATCAGTATTCTTAAAATGATAGATTATGCCCTTAGCAAGGCTGCCTGAGAGTTGCTACACGTTGTAGAGCTTTAACAGTCCAGTAATTAAACCCTTAAGATACTTGCTTTACATTGCTAGAATCGCACTAATCAATACTGTCACAGCAAATGCAGCAAGTTGTGCCAATTTTCTGGCAAGGTGTTTGACAAGACATGAGGAGGAAAATTTACTTTTTCTATTTTAGTATTCAGAGAATTATACAGCACAGAAGAAGGTCAACCGACCCATCAGGCCTTTGTTGATTCTTTGAAAGACTATACAATTAGAGCCATTCCCTTGCTCTTTCTCCATAGTCCTGCTAAATGTTTCTTTCCAATTATTTATCAAATTCTTTTTTGAAACTTATTATTTAATTGGCCTCCACCAACCTTACAGGCAATGCATTCCAGGTCATGACAACTTGCTGAATTAAAAAAATGTTTTCTCTTGTCACCTCTGCTTCTTTTGCCAATTACCTTAAATCTGTGTCCTCGGTTGCACAACCCTTTGTAACTGGAAACAATTTATCCTTATTTACTTTATTAAAACCCTTTGTGATTTTGCACACATTTCCCTTTAACCTTTCTGCTCGAAGAAAAATGACCACAGTTTCTTCAGTCTCTCAAAGTAATTGGTCAATCATTCTGGTGCCATTCTAGTAAATATCCTCTATACCCTTTCCAAGACCTTGACATGCTTTCTAAAGTATAATACCCAGAATTGGCCACAATACTCCAGCTGGAACCTAACCAGGTTACTACTTCCTTTATTATTCTATGCTTCTATTTATAAAGCAAAGGATCCTGTACTTTGTAACAGCTTTCTCAATTTATCCTGCCGCTTCAAAGATTTGTGTACATACACACCAGGTCCCTCTGTTTCTGCACCCCCTTTAAAATTACACCATTTAATTAATATTGCCTCTCCTCATTTTTCCTACCAAAATTAATTCATCAAATTATAACAACATCCAAGCATGTGCAGTGGATGGTTGGGGTATTAGTTAATAGTCAGGTGAGGGCTCACAAATAACTCAATTGAAATATTAAGTGAAGAATATTAACAGCATTGAAGAATTGTATGAATATTGTACCTGTCAGCAATAGTACCTGGCCATGCAATTATCTTTCTTTTCTAAGTACACATTTTGTACAGTAATACCACTCTAATTAAACAAGGCTACTACTTTAAGGTACCCATTGAATTTACACTATCAATTTCATGAAGCACTAGGCCATCTTAGTAAAGTAAAAGACTAAAAAAGGTGTTTATCAAAATCAGATAGAAAATCTAAAGGCTGCATGGAAATGTCCTCATGAAAATCTGTAGCTCTTACTGCAAATATGGCATCCAGTTTTATTAGATATCGTTCATCTTTCTTGAGGGGAGCAAGGATTTTAAGCAGCTTGCTTTCAATCAGGAAACCCTGTCAAAAGAAGAAAATGTTTCTTTATGTTCTAAATATAGCAATACAGAGGAGAATTCTTTGGAAATGAATTCTTTACACATTGCCTTGTAACTGGTGTGGATCTGCATCTCATTTCTTTATTTTCTTACTGAAGTATTGTACCCACAGAATGATGCTAATGATTGAAAATTCCAAACTTTATCCTACTCTTCATCAAAGTTCTTTATGACCTACCATTGACTTGTCACATGTACTTCATATTCAACTGAGAATTAAATTTCTTTGACCCTTCCCTTTTGACCACACCTCATCGCCTTTCACAAGATTTAATCTTTGCCATCATGAGCCTTTTCTATAGGAAAGTGGCAAACATTCAATTACGTGAATGATTGACATCTCACCTGCCTAAATGGGACTTACTGATTTTTTTTTTTGAATTTGATTCAGTGTATTGCACTGTAAAAAAAAAAAAAATTCATTTTGGGTGCAGTCAGCAATTGGGGAAAACATCGGTCTAAATTGGTTTTATGGTTCAAATTTCTGCTCAAAGCTATTTGTATAATAACAAACATTAAATTGTCCATGAAACAGCAAAATCAGGCAGTGTTACAGATGTAACTTTTTTTGCATTAAAAAATATTCCTCAATATATGTAAGAGTAAATAGTTAATCGCCTGAGAATCTGAATTTTAAATAATTGAAAATACATTTTAAAAAACCATACAGAATCATTTACTAGTTTCATTGGTGTACAGTAATTTTTTTTTATTAAGTTTAAAATCTTTTCAAAAGTGTCTATTGGTGCTTTTGTGCCTAAAAAGCTCAATTTTAACAAATTCCTCGAGGCCCACTAATAGACATAATTAGCAGAAACAAGGCATGGTGATTAATTTGACCTTGAGTGTGACCAGTTTCGTGGGCATGGTCAGGTTTCAGTATGATGTCTTTTAAGCTAGCACCAAAGATAGTGGAAACACGATTTGTGCCGAACATAACTTGCACTCAAAATTCCTCAATTTTTCCCAGTGGTTTGGCTGATTTTGGGTGAGCTGCACTGGGAACATCAACACACCCTGGCTGAAACTCCACCCCATTATGTTGTATACATATCACATGCATGGGTTACCTTGTGGAAACAGTTCAATTCATACAAGAGCTTTATTAATTATCCAATACAGGATATTGGGAGCACATTCTACTGAGTAGAGTCAAGGAAATTTTATAACCTGAGCAAAGAGATTGTACGGCGCAATTATTGTTTGGAGAAATGCCTTTGTGCATGGTTGCCTGTTGTGTACTGTGCCTTGTCATAGTCGTGTGACCTCAGAGTCATGTGAGCTCTGATGACATTCCTTTGTGAGCAAAGGATTGAGACAGAAGCCATTTTTACCCATTACATGAAGCATGGTCTCAGGAGTATGCAGTTGAATTTGAGTGAATTTTGATAGCTGTAAGAGAGCCAGCTGCTGAAAGAAATAGTAGAGGATAATTAAAACTCCAGTCTTCAATTGTATACAGGACATTGACTGCTGGGTGAGTCAGTATGGCATTGATACCATCTCCTATGGAGATGAAGGGAGATTTGAAAATGAATTGGAAATTCTTCCAGTTTCAATGGCAGAACCATGAAATTGCCACAGAGTTAAATAAGAAACCTGAACAAATAAGAATAGCAACTCTGTTATTAGTGCTGGGGAAAGTGTGTTACAAGCTGTACCGTACCCTAGACCTCACTGAGGAGCAGAAAAATCAGTCTTGTGAAATTTTGGAGGCCTTAGAGACCCACTTTGAAGTCTCTACTAATGTTAATTATGAATCTATGTGTTCAACACCAGAGCTCAGAAAGTGGGAGAGAATATTGATCAGTATGTGACTGCATTGAGACATCCAGCTGAATCTTGTGAGTTCGAGCAACTGAAGGATGATCTGATCAGAGATTAAAAATGAAATATCCTGCCGTGAGAGCAAAGTAGCTGAGAGAAAAGAAATTTAATCTCAAGAAAGCTATCGACATGTACAGAAGTTCTGAAGTGGTCAGTCATCAGCTGAAGAATATTGATGGAAGAACTGATGAAGTTTTGCACTGTGCTGAAAAAGACAGTTCAGGCCTTACAAGCACAAGACAATGGAGAAAAGGAAGAATTATTTACAAAAGGGCCGGCAGAAAGATCAAGGCCAGGGTACTGGATGTAAATATTGTGCAGGGCACCACACAAAAAAAAAGATAAGATCATAAGGTCATAAGAAATAGGAGCAGGAGTAGGCCATTAGGCAAGGGGAAAGGTGTTGAAAGAAGCTGAATCACTTTGCAAGCAAGTGTTTTGCTGGCAAGAAGAAAAGCAAGTCCATAAAGTTGGGTGCTGGAGAGATGTCGGACAATGATTCTGACAAATCACTCTACGCCCTAGAACAGGCTGGCACCATCAGGGTAAGAAACTGTTTTTGACTATTGGAATGACAACTGCAGAAGGAGAGCATCAGGCTAATATGAATGTCAGATAGACATTAGTGCTGTGTGCAACATCATGAGCTTCACAGACCTGTGTGAAGTTTCTCAAGATGGTGACTTGAAAATGAAAGTAATTGAAGGTAAAGTTGAGGTTAGATGGTGGAACAATGCTCACCCCAAAAGGAAAAACTAAGCTGAGAGCCCAATGAAATGGGGAAGAAAGAAGATCTGCAATTCCAAAGAGTAGACACTAAGCAAAGCCCCCTCATCTCAGCTAAAACAAGTCAAAAGCTTGGACTGGTAACCCTCTACGTACAAAAGATGTTTTCACAGGTCTTGGACGTCTTCCTGGTGAATATCATCATGAAATAGATAAGAGCGTGAGACCAACTCAGCATCTTCCAAATTGAGTTCCAGCTGCCCTCAAGTCCAGCCTGAAAGACAAGAGAGAGGAGCTTGAAAAGATGGGAGTAATCAAGAAAGTGACAACTCCGACAGACTGGATTAGCAGCATGATAGCCATAAAAAAAAACTGGAAAAGAGAGTGTACCTAGATCCATGAGACCTCAATAAAGCTTTGAACAGATCTCACTACCCCATGCCAACTATTGAAGAAATTTTGCCACAACTTCCAAGGCAAAGGTCTTTACCACCCTGGATGTGAAGGGTGGATACTGGAAAGTGAAGCTGGATGAAAGCAGCAGTTTTTTGGCTATGTTCTGGACGCTATTTGGGAGGTACAGTTGTTGCACATGCCGTTTGGCATTTCTAGAGCACCAATGCCGACAGTGTGAGACAGTAAATAATTATCTTCCAGGAGTGGAAGCGATCGTGGATGATCTGATAGTCAATGGATGTGGAGATAGGATGGAAGAAGCCATCGCAGATCATGATCCAAATCTAGTGAGACTGCAAGAGAGAGCTTGCCTGGTGAACCTGAAGCGGAACAAGAAAAACTGCAAATGAAGATGACGGAAGTCAAGTACATAGGTCATGTACTAACAGCAAAAGGAATTTTGCTCTGATCCTGATAAGGTGGGAGCTGAAGCAGAAATGCAGCAAGTAACTGATGTGAAGGCGGTGCAATAATTTGTTGGATTTGTGAACTATCTAGCAAAGTTCTTGCCCAATTTGTCATTTCTACGCAAGCTTATTGCAAAAGATGTTCAGTAGTATTGGGTTACAGAATAAGATGCAGCCTTCACTTGCATCAAACAATTTGTGATGACATCAGTGCTGAGGTACTGTGATGCCAGCGAAACAGAACTTGGAGCAACCCTCATGCAGCAAGGACAGTTGTGTTTGCATCCAGAGCATTACCACAAACTGAACAATGCTACACACGGATTGAGAAACAGTGCCTGGCTATTGTGTTTGCTTGTGAGCATTTTAATCAGTACCTGACTGGGAGAGACAAAGTAATGGTGGAGTCTGACCACAAGCCACTTCAAAGCACCTTTCTCAAACCACTTCTATTTGCTCCAAACTGTCTGCAAAGGATGTTCCTTTGTTTGCAGAGAAATCATTTGGAAATTAAGTACAAGCAAGAGAAGCAGATGTACATATTTGACATGCTCCCAAGAGCTGCAATCGCTTTGAAGGAAGTTGATGATACTAGGACAGTGTGTGAAATTTTCCAGATTCAATGAGAAGCAAAGGCCTGGAAGTCATCAACCCAGAAGAGACATTGAATCTAACAGACAAACGTCTTGCTCAGATCAAGCAAGCTATACAATGAGATGCAACTCTCCTAGTGCTGCAGGAAGTAGAGATGAAAGGATGGCCTGAAACCATAAAGGACACACTTAACACCTATTGCTATAAGAGAATGTTGGGCATACAGGGATGAAGTGATTGCCCAAGATGGCAACTTGTACAAATAAACTAGAGTCATCATCCCTAAAGAGATGAGGAAAAAGATGCTGAAGAACATCCCAGCAAGCCATCAAGAATTGACTCTAATCTGAGGGAGGCAAGAGAAGTGCTCTAAGTACTGGCCAAACATGAGCAATGAGATCAAGGACCATATCAGCCAGTGCAGTGCTTGTAATGAACATCAAGCTAAGCAAGCTAAAGAGTTGCTTATAACTCATGACATCCCAGGAAGACCATTGATGAAGAGATGAAGCCTGGAGTTGACCTCTTCACTCTCTTTGGAACTATTTCGTCACCATCGACTACTATTCAGACTACTGGGAGTTAGGCAAGCTGATGCCAACGACTACCAGTGAGATCGTAGAATGCCTGAACTCACACTTCAGTCGTCATGGCATTCCTAAAATTGTGTTGATGGACGATGGCTCTCAGGTTACAAGTGAAGAATCTGGCATTTCACGAAAGATTGGGAAATTCAACACTACACATCTTACTCTATCCTCGGTCAAATGGAAAGTCTTGAGGCAGTGGTGAAAATTGCCAAAGGGATCATCAAAAAATCAAGTAGATCCAGCACAGATGTGTACAAGGCAATTTTAGAGTGGAGAAACACACCTACTGAAGGTATGGGAAGTAGCCCAGTCCAGTGACTAATGTCACAATGCAGCCAAACTATTCTTCCAATAGCTAAAAAAAAACTACTGAAGCCAGGAGCAATAAGAGGGAGTGAGTGACAAAATCAAAGTGAAACAACAGAAAGCCAAATTTCACTTTGAGAAAGCTGAGAGTTGGAGAGCCGGTCCAAGAGCAAACATTCAACGGTCTCACCAAAAGTTAGCCTACTTGGCAACTTGGAACCTGTGTAAATCAGTTGTCACCTCGATTGTACACAGTGAAAATGAACAACCAGATATATTGTTGCAAACGCAAACACATACATGCAACCAGAGAAGCTGTTCCTTCACAGCAGACAGCTGGTGTGGAAGAGTTGATTTCACCAACTGAACAAAGAACAGAACAACCATCAGTCCCAAAGGTCAATTGTTCCCCAACAAACGCAACACTTGCCACAGCAACGACATTCCCTGGAGAGGTAAAGTCACCCCAGAAACCAGCAGACACTAGAGTAACAATCAATAACAACCCACGTGCAGATCATAAGAAGACCTGAATGCTTTAAAGAGTATGGGCAGAATATTGAGCTCGGCGGACGGGCACGCACCTGACCCGGCCGGGGGTAAAATGAATTACAATGACGTCAGGACGCTCGCACAACATCATCGCGTAGTCTCGCGATATTTCGCTCAGCAGGCAAGCGCCGGAGTCAGCAGCATGCCCGCCAACAATTAAAAGGCCTATTAAGGCCATTAAAAAGGTCATTTAATTCAAATTTACACTGCCTTACAGTTGGCGGGCAGGCGAAAATGCCAAGCGGCCTTTGCACTTTTTAGGAAATCTCATCCACGGGCGGGATAAGGTTTCCTAAAGCAAATAAAAATAAAGCAAAAGTTTTACATTGGAATTAAAAACATGTCCCCTCATGTGACTCGTATGACATTTTTATTTTCTTCATTAGTTTTTTTAAACAGCGCTTCATCTCCCTGAGGCAGCTCCGGGAGGCCCATTCACCCTCCTATCCCCGCCCACACCGGCAGCGCTGAGCACTGCCACTCACGTTCCACGCTGGGGGACCTTAATTAGCCCACCCGCGTAAAATCAGGGTGCGGTGTCAATCACGGGCAGCCCGCCGCCGCCCGCTCCCACCGGGCACCCCCGCCAAGGGCAAAATTCTGCCCTATGTGTGCAATGGTATGTAGAGAGAGATGGAAGTGAGGCAGGCTAGAATGAACTGTTTCCTGTTCACACGTGATGACTTTCTTTATGGACCATGTATGTGGGTAACTTGCTACTACAAATGATAGTGCATGCAATGTATTTTTTTTTCTTTATATGAAAAGTGGGGGATGTTTGGAGAAATTCCTTTTGGCACAGTTGCTTGCTGTGTACTGTGGCTTGCCATTGTCATATGATCTGAGTCATGTGACCTCTAATGTCATTCCTTTGTGATTAAAGGATTGAAGCAGGAGCCATTTTTACCCACTACATGAAACAATTACGTCTTATCAAATGAAATTCTGCATTCAAGGATCAACAAAAATACTCACAGACTCATCGCACAAGACTTCTAGCAATGTCTTGACTGTTGACAATGAGATATTTCCAGGTTCCCCACCACATAATTGCAATGCCTTCTCCTCACTAGCTGAATAACAAATGTTTTGGAAAATGGCATTCCACAGCGGTGGTTTCTGGCTTTTTTCTGTTCCTTCCTCCAAATCCCTTTCCCTTCTTTCTGTCAAAACAAGTTTGAACTTTGTTGAAGTCCACATTTTACTAATTTCAAAACCTATTCATTTGGTGCAATGATGAAGTACATTGGAGCACCAAGTTACAAAACTATAAAATGGTGAGATCCAGGTTTGATACGCCCATTATTCCGATTTCCTGATGTCAGGAATAATATTGCAGGGATATGACTGCTGAACCGTGGCCTCCTGGAAAGAAGAGGGTAGAAAACCAGGCAGAGCAATAATGATGCAGAAATTTTGGAGCAGGCTGGCCATTCCACTCTCTGATTTTCAAGATGCACATAGAGCTGAATTTTCAGCTCACAGTGCGGGCACGCACCCAACATGCACGAGTGTGAAATAGGGCGCGATGACGTCAGGCGAGCGTCCCAGCGTCATCGCGCATCTGTGCGATATTTCGGTTGGCAGCGCATCCGCCAACAATTAAGAGGGCTGTTAAGCCCATTAATTCATTAATTAAATGGAATTTTGCCCTGCCCATCCAACATTATGGTTGGCGGGTGGGCGAAAAGGCCAAGTGGCCTTTGGATTTTTGAGGAAATGTCATTCACTGGCAGGATGAGGTTTCCAATGTTAATTAAGAATAAAATAAAAATATTTAAATCTCATTTCTAACGTGTCCCTGCTCATGTGAAGTCACATGAGGGGACATGTTTTCCTTAATTTCACCATTTTTATTTGTAAGGTTAAAAATCTGCAGCCCCCTGAGGCAGCTCAGTGTCTTCAGGGACTTTTCCTGTGAGCGCGCCCACGCGCTGATTTCCGTGCTCGCCCTCCCCCCCCCACCCCCCGACCCAGGCAGCGCTAAGCGTTTCTGTGTGTGATTCACACTGGCTGGCTGTTAATTGGCCAGCCAGCGTGAAATCGCAGTCGGGGCCCGATCACGGGCGGCAGTCCGTTGCGCAGCAGCTCCCGGGCCAGCTCACCACGCCTGCCCGACGAGGGGAAAATCCTCCCCATAGAAAAGGACAACCCAAGAAATGTCAGAAAACATAATCTTAACATGAAAATAAAATCTCAGCCATTGCTGACTAGGCCCAATTATGATCCTTCACTGAGATGGGCTGAAAATGGGCTTGATTTCTTCATAGCTTCTCATACCCAAACATCTTAGGACAGCCGCCAGTCTAGAGTGGGACTGATAAGCTGGAGGATTTTCTTTTTTCATTACTATTTTCATTACTTTTTTCATTATTTTTCATTACAAACGGTAGCATAGTGGTAATGTTACTGGACTAGTAACCCAGAAATGCAAACATATTTTCTGGAGAAATTAGTTCAAATCCCAAGGGCGGGACTTTCAATGGGCTTTTGGCTAGGCCGCCGAATTTCCCAAGAAGGGTGCCGCCATGACAGAGCTGGAAAATCCCGACCCAATTCAATTAATTAATAAATCGGGAATAAACATTAGTCCATTAATAATGATCATAAAACCACCAGATTGTCAGAAAAAGCCTTAATGCTCTTCTGGGGAGGAAACATGCTGTCCTTACCTGGTCTGGCCTATACATGACTCCAGACCCACAGCAATGTGGTTGACTCTTAACTGCCTTCTGAAATGGCCTAGCAAGCCACTCAGAGGCAATTAGGGATGGGCAATAAATGATTGCCAGCGATGCTCACCTTCCAAGAATGAATAAAAAACTTATTTATCACTGTCATCAGTTTTCACATAGTAGAACACACCAAATCAAATGGAAAAAAATCATAATACGACATATGTGATACATAAAGCACCCAATTAAGTTATTTCATTTTAAGTTATCAACTGATCAATATACTTGAAAATTATCTTGGTTATTTACAACTGACCAGTTACCATTTAAAGGTTACTACTAATCCCATGCCCACTTTTAATTTCCTATACAACACTTACACACATTAAAGAATCCTTACCTCCTAGAATAACTTCTTCTGCCAGCTGAGCAGCTGTTTTTTTCTTCTTGGTATTGCATACTATAGGTCCAACATTATTCATAAAACACAGATCTGGACTTGTCCAACTCAAACCCAGCTGTTGCTCATGAATTATTTGGTCAACATCGAGGGCCTTTCTGACTAGATCCTTTGCCTCTTTCTCATTCATTAACCAAATGCCTTCAAATTTCTTTGCATCAATTGCAGCAAAACGTCTGATAAACGAAAAGATAAAGTACTGATTTTTACAACATTCTAATCAAACATTTATCAAGTTTTTTTTTAGAAATGAGTTACAACAGCGTGGACTGCTTCATAGTCTAGGAGACTTGCAAAGAAAATAATCCTTCCAATCTCTAGTCTTATTTGAGATCTGTTAATTTTAAACTTGCATAATTGTGTTCATATGAAAAATTACAGGACCTATTTGTTTCACATATCTATGCTTGTTTGCATTTTATAGACACGGATCATTCCCTGCTCTCAATGTTCTTTACCCCAATAATACCAAATCAGGTCTGTAAGCCACTCTTCATAACCTAGATGTCAAAGTCATAAAATCATCCATGTCACTCTTCCCTCAAGCTTCTCTGATAGATTAATGACCCTTGGATGCCTCATGAAATTTGGATACCTAGGATTACACATATTACTTCAAAAATGGTTCAGCTATTGACCTAAGTATTATAATCAAATGCCCTTAAGATGTGCTCCCCTCACATGATTAGTTTTGCTAATAAGAACTTGACAATAACTGGATGCATTCAGAAAAATGGCTGATGATCACAATCAAGATCTACATGTTAAGAAGAAATGGTTTCTTCGTATGGTATGTTCATCATGTGACAATTCCACCTCCTCCTAATCCCATTCCACCATCTACAGTTTTAAAAATTATAAGGACATATTGGGCTCGTAATTCTGGAATTGGGAGTCCTCATGCTAAAATCAGTTCAGCAGAATGTGAGTACTATGCACTCCAAATGATTGGTACAGTAGCAGAATTTATGATGAGTATACACGGTGGTAAATATTTTAGGAAGCATGGATTGTTCCATTAACATAAGTTGCAAACCTTCATCTAGCTATAACTACAGCCTCCAGTCTGAATGGTTATAACACTTGCAGGATAAAAGAGTTGTCTTCGGTGAAGTAATACCAAAGGAAACAGAAAAAAGACTACCTTATCTTGTGAATCACTTGGCAATGCTGGAATGTAAAAGTCAAAACATATTTATTGAATGGAATGCTAACCTACCTAATTTACCATTAAGTATCGATAGTCCATGTATATAATATAATGTATGCTGCAAGTAATATGAATATACTTCAATTTCAGTGTCAGTGTAGCGTTGGTATCAACCAATGAAATAATATAATTCTAACTGGAATTTATATACCACTTCTAAAATAGAAAGGTATCTCAAAGTGCCTCAAAGACACATAAGGGAAACAGATGCTGTGAAAAAGTAGGAGATTGGAGGGTTAACTAAAAATCTTGGCCAAACAGAGAAGGATTTTATGAGGTGGTGGTATTGAAACAGAGGGATATAAGCAAGAAGTTCCAAAGAATGGGACAAGGTGGCTGGAGATATAGACACCCATGGTGAGGTGAAGGGAGGGAGCAAAGAATGAAAGACTTGTAGTTACAAAGACTAGAGGCCAGACTCAGAGGAATGAAGAGTACAGAAAGGTATGTAGGGCTATAAGAGGTTACAGAGAGAAAAAGATGCAGGACTATGAAGAGATTGAGACACACAAATGAGAATATTAAATTTGAGACATTTATTGGACTAGGGCCGATGTAGATCAACACAGACAGGTGTGATGTGCAAGCAAGACATGATGTGGGACAGATACAGCAAAATCGTATTGGTTGAGTTGAAGATTATGGGTTGAATTATTCCCCCCGTCGGGGGCAAAGTTGAATGGCGGGCGCACACAGGCGCGTTTTTGATCAACACCCCCAATTGGGGGCGCAGTGCCATTTTACATGGGCGGGCCAATTAAGGCCTGCCCAGCATGACATCCGCATGGAAGCATTCGCACGAAAGAGCGCACTCATCTCCCTGAGACTAAGTGTAGCCTCAGGCAGATCGGCTGTAAATGTAAAAAACCTAAAAATAGAAAAATAAAATTTCCCTAACATGTCCCTCCGTGTCACATGAGTTGGGACATGTCCATAATTTTCACAAAAACTTTATTGAAAGTTTTAAAAACCTACATGAAACCTCATCCCAATGAGGTTTCATGCTTTTTCTAATTCGCACTGGGGCTCCTGGCCTGCGCACCAACCTTAAGGTTGGATGGGCAGGTCCTTTAATTACTTAATTGCCTCAATTGACCATTGACAGGTCAGCGGGCACACAGCTGATTTCGCCCCCGCCTTCCTGAAAATTTAAATGGGGCGCAGCAACGTCGGAAGATCCCCCCCGACATCACCACGCGTCATTTTACACATCGGCGAGCAGGCCCCGCCTCCGGGGGGTGGGGGGTTGGTAATTTTTTGCAAATGATAACATCATAAATGATAGTTTTAACAACAGATGGATAAAGTCAGAAATGAAAGTGGGTGAAGTTAAGAAAGTTACATAGGCAGTCTTTGTGATAGAGAGAACATGAGAAAGGTAGTTCATCTCAGAGTTGACAGGATGTGATTGTCTAATTCAGCCTAAACTGTAGATAGAGAGGGGGGAATAGAGTCTGTGGCACGGATACAAAGGCAGTATCGGCGGCCAAACACAATAGCTTTGGTTTTTCGTAGTGCAGAAGTAATGGCTCTTACAAGATTGAATAACAGGGCAAACAGTGTAATGGCACACGAGCAGTGGAACAGTTCAGAAAAGTGGTCAAGAGGAAGAGCTGAAGAGTGTTATCAATATACAAATGGAAACTCAGACAGCACATTGTTACGAGATCCAACTTATCTTCTCGTGGAGCTGGGACCGGGAACTCCAGATCCCAACAGGCCTCAGGAGTTTTGCGCATGTGCGGGCCGGGAGAGGGTGGCACATGAAGCAATCTGGCATTTCTGTAATTCTTCAGGGTGAGGACAAGCCCAGTACGCCTGCGCAAAAAGGAAATGGTGCAAAAATAGGATCATGTGACCCAGAAGCAGGGCACCATTTTCAAAATAAGAGTCCCAGACAGTGAGAGGTTCCAGCTAAGAAGACAGAGAGGAACATAGAAAGAGACTCCCAGGGGTAAAAGGACTGCAGTTGGCAGAATTTAAGTAGCGAGGGCTCAGGAGAAGCCCTAGTGATCAAAGAGGGCTCGGGAGAAGCCCTGGTGATCAAAGAGGAGCTCAGGAGAAGCTCCGGTGATTGAAGAAGGCAGCTGAAAGTTGGTGATTCCATGCTGCAGGCTGCAGGGGAGAAGGTACACCTTTGGAGCAGTAGTACTGAATACTGGATAAGGCACTATAGACGTAATGAATGTTTACAATGATTTTACTGGTTTGGAGCTGTGGAAGGGATGGAAACTTGATTCAAACATAAAATTACAGGTTGGAAATGGGGCAATAGTTTTCACTCCAGAAACTTGTGTACAATCTCTAGGCTTACACTCCAGTGCACTACTAAGAGATTGCGGCGCTGTCGGGGATGCCGTCTTTTGGGTGACACTTTAAGATGCTGTATTTCCTTAATTACAACAGCAGCTACACTTCAAAAGTGCATCATTGGCTGTAAAGTGCTTTGGGACATTCCGAGGTCATGAAAAATGCAAAATAAATACAAATCTTTAGTGAGAACAGTGGGTGGGTATTCAAAAAAGGAGATATGATAGCATTTTTCAAATGAAGGACAACACCTAAGGAGAGGAAAATATTTACAATACCAGCTAAAATGAAGACTAGGAATGGCATTAGGTAACCAAAAGTTCAGTGAAAATGCGGTTGGGAGCAGAAGCTGAGCCCCATGGATGAGATATGTTTGGAGAGGGCAAGGGGGAGATGGGGGAGAAAAGAGAGAAAGAGACAGACAATGGGCTGAATTTTTCCGTCGGCGAGCAGGGGGCGGGGCCCGCTCACCAAGGCGAAAATGACGCGGGAAGACGTCGGGCGGAACCTCCGACATCATCCCGCCCCATTTAAATATTCAGGAAGGCGGAGGGACAGCACAATCAGCTGTCCGCCCGCCGGCCTGTCAATGGCCAATTGAGGCCATTGACAGGATAGTTAAAGCAATTAAAGGCCCTGCCCGTCCAACCTTAAGGTTGGCAGGCAGGCCAGGAGCCCCAGCGGGGAATAGGAAAAACATGAAACCTCATCCACCGGTGGGATGAGGTTTCATGTCGGTTTTTAAAAAGTTTAATAAAGTTTTTGCGCACTTTAGTGACATGTCCCATCTCGTGTGACATTGTCACATGAGGGGACATGTTAATGATTTTTTTATTTTTCTATTTTGAAACTTTGACAACATTTCAGCGATCTCCCTGAGGCAGCACTTAGCCTCAGGGAGTTGTGCGCTCTTTTGGAGAATCCCCCCTCCACCCACACAGGGAGCGCATAGCACTTCCCATCGGGCATCACACTGGGCGGGCCTTAATTGGCCCGCCCATGTAAAATGGCGGCAAGGCCCGTTTCGGTGGCGGTAATTGGCTACCCGCCCACCGCCGAGTCGGTCAGGCCTGCCCACCCGTCAAGGGCAAAATTCAGCCCAATGATTTAGGGCTCCGCTGGGAATGGAACTTTTTGGGCAAAAGAAAATGGGAAAGTAACAAAGGTAGCTAAATAGATGACCTCCTTCATAGCAGATGAAAAATTCAATTATCTCCTTACTTATTATTAGAGATGAGGCTGGGGAGAAGAGTTTAAGGAAGTGATTGATAGAAAAGGAATTGGGGCAACCTTTGCCCTTCAAGGTGAATCCAGAGTAGTGGACCATTTTGCCAATAGAGGAGAGGCCTGGTTAAGCTTGACATGATTAAGCCAGATCTGACTTTGCATAGCCAAGGCACTTGTGTGCTAGGCACATCCACATCTTGGACCTGAAAAAGCAAAGACAGGGGCCATCCCAGAGAGAGAAAAAATAAATGCAGTACTTTGCTGGGAGACAGGGCATCAAAGGTGATGACAAGAGAGTGGTTGGACATATCAACTCCTACAGAGGAACCGTAGTGAATAGAAGGCCAAAGGCCAGACAGTACAGAGGTCAAGAATATATTTGTAAAAGTCTTGGAGATCTGCTTTTCTCTTCTACAGAGACATATGCGGGAGGAAGTGATATTGAAGAATGTTGAAGAAAGTGAATTTGGCTGATGAAGAATATGAGGCAGTACTGAGAGATAGCCTTATTGATGATATGTACAACAGATATGTTTTCAAATAGGATTCAAAACCTAATTTTCTTCTGCAGGTCCTTGTATAGATCCACAGTCCTCTTGTATTGTTCAGTTAAGTTCTGATTCTCTTCTTGATACATTTTCTCTTGTTTAGCCAATCTTTTGATCAGTTTGTTCAGAATATCATGTTGCCTGTGAAACAATTCACATGAGACACATTTTAATTAGAGCAGTCATCTTAAGAGTACATTAGTGCAAGTTTGTTGGGTCATCTTACGCACACCAATAACTCTTTCTACCTCAGGGTCCTTGGCATCCCTGAAACCCAGCAGATCAGACCAGCAATTATTTGCAGCCCCTTTTTTATCATTTAACTAACTTCAGTGCCACCTTGTCTCAGTGGCAATGCTCTCACTTCATGGATTCTAATGAGTAATTATTTCACTCACTTCAGGGAAAGTTATACAATTTTTTATTAAAACAGTACTTTGAATGCAATGTCCTTACTGCACTTAAATAATAAGCAGCTGACATCAATCATGTATGTTGCTTAGGACTGATAGAAAATGTCAGCTATATCACTATTTTAATGAAATATTTAACTTTTCTAGAAGATCTTAGTGAGACCTTTCACAAGTTTGGGCATTTTAAATTATTCTACTTAAAGAAAGAAGGAAGCAACATCTTATATTCATAATGTATCCTTTTATTCTAAGGCACCAAATTCCCGAATTAAGGAGACAATTGTTTACTGCAAACTGATCTAGAATAATCATTTTACTTAAAATTTGCTTTGCTTTAATATTTGCTATTCTCTCTTTCTTGTAGGCATTTTTCCTATGTTCCTATAAACATAAGGCAGCAAATCCAGTAGAATTCAAGAGAAACATCTTTACTCAGAGAATGGTGAGAATGTGGAATCTGCTACCATATTGAATTGGTTGAAGCGAATAGCATCGACACATTTAAGGGAAAGCTAGATAAGGACACGAAGGAGAAAGGAATAGAACATATTGATAGGGTGAGATGAAGTAAGCCTCATGTGGAGAGTAAACACCTGCTGGGCCAAATGGCATGTTTCTGTGCTGTAAAATTCTATGTAATTTATGTAACCTGGTAATCTTCCTTTTTTGTTGTGATTTTGTGACTGTGTTCTCTTCATCACGTTTCTTCAACACCTGGAAGTTGTATTCAAGCTTTTCTTGGTTTAGTTGGTATATAGCTTTCATCTGCTCCAGCTGTTGCTCTAGAATCTGAATAAATAATAAAGGTCTTAAATGGCGCCACTTTATGTGTTTATTTAATATAAAAAACACAACTTCTCCCATGTGGGTTTCATGTCATTCATTGCTCATAATGTTGTCACTGACATATTTAGTATCAGTACCTTATGAGAGAAAACCATGCACACTTCACTCCAGGAACAAGCCAAGATTAGAAGAGGGGAATCCATAACTGCACATTTCAGAGTTTTTAGAACAATAATTGTATTTGCTGTAATCATTTAATGGATTGTGTCTTTCCTCTCCTTGAAAATATGTATAAACTAACTTAGTTGTTTTGTGTAAGGTACAACCACCTGTGTGGTTCTTCCCAACTTATGACTTATTTTGCCCAGTCCAATATCTATCACCACCTTCAGCCCTACAACTATTACTATCTCCAGCCCTATAACCTCCAAGACCCCTGTATTCCTCCAATCTTTTGAACATTCCCCACTTCCTTTCCTCAACCACTGGCAGCCATGCTTGTAGCCACCTTGGCCCTAAGCTCTCTACTACCCATCCTAACCGATGTCACCATTCTACTTCTCTCTACTCTTTTAAGATCCCCTTTACAAACCATTAGTTTGTCCGCATTTTTGGTCACCTGTGCTAAAGTCTCCTTTTTGACTCAATTTTTGTCCATTTGTACCCTATAAAGAGTCTGGGGCATTTTGCTATGTTAAAGGCACTATATAATTGCAAGTTGTTACTGATCCAGGTTGCACAGAGGAAATGGTACTGTGCAATAGCAACCATGTCATTATCAAGATGCAAATGATCTGAAACTCAGATATAACATGAGCCAAATATGTAATTTTAAAAGAGCCAACTTCAGGGAAATGTCTAAGCAAATTGACTAGGATGAGAGAAGTGTCATTCAACAAAACTTCAACAAGTAGAATACATTTAAAAGCATGGGTGAGCATGCAGGATAAATGCACACACAAGACTGAAAAAACACAATCCTAAATGAATTAACAAATTCATCAAGTGAAATAAAGTAAAAAAAACCCTCCACAAATCCTACAAGGAGAAAGACTCACTGCCAATAATGCAAGAACATGCAGAAACATATTAAAAGTGTGATCATAGAGAGAGAGGGAGACCTGGAAAGAAGACATGCCTGATAATGCAAAACGTAACAGTAACAAATTCTTCCAGTATTTTATCAATAGGACAATAACCAGAGAAAAGGTGATACCCAAAAATAATGCCAAACAAAATGAAACAACAAAAAGGTCATGGAGTCATAGAATGTTGCAGCACAGAAGGAGGCCATTCGGCTCATCAAGCCTTTGGCAATTCTTTGAAAGAGCTATCCAATTAATCCCACGCTCTTGGTCTTCCCCCATAGCCTTGCAAATCTTTCCACTGAAGTATTTATTCAATTCCCTTTTGAAATTTATTGGATCTGGTTATGCCACCCTTTCAGGCAGTGCATTCCAAATCATAACAACTCACTGAGTACTTTTTGTACTCTGAGAGAAAGTGGGCTCCAAAATTTTCACATGTCATGCTAGAGGCCTTGGTAGAGGAGGTGGAAAATATGAGAGATGTCCTGTATCTACAGGGGGCCAGGAGGCCCTTCAATCATATGTTCAAAAGAAGCGGGAGCAGATAGCCACAGAGTTCAATGCCATGGGTCTGGCCCCAGTGGCCTAGATACAGTAGCAGAAAAAGTTCAATGATCTCACACAAATGGGCAACTTCAGTGAATGCCTCTTCAAATACCATATCCTATGAATTGCCTCTGGTTCTTTTACCTGAAAGATGTGCCCTATGGTTACTAACCTTTCTGCCTTAGGAATCAATTTCTCCTTATTTATTCATCAAAACCCTTCATGATTTTGAACACCTTTATCAAATCTTCCCTTAACCTTCTCTGCTGTAAGGAGAACAACCCCAGGTTTCTGTAATCTTGCTAGGTAACTGAAGTCCCACTAATCTGGGAGCATTCTAGTAAATCTCCTCCGCACTCTGTCAGAGATCTTGACACCTTTCCTAAAGCACGGTTCCCAGAATTTATCATACAGCCATCACATATGGCCCTGTTCACATTCTGCATATATCAGCAATGGTCCCACAATCGCAACTTCCTAACATCACCTAAAGCTAGCTTCCATTGCTTAAAGCTAGCCTATACCTCTTGAAGGGTAGCTGCCGTGTGGCTGGAGCAGATGCTAGCAATTCTGCAGGAAGTGAATCTGTTCTAGGAAGAACGGCACTACATGGGAGAAAATGGACTTCAAGGTTTTCGGATGCCACACTAGAGACTTTGATGGAGGAGGTAGAGGAGGAGAGATGTCCTTCATCCACAGGGAACCAGGAGGCCCCCCAGGCATACATTCAAAAGACAGTGGGAGCAGATAGCCACAGAAGTCAATGCCAGGAATCTGGCCCCAAGGGCATAGATACAGTGCCAAAAAAAGTTCAACGACCTCACACAGTCAGTGTCAGTGAATGTACCTCCAAGTACCATGTCCTATGAATTGCACCACTGGCCTGAGAAACCGCTCAACCCCCCTCCCACTAATAATCCCTGTCATTCAGAATTTATACCTAAAATTCATATGCTTCATGTCACTTTCACCCACTTAGCACTGCTGCAAGCCCGCCACCTACATCTCACAGCATGCACACACTGTCTGCTATTCAACCATAACAGCAACATCAGCCAACAAATTGCACAACACTCACTCACACATTTCAATCTCTCTTGCAGGATAAGGTGATGCACAACTGGAGATAGCAGCAGCTAACCAGAAGGCAATAGGAGTGCATGGATGTCCTAACCTCCATGGAGGAGACAGCGCTTGCCATGATTGGGATGTCCCTAACAGAAACTGAGGCCAATGGCTGAAACTGTTGGAGATGACAATTTCTTCATATCTAATCCTCTTTCTTACATCCCACTTTCTCCTCATCTAACATTGTCTTCTGATTTGCGAGCTGAAGATGGCGTAACTATGCACCTCTTACTTTCCTCCCTCCCTGCACCACTTTACCCTTGTGCCTTTGTCCTTTCAGACACTCAAGACGTGCAACCTGGCCAGATGATGGAGGAACACACTAAAGAAGATAAAGTACAGGCACTTGGGTTCACACATGCAGCCACCAGCACAAGAGTTTGCTGCATGAGGACTCAGATGCAAACTTTGATGGGCAGCCTACAGATGAACGCTGATGGGTATGCACACTCAAAAGCTTGGAGCATTGGCAAGCCTGTCAGAAAGCATACAGTCAATGACAAGGAACATAGAGGAATCTGACACAGGGCTTTGCCCAGAGCTTGAAGCCAATCATTTCCAGTATGCAAATCATTCCCAGTTCGATTCGCATACTTGTGAACCCTAATATGATGCAGCATTTGATGGTACAAGCAGCAGCTACTGCTGAGTGCTATATTGGAAGCTCAGACTGCTGCCATTCTGGCTGTAGGTTACAGTGTGCAAATGGGATTGCAGCGTGTCACAGCTGCCCAGAAATCTGTCCTGCAATAGGTTACTAAGATTGTTCAGGCATCACCCTAGGGTAATGGCAGTTGCTCCATGGAGTACAAACCTGCTGTTCTCCCTCATGGATTCTGCTAGTGCCCTGGCCGAAACTCATTCTATATCTCTATTAGCCATTTCTCCTCCCTGTGTATGCCTCTGTGCTTCTCTCTATCTCTGTATTCATGTCAGAGTTTCTCTTTGTATTTCCTTGTGTCTGAACAATTCCCTTCCTCTTAGTGTGTCCAATTTCTTTTTGAGTTTCAACACTCTCTCTTCCTGTATGTTTCATCTTCTATCTTCCTCTTCTTGCACGTTTGAACTTCTTTCCCTATCATGTAGTTATGAGAAAGACCCGAGGTATTTCTTCTTGACCAACAGGAAATTTGACAGCGCCATCGCTACTTCTTTGGTTTTTCTCATTCTCATCCTATTGTCTCATTCTAATAGCACTTAGGTCAATTCGCAATCTCCTGATTCCCACTTGAGCTCTTTAGAGGTCATTCTGTTTACTTTCTTATGCATATACCTGCATTTCTTTCTTCTTCTTCGTGTTTCGCTCCTTTTAGAATACCATTCATCTGTAATATCGTCCCATTCTGATAAAGACTCTCTAGCTTTAACTTGCCTGTATTCCCCAAAAACGTTACCAGACTGCTGAGTGTTTTCAGTCATTCCCACTTTTGTTTCATATTTCCAACATCTACAGTATTTCATGTTTGTTCACGATATTTCCTATGCTGTTTTGCTCTTCTTTAGTATTGATATGGAAGTCAATAACTGCACACATTCTGGAGTCCTACAGGAATAACTTTGGGGATCAGGGAAACCTTTTGCAGAACCATCCTCTGAAGCATTAAATTATTATAGAGTAAGCAATAAAATAGACTCTGTATGAAGCAGGATTTTCCTTCCAGGGCAGAAAACAGATGTCAAGACTGTTTCCCAGTCCTAATCCCGCCTCTGTGAGGAAGCAGTCGCAGCCCTTGAGTTTCACGATAGGGAGGAGGGGGTGGGGGAGCGGGCTGGACTGTTAATTGGCTAGAGGGCAGATTGGGCAGCCAATTATTGGCCAAAAGAGTGGGAATGGAAGCAGGACAGAAAGACAGTGGGCCCAATTTAACCCACCAACTGCTGCCATTACTATGGATGCTGTTTCACTGAATCATCTGCTGTGGTACTGTTAGCGATGGAGCAGGAGAGGCAGAGGATTATGGCCTAGGGCAGGACTGCTCCTCACTTTGTCAATGCTGAACTGGAGGTCCACCTCAATTCAGTGAGGAAGAGAGGGGGGAGGGGGGTGAGTCCTCTTTCCAGAGGATGGCAGGAGAAGGCCAAACTTTCCAGACCAAGCAGGCCTGGGTAAAGGACAACGAGACAGTGAGCAAACCTAGTGTGGCCCCCAGGAACTGGGTCTGGTGCAGGAAGAGGTTCTCACTGACCGCTCAGAAAGGCTTAATTTCTGAGGGTGTTCCTGAGGATCTGCCAGTGATGATACATGCAGCCTCTTATGGATATACCTCAATGGCATTGGCCATCAAGGCCAGGAGTGTCTTATCTCTCTTTTCTGTCCTTTCATGAGAAACAGGCACATGATGCCCTCCAAGGGGCCCCATAGGAGGTGGGGTTCCCTTCCCACACATCATCACCACAAGGGAAGAGGGAACCATGGAGATCACCAGGGTCACTGACCTCAAGAAAGTTGGGGAAGGCGAGATGGCCATCCCTGTTGGAGAGGGTGAATAGAAACAGGTATGTGTACATTAAGGAGGTGCATTACGCTCCAGCCCATTCAACAGTGTGCTGAAAACTGAGCTGCATGGGGAAGCCTCAGCATGGCAGAGGCTTCTACTCTCCAAGGTTAGTCCTCATGATTTCTTCTTGTGTCTCCCAAAATTGAAAATGCCAAGGCGCAAGAGTCCAATTCCTGTACCATCGCCAGGCGAGCACTGCCAGAACAGACCTCAGAGCAAGACCATCACACCTTATAAGCGCACCCTCCAATAGCACAAGATACAGTCACTTCAAAGGGTCCTTGTATGCCAATTAGATAGGGCTGAGTGATAAGCACATCGCAAGTGTGCAGAAGAGGTAACAGATTGAGTCAGAGGCAGCTGTCAGCAGTCCCCTTTCTCTGCTGAACACTAATGCAGGGCCTCAGTCATCACAGGAAAGGGGGTTCTACTTAGACCAGCAGCAACAAATGTACTCCCACATGTCAGAATTCCCTGAGGCAGTGCAAGATCATAGGCAGAGAATGGAGTCCAGATAGCTCATCATGACTCAGGCTTTGAATACATGAACTCTTTCATTCAGCGAGTAGCCAACCTCATGGACAGCCACATGCAACAGTATTCTGAGTGCATACAGGAACTGCACATTGTCTTTCACAGGATGCAGACCACAATATGTAACCTTGACCATTCAGTGGTACTGATGGCACAGAGATGTGTGGAAGGGATTCCAGTTGCACCCCAGCTGACGCTCCTCTCCAGTCATGTGGAGCAGCAGCTAAGAGCTGAGGCAGTCACCAAGGAGGATGAGGGTGCCACCCATCACAGGGCATCATCATCATCACAATCAGTGGCTTCTTTGGTGTCTCTGACTGAGGGAATATCTGTGCAGCAAGGCCCAGTGATGGAGGCTGCCCCTGCAATGATACAGGTGCAGCAGCCTTCCACCAGCAGCTCCATAAGGAGGATGACCGTCACATATGCAAGCTGAGAAAAGTGAGCAGGCTACCTCTGCCTCATCCAATACCACAAGGGGAGCACTGTATAGAAGTAGCCTCAAATTGGAGGCCAAATAGGTCATCAGGGTGTATATGACCTCTAATGTGCACTTTTTAAGCACCATGTAAATAATAACATATAAAGCCAGATGTGTGATCCTCTTTTTAATTAAAGGTGGCACAGGAAAAGAGGGGTTATGTGATGAAGTGGAGTAAGGGTCCCTGAATGTTGACAGTGAAACCTCTGGACAGATGCGTGTCCTTCACTGGTAGTAAGAGTTGAGCTATTCCAGGGCGGGTCTTCAATGCAATTGTTCTTGTGGGCACCTTAAGGTGAGTTCCATACCATGCTATTCATCCTAGGCTAGAAGGGCTCAGCTGAAACATGTCTGGATCAGATGATCCCTGACTTTGATGACATCCTGATGAAACCCTCAAGCCACCTCCCTGTGCAGCCAGGGAGCCCTGTGCTGTGCATTTTTCTCCTCTTCCTTCTCATCTTCCATCTCCTGCTTCTCCACTTCCTCCAATGAGTTGTGTCCATCTAGTACATTACTTTCACGGTCCACACCTCTCCATGTTATGGAGAGTACAGCAGACCACCACAATGCATGAGACACTTGTTTGAGGCTGCTGCAAGGCCCTAACCGACTGATCCAGGCACTGGAACTGCATAGTCGGAAGACAGTTGGCCTGCTCGATGGTGGTCCTAGTGAGCAAATAACTTTGATTGGAGCACCTATATGCCTCCGTCTCAGCTTTTCGTAGAGGAGTGAGTAGCCATCTTTTCAAGGGATATCCCTCGTCCCTTAGAATTCATCTTCATGGTTTTGGGGATGGAATGAAGAGCTATGGTAGGCTGGACTGCTGGAGGATGAAGGAGTCATGGCAGCTGCCAGAAAAGTGAGCGCATTGTGGAAGCTCTTGTTGTGGTCACACACTAGCTGAATGCTGAGGGACTGGAAGCCCTTCCTGTTGATGAATGTTACTGTGCCTTGATGGCCACGTGGGTGCAGTCGATGATGTCCTGCACCAGGAGGCAAAGCTCATTGTCCTTTGCTTCTGCAAGGCCCACCTATCTGGAATTTAATACAGTCGAGCTCTCACAAAAAGGGCACCAATGACCTGCAAGATGGAGTGGTGTGAAGCCACTTGCAAGAAACCAGCAAGGTCTGCTTATCCTTGGAAGGAGCCAAAAGCAAAGAAGTTCATGGTCACAGTGACTTTGATAGCTGGAGAGTGCAGCCCATGAATCACCACCAAAATCTCAGTATAGCCCTCAATATGCTCTTAATGAGCTCCTTAATGACCTCAATTGCAATAATTAATGATTTGGGCATGTTCCCAGGACTGTTCTCCACCCACCCCGATGAAACTCGCTGGCAGCGGGAATGGTAACAGGGAACCAGCTTTTCAGCCAGTGCTGGTATTTTCATGGCCTTGCCCGTCTACATTCTGCTCCTGATGGAACCTAAAAAATTAGTTAATGGTTTGTGGAAGGAGCAGGTTTGGTGAGCCTTTTCTCATTCCATGCCCTCTTAGGTTCATAATCACCAGAATCAGAAAATTGAAACAGCACAATGGGGGTTGACTTCTGTGAACAGAATGACACAATTCTTTAAGAATACCTCTACATCAGTCTCCAACTTAATTTTGATCATATTGTATTCCTCTGCATCTTGAACTCTCAACTGCTGAAGCTGATTCTCATAATGCTCCACTTTCTCCATTCGGACTATCAGATATTCAATCTGAAAAAAATAAACTCATTATAACATTTAGTGCTTTCTGTGAACACAAAGTTGTGAAAATAAGCATATTCTTTGGCTATCTTCTTCTTATTTAGAGGACTGGCAAGTAGAATCAGAGATTCTTCCTACAAACTGTGGTTTTCTTTAGCATAAGACAAGAGATTGGTCCTCATGATGGGAATCAACTATCATTGAAATGTAGCATCTTAAGTCTACAATGACAAATGATGAAGAACAAATGTATACTCGAAAAGGAAAACTCGGGCTCCGTGGAACTATGATTAAAAGGGTGTTTAAATATCATACTTGAATGGTGCCAATTCTACAATAAAAAAATTCAGGGATTTCATAAGTTTTTAAAGCAATTTGTCAATACGAAAAGATCTGAATCAGTCAAGCAAGCAGAAATTTTAAAAATATATTTTTGAGGAGCACTGGGGCTATCATGCATGTCTATGTAACAATAACTAGATTTCAAAAGTTATTGATTTGTTGTGATGTGATATTAAGGAGAAGTATATAAATGCAAGTTTCTATATTTTTCCATTTACTGCGTACAAAAAAAGTGAAATTGCACTGTTTAGCTATATGGAAGTAAAATGTAGGTATCTGATAAAAATCAAAATAAATTCAGATAGATTTCCAGAAATCAAAATTATCTTCCTTTTTTGGAATTAGTTTGTGTTAATCAGTTACTAATTGTCTTAGAGTATTCTTTGCTTCACATTTGATTATAAATCAAATGTTTAAAGCTTCATGCACATGAGAAAAATGAGCAAAAGTAGTAACCAGTTGGAGCATTACCACAACACTGCAATGGAACTTAGCTGCTTCCGCCATCAGTAAGTCACCTTGACAACTTTCAGGCAATTGTAGTTTTTACTTACATGTTTTAAGTTTAAACAGGTCTCCTGTTGGTTTCCCCGATCTCCTCTATGCTCTCATTTTTGGTCTGGTTTTAGTCTACTAATCTTAAATCAATCTCTGATTAATTAAAAACCATGTTCCAAAAGCTTTCTCTTTAAAGGCCAATCGGGAGAATTAAGCTTGGAGTTTGAACTGGAAATGTCATAACAAACTGTCGCACAGGGAACAAGGTGCATACATAAGTTTTTAAATCCACATCAGATGAATAAGGGTAATTACTGTTGAAACTGCTTTGAGTATTTAGCTCAGGCAGTGCACAGAGCTTAACCAGGTCAAACAAATCACCTACATCAAGTTTGAAAACAGAGCATTGTTTATGTTCATATTTTCCAAGAGGTTAAGATATTTTTGATAGCTTGTTTTGTTCAGCACACTTTAAAACATGCAACCCTTCCAGAAGTGACATTTATTTACCTCTTTGTCTCTTCGCATCTGCATTTTTTTTTCCCAAATCGAAAGGTTACTTTTCATTAGCTCATGTCGTTCCAGCTGAAAAGCTTTCTGGTAAACACAGCAAAATAAAAATAGATAAATAACCCAGTGTCAAACAGATTTTAAATGTGAATTTAAATTTGTATGATCCATCACCATAGTGCTTTAAATCATTCAACGAATCAATTGAATCTCTTCAACAAATTATCAAAAATGGCTAAAGAAATATTCTTTTCTCAGTGGTGAGGACTGCAGGGGGAATATCATGGAAATTTTTTTAAATCGTGAACAGAAAAAGAATGGAAAATCTGTCGATGCTGACGTCGACCAGACATCAAGGGTCCTTCAGTAGAATCACAGAATTGTTATGGTGTAGAAGGAGGCCAATCGGCCCATCGCGTCTGCACTGGCTCTCTGAGCATTTTAACTTACTGCCAATCTCCTGCCTTTTCCCCGTAACCTTGTACATTATTTCTATTTAAATAATTATCCAATGCTCCCTTGAATGCCTCAATTGAACCCACCTCCAGGCAGTGCATTCCAAACCCAAACTACTCGCTGTGTGAAAAAGCTTTTTCTCACCTCACATTTGTTTCTTTTGGAAAATACTTTAAAAGTGTGCCCTCTGGTTCTCAATCCGTTTACGAGTGGGAACATTTTCTCCCTAACTTCTCTATCCAGACCCCTCATGATTTTGAAAACTTCTTAGCCTTCTCCTCTCCAAGGAAAACAGTCCCAACTTCTCAAATCATTCCTCATAACTGAAGTGTCTCATACCTGGAACCATTCTCTTAAACCTCTTCTGCACTCTGTTCAATGCATTCACATCCTTCCTATAGTGTGGCGCTCAGAACTTATGCAAATGTCTGTTTTTCATTGAGTGAGTTTTAGTGAGCTTTTAGAATGTGGAAGCCATCATAACCAACACTTAGATAATGAAGCTTAGATAATGTCCAAATGTATACCTTTTAAGTAGAGGGTCACTCACTTATGATTTGGAGTGAGAATCCCACTGCATTTTTAAAATTCTTCCTAGTACAATGGTGCTGAAAGAAATTGTGGTGTTTCTATTGCTATCCCAGTTGAGATCAGCTAACTGATCCACCAGATGCTTACAGATTCCCATATTGCATTTCAGCCTTACCTGCCATAGTAGAATTAGATATCTTAAGTCAATGATCTATCATTTGATGAGGCATCTTGTTATTAAATACTGCTTGGGTTTAGGTTGATAGAAAAACAATCTTTCTCACCACCATAAACAGACCTTGACAGCTTATTGAAATGGATTTTGCAGCAATCATGGAGTAATGTTCAAACAACATAAGAACAAAAAAAATAAGAGCAGGACTAGACCATATAGCCTGTTGAGCCTTCTCCGCCATTCAATGCTATCATGGCTGATCTTCGGCCTTAGCTCCACTTTCCTGCCCTCTCCTCATATCCCTTGATTTCCAAAAATCTGTCTATCTCAGTTCAAATATATTCAATGCTGGAGCATCCACAACCATCTGGAGTGCAAAATTCCAAAAATTCACAATCCTTTGAATGAAGAAATTTCCCCTCATCTCAGTCCTAAATGATCGGCCCCTTATGCTTAGACTGTGCCCCCATGTTCTAGATTCCCCATCTAGGGGAAACAACTACCCAGTGTCCACCCTGTCAAGCCCTTTCAGAATCTTTCATGTTTCAATTAGATCACCTCTCATTCTTCTAAACTCCTAACAGTATAGGCCCAATTTACTCAACTTGTCATCATAGGACAACCCTCTCATCCCAGGATCCAATCTAGTGAACCTTCGCTTTATTGATTCTAAGGTGAGTATATTTTTCCTTAGGAATAGAAACCAAAATTGCACACAGTACTAGGTGTTGCCTCACTAAAACCCTGTGCGAATGTAGCAAAACTTATTTATTCTTGTACTCCAGTACCCTTGCAATAAAGGCCAACATGGCATTTGCCTTCCTGCATGCTAACTTTCTGTGATTCATATACAAGGACACTCAGATCCCTCTGTCCTACAGCATTCTGTGGTCTCTCTCCATTTAAATAACATTCTGCTTTTCTATTCTTACCACTAAAGTGAATAACCTCACACTTCCCCACAATATACTCCATCAGCCATCTTGTTGTCCACTCACTTAACCTGCCTATATTGCTTTGCAGCCGCTATGTGTCCTCCTCATAGCTTGCATCCATCCCCACCTAGCTTTGTATCATCAGTAAACTTAGATATATTACTCTCTACTTCTTCATCTAAGTCATTCATGTCGATTGTAAATAGCTGAGGTCCCAGCATTGATTCTTGCGGCACTCCAATAGTCACAGCCTGCCAACTTGAAAATACCCCATTTATCCATATTCTTTGCTTCCTGCCAGTTAACTATTCCTCTATCCATGCTAATATATTGCACCCGACTCCACGAACCCTAATCTTGCCGATTGATCTTTTGTGTTGCATTTTATCAAGCACATTCTGGAAATCCAGATATGCTAGATTATTGGATCCCCTTTATCTACCTTACTAGTTACATCCTCAAAGCATTCAGTAAATTTGGCAAACACAATTTCCCTTTCGTAAAACCATGTTTAATTTATCCGATCATACTATGATTTTCTAAGTGCATTGTTAAGAGTTCCTTAATCATAGAATCCAGCACTTTCCTGACGATCAATGTCAGGCTAACTAGCCTATAATTTCCCTGCTTTCTCTCTCCCTTCTTGCTTGAATCGTGAAGTTACATTTGCTCACTTCCAATCCGCTGTTACTGTTCCAGAACCTAGGGAATTTTGAATCCTTTCTTATGACTGTCCTTATGTCATCCTTTACTATCAGGATACTGCTTCTCCTTTTCCATTTTGACTGTCCTTTCAAAAGGTTGCGTACCCTGGATATTTATTTTCCAACTTTGGTCACATTGTAACCATGCCTCTATAGTGATGATTAGAACAAAACCATTTATCTCTGTTTGTGCCACTGGTTCATCTATCTTATTGCGAATGCTTCGCACATTCAGATAAAGAACCTTGTCATTTTTTTAAATATGATTCTTTGCATGGACCTTTTTCGCTGATGGACTATTATCATTAAACACTCTGTCCCAGTCTGCTTGCCTTTACCCAAATCGCTACACTGTTATTTTGTCTCGACTTTTTTCTTTAGATTTCTAAATCTCCCTTCACCAGAACCCTCCCCACTCCTTGTTGCTTCAAAGCCTATCCACAGCTCTAGTTATACAATTCACCAGGGCACTGATCCCGGCCTGGTTCAAGTGGAACCCATCCCAACAGATCTGCTCCCTCTTTCCAGGGTAATGGTGCCAGTGTCTCATGAATCAAAACCCCTTCTTCCCTCACCAGTCTTTGAGCTGCATGTTTAATTCTCTAATCTTCTTGACCCTATGCTAATTGGCATGAAGGTAACAGTAAGAGGTAATTAGCTTTGAGGGCCTATATTTTAATTTGGACCCTAATTATCTCAACATGACATTATTCCTACTTGTACCTTTGTCATTGATTCCTAAATGGAACACCACAACTGGATCCTACCCCTCTCACTCCAAGTTCATCTCTAGCTGCAAAGAAATATCCTTAACTCTGGCACCAGTTAGGTAACACAACCTTTGGAACATCTGGTCATAGCTGCAGAGAACAGTACAGAAAAATTTGTGTTACCCAGCACTCTACCAACTGGGATTCTCTATTAACCAAAATTTCTGATGATCCTCTAATCAGAATCCTCACTTCACTAATCAGAAGCAATTACATAGTTATCCAGAACCTCTGCCTATATACTGTACTATTTGATACTTTAATTTATGTTTTAATGTGCTATTGAAGATTAGGAGGAAAATGAATACTGTTCTTTACTTCCTGAGTACTTACCTGAGTATTAGTTGTTACGAACAGGAGAGGATTTAATTTAAATAGCCCTGATTTCTCCTCCCACCGTCTGTAAACAGAAAGGTGTTTTGATTTTGATTTCCCCCTTCATAAGTGGTAGCGTATTTCCCAACCCCTCAGTTTTGGTGTGATCCAATTTCTATTAATAACCCCACAGCAAACTTAAGGTAGGGTGAACTCAGAGGGTTAGTTTATTCACACACACTCAAAACAGAGGAGGGGTTGTCATTATGTAGCCCCTGTGCATTCATACAATAACGAAAGGTAGGGAAAGAAAGATTTACAGGGCAAAGATCACAGAATAAAGAATTATTGTTTCACATGAGTCCACGTTCAAGAATCAAAGTCCAATGGTATATTCCTTCAGAGGGTAGCAGATTGAAAATTGACGTTGAGTAATTCACTTTTCCAGTAGAGATTACTTCCACAATGAGATAGGCATGCAGAAATGAATTAGTATTGTAGGCAATGGTATAGAAGTAGATGGGGGTAGGCATTCAAACATGGACCGAGCCCCTTTTCTGAGCAGCTGTTTTTAGATAGAAGATGGCAGGCTGATTTGCAGTGCAGCAAGACAGTATAACTGGTTCTCCCAGCTAGAGGCAGTCATGTCACATGACTCCCACCTCTCCACTTTGGCTTTGACAAAGGGTGTATATTCCTTTGTCTGGGTTCCTGAGATCGTTAATGTTGCAACCATTAAAAATTTGAAAGGCAGGTTGCAGGATCCTTTGTCCTAACAGACAACTCAGCTCTGGTTGGCCAGGCTTGGCTTATGAAATGGAGATGGATTCCCCAACTGTCAAAGTGCTGTCTCAGGGAGATCGGTGAAAGCTTTATAAACATCAAAAATAGAAAAATTAAAAAATTATTAACATGTCCCCTTCATGTGATAATGTCACATGAGATGGGGCATGTTAATAAAAAGCACAAAAACTTTATTAAATTTTTTAAAAACAGTCATGAAACCTCATCCTGCCAATGGATGAGGTTTCATGTTTTTTCAGAAGCCCGCTGGGGCTCCTGGCCTGCCCACCAACTTTAAGGTTGGACAGACAGGGCCTTTAATTGGGTTAACTACCCTGTCAATGGCCTCAATTGTCCATTGACAGGTCAGCGGGCGGACAGCTGATTTCGCTGTCTGCCCGCCTTCCTGAATATTTAAATGGGGCGGGATGTCATCCCACGTCATTTTCGCGTCGGCAAGCGGGCCCCGCCCCAACTCGCCAATGGAAAAATTCTGGCCAATGTCTTTACTCTACAGGCTTGGAAACAAACCTGTCTTAAGGGATAGGCTGGCTTCAGACTCATTCTTTCCTCAATATATAATTATTGGATTTAACATTCTATTGCCAAATGGAGCTCTCCATTAACTGGCATTTTTGATTAACCAGCATCGCTCATTCCCCATGCATGATGGATAATAAAGATGTTACTGTATTTATCCCCATGACTATACTGTCCCCTATCACCACCACATTCCTTTTTGTTTCCCCTACTTGAATAGCTTCCTGCACCATGGTGCCATGGTCAGTTTACTCAACCCTTGCAGCCCTTGTTCTCATCCACATAGCAAGTACCTCAGGCCTGTTGGTCAAAATCAAGGGCTGAGGCTCTTCCATCACTATATGCTGCATACATACCTGGCTGACTCACAGTCACACCCTCCTATCCCTAACCATTGATCAACTCTAAAGTTCTACTTAATCTAAGATATGTGACTGCCTCCTTCAGTTACGCATGTCCGCGTAACTCTCCTCCTTTCTGATGACCACAATGTCTGCAACTCATACTCCAGCTCAGCAACTGAGCTATATGTTGTCTGAAACTGCAATACATTCCACAAATTCCCACGTGTTGCAGAGCTCTTCCAGCTAAACCAGGTTTTGTGGGAGAAAATAAAAACTGGCTTCACCTCTATCTGCATGATTTCCTCTCTATAGGATCTAGTTAAGGTTTTTATTTGTTCTTCCATCCGTTCCAACAACAGGTCAATGTCTGCAGCTGCTTTCTTCAGGTCTTTCACATACTGGTCGTCACTCAACTTTAGCTCCTGCAAATATAATTCAAACGCATTGAGTAATACATATAGGATTTGTGGGTTATTTAACTGATTTTTTCTAAGCTTGCCTGCAAGAATGATAAAACAATTGCCATATTAACAGCTGCAAAATTATATCTTGCTTTAAAGATACACAACCCATAAAAAGTAATGTACAAACAACTTGACAGGACTATCATTGTGGAGTGCCAATAAAAGCCTTTACTCGGGGGTGAGACTGGCCGAAGGCAAAAAGGTCTGAAAATTAGTGGCTGAAAGCAAAAAGGTCTGAAATTTTTTTCTGACAAGGAATCATGTGATTGTAGCACTTTTTATGATCCGTAGTGAAATGCAAATACTTCTAGGTCACTTCAAATATGTGGAAATTTTACACGTAAGTGGGTAGAAACATTAGTTTTCCCTTTGTTTACTGTGTATTACCATCAAGACTGTGGACCAATGCATTTGTATAAAATCACCAAAGTGACCTCAGCATTTCAGCATTCAGTGCAGTTAGTGCATGTAGTACAGGATGAAGTCCATACTAACAACAGAACATGACGTTACTGGATTATGTAGATGAGAAGAGAAGCAAAGGACTGCAGCAGTGCTTCGCAAACTATTTCCAGTGTGACCCCATTTTAAATCACCACCACATTCTCAAGGGCAATTAGGGATGGGCAATAAAGGCTGGCCTTGCCAGCGATGCCCTCATCCCGTGAACAAATACATATAAAAAATAACTCTTGAAAATTTACGGTGACCCCAGATGCCAGCAAAAACAAAACAGCAATAAAGGCCAAGCCAGTGCTATATTCAGTCTGACGTGGGAAGTCAGCCAGGTTTGGGATTTTGGTAGTAGGTTCGGAGCAGAGTTCAGAACAAACAACTCCCGCTCCGGCCTCGCACGCTCCCTCTGCTTCTTATGCTTTTGCATTCTTCTCCTTGGCCTCCCAGAAGATGCCGAACAAAAGTGACGGCACAGCCGAAAGTCTCCTGCATGGCGGCAGCGGGACCGGCCAGAATAACTGCTACAACTCCTCCAATCACAGGTTCCCTCCCTTCTGCCTTGGCTGCTCCTCCAAGCATAGACTCTATCTATGGAGAAGCAGCAATAGTGGGAGGGAGGAACTGGGGCAACAAGCATGGGAGAGACAGAATCTGTGATGAGAGCAGCAGCTCCTCACAGATTATGTCTCTCATGTGCTCGCTGCCCCACCAATCACATGTCTACAGTCAGTTCTCGCTCTCACTGACTGCAGAGCTGCAATTTTTTAAGCCCCATGCCAGTCCCGAAGATCGGAACATATATCTAAAATGGCAAATTTCCAAAACGCCAATGTCAGAAATCTGCACCTTTCAAACCTGTGGCCTCTGCCACCTAGATGAACAATAGGAGCAAGTGCATGGAAACACCGTCACCTGCAAGTTCCCCTCCATGTCACAACCATCCTGTCTTAGAAATATATCGCCCCTCTTTCACTGGTGCTGGGACAAATTCTTGGAACCTCCTGGCTTTACCTACACCACACAGACTGCAGCAGCTCAAAAGCATAAGAAATAGGAGGAGTAGGCCGTTTGGCCCCTCAAGCCTGCCCCGCCATTCGATAAGATTATGGCTGATCTGCCCTAGGCCTCAACTGTTCTTTCATGCCAGTGCCTCATAGCCCTCAACTCCCTGATATTTCAAAAGTCTATCTACCTCCTCTTTAAATACTTTCAGTGATCTAGCCTCCACAACTTTCTGGGGTAGAGAATTCCAGACATTCAGTACCCTCTGAGAAGAAATTCTTTTGCATCTCAATTTTAAACGAATGTCCCCTTAGTCCATTTTCCCAGCCCGCTTAGACAACTCTTTCTTCATACCTCTGTAATTGTCCTTATTTAAGTTGAGGACACTGGTTTGAGACCTGAGTTGCTCGCCCTCAAACTGAATTTGAAATTCTACCATGTTGTGATCGCTACTACCTACAGAATCCTTAATTATGATATCTCTTATTAATCCTGCCATTACACATTACTAGATCCAAAATAGCCTGTTTCTGGGTAGGTTCTGCAACATATTGCTCTAAGAAACAAGAAGGCAGTTCAGCACCACCTTCTCAACAGCAATTAGTGATTGGCAATAAATGCTGGCTTTGCCATGGCACCTACATCCCATGAATAAAAAAAGTTGCCTTCAATTTGTCACAGCCAGTAACCTCAACTTTCGAACAATATCCCCTGTTATACAACTGCGATGTTTTTATTTTTCATACCAAACATCTTTGTGGTCTCTCATTCAGGCTCCAAATTCAGTGTCAAATTATATGTAATTTCTTGCTGTGACATTGGTTTTATGCTCAGCAGGGGACAAATTGAGTTTGTATTCAAGTTTAAGTTTTATACTTAAACTGTTTACTTGAGTCCACGGCAAAAAGATAATTCCTATAAACAGACCTTCTTCTGCCATTATATGAAATTTTCAGCATGATGAACATTGTGTACAGGACAGCAGGCTGCAAGGATAGCAATAACCATTTTCTGTCATGTTAGCACTGGGACTCGCTTGAATTGTCTACCCATGAGCTCCTGTCCAAATAGAAGTCACCACAGAAGACACTAATATTCAGGCTAAAACTAATGAACAAATATAATCACAAGGATTATAGTTATGGAGAAACAAAATCATTCAGCAAATCAACACATATGCTTTAAAGTGTGCCGAAAATAATGTCAAAGGTTTTACTGCCTTCTTCAGAAACCTTGAGCCTTTGTTGAATAAAGTGTGGATAGTTCCAGTCCAGGGAGTCACTCCATACGTGATTGATGTGATTGATACAGGCAAGTAAAACAGGGAATTGGGGAATTGGGAAAACCAAACAGGTTACGATACCTTAAATTAAACCAGTTCTTACTGATTAGGTAAAGAAACTTATTATTGATCAACTTTACGGTAAAAGTAGATCTCAGATTCTGGGCATTCTTGTTGAGTTGATTGCTTTGTTATCTGATTTGCTTATCAAGAGTGACCCGAAAATTGTAAATAGGTCCCTGAAAGTTTAACATTCATTTAATATTTGAAAGACAGAAGAGAATTGCTGGTACAATTAATTTGTGAGTGAATGCAAGTGCCTGACACTGCAAGAAAGTTCAACAACCTTAGAAAGGGTATGGAAATTTACCAGGATGTTACCAGTAACAAAGGACTTCAGTTATGAGGAGAGTTGGATACGTCAGAACTGTTCTCCTTAAAACAGAGGAGGTTCAGAGGTGACCTAATAGAAGTTTTCAAGATGATGAAAGGTTTCATTAGAGGAGAAAAAAAATATTTCTGAGTGTCAATAACTAGAGCTCATACATTTAAAATCATTGACTGACGATCTAGAGGGGAGATTAGGAGAATCTTTTTCGCTTAGAGAGATGTCAGGGTCTGGAATGCTCCACCTGAAAAGGTGGTAAAAACTGATTCCGTAAATAATTTTAGAAGACTTGGACAGGTATTTGAGGATGGGGAACATACTGGGTTATGAGCAAAAAGCACAGCTGCCTTTTCAACAGTCCAAGTGGCCTCCTTCTGTGCTGAGAGTTTCTATGAATCTGTGTACTTCAGTACTAGACTTTGGCTGGCCACCTCCACTGAAATTAACAACTATCTCTAGAACAATTTGTGTGCTATGTTACTTCCCTCACACGTACAAAGGAACACTTGAGAACACAGCTAATGAAACCCATTTTAAATTTGCATTATATAGACCTATGTATGAATTCATATGCAATAGAAAAATTTTATAGTTTGAAACAAGAGAGAGTTCTGCCTCCACTATTGTCCAAACGCATTTCCCCATGGAACCTTACAGTTGGACAATATACTTACATTGCATTAGTTTGGATTAATTTGCCAGAAGCAAAACAACAGTGTTAAACCACTACGGTTAAAAGGTCATCGACCTGAAATATAACTTTCTCTCTCTCCATAGATGGTGCCGGACCTGCTGAGTATTTCTGGCACTTCCTGTCTTTATTTCAGTATTTTAATCCATTGGGCAGAATTTTACAGGCCCCTGGATAGCAGGCTGCAACGAAGGGGCCAATAAAATTGCAGGAGGCCGCTTTGGGATGGTTCGTTGATGGAGTCCCACAGCCGGAACATCTACCAGCAGCGGGGCCGGATGTGGAGCAGCTGAGCACTCTAAAGGGGCAGGCAACTGGTTAGCATAATTAAAAAGCAGTATACTGCAGATGCTGGAAATCTAAAATAAAAACAGAAAATGCTGGAAATACTCAGCGAGTCGGGCGACACCTGTAGAGAGAGAAACAGAGCTAATATTTCAGGTAAATGGCCTTTCATCAGAGCTGTGAAAAGTTAGAGATACAATAGATTTTGAGCAAGGGGTCAGTAGGACAAGGACAAAGGGAAGGTGTGTGGCAAGGTGGAAGACAAGAGAGATTGAATGACAGAAGAGTTAGTCTTACAGGATCCAATGAGGAAGCTGTGAGCAGGAAGGCAGTCCCCATGGACCCTATCATCTCCCTGGAGGAGATTCCCCTCTGATTCTCAACCCCCTGAATTTTTGAATTTTTTTGAACCTTGGGCAGAATCGTCCAAGATTTGCACTAAGTGCAGTAGCAGGTGGGTAAAACATCGTTTTACTCACCAGCCGCAATGGCGGCTTTTCACGCTGTATCATCCCAAGCCCACCACATTAATTATGCATTCCTGGGAAACATGCCGTTTCATGGCAAGCGGGCTCTCATTCACCCGTCATGCCATCACCTCGCCGCTTCATCGCGCCGGGCGCCATACTTAAAGTCCAGCTGCACACACACCTCTCAGTGCTTCCAGCTCACGACCGTTGCAAAGAATACACGACCTTGAAAGACAAAAGGACTGCAGCCCCCAGGTTCAATGATGTGTCCATCAGGCGCCTTTTGGACACAGTGGAGGCTCGCCGTGATGTCCTCTACCCCTGCTCTGGCCGCAGGATGAGCAGCAACCTCATTAATCCAGCTTGAGAGGCGGTGGCAGCAGTGGCCAGTGCCAATGCCCTGCAGAAGAGGACGACCCAGTGCCGCTACAGGGTGAATGGTCTCATCCGTTCCACCAAGGTAATTCACTCTTCTCATCACTCTCAACTCACACCACTCACAAACCCATCACACATCCACAGGGATCTCACACCTCAAGGGCAACACCATTAACTGTCAAACACACTCTCAAACTCATACCCTCTTGAGCTCACATCCTCATCCTGTCCATGGCTCCGTTCACCACACAAACATTCCACACAGTGCCATGTGTCCTGCTCACGCTATCTCTATCTGTTTTCATGCAGGAGAAGCCCGATCACATCAGCAGGGAGAGGTCCCAGACCGGGGCGGGGGGGGTGGTGGAGTGGTGGAGTGGTCCACATTAGGCCCATCACTCACTTTGAGGACTGTGCCATTGCACTGACTGGTGAGGATGTGGGCTGTGCATGTGGTGACAGTGAGGTCAGCGGCGAACACCCACATGAGGATCCTGCACCACATCATCCCTCTCTCAATGTAACTGTGAGTGCTCTCTCTCCTGCTTTTGAATCTGCTGCCATGCACTACTTATCTCTACTTTGGTTCACAGGGAGCTCTGCCAAGCGATCAACACCCTCAGCCAGCCAGTCCCTCAGCTCCATCCACATCCTCATCTCCAGCCAAGAGGACACCTCCTCCATTGAAGAACTGGAAATAAGCAGCCTGGAAGACCTGTCACAGCACTTATCCACACTCTCCACCAACGCAGATACACACACCTCAATGGGACCTAGATCTAGAGCAGGCTCGGGTTCATAATCTGGTGGTCACCACGATGGACACATGTCCACAGCAGCAGGAGGCAGGTTCATGCGAACCCCCAGCTCTCGGAGGATTGCTGGGGAACAGGCATCTGTGAGGCCCGAGTCAGATGACGAGCCTCTAGATTTGGCCTTCCAACTCATCCTGGAGAGTCAGCAGAAGGCGTGGGAAAATCACGTAGAGCTGTTGGAAACCCTTAACAGAGTGGCATGCGAGTCAGAGGAGTGCGTCCACATGCTCTCTGATGAAGCGGTGCCCACATGTGCATGTATGGAGGTCTCCATGAGGAGGATGGCGGCTGCAATGGAGACCCTGGTCCAGCAGAACGCTGAGATGTGTGCAGACCTGCACTCCATTGCAGGATCCATGGATGAGTTCCTGCAGTGGCGACATGAGAGAGAAACGGGGCACCTCGATATCCATCCAGGTGCTCCTTCCCCGCAAGGAGTCAGACTGGGTCTCCAGGACACCCGAAGGGAGGAAGAGTGGCAGCTGGCCACCCCTGGGTCATCCACTCAGGAATCTGAGAGGCCGTCCTCTCTCTCTCTGAATACCCTTTGCCTGTGAGCTCCTTAAACCTCCTCTCTGTCACCATAGAGGGAGCAGCTGGCCAACAAGTGATTCTGAAGGGTTTCGGAGCCTCATGCAAGTACTCTCCCATGCAAGCAGATCTTTCACGTATCATACTCACCTCAATGTCCCGAGCATTTTCAATGCTGCCTGCTGGGGTTCGCTTTCAGTTGTCCATCTGAGCTGACCTGCATCTCCACCCACCCAATGATCACAGTCCCATGCAGCACCTGATCTCACCCACCACAACTCTCGTTTCACTTTCAATTTGGACAGCATGGTGCTAATTCGGTTTTACTTTCGCTCCCCCATCTTTTTCCCCTCCCCTAGTCACCCATTTCATTTCCGCCATCACAGTTGGCCCCCATGGCATCACCTTCCATCTCCCCTACCAGCCACAACCCTTATCCTTCAGGGATGTCCAGGTGAACGTGCACGTTCCCTTCCTTCCGGAAAATCCCACCCCCATCCACATTCACCTCCTCGACCTCCTCCTTCCCACCCCCAGGGTCTGTGTCCACCTCTGAGTACCCACCAACCATCCTTATCACCCCACCAATACCATTGAACCCTCACCCTCCCGCCTCACTCTGCCCTCAGTCAGTCTCACCATTCCCTCATATCATGCCCACCCTCAGTCCGTTCCCCTGGAGGCAGTCGAGGAACCCTTCCCCCCTCCGGACACCTTCCCCCCGGAACCGCTTCCCCACTCCGGACCCCATCCCCTACCACCCTCCACCCCCCCAACTCCGAATACATTCCCCCCTCCAGGCCCCTTCCTCCCCAGAACCTTTTTCCCCCTCCGGACCCCTTCCCTACAGAACCCCTTCCCCCCACTCTAGCTCTCCCACCATCCCCCGTCCCCGGACTCCCTCCTCCTTCCTGACTCACTCAGACTCCCTTACTTCTTCCTCTACTTCACTCCTTCCCCCTTCCCGACTCCTTCCTCCACCCTTACTTCTTCCTCAACCTTTACTCCCTCCCCTCTCCGCATTCCTTCCTCCCTCTGAACTCCCTCCCCTCTCTGCACTCCTTCCCCCCTCTGAATTCCTTCCCTTACACCGCCCACCCCCCCCTTACGCCCGTCTCCCCAGTTGCCAGCTTCTCCCCTCTTACACCCTCCTCCCGCTGTACTCTGTCCCCTCCCAACCTCACCCCCATGACACCTTAATTCCTCCCATCCCAACCTCAGCCCCCCAACACATTCATTCCCCCCCCCCGACACCTTCACTCTCCCCACCAGCCTCACCCCCCCGACACCTCTTCCTCCCCGACCCCCTCGACTGTCATCTGTTGTGAGCATTAACGGTGACTTTCCACCTTCCGTGAGCTGCTTTGCAGCAGAGCCATGTCCATGAGAATCCACACAGCATGTGATGGACATTCCTCCAGGATCCTGTTGCTGTCAGGCTCCAACATCCTTTGCTCCTCGGATGTCCGCGATGTGAGCAAGGCCCTGGCGGTAAGTCCCGACTTCTGCATGTCACAGGTGTCAAGACGTATTCTGCACCCGGGTGTTTTCCTGCCGACGTGGGCAGACGATCCAGTGCGGGCAGAGGGGGAATGAGTCTGGCAGGCTGGGCTAACAATGATGTGCTGATATATTACAATGAGGTTCCTGATGTCCAATGGCAGGGAACGCGGCCCGCCATCAGCGGGTGGAGTAGACGATCGCAAACTGGTTTCACGAATTTTTGACTTTCTCGCCACATTGTCTGCTCCTGCCACCGAACACACCTGACGCCAGTGGGCACGGAAAATCCCAGCCATGACCTGTCTGAGCTCCCGAGGTCTCTTGCATATCTCAGAGCGACCACCTCTCCCAATGGTGCCGCTGAGGCTTCAAAGTTGGCAGCCCTCTGATTGGGCTTGTAACACAAAGAGCCTGCCAGCCATCCTTAATTGGGCAACAGGTCCACTGGTGACCAATTAGGAGGCTGATTTTTGTAAAATTGCTGAGGCGATCCTGCTGTCATCAAGTGTGGTTTTGGGACCCACTTTTCGCCCCTACATGAAAGTCCCAACATCCATGGTAAAATTTAGACTACTGGGTCACCCAGGAAAGTTCAGAATTAAGGAACTTTCTTATCATCAAAGAATTATCACTTTGGCAGCAAAAACAGAAAAGCAGCAAACTATTTAAATGGAGAGAAATTGCAAAACTCAGTGGCGTAGAGGGATCCAGGTGTCCTAGTACACAAACCACAAAAAAAGTTAGTATGCAGATACAGCAAGAGATTAAGAAGGCAAATGGAATGCTGGTATCTTTTAAAGGGGAATGGAATAAAAATTAGATAAGTTTTATTGTAGCCGTACAGGACCTTGGTGAGACCACACCTGGAGCACTGTGCACAGCTTTGGTTTCCTTATCTTAAAAAAGATAAAACCGCATTGGAAGTAATTCAGAGAAAGTTCACCCGATTCATTCCTGGGATGAAGGGCTATCTTATGAAGAAAGGTTGAACAGGTTGGGCCTACACCCATTGGAGTTTAGAAGAATGAGAGGTGATCATTTTGAAACATATAAGAACCGGAGGGGACTTGAAAGAGTGGATACCAAGAGGATGTTTCCTCTTATGGGGGAGACTAGAACTAGAGGGCACAGTTTAAGAATATGAGGTCTCTCATTTAGGACAGAAATAAGGAGAAATTTTTTCTCTCAGGGGGTCATTAATCTGTGGAATTCTCTTCTCCAGAAAGCAATGGAGGCTGGGGCATTGAATTTATTCAAGGCAGAGTTAGACAGATTTTGATAGACAAGGGAGTCAAGGGTTATGAAGGGCAGACAAGAAAGCAGAGTTAAGACCACAACCAGATCAGCCATGATTCTACTGAATGGCAAGCAGGTTCGAAGGGCCAAATGGCCAACTCCTACTCCTAAGTCCTATGTTCCTATATTCCTAACAGTAATCACAATGTATAATCTGGTTTGAAGCAGCATTATAACTACTGTGTTCCCAAACTGCAACAAAAAAATGCGTATTTTAAAGTTAAGCTATTCAACATCATACTTCCTAGTGTGTGACAATTTACCTTCTGCAAAGTGTTAATCAGCTTGTTTTTCCCTTCAATTAAATCAGCACAGAACTGTTGCTGTTTGATAAGAATGTCACGCAGATCCTGTGGAATCTTACGGGCCTTTGCTGTCAGCCATTTCTTTGTGATGACTTCAAATTTTTCCTCACTCAATGTTGCTTCATTCTCCAGCTTCGCAGTCCTTCAAACACCAAAATAAATTTTAAAAATCCAGCATTTTGTAAACTGGAAATAGCTTCAACCAATGTAAATATAGTTTTTTTTATTTCATTATTATGACAATGTCAACATAAACCTTGGAGGTTTCCTTATTGTTTTCTCTGTTATATATGCGATTTTTTTTCATACCTAACCAAGACAATTACATTTAAGTACAAAAATCTTGTCAAGTGAATTCATGAATAGCTTGACAGCAATCTGACATTCAAACCACTACCAGACCACAGTGTGAATGTTTCTGTGTATTTTTACATTACAAATATTTTGCTTTCTCTTTTCAAAAATATTGTGGAATAGAAGGCTGTGCAGATACCCACAAGCTTTTACCTTGCAGATACTGTCAGCAGAAATCATGAACATATCAGGCACCATTGTAGTCAGGATAAGTGGAACCAGCCTCAGCTTTTGATGCCAGGTCACGGCTAAAGAACAACATATTGAGGAAGTTTCAGAAAGCTCTGAGGAGTGCAAGAAAGATTCAAGTCCCAGTTAGATGTTACTTAGTCATACAGGTGAATTTTCTAGCTTTCTTCCAAGAATCTGGATCACTACCACTCCTGAATTTCCTGCTAGGGTTAGATGATTGGCTACAATTTCTGTACATGAACCCTCAGTGAACTGGATTATTGCAAATATGTTAAAAAAAAGGAAGTTTAAAAGGAAAAAAAATGTTGTTTTCTTAAAGTAAAAAATCAATTTAGCATTAACTGCTTTTTCCAGGCATCAGCTCCACATACTACACTGTGCAGGGAGGAAGGTGGAAGGAAATTGAACTATTGTAGTTTCTAATCTTCTGAAACTTTAAGTTAATTCTGTAATTATAGCAAACCTTGATGCTCAGTATGAAGCTAGAGCAAAATCCCATAACATCTTTAGAATATTCAACACACATAGCAGACCATGTTCATTCACAAATTTTCCCGTGTGCATTGCTCCTTGATTTGCTGCATCGGGAAAAGATTTATTCAGAAGACATAAACATCAAGTATGATATGTATACTGGGTATCTGTCTCCCTTCCTCATTGCCAATCTGGATTTCCAGAGATGTGTACTTGGTATACACCACTTTCTCGCTTCATTAGTGATGTCAGTAAAAGTGATGCTTTTGCATTTGCTACATGGTCTGAAGTCTCTGTAGAGTAATCAACTCTTCACCTAAAAGATGAGCAACAATAGAATCACAACTATACACCGAGTGTACTGGATAATGGGTTGTGAAATGGTCTCTTATCTTCATCATAAAGCAAACCAAGTAAAACCCTTTGTTGAAAAGAGATGGCGATTTGCCCATCCAACCCAACCCAGTTAAACATCCTCTTTGTTAAAAAGCATCCAGTTCCTTAGCTTGACATAATATGAAGCAAGTGACCAACAGAACTGTAAAAGCTGAGAGAGGAGTAGGAATCTTCAAAAAGGTTCGGGTCATTGCTACTACCAGAAAAAACCCAAAGGGTTCAAAGCACTGCATTGTGCCTCCTGGACAATAAGGGATTCAATCACTAATCTGTTGTGCCAATCAATATCAAAAAACTAGGGAGTAGTTGTAGGCTTGTCTTAGCATCCAGGGCTAGAAGGAGAAAATAACCAGCCAGCTATTATTAGATGCTATCAAGGAACCAGAGCTGGAACAGATGAGCTCAATGTGCCACTACGCCAACAAATTTCAAGCCCACTTTTTCTTGTGGAATTATATCCCAAATGTCACCAAAGGGTAGAAGTCAGAAGGAAATTTTTTTTCCCCACGAACAATTCCAAAACATCAGTTTAGTGCTGGCACAAATGGCAAAGTATAAAGACAGTCTAACTGACTCACCTATGCTTTTGAACTTCATTTTCTGTGTTTCTTCGCTGCATCTCCCTCGAGTCTTCAGCAACTTGCACGTTTGTGACCAATGATGTCCCATCTCTTTGCAGCTTAATCAGTCGCTTGAAAAACGAAAACAAACTATCAATCACTTATGGTTCCAAACTAAAGTGCCTAACACCATCTCCCACAACTATCATGAGAACAACTTTCATTTATAAGCACCTTTAAGGTAGCAAACATCCCAAGAAGCTTTACAAAGGAGATGCAGATACAAAACAGTAGTGAAGAGTTAAGAGATATGACAATGCATGGTTAAGAGCTAGTTTTGATGCATCTTTTAAAGGGAGGGAAGTAGCAAAATGGCGGAGTAGAGGAAGAAGCTCCACAGAGGTAAAGCTGAAACAGATTAAGATAAAAATATTGGCCTGAATTTTGAGCTCGTCATGCGTGCGTGATTAGTGGGACCAGGAGCAGACGGGAAACAGTGCCCCGACCGCGATTCCATGCTGGCTGGGCAATTAACGGCCAGCCAGCGTGAAACACGTCCTGAAGAAAGGTTCAGCACTGCCAGTGGGGCGGGAAGAGAATGGACGCCGACATCACTGCTGGTTCTGGTGAGAGCTTCCACTGAGCTCCCTGAAGGCAGACAGATGCCTCAGGGAGCCGCAGACCTCCAAATAATAAAAGAAAGCAGAAAAACGCTGCAAAAAATGTCCTTGCAGCACAATCAAGCACCTGAAAGCATACCTCATAAAAATGCTGTCCCCAGATATTTCTTTTTATTTTATGTCCGAACGGAGATTTCATCCGGCCCTTGGATGAGGTTTCATAAAAAATGTCAAGCCCGCCTGGCTGATTGGCCCGTCCACCAGCCGTAAGGTGGGACGGGCCACGGAAAGTTGCTTACAATTGGGCCATTAGTGAGCTTAATTGCCTGCTTAATTGTCGATGGGCGCTCTTCCGACTTTGGTGCGAACCCACTGAATGAAATATCGTGCAAGTGTGCTATGACGTCGGGTTGCTTGCCCGATGACACCTCGTGCAATTTTACACCCATTCAGGTCGGGCGCACGCCCCCCCGTGGGACATAAAATTCTGGCCATTACTGAGGCCCTAAAATTTACATTTATTTACTGAATAAGATGTGTGCCGGAGGACAGGAGACTAGCCGTTATAGTATTGATCTTTATAAAGGGAGACAGAACTAATCCAGGTAATTATGCTCCAGTTAGTTTAATATCTGTGATATATACAAGTTTTGGGCACCTAATGAAGGATGAAATTAGAATGAGCAGTTTAAAATAATAGAAAACATAAGCATGCCAAAATATGGTTTTGTGGTATTGTAAACACCATTTTAGAGAGAGATTTGCCTCCCAGAAAGAGTAAGCTAAATGAACGCAAATGATGACAATGAAATTGTGAAGAAAAGCAAAAATAATTAGAAGTAACCAGGTTGGATTTCACAGCCATGCTTGAAAAACTCAGAATTCTTTGAGGAGGTAACAGTCACGGTAGTTCTGGGAAAACAGTGGATGCCAGGTGTGATGACTGTCATTTTGAGATCAGTCTGACTGAGTAGGGATCATGTGATTTGTTCAACCAATGTGTAGCTAGCGCGGGGGAATAAATTCTAGGGGAGGAGTTTCCTAGGAAATGGTTGTTAGAGCGGCTGGCTAGATACAAGCAGCCGCAAAAGCTCTTGTGTAAATAAAGTTTGTTTTGTTTGACTAAGCCTCCCAGAGCGTGTTTCTACACCGAGTATATGCCATTTAAGAAAGCCGTTGATAAAATATTACCCAGACCACAGTATGAATGTTTCTGTGTATTTTTATGTTACAAATATTTTGCTTTCTCTTTTCAAAAAATATTGTAGGATAGAAGGCTGTGCAGATACCCACAAACTGGGATTAGGAGGAGGATAGCAAACTAAAATGAAAATTGATGAGAGGGGAGAAAATGGATAATGGGTAAAGACCAGTATTTCAGAGTGATTGGAAGTAGATAGTGATGTCCTACAAGATTCAGTTCTGGAGCACTTCTGTTTACTGAATAAAGCAGAGACTTCAATCTGATCCTAGAAAGTGTGGTATCAAAATTGGCAAATTACATCAAAATTAAAAGCTATTTAATAAAGTTATTTTGTATAGAAGGCCAAAAGCTGCAATAAGATATTAATGAGATGGGGGATTGGGATAAAAAGTAACAGTCAGAATTCAGTGTCAGTAAAGTCTGTGGTGAATTTGGCAAAAAAACAGCAGTAATTATAGTCTGAATGAAAGGAGGCTTGGTGCTGAAAGTAAAGGGATGTCAAGGTACAAGTTATATGACATAAAGTTGATAAGCCGTAAAATGCAAATGGAATTCTGGATTTTATCACAAGAAGAGATAAGAGAAAAGCTGAGACATAATAATGAAACTATACAAGACATTAATGAGACCACAGTTGAAATACTGTAACAAAAACAGAATATGTTGGGAAAACTCAGCAGGTCTAGCAGCATCTGTGGAGAGAGAAACAAAGTTAACGTTTTGAGTCAGTATGACCCTTCTTCAGAGCTCTGAAGAAGGGTCATACAGACCCGAAACGGACTCGAAAGGTTAACTCTGTTTCTCTTTCCACAGATGCTGTTAGACCTGCTGAGTTTTTCCAGCATTTTCTGTTTTTATTTCAGATTTCCAGCATCTGTAGTATTTTGCTTTTATCTTAGTGTTGAAGTACTGTAATATGTAATCTTGCTTAATAAATTTTACTTGATTCATAAATACTAGTTATTTGTATTTTCTTAGGTCAGACACAACAGAGTCCCCATTGTTACAAATTAAGAATTCAGGACTTAGGTATTTTAAGTAAAAGGCCTTTATACCTCAAAATCCCGGAAACTTATGGTAGTGAAACATTGCAAAGCATTTCACAGGCGTTTTATCAAATAAAATTTAACACCAAGCCACATAAGGAAATATTAAGATGTATGACCAGCTCCTTCATCAAAGAGGTGGGTTTTAAGGAGTGTCTTAAAGAAGGAGAGAAAGAGAGATATAAGAGGGAATTCCAGAGCTTATGGCCCAGGCAGCTGAAAGCATGGCTGCTAATGGTGGATTGAGCAACACTGGAATGTGCAAAAGGCCAACCTCAGGGGAGTGCAGTGATCTCAGAGAGTTGCAGTGCTAGAGGGAGATAACAGAGGGACAAGGCGATAGAGCAATTTGAAAACAGGGATGCAAGGATGAAAGTTTTAAAACCGTTGGACCAGAAGCCAGTTAGCCTCATTGTAGGTCAGCGAGCATAGGGATGATAGGTGTAGGGGGCTAGGTGCAAGTTCAAGTACAAATGAGCCCAAATTTATGGACAGTAGATGTTGGAAGGTCAACTGAGAGTGTGTTGGAATAGTCAAGAGGTAACTGTGATATCTTTGCAGGACAGAAAAGCAACAGTGTGCCACATGTTACCGACTGAAATTAGTTTATTCCAGCTTGACTATATATACATATACAAATGGCCACAAGAGGGTACTATTACAATATTACACCCCTCCCTCTTTAAAGAGAAAGTTACACAATGTTCAAATTCTACACAACTTCTATACATTTTTTGTTTTTCTTTTACAAAATCAACTTAACCAGTGGATTCCTATTCATAAGAGAATACCTCCTTTCTTGACCCAAACTTCCAGAACTTGGAGAAGGGCCTGGACCCAACTCTGCCTGAGTCTGAGGAGAAGTTTTCTTCAAAAAAGATTGATTTTGTCCTTGACCTTCAGTTGAAATTTCCACTTCATCAGGCGTGTTTGTCTGACTCTGACTTGATCTGAACTAGGTTCAGGCACAACTTGTGTTGGAGTAACTAATGGTACTCTGCTCGTATCCCAGCTATCCAATTCATCAGACTCATTCTTCCCAGCTCCCTTCTTCTTCATGAACTTCTGAAGGTAAAACGCGGTCTATATGTACAAACCTAACTTTTCCATTATCAAACATCTTGACCAAATATGTGCGAGGACCACATATTTTCACAACCCTTCCTGGTAACCACTTCAACCACTTATGATGATGTTCATTCATCTTCTGGTTCAACTTCAGACTTCTTTCTCTCACTTACCACTACCATTACTCTCTTTCTGCCTGCTTTGTTTCTCTTCTACTGACTATGCTAAATGTGGCTTCAGCAATGAAAAACTTGCTCCAGGCTATCTTCTGAGAAACAATTCAGCTGGCGTTCTGCTGGTAGTAGTCTGAGGTGTGCTAAGATAAATAAACAAAAAATTCACCAGCTTATGATTCCTTGACAACTGACATTTCTTCCCATGTGTATCTAACATTTGTCTAAGCAACAGCATGCTCCATAATTTGTACTGTGCACTCTGCAGCTCCATTTGAAGCAGGGTGATATGGTAGAACTCTAGTATGTTTTACCACTTTCATTCTCATAAATTTTACAAACTCTTCTGAACAAAACTGAGGTCCCTTGTTGGGCACAATTTCCTCTGGGAACCCATAAGCAACAAACAAACTACGTAAAGTATCTAGAGTTTTGCTAGTTGTTGTTCGATTCATCAGAAACCCCTCAACCCACTTGAATGGCTATCTATCACAATGATTAGCTGTTGCTGTCCTGGCTGGCCATTTCCATGGATGTAAAGTACCATTGACAGCTTCTTTTCCACTGCTTAACATGTTCTACACCGTTTCACTGTGTCTTCTATGTCCTTATCTAACCCTGGCCACTAAAGAAAGCTTTGTGCTAGGCTCTTCATCAAGCTCATGAAGAACACACAGCAACTGTCATCTGTACCTTTCAGGAATTACAACAGAGGCTCCCCACATAACACAACCTTTATCAAAGGACAACTCATTCTTACGCATAAAAAAATAGCCTGACTTCCAAATCCAGCATCTGTGTTGGCCATTGATTTGTGATGTAGTTGTCTACCCTTGCCAATACACGGTCCCTACGATTCTTCTACCGATGTCATCTGCTGTGACTGGCAACTCATCTACATGTGAAAAGAAAAATTCATTCTCCCTGTTGGGCTCTCCTTCTGAGAGGGACGGTAATCTAAAAACCACATCAGCATTGCAATGATCTTCCAATCATCTGCACTGACAAACAGACAGAATCAAAGCCCATCTCTGCATTCAGGCTGCAGCTAAAGTGGGTATTGCAGAATTTGGAAGCAAAATAGCCATCAGTAGCTTATGATCAGTTTTGATCGTGAAAATATTACCATCCAAGTATTTATGAAATTTTCTTACCCCGAAAAAAATCAAAGACAATCCTTTATGTTCTATCTGGGCATAATTCTGCTCACTGGCACTGAGTGTATGAGGCAAATGCAAATGGTCTCTTCTCACAACACATGAGAGATCACAGCACTTACTCCGTATGGAGAGGCATCACATGTTAGCTTATCCTTTTTGGACACATCATAATGTACAAGCATTGTACCATCTACCAATTTATTTTTACACAACTGGAATGCTTTGTCACACTCCCTTGTCCAATTCCACGAAACACCCTTCCTCAAGAGTACATTCAATGGATGCAATAAAGTTGCCAAATTTGGTATGAGTTTACCGTAGTAATTCACTAAACCCAAAAAAAGTCTCAGTCTTTTCAGTTCTTGATTTACTTACTCTTTTAGAGCACAGGGCACTGGATGAGGCCTGCAAAAAACTGGTCTTGTGTTTCTCTCAAATCGTACTTTGGGTGTATAAATTTGAATCGGTTTGCACACGAAGGAACTTGGTGATCATGTCATCTTGTGAATTGCGTATCTACGTGTAAAAGCTCATCCCAATTGATCTTACGTGCTGTTAATCAGTTCCTTCCTAACAAGGCTAGTTTTTCACCCTTCACTACAATGATGGAAAATTTTGTACATTGCTTCTTGAATATGATGGGAACCAACACAATTCCCATTATGGGAATTTTCTCACCTTCATAACTTCATTATTCAATGCGTGATTTCTCCAGCTGGTTTTGACTTAACTTTTGACAGTGTAGCGATTTAGGATCCACACTAACTGATGCCCCCATGTCAACCCCCATATTTACTGGAACTCTATCCAACGTTACTTGAGCTACAATGCCCTGCAAATTTCCACTGGTCATCCATGTACTGCGGATTGTATGAGTCTCATCCGACCGATCATTGACCTGGTGCTGTTCGGCGACTGTATGCAGTGACTGCCATCTCCTTCAGCCAACATTTTCACTGTTTACATTCTTTTGACATGCCGTAACAAGATGACCCTTCTTCTTGCAGCTCTAGTACTCGGACTTCACAAATGGACAATTCTGTGCCCAATGTTTGTCTAAGCACTGGTAATAGGACTGTTCAGTATCTCTGCTACTACTAACCTGTCGTTAGGGCCTTCTGCTTACTCAAGTCAAGTACCAACTGAAACTAGTTTATTCTGGTTTGACTATATGTACATACAAATGGCCACAAGAGGGTGCTATTACACTATTACTGTAACAAAGGCATGGATGAAGGTTTCAGAAGCCGTGCAGTAACATTATAAATTCTTACTGCAACTGCACTGCTCATGTCTGTCAAGTTTAATGGAATTTCCCCAACATTACGCATGTTTAGAATGGACTGAGCGAGGAGCTAATGCCCACTTCACTACTAAAGCAAAATTATTTAAGAAAGCAATGTATCTTTAGAGACAATACGGTGCCACAGATTCAAAGGCAATGGGGAGAAAATTGCAATCCATCACGAAACAGAATACACATTCTTTTACTTTTCCTATACCATATCAGTCATATCACATTGATTTTGCTGTGAGTGATGGATGTGCAATATCAAGCTAAAGATAAGTAAGGGCTGGAGGGTGAACATGGACAGATGTATGTTAACATTAAATGACTGACCTGATGTGAGTCTACAACTTGCTTGCAGCCTTTACCTAGATCCTCCTTAACCTCCTCTTCAATGCCATAAATTCTCTCCATCGCTTCCCTGGAAAATGATTTGAAGCACCCTTCATTTATTATGTAGCTCTTTCAAATATGACAGACAAAAACATTGATAAGGCCATTTCTTGTCACTTGCTTGTATCACTCTTCACCCACATCCCTCTCCCCATCCTGCTATTACTTCTTCAGTGGTGAGAGAGGCCGAAGACAAAATAGTCTGAAAATATTTTGACAGGGAATCATGTAATTACAGCCCTTTTTATGATCTGTATTGAAATGCAAATACTTCTAGGCCACATCAAATGAGTGATTTGTTTACTATCTTTTACTATCAAGATTGTGGAGAAATGCATTTGTATAAAATCACCAAAGTGAACTCAGCATTTCAGCATGCAATGCAGTTAGCACATGCAATGAGAAGAGATGAAAAGGGCCGCAGCAGTACTTCAAGAAGTATTTTCCAATGTGACCGCACTTTAACTCACCATCACCTTCTCAAGGGCAATTAGGTTTGGGCAACAAAGTCTGGCCTTGCCAGTGATGCCCACATTCCATGAATGAATATATAGGAAAAAAATGACTCTTGAAACCTACCATGATCCCAAGCACCAGCGATAATAAAACAGCATAGTAACATTCGTATGTTATTATGAAAGTTTGCATATTATAGGCCAACATTTGTCCGTAATGAGAAATCATATCAATAAGACACTCTATGTTTTACAGTAGTTTGTAGAAATGTTATTACTGTATGTACTCACATAGGCTTCAGCCACGCTCTCCCCCGCCCCCCACCCGCACGTATTCGCGCGCACGCATGCACACACACACACACACTTTAGCCAAGTTCATCACCAAATTAGCTCCTTGTAGTCAACTAAATAATTCTTCCAGATGTTGTAAATGCTCCTCCCATGTTTGACTGAAAACTATTAAGTCGTCAATATAAGCAGCACAATTGCTCGGTCCTGCAATTACTTTGTTTGCCAGTCTTTGAAATGTTACAGGTGCATTTTTCATACCAAATGGCATGACTTTAAACTGATATAGTCCATCTGGCATCACAAAAGTCGATGGGCGGAATTTTCTGAGCTCACTGGCGGTGGGCATGATAGGTGGTGTGCGTGGAAAATATGGTGGGACCCATTTCACGATAGTGTGAAGGCAGGTTACAATCTTCCGCTCAGCCTGCCGATGGCGAGCCGCGTTTCCTTCCATCAGTCGGCGGGGAGCTAATACATTAACATATAATTAAAAGGTCATCCTGCCAGGCTCTTGGAACCCTGCCGATCGTCCATCCAAGCTGGTGGGAAAGCACGTTGACGTGTTTCGCAACAGCACGCAGGTGACATGCACTTGGCAGCCTTCACTTTGGGGGAATTCAGGTGAGTGAGCGGCAGCATTCAGAATTAATAAGTATACCAAGACTTGAGATTTTTCGAAAACTAAATTAAACATTTATTAACAAAAGAAAAGATTTCAAACACATACATAGGTCTACAAATTACTACCATAATAACTCCTAAAACCCCTAATTAATCTGGCTTCCAGTTACACCCAGCTAAGGCAACGGTAAAAAAAATAGATTTTAAACAGATGCCAGCAAGTTACCACAATACCCTGGAGAGTAGAATTCAAAATGACTTTTCCCAGCTTCAGTTTCTGTAGACAGCAATTGTGTAATACACAAATACTGGAGGCTTCTCATGCTTGTGTTAGAACTTACAATGTCTTCCCTAATACATCACTCATTCTCCTTTATACATGTTTCTCCCTTTTAATGTAAATCCCATTGTTCCCATATGTCTTTGGAACTTTACCTTGCTCATAATATAAATCTTTTCAAGGTGCTAATATTATCAGTAACTTTTGGGAAAAGTAAGCACACTGCTTGGCCTAGCTTCTCTGGCTAGGTGCAACATCCTACCATTTCTTTAAAGTTCAAACTACCCTGATTTATCTAAAAATGCAAATTCTCCTCACCTCACATTCTAAGACTTCAGCCATGTTTACACATTTAGCATTTCAAACCTAGCTGCTTTTGATGAGTCAAAGCCTCCAGACCAGCTGTCTCCAGTTCAATTAAAACACACATACAGGCATACACACACACACACATTACAAATGATCCAAACCCCACTATTAACCTACCTTAACAATAAGTCACAATAATATTATGGGAATTATTATGCTTTTACGTACAAGAACAAACAACATAACATAAACCATATTCAACTGTACATTTTCCATTTCATTTCAGTTCATTGGACGTTTGGTTCCAAATGTGAAATTTGTAAGAGGCCATTGTATTTTCAACGGGCTTATACCTACATTTATGAACAATTTAAATCTGGGGACAATTTAGCTGGCCTCAGCAAACTTCAGAAGGTACTTTAACCCTGAAAAAAGAGCATTGCTAAACCATTTAGCATTATCAAACATTGACATTTGTAACATTTCAGCCATTACTGTGCCCTATTATAATTAATAATCAATTCTATCTAAATACAATGGCCAGGGCATAAGTTGCTGAAGTATTGAACTAATTAGATCACAGTGATTTGTGGCCACAATGGACGAGGTCACCCACCACAGAATCACGGAATTGTTACGGTGCAGAAGGAGGCCGTTCGGCCCATCGTGTCTGCACCGGCTCTCTGAGCATTTTGACTTAGTGCCAATCTCCTGCCTTTTCCCCGTAACCCTGCACATTGTTTCTGTTTAAATAATCATCCAATGTCCTCTTGAATGCCTCAATCGAACCTGCCTCCACCACACTTCTAGGTAGGACATTCCAAACCCTGACTACTCGCTGTGTGAAAAAGTTCTTTCTCATCTCACATTTGCTTCTTTTGCAAAACACTTTAAAACTGTGCCCTCTGGTTCTCAATCCGCTTACGAGCAGGAACAGTTCTTCCTTATCTACTCTTTCCAGGCCCTTCATAGAGTCTTAGAGGTCTATAGCACAGAAAAAGGCCCTTCGGCCCATTGAGTCTGCGCCAGTCAAACAAGTACCTAACTATTCTAATCCCATTTTCCAGCACTAGGCCCATAGCCTTGTATGCCATGGCATCACAAGTGCACATCCAAATACTTCTTAAATGTTATGAGGGTTTCTGCCTCCACCACTCTTTCAGGCAGTGAGTTCCAGATTCCCACCACCCTCTGGGTGAAAAAATTCTTCCTCACATCCCCTCTAAACCTCCTGTCCCTTACCTTAAATCGTGATTATTGATCCCTCCACCAAGGGGAAATGTTCCTTCATGTCTACCCTATCTATGTCCCTCATAACTTTATACACCTCAATCATGTCCCTTCAATCTCCTCTGCTCCAGGGAAAATAACCCCAGTCTATCCAATCTCTCCTCATAACTAAAACTCTCCAGCCCAGGCAACACCCTAGTAAATCTCCTCTGCACTCTCTCTAGTGCAAACACATCCTTCCTATAATGCGGATTCCAGAACTGCAAGCAATACTCTAGCTGTGGCCTAACTAGCATTTTATACAGTTCCAGCATAACCTCCCTGCTCTTATATTAGCCTCAGCTAATAAAGGCAAGTATCTCATATGCCTTCTTAACCACCTTATCTACCTGTCCCGCTACCTTAAGGGACCGGTGGACATGCACACCAAGGTCCCTCTGATCCTCGGTACTTCCTAGGGTCCTACCATTCATTGCATATTCCCGTGCCTTGTTTGTCCTGCCCAAGTGCATCACCTCATACTTATCTGGATTAAATTCCATTTGCCACTGATCAGCCCAACTAACCAGACCGTCTATATCCTCCTGTAATCTAAGGCTATCCTCCTCACTATTTACCGCCCCACCAATTTTCATGTCATCCGCGAACTTACTGATCAACCCTCCTACATTCACGATTCATGATTTTGAAAACTTCTATGAAGTCTCCTCTTAGCCTTCTCCCAAGAAAACAGTCCCAACTTCTCCAATCTTTCTGAAGTGTCTCATCCATGAAACCATTCTCATAAACTGACTAGATCACTGTGGTCACTCGAAATCCTGCTTACATTAAGAAAAGAACCCTGCAGCAAAGGAGAGTGTAAAAACCCATCAGCTTTAAGCCAGAGAAGGAGAAAAACAGGAGAAGAAAGGAAGAGGAAATAAGACAGCTGATCTGCAAACAAACATAGGATGAGGAGTTTGGCTGGTCACCGGCTCCACAAAACCCTCTTCACCGACGGAAGACCAACCGGGTGGGTGCTAGTGAGTATAACTGAACACCAAGTTAATTTTGTCTGTTGTAGTTTTACCCAGTAAAGAGCATTGAGAACAGGTTTACAATCAAATTATGGTGTTGGCATCTCATCTTGTAATTCTAGTGTTTAAGAACTAAAAAGGGGGAATTGAAGAGCTGCACATCAGGGACATGTAACCCAGGGGATACAGCCACACGTCAGGGACATGTAACCCAGGGGATACAGCCACACGTCAGGGACATGTAACTCAGGGGATACAGCCACACGTCAGGGACATGTAACCCAGGGGATACAGCCACACGTCAGGAACATGTAACCCAGGGGATACAGCTACATGTCAGGGATGTGTAATCCAGGGGATTTAGTCACATGTCAGGGACATGTAACCTGGTTGAGGCAGTGGGCAGGGGGCACAGGAATTCTCCCTACAAATTAAATCTATGCTACTGTTCAGAGAATAGATTACTACAATAAAAGTAAGTGAAATTATCAGCACTTTCTGCTTCCAAATTTTGATTGAAAACTGAAGGTACTTTTGATTCATTCAATCTCAGCTGATTATTATTGAAGCTGAAAACTGAAAATTCCAATATGCAGATCTATACATTGACCAAAGGTGATATTAGCATTTACTTCTATTGCAGATTACATTATCAAATATATATATCACATCATTAAGCTTGAGAGGGCAAAATTATTGTACATGAACTGTCATACAAAAGTCAAACTGCAGCAGGTGCACAGGTGGGCAGTCTCACCTAAAAATGAGATTTCCAACTCCCCCCAGAAAGAAACATTAAATGTTAAAACCAAAGCATTCACAAACCATCATCTCAGGTACTTGGATTATATTCTTGTGCACCGAGGGACTGGGAATTGTATGGACCCCTCGGGCTGTATGACTCACAAGGAATGTATGTAGTGAAAATTAAATGTATCATAATTGTATTGAAGCAGCTAAGAGCGCAACATGATCTATGTCGATAACTTAAATACCATTGCACTGTCTGACTGCCTGTAATGACCATGTTGAAATGTCTGTAATGTTCATTGATTGTATTGAAGCACCTCATGATCTATGTGGAAAAGTTGATATGATTGCACTTTTTGTGATGGCCTTTAGAAATGTTTTGTAATGTTCTTTCGGATATTTTATGAATAAAGTATATTTTTCCAAAAAAAAAATTCTAGCCAGACTGCTGAGATTAAAGGCTTTACTGGTCCTAGTTGGAATAATCATGGGCTGTTTTATTTCACTTTGTAGTGGGTTCAGCTCAATGTTAAAATGCACTAATCTTGTTAATCTCATTCCATACGAATGGTTTATGTAGGAAATGGAAAGAATGCTCTCACGCTGTGGGAAGAGAACATTCCTAAAACATGGGAATACAATGGGAAGTAGAGACACCCATTACTCTGTCTTTTTTTCTCCAATGTTATATCTGATTTGAGAGTGTTTGATGGTGACAATAAGTATCAAAAATAGACAAGTAACCTGTTTACCAGTACAGATATTCCCAACTTGATGAGTGCAAAATTTCATCAAAAAAATCAAAACTATGTAGGGGTAGACATTCACTTTGTTTATGCTAGTATTATCAGCACAGTCAAACCAGCAGAGAAGATTGGGAATTTTAAATGAGCTACATCAAAAGCTGCTTGTATTTGTGTTTTCCGCAAACTTACACGCCAGTTCAAGATTTAATTCACCCAATTGTACAAACTGGCCATTGCCCCAGGTCAAAATTGCAAGATTTTATCAATTGTATATTTGTTTGTGAAGACTCTTGAAATTGTGCACATTTACTTAGGCACACATGCACATCTTAAAAGTTTCTTCATGTCAAGATATACTGACCCAGATTTTGCAGTGGCAACGATGTTGAAACTTTCGGCGTTCCACACCATTACTCCACTGAAACTGACAGCCATCTCAGGAGTCAGCACATGTGCAGGTGATCACAGAAATCCTTAAACTGCTGTCAATGATTCTACTCTTCTCCAGAGATTGTGGCACTGTTGAGGCAGCCCCAGACTGCAATCAGTGGGATGAACTGTCAAGAACTTCTACTTTTACGCTGTTAGTCTCAATGTAAGAACCCTTGAAAACATTGAGGTGTACCTGGGTTTTTAACAGCACCCTAACTTTATAATTGCTGTTAAACATCCTCACTGCTCTTGAAAAACTGATATATTTGTCAAAATTTCTCCACAATGATAAGAAAATTCCACATTTACATTTATTTTAGTTTCTATCTTAATCTAATCATAATCATTTTCCTCACCACCTATTTTTGAATTTAAAAAGATTCAGTCCTTTTGACTTCCTGGTTTGTTGTCTGTGAGAATATTTTAATGTGACTGGCTGCTTACCCTGCTTGCTGACATCATTGTCAGCACGCCCAGAGATCCCAATGAGTTAGTGCCAGAATTAAACTGACATCAAGGAAGGGAAAGTCTGTGCCACAAAAATCACTAGGTCATTGTGGACAGCTTTCTTCAAGGTCAGCAATGGGCACAACTGTTTCACCACTGATTTGTAGGGGGTGGTGGTGCGTGTCAGCTTCACCTCTGACTTCTGAGCGGTCCGAATTGCTCCCACTCCCTGGGTCCCTGGGTTCTAGACCTTGGACTTATTTGGAGGTTGTGACAAAGTGCAGCAGACAACTGGTTTTGGTGCAAGAAAAAACTGGGTTTATTGAAGTCACAAATGAATTTATAACATTATAATCTCAGTGTAATCCTACAGACCTACAAAGTACACTTAGTTAAGAATGGGGAACACATGGCATAACGAGGGAAAATCACGCTACTAATCCCCTTACCCTTGTCCCACCCCCAAAACCTAACTAAATTGAACTAGGAGAGGTCAGGGATCATGCTCACCAACCAGGGTTCCTTGACAGCTCGAAATCCAGCCAGGTGAGCCGGTTGCAGTTTTTGGGGTACGCTCTTTGTGTCCTCCGGGGCCTGCCATCCCCACGTGGTCCTGGTCTGTGGAATCTGCGAAGGTTCTTCAGTTGGGTGGAGGGCACGGTTGTGGGTGGTCGATCTTCGTGGAGGGCTGCGGTTGAGCCTGCCACCCCGTACCCCTCGCCGTGATGTTGCCTGCAGGCCTGCAAACCTCCAGATCTCCTCCCTCCGCTTGGCTCAGCTACAATCACTCCAAACTGCTCACTGCCCAAAAACTTCCCCCTCCTGTGTCAGCCTTCCCTTTGTAACTGGTGGCCCAGATATACTGTTTTTTTCAAATTTCTTATCTGAAACCAAATCAAGGTTAGTTCTTTGTCTGATTTGGGCTTCTTCAGGTGATTGTTGTCTCGTTGTTTTTAATGGGCTCGGATGATGTTTATCATTGTCTTCCTGCCCCATAACTAGTTTTGAACTGAAAGCCATTGTATATGTGGAGTATTGATGGGTTAGCATAATTGCATTGATTGTTCCTTCCTGCCTAGTAGCAATTATTTAGGCAAGATTTTGATGGGCTTTAGTTTCGTGTAAGATGAAGTCTTTCTCTGGGTTGATTGTTTCAAAGGGAAGAAAGCGTATTCTGTCTCCTCTCGTTGTCTGGTTACAGGCAACAATCCACACTGCACTCAACAAGCCCAGGCATGTCCTGTCCCAGGCCTTCATGGGCTGCCTCCTGTCTGCAGGGTTCTACACTTAACTCAGCAGTTGTGTCCTCTGCCATAAAGGTCTAAAAGTCATATCCTTGTTGATGATATGAAAAATGTAGGAATTTTGAGAACCCTTCAGATTGCAAAATATGGGTCATTTAGTTTACTATACACCAATCAATCATGTTACTCATGGATGCAGGACTAGATACCCTTATTACAAATGCTTATTTTTGGTGATAAACCTATTTTCAGCTGAACTGAACAGCAATAGGTTACCCACTCCTAAATGCACCAAGGAATACTTTTTAATGGAAAGGCATTAAGCAGCTATATTCTATTACAAAGCCTGATTGCAATGCTTTATGAAAAATTTTATGTTTGTTATGCAAATATATTTTAGCAGAAACTTGAACTGCAGCCAAACCAACATAATTTTGAGCGTGTTTTTCCTGCAATTTCCTGGTTGTGCCCAAAGCAGAAATTCTACCCCAGAAAATTTAAACCGGTATCAGTTAGCGCCTCGAAAGCATAATCAAGCAACAACTACACTCACACATACTAGAAAATGATGTTGAAAAATAAAATGAAAAGTAATCCAATTACAACACATACAAGCATTTAAAACAAACAGGATATTACTACTCATCGGCACTGCCATCTTGTAAATGCAACACATGCTGATCACTCACTGTGAACCATCTAAATATAAAAGTGCTTGGAACTAACCTGTTTCTAGGAGTTAATGCTCTTAAGTGGTCAGAGATACACACAGGAGTTGCCACTGATCTACACATGGTTAGAATAATTTGTTTTGCCTTACAGTCAAATACATTGAAGGTGCATTTTAGTGTTTAATTGTGTTGATAATAGTAGCATGCTATCTGGAAATTTTCAATGATAAATAATTTTAAAATATTTTACATCAACGCTCATGTATCGTCCTTTATTGTGTACATATTTTATATAGAATATATTTAATGTTTAGCATATAGAATATTTTGAAATCCCTTCTGAAAGTCAAGAGAATTACAGAGAGGCAATGGCGTAGTGGTATTGTTGCCGGACTAGTAACCCAGAGACCCAGTGTAATGCTCCAGGGACCCACGTTTGAATCCCACCACGGCAGATGGTGGAATTTGAATCCACTAAAAATCTGCAATTAAAAGTCTCTCCCCTTGTCCAGTCCCTTCCCACCTACATCTGTGATTCCTTTGACACCTTAGGTCACATCAACAATTTCCAGTTCCCTGGCCCCAATCGCCTCCTCTTCACCATGGACATCCAATCCCTCAATACCTCCATCCCCCACGGGGATGGTCTGGTGGCTCTCTGCTTCTTCCTCGAACAGAGGCCCGAACAATCCCCATCCACCACTACTCTCCTCCGTCTGGCTGAACTTGTTCTCACACTGAACAATTTCTCCTTAAACTCCTCTCATTCCCTCCAAATAAAAGGTGTGGCTATGGGTACCCACATGGGCCCCAGCTATGCCTGTCTCTTTATGGGGTATGTGGAACATTCCTACCCGGCCCCCTCCCACAACTCTTTATCCGGTACATCGATGATTACTTCGGTGCTGCTTCATGCTCTCGTCGGGACTTGGAAAAATTTATTAATTTTGCTACCAATCTCCACCCCTCCATCATTTTCACATGGTCCATCTCTGACACTTCCCTTCCCTTCCTTGACCTTTCTGTCTCAATTTTTGGTGATAGACCGTCCACCAATATCCATTACAAGCCTACTGACTCCCACAGCTACCTCGACTACAGCTCCTCACACCCCGCTTCCTATAAGGACTCCATCCCATTCTCTCAGTTCCTTCGCCTCCGTCACATCTGTTCTGATGATACCACTTTCAAAAACAGTTCCTCTGACATGTCCCCCTTCTTCCTTAACCGAGGTTTTCCACCCACGGTGGTTGACAGGGCCCTCAACCGTGTCCGGCCCATCTCCCGCGCATCCGCCCTCACGCCTTCTCTCCCTCCCAGAAACATGATAAGGTCCCCCTTGTCCTCATTTATCATCCCACCAGCCTCCACATTCAAAGGATCATCCTCCGCCATTTCTGCCAACTCCAGCATGATGCCACCACCAAACACATCTTCCCTTCACCCCCCCGGCGGCATTCCATAGGGATCGTTCCCTCCGTGACACCCTGGTCCACTCCTCCATCACCCCCTACTCCTCTAGCCCCTCCCACGGCACCTTCCCATGCAACCGCAGAAGATGCAACACCTGCCCCTTCACTTCCTCTCTCCTCACCGTCCAAGGGCCCAAACACTCCTTTCAAATTTCACTTGCACTTCCCTCAACTTAGTCTACTGCATTCGTTTATCTCTACCTTTTAGCCTTTTTAGTATTCCTTCCCCCCACCCCACCCCCACTAGGTCTATCTGTACCTTGTTTGTCCTGCTTTCTACTCTTAATTAGCACATTCCTTTAGATAATATCACCACCTTCAACACCTCTTTGTCCTTTTGTCTGTGACATCTTTTGGTTATCTCCACCTATTACTGGCTTCTTGTCCCAACAACCACCCCCCCCCCCCCAACACCCTCCCTTAAATCAGCATATATTTCACCCCTTTCCTATTTTTACTTAGTTCTGTTGAAGGGTCATAAGGACTCAAAACGTCAAGTGTGCTCTTCTCCGCCGATGCTGCCAGACCTGCTGAGTTTTTCCAGGTATTTCTGTTTCTGTTTTTGTTTTAGTTATTTGAGTTTCTTCACAATACTTTATTACCAATCCCTGCTCGTGTTTTAAGGATTTCTGCTTTAAAATTACCTGAACTGGATTTTATTCCTATTTTAGAATTTAGAATTTGTTAAAACTGGCGTGCCTTTCATTTGCTAATCCTCTGAAATGGGCCACAAATTTGCTCCATCAGTGAAACCAACAGCAGTTGGTCCTCAGTTGGGCTTTACCTTTGCACGTTTAGATTTTTAATTTAAAATGAAAGCAAAAAACTGTGGATGCTGGAAATCCAAAACAAAAACAAAAATAAAAATACCTGCAAAAACTCAGCAGGTCTGACAGCATCTGCGGAGAGGAACACAGTTAACGTTTCGAGTCCGTATGACTCTTCAACAGAACTAAGGAAAAATAGAAGAGAGGTGAAATATAAGCTGATTTAAGGGGGGGGGGGCGGGGGTGTGGGACAAGTAGAGCTGGATAGAGGGCCAGTGATGGGTGGAGATAACCAAAAGATGTCACAGACAAAAGGACAAAGAGGTGTTGACGGTGGTGATATTATCTAAGGAATGTGCTAATAGGTGACATTAAGGGTAGAAAGCAGGACGAGCAAGGTACAGGTAGCCCTAGTGGGGGTGGGGTTTAATTTGTCTCAGGGCGAGTTGCTGAAAGGGCGAACTGATAAAGATGCAGGTGTGGAAACAGGACAAGCACCTGCACAACTTCTTAACCAATCCAACTGAAAAACTGAGAGGCTGACAGCACGAAAGGGCTGAGAAGGCATGTTTTTCTGGAGTCGGGACATTTCCTTTCTAGCTTTCTGGGTGCCTTTGAGGATGAAAAACCTCTCCTCTCCCCCACCCTCCATCCTCCCCCTCCCTCTCTCTCCATCCTCCCCCCTCCCTCCCCTCCCTCCCTCCTCCCTCCCACCTCCCTCCATCCTCCCTCCCTCCCCTCCCCCTCCCTCCCCTCCATCCTCCCTCCCTCCCCTCCATCCTCCCTCCCCTCCATCCTCCCTCCCCTTCCATCCCTCCATCCTTCCTCCCTCCCTCCACCCTCCCTCCATCCTCCCTCCTCCCTCCATCCATCCTCCCTCCCTCCATCCTCCCACCCTCCATCCATCCATCCTCCCTCCTCCCTCCCCCTCGCTCTCCCTCCATCTTCCCCCCCCCCCCCCCCACCTCCCCATCCTCCTCCCTCCCCGGTGGCCGGACGGGATCCACCTGCCGCTCTCACCGTTTCTTCTCCTCCAGCCGCTCGGCGATTCGTTTCCGGCGGGCGGCGATCCTCTCCTCGGGGACATCCGAGTTCACGCTGAGGGCCTGCTCCACCTCAGCCTGCGGTACAAATATCTCAGACATGATGGCTGGGCTTGGGCGGGCGGCCTGGGCTGAGGCTTGGGCTGGGCCTGGGGCTGGGGCTGGGCCTCGGGCTGGGACTCGGGCTGGGGCTGGGCCTGGGCCTGGGGCTCGGGCTGGGCCTCACCAGGACCTTTATCCTTCAACCAGGAGCCGGACCGGAGTCGGTTGCTCCCGTTGCTAGGGGACCGCGGTTGCTAGGACGCGCGGTCATCTCCTTGGCTGGAGCCCGCTGATTGGCCCGGGAGCTTTGAGGGGGCGGGGCCTCAGGGCGGGGAGCTGAACGTTAAAGGGGGTTTCCAGTTCCCTCCTCGGTCCATCCGATCACAAAAGCAGCTGCGACAGAGGCCAACACCCAAGTGGACACGTCCGAGACCCCGGCACGCTGGCTGGGAAGCGAGCCAGGAGAACATCAAGGAGCGCTTCATCCTCAAAGAGGCCCAGAAGCCTAGAAAGGAGCAGAGGGACCTGGGTGGGTGGGTGGTGGGGGGATGTCAAGGTCAAGGAGGAACTCCCAAGAGGTGAAGAGCCAGCAAGACTCGCCCTTGGCCTTGGAGCCCTCCAAGATCATCTCCTGTTCCAGAGTCCACTCTCCATGGAGCAGGGTGAGACATGTCCACATGGCGCCTTCCAAAAGGTACACGGAGAGAGCTCCGCGATCAGCAAAAACAGAAACAGAAATACCTGCAAAAACTCAGCAGGTCTGGCAGCATCGGCGGAGAGGAACACAGTTGACGTTTCGAGTCCTCATGACCCTTCAACAGAACTCAGTAAAAATAGGAAAGGGGTGAAATATAAGCTGGTTTAAGGGGGCGGGGGGGGTGGTGGAAGGGTAGTTGTAGGGACAAGCAAGCAGTGATAGGTGGAGATTGCCAAAAGATGTCACAGACAAAAGGACAAAGAGGTGTTGAAGGTGGTGATATTATCTAAAAGAATGTGCTAATTAAGAATGGATAGCAGGACAAGCAAGGTACAGATAGCTCTAGTGGGGGTGGGGTGAAATAAGACCAAAAGGGCATAAAAGGTATAGATAAATGATGGATGGAATACCTTATAAAAATAATGGAAATAGGTGGGAAAAGAAAAATCTATATAAATTATTGGAAAAAACAAAAAGGAGGGGGAAGAAACGGAAAGGGGGGTGGGGACGGAGGAGGGAGTTCAAGATCTAAAGTTGTTGAACTCAATATTCAGTCCGGAAGGCTGTAAAGTGCCTAGTCGGAAGATGAGGTGCTGTTCCTCCAGTTTGCGTTGAGCTTCACTGGAACAATGCAGCAAGCCAAGGATAGACATGTGGGCAAGAGAGCAGGGTGGAGTGTTAAAATGGCAAGCGACAGGGAGGTCTGGGTGATGCTTGCGGACAGACCGAAGGTGTTCTGCAAAGCGGTCACCCAGTCTGCGTTTGGTCTCTCCAATGTGAGGAAACCGTATTGGGAGCAACAAATGCAGTAGACGAAGTTGAGGGAAGTGTAAGTGAAGTGCTGCTTCACTTGAAAGGAGTGTTTGGGCCCTTGGAAGGTGAGGAGAGAGGAAGTGAAGGGGCAGGTGTTGCATATCTTGCGTTCGCATGGGGAGGTGCCATAGGAGAGGGTTGAGGAGTAGGGGGTGATGGAGGAGTGGACCAGGGTGTCACGGAGGGAACGATCCCTACGGAATGCCGCCAGGGGGGGTGAAGGGAAGATGTGTTTGGTGGTGGCATCATGCTGGAGTTGGCGGAAATGGCGGAGGATGATCCTTTGAATGCGGAGGCTGGTGGGGTGATAAGTGAGGACAAGGGGGACCCTATCATGTTTCTGGGAGGGAGGAGAAGGCGTGAGGGCAGATGCATGGGAGATGGGCCGGACACGGTTGAGGGCCCTGTCAACTACTGTGGTTGGAAAACCTCGGTTAAGGAAGAAGGAGGACATGTCAGAGGAACTGTTTTTGAAGGTAGCATCATCAGAACAGATATGACGGAGGCAAAGGAACTGAGAGAATGGGATGGAGTCCTTACAGGAAGCGGGGTGTGAGGAGCTGTAGTCGAGGTAGCTGTGGGAGTCGGTAGGCTTGTAATGGATATTGGTGGACAGTCTATCACCAGAAATTGAGACAGAGAGGTCAAGGAAGGGAAGGGAAGTGTCAGAGATGGACCATGTGAAAATGATGGAGGGGTGGAGATTGGTAGCAAAATTAATAAATTTTTCCAGGTCCCGACGAGAGCATGAAGCAGCACCGAAGTAATCATCGATGTACCGGAGAAAGAGTTGTGGGAGGGGGCCGGAGTAGGACTGGAACAAGGAATGTTCCACATACCCCATACAGAAACAGGTATAGCTGGGGCCCATGCGGGTACCCATAGCCACACCTTTTATTTGGAGGAAGAAACCAGCTTATATTTCAACCTTGTCCTATTTTCACTTAGTTCTGTTGAAGGGTCCTGAGGACTCGAAACATCAACTGTACTCTTCTCCGCCGATGCTGCCAGACCTGCTCAGTTTTTCCAGGTATTTCTGTTTCCGGTTTTGGTTTGGATTTCCAGCATCCGCAGTTTTTTGTTTTTATCTCTTTTTATCTGCGATCAGCAGCCTGAAGGAAGGAGACGGCTCGGTGAAGTCGTCGCGCTGCGACATTTTGATTATCAGCAAATCTTTTTATGCCAGATTGTATGACGTGAAGCCCACAGACAGCACAGCCTCCCAGTCCTTCCTGTCCTCTATCACGGAGGTCTTAGATGACGGTACACAGGAGAGCCTGGACAAACCGCTAACTCCTGATGAACTGACTAAGGCCCTTGAGTCCTTCGAGAAGAGTAAGACTCCGGAAGTGACGGCTTACCGGCTGAGTTGTATTTGGCTCTGTGGGACTGGATCGGCCCAGACCTACTAGAAGTGTACAAGAGTATGCTTCTGGACAGCAGCATGTCAGAATCCACGAGGAAAGGCATCATCACCCTCATCTACAAGCAGAAGGGGGAAAGGGAGGAAATTAGAAATTGGCAACCTATTTCACTGTTGAAAGTGGAATACAAGATTCTGTCCAAGGTCATCGCCAATTGGGTCAAGTCTGCTCTGGAGTTGGTGAACCACCCTGACCAGACCTGCGCTGTGCCCAGCAGGAAGATTTCTGACAGCCTTGCGCTACTAAGGGACAGGGGTGCGGACACCTGCCTCATCAGCCTGGACCAGGAGAAGACCTTTGACAGAGTATTGCTCTCCAACCCATGGGGTTTGGGGAGAGAATCCGCAACTGGATCCAACTGCTCTACACCAACATCTGTAGCGCAGTTTCAATCAATGGGCAGGAATCAGAAAGTTTTCCAATTAAATCTGGAGTCAGACAGGGCTGCCCTCTCTCCCCTGTCCTGTTTGTGTGTTGCATAGAACCCTTTGCTGAGTCCATCAGGAAGGATCCGGGCATAAGAGGAGTGACGATCCCAGGCAGTGGAGGCACTCAGGTCAAAGCCTGTCTGTACATGGACAATGTCACCTTCTTCTGCTCGGATCTGCTGTTGGTGCGCAGACTGAACAACATCTGCAACCAGTTCGAACTAGCCTCAGGAGCCACGGTAAATCGTGGCAAGAGCACGACCATGTTCTTTGGGAACTGGGCTGACCGATCCTTTGTCCCCTTCGCCGTCAGTTCAGACTGTCTGAAGGTGCTGGGGATATGGTTCAGAGGGACCAGGGCATGCATTAGACACTGGAAGGAGCGAGTGGCTATGGTAGAGAGAAAACTGGGCATGTGGGAGCAATGCTCCCTCTCCATTGCTGGTAAGAACCTGGTCATCAGGTGCGAGGCACTCTTTGTTGTTGTACGTGGTACAGGTCTGGCCTATTCCTCACTTGTGCAAGGTGGCGATCACCCTTTTCACGTCTTTCGCTTTATCTGGAGGTCAAAAATGAATCGTGTTCGCAGGGACACGATGTACAAGCTTCTAGATAAGGGGGGAAAAAACATGCTCAACATTGCCCTCATCCTGATGGCCACTTTTGCGTGTGGCTGCATCAAGCTGTGCGTAGACCCTCAGTACACAAACACCAAGTGTCACTAAGTGCTGAGGTTCTACCTGTCCCTGGTGTTGCGAAGGATGGGTCTGGCCACGCTGCTGCGGAACGCTCTCAGTAGTTGGACCGTGTCTTACCACCTGTCCCTCGTGGAACAATTTATGCAGAAAAACACTTTTAAACACAAGTCCAGCAGGCAGTGGTCGGCATGTAACATCCTAGAGGCCCTGTAGGAAAAGGAGATGGTGGATACTGTCGGATGGTTCCCCAAGCAGACTGCCAAAGCCATTTAGCAAAACGCCTCATAGCCAGAACTTTCCAACAAGTACCAAGATGCAGCTTAGCTAGTGGTGAGAAAGGCCCTCCCCGTCAGATCCTTCCGACACGCCAGGAGTCCCACCCCCTCTGCACATTGGTGGCTGTGGTGGGGACGAGACCATTGTTCACCTCCTTGCGGAATGTGCCTTTGCAAAGAAGGTCTGGGAAGAGATGCAGTGGTTTTTGTCGAGGTTCATCCCAGTTCTGTCAAACAGGACTCTGTGCTCTACGGGCTGTTCCCAGGGACACACACCGAGACAAACATCAACCGCAGCTGGAGGATCTTCAACTCAGTGAAAGACGCTCTTGGGTCTGGCAGAAACTTGTTGGTCTTCCAGTGCAAAGAGTTGTCCCCGACCGAGTGTTGCAGACTGGCACATTCCAAGGTCCAGAACTACGTGCTGAGGGACGCACTAAAGCTTGGAACAGCCACCACAAAGGCGCAATGGGGAAAGGTCGCTATCTAACACCTTTCTGCCATAGTGCACCGAGGGGCTGGGAATTGTATAGACCCCTCTGGCTGTATGACTCATATTGAATGTATGCAGTGAAAACTACATGTGTCACAATTGTATTGAAGCACCTCAGAGTACAACATGATCTATGTATATAACTTGAATACCATTGCACTGACTGTCTGTAATGACCATGTTGAAATGTCTGTAATGTTCATTGATCACAGTGAAGCACCTCATGATCTATGTGGAAAACTTGAATATGATTGCACTTTTTGTGATGGCCATTTTGAAATGTTTTGTAATATTCTTTCAGGTATTTTATGAATAAAGTATATTTTCCAAAAAAAAAAAATCAGTCTAAAATGTTTATCAGTCTACCTTAAACAGAATGAAGGACCCTGGTTATCACTGTTTCTTAGGTCACAGGTTCCTAAACTTATATAATGGAAATAGGGTGCCCCAAGTTTGACTTCAAAAAAATCAAAATCATTTTTCCCCACACACACAAGTGTCTAAGTAAAAGCATTATTTTTTATAGATAGCTATGGTGTGCAGTGCTTACTGATGGAAACTGTCCATAATGTAAATTCTGATATCAGAAGCTTTTGGAAATGGTATAACATTATAACTATGCTATTACACAAATTCCTTCAAGTTCCACAACTGACAAAACTCACTTGAACCATGCTGGGACTAGTGTCCTAGTGAATCGAATAACTAGGACTCTAGAGAGGGCTTTAAACTAAATAGATGGGGGGGTTGGGTTCTGGAGAGGGGATAAGTAGGCTTACAAAGCAAAAGGATATGGCGGCATTGCAGGGCAGCTACTTAGGTAATGATACCCAGAGTGTAACAGGAAGGGACAGAGTGTACAAACATTAAAAAAAGCAACAAATAGGGTTAAAGGGGGAAAAGATGGTAAAAAGACAAAATTAATGACTCTTTACTTAAATGCATGTAGTATTCGGAACAAAAATGAATTAATGGCACCAATAGAGATTAATGGGTATGATCTTATAGCCATTACAGAGACATGGTTACAAGCAGATCAAAGCTGGGAACTAAATATTCAGGGGTATGTGAATTTTCGAAAGGACAGGCAGGAAGGAAAGGGTGGTGGGGTAGCTTTGTTAATACAAGATGGGATAAGTACAATAGCAAGAAATGATCTTGAATCAGAAGATGTGGAATCCATATGGGTGAAGGTAAGAAATAACAAGGGGAAGAAGACACTGGTGGGAATAGCCTATAGGCCACCTAAAAGTAGCTATGCTGTCGGACAGAGAACAAATCAGGAAATAATGAGAGCATGTAAAAAAGGCAGTATATTAATCATGGGTGACTAATCTCCATGTAGATTAGGAAAATCAAATTGGCAGAGGTAGCCACGAGCAAGAATTCATAGAGTGTATTCAGGAGAATTTCTCAGAACAATATGTTGTGGATCCAACCAGGGATCAGGCTATTTTGGATCTGGTAATGTGTAATGAGGCAGGTTAAATAAATGATCTCAGAGTAAATAATCCCCTAGGAAATAGTGACCATAATATGGTGGAATTTAGCATTCAGCTTGAGGGTGAGAACCTTAGGTCGGAAACATCTGTGCTAAACTTAAATAAGGGTAGTTACAAAGGAATGAGGGCAAAGTTGGCTAGAGTGGACTGGGAAAGGAGTTTAGCAGAAAAGACAGTTGATGAACAATGGCAGAGGTTTAAGAAAATAGTTCATGACTCATAACAAAGATATATGCCAGTGAGGAAGAAGGATTCAAGGAAGGGGATAAACCAGCCATGATTAACCAAGGAAGTTAAGGATAGTATGAAAATGAAAGAAAAAACATACAATGTGGCAAAGATTAGTGGTAAGTCAGAGGATTGGGAAAGTTTTAAACACCAACAGAAGATGAAGTCATGCACTTTGGTAGGAAGAATAGAGGCATAGACTATTTTCTAAATGGGGAGAAAGTTCAGAAATCTGGAGTGCAAAGGGACTTGGGAGTCCTAGTCCAGGATTCTCTTAAGGTTAACTTGCAGGTTGAGTCGGTAGTTAGGAAGGCAAATGCAATGTTGGCATTTATTTCGAGAGGACTAGAATATAAAAGCAGGGATGTGCTGCTGAGGCTTTATAAGGCTCTGGTCAGACCACATTTAGAATATTGTGAGCAATTTTGGGCCCCGTATCTCAGGAAGGATGTGCTGGCCCTGGAGAGGGTCCAGAGGAGGTTCACAAGAACGATCCCAGGAATGAAAGGTTTAACATATGAGAAACGTTTGAGGACTCTGGGTCTATACTCGATGGAGTTTAGAAGGATGAGGGGGGATCTGATTGAAATTTACAGAATACTGAAAGGCCTGGATAGAGTGGACGTGGGTAAGATGTTTCCATTAGTAGGAGAGACTAGGACCCGAGGGCACAGCTTCAGAGTAAAGGGAAGACCTTTTAGAACAGAGATGAGGAGAAACTTCTTTAGCCAGAGAGTGGTGAATCTATGGAATTCATTGCCACAGAGGGCTGTGGAGGCCAGGTCTTTGAGTGTATTTAAGACCGAGATAGATAGGTTCTTGATTGGTAAGGGAATCAAAGGTTACAAGGAGAAGGTGGGAGAATGGGGTTGAGAAACTTATCAGCCATGATTGAATGGCGGAGCAGACTCGATAGGCCGAATGGCCTAATTTCTGCTCCTATGTCTTATGGTCTTATGACCACAAAATATATAATGAGGGGCAAAATAAACTTTGAGGGTAAATTTGCAAGTAATATAAAAATAATAAGAGCTTCTTTAAATATATAAAAAGGAAGAGAGAGGCCAAAGTCAATATAGGCCCCTTAGAGAATGAGGCTGGGGAAATAATAATGGGGAACTAGGAAATGGCAGAGGAGTTGAATAAATACTTTGCATCAGTCTTCACGATAGAAGACACTAATAGCATTCCAAAATTACTAAATAATCATGGGGCAAAAGGGAGGGAGGAAATAAATACAATAACTATCACTAGAGAAAAAGTACTAGGGAAGCTAATGGGGCTAAAGGCCAATAAGTCACCTGGACCTGACGGGTTGCATCCTGGGATAATAAAGGATATAGTTGCAGAGATGGTGGATGCACCGGTAGTAATCTTCCAAGAGTCCTTAGATTCTGGAAAAGTCCCAGAGGATTGGAAAAACTGCTTATGTAACATCCTTATTCAAAAAGGGAGGGAGACCAAAAACAGGTAACTATAGACCAGTTAGCTTAACACCTGCCACTGGGAAAATATTGGAGTCTATTATAAAGGATGTAATAGCAGAGCATTTAGAAATACATAATCTAATCAAACACAGTCAGCATGGCTTAATGAAGGGGAAATCATGCCTGACAAATTTATTAGAATTCTTTGAGGAGGTAACAAGCAAGATAGATAAAGGGGAACCAGTAGATGCAATATATTTGGATTTCCAAAAGGCCTTCGATAAGGCTACTTAATAAGGTGTTGGAGCTAGTATGTTAGCGTGGATAGAGGACTGGCTAACTAATGGAAGATAGAGAGTCGGGATATGGGGGGCATTTTCAGGATGGCAACCTGTAACTAGTGGAGTGCCACAGAGATCAGTGCCAGGGCCACAATTATTTACAATATATATTAATGACTGAGACAAGGGAAATTAATGTACTATCGCCAAGTTTGCAGATGACACAAAAATAGGTGGGAAGGCAAGTGGTGAGGATGACACAAAGAGTCTTCAGAGGGATATAGACAGGTTAAGTGAGTGGGAAAAATAGTGGTAGATGGAATATAATGTGGGAAAATGTGAGGCCATGCACTTTGGCAGGAAGAATAGAGGAGCTGAATATTATTTATATGGAGAAAGACTGAAGAAAGCTGCATCACAGAGGGATTTGGAGGTCCTCGTGCATTTTTAAAATATATTCATGTGATGTGGGTGTCACTGACTATGCCAGCATTTATTGGCCTTGTTCAGAGGGCATTTAAGAGTCAACCATATTGATGTGGTCCGTGGGTCTGGAGTTACATATGGGCCAGACCAGATAAGGACAGCAGATTTCGTTCTCTAAAGGACATTAATAAACCAGATGTGGTTTTCACAACAATCGACATTGGTTTCCTCGTCATTATTAGACTTTTAATTCCAGATTTTTATTGAATTAAATTCCACATCTGTCATGGCGGGATTCAATCATGGGTCTCCAGAGCATTACCCTAGGTCTCTGGATTAATAGGCCAGCAATAATACCACTAAGCCATCACCTCTCCTTGGATCCCAAAAAGCTAGCATACAAGTTCAGCAGGTAATAAGGAAGGCAAATGGAATGTTAGCCTTTATTTCAAAGGGAATGGAGTATGAAAATACGAAAGTCTTGCTAAAACTATACAAGGCACAAGTTAGACCATACCTAGAATACTGTGAACAGTTTTGGTCCCTTTATCTAAGGAAAGATATATTGGCATTGGATGCAGTCCAGAGAAGGTTCACTAGGTTGATCCCGGGGATGAAGGGATTTTCTTATGAGGAGAGGTTGAGTAGGTTGGGCCTGTACTCATTGGCGTTTAGAAGAATGAGAGGCAACCTTATTGAAACATATAAGATTCTTAGGGGGCTTGACAGGGTAGATGCTGAGAGGCTGTTTCCCCTTGTGGGAGAGTCTAGGGCCAGATGGCATGATCTCAGAGTAAATAGGTGCCCATTTAAAACAGAGATGAGGAGGAATTTCTTCTCTCAGATGATAGTCAACCTGTGAAATTCTTTACCACAGAGGACTGTAGAGGCTGGGTCGTTAAGTATATTCAAAGCTGAGATAGACAGAGTTTTTATCAGTAAGAGAATCAAAGGTTTTGGGGAAAAGGCAGGAAAGTGGAGTTGAGGATTATTAGATCAGCCATGATCTCATTGAATGGCGGAGCAGGCTTGATGGGCCGAATGGCCTACTTCTGCTCCTACATATTATGGTCTACTAAAACATAATTATGCAAATAGGGTCTGTGTCTTTCTTGTCATGTAATGAGGCATTGGCTCAGAGGTCACACTCTTAGCTCTAAGCCAGAAGGTTTTAGATTCAAGTCCCCCTCGGAGTCATTATGACAGAGAATGTGGCCATTCGGCCTGATTCTATGCTGGCTCTCTGTAGAGCAATCCAGTCAGTCCCATTCCCCTTGGTGCCCATCCGATTTCCTTTTGAAATCATTAATCATTTCTGCTTCCAACACCCTCAAGGTTTGGTTGGGAACTTTTAGGGAACAGTGATCATAGTAACATAAGGTTAATCGTGGAAAAGGACAAGCAGCAATCTCGAGCAAAACTACTTCTTGGGGGACGGCCAGTTTCAGCACAATGAGAACAGGTTTGTCCCAGGTAAATCGAAATGAACGATATTCAGGCAAAACTGTAAGTGAAGAATGGGCTGCCTATAAAGAGGAGCTGGTTTGGGTACAATCAGAAGTCCCTAGATAACACGAGAGATAAAGAGCAAAATAGTGCAGATAAAGGGCACACATGACTGATATCAGGTTGATAATAAAAGTGAGAACCAAACTGAATATGGAAAGTTCAAAGGGGAATATGAAAAAGAAAATCAGAAAGGCAGAGAAAGTATGAGATGAGACTGGCAGCTAAGGGAACCCAAAAGTCATCTGTAAGCATATAAATATTCTTTTAAAAGTGAGGAGATCTGAGAATTGAAACACGGAGGCAGAGGTACTAAATGAGTACTTTGCACCTGTCTTTACTAAGGAAAATGATGCTGGCAAATCATAGTGTAAAATGAGGTAGATGAGATACTGGGTGGGCTAAAAATTGATAAAGAGGAGATATTAGAAAGGCTGGCTGTTCTTAGTTCATAAGTCACCAGGACTAATGGGATGCATCCAAGGATGCTGATAGAAATGAGAGTGGAAATTGCACTGGCATGTTCCAATCTTCCTCTGTTTCAGGGGTGCCAAATGACTGGAGAATTACACATTATACTCTTGTTCAAATAAGGGTGTAAGGATAAACACAGCAACTATAGGCCAATCAGTTTAACATCAGCAGTGGGAAAGCTTTGAGAAATATTAATCTGGGACAGTAATAATAATCACTTGTACAAACACGGATTACAGATAGCCCTTTGGTAGTACAGAACTTGAGTATTGCTGAAAAAAATAGACTTTTTTGTCAAAGCTTTTCGCCATGCACTCATCAGGACAAATTGCAAGAAAATACCAATGTAGAGGGGGAACAGCATATTTATACTGTATGAGAAGAGAGTGCTGATTGGTTGGCAAGTGGATTCTGATTGATTGCCATGGAGAATGCACCAGTGGATGGTGACTGCCAGTTAATTTCCAAGCACTGTTTGAGATTTAAACCAGGCAGCTTGACTCTGGTCAAGGCATTGCCCTGGAGAATGAACCAGCGAATGGCTGTCATGTATTTTGTTTAGCTGAAACAGGCACAATTTGTGTAATGTTCTTTCTGCCTGCAAAGAACAGGGCCCTGTGTATTAATATACATAGCTTCCAGTACACACAAATGTGCCACACTGCGAGCCCAACTGACAATCTCACATTGGTTGTCAGGGTAATTCTTAGCACACTGAGGATTATTTGGTAAATGTTGTCCAATTATGGAATCATATTTAATGTTGGACACTGTGTTTTGAGTTTTCCAAGCCCAGGCTGGTTGGGTACAGTCTGTAGCTTGCCCTTTGCAAACAATGGAAGGGACATGCCATTTGATATGATCAGCCAGTCTTTGGGATGTACAGTCTACATACCTAGCACCACACTGGCACTGATATTCATACACCACAATGCTTGGCAGTTAATTGTCAGTCACCATCCACTAAATGAGGTGAAGGTTTCAGAGAGGGTGCAGAAAAGATATATGAGAATGGTTTCAGGGATGAGGGACTTCAGTTATGTGGATAGATTGAAGAAGCTGGGGTTGTTCTCCTTAGAGAAGGGAAGGGTGTGAGGAGATTAATGGAAGTGTTTCAAATCCAGACAGAGTAGATAGAGAGAAACTTTTCCCATTGGTGGAAAAGCTGAGAACCAGAGGACACCGATTTAAGGTGGTTGGCAGAACCAAGGGTGACATGAAAAGCCTTTTCACACAGTGAGTGATTAGGATCTAGAATGCATTAATCAGGGCATTCAAAAGCAAATTGGATCAGCACCCAAAGAACAAAAAAAATTTCAGAGCTTTAATGTCTCCATCTTCACTAAGAAGAGGGTTCATGCAGACATTCTAGTTAAGGAGGAGGAGTGTGAAATGTTAGATACAATAAGCGGAATGAGATAGGAAGTACTGGAGGGACTGGCATCCTTGAAGGTGGACAAATCACCAGGGCCGGATGGATTGTATCCCAGGTTGTTAAAGGGAGCCAGGGAGGAAATAACAGATGCTCTGAAGATCATTTTCCAATATTCACTAGATTCAGACGAGGCTTGAAGGTCTGCGAACATTGTACCAATATTTAAAAAGAGTGTGAGGGATAGCCCAGAAAATTATAGGCCCATCAGTCTGACTTAGGTGGTGGGGCAAATTATTGGAATCAATTCTGAGAAAGGAAAACTGTCACTTAGAAAAGCCACGGATTAATCAGGGATAGTCAACATGGTTTTGTTAGGGGAAAATCGTGTCTTACTAACTTAATCAAATTTTTTGAGGAAGTAACAAGGAGGATTGATGAGGGTAGTGCAGTGAATGTTATCTACATGGATTTTAGTAAGGCACTTAACAAGGTGCCACGTGACAGACTGGTCAGAAATGTGAGATTTTATGGGATACGGGGGGAGGTGGCGCATTGTTTCCTGTCACTGAGTCAATTTTGGATCCAAAGTATAATGGTCGATGGGTGTTTTTGCGAATGGAAAGCAGTTTTCAGTGGCGTTCCACAGGGCTTAATGGGCCATTGCTGTTTGTTGAATATATGCATGATTTGGAATTCAGTGTGAGAGGCATGATTTGGAAATTTGCAGATGACACAAAAATTGGCCATGTAGTTGATCATGTAGAGGATACCTGTTGTCTCCAGAATGACATCAATGGTTTAGTTGAGTAGTAAGAGAAGTGGCAAATGGAATTCAATCCGGAAAAGTACGAGGTGATGCATTTGGGGAGGGCAAATAAAGCAAGGGAATACTCAATAAATGGGAGGATAGTGAGGAGTTGAGGAAGTGAGAGACCTTAGAATGCATGTCCACAGGTCCCTAAAGATGGCAGGACAGGTGAACTTAAGAACACAAGAAATAGGAACAAGAGAAGACCATTCGGCCCTTTGAGCCTGCTCCGCCATTCAATAAGATTATGGCTGATCTTCTCGTGTTTCGATTTCCACATTCCCAGCTAACCCTGATAACCTTTGATTCCTTGGCCTAACAAGAATCAATCTACCTCTGCCTTAAAAATATTCAATGACCCCGCCTCCGCCACCTTCTGAGGCAGAGAATTCTAAAGTTCCACAACCCTCTGAGAGAAAAAATTTCTCCTCATCTCTGTCCTAAAAATGCGGCCCATAATTTTTAAACAGTGCCCCCTAGTTCTGGACTCACCCGCAAGAGGAAACATCCTTTGACATCCACCTTGTCAAGGCCGTTCAGGATCTTGTATACTTCAATCAAATCATCCTTCACTCTTCTAAACTACAGTGGAAACAAGCCCAGTCAGTCCAACCTTTTCTCATAAGAAAACCCATTCATTCCGGGTATCAATCTAGTAAACCTCCTTTGAACCACCTCCAATGCATTTACATCCTTTCTTAAATAAAGGAGACCAAAACTGCATACAGTATTCGAGGTGCGGTCTCACCAATGCCCTGTATAACTGAAGCACAACATCCTTACTTTTATGTTCAATCCCTCTCGTAATAAAAGATAGGATTCTATTAGCCTTCTCAATTATTTGCTGTACCTGCACACTAACGTTTTGTGACTCGTGTACTAGAACAGCTAGATCCCTCTGCACCTCAGAATTATGCAGCTGTTATCCATTTAAGTCATAGTCTGCTTTTTGTTCTTGCCAAATCTTTGTCCACTCACTCAACCTATCTATATCCATCTGCAACCTCCTCATGTCCTCTTCACAACAAACATTCCTACCTATCTTTGCGTCATCTGCAAATTTAGCTACCATGTCTCCTCTCCCCTCATATAAGTCAATGATGTAAAAGTTGAGGCCCCAGTACAGACCCCTGTGGGATTCCACTCGTCATATCCTGCCTATCTGAATAAGACCCATTTATGTGTACTCTCTGCTTTTTGCCAGCCAGCCAATCTTCTATCCATGCTAATACGTTACCTCCTCCACCATGCACTTTTATTTTCTTTATTAAACTTTGATGTGGCACCTTATCAAATGCCTTCTGGCAATCCAAGTACAGTACGTCTACAGGCTCTCCTTTATCCACTACACATGCTACTCCTTCAAAAAACTCCAATAAATTTTCCTTTCACAAAACCATGCTGACTCTTCCCAATTGCCTTGAGCTCTTCTAAGTGCCCAGCTCCTTAATGATCGATTCTAATAACTTCTCCACGACAGACGTCAAGCTAACTGGCCTATAGTTTCCTGTTTTCTGCCTCCTTCCCTTCTGGAATAGGGGGGTCATATTTGCTACTTTCCAATTTGATGGAACCTAGTGAATTTTGGAAAATTAACACCAGCGCATCGACTACCTCATTAGCCATCTTTTCTAAGGCCCAAGGATATAGTCCATCGGGACCAGGAGACTTGCCAGCCCTCAGCTCCATCAATTTGCTCAGTACTGTTTCCCTAGTGATTTCACTTTCACCAAGTTCCTTTCTCCTGTTTGCCTCCTGATTTGTAGCTATTACTGGAATGTTTTTTGTATCCTCTATGGTGAACACAGAAACAAAATATTTGTTAATTTCTTCCGCAATTTCCTTATTATCTACTATTAACTCCCCACTGTCACTCAGAAGACCAAACCTCACTTTACTTACTCTTTACCTTTTTAAATACCTGTAAAAACTCTTGCTGTCCATTTTTACGTTTCTAGCTAGCTTCCTATCATAATCTAATTTCTTTCTCCCGATTAACCTTCTGTCATTCTCTGCCATTCTTTATATTCTGCCCAATCATCTGTCCTACCACTCATCTTTGCGGAGTTGTATGTTTTTTTCTTAAGTCTGAGGTGGATAAGGCTACCGCCTTATGCTTTCCTTTATTGGATGAGGTATTGACTACAAAAGCAGGGGTTTAATGCTGGAACTGTACAAAATGCTGGTTAAGCCACAACTGGAATTTTGTGCACAGTTCTAGTCATCACATTACAGGAAAGACATAATTGTTCTGGAGATGCTGCAGAGATTTACAAGCATGTTGCCAGGGCTGGTTCCTGGCTGCAGCTATGAGGAAAGACTGGATAGGCTAGGGTTGTTTTCCCTAGAACAGAGGAGGCTAAGGCATGACATAATTGAGGTGTACAAAATTATGAGGGGTCTAAATAGGGTTGGCAGGACACACACATTTCCCCTACCTGAGGGGTCAATTACCAAGAGGGATAGGTTTAAGGTGATTGGTAGACGGATTAGAGGGAACATGAGGAAACACTTACGCACCAAAGGGTGGTGGGTGTCTGGAATTCACTGTCTAAATTGGTGGTTGAGGTTGAAATGCTCAACTCATTTAAAAGCTCCCTGGAAAGTGGGATTTAAAAGGTGCTGGAAAGTGGGATTATGAATAGTAGCTAGTTTCTTTTTCTCTGGCCGGCACAGGCATGATGGGCTGAATGGCCTCTTTCCACGCTGTAACCTTTCTACGGTTCTATGGCTACAGGAAAAGGGCAAGGGTTGCTCTTGCAGAAAGCCAGCATGTACAGGGCAGGCCGAATGTAACCCTTCCATGGTAGTATGATTCTATAAAGGAAGAACTTTCATTTTGGAAGATGTATCTGAATATGTTGGGGGCTCAAGAACATCTCCTCAGATCCAGTCAAGACTGATTAGGCATTGTGGAAGTGCACCTGGGACATTGGAATTGCTTATGGTCCTTTCCGGTGAATATTTGGTATTTGGGGAATGGTTCAATCGAAAATATCGATTGAAATGACTTGCTTCTTTTGAATATTTCTGTTGAGCAACATTGTAAAGATAATTGAATCATTCTTGAATCAGCAATGAGTAAAGGAATTATGGTTCCATGCCAAAATAATTAAAGATAATAAGTGCTGGATAATTCATTTCTCTTATTCCTGGTTGAAATGGTTAAAATGTTGATATTTGGTCCAAGTTTATTGTACTACCTATTGTAGATACACAAGTCCTATGAAGGCAAAGGGAAACATAAAATATTCTCAGTAGACTTTGAAACAGAAGCAACTACATTAAAACAATGACTGTAGTGAACCAGCTAAAATCTTGATCTTCTGGTAGACGAGATGATGAAAAATGCATATTTTAATGTTAACAAAATATTAATATAAATACACAGCAGGTCACTCAGTATATTTAAATGAGATGCTGTTCCATTTTGGGCATGTACCCTTCATCAGAATGAAACTGTAAGCGATCCTGAAACTTGCACATTTGACACCACTTGGAGAGGTAATTTTTGATATACCTCAAAAACAAAGAATGTCATCATAGGCAAACTTCAGTGAATCCACCTGTGTCCAACACATGCTCTGTCCTGCATTATGTTAACATTTGCGCAGTACATGCTTTCATCCAATTTGTAGGTAGCCATGGCCTTAAGCTTTTAAAAGCAGAAACCATGACTTCATTAAAAGGACGAAGAAAAATTTAACACTCTCCAGATAAAACATATTTGCAATTCAAACTGGAGTTAGTAGAACAGAAATTGGTCTGGTGACATTTGATGGCTTGTTAATGTGTGTATCACAAAAAATGATTGTCATGAAAGTATAATAATTGTCATAATATTTTTCTGGTTTATTGTGAAGTAGGTTATAGGGATACGTATAGTTGGGTCTGTCTGTGTGCAATTTAATTACATTTGGAGTCAAGTAGACTGCAAGTTTAAATCTTCAAAAGAAGCTAGGTGCTTGACGTGCTAATGTGTAACATGGATGTTGGCTTAGCATGTAAGGTGTGAAGGGAATTTGCATTTTTAGATAAATGAAGGGATAGTTGGATTTCAAAAGGGTCTCAGTCTATTTACAACTTGCCAGATAAGCAAGGCTAAGGAATGTGCTTATTTCCCAAAGTTACTGTCAATATATAGTGACAACATGAAAGATACAGTTTCAAAGACATAGGAATAGAATTTACATATTAAAAAGAGAGAAACATATTTAAAGAAGAATGAAAGGCTATGTCTCAGAAGGCCATGTAAGATCTAACAGGAGTGTGTGAAATAGCCTTAATGAAACCTCCAGCATTTGTGCACAATTCTGCTATCTAACAAAGTTGAAGTTGAAGAAAAGCCATTTGGAAGGCCGCTGTCCAGGGTATTATGTTAACTTGCTAAGTTTGTTTTAAATCGAAAATCTATTTTGGACAGTTGCCTTAAAGGGGGTGTAACTGGGGTCAGGTTTATTAGGAATGTTAGAAGTTATTAAAGTAGTAATTGTAGTCTTATGCATATGCTTGAAATCTTTTATTTTGATAATAAATATTTTAATTGTATGAATTCCTCAGGGTAGTGTCCTAGGCCCAACCATCTTCAGCTGCTTCATCAATGACCTTCCTTCCATCATAAAGTCAGAAGGGGGATGGTTGCTGATGATTGCAAAATGTTCAGTACCATTTGCAACTCCTCAGATACTAAAGTAGTCCATGTCCCAATGCAGTAAGGCCTGGGAAATATCCAGGTTTGGGCTGACAAGCGGCAAGTAACATTCACACCACACAAGTGCCAGGCAATGACTATCTCCAACAAGAGGGAATCCAACCATCACCCCTTGACATTCAATAGCATTACCATTGCGAATCCCTAACTATCAACATCCTGGGGGTTACCATTGACCAGAAACTGAATTGGATGAGCCATATAAATACTGTGGCTACAAGAACAGGAGGCTAGGAATCCTGTGGTGAGTAACTCACCTCCTGACTCCCTAAAGCTTGTCCACCATCTACAAGGCACCCCATTCACAAACATTCACTCCCTCCACCACCGATGCACAGTAGCAGCAGTGTGTTCCATCTACAAGATGCACTGCAGGAATCACCAAACTTCCTTAGACAGCACCTTCCAAACCCACAACCACTACCATCTAGAAGGACAAGGGCAGCAGGCACATGGGAGCACCCCTCCAAGCCACTCACCATCCTGACTTGGAAATATATTGTCGTTCCTTTATTGTCACTGGGACAAAATCCTGGAACTCCCTGCCAAACAGTGCCATGGATGTACCTACACCATATAGACTGCAGCAGTATAAAAAGGCAGCTTGCCACAACCTTCTGAAGGGCAGTTAGGGATGGGCAATAAATGCTGGCCTAGCCAGTGATGCCCACATCCCATAAATCAATTTTTAAAAAGCAGCCAAGACCAGATATTTTGACTTTGCATAATATTGTTCATTTAGTCAAACCATTTACACCATGCCAGCAAAGTGGAACTCCACGGAGCTGAAGGACACACACTGCATGAATCCAAGATACAGACAGCAAACTATTGAGCAGATATTTTGCTTTTGTAATGTTTATTGAGGGATAAATATTAGCCAGAATACTGGGGATGATTCCCTCTCTCTTCTTTAAGTAGTGCCATGTGATCTTTAATGTCCACTGGACAGCCTCACTTTAATATCTCATGAAAAAGACAGCACCTCTGGCAGTGCAGCAATTCCTCAGTATTACAGCGGAGTCTGTAAGGAACATATCTTTTTATTTCTGTTGTATCTGTAGATTAGAATTACAATGGCTGTAGGTTGAAAGACATGCCCACTGGAACAGGATGAGAGATATATACAATATCGCAGTCCTGGAACAGAGTGTGCCATGAAAGATAGGATGATGCCGGAAAGGAGCCCTGGGCCAAGGGAACTGCCTGACAACAGCATTTTAATTGGCTCCTGACCAGATGACCAAAGTTTTGTGTGACGAGCAGAGCAGCAGAATAGCTCCTAGCCTGAAAGGACAAAAACTAAAACCTCTTCTACTGTGTGTGGAAGATTCCAGTAATTCCACAAAAATAGCAAGCTGTTTTTATTCCTCATATCTCTATAACTTGCCCTCTCTGAAAATCCCTGTCAAGAGGCAAAGGGAAAAATCACCGTTAGAGACAGTGAAAGGCAAGTGCTCAACCAGTGAACTAAGTACTGGAAGACCACCTCGTGTCATCAAGAACTGAAAGGAATTTGGAAGACATTGATCAAAAGCAATCCATTGAATCCAGTACTCCAGGATTGGAGCTATTGAACTGTATTACCCCACCCTTAAATTCCACATTTTTGAGAGTCTTATGTGTCCTGTATGGGATTTTAAGAAGGGGGAGAGTTTAAGTTATAGAGTTAGAAATTAACAGTTCATATTTCTTTCTTTTGCCACTGGTTAATGACAGTTTGTTCAATAAACAATTATTTACTTACAAACCTGGTGCTCGCATCCTGTTAACCTAAATTAAACAGTTAGATAGAATTGGGGCAATCTGGTGGTTCGATCAAACTTTTTCACATTAGTCACGGTTCGAGGAACAGTGGGGCTTGATATTGCAGTGCACTATCCCCAGTGAGTTGTGACAAGTCTCAGCCTCAATTGTTAGAACCAAAGAAGCCATTCAGCCTATCATGTCTGCGCCAGCCGAAAAAATAAAAAACTAGCCGTCCATTCTAATCCCATGTTCCAGCATTGGTCCATAGCCTTGCAGGTTAAAGCACTTCAGGTGCAGATCCAGTTACCTTTTAAAAGACTTAAGGTTTCTGCCTCCATGACCAAACCAGACAGCAAATTCCAGGCACCCATCACCCGCTGAGTGCAAAGGTTTTTCCTCATGTCCACTCTAATCCTCCTACCAATCACCTTAGATCTGTGCCCCCAGTAACTGACCCCTCCACTCAGGGGAACAAGTCTTTCCTGCCTACTCTATCTTGGCCCCTCAAAACTTTGCATGCCTCAATTAGGTCACCCCTCAGCCTCCTCTGTTCTAAGGAAAACAACTCTAGCCTATCCAATCTCTCCTCATAGCTGCAATTTTCAAGCCCTGGCAACATTCTTGTAAATCTCTTCTGTACTCCCTCCAGAGCAATTATGTCCTTCCTGTAATGTGATGACCAGAACTGTACACAAAATTCCAGCTGTGGCCTAACCAGCATTTTATACGGTTCCAGCATTACATCCCTGTTTTTGTATTCTGTACCTTCCCCAATAAAGGATAGCATTCCATATGCTTTCTTTACCGCCTTATCCATCTGTCTTGCCACCTTCAGGGCCTGTGGGCATGCACTCTAAGGTCTCTCACTTCCTCTACCTCTCTCAATATCTTCCCATTTATTGTGTATTTCTGAGCTTTGTTTGCCCTCCCCAGATGCATTACCTCACACTTCTCTGGATTGAATTCTATTTGCCACTTTTCCACCTACTCAACCGAACCATTGATATAATTCTAGAGTCAACAGCTATCCCTTTCACAATCAACTACATGGCCAACTTTTGTGTCATCTGCAAATTTCCCAACCATGCCTCCCACATTTAAGTTCAAATCATTAATATATACAACAAACAGCAAGGGACTCAACACTGAGCCCTGTGGAACACAACTGGAAACTGCTTTCCGTTCGCAAAAATATCCATCGATCACTGCTGTGCTCAAGTCCGGTGCTAAATCGACCCCACAACCTTTTGAGGCAAGAGTGCTATTAACTGAGCCACAATCCAGACAGCTATGATGAATTTTAACTTCTCTGTAGCTACTTTACTTTAAGGTTTACTTTACTTGTGTATAAATTTACCTCTTGCATTAAATTTCTAGTGTATCATGAAAGGCATGGTGCTTTCCCATCTATTGGAGCAACAAGAAGAGTAAGGTGGGCATCCCATGCCCAAAAAAGATAATTGCAATCTTATGGCACACTTATCAATTCATTCCACGCACATTTTCAATGTAGGTAAAGAGGTCATTCACTTTAAACCTAAAAAGAATGGTGAAAAGCTCAAAACTCTTTGGAAGTCCAAAGAGACTTGGGGTCCAGGTACATAGGAACAAAGGAACAAGAGTCAGCCATTCAGTCCATCAAGCCTGCTCCACCATTCAATTCGGTTATGGCTGATCATCTACCTCAACACCACTTTCCCACACTATCTCCATTTCCCTGGATGTCATTAGTCTCCAGAGATCTATCGATTTAATAGGTTATTAAAATGTCATGAATAGGTACAGAAAATAATCAAAACAGCTAGAGGACTTTACATCTAGAGGACTAGACATAAACTACGGTGCCACGCAGTAGTGAGTATAGGAACAGAAGGATAGAATAAATGAATGTGTGGCTGGAGAGATGGTGCAGGAGGGAGGGCTTTAGATTCCTGGGGCATTGGGACCATTTCTGGGTGAGATGGGACCTGTACAAGTTGGATGGGTTACATCTGAACAGTAAAAAGACCAACCTCCTCACGAGGAGGTTTGCCAAAGCTGTTGGGGCGAATTCAAACTAAATTGGCAGGGGGATGGGATCCTGAAAAGTAGTTCAGAGGGGAGAGAAGCTGAGATGGAGTTAGAAGTTAAAATACTAATAAGCGAGTCTAGAAGGCAGAGGAAACATAGGCTAGATAAGAAAGAAATGAATTTAGCAAGACTAAATGGAATATATTTTAATGCAAGGAGCCTGAGGAATAAGACAGATGAGCTGAGGGCACAGAAAGGCACGTGGGAGTATGATATCATAGCTACAATCAAGACTTGGCTAAAAGGACAGGATTGGCAGCTCAACATTCCTGGTTATGGGGTACTCAGGCGAGATAGAGAGGGGGATAGAAGAGGGGGGGGGTCTCAATATTGATCAAGGAATCAATTATAGCAGTGAAGAGGGATGACATCTTGGAAGGATCATCAAATGAGGCCATGTGAGTAGAAGTAAAAAACACTAAAGAGGCAAACACGCTGTTGGGTGTGTACTATAGGCTCCCAAACAGTCAGAGAGAGAGATAGAGGATCAAATATGTATTCAAATTTCAGAGGATTGTAAGGCAGTATTCGTAGGGGATTTTAACTACCCAAATATTAACTGGGATAGTTTTAGTGTGCAAGGTAGGGAGGGAGCCAAATTCTTAAGTTGCATCCAGGATAAATTTTTTAGCCAGTACGTAGAAAGCCCAACAAGGGAGGGGACTGTTCTGGACCTAATATTTGGAAATGAGCCCGGGCAGGTGGACGGCGTATCAGCATGGGAGCATTTTGGAGATAGTGACCATAAGTCAGTTAGATTTAGCATAGTTATGAAAAAGGAGAAGGTTGGGCCTGGAATAAAAGTTCTAAACTGGGGAAAGGCTAATTTTACCAAAGTGAGAATAGGATTTGGCCCAAGTGAACCGGGAGCAGCTACTTGGAGATAAAACTGTGTCAGAGCAGAGGGAGGCATTCAAGGAAGAAATAGCAAGAGTACAGGGCAAATATGTTACCGTAAAGACAAGGTGGGGGGTCCAAGTCTGGAGAACACTGGATGTCAAGGGACATAAAGGTTAGAATTTTTTTTAAAAAGAGCTTATGGCAAATACTGAGGGCTCAATATGGCAGAGTCCCTAGAGGAGTGCAAAAAGTGCAGGGGGGGAAAACTTAAAAAGGAAATTAATAAAGCTATGAGAATGCATGAGAAAGCATTGGTGGGTAGAATAAAGGAAAACCCAAAGGGCTTTTTTAAAAATATATAAAGAGCAAGAAAATAACTAGGGAAAGAGTATGGCCAATTAGGGACCATAGAGATAACCTGTGTTTGGACCCAGGAGACATGGGTACAGTCCTCAATGAATACTTTGCATTAGTCTTCACAATGGAAAAGGACGACGCAGGTATAGACATCAGGGTAGAGGGCTGGGAAATATTAGAGGAAATTAACAGGGAGAGGAGGTTTTAGCGGCTTTAAAAGTGGGTAGATCCGTAGGCCCAAATGAGATGTATGCCAGGCTGTTGAGGGACGCAAGGGAAGAGGTATCAGCGGCTCTGGCAGTAAATATCAAATCTTCTCTGGCCACAGGTGCGGTGCCAGAGGACTGCTAACATTGTCCCATTATTAAAAAAGGGAGGAAGGAATAAACCAGGAAATTATAGGCCAGTCAGTCTAATCTCTGTGGTGGGGAAGTTACGAGAAAGAATTCTGACAGACTGAATATATCTGCACTTGGAGAGAGACAGATTAATCAAGGGTAGTCAGAATGGATTTGTTAAAGGAAGGTCGTGTTTGACAAATTTGATTGAATTTTTTGAGGAGGTAACCAGGAGTGTTGATGAGGATAATGCATTTGATGTGGTCTACATGGAATTTAGCAAGGCTTTTGAGAAGGTCCATCATGGCAGACTGGGCAAGAAAGTAAGAGCCCATGGGATCCAAGGCAAAGTGACATGCTGGATCCAAAATTGGCTGAGCAGCAGGAAACAGAGGGTGATGATAGAGGGATGTTTCTGTGACTGGAAATCTGTTTCCAGTGGCGTTCCACAGGGCTCGGTGCTGGGGCTCTTGCTGTTTGTGGTGTACATAAATGATTTGGACTAAAATGTAGGGGGTATGATCAAAATGTTCGCAGATGACACAAAAATTGGTAGAGTGGTAAATAGTGAGAAGGATAGCCGTAAACTGTAGGAGGATATCTATGGACTGGTCAGGTAGGCAGAGCAGTGGCAAATTGAATTCAATCCAGAAAAGTGAGAGGTAAGGCACCTGGGGAGGGCTACCAAGGCAGGGGATTACATGATGAATGGTAGGACCCTGGAAAATACTGAAGATCAGAGGGACCTTGGTGTGCATATCCAGATCTCTGAGGGTAGCAGGGCATGTAGACAAGATGGTTAAGGCATATGGCATACTTGCCTTTATTAGCCAAGGCATAGGATACAAGAGCAGGGAGGTTATGCTGGAACTATATAAAATGCTGATTAGGCCACAACTGGAGTACTGCATGCAGTTCTGGAATCCGCATTATAGGAAGGATGTGATTGCACTAGAGAGGGTGCAGTGGAGATTTACCAGGATGGTGCCTGGGCTGGAGGATCTGAGCTATGAGGAAAGATTGGATAGGCTGGGGTTGTTTCCCTTGGATCAGTGAAGGTTGAGAGGGGACCTGATAGAGTGTATAGATTATGAGAGGCATAGATAGGGCAGATAGGAAGGCACTTTTTCTATTAGTAGAGGGATCAATAGCCAACCAGGTGGCATAGATTTAAAGTAAGAGATAGAAGGCTAAGCGGGGAGTTGAGGAGAAATTCTTTCACCCAGAGGGTGGTGGGAGCCTGGAGCTCACTGCCTGAAAGGGTGGTTGAGTCAGAAACTCTCAACATTTAAGAAGCATTTAGATATTCACTTGTGTTGCCATAGCCTCCAGGGCTGTGGGCCAAGCGCTAGAAAATGGGATTAGAGTAGTCAGATCTTTGTTGACCAGTGTGACATGATGGGCTGAATGGCCTCCTCCTGTGCTGTAAACGTCTATGAGGCTAGAACACAAGGGAGTAGAAGACATGCTTCAGTTAATCAATGGCCTGGTTATACCACATCTGGAGTACTGTGAGCATGTCTGTGGGCATCACACCTTAGGAATGACATATTAGCCTTGGAAGGAGTGCAACATAGATTTACCAGAATAATACCAAAGGGTTAAATTCCTGAGAGGGATTAAACAACCAAGATTGCACTCCCATAATTTAGAAGGTTAAGGGGCAATTTGATCAAAGTTTTCAAGATATTAAGGGGAATAGATGGGGTAGATAGAAACTATTCTCACTGTTTGGGGAGTCTTGGACTATAGGGTGTGGTCTGAAAATTAGAGCCAGATCTTTCAGAAGTAAAATTAGAAAACACGTCTACACACAGAATGGTCGAACATAGGAACAGGAGGAGGCCATTCAGCCCCTCTAGCCTGCTCTGCCATTTAACAAGACCATGGGTGATCTTCTACTTCAACACCATCTTCCCACACTATCCCTGCATCCCTTGACGTCATTGATATCTAGAAATCTATCAACCTATGCTTTGAACATACTTAAACGACTGAGTCTCCACAGCCCTCTGGGGTAGAGAATTCCAAAGATTCACCACCCTCTGAAGAGATTCCTCCTAATCTCAGTTCTAAATGACCTACCTCATATTCTGAGACCGTGTCCCCTGGTTTGAGACATCCCCAATCAGGGGAAACAACCTTCCCTGCATCTCCCCTGTCAAGCCCTGTAAGAATTTTGTACGTTTGAATGAGATAACCTCTCATTCTTCTAAACTCTAGAGATTACAGGCCCAGTCTCCTCAATCTCTCCTCAAAGGACAATCCCACCATCCCAGGGATTACCCTTTGTTGCACTCCCTCAATGGCCAGTATAACCTTCCTTAGGTAAGGAGACTAAAACTGCACAAAATGCTCCAGGTGTGGTCTCACGAAGGGTCTGTGCAGCAGCAAGACTTCCTTACTCCTGTACTCAAATCCCCTTGCAATAAAGGCTAACATCCCATTTGCTTTCCTAATTGCTTGTTGCACCTGCATGTTAACTTTCAGTGATTTATGTACAAAAACATCCAAATCCCTTTGGACATCAACACTTCCCAATCTCTTTCCATTTAAGAAATACTCTGCATTTGTTTTTCCTATCAAAGTGGATAACATTTTGACACATTTCCATCTGCCATATTCTTGTCCACTCTCAGCCTATCTAAATCCCCTTGAAGCCTCTTTGCATCCTTCTCACAACTCAGATTCGCACCAAGTTCTGCCATCAGCAAACATAGAAGTATCCCATTTGGTTCCTACACACAAATCATTGATAAAATTGGGAATAGCTGGGGGCCCAAGCACTGATCCTTGCGGTACCCCACTAGTAACAGCCTGCCAACCTGAAAATGACCAGTTTATCACTACTCTGCTTTCTGTCCATGGACCAATCCTCAATCCATGCCAATATATTACCCCAATCCCATGTGCTCTAATTTTGCTTACTAACTTTTGTGTGGGGCCTTATCAAAAGCCTTCTGAGATTCCAAATATATCACTTCCACTGGCTCCCCTTATCTTTCCTGCTGGTCACATCCTCAAAAAGTTCCAACAGGTTTGTCAAACAAGATTTTCCTTTCGTAAATCCATGTTGGCTCTGTCCAATCCTACCATTATTTTCTAAGTGCCCAGTTATCAAATCCTTTATAATAGATTCTAGCATTTCTAGATTTTAGAAGTTTGAAACTCTCTTCCACAAATGGCAATTAATGCTGGGATTGATAGATTTTTGTCATCCAAAGTTACCTAAGAGATATGGGATTTAGTCATAGATGAGCCATGATCTCATTGAAAGGCAACAAAAAAATGCTCAAGGGGCTAAATAGTCTATTTGTGTTATAGGAACATAGATTGACCTTTGCCTTGACCAGACCGTCACCAAATTATTTCAGCATGAAGATATTTTCTGGTCTTCCATGAGGGACGTGGTACTGAAGAAAATAGAACAATTTTAAAGTCCAAAAACCTTTGCGTTTAATCAGCATGGCCAGTTGCACGAATAGGAAAAGGAAAGTTCGGCTATGATCTGGTACATCAAAAAATCCAAGCTCAAGTTATAGAAACAATTACAATTCATGAAAATGTGTTGGCAAAGTTTGCTATTGTTTTGGAATGCGTAAGTTGTGCATCATTTTGTCAGAATTTAAGCATAAGCTTTCAGGATGTTTTTCTATGAAGTCAATATCCCTTTAACATACTTTGCAGTTAAGGAACATGGGCACAAGATTTGTATGAAGGGCATTTTTAGTAAAGTGTGATATCTAATTGGCATTACTTAGCTATATTCAGGTAATTATCATATTAAAGTATCTTATGAGAGAAGACAAATCAAAATGCTATTGTTTTCCAGCTTTATTAAACTTTCACAATGTTAGTCTTTACAATAAATAAATAACGTAGTAGCATTTTACAAACTAAAATAAAGCTACCATAGACCTTATTCAACAGCAGACATACATTTTTTTCTGATGGTCACAGGAGAGTGGGGTTCCACAACAGTGATGTACTTTACTTCTGCTGAAGCAGTGCACAATGACCACTGAATGTGACACATTCTGTATGCAATGTGAAGTTCCCAGCCAAGTTCAGTTAAAAATGAAAGGCAGGTTAGCAGTGTGGAAGTAATGCGACTAACTGAACACGTGAATTTTGAAGAGGTGGCATATGGAAAATATTCAGGAAGAAAGTTGTAATATATCTATCTACATGACATAAAAGTTGAATGACCTCAGATACATTTTCAAACAAGCCATACCTATGCAATATGTACTTTGAGAGCATGATAGGTTTGGCCGTATGCAACATTACTGTGAATTCCTTATTTATTACAATGTAGATCATTACTTCAAGTGGAGAAAGCAATCACCTAAAATGTGTTTCTTTTAATGACTTGAAAACATAGACCAAAAGAACAATTATCAAGGAATTGCTGTACCATACAAAGACAATGGATCATATTTTGCTCTGGTTTTGAACTATAAGTACATCAGAATTTGAGCATGAATGCACTAATTGTGGAATACAAAACCCTGACAATGTGACAAGATACTGCCTTATATTTTTTGACACTGCTTGACAGCAAATTCAATGAGCAATAGAATGTGTACCACCAAGGTGTCTCTTCATGCAATGCAAGTCTGAATCAGCATATACTTAGTTTACAGTTTCAAATTTGTACAGGTTCCTCAGCATCTGCATACACAGAGTTTATAAATAAGTGCATGCAGCTTATACTGTATGCTTTCTGGTTTAGATGTTATTTTTGTATAGAAATAAAGTAATGATTTGCAGGAGAGAGAGCATTGTAATAATAATGATCTCTAAAGAAGATATTAGTACCAGTTAGGGTAGCAATACCACTTAGACTGATATCAGTCAGTTATTCTATTGCTAATAAATGCTAACGAGGTAGAATGGGTATTTCAAGCAAAGGCAGCAAGGGTTTCCTTAATAACTTGCTCTTCAAAATAACTGTTCATAAACATTAAGATGGAGTCAGAAACAAAGGCAGGTCAGACATTCAATCCTCGTGAAATAATAATAAATTAAGTAGTTGGTTTTAGTGTGATGTATTTTATACATAAGAATAATCTCAAGTTGGCAATTGATAGTGTAATCAAATGAATAGCACACATTCATAACAGACAATCTTAATTGAACAGAATGATTATTTAATTCTTCAATTGCATCTCAATTTGACATGGTCCCATTACAATAAGATAATTAACACCAGTCACTCAAGGTAATCCACTGCAAATTTACCACCAAGAACATGACCACATCATTTTGAAGTGCAATCTTGGTTCTTTCAAAATTCTCTCCCAAGGCTGACAGATAACTCTTACAAATGTATGCACTATGATAAGTCAATTAAAAAATCAGTTTCAAGATTAAATATTGCAAGAAGATGAACTGAACTCATTGAAAATATGATTTAAGGCTATAAGAGCAAATTTTGCATTGTCAAAAAGCTTCTTGCTCTCAAGAATAAACTGTTACTGGTTTTAAAAAAGCAGACATCCATCATAATAAAGGCAGACCTTTCTTCAGGAGCCCCTAATTAGCAGGTGCAGCAGTTATCTATCTTTTCTTCTTGTGCCTTTTATCTCATTCAGTAAAATGATGCTTGCTCTATCCTATTTGCAAATAGTGCTTTTCCTCTTATCATAGTTACCTAATCAATGAAACCTCTGCACTTGGGTAAAACATGGACTGAGTTACAACAAAATGCCAATGTATGGGGGAAAATATTTCTCTTAAACTTAAAAAACATTAAGACAGTTTGTTTTACTGATGTTTCATAACTAAGACTTTTCTGGCAATTTTTTCTGTACGCATCCCATTTTTTCTCAAAGTCTAAGCATGTTCTTGCTTTAGAGTTAGCATTCAATATCAGGTAAAATGTCATGCTAATTAACTATTTTTAAACATTCTTTACTCAAGAAGGCTACCTGCAATAATCAGGTTTCTCTGAAATCTCTGATTTGTGTGCAAATAATTAAATCAGTTAATAATCAGAGATTAAGAATCAAAGTGCCAAAGAAAATACAAAATAACTTTGTGACAATGCAGAGCGTGTGTATGCCAATTAGGAATGCTAAAGCCAAGCATGACAAGAAACTTTAAATGAAATTCCTTCCAATGATTCGCACATTTATCAAAATAAATGTTCAAGTGTTAATTAAAACACTTGAAACTTAAAACACAAAAGGTTTGCAAAACATTGCTTTGCGACTTTTAAATTGTCACCTAATTGAAAGCCTTTGAGTTAAAAGAGTACAAAAGTCATAAAGGGCTTTAGAAAGAATTTGAATTAATTCTGACAAAACGTATATTCAACATTGTTTACAAGGTGACTGGAAAGCTGCATTAAAATTAATTTGCAACCAGTTAACAAATTCATTTCACCGTTGTTGCTTAATCTTTCCATTTAACAGAAGGGGTTGTCAAAATGTAAGGTGTTCACAAGTGTTTAAATTATGTGCCATTTTGTGAAGCCCCCTCATAAAACAATTTCTGTCCAAGAAAAAATAGCGACTGCAGACCTCAATATTGTATCATTTTAGATTTTCAGGAAAGAAAATTCATAACTTTATTGAGTGCCTGGATATTTTTTTAAAAAATATTACTCCTTTCTCAAGGTGAAAACATATTAAATCTTATCCACATTAATCATACATTATGTTAGTGATACAAAGGGAAAAATTCATCAGATAAATGATTTTATAAATCCAGACAGATCCTGAACTTCTTAATGTGTTTTTATACTTTTTTATAAGTTAAAGTTTTATAAGTTTTTTTAAAGTTTTATATTTGAGCATGTGCATCTTGACTTTTCATGCTCCCTTGTTCCCGAGTAAACCATTAGGAACTTGTGAAAACGTGGGAGTGAGAAGACACAGAAAATGAGCAGTCCCAAACATTCATAATCTCAGCAAAAGATCAGGGCAGTAAGATATTACTGAACACATCTAAACAAGATAATCTGAATATCAATGTACAGTTTTAAGTTAATTATATGGATAAAAGGTTGAGTATCAACAATAATTGAATAACTTCAGTGAATGTTCAACTGTAATTGGGCTTCTTAAATTATAGAGCATGCACATAAAGTATAAAACCAGTTAAACAATTATACACAGATTTAAAAAGTCAGTATTTTAAGTGAGCAGCAAAATGTTTTATTAGCTATATGAATAAAATCTGCTTTCAAAAGATAGAAGACAGATCTCGATATAGTTGAATCCTAATTCACTAGCTTGCAAACATTTCAAAATCAGTGTGGAAATTGAACTGTTCCACTATGTACTGGAATGTCATGCTTGAAAAGCACATCAGAATCCAGTATACATCCTTCAAGGGTCAATATTATAGAAAGACTAAAGCGTAGCATGTGGAAATAATTTAATATTCTGACTGTACAGGACCTCTGGTACTTAGGATATATGGAAACAACCATGTACCTTTGCACCCAAAACCACCAAAGGCAAAAGTTACTGCATCCATTTCATAATTACATATAAAAATGTTTATAGACCTCAGTGCTAAATAACAGTTGAGCTAATTGTGCTAATAAATAGGGATGTAAACAAAGTCAAAAATCAGCCCTTCATAGCCAACATTTGAAGTTTTCTAGAAAATTTAGACTGCCACTGTAAAAAAAAATGGAGGCAAGGTTGATAAGCTTTTCTGTTTTTTTTCTGCTATGTATTTCATAGTTTAAAACAAAACAAAAAGGCTTAGAAGAATACTGCAGTCCTGCAAGAAATATCAAAGCCCAAGATAAAAACTGCACCCACTGAATTATCTATTCTAGAGAAAAAAAAGACTTTTGTGCTTGGGAAATGTCCAATATTAAATTTTTCTTTCATAAACAGAAGTCAGTTCCACAAGTTACTCGTGAGAATGCAAGAACATTCACCATTTTATCCAGACGGCATCTGGTTAATCAAACTTTTATTTCAAGCTTATAATTTAGGGGAAAATTGTACTTTTTGCAGGTTACTACTGTGACTTTAATATAAAAATATAGCAAAATCCTGTGATACCTAGAGGCACACAAGCTCTGCGGACACCTCACCCCCTTACTCAATGCCTGAAAATTTGAGTACAGTGTGCAACGGAAAAAACCATTTACACCACCAGAATATGCACATTCTCCAGTAATTTTGTATTTTGTGAGTCAGAATTTGTAGTTGTACTTCTAATATCATGGACTCGGCGTAATTTAAAATAGCCTCCTTAACCACAGATTCATTCATATCAGTAGGACAACAGTTCCATTTTTAGTTAACAGCAAGAATGGAAACTGTGTCCTGCATATTTTTGTATGAAATGATGGCTGGTAGGGAATGATTCATAGAACATGCACCCATAATGACCGAAAGCCATAGTGAGATGGTTCACACATCAATGCTTCACACTAAACAATTATTAACCAATGTTCCACTGGACACAATCGCACTTCTGCAATGAAGATGGAAGATGGAGAGGAAAGTAAAACGAATTGTAAACAGCTATATGACAAGTGACCTTATCGTAGCAAACAGATAGTGATGTCTCTAATTATGTAATTATGTAAGCAGCAATTTATAATTGCTACTTTCTGTATGAATTACTCAGTTGATGTTTGAAACCTTACTGGAAATGGCATAGGATATGCTTATACAACTGCTTGCATTATACAACTGCTTGCATTTCTAATAGTTCCTTTTCAAATTAGATACTGAAAGCTTCTTACAAAGGTCTCGCAGCCCAGTTATCCTACATCTACAGTATACAGGCAAGAGATGGTTTCCAAACTATTGCTAGATCAGCCAGATCAATGTCTCCATTCTGATTTGAATTAATGCACTGAGGGTCTAATAATCTCTTCTACAAGTTCAAAAAGGGATAAGTTAGGTGCACAGAAAACCAAAGCTGAAGATTAAGAAAAATATTTGAATGAAGAGTTGAACCCTTCAGAGATATAAAATAGCCTAGTCTATTGTCAAACTATTTGTCGTGGTCTCCTTCGAACACTGAATACAAACCATAAGTGGGATTTGAAATATGTGTTTTGATTGAAAATTGGATGGTCGAATTGAGCACTTTTATTTTCTTATAATCTGAACTTCAGCTTCAAATTGACTGAATTACATCAAAGCTGAAACTTAAGTACTCACCCCTAAGAATACTGACATATATATAAAATATTAGAAATAAACATATGCAAACCACAGGTGAAATATTAAACAAAAGGATTTGATGTTTTGTCATAATGTTAGTACAAGAGTTTAATCAGTAGTTCCATGTTTGGAGACAAACTATTGATACAATTGTGGTGTGCAGCTATAATACAGCTTTGAATTGTAAATGAAATTGATGCACTATTTAGTTTTCTAAGTATTGCATGCAAGGTGTAATATAACTAAATTAAATTTCTATCTTTACAATAAATTAATTTGGGCCAGTTGAATTGCTTTAAACAAACTGAAGCCAGTTCAAAATAGCATGAAATAGTAAATAAAATATTAGAGCTGATGCTATTCTACTGGGCCAAACTATATTTTGAACAGAAATTACACTGATGTAATATGAAAATGAATATTGCAATGTTTTATTATGACAAGCTTCACCAGTAAGATATACAGTACCTCTATGGAAAAGAGTCCATTGATGAAATTGTACTTAACACAAGGATCCATCAAATTGGATTAACAAAAGTATGAATTCTTACACCATGAAGCACGACTGTCTGAACATTTCCCCACCCTTCCCCACCCACCCACCTCCCCGACTGACAGTAATTGACAAAATATGAAAATACACACAATATATTCATTGCCTTTCCTAAACAGAGTTTAGGTACAAAACCTCTGGTTTTGTAAATTGTGTTTTGTAAACTAAACACAATTAATGCTAGTCATGCTTGTTCCTTCCAAGTATACCTTGCTCTGAGACTTTTAGTATACTCTTCATTCAAGCACAATTCTCTCCATTGAAGAAAACTATCATTAAGAGTAGAAAATCGGCATGCAATCACCACCACAAAACTGAATACTTGAAATAAAAGTGAAAACAGCAATTCAAGGTTTTGATTTGTTTCTGATAATCAACAGTTTCAAAATTACTTTACATTTTCATTCAATTCTCTTCATAAACGTTATAACTTACTCATTCAAAAAAGCTTTTAAACACATGCTTTTAATAAGGATTGTGGCAAACTCCTACAATACTAAGCTCTATTACTATTCCAGTTTTTTTTAAAAACCTGCAATTTCCAAAATCAGCAGTATTGCTCAATTGGGCTATAAAGGCAAGTGAACATTCAGTTTCCAGTATTATAAGTTTGGTGGAATTGTCCTTTAGAACACAAATGTTGAAATAAAGATGTGGACAGAGCTCCCAATGTGCAACTTACAAAAGCATAATCACGTTGCCCACGGACTAGGTTATGAATCTGTAAAATGAAAGTCTGCTGAAATATTTCTTGCCTGTTTTCTTGGATACAAGTTACCATCTACTTTACTGAAGACCCCAATGGTATAATAGAACTTTACTGAAAGGAGCATCACATCAAAGAAAAAAATCCAGTGCCAGCTAATTGCACACAAACTTTGCTTGTGCACAGTTAATGTATATTTACATACTTAATTAAGTTATTAAACCTTTATTATCAGTCAATTTCTTACAAAACAATATTTTAATACTTATAGAGGACCATCTGAACCTTCTGTTTTCTACTGTTGGTGATGGCGGTGGTGGGCACAGTTTGCAGTGATGGTTGAAGCATTCACAGGCTACTGGGGCGGTCATTCTTTACAATACTTCAGGAGCCTGCAAGCCAATTTTCTGTTCCTCCTCTAGTCATTCCGTATTCGGTTTCTTCAGTGAGAAGACGTAAATGTTAAAATGTTTGCTCAGCTGATTCACCTGTGTAAGATAGAATAAAAATACTGTACCCCAAAGTTTAAAAAAAGGTTAAAAACAAAAAACACGGCGGATGCTGGAAATCCAAAACAAAAACAAAAATACCTGGAGAAACCCAGCAGGTCTGGCAGCATCTGCAGAGAGGAGCACAGTTAACGTTTCGAGTCCGAATGACCCTTCAACAGAACTAAGTAAAAATAGAAGAGAGGTGAAATATAAGCTGGTTTGGGGGGGGGGGGACAGGTAGAGCTGGATAGAGGGCCAGTGATAGGTGGAGATAACCAAAATATATCACAGTCAAAAGGACAAAGAGGTGTTGAAGGTGGTGATATTATCTGAGGAATGTGCTAATTAAGGGTAGAAAGCAGGGCAAGCAAGGTACAGATAGCTCTAGTGGGGGGTGGGGTGGGGTGAAGGAATCAAAAAAAGGCTAAAAGGTAGAGATAAAACAATGGATGGAAATACTTTAAAAAATGATGGAAGTAGGTGGGAAAAATAAATCTATATAAATTATTGGGAAAAAAAAGGGGTAGGGAGGGGGAGAATCGGAAAGGGGGTGGGGATGGAGGACAGAGTTCATGATCTAAAATTGTTGAACTCAATATTCAGTCCGGAAGGCTGTAGAGTGCCTAGTCAGAAGATGAGGTGCTGTTCCTCCAGTTTGCGTTGAGCTTCACTGGAACAATGCAGCAAGCCAAGGACGGACATGTGGGCATGAGAGCAGGGTGGAGTGTTGAAATGGCAAGCGACTGGGAGGTCTGGGTAATGCTTGCGGACAGACCGAAGGTGTTCTGCAAAGCGGTCACCCAGTCTGCGTTTGGTCTCTCCGATGTAGAGGAAACCGCATTGGGAGCAACGAATGCAGTAGACTAAATTGAGGGAAATGCTGCTTCACTTGAAAGGAGTGTTTGGGCCCTTGGACGGTGAGGAGGGGGCAAGTAAAGGGGCAGGTGTTGCACCTTCTGCGGTTGCATGGGAAGGTGCCGTGGGAGGGGGTTGAGGTGTAGGGGGTGATGGGCAACCCCCTCCCACGGCACCTTCCTATGCAACCGCAGAAGGTGCAACACCTGTCCCTTTACTTCCCCTCTCCTCACCGTCCAAGGGCCCAAACACTCCTTTCAAGTGAAGCAGCATTTCACTTGCACTTCCCTCAATTTAGTCTACTGCATTCGTTGCTCCCAATGCGGTTTCCTCTACATTGGAGAGACCAAACGCAGACTGGGTGACCGCTTTGCAGAACACCTTCGGTCTGTCCGCAAGCATTACCCAGACCTCCCTGTCGCTTGCCATTTCAACACTCCACCCTGCTCTCATGCCCACATGTCCGGCCTTGGCTTGCTGCATTGTTCCAGTGAAGCTCAACGCAAACTGGAGGAACAGCACCTCATCTTCCGACTAGGCACTTTACAACCTTCCGGACTGAATATTGAGTTCAACAATTTTAGATCATGAACTCTCTCCTCCATCCCCACCCCCTTTCCGATTCCCCCCCTTTTTTTTCCCAATAATTTATATAGATTTTTCTTTTCCCACCTACTTCCATCATTTTTAAATGTATTTCCATCCATTGTTTTATCTCTACCTTTTAGCTTTTTTTTGATTCCTTCACCCCACCCCGCCCCCACTAGGGCTATCTGTACCTTGCTTGCCCTGCTTTCTACCCTTAATTAGCACATTCCTCAGATAATATCACCACCTTCAACACCTCTTTGTCCTTTTGTCTGTGACATCTTTTGGTTATCTCCACCTATCACTGGCCCTCTATCCAGCTCTACTTGTCCCACCCCACCTTGAACTAGCTTATATTTCACCTCTCTTCTATTTTTACTTAGTTCTGTTGAAGGGTCATTCGGACTCGAAACGTTAACTATGCTTTAAAAAAAAGGTTATTTTTCAGTTCCTAGAAAATGACACTTACCTAATTCCTGTATCCATTTTCAATTGAAAGGGGGATCGGGTTATTTATGGTATTTTTCTTTTCTTATGAACTGTTCTGAAACTGCCTGGAGCTCTTTACACATTCACCCTTATTATGCAATTTATATTCATTCAATTCTTGGTCACTCACGCCTGGAATGTTTCCCTTATCGGTGTCCCTTCATCGCAATCTTGTTGCACCTGTTTGTCAGTTCACCCATTTGAAAAGTATTTTATCCTAGGGATAAGTACATGTTTTTTTCTAGTTCACTATGTACATGGCCACAGCCATCACAAGAACCAATGATATAGAGACAAAACTCAGACAGTCACAAGAACAAAAGCTCAGCTATGAAAATCACTTCAATACTCTTAAATCATTTTCTTTAAAATTTTGGCTAACTCAAAGACAAAGCAGCTCCAAATACTTGATGCAACACAATGCAATGAAAACATCTGATAAAACTGACATAAATCAAAATAAAAATTGTAACAACTTCTCAATAAGGGAGATGTTAGTCAGAAACAACACCAAACAGCAGCAAACAGAGAACGTTTTTATCTCATCAGCCTGGACCACTTTCTAAGCTCCAGAAGTGTATGTTAATTCACTGAGCCATCCAGCATCTATTCTAAAATTAAAATGGAAATGCTGAAAACACAGCATACAATCATTATTGGTAAAGAGGTTTTTGGTCTTTACTCTTCAACGGTATTGTCTTTTAAAGCTATTGTGTCCTATGTAATGCAATTAACAGCGATTATTTAACTACCGCATAACTAGAAATACAAAAAGTGGCAAAATACGCAATCTACTCACCACACACACTCCATAGTGAATATGTGCGAGGGTTATTACTGTTGTCAGAACAATGAGAAGATGATATTCTTTGTCTTGTAGGATACCAGAGATCACAAAGATCACACCTGCAGCCAACGGCAGAAGAAGCCAACTGAGGGGTTGACAGCGAGTGTTACTCATCTGGCAAACTATGAGTTTACACTGCAGAGTAGAAGAAAACAAGCAGTTACTCACAGTTATACAAATAAAAGGACAAGCATGTTTCTTGATAATCCAAAAAAAATCAACATTTCCAAAAAGTGGACAGGGAATGCTCCTGATGAACTAGCCAAGTTCTATAGTTTATCCAGTTCATTCCAGTTACTGTTTTGGGGCTTTGCACTTTGTGTATACAAATCCAGCAGACAATTTGGCACAAATTCCCACAGTCATGACTGCGCTTCAAAAATGTTAAGGCACTGTATAAATGCAATTTTCTTATAGTTTTTAGAATATTGTGTTTACTTCTTGGACACAGTAAAGACAATAACTGAAATGTATGCAATCTCTGTTGTGTGATGATTAGGCTACTCTTGGAGTCTCCAGGAATTGAAGATCAATCTCCAGGACATTGCTGTGTCAAATCCTGGAATCACTGGAACATGAAAAAAGATTGGGTTTTTTTGTGATTTTCTTTGAACATCTCTCTTTACCAGATATAAAAATATTGAAAATGGTGAAAAACGCCTGGTTGGCTCACAGCCAAGCATCGGCCAATTGGATAATGATTCTTTTTGCTTTCCAATTAGCATAGGAAGGCAGTACGTCACAAGGATGCACATGTTGGCTGACTAATGGCTGGAGCATAGGGGCAAGTCATGTGATGAAACCTCCAGAAATACATTTAATCACAGTTGGCAACCCGACCACTCAAAGCAATTTCCTGCTATAGTTATATACTAAGATTATAATTTCTACAACATTTAAGTAAAAAACATTACAAATTTTGAAAAGTGCAGTAACTTCAATAAAAGATAGCACATGAATCCCTGTGCGCTGCCATGCTTAAACAAGAAGCCCCAAGTATATTCCATATATTTGTTGTTAGGTTCATGGCTTGTTTCAAATGTCATGTTGAGTGACAGCAGCAGCAAAGGGTCACATGAATTAGTTCAAGTTGAAAATGATTGGGAAAGATTATTATTGTTCTAATGACATCAAATGTATTACACCCATTTAATCAACTAGCTGTCCAATATTAATTTGCCAGCATTTATTCGCAATTTATATCAATCTCAAACACTGATCTTAATAGTTAGGTCAGCATGGCTTCATGAAGGGGAAATCATGCCTGACAAATTTATTAGAATTCTTTTGACAAATTTATTAGAATTCTTTGAGGAGGTAACAAGCAGGATAGATAAAGTGGAACCAGTAGATGTAATATACTTGGATTTCCAAAAGGCATTCAATAAGGTACTGCACGTAAGGCTACTCAATAAGAGCCCATGGTGTTGGGGGTAGTATATTAGCATGGACAGAGGATTGGCTAACTAATAGAAGACAGAGAGTTGGGATAAGGGGGGCATTTTCAGGATGGCAACCTGTAATTAGTGGAGTGCCACACGGATCAGTGCTGAGGCCTCAATTATTTACAGTATATATTAATGACTTGGATGAGGGAAATGAATGTTTGCAGATGACACAAAAATAGGTGGGAAGGCAAGTGGTGAGGATGACACAAGGAGTCTACAGAGAGATATAGACAGGTTAATTGAGTGGGCAAAAAAGTGGCAAATGGAATATCATTTGGGAAAATGTGAGGTTATGCACTTTGGCAGGAAGAATAGAGGAGCTGAATATTATTTAAATGGAGAAAGACTGCAGAAGGCTGAAGCACAGAGGGATTTGGGAGTCCTTGTGCATGAATCCCAAAAAGTCAACATACAAGTTCAACAGGTAATAGAGAAGGCAAGTGGAATGTTGGCCTTTATTTCAAAGGGAATGGAGTATAAAAATAGGGAAGTCTTGCTAAAACTATACAAGGGACCAGTTAGACCACACCTAGAATACTGTGAACATTATTGGTCCCCTTATCTAAGGAAAGAAATACTGGCATTGGAGGCAGTCCAGAGAACGTTCACTAGGTTGATTCCGGGTATGGAGGGATTTTCTTATAAGGAAAGATTGAGTAGGTTGGGCCTGTACTCATTGGCGTTTAGGAGAATGAGAGGTGACCTTATTGAAACAGAAAAGATTCTTAGGGGGCTTGATAGGGTAGATGCTGAGAGGTTGTTTCCCCTTGTGGGAGAGTCTAGGACCAGAGGGCATAATCTCAGAGTAAGGGGTCACCCATTTAAAACAGAGATGAGGAGGAATTTATTCTCTCAGGGGGTAGTTAATCTGTGGAATTCTTTACCGCAGAGGGCTGTAGAAACTGGGTCGTTAAGTATATTCAAGGCGGAGATGGACAGATTTTTAATCTATAAGGGAATCAAGGGTAATTGGGAAAAGGTAGGAAAGTGGAATTGAGGATTCAGATCAGCCATGATCTAATTGAATGGCAGAGCAGAGTCACGGGGCCGAATGGCCTACTTCTGCTCCTATGTCTTATGGTAATGATTGAATTACTGTGAAATATGTGAACTGCCTTTATAACCTTAATAACCTCATTTATTTTGCCAATAAACTCTCACCTACAAATTGTTTCCTTCCTCGATATTTAAGTACTGCTAATTGCATTTGAGGGTAAGCAATAGATGACAATGTATAATTTGCTGCCTGACTTCTTTCATGATTTGGCGAGAAAGGGTTACTCACTCAGGAGCTTGCATGTTTTCAAACTGAAGGTTCATAAAGGCTAATAAAATTCAAAAATCTTGACTTTTTCCATCAAGGACCTTATTGGTGGAAGGTTTTCTTGAAACTATCACCATTTTTACTACAGAAACTAAGAACATTTGTGAATTTGCTGTTCATTAAAAGAGCATCCAACAATTAAGTAGTACAAGCATTCCAGACTACCCATCTCGTGAGCTTTGATAATTCTTCCTATTGTCAAACAGTTCTAAAACAAGTGAATGAAGTATCCAAAAGTACCGAGTAATCAATATTTAACAATTGTCAATCAGCAAAGATTGTAAGATAATAGTAAACAAATCTCTCCCCGTTAACACAAAGGAACGACTCTAAAAGAGAGCCACACCTGTTGGTTATGGAACAGCATTCTGAAAGTCCATTAGATATACTGCTTTAAGTTGCACACCGCTGCATGAATATGCCACATTTCAACAAATCATGCAAGTGAGTTCGCAGCCTCCCAAAAAAATGTTAACCAATGCAAAAATCAGTCGTCAAGATTGTACTTCACTGCCGGGTTCTGGTGTCCACCATGTTAGCATGGGCTACTCAAATTATTCTCAACTGGAAACTGATTGAGGCACCAAGGAAGTTCAGAGAAATTTTCACTGGGCATCAAAAAGATGGTTGCCATCAGTCCCACAGCTTTCAGACAATGCTTTTGAGTTATTTTTCAATCTCAAAGAGAGACAGCACAGCTTAAAGCAGAAAATGAATAAGCATGGTTGTGAGACTATTCCCAAAGATCTATCCAATTGACAGTTAAGAACACAAACCTGCTTTGGCTCTAAATATGATTAATTGATGAGAAACGTTTAAAAAAACTGATCAACCACTGATCCAAATAGGAATAGGTCTGTAAATGATGCATCGATAGATGGGCTGCTGCCATAGACAAACATGCTGTAAGTACATCATCAGAAGTAATACTGAAATAGAAATGTAACATTTTCCTTTGATGTACCATTAGGGAAATACATGACAACAACACATTCAGGGTTTCAGAAGGTTTATTGCCCCTTCAAAATGCCCAGTGATGTTGTAAAATATACAGTGCCACTGAATGGTCTACGTCTATTAACTGCTAACCCAGCAGTGCCACAGTTCATGCATCACTTAGCAACCAACTTAAGAGCAACAAGCAGGCTATTTTCCTCTTAATCGTGCGAAATCCTACAAATAATTTGTATGAGTGGATCTTACCGTGATATTAGAAAATGCTGTGCCAACCAAAAAGTATACTATTCTTGGATGTTTCCCTATAACATCGTATGGTGATGTACAGACCCAGAACGTGCAAAGACCAAAAAGCAATACTGGTGAGATGAACGGCAGCATGGCTTCATAAAAGGAATGGTGCTTCAGGGTGTTAGACCTATATGCTCTGGGAATTGAGAGCACAGTTAGTCAAAATAGTCAAACTCTACCTCAGTTATGCAAATTTCCTAGGCCAAAATATTTATAATGCTATGTTTATAATAAAATGCTTTACCATGCAGTACAGCGCAAATAACTCCTCAAAAATTCAAACTTTGAGCTTAAAATAGACCCCCCAAAATGATACCACCCCCGCTGCAAGGTTTTACTCTCTATACTATTGTACATTACTTTGCAAAACTTGGGTTTCCAAGGCATTTCTTTCCTTGAATGTACTTAATAATTTGCCCTAAAGTTCACAGATGCTATACATCATCCAAGCACAATATATATTATATCTTCATAGCTAATCTCAAAAGCATTTAGAATCCCAGGCCCAATGAACAGGTAAACATGAAGGATATTATGTCTCCAAATTCATTTCAAAGAATATTGGAATAAAGAGTAAATGAGGCTGCTATATAGACTAAATTTGTGATTGAGGTTAAGAACACCAAGCATTCAATAAGGTTATTCAAAATAGCAATCATTAGCTTTTAAAATACATTTTTAAAAGAAAATTTTCAAATGATAACATTAACACTTGACAAAACTTCACAAACATGGAAGCAATTTGAATTTATCTAAAGCAGGTACTTACTTGAAAACATTATACAAACTCACAGGAAATGTGACGATAAAGGCACAACCTAGAAAACAAATGAATTAATTGTCAATTCATAAGCAACAGTATATGTCCATCAGACTAGGTGACCAACATTTTCAATAAATTTGCAATGGCAGGCTGAGAAAATCTCCACATCCAAACCACCCAATTAAGGAAAATGGTATGTTCAAGATGGGAACAATGCTTCAATATTTCTGGTGCTCAGTCATAAATGTAATACCATTGCCCCACATTTTAGAAGTTTTAAGACAAATAAAGTTAATTAATGCCCAATGTCTTCCCACCTGGTTAGATTTCAATTCACTAATGTGATGTTGAAAAACCAAGTATTACAGTCAGGAGATGTCAAAAATTTCTGGTGCTGTAACAGTTAGATCATTGAAGCATAGTGACCATAGGACCCAAACTATGGCCCATGGACTAGTTCTGACATTCATGTCCTGGTAATCTAGCCCAGGAAGCTCAGGTCATAGTCTTATTCATATTAGATGTCTCACATCTGCTTTATCCTGTTTGAATTTCTTATGCCTCATTAGTAATAATTCCTAAATCAGAACACCAAAATAGGTTAGCATCACTAGCTTTACATATAGGAAAATTAATGAGAATATTGTCTTAAACATCATAAATAGTCCATGGGGCTCCATGGCATGCATTTACATGGCTCACAGAGTCAAACAGTTTGGTCAATCCTAATTTAGAGAGTTTAAAGGTCTGGACTTTGTGGTAGTGATGACAGCAAAATTGTCAGCATTCACTATCCTTACTCTTCAGAAACTGACAGCAACCTCTGGAGTCCACACATGCATGGAATAACATGGAAATCCGAAAGTTGCTTTAGGCAATTCTACGCTGTTCCTGTTGACGCACCCCGGACTACAATCAACAGAAAATCTACTGAATTAATGAAATCTTATGCTGTTGGCCTCAATGTAACTCCCCAAAGTTACATCTTGTTGTAACTGGAATTAAGTTAAAAAAGTGGAGGGCATGAACTTTCTGGTTTATTGTTTGTGAGAATACTTCAATGTGATTAACTGCCTACTTTGCTTGCTGACAACACTGCTGTTGCACTGCAAGAAATCCACTTAACTTGGCGCCAGATAAAAACTGCCACTGAGAAAGCAAAAAGCAATGCCATAGAGATCGCTAGATCTTTGTGGGCAACATTCTTCAAAGTCAGCAGGGAGCACAGTTGCTTCGCCATTGGTGGTAAAATCCAGCCACAGTTTTATTTCTGCCTGCTTGTATTTTTGGCATTGTCTATCACCTACATTTACATCTCAACTTTTATTTTACCTACATGGCATCTTTTAACATGTATTTTATCCTGGTTTTATATTTAAATTCCAATAACACCGACTCTATTTTTGAGTTCCAAACTCTTCATGGTGTTAATGTGCAACCTGGACCCGTTTAAGCAAAATTCAGTCTATAATTGCCTGAAGACTTGTCCCAAAAATAAGAATGCAGAATTTGACCTGATTGCTTCAACAACACAACCAGGCCAAACTTGGACATGATGTTTGGGCTAACACTTGAAATGTGAAAGCAGTCTAAAGTGAGTTTTAAAAACACTACCTCACACATGACCTACAAGCTAAACAGAAAAATGGGATATTCAAATCTGTGTAGAGATTTAAGGAAACATTAATTTGGAACCTTCCTGCGCGCCCCACAAAAAATGCAATTCTTTTTCTCCTAACTGTATGTCACACTTGTGCTCAGAACTTCTCTTAAGCATAAGTTGCCAGTAAAAAAAACAATATGGCAAAATGAGTAATACAAAGCCAAAATGCTTTAGGGTGAAAGGGGAAAGGTTTAGGGGGAACTTCTTCACTCAGAAAATGGTGAGAGTGTGGAACGAGCTACCATCTGACGTGGTAAATGCGGGCTCACTCTTAAGTTTTAAGAATAAATTAGATAGATACATGGATGGAAGAGGTCTGGACAAGGTTAATTTAAAAGGGATCCCTTCCTCCCGTGGATACCTTTTCCCAGTCCAAATGTATTTATGTTTAAGGAGACAATTTAACCAGGCTTTGTTGAGTCAAAGAAAGAGTAAGTTTATCAGTTACTGAAAACCTGAGAAAAAAAATAATAAAAACGCAAAACACATATACACAGATCAGGAATGGGAAGTCGAGTCCAAATAAAAATTTTAAAAGTTATACAAATCAGTCTTTGGCTTGTCCGTGAGGCATAGATGGCGGAACATTGCTGCGTTAAGTTGGGTGATTCCGGGGGAGCTGACTTTGGCAGTTTAGCATTTGGTTTGGAGACACTTGGTTCTGCAGGTTGGCCAAAGAAGCTGTCCTATTTCCTTTTTGAGTGAGAGAGAGAAAAGAAAGACAGAGAGAGAGAGAGAGAAAAGAAAGAGAGAGAGAGAGAGAGAAAAGTGAGAGAGAAAAGAGAGAGAGAGAGAGAGAGAGAGAGAGAAAAGAGAGAGAGAGAGAGAGAGAAAGGAAAGAGAGAGAGAGAGAGAGAGGGAGAGAAAATAAAGAGAGAGAGAGAGAGAAAAGAAAGAGCGAGAGAGAGACTGACTTTTGCCTGCAAGCTGCAAGGATGCCTAGCTGATGATCTTCTGCTGTGACTATCACAGCACACTAGAACACTAGCACATGCAGATCAGCTCTGCAGCTAGCTTTTTAACCTATTTCCTGGAAGGGAAAAAAATCAAACATGTCTTTTGCCCATAGTCCGTTTTCTTTCAACTCAGACCATTTCTACACTCTGAAATATAACTCAACAGGAGATAGGTTTTGGATGTCTACTGAGATGTGGCAGTCTCCATCGTCTCTGCAACCACAGGAGATTAAAGTTCAGTCTTTTGCATTTTATTTCTTCCTTTCAAGTGTCTCTGTCTGAAGTTGGCCTTGAAAACTTTTTAGGTGCGACATCCCATGTTCTCTCTGGACCAGTCGGTCAACTATAACCCACAGAGGAATTTTCCAGAAAGTGGTTACTTTACATTCTCAGCCATCTTTTGATCGGTGTCTTTGCTTGTATGTCTTTTAAAAAAAAAAAGACGTCTTCCTTAAAAAATGCAATATGCCCGTAAGTAATTTGGGACTGTAATCCACTGTCATGACACTGGTTCTCTCTCCACAGATGCTGCCTGACCTGAGCATTTTCAGCATTTTGTGTTTTTATTTACAATAAAATTAATCTTTGATTCAGAATCTAATTTCATGATTTTGTTTAAATGTACTCCTTTTACAGGTCTATGCAACACTCCCGAGTCAGAAGGACAAGATAGTAACATTCTCCCACTCGGACTGAAGGGATACAAATGACTGTCCTTTGACAGTGGGGCTGAGATCAAAAGCTCACCCCCCGCAGATGGGAACCTACATCCTATGTGAAGCACAGAGGCACAACTTCGGAGTCTATATTTTCACCATGCTTAATGAATTTTTAATACTGTTTTTCACACTGATAACTCTTGCCATATTTAACTAAAGCTACATACCCAGAATCATGACACTGAAGAGGTCTCTGTACTGGAAATTAAGGAAGATGGGTCCATACCAAGCTTCAACGCCAACTATAGCAGTTATGATGTATACAATTGAAATAGTCTGGAAGAGAATTAAGAGGTCTAAGCTTTTTGAGGCTTCTCTTTGCGGCCTGCCTTACTGCAGTGCTCTGCATTTGTTAGTGGCTATCTGCAACAGATTTACAACATCTAAATCATTTCATATTTAGTTTAACATGCTTAACCATCTCTATGAAGAAGAAGTGTTGTAAATAATTATCTTAAACACTGTAGTGAGAAGGTGGCAAGTCTAAGCCAATTAATTAATTGTATAGAAATGTTCACCATCTGGAATCTTCCATTTAACAAGGTAATCATAACAATAAATACCATTAACTGACATATTCAAGTTGCATCTTGAGTATATAAAATTCTTACACTTTCCACACTGCAGACATTAGGATTACAGCAGACAGGATTTAAGCGGATCTTCGCACATTTTTTTTTAAAAATTGTCATTTTATAGAATAAAAATAAACTAATATCCTCGAGATGCTGCAGTTTGGTCGGCATTAAAATATTTTAATTTTAAAAGAACAGACTAATATTTACTGAACTGTTTCAGAAGAATATGGTTGAATCCATACACAGTGCCCTTCAAAGTCAACATCTCATTATGAGCATTCATCTATTTTGAGCAAAGTATCAAGCCTAAAGATCACCCTTTTTGGAACTGAAGGGAAGAAGTTGAGGTAAACAAGGATCAACACAAAATGGTTCTCGTGGCCTGGATTTTGCAGTCAACATTGAAGTGAGGGCACTCACTGCTGACCTCAAAGAAAGCTTTCGCTCAGAGATATAACCACCTCTATGGCAAGAACGTCACCTTTCAACGTGCAATTGGTTGCAGCGTAGTTTAATGAGGATTCCAGGGTTGAGCTGCATTGATGTCATCAAGCTGTCCAGGCAGCCAGTCGCATTGACAGTCAGTCAGTCATTAACAGACAGTCAACCAGGAAGTGGAAAGCATGAATCAAGTCACTTCTAAAAAATTTTTATTCGGAACAAATTAAAGTTTGGGACTTACACACGGGGTATAAGCTGAAGCCAAAATATGAGCAAACTTTAAAAAATAGTAATTCATCATAATGAAGACATTTAACATTCCACAAATATAAAATTTTCTTTTTAGGGCCAGATCAGTTTTTTAGTCATACATTACTCAGGTCACCATGATAAGCCTTGTGGTGTAGCTGGGTTTAACTTTTTACGGGGCTTCTAACAGTAATAGGAGAGCAGAAAAGGGGAAATTCTAACCAAATCAATTGATTTTACTGATTGTCGGGATGGGGTGGGGATCCAGAGTGTAGCCTGTGGCAGTGCAGTAAGTGACAGACTGCAACTTCAGATTTCCATGTCAACTTGCACTAAATCCTGAAGTGGTGGTCAGAGTCAGAGGGAATAAGGCAGCAAATGCTGAGAGTTTGTCTCAAAAGCCTTCCAAATTCCGGGCCGTTTTAAACCGAGAGTAGGGGTTAAGAGTAGATGGTCAGATCAGCAAATGGGGATCGGTGCTGGAACCACAGTTGCTCACATTTAACATCAATAATTTGGACTCCGAAATCAGAAGCAGAATTTCAAAATTTGCAGAAGACACCAAATTGGGAGATGCAGTTAACACAAAGAATGTGACAAAATACAAGACATTAAAAAGCTTGCAGAATGGAAAAGTATTTAGAAAATATATTTCAATATAGCCAAGCGTGAGGTGGTGCATTTGGTTAGAAAGAATAGGAGGCCAAGTGCTTCTTGAAAAATAAGTGTCTGAATAGGTTAGAAGAGCAAAAGAATTTAGGAGTACGGATACACAAATCACTAAAAGTAGCCTTGCAGGTTCATAATGCCATAAACAAAAAGCAAGTCAAGCACTGGAGTTCATTTCTAAAGGGATCGGCTTGAAGAGCAGATAAGTTAAACTTGTGTAGAACCTTGGTTCGACCACACTTGGGAGTACCATGCACAGTTCTGGCCTCCATATTATGAAAAGGATACACAAGTATTGCAGAAGGTGCAAAAATGATCACAAGGATAGTGCCAGAACCAAGAGCGTATGCTTATCAGGAAAGCTGAACCAGTTCTGATGGAGATCTTTAAAACAAAAAAAAATTTCCACTTGCAGGGGAGTCTTAAAACCAGAAGTCGTAAAAATATAAGGTACTCTAATAAATCCAATAATGAATTCAGGAGAAACCTCTCTAATCAAAGTATGGCAAGAATGTGTAATGTGTAACAAGGAGTAGTTGAGGAAAATAGTACAGGTGCATTTAAAGGCTGGCTAGATAAATACATGAAGAGAATGGATTAGAAGGACACACTTATAGGGTTAGATGAAGTAAAGTGGGAGGAGACTTGTATAGAACATAAATGCAGCTTAGACTAGTTGGGCCAAATGGCCAGTTTCTAAGCCCTACACTCGATGTTCTATTCATCACTTGTGCTAATGGATGCTATTTTTCTTTCATTCAATAGATTTTGTGCCAGTTTCAAAAAAAAAGTGTCAAAAATCAATGGACTTCAATTGACAACTAAACACATGTACACAGTAGGTAGGGCTATGTTTTGTCTTACACGATCACTGCACATCAAAACTATGTGAAGCACTTTGTGACATTTCACAAACTGCTACTTAAATCAAAATATTTTTATTTTTGAAGTCACTTACCACTTGACTAATGTCATATCCCCAAGGAAGGAAAAGGACTCCTGTATTGTACTTCTCCCAGTGGGAAAGTATGAAGGAAAACAGCACCACCCACAGAATGAAGAAAAGGGTAAGAACACTGACACCTGCATCCCCACGTCCAAAGATGGAATAGACAGTGACTACAAAAAATATACACGCCCAGCTGTCCAAGCCATGGTCAAACAGTTCTCCAAGTGGAGTGCTGGAGCTGGTCCGCCGAGCTTGCTTCCCATCAACCCCATCTGTCAGAAATTGATAAAGAGATAAACTCAGTGTTAGAGTCACCACAGTGTTTCCCAAAAGAAACAATCTTGGTTTTATAACCAAGTATGTATATTCCACATATCCAGGTATAAAAACATTGTTACATCTTCCTCTTTTTTCTTCATTGGGTTATGCAAATATCTGGTTAGGAAAAGGAAATCATGACACATTGACTGTACATCTCTGAACAACAATTTGTATTTATACAGCATCTTTAACATAGTAAAACACCTAAGGTGTTGCACAGGAGGATGATAAAACAAAATTTGACACCAAGTCATCTAAGAAGTTATTAGAGCAGATGACCAAATGCTTGGTCAATGGGGTAGGTTTTAAGGCATCTCTTAAAGGAGGAAAGAGAGGGCAGAGAGATTTTGGGGGTGGGGGGTGGGGGGGGGGTAGGAATTCCAGAGCTGGCAGCTGAAGGCAAGGCTACCAACAGTACAGCGATTAAAACTGGGGATACTCAAAGAGGCCTGAGTTGGAGCAGCGCAGATAACTTTGAAGGTTGGAACAGCTTACAGTGGCGAGACCATGGAGGGGTGTGAAAACAAGGATGAGAATTTTAAAATCGAAGTGTAACTTAACTGGAAGCCAATGTTGATTAGCAAGAAAAATAAAGTTCCTATTGTATTCATCTTAAATGCGTTGGAACAGGAGCAAGCCATTCAGCCCCTCAAATCAGTCTCACCATTTAATTAGATAATAGCTGATCTGTATCGACTCCATCAACCCACCACTGAAATCCTTAAAACCCTTGCCAAACAAAAATATATCAATCTCAGTTTTGAAGTTTTCAACTGACCTAACCTCAAGAATTTTTTTGGAGGAGTATGTTTCAGATTTCCACAATTTTTTTTATGAAGGAGTGCTTTCTGATATCACCCCACAATAGCTTAGCTCTAACTTTAAGGTTATACCGCCAAGTTCTGGACTTGCCTCACGAGAGAAAGTTATTCCTCTCTACCTTCCATATTAATTTCTCTGATCATCTTAAGCATCTCAACTTTTTTTTTAAAAATTTCTTTCATGGGATATAGGTGTCGTTGGCTAAGCTAGCATTTGTTGCCCATCCCCAATTGCCCTTGAGGTGATGGTGGTGAACTTCCTCCTAGGACTGCTGCAGTCCATGTGGCATAGGTACAGGAGGGAGGGAGTTCCAGGATTTTGACCCACCAACAATGAAGGAACGATCTAGTTCCAAGTCAGGATGGTGAGTGGCTTGGAGAGTGGCTTGGAGAGAAACTTGCAAGTGGTGGTGTTCCCATCCATCTGCTACCCTTTTCTTTCTAGGTGGTAGAGGTCACAGGTTTGGAAGGCGTAGTTGAAGGAGGTTTGCCAAATTTCTGCAGTACATTTTGTAAATGGCACACGCTGCAACCACTATGCATCGATGGTGGAGAGAGTGAATGTTTTAGGTGGTGGATGGGGTGCCAATCAAGCGAGCTTCTTTGTCCTGAATGGTGTCAAGCTTCTTGAGCGTTGTTGGAGTTGCACTCATCCAGGCAAATGGAGAGAATTCCAACACACTCCTGACTTGTGACTTGTAGATAGTAGACAGGCTTTGGGTGAGTCAGAAAGTGAATTACTGACCGCAGAATCCCCAGCCTCTCTCCTGCTCTTGTAGCCACAGTATTTATATGGCTGGTCCAGTTCAGCTTCTGGTCAATGGTAGTCCCCATGAGGTTGATGGTGGGGGATTCAGCTACAGTAATGCCATTGAATGTTGAGGGGGACTAGTTAGGAACATAGGAAATAGAAAATAAAGGCAAAATACTGCAGATGCTGGAAATCTGAAACAAAAACAAAATGCTGGAAAAACTCAGGAGGTCTGACAGCATCTGTGGAGAGAAAGACAGAGTTAACGTTTCGAGTCCGTATGACTCTTCTTCAGAGCTAAAGGGAAGTAGAAATGTTTCTACTTTTCTACTTCCCTTTAGCTTTGAAAAGTCATATGGACTCAAAACGTTAACTCTGTCTTTCTCTCCACAGATGCTGTCAGACCTGCTGAGTTTTTCCAGCATTTTGTTTTTGTGTAGGAAATAGAAGTAGGTTATTCAGTCCCTCGTGCCTGCTCTGCCATTCAACGAGATCATGGCTGATCTACTTCAATGCCATTTTCCCGCACTATCCTCATATCCCTCATTACCTTTAATATTTAAAAATCTGTTGACCCCTGTCTTGAACATACCCAATGACTAAGCCTCCACAGCCCTCTGGATAGAGGATTGCAAAGATTCATCACCCTCCAAGTGAAGGAATTCCTCCTCATCTCATTCCTAAAGGCCCTTATTCTGAGACAATGTCCCCTGATTCTGGACTCCCCAGCCAGGGAAACATCCTTCCTGTATCTATCCAATTGAGCACTGCAAGAATTTTGTATGCTCGAATGAGGTCAGCTCCCATCATTCTTCCAAGCTGGACAATGCGGGCCCAATCTCTCCTCATAGGACAATGCTGCCAATCCCAGGAATCAGTCTGGTGAACCTTCACTGCACTCTCTCTATGGCAAGTATATCCTTCCTTAGGGGGAAAACTCTCCACTGGTTGGAGTCATACCTAGCACAAAGGAAGATGGTTGTGGTTGTTGGAGCTCAGTCATCTCAGCTCCAGGACATCACTGCAGAAGTTCCTCAGGGTAGTGTCCTCGGCCAAATCATCTTCAGCTGCTTCATCAGTGACCTTCCTTCCATCATAAGGTCAGAAGTGTGGATGTTCGCTGATAATTGCAAAATGTCCAGCACCATTCTCAGCGTGACTCCTCAGATACTGAAGCAGTCTATGTCTAAATGCAGCAAGGCCTGGACAACATCCAGGCTTGGGGTGACAAGTGGCAAGTAACATTCACACCACATAAGTGTCAGGCAATGACCATCTCCAACAAGAGAGAATCTAACCATCGCCCCTTGATGTTCAATGGCATTACCATCACTGAATCCCCCACTATCAACATCCTGGGGGCTACCATTGACCAGAAACTGAACTGGACTAGCCATATAAACACTGTGGCTACAAAAGCAGGTCAGGGGCTAGGAATAGTGTGACGAGTAACTCACCTCCTGACTCCCCAAAGCCTGTCCACCATCTACAAGGCACAAGTCAGGAGTGTTATGGAATACTCCCCATTTACCTGGATAAGTGCAGCTCCTACAACACCCAAGAAGCTTGACACCATCAAGGACAAAGCAGCCCGCTTGATTGGCACCACATCCACAAACATTCACTGCCTCCACCACCAATGCACAGTAGCAGCAGTGTGACCCACCTACAAGATGCACTGCAGGAATTCACCAAAGCTCGTTCAACAGCAACTTCCAAACCTACGACCACTACCATCTAGGAGGACAAGGGCAGCAGATAGATGGGGACACCACCACCTAGCAGTTCCCCTCCAAGTCACTCACCATCCCGACTTGGAAATATATCGCTGTCCCTTCACTGTCGCTGGGTCAGAATCCTGGAACTCCCTTCCTAATAGTACTGTGGGTGTACCCACACCACATGGACTGCAGCGGTTCAAGAAGGCAACTCACCACCACCTTCTCAAGGGCAACTAGGGATGGGCAATAAATGATGACCCAGCCAGCGAAGCCCACATCGCATGAATGAATAAAAAAAGGACCAAAACTGTATACAATACTCCAGGTATGGTCTCACCAAGGTTCTATACAATTGCAGCAAGACCTCTTTACTCCTACACTTACATCCTCTTGCAATAAAGGCCAACATAACATTTACATTCCTAATTACTTGCTGTACATATTAGCTTTCAGTGACTGATGAACAATGCCTCCCAGGTCCCTTTGGACTTCAACATTTCCCAATCTCTCACCATTTAAGAAATACTTACATTTCTGCTTTTCCTACCAAAGTGGTTAATTTCACATTTTTCCACCTTATAATCCATCTGCCATGTTCTTGCCCACTCGATAAGGCTGTCCAAATCTACTCTATGCCTTTTTGCATCCTCCTCATAACTCACCTTCCCACTTAGTTTTGTGCCATCAGCAAACTTGGAAATATTACAATTGATCCCCACATCCAAAGCATTAATAGATTGTGGATGCCTGGAGACTAATAACTAATTCTTGTGGCAGCCTACTAATCACAGCCTGCCAATCTGAGAATGACCGGCTTATTCCTACTCTGTTTTCTGTCCGTTAACCAATTCTCAATCCATGCCAGTATAGTATATTACCCCTACTCCCATGTGCTCTAATTTTGCTTACTTAACCTCTTGCTTGAGACCTTATCAACAACCTTCTGAAAATCCAAATACACCACATCCAATGATTCACCCTTATCTTTTCTGCGAGTTACATACTCAAAAAACTCTAACACTTTTGTCAAACATGATTTCCCTTTAATCCTTTTGACTCTGCTCAATCCTACCTATCTTTAGTCTCTCTCTTGTTGGAGATGATCATTGTGTGGCTCAAATGTCACTTGCCACTTATCAGCTCAAGCTTGAAGAGGCAGGTCTTGCTACATGCAAGCATGGACTACTTCAGTATCTGAGGCGTCACAAATGGTACTGAACATTGCAGAGTGGACATCCCCATATCTGACCTTATGATGGAGGGAAGGTCATTGATGAAACAGTTGCAGATGGTTGGATCTAGGGCACTATCCTGAGGAACTCCTGCAGCGATGCCCTGGGACTGAAATGATTGACCTCCAATAACTACAATCATTTTCCTTTGTGCTAGGTATGACTGCAACCAGTTCAAACATTTCCCCCTGATTACCACTGACTTCTGTTTTGCTAGGGCTCCTTGATGCCACACTAGATCACTTCTTAAACTACAAGTTCAAGGGACTACTAGACTATCCAGGGTCTTACATTTTCCTCCTCCATTCTCTTCTCTATCTCTCAACAATTGGAAAGCGTGCATCGCTGGCATTTATTGCTCTTGAAATACTGAAAGGCCTTCTTGAATTAATTTGCAGTAGTTCAAAACTACCGAATGGACTTCATATGGCAGTTAAGATTCAAGATTGGTGTGAAACTAGAATAATATGGTCTATAATGGTCAAAAACATGATGGAGGCCAGGAAGGGAAGGTGAGTGATCAGCAGCTTGGCAGGACTAAGGTCCAGAGAAACCACCATCTCAGAGATAAGATAAGCTCGGAGAGTGTATGGCGGTACATGGAAGAGAAACTGGAAAAAAAAAAGTGAGCTTTGGGCTAGGGAAGGAGACTGTTTGGCTTGGTTGGCAAGTGGAAGAGGGATGCTGCATGGGCAGCTAACCCCATGGTCTCTATCTTAAGTGACATCGAAGTCCTTGAGCTCCTCACACTTGTTGGAGGTGAGAATGGAAGGAGTCGAGGGGGGAGGAGTTTTAAGATGTGGTTGGCAGTGAAGAAAAGAAGCATGTTATCTTCACAATCCAGGATGACCACAATCACAACTCAATTACAATTCCAAGTATATGTTCATAATACCATCATGGTATTAAATAAGTTAGCAATCTAAATAGAATGCAGTATCACCTGACACAAAGGTTCTCAAATTGGGACCGTGGAACCCAGACACCTTCAGGGGGCCTTACAGATGGGCAACATGGACAATAGCCCAGGGCGCCGTGGTCAAGAGTAAGTAAGTGAGTTGCAGCCAGAGATGTGCTCTGCTCCCACAATGCTCCTGTGCTTCCTGTGCTCTGCTAGTGCTGTCCCACCCTGGGCTCCTTCCTTCTCTGTGCTTTGCTTCCTCAGCATTTCTAAACTCCCTCTGCTCCCCTAGTGCTTTCTCGGTGCTCTGTTCTCTGCAGACTTTTGCTTCTCTCTGGTCTCCTGCCAATGATATACAGACTCTGCAGTAAGCAGACATACCCCATCTCACTGATATTGGTCGGTAAATATTTGTTTTCTTAAAAAACATTATTAAAAGACTATTTACATGGGACACTTTCACATTATGAGTGTTATACAGTATTATAATTTAGATGAGGGTTCCATGATAATTAATCCATTCGAAAAGGGGTCCTTCAACAAAAGATTTGAGAACCACTGACCTAGCGTATATGCTGTGAAGTTTAGGAAACCAGCAGCAATCCATACCCAACTGGGAACATGCACATAACCTGCACCTGTAACAGAAAGAGGGGGAAAAATGTGCTCACTCTCCAATAAGAGATCAAGATTCTCTAAGCATTTGCTCAACAAAACGTGTCACAGAACAAAGTTTTCCTTTTTAAGTTACCAGAAATCAATACCTGCATTTTATTTGAAATAGAAGAATTCAACTGCCTCCTTTTTTGTCAAATTTAATAGGGAGTTGGGAAGACATTTTATGTGATCTCAGTCGCCACAATTACAATCATAATACAAACGGAAATTACTCAGTTGACAGGTTGCACTGGGCACTAAAGCAACTATGGATTCAAAGTTAAAACAGAAAATGCTGGCAGCATCTGTGGAGCGAGAAACAGAGTTAATGTTTTGAGTCCGTATGACTCTTCTTCACAGCTAAAGAGATGTAGAAATGTGATGGCTACTTCTTCTTACCTCCCCCTGAACCATAACCCTACCACTGAGCATCAAGCCATTGTTTCCAGGACTGTCACTGACCTTATCACCTCTAGAAATCTTCCCTCCACATTTTCCAACTTCAGTCTCCCAACTCCACACAGTCCACTTCTACCTCCTTCCCAAAATCGACAAATCGGATTGCCCTGATAGACCCATCATGTCAGTCTGTTGCTGTTTCACAGAACTCATTTCTTTCCATCTTGACTCCATTCTCTCTCCCCTTATCTAGTCTCTTCCCACCTACATTCACAATTCGTCTGATGCCCTATGTCATATCAACAATCTCCAGTTTCCTGGCCCTAACCGCCTCCTCTTTACTATGGGTGCCCAGACCCTCTACACCTCCATCCCCCACCAGGACAGTCTGAGGGCTCTCCGCTTCTTCCTTGAACAGAGACTCGAACAGTCCCCATCCACCACCACTCTCCTCCCCTGGCTGAACTTGTTCTCTCACTGAACAATATCTCCTTTAACTCATCTCACTTCCTCCAAATCAAAAGTGTGGTTATGGGTTCTCGCATGGGCCCCAGTTATGCCTATCTTTTTTGGGGGTATGTGGACATTCCTTGTTCCAGTCCTACTCAGGCCAACTCCCACAGATCCTTTTTTCTGTACATCGATGACTTAATCGGTGCTGCTTCATGTCTTTGTCTGGACCTGGAAAGATTTATCAATTTTGCTTCCAATTTCCACCCCTCTATCACCTTCACATGGTCCATTTCCAACACTTCCCTTCCCTTCCTTGGCCTCTCTGTCTCCATTTCTGGTGATAGACTGTCCACCAATATTCATTAAAGCCCACCAATCCTACAACTGCCTCGACTACAGCTCCTCAAACACTGCTTCCTGTACTCCATCCCATTCTTTCAGTCCCTCCGCCTCCGGTGCATCTGTTCCGATGATGCTACCTACCAAAATGGCGTTTCTGACAGGTCTCCTTTTTCCTTAACTGAGGTCTTCCCCCCCCACACTGTGGCTGACAGGGCCCTCAACCATGTCTGACCCATCCCCCGCGCCTCTGCCCTCACACCTTCCCCACCCTCCTAGGACCATGATAAGGGTCCCCCCCACGCCCTCACTTTTCACCACACCAGCCTCCGCATTCAAAGAATCGTCCTCCGCCATTTCCACTAACTCCAGTATGATGCCACTACCATATAAATTTTCCCTCACCCCCATCAGCATTCCGTAGGGACCGTTCCCTCGGCGACACAGGCAGGTCGTTCAGGAGTCCCCTGGGGTCCTGCTCACAAATCGGTATTCCATTTTGGAGGCTGATGAGGGCGCTGGTTCCTCCAAGGAGTGCAGCCAGAGCCAAGCTTCCGGCGCCACAAGCAGCCTGTCTGTACAGGAGGGGAGGAAGAGAGGAAGAGCCATAGTAATAGGGGATTCTATGGTCAGGGGAACAGATAGATGCAACTGTGGCCGTCAACGTGACTCCAGGATGGTGTGTTGCCTTCCTTTTGCCAGGGTCCGGGATGTTACTGAACGGCTGCAGGGCATCCTGAAGGGGGAAGGTGATAAGGCAGAGGTCATGGTACATGTTGGTACCAGTGACATAGGTAGAAAGAGGGATGAGGTCTTGCATCAAGAATTCAGGGAGTTAAGCAGTAGACTAAAAACCAGGACCTCTCGGGTTGTAATCTCTGGATTACTCCAAGTGCCACGTGCTAGCGAGCCTAGAAATAGGAGAATAGCACAGATGAATACGTGGCTTAAGAGTTGGTGCAGGAGGGAGCGTTTTAGATTCCTGGACCACTGGGACCTGTACAAGTGGGACGGTCTACATATGAACCAGAGAGGGACTAACATCCTTGCGGGTGGGTTTGCTAATGCTGTTGTGAGGAATTTAAACTAATTCGGCAGGGGGAGGGGACACAGAATGTTAGCAGAATAGGGACACATCATAAGACAGTAAAACAATCAAGTCAGAGGGAGTACAGCTGCATTAAGTTTCAAGGGAGAAAGACAAGGCTGGATGGCCTCTACTTTAATGCCAGGAGTATTACAGGTAAAACGGATGAGTTAAGGGTGAGGATTGACACGTGAAATTGTGATACAATAGCCATCACAGAGATGTGGTTGAGGGAGGAGCAGGATTGGCAGCTCAACATTCTGGGATATAGAATCTTCAGGCAAGACAAGGGAGGGGGTAAAAGAGGAGGAGGCATTGCACTATTAGTTAAGGAGTCAGTTACTGCAGTAAGGAGAGGTGATATCTTGGAGGGGGCATCGAATGAAGCTTTGTGGGTGGAGTTTAGGTATAAAAAAGGGGCAGCCACATTGTTAGGTGTTATTATAGACCCCCAGATAGTCAGCGGGAAATTGAGCAGCAAATATGTGCACAATTTGCGGAGGTGTGTAAAAACAATAATAGGGTAATTATATTAGGTGATTTCAACTTCCCAACATTAATTGGGATAGACATAGTGTTAAGGGCTTGGATGGAGTGGATTTCTTGAAATGTGTACAGGAGAACTTTTTAGGTCAATATGTAGAGGGTCCAACAAGGGACAGTGCAGTGCTGGACCTAATTCTGGGGAATGAAGCCAGACAGGTGGCTGAGGTGGTGGTGGGGGAGCATTTTAGTGATAGCGACCACAACATGGTACAATTTAAGCTTGTTATGGACAAAGAAATAGACAAGTTGCAAAAAATGTTTTGGATTGGGGGAGAGCGGATTTTAGTAAAATAAGGCAGGATCTGGCCAAGGTAGACTGGGAACAGCTACTTGTGGGGAAATCTACAGAAGAGCAGTGGGGGGTGTTCAAAAAGGAAATGGGGAGGGTACAGGCTCAACATGTTCCCTCTAGGTTGATAGGAAGGAGTAACAAGCCCAGAGAACCATGGATGACCAGAGATATTCAAGATACAATGAGAAGGAAAAGAGAGTCTTTTAGCAGGTACAAGGGGAGCAAATCAGCGGAGGCATTAATGGAGTACAGAAAGTGCAGGGTGGAGCTTAAGAAAGCAATTCGGAGAGCAAAGAGGGGATATGAGAAAGCTCTGGCTGGTAAAAGTAGGGAAAATCCCAAGATTTTCTATAAGTATATCAATGGGAAGAGGATAACCAGGGAAAGAGTAGGGCCCATTAGGGACCAAGGGGGCACTCAATGGGTGGAGCCAGAGGACATCAGTAGAGTGTTGAACAAATACTTCACACCTGTCTTCACCCAAGAGAATGAGGATGAAGGTATGGAACTCGGGGAAAGAGACTGCGAGGTTCTTGAACAAATTGATATAGGGATTGACAGGGTATTAGAGGTGTTGGCAGGCTTAAAATTGGACAAATCTGCAGGTCCGGATGATTTGTGTCCCAGACTGCTGAGGGAGGCAAGGGAGGAGATCACAGGGGCTCTGACCCAAATTTTTAATTCCTCTCTGGCCACGGGGGAGGTGCCAGAGGACTGGAGAACAGCTAATGTGGTTCCGCTATTTAAGAAGGGCTGTAGAGATAAGCCAGGGAACTACAGGCCAATGAGTCTCACGTCAGTGATAGGGAATCTATTGGAGAAAATTTATCTCCACTTAGAGAGGCAAGGTTTAATCAGGGATAGTCAGCATGGTTTTGTCAGAGGGAGGTCATGCCTAACAAATTTGATTGAATTTTTTGAGGTGGTGACCAGGTGTGTAGATGAGGGTAGTGCAGTTGATGTAGTTTATATGGATTTCAGCAAAGCCTTTGACAAGGTCCCACATGAGAGATTTATAAAGGCGGCAAATGCAAATGGGATACAGGGTAATTTGATAAGGTGGATTCAAAATTAGCTTAGTTGTAGGAGACAGAGGATGATGACAGGAGGATGCTTCAGTGACTGGAAGCCAGTGTCCTGTGGCGTACCACAGAGATCTATGCTGGGTCCCCTATTATTCGTCATTTATATAAACGACATAGATGACTATATGGGGGGTAGGATTAGTAAGTTTGCGGATGACACAAAGATTGGCCGGGTGGTTAACAGTGAGGTTGAGAGTCTTGGGCTACAGGAAGATATAGACGGGGTGGTCAAATGGGCAGATAAGTGGCAGATGGAATTTAACCCTGAAAAGTGTGAGGTGATACATTTTGGAAGGAGTAATTTGACAAGTATTCAATGAACGGCATGACACTAGGAAGTTCTGAGGAACAAAGGGACCTTGGCGTGTGTGTCCATAGATCTCTGAAGGCAGAGGGGCATATTAGTGGGGTGGTGAAAAAGGCATATGGGACACTTGCCTTTATCAATCGAGGCATAGATTACAAAAGTAGGGAGGTCATGTTGGAGTTGTATAGAAACTTGGTGAGGCCACAGCTGGAGTACTGTGTGCAGTTCTGGTCGCCACATTATAGGAAGGATGTGACTGCATTGGAGGGGGTGCAGAGGAGATTCACCAGGATGTTGCCTGGGATGAAACATTTAAGTTATGAAGAGATGTTGGATAGACTTGGGTTGTTTTCGTTGGAGCAGAGAAGACTCAGGGGCGACCTGATCGAGGTGTACAAGATTATGAGGGGCATGGACAGGGTAGATAGGGAGCAGCTGTTCCCCTTAGTTGAAGGGTCAGTCACAAGGGGACACAAGTTCAAGGTGAGGGGCAAGAGATTTAGGGGGGATGAGAGGAAAAACTTTTTTTTACCCAGAGGGTCGTGACGGTCTGGAATGCGCTACCTGGGAGGGTGGTGGAGGCTGGTTGCCTCACATCCTTTAAAAAGTACCTGGATGAGCACTTGGCACGTCATAACATTCAAGGCTATGGGCCAAGTGCTGGTAAATGGGATTAAGTAGGTAGGTCAGGCATTTCTCACGTGTTGGTGCAGACTCGATGGGCCTAAGTGCCTCTTCTGCACTGTGAGATTCTGTGATACCCTGGTCCCCTCCTCCATCACCCCCAAATCCTCATCCCCTTCCCACAGCACCTTCCCATGCAATCACAGAAGGTGCAACACCTGCCCCTTTACCTTCTCACCATCCATGGCCCCTAACATTGCCTTCAGTGAAGCTGCTTCACTTGCACCTCCTTCAGTTTGGTCTACTGTATTCACTGCTCCCAATGTGGTCTCCTCTACACTGTGGAGATCAAACACAGACTGGGTGATCGCTTTGCGGAACACCTCTGGTCTGTCCACAAGCATGACCCAGACCTTCCTGTCGCTAGCCATTTCAACACACCATCCTGCTCTCATGACCACATGTCCATCCTTGGCCTGCTGCAATGTTCCAGTGAAGCCCGATGCAAACTGGAGGAACAGCACCTCATCTTGCGATTAGGCACTTTACAGCCTTCCGGACTTAACATCAAGTTCAACAACTTCAGACCATGAACTCTCTCCTCCATCTTTACCAGTTTTTTAATCCATTTTTAAAAAATTATTTTTTTTTAAAAATTTATTTATTCATTTTCTAAAATCTTTTTCCCCAACCACCGCCCCCACAGGGCCATCTGTCACTTGTTTCTATGTTGTGCTTTCACAGAGCGCTGACCCTTGTTCTGCTACTAACACATTCTACTATCTCACCTTCATGCCACTATCAGCACCTTTTTTGGTCTTTACCACCACCATTAATACTCCTTTTGTCACGTGTCCATGACATCTTCGTCAACCTCTCCTTAGCTCCCACCTATCCCTGAGCTTCCATTTTTGCTCCACCCCCCCTCATAAACAGCATAATATCCATCACATTTCTACTTCTCCTTCGCTCTCAAGAGTCGCCATACGGACTTAAAACGTTAACTCTGCTTCCCTCGCCATAGATGCTGCCAGGCCTGCTGAGTTTTTCCAGCATTCTCAGCTTTAATTTCAGATTTCCAGATTCCAAGTAACGCTCAGAAAAGATTCAGAGGCTTGCACCAATTTACAACTATCTGATCATTTTTTTTTAATGCATGGTCTAAAGAGTATTCAACTATTTATAATATTTAATTTCTATTTCAAGATGATAAAAATACAATTCCAGTCATGAAGCAGAAACAGTAAAAGATTTATGCAAGCACTTAATTCTCAAGAACTGGAAAGCTAACTGAAATATTAGCAAAGTGTAAAAGCAACAGAGTATGTTGCTCTTGAAAACTTGATACGAAGTAACTAACTGTTGAAAGTATTTCAGGAACATCATTCTTATCCCATAACTTTATAAACATATGAAAGCTTTAATCGTGAGCAACAACATTGCAATTAAAATCCAAGAGATTTGTCAAGCCCAAGTCCAAAGGAAATAAAATAATCAGTACTAAAAACTTACATCATCCTTAAGAGATAAGAGATTGTTACATCTAACAAAGAAACAAAGTTGATGGATAATCGTAGCCACGTAGCCAGGCAAAGTATCTCAATTTTCCGGGAGCCTTTAATGCTTAGGAGGCTGTTAAGGTACTTGGCATGTGCGACTAGTGAACAGATCGGTCGCTGGATATCAAATTGATTGAAATACCATAGCCAGAGGGTGGTAATTAATGGAAGGAGCTCCATATGGAGACTAGTGCCGTGGAGGGATCTGCAATGGGGGCGTTGTTCTTCAGAAAATTAATGATTCAAATAGGGCACAGAGGTAACAATGTTTTAATTTACTGATGATGCAATAATATATAAGAGTTAGAAATAGAGCTGAAATAAGCAGGGCAGCATGGAAAAGGGCGAAGGGACCGAGAGGGATGGGGCGGTCGTGAAGGAGGTGGGCGAGAGAGCCCGAGGGCAGGGAAGAGGGGCGGGCGAGAGAGCCCGGGGGCAGGGGAGGGGGGCGGGCGAGAGAGCCCGGGGGCAGGGGAGGGCGAGAGAGCCCAGGGGCAGGGAAGAGGGGGGCGGGCGAGAGAGCCCGGGGGCAGGGGAAGGGGTAAGGCAGGCAAGAGAGCCCAAGGGCAGGGGAAGGGGTAAGGCAGGCAAGAGAGCCCAAGGGCAGGGGAAGGGGGCGGGCGAGAGAGCCCGAGGGCAGGGGAGGGGGGCGGGCGAGAGAGCCCGGGGGCAGGGGAGGGGGGCGGGCGAGAGAGCCCAGGGGCAGGGAAAGGGGTAAGGCAGGCAAGAGAGCCCAAGGGCAGGGGAGGGGGAGGGGGAGTGCGAGAGAAAAAGCCCGAGAGCTGGGGGGTGGTTGGGGGACACAAGAGGGAGCTGGAGGGCAGGGGAGGTGGGGGCTGGGGAGGGAGAGACAAGACCAAGTGCAAAGTGGAAAGGAGAGAAAGAAATTCAGGTTTCAGAGAATTGCTTCAGCTTGAACAAGAACATGAGGGATATAGGCAGAAGCAAGTTGCCCAATGAGAGAGTAATTCAACTTCGAGGCTATTAGGAAGGAAAAATTACATCAGCTTAAGCAGAAGTGACTATACGAGGCCATCGAAAGTAGCTCATGTACCAGAGAAACATGCATCAGCAAGGAGTCCAGAAAGTGAGGTAACAGAAAATGGCCACTTCTATCAAGTCAGCTAAATTCATTCAACAATTACTACTGATACTTCATTAAATGGAAAGGTGATCATGGTGTTTTCACATATCAGTCAGTGGCATTGATGATAATATTGTAAGATGTGCTTGCCTTGATGCTTATAGTTGAACACCTGCAGCATACGGGCAAAATGCAAGAAGCTAAGGAGAGATGTTCAGTATTTACAAAGAAATGGTTATTATGGCAAATGTAATTGGAAAACAATGGCAGTATGGATATGAAGGTCTTACTCATTTAATGCTAAGGGACTGATTTCTGACTAAAGTTGCCGAAGCTTTAAGAATCTGATTTTTCTTCAACAGGAGAATAAGTAAAAGTGTCATAGCTATGAACATGCACTAATCATCTTATGATCCCACAAGCAAAGGTCAGCCAATGCACAGGTGGGAGAGCAGGTGCCTCAAGCTGTCCCACAGATAAACCACTCAACGACCTAGCTGCTCAACCTGCCTGGTCAAGGCCAGTGGGAGTTATCAAGCACAGATCGAGAAACAATAAAGTCAAAAATGGAGAGGTAGATCACATGACAAATCACTGCTCGTCTCATAAAATATTCTGGGATGCAAACAGAGACACTTTGTGAGGTAGGTGATGGCCATCTGTGGTGAAAACTGATGTAGGTGGTTAACTCCTTATTTTTACTCATTGTAAATGGTGTACACCACCCACACCCACACAAAGGGGCCATGAGATATTGGCTGCTCTTTCATAGCTACCAACATGTGAAGAGCAATGTTCTTTCAGACTACCACTAACCTCACTTCCTGCACTTATGATTCCAACTCCAAGCGTCAGACATACATCTCACAATCTCTTGTTTAAAACCTGACTATCCATGTCTATTCATTCCATTCTCCCTGCCATGGGGAAGGTTGAGATGTTGTCCTGCCCCCTATTAGTAATTTGGAAGGCGGCCAATCAACAACCTCTCCTTTTTTGAAGGGGGTAATTGTATGGAAAACATCCATTACAACCAAAATGAACGGAGACTAATGTGTCTTGGAGAAGACAACTGATACTCAATAATCAGCTGCATCATTCTATAAAATGACCAACCTGGTTTTACTGTATATCTTCAATGCTTGTGGTCAGTTTGTTTTTAAATAAACAAAGGGGCAAACTCACGTTGCTTTAAAACACAATAAACATTCATCGATCCCAAAACCTTTTCCATGAGGGGAAGAAAAGAGTCAAAAATCTTGAAACGTATTAATCTTGTCTGTGCAAGGGAGAGGCAAGAAAGGCTTTGTCGTAAGCTGCCAGGTTGAGGGCAGGGGAGCCATTCATTAGGTAAGGCTGCCCTTTGTATATGATAGAGCCCAGGAGCATCTATTGAGGTAAGGCTGCATGACAGTGCAGTTAGAGGGGGCTTCACAACAATTCTGGGCCCTCCAAATTGCTCACGGATACCCCACAACATAATGCACGGCAATGTGTTTAATGTAAGGAGTAGGAGGCACCAGGTGCAGAAGTAGTGTGCTCCTTGGGCAGGTGCCAATGCAATGTGCTCACTGTTATGAATGCGTGATTCAATTAATTATGCATATAACTCATACAGGCCAGCAGCAGCAAGCCAGCAACGTGCTTTTGTATGGGGATCTGCAGTTACGATTATCATAATAAATGCAATGTAATTGCCAGTGCCAGAAAAACTGTCTGCCATCCACTGAAAATAGGTGGCAAGTGAGCTGGTTGAGTTACACTATAGGCTTACCTTGTTGTCAGCGGGAACCCTGTGAAGTAAATGAGGCGGGGCTACAGAATGTGTTACCTTTAAGTAGCTTCCACTATATTTTTTAAACACACATAGAAACCAAGCTCTTACCTGAAGCATAAAAATCATAGTCAAAATAGGCCAACATAAAAAAATTAAGCACAAGTAGCATGAAACCAGAGAACGTCAACAGATTTGGTGCCAACCATGTAGGTAAAATCTATAAAAGCAAAAAGAAAGGTTGATAAGTAGGGGGACCAGAAATTCTCCACTGTAGGTTAACTATTCTTTATACTTAATTTAAAAAATTAAAAACCTAATACTGAATATGCCAGGCCAGGTCGGCTGTCCACTACTTTTCTTTATTTTAAAGTAGCATATCCTTACAGTGGATCATTTTTTAGCAATGAATGAAGACCCAAGATTGTTGCTGGTCATTCTCACCATCTGGGTCTTCAGCAAATATCTCAATATCAGTAATACCCAATTTCACTGTTCCTAATATGCCCTTTCACCCTATCCCATGGATCATAAAGCTGCTGGCACTTTGCTATACCTGTAGTCTTATTTTAGAATATCGTTCAAAGTCAGGAGATTATCTCTGATGTGGCAGAAAGCCCATGACTTCTCTTCAAAGAAAGTAATATTTTACAAGGAAATCTGGTACAATTTCTTTCTTATTCTGGTAAAAATATTTCTGCCAAATTTATTTCAAATATCTAATGCTGTGCTTGAAAATAAAGAAACCACACAAGGATCCAGTAACACAGAAAGTTTGTAGTAATATGCTCTTACCTTAACTACAGAGTTCCAAAATGGGTGCATAACATATACAGACAACGGATTGGTGTCCACTGCACTATACTGCAAAGGAAATAAGATGACAAAACTCATGTATACATTTATTTAAAATCTGACTCTTAGCATTTGCAAATTTAAGCTTTTTAAAATGACAAAAAAATGTAACTATTGCATTGTGCGCAAAATAAGGCCTTTTCATAACTAAACTGTGTTGCTGGATTTTTCTCCTATTGCATATTTAACTAAATATCAGTGCTTCAGATGAGAGTGAAGGGATACACTGGCTACTGTGAACACTGCAAATGGCAGTGAAGTGCCCAGCCAATGACTACTGTACTCTTATGGGGGAGGGAGTTAAATATCGTATCTACTTTTCCTTCACCAATAGCAAATCAAATAATGTTGCACCCAGACAAGCCTGCTGAAATTTACCCCATCTGCAGCAGGTGGGATCAAGGATAGGTAACTCCCAGAGCTTGTACCTCTGGTCACGTAGTCAAAAGGATCATGCTAAACAGCTAACAGATTTATAGTCAGTGTCAACTACTGGTTCCTCAGCAATTGAATCAAGTGAACCTGGTTACTACTTTTAATTGCGAAAAGTCCTGGTCCAAGATTGCCAACAACTGCACTTAAAAATAAGACCACAAAATGCTGGAAACACTAAGCTGGTCAGGCAGCATCTGTGGAAAGAGAGGAACAGATTCAGGCTGTCGAGAGTTTACAGCATTATTTGGCTTCATTTCAAATTTACTGCATCCACAGTATTTTTCTTTTAAAGTATACTTAGAGATCTGTCATCAGAATTGGGAAGTGCTGGTGATGGAACGAACAGCTTGTAAACTGCCTAAAGGATCGGTCATCAGCTGTTGAACAGATGACAGGCCAATGGAAATATCCTGAAAATAAGCTTCAAACCAAACTGAAAGTGATTCTTGCACTAACTCTCATGAAATACAGCACACCCCAAAAAGCTGGCAGAACAGGAATTATTTGGGCTGGAGTTTGTATGCATGCTGTTTGCAGATGATTGAAAATTCCTTAGTGTAATAAATACTAAACCAGAAAATGGGGTGTTGGGGCAGGGAAAGAACAAAAGTAATTACGCATTAAAGCTCAAGCTAACCTCAATTTCAAAACCATTAATGATGGAACTTGTTATTCTTCACACCCCTATTCACTTCTAGTCCCACAAAAATGAGCTTCTTTATCTTTCAGTTTCTGCTTTTGACAAAGGGTTAAAATCTTTATTATTATTGTCTAACCTACTGTGTATTTCTAGAATTTTCTAAATTTTCGAAATTTGCACAATTTATTGTCTTTAAATGGTCACAAAACCATAAGAGAATGGTTACTGATTACCAGTATATGTGAGAATTCCTAACAGCAGTTGTAAAAAAAAACAAGGTTAGAAAGATGCTCCTGAAGGATTGGCTAATGGAATCTTGTGAAGGCACCGCTGGTGGTATTTCTCCAATTCTTTGAGGTGCCTGCTGTACGTTGCCCAAGTCTCCGAAGCATTAGGAGCACAGGGATCACTGTTGCTTGGTAAACCATGACCTTAGTCTGGTGTTTGAGATCCTGGTCCCCAAAATACTCTTTTTCTCCATCTGCCAAAAGCTGGGCTGGCACATTGAAGGGCATGATGAATTTGGTTGTCTATGTCTTCCTTCATCAAGAGGAGCCACTCAAGATATGGAAAGTGGTATACTTTTTCCAGGAACTTGTCATTGATTTTGATCGATGAGAGGAGGGGTTGTGCTGTGGGAGCTGGTTGGGAGAGGACCAGGACTTTCCAGATGTTTAGTGAAAGGCCCATTTTTCCAAATGCTTCAGAGGAGTCGTCGACAGTGACCTTGAGCTCAGTTTCTGAGTTAGCGCAAACACAAGCGTCTTCTGCATATTGGAGCTCAATGACTTAAGTTGGAGTAATTTTGGTTTTGGATTGAAGGTAACATAGATTGAACAGTTTCCCATTTTGTAAATTATCTACAAGCCTGTGGGTAATTTGCTGGAGGTGATGCAGTATTGGAGCGAGAAGATGTAAGGGTTGGTGTGATGACACAACCTTGCTTGATCTCAGTCTTTATTGAGACTAGGTGGTGGTTCTATTGGTGAGGATTACGCCTTGTAAGTCATCACGAATTAGGTGGAGGATGGTGATAAATTTCTGAGGGCAGTCAATTTTGAGGAGGATACCCCATAAGCCTTCATGGCTAACAGAGTCCAAGGTTTTTGAGAGGTCGAGAAAGGCCATGTACAAAAGTTGGTGCTGTTCATTGTATTTTTGTTTGGAGTTGCTGCACAGTGAAGATCATGTCTGTGGTGCCTCTCGATGGGCGAAAACTGCACTGCTGGAAGACTCTGGAAGGAATTCTTCAATCACTGGGAGCAGGCAATTGAGAGGGATCCTTACAATAATCTTCCCTGTGGCAGGCATCAGGGAGACTCCTCCGTACAGCCAACATGCCCAGCATCAAGGTACTAATCACCTGAAGCCAGACCTGCTGGGCAGTACATGTCATTTGTATGCCCAACACCAAACTCCCGATGAAACTGCTCTACTTGGAACTTGGTCTTAACAGGAGGCTCCCAGAACAGTGGAAATATTCTAGAAATGAACTCAAGGCATCCCGGGAGAGGTCAAACACACCTGCAAACTCATGGGAGCCCCTGGTTTGTGATCGACCAAAATGGGGCATGTCCATTCGGGAAGACACCAAACTGATAGGCAAACTTCGTTGGGAAAATGCAGAGGTGAAGTCAGGGAGAGCATACAGATCTCCCAACAACTCATCTACCTAACCCTCCAAGCACCACCTGGCAGAGTCTTCCACAAATCGCACATTGGACTTATCAGTCATCTCAAAACCCATCGAACCAGGGTATTTCGATCCCAAGGGACTGCCTAAGATGACTTAAGAGAATAAACCTAATAATTTGCAAAAAAAAAAATCTCAAGTTGAACAAGAAAGTCTGGATAATTCCAACAGAATTTAATATCACATTAAAAATATCTGAAGCACGGACACTGATCTTTGCTATAGGCAATACGCAGAGATTGATTTTAGCTGAAATATCAGGAAACTATTTTGTAACAAATCTTTAAAAGTATTTCAAACCAGCCTAAATACCACTTAAGTTTCTTTTAAAACAGATATTTATGTTACAATATTAACAGTGCATTTAAATACACCATCTCTTGCACTACTGTGCATATAGTTTACTTAACAAACCTGTTGCTCCACTAAAACACACGAGTCTTGGGTATGTTGGAACTCAAAAGAGTTGAGATAGTGTCAAAAGCCACAAGAAAAAAGTTCATGCAGTTAATGAATTGTGCCTCCACCGAACAAGTGCCATTTTCCTTGCAATATTTGTTATCTAACCAGGTTAAGATAGTGTCAACTTTGAAACGAATAAATGGCAACCTAGCAGAGGGAGTTTGTTATATGCAGGGCCCCAGAAATCATCAATTCTCTACAGAAGCCATTGCAGGACATTACCCACAGGTGTCCAGTTCCTCCCTGCCAACTTTTCCGCTGTTTTTGCACTCCAGTTGCTGTGGATCATTTTGTGTTAAGCTCCTGTTCACCTATACTTAGAACGCAATAAGCAGGATGTGTGTGTTACGCACATTAGTTACATGACACCCAAATTTCCACTCTATTTTATGCATCAAATGATCCAAGTGCCTGAAGGCATCTCAGCTCATTACATAGGCTCTGCTTCGGGCAAGGCAAGATGTGCACTTCCTCCAATTTCACTAGTTCAAAACAGATGCAAAATTAAGCCCAGAATTTTAGGTTTGGCAGGAAATAGTCATTTTCTTGGTGCTTTGAGCTTTTTTTGCAATATAACCTCATTGAGATTGCACTGTATGCTTTGCTTCTCAGAATACATTTTTATAGCACAAGTATAAGTCACATTAAAAACTGAAAAGCATGCACAATTCCATGTTCTTAAACATACCCCAAATGTGTATGAATGATGGGTGGCTTGCAACCCCAATCCTTATGCTTAAAGACACGGTATATGTTGAATACTTGGCACATTCCTATGGCTCCAAATTTTATTCTGATTTCTGTTTATTTACCTCCAATTTTACTTTCCCATGTATATTAACAATATTGGCAGGAAATCTGGGTGCAAATCGATAACAAAATGGGTGCACAAATTAGTTTAATTCCCGGTGTCATTTCCCAAATCTATCCCACAGAAAATTCCACCCCTTTGGTCTGCATTCAGCACAGTCTCAGCTACAAGCACAGGCACAGGCACTGTCAGCATCACAAACCCATGCAGCGAGCACAGTACATGAGAGCCAAACAGAAAGGCCATGATCAGCAAAATAAAACAAGTCAGCAAGCTGAACTGTTCAGCAGAGAGGTTGACTTGCACTTTGGAAGTGGCTGGTATATAAAAGCGTAATGTTTCTGCAATACTTTATTGACATCACAAAACGACGACAGCACAAATGAATTGGGAGCAGCAATGAGGCCATATGGCACTCACTAACTGAGCCCTGTCAATATGAACCTACTGTCTGTGGAACATCAAGGAAGAGGAAATGGGGCACCATAAGTTTGTCAGAAGATACTTTTGGGTTGGTTCAAATGAAAAATGTAGGGCTTCTTTGTGGCTGATCTGTGAGGGCCAATGGGTCACAATCAGCCTGAAAATCTGGCAATGATAGACAATGTACCAAATGACGGTTTAGTTTTTATCTTTACTCTTAGAAAAGACGCCCATTTCCGATCAAATGCCCCTCCTTGGCTAGTTATACTGAAAATAATATAAAATGTCAACGCCTTGCTGTGACACACACAGCGAACGCAACCCCCTTGGTTGGATTCTGCTTAAACTTCAGCAGCCTGTGGCATTTGGGTGTAAGGTGGGCTGCACCCTGTTTTCTCAAATTCTACTGAAGTCACTTAGAATGGGTTTCATATTACAAAAAAAAGGACAAGAGAAACAGAGATGTCTTTTTTTTTAAAAAAGTTAAAATGGGTGATGATTTTATGAGGGTCACTAGAATGGACTGGTATGGACTGACCAAAGGATCCAGAGCACTCCCATATCAACACAATCCTATCATCTTGAGGGAACACAGCAGATTTGTTTCTCCTGAGCTGCAATTTTTAAATGGAAACTTTTCCAAAACAATGGTTGCTTTCTTATCCCATCCCAATTTTGCAACACCAACTCTCACCAGCCCTAGGTCTTGCTGCTTAACGAAAACAAGGCAGTTTGAGTGTTGTACCAGCTACATTTGTCTACGTTATATGTCCTGCTTATCCTCACTATTCATTCCTCCTCTGTGAAACGGCTTGGAACATTTTCTACGTTAAAGGAGTTGCAGTGAGAGGAACTGATCAGCCAGGTCTAATCCTGTCCTTGGTCAACACTCAGACATTTGCACTTCCAATAGGTGTCACTGACTAGTAATGAGGAACAGAAAGCTACATAACCTCTGGGTTCTGTGGACAACTGTTGCCCTTTAACCATCCCTCCATCCTGAGGCCATTAAGTCATCTGGGGCCTTAACGTTCTTGTTAGTTTGGAACGGCTATTAGGGACTAATACTTTTTTTTAGGCAAAACAGCAGAATATTTACCAAGTGAGTCATCCAAGCTGCGTCAATACTTTTTGGTTTGCTCAATGGATACCTCTTTAAATTGATCTAAATGTTTGCTCACACTAATTTCCTGTAACCCTTATGTAATTGTGTTTGGATTGGTAGTGCGTTGGTATTACTGTATGTGGTTCAGTGCATTATTTTGTTTTATAATAAGGCTATGAAGCACCTTGAGATGCGATTACATTAAAGATGCTATAGAAACACAAGTTATCACCATTGAAACAACATTCAGTTTTGTGGGATGGTAGCGCAGTGGTTATGTCACTGGACTGGTATCCAAAGACATGGGCCAGTGATCTGAAGCCCAGAGTTCAAATCCCACCATACCAACTGTTGAATTTAAATTCAGCTATAAATAAATCTGGAATACAAAGCTTTATCAGTAATGGTGACTATGTAACTAACAGCATGACGTAAAAACTCATCTGGCTCACAAATGTCCTTTAAGGAAAGAAATCTCCTGCCCTCACATGGGACCCCTGACCCACAGCAACATGCTCAACTCTTAACTGCCCTATCGAGCTACTCAGTTAGGGATGGGTAATAAATGTTATGCCCACATCCCATGATTGCATAAAAAATTTGAATATCTTTGAAATCCCCAGATATAATTGCGTAAGTAGGTAGTTGGCTCATTGCGTAGGTCTGTAACCACACAGAATAACATGTTAATTTCAACAGGCATTTTTTCCAAGTGGATCCTTGAGAGTTGACAGCATATATTACACATTTAACATATACTGAAAATAGCAAAGATAAAATAATTGAAATATATACATTAAAAAGGCAAGGAGTCTTCCGGTTAGTTTTCTGAAAAAAAAATGCATGAAAGGTCATTGACCTAAAGTATTAATGCTGTTTCGCTCCTCATATGTGCTGCCTAACTAAGCATTTCCAGTTTTTATTTCAGATTTCCAGCATTAGCAGTATTTTGCTTGTGTAACACACAGAAACAGTATGCCAGCAAAACGAATAGGTGGCTAGAATGCTTTTGTTACATGCCCCTTAATCTGACATCAGAAAGGCGAAGCCCCAGATGTGTTGCCACATGATTTAGCTTTAACAGTGTATCAAGTATAAAGCTGCAACACTATCCATCAAGGTTAATAAGATTCTCAGGGGTTCCCTGTGAGCTTGGATGCAAAGCTCTTTAAATAGATTCAAGATGTGGACTCGCCCGCTGGAGCTCTCATGATATTTAAAGGTAGTGGTCAGGAACCAAGCTCTGCACGTAGATAGGGGAATGTGCCACAGCACCACCAACAACTGATTAACTGGTTATTAATCTTGTTTGCTTAAATTGGCTGCTGTATTCAACAAAATAAAAAAAAAACATATAATGTAAAGAGCCAAGGGCATAAGATGCTACATAAATGCAAATTCGTTACAAACACAAAATTCTCAATTCCAGTGAAGGGAGGCAAGCCAGGGGCGAAAGGAAGACAACAATCAGTGTCATGCACAAAAATAAATAAAACCTGACTAATCAAGCAACCTCTTCCCTCAGTATCGAAAATACATCTACCCATTTAGAGTGAGATCTTAGTTTTTATAAAACAATCGAAGATTATTCACTACAGATGAATTTCTGGCAGAATAGTGTAATTATAGCACAACGAGTTTTATAAAGGCAAGTACCTAAGTAATGTGGTCACTGGAATTTATAATGACAATATAAAAATAAGGACAGAGTGTACAATTTTAAAATGGGTTCTGCATACCCAAGTACAAGTCTCCTTTGCCATGTATCCCCACAGAGGAGCCTGTATCTTACATGGCCACCATATCTCTGACCTCTCCCAGCCCCAGAGCCCTCCAGGATATCAGCACTCCTCCAATTTAGACCTCTTGAGCATCCCTGGTTTTAAATCAGTCCACCATTGGTGGCTGTGCCTACAGATGCCAAGGTCCTAGGCTCTGGAATTCACTCTCTAAATCTCTCCAGTTCTCTTTTGTCCTTTAAGCCATTTTTTTTAAAACCTGCCTCTTTGACCAAGTTTTGTTCTGTTCTAAAATCTCATGTCAAATTTTTCTCCTGTTAAGTGCCTTTAGACATTTTCTTAGATTAAAGATGCTATATAAATACAAGCTGCTCTTGGCATCCTGATGATTCATTTCCCTTCCCTCCCCGTTGTTCTGATGTTAATTAAAAGCTTGTTAATTTTTCTACTTCCAATGATGGGCTGTAGCCCAAAACATTATCACGTCCCTACTGTCCACAGCCACTAAATGTCCTCTCTGCAGATGCTGTCAGGCCTGCTGAGCTTTTCCAGCTACTTTTGTTTTTGTTTCAGATTTCCAGCATCCGCAGTATTTTGCTTTTATCTTAGCACTAAATGTTCAGTTGTGTTTCTCCAACATTTTTGTTCTTGCTATGTGTTACCAAAAACATCACTAGGGCTTTTTTGCTCCCAACCTCTAATTGCCCACAAAGTGAATCTCCATTACTGAACATTAATGCTGATTGTCATGATGTCAAGTTAGCTGGGTTTGTGAGGATTTACTCAAAGTGCACAAAATGTTTCAGATTTTCACTGGCCACCCACTAACATGCTGCAAAAGGCAGGCCATCGCTTAAATGTGACCAAAGACCTCACGGCTCAATTGAATTAATGGAACTGAGGGCTGCCAGCTTTCAAATGTTGCACAAAAGATTTTAACTTCAGTTTAATTTGGCAAGATCAGTCGTCCACTCCCTCTGAGCGTGGCTCTGGATAACAACCCCATTCATTGCCCTACTCCCCCTCTGATCTCCTAGCATCAGAACAAAAGGCCCAGTTCATCTCTCCCTGCCCAGAGTTACCCTACCCCACCACATCTTCACAAATCCAAGCCTGGCTTCCAGTTGTTGTCCAGCTCTCAGGAATCCGATTTCTTTTCAGTAGGGCAGGGATAAAACCATGCACATAGAAATCCATCAGCTATATCAAATCCACTTGTATAACCACATAAAACTGCACATTAATTGAAACTGAAGACCAAATAACTTACTGTACATTATACGTAGCTAAATTATCTATTTTAAAAAGGGCTTGAAAAATGAGGAAGCATAAATAACAGAGAACCAGCTGTCATCGTACATGAGAAACCAGTTCCTTCACTTCAAGAACCTGAATTCAGATCAGCCGAAGAAGAAATATCTCTGGTGGCAGTAAACATCGTACAAATTCTTTCATTCTTAAGCTAGTTCCTAAATGATGTTAGACATCATTATTGCTATAATTTACTACAAGGGCTGCAACTATGAGGAGCGGTGTGCGCAATTTATGCTGGTGTAGAAAATTATTTTAAATGGACGTTGGGATACACTTATACCATCTGTGCAATAAAGGCTGAATAATCAGGAGCTTGACGATCTCAATATTTGGCTCCCACTTCAATATCACTCCAAAATTAAAATACAGCATAATTAACTTTGACAGTGATTTCCAGTAAAACACAATGCATTAGTGTTCAAAAAAAAAGTCAGCTCCAACCAACTGTATCCAGCTAGTACGGCAATTGAAGTGGCTTTTGGAGGAATGACCAGCCGTATAAACAATGTGTTTAACTTAAAAACTGTTCAGCTCTTAACGGAAATATGCAGTGACTCATACAGATTGCCCACAGGGTGCAGGATTAGCAGTAGAGGTATTGCAACTGGTTTTCATCTGTTGAAGAGTCATACGGACTCGAAACGTTAACTGTGTTCCTGTCCGCAGATGCTGCCAGACCTGCTGAGTTTTTCCAGGTATTTTTATTTTTGTTTTGGTTTTCATCTGACCCTGGCTGGCAAGTGAAAAATCATGCATGTTTAAATCCCTTTGTGGTTTCACTCATTCCTGTCCCTTAACTTCCACTAGTCCTACAGTCCTCCCTCCTCCAACACTCCTGAAAATCACTACTTCCATTCCATCGTGACTTTAGCCACCTCATCTCCACCCCAACACATCCACTGCTTTGGAATTCCATCACTCAACTCTTCTGCTAGGCCCTTACTAAAGCCTAGCCCTGTTCAGGATCATCTTATTTTCTCTTCCTTTGGCTCAGAATGCTTTGGATTATGCCTCTAAAGCTCTTTAGGATGTTTTTCTACATCAAAGGTTAAGCCGTGGCTCAGTTGGTAGCACTTTCACCTCTGTGTCAGAAGATTGTGGTTTCAAGTTCCATTCGAGAGTTTAGAACAGATCGGCCCAAATCTTCCAATGTGGGGAGAGGCCTCCAACTTAACATAGATCACTAATGCACCTCAGGCCTGAGGAAATCCAGGCATGCGCACATCCAAGGTGTTTACATAGGAAGTTTAAAGTTCTGATTGCTGGTTTTACCCTGCCTGAACTGCTCTGTGATTCCAATGACAGTGGAATCAGATGGCACAAACCATGGAGACTTGGCTGTTTGCACTATACTTACCCTGGATTTTGCATGGATTTACTTAGAGCTATTCATAGCAGGTATAAAACCAGCAGAACTCTCAGCTGGAGTGTCAGAGCACTCTATAGCCCACAGCAATGTTCACAGCACCCCCCCTCCCCCCACCCACAACCCAGCAACATTGCTAAGGGGTGAACACTTGTTCGGGAGTGGGAGAGGGGGTTAAACATTGTCAGGGGGAGTGATAGGGGTTAGCATTCAGTGGGATGAAGCTACACAATTTCAGAGGTTGACAGCTCCTTTTAAAACAATGTATGTCAATGAACTGAAGACAGAGCTCAGAAGAAGTCATATTGGACTCGAAACGTTGACTGTTTCTCGCTCCACAGATGCTGCCAGAACTGAGTTTTTGAAGCACTTTCTGTTTTTGTTACAGACCTTAAGAGGCGTGTCTTCAGTTCATGATGAGAAAAGGGGGAGTGGCTGCATTGGAACGACATCTGACATCTTGCCTCCCAACTGTGTTCGCCCCTGCATCCCTGCTGCAGCTGGCTTCAGAAGGCCATTTCAGAGGGCATTTAAGAGTCAACCACATTGCTGTGAATCTGGAGTCACATATAGGCCAGACCAGGTAAGGACGGCAGATTTCCTTCCCTTTAGGGACACATTAGTGAACCAGGTGGGTTTTTACGACAATCAACAATGGTTTCATGGTCACCATTAGACTTTTAATTCCATATTTTTTATTGAATTCAAATTTCACCATCTGCAGTGGTGAGATTTGAACCCTGGTGCATTACCCTGGGTATCTGGCGAACTAGTCCAGTGACAATACCACTACGCCACTGCCACCCCATAGTAAAATGGTAAGTAGGCAGTTTAAATCGGAGTCAATGTTGGATGTTCCCTCTCCAATGCTGACCAGAAGATCTGGGCCATAATCTAGGCTGACACTGCTGTTCAGTACTGAGGGAGAGTTGCACTATCATAGATGCCATTATTTGGGTGAGGCCGCTCAGCCGGGCGCCAAAGATCCCTCGGCACGATTTGAAAAACAGCAAGGCCAATACTTCTGTCTCAACCAACATTACTAAAATAGATTATTTGATCACTATATTACTGTTCTTGGGGCCTTGCTGCGGGGAAATTGGCTTTTGCCTTTCCTAAGGTACAATAGTAACTACAATTCAAAGCACTTGGGGAATCTCCTGAAGTTGTGAAAGGTGCTATATAAATGCAAGTTCTTTCTTAAATGCAAATTGTTGTTGCAGTTATGGATATTAAATATCTGTAAATGGAGATGGATGGGACCAGTGGATATATAGTATTTTTTTTAATTTTGGTAGCTAGATTCTAATTGTGTATTTACTTAGCATAATTGTGACTATGGGGTGGCAGTGGCGTAGTGGTATTGTCACTGGACTAGTTCACCAGATACCCAGGGTAATGCACTGGGGACCGGCAGATGGTGAAATTTGAATTCAATAAAAAATATGGAATTAAAAGTCTAATGATGACCATGAAACCATTGTCGATTGTTGTAAAAACCCACTTGGTTCACCAATGCATCCCTAATGGGAAGGAAATCTGCCGTCCTTACCTGGTCTGGCCTACGTGTGACTCCAGATCCACAGCAATGTGGTTGACTCTTAAATGCCCTCCGAAATGGCCTAGAAAGCCACTCAGTTCTCAAGGGCAATTAGAGATGGGCCCAGGAAGCATCCCCATGTGAATAAAAAAACTATACTGTAAGGCCTTGTGCCACATTTGACCCTGCATCTCCCTAGCACTGAAAATAAATCATCTGAAATTCAGACAACTCACTTAAATTTGCTACTTTCCCCATTTAAATTAAATGGGCTTGGAGGTTTGAAAAGGGCTTTGAGCACTGTTGCGTCAATGTTGAATAACTCCTAAATAAGAACACCAAGATTACTTAGTAGCTGCAGCTTGAGATATATAGAACTTAATACACTATACAGTCCAAAAAGAAAAAAAGGCCTGGACACTCGATCTAGTATGGACTATAGCTGATCATGTCTAGAACAGACTGTAAAATCCAAAAGAGGAGGAAAACATTTTATTCCCAGTACGGACATTTCTTGCCTCAACAAGTACGAAGATTTCGAACTAAGAGTAACATGCACCATAAAGATTAATTCTTCTATAACTCTGGGACAAGTACAAAACTCAGTTCCCAAACAAAATATGTATGGATCCCAATGTATTGTACAATTTCATTGAAAATGGGTGAACAGTGTAAAAAGTTGAAGAGATGAGGCCACATATTCAGAAAATAAGTTTTACTTGTGGGAGACAAATTCACATTCTGCTCTATTAAGAATGGATTCATGCTCCCATCAATGAAGTGCAGTGAATTGCTCTGAAGCATACTACAAGGTCACCAAAATCCAATCGCAGCTCACAGGAATTAGTGTTGGAAGTGGTATTGTCACAATGTACTGACACTAAACATTTCATTTGCTTTAGACTCATTAATTTACCCCCAGGAATGACAAACAATTTGGGGACTCTTTCTTTGGCAAAATAGCTTTATTTTCTGTTGCCCAAATAAAATTCCCTTCGAGGTTTGAACTGTAGCAGACCACATTTACTCTTCAGCCTGAAATCTGCAGTTCTGCTCCAAACCCAACAGGTCCTCAGGACAGAAAGTCAGGTCTAGAAATAATTCAATTTACCAGCTGACATTTGCACACCATGTTAAACATGGTTGAAAGTAGGAACCACTTTGCAACGATGTTAAGAATATGGCCTGACAGCACCCAAAATGCCAGTACTCTCACAATCAAGCATAAGCATCATCAGAAGCAAAACCTTAGCTCACATTTTTCAACAGAAAACCATCATAAGAGATCAATTGATAAATAGTTCAAGAAGTGAAACAGAATCAACAGAAATTACAGTGCAATTACATCATTATGTTTAATATGTGGACTAACTAGAAAACACTCACAGGTGGGAACGGAAATTTTTCCAATCTAAGAGCAGACATTTGAGCAAAATGGCACAGAACACAAAATTCAGATGTTAGTTGAGTGTTGAGGACTATACATGTTCTACAGCAATCACGGCAATAGATTCTTACAAGGAAAATAGACTTCAATGTATTTCTACTGGCTTGGCATATAACAAGCTTTACTTGGATATTTAACATAAAATTACAGCAACACTTAACTGTGCAAATCAGATTAGTTCATGGCCAGAATTTCTGGGTGTACTTTAATCAAAGTTTAAAATGTTAATTCCAACAGCTGGCAACATACAGGTAATATTTTGCTTCTCTTAAAACAAATGATGAAATCAAAGAGAAGGCAAGCAACCGGCAATAATCTCCATTCTAGTTTTGAGGGTTTCAAATCCAAGTATTTTCTCTGCAGGTGATAAATTTAATCATCTTGCGAAATACTTTGGACGTTATACATTTCAATTCATGAAATCAGGTTGTTTCATCAAATTGTGGCATATACCTGAAATCCATAATGGCAACTGTTGTGTCTCACAGCGCAACACCATCAACACAAGCAGTATATTTATTAGAAACAAAAACAAAAATACCTGGAAAAACTCAGCAGGTCTGGCAACATCTGCAGAGAGGAACACAGTTAACATTTCGAGTCCGAATGACCCTTCGACAGAACTAAGTAAAAATAGAAAAGAGGTGAAATATAAGTTGGTTGGGGGGCGGGGGGGTTGGGACAACAAGAGCTGGATAGAGGGCCAGTGATAGGTGGAGATAACCAAAAGATGTCACATACAAAAGGACAAAGAGGTGTTGAAGGTGGTGATATTATCTAAAGGAATGTGTTAATTAAGGGTAGAAAGCAAGACGAGCAAGGTACAGATAGCCCTAGTGGGGGTGGGGGGGAAGGGATCGAAATAGGCTAAAAGGTAGAGATAAAACAATGGATGGAAATACACTTAAAAATAATGGAAGTAGGTGGGAAAAGAAAAATCTATATAAATTATTGGAAAAAACAAAAAGGAGGGGGGAAATCGGAAAGGGGGTGGGGATGGAGGGGAGAGTTCATGATCTAAAATTGTTGAACTCAATATTCAGTACGGAAGGCTGTAAAGTGCCTAGTCGGAAGATGAGGTGCTGTTCCTCCAGTTTGCGTTGAGCTTCACTGGAACAATGCAGCAAGCCAAGGACGGACATGTGGGCATGAGAGCAGGGTGGAGTGTTGAAATGGCAAGCGACAGGGAGGTCTGGGTAATGCTTGCAGACAGACCGAAGGTGTTCTGCAAAGCGGTCACCCAGTCTGCATTTGGTCTCTCCAATGTGAGGAAACCACATTGGGAGCAACGAATGTAATAGACTAAGTTGAGGGAAGTGCAAGTGAAATGCTGCTTCACTTGAAAGGAGTGTTTGGGCTCTTGGACAGTGAGGAGAGGGGAAGTGAAGAGGCAGGTGTTGCACCTTCTGTGGTTGCATGGGAAGGTGCCGTGGGAGGGGTTGAGGCGTAGGGAGTGATGGAGGAGTGGACCAGGGTGTCTCGGAGGGAACGATCCCTGTGGAATGCCGCCAGGGGGGTGAAGGGAAGATGTGTTTGGTGGTGGCATCATGCTGGAGTTGGCGGAAATGGCGGAGGATAATCCTTTGAATGCGGAGGCTGGTGAGGTAATAAGTGAGAACAAGGGGGACCCTATCATGTTTCTGGGAGGGAGAAGAAGGTGTGAGGGCAGATGCGTGGGAGATGGGCCGGACACGGTTGAGGGCCCTGTCAACCACCGTGGGTGGAAAACCTCGGTTAAGGAAGAAGGAGGACATGTCAGAGGAACTGTTTTTGAAGGTAGCATCATCAGAACAGATGCGACGGAGGCGAAAGAACTGAGAGAATGGGATGGAGTCCTTACAGGAAGCGGGGTGTGAGGAGCTGTAGTCGAGGTAGCTGTGGGAGTCGGTAGGCTTGTAATGGATATTGGTGGACAGTCTATCACCAGAAATTGAGACAGAGAGGTCAAGGAAGGGAAGGGAAGTGTCAGAGATGGACCATGTGAAAATGATGGAGGGGTGGAAATCGGTAGCAAAATTAATAAATTTTTCCAGGTCCAGACGAGAGCATGAAGCAGCACCGAAGTAATCATCGATGTACCGGAGAAAGGGTTGTGGGAGGGGGCCGGAGTAAGACTGAAACAAGGAATGTTCCACATACCCCATAAAGAGACAGGCATAGCTGGGGCCTATGCGGGTACCCATAGCCACACCTTTTATTTGGAGGAAGTGAGAGGACTTTAAGGAGAAATTATTCAGTGTGAGAACAAGTTCAGCCAGACGGAGGAGAGTAGTGGTGGATGGGGATTGTTTGGGCCTCTGTTCGAGGAAGAAGCGGAGAGCCATCAGACCATCCCGGTGGGGGATGGAGGTGTAGAGGGATTGGACGTCCATGGTGAAGAGGAGGCGATTGGGGCCAGGGAACTGGAAATTGTTGATATGATGTAGGGTGTCAGAGGAATCACAGATGTAGGTGGGAAGGGACTGGACAAGGGGAGAGAGAATGGAGTCAAGATAGCAAGAAATGAGTTCCGTGGGGGCAGGAACAGGCTGACATGATCGGTCTGCCGGGACAGTCCTGTTTGTGGATTTTGGGTAGGAGGTAGAAGTGGGCCATCCGAGGTTGGGAGACTATCAGGTTGAAAGCTGTGGAAGGAAGATCTCCAGAGGAGATGAGGTCAGTAACAGTGCTGGAAACAATGGCTTGATGTTCAGCGGTGGGGTCATGGTCCAGGGAGAGGTAGGAGGAAGTGTCTGCGAGTATATTTATTAGTGTCACCTACTGGAATAAATGATAGCATAGCTATTTAAGTTAATCAATGACATGTATACCCACACACAACTTAATATACAAAGTATTAAAAATACAATCTACTGTGGTACTTCAAACAATTAATTGGAATAACTTGGCTCACGTTTCAACTCCAAAATGGTATCTCCAGCAATAAAATTAACACCATCTGTTCAGACCTATCCTAAGCATCAAATAGTGATATTTTAGTGCACTTAAATAGAAGTAGCACAGGTCAAAGTATAATTACGCCTGTGTCCATTGTTCCAGTGTCGACCTGATGTGTCAGCACATTTAAACAGGTTTAAAGTAAATCCCATACCTTGAGAGAGGCTCCCGTAAGAATATTGCTACAAACAGTGAGATATATTGCCTTTTCTACAATGAACTGTGACCTAGTACATTCTCAAGCGCCCTTCCATTTAGCAGCTTTTGCTGTATCATTAGAGTTCCTTGAAAGGATGCATTGTTAATATTTGGAAGCTCACTTGAAGAAAGTGAAGATGACCCAGGTGCTGAGTTAGGATTCTACTCAACAAAACAAATATTACAATACTGACAGTTTTAGTTAAACGGTGGGGTGTTGTGTTCCAGACTGTTTTTCTCATTCTTAAGAATCTTGAGGATCTCAATTTGATGTAGGCAATTTTGTTGGTCACTTAAGAGCAGAAGCACAAGTTAATACTTCAGGTGGGATTTTTTTGTATGAATGTTAAGGAACTAATCCTAAGCATTTTCAGATGTTAACTAATCGGTTGCATACTTGAACATTTTCTATTTTGAGATATACGTTGTCAATGTGCTGTATGTTAAGTACAGCAAAATGTAACATAATTGCACTTTCCCAAAATAACTTAGAATCAATGAAAACCCTTTGTTTTACTTCGAATCACTGAAAGGATGGAGCATCCTATGGGTCACACACATAATAAATACAGAATTCACTCTGCACCTTTTAATCAACTCAACACCACGTAAAGCAAAGCACCAATTCCAAGAACAAAATGCACACATCAACCTCTCAAGGAATCTCTTTTTGCTGGTTTAGTTAATAGGCAAACAAAATTAAAGCCCTACATTGTTAAAATGTATGCATTCTGCCATAATGAATCCACCAACTGCAGTGTCCTCCATATCTACTTTCATATTAAACAATAAATAGGCTTGAAGCAATTTTCACAATTTATCTGCTTTTAGAAGCACTGTACCCATTAGTAAGACCAATTCATTGGGCCTACAGTATCAATTTGTTTCTATTGGAAGTACACGCAAAGATGAGTGCTCATTATACGAGGAAAGATCAGCCCATTTTGCTTCTTTGATCTTCCTTAACCCATTGGGACAACTGACACATTTCTAAGGTATATATCTGTTAATATTGCTGCACAGGTGTCTTGCAATCCCTTTATATCTCACCTGCTAGCTATTCCCACAAACTGCAAAGAATATATGTTAAGGTCCAGTATGACCACTTCAAACATACTGAATGGGTAAGCATCCATATATCAGTGCGTCAAGTGCATTGAATGGGCCTTACTGATCAAGTCATAGTTTTATGATTGTGTTCAACAAATCTATTTTTTTTGAGGGTGTAACGAGAAGGGTAGATAAGGATGAAGATAAAAATGGATGCAGTATATTTGAATTTTTAGATGACGTTCAATTAGGTACCACAAAAGCGGATGTTACATAGGATGTGGTCGCATGGGATTGGGGGTAATATATAGCACTGGAGTGAGGATTGGCTAATGGACAGAAAACAAAGTAGGAATAAACTGATCATTATCAGAGTGACAAGGTGGATCTAGTGGAGCGCTACAAGGGTCAGTGTTTGGGCCTCAGCTACTTACAACTTACGTTAATGAGGTGACCGAGTGTAGTATATCCAAGTTTGTGATGATGCAAAGCTATGTGGGAAAATAAACCCTGAGTATATCACTGGAGTTCCTCAGAGCAGTACCCTGGCCTCAAACATCTTCAGCTGCATCAATGACCTTCCCTGCATAAGTCAGAAGTGGGGATGTTCGCTGAATATTGCAGTGTTCAGTTACTTTCCCAACTCCTCATAAGTAGTAGGCTGATAAGTGACAAGTAACATTCACACCACACAAGTGCTGTGAAATGACTATCTCCCCTTGACATTCAACAGTATTGACCATCGCTGAATCACCCCCATCATCAACATCCTGGAGGTAAACATTGACCAGAAACTCAACTGGGCTGGTTACATAAATGCTGTGGCTACAAGGGCAGGTCAAAGGCTGTGAATTCTGTGGTGAGTAAATCACCTCCTGACTCCCCACAGCCTTTCCACCATCTACAAGGCACAAGTCAGGAGTGTGATGGGATACTCTCCACTTGCATGGAAGAGTGTAGCTCCAACATCACTCAAGAGGTTCGATGCCATCCAATGCAAAGCAACCCACTTGATTTGCACCCCATCCACCATCTTCAACATTCACGCTCTCTACCACCGGCACACCATGGCTGCCCATGTGTACCATCTACAAGATGCACTGCAGCAACTTGCCAAGGCTTCTGCGACAGAATCTTCCAAACTGGCAAACTCTACTGCCTAGGAGAATACGGGCAATTAGCACATGGGAACATCACCTGCTGCAAGCTCCCCTCAAACTGACACACCACCCTGACCTGACAATACTGTTCCTTCACTTCACCAAGTCAAAAACCTGGAACTCCCTAATGAACAACACCGTATCTGCAGCACAAGGACTGGAGCAGTTCAAGGAGATGACCAACCACAACTTTCTCAAGGGATTAAGAGAACTAGACAGGTTATCAACCTGAGGCCTTAAAACTGTTCCTCTCTCCACAGTGCTACCAGGCCTGCTGAGCGTTTCCAGAATGTGTTTTTATTTCAGATTTCCACCATCTGCAGTATTTTGTTTCTAAATTCTCCAGAGTTTAGAAGAATGACAGGTGATCTCACTGAAACGTATAAAATTCTTCGAGGGCTTGACTGTGTAGATGCTGGAGAGTCTAAAACTAGGCATCAGGGTAAGGAGTTGACAATATAGTACTGAGATGAGACGATATTTCTTCAATCATTGGATTTTGAATCTTTGGAATTCTCTGCCCCAGAGGACTGCGGATGCTCAGTGTTTGAGTAGATCCAAGACTGAGATTGGTAGATTTTTGGGCACTATAGGGATGGGATGGAAACGTGTGTTGATGTAGAAGTGCAGCCATGATCTTACTGAATGGCAAAGCAGGTACGCAGGGCCATATGGCCGAATCCTACTCCTATTTCTTATGCATGTACAAGGTATTCCCCCAAGGAACAAAAGTTGGTCGAATAAATTCGGATAATGCTGAGCTAATAGTGTTATTCTGCCCAGCAAGTGTCCTCACTCAGTTCTGTCGAATAAGTATGGAAGTTCTACAATTGCAGGTCCTGGCATCCAGTTCCACACAACATGCTATGCATCAACATCACATGCTGCGCTTAACAGGCATGAATAATAACTACATGTCTTGAAACTTAAATTTCATAGTTAAATGTATAGTATGAGTTCCACACTTTCTTCAGGCCCTGCTTGTTTACACCGATTTCTTCTTGTTTACACTTGTTTTTGCTTTCTGGAGTACATTAATAAGTCTGCCAGAGACTTTTGGTGTAAATAGAATGGAAAAATGGCTTAATTGCATCAAAACTTCATGATAACATTGTTTGAGCAAACTACAGACACATCCTCCTTCACTTTTATTAAGTGAGATTTCAAATATAAATAATACCCTTTTAAATGAAGGAAATGCATAACGTCTAAAATACTAAAATAAAAGAGCATTGTAACTGCCTTTGAAAAGGGCTAGTTATTTATTTTGTGCATAATACTACACAGTGCACAAACCCACACTCAAAATTTATTGATGAGCAATAAAATTAACAGTAGCATTAAATAAACCCCAATGACAGCTCATAATAAGCAAACTGCTCTTAGAATGTGTGAATTTGAGCCTAACACCAGGGGAAGAAAATGGAGTGGGGAATTGAGATCAGCGCTCATTAGAAAGACAGCTGAGAAAGACTGTAGCAAAGAGATCAATAAGTATGTTGAAAATGGAAGATCTTAACATGCACACAAAATTGTTATGCATCGGGATATCTTTAAACATGCTATAAGTAGTCAATATAGGTTCTGAGCTATTTTTTCACACATCTAAATCTATAAAAGATGTGAATATTAAAGTTGTCTTAATATGCCTAACTTGCCTTAACTTGTCCGCCTAATAGAACTGTGGTTTGCAAGTTGATATGCACCCACAATGGGTAGATATAACTGAAGAAATCCCCATAAATACATTTGTAACCAGATTACTGTGCCTTATGTTCTGTACCCAAATGGGCAATCATTCTGTTTTTTTTTTTCCTTTGAGGTTGGAAATAAAAACCTTAATTTGACTACTCACAGCATTTATCCAAAAGAGGTGTGTGGGTAAAGTCTCAGCAACCAACAAACCGGAGGCAGATGGAGAGGTTCTGTACTTGTTTAAACAGAAACAACTTCCGCCCCAATTACTGGGAAAACATTAAATTAAGGACTCAAGGAGTCGCCACCATTAGAGTCGGAGCCAAGGGGATGGCAAGAACTTTGGATTTCGTGGCAGCAAAACGGGTCGCCACTTCAGAAACTTGATCAAATTACGGCACATCGTCACCTACACCATCTCTCCCTTTGGCTTTTGCAAATTATTTCTCAAAAGGCATTCCCAATACATGGAGGCGACTTAAGGTTCAAGTGTTCCGGATTGTTCCTCCATTTGTGGCGTCGAATCTTATTTATACATGAGGCAACCATGAACATGAATTGTCAATGAGGAACATGAATTGTCAACAACAAATGAGTGGTGGTATATGGAGGGGATCATTTCTAAAGATGTACCAAGGGTATTCCTGACCAATTGCTCACTTTCACTGGAAAAATTGACTCTGTTCAAAAATGAAGTATTTATGGTATACAAAAAAAAATAACACCATTAATGTAATTGAGGGGCAGAGTAGTGGTATCATTGTGTTCCATACAAAAGTAGACTCTATAGTAGATAATGTCACCAACTGGCAACAACGGACAAAGAAAGCAAGTTGGGCCGGGGGGGGGGGGGGGGGTGCACGGCGGCACATGGGGGTGCAGACTTAATGGCAACAACTTGGATGAATTTAGCTAGGGAAATCTGGACTCTCAACTTTTACTACTGATAACATTAGGTGATAACATACTGATAACATTAGGTGATTTTTGTGTTACTCCTTTAAGAATCTTCACTTTTTGTAAGAATACATAATATCAAATTTCCACTTATAATACCAATAGTGGAGTTGGCAAATTTACTCAAACTGGCAGCTACCCAGGCATTGTACTTGCTGTTGGAGCTATCAGAAGCAAGTGCTTCAAGGAGCTTCTGTTGCAACAATTATTTTCCCATCTCTGTCTATTTATTCATCAGCGGCTGAAATGTAGCAAATGTTTTATCCTGGTTAAAAAAAAAGGATATTTTGACCAAAATTAAACTTCTGCAAAATTAGAAAACATTTCAATCATTTTATCTGGCTAAGGTAAACATTACTTTAAACATTTACTAAGACACTGAATTTCACCCAGTCAGCTAGAGTATGGGCCACCAAATTACAAAGATTGAACGGCTAATTCTTTTTTATTATGAGGGCCTTGGCTTTTCAACAAGCATTTTGGGAACATAATTATGTAATTCTACACATTTTTTGCCCAATCCCCAAATCAATGATTTTGGCTATAGCCTTTTCAGAACACACACTATAAAGTCAAGTCTTTCTTTTCAGAAGTATACGAACACCACTGAAGTACTTCTATCACTACACAAAATGACAACATTTATTATTGCCCTGACTAGAAACGAATGTAACTGTGCTATATTTTAAACATCTAACTAAAACTGCATCATATAATTGTTATTTACAGTTATGCCTTCAAATCTATTTAAATATATCACAGGAGTTTTTACAGTGGAAATATTAGTTACAAACATACGAAATAGGAGAAGTAGGCCATTCAACCCCTCGAGCCTGCTCTGCCATTCAATAAGATCATAGCTGACCTGTTTGTGATTTGAATTCCACATTCCCATCCATCTCCGACAACCTTTGATTCCCTTGGCTAACAAGAATTGACCTCTGTCTTAAAAATATTCAATGACTCTGCCTCCACCACCTTCTGGGGCAGAGAGTTCCAAAGTCGCACGACCCTCAAAAAAAAACAATTCTCCTCATCTCCGTCCTAAAATGGTGACCCCTAATTTTAAAACTGTGTTCCCTAGTTCTGGACTCACCCACAAGAGGAAACATTCTTTCCACATCCACCTTTGTCAATACCATTCAGAATATTATATACTTCAATCAAGTCACCATTCACTCTTCCAAACTCCAGCGGAAATGAGTCCAGTCTGTCTAATCTTTCCTCATAAGACAACCCATTCATTCCAGGAGACCAAAGCTGCACACAGTATTTGAGGTGTGGTCCCACCAATGCCCTGTATAACTGAAGCATAACATCCTTACTTTTATGCTCAATTCCTCTCGTAGTAAAGGATAGCATTCCATTTAGCCTTAATTACTTGCTATACCTGTATACTAACTTCCTGTGACTCATGCACGAAAACACCTAAATCCCTCTGCACCTCGGAATTCTGCAGTCATTCTCCGATTAAGTAATACTCTGCTTTTTTAATCTTCCTGATAAAGTGAACAACCTCACATCTTCCCACAGTATACTCCACCTGCCAGATTTTTGCCCACTCATTCAACCTATCTATATGTCTGTACCTTCCTTATGTCCTCTTAACATACTTTCCTACCTATCTTTCTGTCATCTGCAAATTTAGCTGCCATGTCTTCACTCCCCTCATCTAAGTCATTGATATAAATTGGAAAAAGTTGAGGCCCCGACACATCCCGATGGGGCTCCACTCGTCAGTCCTAATTAGAAAAAGACCCATTTATACATACTCTCTGTTTTCTGCCAGCCAGGCAATCTTCTATCCATGCTAATATGTTACCTACTACACCACGAGCTTTTATTTTCCACAATAACCTTTGATGTGGCACCTTGTCAAACACCTTCTGGAAACCCAAGTACAGTACATCCACAGGCTCCCCTTTATCTAGAGCATGTTACTTCTTCAAAGAACTGGTTCGAGATAAGTAACTGTCGAGAGCCAAGAAACCAGAGCTACACTGTTTGCTCCATGTTGCTTCCAGCTCAGTAAAATTAACTGCTGCCATGTGCGCACTTACTTACATGCCTGCACAGAGCGCTGCTCAGCAGCACCCCAAAGGTGGTTGAATTCGAGTCTTTGTTAGCTTACTGTCATGGCAGTTTTCTGTTAATGATACTGTGACGCTAATAAGAGAGGCTTGAATTGACAATCCACTGCAGCAGTTTGAGTGCGCAAAGTGGGCATTTTTTTTTAAAAGAAATAAAAATTTGATTCCACTAAAAGTTGCATAAAGCTTCCAGAATGATGTAAAAACCAAACTGCCTCACTCATGTCCTTCAGGGAAGAAAACCCATCGTCCTTATCCAGTCTGGCCCCCATGTGACTCAAATCCCACACCAAGGTGGTTGACTTTTAACTGATACCTGAAACAGCCTGACAAACCACTCGGCTACCATCTCCTCAGGGCAACCCCGGCCATGTAATAAAGGCCAGCCTTGCCAGCGAAACCCACATCCTGAGAACAACATTATGCTGCACGATTGCTAAGGTGGAGTGTGATTACCTTGCCCACATGGTCCCAGTTCAAATGCCTAAAAACAAATCAGGTGGATTCACATCCAAATCACACTAGGTAGCCGAGGTTGCAACAATGCTAAAATTACTTTGAAGTAACTTCCTTTGGTGAATCAGCAAAGCCCGGAGTAAACCATGTTGTTTTATTCCAGGACTTCACTGCCACTGCTCTACAAATAAAATTACAAGCGGCCAAATAAATGCAAGTTTTTTTTTGAATAGGCGCTGAAAATATTCCACAATGATGCAGGACATGTCATATATTAATGATTTAAATATATGTATTGTACCAAGGAAGAAATGTACATTCTTCTGCACCGACTTCAATTCTTCTAAGCAATAAAGCTTTATGCAAATAAATCACTGCAGGACTACAGTCGAGTAGAAAATCGAGTAAAATTTAACAGTGAAGTCACAGTAATAGTTCAGATAGTTCCGAAAAGTTTGTTTTCCATACGTGTAACAAAATATTCAGCTACTGTACATAAAGTTTTCAGGGATGCACAAGTTTTCAAATCTATAATTGTGAAGAAAACAATAGAAACCATCGGCCTGGTATTCTTAAGCCATTTGGTCATAATTATGGAAGTCTGCCAATTCGCATAAACAGCTTCACTATCAGGACACATAAAACCTTGATAAAAATTACACCATCCCTTGTTTAATTATGTCCTTAAATGCCAGAGCCAGGTCACGCTGAGGAAACCAAAGTCTTCTCGTACTGTGTTACATCTCCAAGTCAATACACTCAAACTGGCAAACTAACAAACTGAAGACAAAAAATCCACTGCAAATTACAAGAACAATATTTATGTAGTTCCAAGCTACTTCACAGATAAATAAGCCATAGGAGGAGCTATTAGGGAGGTGCAACTAAAAGCTTGAATTTTACAGAAGGCTTTAAAAGGCATAGAGGTGAAGGGCTTACTTTGGGATTCCCTGCTTATGTATGTGTGGTCTAAGCAGTTGTAAACAACTTATATTTGGTCAAAGAGTTTTAAGGTGTGTCTTAAAGGAACAAGGTAGAGGTGTGCAGAGATTTAGGAAACGAATTCCAGAGCTTAGGGCTTAGGGCTTAGGCAACTGGTGGAACAATTAAATTCAGGAATGTGCAAGAGGCCAGAATTAGAGAACCACAGATATGTTGGGAGGCTTATAAGACTGGGGAAGATTACAGAGGTTGTGGGGAGGGGTGGGGGTGGCAGGCTAAGGGGGGATTTGAAAACGAGAGCGAGAATTTTAAAACCAAGGTGTGCTTAAACAGGAGCCAGTGTAGGGCAGCAGACATAGTCATGGTGGTTGAACGGGACTTGGTGATGCTGCCAGACCCGCTGAGTTTTTCCAGGTATTTTTATTTTGGATTTCCAGCATCCGCGGTTTTTTTTGCTTTTATCTTGGTGAGAGGTAGCAGTGCTTTGCATGGCCTCAAGTTTACGAATGGTAGAATGTGAGGGGCCATCTGGGATACATCAGAAGAGTCATCTGAAGACAAAGGCATGAATGCGGATTTCTGCAGTCGACGAGCTGAGGCAGGGGTGGAGTCTGGTGATGTTATGAAATAGGTGGTTCTTAGTTACGCCGATATGTTGTTGAAATCTCATCTGTCAAATATGAGGCTCTGGGCTGCAAACAGTCAGCAGAACAAAGAGTTTAGGGTGGGGTGCTGTAGAACTGCAGAGGTTATGGATATAAGCCTGTGCAGTGGCATGAAGGGGCTTAGCATCGAGAGTTTTAAATTGCAGCCACTGGTGGGCTGAGAACCACTGCAGGTCAGCAAGGAGATATAGATAGATAAACAGTGCTTGATGTGGGACTGGATATGCAGAGGAGAATTTTGAATAAACTGAGTTTACAGGGGGAGGACGACAGGAGATTGGCCAGCAGATCACTGGGTTAGTCGTCTCTGAAGGTGACGAGATCACAGATGAGGGTTTCAGCAGCAAATGGAAACGGATGATGTTAAACAGAAGGAAGGAGGGTATCTTTGAGATGTAGAGGAAATGGGGTGGGAAACTCAACTCAAGGTTCAATAGGACATTGAAGTTGCAACCAATCCGGGGCAGTGGTCAGGAAGGGGGGATAAAATCGGTAGCGATGGAGTGAAGTTTGTGCTGGAGGTTCAAGATGACACTCTGGTATTACCAATGTTGAGAAAGCGCGCCTTATCCAAGATTGGATGCTGGACAAGCAGTCTGATATCACAGAGGCTGGGAGGATGTCACCAAGGGACAAAAAGAGAAGGAAGTGCTGGAGATGCTATGGCTACAATCAAAAAGACATGAGGTAAAATGGAATAAAATCAAGGTTTACTGTAAGTTACATAATTGGCCTGCTATTGAAAAGTCCATTTGATCCCAGCAATAACCAGTGAAATACTAGTGCTTTTCTTAATTAATCCACATTTGTCCAAAGAGGCTGCAAATTTTGTCTCAGATTGTTTCTAAAAGTTTCCCCACCAATAAGGTTAAACTGACTGGCCTGTAAGTTACTGAGCTTATCCATGCACCTTTTTTGAACAAAGGTGTAACTTGTGGTGCTTTCTAGTCCTCTGACTCCATCCAGGTGTCAAAGGAGGATAATTTGCAGACAACTTGGGGGCTATAGCTAATATTGAAGACATTACTCTTATGAAGTCCCTCAGGCCAGAGGATGACTTCCTTCCACTTGCGTTCAAGGGGTTCTTAGATGGATGATAAGTCCAATGCATGATCTGCAAATTCTGCCACATGCAGGGCAGGTGGTGTTTGAAGGGTTAGGCAGATGGGTTGTTGGGATGGCTCCTTCTGATGCCCCAACTTCATCTCTGTACATTCCTGACATTCTCTCGATGTGTTCAGTGCCTTCCTGGATGAGCCTTCTCCATTTTAGTCAGTCACAAGCCAGGGTCTCCAATGGGTCAGTGGGGACGTCTAATCTCTTCAGGAATCCTTTGAGAATAACCTAAAGCATTTCAGCTCTCCTCTGGGAGTCTCCTGCCGCGACTGAGTTGTGAGTGAAGCAGCTGCTTTGAGGATCTGGTGTCAGGCTCGCGCACAACATGTCCTGCTCAGTGGAGCTTTTTTTTTTGAGTGATCAGCACCTCGATGCTGGGCAAGTTGGCTTGGATGAGAACGCAGTTGTTGGACAGCCTTTCCTACCACCGAGTTTGGAGGGTCATGCAAAGATACCATTGGTGGTACTTCTCCAATACTTTCGAGGTGCCTGCTGTAGGTTGTCCAAGTCTCGGAAACTTATAGGAGCACGAGGATCACTGCTGCCTGGTAAACCATGACCTTACTCTCAGGGTTGAGATCCTGGTCCTCAAATATTCATTTCCTCAGTCGGCCAAAGGCTGAGCTGGTATACTGAAGGTGAAGAAGAATTGGATGCCCTATGTCAGCTTTCGGCACAAGGAGGCTCCCAAGATACAGAAAGTGGTCCACATGTTCCAGGGTCTCACCACTGAGCTTAATCAACGGGGGAAGGTGTTTTGCTGTGGGAGCTGGTTGGAAGAGGACCTTAGTGTTCTGTGTCATTGAACCAACTCTCTTCCCCATTTTCCTTGCTGCAATACAGAATCTCATCTCCAGCAAATTACCCACAGGCATGGAGAAATCTGCAGAATCTAAATTTGCTGATGACACAAAAATAGTTAGGAGAGTAAGTTGCAGAGGACATAAGGAGTCTGCAGTGAGATATAGATAGGTTGTGAATGAACAAAAATTTGGCATATAGAGTATAATGTAGGAAAATGTGAAATTGTCTACTTTAGCAGGAAAAATAGAAAAGCTGTATACTATTTAAATGGAGAGAGATTTCAGAGGGATCTGGGTGCCCTGGTACATGAATCACAAAGTTAGTATGCAGGTTAAGCAAGTGATTAGGAAGGCAAATGGAATATTATCGTTATTACAAGGGGAATGGAATATAAAAGTAGGAAAGTTTTGCTTCAGTTACACAAGGCTTTGGTGAGACCACATCTGGATTACTGTGTACAGTTTTGGTCTCCCTACTTAAGAAAGGGTATAAATGCATTAGCAGTTCAGACAAGATTCACTTGACTGATTTCTGGGATGAGGGGGGGTTATCTTACGAGGAAGGCTGGACAGGTTGGGCCTGTATCCATTGGAGTTTAGAAGATTGAGGGTTGATCTTATTGAAACATAAGATCCTGAGGGGACTTGACAGGGTGGATGCTGAGAGGGTGTTTCCCTTGTGGGAGAGTCTAGAACTAGGGGGCACAGTTTAAAAATAAGGGTCTCCCATTTAAAATGGTGATGAGAAGACATTTTTCCTCTCAAAGGGTCATTAGTCTGTGGAATTCTCTTCCCCAGAGAGAAGTGGAGGCTGGATCACTGAATATTTTTAAGGCTGATTGACAAGGGAATCAAAGGTCATAGGAGGTAGACAAGAAAGTAGAGTTCAGCCGTGATTTTATCAAATAGCAGAGCAAGCTCGAAGGGCCAAATGGCCTACTCTTCTCCTATTTAGTATGTTTATAGAACAGATGGGAAACTGTTCAACCTAAACGACTCCAGCCTCAGTCATAGAGTTTCAGTATGCAGATGACGTTTGTGCACGTACTCACTCAAACTGAGGTCACTGTCGACTTCCCTGAAACAAGTGAGGAAATGGGCCTTTCATTAAACACACGGAAAACTAAAGATGAAAGGAAAATTAAATTAAATGTTAAGAACGGTCATTAAACAGCAAAGGAATTTCAATACAGATAACTGCGAGATGGTGCATGCTGTTAAGACGACTAAGGAGGGCATGTGCTTGGAAAATTGTCGAAATTGGGTCGTGGCACAGAGATCTCTGGGTACAGATTCACAGCTCGTTAAAAGTTACGCTGGTTATCAAAATCATAAAAAGTGGGAAAAGCACTGGAGTTCGTCTCAGGAGTTGAATAGAATTCAAAAGCAGAGAAGTTGTATTAAACTTGTATCAGACTTTGGGAGTACCGAGTCAGTTTTGGCTTCCGTATTACATTTAAAAAATGACTAGAAGCACTGGCGAAAGGACCAAAAAGAATTACAGCAACGATCTCAGAACTGAGAGGGGGCCAACTAACAATGACAACCGCATAAGCCAACATCTTCTCCAGACCATAAAGATAAAGGCGTGACCTGATAGCGATATTAAATTTAAAAATTGAGGCAGTTCAATGGGGTGGGTGTTTCCCTTGGTGGGAGAAATCCAAAACTCAGGAGCCACCACTCTACAAGGTGGTCACTAATAAATCCACCAGGGAATTCAGGAGGAGCTTCTTGGCTCAGGGCAGTGAGGATGTGGAACTGTTTGGTACCAGGACAGGACAGGACAGTTCAGGCGAATAACATAAGATGCACTTAAGGAGATGCTGGGTCAGGTCACTAACTTGAGGGAGGGAAGGAGAGATGCTGATGGGCTGAGGTGAAGCAGGGTGGAGCATGAACATTGGGCACTGGCCGAATGGCCCGTTTCAATGAGGTAAAGACTTGACAATGTGACGGTTTCCTCCTGTAAGTACCAGCGGCAAAACTATTAACCCTGGTTTCACTGAAGAACGGGCTCAGGCTCAGGTCTCGCCCACACTGAGGGGACCGACCCTCGGGGCATCACTTGGCCGGTCTGAGCACCGAGGCAGAAACAAGCCACCCGACCCCGGGACCGGGACCGGGACCGGGACCGGGACCGGCCCCCCCCCCAGGCCACACCACTGGGGTGCAGCTGTGCCGCTGTGACTCGGCGCGCGCGGGCGGTGAGGGGCTGAAGCGGCTCCAGCCACTCCCTCCCTCCTGGTCAAGAGGCTTGAGCCGGCAGAAACGTGGCTGACCCTCGCCTTGGTTACCTTGTACTTGTCGAACCCGGCCAGCTGCTCCTCTGTGACATACTCATAGGAAAACATGGCTCCGACCGACCGACCAGGGCAGCGGCACCGGTTCCCACCCTCCCGAGCTCCGTGAATTCCCCCCACCAACCGGCAGCGAGGAGGCGCAGAGCAGAGCCAAGAGCGGCACTTCACCCAGGGGAGAGAGAGAGAGGGGAGGGGCTGGGAGGGGGGGTGGGTGTCTCTCTCGACAGCGCCACCTGCACGACAGGAACAGTACTTCATACCTGGGGGGAAAACCTTCCCCCGGCAGCGCCACCAGCAGGCCATGAGCGGTACCTCACCCCCCAACACCACCACCACATCCGAAGTCTTCCCCAAACAGCGCCACCAGCAGGACAGGAGCGGTACCTCACCCCCCCCCCCACCACCACCACATCCGAAGTCTTCCCCAAACAGCGCCACCAGCAGGGCGCCAGCGGTATCTCACCGGGAGCCTCCCCTACACACACACACACACACACACACAGCGCCATCTGCAGGGAGTTATGGATTATGATGTTGTGACAATAGTGGAGAGCTGTCTGAAGGAAGGACGGATCTGGGTGTTGAATATTCCTGGTTACAAGGTGTTCAGAAAAGATAAGAAAGGGAAAGTGTTAAGGAGAGTATTGCAGTACTGGAGAAAGAGGATGTGTCAGGGGATTCAAGGACAGAATCGATTTGGCTAGAGCTAAGGAATAAGAAGGGTGCAATTATATTGCTCAGTATAATGCATAGACCCATCAGCTAGTGGGAAGGATATAGAGGAACAAATCTGCAAGGAAATTACAGAGAGGCGTAAACATTGTAGATTAGTTATTATGGGGGATTTTAATTACCCATGTATAGACCGGGATAGTGGTCGTGTAAGGGGCAGTGAGGGACAAGCGTTCCTAGATTGTGTTCAGGAGAATTTCCTACAGCAGTATGTGCCCAGTCCAACAAGAAAGGAGGCACTGCTAGACCTGGCTCTTGGGAATGAGGTGGGCCAAGTAGATCAAGTGACAATGGGGGGAACATTTAGGGGACAATGATCGTTGTATCATAAGGTTTAGGATGATAGTGGAAAATGACACTGGTCAACCCAGAGTAAGAATAATCAACTGTGGAGAGCGAACTTCAATGGGGCAAGGACGGAGCTGGGCCGGATAGACTGGAACCAAAGGTTGGGAAAAACAATAGCTGAAGAATGGGCTACCTTCAAAGAGGAGATGGTTTGGGCGCAGTTAAGGTATGTTCCCTCAAAAGGGAAAAGTAGGACAAACAAATCCAGAGCTCCCTGGATGACAAAGGAGGTAGAAATTAAGTTAAAGAAGAAAAAGTGCGCTTACGACAGGTGTCAGGTAGCAAATACAATTGAGAACCAAGCTGAATACGGAAGGCTCAGAAGGGATGTGAGAAAGCAAATACGAGAAACAAAGAGGGATATGAAAAAAGACTGGCAGCTAACATAAGGGTTTAAAATTGATAAGGAGGAGGGGCAGAATTTTCTGCCTGTCGGGCGGGCCCGACCCAATCTCCGGCAGGTAGGGAGCCGATCCTCGCCGGAGAAGCGGGCCCCGCCGCCATTTTAAGCGTGACGTCTGGCGGGAAGCGTTATGCGCTCTCCGTGCGGGCAGGGGGGGGAGGGGATTCCCCAAATGCGAGAGTGCGCTCTTTCACGCATACACATAATAGAGCGCACATCTCCCTGAGGCTAAGTGCTGTCTCAGGGAGATCGCCTGCACTTGTTCAAACATTAAAAACAGAAAAATAAAAAAATCCTTAACGTGTCCCCCTCATGTGACAATGTCACATGAGATGGGACATATTAATAAATTTCACTAAAACTTTATTAAAGTTTTTTAAACCCTACATGAAACCTCATCCCGCCGGTGGATAAGATTTCATGTTTTTTCTGAAGCCCGCCTGGGCTCCTGGCCTGCCCACCAACCTTAAGGTTGGACGGGCAGGTCCTTTAATTGTTTTAATTATCCTGTCAATGGCCTCAATTGGCCATTGACAGGTCGGCAGGCGGACAGCTGATCTCGCTGTGCCCCCGCCTTCCTGAAAATTAAAATGGGGCGGGATGATGTCGGAGGTTCCCCCCAACATCATCCCGCATCATTTTGCACATTGGCGAGCAGGCCCCGCCCCCAGCTCACCGACGGCAAAATCCAGCCTGAGGTATTGGATAAGCTGTCGGTAATAAGTTAATAAGGCACCGGGACTAGATGAGATGCATCCAAGAATATTGAAGGAAGTGAGAGTGGAAATTGCAGAAACACTGGCCATAATCTTTCAATGTTCGCTAGATTCGGGGGAGGTACCAGAGGACTAGAGAATTGCAAAAGGTTGTAAAGATCTGCCCTGCAATTACAGACCAGTCAGTTTAACTTCGGTGGTGGGGAAACTTTTAGAAACAATTATTCAGGATAGAATTAATAGTCACATGGAAAAATGTGGATTGATTCGGAAAAGTCAGCATGGATTTGTTAAAGGAAAATCATGTCTAACTAACTTGCTGGAGTTTTTGAAGAGATGGTTGATGAGGGTAAGGCCGTTGATGTGGTGTATACGGACTTCCAAAAGACGTTCGATACAATGCCACATAACAGACCTGTGAGGAAAGCTATAGGTCATGGAATAAAAGGGACAGTAGCAACATGGGTACAAAATTGGCTGAGGGATAGGAAACAGAGAGTAATGGTTAATGGGTATTTTTCAGGCTGGAAGGAGGTTTGTAGTGGAGTTCCCCAAGGGTCAGGTATTGGGACCCTTGCTTTTCCTGATATATTCTAGATTTTGGTGTGCAGGGGACAATTTCAAAGTTTGCAAATGACACAAAACTTCAGAGAATTGTAAACTGTGAGGAGGACAGTGTAGAACTTCAAAAGGACATTGACACATTGGTGGAGTGGGCAGAGAGGTGGTAGATGAAGTTCAATGCAGAGAAGTGTGAGGCGATACACTTTATTACAAAGAACATGGACAGTATAAAATAAAGGATACTATTCTAAAGGGTGTGCAGGAGCAGAGAGACCTGGGTGTATATGAACATAAGTCATCAAAGATGGCAGGACAGGTAGAGAGAGCTGTTTCTAAAGCATACAGTATTCTAGGCTTCATTAATAGGGGCATAGAGTACAAGAGCAGGGAGGTTATGATGAACTTATATAAGACACTGGTTAGACCTCAGCTGGAGTATTGTGTACAGTTCTGGGCGCCACACTAAGGGAAGGATGTGAACACATTAGAGAGAGTGCAAACGAGGCTTATGAGAATGGTCCCAGGGATGAGACACTTCAGTTCTGAGGAAAGATTGGAGAAGTTGGGACTGTTTACATTGGAGAGGAGAAGGCTAAGAGGAGACTTGATAGAAGTTCTCAAAATAATGAGGGGCCTGGACAGAGTAGATTGGGAGAAACTGTCCCCGCTTATAAATGGATGAAGAACCAGAGGGCACAGCTTTAAAGAAGCAAACACAAGGTGAGAAAGAACTTTTCCACACAGCGAGTAGTTAGGGTTTGGAATGCACTGCCTGGAAGTGTGGTGGAGGCAGGTTCAATTGAGGCATTCAAAAGCGCATTGGATGATTATCTAAATAGAAACAATGTGCAGGGTTATGGGGAAAAGGCAGGAGATTGGCACTAGGTTAAAATGCTCAGGGAGCCAGTGCAGACACGATGGGCGAATGGTCTCCTTCTGCATCGTAACAATTCTGTGATTCTGTGATTATATGTCATCAAAAGGAGGGCGAGGAAGAAGAACAAAAGGGATAGGGTAGAGGGTGGGAGAGATGCCATGAATCAAAAGGCAAAGAGAGTGGTGATGGTTGCAGTGACGAAACAAAACATTTGTCCTGAATGAGTGTAAATGCCAGAGTAATGAATAACTCTGTCCAAAAGCAAAAACTTGAAAAATAAGGTTCAAACCAGAACATGGCAGAAAAACAGAATCAAAATGGGGGACACAGAGTTCATGATCTGAAATTGTTGAATTCAATGTTGAGTCTAAAAGGCTGTAAACTGCCTAATCGCTTAATCAGAAGATGAGGTACTGTCCCTCATCTCCACCAGGATGGTATGGGACTCTCAGTAAAATTCACTCTAACACAAAAAGAAACTCGAAACCAACCACTGGATAAAAATATCGTGGAATTAATTTTCTCAGAAATATTGTCAGAAAGTGTGAGGCAGAGGCCAAAGGTTTGTTACAGTTGCCATTGCAGTTTACGTTTGTGTGTTAATGAAAGCATGGGATGAGGGGAGTTGTGCAGGGGATGCAAAGGGCCCACGATTGTTCTCGGTGCACAGACTGTGCTGTTTGTACCATATTCGTACTATACTATTTGCTTCAACCAACCCGTGGTAGTGAGTTCCACCTCCTCACCACTCTTTGGGTGGAGAAGTTTCTTCTGAATTCCCTATTGGATTTCTTGGTGACTATCTTATATTGATGGCCTCCAGTTACATGCTTCCTCACAAGAGGAAACATTCTCTCTGTATCCACTCTATCAAAACATTTCATTGTTTTAAAGAACACTGGTAGGTTACCCCTCAGCCTTTTTTCAAGAGAAAAGGGACCCAGCCTGTCAGTACTTTCCTGATATGTATACCCACCCATTTCTGGTAAAAAAAAAATCTATTCTGATCCCTGAACTCAAGCCCTGATTTCCAGGGACCACCCCAAGGTTATTTTAGCTGGTTGGGAAGCAAGAGAAAGTTATAATGAGGTTTTACTGTTAAACATGCCAAAACATCGGCATCCCCAGGTTCTCTGTGTCTCCCCATGGCTACCGCACTCTCCTCTGCCCCCTCCACAAGAATCGGGGCCCCCCAGTCATAGTCTTGCAGCATCTTTTGGATACAGTAACACCACAAGTGGTTACATTAAGATGTCTTCAAACATTTAGCACATAGGGGCTGAGGGGAAGTCGCCGGAGTTCAGAAGCCAGGTGCTGAACTTCTTTGGTAGAAGGCAAGAGAATTGTGTGGACAAGCTTGTGGTAGCTTTTGTTCAGTGAGAAGGATGGGAAACTGCCATGGCAGCTCTATCTATGAATGTTTTCCAGAACATGATTGGGGTGAAAACCTTTACATAATATAATTATCAGATGAAAAATAGATATAATCCAATTAAGGAGAGGAAAGAAACAGACTTGAACATTCAAGTGGAAGAAGAAAATTGGTCAGTTCGAAGCAACCAACACACTCAAAGGTTATGAAGTTAATGGCAGATTCAATACAAAGGACTCAAGGATTGTTTTTGTAAAGATATTACCATAACATGTGCAAAGCTTATAACATTTTCATAAACAAAAGATGAAGAAAGTGCTTGCACACAATTTATTTTCAACAGTTTTATATAGATCTATTTTCACATTGCCCATTTCTTTCACTTGAAAATTTCCCCTCCTTAGCATTGTTTCTTCTCATTTTCACTCTTCTATGTTTTATTTTCTGATTTAAATGCTCATCCATTAATTTGAACTGGACTGGCTGCTTCCCAGAAACTTTTCTCTTTATACCTTGAAATAATTCTGCGAAACACATTTTGCATTTTAGGCTCTCAAAGTATAACAGAGAATGACAATGCTGCTGATAGGCATGTTGCTTATTGTTCAACAGTGTAACGTCTCTCTCTCAAACCTCTGTCATTTTGTTACTATTTTTAAGAAGTCCAAAGTAAACACTAAAATGTCCTGATTTATTTTCACAAATATGAACTAAAAACACAAATCTCTAAAGTTACTGAAACTGCTATCTTATTACAGATTATAAATTTAGTAAAATTGTGCAAACTCTACAATGTATTGCCTTTTACTATCTGAAGGCAAGTAATTTGAAAATTTTTGAACTTGACTCTCTACATTTCCACTAAACAATCCACCCCAAAGTATATAGTTCCTTCATTTTGGGATATAGCTAGCCCAAAATAACTCTGTGCTGGTATAAAAATGTTGAGTAATCTGATGAAACGTCTTCATTTCCCTTTCACTGCATCTGCTGTTGGTCGTATTTGCATCATAATTCATAGCACGCTCTGGATTCACACAGGCACAGATGATTTTTGTTCAGTAAAAATGGTGCAATAATTTCATATTATAAACACATTGTGGCAAGATAATTGTACGGTCATGAGGTGTTTTGTGCAGCTTGGGTTATTTACATCTGAACCAACTGATTTGAAAAGACCTTTGAAAATTTATATATTTTTCTAATATCATTTCAATTTTTGCATTTTTGCAATACACTTGGGTTTACATCAGAGATTTTAGTCTCACCCAAACTGTCATACCGCCTTCATACAGATACAAAAATCAACTGGACCAAAATAGCCATGTGTCTAGTTCTAAAATATTGGAGGATTTTTATGCATCACATGCAGTGCTTCAAGGTGGATGGGAGAGAGGGGTTGCAGCTTGGAGTGAAAGCGAATTTCCTGTTCACACACTAGTATCAGTTTTTAGATGTTGCAAAAACAATTTGTACAAAAGCTTAAGTTTTGCTGCCCTTTGTTCTGGAAGAATAATCCCTGAGTAGCACCACATAAATGAAGAGCTACTTCCTTTCATGATGCTTCTTCAAACTTCCAACTGTACAAATCATGTGTCTTTGTATTAGTAAATTTTGGACCTTTGGCACACACATAAATGCTAATTTCTGTAGCACCTCTCATCTTTACTGAATAGTTTAACAAATTATAAAAACAAAAAGTTTTTTTTTAATGATTTTATGAATGTCAATCAAAAGGAAAGGATGTTCATGCTCTAAATTTAAGGATTTTTAATGCCCCCAATTTTTTGATACAAGTAGGTAATACTATTCCAGGTGCTAATCTTGTTTAAATACACCAAGGAGACAAATAAGGTCTAACTAGCTGCAGAGGGGCACAGAACTGAGTTACTACCAAATCCAAATTAGAGAAAGCGGGTGGATAACCTCAATGGTATAATATAAAATGCAACAATGTCCCTTAACATTGACTTGTTGCTGTTGAATGTTGAATGTTTCACATGGAGTTGTTTCACTTTTGATAATTTGTCTTTGGTCATTTGTAATACAGTGTACATTTTTAAACATTGTGTTCTTACAATACTTATAGCTTATGAAACAGCAAGTATTCATAGAAATAGAAGTCATAGAAATTTACAGCACAGAAAGAGGCCATTAACCCCATTGTGTGTGTACCAGCTCAAACAGTCATCCCGCCCATCCATCCACTTTCCAGCACTTGGTCCGCATGCTTATAGGTTACAACGTTTCAAGTGCATTATCTGTATAGTCAATCTGTTTTTATCTTTGTATATCACAGACACAAACATAGTAAGTCAGCATATCTACATAATATCCCATCTTAAATATTTAAACAGCTGTGCAAACTAATTTTATACCAGATAGTGTTATGATCTGGAGGGAGACCAGTAACTTTTAAAAATAAATTTGAACTCCCAGTTATTAAATGAAAGACTGTACATTTTAGACAAAAACCTTTGGTGCACAAAAGTTAAACAAAGCAAGCACTACTAACGTACCTAAAATAAAAACAGAAGATGCTGGAAAAACTCAGCGGGGAGAATTTCCAGCTTGGCGAGCGGGGGCGGGGCCTGCTCGCCGAGGCGTAAAAAGACGCAGGGTGACATTGGGCTTGCGTCCCGACGTCACTGCGCGTCATTTAGATTTTCAGTTCGGTGGACGTGCAGCCGAGTCGGCTGTGTGCCCGTCGAACTGTCAAAGGCCTGTTAAGGCCATTGATGAGCTAATTAACCCTATTGAGAAAGCTGCCCGTCCAACCTTAAGGTTGGCGGGTGGGGTAGGCGAAGAGCCCAGGCGGCCTTCACATTTTTCATGGAACCTCATCCATGGGACGGATGAGGTTTCTTAAAGGATTTATAAATTAAATAAATTTTTTCATTAGAGTTCACTGACATGTCCCAGCTCCTGTGACACTGTCACATGAGGGGACGTGTCTTAAATTATTTTTTCTTTATCAAAATTTTTAAAACTTAAAACTTATCTCTCTGAGGCAACTTTGTGCCTCAGGGAGAGATTTCTGCACTCTTTCACGCGCATGCACGAAAGAGTGCACTCCCGACTCAGGGAACGCCCCCCACCCGCCTGCACAGGGAGCGCTCAGCGCTTCCGAGCGTGCGTCACGCTGGGCGGGCCTTAATTGACCCTCCCACGTAAAATGGCAGCACAGACCCGATCGAGGGCGCTGATAGGATCTGTGCTCGCCCGGAGTGCGTCCCGATGTCATTGCGCTGAGTTGTGATGTTTCATTTGTCAGGCGCCTGCCGATATGTAGATGGCCTATTAAGGCCATTAAGGAAGTGATTAAAGTCATTGTTAACGCTGCCTGTCCAACCTTAAGGTTGGCGGGCAGGCGAAAAGGCCAAGCGGCCTTCCCGTTTTTTTAGGAAACCTCATCCACGAGCAAGATGAGGTTTCCGAAAGTTTTTATTAATTAAATTTTTAAAATTTTCATAAATATAAAAACATATCCCATCTCATGCGACACAGTCACATGAGGGGACATGTTTAAATCAATTTTTAAACCTTATATTTAATCATTTCAAAGGCCCTTCAATCTCCCTCAGGCATCTCCATGAGCTCTGGCCCCGACTCTCCCTCCTCCCCCCCACCCGAGCGCTACCGCTTACGTCTTACACTGGGCGGGCCTTAATTGGCCCACCCGTGTAAAATGGCAGTGCGGAGCCAATCTCGGGCCTCAATCAGCTCCATGACTGCCCCCACCCTCTCCCGCCGACCGCCTGAAAAATTCAGGCCAACATTTCAAGTCCGTATGACTCTTCTTCAGAGCTAAAAAGTAGAAATGGGATGGATTTTATACTGTTTAAGAGGGGGTGGAGCAAGATAGGTCAAGGATAGGTGGGAGCTAAGGGGAGAGTGACAAAGATGTCATGGACACAAGGCAAAGGGAGTGCTAATAGTAATGGTAAAGACTAAAGAAGGTACTGATAGTGGCAAAAAGATAAGATAGCAGAATGTGTTAATAGAAACAAGGGGTCAGCGCCCTGTGAAAGCACAACATTGATACAAATGACAGATGGCCCTGTGGGGGGCAGGGTTTGGGGGAAAAGGATTTTAAAAATGAATAAATAAATGAAAATAAATAAGTGAAAAATAACTTTAAAAAAAAATACATTTCTCTTTAGCGCTGAAGAGTCATATGGACTCGAAACGTTAACTCTGTTTCTCTGTCCACAGATGTTGCCAGACCTGCTGAGCTTTTCCAGCATTTTCTGTTTTTATTTCAGATTTCCAGCATCTTCAGTATTTTGCTTTCATCACTACTAACTTAACACTAGATTTCAGTCCTTTAAGCCCAAAAAGCTCAACAGAGCACTCCCCGATCTACTTTTCCTTCCATCAATAATTCCCTTGTACTTTACAGGACCTTTAGGGTTCCTTCACTTCTCCTGGGACCCAACAGGTGTGCCACAGCTCTTAAGAATTCACTTTGATTCTCCTCAGTGTTCCTCCTGTTCTCCGAGGTACAAGATTTCTTGAGGTCCTTAGACCAGCATCCGTCTGGGCAATCCTCCAAATCTTGTTAAGCACCTCACGACTGGGGGCACTAGCTGAGCTCAAACATGCGCCTCACTACATTCTTGCGCAGTGACTCCAATGTCAGGAAATACCCTTGGTTTCTGATAGCTCTTGCTACTGGTCTACAGCCTCTGGCTCAAAGCTGCTTCTAGGAATTGCCGCTTGTGTGAGAAATCACACTAGATAAACCCAAAACAAAAGGATACCTCCTTGCATACAGCATATGTGGGATGTCCCAGATAGAGATTTAAATTAATTGACTTTACCCTCCAAAACATCCCTTTGATTCTGCGACTCACATGAATAACTTATCTCTCTAAAGGGGACAACTGCAATCTTACCAGACTCACTGGCTCCATTCCAAAGCTAAGAGAGGACCACTAGTTTTTTTTTTGGATTTCCAGCGTCCGCAGTTCTTTGCTTTTACCACTAGTTGTTTATTGTTTTCCCATTTCCAACTCTTGACCTTAATAAACAAACATAGGCCACCCTTTGAATTACAATCACTTTAGGTGTGTTTTTCCAGCTGCTCAAACCAGGCGCTTCCATTATCTTACGTTTAAAAAATTCAATCCCCAAACTAAAAGTTATATTCCTAAAATATATGAATCATGAAATTAGATATTTTCGATACAATAGTTATTTTTTGTAAGTGTGTGTAGTATTTAGTTCATGGAGGAAAGGCGATCCACTGGTCAGAACATTACTTTCTGTCAAATTCTACAGCTGGGTCTGAATTTTTCCCAGTGTCGGGAGGGCTCAGCGGGAGCGGACAGTCACGGAGCTGCTGACCGCCATGCCTGCCATCGGCTCTGCGCCGCCATTTTGCGCGGGCGGGCCAATTAGGGCCAGCCCCACGGTAATATGCGAGCAACAGCGTGATCGCTACCTGTGCGAGGCAGGGGGAGGAGGTGGAGTCTTAGCATTTTTGCCTGCCCGACAACCATAAGGTTGGACAAGGCAGCGTAAACTTGTTACTTCGTTAGTGGCCTTAACAGGCCTATCAATTATTGGCGGGCACACAGCCGACTCCAGTGCACATCCGCCGAATGAAACATCGCGAGACAGCGCGATGACGTCGGGACGCATGCCCGACATAATCGCGTGTCATTGTACGCAGACTGTAAAATCCTGGCCCTGAAAAATATCAAAGTTGTGCCCTGAAGGAATGCTTATTCATGGAAATTTATCATAATTCTGCACATTAAAATAACAAAAAATAGTTTATTGAGTCGAAATGTCCATTTGCAAGTACACCTACAATTAACGTGACTAATGGTACCTATGCTATAGCTGGATAAACCGGTGAAACTTGTCCTACCCTATTCTTCCACCCAGTTAGAAACCCAGAGAATGAAAATAAATGAGTCCAGGTCACGAAAGAAATCCAAAATCCCCTTTGATATTCAGTTGTACTCAAAGTGGAAATTGTTCATTTGTGGTAGGTTTTAATAGAAAAGCATTATCTGCAGATGTACAGTGGATGTGAAAAATGCAATCTACGAAAGGGTATCTCTTAAACACCATGGAAACCTTCTGCAACTTGTTTCTAAACACATGGATTTTATGTGACAGCAACAATATAGAAAAGCTGTAGAGTTCATTTGGCTGATATGCTTCCCCAGACCAAAAAAAGGTTATCCAGATCATTGTGAACTGTTCCTTTAAACTACACGTAGATTACACATATTGTTTGTGAGAGGTGAAGAGCATATATTACTGTCTGGTACAAGGGAGAGAAAAAAGAGAAAAGGTCACTTATAATAGTGAGTTTGGTTTCCATTGCTTAATTTAATTTGCCAAAACTCATTTTACAAAGTAAAAAAAAAACTAGTTTTATTTTGAACAGTTCTGCAAAATATTAAAATATTGCTAGAAAAACACAAACATATTCTTACAAAGAAAAACAAAGTATATAAAATCAGTTACCCAAATTTCCTACCAGATATTGTATGTCAAGAGGGAGCTGCCATTATAAAAATCTAAGTGTAACAATAGCAAAAATGTATCAAGATTTTAATTGTGCAAATATATTAAGTGAACCAGATAATTAATATGCAAAAGATACGAATGGGGAAAAGAAGTTCAGAATCAATCAAATAATCTGAGCTTTACCCAGATCGTAAACTAATTCTCATGTCATTTATGTCATAAATAATTATAGGAGAATTCAAACCAGTACAAATACTTATGACTCTTGAGTGAAATATTGTTATTACCACAACTGATGGCGTAACAGTTATTCATCACTTGTTATAGAGAATGATTTCACAGTGATAATTTCGGGATTCAAGTGAATGTCATTTGCACAATTAAAGTTTACATTGACTGGTCGATTGATGAAAGATAGAAATACCATGCCTGCACAATACAAATAACAGAAATGTTTTTAACTTGGATATACAGTACCCCCACATATTTACAAATACATCTCATTATAACCATTTCCACAAATGTATTACTCTAGATTCACAAAATATCACAGAATGAATTTTTGTACAAAAGTTCATCTCAGAAGTTGCCAACTTTTACATTCACGTCAAGAGTAGTATTTACACTTTGCAAGTGTTCCATTACTTGATTCAAAAATATATTAGGAAAATGTTCAAATTACAGAAACTCGTCAAATGCAAATTTTAAAGGGAACAACAATTATGTCCGTGGTGAGTTCTGAAGTAGGAATAAACCAAACATTAAAAAGGTTCTAAATAACATAGGTGGTGTAAAGGGAGCAGGAGAGTTTCCCGGTCAGCCATACTGCAGAAGGCAACAGCAAACCACTGCCGTACTTCGCCAAGCATAATCGTGGACCAATTCAATGGAAGTTCATGGTTGCCAATGCTCTCTTAGAGCATGGCACCTGAAGGAGGAGGAGGTGTAAAGGAGTCAAAGATCCAGCTTGTAGGAAACAAGAACTGGGTAATCTCCCTCACCAAGGTCACACAGTTATGAATTCCTACACAAGTATTTAGTTTCTTCTGTCAGTTTCTAAAAACTGATTTGGAGGGCCAAATGGGCTGTTCCTGTGCTGGAACATCTATGATTTTATACGTTCCAGTAGGCACTTGGTATCTTGTTGCAGAAAGGCTGCTTAAAAGGAGCATTTGCAATGGAATGTTTTATAATGTCAAAACGGTGTTTATGGTTCATAAGCATATTCTAGGCTGGAGTCGCTGCTTTGTAGGCACAGCTCCTAACCAATGCTAGTACTGGATTAGTAGACTGCAAAAAAGGCAGACAGCAAGAAATGCTGTATCCCGTTGGAATGACTACGGATTAGAAATCTTGTAATATTTGATATAGTAAACAGGTATGATACAAATAAATTAGTCATAGGGCAGGATTTTGCCCTTGGCGGGGGTGCTCGGTGGGGGCGGTCAGGAAGCCGACCGCCGCCTGCCGCCCGCGATCGGCTCCGCACCGCGATTTCACGTTGGCAGGCTTTGGAACGTGAGCGGCAGCACTCAGCGCTGCCTGTGTGTGGGCGGGGGGGAGGAGGAGAGCGAGCGGGCCTAGCGCAATCATCGCGCATGCGCGCGAAAGAGCGCTTCAATCTCCCTGAGGCACGGAGCTGCCTCAGAGAGATGAAGCGCTGTTTAAAAAAAAAATAAAGGAAATAAAATTGTCATAAAGCATGTCCCTTCATGTGGCTCTGTCACATGAGCTGGGAAATCTTTTTAATTCAAAAATAAAATTTTTATTTGATGTTTATTTGCTTTAGGAAACCTCATCCCGCCCGTGGATGAGGTTTCCTAACAAATGTAAAGGCCGCTTGGCCTTTTCGCCTGCCCCGCCAATTGTCGGGTTGGGCGGGCGGCGTAAATTTGAATTTAATTAGCTTCTTAATGGCCTTAATAAGCCTTTTAATTGTCGGCGGGTGTGTAGCCGACTCTGGCGCACGCCCGCCGAACGAAATATCGCAAGACTGCGCGAACACGTCGGGGCGCTCGCCCGACGTCATCACGCGTCATTGTACGCTCGGGCATGTCAGGCACACGCCCACATGCCAGGCGTAATATTCTGCCCATAATCTCTTGCTGTGGGGTTATAACAAACTCAATCAAATGAAGCCTATTGGATAAAGTTTTATATATCCTTTAGTCAAGTAGGTTTCAGTTATGGGGCAGTTACAAACAATTAAGGTGGTGACACGTGTATTTACTTAACTGAATAAGTTAGCATAGGGCTATCTTGTGTACCACAGGATATTCCCATAAGGGGGGTCCACAGAACTTCAAATGACAATACAGTTCAGATCCAGATCTGCTCACCTCTATAGCTAATCCAGGTTTGTACCAATTGATTACCAAGCAATGAAGCTCACAGTTCTAAACTCAGACAGACTTTAGAACTGTGTTTAGTGATGAAAAGTGATTTAATGAAAAGTAAAACAGATTAACACTGGACTTCAAACTCATGAGCCCATTGGACAGGCTGATGAGCGGATCCTAAAGAAAACTGGTTCCAAGTCATTTTACCCAACTCTTACAAAGATTTGGAGCAGCAGAGAAAAAATAAAACCACACAGTGCACCACGAATCTCATTAAACCTATTTAAAATTGCTTGTTTGTTTAAGAACATTTGATTTTCTCTTTTACGTCCATAAACAAACAATATGTGCCAGTAATCCAAACAAAATCCACCCTTATGATAAATCGTAAACAAGTATCATAAACTGCACTGAAATGTACTCAAAAGTGTTAAAAAGTGCAGTGCTCATGCAATTGCGCAACACTGCCATGATTGTGTTAGGACTTCATGTAATTTCTAAATGTGTATTTTGTGACATTGTTAGGAACATTTTTGGCATTGCATTAATTTTGGGTGTTTTAAAGGATTAAATTAGAAATCACGTGAGCAGTCTTGGTAACCACAATGTGCTAACTTCATAAATTACAAGGTTTGCTTAAAATTTGATCAAGGCTGCTTTTCAAAACGTCATAAATGATAATATATTAGTTGTGAGAAGTCAATTTGCAGCAATTTGCAAGTAGAATCATAAGCACTTCTTTGCTTGTTGGCGTATGCAGACTCATTTTTTTTTCTGCATGATACATCAGAATATTCAAGTTTCCAGATGCAGATTCAATTTTACAGAATCATAAAAGCTTATAGCTGAGGAGGCCATTCGGCCCTTCAAGCCAGTGTCACTTCTCCAAAACAGCTATGCATTCAGTTTTGCTGCTTCACCCTTTCTTTATATTCTTTCAAATGTTTTATTTTTCACATATTTATCTCATTTCTTTTTAAAGCTGCTGTGGATTCTGTTTCTACCACTGTTTTCTACAGGTCTTTAAGACTTATATTTCCCATCGGAATATTATTGAACATTTTTATCAGATCTCTCCTTAAACTTCTTTGTCCTAATGAAAATATTTCTTCTCTTATCTTTAGTTTCATCTTCGTGGATGCTCTTCCACCTCTTCTCCATGACCTTGGTGTGCTTCCTAAAGAAAGAGATCCAAAATTAGACATGACATTCCAACTGCAGCCTACCTAATGCTTTGTATAGGTTTAACATTAGTTTTTGTTTTGTTCAGTGCACCTATTAATAAAACCTATTATTTCATATGCTTTATAAAAATGTCCTCCTATTTTTGAAGATTTGTGTATCTGAACACCCTATTCCCCTTGGTTTTATCATTTCGTATATATGTTCTCTAACTTTTCTCTCCCAAAATGTATCACCTCGCATTTCTCCATTTAAATTTCAATTGACATCTGCCCAATATATTAATCTGGCCATGTCTCCCTGAAGCAACTTGCAGTCCACTTCACTGTTAGCCATACATTCCATTTTGTGTCATCTGCAAATTTAGGTATTGCAAGCCCTATAACCCAAATTCAGATAACTCACATATATTGGCATAGAATTTCAATGGGGATGTGGTGCGGACAACAGCAAGGCAGTATTCATTGCTAATCCCTAGTTTTCCTGAGGGAATTAAGAGTGAACGATGTAGGGTGGAACTGGAGTCACATGTAGGTCAGAAACTCAGCTATCACCCCCCGACTTCACTCAGCTTTCTCAGATGGATGCCTTCATGGCCCCATGGCCTTCTCCATTTTGAGTAATATTTTAATTCTTTTTTTCAATCCTACTTTGCTTATCCTACCTAATAACTCCACCTCCACCACTTGTACCCTTTCGTTCCCATTACCACACTTTACTGCGAGCACTGAGACCAAGTGGTCAGGAAATATCCACTTCCTCATACCTAATCAGCTCCATATTTATTTAAACTATCCTTTTGCTTTGTGATAAACGCCTGTCAATCTTTCATCTGTCACCTCTTAGCTTCATAAATCTCTTTTTTATCCTTCAGGCTGCATTTGAGTTTCTTCTGTATCATTAGGTCTACATTTGTTAGATGGCTCCTTTTTTTAACAATAAAAATTGTTTCATTTATCCATTAATTTAAAAAAAACTTCAATCTTTTGTTACACCACCTTTTGTTCTTTTGCAGACCATGTCAGTCAGTATTCCGATCACGCCATGTTGGAGCGTTTCCCATTGTTTATGCATGCTTCTAGCTGTCAATTTTTTATTTCCGATTTATCGAGTCATTTTGGTTAGTTTGTTTTTTATCGAATTAAAATTGGCTTTCTCGAGCCAAATGCTTTTATTTTGACTGCTCTCCTTTCAAATTTTTGAATGAAATTTAATTATTCTATTGTTTCATTGTTTCCTAAATATTAGCCTAGCCTGACTTGTCCCATTCGTTTATTAGAACTAAATCCAGCACTGCCTCTTTCCCTGCTAAACTAAAAACACATGGATTTTGAAAGCAGTCCTGGACCCATGACGGGAACCCCTCCTCCTCTTTACTATCCCTTTACCTTAATCTATTTGTGAACAATTAAAGCCCACCCACCTGCAACCTGTTCCCCACCCACCCCCCATCCCCCCCATACTGTGAATGCTCAGTCAGAGTATATTCAAATCCAAGATCGGCAAATCTTTGAGCACTAAGGGAGTCAAGGGATAGGGGGAATAGCGTGGGAAAGCGGAGTTGCTGTAAGATTAGTGGAGCAGGCTCGAGGGGCTATACAGCTTACTCCTGTTCCTATTTCTTATATCCTACATCCCCTCTTGCTTCCATTTATCTCTAATTTCTCTACATAGCTCTTTCTCCATTTTACTCCCTAACCAAAAAGATTCATTTTTGTATCAACCCGATTTTAGACTTCTGCAATGTATCTTTGAATATTACCACTCCTCTGCCTCTTTTCTCCACACCTTCCCCTATTTTGTAACAGGGAGTGTTCATCCCTCAGTTCTGGCCTGACTTAAACTTTTGTAATGCAATAATATTATAACACACAAAAATATGTACCGGGTTTATTTTCAATACTTTAAGAAATTACAGGGCATAATTAAAGGGCAAAGATGCAGAAATCACTCAGTCAGGAACAACAGCGCAAATAGATCTTATGGGTCAATATGATTGCGATCACAGAGACATGGCTGTAGGGTGACCAAAGCTAGGAACTGAACATCCAAGGGTATTCGATATTTAGGAAGGACAGGCAAAAAGGAAAAGGAGGTGGTGTGGTGTTGTTAGTTAAGGATGAAATCAGTGCAGTAGTGAGAAAGGATATTGGCTCAGAAAACCTAGATGTAGAATCAATCTGGGTGGAGCTAAGAAGCAACAAGGTGTGGAAAACATTCGAGGGAGTTGTCTATAGGCCTCCAAACAGTAGTGGTAAGGTAGGGGACAGTATTCAACAGGAAATTAGAGATACATTTAACAAAGCTGCTACAGTAATCATGGGTGACTTTAATCTACATATAGACTGGGCAAACCAAATCAGCAATAATACTGTGGCAGATGAATTCCTGGAGTGTGTATGAGGTAATTTTTGAGACCAGTACGTCAAGCAAACAAATAGGGAACAGGCTATCCTAGATTTGGTTTTGTGTAATGAGAAGGGAATAATTAATAATCTTGTTGTCGGGATCCTTTTAGGGAACAGTGGCCATAACGTGATAAAATCCTTCCTTGGGTTGGAAAGTGAAGTAGTCCAATCCGAAACTAGGGTCCTAAATCTAAACAAAGGAAACTATGAAGGTATGAGGCGTGAGTTGGCTAAGATAGATTGGGGAACTTCATTAAAAGGCATGACAGTGGATAGGCAGTGGCTAATATTTAAGGAACGAATCTATGCATTGCGACAGTTATATATTCCTTTCTGACTCAAAAACACAACAGGAAAATGGCCCAACCATGGCTAACAAAAGAAATTAAGGATAGTATTAGATCCAAAGAGAAGTCATACAAAGTTACTAGAAAAAGTAGCAAGCCTGGGGATTGGGAGCAGTTTTGATTTCAGCAAAGGAGGACCAAGAGATTGATTAAGAGGGGAAAAATGGAGTAAGAGATTAAACTTGCAAGGAACATAAAAGAGGACTGTAAAAGCTTCTATAAGTATATAAGTCAAAAAAGATTAGTGAAGACAAATGTAGGTCCCTTACAGTCTGAAATAGGGGAATTTATAATAGAGAACAAGGATGTGGCAGAGCAATTAAACAAATACTTTAGCTCTGTCTTCATGGAGGAAGACACAAATAACTTCCCAGAAATACTAGGGAACCAAAGGTCTAGTGAGAAGGAGGAATTGAAGGAAATTAGTATTACTAAAATAACAGTGCTGGAGGAATTAATGGGACTGAAAGCTGATAAATCCCCAGGGCCTGATAATCTACATCCCAGGGTACTAAAGGAGGTGGTCATGGAAATAGTGGATGTGTTGGTTGTCATCTTCCAAAATTCTGTCGATTCTGGAACAATCCTAACAGATTGGAGGGTGGCAAATGTAACCCCACTATTTAAGAAAGGAGGGAGGGAAAAATAGGGAATTACAGACCGGTTAGCCTAACATCAGTAGTTGGGAAAATGCTAGTGTCTATTATAAAGCATGTGATAACAGGACACTTAGAAAATATCAACGGGATTAGACAAAGTCAACGTGGATTTATGAAAGGGAAATCGTGTTTGAGTACAGGAGCAAGGATGTCTTACTGCAGCTTTACAGGGCCTTGGTGAGACCACACCTGGAGTATGGTGTGCAGTTTTTGTCTCCTTACCTAAGAAAGCATATACTTGCCATAGAGGGAGTGCAGCAAAGGTATGAAGAGAGATTGGGTCGACTAGGCCTGTATTCACTGGAATTTAGAAGAATGAGAGGGGATCTCATTGAAATATATAAAACTCTGACAGGGCTGGACCGACTGGATGCCCTGATGATGTTTCCTCTGACTGTGGAGTCTAGAATAAGGGGTCACAATCTCAGGATACAGGGTAGGCCATTTAGGGCTGAGATGAGGAGAAACTTCTTTACTCAGTGGGTGGTGAACCTGTGGAATTCTCTAGCACAGAGAGCTGTGGAGGCCAAGTCACTGAATATATTTAAGAAGGAAATAGATAGATTTTTACACTCTAAAGGCATCAAGGGGTATGGGGAGAGAGCATTAGTATGGCGTTGAGATAGAGGATCAGCCATGATCATACTGAATGGCGGAGCAGGCTCGAAGGGGTGAATGGCCTACTTCTGCTTCTATATTTCTATCACCATTCCTAGTTCCTGGTTCTTACACCCAGGGAAGTGAGTACTCAGCTGGGGGGTGGAGACAAGGGGCAGCAAAATCGATTTGTCTATTATTTCCTCAATGGGACACAAATGGTTTCAAATGTGGTCGGTTTCTTAAACAATGCAGTTTCTGATGAAAGCTTTGAGAATTAGCATTAAGAGTTGGTAAAGTGTCTGTAAACTATCCTGTGAAAAGAAGTTGTTGTGTACACCAATAGTACTGCACAAAATACCCTAGCTTATTTCCCATGAGACTCAGGAATCACTTACATTACATTGAATGCATATTGACCTAGAAGCAGCAGGTCCATACACCAACTTAAACACATGGGCCAGAACTTTTCAGTTGGCAGGTGGTCTCAGCGGGAGCGGGCAGGGGCGATTGGGAACCCAGCTGCCGCCCGTGATCGGGTGCACACCACGATTTCACACGGGCAGGCCGATTAAGCCCCGCCCAGCGTAATTCGCAGCTCCCGAGATTAGCAGGAAGGGGCAGGCGGCAACAGGAGGCCAATGTCCACCGGCTCCAATGGTGACCCGGTGGCCTATTCAAAAACAGCGCAGGCAGCCGCCCTAAAGCTGCCACTGATTTCGGTTAATAACTATATGATGGAGAATATCTTCGGAGAGCAGGCCAGGCGGGAGGGCAAGTCGGCGGGGCAGTCGGACCCCGAGGTTCTCCAGAACCTCGCTGCCCTGCCCTCCCCTCCCCTCCCTGCTCCCCACCCGCCCAACCCAGAATTTTGTTTTTCTATTCATTCATTCACAGGATGTGGGCTTCGCTGGCTGGGCCAGCATTTATTGCCCATCCCTAGTTGCCCGTGAGAAGGTGGTGGTGAGCTATCTTCTGGAACCGCTGCAGTCCACGTGGTGACATGGTACAGGTACACCCACAGTGCTGTTAGGGGGTGAATTCCAGGATTTGGACCCAGTGACAGTGGAGGAACGGCGATATATTTCCAAGTCAGGCTGCTGAGTGACTTGGAGGGGAACTTCTGGGTGGCGGTGTTCCCATCTATCTGCTGCCCTTGTCCTTCTAGGTGGTAGTGGTCGTGGGAGTTCTGTGGGAGTGTGAGTGGCAAATGTGATGGAGGCAGCATCTGGTCAAGGTGGGTGAGCCCTGGCTGCTTGGAGTGAGTGTACGGCAGCTCCAGGATAACGAATCGGATGACCCCTGCAAGGTTTTCCTCAGCTGGGGTTGGCCAGGCTGCAATGGCAATGCAGGTACAGGGTGGACTAATCAATGCTCCTCTCTCCTTTCAGGAGAAGACAGCCCACAATAATACTGAGCGGATGCGGACTGGCGGAGGGCAGACCCACCTTCTGATCATCACCAGATACGAGCAGGAGGCACTGGAGCTGGAGAGGCACCATGTGTCCAGGTCAACCGGCCGCGGTGAGGTTGGGGTGCCAGGGGGAGGTAAGAGTGCTGTGCACTGAGGTCACAATGTCTGTCATTGCAACCATTCCAATGTTGACTGTATGTTGATTTCAGCCTCCAACATGGGATGCCCATTGATAATGGAAGGAGGAGCGCATCCTAATCCGGGGGCCAGGAATGCACATTAACAGTGTAATGACTTCAACTCATCAAATGTTCTTGTTCTTCCTTTCAGCCTCACCAGAGCAGCCTAGACTAAGGAGGCACTGACCCCTGAGGGCGCAGAAGATATAAACGCATCAGCGTCCCACCCTCTCAGCCAGGCAGGCACCAGCGCAGATACCAGCACCTCGGTGGGAATAAGATCGTCAGCTAGTATCTCGGGGCACAGGGGTGAGGGCACTTCACACTCGCTTGAGGTGCAGGTGGAGACAGAGAGTGCCCAGGGCGCCGGCAGTCGGAGGGCTGCTGGGGACCAGGAACATGCTCAGTCGGTGGCTGATGATGGGCCTCTGGAGTCGTCCCTGAGGCAGCAGATGCTGGAAGTCCAGCAGAGTGTGCGGGAGGATCTGGCGGAGATACATGAGGGTCTGCGTGGCATGGTCTCCATGATGGAGGAGTCCATGCGGAGCATCACCGATACAATGACCCTCATGGCCGAGCGCACTGCCCCCTCCATGGAGAGAGAGGCGACCCTCATGGAGAGGCTCCTCCAGGAGCTGAATCAGGGCTTCCTGGGGATTAGCTCGGACCTGCAGCCCTCACACCGGCACTGACCTCAGCTGGTCAGTGTCAATGCAGGAGGTGGATTGGGCACCCAGTATCCCAGCTCGGTGCCTGACCATCAGTGGTGAGCAGGGAGGTCCGAAGTGACTTCACGTTGGTGCACAAGCTGCTTGTTGTCTCTGTGGACTCCTCTCAGGGCGCTGCGGATGAGGGCAGCAACTCCTCCGCCCCTCTGCCAGTAACCGTGGCATCTGTTGAGGCTGCGGTGACTGGGGAGATGCCAGCTGTGCCACTGGCCTCTTCCTCCCAGTCGGGGCCAGCACAGGCTCCACGGGCCAGAGGACGCCCGCCAAGGTCATCAAGGCCATCAGGACAGCAGAGTGAGCAGGCTGTCTCCAATGCCGGTGTCAGCGAGGGGGGAGCACCTCGACATAGCACCCACAAACGTAAATTTAAAGCACCTTAGGCACAACACAGGCTTGTCAATAGTGGTTTTCTTTTGCCCCACTTTTAAGTTACTGTTAAGTTGGTATGATGTTCAACACCATTTCATTTAGTTTAATTTCTGTATGCCAAGCTGAAAATCATTAAATGTGTTTGTTCTCAACAAGCCTCTGTGTGCTTCATTAGTTCTGCAGGTGCAGGGTAACCTATGATGTTATGAGTAACTTGTTTATCATTGAGCTTTATTGAAATTGCACATAGTGCATGTTGTTGACCAGGCAAATGTTGTTCTCAGGTATCGAGTATGAAACCTGCAGCCCTGGCATGTGTTGGTGGTTCATCTTTGGTGGGCTAGCTGAAGGAGCGTTGGAACAAAGCCCCCCCCACCAGGTGCCCCGCCTCCCTGGAGGTTGCCCAGGTCAGCGTCTATCCCCTCAGCGTTCTCCTGACTGTGCTCGTCCACGGACTCACTACTGGACTCATCGTCTGCAGCTGGAGCACTGGTGTCAACATCTTCTTCTTCCACTGTGTCCCCCCTTTTCAGCGCCAGATTGTGGAGAGTGCAGCATGCAACCACTATCAGTGACACACGATCTGGGGGGTACTGGAGTGTGCCCCCTGAACGGTCCAGACATCGGAAGCACATCTTGAGAATACTGATGGTTCTCTCCACCACAGCCCTTGTGGTGCTGTGACTCCTATTGTACCTCTGCTCAGCTTCTGTTCTTGGATGGTGGAGAGGGCGTCATGAGCCACCTTCTGAGGGGATAGCCCTTGTCACCCAGCAGCCATCCATCCAGCCGGGCCGGAGCACTGAAGAGCCTCGGCACCTGGGAGTGTCTGAGGATGTGGGCATCGTGGAAGCTGCCTGGGTACCTTGCACAGACTTGTAGAATCAGCATCCTGTGATCACACACTATCTGCACGTTCATGGAGTGGAAGCCCTTCCTGTTGACAAAGGCACCGGGCTCACCCACTGGTGCCTTGATGGCCACATGTGTACAGTCTATAGCACCCTGGACATGGGGGAAGCCAGCAATGGCCGCAAAGCCTCTGGCTCACTGTGTCTGGCTGACCTCGTTTGAGTGGTAGTGAATGCACGCCTGAACAGAGCATCTGTCACCAGCTTGACACAACTGTGGACAGCTGTGGGAGACTCCACAAAGATCACCCACCAACCCCTGGAAAGTGCCGGAGGCATAGAAATTGAGGGCAACCACGACCTTCAGCACCACTGGCATGGGGTGTCCATGCACAGCTGGAGCTGAACTCGGGGCTGATCATCTGACAGATGGAGGTCACAATCTCCCTTGAGAGATGGAGCCTCCTTTTTTTTGACATATTGAGGTAGCTGTATCGCTGTCTGTAAACCCTGGCAGGATGGTGGCATCTTCTGCTCCTGGAGGCTGAATGTGGACTCCTGGCCTCCTCCCTTCTGGCCCTCTCTTCCTCATCAGAGGAGGTGCCTCCAGCGGAGACCACAATCCCCATTACCCGGGTAAGGGAAGGCTGTCTGATACCTGGAAGGCTGCAAGTGGTGTGATTCCTCCAGAGTCCTGAACTGAAGCCTGTTATTTCTGTCAAAGCAGCTCTGAAGTGAAATGAAGTTGTCCTGTTCACACAGGCAAGTAGCAGTAAGTAATAGACTAAAGTTCTAACAACTCGCATGAGTGAATGAGCCCACTCACCCCTCTTATCTGGCCCGTGGAGGAGGCTTTTAAAAATGTGGCCTACCCGTTGTGCCCGTGCGACGCACTGAAAATCGCACGGGCTGTGAAACATGTCTTCAATCGCTGCCTCAAGGGCCTTAACTGGCCCGTTAATTAATGGCGCACCCGCCTTCCGAAATATCGCGATGGCGAGCGGTGACAGTCGGGATGCACGCCCGACGTCATCATCGCGCATCATTTTATGCGTGTGCGTGTCGGGCCCGCCCCCTGCACGCCAACTGTGAAATTCTGTCCATGGACATAAAGGTCAATTGACACCAGATACACTCATTTCAGGCTGACCTAAAATTACATAGAATAAAAGCTTTCAATACAAACCGTAGAAACAGTACAATTATGGTATCAGCCATCAGTACAAAATGAAAATATCTGTCTATATGTGGGGATTTGCTCCGATCCAGACGCCAATGAAAGCTGTTGAAAAAGGTACAAGAGTTACTATGGAAACGACAATAATCAGAACTACTCAAATCATTTTCTTCAACCATCAAAATGCATTTCAGTTTCTACATGAGTTAAGTACATTTGCTGCATAATTTTCTTCCTTTGTTTCTGTGTTCAACCCCTGTTTCACTCCTACACAATTTGTGTCTAAAACCTGTGGCTATTGAAAACATTCTCGGAGATTGCCTATGGTTGAGCTACAGAAACTGAATATGTTTTGCAAAAGGAAATTAGAATATATTTCCAATTTTTCTTAAAATATATCTAAATTACAAGCAAAATGTTTTAACAATATACTCAACAAAAAAACCACTTATTCAAGATACTACTTCAGGACAATAGAAAGGTCCAAAACTAGTACATTAGGTACTTTAATCCACTTCTGTGTGTTATATTTATTTTTTGTTACTGGTTGTTTTGTCAACTTGGCATATAATACTTAGATAATATTTACAATAAAACTGTCATTTTCCAATTAACATGACGGTTAATCATCACTTTAAGCGTATCAAACTGAGTTGACTTTGTAAATGAATTTTAGTACAGGTGGTTTTAACCATCTATATAATTAAAAGTTTTGCCCCCAGTGCCACCTATATATTCAGTGCCAGCATGGCAAGCTGTGCCACATCTGGGATTATTATAAAATGTCCCATCATGCGACACACCATGAACAATGCCAGAGGAGATATACTAATAGTTAGAAACAGTAAAATGAAGGTCATAAAATGGTTCTTCATGCACGTTTTCTGGAGGGAAGATGGGGACAAAATGACCAACTTCGCAGAACCACGTCCTATGCCTCAAGGATGCCTGAGAAACATTCCAATACTGTGTTGGCCTCAGACATTTTTCAATCATCCTAAATGACCATCACAATTGTGCAGTAAAGGGTTCATGATTCTGTTAATTAGACAATGATGTTAATAGTGATGTAAGAATAACATCATGGTCAGATGACCAAGAGACTCCAAGGGAACAAGACACAGAACAGTCTGTTTCCACAGAATAATGTATTTACCATGAGTTCTTGGACGTAAATAGTTCTAAATAAATAGTTCTGAGAAAAACAAAAAAACGGACTATCTCCAAGTCACAGTTGAGTTAAATGAAACCTCATCGACCCAGAAGACAATACAAGTAAAGGGCAATAAGCCAAACCATGGGTGGCAGCACTGGAGCGTGCAGTTTAAGAAAACTGAGACCACAGATTGGTAACCCATGGGTGAAGACCTAAGAACATCTGACTTTGCAAAGAAGAAGAACTAAAATAAGATGTACCCTGGGGGCAGTGAACGAACCACTCACGATACCAGCAGCCATTGAACAGCCACTATCCCTTCAACAGCCCTTCAAACCATAGAAAAGTTACGGTGTAAAAAGAGGCCATTCAGCCCATTGTATCTGCGCCAGCCAAAAAGAGAAAAAACAAACTAGCCGCTCATTTTCATCCCACTTTCCAGTACGTGGTATGTAGCCTTGCAGGTTTCAGCACTTCAGATGCAGATCCAGGTACCTTTTAAATGAGTTGAGCATTTCAGCCTCAACCACCAACTTAGGCAGTGAATTCCAGATGAGGAATTGTAAATTCCTCGTAATTTTGTACACCTCAATTAGGTCACCCCTTAGCCTCCTCTGTTCTAAGGAAAACAACCCTAGCCTATCCAATCTCTCCTCATAGCTGAATTTTTCAAGCTCCGGCAACATTCTTGTAAATCTCCTCTGTACTCCCTCCAGGGCAATTATGTCCTTCCTGTAATGTGGTGACCAGAACTGTACACAAAATTCCAGCTGTGGCCTAGCCAGCATTTTATGCAGTTCCATCATTACATCCCTGCTTTTATATTCAATACAGTTCAATAATTGCCCAGTAAAGGAAAGCATTCCATATGCTTTCTTGACCACCTTGTCCACCTGTCCTGCCACCTTCAAGGACCTGTGGACATGTACTCCAAGGTCTCTCACTTCCTCAACCGCTCTCAATAACTTCCTGTTTATTGAGTATTCCCTTGCTTTGTTTGCCCTCCCGAAATGTATTACTTCACACTTATCTGGATTGAATTCCATTTGTCACTTCCCCACCCACTCAACCAAACCAACATTATCATTCTGGAGTCAAAGAACAAAGAAAAGTACAGCACGACAGCTATCCTCTTTGCTATCAACTACAGAGCCAATTTTTGTGTCATCTGCAAATTTCCCAATTATGTCTCCCACATTTAAGTCTAAATCATTAATATGTACAGCAAACAACAAGGGCCCCAACACTGAGCCCTGTGGAACACCACTGGAAACTGTTTTCTATTCGCAAAACATCCATTGACCATTATCCTTTGTTTCCTGTCACTGAGCCAATTTTGGATCAAACCTGTCACCTTCCTCTGTATCGCATCAGATCTCACTTTTATGACCAGTCTACCATGTGGGACCTTGTCAAATGCCTTACTGAAATCCATGTAGACAACATCCACTGCACTACCCTCATCAATCCTCCTTGTTACTTCCTCAAAAAATTAGTTAGTAAGACACAATCTTCCCCTAACAAAACCATGCTGACTATACCTGACCAATCTGTGCCTTTCTAATTGACAGTTTATTCTATCTCTCAGAATTGTTTCCAATAATTTGCCCCCCACCTAAGTCAGTCTGACCAGCCTATAATTTTCTGGCCTGTCCCTCACACCCTTTTTAAATAATGGTACAACATTCGCAGACCACCAATCCTCTGGGACCTCGTCTATATCTAGTGAGGATTGGAAAATGATTATGATCCTCAGAGCATCCGTTATTTCCTCTCTGGCTTCCTTCAACAGTCTGGGATACAATCCATCCGGCCCTGGTGATTTATCCACCTTCAAGGACGCCAGTCCTTCCAGTACTTCCTCTCTCACTATGCTTATTGTATCTAATGTTTCACACTCCTCCTCTTTAACTCGAATGTCTGCATTATTCCTCTCCTCAGTGAAGACAGAGATAAAGTACTCTGTCACATGAGCAGGGACATGTTATAAATGAAATTTTAAAATTTTTATTTTATTTCTATTTGCTGTTAGAAACTTCATCCCGCCCGTGGATGAGGTTTCCTAAAAATTGCAAAGGCCACTTGACCTTTTTCGCCTGCCCAGGCGAAGGTTGTAAGGTTGAATGGGCAGGAAAATATTGAATTCAATTTATATGAACGACATAGATGACTATGTGAGGGGTAGGGTTAGTAAGTTTGCGGATGACACAAAGAATAGCCGGGTGGTTAACAGTGAGGTTGAGTGTCTTGGGCTACAGGAAGATATAGGTGGGATGGTCAAATGGGCAGGTAAGTGGCAGATGGAATTTAACCCTGAAAATTGTGAGGTGATACACTTTGGAAGGAGTAATTTGACAAGGAAGTATTCAATGAATGGCATGGCACTAGTTCTGAGGAACAAAGGGACCTTGGCGTGTGTGTCCATAGATCTCTGAAGGCAGAGGGGCACATTGGTGGGGTGGTGAAAAAGGCATATGGGACACTTGCCTTTATCAATCGAGGCATAGATTACAAAAGTAGGGAGGTCATGTTGGAGTTGTATAGAAACTTGGTGAGGCCACAGCTGGAGTACTGTGTGCAGTTCTGGTCGCCACATTATAGGAAGGATGTGATTGCACTGGAGGGGGTGCAGAGGAGATTCACCAGGATGTTGCCTGGGATGAAACATTTAAGTTGTGAAGAGAGGTTGGATAGACTTGGGTTGCTTTCGTTGGAGCAGAGAAGACTGAGCGGCGACCTGATCGAGGTGTACAAGATTATGAGGGGCATGGACAGGGTGGATAGGGAGCAGCTGTTCCCCTTAGTTGAAGGATCAGTCACAAGGGGGCATAAGTTCAAGGTGAGGGGCAGGAGGTTTAGGGGGGATGTGAGGAAAAACTTTTTTACCCAGAGGGTGGTGATGGTCTGGAATGCACTGCCTGGGAGGGTGGTGGAGGCGGGTTGCCTCACATCCTTTAAAAAGTACCTGGATGAGCACTTGGCACATCATAACATTCAAGGCTATGGGCCACGTGCTGGGATTAGGTAGGTAGGTCAGGTGTTTCTCACGTGTCAGTGCAGACTTGATGGGCCGAAGGGCCTCTTCTGCACTGTGTTATTCTGTGATGACTTTAATGGCCTTAATAGACCTTTTAATTGTCGGCGGGTGTGCTGCAGACTCCGGCGTGCGCCCGCCAACCGAAATATCGCGCAAGTGCGCAATGATGTCGGGAAACTCGCTCTACGTCATCGTGCGTCATTTTACACTCGGTCGGGTCGGCCAAGCGCCCACACGTTGACCTAAAAACTCTCCCCATTGGTAAAAACAATATTCACAACTGCAGTGAGTGGTGAATCATTCACATGATACAAAACAGTGCTTGGTCATTCAAATTACAGCTGCCAATCAAACATATATTTAAAAAGGGATCTGCTTGGCTCCAAACTAACAAAGTGTTGCTATAGTAATCCAGTTGTGACAATTGGAAACATTACCGGTTTACAACAGTATTTTGGAACAAAACATGCCAATGAGTGGCTGGTTCATTTTGTTCCAAAATACTGTTTAAACTGGTAATGTATCCAATTGTCACAACTAGCCAATCAGCCAGAGAATCTTCAATAATATAAACATGTCCAATCAAAGCCTGTCTGAACAACCACCGGGTTCTCAGCTTGTGTATTACGTGAACTGACCAATTTCTGCAAGTTAACCTGTGTTTTTAACCTTTCTGAAACTATGATCAACAAGACAGGAGGCAAAAACAATTTATCATAGCCAAAATTATTTCCTTTTGTCACAGTACAGTGGTCTATATTTGTTAAAATGATCAATTCTGACTGAAAAGAAAACAAGGTAGTAAAAGTTAACATATCCTTTCAATTAACCAATTTAGATGCTGCCCGTACATTAAACATGAAATATCTGGGATACTCCAAGCAAGTGAGTACACTTGTAGAAAATACTGACCCATATAAAACAGTCCCCCCATTTGATCTCAAGTCTGTGCTGAATTAGTTTGACCTTAGCAGCAATGGGATAGAGTCTCAGTGTTTCTAGGCTTTTTGAGGGTATTAGTTGCTTAGGATTTCTGATCGCTTCTTTGTGTGGATATTGAGCAGAGACAGAACTGAGCTCGCCGTTGATGTTTCCAATGCCAAATATCCCCCAAATCACACAATCTGGGCTCACATGAGCAATAACTAGATGAGGTCCATAATCCCAGCAAGTCTCACTAGTTTCAAAGTAATCACTGGCATAAATCAATGGCGCAGTGCCTAGGACCTCCGATTTTCACTGCTTCCTCAATAGCTTTACAGGAAAAGCAAACTCACTCTGTGCAAACAAAAATGCTGTCTTATTTTAAGATAATATTGTTTTGGGAAGAGTCTTATGATTTGCGTACAAGAGGGACAAATAAGAAAGAAAGAATGCTGCAGCAAGATTAAATTTGGTGATACATGTTTAATTCAAATTTGATGTTTAAGTGTGGTGGGATCTTTTGAAGTAAGGGCGATTTTAGCTTTTGAAAAGAAGAGTTGCTGTATTTGGCACAATTTATTACAGTATGATATAGAAAAAGTGGCAAATTATTTTTTAGTAAGAGAACTGCTGGGTGCCCTAAACTGATAAAGCTAATTATAATGTGGTTGGTAGACCTCCACATTGGTTATAGCGGAAGAATAAACCCACCACAGGGGTATGAAGCAAACAGCTTAACTGTGCTACTGCAGACAGTTTAGTATTGACCTGTGCTGGACAAAAGATACCCGTCGTTTATGTCAATTTAAAAAAGAGACTTGCATTTTTATATAGCACCTGACCACCAGACATCCCAAAATGCTTTCAGCCAACTAAGTACTTTTGAAGTGTAGTCACTGGTGTAATGTAGGATATGCAGCAGCCAAATCACACTCAGCAAACTCCCACAAACAGCAATATGATAATGTTCACATGATCTGTTTTTGTGATGTTGATTGAAGGATAAATATTGGCCAGGATACTGCTCTTCTTTGAAATAGTGTCACGGGATCTTTTATGTCCACCTGAGAAGACAGATGAGGCATTGTTTGAACGCCTTGTCTGAAAGATGGCATGTTTGACATTCCAGCACTCCCCTTGAACTTCATTTTGTACTCAAATCCTGGAATGGGACTTGAACCGAGAACCTTCTGACCCAGCAGTGAGAGTGCGACCACTGAGCCACAGCTGACATTGAAACCATGCAAATACCTTCTCAGAAATATCCAGCTGAGTTTCTGCTTCACTATTAATGGTGCATATAGTGTCTTCAGAACCACATTTCAGTGCTGATGGAGCCAAGGTCATTGCAGAACAATCCAAAATGCTACCTGTCAGGAAAGAGGATGACACTAGTGATTTTCCATTCTTATCCCAGGTCAAATTAGGAACAAACTATTTTGTGAATATCTATATTCCAAACTGTGACTTCTTCAATACTTGAACCCAAAACTTTAAAAACAAATGTTGATAAAATAATCTTTAAAATGTTTTACTTATTTCCTCTTCATCCATCCCAATCTTTGCATTTTCATAGAATTAACGAAAATCCAATAGTTATATAAGAAACTTGAATTTATATAGAGTCTCATCACATGTCAAGAAATGTCCCAAGAGACTTAATGCATGCAATTAATTATGTTGAAGTGCAGGCATCATTAACTCGACAAACAAAACCAAATTAGAATTCCAAATTTGGAAGGCATAGGTTTCACTGCTTGGTTCATTCTAGAGATATGTTTTTATTTGAATTAAGACAGGTGTTGCAAAGGGGTGTGATGCAGTTTATGCTGCTACTGCAACATTTAGTATCGACATATGTTAGACAAAATATACTGTAATCTGTCAAATATGCAGAAACATGGAAGAATTGCCGATTTATTCTTCAATAAAAGAAGTGCTGGGTGTCTCAAACTGATAAAGTTCATTATACGTGTGGCTGGTAGACCTCCATGATAGATTGGATGAATAAACCTGACACCACAAGGTTGACAAGTGATTTTGTTTTGATTTTAATTCAGCAAGACTGGTCATTTTAATTGTAGAACCAAGTACAGAAAACTGGGAGACATCACGATTCTTAGGCTTGAAACCTAAAACCAGGCATCTGTGCTTCTCCAGACACAAAGGAACTGAAACTATAGGGGAACCAATAAATTGAGATCCAGCTCCATGTGCCCCATTTAGAAGTATCTATGCATTTTGGAAACAGATCAGGGAGCACTAGGGTTGACTTTCTGATACTAGGAGGTAACATGGATTGAGAAAGCCAATCTGCAATGCTGTAGTCCCACCTCTGATCTGCTCTCCCTTTATGTAGTTTTCCAGGTTTAGTCTCAGAGTTACCCCTACCCTATAAGCAGAGTCCAATTTAGTGGATTAAGATTGCAAAGATAATGATGACACCTTGCCCCTGAATGAAGCTTCCCCACCTGGCTTTACTTTCCATTACTGACAGCACATCATGGAGTGTGTAAAGAGTGAGGTGAGAACAGATCTTCTAAAATGAAATTTAGTGAGAGTGGGAATTCAACGGTGAGTAGGAGATAAACAGCAAATAAGTACTAGAGAAAATGTGCTTTTCATTGAACAGGTAACGGTTTACAAAGCTAGGTGGGAATGCAAACCATGGGAACACACAGAGACTGCAAAGAGATAAGGACAGCTTAAGTGGCTGGGTAAAAGGTGGCAGATGGAATATAATGTGAGGAAGTGTGAGGTTGTTCTCTTTGGTAGTACAAATAGAAAGCAGAATTTTTTTTAAAGACCTAAAACTTATGAATGTCGATGTTCAGAGGGACTTGGGTGTACTCATATCAAGAACACAGAAAGTTAACATGCAGGTACAGCAAGCGATTAGACAAACTGCAGATTGGCCTTTACTGCAAGGGGATTGGAGTGCAAGAATAAGGAATTCTTGCTACAGCTGTACAGGGCTTTGGTGACTCTACACCTGGAATACTTTGCACAGTTTCTCCATTTTTAAGGAGACATAAACTTGCATTGGAGCCAGAACAATGAAGGCTCACTAGACTGATTGCTGGGATGAGGAGTTGGTCCTATGATGAGAGGCTAAGTAACTTGGGCCTACATTCTCTTGAGTTTAGAAGAATGAAAGGTAATCTCAATGAAATATACAAGATTCTGAAGGGACTTGACAGGGTAGATACCGAAATGTTGTTTCCCTGGGCTGGGAAATCTAGAACAAAGTGGCCCAGTCTCAGGATAAGGGGCATTTATCTCATTTAGAACAGAGATGAGAAATTTCTTCACAGAGGATTGTGAATCCACCATTGAATATATTTAATGCTGAGATTGGCAGAATTTTTGTTTCTCAGGGAATCAAAGGATATTGGGGTTGTAGGGGGTGGGGGGAGGGGGGGCGGTGTGGTGTGTGTGGAATATTAACAACATAGCCAGAAGTCCAGTAATAAGGAATTTTATGGTTAGAAATGTTAAAGACTTTTGCAGATCAAACAGAAACTTCTAAATGTTTTCCCATGTTGAGATAAGGGAATATCAAACAGACTGGAAAATATTGGGCTAAGGGAGGAAGAGCAGCCAGTTACCATGATCCGTGAGAAAGTCATTGATCAAGGTAAAGAAAGACCTGAAGTATTGTAAAATGAATTTAGGAGATTGGAAAACAAGTTGAAGAGCAGGATTTCACAGTAATTGCAGGATTACACCCTCTAATATGCATTAGAATAGGGAAGGACAGAAAGATCAGCAAAATTAATGAATGGCTAGAGAGACTTATACTGGGGTAAATTTTACACACACCCTGCCCCCACCACCAGCGTATTTGCAGGCGGGGCAAAGGTAAAATAAAGTGGGTGGCCAGTCCACTGCCTTCCCACCCACCTCCCGAGCTGCCCCCAAAATACAGTGGACAGGAAAGGCGTCAGGCAGCCTGCCCGCGCTTAGGCCCCCTATTGAGGGCCTTAAGTTGCCAATTAAGGACCCCACTTAATGATCTCATTCCACCTCTGCTGCAATAATATGTGCCGCTAGGAAAGGCGGAAGGAGGGTGGCCAACCAGCAACTTTAACAGCTCAGGCTAAAAGGCAGGAAGGAGGGAGGGTTATCTCATTGGAAATTCCCTGTGCTCATTGTGGGCATCCCCTACTACGGTACTTCTCCTTTGTGCCTCCCCACCCCCTCCCCCTTCCTCACTAGGGTTCCCGATCGCCCCCCCAACTAAAATCCCTGGACTTACCTTCAAGTCCGGGAGATACATCTTCCTTCTTCTTGGTCTGAGTGCAGTCCCAGCAGTGGCCACTACTTGCTTCTGGCGCTGCTGGGACTACAAGAGCTGCCAGCCAATCTGATTGAAAACAGTGTGTAGGAGTTAAGGGTGGGTTTTTCAAAATGATACAGAAACAGATAGTGGTATCCCACAAAGTTCAATTCTGCCACTTCTGCTTATTGCTAATTCAAACTAGGAATCCTGCACTTACATCCTTTGGATTCTTGCTGCGTAACATTTGGCTGCACGCTTTTCAACACTTTCAGCACAGGATTGTGACTGGCTGCGCTGGGGGTCAGGCGCAGGTTTCCCTGGGAGGTGAGCACGTCACTTTTTCTCACTGGGATCCTACTGGGTCTCAGCAGCTGTTCAGAACTATGGAATGAAGAGAAAAGACAAGCTAACGTTTGCGACGTGACCACTGACCCAGAAACAGACAAAAGGTTGCAAAATTTTTAATTTAAATTCTGAAAGAATGCTATTTTCAGGGGGGAAAAAACGTATTTGGTTGTCCAAAGGTCTTTTTTGGAAGTTAGCTGGATACAGTGTCTATCATTGTAATTAAAATTGCGTTTGGTGTGCATCCATAGAACAAAAGTGTCCATAGGATCATAGACAACAACTGGAGGGTGTAGGATAGTATCCAATAAGTCGGCATAAAGCATGCCAATTCATCTTTTTAAAACTGGACTTTCTTCCACTATCCTATTCCAAATCCAAGGCGTTCAGAGCAGAAATAGTGAGAAAATTGGACAGCTGAGTGCCATCTGTCTTGCCCTAAATTTTCCTTCCTCTTATTACATCCCAGCAGAAAAGGCCGCTGCCCCATTGGATGTAAACATCAGTGGGAAGGCAGAGCCTAACAGCCTACTTCCATAGCATTGCCGTCCCCAGACGTGGTGAAGAGGGTGAAGGTGGGCAGGTTCTCGTTTGATGAGGAGTTGAGGGCTGACAAATGGTAAGTAACCTTCGCTCCACATAAATGCCAGGCAATGACCATACCCAACAAGAGAAAATCTAACCATCGCCCCCATGACATTCACTGAATCCACCACTATCAACATCCTGGGGATTACCATTGACCAAAAACTGAACTGGACTAGCCATATTGATTGCTGGCAGTTTGGATGAGTATGGGAGTATCAATCTCTTTGTAAACATCTAATTTTGTTTGTATTTAGCATTTAACTGAAATTGACTGTCTAAATTCTAAATTTCCCAGCCGTAAGCAGGATTTCAGGCTCGACTGGAAAAGCAGCTGACCTTAGCTAATTAAGGAGAGCAGCTTAAAATGGTTTTTCTGTAACTGGGGTCAGCTAACTTCTTGGTTTGAGAAGGATATATAAACAGACATTTCAGTGCAACTTAGCATGGAATGCGATTTTGAACTGAGTGCTGGAGTTGGGTGATTAAGGGAGTTTGCTTTGGCCTTTTATAACTTTTTCACTTGGTAGGAATTGGTTCTTGCTGTACTTCAGTGGTGGAAGCTAGCTGTTTGGTGAGTATCTGGTAAGTGGTTAAGGGCTATTATATTCCTAAGGTTTAAAATAGTATACAAATGGTGGCAAGGTTAATAAAATACATTTAAAAAAGGAAAATAATTAATTGAATAAAATAATTTAAGTAGTTAATAAAAACACATTAAGGATGGCAAGACAGGTGATGTGTCACAGCTGCAGCATGTGGGAGCTCCTGGATGCCAGTGTGATTCCAGGGCAAACAGGTCTGCAGTAAATGTTTACGGCTCGAGGAGCTTCAGCACAGAGTCATTGAGCTGGAGGCTGAGCTGCAGACACTGCGACACATCAGGGAGGGGAAAAGTTACCTGGATACTTTGCACCAGGGGGAGGTTACACCTCTTAGAACAGGATCTTTTGATTTGGTCAGTGGTCAGGGACAGGAGAGTGTGACTGTGAGTGAGGTGGGTAAGGGGACCCAGAGGGCAGAAGTGCAACAGCCTCAGCCTTTGCTTTTGACAAATTGTTTGACATTCTTTCAATTTGTTTAGATGAGACTGGGGGCTGCAGGATGGATGAGCTGACTGACCATAGCACCGTGGTACTTAAGTGGGGGGAGCAAAAAGGAATGTAGTGGCAGTAAGGGAAAATATAGTGAGGGAGATTGACACTGTTCTGTGCAGCAAAGAGCAGGAATCCAGAAAGCTGTGTTGCCTGCCCAGTGCCAGGGTTCAGGACATGTGGTCAGGGCTGGAGAGGAACTTGCACTGGGATGGGGGGGGATCCAGTCATTGTGGTCCATGTAGGTGCCAATGACATAGGTAGGATGAGGAAGGAGGTTCTGCACAGTCAGCATGAGGAGCTAGGCACCAAATTAAGAAGCAGGAACTCAAAGGTAATAATCTCTGGATTATTACCTGAGTCATGTGCAAATTGGCATAGGACAAATAAGATTAGAGAAATGAATGCGTGGCTCAAGGACTGGTGTGGGAGAAGTGGGTTCTGGTTTGTGGGGCACTGGCACCAGTATTGGGGAAAGTGGGATCTGTACCGTTGGAACGGTCTACACCTGAACCGTGCTGGGACCAGTGTTCTAGCGAGCCGCTTAACAAGGGAAGTAAGGAGGATTTTAAACTACACAGTGGGGGAAGGAATCAAATTTGGGAAGATGTGGTAAATCAAAGAGTAGAGACGAGGCAAGAGAGAAAGGTATTAATGTGGGAAACGATAAACAGACTATGACAGGAAGGGATAGAGAAAAAGCTACATCTGTAGCTACATCAGAGTACATCAGCAGGTATGGCTAGAGGTTAGAAAATTAATAAAAGGACCAAACTAAAAACTCTATATCTGAATGCATATAGCATTCATAACAAAACAGGTGAACTGAGAGCGCAAACAGAAATAAATAAGTACCATCTGATAGCATTACAGAGACATGGCTGCAGGATGACATGGATTGAGACCTGAATATTGAAGGGTATGAGACATTTAGGAAGGCCGGGAAGCTAGGAAAAGGTGGAGGGGTGTCTCTGTTAATTACTGATGGCATTAACACAATAGAGAGGGATGACCTAAATTCAGGAAAGCAGGATATAAAGACAGTTTGGGTAGAGATGAAAAATGACGAAGGCAAGAAATCACTTGTGAGAGTGGTGTATAGGCCCCCTAAAAGTAAACACATGAGTATAAGGAAAGAAATAATGGGAGCTTGCCAGAAAGGCAATAATCATGGGGTATTTTAATCTACATTTAGAGTGGATAAGTCAGGAAGACAAAGGTAGCCTAGATAAGGAGTTCATAGAGCGTTTTAGGGATAGTTTCTTAGAGCAGCACATTCTGGAGCCAACCAGAGAACAGGTTATACTGGACCGGGTATTGTGCAATGAGGCAGGATTAACTAATGATCTCATAGTGAAGGCGCCCCTAGGTAGCAGTGCTCAAACCAAATATATGATTGAATATTATGAGGGAGAGAAGACTGGGTCCAAGACTAGTATTTTAAACTTAAATAAGGGTAATTATGAGAGCATGAAAGCAGAACGAGCTAAAGTGAACTGGCAAATGAGATGAAGGGATAGGTCAATAGAGATGCTGTAGCAGACATTTAAAGAGATATTTCAGAATACTCAGAATAGGTACATTCCAACAAGAGAGAAAAATTCCAAGGCGCAGAGTCACCATTCATGGTTAACTAAAAAAGTTAAAGATAGTATCAAACTTGAAGGAAAAGCATATAATTGTGCAAAGATGGGTGGCAGGTCAGAAGATTGGACAGAACATAAAGTACAGCAAAGAAAGACTAAAAGGCCAATAAGGAGGGAAAAACTAGAGTATGAGAGAAAGCTAGCTAGAAATATAAAAACAGATAGTAAGAATTTCTATTGACATTTAAATAAGAAAAGCGTTAACAAAGTGAGCTTTGGTCTGATAGAAAGCAAGTCTGGGGAATTAATAATGGAAAATAAGGAGATGGCAGATGAATTGAACAGATATTTTGCATTGGTCTTCACTAAAGAGGATGCAAGTAACATCTCAAAAGTAACAGGAATTGGAAGGGAGGAATGAACTCAGGAAAATTATAATCACCATGGAAGTGGTACTTAGAAAATTATTCAAGCTGCGGGCTTCCCTGGGTCCCGATGGACTTCATCCTAAGGTCTTAAAAGAAGTGGCTGGTGAGATAGTTGATGCTTTCGTTTTAATTTTCCAAAATTCCCCCAATTCAGGGAAGGTTCTATTGGATTGGAAAATAGCAAATCTTCAAAAAGGGAGGGGGACAGAAAGCAGGAAACGACAGGTCAGTTAGCTTAATATCTGTCATAGGGAAAATGTTAGAAGCTATTATTAAAGATGTACGGCAGGGCATTTAGAAAAATTCAAGGCAATCAGGCAGCGTCAAAGTGGTTTTCTGAAAGAGAAATCATGTTTAGCCAACTTATTGGAGTTCTTTGAAGGCTGTGGATAAAAGGGAACCAGTGGATGTACTATAGTTAGATTTCCAGAAGGCATTTGATAACGTGCCACATCAAAAGTTATTGCAGAAAATAAAGGCTCATGGTGCAGGGGGGTGACATATTGGCATGGATAGAAGATTGGCTGGCTGACAGGAAACAGAAAGTAGGCATAAATGGGTATTTTTTTGGTTGGCAGGATGCAATGAGTGGTGTGCCACAGGGATCAGTGATGGGGCCTCAACTTTTTACAATTTATATGAACGACTTGGATGAAGGGATCGAAGGTATGGTTGCTAAATTTGCTGATGACACAGAGAGAGGTAGGAAAGTAAGTTGTGAAGAGAACATAAGGAGGCTACAAAGTGTCATTGATAGGTTAAATGCGTGGGCAAGGACCTGGAAAATGGAGTACAATGTGGGAAAATGTGCAATTGTTCATTTTGGCAGGAAGTATGAAAAAGAAGCATATTATCTAATTGGTGAGAGATTGCAGAGCTCTGAGATTCAGAGCGACATGGGTGTCCTAGTGCATGAATCACAGAAGGCTAGTATGCAGGTACAGCAAGTCATTCAGAAAGCTAATAGAATGTTATCAATTCTTGCAAGGCGAATTGAATATTAAAGTAGGGAGGTTATGCTTCAGTTGTACAGGACACTGGTGAGACCACACCTGGATTACTTATCTGAGGAAGAATGTAAATGCATTAGAAGCAGCTCAGAGAAGGTTTACCAGACTAATACCAGGAATGGGCCAGTTGTCTTATGAGGAAAGGTCGGACAGGCTAGGCTTGTATCCACTGGAGCTTAGAAGAATAAGAGGTGACTTGATTGGAACCTTCAAGACCCTGAGGGGTCTTGACAAGGTGGATGTGGAGAGGATGTTTCCTTTTGTGGCAGGATCTAGAAACTAGGGATCACTGTTTAAAAATAAGGAGTCACCCATTTAAGACGGAGATGAGGAGAATTTTTTTCTGAGGGTTGAGAGTCTTTGGAACTCTCATCCTCAAAAGGCATTGGAAGCAGAGCCCATTTAAGGCAGAGATGTGAAGAATATTTTTCTTTCAGAGGGTAGTGAATCTCTGGATCTACCATCCTCAAAGGGCAGTGGAAGCAGAGTTTTTGAATATTTTGAAGGCAAAGGTAGATAAATTCTTGATAAAAAAGGGGGTGAAAGTTTATCTGGGGTACAAGTTTATCTGGGGTACGTGGAAGGTTACAATCAGATCAACCATGATCTTTTTGAATGGTGGAGCAGGCTCGAGGGGCCAAATAGCCTATTCCTGCACCTAATTTGTATGTTTGGATATGAATACTGTGCCTACAAGAGCAGGTCAGAGCCTAGGAATCCTGCGATGAGTAACTCACCTTCTGACTCCCCAAAGCCTGTCCACCATCTACAAGGCACAAGTCAGGAGTGTGATGGAATACTCTCCACTTGCCTGGATGAGTGCAGCTCCAACAACACTCAAGAAGCTCAATACCATCCAGGACAAAGCAGCCCACTTGATTGGCACCCCACCCACAAACATTCACTCCCTCCACCATTGATGCAGTGGCAGCAGTGTGTACCATCTACAAGATGCACTGCAGGAACTCACCAAGATTCCCAGACCCATGGCTGTTACCATCTAGAAGGACAAGGGCTACAGATGCACGGGAACACCACCATCTATAAGTTCCACTCCAAGTCACACGCCATCCTGGCTTGGAAATATATCACTGTTCCTTCACTGTCGCTGGGTCAAAATCCTGGAACTCCCTTCCTAACAGCACTGTGGGTGTACCTACACCACATTGACTGCAGCAGTTCAAGAAGGCAGCTCACCACCACCTTCTCAAGGGCAATTAAGGATGGGCAATAAATGCTGGTCTAGTCAGCAATGCCCACATCCCATGTTTAAATATACAAAAATAGTTGTGCTGTTCACCATGCCATACGTGAAAAAAACCAAGTGTTGGCTGTCCAAAGGAGAACTCAAAACTCAGCTCATCAATTGCCCAACAACCAGGAGGTCTAACAATGAGGATTCACTTTGGAGAGAAGGGCAGTTGAGCTGGGTTTCTTTGAGGTTTAGGAAGCTTTACATGACATGCCTGGTAATGAAAGTTAGGACCAAATTAACTCTCTGTAGCTGACTGGACACAGGAACCGGAAAGTCCTCAGTATTCTAGGACGTTGTTGATCTTTGATCAGCCAGCTTGGTTCACTAACACAACCTGGAAAAGTAGGTCTCTCACTAGGGGCTGAAATTCTTCTCATTCAGCTTCAAGTAACCCACAAGCCAAAACTACTGGACATGCAACAGGAAATTTACTCGCATTCTTTATCGGTAGTTGCATGGTTTTAGCAGGTTAAACTTCAATAATACTTCCCTTGAGAAGGTGGTGGCAGATCTTCTTCTAGCAGTGCTGCAGTCTGTTTGATGGTGTTCCCAGAAAACTGTTAGATAGGGAATTGTAGAACTTTCACCAAGTGACAATGAAGGAATGATTATATATGTTCAAGTCAGGATGGTGTGTGACTCGGGAGGGGAACTTGGAACTGATGCTTTCCCATGCAACTCCTGCCTTTATCTTTCTCGGTATTGAAAGTCATGGGCTTTGGAGGGGCTGTTGAAGAAGCTTTGCAGAGTTGCAGCATCTAAGCTTTAGATCTCCTCAGAAAACCAACCTTTAACCCCTCTGTCCTTGTAAACTACTACCCCATCTCCAACCTCCATTTCCTTTCCAAACTCTTTGAATGTGTTGTTGCCTCCCAAATCTGTGTCAATATTTCCTGGACCTTCATGTTTGAAACCCTCCAATCAGATTTCTGCCCCTGCCCTAGTACCAAAACTGTTCTTATCAAAGTCACAAATGACATCTAATGTAACTGTGATGAAGGTAAACTATCCCTCCTTGACCTTTTTGACCTGTCTGCAGTCTTTGACACAGTCGATCATAACAACCTCCTTCGATCCATATCCTCCCGAGCGGCACTGAACTTGCCTGGTTTCTTTATTATCTATCTAAACAGAGAGAGAGAATCACCTGCAATGCTTCTCTTCTCACTTTTGCAATGTTACCTCTGGTGTCCCCCAACAATCTAACCTTGGCTCCTCCTATTTCTCATTCATATGCTGTCCCTCAGTGACATCATCCAAAAATACAATGTCAGTTTCCATGCCAATGACAACCAGCTCCACCTCACGCCCACTTCTCACAACCCCTCCACAGTCTCTAAATTGCCAGACTGCTAGTCACAAATCCACTACGGATGAGCAGAAATTATTCCAATTGAATATTGAGAAGACGGAAGCCATTCTCTTTGGCCCCCACCACAAACTCTGTTCCCTTGCCCCGACTCCATCCCTCTCTGTCGCAAATATCTGAGACTGAACCAGACTCTTTGTAATATTTGCAACTCATGATCCTCTACACTGCCGAGACTAAACGAAGATTAGGTGATTGCCTTGCGAAATATTTTCATTTAGTCTGCATGCGTGATCCCAGACTTCCAGTCACTTATCATTTTAATTCCCTTTCACTCCCACTCTGACCTTTCTGTCCTTATCTCCTACTTTGCTCCAATGAAACTCAATGTAAGCTTGAGGAACAGCACCTCCTTTCAGTTAGGCACTTGACAGCATTCCAGGCTCAATAGTGAGTTCAACAATTTCAGATCATAGTCTCTGCCCCTTTTTTTTTTGGATGGCAGCAGTTGGCAGTGATTCTACCTTCCCATTTACACCTCTTCTAGATGCATCTTTTGCTTCTTTACTTCTCCCACTACCATCTTTTTTCTTCCTTTGCACTATCTTCCTTTTTGTCATTTAATCTCTCCTATAACAAGTCTTCCTATTTGCTCTTTCCTCCTCTTCCCTGCCTGGTCTAAAATAAGCACTCTGGTTCTGATAAAGGATCACCAGCCTCAAACATTGACTCTGTTTTTCTCTCTCCATAGAAGTTGACAGACATGCGGAGTATTTCCAGCATTTTCTATTTTGCTATTGTGTTAGTTTCCACCAAATATTCACTTTAACAATAATATTACCATTGTTGTTTTACTCGGTGCTAAATACAGAAAAGCAGCAATAGTACCAAAAGCAAATTTGGTACCATAAACATTTCTTCCCAAAGCCCATGAACATTGTGATCTGCAAGACAATCCCAACAAATTGTTTTTTTAATCTATGAAGTTAGTAATCAATTTGTTTTATCTGGTTATATGCATTATTATTAAATGAGCAGACCTTACTTTGGATTTGTCAGTAATTCTTTAGTTGCAAAGTGACATCTTTCACTAACGTCATTCGATTGCGTACTATATATGGATTTAAGCACTAAAATCAAAGTATGGTTATTACGGATTAATTTACTTAGAACTCTAAGGAGAAATTGTCACTGTGAATCTTTACAAAAAGGGTGAATTTTGAAACTCTAGCCTCAATCATATCATACCATTATTTTATTTTTCAATACTACTTTTACTTTCCAGTATTTTGTCACAATTATATATATGATGCAAGACATCACTATACAAAAACTATGTCATTTAGTAATGGTAGATCACAGAGAAAGGTATTAATTAAAAACTGCTAGTTTGGATCTATAGTTCCCAAAGTTTTCAACCACTCTGGCTTTCCTTTCCTCATGTCAGGGTCTATTGTAGACTAATCGATAGAGTTGGATTGCCATGATTAGCTAACAACCCCATTTTCATTGTATCACGCAATTACCAGGATGGTAGAAGGTACCCTAGATGGACCTAGTTATTTCTGTCTAGCAATTTCTATGCTTCAATGTAGTTCATATTGGCAAATGGAGCATGAAGAAACAAAAGCTGGACTTACACTGTAACAAAAGGAAGTATATTTTTCCGAACATGTTAATGCATAACAATGCACAAATGACAATTAAAAAGTATAAATGCTAGAAATCTGAATAAGAACAGAAATTTCAGGAAATGAACAGGTCAGACGTGTAAAGAGGAAAGACAGTTTTAAATTTTGGATAAAACCCATACTCAGAACTGAAAACTTAAGCAATACATTTCACAGCATAATGCACAGTTTATTACAACAAAACAGATTCTGCAGAAAGAAAGTACGTGTAATTTGGAAACTGGAGAAGATATTTAGACATATCATCTGACTATTTCTTAGCTTACACAAGTCTAAATACATATCCAAAAATAATACTTTCTGGGCATTTTAACTGTATATTTAAGTTTGTGTTCCTTTCTTTTTTTGTGGAATCAAATAAAACTTGCCTATGTAAGCTTCAAATATCAAAGTCGTGGTGCATTAACAAAGCTAATGTAAATGTAATGGCCTGGATTTTGCTATCAGGTGAAGAAATGGCACTTGTCATTCACCTCACCAAGGTTTTGTGGGCTTTAGAGCAGAGACGTGCTCCAATCCCGAGTCTGATCCCATGCAATGTCCCCACAGGGTACCTATGTTGTCTGTGAGAAGGTTGAGCAACAGCAAGGTTCTCAAACCAAGCAGACTGAAGACCCTTCACAGAGACATGCTGACTCTAAACCACGAAAATATAAATTAGATTTAAATAAAGTATAGAAAGCAAATTAAAGATTGGGGAATATAGATAGCATTAAGGGAGAGAAAGATGAAAGAGACAGGTAGAGGAAATCAGTTATTTGATGTTTTAAATCCTCTACGCTAATTATTTTCTAAGGGAATGAGACTCGACATTTGAAAAAAACATTTTTTCAGGTCCAGAGAGGTTGTTCAACAGTAATTATCATTTATCATGTTATTAAAAATTCACTCACTGCCCAATGCACCAACTTTTTTTGTTGGCTCTAGTGTGTAACTAGTGGGCTAGTAACCCATGTTCACGGTATTGCGTTCATTTCAATGCCAAGTCTATTGGCAAGTATTGTAACAATGCGTCCTGTGGAGGAGCAGGGTATCTCTGACAGAAACTTCCAGATTTGTGCATTAAGCTACACATGTGCAGACAGCAGATGTTGCTGTACAATTTACCGTTATAACATTTAGTGCTATTAGCCTCACTGTTATTCTTTTTGCAAAATTCAGCCCAATGTATTCAAGCATACATTAAAAAAAAAGGTGAGTTGGGTAGCACTTTGCGTGTCATAATATAGCATGCAACTGAACACAATTGCAATGGGAATTAATGTCCTGCTAAACTGACTTTGATTGGTGCCAGAAGCTGTGAATTAGTGTGGGAAGAGGGGCAGGTTTTGAGAGAGAATAAACTAGTTAAGAAAAACAAGAAATGTTCTACTACCTGGTAATATCTAAAGATGTCTTTAATTTTAGTTTGTTTTTCTTCAATGGATTCTAGGGAACAAAATAAAACCATTAGCAAAGTAAGATTGGGTTCATTAGCAAACAATACAGATAAGAAATTAATCCACAAAAAAGATATTCACAATTACTAGTCCAATATTATGATTTTGTTTTATTTTTAACAATCTAAGAGTCAGTGGTTCAGAATTTTGATCATGTCTAAAAATGGGCTTTGGGCACACAGGATCAGGATGCAAGCTTCATGTGCCTGCTCATGTGGCTGCGCTGAGAGCTCAGGGGAGCAGCCAGAAATATCCACACTAGTCATTAGCTATGTGCTCGTTTTGGTGGGGCGCACAGGGGGGAGAGGGAGGCATGGGGTAAGTGGTGTAGGGGCGGAGCTTGGGATTCACTGACACCGTGTAAAGCCAGCCAGCATCCCTTCAACAAGTGATGTAATATAACTGCCAACAGCCTGGAGCATTGCTAAGGAGAGAAATTGTAGCAAGAGTAAGAGACCGGAGCCCTCGGTTCTCCATGGTCACTTTAGAAGCACTGGTTCAGGCAATGGACAGAGCTATGGAGGCCTTGGCCCCTTCAGGCAACAACTCCACCATAAGTTAAAAGAGGTGGCATAGGAGGTGAACCTCTGCAGCTTAGCTCCCAGGACATGGCTGCAATGACCTCCTTAGAGTTATCAAGGTAAAACTCTTACCTCTCGCATCTATTACTCTCTCCTGTCACCTCCTGCAGCCTCACTGCTTGCAGTAATCCCCTCCACTTACCCTTCACTCTCCTGAAATCACTGGCCATAATTCACTCCACATTCTGCTCCTCCTATTCTCCTTTGGCCTTACTACTCCCACAACTATTGCGATCTTCAATTTCCCACAACATACAAGCTATTCCACCATGTCAGCAATATTCTTAAAAAAAACCTTACAAGCCTAGACACTAACTCATATACCTGGGGCACACTTTGCCTGCACACTTTGCCCACTCTGGAGCAAAAACTGCTGCTGTCACTCATTCTGAGCCCATCAAACACCAGTTCTGAGACTTGTACTATACATAATTTAGAGGGGAGGTTGGAGGAGATGTCTTCATGTGGTAAATCATTGACACATGTGTAGGAATTATGGCAGCGTGTGGGACATCACAGGTTCCAGTACGCCAGAGAGCAAGAATACATATTAGTTCTGCTGCAGAGAACTCATGCTGACTACAAGGGCCCACATATACACCAAGTAATGCCTGGAAAGTCTGCCAGAAAGATTTCGCACAATGATTCAGAGTATAGAGGACTCTAGTTTCAACTTGTGTTGGCTTCTTGCAGAGCATGGAAACTATTCTGTCCAGCATGGAACAAGTAGTCAGTTGCATAAATGTGACAGTGGCAACCACCCTGAATAAGCATTGGCTTAAAGCTCTGACAGTTTCCATGGCAGGTAACATATTGACAAATAAGTTCAATCGCTGCCATTTAGGCTCTGGTCGCCATTCTAGGCATAGGCTTCCAAAACATCACCTCACTCTTGCACTCTGAATCTGGGAATGCTGAGAAGTCATCCTAGGAGGGTGATTTGACTTAATGGGATAGAAACCTGGCTGTCCTCACTCATGTCAACTTCCTCGCCACCTACCGTACCAGTGCCAGGCAATACTGTCCAGACCCACGTCGAGATTACGCAGTCATGCTGTCAAGGTCACTCAACACTACCATTTGGTGTCATCAATGGGAGCCCAGCAGACTGCTACCTCTCAAACTTTAGCTATTGAGGAAACACTTGGTAGGAACACTAGGATAGGTAAATAAGCGCTATTTAGACAAGCACTAATGGGTTGTGCAAGGGTGAGTTTTCCAACGAGATCGAATTTCTGGGCCACCATCTTATTTATATTAAAACTTTACTCGATAGCGAGGAGAGAAGAATAAATTGGAAATAGCAACCACAACACAGATTCAATATAAACATACGAAAGGATAGATCTGGACTTAAAGATGAAGCTGTAAGGTTGAAATACTGAAGAAAAGCCGGATGAATATAAAGTGATGGTAGCGAATGAGGGAGAAAGAATAGCAGCGCTAAATGGGAATATCAAAACATGCACAGGTAATATAAAAGGCAATATTGATGGCTTTTCCATGTTTGTAGGAGGGGGTAGGATTACTGTGTAAAGGAATTGTGAGGCAGGAAGGAATCCAGAAATATCAAATCTTTAACAGCTATATTGCATCAGTTTTTCCAAATATTATTTTCATGATAAGTCATTAGGTTCTTAAGGATAAGTATATTAGTTGGCAAAATATTCTAAAAATACATTTCTTACACTGTGAGTCTAACAATATTTCTCTACTGTGGTTAAAAGTCAGAACAAAGTATGTTTGTCAAACAAGGTTTTGAACAAGACAATATTTTAGTTCCTAATCTCAGACTTATCAAAGTATTTTTTTCTCATCACTCAGAGGATTAAAAAATAGTTGTTTCGTACCTGCAGTTGAATTTTCCTTCCAGAATCTGTACTATTTTCCAATGGCTGAGAATGTTCTAATAATTCTTGAGAAAGGCCATTTTTAAGTGCACCAGACATGCCTTTGAACCCTAAAATGTTAATAATTGTAAATATAAGCCTTCAGCACAATGCAGGTTTTAATATCTTCATCGGTTTATTTGTTCCATGCAATTGTATTGCCCTTCAGACTCGAAAGAATACATTTCAGGGAATTAACTTGGCCCCCCCATTTCTTGTCTTTACAACTCCTGAAGGGCAATGAATTTCAGGAAGTGTCAGTATTTTCAATTAGATCAATTCATCTGCCAATAGTCACACTTGAGATATCGTTTATTCTTTGCACTAGGTTTTGTAATTTCATTCAACAAATGTGTTACTTCCAAACTGAACAAATCACTTTCCTGTTTCAACTCAATGAGAAAAGTCTGAACAAGAAAGAAAGTGTGTAACTACGTTGCTAGCCTGCATACACTGGCATTGAGATGGTTCTTAGCCCTTGTCATATACACTCTAATGATGGGCTCTGAGCTGCAGGGGAAGAGGTCTTGTTGCTATGCCACCATCAGAACATCAGGAAAACTGGGAAGAACATGATTCTCATTCACACATAAAATTCCAATCGAGAACCTTGCTTGTGTAATATTTGCAGGAACATTCTTTACAAAATGTGATCAAAGCTAATAATGCTGCAAAAGTTTCCAAGCTACACTACAGTTTGGGTGGAACATGATCCAGAAAATTTACTATTTTCCACCATCAGTTTGATATTCTATTCATTTCAATGGGACCAAGCATGTCTAATGGAAGGGAATCATTGAAATGTTACAGACACGGATCTTTAGTTCACAGCTGCATTTTCAAAAAGAAACCTACTTCCATAAGAGACATTCAAGTTTTTCCCAATTCATTGCTACCCTTTTAACACTAAAGATTAAAGATGTTGTAAACAGAGAAGTCAGTACATCAGGAAGTATAAAGGAGACAAACAAGGAAGTTGATCTATAATGATTCAGTCAAAGAATGAGGGGAATTTTGTATTTGGTGACTAACCTATTTTTCTTCATTCATTCTCCTCAAATGGTTTATTTTACTAGGAGGGATTAGTCTGTTTGTCAGGGAAACAGAAATGATCTAGCAATCTGCATTTATCTATTAATAGCTTAATCCAAAATGGCAATATGCAGCAAAAGTGTCAGGATTACTGCAAATAACTACTTTAATTTTTAAAGGGATTTCACCATAGAGAGTGGATATTTTTCATGAATCACTGTTTATTTCCACGGAACAAAGTCGGATTGTATATCCAGAAGCTCCTACATATTCTTTCTACATTTAAAAATAACCCTTGAGTGGCTCCACAAAACAATCAATATTCATATCAGATCATGAGACATAGAAAAACTTTTGGAATATTGATATCTTAACTGCAATAAAATGAGAGAAAGACATCGTATTTGGTATGAACTTAGTGACATACATGCAGTTCACTTAGCAATCTAGTTGACACTAAAACCACCAGAACATTTGGTAGTCAAGCATAACTTACGCTCCACATAAATTAGGTTAGGCCAATATCCAACATAATGTTGCTTTAAAAGTGCTTTGGTCAATGGAGCTTTGTAGAAATTAAGCAATCTCCTTTAAACTTAAAAAAGAAATTAGCGTTGGTAATTGTAGTGTACACCCTCATAGCTCAGCATAAAACTACCAAAAATCTAGGTGACTGCCCTTAAATATTCTATTTTGAAGAAACATAGAATGTGGCTGACACCACAGAGCTTTGGTGCTTATTCGTTAATACTTTGCATATACAAGGATAGTGCCACAGGCATGCCAAAGTTTAGATGTGGGTTATTTATGCTCCAATTTTAAATCCAGAATTAAAAAAAACTAATGTACTAATGTGCTATGAATTGTGAAAGGATGAATCTAAATAATTTTTTTTTTAAACAGTATATAGATCAGGGTCGAGGAGGAAACAGAGAAAGAGGAATTCCTAAATTGTGTGCAGGACTGCTTCCTCAGGTAGTATGATAACATTCCCTAAACGGAAGAGACATTGCTAAGTCTAGTTAAGAGCAAGTAAATATTTTAGGGAGATGAACTAAAGAGATGACCTTAGCTCTATTGGCTAGCATGTGGTTCAGATTAGTACCAACAGCGTGGGCTCGATTCCTGCTCTGGCTGAGGTGAACTTTGGGCTTGCCTTCTTGCCCTGCCCTTGAGAGTGAAAGGCAATGGCAAACCACCACTGACAAAAGCTGCCGGGGAAAAACAGCTCAGGATGAAGGATCAGCAGACAAAGAATCAAGGACCTGCCTTCAGGCAGAGCACACAAGGAGGTAGGAATGAAGATGAACTAAATCTTAGGAGTAGTAATATAATGATGGTTAAAGTTCAAATAGGTAGGGAAATGTTAACATAATAACAAGGGCACCAGGGTAGAATAGGGCAAACTTTGGAGAAATGAGCAGTTAACTAGCCGAAAGACAGATCAACAATGGCATATTTTTTTAAAAGGAGGTTCCAAAATAAATATGCACCAGGGAAAAAAAAAAGAAAAGACTTGCATTTACAGAGCTCTTCACAGCCACCAGATATCCCAAAGCACTCTACAGCCAATGAAGTACTTTGAAACGTAGTCACCGTTATAAATGTGAGAAACATGGCCAACTCCCACAAATAGTAACGTGATGATGTCCTGTTTTTGTGAAAAATGAGACCATTTCAGGTTGAAAGAAATGGTGGATAAATAGATTAGAAACAAACTAAAACTGAAAGAATATGTGGCCTGTTGGCACAGTAAAATACCAAGTGGGTAACTGCATCTCCCAAGGTTCTCTTCTGGAACCACTTATATTTTGTTCATTGTTCATGGGATTTGGGTGTTGCTGGCTAAGCCGCGTTTATTACCTCTCCCCTAACTGGCCTTGCTGGTGGTGAGCTGCCTTCTTGAGCTGCTGCAGTCCATGTTCACTGTGCACATCAGCAATTTGGATTTACGCACACAGGTGGTGGTCTTCAAATTAAAATACTAAAAGAGGAAGCAGAGTAAATCATTCCGTGGACCAAAGGAAGCTGCAAGGAAATGTTGAGGAAATGCTGAAATGTGCAAATAGGAGGTAGATAACATTTAATTCGGCTGATTGTGAAATGCTACATTCTGCTAACAAGTAGGAAGAATCGTACTTTGAATTGGAGATGAACTGGATGCTGTGGAAGAGCAAGGGGAATTGGTAGTTTCCATTCACAAGACATAAGCAGTGCCTCAAGTGAACAAGGCCATCAAGAAAGCTAATGGAATACCGAGTTTTATGGCAAGAATTATAGAATATAAAAATTGAGGGGTAATGGTATATCTGTACAAAGCTTAATAAGACCACAACTGGAGTATTCTGTAGCGTTTTGGCCTCATACTATAGGAAGGACTTTGGGGCAATAGAGAGGTTTCAGCACAGATTTACTAGGATGCTACTTGGTACGAGGAAATAGAAATGTGCAAAAGACTTGTAAAATTGGGACTGTTTTTGTTAGGAGAGAGGGTTTTATAAAGGTGTTTAAAGTTATAAAACAATGGAACAGAGGAGGTAAAAGCATTATTTGCGGTAGTTGATAAATCGAGAATAAGAAGAAATCGATTTAAGATTAAATCCAAAAAAAATTGACAGAAAGCAGGAAAACCTTTGAGAGAGGATTGAGAGGTTGTGGACTGCGTTATTGCAGTTAGCGATTAATACAGAGACCCTGGCCAGAATTTTAGGTTGGGCATGCAGGCGCCCGACCGATACGCCTGAGCGTAATATGATTAGGCAGGTACACGATGAAAACGGAGGTGCACCCGCCATTAATTAACGGGTCAGTTAAGGCCCTTGAGGCACTAATTGTCTGGGAGTCTACGTAGCCCATGCGATTTTCAGGGCCTCGCACGGGCAGGCCACATTTTCAAAAATCTCATCCACGGGCGGGATAAGATGGCCACATGTGTACAGTCTATAGCACCCTGGACGCTCCCGAATGCGAGTTGTTTGTACTTTAGCTTACAAGTTGCTGCTTCTTGCTTGTGTGAACAGGACAACTTCATTTCGCTTCAGAGCTGCTTTGACAGAAATAAGAGGCTTCAGTTCAGGACTCCAGAGGAGTCATAACACTTGGGGCCTTTCAGGTATCAGACAGCCTTCCCTTACCCTGGTGATGGGGATTGTGGTCCTCACTGGAGGCACCTCCTCTGAGGAGGGAGAGAGGGCCAGAAGGGGGAGGAGGCCAGATGTCCCTATTCAGCTTCCAGGGGAGCCACCTGTGGGGGGAGAGGTGCAGGCACAAGGGGCGCAGGGCCAACAGGAAGGTCAAGGTGGAAGGGGCCGCAGAAGACGCCACTATCCTGCTGCCAGGGTATACAGGTGGCGAAGCAGCTACCTCAATATGTCTGAGGTGCAGTGCCAAAGGAGGCTCCGTCTCTCACGGGAGACAGTGACCTCCATCTGTCAGATGATCGGCCCTGAGATCAGCTCCAACTGTGTGGGTGGACACCCCATGTCAATGATGCTAAAGGTCACAGTGGTCCTCAACTTCTATACCTCCGGCTCTTTCCAGGGGTCGGTGGGTGATCTTTGTGGAGTCTCCCAATCAGCCATTCACAGCTATGTCAAGCTGGTGACAGACGCTCTGTTCAGGCGTGCATTGACTTTCATTCACTACCACTCAAACGAGGCCAGTCAGACAGAGCGAGCCAGAGGCTTTGCAGCCATTGCTGGCTTCCCCCGCGTCCAGGGTGCTATAGACTGTACACATGTGGCCATCAAGGCGCCAGCAGGTGAGCCGGGTGCCTTTGTCAACAGGAAGGGCTTCCACTCCATGAACGTGCAGATAGTGTGTGATCACAGGATGCTGATTCTACAAGTCTGTGCAAGGTACCCAGGCAGCTCCCACGACACCTACATCCTCAGACACTCCCTGGTGCCGGGGCTCTTCAGTGCTCTGGCTCGGCTGGATGGATGGCTGCTGGGTGACAAGGGCTAACCCCTCAGGAGGTGGCTCATGACGCCTCTCCGCCATCCAAGAACAGAAGCTGAGCAGCGGTACAATAGGAGCCACGCCTCCACAAGGGCTGTGATAGAGAGAACCATCGGTCTTCTCAAGATGCGCTTCCGATGCCTGGACCGCTCAGGGGGCGCACTCCAGTACTTACCAGATCATGTCTCAGTGATAGTGGTTGCATGCTGCACTCTCCACAATCTGGTGCTGAAAAGGAGGGACGCAGTGGAGGAAGAAGATGTTGATGCAGCTGCTCTGGCAACAGACAATGAGTCCAGTAGTGACTCGTCCTTGGACGAGGACAGTCAGGAGAACGCTGAGGGGATAGACGCCAACAAGGGCAACCTCCAGGGAGGAAGAGACACCTGGGATGCTTTGGTCCAATGCTCCTTCAGCTAGCCTATCAAATAAGAACCACCACCACATGCCAGGGCTGCAGGCTCCATACTCAATACCTGACAGGAACAACATTTCAATAAAGTTCAATGACAAACAAGTCACTCATACCATCATGGGTTATCCTGCACCTGCAGAACTAATGAAGCACCCAGAGGCTTGTTGAACAGAAACACATTTAATGTTGTGGTGCCTGGCATACATAATAAAAATTAAATTGATAGGTGTTCTCCATCACACTAAATAATATTTAATGTAAAAGTGTTAAGCCCGTGTTGTGCCTAAGGTGCTTTAGGTTTTCGCTTGCGGGTGCTACATCTAGGTGCTCCCCCATCGCTGGCACCGGCATTGGACACAGCTTGCTCACTCTGCTGTGAATCTCCCATTCATCCACAATAAGGTCATAAGGACAAGGACATTGTTGTGAATAAAAGAACATTTTAGATAGATTGATCTTTCAGCATTCAAAGGTGGGTGTGTATTTGTAGTTGGGAAGAATTGGATCGAAAGAAGGTTGTTGAGGTTATCCCCCAGCAGGAGCTTTGAGTGGGGAGGACAGTGAATGAGGAAGATGAGGCAACTGGCATTGAGGCTCAAAAGAAATAAGAGGACGCCTCAATAGGCAATTTGGAGAGTGTGAAGAGAAGAACATAGGATGTCTGTGATTATTCAAGGGGAATTCAAGACTCTGATAACTGCACAAGAACAAGAGTAGTGGTATTGAGTTGGGATTGTGGGGCAAGAGGGGAGGAATGAAAGGTGGTATGACAATGACAAGAAGGGGAAGAGAAAAGAGAGATGAGTATGAGAGTATCCAACTGAAGGAACATTGAATTGAAGAATCATGACGAGGTGAGTCTGCTTCACTGGCAGCCTTCGCGTGGCTGCTGCAGCCGCTTTCGAATTGGCCGCCGGGTCACCATTGGACCCAGCGGACATTGAGCTCCCGACCCCCGCCTGCCCCTTCTCCGTTGCCACTGTCGCGTCTTACGCTGGGCGGGTTTTAATTGGCGACTGCCCCTGCTGAGCCCACACCATAAAATTCTGGTCCCTGTTAACATTTATGAATAGGTTGAATGGGTGATTGAAAGATAGGAGGAATAAAGACATTCAGCAACAGACAAGTACTTGAAATAAGGACTACTGGTCATTTGGAGGATAAAGTCTGACAGGGAGTAGTTAGACTGAACAGTCTACTTCCATGTTATAATTTCCAGGTGTGTGCGTGTAACAGACTGCTAACAATATAATAGAGTATTACTTAAAGACTTCAAAAGAGGACTGATGTATATCTGGTTAGAAATTGGACTGAAAGTTGTAGTGTTATCAGAAATGAAAATAACTTATGATGTGAAAATTAATGAGCCAAAGTTAATTGTTGGGGAGGTGGAGCTGTGATAAATATTCAGGAGTTTTGCTTGATTGGCTTTGAAGGTCAGTGAAAAGTTTTGAAGAAATTCTGAGTGGCATTATGTTAGTGCACATCATAGTGTGTGGAAGGAACAGGCTTGATGGATCAGTGATCTTATACCATATTTTATGTTCTCACAGTGTCTAGTCAGAACTGGTTCTATGTCACTGCCTTACCAATGGAGGATAAAGGGAACCCTGTACTTTGAAAATGGATATAGCTCAGGTGGGGCTTTACGTTTTCCTGGCAACCATCCATATGTAACACAATCCCATTTTGTACTGCATTCTTTAGAAATGGGATTGCTTTCAAAAGTTGACTCAGATTTCACCTGCCTCGGAGACTGGTTTCACCATTTTTTTCCCATCACTGCATCCATTCCAAACTCATTTTGGTTTTATTTTATTACCTAATAAAAATTATCCAGAATTGTAAAAATCTTTAGCCTGTTTTGTATCGCATGTTGGCTGTAAAAGGGTTAATAAAACATAGCATCCAAGGGGTGCAGCATTAGCTAAAAATGTCAAAACAAGAGGCGAAAGTTGAAGGAATTTTTACCAAGATCTTCCAATGTTATAGCCCAACTTAAGTTTCTGAAAAAATATAGCAAGATCCACTGAATGAAGCTTGAAGCCCTTCAAATTCTGCAGACAGACACAAGAGCCAAAAATATATCCATTCTCTAAAAAAAAACCGGAGGTCACAATGATACAGATTCTATGAGCCAGATTTTTGTGGACTTGGGCCAAGGTGGGAGGCCTTTAAAAATGGTGAACGGGACCCGAATCTAGGATTTCCCACATTGCAAATTCCAGCAATTTTTACTGGTACAGGATAAGGGTGTGGGTAGCCAGCCCACATGCAGCGCTCCCACCCTTACCAGCTTCATTGCAGTGTTAATGACAAAAAGCTTCCATCCACACTTCAAACCTCTTATCCTGTGTAATAAACACACAGGCATTGAAACAAACACTTCAAAGAAAGATCAGGTTATTACCAGCTGTGTCAATATTTCCTAAAAGGTTGAATTCATTAACCATTCTTGGAACTCAGCCAAGCATTCATAATGAGGCCAACTGGAAAAATAGATGTCTGGCCATCTGCTTTGTTGATACAGATGCCAAATGGCTTTATAAATGCTTGGCTGAGCTTCAAGAATGGTTAATGGACTCAGCCCTTAAGGCAATGTTGACATAGCTTGCAGGGTAGTGATAGCTTTGTTTCATTGACATTTTTAATGCTTTATAATAAGCTGATCTTTCTTCAATGCCTGTGTCTTTGTTTACACAGACTACGAGGTGTGAAGTGGATAAAAGTGTTTTTTCCATTGACACTATGTATGGTTGTGATTGGTTGACAGCTTTTAGGAGGTTGTAAGATGAGCAGATTTTTTAAGTCTCTTTGCTTATTGTATCAGCTTCAGGAACATTTCAAAGACTTGCCAGAGTTGCCAATTGCTCTTTGGTTCTACGCACAGTAGATACTGGAAGAATGGGTATAGAGGGGCATGGGAGATGAGGGGGCATGAAGGGGCCATGAGAAATATGAGGGGCATGAGGGGAATATGAGGGCGAGGTGAGGACCTAAAACAGTGATGTTTACAATTGGTCAATGTCCTTGTAATCCAAGGCAGGACTTCTAGCTTGCCAACCTCACCATCTGGTCTCCATTCCACCCCTTTCAGAGAACGGAAATATGGCAGGTGGCGACCTCCTGAACCTAGATGGGTTTGTGGAGTCGGGAACATTCCAGACTCCCACTTCCCACCTCCTTCACGAAAATAAGGATCTATGGGAGACAAGTTGATCGAGAACAAGATTGCGGCTCTGGACTAGTGCCAACGTTCATAAGAAATATTTGGTCTGCCTAAATGTCAGCACCTCAGTGGCGTCCATGCCAAACAAACTGGTGGGAGTCAATTTATATCAGAATATAAACTGCAGATTAAATTAAGCAAGATGATTAGGAAATCAAAGTTTTGAGAAGTTATTGATGACCCCCACCCCACCCCACCCCCAACAATGTGTCCATTTAGCATTATAGACTTTTAAAGCAGATTACGTGATGTTCCTTCAGTTGGATACTCTCATACTCATTTCTCTTTTCTCTTCCCCTTCTTGTCATTGTCATACCACCTTTCATTCCTCCCCTCTTGCCCCACAATCCCAACTCAATACCACTACTCTTGTTCTTGTGCAGTTATCAGAGTCTTGAATTCCCCTTGAATAATCACAGACATCCTATGTTCTTCTCTTCACACTCTCCAAATTGCCTATTGAGGCGTCCTCTTATTTCTTTTGAGCCTCAATGCCAGTTGCCTCATCTTCCTCATTCACTGTCCTCCCCACTCAATGCTCCTGCTGGGGGATAACCTCAACAACCTTCTTTCGATCCAATTCTTCCCAACTACAAATACACACCCACCTTTGAATGCTGAAAGATCAATCTATCTAAAATGTTCTTTTATTCACAACAATGTCCTTGTCCTTATGACCTTCTTGTGGATGAATGGGCTGACATACTGGCTTTTAGTGAAACTTGACTCTGGGTTATGGTATTTTGCCATTTGCTAAAGCCTGCCCTGCCCAAAATATTATGGTGTCCATGTGGCCTGTGCCACCATGTCACCCTTTGATTTCTTCCCTCAGAACATCTCACTTTGTTAAAACACTCTCACCTTCCTTTAAAATCCTTGAGTATTACTTCCACAAGCCTCCATCCAAGTTTCTCCCCATGATATCCTCTCCATTTATATAAACTTTCCTACTTGTATTCACGGCCACTTCCCTTGACTTAATCATTGACCAGTCTACTTCCTTGTAACTCTAGCTACCTACATTAGCCAGTCCCATTCCAACCCCACTTCCTTCTGCACCATTCCTTGGGGAAAAGTATCTCTCCCAAATCATTTACAATTGCGCTTTCAAACTCTAACTGCCATGATACTTCTGCAGCTCTTGTTCCCCTCAGCCACTCCCTCACCTTCATCTTTAATGCACTTGTTCCCACCCATTCCCTGCCCCCGCCCCCCCCCCCACCCCCCCCAAAAAAATAACCTTTACTGTCTCCCATCTAGCCATTATGCTTGTACGGCTATCTTCACTCTTCCAAATGCAAGGCACATTGACTTGAGTATATCTGTCAGGCCACTGGCATAATCAGCCATCAACAGGTCTTGCTGGATTATATCAAGTGCTACTGCACTTCACTCTCCTGCAAAATCTGCCCAATGCTTCAGGACCATCAGAGAACAAACATTATTTTCTTTATTACCAGCCATTTCCTTAACCCCCCTCTTGCATACCCTGTTACCCTCACCTCCAACAAACAGTACAAAGAACTCATGAGGCTTTGTCACTAAGATTGGGACATATTGTTCAGCAGTTTGTGATGCTCTTGTTCCCACTCCCTGGCTCACCAAGCCAAACATCCCCCCCATGCCTCCTCCCTGTCCTGTTGCTGAACCCATGTCTCTGTATCCTTGTGTCCTTTTCTAGCCATGGGACCCACCTCCTGCTCCCTTGCCCCTATTTCCACTGCCCTTCTGGAACCCAGGCCAGCTGATATTGTAAATGGTTCCCTCTCCTGAGATATTGTCCCTTTCACTTAAAAACGCCCCCAGCCCCTCTGTCCATGTCAACTGCACTCCATTTCCAATATCTATTTTCTCCTTAAAGATGACATAGCCTCCCAATTTGTTGTCAATCTTTCTTACCCTGTAGTTACTGCCCAGTTTACAGCACTGAAACAGCATAATCAAAGTCACAACTGACATTAGAGATAAAAACAAAAAGCTAAAAGCTACTGCGGATGCTGGAAATCCAAAACAAAAACAGAATTACCTGGAAAAACTCAGCAGGTCTGGCAGCATCGGTGGAGAAGAAATCAGTTAACGTTTCGAGTCTTCATGACCCTTCGGCAGAACTGAGTATAGTTAGGAGAAAGGTGAAATATAAGCTGGTCTAAGGTGGGGGGGGCGGGGGGAGAGAGAAGTTGAGGGTGGGATGATTGTGGAGATAAGCAAGCAGTGATAGGAGCAGATAATCAAAAGATGTCACAGACAAAAGGATCAAAGAGGTGTTGAAGGTGGTGATATTATCTAAGAAAAGTGCTAATTAAGAATGGAAGGCAGGATACTCAAGGTACAGCTCTAGTGGGGGTGGGGTGGAAAGACTAACAAAGTTTTAGTTTTAGATTTAAAAATAATGGAAATAGGTGGGAAAAGAAGAATCTATATAAATTATTGAAAAAAAAGGGAGGGGGGAGAAACGGGATGGGGATGGGGGGAGGGGGAGTTTAAGATCTAAAGTTGTTGAATTCAATATTCAGCCCGGAAGGCTGTAAAGTGCCTAGTCGGAAGATGAGGTGCTGTTCCTCCAGTTTGCGTTGGGCTTCACTGGAACAATGCAGCAAGCCAAGGACAGACATGTGGGCAAGAGAACAGGGTGGAGTGTTAAAATGGCAAGCGACAGGGAGGTTTGGGTCTTTCTTGCGGACAGACCGCAGGTGTTCTGCAAAGCGGTCGCCCAGTTTGCGTTTGGTCTCTCCAATGTAGAGGAGACCGCATTGGGAGCAACGAATGCAGTAGACTAAGTTAGGGGAAATGCAAGTGAAATGCTGCTTCACTTGAAAGGAGTGTTTGGGCCCTTGGACTGTGAGGAGAGAGGAAGTGAAGGGGCAGGTGTTGCATCTTCTGCGTGGGCATGGGGAGGTGCCATAGGTGGGGGTTGAGGAGTAGGGGGTGATGGAGGAGTGCACCAGGGTGTCCCGGAGGGAACAATCCCTACGGAATGCCGCCAGTGGGGGTGAAGGGAAGATGTGTTTGGTGGTGGCATCATGCTGGCATCACAAACAGACAGCTGCCGGAGATGTGAGCCAGTGACTCGAATGGGGCCTCACATCTCCTCTGACATGTCCTCCTTCTTCCTTAACCGAGGTTTTCCACCCACGGTCGTTGACAGGGCCCTCAACCGTGTCCGGCCCATATCCCGCGCATCCGCCCTCACGCCTTCTCCTCCTTCCCAGAAACATGATAGGGTCCCCCTTGTCCTCACTTATCACCCCACCAGCCTCCGCATTCAAAGGATCATCCTCCGCCATTTCCGCCAACTCCAGCATGATGCCACCACCAAACACATCTTCCCTTCACCCCCCCGGCGGCATTCCGTAGGGATCGTTCCCTCTGGGACACCCTGATCCACTCCTCCATCACCCCCTACTCCTCAACCCCCACCTACGGCACCTCCCCACCTTAGACCAGCTTATATTTCACCTTTCTCCTAACTATACTCAGTTCTGCCGAAGGGTCATGAAGACTCGAAACGTTAACTGATTTCTTCTCCACCGATGCTGCCAGACCTGCTGAGTTTTTCCAGGTAATTATGTTTTTGTTTCACAACTGACATTGCTCATTACTGTGACTTTGGCACATTATTTTAGAAAATCTACACATCTTTTCTGTGACTCAAAAGTTTTTTACTATAATCAGAGTTGCAGGCAGTACTCCAACAAATAGTTTGATTCATCAGCCACCCCTTGCCCTACAATGTAAAACCCAGAATACTATTTGCCCTTTCAATGTTCCTTTCTCCCATACAAACTCCTGCTTTAAAAAATCTGTTGCTATACCCTGGATCTCTGTTTCTTTTGTCTGATAGTCTCTAATAAAGGCAAAGTAATCTGAAAACCGATTAAAAGCCATTAGGATAAGTGGCGTTTTTGGGATTAAAGCATATCAAAATAAAGGAATGAGAGATTGTAAATTGTAGTGGGTATCTCCCGTTATTGAACTATATTCTCATTGTTTGCTGTCTACCTCACATTTCCCATTTCCTTCCTTTTCTGAAGAAAATAACCATTTCTAGATAATCCATCTGATAGAGAAGGTAAAAGGTGAAATAGGTAGCCCTGGACTTATTTAAAAAAACAATCCAGTCAGATGTTTCATGTGAAGGGGTCTTTTGTGTTACATATAGCATTTCTCCTGAAGAAGTTATTAGTATGTTCACTAAATGCATAAGTAATCAACGTGATGGTGTCTTCTCTGTCAATTGCAGGGCATTCAAATAACATTTCTTGTCTATTTATATAACAAGTCACTCCTGTTTTACATCCATTAAGTATTTTTATACCAAAGCATCAAAATGTTGCTAAAATGCCAAATGTTTGTCATTCAGTACATAAACGTGCCCTATGTCTACTTTTAATTCTTATAAATGAGTTTCCCAAAGGAAGAAAGAATATTTATCAGAATGACTAATTGGTATATCAGAGCAAGGATGTTGAATCTTGAAGTCAGCCTTTACTCGCATTCTAATCCTCAGAGTTGAAATCAAAATCGGCTTTGTGCAAAGAAAGGAACCTTACATGGGTTTCACAAGCCACATCAAAGGAATGCCGTGCTACAACTTGGGCACCCCATACTGGAGAGTTTGGTTCCAACATAATTCGTCTCAAGTCTCATAAGTAGCATTTAGTTACTTAATTTGATCATCCTTATGTGGTTTTTGACCTGGTATCTGGCCCACAAAAGTGAAGGAAGTAGTAAAGAAAATGGCATTGCATCAGCTTGGTCCGGGGCAGGGGGGGGGGGGGAGGTGCAGGAGGGATTCTAGACACTACTTGTGAATTTATGTTCTTTCTCATAAAACAATTTAAGAACATGCGTTATCAAGAACATGAAAAGTTCTTCGGTCTTTTGCAGTTACATTTTCCACATGTCACCCCACCTGCTTAACTTCTCACCATAATGATGTTGATATTCTTGGACAATGTTATTTTATTTTGAAAATAAATAAAATAACACCTTTTGAAACCTGACTTAATTTTTGACACTCTCCATATTCCCCCTTCCCAGAAGGATTGCCAACTCCAGTTGTATGTGTACCAGAAAGTAACAACTGTTTCAACCCCATACTCCTGTCATTGGTTGCCCATCATGTCCATCCTCACTGTGCACTGCCTTCTCATCCAATTGGAAAGCAAACAGATCTTTGTTATCCAATTGCATAATTTATCAACCACAAGCCAAACAGCTTTTTATCAATATTTTGTTATGCTCTCATGATTTTTCGGCAGTGTATGGGAGATTTTTTTTCAGTACTGGCGACTCCAAGGCAGAGCAGGAGGGTTAAAACCCTACTCCCCAGTTTAGAAAAAGCAAGTTATCTCCTATCAAGGCTTTACCAATGAAATTTTTGACACAAACCCAAGGTAGTGCAAAAAAGCTACATAAAGTGACTTATTCTGTTCATTCCTGAGAGAACTGTTAAAACATGAGATTCACTGTACTCTTGTGTAGGAGTAGCAATTCACTACTGTTCAGTTTTGAATTTTATATTTCTTCAACCATTAGGTTCCTTTCTTGAGAAATGTTTTGCCTAAAAGGCTAACTCAGGCCAAAGCTGCATGAAACAGTGATGTCATCTTTTTCTAAATCTACTTCTTTTATAAGATGGAATAAGTGCACTTGCAACCATTACCAATGGCACAAGAAAACTGGTTTTGATGCATGAAAATTCAGGCCAAAGAAAGTTCTCAACACGATTTATTACCTATCTCAAATAATGTTCTCTCTCTCTGGCATGTACTTGATAGGCTAAACGGCCTCCTGTGTTGTAATGACACTGACTGTCTAGTTGTGGCTAATAAAACCATCTGCATTCAGAGCTGACAGCCTTTAATTGGGCCCTTAAGTGGCTCACTTGGCTACTGAGGTTCTTGCTACTGGTAATATGCTGGTGGCAAGAAGTAGCTGGGTTCCCCTCCCGATGCCTTTTCCCCGCCATATTACCAGCCCTTCTGCCTCCCAGCCTATTGTCACATGGCTGGGAAAATTCAGCCGAACATTTCAAGTCTGTGACCTTTCGTCAAAGCTGAGAAAAGTTAGAAATGTAATAGCTTTTAAGCAAGTGAAAAAGTGGACGAATTAATAAAGGACAAAATGGAAGGTCTGTGATAGGGTGTGGGCAGGAGAGATTAAATGACAAAAGGGTTCATGGTGCTAGGCCAAAGGGAGTTGGAATGGAACACAAGTAAATAAATAAATAAAAGATGTGTCTAGAGGAGGTGTGAATGACAGGGCAATGAATAGCTGCCATGCGAAAACAAAGGATGAAAGAGATACAAGACAGGGAAAAAAAATCATTAAAATGCAATAGAAACTCAGTGCTAGTCTAATTGTATGATGTAGGAGGTTCTTCATCAGGTGCATATCCACCATGGAATTCAGATTGAGTAGTTCTACAAAGTGCTCTTTCCAATAGATATTGAGGAGAGTTTCCTCACAGCCTACGCCGTGTCTTTGAGGAAAGCCTTGCCATCTTTGGATCTTACTGGTATTGGTCCATGTGCTGGGAAGCCCATTGATTTCTTTTGTTGCCTTGAAAAAGTTGTGTCATGCCCATCAGCGAGGAGCTGAATGTCCTCAGCCCTTTCTGTCCAACATTTGTTCTTCAAATTGTGGGTTTATTTTGAACTTCAGCTTTGGCTGTCTGATGGGCAAGTTGCTTTTCTGTGGAGTTATCCATTAGTGAGCTAGACAATGATCCAATATTTGACTAAGTGATAACTGCTGTCAACCAGATGGAAAACAACAAAGCTTCTGGATCTGACAAGATCCCTGCGGAAGGACTGAAACATGGAGGAAACATACTGATCACTCAGTGAAACATGCCCTACTTATGAAGCTCTGGCAGAAAATTCCAAGTGACCATAGAGATGCCATGATGATCACAATCTTCAAGAAAGGCGGCAAGTCAAATGATAGTCACAACTTGGGCATAGCATTACTCTCAACTGCTGGCAAAGTCCAAGCTAGGTTACTTCTTAATCGCCTCATGCCAATTGCAGAGGAGGTTCTCTTAGGAATCCCAGTGTGGTTTCTGACCCACCAGCTGAGCAACATTTCAACTTCAGGAAAAGTGCAAAGAGCAGAAAGTCCCTTTTCACATGGCTTTCCTCAACTTCACAAAGTCTTTGACTCAGTGAATTGAACTGCCCTTTAGAAGGTGCAACAGTAATATGGATGCCCAACTAATTTCACAAACATCATCCGTCACCTACATGATAATATGCAAATAATAGTACTGTGCTACGGTTCCGCTACAACCCTCTTCCCTGTCAAAACAGGCGTGTATCATTGCACCAACACTATTTGCCATCTTTCCTGTAGCAACCACCAAATCGAATGTGCTAGCTTAGCCTCTGGTAAATTATGTATAGTATTTGAGTTTTCAAGAATCGTTTCATCAGACCTGAAATCAAACTCAAAGTCTATCGGTCAGTAATTCTCCCCACATTTCTCTACCATGCTGAAGCTTGGACAACTGATAGACACCATATCAGGCTCTAGAACAATATTATCAATGCTGTCTTAGAAGGATCTTGCAAATCGAGTGGGAGGACAAAAGAACAAAAATAAGCGTCCTCCAAGATGCAGATATGCTAAGTATAGGGGCCACAATGAGCTGAGATGGATGGGACATGTAATCGGTATGCCCAACTCAAAACCGCCCAAACAGGTGCTCTGCTACTCCAGGATGCCCTTCACACGGGGGCTAAAAGAGATGCTTCAAAGACATCGCAAGGCCTCCGTGGACATCTACTCTATTTACATCAACACATGGGACGCAGATGCCCAATCATGACCAAAATAGCAATTAATCATCAAAAATTGTGTCAAGACCTTTCAATCAACAAGTCTAGCCACTGAGACAAAACGACGAGAGAAGCAGAAAGAAAGGGCAGCTGTTCAAGCCAACAATCTGCCAGCATCTCTACTGGCCGACAACTGATGTCTCACTTTGGGACAGCCTACAAGGCTAAGATAGGGCTCATAAGCCATCTGCAAACCCACAACCAACACTGGCATCTCACTTCTTTCACCCAGCCATCCACAAAGAATCATCCTCGATACAAGGGATTTCTAATAGAGTACTAGTGAGTTGTTTCCTTCTGTAGTTTCTCTTTTTCTTTGCGCTCGGACAGCAGCTATTCATTATCCTGCCATTCACGCCACTTTAAAATATATATTTTGTTTCTTTATTTGTCCCATTACCACTCACTTTAGTCTAGCACCGTAAACTTTGTCATTTATTCTCTCCTCCCCTACCCTTCACCCTATCACGGACCTTCCCTTTCATTCTTTTTGTCACCCTCTCCCTTTTCACTTGTTCTATCTTTGTCCAGTTTTGGTGAAAGGCCCCTGACCTGAAACGTTAACTCTATTTCTCTCTCCACAGATGCTGTGTGACCTGGAGCATTTTCAACATCTTCTGTTTTTGTTTTAGGTTTACAGTATCCACAGTATTGTGCTTTTGTATTTGTGATTTATATATAGTTATCATATGTTCACACATAATCACAATATGAAAAAAGGGAACAATGCAAGAGAAAATATTTTTTCAAAAACATACAAATAAAGTTTATTTACCAAAAACACACATTTGAGGCAATTTCACAAACTCCACACGAATGACAAAAAGATAGCAAGAACATTCAAATTACACATAAAAGTAATTGGCATGAAAATGTGAACTACTCACAATAAAATCCTACGGCCTTTTTTCAAATATAACAAATTATATAAAGTGAAAAGATTGGGGAAATAAATAAATTACAGCAGACAAATTTAATGCTTCCCAACATTTCCCTGACTGCTTTTGTACTTATGCTGTTGTAAATGATGGAGCTACATTATGACAGTCACTCTCCTCTAATTGCAAGAGCACATTTACGTCAGTTTTGTTATTTTGTTAAGTGGCCATGGATTCCTCATTTTATGAAAGCTGGTGTGTTAGTTTATATCTTTCCCATTTTCTGAATTGTACTTAAGATATCCCGTGCCATAAACAGTTCTGCAATTTCATTCTGCACTCCCCAACCACCACCCCGCCCCACCGCCGAGCAGCATATTTAATATTCTAAGACAATAAAACACAGGTGATAAAGCATTAATTTTATCTGGTCTTTGTTGCACTGTAGTCCTCATATATAACTATGTTTAAACAACTTTCAAAACTAAAACAGTAATCAGAATATAAAATTCTTTTCAATGTTAACTGATAAGTTATTATTGATCACACTAGAAAGTCTATGTGAAAATTGCTAAATAAAAATGTTTAGCACTTTATGCATCGATCTTTAACCCATCACTGGCTCTTTCTAGAGAGTCAGATGTATAATGAAATATTCGGTCAGTGTAAAAATGTATTTGCTGTAAAGTTGACATTTTGTAATGAGAGATATGTTTCCAATTCTAGTTGAAGTATCAGAGGGAAGGTACTGAATTGAGGCAATGAGAAAATGTTGGAAATACTCAGCAGGCTTGGCAGCCTCTGTGGAAATGGAAACAGAGTTAATGTTTCAGGTCAATGACCTTGCATCAGAACTAGAAAAAGTTTCTTTCTCTACAGATGCTGTCAGGCCTACTTAGTATTTCCAGCATTTTCTGTTTTTATTTCAGATTTCCAGAATCTGCAATAGTTCGCTTTTTACTTCTTCCATGAAGATGGGGATAGTGGAAAGGTTTAATGTCTCATTTCTCTTTCTATCATCAGTGGCCACTTATACTGTAGCAGTGGGATGATGTCACTTTTGCACTCTCTAATCTGAGAATGCTACATAGAAGAAACAAAAGATTATGAAAAATAATTTGAAACACAAAAATTAAGTAAAAGTTGCAAAAACTACATCCACTCCTTTCACAGAATATCACAGTGAAATTAATGCAAAAATTTAAGGCAGCAACAATGTAAGTATGCATGAATGGCAGCTTGAAAGCATTTATTTCAGCTGATGTATAGACTGGTGTCACTGAAAGGCTTATAATTTGGGCATTGTTCGCACAGTTACAAAAATCACTGCTTTATGATTGCTTAGTTGCCTTTCTGAATGTAGGTAATTCTGAAGTCTCGTGTATGTTTACACAAGGTAAACTGCCATATTTAGAAAGTACCAACACAAGCACAAAACTCTTTAACAGAAACAATGTCATTACAAGAAAGTAAAAGCATAAATCAATAATGAAATTTCCCACAATCTGTCAATCAAATTAATGTAATTTAGTAAATCGGACTAGCACAAAAGGGGTGGAGCCAGTACCAAACATTGAAAAGGAATTAGTGACAGACTAGGTATGTTGAGGAAAAAGCCCACCTGGTTATCAAATATTTTTGAAAAAGATTTATAAAAGTTTGTCTTTCACACTGCAGAGTCAAGAATATAATTACTCAGGCGAACTTTCCATTGCTTAAATGATCCCTCTAGAGGATGAATTCAACATAAACAAATCAAAAAATAGTTATTTTAAATAAATCATTTTCTGTCATTACAGCATGAAGTCAATAATTTTACATGTAGAAGAGTAGTAGAACTGACTAGTTGAACCTTACTACATAATAGATCAAAGCTATTGGATTGTTGTTCAGTTTGTTATCAAAGCAAAATTAGACTCCAAATGAAACAATTCAAATGCGCACATTGCATTTTGCATATAATAAAACTATCCTCTTATCATTAGATTACAATCGTATAAAAAGCTGATCCAATTTGGTCCTGGTTCCAGTTTTTACTAGTTCTCAAGATTTAATCTGTTGCCATAAAGAATGGTTTTGGCCACACCACAAAAAACAAAATGGCCTCAAATCATACCAAGACAATTTGACAACCAACTGGCAAACGCTCTGATCAAACTATTAATGATATTTAGTACTAGATGCACAGTTAAAGATTTTCAGTGTAATATATTCAAATTTGAGTGAACTTGTACATGAGATGGAGGTGTGAGAGATGGGAATATACAGGAATAATGACAAGGCAATGGGCCAGTGGCACTATAAAAAAGGATTGCATGATCATCCTTGTATGTCCAGCATGTCTGGTATCAGGACGAGCAAAGCATGTGCTTGACTCTTCAGAGTGGGAGGACTCATTCAACTCGGGTCTTTTAAATCCTAAAGAAAATATTTTCTCCAAAAAGGTTCTTAGTCTCATATTACTGCCAAATGTAATTGCATTATAGTGCTAAGGTTCTACTCAAAAGTGTTTCTACAATCTCTAATATGGATCTACTTATGCTACACTGGAGAGGAATATAGAGTTCATGGTGTGCAATAAGTGTTTTCAAATTCAAATCCATTTCTGCTGCATCGACTGAAACAGATTTTGGGAATACAACAACTATTAATAAATATACTTTCACTCATTATATACATTAGTGTAATAGACTTAAAAGAAACAGTATTAATGCTGGCTGTTTCAACTCAGCCCGTTTACTCTATCTGAAATTAGTCCTATTTCCAATTGCAGTCTAACAGCAATTGGTTAAACACATGACAAATTTTTGATGTCTATGTTGCATTTTAGAATTAATGAATATGACCTAATTCTTCACTTTTCTTTTCAAAGTGCAAACAGCTATCTGATAGGTTAAAAAATGTGATTAGATATTTGTCAATAAAAACAAATAGCACAAAGTAATTCTAATGTAAAGTGCAATGTGGATGAAAGCAGAGTTACTCTTCTAATAAACTCCTAATGAGATAAGGTTTTTAAACAGAGTAAAATAGGCTTATTGAATAAACTTGGAAGTTACTTCATGTCAGGAGGCAAATAGCTGTCTTCACTCCTTTTGTTCAGTATTGAAATTGTTTTTGGATTGTTAACCACAGCAGCAAACTATAACTGCTTCCCCAATCATACATATACAAAAAAGTACTGAAATGTTTTCATTAAAGTGACAATTTTTATACTGAAGTAAATTTCACATTTGGCTTTACCTTACTATAAGGCTGCTTTTCAAGCTTTTCCTATGTTATTGGGCATTGTGTGCACTTAATATCACAACATAGCAACTGTACAAAATTGTCAGTGAAACAAATACTGTTTATTTACAATATTGGAGCAAAAGGTCATTCAAACTAAATTCTGATATACAACCTAAAAGGACAAAGGAGGTAAGAATAGGGTTTCTTTCAAAAATCTTGCACCAAGCCCAAGATACAAGAACACAGCAATTTGCAGGAACAGAAAAGACTGCTGTCCGTTCAGCTAGTCCCATTTCATGTGGTCAATCCTAAGAATCAAGGAAGTTCAATCTCCCTTGCATGTTATTCTCTATACTTAGTAAAAGCAGTGGCTACATGAATATGGTCCCTGGGATTTGACACATCCATTCAGCAGGCTGACCTGATAACTCTCAACCAACTTTGCTGGTCATAAGTAATTTATAACAAACAAACCTTATTTATGCATTGATTAGACCATGCTCAATATTTTGTTTGAAAAAAGTAATTTTAAATGTAAACTATATTTGCTTACAGGTTCCAGTGACATCATCCTGAACCTTACATGACAACCTGTCCTCAATTCATAATACACTCTCCACAATATATAATGACAGTTAAATGAAGATGCTTTAATTGTGTTTGGTATAAGTGTCCACATTCTTCAGCTTGTTAGAAAATCGTAAACTGAAATTATCCAGTGCTGATTTTGAATGTCCTTTCACCCTTGCTCAATTAATTTGTACATTTTGAATGGGAAAAGTAAAATCTAGGAAGTCCTTTTTGCTCATACTATGCCATTTTAGAGAAAAATCTACTTACAAAAATGTTTTCAAAACTGAATTTTCTTAAATATGAGTACTCTTAGGCTGTATATCCTCCCTTGTTGAAACATTCCAATAAATTAATAGGAAGTGGCCACAAGCAGCTTCAAAGGAAAAAGGGTTTCATAAAAACACTGTTACCTGGGAAACACCTGTTTCCCTCTATGTTATTGTAACTGAAGTTTTGGCAGAAAGAATAAAAAAAGCACATTATCTAAATGGTGAGAGATTGCAGAGCTCTGAGATTCAGAGGGATCTCAGTGTCCTAGTGCATGAATCACAAAAGGCTAGTGTACAGGTACAGCAAGTAATTAGGAAAGCTAATAGAATGTTATTGTTTATTGAGAGGAGAATTGAGTACCGAAGTAAGGAGGTCATGCTTCAGTTGTGCAGGGTACTGCTGAGATCACATCTGGAGTATTGTGTACGGTATTGGTCTCCTTATTTAAGGAAAGGTGTAAATGCATTAGCAATTCAGGGAAGGTTTACTAGACTAATATTAGGAATGAACAAGGTGTCTTACGAGCAAAGATTGAACAGGTTAGGCTTGTATTCACTGGAGTTTAGAAGTAATAGCTGACTTGATCGAAAGCTTTAAGATCCTGAAAGGTCTTGACGGTATGGATGTGGATGTTTCCTCTTGTGGGAGTAACTAGAACTAGGGGTCATGGTTTAAAAATAAGGGGTCACTTATTTAAGACAGAGGTGAAGATCATTTTTTTCTCTCAGGGGGTCGTGAGTTTTTGGGACTCTTCCTCAAAAGGCAGTGGAAGCAGGGTCTTTGAATATTTTAAGGCAGAGCTAGATAGCCTCTTGATTATCAAGGTGGTGAAAGGTTATCACGGGTGGTTGGGAGGTTATAATCAGGTCAGCCATGATCTTATTGAATGGCGGGGCAGGCTTGAGAGGCCGAGTGGTCTACTTTTGCTCCATGTTCATATGTTTGTATTATTAATGTAGCACTTCCATATTTAAGGCTTACTGACTACATTAAATATTGTAAACTTCTTTATCCTCTTCCTAAAAAATCTCTTTTGCCACCTTGAACTCCCAAGTTAAGACAGTACTTGGCATAAGGAACTCATTCCCACTCTACAAGAGGTAGGTTTAATTTTGATTTTTACCAACATTTTAAATGAAATTCAAAAGGTTTGCAAGGTATTCATGTAACTGATGCAGCTCAGCTATTGCTAAGCAAATAACTGCAAATTTATCTTACAGGAAGGGAAGATTTATCAGTCATACATTGTAACAATGAAATCATATTGATTCTGTTTGAAATCTTAAGTTGCTATTGGAATAAACCTGGCATGTCTGTAGTGACAGTCATGTTGATGGTCCCTGAGTTGAGAATAACCACTATTATTGTCCCATGCTACAATAGTGCATGAATCAGATAGAATCCTGGAAATTATAGGATTGGGGCATTTCAGTTAATCACTCATGCACTGGTGATCACTGTGATGTACAACCAATTAAATTAGGCAGAGTACGTCAGTTTGATGATTTTAATGCCACAGCATCCAAAAATTATTCAAGTGGTTATATTTTCAAAAATAACATTTGAAGTAACTTTTTTTATTGTCGGTACATTAGTTTCAAACCATTGGATGTTTATAAACCTGAAGGTTTTAAAAATAGGTCTTAATACCATACAATTTGAATTTAGTTTAAAACCAAAATTAAAGCAGCTTCTTCTGCCTGGTTAATTTTATAATTCCACTAATAATAAACACAAAAATAATTTATGGTAATTACACTACTTTCTGATTTACTTTACTCTAAATGGCTCCCACATATGTCCAAGATGGCATGAGTGACCAATTCCCATGCTTCCTTCATTGCCAAATGATCTACCTGTTAAGTATCATAGCAAAGACCAGGGATAAACCAACTTTCCAATTATCCATCAAATGTTGTGGGCAGCTCCTGGTTTCTGCCACACATGCTCACAATGGATGAAACTTAGCCAACTAAGAAGTAACATGCAGTTATATAGTGCCTTTCATGACCTCAGGACATGTCAGAGCTCTTCATAGCTAAGTATTTTTTGAAGCATATTCACTGTTGTAAGCAAGGAATAGTGATAGCCAACTTCCACATACTGAAGTATCATAAATAACAATGAGATAAATGACCAGATAATCTGTTTTAGTCATGCTGGTTGAAGTATAATTGTTGGACAGTACATGGGGAGAACTCCACTGCTCTTTGAAAGCATCACAGCACCTTTAAAGTCCATCAGAGATGGTAGACAGGTTCTTTCATCTCTCTTCCAAATGATGGCACCTGTCACACTGAGGTGTTGGCCCAGACAATGTGTTCAAGTGTTTGGAATGGAGGTTGAACCCACAGCCATCTGATTCAGAGGTCACGGTGCTAACACTGAGGCAAGGCTGAGGAGATTAAATTTAACCAAACATTTGCGCTTCAACACACTGCACCACTCATAAGTGCACATTTTTGATGAGGATTCATATGCTAAGCCATCATTTTGGTCTTCCTGGACTGCACACCAAGTGCCCAGTGATAACACATTAGACTGCTCTCAGTTGTATCTTAACAGAAGGGTAGTGAATGAAGGACATACACTATACAGCAAGAGAGAAGAGAAATTTCTGACTGAGTTTTATCACCAGGCTACTCTAGTACGCTGACTATTGGATGTTCAACAGGGGTGTAAATGGACATCTAACACTTTGCCCACTAAAGTATTAGATCAGTTCTACATGGCCCAGGAGGAAAAACTGACATTTTATGCATCTTGTCTTATGGAAGTGCTCTATCACCTCTAAAACAACAGAGCATACCACATTCTTTGAAGGAGTACGGCCTTCCTGATGGGAAATTTTAAAAAGGAAAAATGGGAAATTAAAGACCACCTGTCCGCAAATATGTACCTGGTCTGATGCGGTCATGAATTAGAATTTTACAGCATGGAAAGATGTCATTCAGCTCATTGCGCTATTTGCTCTCACTTTGCCACATTCTCTTTCCCAATACCCTTTTAATATTTTTCAAATATTTAGCAACTTTCCTTTTAAAACACCTTTGCTTTTGCACTCGAACCCTTCATGAAACTTAGAATCCCAAATTCACTTTTATAATTTGTCTTCCCATTTGTAAAGATTTGTATATCTGAACCCAAAGTCTCACTGCTCCTAAACTCCTTTTGAAGTTTAACCATTATTTTCTTATTCCCAAAATATATCACATCTTTCTCCGCATAAAAATTTAACCTGACATCTATCTGCTGAATCTACTGACCTGTCTACATCCATTTGAAATATTAGTCATCAGTTAGCCATACTCCCAAACCAGAGTCCGAAACCTTTTTTGAGAGAAAGAGGAGAGATCAAGAAAAGCGTGAGATAAAGATAGAGAGAAAGGTAGAAAAGCAATCATAAAACAGACCCCTGAGACACCACTGTTGAAATCCCCTCCAGGCAGAAAAACACACATGAACTACTATTTGTTTTCTATCCTTTATCTATACTGCCACACTCTTAAGCCATACCTTATTTTTATTAATAAAAATTCCATATTCCACATCAGCAAACTCCTTTAAAAATTTTTACACACATCATCCACACATTTATCAATATACTCCATTATTTCCTTCTGTAGTATGACTTACAGAAGCTTACACACTACCAACGTTAGGTTGACTGGTCTGTAGCCACCTGGTTTCTCCCTTTTGGAATAGTGGTATTACATTGGCAACCCTCTAAGTCCTCTCTCACAACTTCCAGATCTAAGAATGCTACAAAGAAAATTGGAGAATTTTACAATGACTATTGTGAAATCATCCTGAGACCAAGTTTCCAGCAACCTATCATAGCCAAACGACAGTATCCTTTTATAGTTTAAAAAGTAACAAATTATGCTGTATTTGAGCAGCATATTGGCATTTCATGAAAGTACGAACACTCTTTTCACCCTCTTTCCCATAGCATACTGATATCTCACTCATCAGTCCCCTAGGCCATACCACCTTGGTCCAGCAGGGTAAAACAAAAACAATGTGTTCTAAGGCCATCAAAAGCACTTATTTTTTCCGCTTTCCCCTACAGTTAGGTGTCTAGTTTTCATTTAGTCCTCCTCACAAAGTCATGACTGAAATGGAAGGCTAAGGGCAATACAACATTAAAACAGTGTTTTACCACTGCATGTTGCCATATGCTGCTCCAACATGATGCGCCAACAGACCACCACCTCAAATATTTTTAAGATAACTTCCCAAACTCATTATTGATTATGCTGTTACTGACTTCATGTATGGCAATTGAATGATGGCACGCACTCTTACAATACTTGTAACTAGTAAACTCGGAGAAAAGGGAAATCTATCTAACATCATCACTGGTAAATTATAACTTCAAAAACTATAATCTGGAGTCAATAAGGGTCAGTAGGGAAACACAAAGGATGGTGGGGTCAGTAAGATAGAGACCAGAAAGCTCCCAACTTTTACACTTGGTCTGTGTTAAGTTAACTATTCTCATCTGGGCTGACATTTGAGACACTACAATGGAGCTTAGCTTTCTAAAACCAAAGAAAAAGTGGGAGAAAAAGTAAGTATGGGCTACCACCATTAGCATCCAGTCAAATGGAATTGTGGATGAAGACTGAGTCAAACTCAGATCGTAGCTCCTCCCACAGTCAGTCTATTCTCACACAAAAAATAGCCTCTTCATAGCAAAAGACAGAGCAATACAAGGTGGTCAACATCAATGCTGGTAATGGAACCGCACCAAAGAGAAGATTCAGGGGAAAAGAAAAATCTCAGGAATAAAAACATAAAAATCATTGGTGAGTACATTACACTTGGAATTGGTGGAGAGTGTGTTTAAATTTCTTAGCTCTTTGATGTTAATCATATAATGCGCAGTTTGGGCAGAATTTCATGGGGCCTGCAGGCATGGGATAGAAAGTGGGGGACAAAAAAATCGGAGGGGATGGAATGTCCATTCCTTTGCTGCCACCATGGCATTCTGCCTGCAGTGGGGAACGTGCAGGACAGCCCACCTGTCCAGCGGCCAATTGTGCCACTTCACTGACCTATTCAAGACTTCCTCCGCCCTTGGTGGAGATGGGCTCCTAATCAGGCACTGGCTGTGGCCCATGCAAGGGCCCTTGGTGACAACATCCCTCTGCTGTCACAAACTCCACCTCCTTGTCAAAGCCTGTCTGACTGGTCTCGGCAACACCCAACCCCACTTACCTTGTTTCAATGGTGGTATCCATCACTGTATTTCTCAGTTAAGTGCAGTCCCACCAATGGCCAACACTCCTGGTGGTCCTGCTGTGACTGAAGAGCTGCTGGCCCTCCAATTGGCCAGAAGCTCTTGAAGGCGGATCCATCACCACCTGACAAAATCCAGTCCTTTGATTCAATAATTAGGGTGACAAATGTTAAGTGTACAGGAAAAGGAGCTGAGTAACACATGCAATTTAAGGTTAACAAATTAATCGGTTGTAAAACTATGTCTTGGTTAAATGTTCTAATGCTAATGTAATTTAATTCCTGATAATATTGGAACCTGTAAGCAAATTATTCTTTCCTTTTTGGTAAAATTAAGCTTTCAAAGCATGGTTGTACTTGGAGAGAAATCAAAACTGCTTCAAAATTTCCTCTGACTTGGTTAGTTGGAACACATATGGGCACATGCGAGACCACTAATATAAGAATAACCTTTTTCACAGGGTGATTGATATTTTACCCCTTTTGCTTATGTTTGATTAATGAAATTCCGTCAATAATGAAGAACAGCATAGCTACTTTTACAGGAATGTCTTTCTTAATTAGTGTCACTGATCCAAAATAGAAAAGTGAGGGAGATAAATTTAATATTGTACTTCCTAGTTGAACTGGCCTCTTACCAGCTTGTGGAACTGAATGTACAATCAACTGTTATACTAAGAAGCCCTCATAACAATGGAATCATATTGGTCCCTCCCTTTTAGAACATGAGTATTGCTGAAAAAAGAAACAAGTTGTTGGAAGTTTTTCGTCTTTCATCAGGACAGATGCAAGAATGCCAAATTTCAAAGGGAGCAACAATTTATACCGCATGAGAAAAGGGTGCTGATTGGTTGGCAAGTTGGCTCTGATTAGCAGAGGCTTTGTTGTGGAGAATGCACCAGGGAACGACTGCCCCCCACGTTTTTGTTTAATTCAAAAAAGGCATAATGCCTGGACATGTTCCTATTGCCTGCAGAGAACAGGCATGAATATACGTGGCTTCTAGCAAGCATAAATGTGGTACATTGCAAGCCCGAATGATAATCTTAAACTGGTTGTTAATGTAATTCTTAGCATGCTTACAAGTGCAGTATGATTGCAAAATCTAAGGTTAGCTATTATGTTCTGAATTTTGCAGCTTCAACAGCACGTCTCTTTTTTCAGCAATACTCAAGTTCTGTACTACCAAGTGTCTTTTAGAACAGTTCTTTTCATAATGAAAATATAAGGTTATTTTTTTTTTGTGGTTAGTCATACTTTTTTCCTCAATTCTGATTTTCCCTTCCTTGCTGGCTATTGATGTCATATGAAGATCCCAAAATGCTGTTTCTTTCACCCAGAAACCCCAGGGAAGGTAGGTTGGGGCAAAGCAGTGGTGAAAGGTGTTTGCTGAAGGCTTTGTTCAACAGGTTGGGCTTGGGCATGGATTTTAGAGATGGGTAAAACTTGGAAATGCTTGAAGTTTGGATTGCATACAAACCTGCCATTTTGAAGGAGGTTGGAAGAGAGCAAGGCCTTAAGCTGGAAGGCTGGACTTGGGATGGGTCTTTGGAGAAGTTGAGGGAGACAGATGTAGGGCACTGCATGTACCGATGTGTTGAAGAGCTATGCTGGCTGCTGGGATTGTTGACTGTTGCTCTTAACATAGCCTGATGCTGACGACGCTTTTCCTGTGCTCTAGTTTCTAAATGAACAAAACACAAAGGCTACAAAATTAATGAACAGAGAATAGAAATTCTACATGCAACTTCTGCCTGAAACAATTTTTTCCAAACTAGGTTAATGTTTACCTCATTTATCTGTGTACATATCGCTTTCTACAATTGTTTCTCTCCAGAAATTTGCTTAAGACGGCACCAAAGCAAAACTGAACTCAAACCTGCTTCTAAAAGTTACCAGGTTCAAATACATTTGCATCAGATGGGTGGGGCGGAGTGGGGGTTGTGGAGGGGAACAAATAAACGAATATCAAAAGTTTGGAATGCGTCCAGCCATAAATGTGCTGATAAAAACAAGCAATTTATACTTTTAATTTTATTCTCTGGAAGTATTGGATGATTGACATCACAATACAATCAAGGAAGTGTCAATAACATGTTCTTCACTCCACAAAAAGATGCTTATTCTATAGTGTTCTCATCTAGGGCAATTACAGTACTAAAAATCCTGTAGTGTCAATTAGGACTCCACTATTTAAATATGTTAGCTCAATATGTAACCACTCACAATTAGTAACATCAATCCTTTCAGTTGAGACTAGCTGCAATCCAGAGACTTTTTAAAAAATAAATAGGCATTACTGAATCAGTAGCTTGTTAATTTTTAAAAAATCATTCATGGGATGTGGGAATCACAGGCTAGGCCACCATCCCCAAATGCCCTTGAGAAGGTGGTGGTGTGCAGCTTTCTTGAACCACAGCAGTCCACGTGTTGTAGGAACACACACTGTGCTGTTACGAAGGGAATTCCAGGATTTTGACCCAGCAACAATATGGCTCCAAGTCAGGATGATGCGTGACTTGGAGGTGAACTTGCAGGTGGTGGCACTCCTGTGCATCTGCTACCCTTGTCCTTCTAGGTGGTACAGGTCACGGGATTGGAAGGTGCTATCAAAGGAGCCATGGTGAGTTGCTGTATTGCATCTTGTAGATGGTACATGCTGCTGCCACTGTGCGTTGGTGGTGGAGGGAGTGAATGCTGAAGGTGGTAGATGGTGTACAAATCAAATGGGCTGCTTTATCCTAAATGGTGCCAAGCTTTTTGAGTGTTGTTGGAGCTGCACTCATCCAGGCAAATGGAGAGTTTTCCATCATACTCCTGACTTGTGCCTTGTAGATGGTGGGCAGGCTTTAGAGAGTCAGTTACTCTCTGCCGAATTCTGAGCCTCTGACCAGAACTTGTAACCACAGTATTTATATGGCTAGTCCAGTTCAGTTTCTGGTCAATGGTAACCCCCCAAGATGTTGATAGTGGGGGATTCAGTGATGGTAATAACATTGAACATCAAGGACAGATGCTTAGATTCTCTCTTGTTGCAGTCAGTCATTGCCTTGCACTTGTCTGGCACAAATGTTACTTGCCATTCATCAGCCTAAGCCTGAATATTGTTCAGGCCTTGCTGCATTTGGACATGGACTGTTTCAGCATCTGAAGAGCTGCGAATGGTGAACATTGTGCAATCGTCCATGAACATCCCCACTTCTGACCTTATGACGGAGAGAGGGACATTGAGTAAAAGCAGCTGAAGATGGTTGGGTCAAGGAGCTCCTGCAGTGATGTCCTAGGACTGAGACGATGGGCCTCCAACAACCACAACCATCTTCCTTTGTGCTAGGTATGACTCCAGCCAGTGGAAAGTTTTCCCCCTAATTCCCGTTAACTTCAGTTTTGTTAGGGCTCCTTGATGCCACACAGTCAAATGCTGCCTTGATATCAAGGGCAGTCACTCTCACCTCACCTCTGCAGTTCAGCTCTTTTGTCCATGTTTGGACCAAGGCTATAATGAGGTCAGGAGCCAAGTGACCATGACAGAACCCAAATTGAGCATCTCTGAGCAGGTTATTGCTGAGTGAGTGCTGCTTAATTGCACTGATGATGACACTTTCCATCACTTTGCCGATTATAGCAAGTAGGCTGATGGACTGGTAATTGGCCGGGTTGGACTTGTCCTATTTTTTGTGGACAGAACACACCTGAGAAATTTTCCACATCACCGGGTAGATGCCAGTGTTGTAGTTGTACTGGAACAACATGGCTGGGGGGTACTAGATCTGGGGCACAAGTCTTTAATACTATTGCTAGAATGTTCTCAGGCCTCAGCCTTTGCAGTATCCAGTGCCTTCAGCCATTTTTTTATATTAAGTGGAATGAATCGAATTGGCTCAAAGCTGGCATCTGTGATGCTGGGAACCTCAAGAGGAGGCCGAGAAGGATCATCCATTTGGCACTTCTGGCTGAAGATGGCTGCAAATGTTTCAGCCTTGTCTTTTGCATTGATGTGCTGGATTCCCCCACCATTGAGGATGCGGCCATTTGTGGAGCTTCCTCCTCCAGTTGGCTGTTTCATTGTCCACTACCATTCATGACTGGATGTGGCAGGACTTCAGAGCTTAGATCTGATCCATTGATTGTGAGATCACTTAGCTCTTTCTATCACATGCTGCTTATGCTGTTTGGCACACAAGTAGTCCTGTGTTGTAGCTTCGCCAGGTTGACACCTCATTTTTAGGTATGCCTGGTGCTGCTCCTGGTATGCTCTCCTGCACTCTTCATTGAACCAGGGGTTGCACCCCTGGCTTGATGGTAATGGTAGAGTGGGGGATATGCTGGGCCATGGGATTACAGATTGTGGTTGTATACAATTCTGCTGCTGCTGCTGGCCCACAGTGCCTCATGGGTGCCCAATTTTGAGTTGCTAGATTTGTTCAAAATCTCTCCCATTTAGCATGGTTGTAACGCCACACAAGATGGGGCAGGATTTTGCCCTTGGCAGTGGCGCTTGGCGGGGGTGGTCAGGAAGCCGACTGCCGCCCGCGATCAACTCCGCACTGCGATTTCACGCGGGCGGGCCCATTAAAGCCTGCCCTGCATGGATCGCAAGCAGCAGCGCTGAGCGCTGCCTGTGCGGGCAGGGGGAGGAGAGAGAGTCGGGCCTAGTGCGCAGTTCACGCATGCACGAGAAAGAGCACTTCAATCTCCCTGAGGGAACTCCATGCCTCAGGGGGATTGAAGCACTGTGTAAAAAAAACATAATGAAGAGAATAAAAATTTAATAAAACTTGTCCCCTCATGTGACTCTGTCACATGACCTGGGACATATTTTTAATTCAAAAATAAAGTTTTATTTAACGTTTATTTGCTTTAGGAAACATCATCCCACTCGTGGATGAGGTTTCCTAATAAATGTAACGGCCACCGGGACTTTTCGCCTGCCCACCAATCATTAGGTTGGATGGGTAGCGTAAATTTGAATTTAATTAGATTGTTATTGGCCTTAATAGGCCTTTTAATTATCGGCGGGCGTGCAGCCGATTCTGGCATGTGCCCACCAAACGAAACATCACGAGATTGCACGATTCATACATCGGGACACAAGTCTGACGACATCACACATCATTTTACGCTCGGGCGTGTCAAGCGCGTGTCCGCACACCGAGCGTAATATTCTTCCCATGGTGTTTGATGCATCAGAAGAACAAAAGCTGTTCAACCAATGATTCTGCAGAAGCATAACTTTAGTTAGCTCCATTCTAGTGTATCTACTCCACTTAGTGCTGCCTGAAGTGGTTATACTCTGGATTCCACAGAGCAGCTATGTAGTTGCATAATAAAAATGTTCTTTATACAGACCCTACGCATAGACCAGGGAGAAGTTTTACATATCTGTACTTAGCAATGATTGTACTTATCCACTGTCAACTTTGAAAACTACATTCGTTCAAGTACCTTCAATGACTAGCTCTTTTCTTCCTCCCTTCCAAAAATAACTAGGAGCAGACTCAGTCTTATCCCAAGAACTGGTAAATGTATCTTTATCCCAAACACACTGGGGATACAGTGGGGTAGTGTTTATGTTGCTGGACTAGTGATCCAGCGACCCAGGGATGTTTTGGGGACATGGGTTCAAATCCCGCCATGGCAGCTGGTGGAATTTGCATTTGGTTAATAAATCTGGAAGTGAAATCTATTCTCAGTAATGGTGGCCTTGAAACTATCATCAATTGTTGTATAAACCCACCTGGTTCACTAATGCTCTTTAGGGAAGGAAATCTGACATCCTTACCTGGTCTGGCCTACATGTGACTCCAGAGCCACAGCAATGTGGTTGACTCTTAACTGCCCTCTGAAATGGTCTCGCAAACTACTCAGTTCAAGGGCAATTAGGAATAGGCAACAAATGTTGGCCTTGTCAGAGATGCCCACATCCCGTGAAAGAATAAAGAAAAAATTAATGGAGGCACTGTGGTAGTATATCCACTCGATAACAGCAAATATTACAAGAACTAAACTCACTTCAATACTCGTTCAATGTGATACAAAGTCAAACCCCATCATAATTGTTTTGGAGGTCACCTCCATGTAAATAAAAAATTGAATGACAATGGAAATGTCTCCGAGTGCAAGACTGATGAATGTATCACTGGCTTGGGGACCAGTGTCCAACTTGGCCCTCACTAGCATTTGTAATACATTATTCAACATATCGGAGTCTAAACTTGAATCTAATTAGGGTGAAATGGTAAGCCCATTCTTTAATATAGCTAGGTCATATATATGAAATACATGTGAGAAACTTCAGGGAACCTACCTTGACGAAAGGCTGCAAATATTAAGCTTTTTTAAAACTTTTCCAATCTGTCTCAGACATTACTGTCATGCCCAGTAAAGGCATGTCATATTCACAACTTGAAACATGGGCTGCATTCAGTGTAAAATTTTCTGGCACCATCTTTTCATTTTTTTTTTAAAATGGACATTAAATGGCTGCTAAGATGGCTGCCAACAGTCAGGTGGCTTGCAATTTCTGCATGACTCAGAAGTATCTCAAGTCTCCAGAAAGTTCCTAATTGAACGACCATGGGTGGGGTGCATCCCTTGAATGGACATACCAAGACAAAATCATTTCTGGAATTCACACATCCTATTGTTTGTGGATTTACCTGAAACTCAAAATCTAAGGACTCCTAAACCCATGGTCTCTGGGCTTGATATATAAAAAGGGGGAGCTGTAGAAACCAGTTAATCATAAGTAGATGTGAATGGTCACCACCACTGTATAGAAATGACTTTGAACTTCAAATTATTCTGGGTGGACAAAATAAGTGTTGATCATGACCTGTCCAAAACTGTTTTCAGATCATGAATCTTATTACCCCAAGAATCACGGAGAAACCAGCCAGTCTGCAACCACACAGCAAGAATCAGCAGGAGCAAAGGAAGCAATATCTATGCCTTAAAACTGCAACATCATAAGGTCTCCCAGCCTGTTCCTTTTCAAGTCCACCAGTACAGGAACTTGACCTCCTGTTAAGAAGACTACAATAACTCCATGACCTGCTGAAAAGCCTTCTCTGAGGGAATCCTGCAATAATTCCGATATACAAATCCAGCTATTGAATGCACCTAGCCTACCCTTCAGGAGTGAAAATGCCCTCTTCACTTGGACTGCAATGCATGTTTTTCCTATGACAAGCCAAACATGTAAATTACAAATTATTCTTTCAATTATGGCTTGTAGAAGTGCATTATTCTTTTTACCTGTACTTTTTCTTGAGAGTGTGCATGTATTTATGCACGCATGCGTTGAGTAAGTGACGTAGCATTGGGCTTTTTGGGTGAATGCGTGAGTAAATAACCCTCTTTATTTAAATCCATGATGCTACTGGTTATTCAAATTGGCCACACACTCAGGGATTAAGAAACATACACAACTTCCTTTTGCAAAACACACTGATTACAGACAGTAAGGGAAAGGAATTGGGGTTTCAGTTCTCTCTCATCCCCGTCCATTACATTATTTTGGCCAATTTGCAACACTTTCCATTTTTCAATATTAAATACATCTTTTCACCTAAATCTTCCACCTATATCTTTCTGTAATTCCTCAGCTGTACTAACAAACTGCATTCATTAAACACATAAAAACAATAACAGAAAACAAATAAGACTGGAGGGGACACCAAGTCATGGAAGGAACAATTAGAAAGGTTGAGCATCAGCTGAAAAAAAGATATTCAGTATTTTTTAAAAAGGAGAACTGAAGAGATAGAGGGGTTCAGAGACTAAGGGCTGAATAATACGGTGGTGCACCGACAGCGGCGGGTTCCACACCCTGAAGTCGGCGACGTTCCAACTTCCGGGCCCACTGTCGGTGAGTGCCAGACAATACGATAAATTCCTGTGAATTAGCAGCAAGGGCTGTTTACAGACCATCATCCTGCCCAATTACTGTTGTATGGTGGGATGTCCAGTCTCTGAGATTGCAGACTGTGATCCAGAACAAGGTAATGGCCAGCACTTTAAAGGGCCCCCTGGCACGGGACAGTTTCAAGGGACCTATCAGATGATTAACGGAGTGCATCTGCTATAAGTACTGAAGAGGTGTGCATTTTCCAGTCTGGTCAGGTAAGTCAATTTAAACTTTAGCTAAAATAAAAGCAAAATACTGCAGATGCTGGAAATCTGAAATAAAAACAGAAAATGCTGGAAAAAAACTCAGCAGGTCTGGCAGCATCTGGGGAGAGAGAAACAGAATTAACATTTTGAATCCATATGACTCTTCTTCAGAGCTGAAGAGAGGTAGAAATGTAATGGGTTTTATGCTGTTGAAGAGAGGGGGTAGAACAGGTGGCACAAAGTAGAGGGTCAGGGATAGGTAGGAGCTTAGGAGAGATTTGACAAAGATATCATGGACACAAGACAAAGGGAGTGGTAATGATAGAATTAAAGACTAAGGCATGTGCAAATGGTACCATCAAGGTCGGATAGCAGAATGTATTAACAGCAGAACAAGGGTCAGCACTTTCTGAAAGCAAAAGAGAGAACAAGTTACAGACTGGCCCTGTACGGGGAGTGGATTGGGGAAAGAAAATCAAAATGCAGGACAGAGTTCATGTTCTGAAGTTGTTGAACTCAATGTTAAGTCCAGAAGGCTGTAAGCACTTAATAGAAAGATACGGTTTGTTCCTCCAGTTCCCCAACGCAAACTGAAGGAACAGCACCTCAGCTTCCAATTAGGCACTTTACAGCCTTCTGGACTTAACATTGATAGATGTTTGGTAGTACAGAACTTGAGTATTGCTGAAAAAAGAGACATATCAAAGCTTTTCGTTGTGCGCTCATGCAGACACCACAGGAATATCAATATAAGGGGAAAACAACAATTTATACTGTATATGAAGAGAGTGCTGATTGGTCGGCGAATAGTCTCTGATTGGTGGAGAATGCACCAATGATGGTGACTGACAGTTAACTGCCAAGCATTGTTTAACAGTTAAACCAGGAACAAGGCAATGTCTTGAGGAATGAGTCAGCAAATGGCTGTCACTTATTTTGTTTAGCTGACACAGGTGCAATGTGTGTACATGTTATTTCTGTCTGCAACGAACAGGACCCCGTGTATTAATATATGTAACTTCGAGTACACTGCGAGTCCAACTGACAATCTTAAATTGGTTGTCAGCGTAATTCTTAGCACACTGATTATTTAACAAATGTTGTCCAATCGCGGAATCACATCTAATGTTGGACACTGTGTTTTGAGTTTTGTAAGCACGGGCTGGTTGGGTATGGTCTGTACATTTCAGTGCCAGTGTGATGCTAGGTATGTAGGCCGTACATCCCAAAGACTGGCAGATTGTATCAAACAGCATGTTCCAGCCGCTGTTCGCAACGGGCAAGGTACAGACCATCCCCAACCAGCCCATGCTGGTAAAACTCAAAACAGTGTCCAACATTAGATGTGATTCCACGATTGGACAACATTTGTTAAATAATCCTCAATGTGCTAAGAATTACACTGAGAATCAATTTAAGATTATCAGCCGGGCTCACAGTATGGTGCATTTGTGTGTACTCAAAGCTACATATATTAATACACAGGGCCCTGTTCTTTGCAGACAGAAAGAACATGTACACACATTGAGCCTGTTTCAGCTAAACAAAATAAGTGACAGCCATTCGCTGACTCTTTCCTCAGGGCAATGCCTTGACCAATCAGGGTCAAGCTGCCTGGTTTAAATTTCAAACAATGCTTGGCAGTTAACTGTCAGTTACAATCACTGCTGCATTCTCCAACTGAGACAACAATCCATCTGTCTCAGGCACTTTTCACTCCTTACCCCTGGGTATTAGACAGGAAAGTATTCCATCAAAAGAGCCCTTTTAATCAGAAGAGAGTTCTCCTCATGAAAAATTTCAAAAAGTTTCCTCTGTCCACTCAAATGAGTAATCCCTGAGACTCTGGTCTCAGCAGCGGTTTTAAAAACCGCCTAAACAAGCTTGCCCTTAAAAAAAAGGAATTCCCCGCCCGTTGTAAATCTCACCATGAAGGCATATTATTGTCTTATGACCATATTATTGCAGGGAGATGGGTAGTTAATTAGCTGAATTGCCTTTTAAATTGATATTTTATTAATGCGGGCAGATTCCCGACTTTTTGACCTGCCCGCTAGCCATATTATGGTGTTGAAGTAGATCAGCTGTGATCTCTTTCAATGGCAGAGCGGGCTCAAAGGGATGAATGGCTTACTCCTGCTCCTATTACTTATGTTATGTTCTAGCTCAGTGGTCAGAACTTTTTTTTTTTAACCTGATGAGCCATTTTTTAATAAATGCCTAAAATGAAAACTATTGGGAACCACAAGACGAAAATTTGGCATTGCTAAGCTAAATATTTGACAAGTTGCCAAGTGTTTCTGGTAGGATGCATAATGTCTATTTAATTTCTATTTTTTTCTATTGATGCATAAAATAGATGTATTGAATGTATGTATCAATAGAAAAAAATAGAAATTAAATGACCCAACTTTAAATCATTTCTTTGCCTTTTTTTTTTAAAAGTCATCTTTAAGACAAACTTTAAATTAAGGTGCATGGAATTAAGACATTTTTTTCAATAATTGATTCCTGTGATTAAATAACAGATTCAGAATAATTTATTGTCTCACCTATATTAGAAACAATAATGGTCACAACCATAAAACCAATTCCTCAAACCAAAGGCATTATCTATAACCATGGTGTAGTTAGACACTCGAACTGATTTATTTAGAGCACGGTGATATTCTTTGTTAAAATCATCATTTGAAACCATAAAGTGCAGCATAACAAACAGCTGTTAATCCCCATAATAAAAACACAACTCTTACTTTTCTTGCCTTAATTTTTTTTGTCTTTTTTCACATTAATGCAATCCAAACTGAAAAGCTGGGAGCCACAAATAAGATGTTAAAGAGCTGCATGTGGCTTCGCTGCTACTGGTTGCAGGTCCTTGACCTAGCTGAAGGAAACAGTAAACAGTACTCACGGGTGAATGAAAGAGGAGGGATTTTTTTCTGAAATGTACTGTTAACCATTATGGAGTGGCATTGTTAGTTTCTTATCAGAACTTTTACTCTCCTGACCACCAGTGAACAGCTCTTCTAGTAGCCAGACACAAGTGACAACTGCTTTGAGTGAATTAAAGTGGTCTAGTTCGATAATTGCTGAACAATTTAAAAGTTGTAAGGAATCTATGTTTTATGTACTATTAATTTATATTTGTCATTATGCCAAAGATCACTGGGTACACTTAAAAAAATAAACAATTGGAGTAAAATGCACCAACAAACCATCAACAGCAACTAAGCTTTCTGTGTCTAAAAGGGGTCAATACAGCAGATACATTGCAGTAATAAAAACAGAAAATGCCAGAAATACTCAACATGTCAGGCAGCATCTGTCAATGGGGAGAAAAACAGAGTTAATATTTGAGGTGAGGTCTGTGACCTGCTGAGTATTTCCAGCATTTTAAGTTTTTATTTCAGTTTTCCAGCATCTGCAGTATTTTGCTCTTGCAAATATATCTCAGTTACAGTTTATAGTACGTACCAAAGGACACCTTACCTCTCACTGGTCCGAGCATTTTGTGGCCACCTTTTGGAGGATTATGATTTAATCCTGGTGCACAGGCCCCTTTGGTTGTCCCAGGGCTACAGCCAAAAGTGAAACTGGGAGACGCTTTAATCAGAGATGGATTTTGGTGCCCATTGCTGATTCCAGAGATGCCATTTCCATTACTCTTCGTCTTACTGAGGGAATTTTCTGAGACAGAGGATGTTATCCCACTATGTTTAAGTAAGGAGAGAACAAATACTTCAAAACATCTAATATAAAGCACACAAATATCAACTTAATAAATAATTACTTCTCTTTGGTAGCACAATGTCACCTTAAATAGTAAAGCGTGTAAAATTTTCTTTTGCTTCACCTGAAGACCACATTTCAAAAGTTATGTGCACAAATGCAATAAAAAGATAAACACAAGAAAGTCTAAGTAGGTTAATTACTCCGAGATAATCACCTCCAAATAAATTCAATTCAAAGCTCAGTCGGAAGTGTACGTAGCAATTTAAAATTTGTTTTCACAGTAGTTATTTTATAGATTTTGGCATTCCAAAAATAATCTTCCATTTGGAAGCATTCCAAACAAACAATTATCACAAAGTTTTAATTAGCTGCACTGCAAAGAAAGTAACACAACCTTTTTAAAATAAAAAGCATAATCATCTGTAGTAATCTCCTGCCTCTGAAAAAAAATTGTCAAGCAAGGATTTAACCAGAGATGTAGACACGCTGGGTCCACATGATACAGCTTTGACGACTATTTTATGCTGGGTTTTATTTTTGCATTGTGGCCAAGCAGACTCTGTAATGAACTGTAACAGAGGGAAGGTGTGGGACTGTTGATGAACACGGAATTGGGCTGCGTTACTCATATAAACATCTGTTGGGTTGTTCACAGACAGCCTGGCCACAAAGTAGCTGGTCAGGTTGAGCTCTCTCTAAAACTTCCTTACCATATAAGCTCCCTCTTGCTTGCCTCCTCCCGACCCTTTCACTCCCTCCTGCTTGCCGCTTCCCTCTCATGAACCCCTTGCTGCCTCCCGCTCACCACCTCACTTACCACCGCTCTCTGAAGCACTCACTGTGAGCAAGGGCTCGGGATAGGGGCAGCAAGAGGGAAGCGGTGAGGGGATTGGGAAAGGGGCAGCGAGCTGGGGGCAGCAAGTAAGGCAGTGAGACGGGAGAGTGAAATGGGTCAGGAGAGGGAAATGGAGGGCAGGAGGGAATGAGGAGGTTGGGACAGGGGTGGTGAGCAGGTGGGATTGAGTGAGTCATAACAGGGAAGCAGCAAACAGATGGGACGAGGGGGTCAGGAGAAGGATGAGCAAAGTGGCGTGAAGCATTTTAAAAATGCAGACTGAGCATGTGCACTGCGCTAAAACAAAAATGGAGGTCAAGGCAGCAGCACTTTTCAAGTAAGTTGCCTCCTTTACAAACTGCACAAAAACAAAAACGTGTTATTAGAATGCGCATAAGCGGGGGACGTCTGTATTGTGTAACAGGTCACTTAAATACATCAGTACTATCATGAAATTTAATGCTGCACTATCGATTTTAAAAATTGAACTTCAATGCTGAAAACCTAAGATGTGACTTTGTAAAATTACTGGCAAGGAATTTCATGACCATTTTTTTTTGCAACTTACTTAGAACCTTTAGAAATCCTTGTAACATTTTTCTTTGACATTGCCATGCTTCTTGTATTTCGAATGTGCTTCAACATCCATGCACGAAGTTTTGTCATACAGCTGTATTCTGACATAACAACTCTTGGCCAAGGATTGCAATCAGCCATATCTAAGGCTGCAATGGCTACAGCTCTCCCCACCTGAAGAAATGAGAGAAACAGATAGCTATTTAACAGCTCAAACAATTCCTTTCATATAATAACTATGGCTTTCCCTCATACTCCCCCTCAAAATATTTACCAAATATTTGCAGACCCATTCAGGTGAATAATTCTTTGACCAAATAGAAGACAAGAAGATTAAGTCATGTCTCTAGTCCATATTTCTGGAGCCTTTGAACATCCAATCTAACCATCCAATCCAACCTCATGTTCTCAAAATATATTAGCTTTTTATTTGCTTACAATTAAATGTTGATATATGGTTGGCATTATAAAATGGCTAATCGGGAAGTCAATATTTGATAATCAATTCCTTAATCCCTAAATTCAAGTTTTGCTTACATTCCCCAATTTTCTACAGTTCAAGATTGAAGTTTCCTGTCCAGTAACATAAACTAATCTAAAATCAGAAACTGCATTTATCACAACTGATCATGTATCTTGTCCAAGCCAGGCTAACTTTCAACTGCACAAATTCTGATTTATTCAAGTCTAACTTCCACTATACATAAAGTTGAGTACTTCATTAGTTTTATTTATTTCCCTATAAATAAAAAATAATAAACAGTATTGCCAGTTATTTGGTTTCAGGCTTTCTGTAAATACTGTATATAAATAAAAACTGAATGCCCAAGTTTGGTTTTGAAAATAGAAATTGAACCCGTCACTTCTTTCATTTCCAATCTAGGAGTCCTAATAATGTGGAGACATTGGTTAAAAGATTTACAAGGAGTTTTCATCAACAATAAAGCAAATATAAGAATGCCAGTCCCCTGTCGCCATGGTAGTCGTTTCGCTTTGTAATTGGTAAATTGCGCGAACCCTACTGAACACTCATTCTGAAAACAATTTACATGATTCTCAATTTGCCGTCGATGAACAAAGCATGCACATCATTATACTTACAATCAATTACTCACAAAGATAGTGCTCAAAAGTATTCCTTTTATAACTATATTCCAGATTGCATAGCAAAATGAAGTGCACCTGGAAACCCAAGCAAAAGCTAATCTAAAAATGGTCTCTGTACAGTTTTGGAATATTTTGCTTCTTGCTGGAAATTGATTGCCTTAGTGAGAAGAAAGAAAGATTGCATTTATAAAGCATGTTTCATCACCACTGATGTCTCAAAGCGCTTTACAGCCAATTAAATACTTTTGAAGTTTAGTCACAATTGTAATGGAGGAAACAGCAATCAATTTCCACACAGCAAAGTAGCTAGGATTATGTGCTTAAAATGTTACATTAGTTGCCAAATGCATACAGATTCACAAAGAAAATGTCAACAGGGTCAGTATAATTTATGAGTAATGAACAATTAAAATTTTTGAGGTTTAAATATGTGGCTGAAAGAATGGTGTGAGCGACAGGGGTTCCAACTACAGCAGTTCTGGGGAAAGGGGAAGCTGTTCCATTAGGATGGACTCCACTAAAACCAGGCTTGGACCTATGTCCTGGCAAATCAAATAACTAAGATGGTAGATAAGGCTTTAAACTAATAAGGGGGAGGAAGGATTCAGTAGGGGTGCATTTATGGATCAGCAGAGCAAAGTCAAGGCTGCACAGCAGAGGAGCAACCTGAGTAAAATCAAACAGATTGTGTCATGAAGGGATGCAGAGTTCAAAAATGGTTATAGGGCATAAGTGATGAAAGCCACATCATGGAAGAACAGTAAAAAGTTAAAATTAAAAGTACCAAATCTGAATACACAAAGCATTGTAACTAAACATGAAATAATGGCAGAAGAGGTAAAGGGTGGAATTTTCTGTGCTCGCTAATGTCAGGCGTGTTCGGTGCGTGAGTGGACAATATGGCGAGAAGGCCAAAAATCAATTCCACGACGTCTTGAAATCAGTTTGCAATTGCCCGGTCTGCCAGTTATTGGCAGGCTGCGTTTCCCGCTGTCGGATGTCGGGAACCTCATTGTAATTCATCTGCATACCATTATAAGGCCAGCCCACCAGAATCAACCCCCACACTGGATCGTCCGTCCACATCGGTGGGAAAACACGCCAGTGCAGAACACGTCTTGACAAGTGAGATGTGCAGAAGTCGGGACTTACCGCCAGGGCCTTGCTCACATCGTGGACATCCGAGGAGAAAATGCTCGGGAACCTGGGGAAACGTCCATGGCACGCTGGGTGGATTCTCATGGACATGGCTCCGCCGCAAAGTAGCTCACGGAAGGTGGAAAGTCACCGTTGAAGGTCTACTCACAATGGATGATGATCAGGGAGGTGGAGAGAATAGTCTAACTGTGTTTGGGAGAGGAAGATGTAGCAGGGGGCAGGAGAGAAAGGTCTAGGATTGACTGGGAGAGGAAGAGGTGTCAGGATGATCGGTGAGGTTGGGAGGGGGGAACAAAGAGTTCAGTGGACGGTGAGGTTGGGAGTTGGGGAATGAAGGTGTCGGGGGGGGTGAGTTTGGGGTGGAGGGGCGGGGGGGGTTGGGAACGAAAGTGTCCAGTGGCATGTTGGGAGGGCAAGGGACTATGTTGGGGGAAGGAGGGGTAGATAAGAAGGGGTGGAAGGTGTGGTTGGGGGGGGCGGGGGGAGAGAAGAGAGGAGAAGTGCGGACCGGGTGGGGGGGGAGGAGTGCGGAAGGGGGTGGGGGGAAAGGAGTGAGGACAGGGGGGAAGGAGTGCGGACAGGGGGGGAAGAGTCTTGGGATAGAAAGAAGGCAGAAAGGGGAAGGAGTAAGTGTGGAGGAAGGAGTCAGGAAGGGACAAGGATTAAGGTGGGGGTGTGGAGAACCAAGGTGGTGGTTGGGGGAAGTGTTCTGTGTGGGGGGACAAAGGAGTTCCAGGCAGGGGGTGAAGGAGTTCCGGGCGAGGGGGATGTTGAAGCAGTTCCGGTGTGGGGAGCAGAAGATCCAAGGAGGTTGGAGGGGCAGTCTGCCATCATTCCCATGGAGACCTCCATACACGCACATGTGGGCACCACTTCGTCAGACAGCAAGCAGATGCACTCCTCTGACTGGCATGCCAATCTGTTGAGGGCTTCCAGAAGCTCTGCATGATGTTTCCCGCCTTCTGCTGACTCTTCAGGATGGAAGACCAAACCCAGAGGCTCGTTATCTGACTCGGACCGACAGATACCTCTTCCCCAGCAGTCCTCCGAGTGCTGGGGACATTGGCTGAATCTGCCTCCTTCTGCTGCAGACATATGCCCGTGCAGTGACCACCAGATTGTGAACCCGAGCCTGCTCTAGATCTAAGTCCCACCGAAGTATGTATCCCTGTGCTGGTGGAGGGTGTGGATAAGCGCTGTGACAGGTGTTCCAGGCTGCTTATTTCTAGCTCTTCAATGGGGGAGGTGTCCTCTTGGCTGGAGGTGAGGGACTGGCTGGCTGAGAGTGTCGGTCACTTGGCAGAGCTCCCTGTGAACCAAAGTAGAGACAATTAGTGCATGGCAGCAGAGTCAAAAGCAGGAGAGGGAGCACTCACAAATGTGTTGAGAGAGGGATGATGTGGTGCAAGATTCAATTGAGGGTTATCGCTGCCGACCTCACCATTACAAGCACGGTCCACATCTTCACCAGTCAGCGCGATGGCACACTCCTCAAAGTGAGCAAGGGGCCTAATGTGGGCCACTCCACCCCTGGTCTGGGACTATTCCCTGCTGTTGTAAGCAGGCTTATCCTGCATAAAAACAGATGGATAGAGTGTGAGCAAGACACATGGTACTGCATGGAATGTTTGTGTGATGAGTGGAACATGGTCGGGATGAGGATGTGAACTCCAGAGGATAGGAGCCTGATGGAGATGTGAGGGTGTGTGAGAGAGCTAGTGGTGTTGTCCCTTGATATGTGAGATCCCTGTGGATGTGTGATGGGTTTGTGTGTGAGAGAGTTGAGAGTGACGAAAAGAGTGACTTACTCTTACGGGACAACATCCTGTTGTGGCACTGGGTCGCTGTCCTCTTTTGCAGGGCATTGGCGCTGACCACCACTGCCTCCCATGCTGGATTAGTGATGCTGCTGCCTCATCCTGCGGTCAAAGTAGAGGTAGAGGACATCACAAGGGGGCTCCACTGTGCCCAAAACGCACTCCAGGCATGTGTTGTTAAACCGGGAGCTGCAGTCTTCTTGCCTTTCGGGGCCGTGTCTTCTTTGCAGCAGTTGTAGGCTGGAAGCACTGAGAGGTGTGCACGCGGCTGCACCTTAAATATGGCACTTGGCATTATGAAGCAGTGAGGCGATGGCATGGCAGGCAAATGAGAGCCTACCCGCCACTGAAGCGGCGTGTTTCCTGGGAATGCATAATTAATGCAGCGGAATTGGGATGATACAGCGTGAGAAGCCGCCATTGCGGCTGGCAGGTAAAATGTCATTTCTCCTACCCGCTACTGCAATTAGTGCAAATCTGGGTCGATTCCACTCAAAGGCTGTAATCTAGTAGCCGTTACTGAGAATTGATTGCAGGGTGAGGTAGAGAAATAAATATTCCTTTGTACGTGAATCTTAGAAAAGATAGGCAAACTGGAAAAGGAGGTGGGATATCCCTGATAACAAAGGGTGAGATACAGGCAGTTAGGAGAAAGCATATTAGGCCAGAAAATCAGGATATAGAATTAGTGTGCATGAAGGTAAGAAATAAAATCACAGCAGAAAACTGACAGGGGTAGTTTATAGACCCTCTACAGAAATCATAGTCTCAGAGTACAAATAATGAAATTAGAGCATGATGTAACAAAGGTAATGCAACAATGTAATACAGTTATAATTACTTTAATCTAATAGGCTGGACAAGTAAATTGGCAAAAGTAGCTTGGGTCACAAGTTTATGGAGTGCATTTAAGACCATTTTCTAGAATAATATGTTGCAAAATCAACCAGTGAACAAGCTATTTCAGATTTAGTATTGTGTAATGAGGCAAGGTAACTTCATTAATTTGTAATAAAATATCATCTAATATGGTAGATGTGGTACCATGGTACTAATATGGTACCATGTTTGGAAGCAATGTGGTTAAATCCAAAACTAGGATCTTGAATTTAAATAATGCCATTTACAGAGGTATCAAGGAAGAGGGGCTAAGGCAGATTGGCAAATTAGATTAAAACATATAACAGTAGATAAGCAATGGCAAACATTTTTTTTTTAAATCAGAAATTTCGATATATATACATTCCCTTGAGGGATAAAAACATCACTGCAAAAGTGATACAGCCATGGCTGACTGGAATAGCTAAGGATAGTATTAGATTAAAAGAGATTTATAATGTTGCCAAAGAGTATTAAGGATTGGGGGAGTTTTAAAAATCAGCAAAGGGTACCTAAGAAATTGATAAAAAGTGGAAGAAAATAGAATGCCGGTAAACTAATAAGAAATATAAAAAGTGATTGTAATAGTTTTACAAGTATGTAAAAAGGAAAAGATTAGTGAAAGATTAGAGGCAGAGGCAGGAGAGATTACAACAGACAATAAAGAAATGGCAAAGATGTTAAATGTTTTATGACTGTCTTCAGAGTTGAAATCACAAAGAACATACCAGAAATTGTGGGAAACCATGGGTCTAATGAGTGAGGAACTTAACGTCAGCACGGTTCTATGAAAGAGAAATCATGTTTGATAAATCTATTAGAGTTTTTAAGAATATAACTAGCAGGGTAGACAAGGGGGAACCAGTGGATGTGGTATATTTGGATTTTCAGAAGGCATTGGATAAAGTGCCACACAATAGGTTGTTGCAGAAGATTAAAGCTCATGGAATTGAGATTAATATATTGGCATAGACTGAGGATTGGCTGACTGGCAAAAAACGAGTAGTAGAAACAAACAAGCCATTTTTGGTTTGAAAGGGCATAACTAAGAGTATTACAAGGATGAATGTTTGGACTTCAATGATTTACAATCTATGTCAATGACTTAGATGAGAGAACCGAGGGCAATATATCCAAGCTTGCTGGTGATAGAAAGCTAGGAGGGAAAGTATGGATGACTCAAATAGACTTCAAAGGCATGTGGTGAATGGGAAAGAAGGTGACAGATGGAGTATAATGAGGGTGGGGTGGGAAAAGTGGGAAATTATCCATTTGGGTAGGATGAATGGAAAAGCAGAATATTTTTACAAGATGAAATACCGGTAAATGTTTGCATTCAGAGGGGCCCGGGTGCCCTTGAACATGAATCACAAATTCAAAAATATATGAAGCACATTATAAACTTGCAACTTTACATACTTGCTCAAAGATTTCTGTAGTATATTTAGGTGGAAAAGTAGGTAGCGGTGGTGGACTTGCTCGTCCATTGTCATGGCATGCAGGAGGAACTGAATTCACACAACGGCCTGTATTATAATTGCATTCCAAGGTATAGCTGTAGAAGAGAATACTTAAAAATGACAAATAATTCAGGGGAAAATTATCTAATGACATTAATATTAGGATAAGGGTTTATGCCGACAAAAATATTACAGGGATATCAACTATTCCGTTTTCCTTTGTGCAGTAAGGTACAACCAGCATGACCTTCAATCACATCAGAGTCATAAAGTTTTACATAGAAAAATAGGATTCTAACAGTAGCTGCTTGTGCATCTCTAATTGAGTCAGATAGTACAGACCACAACGGAGAGACTGCACTACAATTAGAAATTGAGTCAAAAGCACCACTGTCCAGATCAGAGTAGGTGGTGCAGGAAACAAAACAAAATGGAATTACAAATGACTAGCCATCAGATGCAATATCTGTATTCTTCCATGTGGTATAAACAATACAAAATCGCTATTCTGCAAATTTTTATTGAAAGCTATGCAAGCAAAAAAAACTGAACATGAGTACAACCAAAGAATATTTTTACCCAATCTAACTCATAAGCTACATTAAACACTTTATCCTCTCACCTGTGAATAATTCCTGTAGCTTTATAAATTGCCACTCTCCCACTTCCCTCTTTAGACTGTCCATCCCTTTTGTCTTTGGCATACATGTTTCTCTCAGAGAAATTGCAAGCCGTGAAATCAAAGTGTGCTGAGTTCATGGAGATCAGTTTTGGAAACAACATATTCTCCATCTATATGGATGATAAAAACAGCAAAATTATTAAAATGAAGAATTTTATCCTATTTGTGACCGTGAAACTGAAAGGTCAATAAGCACATGAAATAAATGTTTAGACCCATGAAAGTAAAAGCATTTTTGACAGTAACACTATTCAGCTGACAGTCAAAAATATGCAATCTACAGAATTTCTGTTGAGAGTTATGCCATCTTATCAGAAGCTAAAATTATTCAATTTTACTGTTCTGTCAGATGGAAATAAGATTTATAATTAAGCTCGGCATATAAGATAGTAAACAATAACTGAAAGAGACAGCACAAATATTGTTTTTAAAAACTGTAAACTATTTGGAGGCTTGAAATCTTAAGAAAGACAACTGAAACCTCAAGCTGTTCCTCAAGTATTTCAGGCCCAATATCCATTTACTTAGATCCTTGATGAATGGAATGACCAAGAGTCTGTATTGATACCGTAACTGACAACAAAGGGTACATTGCCCAAGGTTTGTGTTCCTGGTTGAAGCAACAGATGAAGATTTGGATGGCTGTGAAGATGAAGTCAAAGCCTTCTTTTAAGCAGCTTCTGAGAGCTGTACCCTCAGTGAATAACATGCCTGACATTACAGAAACAGCGTTGATGCAGCCAGAGTTTAAGTTCGAGGTTTCCGTGTGTAAGGAGGGGCCCTATTTACAAATTCGGTTTCTTGTTAAGTTGGATGATAGTACCCTGAAAACTCTGCCATTGGTTGTTTCCATTTCAGCTTTTTACGCTGGCTATTATACCTGGAAAGTTCCAATGATGATCATTTTTATTGGCTTTGTTACAGTATCAGATGTCACTGCAGTGACAACAAACCTTAATAGCTTGAATTGAATGTGATGCAAGTCTGATAGGATTATCCAACCGTTCAGAGAATTGAACCCAACCTCTACTAGATTTAAAAAAATACTACTGACATTGAAAATCTGAAATAAAAACAGAAAATGCTGGAAATCACAGAAGGTCATGCAGCATCTGTGGAGGAGAAACAGAGTTAATGTTTCAGGTTGACGACCTTTCGTCAGAACTGAAAAATGTTAGAGGTGCATGTTTTTAAGCAAAGGGGACGAGGAAAGAACAAAAGGTCTGTGATAGGATGGAAGGCAGAAGTGATTCATTGACAAAAGGGATGATGGAGCAAAGGGAAAAGGGATGGTAATGGGCTAACCCTTAGAGATCTCTGCATTCACCCAATTCTGGCCTCTTCTGCGTCCATAATCTCTATTGCTGTACTATTGGCCGCTACGCCTTTAGCTGTCTAGGTCCTAAGCTTTGGAATTCTCTTCCTAAACCTCTCCATCACTCTCTCTCTTTCTATATGACACTCCTTAAAATCTATCTTTGACTAGCTTTTGGTCACCAGTGCTAACTTCTCCTTTAGCGGCTCACTGCCAAATTTTATCCAATTATTCTCATGTGAGAAGCAACTTCAGACATTTCACATTATTGTTGTTTATTGGACTGATTAAGTCAAATGGCTAGTTTCCATGTTGTAATTCCTGTGTATTTCTGTGGATATTAGCTTTTACAATAATATGTGCACCTTAGAAATCCCTCAAATGTCATCTTTGTGGATTGTATATTAATAAAATATTAGGGAGAAAGTAAATGTGTTTTTAATGTTATATGGATTCAGAGTCAAATGCACTGTAATATTTTTAAATGAGCAGATTGCATCCACTTTGTCAATTCTATCTAAATCTTTGTGATATTAGGCAACATTTTTTGTTGAATGCTGATGTCACTCACATAACAGGTTGCACCTGAACAGGAACGAGACCAACATCCTTGCCAGGGTGGGGGTTTGCTGGTGCTGTTGGTGGGGGTTTATACTAGTTTGGCAGGAGGATGGGATACAGAGTGGAGGTATAGTAGGAGTAATGCACAGACAAGTATAGAAGAAAAACCAAGCCAGCCTGGAAGGCAGAGCGTATGTAGTAAAGTTAAGGCATAAGGGAGCATGTCAAGGCAGGGTGGCATTTATTTTAATGCAAGGAGTCTTGCGAGTAAGGCAGATGAGTTGAGGGTGTTGAATAACACATGGGGATAGGATATCACTGCTATCATGGAGACAGGGTTGAGGGAGGGGCAGGATTGGCAGCTCAATATTCCAGGGTATAGAATCTTCAGGTGATCCAGGGGATGGGGGGGTGGAGGGGGGTGTAAAAGAGGTGGTGTTGCAATATTGATCAAGGAGTCAATTACTGCAATAAGGAGGGGTGATATCTTAGAAGGTTCCTTAAATAAGGCCACATGGGTAGAACTTAAAAACAAAAAGGGGGCAATCACATTGCTGGGAGTGTACTGTAGACCCCCAAACAGTCAGGGAGAGATAGAAGGGCAGATATGTAAGCAAATCTCAGAGAAGTGTAAAAAGAATAGGGTAATAATAGTAGGGGATTTCAACTTCCCCAATATTAACTAGGGTAGACAAAGTGTGAAAGGCTTAGAGGGGGCAGAATTCTTAAAACGTATCCAGGGGAGCTTTTTAAGCCAGCACGTAGAAAGTCCTACAAGAGATGGGGCGGTGCTGGGCCTAGCCCTAGTTTTAAAGAACGAAGCTGGGCAAGTAGTAGAAGTGTTAGTGGGGGGAGCAAATCAGGGTAATAGTGACCATAACTCAGTAAGATTTAAGATAGTTAGGGTAAAGGACAAAGATGGATCAGAAAAATTGGGGGAAGGCCGATTTTAATTTGATAAGACAGGATCTGGCCAAAGTGGACTGGGAACAGCCACTTGTAGGAAAATCTACATCAGAACAGTGGGAGTCATTTCAAAAGGAAATAGTGAGAGCGCAGGGTCAACATGTTCCCGTAAAGGTGAAGGGTGGGACCAACAAGTCCAGAGAACCCTGGATGTCAAGGAATGTACAGGATTAGATAAGGGAAAAAAGGGAAACTTACAGTACAAACCGAGGGCTCAAAACAGCGGAAGCCCTAGAGGAGTATAGAAAGTGCAGGGGTTACTTAAAAAATAAATTAGGAGAGCGAAGAGGGGCCTGAAAAAACACTGGGGGATAAAATAAAGGAAAATCCAAAGGCATTTTATAAGTATATTAGGGGCAAGAGGATAATCAGGGAAAGAGTAGGGCCCATTAGGAACCAAAGTGGCAATCTGTGAGAGGAACCGGAAAACGTAGGTGAGGTTTTAAATGAGTACTTTGCACCTGTATTCACTATAGAGAAAGATGATTTAGTTATAGAAATCAGGGAAGGAGACTGTGATTACTTGTACAAATTAGCTATGAGGGGGGATATGGTATTAGTGGTTTTAGCGGACTTAAAAATGGATAAATCCCCAGGCCCAGATGAGATGTATCCCAGGCTGCTGTGGGAGGCAAGGGAGGACATTGCAGGAGCCCTGACATTAATTTTCAAATCCTCTCTGACCACAGGAGAGGTACCAGAGGACTGAAGGACAACTAATGTGGTACCATTATTCAAGAAGGGTGGTAGGGGTAAACCAGGGAACTGTAGGCCAGTGAGTCAAACATCAGTGGTAGGGAAACTTTTGGAAAAAATTCTGAGACACAGAATTAATCTCCACTTGGAGAGGCAAGGGTTAATCAAGGATAGTCAGCATGGCTTTGTCAGGGGGAGATCATGTCTAACAAATTTGACTGAATTTTTCAAGGAGGTGATTAGGTGTGTAAATGAGGGTAGTGCAGTTGATAAAGTCTACATGGACTTCAGTAAGGCTTTTGACAAGGCCTCGCATGGGAGGCTGGTCAAGAAGGTAAGAGCCCATGGGATCCAGAGCAATTTGGCAAAATGGATCCAAAATTAGCTTAGTGGCAGAAGGCAGAGGGTGATGGTTGTAGGTTGTTTTTGTGACTGGAAGCCTGTGTCCAGTGGCGTACCGCAGGGTTTGGTGCTGGGTCCCTTGCTGTTTGTAGTGTACATTAATGATTTAGACATGAATATAGGAGGTATGATCAGTAAGTTCGCAGATGACAGGAAAATTGGTGGTGTGGTAAATAGCGAGGAGGAAAGCCTTAGACTACAGGATGATACAGACAGGCTGGTCAGATGGGCAGAACAGTGGCAAATGGAATTTAGTCTTGAAAAGTGAGAGGTGATGCATTTTGGGAGGACTAACAAGGCAAGGGAGTGCACGATGAACGGTAGGACCCTAGGAAGTACAGAGGATCAGAGGGAACTTGGTGTGCATGTCCATAGATCCTTGAAGGCAGCTGGACAGGTAGATAAGGTGGTTAAGAAGGCATATGGGATAATTGCCTTTATTAGTTGAGGCACTGAATACAAGAGCAGGGAGGTTATGATGGAGCTGTATAAGGCGTTTGTTCGGCCACATCTGGAGCACTGTGTGCAGTTCTGGTCGTCACACTATAGGAAGGATGTGATTGCACTAGACCGGGTGCAGAGGAGATTCACCAGGATGTTGCCTAGGCTGGAGTGTTTCAGCTATGAAGAGAGACTAGATAGGCTGGGGTTGCTTTTCTTAGAGCAGAAAAGGTTGAGGGGAAACTTGATTGAGGTGTACAAAATTATGAGGGGCATAGATAGGAGGAAACCTTTCCCCTTAGTGGAGGGGTCAATAACCAGGTGGCATAGATTTAAGGTAAGGGGCAGGAGGGTTAGAGGGGATTTGAGGAAAAAATTTTTCACCCAGAGGGTGGGGGTGTATCTGGAACTCACTAACTGAAACGGTTGCAGAGGCAGAAACCCTCACAACATTTAATAAGTATTTAGATGAACATTTGAAACGCGATAGCATACAAGGCTATGGGCCAAGTGCTGGAAAACGGGATTAGAGGAGACAGGGGTTTGATGACCGATGCGGACACGATGGGCTGAAGGGCCTCTTTCCGTGCTGTAAAACTCTATGACTCTAAAAGCTATTTACTGAGGTCCATCAGTGAAATGTAAGGAAAGTATATTAGAAAAATTCAGCCAGTGCTTCATGCCTGAGTGTAATAAAATCACTACTGTCTCACAGATAAAATACATTATCCTTTGCATTCACTGAACATTAATACACGGAATACTAACCTGGTTATTTTCACCTGGAAGAGAATTTCCATACATAAAACAGCCCCGCTTTGAAGCATGTCCATGCAAGTCCACATAATATGCAATCCCACTCTCATGTGGAGGAATGTGCTCAGCAGTTTCTGAAGAGTCAGAGCTATCAGTTGCCTTCTCACAGCGCGCACCATCCCCACTGGATGAATTAATTTTTCCATGACGTGCTTCTGAAATCGGCTGCCCGTTGTTGTCTTTGCCTTGTATTAATGCATCTGATTGGCCAAGGTCTTTACAGGAAATGATGCAATCCATTTCCCCGTTTTCGAAGTTTTTTATATTTTTGCTTTTCTCCATCTCTGACAGAGTGGTCTCAGGGGGGATAGAAGAAGTGTTGATGGAATGATTCAAGTCCTTTGTGCATAAAGGGCCACTTGATGTCAATGAAGATAACTTCCTCCAGTCACAGTTATCTGAAGACACGCGGTTGTTAACATGATGATACAGGATGACTGCTCGTGCCGCATAAATTGAAGGGTGCAAATTAAAATCTGGATCCAAGTACAAACGATTCAGATTCACGCCTCTAGAATCAGTCCTGAGAAGTATAAAACATAGAAACATAGAATGATACAGCACAGGAGGAGGCCATTCAGCCCATTGAAATTGTGCTGCCTCTTTGGCAGAGCGATCCTATCAATCCCATTACCTTGCTGTTTTCTGTAGCCTTGTATTTTTTTTTTTATGTGCTATGTAAACAAGAATTCGAAACTGTTAATTTGTTAACTGGGCTTCCTTGCTACGTATTACATAGTTCAAAGATAAAGTTGTCGAATCAGGTATTCAAAGACACAATTACTGCTGTTTCCTGATTGAATAATACAGTAGCAGTTTAATATTTTCAGGCTTACCGATAATGTCCCCTCACTACACCATCTGGATTCAACATGGGTATAAGTTTAAAGACAAACATTCGTCTCAGCATCCGAGCACGAAGATCATCAGCCCGTAAAATAAACTCTAGGAAACCATTAAAAACAAAACTAGAGGGAGTTTCACCAGGATGCACTCGACTGCTGAGGAAAAATACCTGAAACAGAAGAAAAAAGTTCAAGATATAAGTGATTTAATACACAATCAAATGGTCATAGATATGAATGAGTGTCAGAGCACAATAACTCATTTGACTGGGTGCGATTTCCGGGCCTGGGGATTGGAGGATCAAATAAATCTGTACTTGGGCCTTATCAGAATAAATCAATCATTCTAATATCACACACTGACGCCCAGAAGTACGTCGAGAGGTGGGGGAGGTGTGTGGTCAGCAACGGCATACAATTGTTTTGTAGAGCCAGGAGGAGCACTGCAGCTCCTTACAAATTCACAAAACATTACAATGTTTTAGAGCCTATGTTAGAGTGACTAACTGTAGTACTTTTAGAACCCCTGGATTGCCTATTTAAGGCCCAAAAATGCCAATTGAATCACAAACTCCAAACAGGGCAACAACTTTTAGGAGTCCAGGTCTGAATGGAGTAAAGAAGCCTGACTAAACTGATTATCATGATACTGCGGATGAAAGACTTCAGTAACATGGCGACACTAGAGAAACTGGGGTTGTTTTCCTTAATGTGGAGAAGATTTGATAGAGGTGTTCGATCCTGAAAATTGTGAGGTAAGTTAGCAGCCAGGGGACACAGATTTAAGATATTTGTCAGAAGTACCAGAGGCAACATGAAAAAAAATTACCTATCCTGTTACATATGGATTGCACTGCCTGGAAAGATGTTGGAAGCAGATTCAACTTTCAAAGGGGATTTGGATAAACACTTGAAAATGAAAATTTGCATGGCAATGGAGAAAGAGCAGAGGAGTGGGGCTAAATGAATAGCTTTTTCAAATATGAACTGAAAGGCCTCTTTCTGCCCTGATTATTTCTATGATTGTACCAATTTTAAGCCTTAAAAACGTGAACAACAATGTTAAATTTAGACCTCAATGTCTCCAACATTGTTGTAAGGGAAGAATTAAAGAAAACTAATGAAGACTTCAAAGAACATAAGTGTATTTACATACTTCTATATGCAATTTCAATGAAGTCAACCAATTTGGAGGCTTCATACAGATTAAAAACTAAATCATATAGACCAGAAAGTCCAAAGTCTATTCCCAATCTTTGTTGAGCCAGTAGCCTAGAGTTTTACTGTTGGTTTGAAAAGCTTCTAGTTTACAAAAGACAAGAAAACAAGAGTTCCAACTCTGAAAGGCAATCCAATGAGCCATGCATGTGCAAAAGGCAGTTAAGAACAAGGTGAGCTAACGATACTGTCAATGATTAAATTACTGCTAACAGCCACCATCTAGGCACATGCATGAGGAATAGCCACTTGATCCAAGTATCAGATAGCTGCCAACACCCAGCAAACTAAATGTTAAAGGGAGCACCAAAGCACACTACAAATGTATCACTGAAAAGAAGCTACTAAATGTGATTCATTTATCCATATATGTCCATATATGGCTTAATTCCCACACCAATATGGTTCACTCTAACCTATCCTCTGAAATGGCCTAGCAAGTCACTCAGTGGTATCAAATCGCTACAAACAAAGGCCCACCACCACCTTCTCGGCATAATTGGGGAGGGTTAATAAATGCTGATCTTGCCAGTGACAGGCACATCTTGCAAATGAATTTTAAAAGAGTTTTAAAAGCCGGTAGGAAAATTTAACAAGTACTTGGCAAGTGTTTTGTGAAAGCTTATAAAGTTGGTGAAAAATTAAATCCTGCTTTGGGTAAGAGAGAGGTGAGAGGTATAATGATTTAAAGGAAAAAATCAAATGTTGGAAAAGTTAGTCAAGCTAATGCAGGATAAAATGGCAGAGCCTTCTGAAGTACATTCAAGGGCACAGAGAAATGAGAGCACAAATAATAAAGGTTCTGGGAATTATACTTCAGCCTTCGGTTGAGGTGGCTATAACGAATGGCAAGTGCAATACCCATTTTCATAAAAAGGCGATAAAGCAAACTCAGTAAATACACTCCAATTTGTTTAGCATTTGTGGTAGGGAAATTTTCGAATGTTTCATTAAAGATAAAACTGCTACATTGTTTATTTGAGAAAATAACTATTGTTGATATGAATTTCTAGGAGAACATCATGCCTCACAAACCTGATAGAATTCTTTTAGAAAGTGACAGTAAATGGGAAAAATGCTATAGATGTAACAGATATGAACTTTTAAGGCAGAATCTGGCAAAGTACTATGGTGAATAATTAAGAAAACTAAGGAATTTGGGGAGGGAAGAGATGGGGGAGGACAGCAAGTTAGATCAAAAACTGGTTAGAAGGGAGGAAGAACAACTAAAGAAAGTGACCAAAAATACTAGATAACTGAATCAAAAAAAAAAGTTTGGGGCACACTGAGTGAGCTAGCCAGCATCTGTAAGAAATGAAGAATGTTAACATTTCAGATATAGTCCTTTGTTTGAGCTGACAAGTTAAAGGGTGCTTTCTCAGAATGGTTGGAAGTGAGTAGCAGTTTCTGGAACAGCCTTTGTTCACACTATATCAGTGATTTGGATGGCGGGCTAGAGGCAGTATTGGCCAAATTTGGAGACAAAACTAAAATAGGAGGCAGAGGGCTACATTTTACTGCCCTCTATCAATGTGCTTGAAGGTGGGGGAAGGGCTTGTAAAATACAGCACCTGGCCTGCTAGCCACCTTCCTGACTGCTGCCCCTGACTTGTCTCCCATTTTACAGTGGGTGATGCAGGTGTGCCTCAGCACATCCTGGCTGCTACTGTGGCTGTGGCAGGGGAGGCCCATGCCAAGCAGGTAGCCCAGCAGCTTTTACTGGTATTGGGCAAGGAGGTGGGGTAGCGAGCGACCTCCTTTGGAGGGTCCCCTGTGCCCATTGGAGGCATTTCCTACCTCCTTTAACTCTTCCATCTTGGCCTCTCCAACTTAGTCCCCCGGCACACCCACCACGCTCCTTGCTGAGGGCCGGCCAGCCAAACCTCACTGATATCCCAGGCTTAACTAAAGTTCAGCTTCCATAACCTCCTCTTCAGGGACTGGCTGTCATCCTGGCAGTGGTCACCACTCAAGACTTGGCACCAGTGGACCTATAGAGCTGCCGGTCAATGCCAAAGGCAGGACTTCTTCCCCAGATGGGGGCAGAAGTCTTGCCTTTAGCCCATTAACACCCCATCAAGCGTTCTATGGCTGCAGGACAGCCAGCTTTCTCATGGGCGGACTACCGGCCAAAGTTGTCAGGCGGGGGGTGTGGGAGGGGCACAGGGAACAGAGTAAAATCCAACCCATAGTGTTATGAGCTCTGAACTTTAAAAGACAGTTATGTTTTGAAATGTACCTTTTGACTCAAAATAAAAGAGACAATTCCAGATAAGCACCTCAGCTCAGAGACATGCCCATGTGATCCGGTTGTCAGAGGAAAAGAAACTCACACAGAAACTCAATGAAATGTGATGATCTTTGAGCCGGAAGCAGTAACAGTAAGGAAAGTTTGTAATTATCTCGAAATGTTTGGGTAATGTGTAATTACTTTTTAAAAATGTTTGAAAAGGACTAAAAAGGTTTGCATCAACTGTAAAGAGATCAACAATAATTTTTGGATAAGAAATACTGGTCCCTCTGATCTGGCGATCCTTGACCTGGAAGCAGTACCAACAGGTAGGAAGTTAAAAATACAGAAGCCATGTGACCAAACACAAAGAAGACAGGAAATCTGGAGGCAGAAAGCAAGCTGAGTCTGAGAGCTGGATTCCTGAGTGAAGTGAAAGCACATTTAGGACTGCTCTCACTGTTTCTTTCACTTCTGAGTGATTGAATGCCCAAAATATGCCACACTCTGTGCAAAGATACAGGCAGTTCTGGTGGATCAACAGTACCACGACCAATGGGAGCTAACAGTTAAGAAAGTTCCTCAAAGAAGTGCGTCATTCAGGCAAGACTGCACAGGTGGAACTCTGTTTATGTGAAGATGCTGCCTGTGGAGAATCAGCTAGGTCACTGAAGGAAAGGGACAGGAATTCTGCTTGGGAGAACTATGTGACTGAAACTGGGCCATACAGGCAGAGTGGACTGTCTAGAAAATCTGTAAGATAGACTTTTTTGTATCTGCTATTCCACATGCAATTCATAGTTTATACTGACCATGGCTTACTTGTTAATTTATGTTTAATTTACATTGATTCTGATTTGTGTTAAAGTAAAAATTACAACAAGTGGTCTTGTTGGTAATTTCTTCATCGGAGGCATTCAGTAAATTTGGTTATTTTGGTTTACGAGACCCCAAGGGGAGGGTAACATTAGCAAATAATTTGGAGGGCCAAAGGAACCCATAAAGGAATGCTATTAAGGTGAAATGGGCAAAAAAAAGTGGTAGCTAGAATCTAATCTCAGTAAATGTGAGATGGTGCATTTTAGTTAAAAAAAGGGAAAGCTGGTTGATGCAAGAGAGGAATATGATAGCACCTCAAATGGATGTGGTTACAGAAAATTAAATTGCTGGGTTTCATGGCAAGATTTATGGAGCAGGAAAGTTGAGATGCAACTTGGCTTGTATTATTTTGAGTACAGAAGGTTGAGGGGTAATCTAATCAAGGTTGTTAAAATGATAAAAGGATTTGATAGGGTAGATAAAGAGGAACTAATTCCTCTGGTGGGAAAATCCAGAACAAGAGGGCATAATTTTAAAATTAGAAGCAGGCAACTGAAGAGTGAAATTAGGGAACATTTCCTTAACACAAAGGGTAGTGAAAATCTAGAACTCTTCTCTCAAAAAGCTATGGATACTAGTTAAATTGAAACTTTTCAAGACTGATGTTTTTTTTTAGTTAAGGGCAACAAGGGATATGCATCAAAGATAAGTAAATAGGGTTGTGGTACAAATCAATGATGATTTAAGTGAATCACTCAAAGGATTGAATGATCTATTCCTGTTCCTATAACCACAGCTGTGTGCAGATTTAGCCTTCACACTATAGGATAATCTTGAGGCAATAGTTGGGGTACAGCACAGGTTCATTAGGATGTTGCCAGGTGAGAGGAAATATAAATATGGGAAAGATTTAAATTGTCTTTTTTTAGGCAACCTAGAATAAACATTCATTTAATATTAAATGTAATAAATTTAGGATAGGGAGTAGGAAAAAATAGTTTCATGTAGAAGGTTATGAGAATGTAATTTACTACAGGATGGGAATAGAGGGATACGGACCCCTGAAGTGCAAAATGTTTTAGTTGACGGGCAATATGATCGGCGCAGGCTTGGAGGGCCGAAGGGCCTGTTCCTGTGCTGTACTTTTCTTTGTTCTTTGTTCTACAAGACTTGCAGAGACCCAGTCAATATTTAAGGATAAGTGATTGATAAAAAGGAGTATAAAGGGTCATGGAGAAATAGTGGATACATGAGGTTAGGGCAACTACGCTTGTTGAGGAAAAACACCAACACACGTAATGGTTGGCCCTGACAGCCTGTTGTAATTTCTGTGTAAATTCCTTGCTCTAATGCAAGTCAGTGCCTTCAGGAAAGAAGGGCAGAAAACAAGGGGAATAAAATCATTTCAACCATCAAGAATACTGAAGTCTCTCAATTCTTTAAAAGGGTTGGTAAAATGTAACTAAAAATTGGACCTTCTATGCAGCAGAAAATCTAAGTTTGGACTTCGCACTTGGATTACAAGAATGATGATCTATGTTGCACAACAGCTTTACACAAAAGTAGAAAGCTCCCAAACTGGAGATAGGAATAATTTTCAAATAATGGCTTTATGTTCATTACTGGACAGTTAGCACTTGATTGAATCTAGGTGAATTAAAAAAAATTCAATAATGTCTAGGAAATCTAAAAGTTGTACATTCACATTCCAAATTGTCTCCCAGATGAATTAATATTCCTCTTGATAAAACTAGCCACAACAATAAATCAAAATCGGAAATTCACCATAAACTGCTTTTGTCTATCAGCACAGATTGCTATACTACCTGTAATTACCATAACTTCTTTTATGGAAATGTTGACTGTTAGCAAAACCTTCATGCATGGAATGGACAGCTTGGGATTTCCTTACTTGTTTTCCAGTGAACTGCTTTGGGCGAGGAGTGGAACGATCTGGAAAAAGCTTTTCAAGTCGTGGTTCACATTCCAGTGTCATTCCATCACACGAAGTAATGGTGATAAGATCAACACGTCGTTTGTCCAAGGAATAACACAAAGGCTCACGGTGATAGTAAATAGTATCTGAAAGACTGAAATAAAATTTGCTCCAGTTACAAGCTGGACTCTTCTCAAAGTTCAACTAATAAACCATTTAAATAAAAAGTACTAAGAGTACCCAAAGAAGGCAGCAGGAATGTTGGTATATGTTCAATTTAAAGTACTTCCCCGTGTACAAAGAAGGACCAAAGAGACAGCTTTTATAAAGGCAGTTTAAGGAGAACTTCACCTTCATGTCCTGGCCAGTAGCCTCTGGGAGTTCCAAAACCCAGCACAGACTTTTGCATGTTTAATATCACAAACATCTAAAAATAGAGGACCCAGTTTGCATAGTGAGTTACAAATTGGCCTTTTATTGGTGATCAGAATTCAAATTAAGTCCAGATGGAAGGGATGGAAGATTCACTTATCTGCTTGCCACAGGATTCTGTGAAAATAGGTTTGAGTGGTCTAAATTCAGTTCTTTGTCAGAATAGACCTACAGCACAGAACCATCTTCAATTCAGCATTAATTGGCAACCTTACTCGGGGGCTACAGGATGGCTGACACAGAAATGAAAAAACAAAAGTCACAATGGTGAAGTAGAGGTGCTCATATGTTAGGGTTGAGGCACATTGTTAGGATAGGTGACAGGAATTTTACTCCACATTTGATTATTTTTATATTTGCTGGTGGGGTGGGGTATGGTATTGGTATTGTCACTGCACTAGTAATCCAGAAACCCAGGGTAATGCTCTGCTGGGTTCAAATCCCATCACAGCAAATGGTCGAATTTGAATTCAATAAAAATCTGGAATTAAAAGTCTAATGATGACCATAAAACCATTGTCAACTGTCGTAAAAACCCATCTGGTTCACTAATGTTCTTCAGAGAAGGAAATCTACCGTCTTTACCTGCTCTGGCCTATATGTGACTCCAACTCCACAGCAATGTGGTTGACTCTTCTATGCCCTCTGAAATGTCCTAGGAAGCCATTCAGTTGTATCAAACCACTAGAAAGTCAATAAAAAGGAATGAAACTGGAAAGACCACCTGGCATCGATCTAGGCACCAAAAACGACAACGGCAAACTCAGCCCGAGCGACCCTGCAAATTCTCAGAATCACACAGAACCCCACAGTGCAGAAGAGGCCCTTCGGCCCATCGAGTCTGCACCGACACGTAAGAAACACCTGACCTACCTACCTAATCCCATTTACTAGCACTTGGCCCATAGCCTTGAATGTTATGACGTGCCAAGTGCTCATCCAGGTACTTTTTAAAGGATGTGAGGCAACCCGTCTCCACCACCCTCCCAGGCAGCGCATTCCAGACCGTCACCACCCTCTGGGTAAAAAAGGTTTTCCTCACATCTCCCCTAAACCTCCTGCCCCTCACCTTGAATTGTGTCCCCTCGTGACAGACCCTTCAACTAAGGGGAACAGCTGCTCCCCATCCACCCTGTCCATGCCCCTCATAATCTTATACGCCTCGATCAGGTCGCCCCTCAGTCTTCTCTGCTCCAACGAAAACAACCCAAGTCTATCCAACCTCTCTTCATAACTTAAATGTTTCATCCCAGGCAACATCCTGGTGAATCTCCTCTGCACCCCCTCCAATGCAGTCACATCCTTCCTATAACGTGGCAACCAAACTGCACACAGTACTCCAGCTGTGGCCTCACCAAGGTTCTATACAACTCCAACATGACCTCCCTACTTTTGTAATCTATGCCTCGATTGATAAAGGCAAGTGTCCCATTTGCCTTTTTCACCACCCCACTAACATGCCCCTCCGCCTTCAGAGATCTATGGACACACACGACAAGGTCCCTTTGTTCCTCAGAACTTCCTAGTGTCATGCAGTTCATTGAATACTTCCTTGTCAAATTACTCCTTCCAAAGTGTATCACTTTCAGGGTTAAATTGCATCTGCCACTTATCTGCCTATTTGACCATCCCGTCTATATCTTCCTGTAGCCCAAGACACTCAACCTCACTGTTAACCACCCAGCCAATCTTTGTGTCATCCGCAAATTTACTAATCCTAACCCCTACATAGTCATCTATGTCATTTATATAAATGATGAATAATAGGGGACCCAGCACAGATCCCTGTGGTATGCCACTGGACACTGGCTTCCAGTCACTAAAGCAGCCTTCTGTCTTCACCCTCTGTCTCCCACAACTAACAGCACTGAGTGTACCTGCACCACATAGATAGCAGCAGTTCAAGGAGGCAGCTCAGCACCACCTTCTCAAGGTCAATGAGGGATTGGCAATAAATGGTAGCCTAGCCAGGGACGCTCACATCCCATGACTGAATGAATAGTAAAAAGGATGTCGCTGGCTAGCCTAACATTTAATCCCTAATTGCCCTTGAAGAGATGGTGGTGAGCTGCCTTCTTGAACCGCTGCGGTCCATGTGTTATAGGAACATCCACAGTCCTGTTAGGAAAGAAGTTCCAGGATTTTGACTCAAAAAGTGAAGGGACGTCGATATAGTTCCAATACCTGAATAGCTGACCCACAAGTGCCTGATGCTGAATGCATCTCTCGCAATGAGAGGCAGTAAAAAAAAACTAAAGAACTTTCAAAAAAAGGCAAATTGAAGATTCAATTTAAAAATAAAATCTGATGCCAAAAAGTGTTGCTTCCATTCCCTCTGATCTATATCCACAAGAATCAATAGGTTTGTCATCAGCCATCACATTAAGGAAACCAGCCACAAAAAGCCTCCAGGAAACTAGTGTGATGAAGAGGAAAGGAACTAGAAAAAAATTATCGAAAATGATCTTTAATCAATCTAGTTTACCCTAATATCAAAATATAATCATCCTTCCCCATAGATTCACCTACAATCTCCAGTTACTGAATCCTTCCGAGATTTCATTAAATTGGCAAATAATGCTAATTTGGGACCTCTTGAGTTACAGAGTCGAGCAATGAACAGTGTGTGTGCTCACTGTCTATGATTCCATCAATAGCTTCTGCAATCTTTGCCAGAGATGATCATTTAAATCAACTTACAGCATACCTAACTCAAGGAATCCCACTGCCCTGCTGGTTGAGAGTTTTATACAGTATTGAGAAAGATTAGTCAGAGAAAGAAACATACAGTCACCATGTACAGTGACCTATACCTCCACCCTACATCTGGGGAGCAGGGAGCTCAAACTTCTGCCCTGGGCAGCAAAATTGCTGCCTCTTACAAATCAAAAAGAATCCCAGAATCAGTCTATCCAATCAAAGCCTAGAAGCACTGTAGGCACTCATACCTAAACTAAGTGAAGCCAAAATCTTATCTGAAATATAACCCTTTCCAAAGATCAGACAATAGGCAGTGATCACCACAAAACCCACTGCAAGACAGAAGTGATGATCTACCAAGTTGACAGATCTGAAACCATGAATTACACCAGTGTTCGCAACTACAAAAGCACAAAAACATCCCCAGACCGCCACGACAAGAGAACTACTAGGGCAATACCAAGACTACTTAAGTTCCCTCTTTACCAGAACTCAAAAAGAAAACTGCATCATATCAGAAAATCCTGAATCAACTCCCCCAGACATAGAAACACATTTCATTCATGAGGATATATGAAGCATTAGAAATAGGTTCAGGCCCTCAGCAGAGACAGGCCCCTGTCGATAAACTTGAAGCCCAGGCACACATCTAAAAGCTGGATGAAATTTTCCTGCTGTTGTTCAGAATATTTAAATTATATCCTGATTGCCACACTGGAACAGCATTTATACTGTGATTAAGTGCGCTGGGGTGTTGTGTCTGAATATAAGACCGAATGGCTCATCTTCTATCGATGAAAAGATAAAAAACTGCCAAAATAAAGGAAATGGACAATCAGGGATACCACAATAACAATTCAGCATCACTCAATATTTACACTATTTTCATTTTCCGACATGGAACATCTTGCACTTATCTATATTGAATTGTATTTGCCTTGGTTCTGCCCAACGCACTTTTCTTCCAGCGCCTTCTGGAATTCCTGGTGGTTTCAACAGTTTTGAGTACTCCACTGGTTTAGTATCTGCAAATGGGACCAGTGTCCAAAAGTACTGCTGAATTCAGGTCATTTATATATAAATGTATGAAACCCCAATATCAATCCCTGGGGCAAACCTACTCAATGTCTTCTCAACAGTACATCAATCACCTATCCAGTGCTAAATGCTTTTATCACCAAATCCCTAATCTCCAAATTTTATGTAGAACACCCATTGCTTATTGATTCCACATTCAGCACTTAACTAATATACACCAATTGGCCTACAATATAATCACAAATACTGCCATGTAATATAGTAATGACTTGACAATCCATAATATGACTGCTGCAATGTAATAACACTGATTTGTTATAAACCATATTCTTTCCATCTGAAACTGAATTGGGATATTAGAATTTGGATTATTTTACATGTATGCACTGGCATTTGATAAACAGATTCCTTGTACAAATTCAAAAGGCCAAAATCTTGCTGTTAACATAAACAAATTTCTGATTTAATGACCTCTTCAAAAAGGGAGGGAGACAAAAAACAGGTAATTATAGGCCAGTTAGCTTAACATCCATCATTGGGAAAATGTTTGAGTCTGTTATAAAGGTTGTAATAGCAGAGAATTTAGAAATGCATGGTATAATCAAGCAGAGTCAGCATGACTTCATGAAGGGGAAATCATGCCTGACAAATTTATTAGAATTCTTTGAGAAGGCAACAAGCAGGATAGATAAAGGGGAACCAGTAGATGTAATATATTTGGATTTCCTAAAGACGTTCGATAAGATTCCGCACATAAGGCTACTTAATAAGATAACAGCCCATGGTGTAGGGGGTAATATATTAGCATGGATAAAGGATTGGCTAACTAATAGAAGACAGAGAGTTGGGATAAGGGGGTCATTTTCAGGATGGCAGCCTGTAACCAGTGGAGTGCCACAAGGACCAGTGCCGGGGCCACAATTATTTACAATCTATATTAATGACTTAGATGAGGAAAGTGAATGTACTATCGCCAAGTTTGCAGATGACACAGTAGGTGGGAAGGCAAGTGGTGAGGGTGACACAAAGAGTCGACAGAGGGATATAGACAGGTTAAGTGATTGGGCAAAAACATGGCAAATGGAATATAATGTGGGAAAACATGAAGTTATGCACTTTGGCAGGAAGAATAGAGGAGCTGAATATTATTTAAATGGAGAAAGACTGCAGAAAGCTGCAGCACAGAGGGTTTTGGGAGTCCTCATACATGAATCCCAAAAAGCTAACATACAGGTTCAGCAGGTAATGGGGAAGGCAAATGGAATGTTGGCCATTATTTCAAAGGGAATGGAGCATGAAAATAGGGAAGTCTTGCTAAAACCATACAAGGCACTAGTTAGACCACATCTGGAATACTGTGAACAGTTTTGGTCACCTTATCTAAGGAAAGATATATTGGCATTGGAGACAGTCCAGAGAAGGCTCACTAGGTTGATCCTGGTTTTGGAGGGATTTTCTTATGAGGAGAAGTTGAATAGATTAGGCCTGTACTCATTGGGGTTTAGAAGAATGAGAGGTGACCTTACTGAAACATATAAGATTCTAAGGGGGCTTGACAGAGTAGATGCAGAGAGGTTGTTTCCCCTTGTGGGAGAGTCTAGGGCCAGAGGGCATAATCTCAAAGACAGAGGTGAGGAGGAATTTCTTCTCTGAGGGGGTACACAATCTGTGGAATTCTTTACCGCAGAGGGCTGTAAAGGCTGGGTCGTTAAGTATATTCAAGGCTGAGATAAACAGCTTTTTAATCAGTAAGGGAATCAAGGGTTATGGGGAGAAGGCAGGAAAGTGGTGTTGAGGATTATCAGATCAGCTATGATCCCATTGAATGGTGCAGCAGGCTCAATGGGTCGAATGGACTGCTTCTGCTCCTACGTCTTATGGTCTTATTGTCAAAACTGTATTCATATTCTTTATATTCATTTTACTTGTTTGCTGTGAATTGTAAATGTATTAGAATCAAAACCACGGGTCTGATGACCAACATAACTTGGGGTGGGAGAGCTCTATTTTGGGTTTTGTAGCATTGATTTTGTTAAAACATGGACAGCATGGTTCATCAATACCTTCTATTACTGACCTTCAAAAATTTCCTTCACTCCATTCTCATTACCCCAGCGTACATCACATACTGCGTGTTTCACATTCGCCAAATTTGACCTTTGTGAACTCAACTATTTATCTAGCTTCAGCTAATTTACGTTTGTGTGCAGGTGCCAGACCTTAATTTGACCCTCACTCAAAATGAGCACAGGACTTCAAGAACACAGCACCATAAAAGTTAAACAGTATTTTGCCCTGTTAGCAGGGAAATAGTGTTTACCCACTGAGAGAGCCCTGCTGCACCAAAGGAAGACTTGCATTTATATAGCATCTTTCGCAGCCTCAGGACATAATAAAGCACTTTACGGCCAAACTATACTTTTGATGTGTAGTTACTCTTTAATGTAGGAAATGTGGTATCCAATTTGCACACAGCAAGCTCCCACAAATAGTGCTGAGATAATGACCAGCTAATATGTTTTACTTGTTTGTAGGGGTATGACTATTTGCCAGGACATCAGGGATAACTTTTCGTCTCTTCAAAATAATGGCATGAAATCCAGAAAGGGCCTCAGTTTATCATCTAATTTGAAAGGCGACACCTCAGATGGTGCATTAATCCCACGGTACTGTACCAACTATCAGCCTGGATTATGTGCTAAAGTCTCTAGAGTGGAACTTGAAACATCAACCTTCTGACTCAGGGGTGGGAGTGCTACTACTGAGCCAGGACTAAAATTGGAGAGTAGGGGTCTATTTATTTAAGACTAGCAGCAGTAATAAGGAAACCAAACTTAGAACCTACAGAAGGTGGCCTCACAATATAATTGTTGTAATGAGTCTCTACCACTCTTACCTTTTGGTAATCCTCAGAAATTGGCTAATCCTAGGCAGAAGGGATAGGTATAAGCGCCAGTTTGTCTTTGGAATTTAGTGGCAGTTATTTCTCAAAAACAATCAGGTTTAATTTCTCATTTTATGTGTATTTGTGAAAATTTTCCCAATTATCAGATATATACATGGCTCTCACATGGCCTTCCTGAACATGATAGGAAGCAAGTGCACTGAAGTGAACAACAGCAGTCCACTTCTATTCATAAACTTACACATCAACCTAATATAAAAGTTGTTTCTCGAAGGGCAACTATATTTTCATGGCAATCATTTGGAAAATTAATTACACAAGGTACTCTGTTGAAGCTCTGAGATTGCACCCTACCTCCTTATAGTCAGGTGTTTACAATATTCAAATTTTTCATCCAGTTGCGTCAACATCTCTTGGCATTCAGAGTACGTGAATGGAAAACAAAATGCAAAGTAGGTTGTTGCTCCACGATATTCAAGAAAGCGATGCATGAAGGAGAGAATAAACTGGTTTTCCACCATCTAAATTGAAAGAAAATGGTAAAAAAAAGTAATGACAAAAATGTTATAGGAATAAACATCTGCACCCTGCAGGCGGCAGGGTGCACCGATTCAAGCAGTCATTAGGCACACTAAGTGGGGACAAGTTGATGGGAAGGAATAAAATTAGCAGAATCTCTATAATATTTGAATAGACTCATAACGGCACAAGTCATAGAGTTATTACAGCACAGAAGGATGCCATTCAAACCATTGAGTCCATGCTGGCTCTCTGTAGAGCAATCCAATCAGTCCCATTTCCCACTTTATCCCCATAGCCCTGTAAGTTTATTTTGTTCCAGTGCCCATCCAATTTCCTTTTGAGATCATTTGTCGCCTCTGCTTCCACCACCTTCGTAGGCAGCAAACTCCAGGTCATTACCACTTACAGCGTAAGAAAGTTCTTCCTCACATCCCCCCTGCATCTCTTGCCCAAAACCTTAAATCTGTGTCCCTTCGTCAAATCAGCTAATGGGAACATCTTTTCTTTATCTACCTTATCTAAACCTGTCATAATCTTTATCAAATTTTGCCTCAATTTCCTTTGCTCCAAGCGCAACCCCAACTTCAGCCTTTAGTTATGCTCTTCCCCACAAATGAAAACATTCTCCCTATATCTGCTCTATCAAAACCTTTCATAATTTTAAAGACTTCTATTAGGTCACCCCTCAGCCTTCTACTTACAAGAGAAAAAAGGCCCAGCCTGTCAATCCTTTCCTGATACACGTGTTTCTGGTATCATCCTTGTAAATCTTCTCGCATTTTCACCAGTGTCCCTATATCCTTTTTATAATGTGATGACCAGAACTGCATACAATTCAAACCAAGGTTCAATACAGGTCCAGCATATCTTCCCTAGTTTTCAATTCTATCCCTCTAGAAATAAAGCCTAATACTTGAGGGTTTCCTATACGATCACTTTGTTCCTCTACCTCACCTAGTGGCAATGCAAAGTGTGATACAAGAAGTAACAATTGGGAGAAAATAATACATAATTCATGGCAGAATGTTTGTACAATACTAACATTAGTGGAAATAATATTAACTCTTCTTGAAGAGATATTTTATTCCACGGAAACAAAGGGGATTGGAGTTCACCCTCTTAAACAGTTAGGCTGCTTTAAGGGTTATTATAGTGACAATGCAAGAGTGCTGCCCTTGCTGTAATTTTGGTGATAGCTTGAAAGTGGGAACATTTCCATCAAAATAGTCAGTGACTGAATATATTCCCACATTGTGTGCTGCTAACATTGTGAAGTACCAGCATTAGGTTAATCTGTTTGTTATCTGCAATAAACTTCATCTAGAACAGTGAGAGCGGCAAACAAACCTGATAGCTCAATTACTGGGAATTCTCCCAATGGTTTGTTTTTGGGCCAGTGACTACATCTAAATCCACATCGTCATACAAATTATAGGTGTTCAGAATAGACTGGTGTCTAGACACAAAAGGTTTAAAGAGTGCACATCCTGAAAAGATTTGGCAGGCATCTGAACAGACAATAAACTGCAAATCTTGACAAATTAGGCAAGCAGTTTAAAACATCAATGAAGATAGCAAACAAATGCATGCACATCAACAAGATTCAGATAAAATTTAAGATATGATATATATCAACAAATTCCAGAAAAATATTCATTATGACAAATGAAAGAGGGTCAGCTCCATGGCGACACTAGTTAGTAATTTACTTAAAAATAACCTGTGTGAACGAACCACACATTTATTAATATGCAAATCAGCCAGCTACTTGTGGCATGAAAGAGATACCCCACAATTTGTGAATTGCCACACTTTGCTGGAAGATAGCCTCCTGAAAACAATATCTTACATTAACCTCTCCGCGAATTATGTGTAACTCTACTATGCATAAGTATGTAGTATGCCACTTTTTCAAGTACTGGAGCAGGAAACTGGCACAGGGTTAGAATTAACATCTGCAAAGGTGAACACAGCCTCAACCATGGCACCTTCACAAATCAGGGTTGAGAAGGCAAGGAAGAGAGAAAGCAAAATAGATCAAATGTTTATCCTTGCACTCAGATTTCTACAGCACTTAAAGTCGCAAATAGCATCCTATGTAATGGTAACCGTGGTAATCTATCCCTCCTTGTCCTTTGTGGCATGGGTGACCACATCATTCTCCTCCGATTCTTCTCCTCCATCGCTAGCTGGGTGAACTCATCTGGTTGTAGCCACAGGATCTTGTGCAATGGCTTCTTTTTCCATTACCGCTGCAGTTCCCCAAAGGTCCATCCTTGGCACCCTCCTATTTCTCATCTCCATGCTGCCCGTCAGCGACATCATCCAAAAACACAACATAAGTTCCAGATGTGCACTGACAACACTGAGCTCAACTTCAGCACCACCCCTCTCAATCCTTCCACTGTCTATAACTTGTCAGATTGCTTCTCCAACAACCAGTGCTAAAAGGGTAGAAATTTCCTCCAATTAAATATCAAGAAAACCAAAGCCATTATCATCATTCTGTGCTGCAAACACTATTCCAAGCCACTGACTCCAATCCCTCTCCATGGCAGCAACAGAGACTGAACCAGACAGCTGACAACCTTGGTATCATACTGGAACCCAAGATGAACTTCCAACCACACATCCACTCTGTCACCAAGACCATCTACTTCGACCTCCATATCATTGCCTGACCCCTCCCCTACCTCAGCTTTTCTGCTTCTGAAACAATCATCTAGTACCCATGTTTGCACTGATCTACATAGATTCCTGTTTGAGAAATGCCTCAATCTTAAAATTCTCATCCTCTAAAGCCTCACCATCCTCAACTCCAATCCTGGCCTCCTGCATTCCCCATTTTAATCAGTCAATACATTCCGCTACCTAGACCCTAAGCTCTGGAATTCCCCTAAGCCTCTCCACTTCTCCAACTCTTCTAAGATGCTCCTTAAAACCTACCTCTTTGGTCAAGCTTTTGTTCATCTGCCTTAAGATCCCCCTACTTGGCTCAATGTTAGTTATTTTTATTTTCTGATGTTCTACTATATTAAAGGCAATGTATAAATACAGATTGTTGTTGTTCTTCATGAAAGGCTAAGTTAACCTGACCCGTAGAACAAAATAGAGCATCAGTTTTCATGCTGTAGCTTCCAAACTGAACACAAGCTCAGAAAATTAGTGCAGCAAAATGGCTTTTGTAGCAACTGCACACAAAAAAAAAGATTTTGTTAAAAAAGTTCATTCAGAATATTTTAGAAGTATTAAACATAAGGACCATCCCAATGCTATTGGGAATAAATTCCAAAATTTTATTTGGCCCATGATCAGTACCAAGATCAATGCTCCCACAAACTTAAACAAAAAAATTTCCATTATTTTCTTTCCAAAAATCAGATGTGGAAATCCATGCACATTGCAACTGTGATGTCAGTGTGTACAGGTTGGATCTGATTTTCTGCAGGAAAACAAATAAAGGTTGAGAGGTTTGGATTCTTTTTTTAAAACAGGACTGCAGCAAAAGTCACTTTTAATTTGGTATCGAGTAGTGCAGCAATACAGTTACCGCCCTTGAACGCTAAGGTCGTCAATGAAAATCTAACTCATGTCACACACCGAGCACTATTTACTAAAAGCAAGCTCAAAACTACTGTTGTCCAACAATTTTTATCCTATCTTCATACTGGGGGATTAAGTGGCTGAAACTACAAACATAGTTTCTTTTACAGTAACATTGATTAACCTTTCTAGGTCTTTAAACAACAGTCCAAAGATGGTTTCCATAAGAATAAATACAGTAAATATTTGTGGATCTCCATTTAGTTGATTGGACACTCCACCACACATCCCCTCACTTCTGTCCCCAGTCTCTTGTTTGATTTTTTTGTGTTTAGTGATATTCAAAATTAAAACTTTTAAAATTAATTTTCATAGGATTTACTTAAGTTTCTGGTGCGTTCAATTTTTAGCATCAGTTTTCCCTTTTTTAGGTCTCTAAAACTCTGAAAAGTCAGCTGTGTTTCAAATTGACAATAAAACATTTCAATTACACACAACTGTGGCAAATATGAAATTGTCTGGAATTGTTACTGAACTTTTCCTGCTGTCTGCATTGAAGAGCGCAAATTAGGTTCTCAACAACTCAAATGCACATTTACCTAACTGCACATATGATGCAAACGTTGATTTTCCGTTTGCATGTTTCACTTAACTATGGTTACAGTATGAACAATTCTGTTAAACTGCTACAGTCTAATAGGAAAATTACAAAGAATTCACCAGTTTAAAATTGATCATACTACTGCAATTCTGATCACCATAATATATATACATACACACATTGACTCGGCATATAAGATGCCCCTGTTTTCAGACACCAAAATGCTTGTTTAGGCCGATACTCAGCATATAAGCCCCCATCAATTTTTCAGCTAATATATGTACGTTTAGGGCTCTTGCATTAGGAGTCAGCCTCAATTTTTCAACTAGGAAATACATGTTTGGGGTAATGCTTGCCTTATAAGTCGGCAGGTGGGGTCAAGCGGGCAATATTGGCCATGTTGCCAAGAGGGCGTGTGGGGGTTTAAGGCACGTCCACACAGAGCAGACTGCACATGACAATAGATTAACAGAAGTTTTTTCACATTTCAAAATGACGACAATCTACACAAACACCAGTGATTGACATTTTATATTCAGCGTAAAAAGTCGTCCCCTGTTTTGCGAACCTTCAAAGGTCAATTTATATGCCGAGAACTACAGTAGGTAAACAAATCTGTAAAAAAAAATCTTAAATTCCACAGCTTCCATACCTCATATGTTGGTCTCTCTCGTACACGTTCCCAGCGTGGTTTTCCAGGCAGAGTCTTAACTAATGGTGTCATTCCCTGCGAGTACAGTTTACTTTGTTTATTCATATTCATGATATTGATTTTAATAACTTTACTAGGAATTCCTCCCTTCACACTGAAATAAAACCAGGACCTGAGGCAAGACAAAATAAGTGACAGCCAATAAGTAGCATGAATTTAAGCATCAGAACATAAATACAAATTAATCAAAAAAAACTTCTTAGCAAAATTCCTTTGATGTTTACCAATCTAATTCTTTTCATTGCATTCATTAGCCCCAATCAATGATTTTTTAAATTCATTTACGGGATGGGAGTGTAGCTGACAAGGCCAGCATTTATTGCCCATCCCTAATTGCCCTTGAGAAGGTGGTAATGAGCTACCTTCTTGAACTGCTGCAGTCCCTATGTTGTAGGTACACCCACAGTGCTGTTAGGGAGGGAGTTCCAGGATTTTGACCCAGTGACACTGAAGGAACGGTGATATATTTCCAAGTCAGGGTGGTGAGTGGCTTGGAGAGGAACTTCCAGATGGTGGTGTTCTCATGTAACTGCTGCCCTTGTCCTTCTAGATGTTGTTGTGGGTTTGGAAGGTGCTGCCTCAGGAGCCTTGTTGAGTTTCTGCAGTACATCTTGTAGATGGTACACACAGCTGCCACTATGCATCTGTGTTGCAGGGAGTGAATGTTTGTGGGTGGAGTGCCAATCAAGCGGGCTGCTTTGTCCTGGATGGTGTCAAGCTTCCTAAGTGTCGTTGGAGGTACACTTATCCAGGCAAGTGGAGAGTATTTCATCACACTCCTGACTTGTGCCTTGTAGATGGCGGACGGGCTTTGGAGAGTCAGGAAATAAGTTACTCGCTGCAGGACCTACTCTTGTAGCCGCAGTATTTATATGGCTAGTCCAGTTCAGTTTCTTGTCAAATGTAACCCCTAGGATGTTGATAGTGGGTGATTCAGTGATTGTAATACCACTGAATGTCAAGGGGCGATGGTTCGATTCTCTCTTGTTGGAAATGGTCATTGCCTGGCACTTATCTGGCACCAATGTTACTTGCCTCTTGTCAGCCCAAACCTGGATATTGTCCATGTCTTACTGCATTTGGACATGGATTGCTTCATTATCTGAGGAGTCACAAATGGTGTTGAACATTGTGCAATCATCAGCGAACATCCCCACTTCTGACTTTATGATGGAAGGAAGGCCATTGATGAAGCAGCTGAAGATGGTTAGGCCTGGAACACTACCCTGCAGTGATGTCCTAGAATGGAGATGATTGACCTCCAACAACCAAAACCATTTTCCTTTGTGCTAGGTATGACTCCAATCAGTGAAGAGCTTTCCCCTTGATTCTCTTGACTCCAGTTTTGCTAGGGCTCCTTGATGCCACGCTTGATCAAATGCTGCCTTGATGTCAAGGGCAGTCACTCTCACATCACCTCTGGAGTTCGTGAATGCTGCAGGGTAAGAAATATCCTTGAATATAACAAAGTCTTACTTTGTTTTTCTTAAGGACATCAGTATTGCTGGATGAAAAATGGTCAGGATCCAGGATCCATTTGTTTGTCTACTATCAGTTTGGTAGCCGCATGATACAACAATAATGAAATTGCTGACTAATCAAGACAAGCAATCTCTGTCAATTAGTCCTTAACTGACCCTGACATGACATGAACAATCCACGTAGTAGAAAGTTTTGGGAACCATAGATCCAAAGTCACCTGCTCGTTCCAAGCATACTTTACATAAGATATGTCATGTCTCAAATTGTACATGCAATGAATAATGAAATGTTATTTTCTGAAAGAAATATAGTTAATTTGCATCTGAACAAATCAATACTGACTTCTTCCACTTTCTCCCCAAACATCTGTTCCATCAATTGACACTTGATCAATGAAATAATGTTTTCACAGTTTAATGTTGAATTTATCCCTCTTCAAACGGAGGCTGTGTCCTCTGGTTATACTGTTCTGGACAAAGTGAAGTAGCTAATTATTGCCTACTTTCTCCAGACATTTTATAACCTTAAAAGCAGCAAACCTATTAGTTATCAAACGTTTCCAGTTACAATGTGTCCAATTTGCATAATTGATCCTCATAATCCAACTTCTCCATTCCTTCAATCATTTTGTCTGTTCTTCTGTATCCTTGTAATGTCAGTTAGAGAAAGTAAACAAGCAGTTTTACTGTTACACAAGCACAAAAAAGGCAAAATTCCTTTCCAATCCAATTGGAAAGAAAAATACTTGCTTTTATATAGCTTCTTTCATATCCTCTAGACACACCAAAGTACTTACAAAAAATAAGAGACAGGTAAAAACCCTCTGTCCAAAACCAGCCTGTCCCACACAATTGTCATATCTTAAGTAATACGCTCTACCCTACCAAAACCATGTGATCTACTAGGCGAGGAGAAAAAAAGGTAAAAACCCAGGCTACTTTGGGGGAAGAAATCTGGAAATTCCTTTCCAACTCATCCAACAAATCTGGAACTCCCTTCCTAACAGCACTGAGGGTGTACCTTCACCACATGGTTTGCAGCGGTTCAAGAAGGCAGCTCACCATCACCTTCTCAAGGGCAACTAGAACTAGGGATGGGCAATAAATGCTGGCCCAGCCAGCGAAGCCCACATCCCATGAATGAATAATAAAAAAAAATTCCCTACTTTTGGAAGAAGTGATCTCTGTCCCAGCTAGAAACAGGTCCAGCTCTGATTTGCTGCATTCCTTCCAGCATGCGTCCACTGCACAAACCAGCTAGCCGCCTGTTCCAGCAGTTCACAATTTCCTGGCAGCTAAATAGATCTGGTCTTTGCAATTTAACATTCTGACCCTTGATGCTCCCTAATCTATTTACTTGGAGAAAACTGTCAACTGGAATCTACTCGCTCTATCATTTCATATATCTTGAAAAGATTCCTAAACCTACACTTCTCTATAGTGTTGAGTCCCACCTCTTTTAACTATCTTGATAACCAAGATGATTCATACTAGGAATTAGCCTTGTGACCCTCCACTGCATTCTTTCCAAAGCCTCAATATGACCCAACACTGAGACCATCAAAATTGGACACAGTATTCCAAGTCTGATCAAGGTCTTGTACGAGGATAGAATCATACGCCTTGTCTTATGCTCAATTGTTCTATGAATGCATCCAAACACCCTATTCACTCTAGAAATCACTTTGTGACATTGCTCATGTATCCAAAGAGCTGTATGCACTAGAACATCCAGATCTCTCGCTTTCTCTACCTTCTTTAATGCTTTTGCCTGGTGTGCATGTTGATTATTCAGCCACAGCACATATAAAACATGATACTTTTCTAAATTAAACAGTTTGCCAGTCATGAGTACAACCTCCCAACACATCAAAATCCACCTGAAGCTGAACAAATTAACATATTGTTCCCCCAATAACCATATCCAAACCATTACTAAAAATAGTAAACAACAGTCCAAAAACAGATTCTTGCAGGGCACCATTGACGACCAGTCTCCAAAAAGATATAAATTCATCTATAACTGCCTGTGTCCTTCCACCCAATTCTCAAACCATCTCTATATATTACCACTAATATCAGAGGCTTCAATCTTGTAGAAAAAGCACTTATCGGGTACATTTCAAAGCCATTGAAATACCTTTCCAATGTAGTCACATATGTAACAAAAGCAGCAACAAATCTGCGCACAGCAACACCCTAAATATGGGAAATGAGATGAATGACCAGCCAGTTTTTTTGGCAGTGTTGGTTGAAGAATAAGTGTGAGCCTGGACACTGGGAGAACTAGTATTGTCACTAGACTGGTAATCCAGAGACCTGGCGCAATGCTCTGGGGACCTGGGTTCAAATCTGATCGCAGAAGGTGGTGGAATTTGAATTCAATAAAAAAAAACAATCTGGAATTAAAAGTCTAATGATGACCCATGAAACCATTGTCGATTGTTGTAAAAACCCATCTGGTTCATTAATGCCCTTTAGGGAAGGAAATCTGCTGTCCTTATCTGGTCTGGCCTACACATGACTCCAGACCCACACCAATGTGGTTGACTCTTAAAATGCCCTCTAGGATGGGCAATAAATGCTAGCCAGCAACGCCCAAAAAAAAAACTGTGTCCTGGCAAGGAGACCAGAATTCCTGCTGCAAAGCCCCTTGAAAGATGTACTGATTTGGCCTGAGCCAGAGCTCATTCACCATTTAAGCCTGTTTGTACACATCAAACTCCAGTGAGCCTAGGTCCAGTTCCTTTGGATACAAGTTCCAACTCAAAAGTAAAGCTCAAAAGTCGCTTTAAAATCTCTTAAATAACAAATGATTTGGAGACATTTCTCCTCCTGAGGAAGACAAAAATCATGTTCTGTGCTTGAATAAGTTTATGAAGTGGAGGTCACTAAGTCATGACATTATCAGCAAATAACGTGTACCCGCTGTCATGTGCTTTTGGAACACTCCATACTGATAAACTCACCATTTATAGGCGCACAGAAAAACTTGCCACTAACAGTTCCTGAGTAATTCATTTTTGAAAGAAACTTGTCAAATGATGGGTATGCAATAAGAAGCTTAACAAAGTTTGCTGAAGCCTTGAAAGGAATTTTTGAATTTGTAAATAGTGCTACAATAGGTTTTCCCCTAGTGTGCAAAGAACTGAAATTATAAATAATCTATTTGTACCATTTACAATCTAATCCATTTAATATATTGGCGAATGTTACTCAAAACTGACAATACTCCCAATCAACCATTAAAATATATTGAAATCTCCTCCACAGATCATTCCCATTCATATGCCACAAGATGATGCCACCTGTAACAGCTAGTATTATCAGATGCACCTTGTTATAATGCAATTTTTTCCATTCCTCCTACTACACTAAAAGCAGGTTTCAAAGTTTTATGCAACAGATATGACAGAGAAAATGACTATGGCTCCATGCAGTTTTAACTTGGCAATAAAATTCCCAATTATCCCAAGCACAGAAAAAACTTGTAGAATTACCTATTACCATTCTCGAACTCAGTATCGGCACAGTCTGGTTTGGTCCACACATTAAACTCACAATCTGGAGTGGTTATTGCATTCCCTAAACTTCCTGCGCCTGTACTGCCACTAGGAGTTGAATCCAATTCTCCTTCAGGATGCTCCACTTTTTCAACTTGAGCAATGTTTCCAGAATCAAACTTGGAACTGAAAAGTAAGCCGCCACATCGAATTTCCATTTTTCTGGCAAAAGAGAATGTTTCAAGGCATATTTCATTCTCTTACGCACCACCGTGAGAGCAGTTATGTCTGGAAGATCTGGGCAAGGAAAGAAAACAATTATTCCCAAGAATTTTGAAAGGCAGTTATATGCTTATTGGTTGAATAGAATTACAATAAAACTTAAGCAGGCAGAAACAGTTACCGAAAATTAAGCATCTAGATCAATTTGCCTTGTATATCTCACCATGCCAGCAGCAGTAATGCCACTCCTACTGTCTTATAAATTAAAAGACAAACTCGTAAAAATCAAGAGATTTGTTATAGAAATCTCGAGATCCTATTTTTTCTAACATAAATGACTGCAGAAGAGGTGAAAAATGGATACAGAATCATCAAAAAAGAAACCATAACTCCTTGTAATCTGTCAAATCTTAATGGCATTACTTATGACTCATTTTTCCTCTAAGAAAAAGTACCAAAGTAATATGTAAATCTAGGCAATACTTAAATTAAAATGCTCTACAAGGAAACTTTAAATCCCTGGGTTCAGTTATCCAGCAGAGATTACACTGAACTAGAAAGGCAGAAATCAATGGAGCTTGAAATGGGATAATTGAAATAATTCAATATTAAGGCTGATATTAAGACGTGCATTAACAGCTTTGAAAGTGGACAAGTGTAATTATGAGGGCTCTTTCTAAGCATGATGGGAAATACAGCCAACGCACAGGCTTGATGGATATGGTACCGTAGAAACCCAACTAATAATCACAAGTCATAAAACTTAATCACTTTAACAGGGTGGGTAAACAAATGTTAGGGTGATAAGAGCACAGACTGGGAGGCATTAGAACCGTGGCATTTCCCAGCCTCCCAGTGATATAACAAAGACATCTACAGCCTGATTAATTCTGCTCATTAGGTATGTAGTTGGAGGTTGTACTAGGCAGTATAGTGAAATGTGATAACTAAAAGATATAAATATGCTATGCAGCCTTTGTATCAGAGGGACACACTGTAGATCCAGGCTGTGTCCTCCCAGCATATGCTTAAATAAAACCTTTGTTTACTGGAAACTCACAGACTTGAGTGGTCTCATCTTTCTACCACAAGAGAGCTGGAAAGCTTACTGAATGCAAAATGCAATTATATGCACAAATAGATTCTCCTGTAAGGGATGGATCTCAGTTTAATAAATTATTAGGTGTTTGTACACTACAGGTCTTACAAAACTTCCATTAACCTTTCACTGTAAAATGTAAACAACTCAGAAAAAGTGAATAAAAGCTGTCCTAAGTTTACAATGTTTAAAATCCATGCAAATCTGATCCCTTGCGGAGTGGCCACTTACAGATGATGATCATCAGCCACAACACAGTGCAAGCTGTCTGCCCCATGACAGCCGAAGCTGCTTCCCTGATAAACCTTGGGAAAAGCCTCAAGCTCCTTTGTAAGCATGTGGGTGTTTAGGAAAAAAAAACAAAATTGCGAGATTTGAAGGCCCCACTGTGAGATCATGAGCAAGGCTCAGAAACCATGTCGCTTGCAATGAACTCATGAGGATTGGTATGTCTGCAGTGGTCTGATACACTTTGCCACCTTTCACTGAAGCTATCCAATCCTCCCCCAACCCAGAATACCCAACCAAGCCAATGCTGTGTCCTGAGGAACCGTCTACAATTTTTAACCACTAGGTAAGAAAATTTAGACTATTTCCTAGCAACAGCTCTGAACATGGTCACCGTGGTAGTGGAAGGGCAAGGGGGCAAAAAGGGTATCAAAAAGTGGCCTCACAGCAAGAGGTTTCCCCAGAAGCAACCCAGGGAAGCCTGGATAATTTTAAATATTCAGCACTGATTTTATATCATACAGGTTACCCCGTCGGTGACATGTTCCTTTGCCATTGCCACTTTTCTACTATGGCTGGACTCTGAAACTGTCGTCAGAAAATCTAGGGCCAGGATTTTACGGCGCCTCCCACCTGGTGGGATATTACGGCCCCTCTGAGCTGAATGGAGATTTAAACGGCTCATTGCATCCACCAGGGGCAGAAATACCACGGCGTGGCCATAAAATCCTGGCCTAGGTTATTGACTGGAGCAGGGGATAGACTTAAATAGTAAAGCCTTCTTCTAGCACTTTGTATTTATGTCACACCTTTAGAATAATAAAACATCCCAAGGTGCTTCACAGGAGTGTTATAAAACAAAATTTGATACCTAGCCACATAAAGGGATATTAGGGCAGATGATCAAAAGCTTGGCCAAAGAGGTAGGTTTTAAGGAGAATCTTAAAGTAGCAAAGAAGTAGGGAGGCAGCAAGGTTTAGGGAGGTAATTCCAGAGCTTAGAGCCTTGGCAGCTGATAGAGTAAATAAGGAGAAAGCTGACCAAGGACAGGTGTCAGCATGAGAGCAAGATAGAGAATTAAAATGACAGCCCACTGGAAGCTCAAAGTCATGCTATCAAACTGAACGGAGGTGTTCTGCAAAGTAGTCAGGTTGCAAACATCTAGTTCGTAATTACTATGTTTTAGAATATAACTTTTAGTTTTAGGAATTAAAGTTTTAACTGTAGAAGCAACTCTGAAGTAAAAGCAATTCAAACAAGCTTGGAGTTAATTACAGTTAAAAGCTATGTTTACTTTGCAAGATCAGACCTGACAGTGAAAAAAATCCTGAACAAATGACCCATTTCTGACCTCTTGGTAGAGACCGGGTGTCTATTGTTATCTCCATAAAATAAGCTAAAAGTTCACAAATCTGGGAAAGAACATTGCAAAACTCCATGAGAGATAGAAACGATTCATATGGTTTCCCAGAGTCAAGGAAAAACTTGGGAATTAAAAGGTAGTTAATTAGCATTTCTACCTGAGAACAGGTCTTGTATGCCACTTTGCCTCAAAGACAGTGATTCAAGGTGAAGCCTTGGTTAGGAGGCTTTTTTGTTTAATTTATCTCTGTGTATTTGCTTATAGAATCAAGCAGTTCCATTTGGGAACAGACGGAGGCAGTTCAGTTTGGATTTCATGAGGGAAAGGCAGCTGAAACATTTGCTCTAGCTTGCAATTAGTGGAAGAAATCGACAGGAGTCCTCACAGAGCCTTGTGGTAGAAAACAGTTGGCAGAGTTAGCTTGGAAAGCTGTGGGAAGGCAGTTAGATATCTGCTTACAACCCAAACAGAAGCTGAGACATCCACAGTCGTGAGGTCGATAAAGAGAAAGGTGGAGGGTCACGTTGCCAAAAAGCTAATGGAAGGACTCCCATCGAATCTTACCTCGGAGGAATAGTTGGAATACTAAGAGGTTGGTCCAGGAAAGATAAGGGAGCTCTTGTGGGGGTGTGGGCTGGGGAAGTAAAAAGTAGAACTGAGTTTCTAACGTGAGTCTTTATAGGCTATACTGCTGAGTTAATAGTGCTTAATTTGTTTAATTCTTTTTGATATACAACAACATTTATTTTTGATAATAAGCATGAAATCTTGTGGTGTAGTTCTGTTGGTTAATTGCTAAGTGTCCAGAATTCTTTAAAGGTTACCGACCATAACAGGATCGTAACAGTCACCCAATCTGCTTTTGGTCTCCCCAATGTAGAAGAAATCACATTCTGAGCATCGAATACAATATACTAAATTGAAAGATGTACATGTAAATTGCTGCTTCATCTGGAAGGTATGTTTGGGGCCTTGGATGGTGAGGAGAGAGACTTTTGTGTAAATGGCTCCCAAGTCGCTCTGTTCCTGCAAACCTTTAAAATTTAATAATTTAGTTCACATTGCCTCTCCCCTACTCTTTCTATGAAAATGTACTACTTCACACTTATCTTCATTAAATTGCATGTCCCAGATGTCCTCGCATTTTACCAGTCAGGATGTCCTTGTGAAGTCTGTTACTATCCTCCGCATTGTTTACTATATTTAAGTTTAGTGTCAAATGCAAACTTTGAATTATGCCCTGTATATTTAAGTCCAGGTCATCTTCATATAAGAAAAAGAGCACTGATCCCAATATTGATTTTGGGAAACACCAATATACTTACCTCCTGTCTGCAAAACAACTTTTCAACACTGTCCCTTAGCCAATTTTGTACCCACACAGCCACAGTGCCTTCAATTCCACAGGGCTTAATTTTGTTAACAAGTTTATTATATGGTACTTTGACAAATACCTTTTGAAAGACAATATCTACAATATTAACCACGGAATGCCCATCCTGTGTCATGTGGGAAGTTGTGGACACTTCTCATGACCCAGACGAGCCCTTGTGCATGAAATGCCACCAGCTGCACAAACCTCAGCTCCGCATTTCAGAGCTTGAGCAGCGGCTGGGGTCACTGTGGTGCATCCATGAGGCAGAGAACTATGTGGTTAGCACATTCAGAGACGTGGTCACACCGCAAGTTGGGGGCAAGCAGGCAGATAGGGAATGGGTGCCCGCCAGGCAGTCCAAGAGAAACAGGCAGGTAGTGCAGGAGTCCCCAGAGGTCCCGCACACAAACTGGTTTTCCATTCTGGATATCAGTGAGGGCATTGGATCCTTGGAAGAGTGCAGCAAGAGCCAAGCCCATGGCACCACAGGTGGCCCAGATGTACAGGAGGGGAGGAAGAATAGCGGAAGGGCAGTACTGATAGTGGACTCTTTAGTTAGAGGAACAGACAGACGTTTCTGCAACTGTCAACTTGACTCCAGGATGGTTTGTTGCCTCCCTGGTGCTAGAGTCAAGGATGTCACAGAACGGCTACAGGACATTCTTGTGGGGGAGGACGAACAGCCAGAGGTCGTGGTCCACATTGTGTCATGAAGATATGAATGTATGGAATGTTATTGGAAATTATTTTAAATTGGACTTGTAATGGGGCCTGTCTCTGTGGGTGTGTGTGTGTGTCTTAACTGGATTAAAGCCAGCTAGTCTGAGTGCTTTGATGTATTATAGTTTTGAGATGTTAAGACATAGGAGCAGAAATTAGGCCATTCGGCCCATCGAGTCTGCTCCGCCATTCAATCATGGCTGATAAGTTTCTCAACCCCATTTTCCCACCTTCTCCCCGTAACCTTTGATCCCCATACCAATCAAGAACCTATCCATCTCGGTCTTAAATACACTCAATGTCCTGGCCTCCACAGCCCTCTGTGGCAATGAATTCCATAGATTCACCACTCTCTGGCTAAAGAAGTTTCTCCTCATCTCTGTTCTAAAAGGTCTTTCCTTTACTCTGAGGTTGTGCCCTCAGGTCCTAGTCTCTCCTACTAATGGAAACATCTTCCCCACGTCCACTCTAGCCAGGCCTTTCAGTATTCTGTAAGTTTCAATCAGATCCCCCCTCATCCTTCTAAACTCCATCGAGTATAGACCCAGAGTCCTCAAACGTTCCTCATAAGTTAAGCCTTTCATTCCTAGGTTCGTTCTCATGAATCTCCTCTGGACCATCTCCAGGGCCAGCACACCCTCCTGAGATACGGGGCCCAAAATTGCTCACAATATTCTAAATGTGGTCTGACCAGAGCCTTCTAAAGCCTCAGCAGCACATCCCTGCTTTTATATTCTAGTCCTCTCGAAATAAATGCCAACATTGCATTTGCCTTCCTAACTACCAGCTCAACCTGCAAGTTAACCTTAAGAGAATCCTGGACTAGGACTCCCAAGTCCCTTTGCACTCCAGATTTCTGAATTCTCTCCCCATTTAGAAAATAGTCTATGCCTCTATTCTTCCTACCAAAGTGCATGAGCTCACACTTCCCCACGTTGTATTCCATCTGCCACTTCTTTGCCCATTCTCCTAACCTGTCCAAATCCTTCTGCAGCCTCCCCGCTTCCTCAATACTACCTGTCCCTCCACCTATCTTTATATCATCTGCAAACTTAGCCAGAATGCCCTCAGTTCCTTCATCTAGATCATTAATGTATAAAGTGAAAAGTTGTGGTCCCAACACTGACCCCTGCGGAACCGGCCGCCATCCTGAGAAGGACCCCCTTATCCCCACTCTCTGCCTCCTGCCAGACAGCCAATCTTCTATCCATGCTAGTACCTTGCCTCTAACACCATGGGCTCTTATCTTACTGAGCAGCCTCCTGTGCGGCACCTTGTCAAAGACCTTCTGGAAGTCCAAGTAGATAACATCCATTGGCTCTCCTTTGTCTAACCTACTCGTTATCTCCTCAAAGAATTCTAACAGATTTGTCAGGCATGACCTTCCCTTGATGAAACCATGCTGACTTTGCCCTATTTTACCATGCACTTCCAATTATTCTGAAATCTCATCCTTAAACAGTAAGGAAGCCAAGGTAAAGAGTACATTTGCATTTTGTTGAATAAACCATACAAATACTGGGAGTGAAATCTTGCACCTAGCTAGGAGACACCAAGCAGTATGTTTATGTTACTAATAAAATTGGTACTACGAAAGAGGTTTTATTGTTAGAAGAGGTGGAGTTCAAAGGGCCTGGTGGTACAATGAGAATTTGCATTCAAAGGGAAGGCTAGGTATATACAGAAAAGAGTTTTGTGTGTGTAGTCAGAGGCATGCCACCTGTAAGCCTATGATGGTGCAAAGGGACCAAATTGAAAAGAGCCTCATTTTTGAATTTGTAAGATAAAATGTGCTTTGCCTGGTGTCTGTTTAAGTCTGAGAGTTATTATTGCCTTGGGGAAGATTACCTGGGAGTGACTAATTTGGGGATTTGTTTGAAAGTTATTATGGTAGTAATTTGTAGACATGTGTTTAAATTTGTTGTTAAATTAATAAATGTTTAGTTTAATTTATATTAAAACCTCAAGGCTTGGTGTTTCATTTCTGAATTCAGAGCTGCATCTCAAACATACCAATTGAAAATATAGGTTCTGACAGTTGTTTAAAGTTTCCCTCTGGGATTTTAAATAACTCAGCCTTTACCAACTGCTGTGTCATAACAATTGTTATTAACTACAGAGGTAAGAAGGGGGATGTGGTCCTGCAATCAGAATTTAGGGAGCTAGGTAGAAAATTAGCAAGCAGGACCTCTAAAGTAGTGATCTCCAGATTACTCCGAGTGCCACGTGCAAGTGGCTACAGAAATAGGAAGATAAGACAGATCAATGCATGGCTGGAAAGATGGTGCAGGAGGGAGGGCTTTAGACTCCTGTGACACTGGGACTGGATCTGGGGGAGATGGCGCCTGTACAAGCAGGACAGGTTGCATCTGAACAGAGCTGGGACTGGGTTCCTTCCAGGGTGTTTTGCTAGTGCTGTTGGAGGGGGGTTTAACAAACTCAGCAGGGGTGTGGGAACCAGGAGAGAATATTAGAAACTAATACCAGGGTGCACGAAATGCTGGGAGAAGCAGATAGCACTAAAATAGAGAATAGTAAGTTAATAGATGGAGTCAGAGTAAGGGAACACTTAATGAAGTCTAACTCAGGGATCCACTGTATGTATGTGAATTCATGGAGTATAGTTAATAAAATTGGGGAGTTACAGGCACAGATTGCCTTGTGGGATTATGATGTTGTGGCAATAGCGGAGAGTTGACTTAAGGAAGGTCGGATCTGGGTGTTAAATATTCCGGTTACAAGGTGTTCAGAAAAGATAAGAAAGGGAAAAAAGGAGGGGTGCCGTTTTAGTATTGCAGTACTGGAGAAAGAGGATGTGTCAGAGGATTCAAGGACAGAATCGATTTGGCTAGAGCTAAGGAATAAGAAGGGTGCAATTATATTGCTCGGTGTAATATATAGACCACCAACTAGAGGGAAGGATAGAGAGGAAAAAATCTGCAAGGAAATTACAGAGAGGTGTAAACATCATAGAGTAGTTTTTATGGGGACTTTAATTACCACTATCCCAGTCTGTAGACGGGTAGTGTAAGGGGCAGTGAGGAGCAAGCGTTCCTAGATTGTGTTCAGGAGAATTTCCTACAGCAGTATGTGCCCAGTCCAACAAGAAAGGAGGCACTGCTAGACCTGGTTCTTGGGAATGAGGTGGGCCAAGTAGATCAAGTGACAACGGGGGGAACATTTAGGGGACAGTGATCGTTGTATCATAAGGTTTAGGGTTACGGTGGAAATTACACTGGTGAACCCAGAGTAAGAATAATCAACTGTGGAGAGCGAACTTCAATGGGGCAAGAATGGAGCTGGGCCAGATAGACTGGAACCAAAGGTTGGCAGGAAAAACAGTAGCTGAAGAATGGGCTACCTTAAAAGAGATGGTTTGGGCGCAGTCAAGGTATGTTCCCTCAAAAGGGAAAAGTAGGACAAACAAATCCAAAGGATGACAAAGGAGGTAGAAATTAAGTTAAAGAAGAAAAAGTGTGCTTACAACAGGTGTCAGGTAGCAAATACAATTGAGAACCAAGCTGAATACGGAAGGCTCAGAAGGGATGTGAGAAAGCAAATACAAGAAGCAAAGAGGGATATGAAAAAAGACTGGCAGCTAACATTAAAAAAAATCCCCAAGTGTTCTATAAGCATATCAATATAAAAGGGTGGCAAAAGGAGGGATTAGGGACCAAAAAGGGGATTTACACAGAGGAAAGAGGCGTGGCTGAAGTGTTACATGAATACTTTGGATCGGTCTTTATCTACGAAGCAGGTGCTGCCCAGGTCATGGTGACAGAGGAGGAAACTCAGTCACAAGGGTTTAAAATTGATAAGGACGAATTGGATAAGCTGTCGGTACTCAAAGTTGATAAGGCACTGGGACCGGATGAGATGCATCCAAAAATATTGAAGGAAGTGAGTGTGAAAATTGCAGAGGCACTGACAATAATCTTTCAATGTTCCCTGGATTCGGAGGAGGTGCCAGAGGACTGGAGAATTGCAAAAATTATGCCCTTGTTCAAAAAAGATTGCAAAGATCTTCCCTGCAATTACAGACCAGTCAGGTTAATTTTGGTGGTGGGGAAACTTCTAGAAACAAAAATTTGGGATAGAATAGTCACATGGAAAAATGTGGATTGATTCAGAAAAGTCAGCATGGATTTGCTGAAGGAAAATTGTGTCTAACTTGGAGTTTTTTGAAATGGTAACAGAGGTGATTGATGAGGGCAAGACCATTGATGTGGTGTGTATAGACTTCAAAAGGCATTCGATACAATGCCACATAACAGACTTGAGAGGAAAGTTATGGGTCATGGAATAAAAGGGACAGTAGCATCATGGATACAAAATTGGCTGAGGGATAGGAAACAGAGGGTAATGGTTAACGGGTATTTTTAGGGCTGGAAGGTGGTTTGTAGTAGGGTTCCCCAGGAGTTGGTATTGGGACCCTTGCTTTTCCTGATATTTTTTAATGATCTAGATCTTGGTGTGTAGGGGACAATTTTAAAGTTTGTGGATGACACAAAACTTGGGAGAACGGTAAACTGTAAGGAGGACAGTATAGAACTTCAAAAGGACATTGGCACATTGGTGGAGTGAGCAGATAGGTGGTAGATGAAGTTCAATGCAGAGAAGTGTGAAGCGATACACTTTGGTACAAAGAACATGGAGACGAGTATAAAATAAAGGGTATTATTCTAAAGGGTGTGCAGGAGCAGAGAGACCTGTGTGCATATGTACATAAGTCATCAAAGATGGCAGGACAGGTAGAGAGAGCTGTTTCTAAAGCATACAGTATTCTAGGCTTATTAATAGGTGCATAGAGTACAAGAGTAGGGAGGTTATGATGAACTTATACAAGATACTGGTTAGACCTCAACTGGAGTATTGTGTACAGTTCTGGGCACCACACTGCAGGAAGGATGTGAACTCATTGGAGAGAGTGCAGAAGAGGTTCACAAGAATGGTTCCAGGAATGAGACACTTCAGTTATGAGGAAAAATTGGAGAAGTTGGGACTGTTTTCCTTGGAAAGGAGATCAGGAGGAAGGGTAGAGATCACAGGTTTGGAAGGTGTTGGCGAGTTGCTGCAGTGCATCTTGTAGATGGTACACACTGCTGCCACTGTGCGTCAGTGATGGAGGGAGTGAACGTTTAAGGTGGTGGATGGGGTGATGATCAAGTGGGCTTTTTTGTCCTGGATGGTGTTGAGCTTCTTGAGTGTTATTGGAGCTGCACTCATCCAGGCAAGGAGATTATTCCATCATATTCCTCACTATTGCCTTGTAGGTGGTAGGCAGACTTTGGGGAGTCAGGAGGTGAGTTATTCGCCTCAGAATTCCCAGCCTCTGATCTGGTCTTGTAGCCACATAATTTCTGCTTGGCCAGTTAAGTTTCTGATTAATGGCAACCCCAGGATGTTGATGGTGAGGGATTCAGCAATGGTCATGACACGGAACATCAAGGGGAGATGGTCATTTGTATAGCACAAATGTTACTTACCACTTTGGAACCCAAGACTGAATGTTGTCCAGGCACAGACTGCTTCATTATCTGAGGAGCTGTGAATGGTACTGAACAATGTTCTATCAGTAAACATCCCCACTTCTGACCTTATTAATGTTGGAGGATGGAGAGAGAAATACAGAATCACTGAGGCTGGAGGGTTGATTTATTCCATCCACCTGCCCATTGACTCCTCATCTGCTACCTGGTGTCCCATACTGTTAAGAAGCCACACTACTTCATGATTTGCCTCTCAGTACTCATATAACCGTCATTTCCATTGCTCACTTTAGATTTTTTTTATGCGAGTGCCCTATGCACCATGCTCCTTGACCTCACTCATCTGTTCCACACTGTAATCCATTATTGAACAACCCCTAAGGGATTTCAAAAAGATGTAAGAACAGAGTAATGATAGTGGGTAACTTCAGTTATCCCAATTTAGACTTTGGGTCTGGGGTGGAAAACAGTAAATAGGGAAAGGAAAGGAACTGAAATGCATAGAGGAAAATTTTGTCTGTTGGTATGTTGCAGTCCAATGAGGAACCAAGTCACGATCTATCTAGCTCCAGATTACAAAATGGCCATCTGGAGCACTTTTCATTAGGAGAGCGTTTGACAGATTGTGATCACAATATCATTAGGTTGAGAGTAGTTATGGAAAAGGACGAGGAACAATCAATGATGAAGATATTCAACTGGAAGAGATAAAAGCAAAATACTGCGGATACTGGAAATCTGAAACAAAAACAGAAAATGCTAGAAAAAACTCAGCAGGACTAGCAGCATCTGTGGAGAAAAACAGTGTTAACGTTGAGTCCGTATGACCCTTCTTCAGAGCTCTGAAGAAGGGTCATACGGACTCGAAACATTAACTCTGTTTCTCTCTCCACAGATGATGCTAGACCTGCTGAGTTTTCCAGCATTTTCTGTTTATGTTTCAACTGGAAGAGGGCTCATTTCTGGGAGTTTGAAAAGGAATCTGGCCCAAGTCAAATGAAAATAAAGTTTGTCAGGCAAAACAATTATGAGTGATGAGATCTTCATGGGTGGAATAGTTCTGGTACAGACTGGGCATATTCCTATGAAGGGCAAAAGGAAGGTCATTCAAAGCTAGAGCCCCTGAATGACTAAAGAATTGGGATTAAAATGAAACAGAAAAAGGAAGTTCATGATAAATGTTAGAATCATAATTCAATGGAGAATCAAACAGAATAGAAAAGTACAGAGGAGAATGGAAAAAGGAAATAAAAGAGGCAAGAAGAATGTACAACATTAGCCGGTATCATGAAAGGGAACAATGAAATATTTTGTAAACTTATAAAGTGTAAAAGAATAGTTAAACTAAGGGTGGGGCCAGTTCAGGACCAAAATTAAAACCTTCTTGCACATGCAATATAAACCTACTTTGCATCTGTCCTCACTAAAGATGCTGATGCTAAGATCACAGTAAAGGAGAAATTGCTATAGATAAAAATAGATAAAGAGGTACTAAATGCCTGGCAGTGCTCAAAATAGACAACAAAAATCATCCAGATCAAAGAGGATGTCTTTCACATTGCTGAGAACACCAAGGGTTGAAACAGCAAAGGCTTTGGCCTCAATCTTTCAGTCATTCCTGGATATGGGAATGGCATGGGAAATGGTTGCAAATGTTAAAATCCCTGTTCCACAAGTGAGCAATCAGGAAAAATAAGAAAAACTCCACAATACCAGGAAGGGTAAGGCTGCACTGGACAAAAATATATTTAAATTGGTCAAAAACGTAAATCAAGAGGCAGCTTGAGTGTGGCTATGGTGCAACCACAAGATCAGCTGCTTGGGTGGGAAATCAAGCCTTGAATGCAGAACTGTCTGGGAGGCAGCAAAGCTGGAAGGAGGGGAAAATTTAATTCTGCTCAGAATGATGAACAGAGACAAAACAGAGTAAGACAAAATTGTGGGAAGACATGGGGAGCTATCACAACAGCGTCTTAAGGTAATGAGAGGTCTGATTGAATTCTTTCATGAGACAACAAAGAAAGTTAATCAAAATAGTTCAGTAAATATTGTACAAATGCACTTTTGGAAAACATTCGACAAAGCACCACACAGGAGGTTTATGAACAAGATGAAAAACCCACGGAATTTAAGGGGAATGTGAAAGTATGGATACAAAATTGGCTCAGTGACAGAAAGTGGATGATGGATAATTTTCAGACTGGGAGGTAGCATGCAATGGCGTTCCCCCACAGGTCAGTTTTAGTTTTTTCCAATTTTTATAAATGACTTAGACTCAGACTTAGGAGCAATATAATAACGTTTGCAGGTAATATGGAACTTGACAACATAGTATATAGTGATGTTATAAGCTTCAGGATAACAGACAGGATGATTAAATGGGAAGCAGCATGGCAGATGGAGTTCAATGCAGGGAAGTGTGAAGTGATGCATTTTTGGAAATATGGAAAAACAGTATACTAAATAGCACATGTGAAAAAAAAGTGCAGATGAGCAGAGGGGCCTTGGTATCTATATTTACAAATCCTCAACAGTGGCAGGACAAGTTAATAAGATGGTTTTAAAAAACACATGGGTTATTTGGGTTCTTAAAGGACATAGAATACAAAAGCAAAGGGGTCATGTTAGAGCTTTATAAATCATTGGTTGGGCCTCAGCTTATTGTTAACAATTCTGGCCGCCATACTTCAGGAAAGATATAAAGGCCTAAGAGCACAGAGAAGTTTTACCAGGGATAAGAGATCTGTTATATGGAGGGTGGATAAATTAGGACTGTTCTTAGAACAGAGAGGGTTAAAAGGTGAGCTATGAAGTTTTCAAGATGAGAGGTTTTGATGAATAGAGAAAAAATATTCTTACTGATGAGTGGGTCAATGACCAGAGGTCACTGCTTTAAAATCATCCCTTTTTTTGAATCTGTTTCCATCACTCTTTCAGCCAGTAATCATAACTGGCTGTGTGCAAAAAGATTATCTTCATAAAGGCTAGCATTTATATAGCATCTTTCACAACCTCAATGTTCCAAAGCACTTCGCCGTCAATAAAGTACTTTTGAATTGCAGTCACTGTTGAAATGTAGGAAGCATAGCAGCCAATTTGCCCAGAGCAAGCTCCCTCAAATGCATCATTTCGCCACTGGTTCTTTTCCCAATTACCTTAAATCTTTGTCTTTGGTTACTGACCCTTCTGCCACTAGGAACCATTTCTTATTTAATGTCAAAATCCCTTCATGGTCACTCCTAACCTTCTCTGCTCAAAGGGGAACAATCAAGTTTCTCCAGTCTCTCCACGTAACTGAAGTCCCACATCTTTAGTGCCATTCCAGTAAATCTCCTTGGCACCATCTCTAAAACCTGACTCCTTCCTAAAGTACAGTGCCCAGAATTGGACACAATACTACAGCTAGGGTCTTCCAGTGACTTAAAAAAATTTAGGGCAACTTTCTTGCCTTTCTACTGTATGTTTGGTTATAAAGACAAGGGCTCTGTGGGCTTTTTGAACAACTTTCTCAACCTGTCACACCAGCTTCAAAGCCTTGATCATGTACATGCCCAGGTCTCTGTTCCTGCACCCCTTGAAAATTGTACCATTCAATTTATATTGCTTTTCCACATTCTACTTAGCATATCTCTGAATCAAATTGCATCTGCCATGTGTCTGTCCATTTCACCAGTTAATCTATACCCTCTTGACATCTATTATTCTCCTCCTCATTGCTTGCTGCATTTCAGAGGTTTGTGTCATATGCAAACATTGAAATTGTGTCTTGTATACCCAGGTACAAGTTATTAAAATATATGTCAAAAAGAGCAGTGATTCTAATACTGACTCCTGGGGCATACCACTGTATACTCCCCTCCAGTCTTTAAAAGACCCCTTCACCACAACTACTCTGTTTTCTGCCCCTTAGGCTATTTTTTATCCACAAAACCATTGCCTCTTTAATACCACGGGTTTTAATTTAAGTCTATGCTGTTATGATCCCCAGGTGAGGTTACCACTGGACAAACCTGATCCCATAGTGGAACCCAGCTTGATAGATCCTAACTTTCATTTGTTTGTTTAGATATGTGGAGAGTGGTTATTGAACAGTCACCGAAGTCAGCTAATGAGCTTTTAACAAAAGCATAAAACATTTATTCAACAAGATGAACTATATTACAAAACTCCTTCTCTCACAACTATACTTTTACAGATAAATACAGATTTGGAAGGATAACACAAGCTGCAAAAGCTATCTTATACTCTAATGTTCACAGTAATTACACAGTCCATGTAAACCACTTGGCGACCTGTGATCAGACACACCGCACTCTTGAAACCAAGTGACAGGTGCCATCCCAAACATATGCTATGAATCTCTCCTCAAATCCTCCCAGGCTCTTGTTACACCGTGAGCCAACCAGTCTCACTGAACTCCATCTTTCACACGAGGGTTTCCAATCTCCACTTTCCAAGAACTCGTCTTGGAATCTTCTCCCAAACTGACACTTTCTCTCAGACGCCTTCCACAAGGGTTCACCTCCAGGGTTTCAAATGCTCCTCCTGATGTTCCTCTCTCCCGGGTCACCACATGCATTTGAGCTTCCTTCCATGCACTCTCTCTCACTGACACAGCTGTCAACAGTACACCACTGCTTCACATGCCCACAGCAAAGAGTTACAGACCTTCATAAAAGCAAAAGAAGCAAAAAGCTCTTAAGAAGGGTCATACGGACACAAAACATCAACTCTGTTTCTCTCTCCACATATGCTGCCAGAACTGCTGAGTTTTTCCAGCATTTTCTGTTTTTATTTTAGTTACAGTCCTTCAGTTGCCTCTTCTGACTTCTCACAGGCCCTTATATTGCTTTGACTCTGCTTCCTGCAGCGTTTCTCTGCCCCTGACTTGTGACTTCACTTAACAGGACCTTTTCCAGGTGCCAGTCCTTCCTTTGACTAGGTCTGCTTGGGGCTTTCTCCTGTTCCACTCCCCTAGATTTTTTGGGAACTTTCTTCTTTAGCTTGAGACCAGCTATCTGTCCCCTTTGGTTTATAAAGGGCTCCAGTCTCTCCCTGGCAGCTACTTTCAACCAACTTTGACTTGGAACTGGGTATCTGAGCCTTCTAGGCTGCTTCTGCCTGGCAGCTGTCTTCAAAACTGAACTCACACTCAGTGAGTTTCTAGCTTCTTGTGTGTGTGTCTGTGGGAGAGATCTGCCTTTCTGGACCCCTTTGTTAATCAACAGCCCAGTTTTTCTACTCTTGTGTTTGCTTAACTTCTCAAAGTTGTAAACTCTCATTAGAAATGCAAGCATCTTTTAAAGTGAAACTAAAACTTAATCTTTTAACACAGATACAGAAATACCAATCAAACTTAAACATTAAAGCTAAAACGCATTCCTAACACCCATAAATACCAATATAACTTACTTAAACTATCTCTATTTCCTAACAATGTGATAATTGGGTCAAAATACTGGAACTCCCTTCCTAACAGCACTGTGGGTGTACCTACACCACATGGACTGCAGCGGTTCAAGAAGGCAACTCACCACCACCTTCTCAAGGGCAACTAAGGATGGGCAATAAATGCTCGCCCAGCCAGCGAAGCCCACATCCCATGAATGAATTTTTGCAAATATAAAACATCCCTTGGAAGTTCATTGAATATCAATTGCACTACCTTCTCTAGCTTTCTTGACGATTTAGAAAAACTGGGCAAAAGCTGCTGAAACAAAAATATTTCACCCATACAGCTGACTGAACAATATTGGGGCCATCTTGGGAATGAAGTACACCACACACACTCACTGTACAATCTGAATTCAGCTCACATTACCGTACATAACTCTGTGCAAAAATATCAAGACACAGCCAGAGACGTGGCCTTCAAGTCATTAAAAGACACAAAACACACTTCAATGGATAATGTTTGTGAAAAAATATTTTTTATTTTATTTAAACAATTATTTTTGGACATAGGTTTCAGTTATTGAGGGAATATAATTGAAAAAAATCAGAGTATTTTAAAGAGCAAAGACAATGCAACTTCAACCAACAGTTGAAGACTGCAAATATAGCTGTCACAGAGCAGGATGGCCAAGGGCCTTTGAATGAAAAGACAGGACATGCTGATTTGAACGAAATACACAGAGGATAGGTAAAGATGCTAACAATCTCTGCAGACAAGTTGGATACTGAACTTTGATGAAGGCTAGAGTATTCTCTCATTTAAAGCATAAATTATTCTTCAATGTTGATCCGCGTAGGTAAACAGACTAGCTCATTCCAAGTTTCATTGTTATTTGGGCAGAGTTTAAACAGATAAAGCAGTCAGTTTCAGTTTGGAGTTTAAAGTGCAGCCACTTTTAAGATTGTTCTGGCTTTGGCATATGACAACAAAAATGTGCACAAAAGTACATGATGCCAGAGCAGACTGTAAGAAATGGATCCATTCTGCAACAGCTGCATTGTCAATTGGAAAAACCCCTAGTGACAATGTGTTGTGTGATCCTAATTTCTAGCCTTAATCATGCACCAATTATAATTAATTAATCGAAGGCCTAATTCGTGGTGTCAACAGCACTGTTTGTGGGGGGGGGGGTCACAGCTGGGGTGCCAACAGCCTCTGCAAAATCAGTGTTGTACAATAGCCACTCCGATTGTTACATGTTATTGGTATTCCTGCTGTTCTGTACCAGCTGATGGGCAGCTAATTCAGTATTGATCTTTGCAGGAATTACAAATGCAAGATTAACTCAATATTGATGTCACTGACCAGTAGTAAGTATCAGTGCCAAATGCACTCCTTAATGGCACAGTGACATTTACGAATGCTGTTACCAGGTGCCAGTCATTCCCCCTATTGACAGTAATTGGCAGCTCCAGGTCACTAGTGATACCAATGAGGACCAGTACCAGTATTCTGGTAATATCTCCGATTGGGAACGCCAAATCAATCCTTTAGATAAAAGCAGGAAAGCTGGAAATCTGAAATTTAAAAAAAAACCCAGAAAATGCTGGAAAAACTCAGCGGGTCTGGCAAGCACCTGTGGGGAGTGAAAGAGAGTTAACGTTTCGAGTCGGTATGGCTCGTCTCGTCTTCATCAATCCTTCATCAGTGACAATCATCAGCGCTTATCCCCCAACCGGCAAGTGACAGTCATTCTCACCGATAATAACCCGATCAGCGGGACCATCACCCTCTCCAGCGATACCCCGCCGGTCGGGACCCGTCACCCTGATCGTGGCCCGTTACGGCGGAACGCCCGATTCCCGGCCCCCCCCACCCCGCTCACCTGGGTTCAGCGACAGCGCCGCCTCCCCGCCGCTGGGCTCACCGGGAGCCCGGGTCTGCCGCTCCCATCCCTCGGGGTCTCGGCCCGGCTCGAAGCTCGGTCCTCCTCCTCCTCCTCCTCCTCCTCCTCGGAGCTGGTATCCTCCGCCGGTTGGGGCGGCGGCGACGACTCCCGGCGCTCGCTCAGCCCCTCTCTCCGGCTCTGGGTCACGGCGTGCCGGTCCCTCCGCCTGCGGGCCTCCGCCTCTCGCTGCTGCCGGCGGCTGGGGGAGCCGTCCTCCCCGCCGAGCTCCCGTTCCTCCCCCCCACTACCACTCCGCCGCCGCCGCCTCCTCCTCCTCTCACTCCGCCCCTCGCCGGAGCCCTCGCCGCTCCTCTCCCGCGCCCCGAGCCGCCTCGTGCTCCGGTCACCGGCCGCTGCCAGCCGCGGTCTCTCGGGCTCCGTCTCTCTCTTTGTTTTTCCCGACAAACAAACCAATGCCAACTTCCCCTCACTTTGCTTGACATCAGCAACCGCCCACCTCATTGGCCACCTCACACACAGGAGTAAAGTCAGCAATGATTGGCTAGTCCCGAGGCACTTTTCATTTGAAAAAGGCCGGTTTGACCCATTTAAAGGGCGCGTGCGCGGCTTGTGGGGGGGAGGGGGCGGGGTTTCTCAGGTGCATGCGCAGTTGGCGATGAGGGGGGCGCGGTGCAGTTATTCCGTGCAAGAGCTAAATAGGGCGGATTGTGGAAATCCGAAATACAGACAGGAAAAGCTGGAAACGGGCCTGAACGTTTAACTTCGTTTCCCTCCTCAAAGATGTCAACCAGGCCTGCTGAGTATTTCCAGCATTTTCTGTCCATTCCCTTTTCACCCCTCCTGTGATTGCCAACCTGGCTGGATGTCCCCTGCAGTCACCATGGCAACAGGACAGGAAGGCTCCTAAACACTATTACCACCAAGTGGGAGCAATGAAAACCAACCCATAGTCCACCCTATACATAACACTGATCTTGATAACAGCTCTTCCCGACCATGCCTCCAGCATGAGTGTGTATTTTTTTGTTTCTGACCAACCAGGATTGAATGCAGTGTTCAACCTTTGACCTGATCTGCGCCCATGCAGCTTGTCCATAACCTCGTCCAGCACCCCCCCTCCCCATGGTGAAAGCGAAGAGGTTAAAACAGACGGTGCAGACGGATGTAGAAGGAGGTGTCTCCAGTGTGCCATGTCTGGACAACGTCACCGTGAAGTAACGTAGCTGAAGAAGGATGGGCCGAGAATGGATTTTTGAAAGAACAGCGCGGAGGTGGGAAACAAAAGACATTTCTGGAGATGCCGTGGTTATGGTTGGATAGGTAAAATTGTAACTCCAGGCGGTTCCACTGAACCAGATTATGAAGATAATGTGAAACAAAAGAAAAATAGCTGGAAAAGCTCAGCAGGTCCGACAGCATCTGCGGAGAGGAACACAGTCAACGTTTCAAGTTCGTATGACTCTTCATCAGAACTGAGGAAATATAGAAATGAGGTGTGGACCTGGAAAAATTTATTAATTTTGCTTCCAATTTCCACCCCTCCATCATTTTCACGTGGTCCATCACTGACACTTCCCTTCCTTGACCTATCTGTCTCAATTTCTGGTGATAGACTGTCCACCAATATTCATTACAAGCCTACCGACTCCCACAGCTACCTCGACTACAGCTCCTCACACCCCGCTTCCTGTAAGGACTCCATCCCATTCTTTGTTCCTTCGCCTCCGTCGCATCTGTTCTGATGATGCCACTTTCCAAAACAGTTTCTCCGACATGTCTTCCTTCTTCCTTAACCGAGGTTTTCCACCCACGGTGGTTGACAGGACCCTCAACCGTGTCCGGCCCATCTCCCGCACATCCAGCTTCACACCTTCCTCTCCTTCCCAGAACCATGATAGGGTCCCCCTTGTCCTCACTTATCACCCCATCAGCCTCCGCATTCAAAGGATCATCCTCCGCCATTTCCGCCAACTCCTGCATGATCCACCACCAAACACATCTTCCCTTCAACCACCCCAGTGGCATTACGCAGGGATCGTTCCCTCCGGGACACCCTGGTCCACTCCTCCATCACCCCCTACACCTCAACCCCCTCCCACGGCACCTTCCTGTGCAACCGCAGAAGGTGCAACACCTGCCCCTTTACTTCGCCCCTCCCCTCACCATCCAAGGGCCCAAACAGTTCTTTCAAGTGAAACAGCATTTCACTTGCACTTCCCTCAATTTAGTCTACTGCATTCGCTGCTCCCAATGCGGTCTCCTCTACATCGGAGAGACCAAACGCAGACTGGGTGACCACTTTGCGGAACACCTTCAGTCTGTCCGCAAGCATGACCCAGACCTCCCTGTTGCTTGCCATTTCAACACTCCACCCTGCTCTCATGCCCACACGTCCATCCTTGGCCTGCTGCAATGTTCCAGTGAAGCTCAACGCTAACTGGAGGAACAGCGCCTCATCTTCCGACTAGGCACTTTACAGCCTGCTGGACTTAACATTGAGTTCAACAACTTCAGATCATGAACTCTCTCCTCCATCCCCACCCCCTTTCCGATCCCCCTTTTTCCAACAATTTATATTTTTTAAATATATTTTTCTTTTCCCACCTATTTCCATTATTTTTAAATGTATTTCCATCCATTGTTTCATCTCCACCTTTTAGCCTATTTCGATCCCTTCCACCCCACCCCAACCCCCACTAGGGCTATCTGTTACTTGCTCGTCCTGCTTTCTACCCTTAATGTCACCATTAGCACATTCCTTAGATAATATCACCACTGTCAACACCCCTTTTTCCTTTTGTCTATTACATCTTTGGCAATCTCTTCTTTGCGTCCACCTATCACTGGCCCTCTATCCAGCTCTACCTGTCCCACCCCCCCCTTTTTTTTTGTAAAAATATACTTTATTCATAAAAAATCTTCAATCACATTCAAAACCATTTCAAAAACAACATTACAAGGGTACAATCCAGGTTAAACTTTTACAAAATGTATCACCAGGTGCATCAGTACAAACAATATTACAATCATTTACAGCCTTTCATTTTGATCTGTACAGCCCGAGGGGCTCTAAACAGTTCCCAGTCTCTCGGTGCGCTGTGGTAGAAAGGTCTTAGACAGCGACCCTTCCCCATTGCGCCTTTGCGGCAGCTGCCCCAAGCTTTAGTGCGTCCCTCAGCACGTAGTCCTGGACTTTGGATTGTGCCAGTCCGCAACAATCGGTCAGGGACAACTCTTTGTGCTGGAAGACCAACAAGTTTCGGGCAGACCAAAGCGCGTCTTTCACCGAGTTGATGATCCTCCAGCTGCAGTCGATGTTTGTCTCGGTGTGTGTCCCTGGGAACAGCCCGTAGAGCACAGAGTCCTGTGTCACAGAACTGCTCGGGATGAACCTCGACAGCAACCACTGCATCTCTCTCCAGACTTTCTTTGCAAAGGCACAATCCACAAGGAGGTGAACAACGGTCTCTTCCCCACCACAGCCACCTCGAGGGCAACGTGCAGAGGGGGTGAGACTCCTGGCGTGTAGGAAGGATCTGACGGGGAGGGCCTTTCTCACCACCAGCCAAGCTACGTCTTGGTGCTTGTTGGAAAGTTCTGGCGATGAGGCATTCTGCCAAATGACTTTGACAGTCTGCTCGGGGAACCATCCCACAGGGTCCACCCTCTCCTTTTCCCTCAGGGCCTCTAGGACGTTACGTGCTGACCACTGCCTGATGGACTTGTGGTCAAAGGTGTTTTTCTGCATAAATTTTTCCACCAGGGACAGGTGGTACGGCACGGTCCAACTACTTGGAGCGTTCCGCGGCAGCGTGGCCAGACCCATCCTTCGCAACACCGGGGACAGGTAGAACCTCAGCACGTAGTGACACTTGGTGTTTGCGTACTGAGGGTCTACGCACCGCTTGATGCAGCCACACACAAAGGTGGCCATCAGTATGAGGGCGATGTTGGGCACGTTTTTTCCCCCTTTATCTAGAGGCTTGTACATCGCGTCCCTGCAGACACGATCCATTTTCGACCTCCAGATAAAGCGGAAGATGGCTCGAGTGATCGCCATCGCGCAGGAGTGTGGAATGGGCCAGACCTGCGCCACGTACAGCAACAGCGAGAGTACCTCACACCTGATGACCAGGTTCTTACCCGCAATGGAGAGGGAGCGTCGCTCCCACATGCCCAGTTTCCTTTTCACCATAGCCACTCGCTCCTTCCAGTTTCTAACGCATGCCCCGGTCCCTCCGAACCATATCCCCAGGGCTGACCGATCCTTTGTCCCCTTCACTGTCAGGGCTGATGGCCCACCCCCCCCTCAACCAGCTTATATTTCACCTCAGTTCAAAAAAAGAAAAGAATTTAGACTGGAAGGCACTGTCCGCGTCAGTGTCTCAGCCTCGCACATTTTGGTGAAGCTGGGACATGTTTTCTGAAACTGAAAATTCATAGCATTTTTATGAAGTCTAGGTGAAACCTAATTCCTCATCCGGTTGTTGTTCAGTATGTTTTCTAAAACACCAAAGGAAATGTTGCAGTTAAAGACACAATTTGACTTTCTCACTAAAAAAATTTAAATAAATGGTGCCTATAATTCAAACAGGAACAAAAGATAACAATGGATAAGTAATCCATACACTATTATATTTGAACTGGACCTCTGTCTGTATTGCACACATACACAGACACACACAATCATCTCCATGTGCATTTTAATTCCATGACAAAAGCTTATATTTATAAAAGCAAAAAACTGCGGATGCTGGAAATCCAAAACAAAAATAAAAATAAAAATACCTGAAAAATCTGCGGAGAGGAACACAGTTAATGTTTCAAGTCCATATGACTCTTCAACAGAACTAAGGAAAAATAGAAAAGAGATGAAATATAAGCTGGTTTAAGGTGGGGGGGTGGTGGGACAGATAGAGCTGGATAGAGGTCCAGTGATAGGTGGAGATAGCCAAAATATGTCACAGACAAAAGGACAGAGAGGTCTTGAAGGTGGTGATATTATCTAAGGAATGTGCTAATAGATGACATTAAGGGTAGAAAGCAGGACGAGCAAGGTACAGATAGCCCTAGTGGGGGTGGGGGGAAGGGATCAAAATAGGCTAAAAGGTAGAGATAAAACAATGGATGGAAATACATTTAAAAACAATGGAAATAGGTGGGAAAAGAAAAATCTATATAAATTATTGGAAAAAAGGGGGATCGGAAAGAGGGTGGGGATGGAGGAGAGAGTTCATGATCTAAAATTGTTGAACTCAATATTCAATCCGGAAGGCTGTAAAGTGCCTAGTTGGAAGATGAGGTGCTGTTCCTCCAGTTTGCGTTGAGCTTCACTGGAACAATGCAGCAGGCCAAGGACGGACATGTGGGCATGAGAGCAGGGTGGAGTGTTAAAATGACAAGCGACAGGGAGGTCTGGGTCATGCTTGCGGACAGACCGAAGGTGTTCCTTATATTTATAAAGCTCTTTTATTGAAACATCACAATGCGCTTCACAGGAGCATCAGAACACAAAGTACAATACCAAGCCACAGAAGAATATACTAGATGACCAAAAGCTTGGTCGAAGAGATAGGTTTTAATGAGTGTCTTAAAGAAGGAAAGCGAGGTAGAGAAGCAGATAGGTGTAGGCAGGGACTTCCAGGAGAGCTTGGGTGTAGTCAACTGAAGGTATGGCCGTCAATTATGAAGGAACTAAAATCGCCGGATGCTTGAGAGGCCAGAATTAGCAGATTCTGACTGCTGCTGTTTACTTTGAGCCTATCAGGTGTGATGACGAAAGTGTGACTGACAGAAATATAATGACAGAAAAAGTGTGACGTGAATACAAGTGATATACAAAAGAAATGTGCAGAGACAAAAGATGCAATAGCAAGACAGATACATATATAGCAAGGCAGAAGTTCACTTGGTCCATCTTGTGGCCTTTAGAGTATGGTCTGAATTTTCACTCCCGTATTGGCAGTGGAGAGTCCGGAAAATTCCCAACTCCGCAAACACGACTTGTGAGAAAGTCATGGGATTTTTGTTCTTGGGGGAGCAAGTGCTAACTGGAGTTGGGTCCGCTGCTCCCAAAAAGACTTGAGGCAGCCACAGGGGCTGCCAGGTGCCCAGGCGGGCTATGTGAATGGCTCACCTCAGTGATCCGGGACGTTGTCCTAGCTGTTAAAAAAAACCAATAAACCGAAAAACAACCATCACCTTCACATCCCCTCTCCCACACCCAACATACTCCCCAGGTGCCATCCATGCCAACCCATGCTTCCATGGCCCCTCATATATTCCATGCCAACTTATGCTCCCTTACCTACTCCCAAGGCCCTTCAACCCCCATCACCCTTTATAGCCCCTATGCCAACTTAGTGCAAACTCCTGTCAACCCATGCCCCCACCCACCACCCTTTTACCTTACACCCTCCATGCCAACTCACCCAGTAGCTACCATGGGCAGACCTTAAGACCCATGCTGAGATGAAATAAAGTTCTAAGTGTATTTTGCAGATTTTGTTTTTAAAAGATTTAGGCCAGAATTTTCAGGCCATCATGAAACCAGTTTGTGATGATCCGCTCCACCAGTCAATGGCGGGCCGCGTTTCCCATCGCCACATGTCAGGAACCTAATTTCAATACTTTAGCATCCCATTATAAGCCCTGCTCGCTGGAATCATCTCCCTGCATCAAATTTACTGTTCACATTGGCATGACTTCAGAACGGTGTGCACCTGGCAACCTGATCTTCGAGGGAAACTCGGAGGTGATTGCATAAAACCTTGTGCAACGCTCGGAAGCATTGCCTGTTGGACATCAAGGAAGAGGCGCCACGCATTCGTGGGGGGCACAGGCAAGTCGCTATTTCCCGGCTAGTTTTCAGTGTGCTGCCGGGGCAGGGGCTCTAGTGTGGGTGAGGCCAGGGGGGGTTTGGGAAGGGTTGAAGAGTAAGGGAGCACAGACTGAAGGAAATACTCAAGCACATGCTGGTGGGGCGGGTGGGCCATCAAATACTCCAGAACTTTTCACCCCTCGGGCACACACTGCAAATTTATGTGCATTTTACGGGGAAGCAGAGCAATTGGCTGACTGGGCAAGTTGTAGAATCCCCTTGCGAAAGGTGGCCATTGCGCAGTCACTGGTGGAGGCACTCACAGCCCCTAGCAATGTCTTTATTAAGATTTGGACCAGGATCCATTATGGTTCAAGCTAACAGCACAGCTTTGCAGTGCGGGTTAGGAGAATGTCTGCGTCTGAGCTAAGAGCACAGCATGCAGTCCAGTGTCCGAACCTGCCGCCAATCAGTCAAGTGGAGTGGGGTGGAGAGGGGTGGGGTTTCAGGCAGCCAATGAGCACACTATACACTGGCCATCCAAGTGGTGGTCAGCACTCTCCGGCATGCATTAAGGGTCCTTCAGACTTAACCAAGAGAGGTTCTCAGGACACCTAAACTACACCCATGTGTCTCTCTCTTTGATCCTGCATGAGGAGAACATCAGGATCATGGAGCCCGGTGATTTAGCGGTATGCCTCATGGCTTACAGGGAGCAGAGAAGGAGAGAGAGTGGAGGTGCCTGGCTCCAAAGAGAGACCCACAGCTGGCCGTCACTCGTAGGCACCTCACTAGACCCAGGGTCTATTGATGGTGCTTGTCGTTCCTGCAGATGACTGAGAACCAGTGTCGCTGAAGACTGCGCATGTCTAGGAAACTGGTCGGTCACATATGCCACCTGCTACAGGATTTGGTGCCACAGGGACATGGAGGACATCCACTGCCAGGTCTCGCAGGCCTCGATGCATAAGTGTATCCAGGAAATCACAGAAGTTTGTGCATTCCGCCTGGAATCAGGAAAGTCAGGAAGCAAGAGCGCTGGGATTTGCGCAGATTTCAGGTTTCTCACAAGTGCAGGGTGCCATCACCTGCACTCACGTGACACTTAGATCACCGTGGCAACAAGCAGCCAACTACATCAATCGCAAGGGCTTTCACTCGCTGAACGTTCAGCTGTTGTGCGACCACCACAAACGCATCCTACAGATCTGCGCATGATTCCCAGGGACTGTCCACGATTCCTACATCCTTAGTAGGTTTCAGATCCCTGACATCTTCCAGGGTCCACAGAGGCAGCAGGGTTGGCTCCTCAGGGACAAAGGCTACCCGCAGAGGATGTGGTTGATGATGCCTGTGCAACGGCCTCAGGCAGCAGCAGAGAGAAGGTATAGCGAGGCTTATGCTGCAGCTCAGACTTTGGTGGAGCAAACGATAGGCATTTTGAAAATGAGGTTCCGGTGCCTCGACAGGTCCGGTGGAGCCTCTGCAATACAGGCCCCAGAGGGTGTCGTGCGTCATCGTCATTCTCCGCAACCTGGCACTGCAACAGTGGGAGGACCAGGCTGAGGATGAGATGGAAGAGCTGCACATCTCCCCCAATGAGGAGGACATCAAAGGAGATAATGATGATGAGGTCCTTGAAGGTGAAGATGCCGGCGATGAGGCCATTTTCACAGTGGCATATGCAAGAAAAAGTCACTATTTGTAGGAAAATTCTATAATTTTTTTTTAAAATTCCTACAGTTACATAAAAGTTGAATTCTAGAAGATCTCATGTTATTACTCACAATGAGTCATTTGGCCTTATGATTGTTATGCCGCTTTATTCTGCCTCCATCTATTCTGTTCTCTCTTCCCCTTACCATTTTTCTCTGATGGCTGCTATTGTGCTTCCCTCTCTCTCCTCATGTTTCTTATTGGTCTCTGCTCTCCACAATTTCTCTCCCTCTTCTTGTATATACCTAATAACCCCAGCCTGTGAATTTATCTCCTACCCAGAAAAGTTTAGGGCCTACAAGTCATGTTTTGGATACCTAACTAGCAAAAATTGGATCTGTTTGAAGGCAGTTGCGCTTTTACATGTGTAGCTGCCTGCGTGAATCACAGATGTGCAAACAACAACCTGCCCCCATTCACCCACCCACCCCCCCCCCTCCTCCTCCTCCCAGCCCTGCCAAAAATGTTGAGTGCCAGGTTCAGGCGCAGGACTTCCAGAATCGGGGATCTCCGGTTTGGTTCAGCCAGAGACCCTCTCCACCTTTACAAAAATTCAGGCCTATGTGTGGTGATTTCATTCTTGCAGTCTGATGTCATAATGGCTACTTAATCATTCCATGAATCAATATTTTATTTGAAATGTTTTTGTAGTGCTTGCTGCACATTTCACCTTTTTAGTAATATTTGCACGGAAACCGCATCTTCTGTTTAATCATTTCAAAACAGTTCACACCATGAATGATTTGGAGTGTGGTGTCTTTATATAGACAATGGCAATGAGGTGAATGACCATTTAATCAGATTTTTGGTAGCACATGGTAAAAGAAATGTATCATTGTCCCAACAACTAGCAAGGATGAATTATACTTTTTATTATAGAACTGCTGTCACAAGAAAAATAATTTTCACACATCATCACTATATATCTAGGTACTATCAAAAATGTTGGGTATAACAGCAACTAGGATATAAACATTTCTATGGAAACTCCAAAATTCAAACTGTCAACTTTTACCTATAGGGTTTCTCTGTCATAACCACTATATGGTGCAGTATAGCCTCCCCATCCCATCACCCTTCTGCCCAGTTGGTTCTGGTCACAACTGACCATTTCTTGTTTTAATGCTCCCTTTGACACACTTCCTTTCACTGTGAGTAAAAAGAATGCCAGTTTCAATTCCTCATTTTCATATTGGACCTTTATTTTCATGTCTGCCTAGCTTTACCAGACCTACTAATGTTCCTTGTACACATTTGTAGCTTTCTCCTGCAGGCTAACTGGCTTTATGACCCTGCAATATGGCTGTCTGCCCAGCCCCACTCTTTTAATGCTTCCCTGGGCACATCTGGGTAGGAGACAAATTCACAGGTTGGGGTTATTAGGGATGTACAAGGAGAGAGAGAGAGAAATTGTGGAGAACAGAGACCAATAATAGATATGCAGAGAGAGGGGGAAGCACAGTAGCAGCCAGAGTAATATGGTGGTGGCGGTGGTGGGGAAGAGAGAACAGAACAGATGGAGACATAATAGAGCTGCATAAAATCATAAGGCCAAATCACTCATTGTGAGTGGTAACATGAGATCTTCTGGAATTCAATTTTTATGTAACTGTAGGAATTTTTAAAATTATTATAGAATTTTCCTACAAATAGTGACTTTTTCTTGAATACACCACTGTGAAATATTAAGTTATAATGTCATTAATATTGAAAGATATGAAATAAGTTGTTAATGATATTAAAAATATACATGATACCCCCTTCAAGTCTTGGAATCTACCACAGGTGCACGGAGAATAGTCACATGGAATATGAAAACGGAAATGTTCTGTTAGCTTTACTTATGCTGTGAATGAACTCAATGATGCAATGTGCTTGAATGTTCAGAGTTTCCGGACTGGGAAAACTGTATTTTCCCAATAATTTGACAATTGATTTGACAGGTTAAAAATCAAATCAGCTATGTACTTTTGAGTATAGCCCCTCATTTCAAGACAAGCTATGATGAGTACAGTTAGAATTGTACATTATATAAATATCACATCCAGCAGAAGTGCATTGTGTATTCCAATTATACCATAGTTCTCTTTTCTTCGAATCAATCCTAATATTATGCAGCATTAAAGCAGTACTGTAAAAGACATTTCATTTAGAAGTTTCAAATGCGTTGTCTGCAAATATTTTAACACAAGGGAGATAATTTTCACATCCCAATATATTTGATATGCACGGTAACAAAACTGTTGGGCTCTACATGAAGGCCTGAAAAAGCATAAGGAACAGCAAGTCTAGAACAAGTAAGAGCGAGAAATGTTTCAAATGCCATGAGGTAATATTGTGACTATCGCTGCTTCATGTGATGAAGAGCCCATTAAAGATCTTGCAAGAAGTAAATAAATTAGGCTTGAAAATTGTTAGCACTGATTGTTCCTTTGTGATATTATAAAATATTAATAGCTGTCCATAATTCTGTTTAATAAAGTATAATCAATGTATTTTACATATTGTGCAACTGTTATTTATTTCTTGTTAATCCATTATTCACCTACTTCTACTACAAATCACTACAAATGAAATTTAGAATAATTGTGTCAAAAGTATTGTGGACAATTTACATTCCATTTCAGATCTTGTTGACACTATTTTGAAGATTTTTTAAAAATTATTTTGTGATGTTGTCACTGTGATGTAATTTCCTGTTATGCTCGCATGGTTAACAGCAATCAATGAGCAGCAAATAACAAATAATATTCAGTCACATTGTTCTCACAATGATGGCCCTCAAATCCCATGAGTGGCAGTTACCACTGAAACATTCACATGGTTACCAGGAACTAAAGATCCATTTTTGTTTAAATTGAAACCAGTCAATCTCTACAGCCCTATCATCAACATGATAAAACATCCCAAGGTGCTTCACAGGGATATTATAAAAAAAAGAAATGACACCAAGACACAAAGGGTGACATTGTGGCAGATAACCTAAAGCTTGATGAAAGAGGTAGGTTTTGAGGAATGCCTTAAAGGAGGAAAGTAAGGTCGAGAGGTGGTTTAAGGAGGGAATTCCAGAGCTTAAAGCCCATGCAGCTGAAGGTACAGCCACCAATGCCGGAGCGAGTAAAATTCATGATGCTCAAGAGGCCAGAATTAGAGAAGCACAAATATCTTGGAGGTTTGTCGGGTTGGAGGAGATTACAGAGATAGGGTGGGGTGAGTCCTTGGAGAGGTTAGAAAACAAAGATGAGAATTTTTAAATTGTCGAGTTGTTGCTTAACCAGGAGCTATTGTAGGTCAGTGAACACAGGGGTACTAAGTGAACGGGACTCTGAGTTAACATAAATAGAATATTGCTAAAAAAAAACAGAGACATGCTGTCAAAGCTTTTCATCTTGAACTCTTCAGGACAGATTCACAAGAATATCAATTGTAAAGGGAACAACAATTGATACTGCATGAGAAGAGAGAGTGCTGATTGGTTTTCAGATAGATTGCAATTGTTGTTCCCTTTACCATTGGTATTTTGTGAATCTGTCCAGATGAGTGCAAAACAAAAAGCTTTGACAGCATGTCTAGTTTTTCAGCAATACTCAACTTCTGTACCACCAAGCGACTATTTATAAATGGAATATTTACATCCTTAATATTAGACAATGACATTGATAATTATCAACACCCAATTAAATTATTATAGACTATCAAATGTTTGAAGGTCATTTGATTACTATGGCCATTGAGATTGATCAAAAGAGACACAATTTTCCTTATTTCATATTTAATTCAAATAAGTTTAATATTTTATTAAATATTATGGCATTCTGTCAACATAATAATTAGGTTTCTTTAAACTGGGTGGAGAATTACATCTGCATTCCCTACATCCTATTCTCCTGTCTCTTACCCCACTTCAATGTGGAATACACTGGTTCTAAGCTTCCTGTGCAGAATTCTATGGGATATTGATCAGTGTTTTATTAAAAAGTCTTTGTAAGGTATTGAAAATTATTAAATAAACACTCTGAAGATGTAAACAATTCTTCTTCTGGACATCATGTAGTTACAGTCCTCCCACCACTCCTCTCTTGCATCTCTCCATATTCACCTTCCTTCTTCCTCTGTGCACCCTCCCCATATGGTATGATTTCTCTTTTCAAATTTATGGACACCCTACCCCTGGATTCAGTCCAATGTGTCCTTCCTTGCTTGCTGTGGCTACCCTGCCTTGCTGGCAATACTCCCACACCGTTGAGTCAAGTATAGAAAGTTGAGACCATACTGAAATGCTGATCAGTGTAAATAAGTTGTAAGTAGTACACATTCATACAGTCACCTAGATTGTGGATATGAACCAACTGTGGTAGTTCATTTTATAATGCAAAAGCTGCATGGTAAGCAATGTTAAAAAAAATTGCAGAGATAGGAAATGTCATTGCCACTTCATGTTGTAGGGTAAAGGGTTAACATCAGAAGCACCTGATACTGATGTAACTGCTGATGTAACTATGATGTAATGTCACATGACTAAGTAACAGAGATCTGAAGGGAAGAGTTAAGTACAACCTCATATAGAGTTACCAAGATGTACATAGAGCTGTAAATAAATAACAATGGTTTTACTAACTATAGTCTTTAGTAGCTTTCTTAGGGAATCAGTCAAACCCTAAAGAACCTCATCTAGACCCCGAAAACAAGACAAGACACATGGGGCAGAATCTTGCCCTTGGATGGCGTGCGGGCCCCACCAGCTTGGATGGCGGGCGGGCAGCCGACCCCCGCCACTGAAACGGGGCCCGCCACCATTTTAAGTGAGTGGGCCAATTAAGGCCCGCCCAGCGGCATCCCCGACGGGAAGCGCTATGCGCTTCCTGTGTGGGGGGCAGGGAATCCCCAGCTGTCAAAGTGCGCTCTTTCATGCATGCGCGCGTAAGAGCGCACTGCTCCCTGAGGCAAAGTCCTGTCTCAGGGAGAATACTGATAGTGTCAAAAACATTAAAAATAGAAACATTAAAAAATTATTAACATGTCCCCCTCATGTGACAATGTCACACGAGATGGGACATGTTAATAAAGAACACATACACTTTATTAATTTTTTACAATACGGACATGAAACTTCATCCCGCCAGTGGATGAAGTTTCATCAATAATCTGGAGCCCGCTGGGGCTCCTGACCTGCCCGCCAGCCTTAAGCTTGGACGGGCAGGTCTTTAATTACTTTAACTATCCTGTCAATGGCCTCAATTGGCCATTGACAGGTCGACGGGCGGACAGCTGATTTCACTGTCCGCCCACCTTCCTAAAAATTTAAATGGACCGGGATGACATTGGGGATTCCTCCCGACCTCATCCCGCGTCATTTTCCCCTCGGCGACCGGGCCCCGCCCCCAAATCGCCAAAGGGAAAATCCTGGCCATGTGTGTATCCACCTATCAATTCAAAAAAGTAGAGAATGAGAACCAACGTCTTTTAAACTATGACAGAACACAAATAGCATTTTCATCAAGTTTCTGACACAAATGGGGCAAAGATTTCATTACTGCAACATAATGCTGTCCCCTCACAATTTTTAAATAGTTAAGCTCCAATGCAATCTGCAAACAATCTACAGACAAATCCTATTCACTTAGACATCCTGATTTAAGTGCAAGAACAAGTTGGTCTGGAGCACATAGTGTACAAAAAATAAGCTAAACAAGCAAAGCAAGTTATGCATGATTTTTAATCAAAGTTCCGACCTGATATATAACATGCGGCCTACAGAAAAATGTACAATATGTTCTGCAGATTTTCCCCATCAAGCTACTTCTGCTTTTGTTTGCTGCAATTGCAGCTGATCCACAAAATGCAAAAAAATGACCCAAAGTGGGAGATGGTCGACGCTTTTTGTTACAAATGCGAGGTTCTTTAAGATTGTTATGTTTTACGACTGTGCCTTTAACTTAGGGTAAAATGGAGGAATTAAGAGGGTTACATGACCTGTCCTGAATTCTGCTGACAGCAAGCCTGGGTGGCTTGGGTGATAAGGATCAAAGAGAGACCCAATTTGTTTTACTGGGAAGAAGGTGCAAGGTGTTCACACCTGTAAACAATGACCAGAGCATCGCTGTTGATGGTGGATAGTCTGTTAGGCCTGGATTTTTGTTCCCAGGTTGGAGCACAGGGCTCTGCAAACCCAACCCAGGGAAATGTGATAAAAACAAAAAACTGCGGATACTGGAAATCCAAAACAAAAACAGAAACAGAAATACCTGGAAAAACTCAGCGGGTCTGGAAGGGTCACGAGGACTCGAAACGTCAACTGTACTCTTCTCCGACGATGCTGCAACACCTGCTGAGTTTTTCCACGTATTTCTGTTTCTGTTTTTGTGCTGGGGAAATGTGCCCAGGAACTTGGGATTTCCATTCTGGGGCGACAGAGCTCTCTGGGAGTCTGACCCACTATCCCCAGAATGAGTGTGAATGCTGTCAGGTGTGGAGGTAGGCTGGGTGGAAGGCCTGCCTCTGTGCTCCAGCACTGTGTCCTAGATGTGAAAAAAAGCAATGAAACAAAAACCCCTTTGGCCCTCCCCCGTCTTAGCCTCTCACTCCCCCACACACACACGCATGCCCCATCCGTGCCACCTCATGAACTCTACCCAACCCCCATGGCCCCACATCCCATCCATGTCAACCTATGCCCCTCCACCCCCCCATAAACTCTCATACCCTCCATACCAACTTATGTCCCCTACCCATCTCCAAAACCCCTCATTCCCTCCATGCCAACTTATGCCCCTCTACCCACTCCCATGGCCAACTTATTACCAACTCATGCCAACCCATGCCCCCCCACTCATCACCCTTTTCCCTTACACCTACCATGTCAACTTACCCAGTATCCACAATGGGCAGACCTTAGGAGCCATGCTGAGATTAAATAAAATAAAGTTCTAAGTGTCTATTGACGAATTCACTATTTTAAAAAACAGTCCAATTCATAAAAAAACATTCACTACATCTATATTCCTTCAACTACATTCTTATAAGAGCAAATATTTGATTCAAGTGCTTAATCCCTTATAAAAATAAGCACTGGAATTCATAGTCCAACTTCAAAGAGCCCATAGCCACTTGAAGTAGTCAGTCAAACTATGGGCAGAGTTTATTCCAGCGGGGGTGGGCGGGGGTGGTCAGGAAGCTGACCGCCACCTGTGATTAGGGCCAGACCACAATTTCACACTGGCAGGCCAATTAAGGCCCACCCGGCATGAAACACGAGCGGCAGTGCTCATCGCTGCCTCTGCAGGCGGGGGGGGTGTGCAGTGCGAGTGCGAACTTCGCGATTGCACGCAAGTACACACTTGCAAATCTCCTTGAGGCACAGAGCTATCTCAGAGAGATGAACATTTTTCCAAATATGAAAAAAAGATTTCAAAAATGTAATAAAACATGTCCCCTCATGTCACTCTGTCACATGAGTAGGGACATGTTAGAAATGAAATGCAAAATTTTTTATTTTATTTTTATTTGCTGTTGGAAACCTCACCCCACCTGTGGATGAGGTTTCCTAAAAAATGCAAAGGCCACTTGGCCTTTTCGCATGCCCACCAACCATAAGGTTGGATGGGCAGCGAACAATTTCTTTTAATTACCTTGTAATGGCCTTAATGGGCCTTTTAATTGTCAGCGGGCGCGCTGCCAACTACGGTGCGCACAGGCCGACTGAAATATCACGCGATTGTGCGTTGACGCCAGCACGCTCACCCGACGTCAATGCGTGTCATTTCATGCTCGAGCAGGTCGGGCCCACCCCTGCCCACTGAGGTAAAAATGTTGCCCTATGAAATAGAAGGCACCCTGCTGTGAAAATGGAAGGTTGTGAAATCAGTCATGCAGTGCTAATCCAATAATGGTAACGCTTAAGCTTATGTCAACAGACGGAGTGAAATAGCAAGCAATGATTTTTTTTAAAAACACTACAGCCATTTTATTCAAAGATTTAAAAGACGGGAGTTTTAAACTACTTGACAGCTTGACAGTTATCTTTGACAGTTCATTTTGACATATCTGACAGTTCCAATTAGCTTGACAGTTAATGAGATTAAGCACATTTTACACACATTCATCCTACCTTTAACGATCCCAATCAGCACCTTACCCCTTCCAAGGGGCACCTGACCTCCCCAAAGGGCATCTAACTTCCTCCAAAGGTGCCCTGGGACCATATCCAAAAGGGTACCCCACCTTTCCAAAGGACCCCACAATGTTCATAGCTGCTCCTACCAGGCCTAACCTGTGCATATTGTTATTTCACACACCTGGCTCACCAAAATCACATTTGAGTGGAGGAAGCCACTGATTTAAATGGGCAGCTACCTCCGTGAAAAACCCACGAGCGAATCCCGACACAGGCTGATTCCTGCCCCCATGAAAATGGTAGGTGCCATGTTCAGGGGCGGGACTTCCAGATTTCAGGCTCATTGGCTATTTTCACAATGGTGGAGAGGTTCTCCATCATTGCGAAAATCCAGGCCTTAGCCTCCAAAGTCCCATGAAGGTCTTAGGAATGTCAGGTTTTATAAATGGTTATACTTAAAATTGTCTATTTAGTTTCAAGATAGAATGAAGTTGGGAGTCCAAATGATAGCTAATTAGCATTTCTACCTTGATACAAGGTCCATGTGAATCACATTGCCATGGAGATAGGCTTTGAGAGTGGGAGATTCCATAGGAAGCCATTGTCAGATTGGTTTACAGGTTGTTTCCTTAAAATATCACTGAACCACACAGTGTCAGTCTGCAAGGATCTGAGAGAGAGAGAGAGAGCAGAGAGATAAAGACATCAAGTCTCCATAGTTCACCACACAAGAATGCGGATGAGAGCTCATGCTCATATTGGACAGACCAGGTTCATGAAAATTTAAACAGGACTGGAAGATTCACCTAGCTTTAGCTAGAGGGAAGAATCTCCAATTCATCCCTCACCATGGAAGTCAGTCCAACGAGTAGGAACTACCTGGCTGAGAAAGGAAAAGAAAGGAAGTAAGTTCTCGGGAGCCCAGGATCACTTTGGACTGGTTCCAAGAGACAGTTAGGGACAGACTGAAGTATGACCATGGAGAGAAATTTTCAGTTGTTTTAAATGTTAAATGGGAGATTGCTTTTGTAGTTTGGAGTATAAGTTGCCTACTGAAATAATATTTATTCAATGTTACTTTTAGTTTGTGTATTACAATAAAAGTCTTAAAATTTGAAATTTTGTTGGGTGATCCTTTCAGTCAGTCACTGGAAATTCAAATATATTTTTAAATGTTATCAGTCTCTACAGAGATCATAATATTTTCATGACATCGTTTAAAATTCAATTCACAAATCAGAATTCAAACATACAAACTCATGCAGATAATGTACAAGAATCATACTGGTGTGCATGATTTGTCTTCAATGAGATAGCAGTTAGGTTGTATCCAAATACAACTAACTGAGAAAATTCTTAACATTCACAAGAATATGCTTCCTCCTACCATCCCCACTACCCCCAACTGCAACAAATTAATGTTTTGTTAAACCGCTGGCTATTAACTAAATTGAAGACCACAGCATACTCTAGAACACACACCTGTTACAATGGATACTTAATTTTATGAGGGCATCTTTGTGTTATTTCAAGCACCATCTAATATTGTTTTGAGCTGAACCACTCTTTTTATACATGTGCTTCTTCTCCAATGCCTAGACCTTCCAAGGCCATGTAACATCTTCACTGAGAAGACAACTTATACAGGTCCTCTTTCTAAAACCAGCTGCTAAGAAACATGTGACTGGTCTTCTTCGTACATGGAAGTTTTCCACCACACCCTCTGACAACTGCTTCTGAGACTGGCAGTTCATCACAAATTGAATTTTGAAACTTGTTCCCCACTACCCTGTGACATAACACATTGCAATCCAACACAGGCTAACCCTCTCTCCCCAGCCGTAGTAACACACATTTGGTGACCAAAAGGGCTGGCGTGTTGATGTGCCAAAAGGGGGCAATGCCACATGTTAGAAACCACAGGTTTTGGAATTCAACCAGGCTGGTCTACCATGTCAACTGCTGAACAACTAGGTGTTTTAATGGTGGCCTGAAAGCCAGTCCTAGCCAGACATATGGCTCCCTTTTTTGAGCCCCATTCTGCCTCAGGGTATGAATCTTGTGTGCATCCTCCCATCATCCACCTCCCAGCTGTGATCCTCCCCACCCATTTTGTTGTACGCAATTTTAAAACCAATTGACATCACATTCCTTTTATATAAGGGTATGAAATGTCCGAGGATCGTGCCCTTATTGATTGCTGGGTGAGAAATTCCTATGTGTCTCATGCGGTTTTGGGCTCCAAAACAGGTGCTGCAAATTGAATTCAGCAGTGCAACATTCCAGACCGAAGATGCAGATGTTGCCATATTGGTCCAGATGCTCAATAGGTGCCCACAGGCCTCATTTTAAATTGATGATAAAGGTCCCGCACCTCACTCAGGGACCTCTTGCTAACTTAGTGTCTGTGCTGCAGCTTTCAGACATGGTATATAAAGGAATTCTTACTTCCATTAAGGTAAGTCTCTTGTTGATTTTTATAGGCTTCTAAAGTGCTTTAGACTATTTCAGCCAGTACCTGGCTGTTAAACGCTTTTGTAGAGTAAATTTATGGAGGGTAATTTGTTTGTTCTTAATGGCTAAACATGAACTGCTGCTGGCATTACTACTGTGGTTCCCAAATTGGGAGGAAGAGCAGCAGCAAGCTAGGCATGAAAGACCTGCAATGGCTGTAAGATGATAGTGCAGGAGATATTAGTACATGTGGGTGTTCAGGAACAAAACATCATAGCCAAACCTCACATGGAAACAGTGCGTAAGGCAGAGGCACTACCAGGAGACAGTCACTTAGCTGTTGAACTGAGAGTTGGAGCCCAGCACCAGGATGTGCACTGTGGCTCTAAACCTTGATGCCTTTGACTCCTTGCTAATTGCTTTTACCACATCAGTCAATTTGTTGTGCGCAAAGCCATCCAGCAGGTCATTAATGCACTGTTTGTGAAACCTCAACAGTTCATTACCTCACCCTTGGAGTCTGTCAAGCAGGAAGAGAGAAAGCTTGCATTTGCCCACATTTCTGTATTCCCGCAGCTGCAGGGAATTGTAGTCTACGTGCACACTGCCCTTAAGTCTCCCATCAGGATGTAGCACTATTTCCCAAGAAGAAGGGCTTCCGTTCATTCAACTTGTGTTTGACCAGAGGGAGAGACTCATGCTGGTCTGTGCCCTGATTCCTGGCAGTGACCACGGCCAGAACTTGTAGCTCGTCGGGTGGGCAAACGCCTGACCTGGCCGAGCGTAAAATGACGCGCAATGGCATCGGGCGAGCATCCTGACATCATCGCGCGATATTTTGGTCAGCAGGCGCGCGCCGGAGTCGGCAACTCGCCCGCCAACAATTAAAAGGACTATTAAAGGCCATTAAAGTTGTAATTGAAAGACATTTTTCACTGTCTGTCCAACCTTACGGTGGGCAGGCAGGCGAAAAGGCCAAGCGGCCTTTGCATTTTTTAGGAAACCTCATTCACAGGCTGAGGTTTCCAAGAGCAAATAAAAATAAATAAAAATTTTAGCATTTCATTTATAACATGTCCCTGCTCATGTGACAGAGTCACATCATCCCGCATCATTTTACATGTCAGCGAGCGGGCCCCGCCTCCCGAACTCAATATCCTGCCCCAAGAGTGTCTCACACCTGATAATCGGATTCTTACCTGCAATGGAGAGGGAGCATTATTTCCACATGCCCAGTTTTTGACTGCTCGCTCCTTCCAGTTTCTAGCGCATGTCCTGGTCCCTCCAAACCATATGTCCAGCACCTTCAGGCAGTCGGACCTGACGGTGAAGGGGACAAAGGATCGGTCAGCACAGTTCCCAGAACATGGCCTCGCTTTTGCCGCAATTTATCTTGGTTCCCAAGGCCGGTTCGAACTGGTCGGACTGAAGATCAGTCTGAGCACCAACAGTGGATCCAAACAGGAGATGGTGACATCATTCCATGTACAGGGAGGTTTTGACCTGAGTGCCTCCACTGCCTGGGATCATTACTCCTCTTATGCCCGAATTCTTGCAGGTGTCCACACCCTTGTCCTACATATAGGCAATCATATCCCTGAGTAGCGTGAGGCTATCAGAGATCTTCCAGCCGGATACAACACAGGTTTGGTCAGGATTTTATGGTCCACATTCAACAGTGAAATGGGTTGCTAATTCCTAATTTCTTCCTTTCCCCCTTTCCCTTGTAGATGAGGGTACAGATGCCTTTCCTCTAGGATTCTGATAGGCTGCCAGCCAGAAACATACGGTCATACACCAAGCAGGTTGGGCCAATCCAGTCCCACTGAGCCAAATACAATTCAGCCGGTAAGCCATCACTTCTGGGAGATTTGCTCTTCTCCAAGGAATTGAGGGCCTTAATCAGCTCATCCAGAGTTAGCAGTTTGTCCAGACTCTCCCACATACTGTCATCTAAGACTTCCGTGATAGAGGAAAAGAAGGACTTGGAGGTTCTGCTGTGAGCTTCACATCATATACTGCGGCATAAAAGGATTTGCTGATCCTCAAAATGTTGGACTGCAATGACTTTACTGAGCCATCTTCTTCCTTCAAGCTGCTGATCACAGAGCTCTCTCTGTGTACCTTTTGGAAGAAGCACAACTATGTCTCATCCTGCTCCATGGAGCGGATTCTGGACAAGATGATCTTGGAGGTCTCCAAGGCAAAGAGCGAGGCTTGTTGGCTCTTCACCCCCATCGACTGCAGCCGGAGTAGATTCTGCATGTTTTTCTGAAGTCGGGACATTTCCCTCTGCTCCTCTCTAGCCTTCTGAACACCTTTGAGGATGTAAAGCCTCTTAATGTTCTCCTGGATCGCTTCCCAACAGTGCATCGGAACTAAAAGAGGGGTTTCACACTTCTCAACTTTTGTAATCCCTTTTAAGTTCCTCACTGTATTCTGTGGTCAACAGTTTCCATGTCCACCTGCCAACCCTCTGGTCTTCCTGTAAGTGACAGTCAGCCAGTAGGAGGCACTGGTCAGAGAAGAACACTGGCTTGATGTCAGTGGATCTGACCGTAAATGCTCAGGACACAAACGGGAAGTCTATCCTAGAATGGATGGACCCTTCTGGCCGCAACCAAGTGTGTCTAAGCTGCGTCTGCAGGGTTACTGAAGAGGTTGTGCAGCTTGGCATCTTTCACTGTTTCCATCAGGGATCTGGACGTGGCGTCCAGTCTGCTGCCAGCTCTGCCGAATTGTCCAGCTGTATCGATGGTGCAGTTGAAGTCACCGCCCAGAATGGCCGGTCTGGAAGTCACCAGCAGCAGTGGAAGCTGCTGAAGGATGGCAGTTGCTTGCTGTTTTGAGCCGGGGCATACATGTTAATTAACTGGAGCGGAGCATTATTGTATAATATGTCGGTTACAAAGAGGTGCCCACCCACCACCTCCTTAACTTCGAAGATGGTGAAGTTGCCTCCCTGCAGCAGAATACCCAAGCCGGAGGAACGCGAGTCGTTTCCTCCTGACCAGGTCGATGGCCCATGGGACCAGCATCGTGACCACTGCCTGTAGGAGCTGAAGAGCGACATCACACACTCCTGCAGAAACAGGTCAGCTTTGACCTTGGCAAGGTAATGCAAGGTTGCAACATATGGCATAGTAACTGCTACGCACTTTAACGGACACAAGCCTTATCCCCATTTTAAATCATTTTGTCGCTTACCAGACCTGGAAACCGTCCTGAACTGCTGTGTTTGAAATACTCTACCCGGGTGACATAAGGGGGTTTGTGTAAGGAGTGAGGTTTGGATTATTCTCTGTGGGAGACGTCTCTCCCATCCATTCCCCCTCAGGGGCGTTGCTGCTCCTGGCTTCCCGGAGCTGGGGTGCACCAAGCGCTTCACTGGCCCAGATTTCCTGGAGCTGGGTGTGCTGGCCTCTTGGCTGTCTGTGATGTTTTGGAGCTCAGGTGTCTCCTCCTCCAGCTACTTCCGCTGGCGTCACCCTTGTCCTTCTTTGACCAAAGAGCAGCAGCCCCTGTCATGCGTGTCGGATTGGAGTCGCCTCTTGCCGCTTGTCTGGGAGGTGGCTTGGTCCCTTCATGGCCCCTTCTTCTTTTTGGTCTTCTTCGCCAGCTGCCAATCCCCCAGTTGGTCCTCTGCTGGTTCCTCCTCCATTGATTTGGTCTGCTGAGGAGTGGGGAGTTCAGGGGGCAGTACGGGTGTTTAGCTCACTCCTTTTCCCTCTGCAAGTCTCCTTGGCAGGGGTCACACTTACTGTTCCATTGGTTTGCCCCTCCTTGGTTTTCGCCACCTGTGTGTAACTGAGGCAGTGTTTGGGGCAGGTCTTGTAGAGATGACTTGCCCCACTGCACAGATTGCAGCACTTAGTCTGCTTGCAGTCCTTTGTCTGATGCCCTTTCTGCTTGTAGTTCTTGCAGATGACAGTGCTGCAGTTGGTTGCCACATGACCAGATTTGCTGCAGGAATGACAAACTTTAGACTGCCCAGCGTAGACAAGGTAGCTGCAGATTCCCCTCATAGCGAAGCTGGAGGGAGGGTGGAGGACTGTTCCCTTACCTTGAGTGTCATCTTGACCCGCTGTTTGCTGGTCCAAATCCCGAGGGCATCCTTGACCTCGGTGCAGTTCGCAACCTTGTCGATGTACCTGGCAAGGAAGGTGAGGACATCAATGATAGGAACATGGGGGCTGTAGAGGCGCACACTCACCACGCGGTCCCATCGTGACGGCAGAGTAAACAGCGGCTCTGCTGTGAGGATTCTCAGCCATGAGGATTCTCAGCTGCGGCAGATCTCTCCTCTTCTTGAACGCCGTTAGGAACTTAATGGATGCAGCAACATCCTTGAAGGTCACGTCAAAGTATCCAGCGCCGGGGAAGTCCTGCAGATAGTAGATGTACACAGCTTCGAATCCACTGGATTCCAAATGGATTTTCTTCATGAAGAAGGCGCGGTTAACGGGTGTATCTTCTTTGCTGTCTTTCAATGCTTCACTAACGGTGTTACATACCCCCTACTGGTTGCAGCCATCGCCTCTTTAAGTTCCCGATGTTAAGCACTGAAGCCCCATCAAGGAGAACAAACAACCACAGAAGAGCTTCCAATAACAAAGGGCAAAAAGCCAAAGCCTTTGCTGAAACCCCCCAGTAAAAGAAATGCAAGCCACAAGAAACAACACTTACGCATGTGCAGGAACAACCATTATCATGGTCTCTACCCTGGTGTGTTCGTGCCTTTCCTCAATACCCTCTCTGTTCCATACAGACTATCAAGTGGCAAGCTGGCTGCTGTTGGTTAAGGGCTATCCCCTCACCAATTGGTTCACGGTTCCTGTCAAGAACTCAGGCACAGACTGGGAACACCAATATAATGAGACTCATGCAGTAAGAGGGGTTCTGGCTAAGAAAACCATAGCTGTCCTAAACAACAGCTCCATTATCTGGCCAGAGTACAGAGAACAGAGAAATTTGCAGGATTCGTTATCATTTTCTGCAGGATTGGAGGAGAATTCTGGTTCTTGAGGGAGGGAAGGGTTGCAAGTGCATATAGTGCAATGCTAAGCGTGAGTTTCATCTTATTTACCTGCAAGAGGTCATTGAACTTTTTCTTGTATTGTTGGCATGTCCAGGGAACAATACCTATACTGACCTGTTCAACCATCACTGCCCACTTGTATCAGGCAACTTGCCAAGATATCTTCCAGTGAACAGAAGATGTTCCTTCTCCTGCTGTCCTCCTCCAACAAAATTTCCAAACCCATTCCCTGGCAGCCTCCGAGTGTCCGCTGTTGTCCTCAATCTTTAGTGGGCTGCTTTGAATTGGCATCAGAAACCCACAAAAGGTATGTCCTTGTTCAGGTGAGCTGCCTAATTTATTTAAATTAAGTTAATATCAGGGAATGAAATCGGAGCCTTCTTTTCAGCCATGTGATCAGATATACTTTGTAGGTGTAGCACCATTTCTATACACGAAAACTATCTAAAAGTAAATTTTGCACCACCCCCACCATGTGCAACTCCACAGGAGAATGTTTCATATTAATTTAACATATTCAGAGAACACACTTCCAGTAAATATGTACCATGACACCAAGATTAATATTTATATTTGTTGATCCAGGAATTAAAAGAAACAAGACAAACATTGAGGATGTCATTAAAAGTTCCTGAAATATGGGTAACAAACTTTCCAAATGCAATAGGTTTTTAACAGGATCACAGAATGGTTATGGCACAGAAGGAGGCCATTCGGCCCGTCATGTGTGCGCTGGCTCTCCAAAGAAGCAATTTACCTCGAGCTGCTCACCCGCCTTATCCCAATAGTTCTGCACACTCTTTCTTTTCAGTTAATAATCCAATTCCTTCTTGAACACCTTGATTGAACCTGCCTTCACCACACTTTCAGGCAGCGCATTCCAGAGCTAAACCACCCACTGCAAGGAGAACTTTTTCCTTGTGCCACCATTGTTTCCTTTGCCAATTACCTTAAATCTGTGCCATCTGGTTCTCGATCTTTCCAATGGGAACACTTTTTCCCTATCTACTGTGCCCGGACCCCTCATGATTTTGAATATCTCTATCAAATCTCCTCTAAACCTTCTTTCCCAGGAAAACAGTCCCAACTTCTACAATCTATCTGCATAACTGAAGATCTTCATCCCTGGAACCATTCTTATAACTCTTTTCTGCACTCTCTCTAATGCCTTCACATCCTTCCAAAAATGTGGTGCCCAGAAGTAGATACGATACTCCAATTGAGGCTGAACCAGTGTTCTATACAATCTTTTGTACTCTATGTCCCTATTGATAAAGCCTAGGATGTTGTGTGGTTTATTAACCACTCTCTCAACCTGTCCTGTCACTTTCAATTATTTATGCACATGTACACCCAGGTCCCTCTGCTCCTGCACCCACTTTAGAATTGTACCTCTTATTTTATATTGTCCCTTCCATATACTTACTTCCAAAATGAATCACTTCATACTTTCTGCATTAAATTTCATCTGTCACTTGTCCGTCCATTCCACCAACTTGTCTATGTCCTTTTGAAGGTCTACACTATCCTCCTCACAGTTCACAATGCTTCCAAGTTTTGTATCATCCGCAAATTTTGAAGTTGTGCCCTGCAGATCAAGGTCTAGGTCATTAATATATATCAAGGTGGGGTTCTAACACTGACCTCTGAGGAACTCCACTCTGAAAGACATCCATTAACCATTACTGTGGTTCCTGTCAGTCAGCCATTTAGTTGCTGTCCCTTTTCTTCAAGGTGCTCTAACTTTGCACACAAGTCTGTTGTGCAGCACTTTATCAAATGCCTTTTGGAAGTCCATGTACACCACATCAACATTACCCTCATCAACCCTCTCTGTTACCTCATGAAAAAACTCTAGAAAGTTAAACACAATTTGCCCTTAACAAATCCACACTGGCTTTCCCTAATTAATGAGCATTTGCCCAAGTGACTATTAATTTTGTCCCAAATTGTCATTTCTAGGAACTTTCCCACCACCAAAGTTATACTGACTGACCTGTAGTGGTTGGGTTTACCTTTACACTTCTTTTTGAACAAGGGTGTAATGTTTGCAATTCTCCCATCCTCTGACATCAATCTTGAGTCTAAAGACGACTGGAAAATTATGGCCCGTGCCTCCACAATTTCCAACTTCACTTCCCTCAATATCCTTGGATGCATCCCATCAAGTCTGGACGCCTTCTCAATATTAAGCACCAACAGCCTATCCAATACCTCTTCAATAACAATTTTAAACCCTTCAAATGTCTGAACTACCTTCTCTTTCACCATGGCCTGGGAAGCGTCTTCTTACAAAGTATTCATTTAATACCTCAGCCATGCCTCCAGTCTCCACACGTAAATCCTGTTCGATCCCTAATTAGCCCCATTCCTCCTTTCATCACCCTTTTACTATTTATATGCCTATAGAAGACTTTTGAATTCCCTCTTATATTGGCTGCCAGTTTTCATACTGTCTCTTTGCTTTTCTTATTTGCTTTTTCAAATCCCCTTTGAACCTTCTACTTTCAGCTGGCTCTTGGTTGCATTATCCATCTGACATCTGTCATAAGCAAACTTGTTCTTCTTTATTTTAACCCTGATACTTTTTGTCATCCAGGGGAGCTCTGGGTTTGTTTGCCCTAACTTTCCCCTTTGTGTGAACATACCTTGACCATACCCGAAATATCTCTTAAAAATAGCCAACCTTTGATTCCAATTTATCTGGGTCAGATCCACTCTTACCCCATTGAAGTTGGCTTTCCCACAGTGAATTATTTTTACCCTGGATTACTCCTTGTTCTTTTCCATAATCATCCTAAACCTTATGATAAAATGACAAATCTCTCAGGGTTGAAGCACCTTTTCAGCATTTCATTAAACGCCCTTCTGTTAATTATATATTAATTATGTTTACTTGTATGCAGGTAGTGGACATTAACTGGTGATTCACTTTTGCCCTTATAAATAGACACATTCTAAAACTGTGATTGTTGGGTTAGGAGATGCATGCTTGAAACGTTTATCTCTGTAAATAAAACACTTATGAAAGTGTATAAAGATTGGCTTCAGCTCTATCCTTCATCATTTGGCTTTCTGGAGGATAGCATCCACTTAACACGTTTGTTTGAATTTCGGACCAGCAGTATTTCAACCAGTGTTAACCTGTTGAGAATGACCATAAGGTCTTTTAAAATAAATGAGTTAATGGTCATTGGAAAACCTAGGCTGCTGTGTCCAGGTTGTTCTACAATCCATTTCTCTCACCTATTTAGGAACATAAGAACAGAAGTAGGTCATTCAGGCCCTTGAGCTTGTGCCACTATTCACTTAGGTAACGGGTAAGATGCACCTCAACTTCATTTACTAACCTTTCCTCCACATTCCTTGATAATTGTACTGAAAAACAATCTATTGCTTTCAGTTTTGGAAAATTTCAATTGGCCTTACTTTTTATGAGAAAGAGTTCCAGATTTCCCCTACCCTTTGTGTGAAAAAGTGCTTGCGTGCCCTAATATACTGGATTTCCACGCAAGAGGAAGTAGTTTCCTTGTATGTACTCCAGCAAATTCTGTAATCAGTTTAAACACCTCCATTAGATCACCCCCTCAATGTTCTAATAACAAGGCAATACAAGCCAGGTTTCTGAAACCTATATTGCATCTCAGGCCTCTGTCCCACTTGGTTTTCCCTCTCATTTTCTTCTGTTGTTAAAATTCACCTACGTTCCTTTCACTTCTTTTCTTCAATTAACTGTTTCCTTCCTTACTTCTGCTCTTCTCACCTTCCTTTTCTTCCTACATATGAACGTATGAGATAGGCTGGGAAAAAGCCATTCATGCATCATGCCTTACTCACTTGGAAATAATGTAACCTCATATAACAGCAACCCATCACCCTCACATAGCCTTCTGCCCCACTTATTTGTATTTTAAACCAGTTAATCTCATGTGGCATTGTTCAAAGATAAAAATATAAAACATTTATTTACTGCTACTCCGTTACTTACCTGTCCATAGTGCATACATTTCTATTAAACATGGAATAAATGGGAAGAAAATAATTGAATCTTTCCCTCTTGGTTTATTGTATGGACCCTAATTAGAATATTTTACAGAAATCACTCAATGATGTCATTTTGTCATTGTGATACTATTCCTTCCTATACTTACTGGTCACCAGGGACCAATCAGCAGTTGTTGTCATGAACCAATGACAGAAGAGATGTTTCAGTCATGTTGTTTGAATTAACAAATCACAGTGGCCAAAATTAAGAACCATTGGTTACCAAAGGGGTGATCAAATAGTTAGCTGGGCCAATGACGCATTGTTGTCTCAATTGAAACCTACTAAACAATGCGGTCCACCTGACTGTATTCACAGCATTAGTCAAGAGTCCTCTCAAACTCGTCAGATGCTAACCAATTGCCAAAGAGATTATTCAAAAGTAACCTGAACAAAATGGTCATCTGAATACTACTGGCCAATGAGATTTCTGAAGAACTTCAGTGAGATTTATAGAAATCAGTCTATAAGATTTCTTGACAGTGATATTAAATGGAATGATCACATAATTAATATTGGTCAAGGAAGTTGCAGAGAACATGCAAGAAAGGGGGTCCAAGAAAGCATGTGAGACAGATCGGTAGCTTTATCTTATCTTTTTCTTTCTTCTTGCTTTCTGCAGCTTTTCTTCTTTTGTTTCTTCTTTCATTTTCTTCCTGCCAAGCAACTCCCTAGGCCCAACCATCTTCAGCTACTTTATCAATGACCTTCCTCCCCTCATAAGGTCAGAAGTGGGGATGTTCGCTAATGATTCATCAATGTTCAGCATCATTCGCGACTCCTCAGATACAGAAGCATTCCATGTCCAAATGCAGCAAGACCTGGACAATATCCAAGTGGCAAGTAACCTTCGCACCATACAAGTGCCAGGCAATGACCATCTCCAACGAAAGAGAATTCAACCATCGCCCCTTGACATTCAATGGCATCCCCCACTATCAACATCCTGGGTTATGATTGACCAGAAACTGAACTGGACTAGCCATATAAATACTGTGACTACAAGAGCAGGTCAGAGGCTAGGAATCCTCACCTCCTGACTTCCCAAAGCCTGTCCACCAACTACAGGACACAAGTCAGGAGTGTGATGGAATACTGTCCATTTGCCTGGATGAGTGCTGCTCCCACAACACTCAAGAAGGTCAACACCATCCAGGACAAAGCAGCCCGCTTGATTGGCACCCTATGCACAAACATCCATTCCCTCCACCACCGACACACAGTGGCAGCGGTGTGTACCACCTACAAGGTGCACTGCAGGAACTCCTTAGAGAGCACCTTCCAAGCCCATGACCACTACCATCTAGAAGAACAAGGGCAGCAGATGTATGGAAACACCACCACCTGGAAATTCCCCTCCAAGCCACTCGCCATCCTGACTTGGAAATAAATCACTGCTCCTTCACTGTCGTTGGGTCAAAATCCTGAAACTCCCTCCCTAACAGCACCGTGGGTGTACCTACACCACATGGACTGCAGCGGCTCAAGAAGGCAGCTCACCAGCACCTTCTCGAGGGCAATTAGGGATGGGCAATAAATGCTGGCCCAGCCAGCGACACCCACATCCCATGAATGAATATAAAAAAAAAACCGCTTGGCTCTCCAGCCTAGGACCCCCAGTCTCCTCTCCTGGATCGTGGCTGCCAGTCACCTCATTCTGGCTTTTTCCAACTCCCCCACTGCAGCAAAATTCTGCCTTGCAACGGTAGAAAGTCAGATCACGAGGAAACATCGGCCTGAATTTTACGGTGGTGGTGACGGCGAAAGCTGTGAGTGTTCGTTGTTGCTCCACCAATGAGAGTGCCAGAAATCTATATGCGTAGTATAGTGTAGAAATCCCAAAGTTGTGGTGGGTGGGCCAATCCGTGCTGCTCCAGAAAGTTCACTCTTTAACTCTATGGCCAGGATTTTGCCCTCGTCGGCCGGGCTCGGAGGGGGCGGGCAGGAGTGGTCAGGAAGCCGACCCGCGCTTGCGATCGGGACCAGACCACAATTTCTCGCTGGTGGGCCTCAGCATGAGACATGTGCTGCATTGCTCTGCGCTACACAGAGCTGCCTCCGGGAGATGAAGAGTTTAAGAAATAGAAAGAAACGATTTTAAACTGTTTAAGAAAAAAACATGTCCCCTCATGTGACTCTGTCACACGAGCAGGGACATATTTTTAGTGAAATGTTGGCATTTTTATTTAATTTTTATTTTCTTTCGGAAACCTCATCCCACCCTTGGATGAGGTTTCCTAAAAAATGCAAAGGTCGACTGGCCTTTTTGCCTGCCTGCCTGCCAACCGTAAGGTTGGGCGGGCAGCAAAAAATTTAATTCAATGACCTTTTTAATGGCCTTTATAGGCCTTTTAATTGTTGGCGGGCGCACTGCTGACTCCCGCGCACGCCCGCCGACTGAAATATCGCAATGACATTGGGACTCTCATTTTATGCTCAGTCGGGTTGGGCACGTGCCCACCCAACGAGCCTTGTATTCTGGCCTATGTTGTCATTACATTAAATCATGTGTGCTTTACCCAGCGGCAGGTGCTTGGCCTCATTGGCTGTTGATGCTTCATTCTGAGCCAAGAATATATTTTTTTCAGTGGTGGTTTGGCATTAGTCTTCCACTCTCAGGGGCAGGGCAAGGAAGCAAACCCCCAAGTCTACCTCAGCCACAGCAGAAGTTGAAGCCATGTTGGCGGTATTCTGAACCGCATGGTCAGCCGTCTAGCCGAGAGAGCTAACCAGCTCTTCCTAACAGCACATTAAAAGGGAAAATATGCTACTGTTATGAATTTGGGCTAATAGCCAAAATATTTTAGGTTTGATGTTTCCAGGTGGTGAGAGCCTCCTGTGTCAGTTTGCGAACATTTAATGAGGATGCTGGTACCAGAGGACAATTTCAAATGTCAAAATGGATGTGGAAGGGATTCCAAATGTTCATCTAACTTTTTAAATGATTAAATTCAAATGACTTTTTAATATGTTTCTGATATCATTTATCTTACTTTTAAAAATGTGTATAGCTTTATGACTATAAAATAACTGCTTAAGCTTATCTGGATTTTTGTAACTTTTTGTCCAAATTTATAGATGACTTTTTAACGTGATTCTATCCAACTTTATACAAAATCCTGTTTACATACATACGACAGGTACTGCGACAGCTTAGTTATGACAGATTCTGAGGGTGTGGCTTCTATTCATTGCATCACGTTGTTGCGACCCAGTTAGGGACTGTTAACATTTAAAGAGAAATGCGAACAGCTCATTTTAACCAATAGAACTACGCCCACAAGGTTTCAGGTTTTTAAAACAAAACACAACTTTATCATATATAGAACAAATTAAACAAAGCAAATATGATTAAGTTAACACTATAACATTTACCATATGCCAGGCCCTTAGGTTTACCTCTTACTTGCCCCTCACCCTCCCTAGGAATTCTGCCATATGTTACGATACCTTAAAGTTATTTAGTTCTATAACAACAACCATAAGTATGCCAAAGTCCTCTGGAGAATTCTCCTCAACCCCAATGATTCTCAGAGTTAAAAACGTTCAATTACTATCTCTTTACTGTGGATGCCTCAAGTCCCTTGTTCTTTTCAATACTCCCAAGCTAATTCAGCTGAATACTTTCTTTTGTAATAAGAGTCTGTGAGGCCCACTGTGGATTCCCGCACTAGCTTCAAACTAGGCAATCTTCAAGCTTCTGTTCCTTCACAAGGTTCAAACTGAGATTAAGGCTCATCCGCATTCCACACAGTCAATGATGATGTTAGTTCTTTACTCTGCTTACAGTACAAGTCTATCTAACTGTCATTTACTTTGGCTAACTCCTCTCAGTGAGCTGCAAACTGCACACACCAGTTCCAAGCTTCAGCTAAAATCTCTCCCAGCAAACACCCTTGTAAATTGAAACCAAAGAACCTCCCTAAGCTCCACCCATCTCCACAATGACGTACCATACTCTGGGATGTCCTCAAACTGACCTTTCGGTTAATTGTCCCTCGTTTACAACTTATTCTTTGATCAGACTAAGTAAATGTGTTTTACTACCTTTCAGGGTTCACTGAATGCTTTTAAGCTAATTTAGCTCTAACTCCCTAAACAAAAACATCTCTTTGGGCTGCCTTTGTTCTTGCAAGCATTTCAGACATCACATCTCCAGCTCTTTAGCTAAGTAAGCCCACCTGCTATTTCATAGCTCTTACCTTTCTAGTTGTTGACCCCTTGAGGGCCCAAACTTCTAAGTGTAATAGGCTCCAAGCTTGCTTTAATTGCATTTATCCCTTTTTCTACAGTTAAAGTCTGAAACTAAAAATGATATACTAAAACAGATGAACCATGAATTAAGTATTAGCAACAACATGCTCTGCCCATTATACCCACATTAGAGAATACTGGAGAGCTACATTGGGGTTTAGAACATGAGGGATTCCTCTTGCCTGGACAGTGAAATTCTCATCACCACCACCCTGCACCCACCTCCCACCACGCCCCATTATTGTGTCAGGTAAGTGGCCATATTAGGTTGAGGTCAGCAGCGAATGCCATTGCTTAACCAATGAACACAAAATCCAGCAGGCCTAACAGCATCTGTGGAGAGAAAAAAAAACAGAGTTAACGTTTCAAGTCCATATGACTGCTTCAGAGCTCTGAAGTAGAGTTATATAGATTCGAAACGTTAACTCTGTTTCTCTCTCCACAGATGCTGTTATACCTGCTGAGGTTTTCCAGCATTTTCTGTTCTTGTTTCAGATTTCCAGCATCCGCAGTGTTTTGCTTTTAACACAAAATCCAGGCCATTATAGACCAGATTCGCAGGGACGTGGGGGAAAAGACAGGGGAATGGGGTTAACTGAGTTGATTTTGCAGAGAGTCAGCAGGAACAAGACAAACAGAATGGGCTCCTTCTACGCTGTAAGATTCGATGATTTTAAGAATACAAGAGAATTGCTTAGAGACTGGCATCAAATAGCTGATTAACACTGCTTCCACAGGATGGCAAATCTGTCAAAATTGCAGGCTTAGGAGGTTGGGGAAATCAGTTTGTTTGTGAACACAATGATGAAATAAAGAGGAGTTTTGATGAAGATTTGAAAGTCAGGGTGATGAGCCTCTGGTTGTATGTAATTGGTAAGAAATGTGCAGAGGAAGGAAGCTCACTAAACAGTTCTGACACACGCCTGCTCAGCTGAAAGGAAATTGTCAAGACGACCAGGGGTAATTCTCTTTGATTTGATCATTGAGATTTAGTTACATGTTTGACCTAAAACCAAAAGGCAGAAGGAACTCAAGTTCAGGAGAAATAACTGAATCCCTAAGGTGGAAAAAATGGGAAGGAGAGATAGGGTCAAGAACAAACTTATAAAAACGAAGAAACGTTAGGAATTTAAACTGACTGAGGAATCTTGTAAAGTGTATCAAAACGAGTTTAATTTCTCACTTGAACAAAAAGATTAGCTAAGCCAAAGTGATAAGAAGATCATCAAAGATGACGTTGGTTATAGATGGCAATGAGCCACAGGGATCCCAGGAAGAAAGCAGGACATCAAAGAGGAAGTCAGACAAGTGATACCAGGAAACTCTACCTGTGCCCACATCAAGGGGTAACCTACACAGTTAAGTGCTTAATTTATCAATGACAAATTCAACACAAACTGCAAATGGCCAAACATTTTGTGGCTCAGTGTCAAATGTTATTTTCTAATACACCTGCGAAGTGCCTTGGGACATGTTCGAAATCTGAAATAAAAACAGAAAATGCCAGAAATGCTCAACAGGTCAGAGAGCATCTGTGGGGGAGAGAACGAGAGAGCAAAGATAACGGCCGGGATTTTCCGGCCCTATCGCGGGTGGGACACGCCGCGGGTGAGATGGTACCCCAGCCAGAAGCTCATTGGCCTGCGGCGGGATCAGGAGATCCCGGTTGTGGGGGGGAGGGGCGGTGCGGAAAATCTCGCCGATCATTTCTGATTGATTATTTTTCATCTGGAGTTTATGATTTTATTTCTTTCTTCACAGGTGCTGCGTGACCTGTCGAGCATTTCCACAATCTTCTGTATTGATACGCTATATAAAGACAAGTTGTTGTTGCTTTCCTTGATCTAATCTTTAGGGTAGGCTTTTCCCTGTGGGCTTCTGAACCCTACCATCAGGGTCAAATAGGGGGGTCAGTCAGAAGCCTGCACTGTGTGGGGAATAGTCACTCACCTGTCACTTTTCCCAGGGCTGCCTGTTATTTCTGCCAACGACATGCTTCTAACATAGGCCCTGGCACAAGACATTCCTGAAGCCTGATAAGGTGGGATCTCATGACCCATATGTAAACCAACTGAGTAAAGCTTAAACATGATGTCCTAGCAAGCGATAGGCCAGAAGATCACTTACTTCATGGGTTCCAATGGAAATATGAGGGGTCTACCTTGAATATCTCTCCCTTACAAAGTTGGGTGTTGGGCGCTGGGCGTTGGGCGATGGGTGTTGGGCTATGGGTGTTGGGTGTTGGGTGTTGGGCGATGGGCATTGGGTGTTGGGCGATGGGCGTTGGGTATTGGACAATGGGCATTGGGTGTTGGGCATTGGGCGACGGGCTTTGGGTGTTGGTCGATGGGTGTTGGGTGATGGGCGTTGGCGATGGGTGTTGGGCATTGAGCGATGGGCATTGGGCGTTAGGTGTTGGGCGTTGGGCGATGGGTGATGGGTGATGGGCGTTAGGTGTTGGGTGTTGGACGATGGGCATTGGGTGTTGGGCGATGGGGGGGCAGTTGGTTGCAGCAAGAAATTGAGAAATATTGTGCCCCATTCCAGATGCACTGCCAACCCCTCCTGCCTGTGCCATTTCTGTTCCTGAGCCATTTAGGTACCAAAATTAAGAGCATATTAGCCTGTACTTTCGAAATGAAAGTGATTGAAAGTAAATTGTGCTTGTGAACATTTTTAAGAAGAAAATCGATGCCATCTGAGAAAAGAAAGTACAACTGGAGGATGCGGGCATCGATCCCGCTACCTCTCACATGCTAAGCGAGCGCTCTACCATTTGAGCTAATCCCCCGGATAACAATAAAGGCAGGAAAATGGCTGAAGAACGATCATCAGCTGCAGTCACTACCTCAGAGTTGACATTGGGGGGCGCTGCCTCAGAGTCCGTTAAACCGCCGCTCTGCGCGCGTGCACCGCAGTCGGGTGAGACGCTTTGCTGCGGCGCCTCGGCAGGAGGTCTCCGAGTCCCGTGCTCGCGCGCGCGTCCTTCACCCCGACCCAAACCTGATCCTTTCCCGGCAGTAGGGAAGCACCGGCATTTCTCTGGCCCCCCGATACCCATTTAACGACCGTCGAGATTGCCGATGTCCCTATTGGGAGGGGGTAAAAAGCGGTGAGGGATGGGGGGAAAAAAAAAATGTCCTTCGAGCCGGAATCGAACCAGCGACCTAAGGATGGCCACGGAACAGCTACAGTCCTCCGCTCTACCAGCTGAGCTATCGAAGGCGCTGCTGAGCAATGCGCTCTCCAGGCCTGATGTGTGTACGGCAGAGGAAATAGTCGTCATTCCTACTGCTCCGCTTCTGATTGGTCAACCGTGCAGGAGCAGGGGCGCAGGCGCTCTTCAAGCCTGTCACACCTGCGCCCTGGGCGCGTGCTAATAGGTGTGTCAGTCAGAAGCCTGCACTGTGTGGGGAATAGTCACTCACCTGTCACTTTTCCCAGGGCTGCCTGTTATTTCTGACAACGACATGCTTCTAACATAGGCCCTGGCACAAGACATTCCTGAAGCCTGATAAGGTGGGATCTCATGACCCATATGTAAACCAACTGAGTAAAGCTTAAACATGATGTCCTAGCAAGCGATAGGCCAGAAGATCACTTACTTCATGGGTTCCAATGGAAATAGGAAGCGTCCATCTTGAATATCTCTCCCTTGCAAAGTGAACATCTGAAAGGAGATTGTCTCACACGTTATTCACCGGCCCCTGGAAATAAGGTAGATAAATGGGCTCTCAAGAGTGGAAAAAATATTTTGGATGGAGGATCCATGCTTCTTAAACTGGATCTATGCTGGCTTTGGACTTACACCTAGCTCAAGAAGACTGAGAGCAGAAGAGACTGCTCCAGCTACAGAGATCAGCACCACGCTTCTTCTTCCATCCGTTTGCCAGATCTGGGACCAGTGAACCGCTCTGAGGAGACTGCCTGCTTATGAAGAACAGCATCTTCCTGTTTGCTTCCCCCGTCGGTTTGTCTGATCTGGGACCGGTAAACTGTTCTCCCCTTGTTATGTCAAATGTCTTATCTGCTTGTTTAGCTTATGAAGCGTTTCCAAATGTTTGCTTCTTAGTGAACTCATTTAAAGCTATAAATGACTTTGACCCTCTTTTTGGGAAGCTGTGACTCCTGGATTAAATCTTGCATTCTACCCCACTGCCTGCACCCAAATTTCCCCTCCTGACCTCAGAACCTTGATCATCCACTAAACATGCCCCTCCCCTACCCCAATCCCCTACCCATTGTTTACTACCCCCTCGCCCCAATCCCCTACCTTCCACCTCCAATCTCCTATTCACCATCCTGTCCTGCCTCCACCTACTGAACACCAACCGCTGTCCAGTTCCTCCCCATCCCAATCCCTGCACTAACTCCCACGCTCTAATCCCTTACCCACCATCCACTAACACTCCCATCACAATCCCCAGTTCGCTATCCACCAGCACCCTCCCAACAGACCCCTGCCAAACAAACCCTGTCCACTGGTCACTGTTCATTCTCTTCCAACCTTATCCTGAATCTCTGCCCACGTCCTCTCTTGTTCCCTCAGAACCCCTCATTCCCTCCCACCCGCACCACCTGGTTATTTCTCTACCAGCCAGTCTCTTTCAAGTCTCTTCTAAGTGGGACCTGTCTCTCTGCAGGGACAGCTGGTGAAATCTGTAAACAGTTGGGCATTGGGTATTGGGCGTTGGGTGATGGGTGTTGGGCTTTGGGTATTGGGCGATGGGCGTTTGGCGATGGGAGTTGTGTGTTGGGCGATGGGCGTTGGGCGATGGGCGTAGAGCGATGGGCATTGGGCAATGGGCGTTGGGTGTTAGGCGATGAGCGTTAAGTGTTGGGTGTTGGGCGATGGGTGTTGGGCATTGGGCGATGGTGGGGGCGGTTGTTTGCAGCAAGAAATTGAGCAATATTGTGCCCCATTCCAGAAGCATTTCCAAGCCTTCTTGCCTGTGCCATCTCTGTTCCTTGGCCATTTAGGTACCCTGTACTTTTGAAATGAAAGTGATTGAAAGTAAATTGTGTTTGTGAACATTTTAAAGAAGAAAATCACGGCCATCTGAGAAAAGAAAATCCAACTGGAGGATGCGGGCATCGATCCCGCTACCTCTCACATGCTAAGCGAGCGCTCTACCATTTGAGCTAATCCCCCGGATTACATTCTGCGCAGGAAAATGACTGAAGAACGATCATCAGCTGCAGTCACTGCCTCAGAGTCGACATTGGGAGGACGCTACCTCAAGGTCCGTTAAACCGCCGCTCCGCGCGCGCACACCACAGGGAGAGCCGCTTTGCCACGGCGGGAGGTCTCCGAGTCCCGCGCTCGCGTCCTTCACCCTGGCCCTAACCTGATCGTTTCCAGGCAGTAGGGAAGCACCAGCATTTGTCTGGCCCCCCCCGATACCCATTTAACGACCATCGCGATTGCCGGTGTCCCTATTGGCGGGGGTGGGGGTAAAAAGCGGTGCGGAATGGAGCCAAATAAAAATCACGTCCTTCGAGCCGGAATTGAACCAGCGACCTAAGGATGGCCACGGAACAGCTACAGTCCTCCGCTCTACCAGCTGAGCTATCGAAGGTGCGGTTGATCATTGTGCTCTCCAGGCCTGATGTGTGTACGGCAGAGGAAATAGTCGTCATTACTGCTGCTCCGCCTCTGATTGGTCAACCGGGCAGGAGCAGGGGCACAGGCGCTCTTCAAGCCTGTCACACCTGCGCCCTGGGCGTGTGCCGCCTGGCATGTGCCGGGACGGTTGGAACGTCCTCCGCTGCAAATGGTGATTTTTCAATGGAAACTTTCGACAAATGGCGTGAGAAACGTGCACCGAACCGACTTTAAAAAGTTACGTTTCAGGTAGGTGGCCGCCGACAATTAATGGGGTAAAAGAAAGGGAATGACTGAAAGGTACTTACCTGTCGCACCTGCGCCAATGTGGGAGGTTCAGGGTGATCACTGCAAGGAGAGGCTGACATTGCTTCGCTCAGGCAGTCAGGCTGCATCAAGCTGTGTGCGTAGACCCTCGGTACGCAAACACCAAGGGTCACTACGTGCTGAGGTTCTACCTGTGCCCGGTGTTGCGAAGGATGGGTCTGGCCACGCTGCCGCAGAACGCTCCAAGTAGTTGGACCACTTGTCCCCTGGTGGAAAAAGTTAGGCAGAGAGATTAGCTAAGCCAAAGTGATGATAAGATCATCAAAGATGACGTTGGTTATAGATGGCAATGAGCCGCAGGGAATCCCAGGAAGAAAGCAGGACATCAAAGAGGAAGTCAGACAAGTGATACCTGTGCCCACATCAAGGGGTAACCTACATAGTTAAGTGGTTAATTTGTCAATGACAAATTCAACACAAACTGCAAATGGCTAAACATTTTGTGGCTCAGTGTCAAAAGTTATTTTCTAATACACCTGCGAAGTGCCTTGGGACATGTTTGAAATCTGAAATAAAAACAGAAAATGCCAGAAATGCTCAGCAGGTCAGAGAGCATCTGTGGGGGAGAGAAAGAGAGAGCGAAGTTAACGGCCGGGATTTTCCGGTCGTGTTGCGGGTGGGACCCGCCGCAGGCGAGATGGTACCCCAGCCAGAAGCTCATTGGCCTGCGGCGGGTTCAGGAGATCCCGGAGGGTGGGGGGTGTGCGGAAAATCTCGCCGATCAGTTCGGATTGATTATGTGATTTTATTTCTTTCTTCACAGATGCTGCGTGACCTGTCGAGCATTTCCACAATCTTCTGTATTGATACGCTATATAAAAACAAGCTGTTGTTTTCCTTGATCTAATCTTTAGGGTAGGCTTTTCCCTGTGGGCTCCTGAACCCTGCCATCAGGGTCAAATAGGGGGGTCAGTCAGAAGCCTGCACTGTGTGGGGAATAGTCACTCACCTGTCACTTTTCCCAGGGCTGCCTGTTATTTCTGCCAACGACATGCTTCTAACATAGGCCCTGGCACAAGACATTCCTGAAGCCTGATAAGGTGGGATCTCATGACCCATATCTAAACCAACTGAGTAAAGCTTGAACATGATGTCCTCGCAAGCGATAGGCCAGAAGATGACTTACTTCATGGGTTCCAATGGAAATAGGAGGGGTCCACCTTGAATATCTCTCCCTTGCAAAGTGAACATCTGAAAGGAGATTGTCTCACACGTTATTCACCGGCCCCTAGAAATAAGGTCGATAAATGGGCTCTCAAGAGGGGAAAAAATATTTTGGATGGAGGATCCATGCTTCTTAAACTGGATCAATGCTGGCTTTGGACATACACCTAGCTCAAGAAGACTGAGAGCAGAAGAGACTGCTCCAGCTACAGAGATCAGCACCACGCTTCTTCTTCCATCCGTTTGCCAGATCTGGGACCAGTGAACCGCTCTGAGGAGACTGCCTGCTTATGAAGAACAGCACCTCCCTGTTTGTTTCCCCCATCGGTTTGTCTGATCTGGGACCGGTAAACTGTTCTCCCCTTGTTTTGTCGAATGTCTTATCTGTTTGTTTACCTTATGAAGCGTTTCCAAATGTTTGCTTCTTAGTGAACTCATTTAAAGCTATAAATGACTTTGACCCTCTTTTTGGGAAGCTGTGACTCCCGGATTAAATCTTGCATTCTACCCCACTGCCTGCACCCAAATTTCCCCTCCTGACCTCAGAACCTTGATCATCCACTAAACATGCCCCTCCCCTACCCCAATCCCCTACCTATTGTTTACTACCCCCTCGCCCCAATCCCCTACCTTCCACCTCCAATCTCCTATTCACCATCCTGTCCTGCCTCCACCTACTGAACACCAACCGCTGTCCAGTTCCTCCCCATCCCAATCCCTGCACTAACTCCCACGCTCTAATCCCTTACCCACCATCCACTAACACTCCCATCACAATCCCCAGTTCGCTATCCACCAGCACCCTCCCAACAGACCCCTGCCAAACAAACCCTGTCCACTGGTCACTGTTCATTCTCTTCCAACCTTATCCTGAATCTCTGCCCACGTCCTCTCTTGTTCCCTCAGAACCCCTCATTCCCTCCCACCCGCACCACCTGGTTATTTCTCTACCAGCCAGTCTCTTTCAAGTCTCTTCTAAGTGGGACCTGTCTCTCTGCAGGGACAGCTGGTGAAATCGGTAAACAGTTGGGCATTGGGTATTGGGCGTTGGGTGATGGGTGTTGGGCTTTGGGCATTGGGCGATGGGCGTTTGGCGATGGGAGTTGTGTGTTGGGCGATGGGCGTTGGGCGATGGGCGTAGAGCGATGGGCATTGGGCAATGGGCGTTGGGTGTTAGGCGATGAGCGTTAAGTGTTGGGTGTTGGGCGATGGGTGTTGGGCATTGGGCGATGGTGGGGGCGGTTGTTTGCAGCAAGAAATTGAGCAATATTGTGCCCCATTCCAGAAGCATTTCCAACCCTTCTTGCCTGTGCCATCTCTGTTCCTTGGCCATTTAGGTACCCTGTACTTTTGAAATGAAAGTGATTGAAAGTAAATTGTGTTTGTGAACATTTTAAAGAAGAAAATCACGGCCATCTGAGAAAAGAAAATCCAACTGGAGGATGCGGGCATCGATCCCGCTACCTCTCACATGCTAAGCGAGCGCTCTACCATTTGAGCTAATCCCCCAGATTACATTCTGCGCAGGAAAATGACTGAAGAACGATCATCAGCTGCAGTCACTGCCTCAGAGTCGACATTGGGAGGACGCTACCTCAAGGTCCGTTAAACCGCCGCTCCGCGCGCGCACACCACAGGGAGAGCCGCTTTGCCACGGCGGGAGGTCTCCGAGTCCCGCGCTCGCGTCCTTCACCCTGGCCCTAACCTGATCGTTTCCAGGCAGTAGGGAAGCACCAGCATTTGTCTGGCCCCCCCCGATACCCATTTAACGACCATCGCGATTGCCGGTGTCCCTATTGGCGGGGGTGGGGGTAAAAAGCGGTGCGGAATGGAGCCAAATAAAAATCACGTCCTTCGAGCCGGAATTGAACCAGCGACCTAAGGATGGCCACGGAACAGCTACAGTCCTCCGCTCTACCAGCTGAGCTATCGAAGGTGCGGTTGATCATTGTGCTCTCCAGGCCTGATGTGTGTACGGCAGAGGAAATAGTCGTCATTACTGCTGCTCCGCCTCTGATTGGTCAACCGGGCAGGAGCAGGGGCACAGGCGCTCTTCAAGCCTGTCACACCTGCGCCCTGGGCGTGTGCCGCCTGGCATGTGCCGGGACGGTTGGAACGTCCTCCGCTGCAAATGGTGATTTTTCAATGGAAACTTTCGACAAATGGCGTGAGAAACGTGCACCGAACCGACTTTAAAAAGTTACGTTTCAGGTAGGTGGCCGCCGACAATTAATGGGGTAAAAGAAAGGGAATGACTGAAAGGTACTTACCTGTCGCACCTGCGCCAATGTGGGAGGTTCAGGGTGATCACTGCAAGGAGAGGCTGACATTGCTTCGGTCAGGCAGTCAGGCTGCATCAAGCTGTGTGCGTAGACCCTCGGTACGCAAACACCAAGGGTCACTACGTGCTGAGGTTCTACCTGTGCCCGGTGTTGCGAAGGATGGGTCTGGCCACGCTGCCGCAGAACGCTCCAAGTAGTTGGACCACTTGTCCCCTGGTGGAAAAAGTTAGGCAGAGAGATTAGCTAAGCCAAAGTGATGATAAGATCATCAAAGATGACGTTGGTTATAGATGGCAATGAGCCGCAGGGAATCCCAGGAAGAAAGCAGGACATCAAAGAGGAAGTCAGACAAGTGATACCAGGAAACTCTACCTGTGCCCACATCAAGGGGTAACCTACATAGTTAAGTGGTTAATTTGTCAATGACAAATTCAACACAAACTGCAAATGGCTAAACATTTTGTGGCTCAGTGTCAAAAGTTATTTTCTAATACACCTGCGAAGTGCCTTGGGACATGTTTGAAATCTGAAATAAAAACAGAAAATGCCAGAAATGCTCAGCAGGTCAGAGAGCATCTGTGGGGGAGAGAAAGAGAGAGCGAAGTTAACGGCCGGGATTTTCCGGTCGTGTTGCGGGTGGGACCCGCCGCAGGCGAGATGGTACCCCAGCCAGAAGCTCATTGGCCTGCGGCGGGTTCAGGAGATCCCGGAGGGTGGGGGGTGTGCGGAAAATCTCGCCGATCAGTTCGGATTGATTATGTGATTTTATTTCTTTCTTCACAGATGCTGCGTGACCTGTCGAGCATTTCCACAATCTTCTGTATTGATACGCTATATAAAAACAAGCTGTTGTTTTCCTTGATCTAATCTTTAGGGTAGGCTTTTCCCTGTGGGCTCCTGAACCCTGCCATCAGGGTCAAATAGGGGGGTCAGTCAGAAGCCTGCACTGTGTGGGGAATAGTCACTCACCTGTCACTTTTCCCAGGGCTGCCTGTTATTTCTGCCAACGACATGCTTCTAACATAGGCCCTGGCACAAGACATTCCTGAAGCCTGATAAGGTGGGATCTCATGACCCATATCTAAACCAACTGAGTAAAGCTTGAACATGATGTCCTCGCAAGCGATAGGCCAGAAGATGACTTACTTCATGGGTTCCAATGGAAATAGGAAGGGTCCACCTTGAATATCTCTCCCTTGCAAAGTGAACATCTGAAAGGAGATTGTCTCACACGTTATTCACCGGCCCCTAGAAATAAGGTCGATAAATGGGCTCTCAAGAGGGGAAAAAATATTTTGGATGGAGGATCCATGCTTCTTAAACTGGATCAATGCTGGCTTTGGACATACACCTAGCTCAAGAAGACTGAGAGCAGAAGAGACTGCTCCAGCTACAGAGATCAGCACCACGCTTCTTCTTCCATCCGTTTGCCAGATCTGGGACCAGTGAACCGCTCTGAGGAGACTGCCTGCTTATGAAGAACAGCACCTCCCTGTTTGTTTCCCCCATCGGTTTGTCTGATCTGGGACCGGTAAACTGTTCTCCCCTTGTTTTGTCGAATGTCTTATCTGCTTGTTTACCTTATGAAGCGTTTCCAAATGTTTGCTTCTTAGTGAACTCATTTAAAGCTATAAATGACTTTGACCCTCTTTTTGGGAAGCTGTGACTCCCGGATTAAATCTTGCATTCTACCCCACTGCCTGCACCCAAATTTCCCCTCCTGACCTCAGAACCTTGATCATCCACTAAACATGCCCCTCCCCTACCCCAATCCCCTACCCATTGTTTACTACCCCCTCGCCCCAATCCCCTACCTTCCACCTCCAATCTCCTATTCACCATCCTGTCCTGCCTCCACCTACTGAACACCAACCGCTGTCCAGTTCCTCCCCATCCCAATCCCTGCACTAACTCCCACGCTCTAATCCCTTACCCACCATCCACTAACACTCCCATCACAATCCCCAGTTCGCTATCCACCAGCACCCTCCCAACAGACCCCTGCCAAACAAACCCTGTCCACTGGTCACTGTTCATTCTCTTCCAACCTTATCCTGAATCTCTGCCCACGTCCTCTCTTGTTCCCTCAGAACCCCTCATTCCCTCCCACCCGCACCACCTGGTTATTTCTCTACCAGCCAGTCTCTTTCAAGTCTCTTCTAAGTGGGACCTGTCTCTCTGCAGGGACAGCTGGTGAAATCGGTAAACAGTTGGGCATTGGGTATTGGGCGTTGGGTGATGGGTGTTGGGCTTTGGGCATTGGGCGATGGGCGTTTGGCGATGGGAGTTGTGTGTTGGGCGATGGGCGTTGGGCGATGGGCGTAGAGCGATGGGCATTGGGCAATGGGCGTTGGGTGTTAGGCGATGAGCGTTAAGTGTTGGGTGTTGGGCGATGGGTGTTGGGCATTGGGCGATGGTGGGGGCGGTTGTTTGCAGCAAGCAATTGAGCAATATTGTGCCCCATTCCAGAAGCATTTCCAAGCCTTCTTGCCTGTGCCATCTCTGTTCCTTGGCCATTTAGGTACCCTGTACTTTTGAAATGAAAGTGATTGAAAGTAAATTGTGTTTGTGAACATTTTAAAGAAGAAAATCACGGCCATCTGAGAAAAGAAAATCCAACTGGAGGATGCGGGCATCGATCCCGCTACCTCTCACATGCTAAGCGAGCGCTCTACCATTTGAGCTAATCCCCCGGATTACATTCTGCGCAGGAAAATGACTGAAGAACGATCATCAGCTGCAGTCACTGCCTCAGAGTCGACATTGGGAGGACGCTACCTCAAGGTCCGTTAAACCGCCGCTCCGCGCGCGCACACCACAGGGAGAGCCGCTTTGCCACGGCGGGAGGTCTCCGAGTCCCGCGCTCGCGTCCTTCACCCTGGCCCTAACCTGATCGTTTCCAGGCAGTAGGGAAGCACCAGCATTTGTCTGGCCCCCCCCGATACCCATTTAACGACCATCGCGATTGCCGGTGTCCCTATTGGCGGGGGTGGGGGTAAAAAGCGGTGCGGAATGGAGCCAAATAAAAATCACGTCCTTCGAGCCGGAATTGAACCAGCGACCTAAGGATGGCCACGGAACAGCTACAGTCCTCCGCTCTACCAGCTGAGCTATCGAAGGTGCGGTTGATCATTGTGCTCTCCAGGCCTGATGTGTGTACGGCAGAGGAAATAGTCGTCATTACTGCTGCTCCGCCTCTGATTGGTCAACCGGGCAGGAGCAGGGGCACAGGCGCTCTTCAAGCCTGTCACACCTGCGCCCTGGGCGTGTGCCGCCTGGCATGTGCCGGGACGGTTGGAACGTCCTCCGCTGCAAATGGTGATTTTTCAATGGAAACTTTCGACAAATGGCGTGAGAAACGTGCACCGAACCGACTTTAAAAAGTTACGTTTCAGGTAGGTGGCCGCCGACAATTAATGGGGTAAAAGAAAGGGAATGACTGAAAGGTACTTACCTGTCGCACCTGCGCCAATGTGGGAGGTTCAGGGTGATCACTGCAAGGAGAGGCTGACATTGCTTCGGTCAGGCAGTCAGGCTGCATCAAGCTGTGTGCGTAGACCCTCGGTACGCAAACACCAAGGGTCACTACGTGCTGAGGTTCTACCTGTGCCCGGTGTTGCGAAGGATGGGTCTGGCCACGCTGCCGCAGAACGCTCCAAGTAGTTGGACCACTTGTCCCCTGGTGGAAAAAGTTAGGCAGAGAGATTAGCTAAGCCAAAGTGATGATAAGATCATCAAAGATGACGTTGGTTATAGATGGCAATGAGCCGCAGGGAATCCCAGGAAGAAAGCAGGACATCAAAGAGGAAGTCAGACAAGTGATACCAGGAAACTCTACCTGTGCCCACATCAAGGGGTAACCTACATAGTTAAGTGGTTAATTTGTCAATGACAAATTCAACACAAACTGCAAATGGCTAAACATTTTGTGGCTCAGTGTCAAAAGTTATTTTCTAATACACCTGCGAAGTGCCTTGGGACATGTTTGAAATCTGAAATAAAAACAGAAAATGCCAGAAATGCTCAGCAGGTCAGAGAGCATCTGTGGGGGAGAGAAAGAGAGAGCGAAGTTAACGGCCGGGATTTTCCGGTCGTGTTGCGGGTGGGACCCGCCGCAGGCGAGATGGTACCCCAGCCAGAAGCTCATTGGCCTGCGGCGGGTTCAGGAGATCCCGGAGGGTGGGGGGTGTGCGGAAAATCTCGCCGATCAGTTCGGATTGATTATGTGATTTTATTTCTTTCTTCACAGATGCTGCGTGACCTGTCGAGCATTTCCACAATCTTCTGTATTGATACGCTATATAAAAACAAGCTGTTGTTTTCCTTGAACTAATCTTTAGGGTAGGCTTTTCCCTGTGGGCTCCTGAACCCTGCCATCAGGGTCAAATAGGGGGGTCAGTCAGAAGCCTGCACTGTGTGGGGAATAGTCACTCACCTGTCACTTTTCCCAGGGCTGCCTGTTATTTCTGCCAACGACATGCTTCTAACATAGGCCCTGGCACAAGACATTCCTGAAGCCTGATAAGGTGGGATCTCATGACCCATATCTAAACCAACTGAGTAAAGCTTGAACATGATGTCCTCGCAAGCGATAGGCCAGAAGATGACTTACTTCATGGGTTCCAATGGAAATAGGAGGGGTCCACCTTGAATATCTCTCCCTTGCAAAGTGAACATCTGAAAGGAGATTGTCTCACACGTTATTCACCGGCCCCTAGAAATAAGGTAGATAAATGGGCTCTCAAGAGGGGAAAAAATATTTTGGATGGAGGATCCATGCTTCTTAAACTGGATCTATGCTGGCTTTGGACTTACACCTAGCTCAAGAAGACTGAGAGCAGAAGAGACTGCTCCAGCTACAGAGATCAGCACCACGCTTCTTCTTCCATCCGTTTGCCAGATCTGGGGCCAGTGAACCGCTCTGAGGAGACTGCCTGCTTATGAAGAACAGCACCTCCCTGTTTGCTTCCCCCATCGGTTTGACTGATCTGGGACCGGTAAACTGTCCTCCCCTTGTTATGTCGAATGTCTTATCTGTTTGTTTAGCTTATGAAGCGTTTCCAAATGTTTGCTTCTTAGTGAACTCATTTAAAGCTATAAATGACTTTGACCCTCTTTTTGGGAAGCTGTGACTCCCGGACTAAATCTTGCATTCTCCCCCACTGCCTGCACCCAGATTTCCCCTCCTGACCTCAGAACCTTGATCATCCACTAAACATGCCCCTCCCCTACCCCAATCCCCTACCCACTGTTTACTACCCCCTCGCCCCAATCCCCTACCCAGCCCATTAGCCTCCACCCCCAATCTCCTATTCACCATGCTGTCCTGCCTCCACCTACTGAACACCAACCGCTGTCCAGTCCCTCCCCATCCCAATCCCTGCACTAACTCCCACGCTCTAATCCCTTACCCACCATCCACTAACACTCCCATCACAATCCCCAGTTCGCTGTCCACCAGCACCCACCCACCAGACCCCTGCCAAACAAACCCTGTCCACTGGTCACTGTTCATTCTCTTCCAACCTTGTCCTGAATCTCTGCCCATGTCCTCTCTCGTTCCCTCAGAACCCCTCATTCCCTCCCACCCGCACCACCTGGTTATTTCTCCACCAGCCAGTTTTGATTGGGATGGGACCTGTCTCTCTGCAGGGACAGCTGGTGAAATCGGTAAACAGTTGGGCGTTGGGTGTTGGGCGATGGGTGTTGGGTGTTGGGCGATGGGTGTTGGGTGTTGGGCGTTGGGTGTTGGGCGACGGGTGTTGGGCGATGGGTGTTGGGTGTTGGGCGATGGGTGTTAGGTGTTGGGCGATGGGTGTTGAGCATTGGGCGATGGGTGTTGGGCGATGGGCGTTGCGCGATGGGTGTTGGGCGATGGGCGTTGGGTGTTGGGCGATGGGGGGGGCAGTTGTTTGCAGCAAGAAATTTTGTGCCCCATTCCAGATGCATTGCCAACCCTTCTTGCCTGTGCCATTTCTGTTCCTGGGCCATTTAGGTACCAAAAATTAAGAGCATATTAGCCTGTACTTTTGAAATGAAAGTGATTGAAAGTAAATTGTGTTTGTGAAGATTTTAAAGAAGAAAATCGAGGCCATCTGAGAAAGGAAAGTCTAACTGGAGGATGCGGGCATTGATCCCGCTACCTCTCACATGCTAAGCAAGCGCTCTACCATTTGAGCTAATCCCCCAAATTACAGTAAAAGCAGGAAAATGGCTGAAGAAGGATCATCAGCTGCAGTCACTGCCTCGGAGTTAACATTGGGGGGCGCTGCCTCGGGGTCCGTTAAACCGCCGCTCCGCGCACACGTGCCTCACCGCAGGGAGGGCCGCTTTGCCGTGACACCACGGCGGGAGGTCTCCGAGTCCCGCGCTCGCGTCCTTCACCCCAGCCCTAACCTGATCGTTTCCCGGCAGTAGGGAAGCACCAGCATTTCTCTGGCCCCCCGATACCCATTTAACGACCGTCGAGATTACCGATGTCCCTATTGGGAGGGGCTAAAAAGCGGTGGGGGATGGGGGCAAAAAAAAAAGGAGGTCCTTCGAGCCGGATTTGAACCAGCGACCTAAGGATGGCCACGGAACAACTACAGTGCTCCGCTCTACCAGCTGAGCTATCGAAGGTGTGACTGAGCTGGGTGCTCTCCAGGCCTGATGTGTGTACGGCAGAGGAAATAGTCGTCATTCCTACTGCTCCGCCTCTGATTGGTCAACCGGGCAGGAGCAGGGCGCAGGCGCTCTTCAAGCCTGTCACACCTGTGCCCTGGGCCCGTGCTAATAGGGGCGTCAGTCAGAAGCCTGCACTGTGTGGGGAATAGTCACTCACCTGTCACTTTTCCCAGGGCTGCCTGTTATTTCTGCCAACGACATGCTTCTAACATAGGCCCTGGCACAAGACATTCCTGAAGCCTGATAAGGTGGGATCTCATGACCCATATGTAAACCAACTGAGTAAAGCTTAAACATGATGTCCTAGCAAGCGATAGGCCAGAAGATCACTTACTTCATGGGTTCCAATGGAAATAGGAAGCGTCCACCTTGAATATCTCTCCCTTGCAAAGTGAACATCTGAAAGGAGATTGTCTCACACGTTATTCACCGGCCCCTAGAAATAAGGTATATAAATGGGCTCTCAAGAGGAAAAAAATATTTTGGATGGAGGATCCATGCTTCTTAATGGATCAATGAGCTCAAGAAGACTGAGAGCAGAAGAGACTGCTCCAGCTACAGAGATCAGCACCACGCTTCTTCTTCCATCCGTTTGCCAGATCTGGGGCCAGTGAACCGCTCTGAGGAGACTGCCTGCTTATGAAGAACAGCACCTCCCTGTTTGTTTCCCCCATCGGTTTGTCTGATCTGGGACCGGTAAACTGTTCTCCCCTTGTTTTGTCGAATGTCTTATCTGCTTGTTTAGCTTATGAAGCGTTTCCAAATGTTTGCTTCTTAGTGAACTCATTTAAAGCTATAAATGACTTTGACCCTCTTTTTGGGAAAGCTGTGACTCCTGGACTAAATCTTGCATTCTCCCCCACTGCCTGCTCCCAAATTTCCCCTCCTGACCTCAAAACCTTGATCATCCACTAAACATACCCTTCCCCCAATCCAATCCCCTACCCACTGTTTACTACCCCTTCGCCCCAATCCCCTACCCTCCACCTCCAATCTCCTATTCAACATCCTGTCCTGCCTCCACCCACTGAACACCAACTGCTGTCTAGTTCCTCCCCATCCCAATCCCTGCACTAACTCCCACGCTCTAATCCCTCACCGACCATTCACTAACACTCCCATCACAATCCCCAGTCCGCTGTCCACCAGCACCCTCCCAACAGACCCCTGGCAAACAAACCCTGTCCACTGGTTACTGTTTATTCTCTTCCAACCTTGCCTGAATCTCTGCCCACGTCCTCTCTCGTTCCTTCAGAACCCCTCATTCCCTCCCAGCCGCACCACCTGGTTATTTCTCTACCAGCCAGTCTCTGTCGAGTCTCTTCTAAGTGGGACCTGTCTCTCTGCAGGGACAGCTGATGAAATCGTTAAACAGTTGGGCGTTGGGCGTTGGGTGTGGGCGATGGGCGTTGTGTGTTGGGCGATGGGCGTTGGGCGATGGGTGATGGGTGTTGGACGTTGGGTGTTGGACGATGGGCGTTGGGCGTTAGGTGTTGGGCGATAGGCGTTAGGTGTTGAGCGTTGGGCGATGGGGGGGCGATTGGTTGCAGCAAGAAATTGAGAAATATTGTGCCCCATTCCAGAAGCATTGCCAATCATTCTTGCCCATCTCTTTTCCTGGGCCATTTAGGTACCAAAATTAAGAGCATATTAGCCTGTACTTTCCAAATGAAAGTGATTGAAATTGCGTTTGTCAACATTTTTAAGAAGAGAATCAATGCTGCCTGAGAAACGGAGTACAATTGGAGGGTGCAGGCATTGATTCTGCTACCTCTCACATGCTAAGTGAGCGCTCTACCATTTGAGCTAATCCCCTGGATATCAGTCAAAGCAGGAAAATGGCTGAAGAACGATCATCAGCTGCAGTCACTGCCTCGGAGTTAACATTGGGGGGCGCTGCCTCAGGGTCCGTTAAACCGCGGCTCCGCGCACACGTGCCTCACCGCAGGGAGGGCCGCTTTGCCGTGGCACCACGGCGGGAGGTCTCCGAGTCCCGCGCTCGCGTCCTTCACCCCAGCCCTAACCTGATCGTTTCCCGGCAGTAGGGAAGCACCAGCATTTCTCTGGCCCCCCGATACCCATTTAACGACCGTCGAGATTACCGATGTCCCTATTGGGAGGGGCTAAAAAGCGGTGGGGGATGGGGGCAAAAAAAAAAGGAGGTCCTTCGAGCCGGATTTGAACCAGCGACCTAAGGATGGCCACGGAACAACTACAGTGCTCCGCTCTACCAGCTGAGCTATCGAAGGTGTGACTGAGCTGGGTGCTCTCCAGGCCTGATGTGTGTACGGCAGAGGAAATAGTCGTCATTCCTACTGCTCCGCCTCTGATTGGTCAACCGGGCAGGAGCAGGGCGCAGGCGCTCTTCAAGCCTGTCACACCTGTGCCCTGGGCGCGTGCTAATAGGGGCGTCAGTCAGAAGCCTGCACTGTGTGGGGAATAGTCACTCACCTGTCACTTTTCCCAGGGCTGCCTGTTATTTCTGCCAACGACATGCTTCTAACATAGGCCCTGGCACAAGACATTCCTGAAGCCTGATAAGGTGGGATCTCATGACCCATATCTAAACCAACTGAGTAAAGCTTAAACATGATGTCCTAGCAAGCGATAGGCCAGAAGATCACTTACTTCATGGGTTCCAATGGAAATAGGAAGCGTCCACCTTGAATATCTCTCCCTTGCAAAGTGAACATCTGAAAGGAGATTGTCTCACACGTTATTCACCGGCCCCTAGAAATAAGGTATATAAATGGGCTCTCAAGAGGAAAAAAATATTTTGGATGGAGGATCCATGCTTCTTAATGGATCAATGAGCTCAAGAAGACTGAGAGCAGAAGAGACTGCTCCAGCTACAGAGATCAGCACCACGCTTCTTCTTCCATCCGTTTGCCAGATCTGGGACCAGTGAACCGCTCTGAGGAGACTGCCTGCTTATGAAGAACAGCACCTCCCTGTTTGTTTCCCCCATCGGTTTGTCTGATCTGGGACCGGTAAACTGTTCTCCCCTTGTTTTGTCGAATGTCTTATCTGCTTGTTTAGCTTATGAAGCGTTTCCAAATGTTTGCTTCTTAGTGAACTCATTTAAAGCTATAAATGACTTTGACCCTCTTTTTGGGAAGCTGTGACTCCCGGATTAAATCTTGCATTCTACCCCACTGCCTGCACCCAAATTTCCCCTCCTGACCTCAGAACCTTGATCATCCACTAAACATGCCCCTCCCCTACCCCAATCCCCTACCCATTGTTTACTACCCCCTCGCCCCAATCCCCTACCTTCCACCTCCAATCTCCTATTCACCATCCTGTCCTGCCTCCACCTACTGAACAGCAACCGCTGTCCAGTTCCTCCCCATCCCAATCCCTGCACTAACTCCCACGCTCTAATCCCTTACCCACCATCCACTAACACTCCCATCACAATCCCCAGTTCGCTATCCACCAGCACCCTCCCAACAGACCCCTGGCAAACAAACCCTGTCCACTGGTCACTGTTCATTCTCTTCCCACCTTATCCTGAATCTCTGCCCACGTCCTCTCTTGTTCCCTCAGAACCCCTCATTCCCTCCCAGCCGCACCACCTGGTTATTTCTCTACCAGCCAGTCTCTTTCAAGTCTCTTCTAAGTGGGACGTGTCTCTCTGCAGGGACAGCTGGTGAAATCGGTAAACAGTTGGGCATTGGGTATTGGGCGTTGGGTGATGGGTGTTGGGCTTTGGGCATTGGGCGATGGGCGTTTGGCGATGGGAGTTGTGTGTTGGGCGATGGGCGTTGGGCGATGGGCGTAGAGCGATGGGCATTGGGCAATGGGCGTTGGGTGTTAGGCGATGAGCGTTAAGTGTTGGGTGTTGGGCGATGGGTGTTGGGCATTGGGCGATGGTGGGGGCGGTTGTTTGCAGCAAGAAATTGAGCAATATTGTGCCCCATTCCAGAAGCATTTCCAAGCCTTCTTGCCTGTGCCATCTCTGTTCCTTGGCCATTTAGGTACCCTGTACTTTTGAAATGAAAGTGATTGAAAGTAAATTGTGTTTGTGAACATTTTAAAGAAGAAAATCAAGGCCATCTGAGAAAAGAAAATCCAACTGGAGGATGCGGGCATCGATCCCGCTACCTCTCACATGCTAAGCGAGCGCTCTACCATTTGAGCTAATCCCCCGGATTACATTCTGCGCAGGAAAATGACTGAAGAACGATCATCAGCTGCAGTCACTGCCTCAGAGTCGACATTGGGAGGACGCTACCTCAAGGTCCGTTAAACCGCCGCTCCGCGCGCGCACACCACAGGGAGAGCCGCTTTGCCACGGCGGGAGGTCTCCGAGTCCCGCGCTCGCGTCCTTCACCCTGGCCCTAACCTGATCGTTTCCAGGCAGTAGGGAAGCACCAGCATTTGTCTGGCCCCCCCCCGATACCCATTTAACGACCATCGCGATTGCCGGTGTCCCTATTGGCGGGGGTGGGGGTAAAAAGCGGCGCGGAATGGAGCCAAATAAAAATCACGTCCTTCGAGCCGGAATTGAACCAGCGACCTAAGGATGGCCACGGAACAGCTACAGTCCTCCGCTCTACCAGCTGAGCTATCGAAGGTGCGGTTGATCATTGTGCTCTCCAGGCCTGATGTGTGTACGGCAGAGGAAATAGTCGTCATTACTGCTGCTCCGCCTCTGATTGGTCAACCGGGCAGGAGCAGGGGCACAGGCGCTCTTCAAGCCTGTCACACCTGCGCCCTGGGCGTGTGCCGCCTGGCATGTGCCGGGACGGTTGGAACGTCCTCCGCTGCAAATGGTGATTTTTCAATGGAAACTTTCGACAAATGGCGTGAGAAACGTGCACCGAACCGACTTTAAAAAGTTACGTTTTAGGTAGGTGGCCGCGGACAATTAATGGGGTAAAAGAAAGGGAATGACTGAAAGGTACTTACCTGTCGCACCTGCGCCAATGTGGGAGGTTCAGGGTGATCACTGCAAGGAGAGGCTGACATTGCTTCGGTCAGGCAGTCAGGCTGCATCAAGCTGTGTGCGTAGAGCCTCGGTACGCAAACACCAAGGGTCACTACGTGCTGAGGTTCTACCTGTGCCCGGTGTTGCGAAGGATGGGTCTGGCCACGCTGCCGCAGAACGCTCCAAGTAGTTGGACCACTTGTCCCCTGGTGGAAAAAGTTAGGCAGAGAGATTAGCTAAGCCAAAGTGATGATAAGATCATCAAAGATGACGTTGGTTATAGATGGCAATGAGCCGCAGGCAATCCCAGGAAGAAAGCAGGACATCAAAGAGGAAGTCAGACAAGTGATACCAGGAAACTCTACCTGTGCCCACATCAAGGGGTAACCTACATAGTTAAGTGGTTAATTTGTCAATGACAAATTCAACACAAACTGCAAATGGCTAAACATTTTGTGGCTCAGTGTCAAAAGTTATTTTCTAATACACCTGCGAAGTGCCTTGGGACATGTTTGAAATCTGAAATAAAAACAGAAAATGCCAGAAATGCTCAGCAGGTCAGAGAGCATCTGTGGGGGAGAGAAAGAGAGAGCGAAGTTAACGGCCGGGATTTTCCGGTCGTGTTGCGGGTGGGACCCGCCGCAGGCGAGATGGTACCCCAGCCAGAAGCTCATTGGCCTGCGGCGGGTTCAGGAGATCCCGGAGGGTGGGGGGTGTGCGGAAAATCTCGCCGATCAGTTCGGATTGATTATGTGATTTTATTTCTTTCTTCACAGATGCTGCGTGACCTGTCGAGCATTTCCACAATCTTCTGTATTGATACGCTATATAAAAACAAGCTGTTGTTTTCCTTGATCTAATCTTTAGGGCAGGCTTTTCCCTGTGGGCTCCTGAACCCTGCCATCAGGGTCAAATAGGGGGGTCAGTCAGAAGCCTGCACTGTGTGGGGAATAGTCACTCACCTGTCACTTTTCCCAGGGCTGCCTGTTATTTCTGCCAACGACATGCTTCTAACATAGGCCCTGGCACAAGACATTCCTGAAGCCTGATAAGGTGGGATCTCATGACCCATATCTAAACCAACTGAGTAAAGCTTGAACATGATGTCCTCGCAAGCGATAGGCCAGAAGATGACTTACTTCATGGGTTCCAATGGAAATAGGAGGGGTCCACCTTGAATATCTCTCCCTTGCAAAGTGAACATCTGAAAGGAGATTGTCTCACACGTTATTCACCGGCCCCTAGAAATAAGGTAGATAAATGGGCTCTCAAGAGGGGAAAAAATATTTTGGATGGAGGATCCATGCTTCTTAAACTGGATCTATGCTGGCTTTGGACTTACACCTAGCTCAAGAAGACTGAGAGCAGAAGAGACTGCTCCAGCTACAGAGATCAGCACCACGCTTCTTCTTCCATCCGTTTGCCAGATCTGGGGCCAGTGAACCGCTCTGAGGAGACTGCCTGCTTATGAAGAACAGCACCTCCCTGTTTGCTTCCCCCATCGGTTTGACTGATCTGGGACCGGTAAACTGTCCTCCCCTTGTTATGTCGAATGTCTTATCTGTTTGTTTAGCTTATGAAGCGTTTCCAAATGTTTGCTTCTTAGTGAACTCATTTAAAGCTATAAATGACTTTGACCCTCTTTTTGGGAAGCTGTGACTCCCGGACTAAATCTTGCATTCTCCCCCACTGCCTGCACCCAGATTTCCCCTCCTGACCTCAGAACCTTGATCATCCACTAAACATGCCCCTCCCCTACCCCAATCCCCTACCCACTGTTTACTACCCCCTCGCCCCAATCCCCTACCCAGCCCATTAGCCTCCACCCCCAATCTCCTATTCACCATGCTGTCCTGCCTCCACCTACTGAACACCAACCGCTGTCCAGTCCCTCCCCATCCCAATCCCTGCACTAACTCCCACGCTCTAATCCCTTACCCACCATCCACTAACACTCCCATCACAATCCCCAGTTCGCTGTCCACCAGCACCCACCCACCAGACCCCTGCCAAACAAACCCTGTCCACTGGTCACTGTTCATTCTCTTCCAACCTTGTCCTGAATCTCTGCCCATGTCCTCTCTCGTTCCCTCAGAACCCCTCATTCCCTCCCACCCGCACCACCTGGTTATTTCTCCACCAGCCAGTTTTGATTGGGATGGGACCTGTCTCTCTGCAGGGACAGCTGGTGAAATCGGTAAACAGTTGGGCGTTGGGTGTTGGGCGATGGGTGTTGGGTGTTGGGCGATGGGTGTTGGGTGTTGGGCGTTGGGTGTTGGGCGACGGGTGTTGGGTGATGGGTGTTGGGTGTTGGGCGATGGGTGTTAGGTGTTGGGCGATGGGTGTTGAGCATTGGGCGATGGGTGTTGGGCGATGGGCGTTGCGCGATGGGTGTTGGGCGATGGGCGTTGGGTGTTGGGTGATGGGCGTTGGGTGTTGGGCGATGGGGGGGCAGTTGTTTGCAGCAAGAAATTTTGTGCCCCATTCCAGATGCATTGCCAACCCTTCTTGCCTGTGCCATTTCTGTTCCTGGGCCATTTAGGTACCAAAAATTAAGAGCATATTAGCCTGTACTTTTGAAATGAAAGTGATTGAAAGTAAATTGTGTTTGTGAAGATTTTAAAGAAGAAAATCGAGGCCATCTGAGAAAGGAAAGTCTAACTGGAGGATGCGGGCATTGATCCCGCTACCTCTCACATGCTAAGCAAGCGCTCTACCATTTGAGCTAATCCCCCAAATTACAGTAAAAGCAGGAAAATGGCTGAAGAAGGATCATCAGCTGCAGTCACTGCCTCGGAGTTAACATTGGGGGGCGCTGCCTCGGGGTCCGTTAAACCGCCGCTCCGCGCACACGTGCCTCACCGCAGGGAGGGCCGCTTTGCCGTGACACCACGGCGGGAGGACTCCGAGTCCCGTGCTCGCGTCCTTCACCCCAGCCCTAACCTGATCGTTTCCCGGCAGTAGGGAAGCACCAGCATTTCTCTGGCCCCCCGATACCCATTTAACGACCGTCGAGATTACCGATGTCCCTATTGGGAGGGGCTAAAAAGCGGTGGGGGATGGGGGCAAAAAAAAAAGGAGGTCCTTCGAGCCGGATTTGAACCAGCGACCTAAGGATGGCCACGGAACAACTACAGTGCTCCGCTCTACCAGCTGAGCTATCGAAGGTGTGACTGAGCTGGGTGCTCTCCAGGCCTGATGTGTGTACGGCAGAGGAAATAGTCGTCATTCCTACTGCTCCGCCTCTGATTGGTCAACCGGGCAGGAGCAGGGCGCAGGCGCTCTTCAAGCCTGTCACACCTGTGCCCTGGGCCCGTGCTAATAGGGGCGTCAGTCAGAAGCCTGCACTGTGTGGGGAATAGTCACTCACCTGTCACTTTTCCCAGGGCTGCCTGTTATTTCTGCCAACGACATGCTTCTAACATAGGCCCTGGCACAAGACATTCCTGAAGCCTGATAAGGTGGGATCTCATGACCCATATCTAAACCAACTGAGTAAAGCTTAAACATGATGTCCTAGCAAGCGATAGGCCAGAAGATCACTTACTTCATGGGTTCCAATGGAAATAGGAAGCGTCCACCTTGAATATCTCTCCCTTGCAAAGTGAACATCTGAAAGGAGATTGTCTCACACGTTATTCACCGGCCCCTAGAAATAAGGTATATAAATGGGCTCTCAAGAGGAAAAAAATATTTTGGATGGAGGATCCATGCTTCTTAATGGATCAATGAGCTCAAGAAGACTGAGAGCAGAAGAGACTGCTCCAGCTACAGAGATCAGCACCACGCTTCTTCTTCCATCCGTTTGCCAGATCTGGGGCCAGTGAACCGCTCTGAGGAGACTGCCTGCTTATGAAGAACAGCACCTCCCTGTTTGTTTCCCCCATCGGTTTGTCTGATCTGGGACCGGTAAACTGTTCTCCCCTTGTTTTGTCGAATGTCTTATCTGCTTGTTTAGCTTATGAAGCGTTTCCAAATGTTTGCTTCTTAGTGAACTCATTTAAAGCTATAAATGACTTTGACCCTCTTTTTGGGAAAGCTGTGACTCCTGGACTAAATCTTGCATTCTCCCCCACTGCCTGCTCCCAAATTTCCCCTCCTGACCTCAAAACCTTGATCATCCACTAAACATACCCTTCCCCCAATCCAATCCCCTACCCACTGTTTACTACCCCTTCGCCCCAATCCCCTACCCTCCACCTCCAATCTCCTATTCAACATCCTGTCCTGCCTCCACCCACTGAACACCAACTGCTGTCTAGTTCCTCCCCATCCCAATCCCTGCACTAACTCCCACGCTCTAATCCCTCACCGACCATTCACTAACACTCCCATCACAATCCCCAGTCCGCTGTCCACCAGCACCCTCCCAACAGACCCCTGGCAAACAAACCCTGTCCACTGGTTACTGTTTATTCTCTTCCAACCTTGCCTGAATCTCTGCCCACGTCCTCTCTCGTTCCTTCAGAACCCCTCATTCCCTCCCAGCCGCACCACCTGGTTATTTCTCTACCAGCCAGTCTCTGTCGAGTCTCTTCTAAGTGGGACCTGTCTCTCTGCAGGGACAGCTGATGAAATCGTTAAACAGTTGGGCGTTGGGCGTTGGGTGTGGGCGATGGGCGTTGTGTGTTGGGCGATGGGCGTTGGGCGATGGGTGATGGGTGTTGGACGTTGGGTGTTGGACGATGGGCGTTGGGCGTTAGGTGTTGGGCGATAGGCGTTAGGTGTTGAGCGTTGGGCGATGGGGGGGCGATTGGTTGCAGCAAGAAATTGAGAAATATTGTGCCCCATTCCAGAAGCATTGCCAATCATTCTTGCCCATCTCTTTTCCTGGGCCATTTAGGTACCAAAATTAAGAGCATATTAGCCTGTACTTTCCAAATGAAAGTGATTGAAATTGCGTTTGTCAACATTTTTAAGAAGAGAATCAATGCTGCCTGAGAAACGGAGTACAATTGGAGGGTGCAGGCATTGATTCTGCTACCTCTCACATGCTAAGTGAGCGCTCTACCATTTGAGCTAATCCCCTGGATATCAGTCAAAGCAGGAAAATGGCTGAAGAACGATCATCAGCTGCAGTCACTGCCTCGGAGTTAACATTGGGGGGCGCTGCCTCAGGGTCCGTTAAACCGCGGCTCCGCGCACACGTGCCTCACCGCAGGGAGGGCCGCTTTGCCGTGGCACCACGGCGGGAGGTCTCCGAGTCCCGCGCTCGCGTCCTTCACCCCAGCCCTAACCTGATCGTTTCCCGGCAGTAGGGAAGCACCAGCATTTCTCTGGCCCCCCGATACCCATTTAACGACCGTCGAGATTACCGATGTCCCTATTGGGAGGGGCTAAAAAGCGGTGGGGGATGGGGGCAAAAAAAAAAGGAGGTCCTTCGAGCCGGATTTGAACCAGCGACCTAAGGATGGCCACGGAACAACTACAGTGCTCCGCTCTACCAGCTGAGCTATCGAAGGTGTGACTGAGCTGGGTGCTCTCCAGGCCTGATGTGTGTACGGCAGAGGAAATAGTCGTCATTCCTACTGCTCCGCCTCTGATTGGTCAACCGGGCAGGAGCAGGGCGCAGGCGCTCTTCAAGCCTGTCACACCTGTGCCCTGGGCGCGTGCTAATAGGGGCGTCAGTCAGAAGCCTGCACTGTGTGGGGAATAGTCACTCACCTGTCACTTTTCCCAGGGCTGCCTGTTATTTCTGCCAACGACATGCTTCTAACATAGGCCCTGGCACAAGACATTCCTGAAGCCTGATAAGGTGGGATCTCATGACCCATATCTAAACCAACTGAGTAAAGCTTAAACATGATGTCCTAGCAAGCGATAGGCCAGAAGATCACTTACTTCATGGGTTCCAATGGAAATAGGAAGCGTCCACCTTGAATATCTCTCCCTTGCAAAGTGAACATCTGAAAGGAGATTGTCTCACACGTTATTCACCGGCCCCTAGAAATAAGGTATATAAATGGGCTCTCAAGAGGAAAAAAATATTTTGGATGGAGGATCCATGCTTCTTAATGGATCAATGAGCTCAAGAAGACTGAGAGCAGAAGAGACTGCTCCAGCTACAGAGATCAGCACCACGCTTCTTCTTCCATCCGTTTGCCAGATCTGGGACCAGTGAACCGCTCTGAGGAGACTGCCTGCTTATGAAGAACAGCACCTCCCTGTTTGTTTCCCCCATCGGTTTGTCTGATCTGGGACCGGTAAACTGTTCTCCCCTTGTTTTGTCGAATGTCTTATCTGCTTGTTTAGCTTATGAAGCGTTTCCAAATGTTTGCTTCTTAGTGAACTCATTTAAAGCTATAAATGACTTTGACCCTCTTTTTGGGAAGCTGTGACTCCCGGATTAAATCTTGCATTCTACCCCACTGCCTGCACCCAAATTTCCCCTCCTGACCTCAGAACCTTGATCATCCACTAAACATGCCCCTCCCCTACCCCAATCCCCTACCCATTGTTTACTACCCCCTCGCCCCAATCCCCTACCTTCCACCTCCAATCTCCTATTCACCATCCTGTCCTGCCTCCACCTACTGAACAGCAACCGCTGTCCAGTTCCTCCCCATCCCAATCCCTGCACTAACTCCCACGCTCTAATCCCTTACCCACCATCCACTAACACTCCCATCACAATCCCCAGTTCGCTATCCACCAGCACCCTCCCAACAGACCCCTGGCAAACAAACCCTGTCCACTGGTCACTGTTCATTCTCTTCCCACCTTATCCTGAATCTCTGCCCACGTCCTCTCTTGTTCCCTCAGAACCCCTCATTCCCTCCCAGCCGCACCACCTGGTTATTTCTCTACCAGCCAGTCTCTTTCAAGTCTCTTCTAAGTGGGACGTGTCTCTCTGCAGGGACAGCTGGTGAAATCGGTAAACAGTTGGGCATTGGGTATTGGGCGTTGGGTGATGGGTGTTGGGCTTTGGGCATTGGGCGATGGGCGTTTGGCGATGGGAGTTGTGTGTTGGGCGATGGGCGTTGGGCGATGGGCGTAGAGCGATGGGCATTGGGCAATGGGCGTTGGGTGTTAGGCGATGAGCGTTAAGTGTTGGGTGTTGGGCGATGGGTGTTGGGCATTGGGCGATGGTGGGGGCGGTTGTTTGCAGCAAGAAATTGAGCAATATTGTGCCCCATTCCAGAAGCATTTCCAAGCCTTCTTGCCTGTGCCATCTCTGTTCCTTGGCCATTTAGGTACCCTGTACTTTTGAAATGAAAGTGATTGAAAGTAAATTGTGTTTGTGAACATTTTAAAGAAGAAAATCAAGGCCATCTGAGAAAAGAAAATCCAACTGGAGGATGCGGGCATCGATCCCGCTACCTCTCACATGCTAAGCGAGCGCTCTACCATTTGAGCTAATCCCCCGGATTACATTCTGCGCAGGAAAATGACTGAAGAACGATCATCAGCTGCAGTCACTGCCTCAGAGTCGACATTGGGAGGACGCTACCTCAAGGTCCGTTAAACCGCCGCTCCGCGCGCGCACACCACAGGGAGAGCCGCTTTGCCACGGCGGGAGGTCTCCGAGTCCCGCGCTCGCGTCCTTCACCCTGGCCCTAACCTGATCGTTTCCAGGCAGTAGGGAAGCACCAGCATTTGTCTGGCCCCCCCCCGATACCCATTTAACGACCATCGCGATTGCCGGTGTCCCTATTGGCGGGGGTGGGGGTAAAAAGCGGCGCGGAATGGAGCCAAATAAAAATCACGTCCTTCGAGCCGGAATTGAACCAGCGACCTAAGGATGGCCACGGAACAGCTACAGTCCTCCGCTCTACCAGCTGAGCTATCGAAGGTGCGGTTGATCATTGTGCTCTCCAGGCCTGATGTGTGTACGGCAGAGGAAATAGTCGTCATTACTGCTGCTCCGCCTCTGATTGGTCAACCGGGCAGGAGCAGGGGCACAGGCGCTCTTCAAGCCTGTCACACCTGCGCCCTGGGCGTGTGCCGCCTGGCATGTGCCGGGACGGTTGGAACGTCCTCCGCTGCAAATGGTGATTTTTCAATGGAAACTTTCGACAAATGGCGTGAGAAACGTGCACCGAACCGACTTTAAAAAGTTACGTTTTAGGTAGGTGGCCGCGGACAATTAATGGGGTAAAAGAAAGGGAATGACTGAAAGGTACTTACCTGTCGCACCTGCGCCAATGTGGGAGGTTCAGGGTGATCACTGCAAGGAGAGGCTGACATTGCTTCGGTCAGGCAGTCAGGCTGCATCAAGCTGTGTGCGTAGAGCCTCGGTACGCAAACACCAAGGGTCACTACGTGCTGAGGTTCTACCTGTGCCCGGTGTTGCGAAGGATGGGTCTGGCCACGCTGCCGCAGAACGCTCCAAGTAGTTGGACCACTTGTCCCCTGGTGGAAAAAGTTAGGCAGAGAGATTAGCTAAGCCAAAGTGATGATAAGATCATCAAAGATGACGTTGGTTATAGATGGCAATGAGCCGCAGGCAATCCCAGGAAGAAAGCAGGACATCAAAGAGGAAGTCAGACAAGTGATACCAGGAAACTCTACCTGTGCCCACATCAAGGGGTAACCTACATAGTTAAGTGGTTAATTTGTCAATGACAAATTCAACACAAACTGCAAATGGCTAAACATTTTGTGGCTCAGTGTCAAAAGTTATTTTCTAATACACCTGCGAAGTGCCTTGGGACATGTTTGAAATCTGAAATAAAAACAGAAAATGCCAGAAATGCTCAGCAGGTCAGAGAGCATCTGTGGGGGAGAGAAAGAGAGAGCGAAGTTAACGGCCGGGATTTTCCGGTCGTGTTGCGGGTGGGACCCGCCGCAGGCGAGATGGTACCCCAGCCAGAAGCTCATTGGCCTGCGGCGGGTTCAGGAGATCCCGGAGGGTGGGGGGTGTGCGGAAAATCTCGCCGATCAGTTCGGATTGATTATGTGATTTTATTTCTTTCTTCACAGATGCTGCGTGACCTGTCGAGCATTTCCACAATCTTCTGTATTGATACGCTATATAAAAACAAGCTGTTGTTTTCCTTGATCTAATCTTTAGGGCAGGCTTTTCCCTGTGGGCTCCTGAACCCTGCCATCAGGGTCAAATAGGGGGGTCAGTCAGAAGCCTGCACTGTGTGGGGAATAGTCACTCACCTGTCACTTTTCCCAGGGCTGCCTGTTATTTCTGCCAACGACATGCTTCTAACATAGGCCCTGGCACAAGACATTCCTGAAGCCTGATAAGGTGGGATCTCATGACCCATATCTAAACCAACTGAGTAAAGCTTGAACATGATGTCCTCGCAAGCGATAGGCCAGAAGATGACTTACTTCATGGGTTCCAATGGAACTAGGAGGGGTCCACCTTGAATATCTCTCCCTTGCAAAGTGAACATCTGAAAGGAGATTGTCTCACACGTTATTCACCGGCCCCTAGAAATAAGGTAGATAAATGGGCTCTCAAGAGGGGAAAAAATATTTTGGATGGAGGATCCATGCTTCTTAAACTGGATCTATGCTGGCTTTGGACTTACACCTAGCTCAAGAAGACTGAGAGCAGAAGAGACTGCTCCAGCTACAGAGATCAGCACCACGCTTCTTCTTCCATCCGTTTGCCAGATCTGGGGCCAGTGAACCGCTCTGAGGAGACTGCCTGCTTATGAAGAACAGCACCTCCCTGTTTGCTTCCCCCATCGGTTTGACTGATCTGGGACCGGTAAACTGTCCTCCCCTTGTTATGTCGAATGTCTTATCTGTTTGTTTAGCTTATGAAGCGTTTCCAAATGTTTGCTTCTTAGTGAACTCATTTAAAGCTATAAATGACTTTGACCCTCTTTTTGGGAAGCTGTGACTCCCGGACTAAATCTTGCATTCTCCCCCACTGCCTGCACCCAGATTTCCCCTCCTGACCTCAGAACCTTGATCATCCACTAAACATGCCCCTCCCCTACCCCAATCCCCTACCCACTGTTTACTACCCCCTCGCCCCAATCCCCTACCCAGCCCATTAGCCTCCACCCCCAATCTCCTATTCACCATCCTGTCCTGCCTCCACCTACTGAACACCAACCGCTGTCCAGTCCCTCCCCATCCCAATCCCTGCACTAACTCCCACGCTCTAATCCCTTACCCACCATCCACTAACACTCCCATCACAATCCCCAGTTCGCTGTCCACCAGCACCCACCCACCAGACCCCTGCCAAACAAACCCTGTCCACTGGTCACTGTTCATTCTCTTCCAACCTTGTCCTGAATCTCTGCCCATGTCCTCTCTCGTTCCCTCAGAACCCCTCATTCCCTCCCACCCGCACCACCTGGTTATTTCTCCACCAGCCAGTTTTGATTGGGATGGGACCTGTCTCTCTGCAGGGACAGCTGGTGAAATCGGTAAACAGTTGGGCGTTGGGTGTTGGGCGATGGGTGTTGGGTGTTGGGCGATGGGTGTTGGGTGTTGGGCGTTGGGTGTTGGGCGACGGGTGTTGGGCGATGGGTGTTGGGTGTTGGGCGATGGGTGTTAGGTGTTGGGCGATGGGTGTTGAGCATTGGGCGATGGGTGTTGGGCGATGGGCGTTGCGCGATGGGTGTTGGGCGATGGGCGTTGGGTGTTGGGCGATGGGGGGGGCAGTTGTTTGCAGCAAGAAATTTTGTGCCCCATTCCAGATGCATTGCCAACCCTTCTTGCCTGTGCCATTTCTGTTCCTGGGCCATTTAGGTACCAAAAATTAAGAGCATATTAGCCTGTACTTTTGAAATGAAAGTGATTGAAAGTAAATTGTGTTTGTGAAGATTTTAAAGAAGAAAATCGAGGCCATCTGAGAAAGGAAAGTCTAACTGGAGGATGCGGGCATTGATCCCGCTACCTCTCACATGCTAAGCAAGCGCTCTACCATTTGAGCTAATCCCCCAAATTACAGTAAAAGCAGGAAAATGGCTGAAGAAGGATCATCAGCTGCAGTCACTGCCTCGGAGTTAACATTGGGGGGCGCTGCCTCGGGGTCCGTTAAACCGCCGCTCCGCGCACACGTGCCTCACCGCAGGGAGGGCCGCTTTGCCGTGACACCACGGCGGGAGGTCTCCGAGTCCCGCGCTCGCGTCCTTCACCCCAGCCCTAACCTGATCGTTTCCCGGCAGTAGGGAAGCACCAGCATTTCTCTGGCCCCCCGATACCCATTTAACGACCGTCGAGATTACCGATGTCCCTATTGGGAGGGGCTAAAAAGCGGTGGGGGATGGGGGCAAAAAAAAAAGGAGGTCCTTCGAGCCGGATTTGAACCAGCGACCTAAGGATGGCCACGGAACAACTACAGTGCTCCGCTCTACCAGCTGAGCTATCGAAGGTGTGACTGAGCTGGGTGCTCTCCAGGCCTGATGTGTGTACGGCAGAGGAAATAGTCGTCATTCCTACTGCTCCGCCTCTGATTGGTCAACCGGGCAGGAGCAGGGCGCAGGCGCTCTTCAAGCCTGTCACACCTGTGCCCTGGGCCCGTGCTAATAGGGGCGTCAGTCAGAAGCCTGCACTGTGTGGGGAATAGTCACTCACCTGTCACTTTTCCCAGGGCTGCCTGTTATTTCTGCCAACGACATGCTTCTAACATAGGCCCTGGCACAAGACATTCCTGAAGCCTGATAAGGTGGGATCTCATGACCCATATCTAAACCAACTGAGTAAAGCTTAAACATGATGTCCTAGCAAGCGATAGGCCAGAAGATCACTTACTTCATGGGTTCCAATGGAAATAGGAAGCGTCCACCTTGAATATCTCTCCCTTGCAAAGTGAACATCTGAAAGGAGATTGTCTCACACGTTATTCACCGGCCCCTAGAAATAAGGTATATAAATGGGCTCTCAAGAGGAAAAAAATATTTTGGATGGAGGATCCATGCTTCTTAATGGATCAATGAGCTCAAGAAGACTGAGAGCAGAAGAGACTGCTCCAGCTACAGAGATCAGCACCACGCTTCTTCTTCCATCCGTTTGCCAGATCTGGGGCCAGTGAACCGCTCTGAGGAGACTGCCTGCTTATGAAGAACAGCACCTCCCTGTTTGTTTCCCCCATCGGTTTGTCTGATCTGGGACCGGTAAACTGTTCTCCCCTTGTTTTGTCGAATGTCTTATCTGCTTGTTTAGCTTATGAAGCGTTTCCAAATGTTTGCTTCTTAGTGAACTCATTTAAAGCTATAAATGACTTTGACCCTCTTTTTGGGAAAGCTGTGACTCCTGGACTAAATCTTGCATTCTCCCCCACTGCCTGCTCCCAAATTTCCCCTCCTGACCTCAAAACCTTGATCATCCACTAAACATACCCTTCCCCCAATCCAATCCCCTACCCACTGTTTACTACCCCTTCGCCCCAATCCCCTACCCTCCACCTCCAATCTCCTATTCAACATCCTGTCCTGCCTCCACCCACTGAACACCAACTGCTGTCTAGTTCCTCCCCATCCCAATCCCTGCACTAACTCCCACGCTCTAATCCCTCACCGACCATTCACTAACACTCCCATCACAATCCCCAGTCCGCTGTCCACCAGCACCCTCCCAACAGACCCCTGGCAAACAAACCCTGTCCACTGGTTACTGTTTATTCTCTTCCAACCTTGCCTGAATCTCTGCCCACGTCCTCTCTCGTTCCTTCAGAACCCCTCATTCCCTCCCAGCCGCACCACCTGGTTATTTCTCTACCAGCCAGTCTCTGTCGAGTCTCTTCTAAGTGGGACCTGTCTCTCTGCAGGGACAGCTGATGAAATCGTTAAACAGTTGGGCGTTGGGCGTTGGGTGTGGGCGATGGGCGTTGTGTGTTGGGCGATGGGCGTTGGGCGATGGGTGATGGGTGTTGGACGTTGGGTGTTGGACGATGGGCGTTGGGCGTTAGGTGTTGGGCGATAGGCGTTAGGTGTTGAGCGTTGGGCGATGGGGGGGCGATTGGTTGCAGCAAGAAATTGAGAAATATTGTGCCCCATTCCAGAAGCATTGCCAATCATTCTTGCCCATCTCTTTTCCTGGGCCATTTAGGTACCAAAATTAAGAGCATATTAGCCTGTACTTTCCAAATGAAAGTGATTGAAATTGCGTTTGTCAACATTTTTAAGAAGAGAATCAATGCTGCCTGAGAAACGGAGTACAATTGGAGGGTGCAGGCATTGATTCTGCTACCTCTCACATGCTAAGTGAGCGCTCTACCATTTGAGCTAATCCCCTGGATATCAGTCAAAGCAGGAAAATGGCTGAAGAACGATCATCAGCTGCAGTCACTGCCTCGGAGTTAACATTGGGGGGCGCTGCCTCAGGGTCCGTTAAACCGCGGCTCCGCGCACACGTGCCTCACCGCAGGGAGGGCCGCTTTGCCGTGGCACCACGGCGGGAGGTCTCCGAGTCCCGCGCTCGCGTCCTTCACCCCAGCCCTAACCTGATCGTTTCCCGGCAGTAGGGAAGCACCAGCATTTCTCTGGCCCCCCGATACCCATTTAACGACCGTCGAGATTACCGATGTCCCTATTGGGAGGGGCTAAAAAGCGGTGGGGGATGGGGGCAAAAAAAAAAGGAGGTCCTTCGAGCCGGATTTGAACCAGCGACCTAAGGATGGCCACGGAACAACTACAGTGCTCCGCTCTACCAGCTGAGCTATCGAAGGTGTGACTGAGCTGGGTGCTCTCCAGGCCTGATGTGTGTACGGCAGAGGAAATAGTCGTCATTCCTACTGCTCCGCCTCTGATTGGTCAACCGGGCAGGAGCAGGGCGCAGGCGCTCTTCAAGCCTGTCACACCTGTGCCCTGGGCGCGTGCTAATAGGGGCGTCAGTCAGAAGCCTGCACTGTGTGGGGAATAGTCACTCACCTGTCACTTTTCCCAGGGCTGCCTGTTATTTCTGCCAACGACATGCTTCTAACATAGGCCCTGGCACAAGACATTCCTGAAGCCTGATAAGGTGGGATCTCATGACCCATATCTAAACCAACTGAGTAAAGCTTAAACATGATGTCCTAGCAAGCGATAGGCCAGAAGATCACTTACTTCATGGGTTCCAATGGAAATAGGAAGCGTCCACCTTGAATATCTCTCCCTTGCAAAGTGAACATCTGAAAGGAGATTGTCTCACACGTTATTCACCGGCCCCTAGAAATAAGGTATATAAATGGGCTCTCAAGAGGAAAAAAATATTTTGGATGGAGGATCCATGCTTCTTAATGGATCAATGAGCTCAAGAAGACTGAGAGCAGAAGAGACTGCTCCAGCTACAGAGATCAGCACCACGCTTCTTCTTCCATCCGTTTGCCAGATCTGGGACCAGTGAACCGCTCTGAGGAGACTGCCTGCTTATGAAGAACAGCACCTCCCTGTTTGTTTCCCCCATCGGTTTGTCTGATCTGGGACCGGTAAACTGTTCTCCCTTTGTTTTGTCGAATGTCTTATCTGCTTGTTTAGCTTATGAAGCGTTTCCAAATGTTTGCTTCTTAGTGAACTCATTTAAAGCTATAAATGACTTTGACCCTCTTTTTGGGAAGCTGTGACTCCCGGATTAAATCTTGCATTCTACCCCACTGCCTGCACCCAAATTTCCCCTCCTGACCTCAGAACCTTGATCATCCACTAAACATGCCCCTCCCCTACCCCAATCCCCTACCCATTGTTTACTACCCCCTCGCCCCAATCCCCTACCTTCCACCTCCAATCTCCTATTCACCATCCTGTCCTGCCTCCACCTACTGAACAGCAACCGCTGTCCAGTTCCTCCCCATCCCAATCCCTGCACTAACTCCCACGCTCTAATCCCTTACCCACCATCCACTAACACTCCCATCACAATCCCCAGTTCGCTATCCACCAGCACCCTCCCAACAGACCCCTGGCAAACAAACCCTGTCCACTGGTCACTGTTCATTCTCTTCCCACCTTATCCTGAATCTCTGCCCACGTCCTCTCTTGTTCCCTCAGAACCCCTCATTCCCTCCCAGCCGCACCACCTGGTTATTTCTCTACCAGCCAGTCTCTTTCAAGTCTCTTCTAAGTGGGACGTGTCTCTCTGCAGGGACAGCTGGTGAAATCGGTAAACAGTTGGGCATTGGGTATTGGGCGTTGGGTGATGGGTGTTGGGCTTTGGGCATTGGGCGATGGGCGTTTGGCGATGGGAGTTGTGTGTTGGGCGATGGGCGTTGGGCGATGGGCGTAGAGCGATGGGCATTGGGCAATGGGCGTTGGGTGTTAGGCGATGAGCGTTAAGTGTTGGGTGTTGGGCGATGGGTGTTGGGCATTGGGCGATGGTGGGGGCGGTTGTTTGCAGCAAGAAATTGAGCAATATTGTGCCCCATTCCAGAAGCATTTCCAAGCCTTCTTGCCTGTGCCATCTCTGTTCCTTGGCCATTTAGGTACCCTGTACTTTTGAAATGAAAGTGATTGAAAGTAAATTGTGTTTGTGAACATTTTAAAGAAGAAAATCAAGGCCATCTGAGAAAAGAAAATCCAACTGGAGGATGCGGGCATCGATCCCGCTACCTCTCACATGCTAAGCGAGCGCTCTACCATTTGAGCTAATCCCCCGGATTACATTCTGCGCAGGAAAATGACTGAAGAACGATCATCAGCTGCAGTCACTGCCTCAGAGTCGACATTGGGAGGACGCTACCTCAAGGTCCGTTAAACCGCCGCTCCGCGCGCGCACACCACAGGGAGAGCCGCTTTGCCACGGCGGGAGGTCTCCGAGTCCCGCGCTCGCGTCCTTCACCCTGGCCCTAACCTGATCGTTTCCAGGCAGTAGGGAAGCACCAGCATTTGTCTGGCCCCCCCCCGATACCCATTTAACGACCATCGCGATTGCCGGTGTCCCTATTGGCGGGGGTGGGGGTAAAAAGCGGCGCGGAATGGAGCCAAATAAAAATCACGTCCTTCGAGCCGGAATTGAACCAGCGACCTAAGGATGGCCACGGAACAGCTACAGTCCTCCGCTCTACCAGCTGAGCTATCGAAGGTGCGGTTGATCATTGTGCTCTCCAGGCCTGATGTGTGTACGGCAGAGGAAATAGTCGTCATTACTGCTGCTCCGCCTCTGATTGGTCAACCGGGCAGGAGCAGGGGCACAGGCGCTCTTCAAGCCTGTCACACCTGCGCCCTGGGCGTGTGCCGCCTGGCATGTGCCGGGACGGTTGGAACGTCCTCCGCTGCAAATGGTGATTTTTCAATGGAAACTTTCGACAAATGGCGTGAGAAACGTGCACCGAACCGACTTTAAAAAGTTACGTTTTAGGTAGGTGGCCGCGGACAATTAATGGGGTAAAAGAAAGGGAATGACTGAAAGGTACTTACCTGTCGCACCTGCGCCAATGTGGGAGGTTCAGGGTGATCACTGCAAGGAGAGGCTGACATTGCTTCGGTCAGGCAGTCAGGCTGCATCAAGCTGTGTGCGTAGAGCCTCGGTACGCAAACACCAAGGGTCACTACGTGCTGAGGTTCTACCTGTGCCCGGTGTTGCGAAGGATGGGTCTGGCCACGCTGCCGCAGAACGCTCCAAGTAGTTGGACCACTTGTCCCCTGGTGGAAAAAGTTAGGCAGAGAGATTAGCTAAGCCAAAGTGATGATAAGATCATCAAAGATGACGTTGGTTATAGATGGCAATGAGCCGCAGGCAATCCCAGGAAGAAAGCAGGACATCAAAGAGGAAGTCAGACAAGTGATACCAGGAAACTCTACCTGTGCCCACATCAAGGGGTAACCTACATAGTTAAGTGGTTAATTTGTCAATGACAAATTCAACACAAACTGCAAATGGCTAAACATTTTGTGGCTCAGTGTCAAAAGTTATTTTCTAATACACCTGCGAAGTGCCTTGGGACATGTTTGAAATCTGAAATAAAAACAGAAAATGCCAGAAATGCTCAGCAGGTCAGAGAGCATCTGTGGGGGAGAGAAAGAGAGAGCGAAGTTAACGGCCGGGATTTTCCGGTCGTGTTGCGGGTGGGACCCGCCGCAGGCGAGATGGTACCCCAGCCAGAAGCTCATTGGCCTGCGGCGGGTTCAGGAGATCCCGGAGGGTGGGGGGTGTGCGGAAAATCTCGCCGATCAGTTCGGATTGATTATGTGATTTTATTTCTTTCTTCACAGATGCTGCGTGACCTGTCGAGCATTTCCACAATCTTCTGTATTGATACGCTATATAAAAACAAGCTGTTGTTTTCCTTGATCTAATCTTTAGGGCAGGCTTTTCCCTGTGGGCTCCTGAACCCTGCCATCAGGGTCAAATAGGGGGGTCAGTCAGAAGCCTGCACTGTGTGGGGAATAGTCACTCACCTGTCACTTTTCCCAGGGCTGCCTGTTATTTCTGCCAACGACATGCTTCTAACATAGGC